>NW_027266272.1:17715621-20710621 GCF_022045235.1 Haliotis cracherodii
AACATTTCTGTTTGTCAGAACATTCATTAGAGTTGACTTGCCAGCACCGCTATGAAGAAAATAAAAGTTTGATAGCCAATGATGATGATGATGATGATGATGATGATGATGACAAAACCTATTCTATATTCATTACATATCCCTGCTAAGTGCAGGGACGAATGTATGATTCTGACCATATAATGAGCATGTGCTTCTGAATGACTATCAAACAGTGATGATACCAGGTGCTTGCGAAAAGATGAGCGTATCCTGCCCCATCGGCGGCACCCATCACAAACACATGCAAAGGAAAGTCAATTGATCACCTGAAAAAACACGGGAACATATGGTACAAGTCACAACAGGGATTTGCATCGGTCATCACTTTGGTCACTGATGCATCAAACGTGTTAATAGCATTTAGTGATTAGAACTAAATGCCTTTGTCAGGCTTGGCATCGCTGCTATTATTATTACAGGTAAATACCTTCATTCTGTACGTCTACATGCTGATTTGCATGGTGCCATCGTCTCTGGCCTAGATCCGCCCTTGGCACGTCCGGTATAGGAGCGTTTGTTTATATTTTCTATGACATCTTGTAGCGTGGCATCAGCTCACGCAGCACTTGCTCTCCAGCTTTCAGCCGTACAACACATAGTTATATTCGCGCATTCATCTGTAGTTTGTTGCACCCACCCACCCACCCTGTTATCCTTAATTACGAGTTATTCAAGCTTTGCAGTTGTCAATTTGGTGGAACTCTACTGGAGTATTATGTATGGATATAATGATGTCGTCATGAATAAAATGTTGCAGAAGGGCGGAGCGCTGGTGGACTGCATTACAAGTTACATTTGGCGTCTTGGGATACATCCCAAAATATAAATTACCGTATTTGACGCAATAAGCGCCCGCTCTAATAAGCGTTCACAGCGATATTTGCTTATATATTGGCAAGTGAACAATCCAATTAGCACCCCTTCCGATTGATCAATGTACACAAGACCTATTTATTCGTGTATAATACGCACTCGTGTGTTATATGCACTCTTAATTATGGGCAATTAAATCCTTGAAAAATATATATGTCGTATATAAACATTTCAGGCTGTCAGCATAAAGCACGAAATTTACGATCTTCCAACTTTTTTTTCACCAAAATAATATTCTAATAAATAACCCCTATTTCTAATTTTGAGAGCGCCCCGGGCGCTTATTACGTCAAATACGGTCTATAGGATAGGATTGCCCTGGACTTTGTGCTGAAAAATCCGTAATCTTAAAAATAAAAAAGGCCTGGCCTAATTGTGTTTTTACGCCACCCTTCTTTTAGGACGTGTCTCTCTGTCTCCTGTTACGAGGTGTGGGTTTTATCAATGAATTTGTTATGACGAAACATTGATCAGTTGAATTGTCAAATATTATACTGTTATTTACAATAACATAACATTTACATAGCTTTCTATGAAGCACAGTTACTTTTTTCCATTAGTATACATGTATATTAAAAATCCAATATATATTATATTTCTTGCATGGTAGAGCATGATAAACACATGGGTACCATATCACATGGATCAGTTAAATTGAATATATCAGTGCACAATGGAAAATCGTTATTAATCATGTTAATTGTGATTGCAGCTGTGTGAATGATATATATCTGTCATTTTAAATATCAAAACCATAAATAAAAATGATTAAGCACAGTTTCTGCATTTTCTGTAGGCATTTAGTGAATAAAAAACCAAAATGTAATAAGCTCATGTATACTGAATCAAAAAGACTGTTGATTCATTTTCCAGTGAACTTATGCTGCCCGCTTATTTACCCTGCTTGGTGCTCGGTCTTCCATTTGTCAAAATCTGTGGATTCAAAACCCGTCTTCGAGTACATGTACCTGATAATGGGTCATCTTTGTTGGTCAAACTCATTAAAAATCAGACCTTTATCTCTATTGTATTTCATCGGTACGATATTGCAGCAAACAGACTATAGGTCACTACAACAAGTCCACAATTCAGAGAGATAGCCTTCAGCAACCCATGCTTGCTGTAATGGCGTCAATGCTTGTCGTAAAAGGCGACTAACCGGATCGGGTGGTCAGGCTCGCTGACTTGGTTGAAGCATGTCATCGATCCCATTTGTGTGGATCGATGCTCATGATATCAATCACTGGATTGTCTGGTCCAGACTCGATTATTTACAGACCACCATCACATAGCTGGAATATTGCTGAGTGTGGCGTTAAACAACAAACAAACAACCAACTAGAGAGATAGCATAAGTCCATCCAGACATCACTGGTCGACTGGTCTCCTGGCCATGTCTAACAGCCTCCTAGCCAATGATGCCGAACTCAACAAGTTTCGATGATCATAAAAAGTTTTCATTGTTTATGTGGACACCTTTCATGCTAACAGTGCCCACGGACAAGTCACTTCCATTTCCCTCCCTTTTTTAAAATCCTGGATCTGCTTCTTTTTTTAAAACATACCATGCACAATAACACCCAATATGACACCATGCTTATATACACCAGCTAATGAATATAGAAAATAATAACATAAATGTTTAATAAATAAACATTAAGAGGGGTGTCACTATTGTCCAATTTATCGATACATTGTGAATTTACACCTCACGACACAATACACCATATGCCCTTACGTGATGTATCAACTGACTAGGAATAATTCTGTATCGTTTTAAAAAAAGTTTTGTAATAACCCGACCTGACAAGCACCTGGCTAGCATCTGTCACAAAACAAACAGCTAAATCTGACTACAGAAAACTAATCAAACAATCCTAAATTTACCAGATATGTGGGAAACACTAATTGGTTGATAGGCCTTAGAATTTTTTTAGTTTGTTTGCAAGACCGAATGATAAAAAAACACCTGCATAGAGAAGGAAACAGAATGACTTTCAACAAACTTGGGGCGCTGACTCTGCTTTATATTTGAGGGAAAAAAAATCTTATCACTGCAATCCCCTATATCTCCAGGGCTCGAATTTGGGTAAACCTACACTAACCCCTGGATCCATTTTTTCTGTATTTCTCGCGATCTCAAATTACCCATCCTTGATCTTCTTTTGCAAATTTGATTTGCTACGCTACTCAATCTTTAAATATAGTGAAACAATACAGTGTGTTGCGGTACAAAAGGAATTCGATCAAGGCGTGTTAGAGGAAAAGCACATGCAGCATGCACACAACTGAAGTCATGGCACTTAAAATTGAACAACCTTTCATCACCCACCCTGGTGGTTCAGTGGGGAAACAGTGGGTTACAGTGAAAAAGAATTGTGACATTTAACCAATCAAAAACCAATCAAAAATTAACATTCTATTTACACCAAAAGGCCAGTTTATAACACTTCAATTGTAAAACCTAGGTTTTACAATTCAAAAGTGAAACCTCAAAGCAGGTCTCACTTGAAAGTAGTACCTCTCACAAGGTTACTATGAGATAGAAAGATACCTGCAATACAATCAGCTTCCCGAGGCAAGAGAATCCAGTTTCCACCCTTGTCGAACTAGGCTGGTATTATGGAGTTACATTTTGGCTGGACTAACGAGTCTATGCATAGTCCAATCAAAATCTCGGAACGAAATCGAAATCCGGTTCGTAAACTGTCCTGCAGATTTCGGTCGATAGCAGGATTTGCAATACATGTGCACCGCCAACTCGTAGTCAACAGATATTTTCCAAACCTTTTCATGTTTTTAATCAAGGTGCTCGCGTGACTTGATGCACTTCGCAATGTAAGACTGAGCTAGTTTTATCACAGTATAGATCTTGATTATCGATCAGATCAGCTTGACTGGGCGCCGCCATTTTGTTTGAAACAAATGCAAGTGATAGAATGGGATTGGTCCATAGGAGAGGCTCAAAAGGGACATAACTCATAATAACCACTGGTGGCGCTACAATCGAGCCCAGGAATTCCAGCCTAGTTTGGCAAGGGTGGAAACTGGACTTTTAAAGTCAGTTACCGTATATGACCGCGTATAAGCCGAATTTTGAGGACCAGAAAAAAGATTCTGTAGAAAGGGGTCGGCTTATCCACGGGATACACTTTCATGATAGTATTTTTCAGATCGTAATCTGTCAGAAACATCGCCTGAATGACGGTCCGATAGATCACAACTTCCCGAAAGTTTGGAAGTTGCCACGACTAGAGCCATTATTGTTATAATTTATCAATAAAGTTATTATTATACACCAATGTTGTCATTATTAAAAAATTGTTATACATGTTACTTCTTCCGATAATAAGTTTTCAATTGAATGTTCAAAGTTTATCGTTCTTCGTAAACTCCACAATTTTTACATGTAACAATATATGTAATTCACAGCTATAATATATAATCCCCAGATGAAATCGCCAATAGCTATTACGTACGTTTTGCAAAGTTCATAAATTGATAATGAACAAGTGTCTACCTTTATTGAAAGAGGCAAATAAACAACTGTATCGGCGAGTTATTCCGTTCGCCATTTGCAAAAACATGTGATCAGCTGTTTCCTGTGACGTCACAAACGGTGATCACTGTGATTGCTTCCTGTTGTTTAAAAAGCAACACGGTACACAAGGAAATGAGCATTGATAATAACGGGCCGATTGGTATTGTCATGTTGTTTACACAAACATTTTCAAGTTGTGGGTGCTTAGCTATCGTGTTGGGAGTAGGGGCTTAATTCCTTTGTTTTCGAGAGATTAGGTTAATAAACTGGAGAAGCCTGTGAGTAAGTGATGGTGTTCATAGTATGATAGTTTATTTAATTCAATTGGATTAACATACAATAGTGGTGTAAAGGGGGTTATAAAAGTTAGTATATTTTTACTGACTGACATTCTCATCATGAGTTTGAAACGAATACGCCATGCTTACGATGCTGAATTCAAACTCGCTCTGGCTGATATATTTTCTCACGGGTTCATAATTCTATATACACCGATTCACAAAATGGCGCTTGTTGTTGATGGCAACATATAACGATCATTATGAGATTAAAAAAAACAACGAGAAACAGCTTCCCACATTATGAAAGTGGATGACTGGTTTGTTAAATCTTTATTAGAAATAATAATGACTTTTTCAATATAATTACAACGTTTTTCATCTTATATTTTTGAATATCTGCGAGTACCGGCACATGTCTTGCAGTCCGACTTCGCAGTGTTTTTCGCCTTTCAATTCCTGGTTCGGCTTATCTGCGGGTCATATCATTTTCTCTCGTATTTCAATGGTCAAGTTAGCACCTCGGCTTATCTACGGGGTCGGCTTATCCGCGGTCATATACGGTAACTCTCTTGTCTCGGGAAGATGCAATACAATAGGCAAACTAGGTTTACAATCAGTGACACTTACCTGGCCCCTATAATAGCAAGGAGTGACCCCGGTTTCACCATTCCTGTCACTGAAACACAAAGTGCACAGGTATACATGATTTGCTACTACATACAACAGGTACAGAAGCTCACCTTCTGCCACACTACTTAATATTTATAAAAGACATGATACCACATAAATGGATATTTCTTAAAATCATAAATCTGCAAAGTTCTCAGAACATTTGTGATACCTTTTTGGATGATGCCTGCATTCACTGTTTAAACAAAAATCAGTAAGCATGGTAAGGACTAGGGCTGGGCTTTCTATCAGAGTCATTGTTGATTATACTCCCACACAAGTGATTGAGTGAAGTTCACAACCCAGTTATATCACAGCGTGTCAGATAAGAACTGGGAAAGCCCAAAGAGATGGAGGTTCAAGACTTCCAAACTCTGAAGAATACTTATGTAGCAATGTGCATGCACTAGGGCTGGGACGGGTAACTCGGGTACTCGGGTCAGGTGGGTACTGAGTGGGACCCGGGTACTCACAGGATTCCCCGGACCCGTGGTTAGTCACGTGATATATTATTTAATGACAAAATTTCACTTTAACTCCATGGTTACACAACAAGTCACATCCCTCCTTACTATTATTCAAAGCTTCAGTCAACTTCAGTGTAGGCGTGACAAGATCATTTGATACGTGTATCTAAATACTTTTTGTCAGGGCTCCGGTAAAACAATTCCAATTGGACGTTTTTTAGCCAACTCTTGATCATGAGGCCTTCAGTGGGTACTTGTAGGGACGTGTAATAGGGGGTTGGGCATATTTTAAGCAAATACATGCCAATCTGTAGTTCACTGTCAGTGTGATTTGCAATATTTTCAAAGCAGAAGAAGATCTGATTTCTTCTGTTGTCATTTTCGATATGTATATGTTTGCATATTTTATACAGTTCTATGTTAGTGTTCTTTGCAATATTTTCAAAACAACAGATCTGATATCTTCACTGGTGTAATTTACATTTTGTTCTCCACACGCAAGTGCAAAAACCAAGTGAGGGACCTACCATTTGATATTCTGGGGGACCTGGAGATTTTATCAAAAAAACATTAACTGTCCTCCCAAATTCTTGAAATAAATAATTATGCTTCAGACCATAAAAAAAAGAAAAAGAAACTGCCTGCCACAAAATTACATTGTTGCAAGGTGTTTTTCATAAAAAAATCAGGCTCTTAGTTTTAAATAAAACAAGAGTTTGAAACTAACGTGGCTAAATCCCCCGCCCCTGTTGCAGAATTTATGACATAATTAAATCTTAACAAACCCCAATGTTTTTTAACCGAGGTGGAACTTGTCATGGAAATTGTAAAAAAAAGAAGAGTTTGGCACCTAAGTCCATCTTGTTGCCATGGAAACGTAAAAAATAAAAATTTCTATCATTTCTAAATAGCCAAATGCACCAGTTCAGCATGTACCTGACAGACCTGCAAAGTTTCATGAAAAGATTTTGAATGGTTTCTCAGTTATGCTCCTGAAACGAAACGTGACGGACGGACGGATGGACGTCCAGCCCGTTTCTATATCCCCTGCCAACTTTGTTGGGCGGGGTATAAAAATATCCGGCTTTGTAGCTGCAGCTGAAAAAATATCTAATTGTGATACAAAGTCCCAGGCCCGCCAACAGAACAACAAATGGTCGGTCCCTATTCTAGTGGGGGAATTTTGTCTCTTCATCTCCATGCTCCTGACCTGACCTGACCTGACCTTGATGATGACCAGCAGGATGTGATTAGCCAACTGTCGCATGTGGGTCAGTCTAGATTAGACATATCAGTAGTGTGTTGTACCCCTGTACACACCTTCCACTGCAGATTCTGTAGATGTTAACGGACCAACCATGTACTAGTCTAGGGATGGGGACTTCTTTTTTTTTGTGAGAGACATAATTAGGGCTGCAACGAATACACTATGAGGCGAATACGATTCGTATCATGAATATAGGGTAACGAATACGAATATTAATTCATGAATACAATAACAAGTCAGCAGTTGATGTATCATTTGTCATATTCAGCATGTTCAGTGAGGCAACAACAACATGAATTATTTGACATGGTTTGTTGATTTTTAATATATTATTAAATATATTATTCATTTATATACTGCATTTATCCAGGTACTTGTATCTACTCAAATGCAACAATGACCAGTGACCACAATGCTGTCAAATTAAATAGTATAAGAGTGTTGTCTTATGAAGAAATCTATGCATAAAATATGTTCTTATGGGTATTTTTTTTATGTAAATGCATATGCTTGCATATTCATAAATATTCGATTTTAGTGGCCACGAATAACGAATTCAATTCATGAATGGATACGGTTCGATTCACCAAATACGAGAGTGAATCGTAACAGCCCTAGACATAATATTTTTTCAGCCACTGCAAAAAACACTACATAATTTTTCTCACAGAGGTGCAAACCAATTTTATTTCTTTTCACTGCACATCTTTTTTAGTGGCATCAGCATGTCCAGTGGAGTCCACTGAGTGGACAATTAAATTTGTTTTAAACTAAGCGTGTCAGCTAGAACAGTATCTTTACCAGGAGTTAAGCTGTATATTTTAATCTATAACTTGTATAAAGCACTATATATTTAGTCGTTAACAGAGGACAATGACTGGGACCCACCATCTTCTGAGGCAAGCATGTCCTCTAGCCCATATCAAATCCTAGTTTCTACCCTTGCCACATCACGGCCACATAGCTTGGCTTGGCCCTGGTAGGTAGATCGCATAGATCACGAGTTGTGCCCCTTGTAATGGAAATGTGATATCCAATAAGATCACTGTTCTTATCTCGTATAGCTTCACAAAGATGACAACTACCATTGCGACGACCTAGTCGATCTGATATTGAAAACTTTCGAGATTGCATCCCTGACACAAAAACAGACAATCATTGGGGGTTACAAAGATGAAAAAGACATGTCAACAAAGACAGGCACGTTTCTTACAAAGGTGTACCAGTCGTGGATCGATATGTGCGATAGTCCAATCATATTTAGCACAGGAAAATGAGCTTGATGTGGCAAGGGTGGAAACAAGACTTGGATGAAAAGGCTAGTGGACCAATCTCATTAAAATCAGATCTTAGTTCTCGCTACCGTTAAACAAAGATCTGAGGACATCCCATTAAGGTTCACGACCAATGAGAGCGTCGCTTAACAGATCATGAAAGTGACAGTCGGAATGTGATTTCTAATCATGCAGCCTCAAAAACTTTAAAATGGGGTATTCCAAACGATAGTTACGGGCTTAACGACCTAATCTATACTATCTAGACCATATATTAGCCATTCGAGAATGTTCTTTTGTTCAGGTTTCAAATTGTTAAGCGAGAATTTGTCAAAATATGTTTCGAAGCGTAGTCGCCAATTTGAAATTAGTGCCGTAAAGCACGAGAAAGCTGCCTTCTGATTGGCTAATGTCAACTTCTTGACAGTAATTCCATAGGTTGGTCAGAGTTTGCGAAAGGTCGGTCTGACGTGACCCGTAATGGGATGTCCTCAGATCTTTGTTTAGCAGCAGCGAGGACTAAGATCTGTTTATAATGAGATTGCTAGTGGACGCTCTTGCTTCAGGAAGGTGGGGACCCACTGACTTCCATTAATTCTTTAGTACAACTTCCTTACCATTGCGTAATATCTGTTTCTGTTTGACTGCTTCCGAACCTCCGCCACAACACTTCTTTCTCTCCGATTTCACATAAACATTTACATTTTCCCACGACAGATGGATGGGATCCACCCCTTCACTGTAGCTTTTCCTATGATGGGACTGTTCTCGTCTTTTTGCAATGTAGGGCTCGTAAATTTTGTTTTCTCTGACTTCCAATGATCCATCAATTGTTGTCTCAGACTGCCCCCTTGGTGGCACATTGACATATACATGGCTGTCCCTCGCAGTGTCCCCCTTAAGGAGAGGAACTTTCTCACTCGCCGACATTCTGGACGGTCAGTTATTGGAAATCTTTGTTAAATTCTGTAAAAGAAATAATAAATATTATCAAACACGAATAAAGACAATTATATACTGTAAATCGTGAAACTAATGCGTCTCCAAAAGAATGCAACCACTGGTCCCTAGCCAAAAATGCGACTCAATATGAATGCGACACCCCCCTCCTCTCAAGAATCAGTGGATTTATATATAAAGAAAATGTCATCTGTCAGGTTTACAGAAGAATCCACACCGTAATCCATCCTTACATTAATTCAATCACCAACCAAATAGCACCGCTTAATAGCGCTGAGTAGAGTACTTCCGCTAAAACAATACATGCTTGCTGGATTGTGTCGGCCTTTGACGCAGTCGCAAAGAACAAAGACACCGTGTTGTGTGGGTGGCGTCTGTAGGGACTTGCAGGTGTGATCAGTGATGACATAAGTGAGTAAAACGCTTGTCTTGACCACAGCAGTGACAATTCACAGGATGTAATTTGTGTTTGAATGACAATGTTTATATACTTACTACAAGTGCTGCTAAAGAAATCAGTGTTGTGGAATACATAGCTGTATTTTTTCAGCATATGTCTAAGTTGGTATTTCTGCTATCCAAAATGTCTTATTGTTGATATAAATGCGATGTTAAAATAATGCAAACAAAGACCACGCGCATTTTTCGCATTTAATTCACAGAAAATGTGAAATATTTAGTCACAGAAAACCTTCAAATAATGGTACAAAACATCATCAAATATGTTCAAATTTTTTATATTTTTTTCTTTCTTGAACTTGTAAGATTCACAAGAAATACCAAATAAGTGACAAAGTTTAATTTTCCAAGTTTAAGAGAAAATCTAACTATCAGCAAGTCGGTGACCCTGAGATGATTGTTTTATATACTGAACCGCAAAAGAAACATCACCCCAAGTAACAGTGCATGAAAAGTTGTCATTTAAATATCTGGGTAATTTTTGTCAAAGCTTCTAAAATTTAACATTACCTTGTGAAAATTTGATGATAAAAAAACAAAGCAGATGACCGATCGCCCAAACGCATCACGGCAACAGCCATGGTTACCTGATGCACGTGAGTTTCAGATGACCGACCACGTTGTGGAAGGTCAAGGGTCACCAATCGACGTCGGGAATCGTCAGCATCTTCAAGATCGCTTTGTTAATGCTGCGGAAATTGCTCGACATCAGCGACCCATTAGTGAGGACACAGCAAAAAACCTACATAAATTTTCACTCAGAGGAGCAAAACAATTTCTTTCTTTTCACTACACATTTTTTTTAAGGGCATTCAGTATGTCCAGTGGACAATTAAATTTGTTTTTAACTGAAAATCATGTTTTACAGAAAGAACATACCAGCAGGTTCTTCCTTCCATTACCCTAAAAAGTGTTTTATGCCTTATTTATATATATAAATCTTCAGCATCTTCAAGATTGCTTTGATACTGCTGCGGAAACTGCTTGACAGACCATGGCAGGGGTAGAAACTAACAGTTTTAGTCCACTAGTCCTTATAATGATAACATATAGCAAAACCCTTGAAAATGGCAAATTTCTACTAGTCCTTATGACACCTTAACTATTGGGCAGTTTGGCAAGGAGTATAGGACTGATGCCAATTTCTAACGCTGCATGGGGACACATCAGCGACACATAAGTGTGGACACCGTGCGTCGACGATTGACGAGCAGACACCTCCACTGTCACAGGCCACACAAAGGACCCATTCTGACACCACGTCATCGCTGGGACTGTCTTCAGTGGTCAACACAGCATTGGCACCACCAGCAGTGGAGAAGAGTCCTCTTCTCACACGAGAGCCGTTACTGTATCTCAACAGCAGTTAGCAGAGAGGGTCTGGCGACACAGTGATTGTGTTGTTAAGAGAGACTCGCGGGCTGGTCCGAGGATCATGGTGTGGAATTGGTCTTGCACAGAGGGTCGGCCCTGTCGTCTTCCAGAACATCGGTCCAGGGTGAGGCAATGTTGTCACAGCAGCTTGGTACATTGATCAAGTCTTGAGACCACACGCCATACCTCATTTGGCACGTCGCCGCAACCACGAGTTTCAGCATGCCCACACTGCGAGAGCAACAAGAGACTTCCTCCAGCAGAATGGCATCAAAACCATGCAGTTGCCTGCCCTCAGTCCCAATTTATGTCCCCTTGAGCACCCTTGGGACGAGATTCAAAAACGGCTGAATGACGTCCGATCAAGGCCGACAACTGCAGCTGAACTGTGTCAGGCGTTCCTCAGAGTGTGGGCTCAAGTGCCTATGGCCTTCATCAACCACCTCATCCATTCCATGTATCGACGTTGCACGGCAGTCATCAATGCACATGGCGGACACACGAGATACTGACTTGTGATGCCATTTTCTCCGAGATTAGTGTTGTGTTTCACTTTAAGAACATTTGACACTTTAATTTCAACCTTGATGATCAGTTTTGCCTTTTATCTTTTCATCTTCATCTTTTAAATATTTCTCAAAGTATGTTTACAGTGTTTGGACAAATAGTGAGTGAGTAAGTATGGTTTTACGCCGCTTTTAACAATATTTCAGCAATATCACAGCGGGGAAAACAGAAATGGGCTTCACACACTGTACCCATGTCGGGAATCGTACCCGGGTCTTCAGCGTGTCAGGCAAACGCTTTAACCACTAGGCTACCCGACCGCCCCGTTTGGACAAATAAGGTTTCTCATATATCTATCCATGGTGATGTTTCTCTTGCGGTTCAGTATACTTTTATCAACATCTCCAAGTTTCACTAATTTCTTAAATAATGTAGATCCTGTTGGACAAAAAAGGGCCGTATCATACCTTGTCCTTCTCAACTAATGATCAAGTGCATGTTCCTGAGTCAGCATAGCCTCTGTCAGAAGTCAGTGTATGAAATAATAATGAATGTAATAATCTTAAAATTTAAATGACCTGCAAAAATTAAGTTATATATCATCCAACCCCAATGTTTGCCTTCTTATATAACTGCCAAAACCTGCCATTTTATACTTTTAAAGCGAAACTCTTATGTATATAGCCATTAACAACTTCTCAGTATCTATGTATAACTTTTTCCATGTCTTCCTGTACATGCATATTTAACTGAATGTATATAATACGAACATCTTTGTTCATTATACATATATACAACAGTCTCTCATAACTCCAAAGAGGAGTGGCTCAGATTTTATTGACATTTTTACTGTGCACTCAATGTATTCAATGAGGTGAGACCATAATAAACAATCTGTCTGTCTGTCTGTATGAAGCCTGAATGACCCTCACTTCAATAGGGATGATTCAGTCCACATGCTTACGCAACCCTGCCAATCTTTTCACAGTTGACTGGTCAAATGACCCATATCTCGGTTTGTCTCTGAGTTCTCAGTTGCCAGCCCACACAGGCTGGAATAACTCACTCTGTCTTATAATAAGGCTGTCATTTATAGTTTGGCCAAAAAAATCAGGTCAGTAGGCCGAAAAAATACAATAAACAATTGCAAATTATTATTTTTGTATTTAATCAAAATATTAAGTAGGTAGGATAAAACTAATTTAATTGTAGTATTTTAAGTACAGTTTACTACGGTTATAACGAACTCAAAGATAGCAATAATTTTAATTCGTTATAACCATAGTTCGGTGTTAGCAAATGTAGGGAATATATACAGCAAATTGACAGGACCCAAAAATAGTTTGTTATATCCGTCAGTTCGTTATAAGAATGTTTGTTATAAACTTAGTTTACTGTACTTCATTTATATTGATAGCAAAAGTAAATTATTTGTTGTTTTTCTATTTTTGGGAGTTGGTAGATTAAGTTTTCAAAAAGTCTGACTTTACATGTAGTTTTAGACCTGTGTCATGACTGTGGAATATGTTTTTTTAATTATTGTTTTACTAAACGCAAAAGCAAGTCTAGATCAAACCATACCAAGTCTAGTGTTGTTGATTCCACATGAAAACAGCAGAGTAGGAAAGTTTCCTTTGAGATACATAAATCACAATTATTTAAAAAACATGTTTTCACAGACTAATGTTGGTTTGACACAGGCCTATACAATCTACAGTGGCTACAATCCTGCATACCCTACAGTGATGTCCTACAATCGTACATACCCTACAGTGATGTCCTACAATCCTGCATACCCTACAGTGATGTCCTACAATCCTGCATACCCTACAGTGATGTCCTACAATCGTACATACCCTACAGTGATGTCCTACAATCCTGCATACCCTACAGTGATGTCCTACAATCGTACATACCCTACAGTGATGTCCTACAATCGTACATACCCCGCAGTGATGTCCTACAATCATACATACCCTACAGTGATGTCCTACAATCATACATACCCTACAGTGATGTCCTACAATCGTACATACCCTACAGTGATGTCCTACAATCGTACATACCCTGCAGTGATGTCCTACAATCCTGCATACCCTGCAGTGATGTCCTACAATCGTACATACCTTACAGTGATGTCCTACAATCGTACATACCCCAGTATCTGCTCTATACTGTGTGTTTAAGTATAGTTGCTGCTGACTGAAGGCACACAAATAACAATCTGACCAATGTTGACCCTGTGCATGAACCGTGGAGTAAGGGGAGACAGTTTCCATGAGGGTCACTAGGAGTGGGGACAGTCAAACATTCAAAATGCCCTCTCGCGCACCATTACAACACTGTTATGATTAGCATGTATAATTGGAAAGAAATTAAGTCTTTTCCAAAATTAACAATCACGGTTCTAACTTTCATTTGCATTTGCCAAAGTGTATCTAATATTAACAGATCCTAACAATACTGGATATGCGTTCATAGTCATGAAGAAACGCGAACATTAGAGACTTAAAGTTGTTGTTTAACCATGCAGTTATATAGTGAATTTTTGTCATGAAACAATATATATCACGTGACTAACCATGGGTCCGGGTACCCACAGGACTACCTGGGTCCTGCTCAGTACCCACTCGACCCGAGTACCCAAATTACCCGTCCCAGCCCTCAAACAATAAAAAAGATATTTTGCATAAACGTTTCATGCCTTTGTCTTCTTCAACTTCTAAACGTGATTCATAGATTTCAATGAAAATCTATTATATACTAATTGTATAGTGATCAAGTAGATATAATTAATGGATAACAATTTATTTATTTACTAGTACTGTAAAAGCGACGTTTCGGTATAGATCCTTATACATAAATTATCTCTACTTTGTCATCTATTAACTTTTAGTAATGCGGGGCGGTCAGGTAGAGTACTGGTTAAAGCGTTCACTCGTCATGCCAAAGACCCAAGTTCGAATCCCGACATGAGTACAATGTGTGAACCCCATTTCTGGTGTCCTGTGATATTGCTGGAAAAGCGACATAAAAAACATTCTCACTCACTCTAAGTAATCCCTAGCAAACAAATCGTATTGTGACCAATAATTTTGACACAGTGGGCAAAATAACTTGAGATGTCAATATTCGAAAGTGTTACACAACAATACTCTTTGATAGATCTAGTGAAGTCTGTGCGACTGAAACCATGGACATAAATAATATTGTTATTTAGCACCGTAATGAAACTTAGCATAGCTACAATATGTAAAACTGTTAAATGACCACTTAGTGTACAACCTCGTTGAAATTAACATAAGGGACGCGCTTACTCAAACGGGACTATTTAGTTTCACGTGTGAAGAAATTGAGCGCTGGGTTTACATCAGACTTTTTTTCATTAGGCAGCCTTTGTGATTAGTTCACATTAGTGACGTTCCCGGCCAGTGATCACGACTTGCCATTGACCGTGTCATTGTTTTGACAGCTGACACTGTGACACTGACAGGTGATTAACTCGCGCTAAGCATTGACTAAAATCATAACCAATCGCACCAATTTCAAATCATTATCTACCTGCAAACTTTCTCCACAGCTTCGAAGACACCAGCTAGCGTACCCGACTGTCTGATCCACAACGAGATGGGAGTATTGACCTAGATCAATCCAAACGTCACATTTTCCTACACGTGTTGTTTAGTTACCATTCACTATCGCAGATAATCACGTGACTTCCATTTATAGAACCAAGCGTCGACGCAAACCACGTGGTCGGATACTTGCACACGCACTGGAGTTTGCGAGGCCCGATCTAGGATCAATTTGTTATGTAGGCAGTCCTGTCTAACAGATTTATATAATCAGATACAAAGTGGGAACATTGACACGGCAATAAATATATAGAGACTGAAAGTGAGTGAGTATGTTTTTACGCCGCTTTTAGCAATAATCCAGCAATATCACGGCGGGGACACCAGAAATGGGTTTCACACAATGTACCCATGCAATGGCGGATACAGCTTTTTTTATAAAGGGGGGGGGGGGTGAACAATGAAGATCTATTCATTGTCTTTGGCGGTAATTTATACAGAAACAAAGATTTTTTTCGAAATAAAAAGGGGGGAGGGGGGGATAACACAAGTATGTCTAGTACATTTGGGGGGTTGAGTCCCATCGGTATTCGAACCCACACTGCCAGAGCGAGGCACCTAATCGCCAGCACACAAAGTCAAAATCGAACCCACTCAGCCACCGAGGCTTCCACAAATGATTCTGATTGGTTAAAATTGGTCCAAATTAAGCCTTTTCACACAAACCGTGCGTATGAATACATCGATAGTCTATGTCGCACCGATCCATAAAATGGCTTCCGATAAACCACAAGGACTGCATACGTTCGATATCGGAACATTATCGGATGTTTTTGGAGAAGACTTTACCCTGACTTGTGTGATGATGACATGATAACACTTATTAACGAATGCGTGTTGTATGTATACAAATACTTACGTTATTTAAACTATTAAACCAGTAGGTTTATCTCCAAAATGATTAATACTCTGCGTGTTTCTTAATTAAACAGTTGCATCTCCAACAGCTAAATATTAAAAGGGCGTATTTGTAAACTATTAAGGTCAAAGGATTTTTATCAACCCGCCTGTTTTTAACCATACGGATTTTAAATAGAAAATCGGCCCCTCCCATAACCCATTCTCCCATCAGCCATAGTAGACGTATCATTAGTAGATTTACTCATAGTGGAGACGTGTAAAAAAATCTATGCTCTTCATATTTACCTGCCCCGATTATGTCTCTAGGTTTGTCAGCACCATACCCTTGCTCGTGGGTTTTACCGAAGTGGTAAACGTCTGAGACCTGAATCACTTCGGGTTTTCCTCCCTCATTAAGCTGACACGTCGTGATATAACTGGAATAATGTTAAAAGCGGCGTTAAACCCACTCATATTTACCTGGGTTAAAAAGGGGGGTGCAGATTCAAAGCTTTTATTTGTAGGGGTCCCAGGTTAAAACATGGATGTCCCATAGCAATATCAAAAACTGAATATAGTACTCGACAACAAGGGACGTAAGATGGGTGCATATCCTCAGACGCCCTTAATTAAAAATAGACACAGGGTTCTTCGACTGAAACGAATCAGAGCTGAAAGATCGTATTTGTTTGTTTGTTTGTTTAACGCCGCACTCAGCAATAGTCCAGTTGCCGTATTTCCTCTATTAGACGCCGGGGCTTCTAAAATTTATTTCGGATAAGCCTTCGACCCGGCGTCATTTAGAGGTCTGAACAATTGCACTGAACAATTGACCCGGCTTCTATTAGAGGTTCGTCGTCTAATAGAGGAAATACGGTATATGACGGCGATCCAGTTATTGACATCATGAGCATCGATCCACGCAATTGGGATACAATGACATGCATCAACCAAGTCAGCGAGCCTGACCACCCGATCCCGTTAGTCGCCTCTTACGACAAGCATAGTCGCCTTTTACGGCAAGCATGGGTTTGAAGATCGTGAATCATATTGACTGTGTAAGTATATTTTTACAATGATTACGTACAAAAAATTAATTATAAGTGGTAACAAATTATAAAATAACAGTATTCATTCCCAAACATGTATACACATTTTCTGCAGCCCAGTGGATGTACTCTGTATATTTGTATTATTTGTGTATTGTCCGTTTTCAATACATATATAATACTTGATGGATAAATATTCTTAATACTACAGGAATTACTATACATAATACTTGAGGGATTACTATACATAACAGGGGGCACGGTGGACCCAGTCGTTTAAGGCGCCGCAATTCGCTGTGAAGAATTGCGTCCCTTAGGCGCACCAGAAACCTACGATTGTGGGTTCGAATCCCAGCTTGCCTTATGTTGCTCGGTCTGTCAGCACCATACCTGTGCTCGTGGGTTTCACCAAAGTGATAAACGTCTGAGACCTGAATCACTTCGGGCTCATTGTAAACGCTGAGGGATTACACATATTTCCTGGCATAGTGATGATAGGGACATAATTCGCAATAACAAATGTATGTAGGACGCAGAAAGGTATCACACTGGAGTAATAGATCTTACTAGATGAGACTGAGACAGGCTGATAACACAAGTATTGCATGGATTGTTCATCGTCTCGTGACTGTAATTATACAACCCCGACAGGGCCTCAACTGCATACCGACAACGCCGTTCTCTGAGGGATCAATTTATAGGACGACGTGTCCTAATTAATGAACCTTGACATTTAACTCCTTTGTAACAAGTTATCAGATAGCGATCGAGACAGTTGGGTTTAACGCTGCTTTTAACAGTATTCCAGTTACATCACGGCGTGTCAGCTTAATGTGGGAGGAAAGCCCGAAGTGATCAGGTCTCAGACGTTACCCACGTTGGTAAAACCCACTAGCACGGGTATGGTGCTGACAAACCTTGAAGCATAATCGGGGCGAACCGGGATTCGAACCCACAATCATAGGTTTATGGCGTTCCCAAGGGACAGCAACTCTGCGCAGCGAATCGCGGCGCATTAGACGACTGGGCCACTCGTGCCCCCAGTTACCAGATTATAGTAATTATGGCATAAAGTGTTTACTGATGTATTTGTGACCCTCATCAATGCGACCTGTACATACATATTGACACCTTATATTATACAACATCTATTTACACAGCATCGTATTATACAAGGATGAGATTTGAACTACCGCATCGTTATCATAATGTGCGCAGGTGTATGAGTCTGGAGCTTGATAAGTTTGTTTGTTTGTTTGTTGTTTAACGCCGCACTCAACAATATCCCAGCTATATTACGGCGGTCTGTAAATAATCGAGGCTGGACCAGACAATCCAGTGATTGACATCATGAGCATCCATCCACGCAATTTGGATACGATGACATGCATCAAACAGTGTCAGCTAGCCTGACCACCCGATCCCGTAAGTCGCCTCTTACGACAAGCATGGTAGCCTTTTACGACAAGCATGGGTTGCTGAAGACCTATTCTAACCCGGATATTCACGGGTTAGTTTGAAAAGTAATGTTCATACATTTGTTTGGGGTTTTATAAATTACATTAAGGTGTATGAGGTCAATGGGGTGTGAGTTACCCCCCTCTCATATCTACCCCTGTGTATAGGTGAGATGGGTTTGAAGTTGATAAGTAATACGTACTTTGTGTTTGTGGTTTATAGATGACAACTGACCTGCGGGGTTTCCGGGTCAGAATATACAGCGCTATCGTGTTAAGCTGGAATATTGCTGACTGCGAAGTTAAACAAACAACCCAAAAATAGATTACATATAGAGTTGCATGAGGTCATTAGAGCACGTGTTCAAACTACCCTAGTGGATTCAGTGAGATTGAAATTGGGTTTAACGTCACGTCCAAGATATTGCACTTATATAGCGACGTGCATGCACGTGTGTGTGTCTGGCTGCTTGGAATGTCCGGACTGATGCCGATTTATAGTGATAGCTCACTGAGATACCATGCCGCAGTTTTAACATGAATACCCCACTCAGACACAGTATACTGTCTCCGGGCCGACCAGTCCTTGTTTTAGCCCCTTAATGCCGAGCGCCAGACAGGGTAACAACAAGTACCATCTTATAACGTCTTTTGGTATGACGCGGCCGGGGATCGAACCCCGTACCTTCCGCTCTCCGGGCGGACGCTCTACCACTAGACCACGGAGGCGGTCTGAGAGAGAAAGAGAGACAGAGAGAAAGGGAGAGAGACAGACAGAGGGAAACAGAAATGCAGACAGAGAGAAAGAGAGAGACGAAATTACTACTATTCGCCTGTATTATTCCATAAAAAAACATACACTATTCAAATAAAACACTTAATTCATCCGACACCAAGCAATATTAATTCGCTCATTCGCCCAATCCGTCATGTTGTTCGAATAGTGCGGCTCTCAACAATAAACAAACCATTTCATCATGCCATCTTAAAATGTCATTCACTTGAGTCAGATAATCCGTCATTTCAGGTAGCTCGTTGGTTATTCTGTAAATATGTTCCAGGGAATATGTATAATACCTGAAAAATTCATAGATTGTGTGCAATTCTTGATTCACTCAGCCAGAGACCATGTACCGATACATGGTCTCTGACTCGGGCATTTAAGGATAATACCCGAGGGATAACGCATACTCTCTGAGACATTAATGACTTGTACGGAATTTACTTTGCGACTTTATCCCTAATTCAGAGACGGTGAATATCTCTTAAACGTAGAGGGCACGGGTGGCCCAGACGACTAAGGCGCCGTGATTCGCTGTGCAAAGTTGCGTCCCTTGGGCACGCCAGAAACCTATGATTGTGGGTTCGAAACCCAGTTCGCCCCGATTATGTTTCAAGGTTTGTCAGCACCATACCCGTCCTCGTTGGATTCACCGAAGCGGTAAACGTCTGAGACCTGCATCACTTCGGGCTTTCCTCCCACATTAAGCTGACACGCCGTGATATAACTGGAATAATGTTGAAAGCGGCGTTAAACCCAACTCATATTTACCTGGGTTAAAAAGGGGGGTGCAGGGGATTCAAAGCTTTTATTTGAAGGGGTCCCAGGTTAAAACATGGATGTCCCATAGCAATATCAAAAACTGAATATAGTTCAACTTGTTACAAATGAGCTAAATGTCAAGGTTCATTAACTATAGGACACGTCGTCCTACATATCGATCCCTCAGAGAACGGAGTTGTCGGTATGCACTCACTCACTCACTCTAAAACGTAGAGAGATATAGAATTAGAGCAACATATCTGCTTTTCATGAGACTGAGACAAGATGATAACACAGTTATTGCAGGGACTTTTCATCGTGTATTGACTGTAATTATACAACCTAAACAGGGCCCCAACAACACCCAGGAGTCTTAGGGTTCAATATATAGGACAATAAGTAAGTACATATGCTTGTAACCCCATACATTCATATTGTTGCCTAAGATCTAAAGACACGATCTATTTATTGCGCATCATTGTATACACGAAATGATGGGTCGGGAACTGATGCAACGTCCTAAAACGTACCCGTGTGTACAGGTGAGAGACTTTGAAGTTGATAAGTTTTGTTTGTTTGTTTGTTGTTTAACGCTGCACTCAGCAATATTCAAGCATGGGTTGCTGAAGACCTATGTTCTAACCCGGATCTTCACGGGTCGAAGTTGACTATTATACGTACATTTGTTTGTGGTTTATAGATAACGTTTAAGGTGCATGAGGTCGGTAGGGTTCTCATTAGGGCTGGGACGGGTAACTCGGGTACTCGTATCGGGTGGGCCCTGAGTAGGACCTGGGTACCCACAAGACTACCTAGACCCTTGGTTAGTCATGTGATATACTGTTTAATGACAAAAACTCACTATAGCTCAATGGTTACACTCCATATCGCTAATGTTCGCATTTCTTTCTGATGATGCACACATTCCTTTTGACTTGCACATGTTTGAGTAAAGATAAAACTTCAGTCAAACTTCCGTGTACGCTTGATCTGATTGTTTAAAACATGTATCTAAATAGTTTTGGCCAGGGCTGAGGTAAACAGTTCTCAATCAGACATTTTGTTCCCAACTCTTGAAACCTGCAGTGGGTACCCGGGTAGGGCTGGGTAATATGGGGTCTGGTACCCAGGTTGTAAATTTGGACTCGTCCCAGCCCTAGTTCTCATGCAACGTGTGTATAGGTGAGATGAGTTGAGATTTGTTTGAGGTTTGTGGATTACATTTGAACAATGGAGATTGCGGGTCAAAATATATCGCCCCACTTACAATAACTGCTGTAGTTTAATATAAGCTTACATGGCGTTATGACAATACTAACTGCAACAATTTAATATAGGTTTACAATAGTGTGGCGTTATGACAATTATAACTGCTATACTTTAATATAGGTTAACAATAGTGTGACCTTATGATTACTAAAACTGCTAGAATTTAATATAGGCTTACAATAATGTGACGTTAAACAATATAACTCATAGCCTTTACAGTAGGATTTCCAGAGTTGTGGTCTCAGACTGTTATAACTGCTATTCTATAACTTTAGACAAACAATAGTGGGACAGAATAGGGAACCAGGCTGTGTGTCCAGTCCTAAGTTATTGGAAATACAATATCACCATTTGTCACCAATTGCCCCTTTCGATAACCTGCATGAAGACTCAACTGATCACTTGGATTGTTTCAGGTGTTTCACATAGGTGTCAAGTCTCAAGGGTCGGCTGAGAAAGCCCACGTGACAACTATTTACATAACGTCCACGGTCCCCAAAAAAATCCATTGAGTGATAGGGCTTCAACGAGTACTCGAGTACTCGGGGCCGGGTCGGTTTACCGGGACTTGAGTCCGTTATCAAGGACTCGAGTACTCGATAAGGGGAGATCACTCTGTTTCAATGTTCAATTGTTCATCAATATATTGATTAAAGCTTCATAAAATATTGTTTGAATAATGTATTCTTTGTAGAAAGTAGATGTACATTAGAACAATTGAGAATGTCACATAAAATAGAAAATAGTTTTTGTCATTGAACAATATATCACGTGACTAACCAGTCCCGTGGTACCCCATCTTACCGAGGCAAGAGAGTTAACTGACTATAAAAGTCCAGTTTCCACCCTTGCCGAACTAGGCTGGTATTATGGAGTTACATTTTGGCTGGGCTAACGAGTCTATGCATAGTCCAATCAAAATCACGCACCGAAATCGAAATCCGGTTCGTAAACTATCATGCAGATTTCGGTCGATTGCAGGATTTGCAAAACATGTCCACCGCCAACTCGTTGTCAGCAGATATTTTCCAAATCTTTTCATGTTTTTAATCAAGGTGCTCACGTGATTTGATGCATTTCGCGATGTAAGACCCGTTTTATCACAATATAGATCTTGATTATCGATCAGATCGTCCTGACTGAGCGCCACTATTTTGTGAGAAGCAAACGCAAGTGATACGAGAGGTAGAAATTCCAGCCAAGTTCGGCAAGGGTGGAAACTGGACCTTTAAAGTCAGTTACTCTCTTGCCTCGGGAAGATGGTGGTACCCGGGTCCTACTCAGTACCAACCATACCCGGGTACCCGAGGTACCCGACCCAGCCCTTGAAGGTTGATGGTGCAGTTATCGCACACAGAGTGAAACTCAACACATATAGAGAATCTCACCCTCGTGTCTTGATATCAAATATATCAACACGAGTTGATAAAAGTGGAAAAAGTCCGAGGCTTGCCGAGGACTTTTGCCACTTTTATCAACAAGTGTTGATATATTTGATATCAAAAGACACGAGGGTGCGATTTTATTTATCATCCAACATCATTCTTTCAACTTTTTCAATTTGTAGACAATAATTAGCAGTGTCTTAGTGTAAAAAGTACTGCAAACAGCTTCAGTAGCAGAGCCATTAGTGATGTCATTTGATTGTGACGTCATGTAACAGTGACGTCACAATGGTCTGCAAACCATTGTGATGTAATTTCATTGCAGCGATATCTACAGTGTAGATATCGCTTGATCTCATCCAAGCGATATCTCCTGTGGGAGCCAGTTTTGGATGACAAATGCAAATATGCGACACTAGCGTTGTTTATTTTTGGTATGTTGGGCGCGTGCTACAACGTACCTAACTGGCAGGTCGCCACTAGGCAACAGTGTCCCTAAGCGATGTGGTCAAACTAAACGTTACCACTACACAAAGTAATCTGGCTGGAGGGACCACTTGAAAACCATAAGTAAACATGTCCATGCGTGGTCAATGGTAATTGGCGGTGACCCTACCACCCTTATACGTCGTCCACAGGCATGGGGAGGTCAAAGTTCACTCAGGGTTCACCTATTTGACGGCGATCATCATCATCATCATCACCATTTGATGATATACAAGCCATGATATGTTGATATATACAAATAATGCACTGTAACTTGGAGACGATAATACATTGATTTCATAACGATAATATATTGATTAAAGAAAGAAAGCCATGATATACTGATTTAAACAAATAAGGTATGATATACTGATATATACAAGCCATGATATACTGATATATACAAGCCATGGTATACTGATTTGAACAAATGAGACAGGATATACTGATTTAACAAGCCATGGTATACACATTTAAACATGGAATATACTGACATAAACAAACCATGATACACTGATTCAGACAAGCATTAACAATAATAATCATCATCATCATCACCATCATCATCATCATTTGTAGAGCGCTGGTCTCCAGTTGGCGATAACTGCTCAAAGGAGCAAGGGAAAGAACAGTTCTGACATGTGGTTGAGTGGTATGCCTATCTGAAGAAGTGAGTCTTTAGCTGATTGTTGCACTTATATAGCGACGGGCGCGCGCGTGCGTGCGTGCGTGCGTGTATGTGCGTTTGTGTTGTACTAGTACAGACTAATGCCGATTTTATAGTGCTAGCCCACTGAGATACCACGAGGATGTTTAACATGAATACCCCACTCAGACACAGTACGTACTAGGATACTGATTCCAAGCCTACCAGTCTCTGTTTTAGCCCCTTAATGCCGAGCATCAGACAGGGTAACAACAAGTACCAGGTTTTAACGTCTATTGGTATGAAGCGGCCGTGGATCGAACCTCCAACTTTCCGCTCTCTGGCGGTCTTCACCCAATGGGCCCCAGTCAGAGGGGATGGTAGTTCTCCGTGCAGGTAGAGAGGTATCGTCTCGGAGTTTAAGATCTAGTTTCAATGAGAATGATGAAACCTAAAGTGGTATACACTTACAAAAGAAAGTATACACTTGTCTATAAAATTGGATTTGATATTTTTTTACAAAGTTAAAATATTCAAAACGTTACGAGGCTGAAAACAGTCGCCAAACTTAAGGTCCAAAACATAAATGTGATACCCGTATCAAATACACCACCATCGGGAAAAAAAAACATTTCTCGGTTGTTTCATATTTAGCCACCAGTTTATATACAACGCGGAAGGAACTGAGCTGGGGGCTTCCAGATCCTAACCAGTTTTTTTAAATTAATATGACCCCCAATAAAACAAAATTACTTGCGTGGTTTTTAAATATAAACGTTACACGTACTCTACACGTACCGTACTAAAAAGTCTTGTTTGTAAGCGTTGGGCTGACAGTGTCACGCAAGCCTGGGCGTTGAAAATACCGCGACGCCTTCAACAAACAGTAAAAAGCTTACCAAACGACAGAAGAGCTTATGTGACGGCAAAAAAGGTTATACAACGACAGAAAGAGGTTATACAACGACAGTTACAATTAATCCACTGCAACCGGTATTATCTGTGAGTTGATAATACACCGATTTCATAACGATAATATATTGATTAAAACAAGCAAGCCATGATATACTGATTTAAACAAATAAGATATGGTATACTGATTTAAACAAACAATTAAGATATGATATGCAGATTTATACACACCATGATGTACTGGTTTAAACACAAAATGCATGCTGCACTGATATAAACAAGCCATGGTATACTGATTTAAACAGACATACAAGATATGATATAATGATTTAAACAAGCCATGATATACTGTTTTAAAAACGCCATGATATACTGGTTTACACAAAATACAAGATCTGCTATAATGATTTAAACACGCCATGATATACTGACTACACAAACATACAAGATCTGCTATAATGATTTAAACACGCCATGATATACTGACTACACAAACATACAAGATCTGCTATAATGATTTAAACACGCCATGATATACTGATTTAAAGAAGCCACGATATACTGATTACACAAACATACAAGATCTGCTATAATGATTTAAACACGCCATGATATACTGATTTACACAAACATACAAGATCTGCTATAATGATTTAAACACGCCATGATATACTGATTTAAACACGCCATGATATACTGATTTAAAGAAGCCACGATATACTGATTACACAAACATACAAGATCTGCTATAATGATTTAAACACGCCATGATATACTGATTTAAAGAAGCCATGATATACTGATTTACACAAACATACAAGATATACTATAATGTTTTAAACACGCCATGATATACTGATTTAAACACGCCATGATATACTGATTTAAAGAAGCCACGATATACTGATTACACAAACATACAAGATCTGCTATAATGATTTAAACACGCCATGATATACTGATTTAAAGAAGCCACGATATACTGATTACACAAACATACAAGATATGCTAAAATGATTTAAACACGCCATGATATACTGATTTAAAGAAGCCATGATATACTGTTATTACACAAACATACAAGATATACTATAATGATTTAAACACGCCATGATATCCTGATTTAAACAAGCCATGATATATTGATTTAAACAAGCCATGATATGCTGATTTAAACAAGCTATGATATAGTGATTTAAACAAGCCGTGATATACTGATTACACAAACATACAAGATATGCTATAATGATTTAAACACGCCATGATATACTGATTTAAACAAGCCATGATATAATGACTTAAAGAAGCAAATAAGATATGATATACTGATTTAAACACGTCGTGATACACTGATTTAAACACGTCATGATATACTGATTTAAAGAAGCCATGATATACTGATTTAAACAAGCCATGATATAATGATTTAAACAAGCCATGGTATACTGATTTAAACAAGCCATGCTATGCTGATTTAAACAAGCTATGATATACTGATTTAAACACGCTATGATATACTGATTAAAACAAACAAATCAGACACGATCTACTGATTTAAACAAATAAAAGCAACAAACCCCTTTCCATGATATACAAGCCATGATATGCTGATTTGAACAAATAAGACAGAATATACTAATTTCACGAGACATGGCATACAGAGTTAAATATGGAATGAAATACTGACATAAACAAACCATGATACACTGATTTGAGACAAGCATTAAAAATCATCATCATCATCATCATCATCATTTGTAGAGAGCCGGTCTCCAGATAACTGCTCAAAGGAGCAGGGGAAAGAACAGTTCTGACATGTGGTTCAGTGGTATGCCTATCTGAAGAAGTGAGTCTTTAGCTGATTCTGGATAGTTCTGCAATACATCGGAGATGACCTGGAAGATTGTTTCACTGTACTGGTCCAGCTTAAGCAAAAGCTCGAC
Source organism: Haliotis cracherodii (assembly GCF_022045235.1). Taxonomy (NCBI): domain Eukaryota; kingdom Metazoa; phylum Mollusca; class Gastropoda; order Lepetellida; family Haliotidae; genus Haliotis; species Haliotis cracherodii. Next base: position 17,742,501 of record NW_027266272.1, read on the forward strand.
ACCCAAGGGCGCTGCTGGGTAGTTTTGGCACAGACAACACATGCTGGGTACCTGATCTTATACATCGCGATAGAATGTGCTCTTTTATTAGCTCTCTGGTATGTTAAGTTTTGAATACTAGAGTCAGAATCTTGAACTGTGTCAGTGGCTGCTACTGAAACCCCTTCAGCACAGGGATGGGGCTCGTGAATGTGTAACTGACTACACTGGCAGATGAATTCAGGACCCTTTGAAGTTTGGTGATCAGATGTCGAGTAAGTAAGAGAGCATTGCTGTTTCCCTGTTGATGAAGTGCCTCTTCATGCTAATGTTCCTGATGTGGAGAAAGCACAATTATAAATAAAACTGACCTGTGACTTAAAGCTCAAGGGTTTGTCGAACATGACTCCCAGGTTTCGGGCTTCAGTACTTGACTTTGTGCTGCTTTCTCCAATCACCGGGACAGGAAGTGATAGTTTTGAATGGGCATCATAGGAACAAATACTAGTAGCGAGCAGCTCACTTTTTCCTTAATTCAACTTGAGGAAACTGGTGGTTCCCCCATGAGCACATGTTTGACAACATACATATGGACATTGCAAAAGATGTTTCATGGATGGATTAGCTGCTATTTGGTTTGAACGCAAGATTCAGCTATGTATCGTGTGCGAAAAAGTAAACCCTAGGCCATGTTCCCTAGCTGTGGAGTTGGTGAACAATAGTGGACCTAGTTCAGATGCTTGAGGGACACCAACTTGTAGCAGTCTTCTCGGAAGTAAGTGAGTGTGGATTTACGCCTCTTTTAGCAATATTCCAGCAATATCAGGGAGGGAAACACCAGAAAAGGGCTTCACACATTGTACCCTTGTACACATCGACTCCGGTCTTCAGCGTGACGAGCGAACGCTTTAACCACTAGGCTACCCCACTGCCCCCTTCTCGGAAATTACTACATCTATGAGAACAGAGTGATATCCTCCCAAAAGGTACGACCAAAGCCAGTCCAAGACGTACCCAGAGATTCTAAATCTCATATATGTCATCTGTTCAGCTGCAGATCACCGGGTCTCTAGTGTCAAAAATGTGTGAAGCCCGCCGTGATATTGCTGAAATATTGCTAAAAGCGGCGTAAAACCAAACTCACTCACTCACTCTAGTGTCAAAGGCGGCCGATAGGTCCAACTACACTAGAATGACAGCTCCACTGTATCTTCAGCTTCGAACAGGTCATTCTGCAGGGTTTGTCTCCCTGCTATGAATTGACTACCAGATAAGACACTGCAGTACTGTCATAGCGACCGATTTTTTTTTGATTTTTTATTTTTTCTAAAAAAAATTATTTTTATTATTTTTTTATTTTGTCATACACAAGTTTTACACAAGTGTCTAGTAGACCTTCTGTTCCTGTTTCTGGACAGCGACCCGGGTGTGGTGTTTGGACAGGTAGTCGGTGTATTCCTGGTACGACCGATTTGGGACAACCACTGGCTGAATGAACATTTACTTCCAAAGGCTAATTACACTGTAGCCATGACATGAATATGTCTCGAATCACTGAATTGCCGTTATTTATAAGATGCTAATCCCAATTGTTAACCCCCTTTGTCTTGTGCATTGACAGTCTGTCATCCTGAACGAGACGTGCAACCACTAATTAATTACTGTTGTTAATATTTATGCCTAATCCATGTCAGGTGACCTTGGTTATATAAGCCTTGGTCCAGAGATGAGAAAGGCACATACGCTTGCAGTCGGAAAGCGCACGTAAAATCTCCAATATAAGTAGTGAGTGAGTGAGTGAGTGAGTTTGATTTTACGCCGCTTTTAGCAATATTCCAGCAATATCACGGTGGGGCGGACACCAGAAATGGGCTTCACACATTGTATCCATGTCGGGAATCGAACCCGGGTCTTCGGCGTGACGAGCGAACGCTTTAACCACTAGGCTACCCGACCGCCCCTCCAACATACATGTAAGTAAGTAAGATGAGAGAGACAGGGAGAGAGAGGGTCTTACCCGTAGCCTAGCTCGGGTAAGGCGAGGTGCCCCGGGGCACCAACATCATCACTACTCTCACTATGTGCTGACCTTTCGACTCCATATTACTCTCTACCGAGACCACACGCCGACCCCTTGCATGCACGCGTATGCAAATAATCATTAGCAACGCCACGCGTCTTCAATACACGTGCAGCCAACGCGTTGTTAGTAAGTCATTGTCAATAATTAATTATCATCCCCATATTTAAACATGGTAATGTGAACAACTCTGGCAACTACCGGGGTATTTCTCTAACTAGTATATTAGGTAAGGTATGTACCAGTATTATCAATAACAGACTGATTCAGTGGTCGTACGTGCGGGTGAGTGAGTGAGTGAGTGAGTGAGTGAGTTTGGTTTTACGCCGCTTTTAGCAATATTCCAGCAATATCACGGCGGGGGACACCGGGCTTCACACATTGTACCCATGTAGGGAATCGAACCCGGGTCTTCGGCGTGACGAGCGAACGCTTTAACCACTAGGCTACCCCACCGTCCCCGAACTAGTATATTAGGTAAGGTTTTTACCTGTATCATCAATAACAGACTGATTCAGTGGTCGAACGTGCGGGACCTGATACCCGAAGCGCAGGTTGGATTCAGGAAAGGCTATTCCACATTTGACCATATTTTCACTCAGTATGCAGTAATTGAAAAATACCTCTCATATAATAAACGTAAATTATATGTTGCCTTTGTGGACTTCGAAAAGGCATTCGATTCTGTGGAAAGACGTCGATTGTGGAAATGTTTAAAAAAGCACAACTTGGATGGCAAAATGTATATAATACTTAAAATCAATTTATCAAAATGTTAAATCATGTGTTCGATGTGTCGGGGCTGTGGCTGACGTTTTCGACTTTCCAATCGGTCTGCGTCAAGGATGTGTATTGAGCCCTATGCTGTTTTCATTTTTCATTAATGAACTTATAAAGAAATTTCTCTTACTTGAAAACATGGAACCCAACTATTTCTTGACATAATAGAACATTTGATGTTGGAAATGGAAACTTGAAGTTAACAAGTAGATAAGACAAATATTGTGAATTTTAGAAAAGGAGGGCCCACTGCACTGAGAGAAAAGCGGACATATAAAGGTGAATATATGAATATTACCGGAGAATATAAATACCTCGGAATATTATTCACAAGTACATTAAACTTAAGTAAATCGGTGTTAAATTCATTAACAAGAGCAAAGAAAGCTTTCGTTCAATTGCAGTCTGTTGTGTATATACTTGGCGTTGTTACACCTCACACTTTCTTTAAATTGTTTGATTGTCAGTACAGCCGATCTTATTGTATGGTGCAGAAATATGGGGCTGTCGAGAGTTATATTTAATCGAAAAGGTTCACCTGTTCGCCTGTAAAAGATTTGTTAATGTGGGCATGTCAACTCCCAGTAATATGGCTTATGGTGACTGTGGGAGGTTCCCACTATATATAACATCTTATACTCGATGCCAACGCTATTGGCTGAAGTTATTATGTATGCCTGAACATCGTGTGCCAAAGAAATATAACATGCTGGTATGTCTTGATAATATTGGGGAGAACACATGGGCTTCCCATATACGCTTACTCTTTTTACTTATGGCTTTGGATTCATATGGATCTCGAAATCTATTAGTGACATAAATATGTTTTTACAACAATTTCGTACTCGTGCTATAGATATGTTCGACAGGATTGGCATTCTACACTTTCGAGATACGACATATATCGTAATATTAAGCCTCGCCTTGAACCAGAGTCCTCCGCAATACCTTTATACGTTTTAGAATTGGTGAATGATTTAAAGGTAAATAGAGGAAGATATTTAAATATTGAAAAGTCACTAAGAATTTGCCCCGTCTGTAACCTTAGTGCTGAAGACGAATTTTCACAGTAAGGCTTTCAAAAGATAGAAGTGCTTACATTTGGACACATCCGTATAAATTATGGCTCCACCAACGCCACGTTTGTTATGCCTGGGAATATGGATAGTTTTGAAACCCGGAGGAGTTATCCTGCCTGCCAGTTACTGATTAAAACAAGCCATGATGTAAATAAACATGATAATACAGATTTACACAAAGAAATATAAAATGTCAACGCCAGAGAATAATCAGTCTCATTTATCTGCTGAAACACATTCCAAGTCATGATAAGTCATGCTTTAAACAAATGGGTCATAATATACTGCTTAAAAGAAATAAGTCCTAAAATAGTTATTTAAACAAATAATCCTTGGTATACTGATCTAAACTAGTTAGGAACTCTATGGGGATTCAAGGTTAGAACAGGCCGCCAGTACCCAATGCTTGTCGGAAGAGCCCAAATTGGGAACGGGTGGTCAGGCTCGGTGACTGTTTGATGACTACAATTAAAGGTCTGAGAATTCGAGATTCTCCCGAGTAACGACATCCGTGCCTGTAGGTTTCACAAACTGAAATGACGTTCAAAGCGTTGTTTAACCTGCAGGAGCCTCGGTACTGACTTGAACTGAAGTTACAATCAATGTACTGATCATGTTTCTTAAAAGGGGCGTCGAGTTGCGTACCTTGGGCACGCCAGAAACCTATGATTGTGGGTTCGATTCCTGGTTCGCCCCGATTAAGTTCCTCGATTTGTCAGCACCATACCCGTGCTCGTGGGTTTCACCGAAGTGGTAAACGTCTGAGACCTGCATCATTTCGGGCGTTCCTCTCCCATTAAGCTGACACGCCGTGATATGATTTAAATAATGTTAAAAGCGGTGTAAAACCCAACTCACTCACTCATGTTTTTGTATGTCGCCACTTTATTAAGATTGATATACATTTTGCTAATTTAACAAAAAATACTTAGTAGTAGGGCCTTTTAAAGACGTTGAAGCAGGTTGTACAATCTTATTAAAATCAGATCTTAGTTCTCGCTACTGCAAATAAAGATCTGAGGGCATCCCATTGCGGGTCATGTCAGAACGACATTTAATCTAAATGATCATGAAAGTGATAGTAAGAATGTGATTTTTGATCGTGCAACCTCGATAAAAAACACACACAGGGTATTCCGAACAACAGTTATGGGCTTTATGTATGTATTCATACAATCTAGACCATCTATTAGCCATTCCAGAATGTTCTTTTGTTCAGATTTTAATATATTTCAAAATATGTTTCGAAGCGTAGTCGCCAGTTTGAAACTTGTGCTGTAAAGCTCGATTAAGCGGCCTTCTGATTGGCTATTGTCGACTTCTTGTTAATCATTCCATTGGTCGGTCAAAGTTCGCGAAAGCTCGGTCTGATGTGACCCGTTATGGGATGTCCTCAGATCTTTGTTTAGCGGTAGCGAGGCAAGGGCGTCAACTGACTATAAAAGTCCAGTTTCCACCCTTGCCGAACTAGGCTGGAATTTCCAGGCTCGATCGTAGCGCCACCAGTGAATATTACGACTAATGTCCCTTCTATGTCCCCTCCTACGGACCAATCAGATTCCACCTATTCTATCACTTGCATTAGCTTCAAACAAAATGGCGGCACCCAGTCAAGACGATCTTACCGATAATCAAGATCTAGATTGTAATAAAACGGGTCTTAGAATGCGAAGTGCACCAAATCACTTGAGCACCTTGATTGAAAACATGAATATCAAAAGATTTTCAAAATATCCATCGACGGCCAGTTGGCGATAAACATGCTTTGCAATCCCTGCAGTCGAACGAACTCTGCACGCTAAAATCCATGTTGTTTGCGAACAGGATGTCCAGTCCGTCACGCGATTTTGATGGGACCTTGCATAGACTCGTTCATCCAGCCAAAATGTCACTCCGGAATTCCAGCCTAGTTCGGCAAGGGTGAAAATGGACTCAAAGATGTTTAATAGACGTAAGAGCAGGTTGTGCAAATCATGTTTTTAAATGTCGCCACTTTATTAAGCCTGATAAACACCTTACTGATATAACAATAGTACTTTGTAATGTAATAGGGCCTTTTATAAACGCTAAAGCAGGTTGTCCTTCTAACATGAAACAGAAACATGATCAGGATCAATCCTACTACATTACTAAGTATTTTTATTATTTTAATACGATACACGTCAATTTGAATGTATTATCTAAAAAGGTCACCTGAGAAGATCAGGGGTAGAATAGGTCTTCAGCAACTAATGCTTGCCGTAAAAGGCGATTATGCTTGTCGTAAGAGGCAACTAACAGGATTGGGTGGTCAGGCTCGCTGACTTGGTTGATGCATGAAATCGTATCCCAATTGCGTTGATCGATGCTCATGATATCAATCATTATACTGTCTGGTCCAGGCTCGATTATTTACTGACCTCCGTCATACAGCTGGACTATTGCCGAGTGCGTCGTTAAACAAAACAAAATAACAAGGTATATGCTAATCAACTGGATGACATAGACATGTCTATGTAACACATATGAACCATAAGCTGAAATATACTTGAAGAGTTTGTGTTTGTACACAGATACATCTTCCTTCCGCAGTTTACAATTTGTATCAGGCCAGCTTCGGGACCCTGCATTATTTCCTTTAACCTGGCGCCGGGCGTCTGGATCTGGCTTTGTGTTGCGCTACGACCTAGACCTCCTGGCCCTGAATAGGAGGATGAAGAACGACACTAGTCTGTAGGACACGAGGAGGGTGACGAGGAGCACCACGTCAAGGAGGACGTTGTCCTGCAACAGAAAACAATACGGTACCATGTCAAAACCTCGAAACCGTTGACGTTAAGGGTCACAGGGAGACTACTCTTCAAACCTTAGCGGCCAAACCTTGTTGATAATTTTTACTTTAATCTTTATCAATAAAGTCACGAACGTGATCTTAAACAAATATTAATGTCCTTGCACGTCAAAATTCATGATATTAACACAAAAAGAGTGTCGAATAACGAATTTCTGTACCAGAATTGTCATGTGAAATATGTGAGGTGGGTGTTTGGAAATCCAAAATGGCTGTTACTGCCGCTTTTCGGTCTCAAATTAGGTCAGTAAGAACCATCTTGGATTTCTACTGACGGTATACGGGATCATATATATGGGGTTAGTAGTTCTGCTCTCTGATTGGTCAATCTCAATTTGAGGCATAATGAAGATGTGTATTGGTATGTGGTGTCGTGTATGGTGTTGTATATATAGTTGTCATATCATATACGTATTGTGTCGTATATATAGGTGTCGTATATAGGTACTTTCTCGTGTAGATGAGTTTCACGTGTAGTGTTATATATATATATAGGTATGGGTTGAGTGAGAGTGTTTTACGCCGTTTTTAACAGTATTCCAGTTATATCACTGCGTGTCAGCTTAATGTGGGAGGAAAGCCCGAAGTGATGCAGGTCTCAGACGTTTACCACTTCGGTGAAACCCACGAGCATGGGTATGGTTCTGACAAACCTAGAAACATAATCGGGGCGAACCAGGATTCGAACCCACAATCATAGGTTTCTGGCGTACCTAAGGGACGCAACTCTGCACAGCGAATCGCGGCGCCTTAAACGACTGGGCCACCCATGCCCCCATATAGGTATGGTGTCAGAGATATAGGTATCATATGTAGGAATGGTGTCGTTTATTTGAATATCGTACATATTTGTACTGAGTGAGTGAGTATGGTTTTGCGCCGTATATTCCAACAACATCACAGCGTGGACACCAGAAACTGGCTTCAAACATACATTGCTATCCTTACGCCCCTCGTACATATATTGGTTTCATTTATAGGTATGGCGTCCCATATAGGTATCGTATATATAAGGTGTGATATATCGGTATGCTGGCGTGTATAGGTTTTAACTCATTGGGGCAACATGAACACGTCCCACCTCGCTGAAGCTGAGATAGTCTAAAACATCCCTCCCGTCTCGGAAACAGCGTGTCTCTGTTTCTGTTGTGTTTCCTGACGTGCTGTTAGTAGCCGGACACTCTGTAACAGTGGATAGAGAATAATTCCTGAGTCAGCGATACCCGGGTGAGTGAGTGAGTAGGATTTTACGCTGCTTGTCGTCAGCGTGAAGAGCGAACGCTTTAACCACTAGGCTACCCCACCGACCAACAGCAATACCATAGCGGATAAATGTATATCTTGATCAGAACAATCACAATACCCCCACGTGGTATTCCACAAATGGGCGTGGCACGTCCTGGGGATTGTGGGGTTCCGGTCAGAACAGCCCCCCAGTGGGTGATGGCTGTCGTTAGAGCGGGCTGAATTGGGGATCGGATGTTTTTTTCCACGACTGCGTGCCACCGGTGGGGCAGGATACGCTCACCTTTTCGCGAACACCACGTATCATCACAAATGAAAGTGAGTCATAATCACATGCATATGAGCGGGAATCGTTTAATGGACTCTTCTTTTAATGGAGATTTCACGTGATTGTGAAAATTATTTGTCTGTGGTTTTTTAATTCATACTACCTCTATAAGGACATCTCGCATGCACCTACCCAGGTACTTTATATTCATCCACTGGTTGACCGCCATGATTTCAAATGCATATTGGTACCAGGAGAGGTACTTCAGCCACAGGAAGTACACAGGAGTCGAGCTGAAATAAAGATTGTTTATCTTGAGTGAGTTTATCCCATGTCGGGAATCGAACCCGGGTCTTCGGCGTGACGAGCGAACGATTTAACCAGTAGGCCTTTCCTTGACAATACCATAAACTACGTATATAACGAACACGCTTATTACGAAGTGACGGATATAACGAACTGTTGTTTTTGGCCCCGGCCATTTGCGAGAACCTTTAGTTGAAACGATTATAACGCAAAAAACAAAACAATATTGGCCCCTTTGAGTTCGTTATAACCGTAGTTTATCTTGGTGGAAGCCATCGAGCGATCCCCAAAGACTGGAAGACCTAAAGTAAACTTTGATCTAACATGTCACAAAGAAATTCCCTTTTGCACACGACACCAATTTGATAACAACCACTGCAAAACCTTGATTGGACGTATCTAGTAAAACAGCATCTTCCCGAAGCAAGGGAGTTAACTGTCTGTAAAAATCCAGTTTCCATCTTTGGCGAACTTGGCTGGAATCTCTGGGCTCGATCGTAGCGCCACCAGTGGCTATTACGAGTTATGTGCCTTCTGTGTCCCTCCTATTGTTCAATCATATTCCATCTCTCATATCACTTGCATTTGTTTCAAACGCCCAGTCAAGACGATCAGATCGATAATCAAGATGTATGTTGTGAAAAGGGCGTCCTTCTTTGCGTGGTGCATCAAATCACGTGAGCAACATGAAATGTTTTGGGAAATATCTCTTGAATTTTAGTTGACGGTACACATACTTTGCAAATCCTGCAATCGACCAAAATCTGCACGGCAGTTAATTAGCCGGGTGTCGATTTAGTTACGTGATTTAGATTGGACTATGCATGGACTCGTTTGTTCAGCTAAGATATAACTACATAATTCAAGCCACTTTTCTCCAAGGAGGGAAACTGGAATAATACAGACAGTTAACTCCCTTGCCTCGGGAAGATGCTACAACATGAACTTATGTGTAGAATCCCCCGCGATGTTGATGGTACTGTACTTCAGAACCGGTTTCAGCATTAAGCAGCGCTTGGGATTTAAGCGCCCGATTTCCACCCTTTAAATATCTTCTGTAAAACTGCAGTCAGAGTTGGGAGCAGGTTCACTAAAACAGATGGTGTTATCATGTTCATGTGGATTGGTCATTTAAGTGTGTGTGCGGGGGGTATTGGTCTGAGCGCTCTATCATATTTTGTTGATTTCCCCCTCAAGTAAAATGTTTTCATGCCAAATACATCCTAAATGCTCGTGACCATTGAAGATCCGGACTAGAGTTGGTCTTCAGCAACCAATGCTTGCCGTAAAAGGCGACTACGCTTGTCGTAAGAGGCGACTGACGGGATAGGGTGGTCAGGCTCGCTGACTTGGTTGATGCATGCCATCGATACCAATAGCGTAGATCGATGCTCATGATGTCAATCACAGGATTGTCTGGTCCAGACTCGATTATTTACAGACCGCCTTCATATAGCTGGAATATTGCTGAGTGTAGCGTTAAACAACAAATAAACAAACAAACAAACCTAAATACACGTAACATTTTTTTATGATCTGACTGACAAGGCTTATGTTATGAATACGTGCACATGCAAAGCCTCCTTTTATGGGTGGGTCAATGTGAACTGACTTGCTGTGCTAATATTATAAAGTTAACCCTCATCGTCAGCTCTTTTCAGGGTTCGCAATGTTAGATATTTTGTTTCGAATATTTTACTCGATTTCACAAGTACTTCCCTAGATATTTGACCTCAAAACATTTACAGCCTGTTACAGATATATCCATTGATATCACTGATATCAGCTTCTGATACGCATCGGCTCTGCCTCTTCATTTCACTAATAATCCGTGATTTTGTGAATCGTCATTATACAAACTAAATATTAAAATGGTAGAGTTGATCCAACAGATCAATAGTAGATTGCACAATCGGATGAACATATCCCGAAAATGGTGATGGACTGTTGTTGCAATACAAAGCCCTATTCTATACACAGAGACTAGTTTGGGCCCGATAGTGTCAGTTTTTAACATTGCTTTTAACAATGTGAAGCAGACATTTTGGAAGCACCCCACTCTTCATCCCCAGTGAATTCAGTGAACGTGCTCATCAGATACAGAGAAAGTTTGCGCAGTGTGTTTAAATCCGAAGTGCAATACGTGATCCTGGCTATAAATATGTATCAGAAAATTTATTCATCGAGCTACTGCAGCAAAAAATGAAAAAAAAACAACACTAATTCAAACTCCTGCTGAAATACCAATGTGCCTCAAATCCATACATGTACCGGAAATAACAAGTAAAATAACGTTCGTTAATTGTTGTTGTTGAACTCTTCGTGTGCGTGTTATCAATATTAAATAATGTTTGAAATTAAACCAAAAAACTATTTTTTTAAATAAAACTGGCATTTTGTTCATGTGCCTACAATTCTTACGCGTTATTGAGAAACATCCCGCCGAACAACACCATGGGCAGCAGAGACGGTGGCGCCAGTGCTAACGCTATCTCCACCGACGGCGACACTGTGGACAGCATATACCCTGAAATAGCCAACCCAAAGTCTATCTATGTATTTCGGGGTAGTCAATGTCCGAAAGTAATCGCAAAAAACACGATGAGACTTCGCGAACACAGGAACTCGTTATTGGTCAGTAAATAAAAATATATACCCCCTATATGTAAGTAGAGAATTTAGGGGGTATATATTTTTATTTACTGACCAATAACGAGTTCCTGTGTTCGCGAAATACCAATAGTAAACTGCCGGGTAAAAGAAACTACACACCCATTATTGATGCGAGGTATAAACGAAATAAGCCAGAAATCGTTGTTCGATGGTGAGTATTTGATACGGGTATCATAGTTGTGTTTTGGATGCAGTATTTCAGAAACTGTTTTCAGCCTAGTAAAGGTTTGATAACGTTTGAATTATTTGGTCAAATCTATTTCTTAAGGTGTATACTTTTATTTCCACCGGCAGTTTATATAACATGTCTCCTTTCTAACTAATACTTTTCATTTTGGCACCTTATTCCGAAGACGCCATGTCAGTCACAGTGCGTTAGATTCGCAAGGGAACCAATGTCGAGGGGCTTAAGACCCTCTTCGGTAACCTCCCATTTGTTAGATAGCCAGTCATTAGGCAACCTTAAAGCAACATTTCCAGATGAATGTTTAAAATAACACCATATTAATCCGTATTTTATCAATAGTGGTCTAATTTTTATACCTTGAGTGAGTGAGTATGGTTTTACGCCGCTTTTAGCAATATTCCAGCAATGTCACGGCGGGGGACACCAGAAACGGGCTTCACACATTGTACCCATGTCGGGAATCGAACTCGGGTCTTCGGCGTGACAAGCGAACGCTTTAACCACTAGGCTACCCGACCGCTCCCTTCCTGGTTTGAATAACGGAGGATAGGGAGTTAACTGATTATAAAAGTCCAGTGGAAACTGGATTTTTGCAGTCAGTTAATTCCCTTGTCTCGGGAAGATGACAACATATTCGTAAAACATGAATATATATTTAAATGGTCTTCAACATTCCTGGCCAACTCGTGTCATTCCGGGACAGGCCGAATAGCAACTCGTGCATCGCTTGGCTATTCTTGCGACTTGGTTCTGTCTAAGCGAAACAGGCATAGCTTAAAGAATTGTCAACTGATGATGATAATGATTCACGTCCCCCTCATATCATATATATCACAGATGCTATTGAAAACACATCGGGACTTACATCGGGACAGTAACATTAGTAAAATCAAAACTTATTCCGGAGGGATTCTTTCACCATATTCTCGAAGTCACACGCGCATTCTGATTGCTTTGTCGCATTTTGTGTGTGTGTGTGTGTGTGTGTATGTGTGTGTGTGTGTGTGTGTGTGTGTGGCTGCTTGTACTAATCAGGACTAATGCCGATTTTATAGTGCTAACCCACTGAGATACCATACAGCTGTTTAACATGAATACCCCACTCAGACACAGCATACTGACTCCGAACCGACCAGTCCTTGTTTTAGCCCCTTAATGCCGAGCGCCAGGCAGGGTAACAACAAGTACCATCGTTTATCGTCTTTTGATATGACACGGCCGGGGTTCGAAAGCAAGATCTTCCGCTCTCCGGGCAGGCGCTCTACCATTAGACCACGGAGGCGGTCCTCTATTTAATGCCTTGATCTAGACGTAATTGGTTCCTGGGTGGCAATGAGACCTTGACTCTCAGCTCTTTGGAGTTATCATGAACTGACAGGTTTGTATACATTACACAAGTTGAGGTCGCAAACAAACACATTTAAAGTGGGGTTAGGGGTAAGTGAATATAACTTGCAGGTGCTGCCAATTTGCAATAGCTTAGTCCCCCTTTAACACTTTGAACAATGTTTCACGACGAGTCAGCAATCTCACCAATCACTCACCAAAAGATAGCGCCACATTGGAAAAAAGTATGGCTGCCCCGGCGCATACCAGAAACGCCATTCCGTCGTTATATAATCCTGAAACAATAGGAGATTCCAGGTAACAATAGCTTCCCTGTAACCTATGTGTAGATGCAAGATTTCCTAATGTTTCAAAGTATGAACTGTTAGTGAAATGACATGAAAACAAGTTAAAATTGTTACAATTCATGTAACTTATTATCCATGGTGGTCCAATGATTAAGACACTTTATTATTACACTAATGTTCTAAAGTTCAATTTCCACGTAATATGTATAAATTCTAAGATACATGTATACAATGTTTGCATGTTCTCAGTAATGATATCAATCATTGGTTTGTCTGGTGTCAGTTATCATGACAAACAGCCGTGATATAGCCATAAGATAACTGTTTGCGGCGTTAAACAAAAATAACAGCATAATATAACATGACTATCATTTTCTAACAATTGCTTTAATCGATAATGTGTATGTTAATAATGCACCAAACCCAGACCCTAAAACATGCTTAAAGCATTATATCATTAATTTATTACCCTGGTCAATGGATCAGTATGCGCTTGATTTTCGTTCTCAGCTCCCTGGGGAATATACCCCAGTCAATGGATCAGTGTGCGCTTGATTTTCATTCTCAGCTCCCTGGGGAATATACCCCAGTCAATGGATCAGTGTGCACTTGATTTTCATTCTCAGCTCCCTGGGGAGTATACCCAGGACAATGGATCAGTGTGCGCTTGATTTTCAGTCTCAGCTCCCTGGGGAGTATACCCCGGTCAATGGATCAGTGTGCACTTGATTTTCATTCTCAGCTCCCTGGGGAGTATACCCAGGACAATGGATCAGTGAGCACTTGATTTTCATTTTCAGCTCCCTGGGGAATATACCCCGGTCAATGGATCAGTGTGCACTTCATTTAATTCTCAGCTCCCTGGGGAGTATACCCCGGTCAAAAGGATCAGTGTGCACTTGATTTTCATTCTCATCTCCCTGGGGAGTATACACCGGTCAATGGATCAGTGTGCACTTGATTTTCATTCTCAGCCCCCTGGGGAGTATACCCGGTCAATGGATCAATGGGTGCTTGATTATTTACAGACCGCCGTCATATAGCTGGAATAATGCTGAGTGCGGCGTTAAACAACAAACAAACAGGACCGAAGACCTTGAAACTCTCAGGAGTGCTGTCTAACACGGCCACCCATCCACCTACTCTCCGTGATCAACGGTGTTTAACTTCACCTGATTTGTGGGGCGGTCGGGACGCCCAGTTTTAAAAGCGTTCGCTCGTCACGCCGAAGACCCGGGTTCGATTTCCGATATGGGTACAATGTGTGAAGCCCATTTCTGGTGTCCCCCGCCGTGATATTGCTGGAATATTGCTAAAAGCGGCGTAAAATCATACTCACTCACCTGATTGGTGACATGTGCGCTATACACGGGTCCCCATGACACCAATGTATTGAACTATGGTAAACGCAATATCTTACCGACCAACCAATAAAAGATGGCGACAGAGATCACTGGTAGGGCACAGAGGATTGGTATCTGAAAACAAAATTCAACGGCTGTCACATTACTGGTCAAAGTTTTGTCGTTTTTTTCCGAAATCTCGCAAAAGAAAACATCTTTATACATGTTATTCAGATCCTTTGTTTGTTTTTTTAACGCCGCACTTAGCAATATTCCAGCTATATGACGGCGGTTATTCACATCCGTTACCCCTTACATTACATTACAAGCAGAACATTTATATATTCATGACATCACCGAATGTCTAACACGTTGGGTAGATGGTGAGAGTTGACCCCGCTCCACCTTGTCGTTGAGAGGAAGTAGTGTACTTATGGAGACCGGTCATTTATCTTGGGGGTAGGATGGGTAGTAAAAGGTAGGGTGGGAGATTGAGATTAAGTGGTGGGGGTCGCCAAAATTTATCACAACTATAGGGAGGGGGGGGGGGGGGAGCTACATTTGAATATAATTTTGGGACTGTTCATTCTTTATATTCTAATCATGTGGGGGGGGGGGGGAATATCAATCATCAATTCTAATCGAGTAAGCGTAGATGTCAGACAATGATATGTCACTAATAATATCAGCAAGGGGTTTGGCGAGGTAAAGGTAATGCCTTATCTTGGCAATGGCCAGGTAATGTGGATTATTATACAGGTAACATTGAGGTCTAACCTCAGCAAAGGTTTTCGAAAGGTGGGAGTCAGGTCGCACCTGGACAAGGGTTTTTGAAAGGTAGTATAGTAAGGTGTCAGTGAGGTCTCACCTCGGGAAAGGTTTTGGAAAGATGGGAGAAAGATGTTAAATCGGCGCATGTTTCAGAAGGGTGGGAGTAAGGTCTCGGTATGGTCTCACCTCGGCTAGAGTTTTGGACAGGAAGTACACATCAGTGCTGTACATTCCGCCCCCATACTCCCTCAGGAACACCGACGCCTCCGCCGTGAACGACTGAAACACACCAGACTTCATTCAAACACCATTGTCACGTGATATCATTATCCGTTTACACTGCCACAAGCGTGGTCCAGTCGTTTAGGAGCCTAAACTTACTAGACTCTAAACCGTGACAGGATCCGCTGAACAATCCCCATGCTATTTTGCTTCACAAAAGTGATAAACATATTGTCCTGAGCCACGCGTCGTACTTATTCTGTTAAACCACCCGTGAAGATACGGGGTGGATCCGGAATAGGTCCTCAGCAACCCATGACTGATGTTAAAGGCGACTATGCTTGTCTTAAGAGACGACTAACGGGATCGGTGGTCAGGCTCGCCAACTTGGTTGATGTATGTCATCGTATACCAATTGCTCGGATCGATGCTCATGATCACTGGATTGTCTGGTCCAGACTCAATTATTTACATCGGGGTAGCATGACGGCTGGAATATTGCCGAGTGCTGCTTTAAAAGATCAAACAAATACATTTCAGAAAATTATTATCGTTTTATTTAACAACGTTGTAGGAATTAGTTAAAGGGTGAGTGAGTTTGATATCACGGCGGGAGAACACTAGAACACTAGAAATGGGCTTCACACATCAAACTCGGGTCTTTTGCGTGACCAGCGAACACTGTAACCGCGAGGCTAATCATATGGTGAGGTAAGGTGAAATTGGGTTTAACGTCGCGTCCAAGATTATTGCACTTATAAAGCGACGTGTGTGCGTGTGCGTGTGCGTGTGCGTGCGTGTGCATGCTTGTACTAGACCGGACTGATGCCGATTTACAGTGCTAGCCCACTAAGATACCATGCTGCAGTTTAACATGAATACCCCACTCAGACACAGTATACTGACTCCGAGACGACTAGCTTTAACCCCTTAATGCCGAGCGCCAGGCAGGGTAACAACAAGAACCATCTTTTAACGTCTTTTGGTATGACGTGGCCGGGGATCGAACCCCGGACCTTCCGCTCTCCGGGTGGACGCTCTACCACTAGACCAAGGAGGCGGTCTAATCATATGGTAATAATGGTCGCCCGTGGATACATGTCTGGACATTTTCATA
Organism: Haliotis cracherodii; assembly: GCF_022045235.1. Classification (NCBI taxonomy): domain Eukaryota; kingdom Metazoa; phylum Mollusca; class Gastropoda; order Lepetellida; family Haliotidae; genus Haliotis; species Haliotis cracherodii. Next base: position 17,759,015 of record NW_027266272.1, read on the forward strand.
ATTTAATTTAGGTTTAGTTCTTCTGTATATTTGGAAACACACACTATGACCTGAAACATTGATTGGTCTGACCATTGGTTTCATCTATCAAATTGTAAAATGGCTCCTGACGGCGACTCACAGCGATGACACCGAACATGCATGTGACGGAGTGTGTCATGATGAAGAGAAAGAGGACGCCGTTGATGTTCATCACACTTTTTTGGTCGTTTCCCTGACCAAGATACACAAGCCCCAACAGCAATGCCACGATCTGCAACAGCAACAGCGACATGAACTGCAACAGCAACAGCGACATGAGCTGTAACCGCAACAGCGACATGAACTGTAACAGCAACAGCGACATGAACTGCAACAGCAACACCGACATGAACTGCAACAGCAACACCGACATGAACTGCAACAGCAAACCCGACATGAACTGCAACAGCAACACCGACATGAACTGCAACAGCAACACCAACATTAACTGCAACACATGTATTCACCACAGTCTGTATGACAAGTGTACTCACCACAGTCTGTATGACAAGTGTACTCACCACAGTCTGTATGACACCTGTACTCACCGCAGTCTGTATGACACCTGTACTCACCACAGTCTGTATGACACGTGTACTCACCACAGTCTGTATGACAAGTGTACTCACCACAGTCTGTATGACACCTGTACTCACCGCAGTCTGTATGACACGTGTACTCACCACAGTCTGTATGACACGTGTACTCACCACAGTCTGTATGACACGTGTACTCACCACAGTCTGTATGACACGTGTACTCACCACAGTCTGTATGACACCTGTACTCACCGCAGTCTGTATGACACCTGTACTCACCACAGTCTGTATGACACCTGTACTCACCGCAGTCTGTATGAAACGTGTACTCACCACAGTCTGTATGACACGTGTACTCACCACAGTCTGTATGACACGTGTACTCACCACAGTCTGTATGACACGTGTACTCACCACAGTCTGTATGACACGTGTACTCACCACAGTCTGTATGACACGTGTACTCACCACAGTCTGTATGACACGTGTACTCACCACAGTCTGTATGACACGTGTACTCACCACAGTCTGTATGACTTGTGTACTCACCACAGTCTGTATGACATGTGTACTCACCACAGTCTGTATGACACGTGTACTCACCACAGTTATGACACGTGTACTCACCACAGTCTGTATGACACGGGTACTCACCACAGTCTGTATGGCACACGTACTCACCACAGTCTGTATGACACACGTACTCACCAAAGTCTGTATGACACATGTATTCACCACAGTCTGTATGACATGTGTACTCACCACAGTCTGTATGGCACACGTACTCACCACAGTCTGTATGACACGTGTTCTCACCAAAGTCTTTATGACACGTGTACTCACCAAAGTCTGTATGACACGTGTATAGTCACCACAGTCTGTATGACACCTGTACTCACCACAGTCTGTATGACACGGGTACGGAACAATGCCACATCTCTGTAGACACAGGTCCAACTTCTCCACAGTAGAATGGTCAACTGTCTGATCCAAGAGGCCCTGTACCTGCAGTGAAAGAACCGGGTGTCGCAATAGTCTGGAGGTAGTTGAATACATCATAAAGCCAGATACACCTTTATGAAATGGCGCAATAGTTACATCACATAATTGTTAAAGCGACAAAACCCTTTCGATATTCATAAAAAATCTCTTCTAACAGCAGAGTCGATTGTACGATTCCACATGAGTATGTGTTTATGAATTTACTATCAAATAGGGCTGTCGGGTAGCTCAGTGGTTAAAGCGTTCGCTCGTCACGCCGAAGACCTGGTTTCGATTCCCGACATGGGTACCATGTGTGAAGCCCATTACTGGTGTCCCCCGCCGTGATATTGCTGGAATATTGCTAAAAGCGGCGTAAAACCATACTCACTCACTATCAAATAGTGACGATACTAGGTGTTAGCGAAGGGGTGAGCGGATCCTGCCCCACCCGTGTCACCCGTCACAAACACATGCAAAGGAAAGTAAATTTTCATCTGAAAAAACACGGGAACATATGGTACAAGTCAAAATAGGGAATTGCATCGGACATAATTATGGTCACACAATTTGGAAATATCCTCCACATGTCTTCCATAAAACATTTTACAAGCGTTACTGGGGCCTTGAATGTTGTAACCTTGATCAAACAACTTCTGTGCAAGAGTCGCGTGACGCTCTTTGAAATCTTGGTAGAAAGAGCATGCTCGATTGTACCACAAAAGTTGTGAAATGTTGACACCAAAGGCTGGAGCTGCAGGAATATTGCTCAACATAAAAGGAAAGTTGACTATTGGAAAGTTGACATCAACCCTCTTGTCATACAGACTTGTGGAGAGTGTTTGCCACTCTGAACATACGTCACATTAAAGGTATCATTGTATACAGGAGCTCAGATGACGGATATAAGATACAGATGTACACACCTGTCCCGTTTGTTTCCATCTTCAACCTGCAAACAAAGCAATGAGTGAATGAGAAGGTGTTTATGTTGCCTTTTTACAAATATTCCAGCAATACTTAAATGAGGGTTATCTTCGATTGGCTTCATTACATGGTACAAGCGAGGGAAAGCAGGACCCGGATCTTTAAGCCTTTTCCATCTTTCCTCCGACCTTCCCTTCCCTTCAATCGTACTCCCCCTCCGGACCTAGGCTTTGATCTCAAATCACCCCTGATCAACCCTTATCCGGGCCTAATCTTCCCTCCGATCTTACCTTCCCTATGGTCTTACCTTTCCTATGACCTTACCTTCCCTATGATCTTCCCTATGGTCTTACCTTTCCTATGGTCTTACCTTTCCTATGACCTTACCTTCCCTATGATCTTCCCTATGGTCTTACCTTTCCTATGACCTTACCTTTCCTATGACCTTACCTTCCCTATGATCTTCCCTATGGTCTTACCTTTCCTATGACCTTACCTTCCCTATGGTCTTACCTTCCCTCCTATCTTCCCGTACCTCCGATCTCACTTCCCCTCCGATCTCACTTCCCCTCTGGTCTTACTTCCCCTCTGGTCTCACTTCCCCTCTGGTCTTACTTCCCCTCAGGTCTTACTTCCCCTCGGATCTGACCTTCCCTCTGATCTCACTTCCCCTCCGATCTCACTTCCCCTCCGATCTCACTTCCCCTCCGATCTCACTTCCCCTCCGATCTCACTCCCCCTCAGGTCTCACTTCCCCTCAGGTCTCACTTCCCCTCTGATCTCACTTCCCCTCCGATCTTACCTTCCCTCTGATCTCACTTCCCCTCCGATCTCACTTCCCCTCAGGTCTTATGTTCCCTCTGATCTCACTTCCCCTCCGATCTCACTTCCCCTCAGGTCTTACTTCCCCTCCGATCTCACTTCCCCTCCGATCTCACTTCCCCTCAGGTCTTACTTCCCCTCCGATATCACTTCCCCTCAGGTCTTACTTCCCCTCCGATCTCACTTCCCCTCCGATCACACTTCCCCTCCGATCTCACTCCCCCTCAGGTCTCACTTCCCCTCAGGTCTCACTTCCCCTCAGGTCTTACTTCCCCTCAGGTCTTACTTCCCCTCAGATCTTACATTCCCCTCAGATCTTACCTTCCCTCAGATCTTACCTTCCCTCAGATCTTACCTTCCCTCTGATCTCACTTTCCCTCCGATCTCACTTCCCCTCAGGTCTTACTTCCCCTTAGGTCTTACATTCCCCTCAGATCTTACCTTCCCTCAGGTCTTACTTCCCCTCAGATCTTACCTTCCCTCAGATCTTACCTTCCCTCAGATCTTACCTTCCCTCTGATCTCACTTTCCCTCCGATCTCACTTCCCCTCAGGTCTCACTTCCCCTCAGGTCTTACATTCCCCTCAGATCTTACCTTCCCTCAGATCTTACCTTCCCTCATATCTTACCTTCCCTCTGATCTCACTTTCCCTCCGATCTCACTTCCCCTCAGGTCTCACTTCCCCTCAGATCTTACATTCCCCTCAGATCTTACCTTCCCTCAGATCTTACCTTCCCTCAGATCTTACCTTCCCTCTGATCTCACTTTCCCTCCGATCTCACTTCCCCTCAGGTCTTACTTCCCCTTAGGTCTTACTTCCCCTCAGGTCTTACTTTCCCACACAGATGTTACATCCACCCAGCAGGACACAAGTAGGCTTTGTGACAGGGCCCGAGGAAGACCATGCCTAGCTTGACCTGGTACAATCTCCCATCTTGCCTCTCGCCATGACCTCGCCTAGAGCCGTTTTATACAGGTCTCCCCGAGGTTCAACACGTGTACGTACATAGGATAAGAATGAATGCTTATACTAAGCTATCTACTCACGATTATTGATAGCGCCCTGTTCTCAAGTGCATCTTTACATATGTCGGTAATGGTGTCTGTCAGCTGGTGATATGTGTCGCTTTGACAGAATGCATTGCACAGCTTCTGGAAATACGGGAAGAGTGAGCGATGACCATGAACTGTTGCACTAATATACATAAAATAACAACTAAAAACATCTTAAACATCTTAATGTGGGAGGACAGCCCATAGTCGCCCATGTCTTACATCTTAACACCTTTTGTGAAACTAATGCACGGGTGCGGTGCTGACAAACCAATGATCACAATCAGGATTCGAACCGTTAATGCCCAAACCCAGGCATAGCTATGGGACGCCACTTCGGACAATAATTGGAAGCCTTTGACAACTGGACCGGCGAGATTGAAAAAAGAGTTTCATAAAAAAAATTTGCACGGGCGCTAATATACCTTGTGGTCCACGTCGCTCTCAAATAGCACTCCAAGAACCTATCGTGGTACGTGTGACCTCGTCGTTAAGCCGTCGCAGTTTGCTGTGCAGAGTTACGTCCCTTGTGTGTGCAAGGATACTACGATCGCGGGTTACAATCTCGGTTTATGATTCTTGATTTGTCTGTGCTCTGGTTTCCTTTATCACTTCGGGCTTTCTCCCATATCAAGGGAAATACTGACTGACTAACTCAAACATGTATACGTCCATTTGGGCAGTATGAGTGAGATGGTGTTTGTGTCAGTTTGATTTCTCACATGACGGAACAACTGTAGTTTCATTATGGGATGAAGCGTTCGTACAATCAGCTGCTCTAACAAGAGCCACTTTGCAGACATTTTAATATTGTGAGAAACCACCTAGAATCGAGTATTCTTTCAAGTCATGATAGAATCAAGGTTATATTCGATCTCTGGCTGTTTGTGTAACTCGATATGGAGTTTTTGAAATTGTGGTAACACCTCGCAGGAGGGCTTACAATCATTGTAAACCCTTGATAGAAGAAAAAACTACGAACAGCCTACGAGACGCACGTGCAGATTTCGTGCCATTGGGAGACGCACGTGCAGATTTCGCACCGTTGCGAAACCCACGTGCTGAGTTCACCGGTTTCATTGAACCGAGTTCACGACTGCAGGCGATATTTCATCTCCGATACAGGTTATACATTTGAGAGTTTTTATTACAGTTATTTAATTAAAAACGTTGTCTACGCGATGAGTCGGTTTATAAGTTGGACAAACCATGTCTTCTCGAGATTACTAGAGATTGTAAACCCTCACATTCGGGAACGTCCCTCATGTGCGGGTTTACAATCTCTAGTAATCCCTCGGAGACATGGTTTCTCCTACACATAGAATATATGCAGTGCGTTGTCTCTTTTCCAGCGTCCAGAGTGAGCTAGAGTTACCTCCACTTTGTCCCGGCGTTGCCCCTCCCCTTCAGCCCGCACCGCCAACGCGTGGACGTAGAAATCTGCTGGGTTGAAGTTCCGGGGACAGGAATAACCCTGGCTGAACAGTGAAAAGTAAATATGTTTATAATATTTCTACATAGAACATCACCTTAAAGAGTTTGGATTTTAATGGATGTTGAGAATAGTTGGGAGTTTTCATGAAGTGGAGCAACATTTCAGAACAATGATAAATTCCTACCACATATATCTATTTTGAAACGCTATCGAGAGTCAATGCCAATTATTCAAGGGATATAGAACGTTATCTTTTCTAATTTTGTTTTGTTTTTCTTAGTAAATTGCAACGGTATATATTGCGGATATCTGGCGAAAATACCCAAATAGGGTTGGTGTTAGTCTGCAGCACCATAGCGAATTAGCAGCACTATTCCAATATTGGAATAGTATGGTTTTACCTTTCAAAGAAGTTTAATGCATCGGAAGATGAACCCATGAATGCCTTCCGTCCTTCAGACAAAAGTAATAACCTTCAAAGGAAAAATAGTTCATTGATGCACATCTTTCAATAACCTAGTTACTGCTTTTGTAGTTAATGCTCATGTCGACTACGTTTACCCTGCAAGGTTGAGCACAACACTTCTCAAGAACTGCATAAATGCCCTGTGGCATGTAAACAATCGGGTCCCAACCAGTGGTGGGTAAAGGTCTTGAAATCACATATTATTGGGGGTACTATTAGGGCTGGGACGAGTCCAAATTTACTACCCGGGTACAATGTGTAAACAACATGGATTTCAACAACAACGTGCAGATTTCGGTCGACAGCAGGATTTGCAAAGGATGTGTGCCGTCAACTGGGCGTCAACAAATATCTTACAAATCTTTTCATGTTTCTAATCAAGGTGCTCACGTGATTTGATGCACTTCGCTAGTTAAGACCCGTTGTTTTTTTCACAATATAGATCTTGATTGACCAGATCTTCTTCACTGGGCGCCGCCATTTCGTTTGAAGCAAATGCAAGTGATGTGAGAGGTGGAATCTGATTGGTCAATAGGAGGGACATAGAACGGACATAATTCGTAATAGCCACTGGTGGCGCTACGATCGAGCCCAGAAATTCCAGCCTAGTTCTCCATGGGTGAATACTTGACTTTTACAGTTAGTGAACTCCCTTGCCTCGGGAAGATGCATTTAGCCGCCTCTACCGACAGTCATGGTATGAATGAGTGAGTATGCTTTTACGCCGCTTTTAGCAATATTCCAGCAATATAACGGCGGGGGACACCAGAAATGGGCTTCACACATTGTACCCAAGTCGGGAATCGAACCCGGGTCTTCGGCGTGACGGGCGAACGCTTTAACCACAAGGCTACCCGACCGCCCCCAGTCATGGTATGATTGGGATCAATTATAATCCGGTATCCGGTGACTGAATGTTAAGGATGTTTTTGTTTTTTTGTTGGTCTGTAAATAAACAAGTCTGGACAAGACAATCCAGTGATTGACAACATGAGCATCGATCCACGCAATTGGAATACGATGACATGTATAAACAAAGTCAGCGAGTCTGACCACCCGATCCCGTTAGTCGCCTCTTTCGACAAGCATAGTCGCTTTTTACGGCAAACATGGGTTGCTGAAGACCCCGGATCTTCACGGGTCGGATGTTAAAGATGAATCTCAGTAAGTAAGCAACGTTGCAGTTACATGACCCCAGCCTGAAAATAATCGAGTCTGGGCCAGATAAACCAGTGTTTGATATTGTGAGCAACAACGTAACATGGGGAACGATATGACACGCAATCAATCAAGTCACCAAGTCAGACAACTTGAATGATTTAGTCGCCTCTTGTTTCCTGGGAACCTATTCTAACTTTCAAAGCAACGGATGGGGGTTGTGTCGTATTTTAAGAATTATATGCAACGCTCAGCTACACAAGAGCAACACCACACTACATTTCAATCAAAGCTAAACTACATTGAACAACTGAACAGTTGCCCTAGAAAATGTTGTATTGAACAAAGCTAGTAAGCCTAATACTGTACATCTTCCCGAGGCAAGAGCGTCCACTAACCTCTTTATCAAAGTCTTGTTTCCAGCTTTGATATAGGCTAGTGGACACACAGATGAATACTAAATTGCAAAAACATGGCGTATATACTCAGCGTCATTATTGACTGTTACTTGTCATGTATCGCACGTGCATTGTCTAAACCACTGGTTGCGCTCCGGCGTGCGTTTTAAGTAGCTTTTCCCATCACCTTCAATCTTGCACTTTTCATTGTTATTTATAGTCGTCCATTTGTCCGGTTTCATAGGATATTGAAAAGCGGCGTAAAACCATATTCACTCACTCACTCCAGTTTTTGAAAGATCCAAACAGCGTGACATAAGCATAAACAAGGTGTTCTTTAGCAGGGAATCACATAGTCAACATACACGGAACTGTTGACACTTGCTGGCATATGTTCATGTCAATCTCATTAAAATCAGACCTTAGTTCTCTCTACCGCCAAACAAAGATCTGAGGACATCCCATTAGGGGTCACGTCAGAACGACCTTACATCCGACCAATCAGAGCGTCGCTTACCAGATCATGAAAGTGACAGTCGGAATGTGATTTCTAATCATGTAACCACGAGAACCTCAACACGGGGTATTCCGAACGATAGTTACGGGTTTAACGACTGAATCCATACAATCTAGACCATCTATTAGCCATTCCAGAATGTTATTTGGTTCAGCTTTCAAATTTTTAATCGAGAATTTGTCAAATACGTTTCGAAGCCTTGTTGCCAATTTGAAATGAGTGCCGTAAAGCACGAGAAAGCTGCATTCTGATTGGTCATTCCATTGGTCGGTCAAAGTTCGCGCAAGGTCTGTCTGACGTGACCCGTAATGGGATGTCCTCAGATCTCGTTTAGCGGTAGCGAAAACCAAGATCTGATTTAAATGAGATTGATGTTCATGTTTGACCCTTCAGTATTGATGCTGAGATATATTTATGATACATTGTAATCAACTGTATGTGTGTATGATGTCTCTCATCTTCCCGAGGCAAGAGCGTCCACTAGCCTTTTTATCCAAGTCTTGTTTCCACCACATTAAACCTACTTTAAATATGCTAATTATGATTGGACTGTCGCACATATCTATAGTCCAATCAGAGAACGTTTCACAAAACCAACGTTCACGACTGGTACACCTTCATATGAAAGTGATTTACCGCTGCCTGTCTTTGTTGACACGAATATGTCTTTTTCATCTTTTAACCCACCAACGATTGCTATGTTCTTTTGTCAGGGATGAAATCGCGAATGTTGTAGTCGGCATCTTTGTAAAGCTATACAAGATAAATCAGCGATCTGATTGGAGTTCGCGTTTTCATTACAAGAGGCACAACTCGTGATCTACGCGAGGTGGCGCTAGGGTCGAGCCAAGAAAAGTGTCCTTGATGTGGCAGGGGTAGAAACTAGGCTTTTATATAGGCTAGTGGACACGCTTGCCTCGGGAAGATGCTAGGCTTCGATATAGGCTAGTGGACACGCTTGCCTCCGGAAGATGCTAGGCTTCGATATAGGCTAGTGGACACGCTTGCCTAGGGAAGATGGATATCTCACAGCAACTCACTGATCAAACATGGCGAAGACTTCTGACGACGGCTGATGGATGGTACACAGGATGGTTCTGCCCTTGGACGCCATGTTCTGGAGGGTCTGGACAATGCTCTGGGCCATGAAGGAGTCCAGACTGGACGTCGGTTCATCACAAAACATCAGAGGAGGGTTGGTCAGAACCTGTGGACACAAGCCTTGGTCAATCTCTTGCAGTTAGAGTTTCTTCGAGCTGCGCCACACTGTATTGCAAAACGAGTGTGTTTCTTAACGTTTTTCTTTGCTTATAAGCAGCAAAATCTCGTAATTCAAAATTAACATACCGTTTAAATCAGTTATTGTGCTCTCGTGTCACGTGATTTTCTGGTTCATCCATCACGTGATTGTCTGGTTTGTTTACAGGCTGACGTCGCATGAAAGGAGTACTGCTGTGCTGCATCAGGTAACAAATACTTACTTTTTTATGCAATTGTGTGAATGGCAGGTGCTACCGGTAGGGCTGGACATGCTAACCCTTTTCGCGAACACCTGGTGTCATCACTGATTTCCGGTGGTCCATTTATATAATTTAAGTGGAATCTGTTTCCGCGGAAACTCTAGGCTTGATATTTTCTTGCATTGACAATATACGTATATTCTGTTGACTCAGTAAGCGTTAAGTACATATCTATGGAATTCAGGACTTCTAGGTGTGATGGACTGTTTAACACAGTTGTCCATGTAAAACAATGTAGTCCCGAGCTTGGGCTTTACTGTGTCATAAGATATCAGAACCTGATGTCATGTCTTCTGAGACCCGTGTGGATCCGGGTTAGAATAGGTCTTCAGCAACCCATGCTTGTCGTAAGAGGCAACTAACGGGATCGGGTGGTCAGGCTCACTTGGTTGATGCATGTCATCGATCCCAATTGCGTGGATCATGATGTCAATTACTGGATTGTCTGGTCCAGACTCGATTATTTACATACAGATCGCCGTCATATACCGGGGATATTGGTGAGGGCGGTGGTCAACAACAAACAAACACACAAACAAATAAACATCAAACGTTATGTCATCTGAACTTACTGTAATATGTCTTCAGACTCTGAGGTATCATAAGACTTCTGAGCCTACTATGTCATAAACTATCAGAATCTACATTCAGACTACAGATCTAATCACAGACTACAGATCAACTCCCACCTCTGAAGCGAAGGACAGTCGCTTCATCTCACCACCAGAGATGCCCTTGGTCCGGCCCGGCGTCCCGATCTGCGTCTCCGCGCACTTGCTCAGGCCCATCTGTAAGAGTCAGTGAATATGGTTTTATGCCGCTTTTAGCAGTATTCCAGCAATATCAAGGCGGGGGACACCAGAATTGGGCTTCACACATTGTACCCATGTGGGCAATCGAACCCGGGTCTTCGCCGTGAAAAGCCAACGTTTTAACCACTAGGCTACCCCGCCACCACAACCTGTAAGAGAAACAAGCTACGTGTGTTGTGTACATAAAGAAGAGTGATATAAGGAGCAGTTACAAGCTAGATGACAGAGCCTCGACCTTGACTTTATCTGCAATGGACCGCCTCCGTGGTCTAGAGGTAGAGCGTCCGCCCGGAGAGCGGAAGGTCCGGGGTTTGATCCCGGCCGCGTCATACCAAAAGACGTTAAAAGATGGTACTTGTTGTTAGCCTGTCTGGCGCTCGGCATTAAGGGGATAAAACAAGGACTGGTCGGCTCGGAGTCAGTATACTGTGTCTGAGTGGGGTATTCATGTTAAACTGCGGCATGGTATCTCAGTGTGCTAGCACTATAAATCGGCATCAGTCCGGACTAGTACAAGCAGCCACACAGTCAGTTGTGATGATTATACGAAGCTTTTGGCAATATTCCAAATGATATCATGACAGGGGACACCAGAAATGGGCTTCGCACATTGTACCTATCTCAGGAATCGAACCCGGGTCTTCGACTTGACGAGCGAACGCTTTAACCATTAGGCTACCCCACCGCCCCGAACTTAGCACTAAGGTGATCGTAACTTCCATACTTCAAAATAGGCTTACGAAAGCCGTTGCGCTGAGGTCGCTTTGTGAAACAGGGTCCTGGCCTGTTGCTCATAACCAAAGGATAATTATCAGCGTAAGAATCCATGATCAAATCCATTCGAATCCATGATCATAGGATCCCGACCAAACTAAGGGACAAAACTCTGCATCGCGTAAATTGCGCTGTCGTTAATAGGCTACTAGAACAAGAGACAAGTGCAGAACCTGTGCAGTTGAACGTTGTATGTACGTTGAACTCTGTATTGAGTTAAACAGGGTTCAAGGTCAAGATTAGTGATGGGTATTGGAGGTTTAAAGTGCATCACAATATTTTGCAATGCACAAGGTCGTTTTGCGATACGTATAACGATATATTGTATAATTATAAATTTTGAATTCCACAGCAATCTGATACATTTTAAGGATTGACTGTGTATTTTTTTCGGTTCATTGAGGTATGAATCGAAAAACCGATGTGCAAACTGTATGAATCCGCGTAGCGGATTCTTACAAAAGTTTGCACATCGGTTTTTCGATTCATACCTCAATGAACCGAAAAAAATACACAGTCAATGCTTATAATTAAATTCGACAACGTAAAACATGTTTTATCTACAATAGTTTAACCCAAAACAGTTGCATATATCAAAACAGACAAAAATGACGGCATTGATGAACATTCCAGGTGTAGGAATACATACAGTGGCGTGACATGAATCAGGTGATCGTTTAATTTATGCACATAACTTGACACGCCTACACAGTCAGTAGCCAATCAACGGAGAGTTGGATTAAAACAATGTTCATTTGACCTGTCAATTAAGGCAAGAGGCGAAAAGACTTGCAACAGTCAGACTGTAACGAACCGTAAGAAATATGTCCGAGAGAAGGCGGCTGTTTCAAATAACATGGTCATTTACTGCGTGATTCAAACATTACCTCTCTGATTACGGTAAAACAGTTGGAGAAATGCTAGTTAGAAATGAAACGCGAAGACATGAAAGTTGAACCGAGGCGAGCGGGAAAAAACTGGCGAGCGAGCCTGCACGTTTGCTGTTTCATTCATTCTCGGCCTTCGGTTTCAAAGGGTAGTTTGGACAATGAATATGCATGAAAGTCGCTAAATGTCCTGTGCATGACGATACACGTGAGCAGAAAGGGAATTCCCTCGACTGTAATATTTGGATTCCCCGACATTCCGCAGTAATAAAAGTAGTGCGCAGCGGTGGGCGTGGCTTAATTTTTTTACATTCATTGGGAAATGAATGCAATAACACGTGACCAATTCAGCTAATCAGAATGCAGGAATTTCCATGAACACAACGAAAATTTAATTATTAAGGTATAAATTGAAGTTCATAAATGGAACAAAACAAGACGCTGGTGCATCATACAGTAATGTTTACTCAATCCATAAATCCGCAGCCATCTTAGGGACCAGGATGGGCATTTGGGAAGTAAATAACATTAAACATATGATAAAAATCAAAATTTGACATCCCCCAATATATCGAGCATGAATAAATGATATTGAAATACGTATCGTGGAAAGAATGAACCTCTATTAACCGATATGCCGGTAATACCTCACACCCTTAGTCAACATACCTCTAAGATGACTTCCTCGACCCTGAGAAGACGAGCAGACTTTGACAGCGTTTGGTCCATCCTCAGCATGGCCTGCGGGGAATCATACTGTTAGGCATGGTCTCGTGACGCCTACATGCACTAAATACAACTGATCATGTTGGTTGGTTGGTTTGTTGTTTAACGCCGCACTCAGCAATATTCCAGCTATATGACGGCGGTCTGTAAACAAATCGAGTCTGAACCAGACAATCCAGTGGTTAATATCATGAGCATCGATCCACGCAATTGGGATACGATGACATGCATCAACCAAGTCAGCGAGCCTGACCACCCGATCCCGTTAGTCGCCTCTTACGACAAGCATAGTCGCTTTTTACGGCAAGCATGGGTTGCTGAAGACCTATTCTACCCCGGATCTTCACGGGTCTGTTGTTTTTTTTTAAAATGTATTTAACGGATAGCATACTGCATGTGTCTAAATTCAAAATGGACATTTGGCTGGAGTTACAAAATGGTTTATGCAACTTTCAGACTACCTCAATTTGGTTTTCAGTAAGAAAATATGATAAATAGAACATTTGTCTTTTTTTGGCAAACATCCATGTTCACGTGACTTGAGAGAGTTGACATTCTCAATCATGCAACCATTAATGTCAACTCAGTTATGAGGTCAACAGGTTACTTCACAAGAAACGCGAAATGTCCTCTATTGATATGCCTATTACTGAGAAATTGGACCTTCTTCAAATTAACCGGATTACAGACCGTCCAAAAGTTGATGAAATATTCTTAAACGTGAATGGAATTGGCCGAACCCTTAGCCTACCCTGAATATGAGATGTTCTCTGACTGTGCTTTGACCAGACAAACCAGTGATTGATATTGTGAGCAACTGACTTCTACTGCAAGTCTACCCTGAATATGAGATGTTCTCTGAGTGTGTCTTGAGCAGACAAACCAGTGATTGATATTGTGAGCAACTGACATCTTCTTCAGTGATTGATATTGTGAGCAAGCCTACCCTGAATATGAGATGTTCTCTGACTGTTAGAGTGCCAATGAAAAGTTCATCCTGCTGGACGTAGGCGGAGATGTTGTTGATGCCCCGGCCAACGTCCACGCCGTTGACCTTCACGGCGCCCTTTATGACGTACTGTGCGGTGTTACGACACGTCAGGACATTCATCAGCGTCGACTTGCCAGCACCGCTGTGGAATGAACAAAGACACGTCCAATCATATCAACCTGACTGGTTCATACCCTATTCCGACACTGATAGGTATGGAACACTGGAAGGGACATTGTCGCGTTGTCGCATTGTCGCCCTTCCACAAACAAACAAAAAGTGTCAAAATTAACCAAAGCGCGACAATGCAGTAACGCGACATATGTTGACCTTGAAAGATGTTGACACTTTTTGCTTGTTTTTGGAAGAGCGACAAGGCGACAGTGGCCCTTCTAGTATTCCATAGATAATGTTTCTAAGGTAAACTTGTCAGCACCTACATTACATGTGAATGGGGTTTAACGTCGCGTGTCAAGATTATTGCACTTATATAGCGACGTGCATGCACGTCTGTGTGTGTGGCTGATGTACTTGTCCGGACGGATGCCGATTTATAGTGCTAGCTCACTGATATACCAGGCGGCAGTGTATCATGAATACCCCACACAGACACAGTATACTGACCCCGAGCCGACCAGTTCTTGTTTTACTCCCTTAATGACGAGCGCCAGGCAGGGTAACAAGAAGTTCCATCTTTGAACGTCTTTCGGTAGGACGCGGCTTGGTATCGAATCCCGGACCTTCCGCTCTCCGGGCGGACGCTCTACCACTAGACTACCGAGGCACTCACCTAAATAGCAACTATTGTGGATTTGTTTCCTTATCAAGTACCACTTGAGCGGTGGTACTGGCGTCCCATTCAACAATAGAGCCGCAATTCGCTGTGTCCTTACCTGCATCACTTCGGGCTTTTTTTTCCTCAATTAACTGTTTCATTGGCATTCTAGAAGTTAATGGGTAAGGAAGAAAGCGTCTAACTTTATGGATAGCAACTTTGGTTTATTGCATACCGCGACGTTTCTATGTAGATTCTTACGCCGTTATCAGTTTGTTTGTTTGTTGTTTAACGCCGCACTCAGAAATATTCCAGCTACATGACGGGGTTCTGTATATAATCGAGTCTGGATCAGACAATCCAGTGGCTGACAACATGAACATCAATCCACGCCACTGATCCGATGACATGCATCAACCAAGTCAGCGAGTCTGACCACCCGATCCCATTAGTCGCCTCTTACGACAAGCGTAGTCGCTCCACCGTCATCAAGCCTGAAAACTATGTAAGAATATACATCCAAATGTAACTATATACAATAAACTAGAACTTGTTATAAAGTTGTATGTTATGTTACTCATCAGTTAAGTTGACACACCGTAAAATAAGTGGAAACTGTTCAAAGCGACCATGAACCAAACTCAATCACTCTCACCTTGAGCCGATGATCGCCAGCAGTGTTCCTGGTCTCGCGACTCCGGTCACTGAAACAAGCAAACGTGCTTATTTCCACAAGTAATAATATCTGTAAATCTCATTAAAATAAGATCTTTTACTCTGATTAAATACCTCTCCGCGTGAAGATCTGAGGACAAGTCCATAGGAGGTCGCGTCAAATGAACACTCAATCTGATGTGTGGTTCAGCTTTCTAAAACATTTCTTCTTCATTTTTTAACAACCTACCTTCGGACATTTTGATTAGCCAAAGAAAACCGCCACAAAACATAAATATACCCACGATAGTACATCCTTTTTGGTTTAGATGCCATGGCGCTCAGATACGACAGGATGTATAAATATCCACAACAATATAACAGCGCGGCTTTATTTATTTGCATTTCGAACTCACTGATTATATTCGTTTTCAAGAATCAGAAATCACATATGCATGCAGTTGTTCTTATGCTCGTCTCACGACGCCGACTGGCAGAGTAGAAAGTTCATCTGAAGCGAACCACTTTAGAGGTCATCGGTTACCATGATGTCACAATTATGTGACAATCACTCATCTCTCTGCCACTGAAGCTGGTTAGCTGTACTTTGTACACTCAAGACACTCGTCATTACCTTTAACAACTGGAAAACTTGGAAGAATGATTTTGGCTGATAATTTGAATCTCACCGTCGTATCTCTTACATAAATAGTTTAAAGGACATTCGAGTCTTTCAAAAGATTTTGTTGTTTGTTTGTTACTTAACGCCGCTCTCAGCACTATTCCAGCTATATGACGGCGGCCTGTAAATAATCGAGTCTAGACCAGACAATCCAGTGATTGATATCATGAGCATCCATCCACGCAATAAGGATACGATGACATCAATGACAACCCGATCCCGTTAGTCGCCTCTTACGTTAAGCTTGGGTTGCTTAAGACCAATTCTAACTTGGATCTTCACGGGTCTCTTTCTAAAGACATGCTAATGTATCAGCCGATTCGTATTTACCATTCCTTAAAATCTGTTTAAGGTGTCCAGTTTCTTGTACTTGACGAAAGAACCTCCTCTTGTCCGTCTTGACGCTGACACTGATGTTCTCCCATGTTAAGGAGATGCGCTCCACCCCAGGGCTGCTGTGACGAACTGCTTGGCCCGCTCCTGTGCCGTACGACCCACAGAAGCCGTTCCCTCTCCTAGGGCCAGGTATGCTGCTCACTCCTGAAGGCATATCCACGACCAGGTGGCTGCAGCTGCTTAGAGTCGCCTTGTTATTTAACAAGCAGATCGTTTCTCTGTCGTGCATGATCGAACGTTTAAGTTGCTCAAAGTGAGAACTCTGTAATCAAACAAACAAATAGATAGATAGATAGATAGTCTCCCGACACACGATTTAAAGTTTCTAAGGTAGTTGGGGATAGACGATATTTATAACTTCTTAAAAAATTAACTATAGAGGATAACATTTTACTTGCAATATCATCAATGTGCATTTTCCATGTACTTTTACTTTGTAATGTAATCCTTGGTGCTTATGACTTTGTACATCTTTCATTTGTGTGCCATTCATATAGAAGTTACGTTTCTGACTAGGGTTTACCTTACGGGTAAATTGAATACAGATTCAGTTTTATCGGGACTAAATTTAATTTGCCATCTAACAGCCCATTCTGAAATTCTGTCCAAGTCATTATGGAGATTACTAGCAGCTGTTTCCGGATCTTCATGATCACTTACAAAGATGCGTCGTCAGGAGAAAGTACTATTTATTCCTTCAACAATATCATTGATATAGATAATAAACAATAATGGTCTCAAAACCGAGCCCTGTGGCACACCTGTCGAGACTGTTTTGTATCTGAGCTATATCCATTTATAACAACCTTTTGGAATCGATTTTCTAAGTAACTGTCAAACATCTCATTAACTTTCTCAGCTACCATAATGTTGTAGTTTATCAATTATTCCTGTGTGCCAAACTTTATCAAAAGCTTTACTTATGTCAAAAATACAGCTCTAACTTCCTTTCCGTCACCTAAAGCCCTTGCAAAAAAAGTCATATAAATACTGATCATGATTTGAGGTGGAGTCACCTGCGTGAATCCAGATTGTAGGTTAGTAAACACATTATTATTCTTTAAATAGTTATACACATCTTTGAATGTACATTTTTCAAATATCTTTGCAAACCAACTTGTGAGCGCGACCGGTCTGTAATTTGTACATTCATTCACGCTATTTGTCTTATGAATAGGAATGATAAGAGCTTCTCTCCATAGTGAAGGGAATTTTGCGCGTTGAAGAGCGAAATTGAACACTTTGGTTAGGATTAGAGCTCAACCGTAAGCTGTACTTTTAAGAATTGTATTTCCAATACAATCAGGGCCTGTTGCCTTTGTGGAGTCCACGGATAATAGTATATCCCTAACTTCATCTTCAACAAGAATTACATTTATTCATATATTATCAACTTTACCTATTTCTAAGGGTGGAATGATTACATATGTGGGATTTGCCACATAGAAGTTATTGAGAATATTAGCAAATCCATGGAATTATCATACAACCTATCCCCAAATACAATTGGGATAAAATTGCAGTTTTAAATTTAAGGAATTCTTTTACTTAACGCCACCAAGTTTTTGTACGTTGTACGGTATCAATTTTAGATGCGTATGTTTTCTCTGCCTTACGGAGATAAGATTACTTTATTTCTTATCAACTTAATATTTGCCCAATCAGTTGAAGTATTACGTCTTTTATTATCTTCCTTATGTTGGCGATTTCGTTTTCTTATTAAGGAACGTATTTCATTACTGATCCACAGTGGATCCTTTGATCGTATGGTAACAAGTTTATCAGGAATACGTTTGTCATAGACTGATAAATTCGAAATGTAAGTTCATCAGTAATTGTGTTCACATCTCCCGATGAGGATAATAATACAGTGTACGTATTCATATCAACTGCGTTTCCTATTGATTGATTAATTAGTTCCCAATACGCTTCACTCTGCATGATAAACACTACCGATTAAATTTACCAAATAACCCTAAATAACTTAAAAAATAAATTTTGCATTTAGCAAGTACCTATATCGCCTCTAGCCAAACTATAAGATGCTGATCCATATATTTGACATACATATTATCTCTAACGTACATGGCTACGCCACCCCTCGAGTTGACGTCTTTTCTAAATGGCACCTGAAAACCAGGAATAACTATCTCGCTGTCATGTATACCTGTGTGTAAACATGATTCAGATTTGCAAATTACAATGTCGAAGTACAGCTTCAATGACATATAGTTTCCCTTTAATACCACGAACGTTTAGATGCCCCAACCTTCCAACCTTATCTCGCCCTTCCCTTTCCTATAATGAATCGGGGCGGTCGGGTAGCCTATTGGTTAAAGCGTTTGCTCGTCACGGAAAGACCCGGGTTCGATTCCCGACATGGGTACAATGTGTGAAGCCCATTTCTGGTGTCCCCCGTCGTGATATTGCTGCAATATTGCTAAAAGTGGCGTAAAGCCATACTCACTCACCATAAGGAATCCTAACGAAGTAGCTCTGACTAAGAATTGTTATATATCATAATATCATCCAATGGTCTTGCAGCAAAAATATAGTGCGTACATTACCTGCGTTTGCGATGAGATCTACCGGCATTTACCGTCTCCCTTTTCTAAATATATTTACACAAATGTAGAAATGTTTATTACATTGGTATATAAACCAATAATGCAGGTGTTGTGTAGAGCAAACGCTGAACAGTGCTTCTTACTGTGAACAAAACACAGCTGTGAGGAGATAGAACGCCTGCGTGGCACTAATTAGATCAACACAATATATATATACACATATCAACACAGTCGGTATTGTATACGGGCTGTTATGGATAAGGATTTATTGGTTAAATAACTCAGCCAGAACCGAGGTGTGGTGTTACTTGATTGTATGTATGATTGGACCTTCAATTAGAATATTGTTTATGCTTTGTTTTTTATGATCATAGTAAACAGATGAGTTTGTTTTAACGCCGCTTGGAACTGTAGTCCTGGTATATCCCAGAATATCACCTTAGTGTGGGAGGAAATCCCAGTGTGATGCAGGTCTTGGGTCTTTACCACTTTGGTCTATTCAGTGAGTGAGTGAATATGGCTTTACGCCGCTTTTAGCAATATTCCAGCAATATCACGGCGGGGGTCACCAGAAATGGGCTTCACACATTGTACCCATGTCGGGAATCGAACCCGGGTCTTCAGCGTGACGAGTGAACGCTTTAACCACTAGGCTACCCGACCGCCCGTGTCTATTCAGACTTAGTATTTACACGCATCCTTCATAAAGCTGGAACACTGTTGCCCGCGACAGTAAAAAACAAACATACAACAAGCAATAATAATCTTGCATTCGAACTACGTTCATAGCATCCTGGCACACTTAAGGGAAGTAACTCTATACAGAGAACTGAGACACCAGAAGGCCACATGTGTCCCTCAAACCTTTGGTTTGATACGGGCTTCCATAGACTGGCCTGACCAAGTAACCCCATAGTAGCTCCACGAAGTAACTTCGAAGTAACTCCAACACTGACTGAGCGACTTCGGAGATTTAACGAGAACTTTAAACTTATGTTGAAGCAACATTCAAGCAGTCATGTCCCTTACATACGAGCCTAGGTTCGTGAGACAACGGCCTCTCACTTCTTTACTTCTTAGTAATATATTTCCATATATATATATCCACCCGGTTTGCAGCCAGTTACTGGGAATTCACATCTTTAAGTCCAGGGCTCACTTGCACAAAGCTATCTTAGCGCTAAGATGATCGTAATTCCCATACTTTAACATAGACTTACGATAATCTTAGCTCTAAGTTAGCTCTGTGCAAGTGGGCCCAGGCCCTAATAAGGGTTTTGTCACCCCCTAGGACCAATATTTCCCCCAGAAATAAGTCCTTAGCTTAAAATACGCCTAAGATTCCATTTCAATCAATTTTAATTTACCATTATGTTTTTTTGCAAATTCAAAAGTACGAAAAAAACCTCCTTGAACAGACCCTGAAAGAATTATATCCAACATATCCAAAGTAAGTCTATAATAGTTGTCAAGTCTCTGGGCTTCTTTTTATTATATTATATTAAGATAATTTAACTACTGTTTTCTCTGCAAAATGTTTTTATTTCCAAGATTAGATGCAAGTCAAAACACTAACGCGCCACTAACACGAAAACATCACGGCCACCTCTTTCCAAGGTCAACCATGTTGCAACTGTACATGTGTGTCATTGTGTGTGTCTGACTGTCCACCAGCTGGCAACTGTGTGTCATTGTGTGTGCTGGCAGAGATCTGAATGTCTATCAGGTGGTAACTGTGTGTCATTGTGTGTGCTGGCAGAGATCTGACTGTCAACCAGTCGGCAACTGTGTGTCATTGTGTGTGCTGGCAGAGATCTGACTGTCTATCAGGTGGTAACTGTGTGTCATTGTGTGTGCTGGCAGAGATCTGACTGTCTATCAGGTGGCAACTGTGTGTCATTGTGTGTGCTGGCAGAGATCTGACTGTCAACCAGTCGGCAACTGTGTGTCATTGTGTGTGCTGGCAGAGATCTGACTGTCTACCAGGCGGCAACTGTCTGTCATTGTGGGTGCTGGCAGAGATCTGACTGTCTACCAGGCGGCAACTGTGTGTCATTGTGTGTGCTGGCAGAGATCTGACTGTCTATCAGGTGGCAACTGTGTGTCATTGTGTGTGCTGGCACAGATCTGACTGTCTATCAGGTTACAACTGTGTGTTATTGTGTGTGCTGTCACAGATCTGACTGTCTACCAGGAGGCAGCTGTGTGTCATTGTGTGTGCTGGCAGAGATCTGACTGTCTATCAGGTTGCAACTGTGTGTTATTGTGTGTGCTGTCACAGATCTGACTGTCTATCAGGTGGCAACTGTGTGTCATTGTGTGTGCTGGCAGAGATCTGACTGTCCACCAGTCGGCTAGTGCGTGTCTCTCGACTGACTGCCGTGAGGCTTCAGGAATACCACTTAACAGGGCTTGGCATTTGACTGACTGACGTGGGAGGGGTCAAAATATCAAAATCCTCTCTCAGATAATTTTACTGCCAGCACACTATGTTTGGTTTTCAATTTCAAAGAAAGTATAAACTAGGATAGGCTCTCCTACGGTCTCAAGAGCATATACTCAGATTAAAAAAATATTCAGATTGTCTACTGCATACTTAACAGCAACATCAGGAATACCACTTAACTGGGCTTGTATTCAACTGACTGCCCTGCAGCTTCAGGAATACCACATAACTGGACTCTCATCTGTTTTCAGCACTGCGGCAACCGGAATACCACTTAACACGGCTCAGCATCCGGCATACTCGGCATCAGCACCCTCTGCACAGGCTAGTCTGAGCAAGGAACCCAACAAGAAACACGTTTCATATGTATAAAGTTTATTGTTCAAATTCAACCACAATCATTCAATAACACAAAAAGCAGATATTGTAATACAAGCCCCCCTCTGAGCTCCTAATACTGATAGGGAGGTGCAGCAATCACAGCGTATCTAGAAGTAAATGCCAATCAAAAACATGGTGTAAGTCAGCAAGGGGTACAGCGTATCAAAATAATACTGATAACAAGGTATTCACAGATAATATCACACATCATAAGAGGCGCTTCAAGGATTTGGAAAAAGGTCAGGGAGGACAGTTCGAGGGGGGGGACTCTACACGAGTCATAAAACAACAAAAACACATGACAGGTTGACATGTAAGGTGTCTGTGAAAAAAGGGGATCACACCTCTTGCACCCCCAAACCTTTCTTTGCATCCCCAATGTGGATTCCGAGTTAGGATATTGGTCCCCAGCAGCCTATCCTGGTTGGAAGAGGCTCTAAATGGATCAGGTGGTCAGGTTGACTTGGTTGATGCATCATCATTTTCCAGTTGGGATGATTGATGCTCATGATATCAATCACTTGATTGTCTAGTCCAGACATGATTATTTAAAGACTGCTGTCCTATAGCTGGAACATTGCGGAGTCCTCAACGCTTCTCTCAAGATGTGATGTACCAAACTTTTTGTGAGCAACTCATGCCAAAGCAAATGGAGACACCAGACTTTTAGTGGTGATGAATGGTACCAAAGAACGTTCACACCATTATTTTAGCACTCAGGTGTAGTCCTACAGCAAAACCAGCTCTGAAGACTGAGTACACAGCGTGGAGATGTCAGAAACATTTTGTTACTTTAACAATAAATATGAATATGTTTAAAATACACACAAGTAGATAAATTGGGTGCACAAAGTCCTTAATAAGTCCTTGATTACACTTGAAACTTTAAGATTCCATAACATCGATAGAATTAAATAGAAATATACCTGTATATATTTTTTCATAACCGTTAGCCGCTACGACTCCATCTTGAGCCCATTTCAGTCAGCAGCATGCTTAATATAGCCATCCAATCATGTAACTCTAATGAGCAAGAACATTTCTGAGCAAAATTAGAAATGGGAGTGTTGGATGTGGTGACGTCCTTAAACAAAGCTATGGCAGCCAATGGGTCCAGGGTACTTAAAGTACTAGATGGAGATAAAGTACCCTGGATAAGTGAGGATGATTCACAAACTGTTTCAGAGTTAGCTTAGATTTCTCACATTGATAGAAGACATGTGGGCCATTCGCATTCCAAATCACTCTTTATTAAAAATTTGTCAAAAAATGGTAAATCACTAAAAATTGTCTTGTTTTGACAAAAACATCACGTTGAATTCTACACATTGTCAGTACCTCAAATATGATATATTGAGTGTGTTTATAATCAAAGATGCAATAAATACAATCCAGTGAAGCATTGACAATGAATACAACAAATATATCCAGACAATCATTTACTCAAATATTTCAGACACTACAACCCTAAAATAACTCTATATGTAGAAATCAGTTTCATGGGCAAGCAAATTTCTGTGCAAAGCATTTGATTGGATGGATTACAAAAAAGCATTATCACCATCAAAGCTTGATATTAACACAGGCAGTACATCAGATATTCCCAGACATAGAAATGTGCGGGTTCAAACAAAATATGTACAAACATCCACAAATTGCACAATCGGTTAATATAACTAATAAATATTTACAGTAAATACATGTACAGTGAATATCACAGTCTTTGGTGAATATGAATAGAAACACACGGGTGAATATGAATAGAAACACACAGGTCTATGCTAAATTAATAAGTTCTTAAAAATAAAATTTGTATGTCATCTTTAGAGACAATAAACTGGAGTTTATAACCTTGTCAGTATATTACAAGGAAGAAAAGTAGCGAGTGAGTGAGTGAGTTGGGTTGAACGCCGCTTTTAACAGTATTCCAGTTATATCACGGCGTGTCAGCTTCATGTGGGAGGAAAGCCCGAACTGATGCAGGTCTCAGACGTTTACCACTTCGGTGAAACCCACGAACACGGGTATGGTGCTGACAAACCTAGAAACATAATCAGGGCAAACCGGGATTCGAACCCACAATCATAGGTGTCTGGCGTGCCCAAGGGACACAGAGATAGAAAAGTAAGGCGAAGTAAGTACAAACACATTCTCAAGTATTTATGTTTATTATTTTTACATTCAATGCTCTGAATAGGGAAAAGGTTACTTGGTATAGTGTGTAGACACAGCATCCAGCATACCACATTCTTGGCATCCGACATACCACAGGCTCGGCATCTGGCATACCACAGAGCTCGGCATCCGACATACCAGAGGCTCGGCATCCGACATACCAGAGGCTCGGCATCCGACATACCACAGGCTCGGCATCCGACATACCTCAGGGCTTGGCATCCGGCATACCACAGAGCTCAGCATCCGACATACCACAGGCTCGGCACCCGGCATACCACAGGCTCGGCATCCGGCATACCACAAGAATCAGCATTTGTCATACCACAGGATGGGCAGCATACCACAGAGCTCGGCATCCGGCATACACAGGCTCGGCATCCGGCATACAACAGGGATCGTCATTTGTCATACCACAAGCTGGGCATCCGGCATACCACAGGCTCGGCATCCGGTATACAACAGGGATTGGCATTTGTCATACCACAGGCTGGGCATCCGGCA
The DNA here is from genome assembly GCF_022045235.1 of Haliotis cracherodii. NCBI lineage: Eukaryota > Metazoa > Mollusca > Gastropoda > Lepetellida > Haliotidae > Haliotis > Haliotis cracherodii. The sequence goes on from NW_027266272.1 coordinate 17,783,623, forward strand.
TACCACAGGGCTTGGCATCCGGCATACCACAGGGATTGGCATCCGGCATACCATAAGGGGACTGGAACCCTCATATTGAACTGTCGATTATTTGTTTGGAGGTATACAATTTTGTATTGAAATAAGCTTGTAAATAGTTTTAAAATTGTATCTTACATCAAAACATATTTCCTTGTAACAGCACATGCTAATATGAACACAAGCAGACTATATATAATACTGTAAAGCGATGCACAAGGCTGCATTGCATTTGTATATATCACGAGCCTTTCACAGAAAATAACAAATATATATTCAAGGCAAACAGTCTAATATATCATGAATGTTTTTCTCTGTAGCGCTGACTGTATTGTCCTACAAAATGGGAATTGTAAAAAAATGTTATTTGTTGTGTGCATAGATATAAATTAGAAAATAACCCATTATTGATCAGGAGTACCGTATTCTACATAATAAGCGCCCAGGCCACTCTCAAAATTAGAAATAGGGGGCTCTTATTAGCACATTATTTTGGCGTAAAAAACAATGTTGAAAGATAGTTAATTTCGTGGTTTATGCTTATAGCCTGAAATGTTTATATCCGACAGATATATTTTTCCAGAATTTAATTGCCCATAATTAAGGGTGCCTATAACACGAGTGCATATTAAACACGAATAAATTTAAATCTTGTGCATGTTAATCAATCGGAAGGGGTGCTAATTGGGATTGTTCACTTGTCAATATATTAGCAAATATCACCGTGGGCGCTTTTTACGTCGAATACAGTATTTATAATACTTTTAATTAAAACTCCCCCGATATTATTTGAAATAGGCATCCCGGATATTGCATTGTTTTGTTTCATTAGCAATGTTCCTCATGTTTCTCATTCATCAGCAGGTTAAAACCTATGACTGAGCAAGTATGATTTAGCCCAGCTTTGAACAGTATTACAGTTATATCACGGTGTGTCAATTTAAAGACTATCACAATTATATCACAGCTTGTCAGCTGATGTGGAAGAAAGCCTGAAGTGATGCAGGTCTCACACATAATCAGACCAAATAATCTGGAATCTACTCACAAACAAAAGATTCTCAGGGATTCTCAGACAGGGAAAAGTGTATTGTATCAATAACTCCCACTGGGTTAAAACCATCTGAAAGAATGCATTACACCGGATACCCCCGCCATTTTTATTGGGCTCACAAAATGTGCGAGAACTCTTTCCTTAACGACCAAGGCGTCTCAGTTATCGTGGCCATTTTACAAACCATCCATTTCGAGGACAACTACACTGTCTAATCACCCACAACCCTTATCTCCTAAAGTTTAACCCTAGCCAATCTCATTAAAATCAGATCTTAGTTCTCGCTGCCGCTAAACAAAGATCTGAGGACATCCCATTATGGCTCACGTCAGACCAAACCTTTCGCAATCTCTGACCGACCAATGGAATTACTGATAAGAATTCGACATTAGCCAATCAGAAGGCAGCTTTCTTGTGCTTTACGGCACTAATGTAAAAATTGGTGACTATGCTTCGAAACATATTTTGACATATTCTCGATTAAAAATTTGAAACCTGAACAAAAGAAGATTCTCGAATGGCTAATATATGGTCTAGATTGTAAAGATTCAGTCGTTAAGCCCGTAACTATTGTTCGGAATATCCCGATTTAAGGTTTTCGAGGCTGCATGATTAGAAATCACATTCCGACTGTCACTTTCATGATCTGGTAAGCGACGCTCTGATTGGTCGGATGAAAGGTCGTTCTGACGTGACCCCAAATGGGATGTCCTCAGATCTTTGTTTAGCGGTAGTGAGAACTAAACTCGGATTTTAATGAGATTGAACCCTAGCAAAGTCTGGACTGAAACCCACCAAGTTCAATCCCCAGTGAGTGAGTGAGTGAGTATGGCTTTTCACCGTTTATAGCAATATTCCAGTAATATTACAGCAGGAGACACTAGAACACATGGCTTTCAAAAGCTGAATCATTCGGTTGAAAGTTGGTTAGAGCTGATAAAGATCGAACCTCCTTCCACAAAGCAATCTTAGCGATAAGGCGATCGTATCTCTCATACTTTAACATAGACTTACGACAATTGTAGTACTAAGATCCTTTGTGGAACAGGGTCCGCATGTTACCGGTAATGAGATTTGGAGATCAGCCTGCCAAGATAGTCGCCTGATTTACACACAGTCTTCATAATAGCAATATTAGAGGAGCTGGGATGGTACCTGAGTTGCAAGAGAACTGGTTTGATATACCGTATTCGACGTAATAAGCGACCAGGGCGTTCTCAAAATTAGAAATTGGGGGCTCTTATTAGAATAAAAGTTTGTTGAAAAGAACAGAGTTGAAAGATCGTAAATTTCATGGTTTAGGCTGACAGCCTTAAAAGATATAAAAGAAAAGTCTGTGTGTATTATACACGACAGATATATTTTCCAGAATTAAATTGCCAATATTTAGGGTGCATATAACACACGAGTGCACATTATACATGAATAAATAAGTCTTGTGTACATTGATCAATCGGATGAAGTGATAATTGGGATTGTTCACTTGCCAATATATTAGCAAATATCGCCATGTGCGCTTATTAGAGCGAAGCGCTTATTACGTCGAATACGGTAGTTATGTCGTGAATGTGCAAAATGTTGGTCACATCTTTAACCCCTTAACTGACAGTGACCATCTCATTCTCCATGCTGTTGAAGGGGTTACAGGGCGGCACCGTCGTCACCATCTTCGACATGTGGGAGTTTCGCTTGAACTCCGACTTGTTGGGGGACACTGGCTTAGGACTGAAACAAAGTAATAAGTAAGACCCAAGATTTCAGAGAGAGTATTCAGAAAATTCTCACTTTATTATTTCAATGTTTGAATGGCTCCCTTTGCACATCCAAATATCTTATTCAAGTCTAAACACCTGCATATTATTCATTGTTTATTTGTTTGTTGTTTAACACCGCTCTCAGCAATATTCCAGCAATATGACGTCAGTCTGTAAATAAGCGAGTCTGGACCAGACAATCCAGGGATTGACAACATGAGCATCGATCCACGCAATTGGGATCGATGACATGCATGAACCAAGTTAGCGAGTCTGACCACCTGATCCTGTTAGTTGCCTTTTACGACAAGCATTGTTGTCTTTTACGGCAAGCATGGGTTGCTGAAGACTTATTCTACCCCCGGATCTTCACGGGCCTATTCATTGATTGAGAACTGTTCCTTTGCTTTCAATGATAATTGCAATTATACACCACAAAACCATGGTATTGGTACCAAAGGCATTTAACCCCACATGGGCCAAGTGGATGTTATCAAGGCCTTTTAGTAAAATTAAGGCCATTTCATGGTCACACTGCCAAATTCAAGGCCATTTCAAGTCTGTGCATACTTTGTTATCGATCAATTATAAACATTTCAATTACTTAACTTTGAGCATATTGACCAAAACAAAGGGAGACAAATATATGCCTTGGACAGACTTAATTGCCTACTTTCATCATACTCGGGTAATAAAGATGAAGGGAGACAACTGTATGTCGCTCCGACTTACTTGTGTACTTCATTTGTCGTGGGCACGGCACTGGCCACCTGCCGGGAGTGGGCGGGGCTGTACGTCCCCTGGTACAAGGTGCAACCGGTGTAGCAGGGAATGTTTGGACGACTGCAAGAGAGGAGTGAGTGAGTGAGTGAGTGAGTTGAGTTTTAGCCTGCATGGCCTGGTCTAATGATACCCACTTTGCGAAATGAGCCCACCTTGAGTCAGGATTTGCTGACAGTAACTGTGATGACATCATGGGGCTCGACACAATAAAGTCTTGCATTGTACATGAAACTGACTTTCAGGTGCTGGGGTAGAAACTAACAGTTTCAGTCCACTAGTCCTTATAATGATAACATATAGCAAAACCCTTAAAAGGGCCAATTTCTACTAGTCCTTACAATACCTTTACTATTGGGCAGTTTGGCAAGGACTATAGGACTAGTGCCAATTTCTAACGCTGAATGAATGAGCAAAGGAGGAAACATTTAAAAAGAGGCATTGGTTATTGAAGGATAAGATCCCTTCTCAGTACACACAGACACTGCTTCATAGGAGTAACTTATTATAGCCTAGTAGAAGAGGCTGGGCGGGAGTTTGTCATGCAAAGATGACAGTTCTATTTGTTCAAATATAAAATCATAAATTTGAACATGGATACAATGTGTGTGAGTGTGTGTGGTGGGGGGTCACATGTAAATGTTTCATGTATTAGGGCAAGGAAGGGGCATAAAAAACAAATTACATAAAAGGGGGTGTCAGCAAAACATGACACAGCCACATAAATGTCTTATAGGGAAAGATAGTGATCTTCTTCATCTATAGGTACTTGGGGAGACTAACGGTCAGTCTCTAAAAATATATAACTTTAATAAAAACAAGCAATTATATTTTAATTGAAAAGGTGCCCCAGTGAGCTGTGAGACTAGACTTGCTTCATTTAGGACTATAAAATTACAGTAAGGGCTGGGCGGAAGAGAAAGTAATAAAGGTTCAGGGACTGTGAGACTGACAAGTACTTAGGTACAACAAAATAATTTGAGGTTAGGTGTTAAGTGATTGGGCGTCATGAATGAAAATAAAAAAAAAGAAGTTAGTATGGCCTAAATACATAATGCTTCATGTCTACAGTTGCAAATCTGAAAACATGTCATGTGATTCCACAGAAACTAAGGTTGTTGTTGTTGTTTTTGTTTAACACCACACTCCGCAATATTCCAGATATATGACGGTGGTAAATAAATCGAGCCTGGACCAGACAACCCAGTGATTGAGATCATGAGCACCAATCTACACAATAGGGATACAATGACATGCATCAACCAAGTCAGCAAGCCTGACCACTCGGTACCATTAGTCGCCTCTTACGACAAGCATAGTCACCTGTTACGGCAAGCATTGGTTGCTGAAGACCTATTCTACACAGATCTTCACAGGTCGAAACAAAGGTAAACTCCTGTTCAACTCACTGTCCCGTGTCTACTGGTCGAGGAATGGGGACTCTCTTGACGGTGAAGGGCTGGAATGGTTCCCTTGCATTATCTATTTCCTCCAAGTTCTTGGCACCAACACAGCCTCTGTGGAAATAGAAAACGGAACATGAATAGTTGTGTGGAAAACATAGTTTTCAATATTTCTGAAATAGCCTCTTGTACCTTGCGGCACAATGACGATACATCCCTCACATGTCAAATGAAAACATAACAACAACTCTCTACACTGACTTTAAGTTTTATTTCCAGTAGGTTTTCATAATTATTGTAACTTAGATTTTCTATGTTGAATTTCTCTGTCGAAATCAATGGTACTGGCTGCCATGTTGCTAGAGGCCTAGTCTTACCTGGAATCCCCACAGGGTGCCAAATAAAACATAACCATGCGTGTATTGAGCTAAAGAAATTTATTTATTTTCATGAAAATACACAAATCGGTAAGCCATGAATTATGAAAGGCTTGGGCTGAGAGTTATAATGCCAGGTAAACGAGCAAGCGAGTATGTTTTTTAAGCCAGAAATGGGCTTCACACATCGTACCCATGACAAGCGAATGCATTAACCACTAGGCTACCCCTATGCAAGAGCGTTGTGTTGAATTACTCACCCGTAGGATGGAATCTGGTCAGCTCTGGGATTGGCGCTGCAGCTACACAAACAAACAAACAAACATGGTCATTATCTCACTCATCAATGTAAACACTTTTTTTATATCCTTAGGACAGCCAGCATGTTTTCCCAAGAGGACAACCAGATCTTAATGAAAATATCGTTTTCAAAAAGCTGGTATTTTTTTCAATCAAGTTACTCTTCTGGGATTAAACGTAACAAATTCTAACAGAAAAAGGATTCTGTAGAAAGGGGTCGGCCTATATATGGGTTACACGTTCATCAAACTCTTTTTCTGTTGGTAAAAAACATATATGTTTTTTTTGTTTTTGAAGTGTGAGTGAGTGAGTGAGTGAGTGAGTGAGTGAGTGAGTGAGTGAGTGAGTGAGTGAGTGAGACGCCGCTTTTAGCAATATTCCAGCAATATCACGGTGGGGGACACCAGAAATGGGCTTCACACATTGTGCCCATGTCGGGAATCAAACCCCTGTCTTCGGCGTGACAAGCAAATGCTTTAACCACTAGACTACTCAACCGCCCCATTCCCTAAATGAGCTGGAGGGTTTAACAAAAAACAGTTGCACATTTTATGCCTTCCTATCACATCAAGCTGACACCCAGTGATATCACTGAGATACTCTTCAATATGGCATAAGCCCAACTCAATGACTATTATAAGAAAATGAATACAATGCTTTCAACAACTAAAGTAGACTTGTGAATAAGTGAATGTTCTATAACATCGCAGTAAGCAATATTCTAGTTTTGTATCTGTGGATGTAAATGATTAATAATGAAATGGGCTTCACACAATGTACCCATGTTGGTAATCGAACGCAGGTCTTCAGCATGACAAGCGAATGCTTTAACCACTATGCTTCCCAACTGCCCCTGATTTTGAAAAGAGGGCATGCTCTAACATAAGTTGAATACTTACAAGACATATGGTTCCTCCTTGTAATATCCTCTCCTCGTCTGGAACATGTCCCAGCCTCGGCCAGTTGCCTAGCAACAAAATATGCAAAAATATAATTACATACTTTATCATCTGTGATAATGTTAACCGACTTGTTTCCCTTACTGTACCAAGGGAGATAATTGGAAAGCAACAACCAGTATATGAACCATTTAGGGCGTATTATTCTAGTCTTGGTTTAATTGCACAATTTAATATATATATTTATAACATCACTTTATGAAAGGGTATTTTTTTATCAAGGCAACACCAATGTAATTACTTGTTTCACAGATCTGTCTACACCCATTGACCTAGAGAAATTAACCCTCAAAAGATGGCCATATGTTATATATACAAGAAAATACAGGTAACCTGGGCACAGTGCAGTGATGATTTAGTCACTGAATTTTAAATCTTAAACCTTTGTTCCTCTTGCCTTTAAGACATATTTTTGACAAAAATCAGTGAAGCAAGTTATCAAATTGGTCCAAGTGTGATCTCTAAAAGATTTCATCAGTAGGATTACAATAAACATTAGGCGCAAGCAAGGTTGAAATGGCCAAAGTCACACTATAAACATTACAACCACTAATACAAGTTGTACTAATACAACCATTAATACTAGTTGTACTGATACAACTAATACAAGTTGTGCTAATACAACCATTAATACAACTTGTACTAATACAACCGTTAATACAACTTGTACTAATGCAACCATCAATACAAGTTGTATTGATACAACCAATAATACAAGTTGTACTGATACAACCATTAATACAAGTTGTACTAATACATCATCAATACAAGTTGTACTGATACCACCATTAATACTATCTTGTACTAATACAACAATTAATACAAGTTGTACTGATACAACCATCAATACAAGTTGTACTGATACAACCAGTAATACAAGTTGTACTTATACAATCATTAATACAAGTTGTACTGATACAACCAATAATACCATCTTGTACTAATACAACCATCAATACAAGTTATACATATACAACCATTAATACAAGTTGTACTGGTACAACCATTAATACCATCTTGTACTAATACAACCATCAATACAAGTTGTACTTATACAACCAGTAATACAATTTTGTACTAATACAACCATCAAAACAAGTTGTAATTATACAACCATTAATACAATTTTGTACTAATACAACCATTAATACAAGTTGTACTGATAAAACCATCAATACAAGTTGTCCTGATACAACCATTAATACAAGTTGACCTGATACAACCTTTAATACAATTTGTACTAATACAACCATCATTACAAGTTGTACTAGTACAAACATTAATACAAGTTGTACTGCTACAACCATTAATACAAGTTGTACTAATACAACCATTAATACAAGTTGTACTAATACACCATTAATACAACCACTAGTACAAGCTGTACTAATACAACCACTAATACAACCACCACTACAACACTAGTACAAGTTATATAAATTCCCTACCTGCCACTCCTGTGCTGCCGGGTCGTACTTTTTTAAACTCCACCGCTGTGAGACCATGTCTGGTTTTTCCTCCATCGTGGAGACTGGTTGCCACACTTTGGGGGCCAGCATGGAGTCCCATGGTATCTCCTCGTAGCCTCTGAAGACACAAGCAGTTTGTCAGTTTGGCTACTAGGCCAAAGCCTGAGTATGAATTCTTTTGGACAGGTAAGGTCAGATGATAATCAATATATTAACATTACAATCTGCCAAACAATGCCACAACATAAGCCTCAAACCCTTTTTGCACACTCTGTGAAAGGACATCAAACTGTTGTGTAGGAGTTATGATTTGTTTGTTTTGGGTTTTTTAGCCAAATTTTTAATATCTGACCTTGTGACTATTAAAATCTTAAACAAAACAAACAATTGTATAAATTAGAAAATAAAACAACATTAGCATGATTAAAAAATCAGATAAACTGAATAAAAATATTGCATTAAATCCAACTCTATCACTTACTTGAGAGTACAACAAATATCAAACAATTAATAAACGTTCAATGGCAACAAATTTTAGTCTGACAGATCCAAGGGTGATAAGAAAAAAGATTGATGTTGTTTCTTTTTTCTGTTTAAGACAAATGCTAAAAACAATTTCTGAAATCTGTCAACCTAAAAACATGCGCTGCATGGCCTAGCTACAACCAAAGCCTGTGTTTAACTGACCTCTGGGTGGAAGAGCCGTACATGTACCTCAGAGCCAAGTGGTCTCTGCCTCCTTTACTGAGCTCTGATGGAGGCTTGGCAACAAACATCGACTGAAAAACAATCAACACCATCAAAATCTGATTTGCTTGTTTATTTGTTTGTTTGTTGTTTAACGCCGCACTCAGCAATATTCCAGCTATATCACGGCAGTCTGTACATAAGTTGAGTCTGGACCAGAAAATCCAGTAATTGACATCATCAGCATCAATCCACAACATTGGGATACAATGACATGCATCTACCAAGTCAGCAAGTCTGACCACCCAATCCCGTTAGTCGCCTTTTACGACAAGCATAGTCGCCTAACCCGGATCTTCACTGGAGTCCAAATCTGAGACAAAAGGTCCAACTTATCACATGTAACTAAATATTTATCAAATACAGTTTTTAGAGTAGTGAGTGAGTTGGGTTTAACACCGCTTTTAACAGTATTCCAGTTATATCACGGCATGTAAGCTTAATGTGGGAGGAAAGCCCGAAGTGATGCAGGTCTCACATGTTTACTACTTTGGTGAAACCCACTAGCACTGTTATGGTGCTGACAAACCTAGAAACATAATCAGGGCGAACCGGGATTAGAACCCACAATCATGGGTTTCTGGCGTCCCCAAGGGACGCAACTCTGCACAGCGAATCGCGGCGCCTTAGACGACTGGGCCACCCGTGCCCCCAGTTTTTAGAGTAACAATTTTTATGAATTAAAACTGAAATCTGTTTGATTCTCAAATAAAAGTGCAGTTCAGTCATAGAAATTATGACTTGACCAATCATGTCTATTTTTCATGTCATAAATACCTTTGACCGAAGTACTTCAGGGGGGGTCTTCCTGGTATCATAATCACTCGTCCATCCTAAAGAACAGCAGATCATTCAGTCATATTCATGTTAGGTCACTTTAAAAAATGTTAATCATCAAATTTCGATCCAAACTTTTAAGAGGTTAGTTTGTGGGAAAAACTATATATCTTTTAACAAAATAAATGCAGCATAAAATTAAAACAGCTTAAGATGTGGCTTTTTTCAATTTTGTAAAATAAATGACAGTTTTTTATTATTCTGAGTTTTTGTACTCTAAAACAATTATTTGTTAGAAATAACTTGTCAACTACCTGACTTCTAGAAATCACTCACTTTGTTGTGGATAATTGATTTCTAACATAAGACAAAAATAACTCCAAATAGCAAGAAATGCATACCTCGGAGTAACAAAGGGCATTTCATGACCAATGGCATCAACCGCAAATATTTATTTGGACAAGATGGAACTTATAAGAACAATCATGTACATGAAATAATCAAATATGCATATGTGTGATGCCTAAAGGTTGCAGTTATATCTGCTCCCACAAAAACAACAGTTTACCTCCAAGTTGAGCTCGAATCCAAGCATCCGATATTTTCCTGCTGTTCCACAAGGTGGGAACACCGGGTGCATATGTATGAGATCTCCGAAGTTCAGGAGGCGCTGCTGGCTCACTGACTCGGTCCGAATTCTTCCCTTTCGGTGTCCCTGAATGTGGTGTGTCGTTGAGCTGAACAAGGGATCTTATTTGAGTATGTCCAGTATTCCTGTCAACATCACCTCCTACACTGACAAAGCCAGAACAAGGGTCCAAGATGTTATCAAAACTTCTGAATGGCGCAGGTGCTCGAAAGTCTCCGTCATCATTCCATTTCTTAAATGCTCCATTTTGTTTTGTGCTTTCCTGGAACGAATCATAATCACGCTTACCCCTAAGGCTTGGAAATTTCATTTGTCGTATTCTTCTCTTTTCTTCAATTTGCCTGACAGCATTGCCACCCAAACTGGCATCAGAAGACAAATATGTTCGAAAGTTAGGTCTTGCCCTAAAATTCGAGTCGGATAAAACAAGTCCGGCCTCTAAAACCTCTGCCATGGTGTCTTCTTACTCGTTCTCAGCCTCCCGCTCGTGAGAAATAGATATAACTAACTGTTGTCGTGTTTTTGATTAACAATACTGCCAACTAAACTTAGCGACCATGGAGAGCAGGTGCTTGTTTTCATCTGGAGGCCGCCATGTTTCCGAACGACTGTAAACTACACCGTCGCTAGGATACTGTCCGGAAACTTCCATATATGGCAACACTCGGCACACAGCCGATTTTAATCATATTCTAATATATGTCAATAGGTTTGACAATTTATAACAACTATTTTCATAAAAGAGCAAATGTGATACATTTCTTGTTCTTAATCACTCAACAAGCATTTTATTTACATTCACATTTCCGTATTGAACGGTATGCTATTTTCCATACGGTGTATTATATATGAAATAATGTGTACACATTTCAGTCGGCATTTAAAGTAAAAACACACATTCACATTTTTATGTAGTGTATTACATCATAGTAGCATAGGAAGACCGTTCACTCGATTTAAATAACGTATTTTGTTAGACACTTTGAAAGATGGCTCATTCAATATAATTCAAAAATAGATTGAGTGAGTGAGTATCGTTTTACGCCGCTTTTATCAATATTCCAATTAATGTAACGGCTTCAAAAAAAGGTAATATCCTATTATACATGTTGAAACGTGAATGAAATACACAATACGATATACAGTCATCAAAACACTATCACTTATTTGATAGGTATTTCTTAAAAAATGACGGATGGTTTAGCAGACAAAGGCTCATGAATAACAACTTTATAATGTAATAATTGACAACGGTATACGGATCTATGTCGAAACGTCGCTATTGCAGAATAATAAAGAAGTTGTTATCTATAAACGCCTGTCTATTTGAAAACACTGTTACATCCTCATTAGCGTGTTGTTAAGATTCATCGGATATTCTTGCCCGGCCACCAAACGTCCAAACAATATTTGGTAATCCACAGGTGTTAAAACTGTTATTGTGTGCCAATTGACACCTATCACACACACTAGCTGGCAATGTCTATATCTGTCGCATACGATGAACGACAGAAACCTGTAGAGAAATTCTATATTCGGTTTTCTCTTGCACTTAATAGCTATATGTATGTACATGTTATCATACGCTTTAGTAGAAGCGTGGGTTCTAAATACAGATGAGTCGCATTCCGTGTCCATGTTTGATACATGCTGGGAAACTGGGCACTGTCTACATTAATTCTCTATAATATCCGGGGTAAATAGATGCTTTCTGTATGCTGAAATAAGAGCAGGCTACCTTTACCATAAGAAGGATACCCAGTCCGGCACCGTAACAGTGGAATATGTGTATTCTATGCAAACAAAACCAATCTAGATTTATATGAAAGCAAGTCTAGCCAGCTCTATACCACAGGGTCTGGATTGTTTTTTAATTACAGAGGAGAAAAAAGTATTGTGTTATAAAATATTTCAAAGGCAAAATGTTAGTCTAAAGGATCTTTGTTCTACAAGGTAAAGTTGAAACATGTAGGAATGTACAGGAGAACAATTTGTGTCGTCATGTAATTACTATAGTATCTTGTGAATTTCATATGTGTTTCATATACGTGCGTGCGTGCGCACGTTTTTGTGTGTATGTGTTTATTGATATTGAAACCTATAGATTCAACGATATTTAACAAACAGGGGATTTCAGAAAATGTTCTCTGGGCATGGCGGAAGTCCTAAACAAGCATTATCATTAAATATTTTGCCCCGCTCTGATAAGCTCCCACGGTGATATTTGCCAATATATTGGCTAGTGAACAATACCAATTAGCACCCCTTCCGATTGATCAATGTACACAACACTTATTTATTTGCGTATAATTCGTACTCGTGTGTTATATGCACCCTTAATTATGGGCAATTAAATTTTGGAAAAATGTATCTCTCGTATGTAATACATTTCAGGCTGTCAGCATAAACCACGAACTTTATCTTTTAAACTTTTAACTTTTTTCCCCACCAAAATTATATTCTAATAGTTTCGTACCTAAAGCATGCATGGACGGATGATAGATGATAGAGTTGAAATTTGATTATATTTATGGTCAATCTCTTTATAATCGATGCCATCACACATATACATACACGCACGCACGCACGCACGCACGCATACCGTGATAATTAAAAGAGATTGAAAACAAAATACATCAAATCCAACTTAAGCTCACCATCTATATACAGGACTGTGGTTTTCATTGATCAAATATGATATGTGTTCAGTGTGTTAATGAAATTTGAAATTTATTAATTTAGATTTTGCCATTATAATATTTCTTAATATGTTCTAACTTTAGTCTAGTCAGCAAATATATTGCATTTTTGTGTTTTATTGTTATCCTCACTGCTAAGGTGGCTAGGTCAGGGGCAGAAAGACTTGTCCTACAACGCAGTCATTCAACACGGAAAAGGCGACAGGCAACGCTATTGTGTCAACAAATAAACCGGTTATAGTTGTGTTCGGGCGTAACCCACGCATGTCTTGCTTTGAGACGAGTGAACGAGCTATGCTGTGCTGAAAGTGTATCATTCATAGCTGTTCATGCAACATATAAATTGTAGCATTTATTGGTGACAGTGAAATGAGATAATGTCACATTCAAATTAATACTTGTATATTTATGATGTCTGTTTGATGGATTAGATTGTAAAATATTGCGCAAGGAAAGTAGTATATACATTATTTGACGTTTCAAGATGGCGGGGAATCGACGGCAAGGATCTACCGGCGATCATCGTAGTTCGTTTAAGCATGGCAAAAGCAAGTACAACAGGTCTTCTGAGTCAAGAGAGAGAGAAAAGGAAAATGGAAACTCGACGGGCATTGTCTACAAACTGTTTCTTGTGGCTGTCGGTAAGTAATCGGCTTTTCAGAGATACCGGCATCATCAATTTAGACGAATCCCTGCAGCATGAAGGTACCGGTCTAGACTTATCGTCTGCTAGCTTGCTTGAGACGGCATCTGTTGTGTAAACTGGAGGATCTTATTTGCAGTTGATATTCTAAGTTTATATTTTAACTTTTATGAAATCTTTTCACTCTATGCTGCAAGAAATAGAGATTAAATATAAGCATTTTAATGAACTGGAGAAGCTATGTTGAAGTGTAGTGTTATTGTGATTAGAATCACCATGCCACTGTCTCTCGTTAATTATTGAAACCAATACACAAGCTTCGCCTTGGCACATGACTATGTACCCTGGAATATATCTTGATTTTACATCATCTACAGGGATTCTACTAGGATTCCAGGCAATTTTTTAATATTTTTTTTAGGGGGGGGGGGATGCTATTCCTATTTATAATACGGATTTATTACAACTCTACAAGTTTATATTTTTCTTAAATTCAGAGGTATTTTAACGTTGTTGTGCTTGCAATGCAATATTGTTAGACTTAGCATAAAAGACTCTTTTTGGGTCCTGTTATGAATAAATTCAAAGTGATTCCATGGCATTTGATTGACCAAGCATTTTATTTTGCATTTGTTTCCATAAACCAAAAAAACAATTTAGTCAACACCAACAACTGTTTCCCAAATGAGAATGTCCGTCTGCGTGTCAAAATTACAGTCACAAGTAATGCTGTGAAAAGTATTTCTACACTGAAATAATACAGAAGTAAACTGGAGATTGGCAAAAGTTGACAAGGTAGCACTTTAATGAATTCTACAATTATTGACACTGTAAAGACACTGTTCTCTTTGGTGTAACCCCAAATTGGGTGTATTCTACTCTCAGAGTAAGATGTTAGTTCCTATTATCATCAGCGTCCGCCCGGAGAGCGGAAGGTCCGCGTTTCTATCCCCCGACCACATCATACCAAAAGACGTTAAAAGATGGTACTTGTTGTTACCCTGTCTGGCCCTCGGTATTAAGGGGCTAAAGCAAGGACTGGTCAGCTCGGAGTCAGTATACTGTGTCTGAGTGGGGTATTCATGTTAAACTGCGGCATGGTATCTCAGTGAGCTAGCACTATAAATCGGCATCAGTCCGGACTAGTACAAGCAGCCACACAAACACACACACGTACATGCACGTCGCTATATAAGTGCAATAATCTTGGACGCGACGTTAAACCTCCTTTCACCTCACCTCACCTCCTATTATCATTCACTAATAAGTACCCTATGATAATTATTATTATGGAAGTAACTACTTTCATGCAAACTTGTGTGGATTCATCAATGGAACAAATTTCAAGGCTCATGATGACCCCTGTAATAGACAAATCAAGAGAATCTGTTGATTTCAAAAGTAGAATCAACGAGCGCCAAAGGTTGAGTCGATTTTACTTCCGGAGTCAACAAATTCAAGTGATTTCTCTGACTTAGACCATTTTATTGTTGATATATATTGTCTCTTTGATTTTTATAATATATTTGTATCTGTTTCATTTCTATAAAATACACATTCTGAATGGCCAGTGAATTCCTGGCTTAGAATTAAATACTAGAACAATAAGGTGACACCATCATAACGGTTTAATCTGTCAAAATGCCCTTAAACCTGACCTTAAACATGCAGAAATCTCTTAAGATTTTTGGTAATCTTAATCAAAGAGAAAGTGAACTGTTTACAGTTGTTAAATTCATCTCAAGTATTCAGTTTTCACTTTAATACCATGCTTACCATGCTTACCATGCTTACCATGCATGAAACAAACTTATTATTAGACTTTCACATATTACAAATTTCTTTTTGTACAATAAAATAAATATAATTATTGTATTTTATCGCAAATTCATATCATGTGATGTAATAATTCTACAGATTTATACAATAAGCACTGGCCAATACTGACAGCCTGATGTTTATACATTTTACATAATCAAAGCTAGTTATCAGAAATAGAAAGACAGCACACCTATATTGTTCATTAAGTCAGATGAAAGGTTGTTTGTGTGTTTTCAGGAATCAGTAACCCATGCCACTCGTAATCTGAATTGTATTTTGAATTAAGTGTAGTTTCAGTCCTTTTGTACAGGTAATAAGCCTCTGCAAGAATTCAAACCTGACACTGGCCTACTAGCCTAAATGAGTGGATCTATGTTAAAGCTATCCAGATGGCTAGAAGAATTGCTGGCCTTTAAGACCATACCTCAATATACTGTAATACACTTCTCAAACAATAGAAATTGCCATATTTTTTTCTGTTTTCCATTCATAAATTTGTGAAATTCATTCACAAATGGTGTTTCCCTTTGAAATTGAATGATATAACACTAAACAGCAAAAATGCTAAAGTGATTTTTCTCCGATATTATCTCTCCTGTGTTCATGACAACAAACTGGTGGCAAATGACCATGCTGAGTAATATTTACTTCAGTATGTAGAAAATAAGATCTGCGTGTACAATCAGTGTCAAACTCTTTAGCTTGAACATATATCGTAATACGTATTCAGGGTTAGAACCAAACTCTAAGCTTTACTAGCCCTGGTAAAGATAAGATGCCCTTGTAATCATAGTAATGTTAAAACAATGGGAAATTTGTCCTAACCTGAAGGAATTTGTACTAACCCTGGGCTAGTGGGTTGTGTGTTAAGTTCTAACCCTAAGTATTGGAATACAGATACCTGTACCACAATATATTGCCATACAATTTCTTTTGCCAATACACAGCCCTACTTTTGAAGGGTTCCTTTTATGTTATCACTTTTCAAAACAGTAAGTGTTTCAGGTTAATTTGAGACCCTGATCTGCCATAAACAAGAATTTTATTTTACATTTGAACTAGGGCACTATAAGGCGAATACGATTTGTGTCTCGAATATAGAGTAACGAATACGAATATTTATTCACAAATGTATTAAATGTTATTTTCAGTGAAACAATAACAAAATAAATTATTTGACATGGTTTGTTAATTATTAATATATTAAACTTTAATATACTTCACTTATCCAGGTACTAGTATCTGCTCAAATGCGACAATGACCAGTGACATCTATGCATATATGTTCTTATGGACATTTTAGTACAGTAAATGAAAATTATTGCATATCCATAGACATTCGATTCTAGTGGCTACGAATAATGAATTCAATTCATGAATGGATCGGTTTGATTCACCGAATATGTGAGTGAATCGTAACAGCCCTAGTGTTTAATGTTAATGATTTTTTGATTAGCCAGCAATATGAACACTGAAAAACAACTTTTCAAGCTTGTATTGATTATTATAATTATAATGTAGCTATGTATAATAGTACTATTAGCATGATTAGTAGTTGAAGCTAGTATACCTTTCGTTCAAACATGTCAAACACAAAGCCATTTACTGATAATGTTTAACACTGATATTGAACATACTGATTCGTATCTGACATGTGTTCTTTATTGTTTGGGCAGAGGATACAATTAAAACAGCCAAAACAATTTACATGATATACTTTTATTCAATATTTAATGAGAACATTGTTCCATTTGTTTGTTTTGTGGCACACTGTATCATTCATCATGGTTGTTTTTGCTTTTAAAAAATATAGTACAGTTATAGTTGTAAGGGTTAGTCCATAACTCAGTATGACTAATGCACTAGTTGTGTGGACTTCAATATTTTTAAAGTGTATTCTGGATTTACAAATGGAGCAATTCCGTTATTGAAAGTTTAGAATGTCTTTTTAAATCTGTGAAATCACACATGGTTCTTATTTTAGCCTTGAAAAAAACTTGGTGGCTCACGTTTTGCAGCAACTATTGATAAGCTGACAGCAAACTTTTCTTATATATTTTGTAATTGATTGGAACCTTGGTATGGTAAATAAAAACGTCTTTTCACGAACACAGGGGTAGAAAGTGACATATTTAGTCCACTAGTCCTTACAATGGTAACATATAGCAAAACCCTTAAAAATTACAAATTTCTGCTCGTCCTTATGATACCTTAACTTTTTGGCAGTTTGGCAAGGACTACAGGACTAGTGCCAATTTCTAACGCTGGAACAATCATTTTCCAAACTGAAGTTTCATGACATTAAATGACTGACTGACTGACTGAGTATTGTTTTTACGCCGCTTTTAGCAATATTCCAGGAATATCACGGGGGAGGGGGGACACCAGAAATGGGCTTCACACATTGTACCCATGTCGGGAATCGAACCCGGGTCTTCGGCGTGACGAGCGAACGCTTTAACCACTAGGCTACCCGACCGCCCCGACATTAAATGAAGACTAATAACAGATATGAACAATGCATAAGTAATGTCATGTGACATTTCCTTGTGGACTACCACTTTTACAATTATGCATCTCTGTAAGACTGTAAGATTATTTTTGCAGACTAGTGAAACTAAAAGTTAATTTCTAACCCTGTGAATAAATGGCTCTCAATTGTTCATCATGTTCATCCATGTCACATTTTAAAAAATTTAGTTTTTATGTAAAATATTCATAATTCAGTGAGTCGTATTTCGGACTGATAGATTCAAGAAATGGGTTTTGAAAAGCTGGGTCACAAACACTGTGTCATTACAATCATTGCCAAAGGATGAAATAGCTAGAGGCAAATTGTCCGCCTTAGACAAGTTTATTATTAGACTGGAGCCATGTTTGTTGCTCACATGAGGGATCATTATATTTATCGCAGTTCTCCAATCAAAACATTAATGCAAGAGAAACAGAAGTTAGAAGATTTCATGTTTATCATCGAAGTATAAGGATTTGTAAAAATGCTTGAACTGCTGCTGATAGTCACAATGTTTTTTGAGTTGGACAAGGAGGTGATTGTTCTATAATTATTCCTCTCCTTATTTCTGTGATGCGTATCTCGACAGCTGGTCATGGATAAGGACTTTCTGTAATATTCCTTCTGATTCATTATACTGAAGAGCTGTAATTCTAATTTGAACACTTTGTTAAACATTATGAATGGCATGTGTTGTTTCTTTTTTCTGACATGAACATTATGATGATGAGGAAGAAGGGAGTGAGCGATCTGGTGTAAGGTCATATTCAAATACTTGATTTAATTGACATTTTATGCAAGTCTTTGACAAACAAATCATTATGAAATTTGTAGACTCTTATTAGCATGATTATATATAAGAGGAAAAGAGGAAATTAAGCACCTGAACAGATTTCTTTAAAAAAATTTATTTTTATTATGTATTCATCAAATACGGTATATACAATATGTATACCTTCATGACAATAGGCTACAATTACATGTTATTCGGGGCGGTCGGGTAGCCTAGTGGTTAAAGCGTTCGCTCGTCACGGCGAAGACCCGGGTTCGATTCCCGACATGGGTACAATGTGTGAAGCCCATTTCTGGTGTCCCCCGCCGTGATATTGCTGGAATATTGCTAAAAGCGGCGTAAAACCATACTCACTCACTCACATGTTATTCTATGAGATAAGCTTAACTAGCACACATGGCAACATATTGAGCAAGAAACAATCTGAAATGTCTGTTATGTTTCATTGTTATTCCCTCCACCTACCAACCAGGATCTTTCACATAAAATCAGAGACCCATAAGATCCGGGGTCTTCAGCAACCCATGCTTGCTGTAAAAGGCGACTATGCTTGTAGTTAGAGGCGACTAACGGGATCGGGCGGTCAGGCTCGCTGACTTGGAAGATGCATGTTATTGTATCCCAATTGCATGGCTTGATACTCATGCTGTCAATCACTGAGTTGTCTGGTCCAGACATTATTTACAGACTGCCATCAAATAGCTGGAATATTGTTGAGTGCTGCATTAAGCAACAAACAAACAAACTAACCTGCATGACATTAGGCTACAATTTAATGTTATTCTATAAGATGAGCTTCAGTTGCACACATGGCAACATATTGAGAAGAAAAAAATATGAAATGTCTTTTTTATTTCATTGTTATTCCATCCACCTACTAATCAGGATTTTTCAGGTAGAATCAGAAACCAAATAAGTAAATAAAAGATCTCGCCCAAACTCTCTTTCACCTGTACACTGTTCTTTCAGACCATTATTTACTCAAACTTCTCCGTTAGTCGGCTCTGTCAGTTACTGTGGAGGAGCCATACCATACTGCACTAGAAAGTGGGGCACAAAACACAAGCATGAGCAACATGACATGGATGAGAATGGAACCATTATGATGATAATTGCTACCAGTAATGATGGAATGGACTGCAGGCCTACCAAAGAAAACCAGGATAAAGCTACCAAACTATCGAATTGTACACACTTTAAACAGAAGTAGCCACACAAATCAGCGTTAGAAATGTCCACTAGTCCTATAGTCCTTGTCAAACTGCCCAATGGTAAAGGTATCATAAGGACTTGTAGAAATTTGCCCTTTTTAAGGGTTTTGCTATATGTTATCATTATAAGGACTAGTGGACGAAAACTGTTAGTTTCTAACGCTGCAAATTACAAAGTCAAAAATCCCCATAAAGTTTGCATCGTAATGATAAGAACCCAGCACATTTCCAATGGAACCAAACATGGTAAATCATGCAGATTTGAGATTTAAACCATTTGTTGCAGTGTGCATCATTTGTTGTGTTTGATTCCACTGAAAATGTTGTAATAAGTACCAAGTTTGTATGCTTTGTTTCATGATATTGCTTTAAATGAAATCACAAAATACCTCTGAATTTAAGAAAATATTAACTGTTAAAAAAATCCCAATTTTGAACAAAGTAATTATTTTTCCCAATTTGCTTGTGACAGGCCCTTAGTTAAGAATCCTAGATAAATCAGGATTCACCCTGAGGTACACTCACACCTACCCATACAGCACAATGTTAAAATGCCCAATTGTGTTTGAAAATGTAGGCCTTTTTTCAAATTTAGGGGTTAAAAGCACAAGGCCCCACCCAAGAATTATCCCTCTTTTTTTAAAGTAAAGTGGGAAGGGGTTAATATTTTATAATCGTAAGAACTTACTCAGAACCACCACCCAAACATCTTGCAGAATTTCAGTGTGTTGTCGTCACAAATATAATATTCATGCCATACAACAGCTATGACCAAAACCAGTCAAGTCTACTATCCCGAACTTGTCTCTTGGTATCACTTGCAGGAGATTTTTAGTGTTACTATGTAGACCATTATTATCTGAGCTTACTACTACAAGACAAAGCAATAGTGAATACTTTACTTTAGAGTATGGGCTTCATCTGTCGCTAAGGTTGTGCAAGTTACAATGTACTGCAGAGCTCCAGATAACTTTTTGAGCAATTGAATTTTCACTCTAGGGTTTCTATTTTAATTGGGTTATAACATTTTTCATATGGTAACCAATATGTTTGCACTCATCTGTTCATAATTCTGTTGGTCTTTTCCCAAAAAGTGTGAACATTTTAAGATTTAAAAAAAAATGAAATGATGTTTTAAATGTATATAACCATGATAAGTGTTCTAAATATATAGGCTTGACTCTGAAAGTATATTAGCTTGTAATTGTGCTTCGGAAATTAGCAACTTTGTACGCATGTTGAAAAATCTTCATTGGGTATTTACGCGTACTATTTTTATACATTTGAGTTTTTCATTTAATGCATGCGTTTCTGTACGCTTGAAAGTAATTGGTTTCTGAATATTTTTGGGAGGTATTTTACGCAAATACTCTGCTTATCTGTAGCTCTGTACTGGTATTGTCTACATATGTGCTTTATTCTGTTTCAGCCATTGGAATTGCTGTCACCCACAGGTAAGCACAGCCTACCTTGCTGCTAGATGTGGTATTGATGGTATTGATGTGGGTTGTTGTTTTCTAATCACCTTTTTTTATTTAATTTTGTTGAAAACATTGGGTTTGTGGTTGAAATGAAAATATCAATATTTTGTGCAAAACATTTTTTAAAGTGATTTCTTAAGAGAATCGTTGGTCATAGATAAGGAAATGTTTTGGGAACTGACTAAGTTACTTCAATTCACTGTCCTAGTTTGATTTTTTATATACTTTATTCATTATTAAAAATGGCTAATAGTGTCAGAAGAAAGGTCTGTTCTGCAAATTTTAGTTTATTCACATTTCTGGAGGTTTGGAATGGTTAATTAAGTAATTAAAACAAACTAGACTATTATTTTTCAATTTAATTATACACGATATGCTTAGTTCAGTATCGATATACATTGTTATTGGGTCAACAATCTGGTACTGGTTGACATTGTGGCTGTGAAATCCATTATTCAACCAGATGTTGTATTCATGGTAATACCTCCATGCAGACTCAGGCTAGAATTGATCTTCAGCAACCCATGCTTGTTGGAAGAGGCGACTAACGGGATCAAGTGGTCAGGCTCGGTGACTTGGTGGATGCATGTCATGTATCCCATTCCCAATTGTGTAGATCAAGGCTCATGATGTCAATCACAGAATTGTCTGGTCCAGTTATTTATAGTCTGCCAACATATAGATGGAATATTGCTGAGTGCCATGTTTAACAACAAACAAAACAATCATGGTAATAAGGTTGGGCGTCCAGGTCCCCAGCAACCTATGCTAATCGTGAAGATAGTGGTTAGAATAGGTCTTGACCAACCCATCCTTGTAAAAGGCAGCTATGCTTGTCGTGAGAGGCGACTAACGGTATCGATTGTCAGACTTGCTGACTTTGTTGATGCATGTCAATTGTCATCGTATCCTAATTGCATAGATTGATGCTCATATCACTCAGTGGATTATCTGGTCCAAACTTGATTATTTACATCCTAGGGTCATCCTACGGGATCATGCTCATAATATCAGTCACTGGTTTCTCTGACTTAATTATTCATGAACTGCCTCCATATAGGTGGAATATTGCAGAGTGCAGCATTAAACAACAAATTAAACATTTAATAAGACCACAAAATAAGACCACACCTTAGTTTGATTGAAGGTATTTATCTTCTAAACACTATGTGGATTTATGTAGGTTTTTTTTTCTGAAACATTCTGAAAATGATTTTTTATTCCCCTCTTATATTCCATGTATCCTCCTATTGGTATTTAAGCAAAGAAAATAAGTAAACTGAGTCTGGATGTTTTCACTGAAAAGTGTTAATCTTATTGTGAGCAAGACATTGCAAAACATGTTGTACTGTGACTTCGTTGTGTCTATTTAGTCTTAGTTAATAAACAATAAATAATAAAAGCAGGGGCTTGAATATGTTGAATTTAGTGGCAGTATATAATGAACTGTTTTTATAACCAGACAGTGTAATTACATGATTAGTTTACATACTTCAATACAGATTTGTTGACATGGTGTTTCCGGTGTTACGTGTTTACAGTAATGTCTTTGTGTTGGGGAAAATACATCAAAACTCTTCAACCCTGTGTATAAGACGACCCCCCTTGAACATGTTGAAGCCCCCTAATTCTAGGTACGAAAAACTCACCTTATACACAGCGATATATGGTACCTGGAAAATACATAGATCATTTCAGCTACTGATCATGCTGATGCATGTTTCTTTTAGTTGACTTGTTTGAACCATGCATATATCAAAACCTTCAATATGTTGACAGTTCATTAGCTGTATTTATTGAACATATTTTGTAAAGTTTGGTTTTGCAACCACAATATTTATCACAACAATATTAGAGCAGCCTGAAAATACTGTTCCAAAATATTGTTACTATGAAATCATGTTTTTGTCCAGCCATTTCATTGTGAACAGGGGCCTAGTGGTTAAAGCGTTTGCTCGTCACGCCAAAGACACGTTTCGATTCCCAACACGGGTACAATGTGTGAAGCCCATTTCTGGTGTCCCCCGTTGTGATATTCCTGGAATACAGCTAAAAGCGGCATAGAACCTCACTCACTCACTCACTCACTCACTCACTCACTCACTCACTCACTCACTCAGTTGTGAACATATCATCCAAACTCAAGAATGCAAATATTTAATTCATGTTGTTGAGTAAAGCACATGCATTACCCAACCACACAAGCAATTCAAATAAGGGGATACCCCTGTGAATACAATCGCTACTGTGACAATGCAGAACTAGAGCTTCAACTTGCCAGACAGGATACTTGACATGAGAGACTGGGAGGCCCCAGGCTGTGTACAACTGGAGCAACAGTGATCACGATGATAAAGCGAAATATATGTGCATGGCTCTCTGTCATTTATTTAGCGGCATGATTTATGAATAATTTAATATAATGATTTAAGATTAATGACAGTTTAGAATTATTGCTGTATGTTGTGTATTTTTAGTCTTTTGTATCATTTGTCATCATTTGAAAGAGAGAAAAATGATTTTAAAATCATCTGAAAATGGAGTTTGGACGACTACCTGTATTCCCAATTACTTGGTGTATTAATCTGCATTTCAACAGTTTCACATTGAGTCTTTAAACAAACTTAAGAAAATAAAGAGTCTACATTTTGGGTCTTTCATATTATTAAAGTTAATCTGTCATGCCAAGGGAGGTCACTCTATATCAAGGTCACTACCAAGGTCAACATTTTATGAGCACCTCAATCATTTGCTTCTTACGATCATCAGAGTTTGATACAATCTCATTAAAATCAGATCTTAGTTCTCGCTACCGCTAAACAAAGCGGTAGCGAGAACTAAGATCTGATTTTAATGAGATTGAGTTTGATACAATGTACACTGCCAAATACCACACCCCTACAATAAGTCTGTTGCACAGGTCACAAATCAGGTGAAGTTAAGCAACGACAGTTGCGGGGAATCCTTGGATGGGTGACCGCCTTTCTAGGGCTTCAGTCCTGCCCCACACTGAAGCACATGTAACACATGTGACGTCTCCTTGGGCAAGTGACTTTGTTCAAATATGGGCCTCTGTTCACCCAGCAGTGAATGGGTACCAGGAAGGATGAGTCGGCAATGTGGTTGTTAACCTACTATTGCCTAACAGGCAGCTTGGGTTGTATACTCCCCAGGGAGCTGAGAATGATTCTTGAGTGCATATTGATCCAATAACCAGGGTAATAAAAAGTGCTTTAATCTTGTCCCTTAGTGGTCTGGAAATATGTGCAATATAGACCGACTGCTATTATTAATATTATTATTATTATTGTAGATTTCTGAGCACATGATGATCACAGGTACAGCATGCCTTTAATGTCGTGGCCTTTTCTCGATAAGGCATGAGGTATTCTGCACCTACCATCAATGTGGACACATATCACATATCTTGCAATATAGGAAGTCAAAAACAGTGTGCCTAATCACAATTTCAACAAAACAGCTGTCATTTCATTAGTCACTTAATCTATCACATTACCATATGAGGAGATGGTTTTCAGGGCCTCCTTTGTATATAGCCATTCAGTTTATTTGTATGAAATGTTTATGTGAAATGTCCTGGTCGGTAGGTGGAACAAATATAAAATGAAAAACATGCTTCAGATTTTTTTCTTCTTCTTTATTTCTTTTCAAAACAGAATTTTAATGTGATGATGTTGTGTTGTATTTTAGCATATTTGATGCACAACAATTGTTTTGTGGTAAATAAGTTCTTTACACAGAGGGGCGGTCGGGTAGCCTAGTGGTTAAAGCGTTCGCTCGTCACGCCGAAGACCCGGGTTCGATTCCCGACATGGGTACAAAGTGTGAAGCCCATTTCTGGTGTCCCCCGCCGTGATATTGCTGGAATATTGCTAAAAGCGGCATAAAACCATACTCACTCACTCACTCACTCTTTACACACAGCTCCAGATATGCTGTGTATTTACGCAACATATGCAAAATAAATCAATACCCAATTGATTTTGTATTGCTCATGTACAAATACACATGGTTGGATGCGACATTAAACCCAATTTCACCTCACCTCACAAATACACATGATGTCAATCATATCAATAACTCATGGAATAACAACACATCTTGTCCACTAGTCCTTATAATGATAACATATAGCAAAACCTTTAAAATGGGCCAGTTTCTACTAGTCCTTAGGATACCTTTACTATTGGGCAGTTTGGTAAAGACTTCAGGACTAGTGCCAGTTTCTAACGCTGACACCATGCTTAAGAACCCAAAGTAGCTTTTTCAGTTTGCATGCCTGTTTGTCTTTGCAGATCTTTATTTTAGAAATAAACACCCCTTATGGTTTATTCTCTCTGCAGTCGTTTATTTCTTATATAAGAGATCAAAATTTAATTTTGTGCACAGCCTCTGTAAGGATGTTAATGATATGTACAAGCTTTATTTGACCTGTGAAGATCCGGGTTAGAATAGGTCTTCAGCAACCCATGCTTGCTGTAAAAGGCGACTATGCTTGTCATAAAAGGCGACTAACGGGTTCGGGTGGTAATGCTCGCTGACTTGGTTGATGCATGTCATCGGTCCCAATTGCGTAGATGGATGCTCATTATGTCAATCACTGGATTGTCTGGTCCAGACTCAATTATTTACAGACCGCCGTCATACAGCTGGAATATTGCTGAGTGCGGCGTTAAACAACAAATAAACAAACAAACAAACATTAATAACATTTACCTCTATTTAGATAATGAAGACTCCCTGAATGCAATCCGACCTCGGCAATGTTGAATGATTCCATTTCATGATCAGGGGGTTAAATTTGGTATTTCCCAGATATTCTCACAATTTTCGCGTCAGTTATCTGTCATATCTCTCCCATTTTTGAATGCGATCATTGCCTTTTTCTACGTTGCCCAGCTACATCTATAACAAACAACTCACTTGACACTCTCCTTTCAAAATAACGTCGTCCAATCTAAGACGTCATCAAGTTGTGAGCACGTTCGAATCTCCAGAAATGATGTCATGATAGAGCAATGTTTTATCATGAAGAACCATGCTTCGTTCTTCATTGTTCTTTGCGATATGTTGCGCCGCTATTTTTTATTTGTGGATCGAACGCAGGAATCACTTCTGTATGAATTCAGCTGCAGTGAATGCTGCACAAACTGTCACCACAAACAGGTTTTTAAGAAAATTGATTTCTATAATTGGTATATTTGTTTATTTTTGGATACCCAATAGACTCAACCCATGGGATTACAAACATTGAATACAAACAAAAAATATATTTAATGTGAATGATAACATGTGAATAAATACTCAATAATAATCCGTAAAAATTGTTATGATTTCTTTTTCCACATTTCATAAGGGTCGACAGAATTTGAAAACCAATTAAGAATATAACCTTGTCTAATGTGTTAAAAACTAGGGCCTCAGTGAAAGATCATCAATCATGGATCCCCATGTGTCTTCCAGGAAAAAATGGGTATCCCAGGCCCCTATGCTTGTCCTAAGAGTTGACTGTATTAAGAGGCTACAATGTGTGACGTGACTGATTGTGTGTCATCATAATCAGTGAATTTATTTAATTGTCATCACTATTTACCCGACCCACAGGCCAGATAAAGTCGAAATAAAGTCAGGCTATTTCCTGTCTTAAAGATCTTCTTTGAGAAACATTTTAACAATAATGCAAAAAAAACACATGAAAAATGTTACCGTATTCAACGTAATAAGCGCCCCGGGTGTTCTCAAAAAAGGAAATAGGGGGCTCTTATTAGAATATTATTTTGGCATAAAAAAAAACAGAGTTGAAAGATACATTTCGTTGTTTATGCTGTCAGCCTGAAATGTTTATGTACGACAGTTATGTTTTTCAAAATTAAATGCCCATAATTAAGGGTGCATATAACACACAAGTGCGTATTATACGCGAATAAGTAAGTCTTGTGTACATTCATCAATCGGAAGGGGTGCTAATTGGGATTGTTCACTAGCCAATATCTTAGCAAATGTCGCCGTGGGCGCTTATTTGAGCGGGGCGCTTATTACGTCAAATACAGTATTTCCTTTTTTAAGGATACAATCAAGCACAGCATTTAAAAAGAATATTAAATTTTATTTATTCTTTTTTTTTAATGTATTTTACTATTGCTAAATTTGGAGTAGGGTTGTCTTTAAATATGTTAAAAGAATGAAATAAATTGGTTTGGCTTCATGTTTTCTCCCAATGTATGGCATGCACTCTAAAAAGAAAGAAAAATAATTGCTTGGACTTATCTACGAGTGCTGTACGTGTTGTAACGATAGTTATAGTTATTTCACTGCATTAGTTGATTTTGCCTGTTTGTTCAGCTTTAGAAATTATCACTAGTCCTGTGGTCCTTGCCAAACTGTCTAATAGTTAAGGTATCCCAAGGACTAGTAGAAATTTGCCCTTTTTAAGGGTTTTGCTATATGATCATCATAAGGACTAGTGGGTTAAAACTGTTCTATCTCTGTTGTATTTTTTGTATTCCACTATCTGGCATCTGTTTGAAACTCGTTAATAGCTGATTATTGGTACAATTTGTCACAATGACAGAAAAAAAAGTGATATGTGTATTTAGACAAGACAAGTGAGGTTATTGATTGTTGCATTGATTTTATTCTTTTACAAGATGTGGCTATCTTCTTGTAACAGATGTGACCATTACTGATGTTGAAATTGTGCCATGTGTTCCCTAGCTTAATAATTGATCTTTTAACTTATTGATGTTTTTCACTGGTTGTAGTCATGTCAAATACTAAACTACTCAATGTTTTATAAGGATATTCTAAATTCTTATTCTTTATTTAATGCAGGCCCTGGTTAGAATAGGTCTTCAGCAATCAATGTTTGTCACAAGAGGCAACTAACGGGATCGGGTGGTCAAACTCGCTGACTTGGTTGATGCATGTCATCCTATCCCATTTTGTAGATCAATGCTCATGATGTCAGTCACTAGACTGTCTGTCCCAAACTCGATTATTTTACAGACCATAGAGCTGAGACCGCCTCCGTGGTCTAGTGATGGAGCATCCGCCCGGAGAGCATCCCATTTTGTAGATCGATGCTTCTGATGTCAGTCACTAGATTGTCTGTCCCAATCTCAATTATTTTACAGACCATATAGCTGAGACTGCCTCCGTGGTCTAGTGATGGAGCATCCCATTTTGTAGATCGATGCTCATGATGTCAGTCACTAGATTGTCTGTCCCAATCTCAATTATTTTACAGACCATATAGCTGAGACCGCCTCCGTGGTCTAGTGATGGAGCATCCGCCCGGAGAGCATCCCATTTTATAGATCGATGCTCATGATGTCAGTCACTAGATTGTCTGTCCCAATCTCAATTATTTTACAGACCATATAGCTGAGACTGCCTCCGTGGTCAAGTGATGGAGCATCTGCCCAGAGAGCATCCCATTTTATAGATCGATGCTCATGATGTCAGTCACTAGATTGTCTGTCCCAATCTCAATTATTTTACAGACCATATAGCTGAGACCGCCTCCGTGGTCTAGTGATGGAGCATCCGCCCGGAGAGCATCCCATTTTGTAGATCGATGCTCATGATGTCAGTCACTAGATTGTCTGTCCCAATCTCAATTATTTTACAGACCATATAGCTGAGACTGCCTCCGTGGTCTAGTAATGGAGCATCCGCCCAGAGAGCATCCCATTTTGTAGATCGATGCTCATGATGTCAGTCACTAGATTGTCTGTCCCAATCTCAATTATTTTACAGACCATATAGCTGAGACCGCCTCCGTGGTCTAGTGATAGAGCATCCGCCCGGAGAGCATCCCATTTTGTAGATCGATGCTCATGATGTCAGTCACTAGATTGTCTGTCCCAATCTTGATTATTTTACAGACCATATAGCTGAGACCACCTCCGTGGTCTAGTGATGGAGCATCCACCCAGAGAGCATCCCATTTTGTAGATCGATGCTCATGATGTCAGTCACTAGATTGTCTGTCCCAATCTCTATTATTTTACAGACCATATGGCTGAGACTGCCTCCGTGGTCTAGTGATGGAGCATCCGCCCGAGTGCGGAAGGTCCGGGGCTCGATCCCAGGCTGTGTCACACCAAAAGATGTTAAGAGATGGTACTTACCCTGCCTGGTGCTCGGCATTAAGGGGCTAAAACAAGGGCTGGGCGGCTTGGATACAGTATACTGCACGCATGCACGCACAAATGCGCACACACATGTGCACCTATATGCATGATGTATGTTGCTATTTAAGTGCAATAATCTTGGACGCAACATTAATCCCCCATTTCACCTCACCAAACTTTTACTTATTTTTTGGAGTTTTTTATCTTGATTTCTATTTATAGACCTCATTTTTATTTAAACTAGATATTTCATACATTGATGCTCTTGTTGCATTATGTAGTGAAGTGTTTGGGTATTCTTAACAACAGTTGAGTAGCATAGTATTGGTTTGCACCAGGTGTGCACATGGAGACCTTTGAACTCTGTTGAACATATTTATTGATGAAATGGGAGTGCATTTTGACTCCCTGCTGATTTAGATGAAAGCAATGTCACAGTAACAATAGAGACAATGAAATATTGACTTTGAATATGATAGAAGACGAAAAGAAAACTATTTGTGGAATAAATATTTTTTACGGATGACAACTTCTTTGTTATTATGATGATTATGATGCTACCCGTTCTCAAGGGTATAAGGATCTATACCAAAAAGTCACATCATAATAGAATAAAGAAGTTGTCACCCATAATATATCTTTTCCTTACTGTTACTTACTAACTTCTAAAGATGCCAGTCACAGAGTTCAAATAATACATGGTTCAGGACTAGCAGGACAAAGGACATATTCAGAATTTTGCCCTGATCGAGTATAATAATCTGATCGTACATTAATTGAAACGACATGTGGATCTCATGTTGAGGCTGCATTTGCTATGTTTGCACTTCATTTTGAACCATAAACTAAGCCAATGTATTGATCAGGCTTTAACATGTGTAGAGATGTGAAAAATATTTAAGATTATTTGTGCTGATATTTTTGTTGATTTGGAAATTATTTACAAGTGTTGATTTGATTTAGTTGCCAGTGTTTGTATTTCATTTTTCACAAGTTAAGCATTTTGACAACAAATACAAGTCATTTGTATGATTGGGTTTCAACTAGCAGTCTGTTGGAGCAGCAGCGATACAATAAAAATAACATTCCTCCTGATACATGATATTACAACTGACTAAACAGGCTCCGAAAGTCTACAAAGCTAAGGCTGGTTAAATTGAGGAAGGACCTTTGACATGTCCTTGTTGACAACCCAGGGATTTATCTAGGATTCTAAAGTAACTGTCCATGGCAGTCAAATTGGAAAAATATTAATTTTGTTTTTGATTAGGAGTACATTATTGTCTCTTCCACTTTATTGGCACTGTTGTCAGTGATATACAAGTTACCTCTGTATAGCCATAATATTAGTCATTTGCTGCAGACTTATATTCCCATAAAAATAATAATAATAATAATAATAATATAAAGCCAATTTCCAGCTTGGAACATCGCAAAGGCGCTTTTGCATGAGTCTGGCGGTCAAACAGAGAGTTCAGTGAGCGTTGTAGGCTGATTGGAACAAATAGGTTTTTAACAGTCCCTTAACCATGTTAACTTGGTTAATATCCTTGGCACTTTTGATGTTGACGGGAATGTTGTTACAAGCTCTGGGACTGCCTTGGCAAAGCATCAATCACCAAGTGACATCGTTCTGGTTTGGGGCATAAACAGGAGCTGACTGTTGCCAGGCCTGAGTGATCTCAGTGCAGCGTTAGAAATTGGCACTAGTCCTGTAGTCCTTACCAAACTGTCCAATAGTAAAGGTATCCTAAGGACTAGTGGACAAAAACTGTTAGTTTCTAACCCTGCAGTGACAGCAGTGATCGGAATTATGTGGTTCCGGAAGTCCTTGAGGTTTGCGCCTATGCTATTTGAATCTGGGGACCCCTAAATCTCTCGATTTTAACAGTGAGTGAGTTGGGTTTAATGCCGCTTTTAACAGTATTACAGTGATATTGCGGCG
The DNA here is from genome assembly GCF_022045235.1 of Haliotis cracherodii. Lineage (NCBI taxonomy): Eukaryota > Metazoa > Mollusca > Gastropoda > Lepetellida > Haliotidae > Haliotis > Haliotis cracherodii. The sequence goes on from NW_027266272.1 coordinate 17,815,171, forward strand.
TGTCAGCTTAATGTGGGAGGAAAGCCCGAAGTGATGCAGGTCTCAGACGTTTATCACTTAAGTGAAACCCATGAGCATGAGTATGGTGCTGACAAACCTAGAAACATAATCAGGGCGAACCGGGATTCGAACCCACAATCATAGGTTTCCGGCGTGCCCAAGGGACGCAACTCTGCACAGCAATCGCGGCACCTTAGACGACTGGGCCACCCTTGCCCCCTAGTTTTTAAGGACCCCTTATCATTCGTACTTAGTTTGAACACTGGATAGTCACTATGGTATTACCAAGAGATCCATACATGATACAAGCTAGATTAACATTTAGTCTCTGAAATCTTATATTACACAATATCCTTCTTGACTCTAAATATAAAAAAAATGTACCTATGCTGATTTCAGAGTGGAATAGAGCTAGTTTGAGCTTGCTAGACTTGCTTTTGTATGCATTTCTAGATTATTATTTTTTAATAAAATAAATATATTCCACGGTCATGGTGCAGGACTAGATACAAGCATGCATTGTTGAATCTGAGGGCTGGGTGGGATAAGTGCCTCATGAGCAATGAGCAGTGTGCAAAATTTGAAACTTTTTTTTATCCTGTTCATCTGTGATCTTGTGTTGTAGGAACCACATTGCCACCATGTTTGAGAAGGACCGCCACTTCTCCCATCTGTCCACGCTTGAAAGGGAGCTGGCATTCAGGACGGAGATGGTAAGACAATGAGCTACTGCTTAACATGCTTAAGGCTTAAAAAAAATAAAATACCGTATTCAACGTAATAAGTGCCCAGGGCGGTCTCAAAATTAGAAAAAGGGGGCTCTTATTAGAATATTATTTTGGTGAAAAAAACAGAGTTGAAAGATAAATTTCGTGGTTTATGCTGACAGCCTGAAATGTTTATATGCGACATATATTTTTCCAAAATTAAATTGCCCATAATTAAGGGTGTAAATAAAACACGAGTGCGTATCATACGCGAATAAATAGATCTTTTGTACATTGATCAATCGGAAGAGGTGCTAATTGGGATTGTTCACTAACCAATATATTAGCAAATATCGCCTTGGGCGCTTATTAGAGCGGGCCGCTTATTACGTCGAATACGGTAATTGGTTCTCAGGCAATGACTTTTGAAAATATATTATGGGCTTGTTCTAACTAGTATGTTACCAAGTAAACAGTTGTGCACCATCAACCTGGGAAAGTGTCTCCATAAACAAGTATACAAACTCCTATTGCCGCCATGACACGAGATGTGCATTGAAGTTGTATGGGCGGATACAGATGGGGGGGGTTGCGGGGAGGCTCACCCCCCTTTTTATTTCGAAAAAAATCTTTATTTCTGTATAAATTACCACCAAAGACAATAAATTGATCTTAATTGTGCACACACCCCCCCTTTTCCAAAAAGCTGTATCCGCCCATGAGTTGTAAAGCAGTGTGCATGTAAAGGGAGGTAACTGTATGCTATATTGGATCACATTGTTTTTAAGTATTAGGATTAAGTTTTTTTAAAATGGAAATAAAACCAAAACGAGCACACTTTACTTTCCTTTACATGCGCACTGCTTTAAGGTGCATCTCATGTTATGGTCATGGCGGCAATAGGAGTTTGTATACTTGTTTATGTGTAGGCCCTTTCCCAGGTTGATGGTACACAGCTGTTTATTTGGTTACATTCTAGTTTGAACATCAAGAAAAAAACCAAAAACACCATGCGCACCATATTTTTAAAAGTCATTGCCTGGGAACCAATTCTTTGATTTTTTTAAGCCTTTGATACCTTAACTATTGGGCAGGTTGGCAAGGACCATATAGGACTAATCTCAATTTGTAATGCTTTCTAATGAACAGGAAAGATTACATATGTTTCTACTATATTCAAGTGTTCTGTTTCACAAAGTGAACAACTGCCATAACATAAAACTTTACAATCAACTTGTGGCATTCGTCATGCTAAAACTCTTGTCAAATGATAGTCTTGGCTCCCTCACTGAAACCATGGAAACAGGAAAGATTTCGAGTATTTCTACTATATCCCAGTGATCTGTTCAGTGTTTTCGGGGCGATGGGGTAGCCTAGTGGTTAAAGCGTTGCTCGTCACGCTGAAGACCCAGGTTCAAATGCTGACATGGGTACAATGTGTGAAGCCCATTTCTGGTGCCCCCTGCCGTGATATTGCTGGAATAGTGCTAGAACAGGCGTAAAACCACACTCACTCACTCACTCACTCACTCACTCACTCACTCACTCACTCACTCACTCACTCACTCATGAACATATCCAAACTCAAGAATGCAAATATTTAATTCATGTTGTTGAGTAAAGCACATGCAATACCCAACCACACAAGCAATTCAAATATTGGGATACCCCTGTGAATACAATCGCTACTGTGACAATGCAGAACTAGTGCTTCTCACTCACTCACTCACTCACTCACTCACCCACTCACTCACTCACTCACTCACTCACTCACTCACTCACTCACTCACTCACTCACTCACTCACTCACTCACTCACCCACTCACCCACTGTTAAGTGTTTCCACAAAGTGGTTGCAGTGCTGTGATTGTCATAACTCATGACATACAATAGGTGTAGAGCTACTACTGTTTTGTTAGACTGGTCTTATGTTGGACTGAACCATGGTGTGCTTCTGTACTTCAGGGCCTGTACTACTCCTACTTCAAGACGTTGATCCACGCGCCATCATTCATGGAAGGTCTCAATCAAATCATGTACGACAACGTAACAGAGTATCCTCAGACCATCAATGTCCTCAAAAGATTTAACTTGTACCCGGAGGTAAGTTATCTACACAACTTTGATTGGGATAGGGAGTATCTAGGTGGGGCCTGAATATGACTCATTGAAAGACATGTTGTCAGACGAATAGTATTCAAATTTGCCAAGGAACTGAAGCATCTGCAGCTTCATTCTAAGTTGATTAAACAAAAATTCATTGTGCAAAAAGGGGTCGTCGTCAAATAGAGTTACGTCACAGTATGAAATACCTCAGTATTCCTGTCAAATGTTGTGTGGTGTATATCTATTCACATGTCATTTGTAAATATGTTTATGTAGGAAACTGGCCCAGTCAAAGGCGCTGTGATTCGCTGTTGCGTCCCTTTGGTACGCCAGAAACCTATGACTGGGTTTGAATCCCGGTTCACCCCAATTATGTTTCTAGGTTTGTCAGCACCATACCCGTGCCCATAGGTTTCACCGAAGTGGTAAAAGTCTGAGACCTGCATCACTTCGGGCTTTCCTCCCACATTAAGCTGACACGCCGTGATATAATGGCAATACTGTTAAAAGCGGCGTTAAACCCAACTCACTCACTAACTTTATATAGGAAACTGCTGGGTGAATCTTAGCTACACATGCATATTCCAAACAGTATCGACATCTTAATCTGTAGTATGTAATTGGGTTCAACATCTGTTTTCCTGTTACATTTTCTTCCTTTTCATATGAAATTTTCCTCTAGAAGTTCACTTCATAATATTGTTTGGTTTATAATCTTCTCCCAAATCCCGGGGGTGGCAGGGTAGCTTACTGGTTAGGGAATTTGCTTGTCGAAGTCATGGGTTCAATTCTCCACATGGTACTTTGTGTGAAGCTCAGTGATCCCCGCTGTGATATTGCTGGAATATTGCTAAAAACGGCATAAAACCACTCTCACTCACCCACTCGAAAATCACTAAACGGTAGGACAGGCAATTCATGAATCTAGTTCTAAGGAAGTACACCGTACATATGATGTCACATCAGTTCACATTTCATGTTTCCACAGGTTGCGCTCAGTATCGGCTATCGTATATACGAAGATGTGAACGCGCGTCTGAATCGTCAGACCAAGGTGTGTTGGCAGGTGAACCGAGGAGAAGGGAAGACTCCTGTCCAGAGCTGTGAAGGTGAGTGTATCGCCACCTTGTGGTTCAAAAGAGTAGACCCGCAGGGGATGTAACTCACTGTTGTCAGAACTTTCCTGATTACAACTGAGATATCTTATCCACAGATTATGACAAATAAGAAATTTCACCTCCCTGAATGATACCTTTAAGATGTCTGCTTGTAGGATTTTGTGTTCACTGCTCAACTGTCATGAATCGGGAGTTGTTTATTGACAAATTTTATGTCAGCCTATCTCGGTTATGAATTCTGTTCCCAGCAATCTTAGACAAAAAGTCAAATTGCCAAGAGATGACATTACATATTTTGAAAGTCATTTTGCTTGACAGGTGACGGGTTACTTACTGCTCCTCGAAGTGAATGAGAGTAGCACCCCAATGTTCTTTTGATATAAATGTATTGTTAATGCACGTTACAGGAAATATGTAAATGTGTCCATTTCCTATAAAAAGGAGCACGCTGACAGATACAACTCAAAAGAAGTTAAGGAACACCCACAATTGGACGGCTGTGTGTTGCAATACCCACCAGCCATGACGGATTCACTGTTGTCAGATGAAAATAACTGTTTGTTCTTGAACTTCTTCTAGTGTGAATAGAGAATGGGTTTTTTCTGATGAACATTTATTGTTGTGTGGTTAAGATGGTTAAGATGGTTAAACATGTTAAATACTATTAATTATACTTTCATGCAAATCTTTTACAATGGGGAGTGATTTTTCAATGCCTCAATAGTAAAGTGTTAATTTGGCTATGTAGTCACAACATGCACCCAGAGCAATAGACTAAACACTTTTTTCCTTCTTTATTCAATTAGAAAGTTAGATTAAATCATCTAGATTTTTAAGTACTGTGTAATTTTTTCTGCGCATAATATTCATTATTTTTTTACTAAATACTGAATCCGCTAGACGGAGGTGCGCATTATACTCGGGTGCACACTATACTCAAGAAAATACAGTAGTATATCTGTCTCAGAAAAGGTAAATACTCTAATTACAGACTAGCCGATATCAAGCTACCAGGTGCTTCTTATCTGAAGCCTGGTTCATGTCAGTATCTCAGTCATGTAATATCACTTCACTGCGTCCCTAGGGCACACCAGACACCTATCATTGTGATTTTGATTCCCAGTTCACCCCGATTATGTTTCTAGGTTTGTCAGCACAATACATGCACGTGGGTTTCACCAAAGTGGTAAACATCTGAAACGTGCATCACTTCGACACACCGTCTTATAACTGGAACACTGTTCAAATTGGTGTTTAACCCAACTCCCTCCTACTCACTCACAATACAATGTTAGCTTAGTCCTTCTTTCACTCCATATGAATCACTTCCCATACTTGCTACCACAGAAATGCATATACAAAATAAGAAAAAAGCAACAAAGTATATTTCTAATTGTGTCCATGTCACTTCTTGCTGTAGGCCTGGGTGAACCATCTTACTTCTATGTGGAATCGGCCTTCGCTCTCAATGGTATAATGATGGGCATCTTCTTCCTCTTCGGGACGTACCTCAGGTGAGATAGACTTCTTGTGCCCGATCCCCATGTTGACTTCCGGTACAAAAAGTCCCTAGTGCCCCATTGCCATCCGTAATAGGGTGCTAAATTGGCAACCAATGGTTATTCTTGGTTAGAATTGATCCCTAGCAACCTATGCTGGTCATAAGAGGCGACTAACAGGATCAGGTGGTCAGACTCGTTGATTTGGTTGATGAATGTCATTGTATTGCAATTACGTAAATTGATGCTCATGATATCAATCAGTAGATTGTCTCGTCCTGATTGATTATTTACAGTCATACAGCTAGAATATCGTGAGTGCGGCATTAAATAAAAAAACAAAAAAACAGAGGCGACTAAATGGTTCAGGTGAGGCGACTAAATTGATACAGCATGGATTGTTTCTCAAAATATCAATCACTGGATTGTCTGGGCCAGACTCAATGTTTTACAGGTCTCAAACCTATAGATTGAGTACTGCTGCCAGTGCCATGAAACAACACTAACCCTACGAAGATCCGAGTCTTCAGCAACCCATTCTTATTGTAAGAGGCAACTAACAGGATCCCAATTGCGTAGATTGATGATCCTGATGTCAATCACTATATTGTCTGGTCCAGATTCCATTATTTATAGACCACCGTCATATATGATCACTTAATGCCATTTAGAAAGTGGTCAAATGTAACAAATGTTATATTTGGGATAACACTTTCTTAGTAAAGTACAGATTCTAGTACTTTTGGGGGTATTCAAACCCACACTGCCAGACTGAGGCACCTAATCCAATATCAACCCCCTCAAATACTAGAGCTACATGTATGAGTATCAAACATTTATTCACCATGATGGGTAATGACATTGTTCTCCTTGTGTTGCAGTGACAGGATGATTGGTGGTATCCTCACTGTGGCCTGCTACTTCTTCAACCATGGAGAGGTAGGATATGCACCCATAGTATACACATGTTACTTTTTTGTATAATACCCTGACATCCATGGTATACATATCTATACTACCCTGACATCCATGGTATACACACATCTATACTACACTGACATCCATGGTATACACATGTATACTACCCTACACATCTATACTACCCTGCCATCCATGGTATACACATCTATACTACCCTGACATCCATGGTATACACATCTATACTACCCTGCCATCCATGGTATACACATGTAAACTACCCAGACATCCATGGTATACACATGTAAACTACCCAGACATCCATAGTATACACATCTATACTACCCTGACATCCATGGTATACACAAGTATACTATCCTGACATAAATGGTATACACATTTATACTACCCTGACACCCATGGTATACACATCTATACTATCCTGACATCCATATTATACACAAGTATACTACCCTGACATCCATGGTATACACATCTATACTACCCTGACATCCATGGTATACACATCCATACTACCCTGACATCCATGGTATACACATCTATACTACCCTGACATCCATGGTATACACATCTATACTACCCTGCCATCAATGGTATACACATGTAAACTACCCTGACATCCATGGTATACACATGTATACTACCCTGACATCCATGATATACACATGTATACTACCCTGCCATCCATGGTATACACATCCATACTAACATGACATCCATGGTATACACATCTATACTACCCTGCCATCCATGGTATACACATCTACACTACCCTGCCATCCATGGTATACACATCTATACTACCCTGACATCCATGGTATACACATCTATACTACCCTGACATCCATGGTATATACATCTATACTAACCTGACATCCATTGTATATACATCTATACTACCCTGACATCCATGGTATACACATCTATACTACCCTGACATCCATGGTATACACATCTATACTACCCGGACAGCCATGGTATACACATCTATACTACCCTGACATCCATGGTATACACATCTATACTACCCCGACATCCATGGTATACACATCTATACTACCCGGACATCCATGGTATACACATCTATACTACCCTGACATCCATGGTATACACATCTATACTACCCTGACATCCATGGTATACACATCTATACTACCCTGACATCCATGGTATACACATGCATACTACCCTGCCATCCATGGTATACACATCTATACTACCCTGGCAACCATGGTATACACATCTATACTACCCTAACATCCATGGTATACACATCTATACTACCCTGACATCCATGGTACACACATCTATGCTACCTTGACATCCATACACATCTATACTACCCTGACATCCATGGTATACACATCTATACTACCCTGACATCCATGGTATACACATCTATACTACCCTGCAATACATGGTATACACATCTATACTACCCGGACATCCATAGTATACACATCTATACTACCCTGATACTAATCACAACACAGCAGTGTATGAGGAGAGTGTCAAGGAAGTGTTCGACGTGGTTGATGAGCTATCAGAAAGCAGGTATGTTGTTCTGTGTGGAGATTTTAATACAGATCTTGTAAATTACCCAGCATCCCCTCGCTCCACTGTACTGCAGTCATACTTGGATACAAGAAACATGATACCATCATACAACTGTGGTGTCACTCTAGGTCATCTCAAGACATGGTGCAACAAGGCTGGAACACAGTCATCTCTGATTGATTATATTTTCTTGCCAGATGCTCTTCAATCATCTGTGCTGACGACCTCTGTCAATAACAACATCGATTTCGAGATATCGGATCATTCACCAGTAGTGGTATCATTCCTTAGCGATGCGTTCTTAACAGAGCAAAAGCTATGGACTCCCCCAACTTACAAATGGCAGAAGGCGAATGGCCTTGAACTGAAGATGTACTCATCTGAAGTTAACAAAATACTTGGGGACACCCTTCCAGACGTGACACATGCTGACAGCGATATGGTGGAATATTACTTTGATGCTATAGTGAGCTCTCTCCACACGTCAACAGCAATGTACATCCCAACAGGATCATACAGACCATACCTTCGGCCCTATTGGAGAGGATCTAGTCTAGACTACTACCACTACCAGATGCGTCATGCTAGACGACAATGGATATCTCAAGGTAAACCTAGAGGAGATGCACATGGCTCTTATAAACAGTATAAAGCAGCTAAATGCAACTTCCGTCGACAGAAAAGAAAAGCCGAACGGCAATGGGACAGACACAAGTATACAGAGCTGAACTCTGCCTGTGAAGTGGACATTGGTGAATTTTATAGAACTGTCAGGAGACAGAGGAAGACTAATGTAACGTGTACATCTCTACAGTATAAAGACAAGACGGCCAGCACACCCGAAGACATCTGCAATATGTGGACTGATTACTACGGAGATCTGCTGTCTCCTCTCGATAGGCCTGAGTTTGAAACGGACTTTTATGAGGAAACAAAATCAAAGGTTTGTGATATAGCAAACAGTAACATATCTGAGAACGATCCAATCCTGGCGACAAGTATTGCATCTAATGAAGTGAAATCAACCATTAAGAGGCTGAAAAAGAATAAGTCTCCTGGACCAGACTGTATTACTGTAGAACACCTCTGTAATGCTGACAATCTTCTGTTTAAACATCTGGCACACCTCTACAATATGATGATCAGTACTTGTTACACGCCTGTCATGATGAGAACTGGAACTATTATTCCCATCTACAAAGGGAATAATAAAGATAAATGCAACCCAGCTAATTATCGCGGTATCACTCTAACATCCGTGATTGGGAAGGTATTTGAGAGGCTGTTGCTAGACAGACTGGAGTCCTACATCAAATCTATTAATCCTGATTTCCCACATCGTCTCCAATGCGGCTTCCGGAAAGAGCATGGCGCCAGTGTTGCTACATTTGTGTTAAAAGAGGCTATTTCCTATTATCAAGATAGACACTCAAATATATATGTTGCCTTTCTGGATAACGAAAAGGCCTTCGACAGGATATGGCATGAGGGGCTGCTACTGAAACTATACAATCTTGGTGTGAAAGGGTGTGCATGGCACATTATCCGTCAATCTTACCAAGAAGCAAGTGCTTGTGTTAAATACAATGGGAGCACAGGTGATTTGTTCAATGTTCAACAAGGAGTAGGACAAGGTCGCGTGCTCTCAGCATGGATGTTTCTAGTCTATATCAATGACCTGATATCCCAGCTTGATAATCTACAATGTGGACTAATTGTTGGTAAGGAGCACATCCCAACGGTAGTACTGGCTGATGACACTACTGTTGTGAGTACGAGTGTACATGGACTGAATATGTCTCTTGATACTATCCACCAGTATGCTCGGCGCTGGAGACTGACATATAACGCAAATAAGAGCTGTGTCTTGTCTTTTTGCAATAACAGAAGACATTGTAATAGACCTGTGTTCAGAATTGGAGATGTGACAATGAAGATCCAAAGCAGTACGATTTATGCCGGCTCTCTGATACACACGGAAAAAGCAAGTGAACGAACTGCTAGGGCTTGTGCTAAGGCGCGACAGACAATCAACTCCTTAAGAAATGTTGGTCTTAGAGCTGGAGGATTGAGCCCAGTATCTTCATCGAATATCTGGCAACGAGTGATCTTCCCCACTGCCTTCTATGCATGTGAGCTCTGGCCTAATATCAACAACCGTGAGATCAGTGAGATGGAAACCCTACAGCGCTACTTTGCACGACGAGTCCAAAACCTTCACAGGAGATCCTCTACAGCTGCTACAACCCAGGTTCTAGGATTGTGGTCAATGCTGGGCAAGGTGGAGAAAATGAAGCTTCTCTTTCTGGGAAGACTCTGTAGAGCAGCAGGCACAACCATTGTGAAGCCGATTTTCTATCTCAGACTATCCCAATATGTCACCACGATCTCACACAGTGCCAGATCCATAACACATGATCTACTGAATGTGGCTCAAAAGTATGGATTCTCAGGCGTCTTAGATAAACTAATCAACTCTGGGGAATTTCCATCTAAGAGTGTATGGAAAAGCATGGTACAACGAGCTATTAGTGAGTCTGAAAATATGAATTGGAGAAATACTTTGCAACAACGTCCAGACATGCATAGGTTTAGTGCTATCCACACCCGCCTTGCCCCACATCGTCTCTGGTCTCTGTGTATATGGTATGATATTACTCCCCCCCCTGTATATGCTCTTGTAAAGCTCGGCATATTACCTGTAACGTCTGGACTATGTCTTATCTGTAACAGTGAATGTGATGACATTGTTAAGCACCAATTGCTTTACTGTGATGGCCTAATGAAACAGAGAAATGTGCTTAGTGAGTCTCTATTTGACAATGTTAGCCTTGAAACATATCTCAGACTTGAGGACACGTCTAGTGATGCCGTCAAGATTCTGACATACCTCGGTGCTATTACAGATGTGGTCCAGGACATGACACTTGACAGCTGGGCAACATTCATGAGTATCGTGGCTAAACATGTCAGCTCATGGAACTTAACATCCATATTGTATTTGTGAAGCTATGTCACACATCATGTAAATAGAGTTTCACGCATCACTTCATTACTGCTTACCCAGCTCAACCTGTTGTATTCACATGTATTTTGTCATTGCCGTTGTCAAATAATGTAATGTAATTGTATGTACTACTCTCCAAATCATTGGGGGAAATAAAGAGTATTCATTCATTCATTCATTCATCTATACTACCCGGACAGCCATGGTATACACATCTATGCTACCCTGACATCCATGGTATACACATCTATACTACCCTGACATCCATGGTATACACATCTATACTACCCTGCCATCTAGGATATTTTACTAGACTTGGTCTTTGGACTAATGGCTGAAGTTGTGTTGATTCAAAGGTATAAGTTAAGGTATTCTTAGTGATACTGCCTTGACAAACAGTAATATTTATTTACCAGTAAACTCTCTACTCTCTGTCTCTAATACCAAGTGTCTGTTTCAGGCCACCCGAGTACAGTGGACGCCACCCCTCCGAGAGAGCTTCGCTTACCCCTTCCTTGTGTTCCAGATGCTACTAGTTACATTTACACTGAGGTATGTAATGTGTATACATATCCATTTCACGTTTGACAGTCAGTCCATCTAATGATTTGCAGGGTCACTCACTCACATAAAAAAACAAGTTAAACAGAGACAATGATCCACAATCTGATGACTATTTTCTGTGTTGGACACCTTTGAATTTCGACCACTGCTATTCCATGGTAATTCAGAATGGTGAAAACGAACAGTGCCAATCAGTGCAGTATATACATGTATAATATATTGATAATTAACAAACCATGTAAAATAATTTATGTTATTATTGCTTCACTGAATGTAACAAATAATGCATCAGCTGCTGACTTGTTATTGTCTACATGAATTAATATTCGTATTTGTTACCCTATATTCGTGATATGAATAGTATTCCCCTCATAGTGCATTCATTGCAGCCCCACTGAATAGTGTGAACAAATAGCAATAAACATCCATTTAAAATTCTACTAGCCTTTAAGTTACCTTAAAAATTAACAAAATAGGTCTGGGCCAGTGGGCGAGTGCTAATTTCCATCTCTGTATTACAGTGTCAATGATACTGTTAAAATCAAAATAGCACATTTATAATAACTTAATTGCCTAAAGGGCTCAGTTGAAAATCATAAATTTAGTACCAGCTGTAGGGCTGGGGAAAAAAAATCAATAATCAGAATTATTGTCGATGGGAAGAAATATTAACAATTATCGATATGAAAATTGTGTCATCGAAAATATCTCACATGAACTATTGTCATGAAATAAAGTTTAGATTTACTAAAACAGACCTGTTATTTTCAATTATGTCAATTGCTGAAGATGGAAAGTTACTGTTTTTGTTATACATTGTATCTCAAATGTCCACAAAGTCATCCCTGCATAAGTGTGCCACCACTCACCAGTGGAGTGAAATATGTTGATTTCTTTTGGAATTTTTGTGTGTATTTGCTCCTAGTTGCTTTACCGATATTCATCAATAATTGATCGATATTTAGTTAACGATTATCACTGTCTATGATCAGTGACCTGTGATGATTCCGGGCTGGAATAGGTCTTCAGCAACCCATGCTTGCCATAAAGGTGACTCTGCTTGTCGTAAAAGGCGACTAACAGGATCGGGTGGTCAGGCTCACTGACTTGGTTGATGCATGTCATCGATCCCAATGGTGTGGATCGATGATCATGATATTAATCACTGGATTGTCTGGTCCAGACTTGATTATTTACAGACCGCTGTTATATAGCTGGTATATTGCTAAGTGCGGCGTTAAACAACCAACCAACCAACTCTATGATCTGTATCGATAGCCAGCCCTAGTGTCTTGTAGTCAGTGTAGCAAGTGATGTTTGTGTTTCCAGGTGCAAGTCCCCAAACATCTACCACAGTGTGGCTATAGCCCTTGCCTCTGTGTGCTTCATGCTGCCGTGGCAGGTGAGCTTTTATCTGCTTTAGAGAGACTATTAAGATAATTATGATAATGTTAAAGTAGAAAATTTAAACAGCTTATATAAGATAGCTACGTTAATAAATCGCAAATAACAATGAAGAACGAAGCATGGTTTATTTCATGGTAAAACATTGGTTTATTCTTCTTGCTGTGTTTTATTGTATGATGAACAACCCCCACTCGTCATTTATTTCTTAAATAATATGAAGGGACTGTTTGTCTATTAGTGAGTATATATACTAAACAAGAACACTCCCTCTTGGGGATTCCACTTCCAGGTTAGAGTGTGTCTCCGTATGATAAAATCATATATTAGAAATGCGAGCCGTTGTGAACATAATACATAGTTTTTCTTCTTATTTATGATATTTTAATACACAAGGGTATTAATCTCTCTATAACATGATGTCATTCTTAGAATGATCGATGATTAAGATGTAATTTTACTTAATGAAGTTGCTTCAGAAACCGTGTATGAATACAGTGTTTGTGTGAACCGCCCAATTTATCATGTAGTACCAAATGCGCTGCAGCTATTTTAATCTACAGAAACACAGCAACAAATTGGAAAACCCCTATCTTAGCATTTTGGAAACATCAGTCAACAGTTTATGGAAAGAAGGCTTTGCATCTATGTATTGAGCTTGAAAATAGTTCCTGATGGGCAACCTCATTTGCATATTTATCAAATCATGGTACCAATGTAAGACTATCCATTATATGATAAAATGGGGTGTTTTGTTGCTGATGTGTCCCTCTCTTGTCACAGTTTGCCCAGTTCGCCCTGCTGACCCAGGCCATGTCAGTGATGGGAACATACGTCCTGCAGTACATCGATGACAGGAAGCTCAAAGTCATCCTCTCTGGACAGTCAGTAAGTCGGAAACACTGCTTTTCTCTGACGTGGGTAGAATATCTACCACTTTGTGCCAATAACCCTTTAGTCTACTCGCCTGAAATTGGCTCTAAAGCACCATTTTCAGATTTTAGTGTTATTTTATGGACTACCAGTATAATAAATGGAGCTTACTAGACTCAGTATTTTACTAGACTGAGGCTTAGTCTTATCAATTTCTCAGTCATCCAATTTCAGAATTATTTAATTAGTCATAATCCCAGTCTCATCCATACACCGATGTATGGGAAGCTAGTCAGTCCTGTAGGTTAGCTATGTGGTAACTGCATTAGCTCAAAACACTCATCAACCCATGAAGATCCGGGTAGAGAATAGGTCTTAGCAGCCCATGCTTGCCGTAAGAGGCAATTATGCTTGTCATAAGAGGTGATTAGCGGGATTGGGTGGTCAGGCTCGCTGACTTGGTTAGTGCGTGCTTCTCATGGTATTCCAATTGGCTAGATATATGCTCATGATGTCAATCACTAGATTGTCTGGTCCAGACTTGATTATTTACAGACCGTCGTCCATCATATAGCTGAAATATAGCTGAGTACAGCGTTAGACAACAAACAAGCAACAAGTCACACTCATCACGCCACTGTCTCCCTCCATGAAATGGCTGGAATATTGCTTAGTGCGGCATTAAACAATGAACAAACAAACATCACGCTCATCACGCCTGTTTCAAGTGTCTCCCTTAGTAAAATGGCTGGAATATTCCAAAATTAGACATGACACTCACTCACTCACTCACTCACTCACTCACTCACTCACTACCATGTTGTTTGTTGTTCCAGCTGGGCCTGGCCATCAGTTATGTGCTGCTGTTCGGCAATGAGATGCTGCTGACATCATTCTATGCATCCTGTCTGATCTCCATGTGGGTAGGTACTACTAGAGGGAGATGATAATATTATTATTATCATCCTCTCTTTTCTTCTTACTATTATTATAATAACAATAACAATTATAATAGTTATTGTTACAATAACTCCTGTGATGATGATCATTATTATTATTATTATTATTATTATTATTATTATTATTATTATTATTATTATTATCCTCTCTCTCTTATTATTATTATAACAATAACAATTATAAGTTATTATTACAATAACCACTGTGGTGATGATGATGGTGATGGTGATGATGATGATGATGATGATGATGATGATGTAATTGTGAGAAGCAGACTAAAATATCTTCTCTCATTTTCAGATCATTCTATTCCTTCGTCCAGTCCTAGATAAACTACATTTTAAGATCATCATTATGGTAGGTAATGTGGAACCAAGCCAAAGTTTGTTTGTACTGATTTCCTTCCACAGACTCATCCGTAGTCTGTGAGGAACTGAGGCCCTTAGTATAAGGATCAATACACGCAACTGGGATACGATGACATGCTTCAACCAAGTCAACGAGCCTGACCACCCGATACCGTTAGTCGCCTCTTACAACAATAATGGGTTACTGAAGACCAATTCTAACCCAGATCTTCATGGGTGAACATTACTTGTAAGTCTTGCGGGAGACATGGTGAACTTGAGTGTACCTGAATGTGTCCCCATCTCCCCATTGTTAAGGGCGACGACTTTGGGAATCCATGAGCAGTTCAAGTAAGAATTGGTCTGTATGCTGGTCATAAGAGGCGACTTAATCGATTGGGTGGTCAGACTCAATGACTTGGTTGATGGCACATCAAGCTTCTGGCAATGTACCCAAATGCGTGGATCATTGCTTATGATATCAATCACTGGATTGTCTGGTGCAGGCTTGATTATTTACAACCCAGCATCATATAGACATGATAGATGGACTTGCTGAGTGCAATGTTAAACCACAAACAAACAACGAAATGGATCGGACAGTGAGACTCAGTGACTTGGTTGATTGTGTGTCAACTTACCCTCTCCGGTTTGTCTGGTCAAGACTTGATTATTTACAGCCTGTCATCATAGGGCTGTAATATTGCTGAGTGCGGGACTAAACAATAATCACACACGCTTAGAGGGTTGGGCTTTTTGTGTAGTATATGTTGGTTCCCCATACTGGAAGTAATCAGACATAAAGTGCATGGTGGTATGTTATGATTGTCAGGGCTTAAGCAGTGAAGCTGAAAAATCAAAAGTACATGCAACTACCTCTAGTTTTGAACCTTTATTCGAGATTATGTTGCACATTACATTAGCACAAGAAAACTGAACGTCAACTTGGAAGGTGAATGATAAATTTAACAGTGTATCCCTATCTGAGACTAGCATGATACGATCTGTGCATGGTCACATCTCTAAAGCTTGAATCGCAATCCTCTTTTATCTGTCAACATGGTGTTACTCTGTGTTATATCAATGTCGGTAAAGTATCCCCATTGTGTTTCAGGCTGTGCAAAGTTTACTATTGGCAATCGGAACAGTCTGCAGTAAAATGGTGGTCGGGAAGCTGCTGAATATTGCAGATGATGTACGTAATTGTATCGCCTGTAGTGATGTGTTGTCGTTTGTAATTTAAACCAACGACATGACGTCACGCTATTGTTGTTTTGCCCCTGACCTACCAAGGAATTTGGTAATCCTTCCGAGGACATTTTGGTGTGTGACCTATAACTTGAAAACTACTGCATAGATTTTTTTCAAACTTAGTCAACACTTTCTTTAGCAATAAGACCAATTTTGACCAAGAATGTTTTATATAAAACATTTATGCGATCTATAACTTGAAAACTACTGCATGGATTCATTTCAAATTTAGCTAACAGTTTCCATACTAATAGAAAAGATGCAGTGTAAAGTTTGATGCACTAAGATTTGAGAATCTAGTTTGTTCCTTTTTATTACGGGATTCCCTTCAACGTCATCTAGATAGCGTACATAATCTGAGGGATAATTATGGACAAGGACAGTTTTATCATCTGTCAGATGAGTAGCCGGGCCTATCTCACAGTTATTATTACCTACAGATCCATAAACAGACTTAAGAAGAATTGGGGGTCTTTGGGGATAGTAGGGAGTCTGCATACAACTGAAGAATCAATTTTCATTAAATACCGTACTTGTACTTGTGTGGTTTTTGATGCGGAGCATGTGGAGTTCCTGTTCCATGTGTATTCAATGCACAACATGGACTCTCCCACATACAAACCTTCAACCCCTGCTTCTTTTTTCGACTGTGCAGATTATTCCGTTCAGTGGGTTCAGTCGTCAGGTTGTGATTTTCCTGAAATTTGTTTAGCTGTGTTTACTCCTGTTTCAAGGTGGTTTTAAGTTCTGTTGAGAAAAGATAGTTTTTTCGGTTCATCACAGACTGAAGGAAATATCAGTTGAGGTGCAATACACATGTTCAGGCAACATGCCTGGTTTTCTTCATCTACTTTTGGCCAGAATAAAGTTATGACCAAAAGGTCATTCTCACCTTCCTCACCTCAAAACTACCACAGGAATTAATTTATTATTTTCAACTGAATGTCCATGGCAAGTATTGTGGGGAAGAAAATGTTTATTCCAAATTTTGGAATTTTTTTAAAATCCATTTTGGTTAACGAATTCAAAGTCATTTATCATTTTTTAGCTTTTTTTTCTCATAATTCCTGTGTTCACTCACCTTTGCAATAACATTTCAAATTAAAATAGAATTATCGTCACTTACCACTGTCAGTTTCAAGAAAGTGCCTAATTAAACAATGTTTTAATCAGAATGACATAAGGTGACTTTATCCCTAACTCTTACTCTGTGTTATTTCCAGGCTCACATAGGGGAAATCTTCAGAAGCAAGTTTTCTGACTTTAAAAACTTCCACACCATGTTGTATACTTGTGCCAAGGAATTTGATTTCATTGAAGAAATAGTGAGTATACTGATTTAGTTGTTTCAATCTGCATCACTGAAGAGGTTAAGAGATCATTTATGAGATTAAGAGACGATTTAATAGATTAAGAGATCATTTAAAAGATTGAGAGATCATTTGAAAGACAAGGGATCATTTAAAAGATTAAGAGATCATTTAAGAAATGAAGAGATCATTTTGAAGATAAAGAGATCATTTCAAAGATGAGATCATTTTCAAGATGAAGAGATCATTTTAAAGATTAAGAAATCATTTAAGAGATGGAGAGATCATTTAACAGATGAAGAGATCATTTTTTGAAGATGAAGAGATCATTTTAATGATTAAGAGATCATTTATAACATAAAGAGATCATTTCTGGTTACATAACAGTGAACCCCGTTAATATGGAAACTCCCCATTCATGAAGATTGCTGCAAGGAACATTTACACAGCGATAGAAATTGGTGGTAATCCTGAAGGCCTTGCCAATCCGCCCCATAGATATCACAAGGACTAGTAGAAATGTGCCATTTTTAGTTTTTTTTCTATATGTTATTATAATTAGTAGTAGACTAAACATGCTAGTTTCTATCGTTGCTTACAAATATACATCATCACATTACACTGTAACTATGTGTTGCTTATCAGTAAATTTGTTAATGTGGACGGTTTCAGTCAAGCACTGAAGTTTCGAAGGCTTGATTTTCATGAAATAATTCTATGTGACAATTATGATAACAAGCTAAGACCCACAACTTATTGTGTAGAAATATTGGCAACTTATTCAAATCTGTTTCAGACAATATGGAAGTTTTTGTGGACCCTACTGCTGCCTTGTTCCATGGTCGTATTTGTCACAGCTGTGTTCTTTGTAAGTCACCCACTGAGGCTTAGTCTTATCAGTTTCTCAGTCATACAATTTCAGAATTATTTAATTATTCATAATCCCAGTCTCGTCCACACCCTGATGTATGGGAAGGTAGTCAGTCCTGTAGGTTAGCTATGTGGTAACCACATTGGCTCATCACACTCATCAACCCGTGAAGATCCGGGGTAGAATAGGTCTTCAGCAGTCCTTGCTTGCCGTAAGAGGCAAATAAACTTGTCATAAGAGGCGACTAACGGGATCAGGTGGTCAGGCTCACTGACTTGGTTGGTGCATGTCATCGTATCCCAATTGCGTGGATTGATGCTCATGATGTCAATTACTGTATTGTCTGGTCCAGACTCAATTATTTACAGGGCGGTCGGGTAGCCTAGTGGTTAAAGCGTCCGCTCGTCACGCCGAAGACCGGGGTTCGAATCCCGACATGGGTACAATGTGTGAAGCCCATTTCTGGTGTCCCCGGCCGTGATATTGCTGGAATATTGCTAAAAGCGGCGTAAAACCAAACTCACTCACTCACTCACTCACTCACTCATTTATTTACAGACCGACGTAAAATAGCTGGAATATTGCTGATTGGGGCCTTTAACAACAAACAAACAAACAAAACTTTTTTGTATTCTTTCTGGTACCATGTTGTTTGTATGCTGCCTAAATAACGTCACTTAAAAACTCTATGATAGACAGGAGCAGATCGTTGTTCGTAATATCAATCACTGGCTTGTCTGGTCCAGACTCGATTATTTACAGACAGCCGTCATATATAGGGAATATTGCTGACTGTGTCATTAAACAACAAACAAACATCATGACATAGTCAATGATGGAACAACATGGAATGCTTGATCCATTTGCTTACTCACTGTCTCCTGGGGTTGAAGTGCTGTCACACTAACTGTCACACTAACTGATATGAACATAATGCAGTTTCTACTGCCTCCGTTGTCTACTGGTAGACCATCCGCCTGGAGGGCAGAAGGTCGCGGGTTCGATCCCCGGTCGCGTCATACCTAAAGACTTTAAAAGATGGTACTTGTTGTTACCCTGCCTGGCACTCGGCATTAAACAGCTTAAACAAGGACTAGTCGGCTTGGAATCAGTACCGGTATACTGTGTCTGAATGGGGTTCTCATGTTAAACTGCGGCATGGTATCTCGGTGGGCTAGCACTATAAAGTCGACATCAGTCCGGACTAGTACAAGCAGCCATGCACGCACGCATGTCGCTAAAGCCCATTTCACCTCACCTAATGCAGTTTCTTCCTTTTAGTATCTTCACATCAAATTGTCTGTTAACTGTTTTTGTGGGGGGGGGATGTAATAGATAGGCCATTTCGGATTGCTTAATTTTATAAAAAAAAAATTAAAATCTGAATGTGTTGCAATTTGTACCATGTTCATGAAGGCTATCTCACCAGTCTCTTAAGTTAATGTATGCACATACGTTGGGGTCAGCATGTAGGTGGGCATTCAACGGAATATTAGTTGGTTTACATCTGTGATGTATTTGAAACACTACAAAGTTTATACTGGCATGGGAGGCGGTCGGGTAGCCTAGTGGTTAAAGCGTTCACTTTTCACGCCGAAGACCCGGGTTCAATTCCTGACATGGGTACAATGTGTGAAGCCCATATCTGGTGTCCCCCGCCGTGATATTGCTGGAATATTGCTAAAAGCGGCGTAAAACCATACTCACTCACTCTACTAATTTGATTTGTTCCAGATATTAAAATCTGAATACTCTCAGTGGAAGAACCCGGTTGTGGCTAACGGCTCTGCTGTGCATGCCAGCACTGCAGAGAGTCAGGGGTAGGTATCAGTGTGCCAAATGGCAAAAGTTTGGTCAGCTATACAGTGTTAGAAATTGGCACTAGTGCCCGTAGTCCTTGACAAACTGCCCAATACTGAAGGTATCCTAAGGACTAGTAGAAATTTGCCATTTTTAATGGTTTTGCTATATGTTATCATTATAAGGACTAGTGAACTAAAAATGTTAGTTTCTACCGCTGCTATAGATTCTGAAATGTCACTGGCCCAACTGGCTAATGAAATTTTATCAGTGTGTTTGTTTATACACCGTTCTTGTTTTTTTCTAGATTAATACGACCATCAAAACACATATATTACAATACTGATATTTCTAGAAGATAAGGCAATGTCTACTGTCTAGTAAACACTCTAAAATGAACCACTTGAGAAGGAATCATGGGAAATTACCCAAACCTTTGCAAGAAAGCTTACGGTCTTATTTGAATTCTTACTTTGAGCATCGATCTCTCTGAAGAATAGAATTCATTTTCTGACATATCTATAGAAAATGATCCATGGATCTATATGGACCATTACACTGTAGGACTTTTCCTTCAAGTGTCTTAAATTAGGAAATATTCAAACCTGTATTTGGAAAAGAAATTGACTTGATCTTTTCCTCTGCCAACATTTTACAATATTCTATATACATGTATACTACTGTAAATCTTGAAATTAACGCGAGCGTGAATTAAATGCAAAAAATGCGAGTGGTCTTTGCTCGTATTATTAAACATTGCATTTATATCAACAATAAGACATTTGGGATAGCAGAAATACCAACTTAGACATACGCTGAAAACAAACAACTATGTATTCCACACCACTTTATTGTAAGAAGTATATAAACAATGTCATTCAAACACTAATTACAACCTGTGAATTGTCACTGCTGGGGTCAAGACAAGACTCACTTATGTCATCACTGATCACACCTGCAAGTCCAGACAGACACCACCCATGAAACACGGTGTCTTTGTTCTTTTCGACTGCGTCAAAGGCCGACACGAGTGTGCATACGTGCATTGTTTTAGCGAAAGTACTTTACTCAGCGTTAATAAGCGGTGCTTTTTGGTGTGTGATTGGATTAATGTAAGGATTCTCCTGTAAACCTGACAGAGGACATTTTTTTTAGATATAAATCCGCTGATGCTTGAGAGGAGGGGGGTTTCGTATTCATATTGAGTCGCATTTTTTGCATGGGATCAGTGGTCGTATTCTTTTGGAGACCCATTAATTTCACGATTTACAGTATTCTCTTGTTGTTTTTCTAGGAACATAACTCATTACTGGCCACAGTCGTAAAACTTAAGTTGTGATTTATTTATTTTTATTTCAGAAGGAACAGACCTGATGCAGAGGTGAGTTCACTTTTCAAGGTTAATAGAGCTCAAATATTGCAGAAATGCTCGTTGTAAGAACGCTTACTACAGGGTGATACTGTCCTGTATACCACATTCCCAGGCACCCACCATACCCACATTCCAGGATAGGACCTAGATTAAAGGAAGATTTTGTAAATAATTGCCAAATTGTAATTCAAATATGAAATGTTAAGAGGACCAAATGGATTGGATGGCAGACTTGGTTAATAGCGTGACGTCCTTGATCGTTGTTCATGATGTCAATCACTGGATTATTGTCTGGTCCAGATTCGATTGTTTTCAGGCTGCCATCACATAGCTGGAATATTGCTGAGTGCAGCATTAAACTTCAAACAAACAGCAATAGTTATAATCGGTGATAAATCATGGCCAGATCTCTGAAGATCCGGGGTAGAATAGATCTTCAGCTTGTTGTAAGAGGCGACTAACGGGATCGGGTGGTCAGACTCGCTGGCTTGGTTTATGCATGTCATCGATCCCAATTGCATGGATCAATGCTCATGATATTGATCACTGGATTGTCTGGTCCAGACTAGATTATTTACAGACCGCCGTCATATAGCTGGAATATTGTTGAGTGCGGCGTAAAACTACACACCTAACCAAACCTAAATCCTGGCCATGTTTCCCTCGATGTTCCAGCTGGTGTACCACCTGTTCCAACAAGTTGCCTTCGCCACAATGGCCATCATGATCATGAGGCTGAAGCTGTTCTGGACTCCGCATCTCTGCCTCCTCACGTCACTTCTGGCCTCCAAGAAGGTGAGCAGCCTTGTACATTACACCTACCACCTCACAATAGTTTCTCACCCACAACAAAAGCCCCTAGCTTGTCTATAATACTTTGGCATTTTGAAAAAACAAGATTAAATCTTAAGGCTTAAAAAAATTAAAGAATTGGTTCTCAGGCAATGCCTTTTGAAAATATACTGCAGGTGTGTTGTTTGTTTGTTTGTTTGTTTGTGTTTATTTTGCTTGTTCAAATCTTTATGTGACCAAATAAACAGTTTTGTACCATCAACCTGGTAAAGTGCCTCCCTACATAAACAAGCATACAAACTCCTATTGCTGCCATGACCATAACACGAGATGCACAGTAAAGCAGTACGCATGTAATGGGTAGTAACTGTGTGCTATATTGAATCGCATTTTTTTTTAAGCATTAGGATAATTTTTTCAAACTTTGAAAATGGAAATAAAAATGAAATGTGCGGCAGACTTTACAAGAAGTACCTGTTACATAAAATGAGCTTCTGCCCATTTTAATTTTGATTTTAGGGTTATAAAAAATTGGTTCAGTTAAATAACTCCTGAAAGATTCTGGCTTGATTTTCATATCAAGCGCTATGCGGCAGACTTTCTGATGATGTGGGAGATGCCTGAGAACCAAGACTATTATTTTTTTAGCCTAAAATATTTTCATTTCAGAGAATAAAGGTTAGTCTTACACAACATATACTTTGGCCGTCTCACAAATTGACATGGAGTAAATATATCCTCTGTTCCTCAGAGGTTGGACCAACTGTATTTTTTTAACTGAACTGAATCATGTAATCAGTTGGATGTTTTCTGGACAATAAATTACTTATTTATTTATTAGGACATGCCATCGCTTACCAATTGGGACAGAAAAGACTACACCCATAAATGAAATTAGTGTAATCTAAAAGATGTTTGTAATGAATTCCATTGCTCTGTAAAATAATATCGTTTACAAAGACAATGTGTGAAAACAAGGACTGGTCGGCTCGGAGTCAGTATACTGTGTCTGAGTGGGGTATGCATGTTAAGCTGCAGCATGGTATCTCAGTGGGCTAAAAGGTGACTATGCTTGTCGTAAGAGGCAACTAACGGGATCGGGTGGTCAGATTCGCTGACTTGGTGGATGCATGTCATTGATCCCAATTGCATGGATCAATGCACATGATGTCAATCACTGGATTGTCTGGTCCAGACTCGATCATTTACAGACCACTGCCATATAGCTGGAATATTGCTGAGTGCGGCGTTAAACAACAAACCAACCAATCATACTCAGGGGACATGGGTCGCTGTATCATGGTACCACTTGTCTGACTTGAACCATATACTAAGCAAGCACCGTAATAAGTCCCCAGGAACATACATTGCTGGTCATAAGAGGAATCTGAATGGATCAGGGAGCAGGCTCATAAAAGGCATCTATGCTTGTCGTAAGAGGTGACTAATGGGATCGTGTGGTCAGGCTCACTGACTTGGTTAATGCATGTCAACGATCCCAATTGCGTGGATCGATGCTCATGATGTAAGTCACTTGATTGTCTGGTCCAGACTCAATTATTTACAGCCTGCTGTAATTGAGCTGGAATATTGCTGAGTGCAGCATTAGAACCAACAAAAATAAACCACTCATGTGACGTGAACCATGTTCTCACCAACCACCTGAAATGTTGCAGTACTTTGGCTGGTGTGGCCGTAAGGAGGCCCACTTCGCGATGCTGGCGGTGGTGTTGGCGGGGATGGCGTTCACGGGGATACAGAACCTGCAGCATCAGTGGAGCATCATGGGGGAGTTCAGCAACTATCCTATGGAGGACCTGGTCGACTGGATTAACGACAAGACACCCAAAAGTAGGCCTCTTTGGTATTGCAGCAGAATGCCCAAATCTGTCTACGACCCCAAACAGGGTCTAAGCAGACCCGTGAAGATCCGGGGTAGAATAGGTCTTCAGCAACCCATGCTTACCGTAATAGGCGACTATGCTTGTTGTAAGAGGCAACTAATATGATCAGGTGGTCAGATTCGCTGACTTGGTTGATGCATGTCATCGTATCCCAATTGCGTAGATTAATGCTCATGATGCCAATCACTGGATTGTCTGGTCCAGACTCGATTATTTACAGACCGCTGCCATATAGCTGGAATATTGCTGAGTGCGGCGTTAAACAAGAAACAAACAGACTGTAAGCATCATTTTCAGTTGAGCTTAGGGTTGTACTATTATTAGCTGAGTTTACTAGAATGAACAGAATTTTACTGGAATCGGACTTCAAACTGGTGGCAAAGGTCAGATACTTTACGGTGAGAGTCCATTTTCACAAGGAAATGTAACTTCATTATCCTAATGACCACTATGATTTATTGATGCTAATACTTTAGTAGGATGGTCGGGAAGCCTCGTGGTTAAAGCCTTCGCTTGTCACGCCGAAGTCCCAGGTTCGATTGGATACGATGTGTGAAGCCCACTTCTGGTGTCCCCCGCCATGATATAGCTGGAATATTGCTGAAAGCGGCGTAAAACCATACTCACTCACTCACTAATACTTGAGTACTCTACATGGCTTAAGGTATTGATAAAATATACCCTATTGTTTCCCAGAATTTTGGAAATTTCTGGTAAGAATATGTCCTCAACAACCTATGCTTATCGCACAAGGTGACTAAATGGGTTGGGTGGTCATGATCTATGACATGTGTTGTACCCTGACTTTGTAAGAGGCTGCTCATATTATCGATCACTGGAATCTCTGCCCACAAGCTGATCTGATACTTGCCACAGACACAGTATGCATTGGATTTTGGAGATTCCAGGTAAGAATTGGTCCCAAGCAGCCTATGCATAGTGGTGACCTCATGAGGATTCATGAGGATTCCTAGTTAGAATAGGCCACAAACAGCCTATGCTGGTCATAGAGGCGACCTCATGGGGATTCCTGGTTAGAATAGGCCGCAAACAAGCTATGCTGGTCATAGAGGCGACCTCATGGGGATTCCTGGTTAGAATAGGCCGCAAACAAGCTATGCTGGTCATAGAGGCAATCTCATGAGGATTCATGGTTAGAATAGGCCGCAAACAACATATGCTGGTCATAGAGGCGACCTCATGTTGATTCCTGGTTAGAATAGGCCGCAAACAAGCTATGCTGGTCATAGAGGCGACCTCATGGGGATTGCTGGTTAGAATAGGCCGCAAACAAGCTATGCTGGTCATAGAGGCAACCTCATGGGGATTGCTGGTTAGAATAGGCCGCAAACAAGCTATGCTGGTCATAGAGGCAACCTCATGAGGATTCCTGGTTAGAACAGGCCACAAACAGCCTATGCTGGTCATAGAGGCGACCTCATGTTGATTCCTGGTTAGAATAGGCCGCAAACAAGCTATGCTGGTCATAGAGGCGACCTCATGGGGATTGCTGGTTAGAATAGGCCACAAAAAGCCTATGCTGGTCATAGAGGCGACCTCATGTTGATTCCTGGTTAGAATAGGCTGCAAACAAGCTATGCTGGTCATAGAGGCGACCTCATGGGGATTGCTGGTTAGAATAGGCCACAAAAAGCCTATGCTGGTCATAGAGGCAACCTCATGTTATTTCCTGGTTAGAATAACTTCTTTGATAGGCATTTAGAAGTTGGAGTACTACCGTATATCGCTGTGTATAAGGCGAGTTTTTCGTACCTAAAATGAGGGGGCTAAGAAGGGGGGTCGTCTTATACACGGAGTCAAAGATCTCACATTATTTTCCACTGGCGATGTCAACCGGCGTCCGATAGCCAGCCCAGCATTTGACAATAAAACTTCGCATTTCGTCCTAAATAACTGTTCAAATAACTATTTCCATACATAAACATGATTTGTATCTCTTTTCCTTGAATAAAGTTTAATAATTTCTGCAAATAAAGTTGAAATGACCCTCTCCTCGATGCAGACTGTCAAACCAGCTGACACGGTAAAACAATCAACATCCGTGAGTAGAGAGCCGGAAGTACCGGTAATCATTTGCATATTGCACATGTGACCTAACATGTGATAACCGGTGAAGCTGAAATCAATTCCCGCTGTTTTTACAGTTGTATTAACAAGTGTTGGAGACGGTGTGTACAAGTGATTGTGGAATAAACACGCTGAATGTGAAGCAAACATAAGCCTAGTTAGTTACAACATAGTTAATTGGCGATTAAATTACTCACCATTGTCTCTTATATGTTATTACTTCATAAATTAATTTTATTTTACGGGCACCAATTTGGTGTCGTACCGTGTAAACACAAAATGGCGACGTGTGCCGGAGTTACACACGCGACCTATCATTGTAGAAAAAAAACAACGCAAGATAAACATATTTTTATTGCATATATAAGGTTTGTGTGCACACTTGTGATGTGTGCGAAATACGCATCAGTCGGAAAGCGCACATTAAATCTCCAAAGTAACTAACTAACTAATTTGTGATGTCTGTGTGCGAAATACGCTACAGTCGGCAAGAGCACGTTAAATCTTCTACCGGTATATCAGTCAGACTTGTGATGTGTTTCAATCCAGGTCGCCTTATACACGGAGTATAGGATTTTGGGTTGATTTTTAAGGTGTGTACAGGGGGGTCGTCTTATACGTGGGGTCGCCTTATACACAGCGATATACGGTAAGTAAGGATAAGAATTTATGGATGAACAACTTCTTTATTACAATTAAGAGCTGCTCACAATATAATTGTAATAAAGAAGTTGTTCATCCATAAATTCTTATCCTTACTTGGTTAGAATAGGCCGCAAACAAGCTATGCTGGTCATAGAGGCAACCTCGTGAGGATTCCTGGTTAGAACAGGCCACAAACAGCCTATGCTGGTCATAGAGGCGACCTCATGAGGATTCCTGGTTAGAATAGGCCGCAAACAACCTATGCTGGTCATAGAGGCGACCTCATGAGGATTCCTGGTTAGAACAGGCCAAGAGCAATGTATGCTGGTCATAGAGTCGACCTCATGAGGACTCCTGGTTAATATAGGCCACAAACAACATATGCTGGTCATAGAGTCGACCTCATGAGGACTCCTGGTTAGAATAGGCCACAAACAACCTATGCTGGTCATAGAGGCGACCTCATGAGGATTCCTGGTAAGAATAGGCCGCAAACAACCTATGCTGGTCATAGAGTCGACCTCATGAGGACTCCTGGTTAGAATAGGCCACAAACAACATATGCTGGTCATAGAGGCGACCTCATGAGGATTCCTGGTTAGAATAGGCCGCAAACAACCTATGCTGGTCATAGAGGCGACCTCATGAGGATTCCTGGTTAGAACAGGCCAAGAGCAATGTATGCTGGTCATAGAGGCGACTCAATGGAAGCCACACAGGCAAGATGTTCCCTCATTGCAGATTGCTTGTACATGCCTCATGGAACTTCTGTCCCTCAGATGCTGTATTTGCTGGTCCGATGCCAACAATGGCTACAATTAAGCTGTGCACCCACCGACCAATTGTCAACCACCCCCATTATGAAGATGCAGGACTACGGTAGGTGCTCGATCAGGGGGACATTATTGTCGTGATTCAGTTGAGTCATTTCTTCCAATCTTAAATCATTTACTTACTGGGGCCGGTGGGGTAGCTTAGTGGTTAAAGCGTTTGCTCATCACGCCAAAGGCCCAGGTTCAATTTCCCACAGGGGTACAATGTGTGAAGTTCATTTTTGGTGTCTCCTGCCTTGATATTGCTGGAATGCTGCTAAAACAATATGAAATTGTACTTAATGAATCAATCTGATCTTGAATTGATAAGTTCTTAGACATTATTCCCATAGAGCTTGTTAGAGATTAAGCAACCTCTTCACGTTGATGAATTGTTTCAAGCAACCAGATCCATATCTAACAAATATATTTGGGATAACTTACTTAAGTACAGGTTCTAGTATTTCTTTTTGGGGTTGAGACCCATCCAGGATTCAAACACCCACACTGCCAGAGTGAGGCACCTAATCGTGGCTGGCCTACTGTACATGTGATGTGAGTTGACCTAAAACATGTGTATTGCAGGGAAAGGACGAAGATGGTGTACAGTATCTTCAGCCGGAAGCCCGGAGATGAGGTCGTGAAGGGCCTCAAAGAGCTGAAAGTGGATTATGTCATCTATGAAGACTCATGGTGTTCCCGCCGAACCAAGTGAGTATGGTATCCCAATACATGTCGCGTTCTAGAAATAGACATGGACAATGGTCCATTAGTCAAAAAATAGTAAAAGTCTAGAGTGATTTAGTTATTCCTAAAATATAGTTATTATACCTCCCGACTTTTAAAAGTCGGGTGTATATAGTTATACCAAGGTTCCTTCCGTCCGTCTGTCAGTCCGTCCGAAAACTTTGTCTGCGCGATTTCTCTTAAACTATTCAGTGGATTCATCTCAAACTTAGTACATATAATCTGTGTCATATGGAGGGGTGCAGTCAAAAGAAAAAAAATGTTTTTTATTAATTTAATTTTTTTAATGAATTTTTCAAACCCTAACCCTATCCTAGCTATTTAATTTGAAACTACTGACACACTAGGTGAGTCAGGGGTATTAGTGAGCCATGCTCACTTTTTTTCTTGTTTTACATAAACCACTAGTCCAAAATGAGCTGCAGGTCTGTCAGATTTAACCAGTGGTGTCTACATACCCTTCTCAGCACTGCCAAACTGTTACTGGCATATGTTTCTATTAAAGCCTGCAATAGTTCGAAGCCTGTCCAGATTCAGTTACCTGACTCACTGTCATTTTCTTCCAGACAGGGTTGTTCTATGCCAGAGATCTGGGACACGGAAGATTTTGAGAATCGAGGAAAGACACCCTTCTGTGATATCCTCCGAGACCATCCCGAGCCCTACTTTAAACGAGTCTACATGAACCCGGTGTACCAGGTGCTCCAGATGGTGTGAGCGATAAACAAGACCTTACACAATCCATCCTCACTACGTTTGTAAACAGTATGTTCCTCCATCAACCATGATAGTGTGAGTGAGTGAGTTTGGTTTTACGCCACTTTTAGCAATATTCCAGCAATATCACGGCGGGGGACACCAGAAATTGGCTTCACACATTGTACCCATGTCGGGAATCGAACCCGGGTCTTCAGTGTGACGATCGAACGCTTTAACCACTAGGCTACCCGACCGCCCCTCAACCATGATAGACACGTCTGTATGCAGTGTAGTGGTGAAATGTAACGAAATGAGATTTATAATTCATGGAAGTCAAATTGGCACTACTCCATGTTTGAACATTGTGCAAAACCTACCACTGCCTGACATTTACTCAAAGTGAAGAGCACATGGTACATGTTGCACACGGTGAGAAATATTGCTTTGTGCTGTTTTCCATCACTCACTGGGTTGAAACAGGCCATCCGTTGAGATTATACTGCAAACCGACCATATTAATTCACAGATGATGGAGGAACATATTGTATAGAAACCCATGAAGTATTGACCGTGTGCAGTCCAGATCGGGAAAGTTTGTGTGATTGATTTCAACCCTATGTAACGTCCACAAGGTGCTCTTGTTCATGTGAACATCAAGCAGTCATGACACCCTCTTGATGATGTCCATGGGGCGTATCCTATAAACTGAAACCTTGCTAACTCTGACACTGTTGGTCCAGACAACTGCTTCTTTGAGGTGAGGTGAAATGGGGTTTAACATCGCGTTTAAAATTATTGCATGCATGTGTGTGTGGCTAATGTCAGTTTTATGGTACTTGTCATGATGCAGTTTAACATAGATACACCCAGCTCAGACACAGCATACTGACTCCAAGCCTACTAGTCCTTGTTTTATCCCCTTAATGCCGAGCACCAGGCAGGGTAACAACAAGTAACATCTTTCAGCCTGTTTTTGAATGACGTGGCAGGGGATCAAACCACCAACCTTCCTCGTGCCAGGCAGACACGTTATCCACTAGACTATGGAGGCGGTCATTACTGCTTGGAACAATAATTTTTTATTAAAGAGATGTTACTGCAGTATTTGCAAAACCTTTAACCATGCCTAGTAGCACGAAATTACTTTTTGGCATAATTTTCAGTAGGTTTCAGTGGAAAAAGATATTAATTAAGAATATGGTCTTTCTTAGTGGCAACCAAACAGCATTATTAGACTCTAGTCCCTGAAGTTGCAGACGGCTGCAACATACCCACGATTTGTTGATCCAGAAATAAGTTCATCCAAGCAGTTTCATAAGGAACAGCACTGTCTGTATTACTGAGGTTTCACTGTTTAACACGGATGATGACATCATAATGAGGTATATCCATACATTGTTCCCATACACTCGTATTGAATGCCTGAACATTGTTGCCTGGGCAGCATAATCATTATATTCATTGTTAACTGTGTATAATAGAAATTTATCACATTGTTTTTAACACTCTTTCTTTATGGAACAGTCTACATGTTAGACAGTTTCTGAAAAGTCCCATACTTCAGTATACTTTAGTCATTTACCATTCAGATAGTATTAAACTTATCAATGTTGACTATTATTCCTTTCATTGGGTGATCACTGTTCTGTGCCTGTCTGTCCAATGAGGCAGGTAACACAGCAAACATTCTGTACAGACTGTATATGATGATTGTAACTTACAACAGACTTACAGTTGACTGGAGTCTTTGTACTGCCTCCTTTCTGAGTTGTCTCCCTTAGCAAGGCCAGGATCTGCTGGTCATGGTTTCATAATTTGACCCCATTATGATCGTTTGTTTGTCAACTTTTTACATTAAGCTGATCCACATGGTTTAACTTAAGTGCTGTTCAAAGTAGCATGCACGCACGCACACACACACACATACACACACACACACAACTACATACACACGGAGCAAAACAACAACAAACACTCACTCACCTTCTGGGGGCACGGGTGGCCCAGTTGTCTAAGGCACCGTGACTCGCTGTGCAGAGTTGCGTCCCTTGGGCACACCAGAAACCTATGATTGTGGGTTCAAATCCTGGTTCGCCCCAATTATGTTTCCAGGTTTGTCAGCACCATACCTTTGCTCGTGGGTTTCACCGAAGTGGTAAATGTCTGAGACCTGCATCACTTCGGGCTTTCCTCCCACATTAAGCTGACATGCTGTGATATAACTGGAATACTGTTAAAAGCAGCGTTAAACCCAACTCACGCACACACTCACTCACTCACCTTCTTGAATGTCATTGTATGTTGACTAGTAATGGCTGATTATGGTTGTGTTTACTTACAACTGAGGCAAGTTTGTTGATAACTGATGTATATTTCCTTGGCATATACTTATGTATGATGTTCATATGTAATTATTGTACATATCTAAAGAAAAAATATTTTTTGAAATATTGTTTTGTGGATGTGTTTAGCATGATTTAGGACATACGCTCAACTGTTTTTTCACAAATTATCAGTGATCTGTCATTCAGCATCAGCTTTGCTTAATCACATAGGGTAAATAGTGGCCCTTTATTAAAACCTCAAAATTAATTTGAAAATGTATGAACATTTATTTAATCACCTTCCTTACTGACTTGTATGCACCAGTTACTCAAATATTCATCAAGCTCTCTCTAAATTGCCTTTTCAATTTTAGATAATTATTGTATGACTAAGGAAGCAGTTATTGCTATTAAGTCATGCAAGTGCAGCATCAGCATTCCAAACAGAAGCATCATGGGGGGTGCACAGTGGCTTCAGACATCACAATTTACATCCTTTAGCCTTTCCAGTGGCACGCGTGGCCCAGTCGTCTAAAGCATGGCGATTCGCTGTGCAGAGTTGCGTCCCTTATGCACGTCAGAAACCTGTTTCTAGGTTTGTCAGCACCATACCCATGCTCGTGGGTTTCACCAAAGTGGTAAACGTCAGAGACCTGCATCGTTTCGAGCTTTCCTCCCACAATAAGCTGACACGCAGTGATATAACTGGAATACTGTTAAAAGCGGCGTTAAACCGAACTCACTCACTCACTCACTCACTAACTTTAGCCTGTCCAGGATCCATCGGGATCCAGGTTTCAAATTCCAGTTTTGTCCCAATTAGGATCCTTTGTTTGTTAGCACCTCGGCATGTTCTTGGGTATCATCAAGTAGGTAAAGGTCTGCATCCTGCTTCAAGCACATTGACATGCATCGATTTGACTCAGTGTTCAATATTCAAATTTCGACTCCGAGGAACAGTTGTCATACCAACATGTTATGATGCCTTTCTGAAATGTACTTGATACATTTTTAAGTGTAACAGATAATGATTTCAAAAAAATGTTATGTACAACCCAGTCAGTTGTATGCATGCAGTGTCCATCAGATGAATCAAACTCTTTCCCTGCATCACTACCTATATCCTCGATTATCCACTGTATTATGCAGTCGTTGGTTGGTTGGTTGGTTTGTTGTGTAACGCTGCACTCGGCAATATTCCAGCTATATGACGGCGGTCTGTAAATAATCGAGTCTGGACCAGACAATCCAGTGATTGATATCATGAGCATCGATCCACGCAAGTGGCCTGACCACCCGATCCCGTTAGTTGCCTTTTACGGCAAACATGGGTTGCTGAAGACCTATTCTACCCCGGATCTTCACGGGTCTATTATGCAGTCAAACAAAATTGTGTCGAAGTTAAAGGGACCTTTGTAAATACTTCGAGGTATCCAAGGTTCAACGTAACCGGAAGTGATGAAAAAAAGAAGGAATACGCAAGTTTTTACTTTGAGACAACCGTTAGTTCGACACATCACAGTTCGACACAGTGGTGTTTGACTGTATCTCCATTCAATACCTTGGACCCAATCGCCATGTAGCATTATAGAATGAAGATCAGATACACAGAATGATCGAGGATAAACTACCTGTAAATGACCATTGATATTAATTTGTGTGTTTGTCACTTCCATACTCAGCTACAAAGGGAAAGGGTGAGTGGGAGAAAATAAATAATATAAAGCAAAAAGCAAAAAAGAAAGGCCTTTCAGCGGTAGAAACTAACAGTTTCAGTCCACTAGTCCTTATAATGATAGCATAAAGCAAAACCTTTAAAAATGGCAAAATTCTACTAGTCCTTTGGATCTTTACTATTGGGCAGTTTGGCAAGGACTATAGGACTAATGCCAATTTCTAACCCTGCCTTTGGTTGGGAACAACTTATCAACTGCCTGTAATTAAGAGATGTGCAAATATGTTTCACTAGTTGATCGTTATTCTGCTATGTTTGAAGTGCAACTGTTGCTGTATCCTTGTTGGGAACGTTTTTTTTTGAAACATTCGGTAGGTTTTAGAAATGCGAAAATATGTGATATACCAAGTTACTTCTCTTCTTCAATATATACTTTTAAACTCTTGATAGGGATATTCAGATATATCATGCTATTTAGATATACACTTGACATATTATCATACATAAGATCATACATTTTGGTCTCTGAACATTCCTAATGTACAAATGTTGTTTACATTGTACAATAGTGTGATAATAGTGTACTTCAAACATAGTGACTGCTAAACTTGACGAAGATGCAGATAGTTAATGATACAGATTCAGTCTTCATTCCGTGGAAAACATTTTTCTTTGTTTTTGACTTGTTATATTATGGCCCAGGTTCCTCAAAGCGATCTTTGCACTAAGATGATCATAATTCCACTACTTTAACTTAGACAACTTACGACAGTTGTAGCGCTAGGTCGCTTTGCACACAAAAAGACACAAGTTATATTCTCATATTGATACAGTTTGTGAAATTTGATTTTAGTTTATCAAAGCTACAAAACCACACATTTGTCATGCTGTAGCTGGTGGTTTGATGATAAGAGTTCTCCTGTCGTTATTTAGTTATTTATGAATATGATACACGTCTCGAATGTGATTTCTTGTCTGTCATTTGTGTTGCTTTCCGTTTACAGCTTCAATAACTGTCCCAGTCATCCAGTTATCGTTGCAGCAACTGAGTGGCGATATGTACTGAACAACACAGTGTGATAAACACAGTTATACACCAATCATATGCATAATATTCATATCTTATTCCAGTGTGTTGAATAGTACTGTATAACATTTTGTTGGTGCTTATATTGACATTATGACATATTTAGAATTGTTTGGCCTGTTTTCAGGCAACCTTGGGAATACTCTTCCTCCCATGAAGTCACCATGTAACAATATGCCAATACTTCTACGGTCTTCCACCACTCGTGAATCCATACGGCAGGTTTGCGGTGTAGTGATGTGTCTATTTTTAGTCAGCCAATGAAATGAGGCTGTGTATAAGTCACAGAAGTCCATTAAGTCTAGACTAACACCTTGTCTCTGAAATGAAAATAGTGTTTTTTTTAAAACAGTTTATTTATCTTACTGGTAATAAAATATAATGTAAAGGAGCCCAGAGACCTGCTTCATTTTCAGAAACTGAAACTACAGTAATCTTGACTTGCCTACTATAGACTTGCAGGGGCTGTTTTGGATATATTTGTTTCAGGGTCTGTATGACAGACCAGAAAAAGCCCTACTCCTTATATGAACTTTGTGTAAACTCTACCATTGCCTCACATTGTTGCAATGTGTAGAGCAGATATAGATGGGCTATGGCACATGATAACACTTATGAGATGATGATGTCAAGACAGACACATTGCCACGTGTGTGATATAAACTGAGTGCTTATTTGTTCTCTGTGTTCCCTTGCCGGAACCAGGCCAACCCTTGTTTCATAGGTTAATAATAGCAGCTACGCCACAAAGCGGTCGTATGTATTGCTGGGTTATGGAGGAACGTAGTGTATTCAAACCTGTTGTGTACTGACGATGTGTAACTCGTATGTGTTACATCTTTATTGGCATTCACTTTAGTTTATCGATTCAAGGTTTTTTGGACTGTAATATGACATTTGATCAAATTAATGAATGATTTTGATTTATTGCAGATAGCATAGTGATATTATTTTGCTTTTTAGTTTTATTACTGATTTGCACCCACATATATTGCCGTAGTCTCTCTTGCCCAGATAGACGTACAGTCTTTATGTACACGAGAACAAAGTAGTTTTGTGCTTCAACATTTATTTGTACCTTTTTCTTTTGTTAATGATAAAATTTGAATCTCTTTTGTGAAGAACTTTTGTTCTGTATAATTTATATGATTGGAATAACCATGGTAACATACTAATTGTTCACATATCCAAATGCTTTAATTATTACTAGCCTATTTCAATGACATTTGGGATTTCCTCCAAATGCTTAGTAGTTTTTAAGATACATTTTCAAAAGGTTACAATTATAGTATTTTCAATAATTTATCTGTATTGATAGCAACATTAAATGATTTTTTTTTAACTTTTTACTTATTTCTGGTTGGTGGAATAAAAAAAAATTGTTTTTAAATTTTTTCACATTTAATTTTGGGAGTCTAAAAACAAAGTCTGGCCTTAGGTGTGCTATCTTCTTACAAAAGATACATGATGTGTTTTGGATATGTTTTGTTGTTGACCATGTATTTTATTTGTTCCATTGTGAGGGAGTGTAATGTGATTGGTATTTTATGGTTGTGCATAGTCAATAATTTTGTCAGTGCTGTAAGCAATGTATTAAGAACCAAGTGCGTTTACTACATTGAAGATGTAATTTGTCCCTTTTATGTAATGTTGAAGTATTTTGTTGAATTCGAGCCTGTCAGTGTAAGTAAATGTCCTTCTTACCATACCATGAGAGGGTAAACATGTTGGGTAATTATTTGTTGAAAGGTGTCATTGTTTTAGAACTTGTATTTTGTTCATTTATCTGTTAAATGTGGTATTGACAATTAAGTCCCTGTTGTAACTCTTTCACACTGGACAATCAGTTATCAGTAATAAGTTGCCATTCAGATAACCTAGTGACCCATCACTTCATATCAGATGCATTGTTGCTTCTTCCACCATTGGGACCATTTAATATTCTGGGTCGGGGCTGCGATTTATTTATATATTTATTTCAATAATTTGTTCCACAATAATCGGAAAAAAATTATTTTTGCCTCAAAAATTATCCCCAAAATAATTGATTAGAATCCTGAAAAAATGTGTTGTAAGTTATTTTTATTATTTTAAATATAATCTTGAAGCAGTGACCCAAAGATATTCATTCAACAAAAAAAATACGGGTGAATGTTGAGGTGTGGTTCCCAGTGTGTAAGTTCTTTTTGTCGTTTCCATTTTAAACAATTTATTAAAAAGAAATTGTGATCATCAAATCATAGAAATGATCAATTTCAGCTCATTCTTTGTTTTGAAGTCATGTAGTTCAAATTTGTACAAGAGGTGTAAACACCCAACTCACTCACTCAATGCCACACTATCCATCTCCTTTGTTAGATAAGTCAGGCGCATACGCCGATAAGCGAGAGGATTTAATTTAGGATGCCCTGAATCTTTAATTGTTTACGTCTATCAATCAGTCCCAAAGAATATCTGAAAAATAATGGTAGCAGCATTAAACAACACTCTCAATTTGAACAGTCCCAAACCAGTCCCATAGATGTATCGATATCACTTTCCTTCAATCCCATTGTGCTTTGTCAATAATACAAGTTTGATCTATAAAGACAAAAAACAAAACAGGATGGTCAATATTCTATCCTGACAGTATAGACTTGATGCCAACATCCATATTAGGTTGGAAGAAAATATAATCTTGGTCCCTATCTAAATCTTTATTGGTCAATACCCCAATGACATTCTTGTCCAACAAAAGTTGGTTTAATCAGACAGCATATTTCCACAAAAGGGAATGATACTAGATGGAATATTTCAGTTTGCCCTATGAATTTTGAATAATCTAATAAGGCCCTTATTATTATTATTTGGTTTACAGATTGACCGACCCTGAATTTAAAAAAATGCTGGATAATTACTTTTTTTTTATGAGAACAGTCATTTGATTATTCCCCCAGGTCACTTAATACATTTCTTCTTTTTTAATGTAATAAGCAAAGACCCATGTTGGAGGCCCATAGCTAACTCATTCCTTGAATTCATCCCAGTATAATTTTGCTCAATTATTATGGAGGAAAACATGCTTTTGCCGAGTTCTAATTTTACACATTTACTTTGTAATATGTTAATTTGCAATCATTTGGAGTGTATTACTTGCAGCAGTTTCTTCAAAAGCATTTTGTTCAAGATTTAGTTTAACATAGTCGACTCAGTAAGTCAAGGGACAGTCAAAAATGTCTACTTAATCCTATTTCTACTTAATGACCTCCAAAGATGTGGCCTTTTTTCACCAACAGCTTATTGATCACATAAATTCAGTCGTGAGGTCATCAAATAGACATAATTATTTTAAACAGCTGCTTCACCAGAATGTATGTCATCCTGCTATTCAAAGTAAATTATTCTGGTGATCAGGTGCAAACAGAACTATTCATAACAGCACAGAAATATGTAATATTTTCATAAAGTTCAGTGTTTTATATGCCAAACCTGCTGACAGGGAGTCGACTGTATTTTCAACTAGAAGCCACAGTGTATATCTACCTACACTTAACAATAGCCCATATATTAATCCTAGTTTAGTTTGATAGCTGTAGTTTCCCTTCTGTTTCTAAATGGATCTGGAAAACAGGGTTTTTCCACAATAAAGAATCTCTCTATTTGCTGTGTTTGGTTTGGTTTGTCTTGTCATGTATTTGTCACGGTGTCATTTCTAAAATGCTGTGGAGAAGAGATCCACGTCGTAAGAAGCGACTTAAAAGTCACTAGGTTCGATTCTCCACATGGGTACGCTGGTCAGGCTCGGTGATTTGATTAATGCATGTCATCGTATCCGAATTGCGTGGATTGATGCTCATGATGTCAATCACTGGGTTGTCTGGTCCAGAGTTGATTATTTACAGACCGCTGTCATATAGCTGAAATATTGGTATATAGTAGCATCGATATAGCCACTGCAACACTCTTCTCAAACCAGGTTCTCCACCTGCAGCTACGCAAATGAAGTACCCGGATGTACCTGTTCTGGATGGCAAGGGTCTTCCACTTCGGGACCTTGCGTGGAATTGTATTGCCGACATAAATCCCAAAGAACAATGGTGATCCGGTGAACATTGAGATGACTGCAGACTGTGGCGTCGGATTGCAATGTTTCGATTTACGGCGTTGAATTGTGGCATGACGTTTTTGATCCCAGGAGCAAATGGTCGTTCATGATACGTTTGAATGCAGTGCGGTTTTAAATAGGCAGTATCACTGGTCACAATCCCTCCAAATTGCATGCATCTTTCCGAGGCATGAGAGTTAACTGACTATAAAAGTCCAGTTTCCACCCTTGCCGAACTAGGCTGGTATTATGGAGTTACATTTTGGCTGGACTAATGAGTCTATGCATAGTCCAATCAAAATCTCTCCCCGAAATCTAAATACGGTTCATGAACCGTCGTGCAGATTTTGGTCGACTGCAGGATTTGCAAAACATGTGCACCGCCAACTCGTCTGCAGATATTTTCCAACACCTTTTCATGTTTTTAATCAAGGTGCTGAGGTGATTTGATGCATTTCGCGATGTAAGACCCGTTTTATCACAATATAGATCTTGATTATCGATCAGATCATCCTGACTGGGCGCCACCATTTTGTGTGAAGCAAACGCAAGTGATATGAGAGGTGGAATCTGATTGGTCAATAGGAGAGGCTTAGAAGGGACATAACTGATAATAGCCACTGGTGGCACTACGATCAAGCCCAGTAATTTCAGCCTAGTTCGGGAAGGATGGAAACTGAACTTTTAAAGTCAGCTAACTCTCTTGCCTCGGGAAGATGAATTGCATGTGGATATTGCAAACAGTTCTTTCTCCATGATATTCCATGCAAAGTCACACTACATTGCTGGAGAAGACTAGCAGATAGGAATTCCAGAAAACAAAAGGCATCACTGTACCAGCTGGTGGAACATCACTTGCTTGCTTCATCATCAAAGATGTTTGATGTTTCCACTCCTTTGACAGTTGTTCAGTCACTGACTGTGACTATCTTTCCCTCTCATGTAAAGTACGACAAATCATTTTCAATGCATAATTTTAATACATGAATGGCATTAAAACAAATCACATGAGACAATCAACTTTTGAATACAAGAATCACTTCCATACTACAGATAACAGTCCCTGAGACAATTGCATTTAACATTTGGAGATTTAAGTAAACAACATACGCAACGTTAATGACAATGTTTTTTGAACACATTGGAAAGTACACGTCTCCCTTTTTGTTTAATTGAGATTATTGTTGTCGGCAATTGAGAAAACTATGGTTTTCCCTGTAAAACGTCTATAGAATATTGACTAAGCTGCAAAAACTTGAACAATTTTCAGAAGATTATTTGGCCTGACAAAACAACTGAAAATATGCTCCAGGTATGGCGACTCAATGGACGGTTTCAGTTCACGCTGTTTTAAGCGTTAAACATTTTGTATTAATCATGAACACATTCTTGAAGAAACTGTACAATAATTAACCATCATATGGATAATAAGATAAAAGTGATCAATATCAGCACTTGTTTTGATAAAATGCACAAATCAGACTTGGTTTAACCAAAACCTAAAATGCCCTTGTTTGATTCGCTTCTCAAGGAGATGATCTCCACGTCGCATCGATTCACATACAACAGTGTAGCTTGTTTAAAATCAAGTACTGACTTTAACAGTCACAGTGCTGGGACGAATATGACTTGAAAACTATAAAATAAATATATGCACATCATCTTTACACAGTCATAAACAATACTGAGGACATTGCTAAATTTATGAACCGCGTGAGTGAGTATGGTTTTACGCCGCTTTTAACGATATTCTAGAAAAATTGCGGTCAAGGACACCAGAAATGGGCTTCAGACATTGTACCCCAGAGGGGAATTGAACAGGGATCTTTAGAGTTGCAAGCAAACACGTTAATCCACTGGGCTACCCCACCGTCCCAAGCCTTCACATTCTGGCTCTACATGCCGAGTAGGCTTCAACTCCCTTCAGCAGAGGACGACAACTTCAGATTAGTAGAGTGGGTGAGTATGGTTTTACGCCACTTTTAGCAATATTCCAGCTATATCATGGCGGGGGACACCAGAAATGGGCTTCACACATCGTATCCAATCGAACCTGGGACTTGCGTGACAAGCGAAGGCTTTAACCACGAGGCTTCCCGACCGTCCTACTAAAGTATTAGCATCAATAAATCATAGTGGTCATTAGGATAATGAAGTTACATTTCCTTGTGAAAATGGACTCTCATTCCAGCAATATAACGGCAGGGGACACCAGAAATGGGCTTCACACATTGTACCCATGTCGGGAATCGAACCTAGGTCTTCGGCGTGACAATCAAAAGCTTTAACCACTAGGCTACCCGACCGCCCCTCAGATTAGTAGAGCAAATTGAGATCCAAATGAATCAGACATGCTTGGAGTTATGGATGCTGTGGACATGATGGATGAAGTTCAACATGAACTAAAAAACAAGAGAAACAAAATAACAATTTTATCAATGTCAGGTCAGACTCAGCATGAGTGAGTGAGTTTTACGCAGCTTTTAGCAATATTCCAGCAATATCACTGCGAGGGACACCAGAAATGGGCTTCACATATTGTACTCATGTGGGGAATCGAACCCTCTTCATTGGCGTGATAAGCGAACGCTTAAACTAAAAGGCTACCCAATCGCCACTCTTCTGCATGAAAATCGGACCAAAGCTCAGACAAGGTCATGTCAGGTGAATCTTGATCAGATATTGACCAACCAATCAAAATGAATAATGTGTGGGTTTTTGAACCAATCAGTTGTCAGCTTTCATAAAAGACTTGGCTGGGAATTTCCCATCTTTAAAAATGTAAACCAGCACTGTACACAAATATTCCGTCAATAGTACTCT
This sequence comes from Haliotis cracherodii, assembly GCF_022045235.1. NCBI lineage: Eukaryota > Metazoa > Mollusca > Gastropoda > Lepetellida > Haliotidae > Haliotis > Haliotis cracherodii. The sequence continues at coordinate 17,856,536 of NW_027266272.1, forward strand.
CTTTTGGACGTAGATGTCAGTCAGAAGCGACTAGATAAACTAGTTTATTGGTTGTCTGTTCAATGGAAGGGGCGGTCGGGTAGCCTAGCAGTTAAAGCGTTCGTTTGTCACGGCGAAGACCCGGGTTCGATTCCCAACATGGATACAATGTGTGAAGCCCATTTCTGGTGTCCCCTGCTGTGATATTGCTGGAATATTGCTAAAAGCGACGTCAAACCATACTCATTCACTCACTCAAATCAAAGGATATGATTTGTTGATCATTGGTTTGGTTTTCGATCAAAACCAACAGTGGGTCATCATGAACATGAATTTCTATCATCATTCATGATTGATCATTGATGTTAAAAATCAATGATTTCAAATATCTGACAATTTTCAATGCAAATCACAGGAAAATCAGATTAGCACATCAAAATGATAAATAATAACAGGAGAGCCAAAGACTGTGGGACCTATAACACAATAGTTTTCAAAATACCCGGCATGCCCCATTGGATTGTGTGTGTTTCAAACCTGAGGAAGTTGTATTGTTTCCAAACATTTTTTGGAACAGACTTGTTATTTTTGTTTTAATATCCTAAATATTCAGTTCATAACTAAGTTCAGTCAAGAAAAAAAAACATTTTTGTGATCTGGAGGAACCATTGCACACAAAAGTTAAGTCTAGAAGAAACTCTTTCTGTGATCTGGGAAGCCATTGCACACAAAAGTTTAGTCTGGAAGAAAACCCTTTCTGTGATCTGGCTGAGCCATAGCACACAAAAGTTCAGTCTAGAAGAAAACCCATTCTGTGATCTGGGAAGCCATTGCACAGAAAAGTTCAGTCTAGATGAAAACCATTCTGTGATCGGGAGGACCCATTGCACACAAAAGTTCAGTCTAGAAGAAAACCCATTTTGTGATCTGGAGGAGCCATTGCACACAAATCCTCATCACAAAGCCTTCAGCCGTCCCTCACTTCAATGTTTGGTCCAACTCTCAATCAGTTGGGGGAGGAGCCAATCTATACAAATCCTCATCACAAAGCCTTCAGCCGTCCCTCACTTCAATGTTTGGTCCAACTCTCAATCAGTTGGAGGAGGAGCCAATCTATACAAATCCTCATCACAAAGCCTTCATCCGTCCCTCACTTCAATGTTTGGTCCCGCTCTCAATCAGTTGGGGGAGGAGCCAATCTATACAAATCCTCATCTGAAACATCCTCTATGTCCACTTCCCCGAGAGGGACGTCAGATCCTTCGGAAGAGATCACATATTCAACATCATCATCAACCCTGCATTCCATCTCACTGTTAGAGTCCTCCTCATCAGTAGAATCCTCGAGCTCCATGTCCCTCACTTCAATCTTCTGCCCTGGTTGCCCCAGAATCACATCCTTCATGTTCTCATCCATGTCCAGTGTTCGGACACCCAGCTCCTTCAGCAACCGGGGAAAATCCTTGTTCATGATGACGTCTTCCAACATCACGATCGGATCCAGGTTGACCAACTCGGCCCTTGCAGCAGGCCGACGAGCTCTTTCGTTCATTGAGATCCGAAGATCTATAATTTTCTCTGGCTTGTGTCGATGCTTGTTCTTCAAGTGCGACCTCATATTCTTGCTGTGGTAGCTGTCATACTTGCAGTAGCCACACTTGTAGATTCGCCCATCCAGGTGTTCCTCCACATGTTGGCTGAAGCTTTCTTTGTCCTTGGCCTGAAATCCACAGAAACCACATTTCAGCACCAATCCCAGGGACATGTCTGGGTTGAGGTATTTGAAGTTGCCGTGTGAAGCAAGATGGCTCCGGAACTTGTAGAGAGATCCCACCTTGTACCGGCAGAGGTGACAGCAGTAAATTCTCCTGGGGGTTGCTGGAAATATAATTATCACAAAAACATTAAACATCACACATATGTATTTGGTTCAAACTGAGCACTAAAATTCAAGGCATTTTCATATAATTTTCACAGCTATTTTGCCCTTTGCACCAGTCGGAATCTGTTTTGACGGATAATAGTGACTGGTTATTTTCTTGCATTGACAATTTATATATAAAATTACATTTTCAAGGCATTTTATAACAAAATAATAGTATTTGTGATTAGTACTAATTGAGTTGTTTGAATATTTACATATTTTGTATATTAACTGCATTTATTTAAGATCTGAGGTCGAAAAAACAGGGTTTTTTCATTTCCGTGAGTACTTTAATATTTCTTGTTCATGAATATCTATCATCCAGCGGTAGAAACTAACCGTTTCAGTCCACTAGTCCTTATAATGATAACATATAGCAAAACCCCGAAAAATTGCAAATTTCTACTAGTCCTTATGATACCTTTACTATTGGGCAGTTTGGCCAGGACTACAGGACCAGTGCCAATTTCTAACCCTGTCATCTATATTGAAACACTTAAGGCTGGATACCTGGTACGCCGACCATAACCTTTTTTATTGTTCTTTTAATGTGTTTTTATTTCCCGGGTGTTATACGATGTGACGGATGTATAACGGGATGTTTCAGTACATTTCAGTCAGTCTTCATAGCGAGGATTTGGCACACATGTACATGTGACCTAGATTTACATGTACCGTATTAGCGTAATAAGCACCCCGCTCTGATAAGCGCCCACGTCGAGATTTGCTAACATATTGGCTATTGAACAATCCCAATTAGCACCACTTCCAACCCCTATTCGCATATAATATGCACAGCTTCCTTCCCCTATTTGCGTATTCGCACTCATGTGTTATATGCACCCTTTATTATTGGCAATTAAATTATGGAAAAATATCTGTCGTACTTAAACATTTCAGACTGTCAGCATAAACCACAAAATTTATCTTTCAACTCCAAAATAATATTCTAATCATGCTAATAACATGTGAATAAGAGCCCCCCATTTTTAATTTTGAGAGTGCCCTGGGCGCTTTTGACGTCGAATACGGTATATAAGTTGAAAATGCCCTACCAAAAATCTGAACTGAAATACAAACAAATCATCTATCTTTTGTCTGATGTTCAGTCACACAAGTGTTTCCAGGTCAGTTGTTGGATTGCTCTCCAGAAGACTGTTGCATTATGGGAATATTAAGGGGGGATAATTCATTAAGGGAGGTAACATCCCTTACTGAACAGGGCTACAAAGTTGCCTTGGTGGCCATATTGAAAATCAGATTCAAACCTCTAGAACAAATTGGGACATATCATTCACAGGAACAAATATGTTAAGTTTTAACCACACTGGTTTCTGAGAGATTATTTTTGACTGATGACAGACGACTGACGATGGACAAAATTGCAAAATCTGTTGGCACAATCACGATAAGATGATAATAATAATATATGTATATATACATAATTACATAACATGGATTGTTCTCCTACGTGTTTCAGCTTCATCTTCAGGGAGAAGACTGTTGCATAATGGGAATATTAAGGGGGGATAATTCATTAAGGGGGTAACAACCCTTACTGAACAGGGCTAGTGATTACGTTACTAGGTACCCAAATTCGATCTCAACATGCTGATCCTATGTACCGATACTATGTACTATGGATTTCAATATATACCCATGCTATGTACAGCTCAAATAGGTTTAAGAATTGTATTTTTTGGAAGAAATGACAGACTGATAGAAATGCTGTGTCATCATGTTTTCTTATTTCCACATGAATTAGTCGCGATGGCCCGCATGTCTTGCTAAAGTTGTATTTGAGCTAGGCAATTATGGTGTTTTTTGTTTTTTTTCCTCACAAGAGTCTGTTTTGTTCATCATTTTCGGATAAATATTTCTCTCTTCTAATGAAAACGAGCAAAAGTATAATGACATCACGTGTGTCAATGGGAAGTTGGTGATAATTTATAGCCAGTAGCAGTACAGTCGTAAATAATTACTATCCGTAATATATCTGTAACGTGATGTCCTCAGATCTTTGTTTAGCGACAGCGAGAACTCAGATCTGATTTTAATGAGATTGATATAAAATAAAGCTGAAACATGTAGAACAGTCTGTGGTGTATAATTATTTTGTGAATCTCTCCAGATAGCTTTTTGAGCAATTGAGTTTTCACTCTAGGGTTTCTATGCTAATTGGGTTATTACATTTTTCAATGGGTAACCAATATTTTTTTCTATCATCTATTCATCATTCTATTGGTTTTTTCCGCAAATTAGTGAAAAATTTTCAGATTTAAAAAAAAATTAAATAATGTTTTAGATGTATATAACTGTTCTAAATATATAGGCTTGGCTCGGAAAGTAAATTAGCTCGTAATTGTGTTTAAGAAATTAGCTCCATAGTATGCATGCTGAAAAAGTTTCATTGGGTATTTATGCATGCTACCGTACTTTTATACATTTGAGTTTTTCATTTAATGCATGCATTTCTGTACGCAAGTTAATTGAAAGTGATTGGGTTTTGAATATTTTTGGGGATATTTTACGCAAATACGCTGCTTATCTGTAGCTCTGAATATATATATACATATATATAAAAAATACTATATATCAAGTTTAAAATAATCGGTCATGCAACTGTTTGACAGCAATAACCCGTTGCTAGCAGGGGCCACATGAAACGTGGTGACGTTCACAAAAATATTGCACAAACCTCGTGTCATGATACTTATGGGTAGTTCTGCATGTTCTAGTAGCATATCGTGACCCCTACTTCTAACCCATCATGCCCTTGAATCCCTACTGACATCCTAATTAAGCTACATAGCAACCAAAATGGACATGAATACTTACAGGTTCTTTTCACTCGCTCTTCTTTCCGTGTGATGATGGGTTCATCTTCATCTGATGATGAAATCACAGCCCTTATCCTTCGTCTGCATTTTTTAACAGGTCTTGTCAAAAATTCAGAATCGGAATCTGACTCTGACTGAACGTCTTTTTTGTGTTTTGCCACCTTGTTTTCAAACTCAACATCACTTTTTAATTGTTCTGTTGATTGTCTCTCCGTTTCGGCCTCAGATGCTGCACGAGAAGCTTCTGGTTCGATTGTTTCAGGCTGTGAGGTGACCTTGACCTTTTTATTGTTGGCACGCTCAACACAAATGGGAATAATGTCTCTCACTTTCTTCTTGATTTTTAATCTGGCCTCTTCTGATTCTGGAATTTTATTCCCATGAAGTCTCTCCAGACAATGTTTTGCAAGATGTGTCTTTATTTCAGTTTTACTATTTATGTTGACGTCACAGTAAACACACACATATTTGTAATACACTCTCTCTTCATGATCGCTATTATCTGGGCCGCTTGGCACAAATGACGCATACTTGGACCTCTGTGGTTCTGGTTCATGATTGACTTTCGGGGCATGTTTAGAGTCTTTAGATACGTCTTTTGAAGAGTCCTTTGAAGAGATATTTGATGCTTCAGCACGATGATCAATTTTCTTAGTTTCCTTTGATTCTGGAGAAAGCTGGTCTTTCAGTGATTTTGATGATTTTGTTGGCTTTGGAGCTTTATCAGAACCAGAAGACCCTCCTGGAAGTGCAGGCTTATTCTGAGGAGCATCTGCAGACTTCCCTGATGACAGACTCTCAACAACACCAGGAGAGACCTCAGGAGAAGGGTGGGAACTTGTTACTTCTGCAAGCATACTTTCCAGAGGTATTTCTTGGTGCAAGATCTCCTTGCCTTTGTGGAGGAACCGAATGTGGTTTTTCAGTGTGTCTTCTGTTATGTAAGAAGCTGTACAATAAGCACACTGCATTAGTTTATTCACATTATGTATCTTCTTCAGATGTAGCACTCCCTTGGTCTTACTGCTATCCACAAAGCTACACTTAGGACACTTGTACGACACTTGGCTGTGTTCTGTATCGTGTGCCTTCATTTTCTTAGCTGGCTGTGCTTCTGCATCTTCCTCATGACATTTCTCTTTCCGCTTTTTTAACTTTACTCTCTCTGAAATATCACTCACAGCTTTGTCTCCAGCATCAACTTTTTTGAGAACAACTCTTGCCTCTTCAAATGTTACAGAGTCCCTCTTATGTTTGTCTTCTTCCTTTGGAGTTTCGGGATGAGCATTTTCTGCATTCTGCGTACCTTCCTCATTTTCACAAGTTTCCTTCTCAGCAAATAGAGATGAGAAATGTTGTAAACTATCAGGTGTAGAATCATCATCATCATCATAACCATCTCCACCTTCATCTCCACTTTCAATCGTATTCTCCGGGATTGTCTCAGGTTCATCCATGGGTTCAAGCGGATGTTTACGAGTGTAGTGAGACTTCAATAATTCCAGAAGATGTGTCTTGAACTTACAAAACTTACATAGGAAATAATCAGGAACTAATGACTTTGAAGCATCTGGGATTGTCGTTGTTTTTGTTCCGGAGTTTTTATGAACTTTGAAAACATGTGTACCAACACTGTGCTTTGTCAAGGCCATGTAATCACACAATCGACACTTGAACCTTTTCAACCCCCCTGCAGTAACTGACATCACATTCTTAGAAACTTTCTCAGGACTTCTTGCATGCTTGATCGGACTGGCAGGCTTTCGTTTTGCAAGGAGGTCAGACAGCTTAGGTTTTGCGGCTTTTGGTGTTTTTTTTCTGTCTGTTTTAGGCTGAGCATCCTTTTTCTCCAGATAGTCCTTAACTGCCGACCCAATGTCCACATCAAGGAACTTGAAGTAGATATGACTTCTCGGGTGCACTACTTTGATGTGATCACCCATCTTGCTTTGTTCCAGAAGTTCAAAATCACAGTGTGGGCAGGCTACAAGATTGATCTTCAAATGCTTGAGGAGATGACAATGTAGGGAGTACTTGCTTGGGTAATCAGCCTGGCAGCTCCTGCAAATCAGTTTTCTTGTTTTTCCGATTCTGACGTCATACATTGGCTGTAGTTTCTGATCCAATATGTCACTCCCAACTCTCAACTCTGTTCGTCTTTCATGGGATGAGGAATGATCAGAGCTTGAAGACTTAGTGGTGCTCTGATGAGATCTTTCACTTCTCTTTTTCTCCTCATCTGATACCATATCTTTAATGTTGCTGGGATGATATCGAACTGATAATTCTTCATCAGGATGTTTTTCTTTGGAGTGTTTTGCCACAACATATCGTTCAAGTCCTGAAAAGTCACAATAACAGCATTTGAAAAGATGCAGACCAAAATGTCTCCTCATGATGTGGCTATGCATAGAATAAAGCGACTGGTGTTCTGTTTCACATCGTTTGCAGATCTTCTGCTTTCCAATCACTTTATACATATACTTCAGCTTCTCATCTAATTCCTTAGTACCCAGAGATGGCTTGACATCAGTGACAAGCTTGTCATCCTGGATCAGCTTCCCAAGAACCTTGAAAATCTTTGGCCTTATTTCATCCACAACTGGAACAACCTCTTCTGTGTGACATTTCTTTTCATGGATATCCTTCATGTGATCTTTCACAACGTTCCTTCGGGAGCTCTTGAAATCACACTCCTTACATTTCCACAAAGAAATGTCTAAATGGTCGAGGATGTGGCCATGGAGGTAGTTTCTCTTGTACAAAGACTTTGAGCAAATCATACAGCGATAGGATGATCCGTGACCCTCGTATAACCATTGAAGTTCTGTGTCCAGTAGGGTGCTGCCAATTTGGAGTCTCATATCCTTCGGTTCCACTTTCTCTGGAGCTGCATCTGTCAAAACTTTTTTCAGTGGACTTCCTATTTTCCCACTCTCGACTACAAGCTCTATTTCAGGATGGTGTTTATCCATATGGCGTTGAATATTGGCTTTGTACGCAGAGGAAAACTTGCAGCTAATGCATCTGACTGGGCTGATGAAGACACTGTTGTGAGGAATCGTCATCTTCAGTTTACCTTTACCTTTTTCTCTGCTGTGACCATCAGTGGGCTTATCACCTTTCTCAGCACTTTTGTTATTGGCTGAAACTTGATCTTCATTCGATGAAGTGTTTGAAAGTGAAGCATCCTTTGACATCAGTTTTGGTGTCTTGTTGGTACTTGACAGATGGCGCTTCTGCCTGTGTACATCAAGCACATTTTGGTCCAAACATTGAAAAGGGCATGAGGAACAGTTCAATACATCTGTCTTGGACACCTTGAGTTTACGACTAAATTGCCCTTTACCAGTCAGCTTGTGAATCTGGGCCATATGATTCAACATTACATCATTGCTGCCCACTTCATATTTGCACACTGAGCAAACATAGAGATTGTAGGTCAACAATTTGCTGTGTCTTCTTAAATGTATCTCAAAATTTGCCAGAAAGTTGAATCCATCAGGGCACTCTGTGCATGAAAATGCCGTGGCCATTTTGCTGGTTTTATCATCGTGCTTAGCAATGTGAGTGTTCAAATCATGTCTATCTACCCCAATATATGTGCACACCGAACACCTAAAAACAGGATCAAGGGAAGCATCTTGGACAGAGCCAACCAAACTGGTCTCATCGCCTGTTTCATTACAGGAGAGGTGTGCATCAGTATTTCCAGCTAATGCAGGTGAAGCAGCTCTGTCAATCTCAAGGGCAATGTTCTGATCCACTCTGCCATCGTCTCCCAAAACTGGTGAAAGAGCTTCATTGGCAGGAGTTGTTGAAGCACCAATAGCTGGTTTTGATGCGGATGACGTGTTGGGTGAAAGCTTTGACAGGGCATGATTATCCTTTCTGTCCTTGCACACTAACTGTTTCAACATATTTGTCATTCTGCTTTTTCCTGGATGAGCCTCCATGATGTGTTTGACTAGCACTGTCTTTGCACAATCTCTAGCACTGCAATATCTGCAACTCACAACATGTAGGATGTTTTCCTGTAGATGTTTCATGAAAGAGACAAGATCAGAGAATACATCCTTGCAGTAGTTGCACTCATACTCCTTGACTTCAGTATGATTGCTAGCCAAATGCTGATAATATCCCTGCAAGATGTTGGTCGTGAACCTGCAGCCTGAGATTGAACATGTGTGCACAGCTATACCAGGCGCATGGCCCACATAGTGCTTCACAATGTGGCGGAGCAGGCTCTCAGGACCATCGCTAGAATACTGACAATGGGAACACAACAATGAACCTGATCGGTTACACTCAGCAACATGTTTCTTAAATTCTTGGGCATATAAGGAAGAATACCCACATTGTGATCCACAAACATAAAACGTCCATGTTGTTGTCACTTTGACAGGAGAAGGTGGGTTTCTGTTCAAATCTTTTTCTGATCCTGGCGCCAATTTTTGAGAGTCCTTTGCATCCCCTGTGGTGCAATCTCCCTGATCTGAAGAAACAGGTTTAGCAACGTCCTTACATTTTTCGTCACGATCCTGATTGGGTGTTATTGAAGGCAAGTGTCCTCCTGTATTATCAGCACCTACTGACATGACTGAGGACACAGTTCTTGAAGTATTCTTAACACGGGGCAGGTCAACCGCAAGATCTGGTGCTGCTGTGGATTTGTCCAACTCATCATTGTTGCTGGATTGCTGTTCCTTGAATGAAGGCTCCCCAATACTACTGGCCACACCACTGTCAGAGGCTTTGACATATTGGTCAGGAACCCCAGTTGGCAAAGTAACAGAATGATCCTCCACACCAGTTTTAGCACTTGCTTCATCCCCATGGATGGTGGGAGCTAAGCCTTTCGGTCTTGCTTCAGGAACAATAGCATTTTGTACAGGCTCCCTGGAAACAACCTCTGAAGAAATGTCTATTATACCTTGGCTGTGTTTTGATTTATCCACTTGATACTTCTGAGCCTTGCTTGGCTCATTTTGAGTGTTTGGAAGTTGAGAATCCACAGTGTTTGATACAGTTCTGTAGCCTTTAATTTCAAGGTAAGATGAATTGCCCACTAAGCCTGTCTTAAGTTTCTCCATGTATCCATCTGTTTTTGAACATGCTAGAATCTTCAATCCAGACACATCGGATGATTTACAATGAGGGCAGGGCATGTATGCATCATGTATGTGATTCCACAGATGTGCTCGGAAGCTGTTTTCATGTTTAAATCTTCCCCTACACATGGCACAGACAAACACACCATTGACAAGACCCACTGTAAACATGACACACACACGCTTAGATTGATCAGAAGGCTGCGGCTTATACACATAGCTGCCAGAAGTCAGAGTCTGTTTCGGCCCTTCACTTGGCGGGACATTCTTGGAGGAAACTGCATGTTCTACTTCTGATGGATTCTGTCTTTTTGGATGGGTGAGAATTTGGGTCTCAACGGGTGCTGTTTGATTTGATGACTTCACCTGCATGAAAGGCCCATATCCGGCTTTCTGAATGACGAGAACCGGACAGTTGGGATTCACAATTGATACATTTTGTGGAATAAACCCAGATGCAGCAGTAGAATTCAGGACCTGAGACGTGCTTGATGAGGATTGTTGTGATGGAAGAAAAAATGATGTCAAAAGAGGCAAATGCTGCGCAGCTGTAGGGGGTCGCGGTAATATTGTAATATTAGCACTTGGAGGCTTAAAAGCTTGAGTTATATCATGGAATTTCAGCTGTTTATCCTTAGATTTGGTGTTCCCATCAGGGCTTCCTTTACCTTTGACAGGCTGAAGTTCTCTTTCTGCTCTTTCTCCTTTTGATGAAGCTTTGGAAGACACTGGGGTCACACCAAACTGATTTACATTCGTGTTTAATGATACTGGAATGAGAATGGGCTGCATATTTGATTGTTGACCTTGATTCACTGGAACAGTGGCTGGATTCCCCAAAATAATTTTATTTGGGTCTGATGAAATTATATGGCTTCTGGGCATAATCTTTGGTGGAGATAGTGTTAGCTGTTGAACAACAGAGTTTGATGCTGGAGGAGATGTTAATACTGAGGTGAATCCTGTGTTTGAAGCATCTGACACTACAGGGTTTTTCACTCCACCACTAATATGATTGAGGTACACTGGTATCGCAGGTACTGTAAAACCTGTTGACTGAATCACCTGAACGTTCATACTCTGTGGAGAGATTGTTCCTGGCATTATACTTTGAAGGCTGTTATGAACTGGACTAGTTATAGGTTGGACAGTTGTTAGCGCTTGTGCTGGGATTGCTGCTTGGGTTGCTGCTTGGGTTGCTGCTGGAATTGCTGCTTGGACTTGTGCTGTGGTTGTTGCTGCAACTGTTTGAGGGACCGTTGCTGTTGCTGTTGCTGGTGCTGATGCTGAGACTGAGACTGAGACTGTTCCTAGGTTTGTTGTAGCCAATACAGTATCACCATCCCTTGGTTTCACCAACTGCTTTGTAAAGATAACATCAGGCGTACTATTCCTAGATTCTCCTCCTTGATTAACCATTGCAGTTTCCGACGTGTTGAATGATGTACTGAAGTCACTAGATCTAGGCTGTATAACATTTCCTTGGTCCGGGACTCTGTCCATACTGATCTGATTGACTTCAGCCTGATCACTTTGATCGAAACCAGGCTCTGGCACTTGCTTTGTACCCTGAACAGATTCCTCAGTGCCATGTGGTGGCATGCCACTGGTTTCTTCAGCCTTCTCATCCAACAACTTTGCTTCGTGATCTGTTTTCTTTTTTTTACAGGACCAGTACATACCATTCAATTTATCAGCAAAATACATACATGTTCCCTTCCTTTGGGCTTCTCGCATACATTCTTTAGCCTTCTTGATTGCCCTCAAACCACATCTAAGCTGTTTTCCGTTATGACTCTCTGACACATGCTTTCCGATATCAGATCGTGTAATAAAGTACTGTGAACAGTAAAGGCACTTGTATGGCTTCCATAAAAGATGTTGCATCACATGTTCTTCAAAGCTACCACCAGAACCTATTTCATCACAGAGAAAGCATTTGAATTTATCCTTTCTTTTAGAGTACCCAATGGAAATTCGACCCTTTTCAGGACTTTTTAACTTCAATTCCTGCTGGGGAGGTTTGTCTTCAGAATTGTTATCAGCTGTTTTTTCATCATCTCCTCCAGTTTGAACTTCTTCACCTGCTTGACATTCATCATCTTCAGTTTCAGCAACATCTGTTTCTTTCTCAGGACTCTTCATCATGTTCATGTCTCCTGCTTCTAAATATGAGGTTTCCTTGCTTTGTCCTTCTGCCACTTCACTGCTGCCAGACGATTGATGTTCCCCTATTGCAATACTGGTATCTTCCCTCCCTGCAGCAGTAGTTTGGACAGCATCACACATTTGTTTTACAGATTTAATTGAAGCTTGTGCATTTGACTTCTTCAAGTCAGGACTTTTGTCCTGAGCATCAAATTCTTCTCGCGTGAGTGTAAATGGGCTTAACATCACAAATCCATGAGCATTATGTGCTGTATCCTCCTTGGCAAATGTTGCTTTTGCAGCACTCTCTGGGTGAAAAACACCATCCCTCAGACTACCATCCTGATCATGGGCCACCTCTGTAACTGTCTGCTCTCTGGAATCATCTGTCAACTTTTCGTTTTCTGCCAATGGTTGTTCTCTTGACGGATGTTCATCAGGATGTTCCTTAACTGTACTGATGTCTTGATTACAGTCACCTTCCTTATCAAATTGAGAGTGATCCACATCAAAAGGTTGAGTTTCACAAGTCTCTTCTGTGTCATGTACCTTGTCTTGTGAAGAACAAGCGTCTTCATCAGGCTGTTCCATAATTTTGTTGTCTTGACTGACATTATCTTCAATACTGGACTGTATGTGATCCACATCAAAAGGTTGAGTTTCACAAGTCTCTTCTGAGTCATGTACCTTGTCTTGTGAAGAACAAGCGTCTTCATCAGGCTGTTCCATAATTTTGTTGTCTTGACTGACATTATCTTCAATACTGGACTGTATGTGATCCACATCAAAAGGTTGAGTTTCACAAGTCTCTTCTGAGTCATGTACCTTGTCTTGGGAAGAACAAGCATCTTCATCAGGCTGTTCCATTATTTTGTTGTTTTGACTGACATTATCTTCAAAACTAGACTGTATGTGATCCACATTAAAAGGTTGAGATTCACAAGCCTGTTCTAAATCTTTTTTAATGGGACAGCTGTTGATTCTATCTGTTCCATCACCAGTGTCACCTTCAGGAGATGTAGTGTCTTTTCTCTCTCCACTACCACCTAACTTCTCTTTTTCGCTGTTATTACCAATCTCTACACATTTCTCAGATCTTGCTCCTTGCTCAGTTTCCTGGGTCTGTTCATCACTCAAGCTTTCTGTGGTCTTCCTGGTCATGCCTACAGCTAATTCACTGGCATCCTGCACACCTTCAGTAAGATCTGTTTTCTTATTGCTGAGAAAATTATGGCTCTTTGCATCAACAGATTCTTGACACTGTGAATTTTGATCATTCAATTTCTGACCAGCACCAGACAAACCTTGCGAATGCTCGTGTTCAGTTTCACATTCATGCTTATCAGTGACCAACTCTCCTAAAGAGTCATCACCTCCAGAGTCTGTGTGTGCAGTGGATGGATCCTCACAGACAGAAAGGGGCGTTTCCTCTGGTATACTTTGATCATGTTCTAGCTGCTCTGCTATGGAAGACGAAGAACCATCTTGACTTGGTTTGCCAGTTGCTCCCTCTGGAACAGGTAGCTTTTGGTTTGTAAGAGTCCCTTGATCAGAACTTGTCTCATCTGTACTTGACTGATGGATTTCATCTGCGGGTGGATTATTTGAAAATGTGTCATCTAATTTATTCGAGGATTTGTCTTCATCAATATCAGCACAACTTGTTTCACATTCAACCTCATCAATGACCAACTCTCCTGAAGAATCACATTCTTCATGGTCAGTAGCTGCTTGTGAACTGGATACATCAACGTGATCCTCACAGGTAGAAAGGGGTGTTTCATCTATCAGATTTCGATCACGATTTGGCTGCTCTTCAAGGGGAGACAAAGAAACATCTTGACTTGATTCATTCTTATCAGTGACCAACTCTCTTAAAGAGTCATGATTTATAGGTTCTGTTTGTGCAGTGGATGGATCTTCACAGATAGAAAGGGGTGTTTCCTCCGGCATGCTTTGGTCATGTTTTGGCTGCTCTGCTATTGAAGACAAAGAACCATCTTGACTTGGTTCGCCAGCTGCTTCCTCTGGAAGCGGTTGCTTTTGTTTCGTAAGCACCCCATGATCAGAACTTGGCTCATCTGTACTGGACTGATGGATATCATCTGTAGATAGATTATTAGCAAATGTGTCGTTTGATGGATTTGGGGATTTATCTTCATCAATATGAGTACAACTTGTTTCTTCAGCAATCAATACAGACTTTCTTCCTTCATGCTTTTCCTCAGTATCAACAGGTTCTTTTGGAACAGGTTGCTTTGATTTGGAAAGATCCCCATGATCAGAACTTGTCTCAACTGTACTGGTCTGATCAACTGCATCTGCAGGTGGATTATTTGCAAACGAGCCATCTAATTCATTTGAGGATTTGTCTCCATCAATATCAGCACAACTTGTTTCACATTCAACCTCATCAATGACCAACTCTCCTGAAGAATCACATCCTTCATGGTCAGTAGCTGCTTGTGAACAGGATACATCAACGTGATCCTCACAGGTAGAAAGGGGCATTTCCTCTATCACATTTCTATCACGCTTTGGCTGCTCTTCAAGGGGAGACAAAGAAACATCTTGACTTGGTTCACCAGCTGCTTCCTCTGGAAGAGGATGCTTCAATTTGGTAAGGACCCCATCATCAAGACCTGTATCATCTGTACTTGGCTGATGAACATCATCTGTTGGATGATCATCAATGTTGGATCCATCAATGTGATCCTCACAGGTAGAAAGGGGTCTTTCATCTTTCAGATTTTGATCATGCTTTGGCTGCTCTTCAAGGGAAGATAACGAACTTTTTTCAAGTTTGTCATTTGATTCATTTATGGATTTGTCTTCAACAATATGAGCACAACTTCTTTCTTCAACAACTGAGACACACTCGTCCTTTCCATGCTCTGCCTCACTATCAGGATTTTGGCTGTATTTACCAGACACTTTATCTGAAACATTGTCGTACACATTCCCTAATGCAGCACATTTAAAATATGTGACATTTGCAATTTGTTGCTGGACAGTTTCTTTGAATGAATTGTCTACAAGTGTTTTATTTGATTCATTTGGTGGCTTGCCTGGAGGGAATGGTTCACGTGGTTCTTCATCTGCAGTTGACAGTGACTTTCTACAAAGTGCAACACTGACTGCACATACAGATGCTTCTTGGGTAACGGAGTTCACAGAATGTTCAGAAACAGTTTCAACTGACTCAGGCCTCCTATCTGAAACACATGGATGTTCCACTTTTAATTCCTCTACTCTATCAGTAGATGGAGGATGGTCCTTATCTACAGAACGTTTACTGTCCTCACTTCTTCCCTCCATGGGAATACACTCATCTGTTGGTTCAGGGGGAGATAGAGGTTCTGCTTGTGGTGGAGCTGTTGCAAAATTAACTGCAGTGTTACTCACTGCATCAGGTTTAAAACTTTCCCCAAGGTCATTCAGTGGGTCCACTTCAACCACTAATGGACCAGCATCAAATAGATCATTCAAAGGTTTGTCTTCTTCAATGACATCCTTTTCAGTTTTTTTCTGCATGCTTGATTTCTGATCAGTACGGCAGTCACAGACTTCTTTCATTCCAGCAATTACCTCTGAGTTGTTGTCCTCAGAATTTTCCTTTTCAAGACCACTGTTGGCATCTTTGGCCTCTTTGTGGGCATTCAGGACTCCAGCCATTACCTCTGGGTTGTTGTCCTCAGAATTTTCCTTTTCAAGACCACTGTTGGATTCTTTGGCCTCTTTGTGAGCATTCAGGACTCCAGCAATTACCTTGGGGGTGTTGTCATCAGTATTTTCCTTTTCAAGACCACTGTTGGCATCTTTGGCCTCTTTGTGGATATTCAGGACTCCAGCCATAACCTCTGAGTTGTTGTCCTCAGAATTTTCCTTTTCAAGACCACTGTCGGATTCTTTGGCATCTTTGGAAGCATTCACGACTCCTCCAGCTTCAGTTAGGCACTCAGCATCTTCTGATGGATGGCAAACCACTCCAGCTTTTGGACCAGGCTCTCCTGGTGCTTCTTGATGATCCAAAGCCGACTTTTCTGCATCTGTCTCATTAACAGTGCTGCTACCAGATGCTGATTGTGATCTTTCAGCGGGATTAGAGTCATCATTTGTTTGGGGTGCCAACTTGTCATTCTGCTCCTCAGGGTCAGTTACTACATTCTGAGCACATTTTTCATCCATGACATTAGTTTCAGTTCCTGCTGCAGCCTGACTTTCAATAGCATTGTCTGAAGGCAAATTCTTTTCTGTTGAACACAATTTACCGCCATCTACCTCATCTTCTGATGGATGACCTCCCGGAACATCCACTGTGTCCATCTGTGGAGATGAACAAAGAATGTCTATACATTGGTTAAAGTTACTGCTCTAAGGGGCCAACCATTTAATATTTTTCTGAAGGGATGGGAATTTTATTAGAAAGATGACATTTTTTCAGTCAGTGCTTCAAGACATACTATTTATTTTCCAAAAACTTCTTTCCACATAACACATTTATCACAGAAATCCAGTAGTCCATGCAAATCAAGTTTTTTTATCTCTTTTTTTAAAACCCAAAACAATTTTTTCCCCAGCATTTTTAGAAAACGTTTCAAAAAGGTTTTAACCCTGCACCCTATTGGACAAGACGGCATGAAGAGTTATCCTGGAGTTTATAGTTGTGATATGAATAGCAGTGAGTGAGTAAGTCTGGTTTTACACTGTTTTTAGCAATATTCCAGCAATATCACATCAGGGAACACCAGAAATGGGCTTCAGACATTGTACCCATGTGGGCAATCGAACCTGAGCCTTCGTCATTGCAAGTGTTTGCCTGCTTGTACTAGTTCAGACTTATGATGACTTAATAGTACCAGCCCACTGATATACCATGCCCCATATACCATGCCATTCAGACACAGTATACTGACCCTGAGCCAACCAGACCTTGTATTAGCCCCTTAAACGCAGAGTGCCAGGCAGGGTAACAACAATTACCATTTTTAAAAGTCTTTAGGTATGTTGCAGCTGGGGATTGAACCTACAACCTTCGGCTCTCAAGGCAGACACTCTATCCACTAGACCATGGAGGGGATCTTGAGCATGTTGAGTGCCTCTTTCTGATTTTAAACATGTAGGATCAGGAACATGACCTTGCTTTTATCAGATGTTGCCTCAAGATTTTTTGAAAACGTAATAAGTGTTCATTGAATGGCCTGAAAATAATTGTTGTGAGTCACAAAAAACATTCTGTCTCTAACATAAATTAGAGAAAACCTAAAATAACAGGGGTTGAAAAATCCACTCATCCGCTCGTATTGACAAGTAGCAGCATGTGCAGGGCGAGAAAGAAATGTAGAAACCTTGGTCCTATCGGTCGAGAACCTCTTTCAATTGTATCAATTCATCTTTTATTATTCTTATTATAACAAGCGTATAGTTGACAAAGTCATCTATATCCCCTGCCCATTTTAACATGTTATGGTCCCAAACCAGGTAACTGACCCAACATTTCTCTAAGCCCATGTCAAAATGGAATGGAAATTCTAAAATTAACATTTCTAAAACTCTGTAATATCAAATGGCACTAGTTCAGTATGCGCTTTATACATAGACATGCAATGTTTGGTAAGTAAATATTTAACAGTTTATTTGTTATACTCCTTAAGTAAACCAATCCTATATTAAAACTTAAATCCAACTTGTTGTCATGGAAACATAAACAATAAAAATTTCTAAAAGTGCTATCTATCAAAAGGCACCAGTTCAGTATGTGCCTGGTAGACATGCAAAGTTTTGTAAGAAAGTATTTAACGGTTTTTGAGTTACGCTCTGGAAACGAACAGCACCCTTATAGAACCTAAGTCCAACTTGTTGCCATGGAAACGGAAAACATAAAAATTTATAAAACTCCTAAATAGCAAAAGGCACCAGTTCAGTATGTGTCTCTTAAACATGCAAAGTTTTGTAACAAAGTATTTAACAGTTTTTGAGTTATGCTCCGGAAACGCACAGCACCCTTATAGAACCTAAGTCCAACTTACTGCAATGGAAACGTAAAAAATAAAAATTGATAAAATTCCTAAATAGCAAAAGGCACCAGTTCAGTATGAGTCTGATAGACATGCCAAGTTTCGTAGAGAAATATTTCACGGTTTTTGAGTTACGCTCTGGAAACGAACAGCACCCTTATAGAACCTAAGTCCAACTTTGTCCAAGTTTTTGTTGGAAAGTATTGAATGGGTTTTGAGTTATGCCCCAGAAACAAACTCTACCCTATAGAACTTAAGTCCAACTAGTTGCAATGGAAACGTAAAAAATAAAAAATTATAAAATTCCTAAATAGCAAAAGGCACCAGTTCAGTATGTGCCTAGTAGACATGCAAAGTTTTGTAAGAGAGTATTTAACAGTTTTTGAGTTATGCTCCGGAAACGAACACCACTCTTATAGAACCTAAGTCCAACTTGTTGCCATGGAAACGGAAAACATAAAAATTTATAAAACTCCTAAATAGCAAAAGGCACCAGTTCAGTATGTGTCTCTTAAACATGCAAAGTTTTGTAACAAAGTATTTAACAGTTTTTGAGTTATGCTCCGGAAACGCACAGCACCCTTATAGAACCTAAGTCCAACTTACTGCAATGGAAACGTAAAAAATAAAAATTGATAAAATTCCTAAATAGCAAAAGGCACCAGTTCAGTATGAGTCTGATAGACATGCCAAGTTTCGTAGAGAAATATTTCACGGTTTCTGAGTTATGCTCTGGTAACGATTTCGGCACGCACGCACGCCAAACACATGCACGCACACACACACAGAACCCATTTCTATATCCCACGCCAACTTCGTTGGGGCGGGGGATAATTACATGTCACTCATATAAATAGAAAGAACACTTGACAACTGTGTGTTGAAGAAATAAACAGTATCACATCCAGAAAAACTACATCATATCCCTTCAGCAAATTCAGGTAAACGAACAGTTGGTAACAAACTGAAATTTGAGATAAAACATCACTAGACATGTTGATTGACCGTTTAAATTGTATTTCCTGTTATGCAAGGCATTGTTTTACATGCAGAGATTAAGATAACTTGTTTACTTTTTCGTAAACTAAGCCGGAAACAGCAATCATCTGTAAATACGTTTTCTTACAACATGTTCAATCTACATGATCTACAGGTGAATCGGTAAAAAAATCACCAAATAATATAACTTCAAAGAATTTGGATGCAAGATTGGAAGATTTGAATCTGAAACTATTATTTAATCAGGTACACAATTTTCCAATATTGTGTTATTTTAGTTGCAGCTCATTGCTTTTGCTGGATATTTTTACGTAAGGAACAATTTAACCAGTCACCCTCGGAGCACTCGCGATCGCGGTCACGAAAACTTTATGTTGATAATATAATAATAGTCAAACTACAACAAATGTGACTTTTAACAAGTCAAGGTATGACACTTGTGATATATGTATCAATTCACTGTCAATTAAAATTTATTTCAAGGTGTCAATAGCTGTAATCTGACTGTGGTTGCTGTAAATAACGGTGAGTTGTCCGATCTTCTGATCACTTCACACGATTTCGTAGAAATTGATTTAAACAATATTGATTAAAATTTTTAATAAAATTAATAAAATAGATAGCTAACATAAGCCCACATATACAATGAACACCATATAATAATATACAATAACCAGACAGTGTAATTACAAGATTAAATGGTGAACTTCAGTACAGATTTGTTTCCGGTGTTACGTGCTCAAAGTGAAAGTGAATGCAGCGAGGATAACGGTTGATGTATGGGTTTTCAATCGAGGACAATTGTGTTTGATGAGAAAAAACAGGATTTGACTATCAAACACTTAAATAAAGGAGTTTTTCTCCAAAACAGTAAGATTGTATTGTCTGTCATAAACATCATCAACTATCAGTTAAAAAATAACTTCAGAAAGGAACAGTTAAAAATAACTTTTCCATAAAAATTTCCAGGAAGAGTAGGAAACATGTTAAATGCTGTGAACATGAATAAATTACATTTTAAACCTCAGCCAGCACAATATGTAAAATTAATTTTATTTCATAAATTACTTTGATTACAGAAAAAAAATTCAATAATAACTGAGATCATAAAAATTAATAAAATGTAAAAGGGCATATAAAAATATTGCAGGTCAAGTACAAAACAAGAGTTTGACACTAACGTGGCTAAATCCCCCGCCCCTGTTGCAGAATTTATGACATAATAAAATCTAAACAAATCCTAACCTTTTTTAACCGAGGTGGAACTTGTCATGGAAATTGTGAAAAAAGGAAGAGTTTGGAACAGAAGTCCATCTTGCTACCATGGAAACGTAAAATAATAAAAAATTCTAAAATTTCTAAATAGCAAAAGGCACCAGTTCAGCATGTACCTGACAAACCTGCAAAGTTTCATGAAAAAATATTTAACGGTTTATGAGTTATACTCCGGAAACGAACCCTACCCTCACAGAACCTAAGTCCATCTTGTTGCCATGGAAACGTAAAAAATAAAAATTTCAAAAATTTCCAAATAGCAAAAGGCACCAGTTCAGTATGAACTTGACAGACCTGCAAAGTTTCATGCAAAACTATTGAACGGTTTCTGAGCTCCGGTAACGAAACGTGACGGACAGATGGATGTTGGGCGAGGGAAAATAATATCTACTTGCCCTGCGGAAAACCCACAAGAAATTATTATGCTGCAGACTTTTGAAAAAAATATTGCCTGCCACATAAATTACATTGTTTGCCTTGTGTTTTTTGTTTTTTTTAAAAGTTCAGGCTCAGATTTAAAAAAAATTAAAAAAAACAATAGTTATCATGTTGAGAATACTACCTCTATTACATCAATGTTATATATCCTGTATTTTGTCTGCAAACTCACTACAACTAGAATTTCAGATCCTCTTCACTATCAATTACACATGACTAGTTGTTCCCCTAATAGCACGGTGTGCATGGTGGGGAAAAACGTCACTTCTTTCAAACATTAAAATTCATTCTACTGACATGAATGGGGGGATGGGAGGGAGTAAATCTGATGTTATAGAAGAAGTATTTTCTTAGAATTATAAACAATATCTATCTATAAACAAAACTTCATAAGATGTTACCTTATCCTCTTAGAAATCCACATTTCCGGTTCTGATATCACTTCCAGTTTTGAAGTTACTTCTGGTATTTTATCTCATCATTATACTGTTTGATGACATCATTTCCTATTCTTACAGTTCGTTACGTCACTTCCAGTTATCTTTTATCCATGTGACATTTATAATTTCTGGTGACGTCATTTATGATGTCACTTCCGGAGATAATCTGATGATATCACTTGCAGTTTCCATAAACTTCCAAATATGACATCACTTCCGGTTGTTTGACATTTGAATATCTTGATAACAAGTTAGAGGTATAATGTGAAACGAAATGTGGTCTTTGTCTATCCTACCCTGAATAGCTAAAGCTGAGCAAAAGGTCTTCCTACCTTCTGAGGCTGTCAATGTTGAATTCTCGCACCTGCCCCTTTTTTTTCCATAGGATGAAAAAGTATGGGTTAATGATGGTTTGTGCTGCTACTAAGGGTCCCAGAGAATAGATACCCACTAAGTGTCTTGGCAACTGGACACAACTTGCTAAGCTCATTGCAAATTCCCATATTTCGTAAGCGGAGCAGGACCAAATTACTGGAGGAGTGTCCTGTGCTTGTCGGAAACTAGCTGCGATAGTAGACTTCAGCCAACAAGCAACTGTAGCTTTAGTAATGTCATTGTTCGAAAGAGGCTTGCAGGAAATGAATAGTCATTTTAAAGAAAAGGTCTGACCTGAGCTTGTCGTACAACGCTGCGTCGAGGAAGATGATCTTCGATCAATAGGGTAAGAAGTCAAGGGAACCACGCTCTGCTTGGCTAAATCAGTGCAATCAGGATGATCATGCAATCTGACAGTTCTTTTTTCTGTAGTACCTTGTCCAGGAGGCACCAAGGGGAAATGCATAGGCGAAGAGACCCGCTCTTTACATTGATAGAGCCTCAACATGATGTAGGATTGTAGTGCGTTGATCCAGCCCAAAGCTGTAATCTTCCCCTGGAGTGACGTTACGTTTCCCAGGAGAGACATCTACCAATGAATGGGACGAGTAGGTCGAGACAGGACCGTGTTGATCATCAAGAGAGTCTTGGTAAATCAATCTTCCAGGGTACAGAGGCGTCCGCTGTGAAGTTGAATCGAGCTCCAATGTACACAATGTCATGGACTGGTATGATTTCTGACTTGGTCGGGTGCACAAAAACCCCTTGAGACGTAATAAGATGTATCAGAATGATCATGTTCTGATGGAGTTGATCTTTGTCTTGGTCTTCCGAAAGGAAACCCTCCAGGTATCAGTGAGGATGTACGAAATGTGGATGGGCGAACCTGACCATGGGCGTTGTTATCCTGGTGATGAGCCAAGGAGCTATCAAGATTCTGAATGTCAGTACTTGAAACTTGTCAGCTTGGACAGCAACTGGAGGTATTTCCTTGCTGATTGGTGAAAGGGTAACATGAAATAACACATCTTGTAAATCAAGGCTCCTCACTGACTCCATCTGGAATTTGGGAGAAGGTACCAAAAAGGATTTGTTGAGAACCCTGAGGTCCAGTGATAGAAATTGGCATTTGTCCTGTAGTCCTTGCAAAACTGCCCAATAGTTAAGGTATCATAAGAACTAGGGTTAAGGGTTTTGGTACATGTTACCATTATAAGGACAAGTGGACTAAAAATGTTAGTTTCTATCACTGAGATCAATAATCATCCTCATGTCCAGGGAGTTCTTTAGGACCAAGAAAACTGGAGAGTAAAAAAACCCATGCTGTCCAGTTGTATTATCCCAAATTCACATTTTCATCAACCCACTTCGCTGTTCGATTTCCTCAAGCCATACGATGGAGTTTTTGACTGCGCACAACATATGAAATAGTTATTTTCCCAGAAAACAGGACAGGGTGTGAGCATTATACACAGGGAAATACAGTATTTTAGTCGACAAAATTCAAAACAGGACCAAGGACATTGGGAATTCAATTATTTGAGCAGGCACTTAAAGACACTCAAAGACATTCAATATTAAGTGCATGCTTACTTGGCATTTCTCTTAGCTTAAATACAGCATTAGAAATTGGCACTAGTCCTGTAGTCCTTGCCAAACTGGCCAAAAGTTAAGGTATCATGAGGACTAGTAGAAAATTGCCATCATTTTATGACAAGCAGACAGACAAATGTTTGTTTCTACACCTGAAATACTATTTTAATACAAATGAGTGAGTGAGTATGGTTTTACGCCACTTTTAGCTATATTCCAGCAATATCACGGCGGGGGACACCAGAAATCGGCTTCACACATTGTACCCATGTGGGGAAACGAACCTGGGTCTTCGGCGTGGCATGCGAGCGCTTTAACCACAAGGCTACTTGACCGCCCCATTTTAATAGGAATGTTTATTGGAAGTTTTGATATTATAATTATGGTTGCACACGGAAAATGAGCCACAATTGTCTGTAGCTCACCTGAAGAAATAATTTTATGACATTGTAACCTTAATTCGGAAGAAGATCTATGGTTGGTTACAAACAAATGAGTGCAAAGGATTCTTGAGAAAAATGACTTTAGAAACACTGTTATGACGACGATCTTGCACGCATCTTGCCTTAGTCCAACTCAGATGTTCCTATAGTCACTAACATTCGCACACAGTTTAAGCTCTGCAACATGTCATTCTAAAGAATAAGACCTAAAATATTTTTGTAACAAGCATGAAATACTCATATCCCCCGCCAATATGACATGAGTTATGCTCCGGAAATGAACACCACCCTTGTAGAACCTAAGTCCAACTTGTTACCATGGAAACGTAAAACATAAAAATTTATGAAATTCCTAAATAGAAAAAGGCACCAGTTCAGTATGTGCCTAGTAGACATGCAAAGTTTTGTAAGAGAGTATTTAATGGGTTTTGAGTTATGCTCCAGAAACAAGGTCATATAGGTCGTTCAACTGCACAGTCAGTATTTGGATTACTAGGTACTTTTTCTACAGTATTCCCTAACACAGAGAGAGCTCTCCTTGAGATATATGTCCTTTACCTTGTTTTGATGGCCAAAGCAAAGATTGTTTTGTAAGCCAATGGGAAACCAAATTGGCTATGTATCACACACTTGCAAATTCATAATGAAACATGCAAAAAATGCTGAGTAATGGCTGAAAATGACATTTTCAATATGGCTGCCATGGCATCAATGTAGTATTCATACCATCATCCTTTAATTACAATACTTTCTGAATAAAACTGATTACAAGCTTTCATGGACCCTCTGATCCGATGTCGGACACCTTGTCCACATGACCACACTGTTAACCACGTCAGCAAGCTGTGGGATGTCTCCACGTCCTGCTACTACAAGCTTTTTTTTCATCCTGAATGAAGGGAGTGACCTTGACCTCCATTCTTTATCAATCACATGGAATAATGTAACTGCCCCCTCAGTGTTAAAGACGTCGTTTGATGACCCAAGAAGTAGGAAGATGCACATGCATGCTTGGAACTGAGTTAACAATGTCACATTGAAGTCATGTTGCAAACATCTTTGGTGTCAGCCAAAGTGTGATCAGCAGGGCATGGAATCGATACCAGATGTTTGGATCAGCAACCCAGCTACATGCAGGCAGTCGACAGCATTCCACCACACAGCAGGAAGACAGGTTTCTCATGATTGAAGGAAGACATCACTTTGCGACTGCCACAACACTCAGAAATAACCTGCAGAAGACCAGTGGCGATAAAGTTTCTACTTGGTGTGTCAAGTTACGAAAGGGCATGAATTCGCATCCATCAACCCGACATCACTGGCAAGCATGATTGGATTGGGCTAAAAATCACATCAATTGGACAGAAAAGGAATGGGCTCCAGTTCCCTTTCACTGATGAATCGAGATACTGTCTCAGTTTCACAGATCGTCGTACTTGAGTGTGGCATGGACAAGGAGAAAGACTTCAGTATTCCAACGTAGCCGAACATGACTGCTATGGAGGGGGTGTTCAAACATGATTTGGGGTGGGATCAGTAGAGCTTGAAGAAACGATCTACATGTCGTTGATCTGGGCACGTTGACAGGTGTGCACTACAGGGATGACATTCTGGATATTTATGTGAGACTGTATGCCAGTGCAATTGGACCAGAACGCACGACCTCATCATGCCAGGGTCGTTGATGACAACTTAAGAACACAAGACCATTGTCTGCCTGGATTGCCCGACCCGGTCACCTGACCTAAATTCCATCGAAACTACAAGCTGCAGATTGCCCTCTCATGACCCCCTGTAATTCCGGCAACTTTACAGGAACTCGGCAATGCTCTTACAGAAGAGTGGAACAGTCTTCCCTTGGCAGCCACCCAGACATGTATTGGGAGCATAAGACAATGGTCCCATCACTTTTTTTTGGACAATGAATTTGTTTTCATGATTTTTGGTCAGATATTCTCATTTTGACGGGTGATCTGACTGATTATTGGTCACATGTTGTTTGTTGGCATTGTGTGGCACATGACAACAGACGTTTGTTCATTAAACATGTCTCATGCAATATGTCCATTTCAACAGATGCATACAATTCGATATAGTGCCTTTTAAAATGGTGATCCTTTGATTAGTATAGTTCATCTTTATTGTCTTCGCTTCGCGAAAAATGTCTTACTTTTGACTTTGTCCCGAGGTTTGAACCATGTTTCATAATTTGACCACAACCTTGACCTTACATGGCGGACACCCAAAAGTTAATATGACTGAGACCTTACTTTAGACATAACGTATATCAATCTTTATCATATTTAACTGGAATATTGCTAAAAGCTGCATAAAACCATACTCACTCACTCACTTTATTTTCAAATTTCAAAGAAAAATACCCCAGATATGTGCACAAGCTTTCTTCATGCCAAGTTCACACAAAATACCCATGACCTTCAATGTCATCCAATCATATGTCCCCATGTCCTCTAACATCCATTAAAAGCATGTGGCTGAGAAAACCGACTGGAAGAACAGTCAAATCAGAGCAAACACATAAAGCAGCCCCCGGGGCATAGACCTTGGCACAGTTCCACAAAGCGATCTTAGCGCTACGACTTGTAAGCCAGTGTTAAAGTATGGGAGTTATGATCACCTTAGCGCTAAGATGGCCTTGAGGAACGGGGCCCTGATTCCCCACCAATTAATCACTCCGTTAATCCCATTATAACTCATTAAAAAATAAAACAATTTAAAAGTTCAATTGCTGTGAGTCATATTGAACTGTATGGAACAGCCAAAGAAAAAAGCCTGAATGACTAGCGATGAGCATAATGAGAAAACTGTTACATTGTCTTCTGTGGATATTAATCAGTCAGCACTGCCCTTGCCTTTTGACATTTTACTTGACACGGACTAGCCTGCAAGCGTTAATTGTACATCCTGAACCCATTATACTGAAAATATTTCAGGTATCTCAAGGCCGTCGTCAACTTTTTTTTGACAGGGGGGGGGGATATTTGTACTGGTAACACTTGTCCCCAACTTGATTCAAATAAAACTCTTTTCTATAAAAAAAAATAATCTAGGAGGGGCAACTGCCCCCTTGGCTGGCTACAGCACTGTATCTTCATACATTCTGGTACTGGGGCTTGTTAGGCCTAAATCAGGCAGTTTCAACACCATATTAGGTCAAGAATTCCATATGTCTATATTTGGACTGAGTCATCGCCCATCGTATACAAAAGGGCGTGTTCCACACCCAAGCTGAACAGGCATTGAATCTACACTCTCAGATTGAAAGTGTTAAACTCTGGTCTAAATAATGATAGGGTACTAAACAACGGAACCTACTTACATTCAAAGACGACCCAGATGCATCATCGCATCATAATTATTCCACTATCGGCTCGCAGGCATGTCAACCAACGTGATAAGCCATGAGGTCGTGCTGCGCGTATATTTATACGATGATAGTGTAATCACGTGATCGAATCTGACAAATGGAAGGCGCGAAAATTTATACTGCCTTTCTAGCAGTTACGCCCCTTGGGTATCGGCAGGGTAAAACGAAGCGATGACCTACAATCGGGTTTTTTCCAGGTCAATGTGATCACGTGACAGGGCTGTTCCGTGCCTCTTCGATTAGAACAACGACGACCACGGTTAAATTTATCAACGAAGTGCAACTCTTGTATTGATCAAGCACTATCTATTATCTGCATGCTTCATTGTGTTTGTATTGTGACCCAGCAACAGTAATATTGTCCTGTGTTGACAAATAGTTATGTAAATTCGACATTAGCACGGACACAACAATTACACTTTACAGCTGAGTGATGTTTACTTGTTGACAAAGGCAACACTTCGTTCTGTGCTTCGACAGGCAGTTGTTTGGCAAAACGCCAATCTAAGTAGGCCAATCGTATCAGCCACAGTGGTAACATGTGGAAGGTATGATTGAGATAGTGTGTCCTAAATATAGACCCCATCGCGTGTTTGGGAGCATAACCCAGTAGCAAGCTTCTATCAGGAAGGCTATGGGTTTCACATAATAAACACTACTCATCGGCCTTTATAGATTTCAAGTGCTGTTGCGGAGTTGTAAAGGTC
The DNA here is from genome assembly GCF_022045235.1 of Haliotis cracherodii. NCBI lineage: Eukaryota > Metazoa > Mollusca > Gastropoda > Lepetellida > Haliotidae > Haliotis > Haliotis cracherodii. The sequence goes on from NW_027266272.1 coordinate 17,884,213, forward strand.
GTATTTATGGGAGACTGGACATTCTTGAGATAGTTCTCTTTTCTCATTAAATAGACCAGTGACGTTGTATTGGCTGGAAATAACTCTTTTATGCCAGGGGCGGTCGGGTAGCCTAGTGGTTAAAGCGTTCGCTCGTCACGCCGAAGACCCGGGTTCGATTCCCGACATGGGTACAATGTGTGAAGCCAATTTCTGGTGACCCCCGCCTTGATATTGCTGGAATATTGCCAAAATCGGCGTAAAACCATACTCGCTCACTCACTTTTATGCCAAGCAACAGCAAGCAACAACGAAAGACATAAAATACATTATCACAAACAGTGAATATTTAATGAATTGAACTGAATGAAACATGTGACCGAATAAGGCCGAATGGAGTGCATATCACGCGAACTTGAGGCAGGAGAAATTGGGTTTGACGTCGCATCCAAGATTATTGCTACCGCCTCTGTGGTCTAGTGGTAGAGCGTCCGCCCGGAGAGCCGAAGGTGGTTTGATCCCCGACCGCGTCATACCAAAAGACGTTAAAAGATGGTACTTGTTGTTACCCTGTCTGGCGCCCGGCATTAAGGGGCTAAAACAAGGACTGGTCGGCTCGGAGTCAGTTTACTGTGTCTGAGTGGGGTATTCATTTTAAACAGCGGCATGGTATCTCAGTGAGCTAGCACTATAAATCGGCATCAGTCCGGACTAGTACAAGCAGCCCCACAAACACACACACGTACATGCACGTCGCTATGTAAGTTCAATAATCTTGGACGCGACGTTAAACCCCATTTCACCTCACCTCACCTTCAATCAGATTAATGCACTTATATAGCGACGTATGGGCACGGTTCGCGTGCGTGCGTGCGTGCGTGCGTGCGTGCGTGTGTCTGCTTGTACTAAGTATTAACAATACAGATCCAATCAAAGTATACCACCCCCCATATTTAAGAGTTACTTTACTTACAACCTGCTGTTGTATAACTGGCTTCAGGAAATGCTTACCCTTTTCGCGAACATCTGGTGTCATCACTGATTTACAGTGATCCATTCATATATACTGAACAACAAAAGTTCCTGTGACATTGAATAAGATTTTTAATGCAAAGTTATGTTTTTTACCAAATCTGAAACAATTTCGGTTTGCAACAGATAAAAGACTCCTGTAAGTGTGCAAATGGTTAAATTGGCCATACTGACTTCAGAAAATGCGTGATTTCATAAAAACAACAACCCATGAACATGCCAACATGTCAATTTACAAATCAATAGCGTGTGTGTCCACCTCTGGTTGCGATGCAAGCAACACATCTTTGTCTCATGGAATGGACGAGGCGTCGCACAAAGTCCTGTGGGATATCTCCATATCTGCTGGAGTTCCTGGGGTGTCTGTGGAACGCGTGGTTGACGTCGAAGGCTCCGATCCATCTCATCCCACATGTGCCCGATTGGTGAGAGATCAGAGGCGCGAGCTGGGCAGGGGATGACATTCACGTTCTTTTGTTGAAGAGAATCCTGACCAAGTCGAGCAATAGGAGGCCGGGCGTTGTCTTGTTGAAAGGTAATGTCATTTGTTGTTGAGTATATTTTTTTTGCCTTTAACAGGGACTGTGAAAATGGCATTAGTCCGATTAGTACAGGCAGCCACACACGCACGCACGTACGCACGTACGCACGCACACATGCATGTCGCTATATAAGTGCAATAATCTTGGACGCGACGTTTAACTCCAGTTCACCTCACCTCCATGTTGAAATGACAGGTTTTGTTAACTGTTGACAGGCATTTATCTAGTGCACATGGGTTTGTAACAGACATTTGCAGCTACAAGATATACGGTAACTAGCAATGTCATAGTACTGTAAGGAGCCTATCACTTAGTACTCGGGCACTGCTAACGACCATGTATCTTGTAGCTGCTAATGTTTTATATCACAAGACCCCGTGATCTAGTGGGCTAGGGGGCACGGTCGGCCCAGTCGTCTAAGGCGCGATTCGCTATGCAGAGTTGCGTCCCTTCGGACGCGCCAGAAACCTATGATTGTGGGTTCGAATCCCGGTTCGCCCCGATTATGTTTCTAGGTTTGTCAGCACCAAACCCGTGCTCGTGGGTTTCATCGAAGTGGTAAACGTCTGAGACCTGCATCACTTCGGGCTTTCCTCCCACATTAAGCTGACACACCGTGATATAACTGGAATACTGTTAAAAGCGGTATTAAACCCAACTCACTCACTCTAGTGGGCTAAGGTTCCTTTAAACTTAATTAAAGCTACGTTTACAAAGTGCTGACACTTGTAGTGACCATTTATCTTAGTTTTTGCATAACATACCCTGTGATCTAGAGGACTAAGGCTCCTTTAAAATGTTACTGACATTGGTCGTGACCATAATGCTATCTTGTAGATGTTGATGTTTTGTATTCCTATCTCCAGAGGTCCAGGACAATTTGTCAACAATGAAAGCAAACACAATCGAAGTTGACTGAGCAAACAAGTATGTGAAATGCTGGACTTCCTCAATGATAACACCTTCCTGAGCAAGGGAGTGGACTATCATGGTATAACATTTATACTAAGTTATCTTATAATAATTAGATCTACATCAAGTGCTTTTATGAGTTATCATGGTGTAATATTTATACATCATTTCATATAATTATAGTTTAGCAAGTAATAATTATCATGGAACTGTTCTGGGTGAACAAAACCTTCCAAATGGCGTGCTGGTTTTTCTTGGGGAATTAGTCAGCAAAGAGCCGGAGTCACAGGAGACTAATCACAATTTTATTTACAAGAACAATTAACAATTTACAATATACTTAGAAAATAACTAAGGGTGCCTCAGAGAGGGAACTAAGGGAGCCGGGTGAGGTGGGTGTTTGTATGTTTATTGGATTTTGGATTGGTAGATTATTTAGTTTTTAGATGCGCTTAATTAGGTCTGTTTTGATTAGGATTTGCCTAGGGCCTTGAAGTTTTCTAGTTTATTTTGAGGGTTTAGTATTTCATCTAGAGTAGGAACCTTATTTAGATACACGGCCAAACTCCAAACAAAAAGACAAGCACAGCATACAAAACAACCTCTGCTACCCACACCACAACCAAACAACACCCCACACTTAAACTCGGCATGGGATGGCATCCTGCAAAGAGTACATCCAGCACCCAAAACACACATCCACCACACGTCCATCCCACAACCCTCCACTAGCACATTCACAACATCCACACCTGCACGCAAAACAAGTAACAATACGCCCGCCACAACCCAACCCGGCACCATACAAACCACAGCCGCTATGGCAACAACAACCGATCCCAAGCAATCACAACCCGAAAACCTAGACAGTAAGGAAACCACATCCAGACCACAAACACAAGCACGCACGCAAACCACCCCCATAGAATGTGAGGAAACTAAACTTAACAACACAGAAGAATATGAATGCACAACCGAGGAAGACATAAACGAAATAACTCTCTCAACCCCCCAAAAAACCAAAACCTTTAAACACAGGCCTCAGCAAATGTCAAACAACAAACTAAACAACTTAACCATCCTTCTCGCATACATGCTAAAGGAAATAAACCCAAACGCTAGCACTAAAGCTTTCTATACCGTAGCAAATAAGCTTAAACTGACAACCCTTACCTTCGAATTCTTCAGCATAGGCCTCGAATTAGTTAGCCCTACCTCAACCAAGTAAAAACCCCTAGCCTAAATAAAAACCTAACCTCCAAACACTAAAAGCCCAAATAATGGAAGGCCTAAACATATTTCAGTGGAATGCCAATGGACTAAATTCCCACGGCCACGAACTAAAAGCAAAATTTAAACAAGATAAGGGCCCGCACATTGCCTGTATCCAAGAAACCAAATTCTCAAAAAAATCTAAATTTACTCTACCAAACTACAACTCAGTTAGAACAGACCGAGCCAAACCTAAAACCGCTAGAGCCGCAGGAGGATTAATAATACTAATCAGAGAAGACATTAACTATGAAGAAATCAAAATAAACACACCAAACCTAGAAGCAAACGGCATCCAAATAACTCTCAAAAACCAAAAAATAAACATCATTAACGTATACCACTGGGCAGAACAAAAAATTCAAGCTGAGGACCTAAACAAATTACTGCAAATAAGCAATAAATCAACTATATTCCTAGGAGACTTTAACGCTCACCACCCCACCTGGAGCATAGATGAAAAAATAGATAATCATGGCAAACTAATCTCTGAATGGATAGAAACAAATAACCTTGTACTCCTAAACAATAACCAACCAACTAGATACGATAAGAAAAACCATAAAATGTCGGCTATCGACCTAACCATATGCACTCCAGATCTGGCCCAAAGTACTCAATGGGAAGTTCACGACGCCCCACTAGGTAGTGACCACTTCCCTATAAACATTACCATAGGCAATACAAACGTTCCTACCCAAACAGAAAACCTAGAACCAAAATTCAACTATAACCAAGCTAACTGGGACAAATTTCAGGATATCTGCAACCAAGCCAACCTAACCAAACTAGAAAATAAGGACCCAGAAATCTACTGCAAAAACCTAACAGACTACATAATTAACGCAGCCAAAGCATCAATACCTTATAAAACAAATAACGTAGGCAAACCCTCGGTACCATGGTGGAACGAGGAAATAGAACAAACTAGACGCAAACGTAAAACAGCCTTCAATAGAGCCAAACGCGACCATAACCATATAACGGTAGCTCACGAACTAAACCACAAGGTCCAAAAACTAGTCAAAATAGCTAAAACCAAAGATTGGAAATTATTTTGTGAAGGAGTAAATAATCGCACAGATGCCAGAACAGTCTGGCGAAAAATCCACGCCATTAGAGGCTTAAAACGTCACAAAAAAACACCCAACATAAACAATTCAACCAACCCTACCGAAAAGGCAAATAACCTAGCAAACCACTTCTCGGCCATAAGCAGCAACAATAACTTCAGCGAAAAATTCCAACAAAAACTTAAAGCAGAAGCCAAACCTACTAAAGTACCAAATAATGATAACCTCGAAATAAACCAACCTTACTCAATGGAAGAACTCCAGTACGTACTCCAAAATAGGAAAAAGGGAACTGCCCCAGGACTAGACCTAACATCCTACCAAATAATCAAAAAACTCCCCCCCAACCTACTCCAGGCACTACTTAAACTATATAACCTAATCTATCAAAACGGACAGGTACCAACTCCCTGGAAACAGGCACTAGTCATCCCTATCCCTAAACCCGATAAACCAACTAACCAGGCAAATTCTTATAGACCAATATCCCTAACCTCAAACCTATGTAAAGTAATGGAATCTATGGCCAAAAATAGACTACAACACTACTTAACTCAAAATAACATCATAAACACAGATCAAAGCGGTTTCACTCCTGGCCGCTCAACCTTAGATAATCTCGCCCGACTAGAACAGGACATAAAGACGGGACAACTCAACAAACAATACACAACAGGCATCTTTCTGGATTTCTCCAAAGCATTCGACATGGTTTGGCACAACGGGCTAATACAAAAACTTAAAAAAATAGGACTAAAAGGACAAATAATAAACTACATTCAGGACTTTCTAAACGAACGTAAAATAACAGTGGGGATAGACCATACTCTATCGGACCAGTGTCCCCTAGAAAATGGCACTCCCCAGGGCAGTATCCTCAGCCCCACACTCTTTAATATAATGATAAACGATCTCTTCGAGGGCCTATCCCCTAAAGTAAACACATCCAAATTCGCGGATGATGGAGCCCTCTGGATCCGCACAAAAAGTATTAATATGGCCCAAAATTTACTCCAAAAATCTCTTAATAAAATACAACAATGGGCTGACAAATGGGGCTTCTCCCTTAACTCAGAAAAAACAACAGGAATAGTATTCAAACATAAAAACATGAAACCCGCCTCCCCAATCCTCCAGCTAAACAACCAAACAATCAAATTTCAAAAACAAACCAAATTCTTAGGACTTATCTTCGATCAACATCTCACCTGGGATGCTCACATCCAAAACCTAACAACTAAATGCAGTAAAGACCTAAACACCCTAAGATGCCTCACTGGCTCAAACTGGGGAGCCTCCAAAGATACCCTCCTCTCACTCTACATATCACTAATTAGATCAAAACTAGACTACGGCTGCGCCATATACAACACCCTAAACAACTCTCTATCTAAAAAACTTGACTCAATACAATATCAGGCTCTCAAACTAATTACACGCACCCAACATGGCACCTCCTACACTTCACCCCAGGCCTTAACAGGAGAAATGCCACTAAGTCTACGCAGGGAACAGCTAAGCTTAAATTTCTGGGCCGCATCCCAATCAAACCCTCTCATCCAAAACCTAATAAACCAAAATATCAGCCCCAAAAACCAAGCTCTAGCTCGTAAACACCCCTTACTTACCCCAATATCTCAAAGAATAACAAACTACCTAAATGAACACCAAATTAAAAATCTTAAACAAAACTGCAAACAATCAAATATCTTCACCCCTAAACTTAAAATACCCAAAATAGACACAACACTAGCTAGCCAAATAAATAAACAAACCGACCCAAACATAGCTAAAACCACCACACTAGCATACATACACGAAAATTGGTCAAATTGGTGTCACATTTACACGGACGGATCTTCAGATCCGACCTCCAAACACACAGGTTTCGGAGTCCATACCACACAACCAACTAAAACTACACAATCCTTCCGACTCCCAAACAACCAATCAATATTCACGGCAGAACTAATGGGCATGGCCTCAGCCCTCCATAGTCAAGAATCCAAAAACCACAATAAAATCCTAATACTTACCGACTCCCTAAGTGGACTGCAAGCCCTCAAAAACAAAAATACCAAAAACCGACCTAAATTAATAAATCTAATACTTAAAAGCTCCAACGACCTAACTAACGCAGGCAAACAAATAACTTTCTTGTGGATACCCGCCCACGTAGGAATATACGGTAATGAAAACGCCGATAAGGCAGCTAAACTATCCCTCAAAATCCCAGAAATAAGCTTAAACTTACCCATCTCAAAATCAGAAATTAAAAGTGTAAATAAGCAAAAAATCACCAAAAAATGGCATAACCTATATCTAAACTCAAATAGCCAAATCAAAAAAGTACTCAGCAAACCACTAACCAAACCAAAAATTCACCATCCATCAAAAAAAATCGACAGAGTAATCACTAAACTCCAAACAGGACACACCAACCTAAATAACCACCTAAAAAAAATAAAAAAACATACTACAGGTAACTGCCCACACTGCAAACAACTAGAAACCCCAGAACACGCACTCATCTACTGCACACACTACCTAACACATCGAACCGCATTACAAACCACCCTCAATCTAAACCAGGCTCTCACTCTAGAAGCAATACTAAACCCACAAAATAAACTAGAAAACTTCAAGGCCTTAGGCGTATTCTTAATCAAAACGGAACTAATAAAACGCATCTAAAAACACTATAATCCACCAAATCAAAATTACATAAACACACAAAAATCCACCATACCCAGCTCCCTTAGTTCTCCTCCCTTACCCCATCGGCATCTATTCCAAATCTCAAAATTCCCAAATTCTATATAAGCAACCCCTAAAGCCCCCTCTTGGGTTGCACACACCACTTTCGCCCCTTTCGGAAACACAATAAATGGCCTGGCCGGGCCCGTGTGCGAAATACGCATCAGTCGGAAAGCGCACGTTAAATCTACAAAGTAAGTAAGTAAGTAACCTTATTTAGATTGAGGGTGGTTTGTAGTGTGGTTCTGTGTGTTTGGTAGTGGGTGCAGTGGATGAGTGCGTGTTCTGTGGTTTCGGGTTGTTTGCAGTGGGGGCAGTTGCCTGTGGTGTGCCTTTTAAGATTTTTTAGGTGGTTATTTAGGTTAGTGTGTCCTGTTTGGAGTTTTGTAATTAATCTGTCAATTTGTTTTGAGGGGTGTAGGATTTTAGGTTTGGCTAGCGGTTTTCTGAGCACTTTTTTGATTTGACTATTTGAGTTTTGATATTGATTATGCCATATTTTGGTTATTTTTTGTTTGTTTACACTTTTAATTTCTGATTTTGAGATGGGTAGGTTTAGGCTTATTTCTGGTATTTTGAGAGATAATTTAGCTGCTTTATCGGCGCTTTCGTTGCCGTAAATTCCTACGTGGGCGGGGATCCACAAGAAGGTTATTTGTTTGCCTGCTTTTGTTAGGTCGTTAGAGCTTTTAAGTATTTGGTTTATTAATTTTGGTCGTTTTTTGGTATTTTTGTTTTGGAGGGCTTGTAGTCCACTAAGGGAGTCGGTGAGAAGTAGGATTTTATTGTTGTTTTTAGATTGTTGGTTATGTAGGGCTGAGGCCATGCCCATAGGTTCGGCCGTGAATATAGATTGGTTGTTAGGGAGTCGGTAAGATTGTGTGGATATAACCGGTTGTGTGGTATGGACTCCGAAGCCTGTGTGGTTGGAGATCGGGTCTGAAGATCCGTCAGTGTATATGTGACACCAATTTGGCCAATTTTCGTGTATGTATGCGAGTGTGGTGGTTTTAGCTATGTTTGGGTCGGTTTGTTTATTTATTTGGTTTGCTAGCGTTGTGTCTATTTTGGGTATTTTGAGTTTAGGGGTGAAGATATTTGATTTTTTGCAGTCTTGTTTAAGATTTTGAGTTTGGTGTTCATTGAGGTAGTTAGTTATTCATTGGGATATTCGGGTGAGTAAGGGGTGTTTGCGAGCTAGAGCTTGGTTTCTTGGGCTAATGTTTTGCTTAATTAAGTTTTGGATGAGAGGGTTTGTTTGGGACGCGGCCTAGAAATTAAGGCTTAGATGTTCCCTGCGTAGATAAAATAAAATAAAGTATTAAAACCCAAACTACCTTATTTGATAACCACCCAACACACACAGCTCCCTTAGTTCGTCCCCCACCCACTCTTTGCATTCTTTCCAAATCTCAAAATTTCAAAATTACTATACAAGCAACCCCTAAAGTCCCCCTCCTGGGTTGCACAAACTCACTTTTCCCCTTTTTGGAAACACATTAAATGGCCTGGCCGGGCCCGTGTGCGACATACGCTTGCAGTCGGAAAGCGCACGTTAAATCTCCAATATAAGTAAGTAAGTAATGCGTAGATTTAGTGGCATTTCCCCTGTAAGGCCTGAAGTGAGGTGTAGGAGGTGCCATGTTGGGTGCGTGTAATTAGTTTAAGGGCTTGGTATTGTATTGAGTCAAGTGTTTTAGATAGCGAATTGTTTAGGGTATTGTATATGGCGCAGCCGTAGTCTAGTTTTGATCTAATTAGTGCTGTATAGAGTGAGAGGAGGGCATCTTTGGAGGCTCCCCAGTAAGAGCCGGTGAGACATCTTAGTGTGTTAAAACCTGGCTACAGTATGTATTTAAAAAAATAATTGAACAATAAAAAGGAATAGGATTGGTTGATACACGATTGGTTGTGCCCTATGCTAAATGGATGGCTAGACAGAGGGGAATACTAAATCCTGTTAATCCTGTTGGACTGGCACTAATCTTGTTGACATATTTACTGGATGCTTGGAAAGAGATTATGGTGTCACTATAGATGAGCTTGTGTTGGGGCTAATCCTTAATGCACTATAGACGAGCTTGTATTGGGGCTAATCCTTAATGCCCTATAGAGACGAGCTTGTATGGAGGCTAATCCTTAATGAGTCATAATTGAAGTAATTGCTGAAATGTTATTCTAATATACCCCGGTAGGTGATGACAGATATACTTAAATAAAATAGTTCAATGTAATCTATAAGACTAAAAGACATATCCTTTGTCTGGGAGATGGGATCTTGATACCTTAGGCTAGCTTTTATCTAAAAGCTTCAAATCAATTAACTATGTAGACGTAACACTTGTTTTATTGAATAGTATGTCTAGAAGATGTGCTCCCATTACCTTAGGCTAGCAACTATCTAAAAAGCTATAACTGAAACAGATATTTTATGTATGCATTTTACCTGATGATAATTATTATTTGCTAAACTATAATTATATGAAATGATGTATAAATATTACACCATGATAACTCATAAAAGCACTTGATGTAGATCTAATTATTATAAGATAACTTAGTATAAATGTTATACCATGATAGGACACTGGACTTTTAAAGTCAGTCAACTCCCTTGCCTCGGGAAGATGCAATAACACCTGTATAAACTTTAGATGTGAGACATGGAGGAAAGAAGCTGGCATCCACATAGGCACCTTTTGGGCTCCCCTTCTTGCTGATCTGTTTCATTAGGCATGTGAATTGGAATTTCTGCTCGGATTGGCAAACTCCAAAGAAAGTAACTTGGCCAAGAAGTTTAACTTAAGCTTCAGGGATTCCCTTCCTGTTTTACCAACCTGGGCCCCGTTCCACAAAGCGATCTTAGCGCTAAGTCGGTCGTAACTCCCATTCTTTAACACTGACTTACGACAGTCGTAGCGCTAAGTTCGCTTTGTGGAACGGGTCCCTGAAGACTTAATGGGATCGGGTGGTCAGGCTCGCTGACGGTTGATGCATGTCATTGTATCCCAATTGCGTGGATCAATGCTTATGACGTTAATCACTGGATTGTCCGGTCCAGACTCGGATTATTTACAGACCGCCGTCATATAGCTGTAATAATGCTTAGTGCGGCGTTAAACAACAAACAAACCCACCTGAACTAGAGAAATAAAGGAGACCAGCGAGGCCACCTCATCTGTTTCATCTAGATCTATGCATAAATATTCAGATTGACAAGACTCTCCACAAGGCTGTATGACTAGAGGGATGACTTCAACTTCCCAATAGTCAACTTTTCCTTCACGTCAAGCAGTGTTTCTTCAGCTCCATCCCTTGGTGTCTGCACTTCACAACGTTTGAGGTACAATCGAGCATGCTCTTTCCAAGATTTCAAATAGCATCATACGACTCTTACTCAAAAGTTGTTTGATCAAGGTTACAACAATCAAGGCCTCAGTAAAGCTTTCAAAAAGTGTTATGGCTGACACGTGGATGATATTTCCAAATTTGACTCATCAGTGACAAAAATGATTCCCTATTTTCACTTGTGCCGTATGTACCATATTTTCCCAGTTGAACAATTGACTTGCCTTTGCATGTGTTTGTGATGGGTGGACAGGATACTCACTTTTTTGTGAACACCTGATATCACTATTTGACAGTGATTCATAAACAAGTGCTCATGATATAGTCAGAATCATACATGTACAATCGACTCTGATTTTGGCAGACATCTCTTTTGAATATGGAAAGGGTTTTGTCACTCTTATCTGCAAGACTCCGTGATCCAGTGGACTAAGGATATATTCGTATGGTGCTATGACACTGGTAGTGACCATATATCTTGTAGATGCTTATTATTTGCATTACAAGATTGGTTGGTTTGTTTGATGTTTAACACCTCGCTCAGCAATATTCCAGCTATATAACGACAGTCTGTAAATAATCGAGTCTGGACCAGACAATCCAGTACAAATGTAATTAATATAATGAGCATCGATCGACGCAATTGGGATCAATGACATGCATCAACCAAGTCAGCGAGCCTGACCACCCCATCCTGTTCATCACCTCTTATGAAAAGCATAGTCGCATTACAAGACGGTTATCAGGTAAACAGACACATATACAACCCAACATTTGCTCAGGACCACACCTTTGACTACAGATGACTATTCTTAGCAAATGTTGAGTGGCATATGTTCAATCCAAGGGTGTTCCAGGGATGGCCGTACACAGCATTTATAACTCAGAAATTACAACACGTTTTAAATAATCAAAAATCTTTATTCACATAAATGAATATTTCTTGTCAATCAAAACTATAATACAACAGATTTCAAAGTTTGATCTCAACAGTTGGGCAGTCATTTCCTCTTTTTGGCAGGTATTGACTATACAAGTTAAATTCAGAAAATATTGATCACCACTGGCTATTTCCATAAAGCAAGGCACTGTCTCGTATGAAAATACTGATATATTCTACATACATCAAGGGACATTTGAAGTAAGGATACTTTCCCTCAAAAATAGAATCTGATTAGTGATTACTGGTTTCAGATAAATACTGTTTACAATATAACAATAGTCTGTCGACAAACATCTCATTAATTTGTAATGAAACAAAGCATCTAAACACCCACTTTCAGAAACCAAGCAGAGCTTGTGCAAAGTCAGTGAGAGTTGTCTCCTCTTGAATACTGAAATTTAGAGAGGATGGTCATGACCTAAATACTGAGACTAGTTCTTAGCAATAGTTCATGGATTGCCGCAATAACTTAAATTTGACTGAAGTAATTATTTTACAGTGAGTGAGTGAGTGAGTTTGGTTTTAGGCCGCTTTTAGCAATATTCCAGTAATATCATGGCGGGGGACACCAGAAATGGGCTTCACACATTGTACCCATGTCGGGAATCGAACCCGGGTCTTCGGCGTGACGAGCGAACGCTTTAACCACTAGGCTACCCGACCGCCCCTAATTAATTTACAAGGTGTTATTATATAATAATAATATCATAAATAAAGGTAGGTTGTTTTACTCATAGTTCTCTGTGTGTGACATTATGCATAGGTTGATCCAGGATTGAGAAACAGAGTGGATACACACCATACCCATATCATATATATTACAAATCAACCACAAGCCCAAATGGTCTACATCAATTGAGAGTGAGTGAGTTGGGTCAAAGCTGCTTTGAACAGTATTTCAGATATATCATCACATGTCAACTTGATGTGGGAAAGACCGAAGCGATACTGGCCTCAGACCACTCTGATGAGTGAGTGAGTGAGTATGGTTTTACGCCGCTTTTAGCAATATTCCAGCAATATCACGGCGGGGGACACCAGAAATGGGCTTCACACATTGTACCCATGTCAGTAATCGAACCCGGGTCTTCGGCGTGACGAGCGAAAGCTTTAACCACTAGGCTACCCGGCCGCCCCCCACTCTGATGAAACGAAGGAGTGTGTGCATAGTGCTGACAAACCAAAAAACATAATAAGGGATTAAAAATACATCAAAATTTACAACAATTAATTTGTGTTGAGTTTGCATTTGGTAATATTTGCATGAATGTTTACAGCATATACAACTCGGGCGCTTGTCAACATGTTTCAAAATTAAACAATTGTTTCAAACAGATTCTTAAAACATCTAGAAACAATCCGGTTATATATGTAATAATGCATACATAAAATGTTCAATAAGACATAGCATTAAATCATCTGACAAAAAAGAAGGATGAAGTCCTTTACAACCTATGTAGACACTGTACCGTAATTATCCCGAAAATCACCCATGTGGTCAAGACACGGTACAGATACAGAAGAAAAGCTGAGTGAGTAAGGTCATAAGTCATTTTTAGCACTGTTGGTTAATAAGGTGGCTCATGTCTAATATGTACTAACCAAACAAGGGTAATGAGAGACCGACCATGTGAATTGGAGGTTGGGGGGTAAATAAATTGTCCCGGGAAATTATGAAAAAATTACAATCATGCTTCAGTCTGTTAAAAAAAGAGAGAAAAATTAGCAGCAAAAATTACATTGTTGCAAGGTGCTCATAATTTTAAATATAAAAAATATCTGGTTCTGCAGCTGTAGCTTACAATGTATCTAATCTCGATTCAAAATCCCAAGCCACAGCTAGAATATCAAACGGTTGGTCCTTAATACGACTGAATGTGGGACCAGCCTATCCTGGCCTCCATGTGTGCTGCATGTGAGCTGCAGTACCTTCTTCAGCCAGAGGCACATCAGAATTTATGAAAACGCCACGCTACTAAATAAGAAGGCATTTCAGGGTATTTTTGGTACTGGAGTTCAAATGTTAGTTCCAAAGGGAGGGTACATATATAGATATACATATATATAATGAGAAACATTTGTATTTAGTGAAATATTAAATGAAATACAGTTTTGTCAGACATGGATATAGAGTTACACTGTAATAGCAAGGTTTCCACTGAGTGAGTGAGTGAGTTGGGTTTAACGCTGCTTTTAACAGTATTCCAGTTATATCGCGGCATGTCAGCTTAATGTGGGAGGAAAGCCCAAAGTGATGCAGGTATCAGACGGTTTCCACTGAAGGCACTGTAGATACTAAATAGGTTTCCACAAATACTGTGACTCTGAGCGTGACGTATACATATACATATATATATACAACATGTTTGATAAAAGAGTCATCCCTTCACCACAAGGTCCTTCCTTTTGTAAAAGAATATCGTCTATCAGAATTGGAAGATAAACACAACATTGCATCAAAAATCAAGCATGACCTATATTTTGCAAGAGTTTTTAGCAAATGAAAGAAGTGAGCAATAAAAGTGAGTGAGTGAGTTGGTTTTTATGCCCTTTTGAACAGTATGTCAGTTATACCACGGCCTGTCCGCTTGATTTTGGAAGAAAGCCCGAAGTGATGCAGGTCTCCGACGTTTACCACTTTGTGATGAGCAATAAGAAATGGGCATAAAGTTATAATAGTGAAGAAAAAAAACGTTAAAAAAAATGTAAACCAAAATCTATCAGAAAAATAATCAAATACACAGGTGAATTTATTTTCTGTTTTTGTCAATTTCCATAGCAAGGTTTCTAGATTGTAATTTCACGTTCATGTTCTTTTCAGCAATATCATCAGGTTTATCAGCAATATCATGAAGGTTTAACATGGATTCCATTATACACCTGAAAGCCACATCGGTGTCTCCCTGTAAATTTGACTAGTAGGGTCTTGACCATACTACCTGTCACCTTTTGACAATGTAAAGAAACAAAATCAATGTCTTTATAAAGATCCTCTGGGACCAAAGTATTCAGTCAGATGGCTTCAAATGTGCAATGAATAGTGAGTGAGTGAGAATGGTTTTAAGCCACTTTCAGCAATATTTCAGCAATATTATGGCGGGGACACCAGAAACAAGCTCCACACATTGTGTCTATGTGGAGAATGTAATCAGGGTCTTCAGCTTGACGAGCGAATGCTTTAACCAATAGGCTATCCCACCTAATGAATAGTGAGTGTTGCTTCTTTTCATAAGTATCATCATGATCATAAAAATAATCTTTCAAGTGAACTGAAAAAGAAGGGGACATACATGTAGGATATCCTTCATTATCTTATCACAATACAATCTAATAAACATTTCACTGAGAGGAATGTAAATTATTTTGACAAATTCCAACACCATGCGAAGAGAATGAGTTGAGCAAGCAGTAAAATTGAAGCATCTATCATATTTTTAACATGAAGTTAAACAAAAAAAAGTACCAACAACTAAAATGGCCTCTTAACAGGTTCATTCACAATTCCAAAGTTCACCATGTTACAAACCAGTTTTGATCATCAATAACAATATTAAAAAAAACTGCAGTGAAGATATAGCCTGATGTATTTGCACATACAAACACAAAAAGCACACATAATGTCATAGAAAAGGAAAATAATTACATATAAATGGTTAATTTGTAGAAAAATATTTTTGGCATAAATCACAAGCATGAAATTGTTGGACAGATTTAGCTCCTGCGGGACCAGTAAACAATGAGACGAGAGGATGTCCCCTGCACATCCTGTCTGCACATCCTGTCACACGCATAACAGGAAGTAACGGTTCAGGGTCTGGGGCCCGCTTCATGTAACAATCTTAGTGCTATGACTGTCGTAAGTCTATTTTAAACTATGAGCGTTACAACAATCGTAGCGCTATGATTGCTTTGTGAAAGGGGACACCTGGTACCGTTCCACAACGCCGTCTTTAAGTATAGGAGTTACGATTTCATCTTTAACAACGCTAAGATCGCTTTGTGGAAAGGGAGTTCTGAGACATAGTGTGATTGAGTTAGGTTTAACGAGATAGAATTTCAGTTATATCACGGCATGGAAGGAAAGCCAAAATTGATGGAGTCTGGAGGAGTTTATCACTTTGGTGAAATGAACTACCATGGGCACAGTGTGATAAACATAGGATGTTAATCAAGGTGGGTCTGGGATTTGACCTCAGGAATGAGTGAGTGATGTTTTACGTCGCTTTTAGCAATATTCCAGCAACATTATGGTGGGGGTCACCAGAAATCGGCTTCACACATTGTACCCATGTGGGAATTGAACCTGAGCCTTTGGCGTAACAAGCTAACGCTTTAACTACTAGGCTACCCCACCTCCCCTTGACTCATGAAAGAAGGCACACAAAAAAAAATACACAGCGAACTGACAAAGAAAACCTAAGTACACATGGCCACAAATACCTAGGTTTAGAGAATGATGACTGACTTGACGTCTCCACCCACACTTAGAACTGTCACTTCCTGCATTACCATCTACATACAGTAGGGATGTCAACAAACAGATATATGCTACAAGAAACTGGAAAGAATTGTATCTTTAAGAATTTCATATTATCCTGAAATGTATTGTGATTATCAGGAAATTCAAGTACCATGACAACTAGATGATGTGCAGACTGGGTCCATGAAGATAGGCACGGAATGGCAGGAATCTTTGTAGGTTCGCAAATAATACTGAAGACCCAATCCACAGAGTGATTGCAATGTCTAACGTAGACGTACGACTGTCGTAACACTACAAATGCTTTGTGATCAAGCCCTTGGACGCTAAATACTCTCAAACAGAATACACTTGTAATATTGGAAGCACAGAAGATGTGATATCAGCTTGACATAATAAAGCACTTCTCTGATTGAAAAACATTAAAACAAATTGGCATTAATTTGTTAAGTGTAAGTTTATAGAATTTTCAACGAAACCATTGCTTGAATATATTGAATACTTAGCAGTGTTAAATAAATAGTTACCAGGGTATTTTGTGTTTTCTGATATAGTATTCTCAATATTAATCTAGATATCCAGCAAACTTCAATTTTGAACATTACAGTAAAGACAAGGACTCTTTGACTAGCCTGTTTAGTTTCACACACTGGTTGTGTATGTGCTTATATTACCGGTTATCTGGTGTATAATCCACAATGGAGTTTGATGAACATTATGTACAGGTTCTATGAGTTGTCAATAAGAAAATCATGTAAATGTTTCATTCCCTAACCACCTATATCACAAATACCCACCTATTGTTTCACAACATACTAAGTACTGGTGAGTAAAAACTAATTTTTGATAAGCCGCGTCTGCAACTTTAACCACTAGTCCAAATCCTCGAATAATCCAGATAGTCTAGTAAGCTCAGCTTATAACACTAAAATGTACAATATGTTACGCTGACGGCCAAGTTTGGGCAAGAAGACTCAAAATGTTTTGGCACAGGCTGTAGGTCCAAGATGTAAATGAACAATATTAAATTACAGCCAAATAGTGTTCTTATTTACTACAGCAGTTTTTCAAATTCGTCAGACTTATATGTTTTTCACAAGCCGTTTAAGCTATTTATCTTCAAACATTTAAACAAATTTCAAAGAACAAAAAAGGAGAGGCAACAATCATGGAAAACAATTCTACTCATAGATGTATTAATAAAACATTATGAGACAACTAAAGTACTCACGGAAATGAAAAATACCCTGTTTTTCTCAATTTAAAAATCGACACTAAGTGTTACGTAGCTGTAAATACGAAATAACAAAACAACTCGAAAAGTACTAGTCTGGATTTGCTAGTTTGATCTCAGTGAACAATACAAAATGTACTTTACAGGAGGTAATTTGTCGGCACTTGCAACATTCAAAAATAAAAAAGTCCAAATTGACATAGCAGAAACAGACTATAGGCATTATGCACCTGTTCTCACCTGTCGTCAAGGTGTCATAGGTCACCTTGATCTACTTACACCTAGTTATGCCCTGTTTCACAATAGTCTGTTTTATTCACATTTTTACACACTTTTACGTGTAAAAAGGCATAAAAACATTTGATATGCTGTATTTGTGCCACGGCCCAATTAGTACTAATTTAGTTGTTTGAATATTTACATATTTTGTATATTAACTGCATTTATTTAAAATCTGAGG
Organism: Haliotis cracherodii; assembly: GCF_022045235.1. NCBI lineage: Eukaryota > Metazoa > Mollusca > Gastropoda > Lepetellida > Haliotidae > Haliotis > Haliotis cracherodii. The sequence goes on from NW_027266272.1 coordinate 17,902,245, forward strand.
TCGAAAAAACATTTTTTTTTCATTTCCGTGAGTACTTAAAGCGATGACGAAAGTCTCCTTCAAAATCATACATTCTCAGCGGGTATATAGCTCTGAGAAAATTATTATGACGTCTAAAATGTCACCAGCCCTGGAACTTATTTCAGAAAATTCAAAAACTGATTGGTTGGCTATCAAAATATCACAATGAATGAAGCACAAAGTTAGCACTGTAGAATGCTGAAAACCCCCTTTGGTGAATTGACTCTTGGAGACCAGTTTCCATGGTTACTTGATGACTGCTGCCATAGTTACAAAGTCTTAAGCATCGAAACGCTCATACGGGGTATCGTCTTTCACCAGACCTGAAAATATAGAAAAAATATATTAATGATGCAAATATGGCTGATTTGACCTATTGGGAGATCTGATTCCTGAATATCTAGGTGACTCATTTCAACCGACACTGTAACTTATTGTTCTGGGATGTTGTTTGTCTTCTGACTACACACAGCCAATAATTCAGACAATGTCGTGATTCCTGGTTGGAATTTGTCCCCAGCAACCTATGCTTGTCGTAAAAGACAACCTAGATCTGGTGGTCAGATGCAGTGACATGTGGACATCGCTCACATAAATCACCAGCTTGTCTGGTCCAGATTTGGTCATTTATATGCAACTGTCACATAGCTGGAATATTGCTGAATGTGGCACATTTTTTCCTGGAATCCCCAGAGAGAGACAAGCATGGGTGTTCATGACACTGGGGACCTATTCTTTCCCAGGAATTCCCACAGAGAGACAAACATGGGTGTTCATGATCTTGGGGACCTATTCTTCCCCAGGAATCCCCACAGAGAGACGAGCATGGGTGTTCATGACACTGCGGACCTATTCTTCCCCAGGAATCTCCACAGAGAGACGAGCATGGGTGTTCATGACACTGGGGACCTGTTCTTCCCCAGGAATCCCCACAGAGAGACAAACATGGGTGTTCATGACACTGCGGACCTATTCTTCCCCAGGAATCCCCACAGAGAGACAAGCATGGGTGGTCATGATACCGGGGACCTATTCTTTCCAGGAATACCCCGAGAGAGTCAAGCATGGGTGTTCATGATACCGGGGACCTATTCTTTCCAGGAATCTCCACAGAGAGTCAAGCATGGGTGGTCATGATACCGGGGACCTATTCTTCCTAAAAATCTTCAGAGAGAGACAAGCACTAGTGTTTATGATACCGCCGTAACCGGGGACCTATTCTTTCCAGGAATACCCAGAGAGAGTCAAGCATGGGTGGTCATGATACCGGGGACCTATTCATTCCAGGAATCTCCAACGAGAGTCAAGCATGGGTGGTCATGATACCGGGGACCTATTCTTTCCAGGAATACCAAGAGAGAGTCAAGCATGGGTGTTCACGATACCGGGGACCTATTCTTTCCAGGAATACCCAGAGAGAGTCAAACATGGGTGTTCACGATACCGGGTCCTATTCTTTCCAGGAATACCCAGAGAGAGTCAAACATGGGTGTTCATGATACTTGGGACCTATTCTTCCCAGAAATACCCACTGAAAGACAAGCATGGGTGTTCATGATACCGGGGACCTATTCTTTCCAGGAATACCCAGAGAGAGTCAAACATGGGTGTTCATGATACTTGGGACCTATTCTTCCCAGGAATACCCACTGAAAGACAAGCATGGGTGTTCATGATACCGGGGACCTATTCTTTCCAGGAATACCAAGAGAGAGTCAAGCATGGGTGTTCATGATACCGGGGACCTATTCTTTCCAGGAATACCCAGAGAGAGTCAAACATGGGTGTTCACGATACCGGGGACCTATTCTTTCCAGGAATACCCAGAGAGAGTCAAACATGGGTGTTCATGATACTGGGGACCTATTCTTTCCAGGAATACCCAGAGAGAGACAAACAATACTGACCATGTTGATACCTGACTTGTTTTAATAACCTTGACTCAGGCCTACAAACTTTATATCATATCACCCCCACCCTATACTCATTGTCTACTCCTAAAGATTCAAAGTCACTCTGACCACCCTCCAATATTTTTGAGTCCATTATGAAGGGGTTACCACGGTTACTGAGATCCTACTCAAACTCTAATACAGCACAAAAGGAAGCCTTTATAATATTTCATAGCTAAATGAAACAGCGACACGTGGCTATTCTTTTGCCACATATAATAGGTGAAATAAAAAAATGATATTCATGCAGAAAAGATGCTACAAACATGAAACAATAAAACATAAAATTGTGACATTGGTACATGATAAATAATGACAACAGGCATAATAAAGGCACTCTTCTCTTGGACATAATAAGACGTTGTTTTTATCTGTTTTACCTCATTATTTCCTTGTCCTAAAATAACATTCATCAAAAATATATATAACTATTCATGTCTTTTTTACACTTTTTAAACAAAAGGAAAACAAATGTGTAAAATCAGATCTTAAATGTCTCGGTAACGATTCTGACATAAGTTCAGCATTTGTTAAGGAAATTAGTCAAATTGCCCCCTCATAGAGCCACACAAACAATAGCTTAACAGGTCACCTGTTACATAAATGCAACTGAATTATTAACAAAAACATTGTTTACCATTAAGTAAAGAGAAGCCTGCTCTCTTCAACAATAATTCTGTAATAATGGTAAAACAAATTCAACTCAAATACCGCAAAAGGCAAGATGGATGGCAAAACACCACAGAACCTATTCCAAAATAAAGGAAAACAAAAAGTTCCCAAACAATTGGAATAAACATGATAAAATGGCATTCTCTAGTAAACATATCAATTGAGCTTTTATAAGGTTTCCATGACAACAAAGTAAATATCATGCACATGAGGTAACAAAGAATGGAGGACAGCAACTCATCACAGAAATAATGAGGTAAAACAGGACGTTCTCAGCAGCCTCTAATGCAAACTTACCTTGGAAGCCAATTCCTATGAGGTGCATGAAAGTAGGGAAGTTTATATATCACAAGATACAATAAAAGTTTCATGTAAAGGTTGCCTTTTACGGCAAGCATGGGTTGTTGAAGACCTATTCTACCCCCGAATCTTTACGGGTCTAAGGTTGTTGATAAAAGAGTTGAAATTGAAAATACGCTGGTTAGAAACATTACTGTGACAACATAAATGTTAAATTTCCACCCAAACCACAAGATGATAACATTTGGTTGGAAGAGACATTGTTTTGAAAAGCAATAAGTCAACTTTGCTTCTAACTAACTTGAAGAACAGAAATTGGTTGCCATATCTGTTGTTTGTTGTTTAAAGCCGCACTCAGCAATATTCAAGCTATATGATGGCGATCTGTAAATAAACGAGTCTGGACCAGACAATCCAGTGATTGATATCATGAGCATCGATCCACGCAATTGGGATCAATGACATGCATCAACCAAGTCAGCGAGTCTGACCATCCAATCCCATTAGTCGCCTCTTACGACAAGCATAGTCGCCTTTTAGTGTGTGAGTATGGTTTTACGCTGCTTTTAGCAATATTCCAGTAATATCACGGCGGGGGACACCAGAAATGGGCTTCACACATTGTACCCATGTCGGGAATCGAACCCGGGTCTTCGGCGTGACGAGCGAACGCTTTAACCACTAGGCTACCCGACCGCCCCCAAAAGTTGGATGAAGATGCTATGTTGTCTTACCTTAACATCATTAAAATATGATGATGAGTGTGGAAAATCAATGGCAGACAAAAGAGTAATTTCCAAAGAATCCAAACATGCTAAGCTTAAAGTAACCACTTCTTAAAAATATTCATATTTATTTTTACACTTAACCAGGTTTACCTTTCATCAATCCTACAAGATGCTATTTTGATTTACCGTATTCGACGTAATAAGCGCCCCGCTCTAATAAGCGCCCACGTGATATTTGCCAATATATTGGCTAGTGAACAATACCAATTAGCACCCCTTCCAATTTTATCAATGTACAAAACACTTATTTATTCGTGTATAATACGTACTCGTGTGTTATATGCACCCTTTATTATGGGCATTTAAATTCTAGAAAAATGTATCTCACGCATATAAATATTTCAGGCTGTCAGCATAAACCATGAAATTTATCTTTCAACTTATTCTTTTTTCTTATTCTAATAAGAGCCCCCTATGTCTAATTTTGAGAGGGCCCTGGGCGCTTATTACGTCGAATACGGTAATATTTTTAGGAATATCCTAAAATACAGGAATCAATGGAAACTTACAATGATGATGAACCGCAGTGGGTGGTGAGTGGCAGTGGGTGGTGAGTGGGAGTGGGTGGTCTTAGTATAATGTGACCAGATTCTTCTTGTCATTCTCCGTTTGTTTTCAGAGATATATTTCCAAAGTGCAAAAATTCATTTCATACTCAAAAGTCATTACAGCAAACAGTCAATTAAATTACTTATGTGATGATGGTCATCTGGTCAACGTGTGTTGTTTAAGAGTGCTGAATTTGAAAAAATCAGGGGAGACTAAAATAACAAGTTTTCAGGCAAGGTGTTTTCCAGGGTGACATTGCACAGAGTTTAACAACGGCTGAGAACCTATCATTTCAATCATGGTTAAATCAAGATACCAACCTAATTCACTTTAATTCTTCTGCAGTCCTTTATAATTCAAATTGTCATATTAATACAAGTAATGTTCGTGTCCTGCAAAGAACATTCCATACACCGATTGCCCCAATGGTCTAGTGGATAGAGCATCTGTCCGAAGAACATTCCATACACCGATTGCCCCAATGGTCTAGTGGACAGAGCATCTGTCCGAAGATCGGAAGGGCGGGGTTCGATCCCTAGGCCGCATCATCCCAAATGGGATTTGGGCATGGGATTTTAGTGGGCCAGTACTATAAAACCAGCATTAGTAAGGCTAGTATCAGCAGCCACACATGCATTGATATCGCTATATACGTGCGATAATCTTGAATACGATGTTAAAACTCATTTCATCTCACTTCACCTAATTCCAAAACAATGATAATGTTGCTAAACAAAGGGTACTAATCTAATTTGTGATAAAGTTTCTCTTCAACAAACAAGTGAGTGAGTGAGTGAGTGAGTGAGTTGTGTTTAATGCCGCTTTTAACAGTATTCCAGTTTTATCACGGCGTGTCAGCTTAATGTGGGAGGAAAGCCCGAAGTGATGCAGGTCTTAAACGTTTTACCACCTCGGTGAAACCCATGAGCACGGATATGGTGCTGACAAACCTAGAAACATAATCGGAACGAATCGGGATTCAAACCCACAATCATAGGTTTCTGGCGTGCCCAAGGGACAAAACTCTGCACAGTGAATTGCGGCGCCTTAGACGACTGGGCCACCCTCGCCCCCTTCAAAAAACTACATCCTGCTCATAATTTCACCATTATGGACTATATTTATCAAGGATGGAAACATGGCCAAAAAACGTGTTATTAATTTTACATTTGGCAGGTTACCATGGTTACAAACTCAAAAGCAGGAACCAGAAGAACATAATACAAAGTTGGATATAACTTGATAGAAAAAAACCCATTTCTTTCCAAACCTTTAGAAACATAAAAAGTTTCTTAGAATCCACATTTCTAAACGACTGGGCAAAAGAAAGTATACACCTGGGCCCACTTGCACAAAGTGATCTTGGCGCTACGACTATTGTATGCTTACGTTAAAGTATGGGAGTAACGATCATCTTAGGGCTAAGAACGCTTTGCGCAAGTGGGCCCTGTAGCTAAAAATGAAACAAACAAGAAATTGATATTCAAGGAGATGTATTTGATAGAGGTATCATAGTTGTGTTTTGAGCCCTAAGTTTGGGAGAGTTGTGAAAACCTGTGCCCAATCCTTTTCCTTGTAGATAAAACATGCTTAAATCATAACTTTGCAATGTTTCGGTGACTGCTTTCAGAGTAGTAATGTTTTCATAATGTTTTGGTCAAATCCAATTTTCAAGTGGATACTTTCTTTAGCCTGGCACTTTATTTAGCTGGACGAATCTGAGGAAGAACAATTGAGTGAGTTTGATTTTACGCCACTTTTAGCAATATTCCAGCAACATCACGACGGGGGACACCACAAATGGGCTTCACACATTGTACCCATGTTGGGAATCGAACCTGGGTCTACGGTGTGACGAGCGAACACTTTAACCACTAGGCTACCCTAACGCCCCGTTACTCAGTTTAACACTGGCAGGTTTTACCAGGCTTTCATCAACAGCAAATGTGGACAAAGCTAAAATGTGTCCAAAATGTTGATTTTAGAGATTTTCTGGAAGTGTTTATCTAAAATTTGAACATATGCAAGCCATTGACTCAATTTTCACAGTAGATGAATGCAAAGACAGCGCAAACAACAAATTAATCTTGATTAATAAGTGAGTGAGTTGTGTTTTAACACTGCCTTCAACAGCACTTCAGTTATATAACGTGTGTCTGCCTAATGTGGGAGGAAAGCCTAGACATTTACTACTTGGGTGAAACCCCAATCTCATTAAAATCAGACCTTAGTTCTCGCTACCGCTAAACAAAGATCTGAAGACATCCCATTAGGGGTCACGTCAGAACGACCTTTCATCCGACCAATCAGAGCATCGCTTACCAGATCATGAAAGTGACAGTCTGAATGTGATTTCTAATCATACAACCTCGAAAACTTTAACACGGGGTATTCCGAACGATAGTTACGGGTTTAACGACTGAATCCATACAATCTAGACCATCTATTAGCCATTCCAGAATGTTCTTTTGTTTAGGTTTCAAATTTGTAATCGAGAGTTTGTCAAAATATGTTGTGAAGCTTAGACGCCAGTTTGAAATTAGTGCCGTAAAGCACGAGAAAGCTGCCTTCTGATTGGTCATTCCACTGGTCACTCAAAGTTCGCGCAAGGTCGGCCTGACGTGCCCCATAATGGGATGTCCTCAGATCTTTGTTTAGCGGCAGCGAAAACTAAGATCTGATGAGATTGGTGAAACCCATAAGCACGGGTATGGTGCTGACAAAACTTGAAACATAACAGGGGTGAACCAGGATTTGAACACACAATCATAGGTAACTGGCGCGTTTAAGGGACGCAACTCTGCACAGCAAACTGCAGCACAGCTTGTTTCAAAGATGATAAATACTTAAAATAAACTCTCTCCACCACTTATTTATGAAAATCTAATAATTCATTTATTGTGGCCTTATCCTACCCAACCTTCCCCATAGTCCTCATCTCCTCGATCACTCATCACAAACAAAGGCATGTGGGCAGGGTTCCAGATCAGTCCATTTTCTTGGAGCATCATCCAAAACGTCCTCAGAGTCTTATTCAAGTTTGGCAATGAACATGATGAAACAGAATATTGTTCCATGAAAATTTAATAAAATCCTGAAAATGTCCTTATGCCATTTATCTCAATCTTCCCGAGGCAGGAGAGTTAACTGACTATAAAAGTCCAGTTTCCACCCTTGCCGAACTAGGCTGGTATTATGGAGTTACATTTTGGCCGGACTGACGAGTCTATGCATAGTCCAAACAAAATCGCGCACTGAAATCAAAATCCGGTTCGTAAACTGTCCTGCAGATTTCGATCGATTGCAGGATATGCAAAGCCAGCTTGTTGTCAGCAGATATTTTCCAAATCTTTTCATGTTTTTAATCAAGGAGCTCACGTGATTTGATGCATTTCGCGATGTAAGACACGTTTTATCACAGATGTTTATCTCCGTGTAAATCACTGACATGTTAGTAAAGACATGAAGAACTTGTGATGAGAATGCTTGCATGGTGTGGGATACGTACCGTATTTCCTTCTGATTTCGTCCATCCGTTCCTTCCTGTCTGCCTTCCTCTCTTCACTTCTCTGCTTACGCTCCGTCTTCTGTCGATCCCATTTGGCTTCATCTTTCATGTACCTGCAACAAATGGTTTCTTTGGTCACTCGTACTGATGCAAGAGGGGCACAATTTACTGACCATGAAATTCAGAACCCTAGAAGTCAGGATACCCATCTTCAAAGTGATAACAGTCGGGACCATCTATGTATTCCTTAAAAGAAGTTAAAGAACACCTGATCTTTTCATATGACCATAGATATTTTGTCATGGCCATGATATGTTTTGTCATTAATTCTACCATGAATTCGGAATTTACTCGATTCTGATTGGTCAATCAGATGCTATTAAAACACAATAAACCCCCTCTGATTGAAACAGCTGGTTTGACGGCCGCATCACCGCGGAAGCTAAAATTGATAGAATAGTACTATTTTCGGTCATTGTCGGTAGGCACATTTAAATAATTATATCTACAATTAAAGGTTACAAAATGCACAGATGCGGTTACTACAATATTCAAAGTATGTGTGGCAATACATTTCGTGCAGAAAAATACGACAGAAATCAAGAAAAGGAATGTATATACGTTTTGGAGACAACAGAGAGCTTGGAATTTTGGCGCTTTTCTATATACGACTGTGACGTCATATCTTTTGCGTCACAATGAGGGATATGACGTCATAATGGTGACGCGTGATAGTTAGCTTACCAAGTTGCCGTCATTATATACTTTCAATGCCTGTCATATGTTCGAGCGAAGTATTACGGTGTAAACAAACTGCTTGCGTATATACAGCAGCATATTTTGTTCGGTGATTCCGCAATTCAGATCGATAACCCACTCAAAACACTGGACTCAACCCATGGCGCTTCACTCAGTATATTTGCTAACACCAAAGAGTTTGCGTTTTATTTAGTCATGGTAGAATGGAGATAAACATACTGTGTTTTCAATGTAGAGCTAGGTTACCTGTAGATTTAACCGCGCTAAATTTAACATTTGAAACCTCATGCTAACCTAGCTCTACATTGAAAACACAGTATGTTTATCTCCTAATTAACCACCGTGTTACTTATGTTACTCATTTATTTGTTTATGTTACTCATTTATTTGTCGTTTAATGCTGCACTCAGCAATATTCCACGGTGGTCTGTAATAATAGTGTGTGGACCAGACAATCCAGTGATTGACATCATGAGCATCAACCTATGCAACTGGGATACAATGACGTGCATCTACCAGGTCAGTAAGCCTGACCACCCAAATCATCTTACGACAAGCATGGGTTGCTGAAAATCAATTCTAACCTGGATCTTCACGGGTAGCCCAATTCAGTCGCCCCTTACAACCAGCAATGGAGTGCTGGGGACACCCTGTCTCCCCCTTTGTCAACTCGTTAAACTCCAAAGAAGTCTAGTCAAACAACTGCAGGGTCTTTGGCTGCTAGGCCCATCCCCCATCCACACACACATCACTACCACCAAGACAACTCACTTTCCCTTGTTTCCACCTTTGCAGCACCAACATCTGATACAGCAACAAGTGATGGTGAGGATGATGATTCCTCCGATGACGGACATCGCGATGATCAGCGCCTTAAAGTTCACTGGAAAAGAAGAGTCAATACAGGTATGAATATATCACACACAAAGAGAAAATTCGGCTGATATTTTTTTCCCTCCTACTCCCCACTTAACACACCAGAGAGAACAACTAATGTCGACATCGCTACCCGGCTGTTTACCAGAGAGAACCACTATGTGTGTCAACATCTCCCCAATCCATTCAAACACCAGGGCACAACCAGTTGGGATGACATCTCCATCACCCCTTCATACCCTAGAGCAACACTATGTGGAAAGACGCCTCCATCACCCCCTCAAACCCTAGAGCACCACTATGTGGGATGACACCTCCATCTGCCCTCACATCCTCGAGCACCACTGTGTGGGATGACGTCTCCATCACCCATTCTCACACCCTAGAGCACCACTATGTCGGATGACGCCTCCATCACCCCCCTCACACCCTAGAGCACCACAATGTGGGATGACGTCTCCACTACCCCTTCTCACACCCTAGAGCACCACAATGTGGGATGACGTCTCCATCACCCCTTCTCACACCCTAGAGCACCACTATGTGGGATGACACCTCCATCTGCCCTCACACCCTAGAGCACCACTATGTGGGATGACGTCTCCATCACCCCCCTCACACCCTAGAGCACCACTATGTGGGATGACGTCTCCATCACCCCTTCTCACACCCTAGAGTACCACTATGTGTGATGACGCCTCCATCTGCCCTCACACCCTAGAGCACCACTATGTGGGATGACGTCTCCATCACCCCTCACACCCTAGAGCACCACTATGTGGGATGACGCCTCCATCACCCCTCACACCCTCAAGCACCACTATGTGGGATGACGCCTCCATCACCCCCTCACACCCTAGAGCACCACTATGTGGGATGATGCCTCCATCTGCCCTCACACCCTAGAGCACCACTATGTGGGATGACGCCTCCATCACCCCTCACGCCCTAGAGCACCACTATGTGGGATGACGCCTCCATCACCCCTCACACCCTAGAGCACCACTATGTGGGATGACGCCTCCATCACCCCTCACACCCTAGAGCACCACTATGTGGGATGACGCCTCCATCACCCCTCACACCCTAGAGCACCACTATGTGGGATGACGTCTCCATCACTCCCTCACACCCTAGAGCACCACAATGTGGGATGACGTCTCCATCACTCCCTCACACCCTTGAGCACCACTATGTGGGATGATGTCTCCATCTGCCCTCACACCCTAGAGCACCACTATGTGGGATGACGCCTCCATCACTCTCCTCACACCCCAGAGCACCACTATGTGGGATGACGCCTCCATCACCCATTCTCACACCCTAGAGCACCTCTACGTCGGATGACGTCTCCATCACCCCCCTCACACCCTAGAGCACCACAATGTGGGATGACGCCTCCATCACTCTCCTCACACCCCAGAGCACCACTATGTGGGATGACGCCTCCATCACCCATTCTCACACCCTGGAGCACCACTATGTGGGATGATGTCTCCATCTGCCCTCACACCCTAGAGCACCACTATGTGGGATGACGCCTCCATCTGCCCTCACACCCTAGAGCACCACTATGTGGGATGACGCCTCCATCTGCCCTCACACCCTAGAGCACCACTATGTGGGATGACGTCTCCATCACCCCTCACACCCTAGAGCACCACTATGTGTGATGACGCCTCCATCACCCCCCTCACACCCTAGAGCACCACTATGTGTGTCAACATCGCCCCAATCCATTCATACACCAGGGCACAACCATTTGGGATGACGTCGCCATCACTCACCAGAGCACCACAATGTGGGTTGACGTCTCCATCACTCTCCTCACACCCTAGAACACCACTATGTGGGATGGGATGACATCTCCATCACCCATTCTCACACCCTAGAGCACCACTATGTGGGATGACACCTCCATCACCCCCCTCACGACCCAGAGCACCACTATGTGGGATGACATCTCCATCACCCATTCTCACACCCTAGAGCACCACTATGTGGGATGACACCTCCATCACCCCCCTCACGACCCAGAGCACCACTATGTGGGATGACGCCTCCATCACCCCCCTCACGACCCAGAGCACCACTATGTGGGATGACGTCTCCATCACCCCCTCACACCCTTGAGCACCCATCTCCCACCCTTCATCACACCAAGACACAGGACTACTCACCCCTGTAGACTCCCCATCTCCCACCCTTCCTCACACCAAGACACAGGACTACTCACCCCGGCAGACACCCCAGCAGACTCGACATCTCTCACCCTTCCTCACACCAAGACACAGGACTACTCACCCCAGCAGACTCCCCATCTCCCACCCTTCCTCACACCAAGACACAGGACTACTCACCCCTGTAGACTCCCCATCTCCCACCCTTCCTCACACCAAGACACAGGACTACTCACCCCGGCAGACACCCCAGCAGACTCGACATCTCTCACCCTTCCTCACACCAAGACACAGGACTACTCACCCCAGCAGACTCCCCATCTCCCACCCTTCCTCACACCAAGACACAGGACTACTCACCCCTGTAGACTCCCCATCTCCCACCCTTCCTCACACCAAGACACAGGACTACTCACCCCGGCAGACACCCCAGCAGACTCGACATCTCTCACCCTTCCTCACACCAAGACACAGGACTACTCACCCCAGCAGACTCCCCATCTCCCACCCTTCCTCACACCAAGACACAGGACTACTCACCCCTGTAGACTACCCATCTCCCACCCTTCCTCACACCAAGACACAGGACTACTCACCCCAGCAGACTACCCATCTCCCACCCTTCCTCACACCAAGACACAGGACTACTCACCCCAGCAGACTACCCATCTCCCACCCTTCCTCACACCAAGACACAGGACTACTCACCCCAGCAGACTCCCCATCTCCCACCCTTCCTCACACCAAGACACAGGACTACTCACCCCAGCAGACTCCCCATCTGGCCTTGGACAGGTCACAGTTTTTTGGGATGACATCACCCAAAGGGTACAACTGGCAGGTGTGGTCGGTATAGCAGTAGAAACACTGAAAATTTTGCAAATAATAAGTTCTAAGACAATGCCAATCAGAAGGCTGGTTTCTCAAGCTTTACGACACTAGTTTCAAACTGGCAACTATGCTTCGAAACATATTTTGACGTGTTCTCGATTAAAAAATTTAAAACTGATAAGAAGGACATTCTGGAATGACTAATAGATGGCCTAGATTGTATGGATATAATCATAAAACCTGTAACTGTCGTTCGGAATACCCCATGTTAAATATTTCATGGTCGCATGATTAGACAAGAGTCATCAGAAAGATGACATATCCCCCCGGCAGCTGTCTGTAAAGTAACCACAAGTAAATGTGCAATTCTGTATGTAATGAGTCAAGAGTTTAATGTTCTTTAAGAAGCATACATTGTTTACCAACAAAAGATCCACCATGGTCGCATCCATATGAAATGGAAAGTAAAACGTGTGTTTCTGTGGGTTTTTTTTATGCAAACAAATGACAAATTACAAGAAACAAGCGTATAGTCAACGAAGTCATCTATATCGCCCACCCATTTTAACATGTTATGGTCCCAAACCAGGTAACTGACCCAACATTTCTATTAGCAGTCAGGGTGGCCTCTTTGGGATGTGGATTTTCAATTCCTACTGCAGGACCCGGTTTTTCGCGTGAGTGGGCAAAGTCACTGAAGCGCGTGTAAAAGGACTTTGAATATCCTGTGTATTGGTGTCACTTCACCGTTAGCGCTTGGTTGATTCCCGGCCTTCATTACCACCAGGAGGCTCGTTTAGCTGTCCGCGGCCTGTGCGGTTAGCGGGTGAATGTGAATACATGGAAAGACGTGTGTGTACTTGAATGTGTGTGATTTAGAATTGACGTGTTGCACTATCAGGATTGTTTGAAAATTATTACGTGAACTTCACGAGTTTAGTGGTTTATCTATTCATCATAGCACACAATGAATGGTCTACGATTTAATATGACATTCAGTTGAATATTCAGTTGATGTTGAGAGTTCACACAATGTGTGTGGGTATTTCCTTTATCAATTACCCGTATTTTCTTGAGTATGGTGCGCACCCCCATCTAGGGCATTCAGTATTTTGGGGGGAAAAATCGAATGCTAAGTGCAGAAAAAAATTACACCGTATATCTACCCCTTCAGCGAATTCCGGTAAACGAACGGGTGATGAAAAACTTGGTCAGTACAAATTCGAAATTTGAGATAAAAAATCACCAGACATGTTTATTTACCGTTTAAATTGGATTTTGTGTTCTGCCAGGCGTTGTTTTACATCCAGGGATTAAGGTTACCTTGTGTATTTTCTCGGCAATTAAGCCGGACACAGCAATCAGCTGTACACACGTATTCTTGGAATCTACCGGTGATTCGGTCAAGACACACCCAATGATATATAACTTTACAGTATTTTAATGCAAGGAACGGCAAATATTGTATCTGAAACTATTTTTTATCAGGAATAATATATCCCAATATCTTGTTAATTTAGTTGCGGCTTTTACTAGACATATTTTAAATAATAATATCCCTTAGCGAAGCAGCTGATCGCTATTGCCGGGGAATTCTTTTTCACATGGAACCAGTCTGACCAGTCACTGTCAAGGCTCTCGCGCACGTGATCGCGAGAATTACGTGTTGACATAGAATCGTCAAACTGTAACAAATATTACTTTTAACGAGTCAAAGTATGGCATTTATGATATATGTATCCATTCTCTGTCAATTAATGTTCGTTTCAAGGCGTCAATAGCGGTAATCTGACCGTGGTTGCTGTTAATAAAGGTGAGTTGCGCGATCTTCCGCTCGCTTCACACGCGATTTCGCCGAAATTAATTAAAACAATATTAAAAGGAATTTTGAATCAAATTAATGAAATAAGTTACATGCATAAGTCCAGATATACAAAAAAACAACACTTTTTATAGCCAGACAGTGTTATTACATGATTAATTTTCGTACTTCAGTATGGATTTGTTGACATGGCATTTCCGGTGTTACGTGCTCACGGCAATATCTTTCCATGGGGAAAAAAATTATAAAAACTCATTATTTCGTGTACAGTGCGCCCCCTCTTCTACACAGCTGTTTTTTGGACAAAAAATTCTCACTATACTCAAGAAAATACGGTAGCAGCTGATTAGTTATTTCATCCACGTCATGGAACAGTTAAGGCATATCTTTTTGATCGTTTATTTGAGGATGTTAGAAATAAAAGTCAACGGAAGAAATCCGTACGCCTGTTGTCTTGTTTCTTTGCTTTATGAAATATTTAGTCCCACCAAATATACATGTTCATTCTGAAATCATGTTCAGATGTCATCAACAGCTCCATTTATTGGTGAGCACTTACAATAATAATTATGGGATACATCAGCATCACAAAGAGCACCACGTGTTTCAGGCGGGTGTTTGTAGCAAGTTCAATTGCGCGTGTTATGGCAACAATATGTTGCATAAGCTATAATTTACACTATAGCAAATGCAAGAATAATAACATCAAACATAAATATAAATGGGGAAGAAAACATGATCTTTTTCAATGACTAGACAGATGGTTTACGTACTTGTCCGTTGTCGACAGGTCGGAATTCGCTTTATGCAAATATTTTTACCCGGGCATAAATTCCATTGGCCAACTTGGTTTTTCAAATTCTGAAAACATGTGGACAGTATGTTTTCTACACACAATGTTGCCTGTGCGCGCGTGTTTACGTGTATGTTTCATCGTTTCTACCGTTATTTATTGGAATTAAAAAATGCACTGCGGTTTACCGACAATAATTGACTCCCGGACTTCATTACGGCGAGGTGACTTGTTTCTTTGTGGGGTTGTTTAACACCGCACAGCTGGGTGACTGCGGACTGTAAATAATCAAGTCTGAACCAGACAATCCAGTGAATTCACGAGCATACGATGACATGCATCAATCTATGCAGCGAGCTTGACCATCCGATCCCGTTAGTATTGGTTGCTGAAGACCAGTTCTAACCATGCTAACCCGGATCTTCACGAAGATATTGATATTAATAATAGTGTGTACTTATTTTGTTGTCATTTAAATGTTACGATAACGATGCTACACAGGTTTTGAAGGTCCAATGAATTAACATTACGTCGGCCAGAACGGAAAAATAGACACGTTTTGTAATTTTGAACCGTTGTATGTACACTCAAGGACATGGGTATTTTCTACAGCAGCTGCCAATAATATGTTAAAACATGACAATCACAAGTTAGTTGTAGTAGTGTAACAAACAACCGCGATGTGGTTTGCTATGTTAACAATGAGAAGAAGAATCGACAATTTAACAAACACTAAGCAAACTATGTTGATACTTTTTTTCTTGTTGTGGGAATGTGACCGGGGCATATTTCACTGTGAAACGTCCTCTTAAGGTCGGATGTGTTCATTGTACAGTCAAGTCCTGTTAATCCGTCATTATTGGTTGCATATAATTATGTCGGATAAACGAAATTAGGTAGTATTAACGTTCGTGATCGAAAATCGGACAACTACACGTTCGATAACAATTCAAACACGTTGTACTAAAAAAGGAAATAATCATATTGTTATGTTACTATGTTAGCGGAATACTTTTTCAAAAACTACTGATACGGACTGTTTGTCTGACTTAAAATTCTTTATAAGGCATAGTTGGGAATGCAAGTCGCCAATTTGAAACTAGTGCCGCAAATGCTTAGAAAGCTGCTTTCTTAGTGGCTTATGTCGACTTCCTGTTAGTAATTTCATTGGTCGGTGAAACTTCGCGGAAG
Source organism: Haliotis cracherodii (assembly GCF_022045235.1). NCBI lineage: Eukaryota > Metazoa > Mollusca > Gastropoda > Lepetellida > Haliotidae > Haliotis > Haliotis cracherodii. The sequence goes on from NW_027266272.1 coordinate 17,918,487, forward strand.
GTCGTTCTGACGTGACCTGTAATGTCCACAGCGGTTGCAAGAATTTGCATATGAGTTTAATGAGATTGAGGTAATCGAGGCATGTGATTAATCCTGTTTTGTTTATTTAAAGCCGTAATTGTTTATTGTTAAGCAAGTTTATCTCTGCAGACGTTGAAATAAGCAGCTACTCGCCGACTCGTCTCGCATCAAAACACTTGTCTGTGTACTCGCGGGCAGATGACCACGGAGTACGTTGATCACTGTGTCGGATTAACGAGACTAATTAAAAAGTGATTTCAGCAGTTCGTTGCAAATTTGGTGTGTCGATGTCAGGAGTGCGAGGCTGTCGGATTAACGGGTCCTAATAGCGATGAAGTATATTGTAGATGTATATTGCTGCACGGTCGATTGTCAACAATTAAAATCATTCCCGGGTTCACGTTGCCATACAGCCAATTCAAGGAATTCGAGACGTGCACGTCTGTAAAAAGTTGATATAAGTGCCTTAATGCATATCCCAGAAACTAACCCTTACTTGTTGACAAAGAAACTCGTAAGGTTGTGTCATTGTAAAGTACAGCCTGACGCGTTATTGTTGTCACTGTTAATTTGACGCATTCATTACTGGATGAACGTTTAGGAGTAAATCAGACCTCTTATTGATATGTCCATGTCTTTGTACATGTTTATGTACATAAAACATATTAAATTAACTGAAACATGAGGCACTCAAGATGGGTGACAGCAGCATAAAAATGTATTATATTAAAATAGCATAATATTTTTAGATAATAATTTGTTTTAATATATTTTACCCCGTTATCAATTCCATATGTTATTGGGCAATTCTTGGTATATTATTAATGTTAAATGTGTTCATATACAATCATATAGAAAATATTTCGATATTGACATCAATACATTAATTTTCGCTTCGCTTCGATTCTCTTACACTTTCACAATTCTTCGCCAGTGACTGGAAGTATGAACGATCGAGCGAATTCCGATTCAAGTAATCGTTGCATTCTTGCAAAACGCTGCGCCTGTGATGTCGATACATAGTACTTTGGCTAATTCGTGGTGTCATCAACTATTATACCACGGAAAGAAATCGTGATTCTCTCATATATGAAGTTTATATATATATATACCTTCTGAAATGAAGAATATTTTGGCAACAACTACGGGATATTGTGCCAACGCGTGCACGGTCTGTTTGGCTTTTTATATATATTAGTTGCTGATGGAATGTGCAGTTATCCCCCTGTTTGTCAATGTAAACAAAACAAGAGGCGACATATTTTAACGTGGAGGGGTAAGTTCATTTATGGAGAAGTCACGTGCTGTATTGCGTCATCCCAGTTGACCGCAGGGTGATCACTGGCTCCCATAAATTTCATGCTGTTTCCCATTTGATTACGCGTATTTGGTGATAGCACAGGGATTACCTAATACAATAATATCCAAACAACAATGAACACCTGTTATTTTTATTTGTTTAAAACACACGACGTAGGTTTTCCGTATCTGGACCTAATTATGATCCGACTTCCATCTTCATCAATTTAACAAATCAATCTTTGCTGTGACTAGTTTTGAACATCAAGCTGTCGCGTATGCAAGAGTTAAAACTAATCTGAAACAACATTAAAAGTGAGAAGAAGTGAGTGCTGAAATCATACTGGGTATATAAAAGTCCAGTTCCCAGTTTTTTCTGTACCAATTCATCATGGCATCATTGAAAAGCAGACGACAAGCATTGCGGAGAAGTCAGCGTTGATCAAGAGAGAAAGAAATTCACAGGCTAAAGACAGAATCGGAGGCCTTGGCATGAAGCAGGAAAAGACAGGGTACGACCAGACACTGGACAATGCACTGTTTGCGTGGTTTACGCTATCCCGACATGACGGGACACCCATCTGTGGCGAAGTTATGAAATTTCAAGCCCAAAAGATTATTTCATTCATGTATATCTTACCATATTTGCATTCAAATGGGCCCAACAGTCAAAGTAGTTAACAATAACGGAACATCAAAACTTCTACAAAAAATCGATCTTACTCATTTATGCACATACGTCCTCAAGTGTGCATATACAGTACATGTATTGGACTCCTCTTTAGTTCAACTATCACCCGACCTACATTCCATAATTGGAATAACGCGGGGGTCGTCCATGGGCCCCGAGACCCGCGTTATCGCGGGGGATGACTGTATAACTGCCAAAGACAGTGGATAATTAAATATACAGAGTTTCCTGTGTATGGCACATGTGTATGCCGATTGAGGAATTTGCATTATTTCTAGAAGTACTGTATGCATATGAAATATATATTAGAAAATCACCGTGGGCATGTGGACTGTAAATATCAAATGCCCCACAGCATATTAACAATATCAAACAACAATCTTATGTTATCCCATACGCATGCAAGCATTATGAAATCGACGCTAAAAACAAGGAAATAAATCTGTTTCACCCAAGGTGATGTGTTTAAGAACATTGGTTTTGTATGAAATAAGACACCCCGCAACATGTAATAAGGGTTAATCATATTTTATTCATCTGAGATTTGATAACAGGCCAAACTGGCTCATGTAAATAACGCTCCCTCCAACACAACATATATTAAATACCGCATTCAGCAATATTCCAGCTATATGACGGCGGTCTGTAAATAATCGAGTCTGGACCAGACAGTCCTGTGATTGACATACTGAGCATCGATCCACGCAATTGGGATTGATGACATGCATCAACCAAGTCAGGGTCGCTGACTTTGTTGATGCATGTCATCGTTTGTTTGTTTGTTGTTTAACGCCGCACCCAGCAATATTCTAGCTATATGACGGCGGTCTGTAAAATAGTCGAGTCTGGACCAGACAACCCAGTGATTAATATTATGAGCATCGATCCATGCATTTGGGATCGATTACATGCATCAACCAAGTCAGCGAGCCTGGCCACCCGATCCCGTTGGTCGCCTTTTACAAGCATGGTCGCCTTTTACAAGCATGGTCACCTTTTACGGCAAGCATGGGTTGCTGGCATGTCATAGTATCTCAATTGCTTGAATCCACATGCACATCAATTCCAACACATTTCTCCTGGGTTTTTTATCTTTTTTCGCCACGGCGTAAGTCATGGAAGTAATCAAGGTAATCGCCGTTTCACTTCGACTTACCCGATTTCATAATGTTTTATGCAGTAACTAAACTGAGCAAAAACTCCGTGAAACTATGTTTACCACAAGTTCGTTGTCGCTGTCTCGGCGCCTTATAACATGTATAAAAAAGCCCGCAAGCGCTTAGCACCACTGGTAATGCAAATATGATTCGCCAGGCATATGTCTTTTACCCTTTTCAACTGGTGGTCCCTTAAAGAACCACCAGTTGGAATGGGTAAAAGACATATGCGCAACACGTTTGAATTTAATGCTTGCTAATCGTATATTTAAGCAACATTTATCCAATGAGGACAGTCGGGATTTTACTATCGATTTTATTTGTGTGGCGGCAGTTTCATATATAATATAACCCCAGATCCATATTGGTAATGCTTTACGCATGGAAATCAACCGCGATATCGTGGTTCTAAATATTTGAATCTGCTGTCACAATTATTTTGATTGCTATTAAAATTCCACATGCCCCCCAAATCCCAACACATTTTCCCTGCTTTTGATCTTTTTTCACCACCGCGTTACGCATGGAGGTTGGCGAAAATAGTCGAAAACAACCGTGTGTTCATTTGTGTAAGCATTTGCATAATGCAGTGTCGATACGGAACATTGAGGTAAACATCGCCATCACACACACATATATGCTGTCACAATCAAAATCGCTAATATTATACCACATGTCCTCCAATTTCCAACATATTTCTCCTGCTTTTGATCTTTTCTGAAAATGTATGCCATTTTTTCTTGTAATCTCCGTTTTTGACGACTGTTGTTTTCGATTTATATGTATGATAAAACAACACATACATATTCGTCAGGCGGTATCCTTGGAAACCATCATGGTTATCATGTTTAAAAATATTGAAATCTGCTGTCACAATTCCAACACATTTCTCCTGCTTTTTAAATGTTTTTCGCCACCGCGTTACACATGGCGAAAATAGTTAAAAAACTGTTCCGTAAGCATTTGCGATTCTAATGTTATCAAATTCGTGGATTCAAGGAAATGCCATAAATCCCTGTATAACAACTTCTGATAAGTTTATTACATAAACAGAACCACCTGCCCGACATGCTCATTACAGAACATTTCAATACATACACAGCACAGATCACTTTTACGTCGTGTCATGACCTCATTGTAGACATGATAGAGCTACTGGTCACCGACCAGTTATCGTCATTTATTTTTCATTTCTGTCACTCCGTGATTTCAATTCGTGAAATAAGATTCAGTTGATCTCTGTTAGAACTTTCGCGTGCCACGTGATCACGCATGCGCTTCAGTTATACAAGTGACATTACCAATTTGTCGTCTGCAATCTGACAAACCAATATTAACCAAATTCGATCTCTACATGCTTATCTTATGTACTATGGATTTCGATATATACACATGCTATGTACAGCTCAAATAGGTTCCAGAATTGTATTTTGAGAAAGAAATGACTGACCGATAGAAAGCAATGCCAGAACGGAAGTGCGTCATTGTGGGTTTTTTTAATTTTTGAGTGAATTAGTCGCGTTAGCCCGCATGTCTTTGATAAAACTGTATTCGAGCTTGGCGATTATTGTGGGTTTTTTAAAAAAATATTTCCTCACTAGTGTTTTGTTTATCATTTTCGGATAAATATTTCTTTCTTCTAATGAAAACGAGCAAAATTAAAATGATATCCCGTGCGACAACGGGGAGTTGGCGATAATTTATAGCCAGTAGCAATACAGTCTAAATAATTATGCCAAATAATATGTAAAGCGCACAGAAAGGCTTGCATTTCTAATTTCAGAATAAGCGTGTTTGTTTACGAAATGTTGTGTCACATGATATGCAAATTAGGTGTAATGCCAGGTCACCACTGCGCCGGAATAAAGCTTTTTGCCGGATCATGGTTGGTCTGATTACAACAATGCTTATCGTTTTTGCTGAATTGTTATATTCTGACCGTTCTTCAGATGGAAATCGCGCGGATGTTTAAAATATGGAACTTCGTGGACATATCGTGGTTGGTTACCACATGTGACAAAGATTTCTCATGTATATATTCTGGCATTAAACATCGTGTCCGTGCCGATAACTCGGGGCGACAAATGCCGACTGACATGACTAACATCACACGAACGTCTTTCGCATGCTCAAATTATTCCGTACCGTATCGCCACATAATAAAGCGGCGGAAGGGAACATTGAGGTGAGTATCGCCATCACACACACATATATATGCTGTCACAATTAAAATCGCTAATAAAATACCACATGCTCCCCTAATTTCCAACATATTTCTCCTGCTTTCGATCTTTTCTGAAAATGTATTTTCTTGGGGACTGTAATTTTCGATTCAATTGTGTGGCGGCAGATTTACATATAATAAAATCCCACATACATATTTGTCAGGCGATATCCACGGAAACCAACCGCGTTATCATGGTTATAATATATTGAAATTTGCTGTCTCAATTCCAACACATTTCTCCTTTTTTTTCGCCACCCGCGTTACAGTGTTCCGTAAGCATTTGCGATTCTCATGTTATCAAAATTGTCATACAAAATTCATGAAAACAAGAAAATGCCATAAACAATATAAACATAAACAACTAAACAACTAAAATTTCTCTTGCAAAATTCGTGGGTTCAAGGGAATGCTGGCTTTGATTTTATTAACGAGGTGCAATAAATCACTGTAAAAACAACTTGGTGACACTGACAAGTTTATTACATAAACAGAACACCTGCCCGACATGGTCATTACGTAACATTTCCTGTGTGTTACAGCAAAGATCACGATTGTGTTTGTAGGAATTACCATAATTAATTCACATGGTGTAACTTGCGTTGACAATACGATGAGACCTGACATTAGGCACAAGTAGTCAGCTGATCCGGTCGAAGAACTCTCAAGTTGTCTGCACATCCGGTAAAAGAGCTCTCAAAATGTAACGAAATGTCATTTCTTGGGTACCTGAGACAGTCAAAGCTTTTGAGAATTTCCTCATTCTCTCTCCAATGTCTTTTTGTTTGAAGGCAACATTGTATTACGCTTAATAATGATGATGTACTTAGAGTTGTATATTTTATTGCCGCTTCTTCTTCTTGGCAGCTGATGGTAAATAAGCCGCACTCGGTTATCTCCCTTGAACGCGCGAATGGCTTGCCCACCAATTCCAACACATTTCTCCTGCTTTTGATATTTTTTCGCCACCGCGTTACACATGGAAGTTGGCGAAAATCATCGCGTTACGGTGCGTTATAGTATTCCTTAAGCATTTGCGATTCTAATGATATAAGTATTATTACAAAATTCATCAAATGAAGTTTGCAGTTGCCAATTGAAATGACCCTACTGTTTTGCATCATTTTTTTTAACATTTTCCCTTTCTAAGTCAAGATTACTGTTATTTTTTTTTCAAAAGTACATTAATACAAACATAATGAATGTATGTTACTATTTGTGTCTTTCTTCATGCAAGTTAATACTTTTTTTATAACAAAAAGGGGGAAAATATGTAAAATCAGGCCAAACTGAATTTCTACACAGAGTTATGGGAATTGAATTGCCGTGTCGGCAAGAGGCCACCCTAACTGATTAGCCCATGTCAAAATAGCTGCAATGGAAATTCTAAAATAAACATTTCTAAAACTCCTTAATATTAAAAGGCACCAGTTCAGTATGTGCCTGGTAGACATGCAAAGTTTTGTAAGAAAGTATTTAACGGTTTTTGAGTTACGCTCCGGAAACGAACACCACCCTCATAGAACCTAAGTCCAACTTGTTGCCATGTAAACGTAAAAAAAAAAAACTTCTAAAATTCCTAAATGGCAAAAGGCACAAGTTTATCATGAGTCTGATAGACATGCAAAGTTTTGTAAGAAAGTTTTGAATGGGTTTTGAGTTATGCTCCGGAAACGAACGCCACCCTATAGAACCTAAGTCCAACTGGTTGCCATGGAAACGTAAAAACAAAATATATAAAAAATTCCTAAATAGCAAAAGGCACCAGTTCAGTATGTGCCTGGTAGACATGCAAAGTTTTGTAAGAAAGTATTTAATGGTTTTTGAGTTACGCTCCGGAAACGAACACCATCCTTATAGAACCTAAGTCCAACTTGTTACCATGGAAACGTAAAAAATAAAAGTTTCTAAAATTCCTAAATAGCAAACGGCACAACTTCAGTATGTGACTGATAGATATGCCAAGTTTCGATCAAATACACTGAATTATTATCGAGTTCTGCCCTGGAAAAGGAAATGATTACGGACGGACTTACAGACGGACAGACAGACTGGCTGATCGCTATATTCCCCCGCATTATATGCCAGGGGGATAAAAACACATTCCGACTTTCATGATCTGGTAAGCCACGCTCTGATTGGTTGGATGAAAGGTCGTTCTGACGTGACCCATAATGGGATGTCCTCAGATCTTTGTTTAGCGATAGCAAGAACTAAGATCTGATTTTAATGAGATTGGGTATGATGTGGCCAGAGATCAAACCACCGACCTTCCTCTCTCTGGGCAGACACTCTAACCACTGGACCACAGAGGTGGACAGGAGAATGGTCAAACAGGTCATGTAGGTTAGCACATTAACAAGTTTTCCTCAACAAGTTCAATATTTTCTTCCCTATTGTTCATTATCTCACTGAATAGTAAACGGATTGAGAAAATCATTGATAAGTAATGGGAAGTAATAAACAAAGTGTCTGATTTCAGAACAAAGACCAGTAAACACAATGGTTAATATAGATGTGGTCGTATCTGAGGACTGTATCATCTGGAATTTTGTATTGCATTATATTGTGATACTTGGGTCTGTATTTTGAAAGTTAATATATTTCCACTAACATACATGTTTTTTCTTTCACTTTCCAACAGCCCTTCTTGTTTGTTAGACCAAAATAGCGCCTTACGTCGTTCCCCTTTTGCTGGACATGATCTCAAAGTCAAGAGGCTTTGCAGCCATAGTCACACTTTATCAACTGAGGTTACACAGGGACAAATAGCAGTGAATTTTTTTTTGTCAATGATTGGACGTATCAGGGATGTACAAAAAATTAGTTATTAATCCATCCCAAAGAAATAAACATATTTTCTAAATACACCAACCCAAGTTTAGGTCGTATCGAAAACTCATTGTTGATGGTTCGAATCATGTTTTTATGTACAAAAAAATATTTATTAATCCATCCGAAATAAATAAATATATTTTTTCAATCCACCCACCCAAGTTTAGGTCGTATCAAAAACTCATAGCTGATGGTTCGAATCACGTTTTTATGTGTACTACTCAACATTTGCGAAGGACCCAAATGTTTGGTGGCCAAGATACAGTTGCAAGTTGTAGAGGTATCATAATGATGAGTGAGTAGTAAATGTTGTTATCAACTGTTTATCCATGGAATAATACCGCCTAATGATTGATGTCATTATAAGCATCTTTGTTTTCCACTGACAGACTACTGTCCAAGACTCATCTTTAGTCACAGGTGTGGTCCTTATCAAATGTTGTGTAGTATATATTAGTTTGAAATACATACCTCACTCTTAGCAGCCTTTATACATTCCTCACAGGAACCGTTGTTGGCATGACATTCTGAAATAAAGAGATGGACATTGAAATTATTTGTACACATGTAAATTTCTTATATCAGTGTTCAAAATTAAGGGAGTCCAGTCTCATTGAAATCAGATCTCAGTTCTCGCTACCGCTAAACAAGCTATGAGAACATCCCATTACGGTTCATGTCAGAATGACCCTTCATGAACTTTGACCGACAAATGAAGTCGACATTAGCCAATCAGAAAGTAGCTACTCATCCACTTCCATTACAGACAACATTTTGAGAAATATTTTGAATATTCCAAATTTGCAAAATGAACAAAAAACATTCTAGAATGTTTAATAGATGGTCGAGATTGTGTGACAGTATTCTCACTGGCTATGGAAAGTTTCTTTGGTTCAAATGTTTATCCATTGAAGCGAGAGGTAGAGATGGTTTTGATGGAGTCCGTTGTTACAGCCCGTAACCGTTGTTCGAAATACCCTGTGTTAACCTTTTCGAGGTTGCTTGATTAAAAAACACATTCTGACTGTCACTCTCATGATCTGGTAACATGGTAAGAAAACGTATAACTTTCTGGATGACAAATTCTGGTTTATTGCATATAGCAGCATTTGGATGTAGTGGAGTGGAGTGACTACAACCAAGAGATGAGATCAGAGCTTCAGATAAGCTCTGCATCTGAGTAACATATGCATCAGAAATGCAGAAATATGCAGTAAAATAAAATCCAAGCGTATCAAATACGCAACAAACATTACAGATACGCTACAAAAATCAAACTTGTGGGTATCATCAAAATATTGTGAAGTAACCCTGTGTATTCGATTAGCAAATCAGCAACTTATTTTGAAATTATAAACGGTCATTCCGTCAACCTTGCCAAACTCCACGATGACAATTACATCATGATCATTCGTTTGAATACCCAGATAGAATTACTGATACCCAATGATTTTAAAATGCATGGGTAAAATACCCACAACACCAAAAGCTTATCTGGAGCTCTTCGAGATATATATATGCATGACATGTTGTGATAAAAAGCAAATTAACCTTCACAACAGGTAATAGATAACAAGTTGCATACAGATAATTGGATGGAGCAAAATGTACAGTAAGAATAACAAATAGCACACAGGTAATGAAGCACACAGGTGAAGAAGGCAGATGTCCAGTAAGGATAAGGATTAAAAGAATTAAACAGTTGTAACAAATGATTGGATCCTAATTAAAATAATCTATTGCTTGATCAGATCTTCATAGGCACACGAGATGTAATCCACTTGATCTCTGTTGATCAAAAGTTGGTGACAGCGTATTTCTATAGCTTCTGCGAGTTTTCTTTTGGTGAAGTCCTGGTGTTTGGTTGAATTGGTTGAAACTGAATTTGACGGCTAGGGGACATTTGCTGGTGGTCTGAGAGGGCCATCTTCCCGAGGCAAGAGAGTTAACTGACTTTAAAAGTCCAGTTTCCACCCTTGCCAAACTAGGCTTGAATTCCGGGGCTCAATCGTAGCGCCACCAGTGGCTATTACTAGTTATGTCCCTTATATTCCTCTCCTATGGACCAATTAGATGCTTCCTCTCATATCACTTGCATTTGCTTCAAACAAAATTGCAGCGCCCAGTCAAGACGATCAAGACTCACTAGCCTCGGGAAGATGGAGAGGGCTGATTTCCTGTCTCCCAAGGCTAGGGAGTTAACTGAATGTAAAAGTCCAGTTTCCACCCTTGCCAAACGAAGCTGGAATTTCTGGGCTCAACCGTAGCGCCACCAGTGTCTATTATGAGTTATGCCCCTTCTATGTCCCTCCTATTGACCAATCAGATTCCACCTCTCATATCACTTGCAATTGCTCAAAACAAAATAGCGGCACCCAGTCAAAATGATCTGATCAATAATCAAGATCTATATTGTAATAAAATGGGCCTAATTTGCACAGTGGATCAAATAACTTGAGCACCTGGATTAAAAACATGAAAAGATTTGGAAAATGTCTTTTGATGCCAAGTTGGCGGTACACATGCTATACAAATCGTACAAACGACCTGAATCTGCACAGCAGTTGAAGAACCGAATGTTGATTTCGTTACACGATTTTGATTGGGTTACACAGACTTCTTAGTCCAGCCAAAAAATAATTCCAGCCTAGTTCGGCAAGGGTGGAAACTGGACTTTTACAGTCAGTAAACTCCACTGCCTCAGGAAGATGGCTTTTGAGGATTTAAGTTCTTTGACGCAAGTATCTACTGGGCGGGAGGTTTCAGCAATGTACGAGTCACCACTGTCACAATTAATCTTATAGCTTACTCCTTTGAGGGGGTTGGTTGTTGGAGGGGGTTGGGCCATAAACTTGGAGGGTGGTTCTAATAGATGGAGAGCCAGTGGGTTTGATGCCTTCTTGGTTCTTAGTAATCTGCTGATTTGATGAGAGGGTAGGGTAGGGGGATTGTGATAGGGGCGGATTTTGGTCTAGTTTGTTTTGGTTTGGGCTAGAGTGTGATGGAGATGGTCCTCTTCACTAGCAGTAGCATGGTAGGGTACTAGTTGAGATTGGTGAAGACATGCTGCAGATGTTTAAGTTCCTGGTCAAGGTCAAGGTTGCTGGTGCAGATGTTCTTGGCTCTCTTGGTCAGTGTGGAGATGATGGCAGACTTAGGAGGAATGGTGGGAGGAATGGTTGAAGTGAATGTACTGGTCAGAATGGGTAGGTTTCATGTAGACGGTGGTTTGGATCTTGTTGGGGTCTCTGGACACAAGTCCCTGTTAATCTGTTGCTAATCACAACATGTCATGCACATATACCTCTCATCATTTGGTATTGTCACTCCAGCTTGATAACGGTGTAAGAATCTACATGGAATCATCACTAGATGCAATAAACCAGAAGTTATCCATAAAGTTTTCTTACTGAATTTAATTAAATTGCGACGTCCTGGTTTGTTGCTGTAGAATTGAACCTAGGGATCCGTGGGGATTCCAGGTTAAAACTGGCGCTCCCCCTATCAGGGAGATAACTCTCATCCCAAACATTGATGCTGTCGACTAATGGAAGCTGCTGTATTACAGAAAATCATGGGGTCCTTGTCATAATGCTAATGTTAGACGTTTAGATTTAGGGGATCCGCAACTTTAAATACCACAGGAGCAAACCTCGGGGGCCCAGGACCAACCATAACAATACAATTGCGTATCGTATAGATAGGTGCAAGATCAGATCTGTGACACATAGTAATATTTTCAGTAAAACCATGTTTCAAATAAACAGGATTTCTGCCTCAGGGAAAACTTATGTAGGATTCGCACCTAAGTGCCCTTGGCAGGCAAACTGGAAAAATACTCATCATGTTTTCAAAATTGGGATTTGGGTTAAAGTTCTTATTTTCTCAAATTTGAAGGTATTTTATAATACAATAGTATAAAACTAAGCATGAATGCTTTTTCATCCTCATTATTCATCCTGTTATCAGTGAAATACAAGTCAACACCAGAAATGGGCTTCACACATTTTACCCATGTCGGGAATCGAACCCGGGTCTTCAGCGTGACGAACGAACTCCTTAACCACTAGACTAGTAGAACTTTGCCCTTTTTAAGAGTTTTGCTATATTTATCATTATAAGGACCAGTGGGCTAAAACTGTTAGATTCTTTCGCTGCAACAACAACAAAATTGATTTGATATCAAGTCAGTTTGTGCGTGTGTCAAGAACAATACTAACTCTATGCTTCAGGACAAATTGTTAGCTAGTAGAAGTTTAGTTAGGTGAAATAATTTGGTACTTGTTGTAAGAATTGTTTACAATGAAGTTGGAACAGTTATGAGACGATTCATGAATTAACATCACTAGTAACAGTACTACTACGTTTACATCATCGCAAATGGTCACATTAATGACTGGAACCCAACATCTCAAACAAAGAATACGCCAATGAATTGTCACCTGTCACAGTTATAATTAGTAACTGCATGATCTGTCAAATGTCGTGACGAACATGCAGCGCTTTGATAATGATAGTCAACGCAAGCTAGCTGCCTCACTTTGGCATAGTTTTTCAACTTCTGTAACTGGGCAATTAAAGTAATTCTGAAAACATAACGCATGTTTAACATGTCACTTTAAATATTAGGCCCATAGCTACCTTCTTCGGGTGTCAATGTACTTGAAGGGTGTGTTGGACCTGGTGTCGTTTTTGGTTGCGTAGTTGGTTGTTTTGAAGTCGTCGATGGAGCAGTTGTGGTGGCCGAGAATGCAATAGCAAACAGTGTAATACTGACAGCAAATGCCAGCAAATATGATCTGTTCGTCACCATTTTAACTGAAATGTCCTTCCTAGTTATGTTTTGCTACGCCTCCGGCTGTCCGTAAACCACTAACGTTGTGCAGTACGTCACTTCCGTTTGTTTACAACGTCATAGGTATTGTCGGTCGCGTGATTCTTATTTTATCGATGTGATGATTAGTCATTTAACGGAGTCGATATAAAACTTATATACAGTAAATTGTCAGCTAGATGTTTAAATATGTAAAACTTAAACTACATAGTTCTTTAAAACTATATTTTATCTAGCGCAAACATTTCTTTGAATCATTTTTATTTGAAATCTAATTTACAAAGTCTTCAAAAACATTTACAGTACTTTTAACTCAACAACATTTCCTATTTATTCTATAAATTATGAAAAAGTACCACTATCACGCCAGATCTCCCCGTCGATATAGACAGGTCAGGTCTTCATTCTGTACAATACGTATGATGACACCAGGATATCTAACAACTATTATTATACAAGGACAGAACGAACTTGCTTATATAAAACATTCTTGTCACGGTTTTTGTATGTGCAAGGATGAATAATTGTGAGTGAGTGAGTATGGTTTTACGCCGCTTTTAGCAATATTCCAGCCATATCACGGCGGGGGACACAAGAAATGGGCTTCACATACTGTACCCATGTCGGGAATCGAACCCGGGTCTTCGGTGTGACGAGCGAACGCTTAAACCACAAGAGTACTCGACCGCCCGAAAGGATGAATAAAATGAACATAATGAGACAAGGACAGACATCTAATTTTTCACTTGTGTGGTGATATATAAAGTCAGGCATTTTAATAGCCTACTTAATGAGAACTATCTTGCTGTTTCTCAATGACTGGAGGTTCGTATATACCGAACCAACGATATGGATAATGAAACATGTTTATGTACCGAACACATTAAAACAAACCTCAGACTTCATTACCAAAAAATACCCCCAAAATATTCATGATCCCTAATTTCTTTCGCTCAGTATATATGCAGCGGAACTTCGATAATCCCGAGACCCGTGAAGCTTCCGGGGTAGAATAGGTCCTCAGTAACCCATGCTTGCCGTAAAAGGTGACTATGCTTGTCGTAAAAGGCGACTAACGGGATCGGGTGGTCAGGCTCGCTGACTTGGTTGATGCCCGTCATGAATCCCAATTGCGTGTGGATTGATGCTTATGATATTAATCACTGGATTGTCTGGTCCAGACTCGATTATTTACAGACTGCTGTCACATAGCTGGAATATTGCTGAGTGCGGCGTTAAACAACAAACCAACCAACCAACCAAACCAACGATAATCCCGAGGGTACGGTTCCAAGTGAAATTGGACTAACAAATGTCCGGATTAACGAAATTAATTTCCTTTAGGGGATGACTGTGTTTCGTGATCTGGTGCCCTTGGTCTAGATCGAGACGAAGTAAGAAATGACCTGTGTCAAACTGAAACATTATATTATGTAATTTGGGTAATCGTCCACTGATACGTTTATGTATACATCTACTTCTCAAAAGAAGTACAGTAAACTACGGTTATAACGAACACGCTTTTAACGAACTGACCGATATAACGAACTTATTTTGTAGTCCCCTCTATGTGTTGTATATATGCTGTACATATGCTTATAACTACGGTTATAACGAACTAAAAGAAGTGGTCCCTATGAGTTCGTAATAACCGTAGTTTACTGTATATCTGTAGTCACATGTGGCCTGGTGAATGGCTGAGTAACATCCCTTTCGGTCGAGGCAATGGCCGGTGCAACCATAATGAAATGGGTACCATCAATGGTCCCCCCGCAGTTGATATCCCTCCATTGATGACGTTTAGGAGTTGAGCACCTGTCGGGAAGTCACATATCTTGGTGACTATGCTATAATTATTCTATCTTGTGAAAAAAACATCAGGTGTTCCTTAACTTCTTTTAAAGGGCAAATTCACTCATAAATCAACCTATTTTTCTTGTACTTGTAACATTTCCACACATATTTTGAGCTTCCTACTTTCGGTGTGAGAAAAATGAGTGTATATTTCTAAATATTGATATCAACTTATCCTAAAATTGCGTTTTGTTTCAAATAAGAAAGAAAGCAATTTTAGCGTGTACACTTCCCATTTAAGTAGTATTCATAACAAAATGTGAGTTTGCAGACAGGGCCTATAGTCTCCCTTTAACTGTATGTACAAGTTTGCAACTGTCACCGACCGGATTTCCGGGTTTCTTGAGAAACTCAACATTATAGCAGAACGATCTGTGGGTCCTCTGAAATATTTTCCATCCCTTTTCACCTAAGATATGAACACCTAGGTGCGTGATCAGTTGATAAAAAGACGAGCATGTTAATTCCTGATAAAAGAAAAAAATATATCAAAATATTTGAACAAAGGCCCATTACAAGGCTCCAAGGGGTTCCATGTTCAGTGATCAGGTGCCCATTTTCTGGATTGGTCTAGACAGTTAGACGTTGTATTTGATGCCTTGTGTGAAACGTAGACTTTATATGTAATAAAAACCATAAACCTTTAGATAAACTGCCGGGCAAAAGAAAGTATACACTTGAAATTTCCATTTAAATTTAAAATTTAAAAAAAGTTTTCGAAACGTTACGAGGCTGAAAACAGTCGAAGCACTGCCAAAACACAACTTTATAAACTATCAAATACATCACAAATATACATGCTTTATAGATATATGTCATAAAAGTGAAAAAAAAATGAATGTTCAAGTTCAACTTGACGATAATATCCATGTATTTACATTTCTGTTCATTTGTAATGGTTTTCTTTTTAAAACCAAGATCTTTCTAAAAATATCTCTTTCTAACGACTTGTAGGCATTGATTAATCCGTAATCTCGGGACGTGTTTGTGTGAGAGCACTGCTTGAGACATGTGTATATAATCGATGTATATATAATCACAGTGCCATCTCTCTATAGGCGCTGGTCATGCTATCTGCCGTGATGCTCGGCGTCGCTATCTTTGATTCCTGGCTCCCACAGAAATAACCTTAAGTAATACGCCACAAGCCCTTGAATAAACGCCTGTCTTGCATGAGTAGGGGTAATCCTGTTTCCTTTTTATCTTTCTTATGGGTTTCGTATAGCTTAGGCTAACAAGTGATGTTGGGAAGGTACGAATAGAAATATATTTGTGGAATATGTGAAACGTTTAAAATTTATTTAACTTTTTGGGTCAGTTGGTTTGGGGAGAAGTTTAAATGCTAATTTTGTTAAAAGTCCAGAATATTAAGTAATTAACGCTAACATGTATAATTACATCCTTTAGAGAAAAAAACTTTGTTTTTATTCTCTTCGTAAGGTGATTGCAATGACAAAAAATTATACATAATGCTTTGTTGTTGAAAGCTGAACTCAGCAATATCCCGGCCGTATGATGGTGGTCTGTAAATAATCAAGTCTGGGCCAGACAATACATTGATTGACATCTTGGGCTCAACTCATGAGCTCAACCGATTCAGCTTGTCTGACCACCCGATCCCGTTAGACGCTCGGGTTGCTGGATATCAATTCTGAAATTGATCCACCATTATACTCATATCAAGGCCCCAGCTCAGTTCTTTAAGAGGTGAGTGACCTGGGTGTAATTCAGCTGTGACCAGTATGCAACCTTCCAGTTATATCACTGTCAGCTTAATGAAGGACCAAAGCCCGAAATGATGCAGGTCTCAGCCGTTTTGGGTTCGGACACGCCCAAGGGACGCAACTCTGCACTCTTAAGCCTCATTTACATGCACACGTTCACTTACATAAGTATACTTGCTTACGTACGTAAATTTACTTAGGGTAAGTAAATATGTCATGTAAACGGTTCTGCACACGTGAATATTAATACTACAGAAGCAAATTTGCACCACGAAAAGGGGGGGGGGGAAATAGGTCTTCGGCAAACCATGCTTGCCGTAACAGGCGACTATGCTTGTCGTAAAAGGCGACTAACGGGACCGATTATTTACAGACCGCCGTTATAGAGCTGGAATATTGCTGTGTCAAAAAAAGTAATTGAGGCTTTGTACTTTTATTCAGAGGTTTAATAATACAAATTGCGACATGTAAATCATCATCAGTTTTTATGGCACAGAGGAAGGTTTTGTTTGTTTGTTGTTTAACGACGCATTCAGCAATATTCCAGCTATATGGCGGCAGTATGAAATAATCGAATCTGGTCAATGAGCATCGATCCACGTAATCGGGATACGATGACATGCATCAACCAAGTCAGCGAGTCTGACCACCGATCCTGTTAGTCGCCTCTTACGACAAGCATAGTCGCCTCTTATGGCAGGCATGGGTTGCTGAAGACCTATTCTACGCCGGATCTCCACGGGTCACAGAGGAAGGTGTCCCACGAGGATTGGTGACGCATAGTATTATACCACAGACAAATTTGAGAACCCTAAACATGTCACGCATTGACGAAATACGCAGGCTGCTTGCTTGCACTTGGGAGAGGTTCATCATCGCCATCATGATGATCGTCATGGTCACCTTGGCTTGCCTCCACCTGTATGTAGGGGCGGTCGGGTAGCCTAGTGGTTAAAGCGTTCGCTCGTCACGCCGAAGACCCGGGTTCGATTCCCGACATGGGTACAATGTGTGAAGCCCATTTCTGGTGTCCCCCACCGTGATATACTGGAATAATGCTCACTCACTCACTCCACCTGTATGTCCATGTATCTCTCGTGTCTCATTTCACAAAAGTTCTGAGTGAGTGAGTATGGTTTTACGCCGCTGTTAGCAACATTCCAGTAACATCCCGGCAGGGGACACCAGAAATGGTTTCACACAATGTACCCTCGGGGGATTCGAACCCGGGTCTTCGGCGTGACGAGCGAACGCCATTACCACGAGCCTACCCGACCGCCCCTCACAGCCGTGCTGGTAAACCCTAGGTCAAGTCCTTATGGATATGTCGCCATCTTCCCTTTAAAGCTCAAAGGTGTTCTCGATGGTCGCCCGAGCCATGACTTGCTTGTCGTTGAAAACCTCTGTGCTGCTGTAAGACTTTTTATATGTGTGTACGGTTTCAGTAAGCAGGGCTTTAGAGGAAAGATGACATCACCAAGGAGAACAGTGTGGCTGCTTGTACTAGTCCGGACTGATGCCGATAGATAGTGCTAGCTCACTGAGATACCATGCCGCAGTTTAACATGAATATCCCACTCAGACACAGTATACTGACTCCGAGCCGACCAGTCCTTGTTTTAGCCCCTTAATGCCGAGCGCCAGACAGGGCAACAACGAGTACCATCTATTAACGTCTTTTGTATGACGCGGCCGAGGATCGAACCCCGGACCTTCCGCTCTCCGGGCGGACGCTCTACCACTAGGCGGTCTGAGCTTCTTTGGTAACTAGGGGAACACATCATTGGTTTCCCCTTTAAAGTAAATCTCTGAGATCCCCAAACACGGGCATCATGCACCCTGGCATGGCCGACCATCACACGTTAATGTGTGTAGTGATACAGTAAACTACGTTTATAACGAACACGCTTATAACGAACTGACCGATATATCGAACTTATTTTTCAGTCCCGGCCATTTGTTGTATATATATATATATATATATATATATATATATATATATATATATATATATATATATATGCTGTATATATGCTTATAACGAACTACGGTTATTACGAACTAGAATTAGTGGTCCCTTTGAGTTCGTAATAACCGTAGCTTACTGTATATCTGTAGACACATGTGGCCTGGAGAATGGCTGAGCAACATCCCTTTCGGTCGAGGCAATGGCCGGTGCAACGGTAATGATATGGGTACCATCAATGGTCCCCCCGCAGTTGATATCCCTCCATTGATGACGTTTAGGAGTTGAGCACCTGTCGGGAAGTCACATATCTTGGTGACTATGCTTGTCGTAAAAGGCGACTAACGGGATCGGGTCGTCAGGCTCACTGACTTGGTTCATGCTTGTCATCAATCCCAATTGCGTGGATCGATGATCATGATATCAATCACTGGATTGTCTGGTCCAGACTCGAGTATTTACAGACTGCCGTCATATAGCTGGAATATTGCTGAGTGCGGCGTTAAACAACAAACCAACCAACCAACCACATATGTTGGTAGAAGTGTTTCAGATGTAGCAGCACATACTGTGTTCACACATGTCAACACAGTTGCGATTTCAACCCCAAAAAGATTACCAATTTTGCTGTATTCTGCATAGGAGGCAAAACAATATATATGTTTAGCAACTCTATTTGGCAACTCTGTGATGGAGATCAATGGCTCTATCACGGGAGTTCCACTGACAGGGAAGCTCCTCATAGAGGAAATTAAATGTTTCTTGTGTCATGCTGAAATTGTATGTCCACTGTTCAATGTCGAAATTTCCTCTGACGGTGAACGCTTCCATGCCCATACATTTTTGTCCTTCGTTTATCCTAGAACACATAGGGAGTACTCACAATCTCGCCTCCTTTACAGAATCAGCAGTTTACTCATTGCGCGTACTTATGTCTGACTTAAATCACTAAAAAGGCTTCATAACGGAACGTACCAACAGTATGCAAATCAGAGATACTGTCATTGTATAAATGACCATGTGAACAGAAAGTCAAGATACTTTACTCCAGTTAGTATGTCTACTCAATATGCTAATGCACTCACAGAAGTAATTGTGGGCATGTAAATGAGGCTTTAGATAACTACCTGGCGCCTTAAGCCCCATTCACATGGAAAAAATTTACTCATGTAAGCAAATTTACTCATGGAGTATATTTACTCATGTAAGCAAAAGTATATTTACATTGCGTTCACATAAAGTTTATGCAAGGCAGAAGTAAACATCATTTCATAAATATATTGTGGACTTTTATCATCTGAGGCCATGTCGCTGTAGAAGATACTCAACCAGAGACGAAAGAGAGACTTTCCATAGTTTCTTAGTATGGGATTAGTCTTAGGATTATGCCAGGAAAGAGAACTGTGGAAGAGAGAACGTTCTCAACACTGGTGGAACAATGTCGTCAAACGATCATTGATGACAAACTGTGGATCGATAACTTTCGCATGACACGCGAAACATTTTATGTTCTTTGCAAGGAACTACAGCCGTATTTTCCTGCACAGGAAATGTATGTGAGGGAACCATTGGAGCTGAATCACAAGGTGGCCATAACAATTTACTGGCTTTCCTCCTCTGCGGAGTTTAGATCAATCAGCATCCTGTTTGGGGTTGGTATCTCAACCGTGCCTAAATGTGTGCATGATATCTGCAATGCAATTACAGAAAATTTGTTGGCAAAATATGGGAAGCTTCGAGTAGATGACGAATTAAAGGTTGTCATTAATGGCTTCCAAGAGACATGGGGATTCCCAAACTGTGCTGGGGCAATTAATGGAACCCATATCCCCATAATTGCACCTTCACTAGCTCACGGTGACTACCTCAATAGGAAAGGATTTTATTATATTCTCCTACAAGCATTGTGTAACCATCAGTACATAATCACTGACGTGAATGTAGGATGACCAGGCAAAGTTCATGATGCCAGGGTCCTTGGCAATTCAGAACTGTACTATAAAGGAGAGACAAACGACTTGTTCCCAAACTGGACCAGGCAGTTGAGATTGCCTGACAAGCAGGTATCAATGCCAGTTGTGATTTTGGCTGATGCAGCTTACCCTTTGGATTTAATATGCTTACGTAAGCAAATGGAGAATCTGTTCACATGACCAGAAATACTCCAGGAGCATTTATACTTATGAGTAAATATACTTTTACTAGACCTCATCAGGTGTAGCAAATATACTTTTACTCATGTCTCTTTACTCCTGGAATATATTTACTCACGTAAGCAAATGCGTTCACATGCCACCATAAGTAAATTTACTTATGTAAGTATATATACTCACGTAAGTAAAAGTGTCCATGTGAATGGGACTTTAGACGACTTATCGGAAAACTGCAACGCAATCCGCCTTATCGGAAAACTACAACACAATGCGCCTTATCGGAAAACTCCAACGCAATCCGCCTTATCAGAAAACTCCAACGCAATCCGCCTTATCAGAAAACTCCAACGCAATCCGCGTTATCGCAAAACACGTACACAATCCGCCTTATCGCAAAACACGAACACAATCCGCCTTATCGAAATACTCCAACACAATCCGCCTTATCGAAATACTCCAACACAATCCGCCTTATCGAAATACTCCAACACAATCCGCCTCATCGGAAAACTCCAACGTAAGTCTTACTTTGGCAAGTCTGTATGTTAGATCGAATACGTAAAGTATCCCCTGAGTGAGTGAGTGACTTGTGTAACGGTGCATGCTGTGAACTGTACACTCAGTTATGTCACGCCGCGTGTCAGCTGGATGTGATATGTCTGTAAGCCACAAGTGATGCGGGTCCTAGGCGTCACCACTAAGTGACATCCAGCACGTCATGGTGCTGACATACCAAGGATCAGGCGACCCGTGAAGGTCCGGGGTAGAATAGGTCTTCAGCAACCCATGCTTGCCGTGAAAGGCGACTAACGGGATCGGGTGGTCAGGCTCGCTGACTTGGTTGATGCATGTCATCGATCCCAACTGCGGGGACCGATGCTCATGATATTAATCACTGGATTGTCTGGTCCAGACTCGATTATTTACAGACCGCTGTCATATAGCTGGAAAATTGCTGTGTGCGGCGTTAAACAACAAACCAACCAACCAAGCAAGGATCATGCGTACTCAAGGTGAGTGTGGGATTCGAACACATGATCATTTATTCATGTCACGTTTTATAATGGACGCATTTCAACGGACAGCGTGAAATATATATGTAGTTAATGCAACTTTCGAAATGTTTCGCTATTTCAGAAAAAATCTGTCCCGCAAATAAAATACCCAATAATAATAATCAATAATAATGTGGAAAAAAATTTTGGTCACGTGGGAAATGTGAACAATTTGTACACACATTTCCAGGCAGACTCCTGTATGTACAGTCCCTGAAACATACGCACGCACGCACGCACGCACGCACGCACGCACGCACGCACGCACACAAATAAAAAACTAAAATTACAAAAATAGAAAAACCATCCCACGGATGCATGTCTTCAAGAAATCTTCAATTTAGGTCTCAAGCTAAACTATCATTTTT
Source organism: Haliotis cracherodii (assembly GCF_022045235.1). Lineage (NCBI taxonomy): Eukaryota > Metazoa > Mollusca > Gastropoda > Lepetellida > Haliotidae > Haliotis > Haliotis cracherodii. Next base: position 17,940,668 of record NW_027266272.1, read on the forward strand.
AGGTGTTAAATTCCCTTCTTATAGATAATGGAGTGAGTATGGTTTTACGCCATTTTTAGCAATATTCCAGCAATATCACGGCGGGGGACACAAGAAATGGGCTTCGCACATTGTATCCATGTCGGGATCTTTGGCGTGACGAACGAAGCTTTAACCACAAGACTACCCGACCGCCCCTAATAGATATTAGAAAAGAGCCGAGAAAATATATTCAATTTCAGAAGAAATCTAGACTTGCCAAAGTATTGACGAATTGCTTTGGAGATTACGGATATTAATATTTCAGGTTCTGAATAAAAGACTAAGTGCTTCAGCCTCCAGCGATGCTCATTGCTGTTTGATTACACATTAAAAGACAATAAAAAAAATGCTTAGCCTTAAAGTATTTTCATTTCAGAGGCTAAACGTAAGTCTAGTTTGGAAAAACACGATATTCCCGATGTTAATTCTCCAGGCTTTCAGACCTGCTATCGAATTAACCAAAGCTCGTAAAATGCTTGATAGCTCGCATGGAGCCACGAGGTGGAACTTTTCATCGAGCTACGCCATGCACAAACACTTCGACAGAACCCGTTTGATCTTAAACGAGGAATGTCAATTTCACCGACTGGCACGCAAGTTGGAGCCGTCCTTAATAATCGTGTTAATTGCAACATTAAGAGCAACGGACACGGGGCAATCATGCAGTGCTGTTGATGGTGAACATCACACACAGGCGTGGAGCACTCAACATCGCGGCAATAGGGCTTTACATTTCACACGAGCGAGAACCGGAGGCAGCTATTTTGAGCCGATATTTCACGGTCTAGATACAACGAATAAAGCAGTGTGGTGACGTTATGTGTGGATTCGTCTCAAGTTCCTGTCCGCTGTACACATGACCAATGCACTAACGTCATCAACATGTTCTTTTCTTGTCGGATGATACTGCTGTTGTCTGCAGGTAGGTGAATACACGATATATAGCCCTTGGTTTGTTTCATCAACTTGCATGTGACCTGGCGAGCTTGGATGAGCGAGCGAACAAACTTCCGCACCAACTTGTCAGTTTCAAGCACATCGGTGTATCCAGCTCGAGTGGGTCACAACTCGTGTATGTTTGCTTCAAGCTGTACGTTAGTCATACTGATAGCAGCTGAAATACAGCTTCATGATAAAGTGGTCGATTCGTTATCTCAGTGAGGGGATTGATTACGAAGGGATCCGTCTCCGTATGGCCTGTAAGTGAATTTGTAAACAATAGTCTAAACAGCCTCGTTTTAATAATCACAACCCAGCCGAGTGGTGTTATTGTCGTGTCCGGCTCCGTTCATAAGGTACATGGTACAGATACGACTCCCTCTCTGAGTTACACATGATACAGTTTGTGTGTGTGTTAGTGTGTTACGAACGTTCTGCTTCCCATCTGCTGCCTGTACTCATAATAACAGACAGATCCAGTGGGTGCCCCCCCCCCCCCCCCCCCCCCCCCCCCCCCCCGACGTGATCTCCCACCCCCATCCTAGGGTGGGTGGGTCCCCCGACGTGATCCCCCATCCCAATTCTGGACCCGTCTGTCATTCTACTACATGTAGGCTACATAATATTTCACCTTGCCGAATGATGAATAAATAGAACTATCTTTATTACATAACAAAACGGACTCAAAATAGGAATATGGATTTTGCACCTAATGTGTGCCTTTTAAATGTGAGCTTTCCTCGGTTAATTCGTCCCTACACTTCCCCATGCCTGTTCCAATTCCCTATGATGGGTAGTTAAGTACCAAGTCATGTACATATTGTGATACAGCCTTAAATATCAATACAACCTACTCAGCAGCTTCAATATATGTGTAATAACTCCAGTATGGCTGACAAAGCAGACATCTGGGGCACCCTCTCTGAACCGTGAGGCTACACACATTGCTCAGAATTGATCAGGGACGAGTCGTTTAATATTCCGGGGGAATGAGGGAGTCATGCAAATTGTTTTGGGGGTAAATTCATTTATATCGGAAAGTATTACTGTCTCGAACAGAAACCCGCCTGCTTCCGCATATTGGCCGCCCGTGATATAACTTACTTATTGTATATTAACAGTGACGTTTAAGCCCTATACTGCATGCATGCAGGCACGTTTTGAACGACGACTTGGAATGCCAAACGTAACGTTTATTTCAAATCATTTATGTCATTTGAGGTTTTGAATTGCTACAAAATCCACAGATCAATTTTACAAGTAAAAAAAGAACAGTCTAGTTGTGGCCAGGGTGTTTGTTTGACTTAAAGGGGCTCTAATCTCTGGCAATTCTCCGGGAGGGGATGTTGCCTTTGTTATTGCTATTTTCCCAGAAATCTCGACTAGTTCGCGACCTATGCTGCGCCACCTGTAAGCCCATTTGTCGCTTTTTATTGATTGTATAAGGGCGTATTGTTACATTGATCAACACAACTGAAGCACAGTTTTGTCTTCGAACTAATAAGGTAATGTAGGCATCTGGTCAACTGATCATTCCTCTCTTGCTGCACTGTCACGTGCATATTACATAACGTGTAAAACATTCATCACATCAGGCCCGGATTTATAAGCCATATATCGTGATTGAATTACCCCAGACACGAGAAATGCAAAATGAGAATTGTCAGGTAACCTGAGTTGTGCTACCGCTGAAACCTGAAGTAAAGTCTTTAACTGAGCATCAAGTGAATGACTACAAATACACAAGTGTAGGGTTATACCATATGAAACATGGATGACAACAAGGAAGTAGTAATTCGAGTACATGAACTGAACTTCATTGTTGCAAAAAATCGCTGTATTCTAAAGTACATAATTCTACATACACATTTAGACCCATGCATGCCGTAAAAGGTGACTATGCTTGTCGTAAGAGGCGACTAACGGGATCGGGTGGTCAGGCTCGCTGACTTGGTTGATGCATGTCATCGTGTCCCAATTTCGTGGATCGATGCTCATAATATTAATCACTGGATTGTCTGGTCTAGACCCGATTTACAGACCGCCGTGATATAGCTGGAATATTGCTGAGTGCGGCGTTAAATAACAAACAAACAACAAAACATGCACATTTACATAATTGTTTTGTTCTTATTCTTATTATGCACCGCCCAAATAAAGTTTTGCAGGGGATGTGGAATGTGGCCCGTCCGTCACGTTTCGTTTCCGGAGCATAACTCAAACCATTCAATATTATTTTTAATATGATACGTCTATTGACACGATTAAATATCAAGCCATGAAACATAGAAATGGGATCCAATCAATCTTACTCGTGTTATCATCCAGGCAATCAGAAATCTGAAAATGCTTTCACTGCGGGAATACTTTTTCATATTAAACTGTTTATAACCATAGAGGGTATTACCAAATTGGCAATACTAACGGGATCAAGTGGTCAGGCTCGCTGCCTTGGTTGATGCATGTCATCGTATCCCAATTGCGTGGGTCAGATGTTCACGATGACTGGATTGTCTGGTCCAGACTCGATTATTTACAGACGCTGTCATTTAGCTGGAATATTGCTGAGTGCGGCGTTAAACGACAAAGCATTATATATAGTTTCTTGTCAATGCTATCACTTTACAAGGAGAATAAAAGCAAAGCCTTCTCTAAAGGAAGTAAGTAGTCACATTAGCGTAAAATACTTAATACCCTGCCCCTTTAACAAAATTAGCATTTAAACTTCTCACTTAACCTACCGATCCCAAAACAAACAAATCATTAGAGATATATTGACTTGAACTATGAATCTTGGAAACGTTGATCATGTGACAAATGTTATATTTCGTATAATACTTTCTTAGTAAAGTACACACTCTAGTACCTTGTTGATTTTGAGTCCCATCCGGGATTCGAACCCACTCTATCAGAGTAAGGCACCTAAAAACAGCAGTAAAAACCGACGATCTATCCCACACAGCCACCGAGGCCTGCACAAAAATGGTTGATAATGTTGGGTGGCAAATTTGTCACTACCAAACATAGTTCAGCGGGTTTGATTAATGGTTAACTTGGAAGTCGTGTCTCCAAACGGAAGTGACCTTTACCCTTATGTCATGTTTTGTTCCAGTTGAGTGCGCAGCCTCCCTCCAGTGTTGGAAATGCATTGCCGACAACTGTGATGGGGACCCCGATGCAAACTATAAAGCCGTGAAGATGACCTGCGCCTCTGATCGTAGCTCTTGCATGGTGAGCTTGTTTGACATGACCCCTGAATCATGAGATTGGTTTACTTGGCCCCCGAATGATGAGATTGGTTTACGTGGCCCCTGGATGAGGAGATTGGTTTACTTGGCCCCTGGATGAGGAGATTGGTTTACTTGGCCCCTGAATGAGGAGATTGGTTTACGTGGCCCCTGAATGATGAGATTGGTTTACGAGGCCCCTGAATTATGAGATTGGTTTACGTGGCCCCTGAATGAGGAGATTGGTTTACGTGGCCCCTGAATGATGAGATTGGTTTACTTGGCCCCTGAATGAGGAGATTGGTTTACGAGGCCCCTGAATGATGAGATTGGTTTACTTGGCCCCTGAATGAGGAGATTGGTTTACGAGGCCCCTGAATGATGAGATTGGTTTACGAGGCCCCTGAATGAGGAGATTGGTTTACCAGGCCCCTGAATGATGAGATTAGATTACATGGAACCTGAATTATGAGATTGGTTTGTTTGGCGGCCCCTGAATGATGAGATTGGTTTACTTGGCCCCTGAATGAGGAGATTGGTTTACGAGGCCCCTGAATGATGAGATTGGTTTACGAGGCCCCTGAATGAAGAGATTGGTTTACGAGGCCCCTGAATGATGAGATTGGTTTACGAGGCCCCTGAATGAGGAGATTGGTTTACCAGGCCCCTGAATGATGAGATTAGATTACATGGAACCTGAATTATGAGATTGGTTTGTTTGGCGGCCCCTGAATGATGAGATTGGTTTACTTGGCCCCTGAATGAGGAGATTGGTTTACGAGGCCCCTGAATGATGAGATTGGTTTACTTGGCCCCTGAATGAGGAGATTGGTTTACTTGGCCCCTGAATGAGGAGATTGGTTTACGTGGCCCCTGAATGAGGAGATTGGTTTACCAGGCCCCTGAATGAGGAGATTGGTTTACGTGGCCCCTGAACGATGAGATTGGATTACATGGAACCCGAATTATGAGATTGGTTTGCTTTGCGGCCCCTGAATAATGAGATTGGTTTACTTGGTCCCTGAATGAGGAGATTGGTTTACATGGCCCCTGAATGATGAGATTGGTTTATGTGGCCCCTGAATGAGGAGATTGGATTACATGGAACCTGAATGATAAGATTGGTTTACATGGACCTTGAATGATGAGATTGGTTTACATGGACCCTGAATGATGAGATCGGTTTCCTTAGCCCCTGAATGAGGAGATTGGTTTACTTGATCCATGCATTGTGAGATTGTTTGACTTGGCCCTGCATGGTGTGATAGTTTGACTTGACCTCTGCATGGTGAGATTGTTTGACTTGACTCCCTACATGGTGAGATTGTTTGACTTGACCTCTGCATGGTGAGATTGTTTGACTTGACCCCTACATTTTGAGAGTGTTTGACTTGATCCTGCATAGTGAGATTGTTTGACTTGACCTCTGCAGCTGCATGGTGTGATTGTTTGACCCCTACATTTTGAAAGTGTTTGACTTGACCCTGCATGGTGAGATTTTTTTTTACTTGATCCCTGTATGGTGAGATTGTTTAACTTGATCCCCTAAATTGTGAGATTGTTTGACTTGGCCCCTACATGGTGAGATTGTTGTTGACTTGACCCCAGAATGATGATATTGTTGTTGACATGGATATTGACTGGATATGTTTTTTTCAGCTACAGCTGCAAGACCAGACATAATTAAATTTAAAACTGTAAACCTAAATTATTAAATAAAGACATTTTGCAAAAATGAGTATTTTTTGAGGCAATTTATTTCTTCTTCTTTTAAACAGTCTGAAATATGACTATTTTTTTCAAGCATGAGCTGGGACACTTAAGTTTGTTTGGATAAAATCTTCCCAACCCAAATCAAGAATATCAAAATATCAAATGGTCGCATCTAAGACATGTACATCTTATCATGTTGATATTTAATGCCTGTCCTGTTGTCTTCCAGAAAGTGGAATATTCTTTGGACCAGAACCACACCGGCGTCATCCAGAGGTCTGTGGTGAGGACATGCTCTGCTGGGCCATGCGTACCCGTCACGGATAACCAGTTTTCTGATTGCGCCATGAAGAAGAACCACTACGTGCTTGGCTGTATCAAACGGCAGTGTTGTGACGACAGAGATATGTGTAATGGCGGACAAAGTGGCGTCATCAATGTAGTGATGCTTTATATTCTCATCTCTGTAAGTGTTATTGGACATATACTGGATCATTAACGGACTGTCTCCGAGGTGGTGACCACTCGACCTGTCTCACTGGACCTCGACCAGCGCTAGCTGGTCTCCGTATTGGAACTATTTTTTTCACATCTATAATCCTAATACGCCTGTTCCAATTGTTCCGTTTTGTTTTTTTTGTGTTCAAATGAATGCCTATACCTAATTTCTATTGAGCACAGAATAACGCGTCTTATAAAACGGCTATGGTGCCCTGCGGACTACATTCGGCGGGATCTGGCGTTTACAGTTTACTCACTCAATATAATTACGCATTGCTAACCGGAAGTAGGTAGCGGATTAACCGAGCGGATCCGAGTGAGGTTAAGACGTCATGAAGGAAGGCAAACTTTGCAAAACGGGTCCAAAAGAATACCAATTGTGACAAGAACAGTATCACACTTAATGTGTCCGTAAAAAGAAGAAGAAAGGTCTTGTGAAAGGGGTCTCCTATATGTGTGTGGATATATGTGTTGGAACAGTGCTCAATGCGTGAAGCGTGTATATATTCTTGAGTGACCATTGTGTAATGATCATAGTTTCACAGATCTCTTAATTTATTGATGTTCCTGTATTACAATAGGGGTCCGGACCATTCGTCACCACTCGCCCCTTTCCGTAACCTGCAAGAAGACTCGTCCCCCTAACGATGCATGTTATGTGCGAAAATACGACAAACCAATCAGAATGCGCGTATGATTTCAAGTTGTTCATCAAAGAATCCCTCAGAAATATTTTTTGATTTTACGTATGTCGTGCATCTAAAAATATACCCAAGGCACAGTTAAATGTGTTCAACTATTCTGTATAATTCCGCATGACCAGATGTGCTTTACATTGCATCTGAAATATATATAATATATGGGGAGATATATGTGAACCATTACGCAACGAGTTGACAATTGTTTTCGGTATGCCCGTATGCGCTAAGGTGGAACCCGGTCGCAAAAATGGCCATGAGAGGGGCACGAGTAGCTATTCGGCTTGTCCCGGAATAACACGAGTTGGTCACGAATGGGGTCCGGTATACTCGCCTCAATCTGGTGCCTATCTTCAAGACTGCCAATCTGCCCGAGCCTACAGTCTCCGTTTAATCCAAACTCTGTACTCTGTGGCCATAGAAACAGACGCCATGGGAAGTATTAATGATCCCTCTCAAATCTAATATATAACTGGCAGGTGCAATCTCATTAATATCAGATCGTAGTGCTTGCTGTGACGTGAACTAATATCTGATTTTAATGAGATTGCGGGCCGGTGCGATGTGTTTTAGTGTTCGGCGTCACGTTTCTGTAGCGAACTATAGATATAAAACACAACGCCGAACACCAATATTTTCTCACCGACAGAGGGCGTGTGTTTAACAATGGCCACTCGGCTTGTTGCATCATCCAAAGAGTCGTGATGCAAAAGTGTCCACAGTGATTTACAAATCAACAGAATTATTTTTAGGAGGAAGTGTTCAGCGTTGGGTTGGGTTATAAATTATAAATATATTGGACTGCACACTCGAATTGCAAGTAATTTATAAACGACGATGGCTCCGCATTTGGTGGACCCTCGATTATCCAGCGTATTGTATCTCCAGTCTTTTGTGATAAATAATAAGATGGCGATAAGATGCACTGGATAATCGAGGACCTAATCTGGCTGATGGTGTTAAATCATATACCATGATGAAGTGCTTTAGTGGACATATACTGTGAACCAATGATGCGCACGGCCCCGATTTAATTATTCTCTGGCCAACGTGATAGCGATGCGGTATTTTTTACCGTGGCCTAAAAAACAACCATCCGTTTATGCCTACAATCCATGCATTTGTCGACGTAATTTCCATTAAGCTGGGTCATGCACTCGCCCTTTTCTTGGCAGATTGCTATTGACGTTATACGTCTGGGACACTAGCTACATCCGAGTCTTCGCAGTCGATATCAGTGACGCTGGGACGTCATGATTGATTTGTTGAAATATAATCCCCATAATGGGCGTTCGTGAATTCAAAATTGGCCACACCGACCTCGCTATCTGTGTGCTACGCTGAAAGACAGTTTAAACCAAATCTAGACTCGGATCAATTGGTGGACCAGCAAATGTGATTCAAAACATTCACAGCCCGTTTTGTTAGACTGTAACTCATACTTAATGGTGTCTGTTATACCCAATGCAATTACCATGTGCCTATAGTGTATGGCTGGTATGGTTCGAGTTTCAGAAGTCTGTGGAATAAGTCATTTGGGTATTCAAAGATACTTGTTCATACGACCTAGTGCGGGTTGCAATTGATTCTTGGCATTGTTGCCAAACAGTACGTGGGGTAGGTAGCCTTTAGTAGCAGAATTCCGGGATCACATTCCTGGCATATATGTTTCCAATAATGAAGCCCAACGTTGGTGCCAATCATCATACTGGTGCACTACTACTAGCAGAGACCATATACCGATATATCGATATATATTGGTATATGATCTCTGCTAATAGAAACACTGGGCACCGGCTCTCTCAAGTTAAGGTTTTATTAAAAGAATTTTATTTCTCCTGATTCGACCGCCGCTTGTCCCCGCCCCTAAATGTTGAGAAGACAATTATGCACAGTTAGGAAACGGCTTTTCCAATTCAAATGCACAATATTCTAACTTATCGCAGACGCCATACCTCTCACAGTGCGTCAGGTTCGCTAGAGAACCAAACCGTCCTCAAAATGGCTGTAGGCCCGTCTCTGCACACTTCAAACCGCAGGGGGCGTTGTCCAAAGATTTGTAGATTTGTAACTGCCTTAATAATTTCTTAAAAATGCCCACTTCCCAACAAATTTTAAGTGAAAACCTGACACTTTTGTACCGAAAGCAACTTCTTTTATTCTTTGAACAACGTTTCAGTGCTACTTCTTGTTCCTTCATCAGGTGAATGCTGAGATCCAGATCACCTGATGAAGGAGCAAGAATTAGCTCTGAAATTCCGTACAAAGAATAAAAGAAATTGCTATCAATAAAAAGTGTCACGTATTCATGTTCTCCAAACTTCTAAATGCCTATCGGGGGCCACGGGTGGCCCAGTCGTCTAAGGCGCCGCGATTCGCTGTGCAGAGTTGCGTCCCTTGGGCACGCCAGAAACCTATGATCGTGGGTTCGAATCCCGGTTCCCCCCGTTTATGTTTCTAGGTTCGTCAGCACCATACCCGTGCTTGTGGGTTTCACCGAAGTGGTAAACGTCTGAGACCTGCATCACTTCGGGCTTTCCTCCCACATTAAGCTGACACGCCGCGATATAACTGAAATACTGTTAAAAGCGGCGTTAAACTAAACTTACTCACTCACTCACTCTAAATTCACTTTTATGAGAACTATAACCCCGAACGCATACACTATATTACTCTTATGAGTACATTTGCTCATGTGTGAAGTTGCGAACGTACTTAAAAGTAAAATATGCTATGTGTTCGCATAGTTGTAAATAAGTGGGTACATTTTATCACTTATATATGTCAATCACGTTTGTATCTAGTTTAGATCTGGATCTCAACATAGAAAGGTAGCTGTTTGTTTGTTTGTTGTTTAACGCCGCACTCAGCAATATTCCATCTATATGACGACGGTCTGTAAATAATCGAGTACAGACCAGACAGTCCAGCGGCTGACAACATGAGCATCGATCCACGCAATTGGGACCGATGACATGCATCAACCAATTAGCGAGCCTGACCACCCGATCCTGTTAGTCGCCTCTTACGACAAGCATAGTCGCCTTTTAGGGCACGCATTGGTTGCTGAAGACCTAGTCTACCCGGGTCTTCACGGTCATAGAAAGGTAGTTGTCTTACAACAGAGAAGTTAGAAGATATCCTCCTTACCAAATACCTGCTGGTTTAACCAATGAAAAGAATACATGTATTTGGAAAACAAATAGGCAATCAGCGTGGTGGGATGACTTTAACACTGGTCATGAGCACAGCAACGGGTACGACATATTCCGAATGACCAGAACTGTTTTCGATTAATTTTGTGATAAGCTCAAGCCAAAGGAAAATTGGGTGCGTTTGCCACAAGAAGTACGAAAATGAGTGTCTGTAACTAAACACTGGCAGCCCACGTCAGTAATATCGCAATTCATTCGCTTGACTTCTTCACATATGGAGCATATTTGCTTATGTGTATCTGTAGCTTTGCGACATCTCAGAAGTCGGGGCAATATTTATTCCTCGAGTAATATAATAATATTACTTACGTGATTCATTTTAGAATTTGTCTTCAGCCATACGTGCTGGTCGTAAGAGGCGACTGAAGGGACTGAGTGGTCAGGCTCGGAAACTTGGTTGATACATGTCATCGTATTCCAGTTGTGTGGATCGATGGTCATGATGTCAATCTCTGGATTGTCTGGTCCAGACGCCTTTATTTACAGACCTATAGCTGGAATATTAGAGTGTGGCGTTACACGACAAACAAGAGCAAATGCGTTCGCATAACATAGAAAATGACCAATGTGTTTATTTACTAACGTATGTAAATGCACCAACGTGAGTAAAATGGTGCATGCGTTCTGGGTATATGGATAGATCTGTGGTATTAGACCAAGTTATTGATGCCCGGAACTGCTAGCTATAACTAAATGTGACTTACGTAGACCGTATCATCACTCCGACGAGGCCTAAAACGCGTCAACCGCGTATCAAATGCACTATCGAGGCTTTTTCTAAGGTAGACGATAACAATGTTATCATTGAATCTTGTTTTCATGGTGTGATCTGGTTATCCATATGTGTTTAGTTGTTGAATCTGGATAACATTTATGATATTTTACACACCAGTTATATAATTAGCGTTTTGTAAAGTGGAAGCTCAATTTATGCCCAAAATGTTTTGTTTGTTTCTTTAAATAAATGCAAATTTTGTAAAATTAGTTTTGTTTGATTTTTAAAACGAAAACTGGGGTCTGTTCAACGAAGTGATGTTAGCGCTTAGTAAGTCTGTGCTAAGGTATTGGGAGTCGTATAGGCAAAGAACGCTGACGAAGCACAGGAGAATTCCCTCGACCGATCGACCGTTGATATTACTTATCGAAAAAAATAAATTGTCCCGATATTTCTTGAAAGAAATTAATAGGCTTCAGACTGTTGAAAAAGAGATAACACTGTAAAATTACATTCATTGTTGCGAGGTTATTTTCATAAGAAAAAAAACATCAGCCTCGTAGTTTAAATAAAACAGTATCTGGTTTTGTACTTGTAGCTGAAAAATATCTAATCTTGATACAACCCCCTCCCCTAGAATATCAAATGGTCGGTCCCTAAACGACAAGACCTCCTACCACGGGTATGAGGGGGGTACAGGTGGCCCAGTCGTCTAAGGAGCCGCGATTCGCTGTGCAGAGTTGTGTCCCTTGGGCATACCAGAAACCTACGATTGTGGGTTCGAATCCCGGTTCGCCCCGATTATGTTTCTAGTTTTGTCAGCACCATACCCGTGCTCGTGGGTTTCACCAAAGTGGTAAACGTCTGAGACCTGCATCACTTCGGGCTTTCCTCCCACGTTAAGCTGACACGCCGTGATATAAATGAAATACTGTTAAAAGCGGTGTTATTCACTATTTAGTTGTGGTAACCGTATCTCTGTGCGGCCCCCTATCACTGAGTGAGTGAGTGAGTATGGTTTTACACCAGCAAAATCACGGCGGAGGACACCAGAAAATGGGCTTCACACATTGTACCCATGTGGGAAATCGAACCGGGTCTTCAGCGTAACGAGCTAGCGCTTTAACCACTAGGCTATCCCACCGCCCATTTTCCCTATAAACGATTTTGATTTGACTTGCCGCTACACAGAGCTACTGGTCGTCACGTGTGTCTTCCTACTAGATTCCCAATCGGAACATACCGCACTAAGATAACAACCCAGCTATGACCTACATGATTCGCAAACCCACGAAAACTGTAGCACGCTCCGCTTCGGAAAAAATATTGCCATAACATAGGTGTCCTCATATTTTCGATCATGCAATTTTCTATGTAGTCATCGGGATGGAATCGAGAGGGTTCAGAGTCTGGGCCGCCGTCGCTGAGAGTCGTGATGGATAAAAATCTTTTGTGGTTCGGTTTCCAAAGCGATAAGTAAATATATCGTTGCACGATCTAAAATATAAGTACTCGTATATGAAGGCAAGTGTTTTAGGATCGTAGTGAATCATATTTGTCTTTTGATCTACGCAGCTGGGATACGATGACATGCGTCAAATAATGTCAGCGAACCTGACAAGCATGGGTTACTGAAGACCAATTCTAACCCGGATCTTCACGGGTTGGTGTGGAATATAATTGATTCAATCTAATTAAAATCAGATTTCAGTTCTCGCTACCGGTTAGCGGTTTAGCGGTAGCGAGAACTAAAGGTCTGATTATAATGAGATTGGTAACTGGTTTTATGTCTTGTTGATTGTTTACGACAATGACGACCATGGTTAATTCCTCCAAATGAGTACAATTTGTGACTATTACGCCAGTCACACCCATTCCCTGGCAACGACTTTACAAAACAGTTACGAAACACATTATATCTTCCAAGAATTAGCAAATCGGCGAAACTGAAAGGAACGCCAACCCTATAAATGATACAAATTGTTTTGAGGCGACCCCCGCACGTGCCACAAAACGGCCCAATCAGCGGTACTGATTCGTACATCGCTAAACACGAAGCTCGCGGGTGAGACATCGAAGATCTCGTAGCCGGTAGTCTGGTAAAATGACGGGTATGAAACTCAAATCCATTTTTTATATTTATAACATTTTATGTAAAACCAGACAATATATACCCAACATCGGTGCTGATAAACCGATATATGGTCTCTGGTGAAACTGAGTTTCAATAACACGTGATTGTGTGTTTTATTTCAACCACGCATTTCGGCAGTATATATAACATCATAATGCCTGTTAGTCGACGTCGAACAGACCTGGTAACGCAGGCTCTAGGTGAAATATTGAGTGATGCTCGACACATACTATAGCTTATTATGATTTTCAACAGAGAACCACAAGCCGATCATTTCAAAACACACATACCTCTCTCAATCGGAAATTTGTTCATTGTCGGTAAGCGGGCATAATGATGATATACTCCAGTCATTAGGCAGAATCTATGTGATACTCTAGTAGACCTCTCTCTATGCGATACATTAGGATGGTATACCATAGTCATTAGGCAGGACATATGATGATATACTATTACAGCTGTCACTAGGCGGGGCATTATGATGACATACATAACAATTAGGCAGGATATTTATCGATTACTACAGTAGTGTCTGTCAGATACCATTTATCTTACGAGTTGTTTCAAACTATTTAATCAGCAGCGAGTAGGTATGTTTTGAAACAACAAGTTGTAAGATTATATTTGCGTATTCTCAATAGGGCGGTTGGGTAGCCTAGTGGTTAAAGCATTCGCTCGTCAAGCCGAAGACCCGGGTTTGATTCCTGACATGGGTACAATGTGTGAAGCCCATTTCTGGTGTCCCCCGCCGTGATATTGCTGGAATATTGCTAAAAGCGGCGTAAAACATACTCACTCACTCACTCACTCGTGTTCTCAGTATCAGTGGCACATTAATACATAAACAAGTCATGAGTGATGTCATCAGGCTTTCTGCTTACTACTCATACGTAGTGTGACCTTCCACAAAAAAAAGTTCCCGCCATATCTGTAGATTATGAGGGAACCAACCTCCTTCTGGTAGACCAGATGCCGAGCCCTGCAAAGTGGTATTTCGAATGCCGTAGTGCCGTGGATGCCATGAAATGTTTATCTGTACGTGGAGGCCAATGCAAAGTTGTGAAAGTTATTTTTCGTCTTTTTGTTCTTGCAGTGAGTGAGAAATCAATAAAATATTTATCTCAAAGCTTGATAGCATGCAAGGGGCAGTCTGGTAGCTTAGTGGTTAAAGCGTTCATTCTTCACGTCAAGGACCTGGGTTTGATACCTGACATGGGTACAATGTTTGAAGCCCATTTCTGGTGTCCCCTGCTAGGATACTGCTGGAATATTGCTAAAAGTGGCACAAAATCAAACGCACTCACTCACTCACTCACTCACTCACTCACTCACTAATAGCATGCATGGTCATCCATTATATTTTTGTTTGTTATTTAATGCCCACTCAGCAATATTCCAGCAATATTCCATGCATTGATTGACAACATGAGCATCGATCCACACAATTAGCATCGATGGCATGCATCAACCAAGTCAGCAAGTCTGACCACCCGATCTTGTTAGTCGCCTCTTACGGGATCCGGTGGTCAGGCTCGCTGACTTGGTTGATGCATGCCATTGATCCAAACTGCGTGGATCGATGCTCATGTTGTCAATCACTGGATTGTCTGATTCAGACTCAATTATTTACAGACTGCCATGATAATTTACGAGTACCAACTGTGTACACTGATATGATTCATGAGTTCTTAAATTGGATGCCAAGAGAAATTAAGTGGTATGCCGGATGCCAAGAGAGTGGTAGTTGGCACCCTTGATTATCAAGCTGATAATGCAAACTAGATAAGATCAAAGAACATTTATTAACACTTCAGAACCACAATGTTTCAACACTGACGTAGGTGATTTCAACTTATCAATGACTTAAGTACTAGTCTGTCATAATCTGACCTTAGGTCATCACCATGGAGTGGCCAATCACAGACTTGGATTCAATTGCACATTTGTTTGTTTCTCACCCACAGTTGTGTAAGCAATAGATGTTTAGATGCGAGTGTGTTTTAGGTGGTAACTATCTCGTATTAGGAATAATCATTGTATCATGGTACGCTTGGTGAGCTTAATAACCTCTTTATCATAATGTCTTTAAATTCTATCACCAAATACACTCACAAACAGTATCTAAACATTGCAACTTTTCTTGAGGGGGGGCATCGGTGGGCCAGTCGTCTAAGGCATCACAGAGATGATGCGTTCCTTGAGTGCGCTGAAACCTATGATAGTGGGTTCGAATCCCGGTTTGCCCCAATTATGTTTCCAGGTTCGTCAGCACCATACCCGTGCTCGTGGGTTTCACTGAAGTGGTAAACGTCTGAGAACTGCATCACTTCGGGCTTTCCTCCCACATTAAGCTGACAGGCCGTGATATAATTGGAAAACTGTTAAAAGCAGTGTTAAACCCAACTCACTCACTCACTCATGGCTGGCTGGTGTCTCATGGTGATTTGAACAATTTATATATCCAAAGTTTCTGCACTTATGAGAGTCCTCAGCTACTAATTTTCGGTATCTTAGACTATTATTTTGATAATGACAACAATTATCCTAATTCTAATTTGTACAGGTCCCTGATCATCAATTCTGAAAATAGTACCTACCTGACCTTGTATATTTGCATTTTAATCTGTAGATGACCCCCACAGAATCCATTGTCTTTATAGTGCTGAGAAACCTACCCGTTATGTGACATGATGATATACTAGTGCATTGTCGCTAGGCGGAGCATTATGTTGCTATGCACTAATAATTATGGCAAGATATATATCTAGTACACTTATGACTAGGTGGGATATTACTCCCATATCAGGTATAGGGATATTTTTTACTGCAAAATTAGAAGTCAGGCAGGTGGTTGGGTTCATCACGTTGAGGACCTCAATCTATTTGTAGTAGTACATAGTAAATAGATATAGTTTGATTATAAAAATATCTGTCGTAAACCTATGCATGAATAATATAAAATTCAAAGAAAATTTGACACATTTGACAATCTTGTTTGATTTAATAAAATTAAAGTGTTAATCTGGAAGTAGACTCATTGTTTATGAATGAAAAAAAGAAAAGGTTCCGGCATGACCTTTCATTCATGACCTTAGCGAGGTCACAGTTATTCAACCAAAACGAACAAAACACGGTCGGCCTTGTATGACATGTGTGACGTACAGATTTAGTATCTCTCCAGCTGTCTCTTCACCCTGTGGGTAATAAGATGATATACCAGTACAGCTGTCACTAGGCAGGGCATTATAGGTTGTAGCAGGATCACGAGGAGTACGTGGGGTTTTATGCATCCCTCGTTATGTTTTATTCCACTCTCACGGGGCGCATAAAACCCCATGTACCCCGAGTGATCCTGCTACAACGATTTTATCTTACCGACGTGTTTTAATATGACATTGTAAAATAGTTCAAACAAATTCACAATTGATAGAGAACAGCTGTTGGATTGAGCGGGGTTAGCTTGCTCTATATCACATGACTTCCATTGACATGGAAAACGTGTGCGACTTTTTGCCTGGGCACATTGGTGATATACTCTTGTCTCTAGACAGGACCTGGGATGGTAAACACATGTCATTAGGCAGGACATATGATGGTAAACACATGTCATTAGGCAGGACCTAGGATGGTATACATGTGTCATTAGGCAGGACATATGAGAGTTAACACATGTCATTAGGCAGGACATATGAGAGTTAACACATGTCATTAGGCAGGACATATGAGGGTCTACACATGTCATTAGGCAGGACATATGAGAGTTAACACATGTCTTTAGGCAGGACATATGAGGGTCTACACATGTCATTAGGCAGGACATATGAGAGTTAACACATGTCATTAGGCAGGACATATGAGGGTCTACACATGTCATTAGGCAGGACATATGAGAGTTAACACATGTCTTTAGGCAGGACATATGAGGGTCTACACATGTCATTAGGCAGGACATATGAGAGTTAACACATGTCATTAGGCAGGACATATGAGGGTCTACACATGTCATTAGGCAGGACATATGAGGGTCTACACATGTCATTAGGCAGGACATATGAGGGTATACACATGTCATTAGGCAGGACATATGATGGTTAACACATGTCATTAGGCAGGACATATGATGGTAAACACATGCCATTAGGCAGGACATATGATGGTAGACACATGCCATTAGGCAGGATATACGATGGTTAACACATGCCATTAGGCAGGACTTATGATGGTAAACACATGCCATTAGGCAGGACATATGATGGTAGACACATGTCATTAGGCAGGAGATATGATGGTAAACACTTGTCATTAGGCAGGATATATGATGGTAGACACATGTCATTAGGCAGGATATATGATGGTAGACACATGTCATTAGGCAGGATATACGATGGTAAACACATGTCATTAGGCAGGATATACGGTGGTAAACACCTGCCATTAGGCAGGATATAAGATGGTTAACACATGCCATTAGGCAGGATATATGATGGTAGACACATGTCATTAGGCAGGACATATGATGGTAAACACATGCCATTAGACAGGACATATGATGGTTAACACATGCCATTAGGCAGGACATATGATGGTAAACACATGTCATTAGGCAGGATATATGATGGTAGACACACGCCATTAGGCAGGATATACGATGGTTAACACATGCCATTAGGCTGGATATATGATGGTAAACACATGTCATTAGGCAGGACATATGATGGTAAACACATGCCATTAGGCAGGACATATGATGGTAAACACATGCCATTAGGCAGGACATATGATGGTTAACACATGATGATTGGTCATATGAGATGAGGACAGAATCCTAATGACCCGCAAATTCTGTTGCAGAGTCTGCGCACCATCAACTCTTAAACCGAAGCAGAAGTCATCTATTGTGAGCGGGAACTCAAACATTATGTGACATTATGGACAAGCATGTCTATTGGCCAGCCATGCCCTTAGAGAAAAGTAATAGTTCAAAGGATCTGGGCGTTGATTGTGGTGTTGGTGACAGTCTATGTACCAGCATGCACGAGGTCATTGATTTGACAGGGGAGGAGGAGGAAGATTGGATGTCGTTTTCTTTGCAAGGCAGAGCTGATGACGTTCCTGACAGGGAAGCAGCAGATGAAGACACTGTTGTTGTTAATGTATTCAGCTTTATAAGCGATGACTTTGATATGGGTCAGGATCTTGTTACCAATGGTTACAGGAAAGGGGGGCTGCTGACTCAAAAAGAAGCTGAATTTGATAGGATATTTAATGGGTCTTTGGAAGATTGGGAAGGAGGTTCATCGGGGGATGAAGATGATGAGGTTGAGGCATTTGATCCAGGTGAGTACGTGGAAACAACGATGGAAGAATCAAAGTGTGAAATTATTGAGATTCCCAAACCTGACCAGCAAAAGGTCGAGGTAGGGTCCCAAAGAAATTCTGAAACTGGAAATGAACAGGAAAGCAGTGACCAGAACAAACGGAAGTTTCCTAAAAATACTGAAATTGAACAACAAACAGATCCTGATGATGAAAGCTGTGGGCACAAAATATGCTGCCAAGAACAATATCAGGAAAAGGTGCCAGATTATGAACATGATGAACCTAAAAAGAACAACCAGAAAGGCCATCACCAAATTTCGGAGATAGATTTCACAGATCCTCAGATTCCAGGTACAGAGGAATGTTTTCCTGCAAAACTCCCAAAGGTGAATAGAGATGATGTAACTGGTGGGTCAGTTGACATGGAACAAGCATCTATTTTTCAGGGTACACACCAAATCAATGGAGAACACAAGGTGGGGCAGAAGCAAGGGAAGTCCAGCAAGGATGTTGACAATTCCAAGTTTTCCTGTTACATGTGTCAGTTTACTGCCAGTACCATTGTTAATGTAGTGGGTCATCTGCAAGACCATCACCAACAGGACTATTCCAGATATGAAGTAGTAAGACTATCTCGCGCTAAGTCCAAAGAGCGGAAAAATAAATACTGCATTTTTCCCTTATCAAAGGGATTGAAAAGTTCTCATAGGGTAAACATTTTTAAGAGCAAGTTAGTACAAACAAATGATATATTCCCTAAATATAAAGGGGTGATTTCTAACACTGATAAGTTATCAAAAAAGACGGACAATATGGTTGAATGTTGTAGCATAAGACAGTCAAGCGAGATTGACGGGAATCAGGAAAAACTTGGAATATCTGATATATCAGAGCAAAATATGTCTGTAGAGTCAAATGAAAATGACTCTCTACTTCAACCATCCCCTTCACAAGCTTCAAGCCATAATGGTGTTGCAAGTTGTGTAGAAAAGTGCCCATCTCCTATCCAAGTTGCCCAGTTGATAGGTGATGCTGTTGTAGACCCAGCAGATAACAGCATCCATCTCAGCAGCCTCAACAATAAAGTTTCCCAGGTGATAGACGACACTGTTGTAGACCCAGCAGATAACAGTGTCCATCTCAGCAGCTTCAACGATGAAGTTTCCCAGGTGATAGACGACACTGTTGTAGACCCAGCAGATAACAGTGTCCATCTCAGCAGCCACAGCGATGAAGTTTCCCAGGGGATAGATGCTGCTGCTGACGACCCAACAGATAACAGTGTCTGTGATGGCACCCACAATGATGGAGTTTCCCAGGTGATAGACGACGCTGTTGTAGGCCCAACAGATAACAGTGTCCATCTCAGCAGCTGTAAGGAGATATATGTCTGGATGGATAGTACCTCATGTATAACAGATGTAAAAATCCTTGATAATGTTGATAGCTGTGAAAACTGCTGGTCTAGAACGGAACCTCAAGAGATTATACCAAAGGAAAATCTTCTTAAAGAAGGCCCACCAACACAGCCAGATGTTGAAGAGGTAACCAGCAACCTAACAGACGAAACTGTGAAAGACATAGCTTGTTTCTTCTGCACATTTGTGACTGATGATTCAGAGATGCTCCACATCCACAACCAACAAGAACACAGGTGGGACAATTTGTATGGAGATGAATTACAGGAGGCTACTCGGTTAAATATTGCTCAGCTCAGAGCAATTCCATGCTGGTTTTGCCCATTTAAAACAACACTGTTTGAGAAATTCATTGAACATTCATTGAGGTACCATCCCTTGGAGACCATGTGTGACAGTGTTAACCCAGATATCACTACTGGTAGATCAGGTAAGACTAAGGTTTCTCTGTGCCATGATGGAACTTCAGATGTTGATCCCCCACCAGACTGTGATCCTCCTAATGTCCCACGAGAATCTCCCTGCCTAAAGGATATCCTACAGCCTTTGGGAGAAGACACTTCATTAGAAAATCACACTGGTGCCCCAAAACAAACCCATCACTTACAGCGAGTACAAAAGCCAACGCTAAAAAATTTAAGCTCAAGAGGGTCACTGGAAGAAGAATGTCCACCAGACAGTGACAGTTATCACCCTGATTTCGTTCTCCAACAAACTCGCCACCAACAAGAAGTCCAACAGCCTTTGCCCGTAGATGGAAGATTCACAGAGTCTGTGAAAGGCATCGCCAGTTGTCATGGAATAGCTGGACAAACTCCCCACTTACAGGGGGGCCAACAGCCTTTGCCAGTAGATGGAAGTTTGACAGAATCTGTGGAAGACATCGCCAGTTGTCATGGAATAGCAAGACAAACTCCCCACCTACAAGGGGTCCAACAGCCTTCAGACCTGGTAAAGAAACATTTAAGTAACATAGGAATGTGTTCCAGACTTGAAGTCTCACCAGGTGATGGTGACTTTAAGCTGTGTTTTGAAGGCAGATCCTCCTCACTAGCCTCAAATAATTCATATCAGACTCTTCAGGGCTCGTCAGTGCCATGGTTGGAATCATCTGGGATGGTAAAAACAAGGACAAAATCGGTGGATTTGGTACGAGATATCACAGAGAATGGTGTGACTGGTGGCAACAAGTGTTTGAAAATGATAGAAAATTTAGAGAAGATGAAAATGAAATCTAAGAATGAGCACACTCCGAAAAGATGCAAACGAAGGCATCACCGGGACAGTAGCCTGACACCTGAGGATGTCAAGGAACTGTTCAAGGACATCAGTGAGTACACCAGAGTACATCCTGTTGAGGATTTTGCTTCTAACAAGCTTCACAAAAGGC
Source organism: Haliotis cracherodii (assembly GCF_022045235.1). Classification (NCBI taxonomy): domain Eukaryota; kingdom Metazoa; phylum Mollusca; class Gastropoda; order Lepetellida; family Haliotidae; genus Haliotis; species Haliotis cracherodii. The sequence continues at coordinate 17,961,958 of NW_027266272.1, forward strand.
CGAGAAGCTTGAAATTCGGAGCAGTAAAAAGAAATCTTTTTTTTTCTTGTGCTTACAAAGAGGTGTCAAGTAAAGCAAGTGGTGCATGTGGAAAGGGCAGATCTAAGCAGATATTAACATGGGATTCAAACCATGGTCGTAGAATATCTTGCAGCAATCCAAATTACAAGAAGCAATCAGTAGTAGGTGAAAATGGTTCAGATTCTGCTCACCAAACAAGAAGAACGGAGAACGGTTTTGAGGAAAAGTATACTCAAGCTTCAGATATCAGGGTGAATGGACAATGTGAACACAGTTCAGACATCAGGATAATGGGACTATATGAGCACAGTTCAGACATCATGACAGTAGAACCATCTGAGCACAGTTCAGACACAATGACAGTAGAACCATCTGAACACAGTTCAGACATCGGGACAATGGAACCATCTGAGCACAGTTCAGACATCATGACAGTAGAACCATCTGAACACAGTTCAGACATCGGGACAATGGAACCATCTGAACACAGTTCAGACATCATGACAGTAGAACCATCTGAGCACAGTTCTGACATCATGACAGTAGAACCATCTGAGCACAGTTCAGACATCATGACAGTAGAACCATCTGAACACAGTTCAGACATCGGGACAATGGAACCATCTGAACACAGTTCAGACATTGGGACAATGGAACCATCTGAACACAGTTCAGACATCATGACAGTAGAACCATCTGAACACAGTTCAGACATCGGGACAGTAGAACCATCTGAGCACAGTTCAGACATTGGGACAATGAAACCATCTGGACACAGTTCAGACATCATGACAGTAGAACCATCTGAGCACAGTTCAGACATCAGGATAATTGGACCATCTGAACATGGTTCAGACATGACAGTAGAATCATCTAAGCACAGTTCAGACAGAACAAATGAAGCATCTGAGCACAGTTCAGACATCAGGATAATGGGACCATATGAGCACAGTTCAGACATGACATTAGAACCATCTAAGCACAGTTCAGACAGAACAATTGAAGCATCTGAGCACAGTTCAGACATCAGGATAATGGGACCATATGAGCACAGTTCAGACATGACAGTAGAACCATCTGAGCACAGTTCAGACATCATGAGAGTAGAACCATCTGAGCACAGTTCAGACATCAGAACAATGGGACCATCTGAGCACAGTTCAGACATGACAGTAGAACCATCTGAACACAGTTCAGACATCGGGACAATGGGACCAACTAAGCACAGTTCGGACGTCAAAATGATGGGAATATTTGAACACAGTTCAGACATCAGGATAAGGGAGAACATGAAAATGAAATCTAAGAATGAACAGGTCCTGAAAAGACTTAAACAAAGGCATCACCAGGACAGTAGCCTGACACCTGAGGATGTCAAGGAACTGTTCAAGGACATCAGCGAGTACTCAAGAGTACATCCTGTTCAGGATTTTGCTTCCAACAAGCTTCACAAAGGGCCGAGATGTTCGAAATTCAGAGCAGTGAAAAGAAATCTTTTCTCCATCTTGTTTTCTGGTGGCTACAAAGAGGTGTCAAGTAAAGCAAGTGGTGCATGTGGAAAGGGCAGATCTAAGCAGATATTAACATGGGAATCAGACCATGGTCGTAGAATATCTTGCAGCAATCCAAAATACAAGAAGCAATCAGCAGCAGGTGAAAATATTTCCGATACTGCTCAACAGACAAGAACAACATCGAAGAAGGGTTTTGAGGAAAAGTACGCTCGAGCATCAGATATCAGGATGATTGAACAATGTGAGCACAGTTCAGACATCAGGACAATGAAACCACCTGAACACAGTTCAGATATCAGGATGATGGGACCATATAAACACAGTTCAGACATCAGGACGATAGAACCATCTGGACATGGTTCAGACATCAGGATGATGGGACCATATAAACACAGTTCAGACATCAGGACGATAGAACCATCTCAACATGGTTCAGACATCAGGACAATAGAACCATCTCGACTTGGTTCAGACATCAGGATGATGGGACCATATAAACACAGTTCAGACATCTGGACGATACAACCATCTCAACATGGTTCAGACATCAGGACAATAGAACCATCTCGACATGGTTCAGTCATCTGGACAATGGAACCATCTCAACATGGTTCAGACATCAGGACAATAGAACCAACTCGACATGGTTCAGACATCAGGACGATAGAACCATCTGGACATGGTTCAGACATCAAGACAATAGAACCAACTCGACATGGTTCAGACATCAGGACGATGGAACCATCTCTACATGGTCCAGCCATCAGAAGAATGGAGCCATCTCTACATGGTCCAGACATCAGAAGAATGGAACCATCTCGACATGGTCCAGACATCAGAAGAATGAAACCATCTCTACATGGTTCAGACATCAGGACAATGGAACCATCTCGACATGGTTCAGATATCAGGACAATGGAACCATCTCTACAAGGTTCAGACATCAGGATGATGGTACCATATGAACACAGTTCAGACATCCAAATGATGGGACCATATGAACACAGTTCGGACATCAGGATGATTGGACCATCTCAACTTTGCTCAGACATCAGGACAATGGGACCATTTGAGCACAGTTCAGACATCAGGATGATAGAACGATGTCAACTTTGCTCAGACATCAGGACAATGGGACCATTTGAGCACAGTTCAGACAGGACTGTGGGACCATCTTGGCACAGTTCAGACATCAGGATGAAGGGACCATCTCAACTTGGTTCAGACATCAGGATGACTGGACAATATGAGCACAGTTCAGACATCAGGACGATGGGACCATCTCAACTTGGCTCAGACATCAGGACAATGGAACCAACTCGACATGGTTCAGACATCAGGCCGATGGGACCATGTGAACACAGTTCAGACATCAGGACAATCGGACCATCTGAGAATGGATCCAGAACAATTTCTCTTAATCAAAACACTGGCTTCATTTGTAACCATGAGCAGAGTCGATGTCAACCCAGGAAACGAGGTACACAGCCATCACAGAAAATGGAAGAAGAGGTCATGACTGATATCATCTGGTCACATGTGGAAACTGAAAACCAACTTCTCAAGACAAAACGAGGCAGACCGCGTAAAAACAGAACATCAGAATACGGGCCAGATGTTATCACCAGGATTGACTGTTTAAACCCTAAAGCAAGGAAACGAGGTAGGCCCCCCAAACTGAAAGTCCCTTGTAACAGATTAATGACAGAAGCAGACAGTTCTTGCAGCAGATGCAGTCGCTTCTTTGGAAGCCAACATGAAGCAAAGAAGCGAGGTAGACAGTCTAAACAGAACATCCCTCTTAATACATCAGAACTCAGGACAGATGCAGACAGTTCTTGCAGCAGATGCAATGGCCTCTCTGAAAGCCAACATCAAGCAAAGAAACGAGGTAGACCAGCTAAGCAGAACATCCCTCTTAATACATCAGAACTCAGGACAGATGCAGACAGTTCTTGCAGCAGATGCAATGGCCTCTCTAAAAGCCAACATCAAGCAAAGAAACGAGGTAGACCAGCTAAACAGAAAGTGCCTTGTTATAGACCAGAACTCATGGCAGACTCAGACAGTTTGAGAACTGGGAGTGATATGTTCGAAAGCAAACAGAAAGCAAGAAAAAGAGCTTTACACAAGACTACCAACTCAAGCAGATTAGTAGAATGCTTCCATTTAGGTTACAAATATATTTCTGAAATGGCTAGGAAAGATCCTTCTTGGTTCCCTGCAGGATCCAAAGATGCAGTATGTGTGGTGATGGACTTTTTCCCTGTTGTCAACTTAGGAAGACGATGTGATGCTTGGATGCTAAACTTGAAGACATAGTTGGAGATTGTTGGCTCTTGCAGTGCTTCGGTTTATCCACAGCATCAACAGATAGCATTGTTTGTTAAGCAGCCACAATGATGGAGTTAAAGATCAGAGTTGTATTGGAATGATTATTTTGGGACCTTTCTCAACATTTGTCCTTCCACATGCATTATAACAGATGTTGAACCCATGTTGTGTTAACATGTCACTGGTCTTTACCCTGTAGCTTATGCTTGTTTGGCCCATGCATATGGATTGTTATGTGTTGGGTTATAAATGTTATATTTACCATCCAATAGGGCTGGGACGAGTCCAAATTTACTACCTGGTGTAAGCTGCCAAAATCTACCCCTCCTTCAGAGTACACCTGGGTAGATTCTGGGAGCTCTCAGAATCTACCCTGGGGTAGATTTTGGGGACTTCCCAGAATCTACCCCCAGGGGTATAATCTGGGAGTTGCCAGAATCTACCCCGGTGTAGATAATAGTAAATTGTTATCGAATCCAAAAATTCAAAATGTTGTTTTATACATGCAAAGAAGAAAGAAATATTTTTTAAACTAATAAAAAATATCTTTCAAATCACACTGACTTTAACTCATTGTAGTCATCATCAATTTGTAAGTTCGAAAGTTGGTTTTGAGAATTTTGAGAGGAAATGTCTTACACTTATGCTGTTGAATCAGCTTTACTGTGCTTTGTGAATAGACCTACCTACTTTTGATTGCATATAAAATCATTTTGAAACCAATTATAAGTATGCACTTGTGTCTTTAAGAACCTTTGTTTGGAGAGGCATGTATCACAGTATCAAGAATATATTCTGATTATTACCCTACCCTACCCGTGTACCCACTGTAGATCTCAGGAGATGTCTCAAAATGTCCGTTTGGGAACTTTTTTAGCATAGCCCTGGCAAAACGTATTTAGATTCATGTATTAAACAATGTGGTCATACATACACTGAAGTTGACTGAAGTTATATGTTTATTCAACCATATGAAAAGTCAGAAGGAATGGGTGCATAGTAGGGGTGTCACGATACATTGAAATATCGATATATTGCTATTGGTAAGCATTTAAAGTCAATAAATCAATTGTTAAATCAGTTTCCGATCATTAGTATCGATTTCAGTTAGCATATCAATAAAATACATGCAAGGCTGTTAAAATTTGTTTTTCTTTTGATCATGAGTGGAAGTAATTTACACATGATAATGTGGAAGTTGCTTTTTCTTAAATTATTAGGGTAAAGAAAAAACAAATCGGTCATATCTCAAACTTTACTTTTTATTTCTTGTTATGGTTATGACATTCAAAGGAAACTTCAGTTCCAAGGTTTAATTCAACTCTAAAATCAATCTGAAATGATACACTGAAAACTGTCAATATTTATCGCAAAAGTTGCTTGCAATATCAATAGTTATCGCAATAGTGATTTCCAGACCAACAGTCACCCCTAGTGCATAGTCAGAAAGAAAAGCAAACATTAATGACTTGTAGTGTAACCATAGAGTACCAGATAATTTTAGTCATTAGACAATATATCACGTGACTGACCACGGTCCGGGTAGTCCTGTGGGTACCCGGGTCCTACTCAGTACCCACCCGACCCGGGTACCCGAGTTACCCTTCCCAGCCCTACCGTCCAATATGAGAAATAAAAGTTATAAAAATGTTTGGATATGATATGAACCTTTCAAATCTATGATATATTTGATTCTGCACTGCAAGGTTCTGGACAAAAGTGTTTATCAGAATTGTTTTGTTATGGGGTTCAAATTTGTTTAGTTGTTACCAGCAATCTTTTGTCATCTTGTTTACACCCTTGAATAAGCATTATTCGGTTTTATGTTTAGAAATTTGTTTGTCAATGAATGATTTAATGGGAAAATTGTCTTGTCAGATAAACACCTCATCTTTTGTACCAAATACTTCTGTACTGTTATTTCATAGTTGTTGAATAAATACAAATTGTATTTATATGTTTTCAAACATTTTTATCATTACTTTCAATCAAAATTCCGAAGCTGTCTCTACTCTAACAGGGGGCACGGGTGGCCCAGTCATCTAAGGCACCACGATTCGCTGTGCAGAGTTGCGTCCCTTGGGCATGCCAGAAACCTATGATTGTGGGTTCGAATCCCGGTTCACCTGATTATATTTCTAGGTTTGTCAAGCAGACACACACACACACGTGCATGCATGCATGCACTATATAAGTGAACCCACGCTTGCTGTAAAGGGCAACTAATGGGATCAGGTGGTCAGGCTCGCTGACATGGTTGATGCATGTCATCTATCCCAATTGCTTGTTGTCAATCACTGGATTATAACTATTTACAGACCACCGTCATATAGCTAGAATATTGCTGAGTGCAGCGTTAAACATCAAACAAAATCAATCTCCCCTTCACACAAGGTATGTATTCATGTCTACCAACATCAGTATCACCCAACCTTGAAATAACAAGGACCTATTTTATTTCTGAATTAGGTTTTAAGATTTCCGAGACTAAAATGCCACAGCAAGTACATCATGAGCTACATATTAATGATATCAATTCACTGTAATTCAATTTAATAGCCTAGAAGTTCAAAATATTGTTTTTCGTGAGCAATGCATTATGTTATACGACAACCCAGTGTATACTGCTTATGTGTTGTGACTATGCTGTCGTAAGAGGCGACTAACGGGATTGGGTGGTCAGGCTCGCTGACTTGGTTGATGCATGTCATCGTATCCCAATGGAGTGGATCGATGCTCATGATATTAATCACTGGATTGTCTGGTATAGACTCGATTATATACAGACAGCCGTCATATACATGTAGCTGGAATATTGCTGAGTGCGGTGTTAAACAACAAACAAAATGGATTTTATGTTTTGGTTGTATGTAAAAATTCTGTCAAGCTGTTGTTTGTTGAAAGAGAGGAATAGATGCTTAGTCTATATAAATATCATTCTAGCAGTCACAGTCTCTATTTCAGAGGTTCTCTCAGTAGGTATTTCCTCTAAACTGCCAAGTGCAGCTCCTTAAATAGTGCCAGGAGGGGTTCCCCTCCAGTGACGAAGTACAGCTCCTTGCATAATGCCAGGAGAGGCTTCCACTCTCCTTGTTCCCTCTAATGACGAAGTAGGGCTCCTTATACAGGGGGTTTGTTCTTTAGTTACTCACTTTGATGATGAAGTGCAGCTCCTTATAATGCCAGGAGGGCATGGGTGGCCCAGTTGTCTATGACAGAGTTACATTCCTCAGGCATGCCAGGATCCTGTTTGAGATCCCTGATTCATCTGGATTATAATTTTGTGTTCGTCACATCCATACTCTGGGGTCAGCCAAAATTCTGTGTTAGCTATTTAGGTCTTCAGCAACCCATGCTTGCAATTAAAAGCGACTATGCTTGTCGTAAGAGGCAACTGATGGGATCGGGTGGTCAGGCTCACTGACTTGGTTGATACATTTATCCCAATTGCGTGGATTGATATTCATGATATCAATCACTGGATTGTCTGGTCCAGACTCGATTATTTACAGACCGCCGTCAGATAGCTGGAGTATTGCTGAGTGTGGCGTTAAACTACCAACCAAAGCGGTACATGTCAAGCACCTGCTTGATCACCTGGAGCTTTCTGGCCACAAGAAGTGGACAGCATGATGTAACTGAAATACTGTTCAAAGCAGCATAAAACACACATCCCTGACTCCCTCCTAATGATGCCCATGTATTGTAGAAGTGGATTTTCTACATGTGGCATTTTAGAAACCTAGGATCAGGAGATTTCTCCTTAATAACAATTCTAGGTATATCAGCATCATGTCTATGTACTCATGGGTTTGACCGAAGCCGGAAACCCCTACAGGTAGACCAGTGAAGATCTGGGGTAGCATAGGCCTTCAGCAACCCATGCTTGCCGTAAAAGGCGACTAACGGGATCGGGTGGTCAGGCTTGCTGACTTGGTTGAAGCATGTCATCGATCCAAATTGTGTGGATTGATGCTCATGATATAAATCACTGGATTATCTGGTCCAGACTAAACTCATTCACTCACATTTTGGATCTCTGAGAATTCGTTAGCACAAAAAACAGTATCTCATAATCAGCAACAAATTTATTTCACATATAGGAACTTGATCATTCAGAAACAGAAAAAAAACTATCAATGCCAGCTCTTCTTAAGAACTTTTCCAAACAAATACCGTATTCGACGTAATAAGCGCCCACAACGATATTTGCTAATATATTGGCTAGTGAACAATCCCTGTTGGCACCCCTTCCGATTGATCAATGAATACAAGACTTATTTATTCGCGTATAATACGCACTCGTGTGTTATATGCACCCTTAATCATGGGCAATTAAATTCTGGAAAAATATATCTGTCGTACATAAACATTTCAGGCTGTCAGCATAAACCAGGAAATTTATCTTTCAACTCTGTTTTTTCCACCAAAATAATATTCTAATAAGGGCCCCCTATTTCTAATTTTTAGAGCGCCCTGGGCGCTTATTACGTCGAATACAGTATGATGAGAGCATATTCAATGCAGGCTTTGACTGAATGTAATGGTTTACCAACACATCATCTACGGTTCAGGGATTTATCTCGACCTGCTCAGAGGTCTTGTGTTCCGCCCCAAAACTCAGTAAAAAAATTCCCCAAATGGAATCACCAATTTCCTCATCCAAGTCCAATTACAAGAAATGTATTTTTTGTAGAAGTGACTTGTGTTTCACCAACCAATTTGAGCAAAATAACGATTTTTTCCTCAAATTGCCTGCCAAGTGCACTTAGTCCGGAATCCTGGATAAATCCCTGAGGTATGTCCGTCAACACACACTTCCTTGCTAATGGCACCATTGTGTAGCATGGAGTGCTTCAAGACTCTAGATGAGCGGATATTTTATCAATATTGAAATCATACGGAATGAATCAAGATGTGAAGACGCAATCATTATTATTGATCGTCTGTGAAAACATCACCGTAAAAATCTGATATGAAGGGATAAAAGATATAAAAAGACATAAAACAAGACTTCACAATTTAGACTGACTGGAAACCCAAGGCCATCATAAAAAAACAAATAACAGAAATAGTTTCAATATATTTTCATTTGTTTGACTGGTCTATCCTATGTGAGAGGTGGTGGGGTAGCGGAGTGTTAAAGCGTGTGCTTCTTCCACTGAAGGCACAGGATCCATTCCCCATACGGATACAACGTGTGAATCACATTTCTGGTGTGCCTTGCCGTCATATTGCTGGAATATTTGTAAAACCGGCATAAAACCATACTTACCGACTCACCATCTTCAACGAATTAGTATAAAATATAGAATTAACAAAAACTTTTAACTTGCAAATTATTAAATTAAGTGCGTCATATATTTAGTCTTTTGCACTACAAGTCCTTTTCAATAGAGAGAGGGTTGGTTGGTTGGTTTGTTGTTTTATGCCACACTCGACAATATTCCAGCTATCTGATGGCGGTCTGTAAATAATTGAGTCTGGGCCAGACAATCAAGTGATTGATATCATGAGCATCGCTCGACGCAATCTGGATATGATAACATCTAAAAACCTTTTAATATGTTAAAGGAACACCTCTTTTAAAAAATTAGCCCATAAAAAGGGACACTACGGCCTTGTTAAGTACATAATTAGATAACACGTCCTTTTTCCAAATGTCATATTCGCCATTACAAAACCTATGCAACAGAAATAATTCATACAGATTAAAAAACTAATTCCATAAATTAATAACTTTGAAAACCAATTATAAATGTTTCAATTTTTATATACACTTCTTGTTATTAACACAAGTTTTTGAAGTTTGCAAATACTCTTATCAGAATGTGGTACAGGTATTGTTTGTTTGTTGTTTAATGCCACACTCAGCAATATTCCAGCTATATGACACTGGTCCGTCAATAATCGAGTCTGGACCAGACAATCCAGTGATTGACATCATGAGAATCGATCAACGCAATTGGGATATGATGACATACATCAACCAAGTCAGTGAGCCTGACCACCCAATTCTGTTCGCCACCTCTTACAACAAGCATAGTCGCCTTTCACAGCAAGCATGGGTTGCTGAAGTCCTATTCTACACCGGTATTAAAAATGATAAGTGCCATTGGTTAAAAAGACATAACATTATCAACGCTGTTTGTGCTCTTTTATAATATAAGGATGAGGAAGTCGGAAACTCATTTTAATGCTGTCAATGGTCACAATAAATTGTTTTCTTCCTGCAACCAAAGCGACCAATCATTTCACTTGCAACACTTTTATCTCGTTCTCACATTTTTTCCTTCCTTCCTACATTTTAGGGTCAATTTACTTAAAGTTCCAGATTCTATGAATAAAATCAGGAAACTAATGCGAAAATGTGAGTTTCCCTCATCATGTGTCATGTGAGGTTCACTGCAAATGGGCGGAAAAAGCTCACATCAAGCAATGTAATTGAACATTATATTAAAAGCTTCTCAGCAAGAAAGGTGTTGCGTTCATCAAGCAGTTATGACAATAGCTAACTGTGTATGATGTCACCTACAAATAACCTGTCAAATAATCTCATAATTACAAGCAAAATACTGCTCATCATCGGAGTGAGCATGTCCCGTACAGTAAAAGCAGTCTTTGTGAATACATAACACTGCTCACATACCTTCAAAGGATTGCGCTAACTCCTGCATCAACACTAAGATTAGGATCTCCACAATCTTTGTTGGTGACCTGGCCTTTTGAATATGCAGTAATTGGAATTTCCTGGTTTGATTTCATGGAAATTACAATACATGTCCCGTGTGTGTGTGTGTGTCTGTGTCTGTGTGTGTGTGTGTGTGTGTGTGTGTGTGTGTGTGTGTGTGTGTGTGTGTGTGTGTGTGTGTGTGAGCGTGTGTGTGTGAGCATGTGTGTGGTACCTAGTTCGATTCCCCACATGGGTACAATGTGTGACGCCATTTTTGGTGTCCCCTGCTATGATAATGTTGAAATATTGCTAAAACAATACTCACTCACTCAAAGGCAGAGCTACTTGCATTAATTTCATGACACATTTCAGGCAAGGGGTTGACACTTGCATTAATTTGGCGACATTAATTTCATGATTTGCAGTACATTATCAACACTTTGTATACACACTGTTCCTCTATCACTTATGAATACGTGGATCAATGCTCATGATATCAATCACTGGATTGTCTGGTCTAGACTCGATTATTCACAGACTGCTGTCATATAGTTGGAATATTGCTGCGTGCAGCGTAAAACAAACAAACAAACAAAAACTTATGAAAACAAAGTCCTACGTTGATATTGTTAGCCAACAAATCGAGCCACTTTCTGCATCCAGTGAGGAAAACCTGCGAACGCTGCAACCAATCTGCAATATCTCTCACGCAAAATGTGCCATAGCCTTGCAGCCATATCCCCTATTCATGCCTTAATGTCACTTATAAACCTCCGGTGAAGTCATCCCATTGTTCTCTATAGGGTTTTCTCCTCTAAGCAAGTACTTGAACTCAAGCATAAAGCCGGGAGCGACTGTGAACATACATAGCCAGGACTTACTGTGTGGTTTGATTAATGAATGTATCCGTCTAAGATGTTGGATCATAAGTCAAATTCAGTCTTGTTGAGTAGTAAGACCTCGGGGGGATTTGTTGAAAAGGAACACCTCGGGCCTTTTTGCTCTCAAAACTTTTGACCTATTCCCCCACTCAGATCTTACAGCTCCCACCAAGACCTCACTCTTGTTTGTGATACTTTATAAAAAGTTCATGCACACAGCAGACTCACTTGACTTTTGTGAACAATACTCATCCTAAAATCGGATATACATCACTACTACACTGCATGTATTCACTGATGATGGAGGCTGGTTGGTTGTTTTACGCCGCACTCAGAAATATTCCAGCTATATGACGGCAGTCTGTACATGCCGTATTCGACGTAATAAGTGCCCAGGGCGCTCTCAAAATTAGAAATACAGGGCTCTTATTAGAATATTATTTTGGTGGAAAAAAAAGAATTAAAAATATATTTTGTGGCTTATAGACAGCCTGACTTTATATACGACAGATATATTTTTCCAGAATTTAATTGTCCATAATTAAGGGTGCATATAAAACACGAGTGCGTATTATACACGAATAAATAAGTCTTGTATACATTGATCAATCGGAAGGGGTGCTAATTGGGATTGTTCACTTGCCAATATATTAGCAAATATCGCCGTGGGCACTTATTAGAGCGGGGCGCTTATTACGTCGAATACGGTAATCAATCCAGTGATTGATATCATGAGCATCGATCCACACCATTGAGATGGATGACATGCATCAACCAAGTCAGCGAGCCTCACCACCCGACCCCGTTAGTTGCCTCTTTCGACTAGCATAGTTGCCTTTTACGGCAAGCATGGATTGCTGAAGACTTATTCTACCCCGGATCTTCGCGGGTCTGATGATGGAGGAATGTGATGTATTGACAATATAGTAATTATGATGAAGAAACATAACATTGGAGATGTTTATTTATTTCACTAGTTTATTTTTTGTTTTTTAATGACACATTCAGCAATATTCAAGCTCTATTACGGTGGTCAGTAAAATATCAAGCCTGAACCAGACAAGTGATTGACATCATGAGCATTTATTCCCGCAATTGGGATACAATGACATGCATCAACCAAGTCAGTGAGCCTGACCGCCCAATCCGGTTAGTCGCCTCTAATGACAAGCATGGGTTGTTGAAGGCCAATTCTAACCCAGATTTTAACAGGTTATTTCACTAGTCATCAGAGTTTGTAGCTTGAGTGAGTGAGTGAGTATGGATTTACACTTCTCTAAGCAATATTCCAGCAATATCATGGCGGGGGACACCAGAAATGGGCTTAACAAACTGTATCCATGTCGGGAATTGAAACCAGGTCTTCGGTGTGATGATTTTGTTTGTTTGTTTATTTGTTGTTTAACACCGCATTCAGCAATATTCCAGCTATATAACGGTGGTCTGTAAATAATCGAGTCTGGATCCAGTCAATCCAGTGATTGATTTGAGCATCGATCCACGCAATTATGATTGATGACATGCATCAACCAAGTCAGCTAGCCTGACCACCCGATCCCGTTAGTCGCCTCTTACGACAAGCATAGTCGCCTTTTATGGCAAGCATGGGTTGCTGAAGACCTATTCTACTCTGGATATCTGGATGAGCTAACACTTTAACCACTAGGCTACCTGACTGCCATTGGTCCTGCTTGAATGAGACCATAATGTTTTACTATGTTTTCATTTTCTGTCCATTGTTTTGTTCAGTTCCAATTTGTAGCAAAATTGAAGCATTGAGAACTTATTCAGAATTATAGCCCACAAATGCTACTGGTCTATGAGATCTACCATGATGGGATTTCTACTTGTCCTATGGCATGAATGTTTGAATTTCAATTGCCGGGTACATACTCATTGATTGATCTCAGAGGCTGCTATTCTGCCACTGGACTACAGCAAATGTCAGATAAAACTCCAAAACATACAACCTCAACATTTCTTACATCATGTTATTATGACAATGTTGTAATTTTGGCAAAGGTGATAACAGGACAAACAAAAACTAAACAGAAAGTATTTGCCAATTTAAGGTGGAAGTCAATGTAACAATAAAAATAACATATACTACTATATAGGTCAATGTGACCTACTACTGTAGCGCAACACTGTCGTTACCTTAGGATGACCTCAACATGACAGATAAATGTATAAATATGCCCCGGGGCTATTTAGAAGATATGCTTCTGATGATGTCCCTGCGATGCCAAAAACATAAAGTTGTTTCCAATACAAAGCATGGTTGCATCCACAGTTAAATTCTGACCAAAATTAAATGCATCCTGATTTACACAGTGCTACTAATAATTGAAAAAGTTGTACAATATGAAATGAAACACCTCTGATTGAACATCAACTTGCTTGAAACATGAAATCCTATATAAATGCTTATACATATGAAAGTTGTTGCGCTAAGACCACTTTGTGGAACATTGCCCTGGGCCCCACTCCCCAAAACAATCTTAGACCTACAACTATTGTAAGTCTATACAGAAGGGGGGGCGTTACGATCATCGTAGCGCTAAGATCACTATGTGGACCATTGCCCTTAAAGCCCACTCCCAAAAATGACCTAAGGCCTAGGACTATTGTAAGTCTATGTAAAAGTATGGGCGTTACGATCATCGTAGGGCAATGATCACTTTGTGGAACACATCTCTGGGCCCCACTCCCCAAAACAATATTAGACCTACAACTATTGTAAGTCTATGTAAAAGTATTGGTGTTACGATCATCGTAGGGCAATGATCACTTTGTGGAACATATCCCTGGGCCCCACTCCCCAAAACAATTTTAGACCTACAACTATTGTAAGTCTATGTAAAAGTATTGGTGTTACGATCATCGTAGGGCAATGATCACTTTGTGGAACATATCCCTGGGCCCCACTCCCCAAAACAATCTTAGACCTACAACTATTGTAAGTCTATACAGAAGTATGGGCGTTACGATCATCGAAGCGCTAAGATCACTATGTGGACCATTGCCCTTAAGGCCCACTCCCAAAAATGACCTAAGGCCTAGGACTATTGTTAATCTATGTAAAAGTATGGGCGTTACGATCATCGTAGGGCAATGATCACTTTGTGGAACACATCTCTGGGCCCCACTCCCCAAAACAATATTAGACCTACAACTATTGTAAGTCTATGTAAAAGTATTGGTGTTACGATCATCGTAGGGCAATGATCACTTTGTGGAACATATCCCTGGGCCCCACTCCCCAAAACAATCTTAGACCTACAACTATTGTAAGTCTATACAGAAGTATGGGCGTTACGATCATCGAAGCGCTAAGATCACTATGTGGACCATTGCCCTTAAGGCCCACTCCCAAAAATGACCTTAGGCCTAGGACTATTTTAAGTTTATGTAGAAGTATGGGTGTTACGATCATCTTAAGACTAAGATCACTCTGTGACATCACCCTGGCTAGGTTGTTGTAGCCTAAGGACTAAGATCACTCTGTGAATCATCACCCTGAGAATTATTGTGATGAGTTCAGAGGTATGAGGTTTTACTTTGAACAAGTATTTTCTTGACCACTGGCAACTGCAGATGTTTGTGAACCACCATCAACATCTGTGTTACCATGGAGAAAATCTGTTCTTCTAATCTTCACTGCTTGATTTATTAGAAGCCACACCAGCTTGCCGTGGAAGGATTCTTTCTGCAGAATTGCTCACAAAACAATCCTGAGGAGTGTCATTTTCCACTTCTGACAGGAAACTTACCATATCCACATCCTGATCTTCTACACTGGCATCTGATGTTTCAACCCCATCAGTGAAGCTCCCAGGAAGACTGTCCACCCCAGCAGATGGATTCTCATGCAGCTGTGAGACTAATTTCGCAACAGATTTTCTTTCACCACAAAGCAATTCATTCATTGTCCAAGTCCCAAGAGTCTTTTGATGCACCTTCTCAATGTGATCCAGAATCACCTTCTCCTCACAAGCTATTGCATCGCAGTACTTACACCAAACAATGAGCAGTAGGTTGTCATGCACATGCTGGATCAGGCCATCTATATCACTGTACACACTTTTGCAATCATTACATACATGTCTTGTGACAAGTGGATGGTGTTCCTGAACATGTGTTTGGTACGAGTGCAACACGTTTGTTTCAAACTCGCAATTTGGGACGCTGCACTCATGCAGATTTCCATACCTGTCGGAGTGGTTATGGACATGAGCAACAAGAGCATCTCCATCACTGGCTGTAAATCCACAATGATGACAATCCAATGCACCAGGTAATGTACAGACTGAAGCATGCATCTTGAGCTCATCCCCGTAGAGACTCGAAAATCCACAAGTAGATCCACAAACATAGAACATCCGTGTCTGGGAGGGAGTGCCATCTGCATCAGACGGCAAGTCCTTTAAAGGATTTGGGGCAATTTCTTCTTTTTGTAATTGTGTTCCCGTTGTCCTCACCCACTCCTCAACAATACTTTCTTTGATAATCAATCTGGTACTTCGACGTCTGTGTCCTCCACTGGACCTGTTGGAGGGGTATGTGATGTTCTTGACATTTCCTGTACAATGTGTGTCTGTTCTACTACATGCAAAGCATGAATGAACACGAGAACGTCTCTGTCTAATCAAGCTATCACAACTGCATCCATTGTCCTGAGAACTAATGCTGTCTTTGATAACTAATCTGGTACTTCTACGTCTCTGGAACTCTTGGTTACTGTCAATGGGTACACTGCAAGGTTCTCTGCTACTGTCCTCTTCTGAGGAGATCTCCCTCCCTCCTGATCTTCTGGTTAATGATCTGGAACATCTTCTTGGAAGCTCTGATGCAAGTTTTCTGTTGTAACATGGAGAACGATACAAATCTTCTTGCTGTGATTTGTACTTTTTATTAATTCTTTTCTTTTTAAGGTCATCAATGGATTTTCTTTTTCTTTTCTTTGTTTCATTTGAAACAGTCTTACCCTGGAGCATCTGTTGCGTAGATTTCACTGCAGTGTTTGAGGTAGACGACTCCACTTTCAGGCACTCTGCGTTCTGGACGTCCACTTCATGTTCACTCTGCCGAAGGTCCTCATCAGCTATCACAGTCTCAACATCAATCATTTCTTGGTTGTCCAAGTCAGGTTTCATCACCGTTACCCATGGACTACTAAAGCCAAGTTCACCACCAACATGAGATGCAAATGGCACCTTCCTGTCCTTATTGTTTACATAGATCAACCCTGGCTTTTTATTGGTATATAATATAACCAGCATTTGTTCAAAAGCACTTCTGTTTATCCTCCGATTGTTACTGAGACGATATTGAGCTCTTGCACATGACTCACCATATTCCCATTTGCTGCTAGTTTCTATGTCATCAGAATTAGTGTTGTTTTCAGCTGTCTCATGTGAAGCATCTGTGTCATCACCTTCACATGGACAATGTTCATGCTTCTGTCCACCATCCAAGGTTTCAGGAAGGGTAGGCTCTACAGTACCATCAACTTGTAATGATGGCAAACTGCATTCCAGTTGAGACTTTGTAGATCCCACAACAAAGGAATCCAGAACATCATGGGATGAAGACAACCAGCTGTCCTTAACTCTTGATGATAATTCTTTATCACCAGCATTTTGCACTTCCTTAGAAGCACCACAGTTCTTCCTTTCAGATGCTGGACCAATTTCAGCTGAATTGTCACCATCATGTGATAGAGAGCACCTGTTATATATTTTTGAACCTGAGTCGGATATGTCCTGCACATAAGTTGAAGTTAGTTCTCCAGTTTCATCAGACATTTGATGCTGCTGTGATAAAGAACACCCTCTTGATGCTGGCTCTCCTGCAGAACCAGCTGTTGGTCTTTGAGATGCTGCTGACAAGGAATCCTGTTCTCTGGAAGGTGGAGAGGTTGATGTAACATTCAGAAGAGAACTTACGTCATTACCTATTGAAGTTGGTGCTCCTGGGTGCTTTAGTAATGAGGCAGCCCAGCTATTATAATCTAACCCTGGTTTCAACAGTGTGGACACATCTGACCCCTGAGAACCTCTGTCTCTCTGTTTCAATGATGCTACTCTCACATTCGCTGAAAAAGTACCAGGGAACCTTTCTCTGGAAACTGTTCCTTGTTTGACTGGAGAACATAAATCAGATTCTGTTTGCTTTGGTGCAACGCTTGCAGAAGCAGGGAATGAAATTTTGTGTGAAAAGGTCATTTCATTTTGTTTGGATGGTGGTCCTTGATGATCTGAAACATCTTTGTCCCATATGATTGTTGGTGGGCTTTCTTGAGCAGAAACTGATACCTTATCATCAATTACCTTTTCTTGGGATAACAATTCTGAAGAAACCCCAGGCTGTATCAAAAGTTCTGATGCTGTTCCAACTTTGGCAAAAACATCATGGGAAGAAGAGTCTTCAATTTCCACTTTTACCTCCGGTTTATTGGAAACACCTTCCAAGATATTCAAATCAACATCTGCTTTTTGTGTGTAACTCTTCGCTTTAAGTTCCTCTGAAAGTGAAAAGGTCTCAGACAGAGTTTTCGTTTTTCTGAAACTCCTGTCTTGACATCTCTTACCCATCAAAAGTCTTTTACCGGCCTCTGTTGTTATTCCTTTCTCAAGGCATTTCTGACCTGTACACATGTGTGACAATCCTCCTTGATGACTTGGGAAGGCACCTCCAACATTCCAAGAGTTCTGATCAAGGGATTTATGATGTCTTTTAATTGTAAACCTGACTTTTCCATTCTCTGATGTGTTGATTTGATCCCTGTTTGTTGAAGACAAGCTACTTGTCAGGAGAGGTTGATCATTAACATTTCCTGACATCTGTTGTTTAACTGCCCCAAAATTGTCTGGATGGTTTGGACAAGGATTTTCCACTGTACCAGGTATCTCATTCAATGCCTGAGGTCCAATAACAGACATCAGACTGTTTGGCTGGTTTGGACAAGGATTTCCTACTGTATGAGACATCACATTCAGTGTATGAGGTCCAATAACAGACATCAGACTGTTTGGCTGGTTGGGACATGGATTTTCTACTGTACGAGGCATCACATTCAATGTATGTGGTCCAATAACAGACATCGGACTGTTAGCTTGGTTGGGACATGGATTTTCTACCGTACCAGGTATCACATTCAATGTATGAGGTCCAATAACAGACATCGGACTGTTAGCTTTGTTGGGACATGGATTTTCTACCGTACCAGGTATCACATTCAATGTATGAGGTCCAATAACAGACATCGGACTGTTAGCCTGGTTGGGACATGGATTTTCCACTGAACCAGATATCACATTCAATGCATGAGGTCCAATAAGAGACATGGGACTGTTTGGCTGGTTGGGACATGGATTTTCCACCGTATGAGGCATCACATTCAATGCCTGTGGTCCAATAACAGACATGGGACTGTTTAGTTGTGTCTGGAGCAGACTTAAGCGAAGTTGGGATTTTGCCATATCCACTGATGAGTGTTCAGGATTTGACATGTGACAGGACATCAATGGCAATGGATTTGGAAGAAGCGTTGCTATGCTAGGAAGTCTTCTTGAAGGTGACATCTGAGGTGGCTTCCCTGATGGTCCTGAAGGATTAGGAGCAGGTACTGTCTGCAGGGTTGAGAGCAATAGCTGCACTGGAGGCAGGGTCTGAAATGTAAGGCTTGACATTGGGGAAGTGTTCATATTGCTGAAACAAGATGTCTCTCCTGTAGAATAGGTTTGGATGTTTGACACGGATGATGACTGTGTTACTGTGGACAGTACCGGAATTGTGGACAAAGCTTTGAAATAAAAGTCTGTCCCTGGTAAAGTGTTCATATTTGTGACACTGGATGAATCCCCTGATAAGTTGGTTGCAGATGCTGATTGTTGCAGAGCGTTAGATATACTCTGCTGGCTTGAGGACATCACTGGAGCAGTGGAAGAAGTCAGGATTGGAGAGTTTGACCAGGGGATCATTATAGGGTTAGGCATACACTTCTGGCTTGAGGACATCACTGGAGCAGTGGAAGAAGTCAGGATTGGAGAGTTTGACCAGGGGATCATTATGGAGTTAGGCATACTCTTCTGGCTTGGGGAGATCATTGGAGCGGTGGAAGAAGTCCGGATTGGAGAGTTTGTCCGGGGGATCATTATGGATTTAGGCTTACACTTCTGGCTTGAGGACACCATTGGAGCAGTGGAAGTCAGGATTGGAGAGTTTGACACTGAGAAGACTTTGGTAGCCTGGTTATCAAATGTATGCCATGCACTATAGCCTAAAGCAGACGGCTGATTGTTAAGTTTAGAAACTGGTGCAGATGGAGTCTTGAGGTTTGGAAGTAGAGGTGAACCATTAGCATTGGTCACACATGACTGCTGATCCCATCTAGATGCAGCACACAACTGCTTGTACAATTCAGAATCTGGAAGTGAAGATGGAGTCTTTAGGTTTGGGACTAAAGGTGAACCTTTAGCATTGGTCACACGTGACTGCTGATCCCATCTAGATGCAGCACACGACTGCTTGTACAATTCAGAAACTGGAAGTGAAGATGGAGTGTTTAGGTTTGGGACTAAAGGTGAACCTTTAGCATTGGTCACACGTGACTGCTGATCCCATCTGGATCTTGCCCTGGGTAATTTCTTGTCATGGTTTATTTCTCCAGCATGTGTGGAGAAATGGCTCTGGTATAATCCTGTCTGCCGATGAATTTCATTTGATCTTGAGTGAGATTGGATAATAGGTTGGTTTGCTGGTACAGTTCGCAAAAGATGTCTTGCTTCATCAACACTATGTACTCCACTTTGAAAATGAGACTGAGCAATCTGTGTTGGGTTATCTGTGAGTGCTCCAGTTTGCGCTTGTCCAAATGGCTGTGTGTCTGTTTCATTACGTGTTGGGGGATAGTGGGACACTTCTGAAGCTTCATTTCTTCCATAGATTGTCAGCCATGTATTCTGGAAACAAAACTGATGTATATGCATGAACTGTTAAGAGAGAAACTTTGTGTAGGCTGATTCTGGTACTAAGAATGAGTGTGTGAATATGGTTTTACGCTGCTTTTAGCAACATTTCAGCAATATCACGGCAGGGGACACCAAAAATGGGCTTCACACATGTTGGGAATCGAACCCGGGTCTTCGGCATGACGAGCAAATGCTTTCACCACTAGGCTACCCAACCGCCCTCTGGTACTACGAAACTGTCTGATGTATGTAAATTATTTGTCAAAATGTTGAAAACTTCTTATCTACAGAGAAGGTGTACGGAATGTGTGAATGTGTGCTTGTTTGTTCTTTAACACTGAACTCAGCAATATTCCAGCTTCATGACATGGCCCGTAAATCAAGCAAGTCACCCAGTCTGCCATTGGGTAATGAATGAATGTGGTATGACAACCACTCATCACATTAGTTATTCTGGTGTAGGGCGTAGTGGGTATGGGGGATCTGGGACTTATAATAAATAAGAGAAGAAATTGTCCCTGAAAATTATTGAATTAAGGGTCACATCAGAACAACCTTTCATCCAACCAATCAGAGCCTTGCTTACCAGATCATGAAAGTGACTGTCAGAATGTGTTTTCTAATCATGCACTCACGAGATATTTAATATGGGGTATTCCGAACGACAGTTACGGGTTTTATGATTATATCTATACAATCTAGGCCATCTATAAGCCATGCCAGAATGTTCTTATCAGTTTTTAATTTTTTTAGTTGAGAATACGTTAAAATGTGTTTTGAAATGTAGTCGCCAGTTTAAAACTAGTCTCGTAAAGCTCGAGAAACCTGCTTTCTGATTGGCTAATGTCGTTTTCTTGTCAGTCAATTCATTGGTCGGTCAAAATTCGCGAAAGGTCGTTCTGACGTGACCCGTAATGGGATGTCCTCACATCTTTGTTTAGCGGTAGCGAGAAATAAGATTTGATTTTAATGATATTGGACTTTGACTTTGTGTGCTGGCGATTAGGTGCCTCACTCTGGCAGTGTGGGTTCGAATACCGATTGGACTCAACCCCCCTAAACTACTAGAATTACTAGTGTTATCCCAAATATAACATATGTTACATTTAACCGCTTTCTAGCGAAAACTAAGATTGTTAACAAACATAACCCACCAATATTTGGTGGGCGATAAGATGGACTACCTCCATTCAATGGCATATCGTATGGTGTACAATGTGATGGCCTGCAGTGAGTAAATGACATTGGTTAGAACCACCTGAAGGATCGTGGGTCATGTGGTGGACTCCCACCATTACCCGACATCTGTGCTGAAGGCCTTGGGTATGGGGTACAATTTGATGGACGCCAAGCATCAAGGGACATATTTTGTAAATGTCTCCTCAAGTATGGTCTGGGATTTAATATACCCCTACAGTTGGATGCCATCATTTGTGTATGCCTCGAATATGGTTTCTGACGTGATACACCCCGACAATTAACAAAATGTTGTGTTGAAGGCTCTACATGGGGCTCGTAATGTGATGGGCTGAAGCCGTTGACAGACATTTTTGCTGAATGTACCTTCCTTTGTGGATGATGTGATGACCTATTTACCAAACTTTTCAAACATGGCGAATGATGTGATGGCTTAGAGTCATGAACTGATATCTGTGGAGAACGCATCATATTTGGCAGGTGATATGATCGACTGTCATCATTAATTTGAGATTCATACTGAAAGGTATTTGAGAATGGTCTTGTGGGCAAGTCTCTCAGATCTTGGATGTACCTCCGCACATGAGTTTTTGTTTGATCTACAGACATAACACCTGATACTGGCAATGCTCTTACTATACTTACTTCCCCCGACATCCTGACAGATGTGCTTGATCCATCAGACAGTCCAGCTTGGTGTGTGGTAGATGGAGGGACAGCCCAACCATTAGAGGAAGGCTTATGTACAGAACCAGATGTACTTGATCCATCAGACGGTCCAGCTTGGTGTGTGGTAGATGGAGGGACAGCCCAACCATAAGAGGATGTCTTACATGCAGAACCAGATGGTTCTTTTCCATCCTGTATTCTTCTGTTTTGAGCATAAGATGTAGTGTTTTGCATATTAAGAGTGTCATTTGAGTCATACATCTGTCCCATGTTCACAGAAGAAGCAGATACTTCAGTCTTCAGATTTGGTGTCGGACTGCATCCATGTGACACCGAATAAGAGTTAATCTCAGATAAATCTTGAGCTACATTTACTGTTGTTGTTGGTAAAGACGTTTCCCCCTTGATCGTAAGCTGTGAATTTACAGCTATGGTCAGGGGAGATGCTGACAAATCAGACACGTTCTTTTCTGGAAAAGCACCTTTGGGAGGTGAAGGCAACAAATACTCCAAAGGTTCAGTCTTAACCTTAGTTTCATAGTTTTGAATTGTAGCCAATATTTGTCTGACACGATGATCCTTCTTCAGGTCTTGAGGTCGCTCTGGACCATGTGTTACAGCAGCCCTGGAGGCATCCTTTTTGACTTCAGTCAGTGAGGAGGCGGTAGTAGATGGTCTCAACAGCTCATTTTGCAAAGATGCTGCTGCTGCTACTCCCAGGTTCTTGGAAATGTCAGACATGACATTTGTTTGCAAATCCACAGAAGTTGTTCTGCAAAATAGTGTCTCTTTCAGAAGCATGTTCAATAAATTCCTTCCTGTAAGTGGCTGTGACAGATCTGATGGACGCTGACTGGTAATACAGTTAGTCTTGTCCGAACTGGATTCTGATATAGGGAATGACTTATTTAGACCTGAAGACACAAGTATTGCAGATGTTGGGATATCCATAACGTTCCTGTTGCCCTGTCTTGTGTTTTCTTGTACACATATAGCTGGGTCTTTGCAGGACTTGAGGTCTTGTGATGAACCACCAGATATGTTCTCCCATGCAGATTTGCTTCCCTTGTTGGCCACAGTAACACTGCCAACTCTGTCAGTCCTCCCCAGCGCATGTATTTCTCCAGCGCTGTCTGTCTTGACCACAGTATCTGTTCCTCTTGCAGTGTCAGACTTGGTGCAAGAATTTGTTCCTCTTGCAGTGTCAGACTTGGCCACAGAATTTGTTCCTCTGACACTGTCAGTCTTGGACACAGTATCTGTTCCTCTAACACTGTCTGTCTTGTTAGCAGAATTTGTTCCTCTGACACTGTCAGTCTTGTTAGCAGAATTTGTTCCTCTGACACTGTCAGTCTTGTTAGCAGAATTTGTTCCTCTGACACTGTCAGTCTTGGACACAGTATCTGTTCCTCTGACACTGTCTGTCTTGTTGGCAGAATTTGTTCCTCTGACACTGTCAGTCTTGTAAGCAGAATTTGTTCCTCTGACACTGTCAGTCTTGTTCATCGTATTTGTTCCTCTGACACTGTCAGTCTTGTTCACCGTATTTGTTCCTCTGACACTGTCAGTCTTGTTCACCGTATTTGTTCCTCTGACACTGTCAGTCTTGTTGGCAGAATTTGTTCCTCTGATAATGTCTGTCTTGTTGGCAGAATTTGTTCCTCTGACACTGTCTGTCTTGTTGGCAGAATTTGTTCCTCTGACATTGTCAGTCTTGTTGGCAGAATTTGTTCCTCTGACACTGTTAGTCTTGGCCACAGAAATTGTTCCTCTGATACTGTCAGTCTTGCTCACTGTATTTGTTCCTCTAGCAGTGTCAGTCTTGGCCACAGTATTTGTTCCTCTGACACTGTCAGTCTTGTAAGCAGAATTTGTTCCTCTGACACTGTCAGTCTTGTTCACCGTATTTGTTCCTCTGACACTGTCAGTCTTGTTGGCAGAATTTGTTCCTCTGACACTGTGAGTCAGTCCCACAGAATTTGTTCCTCTGACACTGTCAGTCTTGTAAGCAGAATTTGTTCCTCTGACACTGTCAGTCTTGTTGGCAGAATTTGTTCCTCTGACACTGTCAGTCTTGGCCACAGAAATTGTTCCTCTGACACTGTCAGACTTGCTCACAATATTTGTTCCTCTAGCAGTGTCAGTCTTGCTCACTGTATTTGTTCCTCTAGCAGTGTCAGTCTTGGCCACAGTATTTGTTCCACTGACACTGTCAGTCTTGTTGGCAGAATTTGTTCCTCTGACACTGTCAGTCTTGACCACAGAAATTGTTCCCCTGACACTGTCAGACTTGCTCACAATATTTGTTCCTCTAGCAGTGTCAGTCTTGTTGGCAGAATTTGTTCTTCTGACACTGTCAGTCTTGGCCACAGTATTTGTTCCTCTGACACTGTCAGTCTTGCCCATAGTATTTGTTCCTCTGACATTGTCAGTCTTACCCATAGTATTTGTTCCTCTGACACTGTCAGACTTGCTCACTGTATTTGTTCCTCTAGCAGTGTCAGTCTTGGCCACAGTATTTGTTCCTCTAGAAGTGTCAGTCTTGGCCACAGTATTTGTTCCTCTGACACTGTCAGTCTTGGTCACAGTTGTTCCTCTGACACTGTCAGTCTTGGCCACAATATTTGTTCCTCTGACACTGTCAGTCTTGTTGGCAGTATTTGTTCCTCTAGCAGTGTCCGACATGGCCACAGTATTTGTTCCTCTGACACTGTCAGTCTTGGCCACAGTATTTGTTCCTCTGACACTGTCAGTCATGCTCACAGTATTTGTTCCTCTGACACTGTCAGTCTTGGCCACAGATATTGTTCCCCTGACACTGTCTTGCTTGTTGCCAGATTTTTTTTCTCTTGCAGAATCAGTCTTTGCCACAGTATTTGTTCCTTTGACATGGTCTTTCTTGCCCATAGTATTTGTTCCTCTGACACTGTCAGTCTTGGTCACAGTATTTGTTCCTCTGACACTGTCAGTCTTGGCCACAGTATTTGTTCCTCTGACACTGTCGGTCTTGGTCACAGTATTTGTTCCTCTGACACTGTCAGTCTTGGCCACAATATTTGTTCCTCTGACACTGTCAGTCTTGGTCGCAGAATTTGTTCCTCTGACACTGTCAGTCTTGGTCACAGAATTTGTTCCTCTGGCACTGTCAGACTTGTTGGCAGAATCTGTTACTCTAGCAGCGTCAGTCCTGTTGACAGAATGAGTTCCTCTGACACTGTCTGTCTTGTTGTAAGAATATTTTCCTCTTGCAGAGTCAGCCTTGGCCAAAGTATTTGTTCCTCTGACACTGTCAGTTTTCCCCACAGTATTAGTTCCTCTAGCAGTGTCAGACATGGTCACATAATGTGTTCCCTTGACACTGTCGGTCTTGTTGGCAGTATCTGTTGCTCTAGCAGTGTCAGTCTTGGTCCCAGTATTTGTTCCTCTGACAGTGTCAGTCTTGGTCCCAGTATTTGTTCCTCTGGCAATGTCAGTCTTGGCCACAGTAATGACTTCTCTTTCAGGGTAAATAACAATTCTTATATCAGTATTATGTTTCCCAGTGTCATTCTTAGCCACTGTGTAAGTGTCTGGCCCATTAGAGGTATCTTTCTTGGCATCATTCTCTGCAACTGTATTTGCTTTTCTTTCACCATCGTTTTTGGTACCAGCTGTCTCTGATGGAAATATTGCAGCTGCTTGTTTGGGAGAAGTGTCACACTCCGCTGTCTTGCAAGACACATGCTCTACATCAGTGCATTCGGTCGTGATACAAAAATCATTCCACAATGACCTTGACACAATGTCACACGAAATTGTAGAAACATCAGTCAGTTTTAGTATTTTGCTCTTTCCATAAGTTTCATGGACACTTGAGGAAAGTTTTCTCTTGCCATGAAGGGTCTGCATACTATGATAAACCATAGACAAACTATCTGACAAAGTTGTTGGTTTGGATTGTTCATAAATATCTTGAGGCTCAAACTGGACCAAAGATGTAGGAGTCTTATGAGAATTCTTTTTAGTCTTGTCTCTCATTGGATCAGTTTTGCCAGTCTCTTCTCGGAATGTAGCGCTTGTGTCAGTCTCTTCTCTCATTGAATCACCAGTGCCAGTCTCTTCTCTGATTGGATCAATTGTGCCAGTCTCTGCACTGATTGGATGAGTTGTGCCAGCCTCTGCTCTGATTGGATGAGTTGTGCCAGCCTCTGCTCTGGCTGGATGAGTTGTGCCAGTCTCTGCACTGATTGGATGAGTTGTGCCAGTCTCTGCACTGATTGGATGAGTTGTGCCAGCCTCTGCTCTGGCTGGATGAGTTGTGCCAGTCTCTTCTCTGATTGGATCAATTGTGCCAGTCTCTGCTCTGATTGGATGAGTTGTGCCAGCCTCTGCTCTCATTGAATCACCAGTGCCAGCCTCTGCTCTGATTGGATGAGTTGTGCCAGCCTCTGCTCTGGCTGGATGAGTTGTGCCAGCCTCTGCTCTCATTGAATCACCAGTGCCAGTCTCTTCTCTGATTGGATCAATTGTGCCAGTCTCTACACTGATTGGATGAGTTGTGCCAGCCTCTGCTCTGATTGGATGAGTTGTGCCAGCCTCTGCTCTGATTGGATGAGTTGTGCCAGCCTCTGCTCTGGCTGGATGAGTTGTGCCAGCCTCTGCTCTGGCTTGATGAGTTGTGCCAGCTTCTGCTCTGGTTGGATGAGTTGTGCCACACTCTGCTCTGATTGGATGAGTTGTGCCAGCCTCTGCTCTGGCTTGATGAGTTGTGCCAGCCTCTGCTCTGATTGGATGAGTTGTGCCAGCCTCTGCTCTGATTGGATGAGTTGTGCCAGCCTCTGCTCTGGCTGGATGAGTTGTGCAAGCCTCTGCTCTGGCTTGATGAGTTGTGCCAGCCTCTGCTCTGGTTGGATGAGTTGTGCCACACTCTGCTCTGATTGGATGAGTTGTGCCAGCCTCTGCTCTGGCTGGATGAGTTGTGCCAGCCTCTGCTCTGGCTTGATGAGTTGTGCCAGCCTCTGCTCTGATTGGATGAGTTGTGCCAGCCTCTGCTCTGATTGGATGAGTTGTGCCAGCCTCTGCTCTGGCTGGATGAGTTGTGCCAGCCTCTGCTCTGGCTTGATGAGTTGTGCCACACTCTGCTCTGATTGGATGAGTTGTGCCAGCCTCTGCTCTGGCTTGATGAGTTGTGCCAGCCTCTGCTCTGGCTGGATGAGTTTTGCCAGTCTCTTTTTGGAATGTAGCGCTTGTGTCAATCTCTTCTCTCATTGAATCACTCGTGGCAGTCTCTTCTCTTACTGGATCAATTGTGTCAGTCTCTGTGCTTATTGGATGAGTTGTGCAAGCCTCTGATCTGATTGGGTCAGTTTTGTCACTCTCTGCTCTTGCTGGATGAGTTTTGTCAGTCCATGTTCTGATTGGATGAGTTTTATCAGTCTCTGCATGGATTTGATGCGTTTTGCCACTCTCTTTGCTGACTGGATCAGTTGTGACAGCCTCTGCTCTGATTGGATCACTTTTGCATACCTCTGCTCTAATTGGATCACTTTTGCCAAACTCTGCCCTGACTGGATGAGTTTTGCCACTCTCTGCCCTGATTGGATGAGTTTTGTCAGCCTCAGCTCTGATTGGATGAGTTGTGCCAGTTTCTGCACTGATTGGATGAGTTTTGTCAGCCCCTGCACTGATTGGGTGAGTTTTGTCAGCCTCAGCTCTGATTGGGTGAGTTGTGCCAGTCTCTGCACTGATGGCATCAGTATTGTCAGTCTCTTCTCTTATTGGATCAGTTTGGCTAGTCTCTGTCTTGACTGGATCTGGTGTTTTAGTATCAGGTTCAATTTGTTCAACATCCATGTTCTTGCTATCTTCATCCCCTTCACATACCTTGGTGTCTTTTGTCCCTGCTGAATGGAGCTGATCACTGCTGCTATCTTCCAGGCTCACACCTGTTCCATCAGAAAAACATTTCAACCGTTTCACAATCTTGGAAAACTCATCCTCATTTCCACCAGGAATTTCAGTTCCAAGACTTGAATAAATGTCATAAAATTCTTCTGACTTCTGTACTAAATTGCGTCTTGCCCTGTTAAATCTTTGGTGAGTGAACTCTATCTCTTCTGTTAAATCCTCCGCCTTTCTATCAATGAAACTAAAGACACGGACAACCATTGAGTCATCATCTACATCTTCGGGATCTTCTTCCATGAGCTGAGGAAATGATTCACCGTCTTCATCAGTGTCTGTTTCCGTGAGATCAATTATCTCATGAAATGATTCAACGTCTTCATCACTGTTTGTTCCAGTGAGATCAATTATCTCAGAGACCGAGCTATTTGTTCCTTTGACATGGTCTGTCTTGCCCACAGTATTTGTTCCTCTGACACGGTCAGGCCTGTTGGCAGAATTTGTTCCTCTAGCAGTGTCAGTTTGGTTGCCAGAATGAGTTCCTCTGATGCTGTCACTCCTGCCCATAGTATTTGATGTCACAAAAGATGAGGAAGCAGAATTCTTACATCTGAAACAATGTTTTTTGTTAGGATGTCTACAAGAACTCCCAACAGTTCCACCACATGTCTGAGGATTGTCTCGAACTCGAAGCTTCATCCTGCCTGATGTAGCATATCTTTCACAATTTGTTTTCTTGCTAGATCCTCCTGAGTTTGTCTCATGACCCAGACTGCCAATTCTTCTACTGTATCCTTGGTGAAGATTTTCAACTTTTGTCTGGCACACTTCAAGGCAATATTCTCTAGACTGCCATCTCCTTCTACCTCTTGAGCTTGTAGGGACTCTCTTATTCTTGATCCCAGCATGTTGAGACAAGCTGGCGCACTCCTGGGTAGCAGCGTTCACCGAACTTGGGGGCTGGCTGTTGGTGTTTGTAGCTGTAATCGGAAGACTTCCTCTAGTCCTCGTCCTGATTCTTGTGTTGTACTCTTTCATCTCCCTTTGATGTTTCTTAGAAGATGTTTTTGCTGCTTTTGGCATTCTCTGTTTGGTTAATGAATTCTTGATCTGAAATAAAAATCGAGTGCCTGGTAATGAGTGAGTGAGTTAATATTTAACGTCACATCGGCAATATTTCAGCCATATCGTGACGAGTGCCTGATAAACAATCTTGGCTACTGTATAAATTTCCCCTATTAGATGCTCAGGTGTCTACTAGGTTAGCGGAAGCCATCGACTGGGCATCCGTTAGTGGGCTGGCATCTGTTCTCTTTAATGCTAGCACAGTGGCAACTCACTACCTTACCGAATCCCATATTCTACAGTCAAACAAAGGGTCCAAAGACATGTTTGTTGTTAATGCTGCACTC
The DNA here is from genome assembly GCF_022045235.1 of Haliotis cracherodii. Classification (NCBI taxonomy): domain Eukaryota; kingdom Metazoa; phylum Mollusca; class Gastropoda; order Lepetellida; family Haliotidae; genus Haliotis; species Haliotis cracherodii. Next base: position 17,991,517 of record NW_027266272.1, read on the forward strand.
AGCAATATTCCAGCTATATGACAACGGTAAATAATCCAGTCTTGATCAGACAATCCCGTGATTGACATCATGAGCATCAATCCACGCAAATGGGATACAATGACATGCATCAGCCAAGTCAGCAAGCTTGACCACCCATTCGCCTTTGAAGGCAAGCATGTTGCTACCCAGTGAGACAATTTTATCGTCACCATGTTAGTTTGCATTAAGCTGAATGAAGGAACGTGTGTTTTCTTAGATCTTGTTTCTTTTCCTCTTTCCGGGTGGTGAGGTAGTTTGAATCCATTAACTCACTAGAAAAGGTTTTGCATCTTGTGAGAATTTGGGTTGGTTGGTTGGTTGGTTGGTTTTTTGTTTAACGCCGCACTCAGCAATATTCCAGACATATGACGGCGGTCTGTTTATAATCAGTCTGGTCCAGACAATTCAGTGATTGATATCATGAGCATCGATCCACGCAATTGGGATCGATGACATATATCTACCAAGTCAGCGAGTCTGACCACCCGATCCCGTTAGTCCCCTTTTACAACAAGCATAGTCGCCTTTTACGGCAAGCATGGGTTGCTCAAGACCAATTCTACCCCGGAATCTTCACGAGTCGAACAAAGGTCAAAATTTAAATTATCATATATTATATATCATATATGTTGAGCCCCAATACTACATAAGTATCAAATTTCATTCCATTGGTGTAAAAATGACTGAGTAAAGGCCAAAATAAGTTTCAGCTTTCAGTAGGATTAAAGTGCAAAGGAAAAATCAAGGTGAAACTTAAGAATATTGTAAAAGATTTACTTCAGTTTAATATGTACTAAATGTTATTACATTTTGAACAAAAATGAGTAATGGCTATAAATGGCCATGGCAGCCATATTGAAACTCAGATTCGTACCTCTTGAACAAATTCAGGTGTCATCATTGGTAGGAACAAGTATGTGAAGTTTCTTATTTATTGGCCACGAGGGTTCTGCAGAAAAGATGCTCACACTGGATGCCAGACAAACAGGCCACATTCTGTCAGGTCAGCTACAGTGCCACAACACTGTAGCTCACCTGAACATATCAGTGATTTTGCTAAAGACAAATAGCATAAAGACATTTTCATGATTTCAACTTTTCTACGGACATTCTTTTGACAAAAATTGAAAGCTATGGTTAGGACATTTTATATGACAATGTCAATGTTCTACAAACTGAGCTGATTCAAAAGCCTGATACACTGTCAACAGCTTAAGATGTCAACAAAGACAACCACTTTTAAAAAGTTGTCATCATTATTGACAAACAGATACTTTTTCCAGTAATACTGAGGACAAGAATATTAAGAAATATGAAAAAAGTATATTTGGTATATTTGATATCAAAAGACACTCGGGTGAGATTCTCTATACATATGACAATATATTGTATAATTCTAAATTTTGAATTCTGAAGCAATCTGATGCATTAGGGTATGAAGTGAAGTTCATAAATAGAACAAAACAACATGCAGGTACAACATGATGTTTACTCCTAAATACGCATAAATGTTGCGGCCCTGGATGCATGCTGTGGGGCAGTGAAGGTTTTTACCAAGAAATTACATGACAAACACATGACAAAAATCACTATTTGAAATCACCGGATATATCAAACTTGATAAAATGATAGTGTGATACGCATCTTGGAAAGAATGAACCTCAAACTACCGATACACTGATAATACAGCACCCCCTTACAAACAAGTAACAAACTATCCACAAGGTGCAAGAATAAATGCAAGGATAGAAATTGGCATTTGCTCTATAGTCCTTGTCAAACTGCCCAATAGTAAAGGTATCATATGAACTTGTAGAAACTTGCCATTTCTAAGGGTTTTGCTCTATGTTATCATTATAAGGACTAGTGGACTAAAAATGTTAGTTTCTGTCGCTGGAATGTATTAATGTAAAAGACTTTTCCAATATACAACAGTTAAATTTACCTCATACACAGTTTCAACTCATATTGTTGTTGTTGGTTTGTTGTTTTACGCCGCACTCAGCAATATGACGGCGGTCTGTAAATAATCAAGTCTGGACAAGACAATCCAGTGATTGACATCATGAGCATCGATCCACGCAATTTGGATCGATGACATGCATCAACTAAGACAGCAAGCCTGACCACCCGATCCCATTAGTCGTCTTTTACGCCAAGCATAGTCGCCTTTTACACCAAGCATGGGTTGCTGAAGACCTATTCTACCCCAGATCTTCACGGATCGTTTCAACTCATAAACCCTCTGAGGAGAATACATTTTCTAATTGCAATATTCATAAATTCACAAAAACACAGAAAAGTCCTAATGATCTGAACAATATATCTCATCATCATAAGGAGAACTACACATGTCAAAGTTCTGCTTCCTCAGTCTGTCAATTTCAGTGATGTTGCAGAGACAAACCTGCCTTTGTGAGGTGGTGAGGTGAAATACGGTTAAATGTCGCATTCAAAATTATTTCACTTCTACAGAAATGCGCATGCACACGTGTGCTTGTACCAGTCCAGACCTAAGCAGATTTTATACTGCTAGCTTAGTTTAACATGGATTCCCACACTGAAACAAATTATACTCAAAGCCGACCAATCCTTCTTTTATCCCCTGAAGGCAGGGCTGCGATGGCGCCCATGTTGAAAATCAGATTCAATTGGTGGAAACAAGCATGTTAAGTTTCAGCTTCACTGGTTTCTGAGGGGAAGAAATTTACAATGTCAGGAAATGTTTTTTGAGAGAGAATTTAGGAGCATTCTTGAAGTTGGTTGGTTGGTTTGTTGTTTAACGCCGCACTCAGCAATATTCCAGTTCTATGACGGTGGTCTGTAAATAATCGAGTCTGGACCAGACAATCCAGTGATTGATATCATAAGCATCAATCCACACAATTGGGATCAATGACATGTATCAACCAAGTCAGCGAGCCTGACCACCCGATCCCGTTAGTCGCCTTTTACGACAAGTATAGTCGCCTTTTATGGCAAGCATGGGTTGCTGAAGACCTATTCTACCCTGAAATCTTCACGTAAGTATAAAAGTCTAAAATATATCAAAATTTAAAATATCGCCAAAAATATGGAACCTTTCATAAATACACACATAGTTTTACAGTTGTCATTACAGTTTGAAACAAAATGGCTGCTTGATAACCATAAGGTCAAAGTGCAAAAGTCAAATATAAGTCAAATTCAAAATATCACAAAAACAGAATATACATGTTGTGTTCCACTATTATTTACTATATATGTACTTAATGTCATGAATATAGGCTATGTTTAGCATTTTCAATATGGCTGCTGTTGCTGCCAAGTTGAAAATCTGACTTGAACCTCTTTAACAAATTCAGGTGTCATCACTGGTGGCAATAATGAAGTGAAGTTTCATTTTCGCTGATCCAGTGTGTTTATAAAGATGATTTCAATTGATAACTCCCAAATGGACACTGGCAGCCACATCTGGTTTCAGATCAAGATGTCTTGAACAAACTTGGTACTAAACAAGGTGACCATCTCATCAACCAAGTTTCTGGCCTCTTTGGCCCTTTGAGTTTTTAAGAAGATACACATGGCTACCTGCCGGCCATATTGAAATTTCAATTTTGATGCCTGGATCACATTTGAACACCTTTTAGTAACAAACAGCTACACAAACTTTCAGCAAACTCACCATCCATTTCAGAGAAGAAGTTGGTAATGTAAACACAAACTCAGGTGTTCTAAAAAGTTTATGGACACTGCGGCCATAGACATAAACTCAGGTGTTCTAGAAAACTTATGGACACTGCTGCCATAGACATAAGCTCAGGTGTTCTAGGAAGCTTATGGACAGTGCCACCATAGACATAAGCTCAGGTGTTCTAGAAAGCTTATAGACACACAGACACAAACTCAGGTGTTGTAGAAAGATTATTGACAGTGCCGCCATAGACATAAGCTCAGGTGTTCTAGAAAGCTTGTGGACAATGCCGCCATAGACATAAGCTCAGGTGTTCTAGAAAGCTTATGGACAATGCCGCCACAGACACAAACTCAGGTGTTCTAGAAAGCTTTTGGACACTGCCGCCATAGACGCAAACTCAGATGTTCTTTAAAGCTTATGGATGACGATGACGATTGCCTAGCATCGACATAAGCTTGCCTTTCTGGTTACTTAGTTAATAAAGCTGTTCCCAAATGCTGTGCCAAGATGCCTAATTTGTCGCATGCTTGTTTGTTTTTTGTTTAACGCCCCGCTCAGCAATATTCCAATTATATGTCTTCAGTCTGTAAATAATGGAGTTTTGACCAGACAATCCAGTGACAGACATCATGAGCATCGATTTACGCAAATGCGATACGATGACATGCATCAATCAAGTCTGCAAGCCTGACCACCGATCCTGTTAGTCTAGCCTGGATCTGATCTTTGACAGGCATTTAGAAGTGATACACATAAGGAAGAGAATTTATGGATGTCAACTTCTTTATTATGAGGAACACAACGTTTTCCAACGGAGTATATGCTTACTCCTTTTCACAAAGGGATTACAAATGGACCACTGCGATTGGCACTGTACAATAAAATAGGAACATAAAATTCTCCTTTCCCGTCAATTATAAACAAAATCCTGAGCAACAAGAAAAGTTATTCACTGGCCTTAAATCATTCTTCTGATGCCTCTCTATTGTTCTAACCGTGTATTATTTCTCAGAAACAATTTCTGCCCAATCGCTGAAACCCCATATCAACATGAGCTTTTCCATTGTGAGTGATTCGTCCACCATGTGCATCAAGTCTTGTCCCACGACAATTGGGTTTTGCTACACACACTCGTTATTATTTTTCGCAAATACACACTGTTTTATTCTTCTTCATGACTTATCAATCAAGGTTAAGCTTTTGATAAATTTTAGGCTGTCAAAGTAAACGAAATTTTGAATGACAAGACGAGCCCCAGTGCTTTTACACCATTTTTAGCTCACCTCATCTCCACTGTGCCAGTGATATCCGGGATGATCACATTTACTAGTACTGCACTGCATATTTTATTATAATTTCATACTTTTTACACTGTTTCTTTCATGCTGATTGGCTGAAGGGGTAGTCACGGGATCTGATATTTGGAGTTCACATACCTGTGAACGGACAAAAAAAGTTTACACGATGTGAACAATTGTTTATGAAATTGATCGTGTGAACTTTTGCTGGAATTACTTATTGGGGTTTCCAAGAATTCTCGATCGGTGTTTACAATTAACTCTTTTTTTGATTTACTTTTTAATGCCTGCATTTATCAGTAATATAATTAATTTAGTATTTTTGCCTGGTCGAAGGTTCACACAGTTTAACCAGTGCTTTTAAATCGTTCACACTTCAATGAACACATCCAAACTGACGTTCAATTCTTAAATGATTAGTATTGTTTAACTTAAAATCAACCCAGGAATGCATTCACAAATGATGTTTCCCTTAAAACTGATTTACAAAATGGTGGAAAAAAAGTGATTCTTCTCTCACATTGCTTTTGTCTTTTCTGTCTCCATGGCGACGACTGACCGTGATAAGTAATATTTACTTCAGTATATAGAAAATAAGATCTGCGTGTACAATCAGTGTCACAGATACCTGAATTGCAATTTGTTGCAATACAATTTTTGCCAATACACAGCGCTAATGGTTACTGACCATTGTACCCCAAGGTGTTAAGGGCGTTGTATCCTTCATCCACTTACTATCATCACGCCTTAGATTCTGGGGATGACGTAGCTCAGTTTCGGTGTCACAACATGTCAAATGTATTTGTGACTCGTTCATACAGCAAACGAGATGATGCGTTGAAGAGTCTTGTTGCACTTCTTGACCACTCGTAACTCTGTAACTCTTCATGATCCTAACTTCAAAATTAGAGAGACCCTTCTGGTCAGAAGTGAGAATAGGAATCCCATCACCACTCTCGGACAACTAACAATATACTATGTGTGATAATTTTAGCTCTTCCCACCCAAATGATGTTCGATGTTATATGAAATTAGTTTAGAGTCCTATTACCTACTTCAATACCACAGAGATTTATCCAGAAAACAAAGTGCCATAGACAGGCTATGTGGAATTTTTTTATTTATATTTTGTTCAAATTAACAAGTGAGGCACACGTCACCTCTACAAAGCCCTAACATTAGTTACTACCAAATAACATGAAGTGGGAAATTTGTCTTTCCGTTTTGGGAAGCTTACTAACATTTGCTGTGGATTTTGGCCGAATATCTGCTGCTAAAACGTCAGAATAACCCCTATACTAATTCCCTTTCAACTAATTTCAACATAGTCAACATGATATACCTACCAAACCCTTCCTTTCCGAGCTAACTCCTTAAGCAGTTAAGTTCATCGGTCAATTCATAAAAATAAGAACATCAATATTTTGGTAGACTGCTCAATGTCAGGGCATGTTAACTGGCGCCATGGATCCTTCAAGCAGCAAGTTACTATAATTGTACATTGTCAAGATTTCCATTTTCATTTACTCTCTTGATGTCATGTTACAAGGTACAGGTGTACTTTATCCTGTTAGTCTCCTTCTGAGGGACGAATAAAACATTTCCATTTCCAACAGACAACAATTATGAATAAGATCTTCGAGGATTTATCCAGGACTCCAAACTAAGTGCCTATAGTTGGCAATTTGGGAAAAATCATTATTTTGCAGAAATTGGTCAGTGATATAGAAGTGAACTGTACAAAGCCATAACAATAGCAGGATTCACTCTAGGAATTTTCTGAAATGGGCCCTTTATATGAAAATTTCAAATAATCACAAGCATGGGGAAGACCAATTCTAACCCGGATATTAACAGGTTACTGAGTGAATGAAACAAGGACTGATGAGACTGCAGCATGGTATTTCAGTGGGCTACACTTGAACGCGACCTTCAACCCTATTTCACTTCACACTTCATCCATCATACTTCATCCATAATGTAGAAACGTACATACTAAAAAATACCCTGGTCATACAATGTGAACAGTTGCCAGGCAAGCAGGCTTGGACATAAACCACATGACTATCAGTCAGGTTGGCCAATTTCACAAACCATTTAAACAGTGATAGAAACTAACATTTTTACTCCACTATTCCTAATAATGGTAACAAATAGCAAAACCCTTGAAAATGGCAAATTTCTACTACCGTATTCGACATAATATGCACCCCCGTCCTAATAAGCGCCCAAGGCGATATTTGCTAATATATTGGCTAGTGAACAATCCCAATTAGCACCCCTTCCAATTAATCAGTACACAAGACTTAGACGTATTTATTTGTGTATAATACGCACTCGTGTGTTATATGCACTCTTAATTATGGGCAATTAAAATCTGGAAAATATATTTTTCGTGTATAATACGACTTTTCTTCTGTATCATTTCAGACTTTCAGCATAAACCACGAAATTTATGATCTTTCAACTCTTTTTTTTCTCACCAAAATTATATTCTAATAAGAGCCCCCTATTTCTAATTTTGAGAGCGCCCTTGGCGCTTATTACGTCGAATATGGCAGTCCTTATGATACCTAAACTATTGGGCAGTTTGGCAAGGACTACAGAACTCGTACCAATTTCTAACGCTGTTAAACATGAATGAATTGAATGAATGATAATGGCTGTAGGTAGATTCTTGTTTAACAAGACACCATGACTTACAACTTGGGCATTCAAGTTAAAGGCATCGTTACATATATCCTTGTCAGTTTCCTAGCTGTGGTAACCACGTCTCTCTACAGCTCCCTCTTAAGTTTTAACACAGAGCTAGCCACTGGTCTGGTGTGTTTTCCAAATACATTCCTTTTTCGGAATGTACCTCACTAACAATCCCGCCATAATGTACGTGAATCGTAAACCAAAAAACTTCTTCCCAACGCGCATCCTAAAACAATTGCCTTTAGCAGTGTTTAGCAGTGTAATTACCCGTTTTTATAAGGCTTGGACCAGTAATTCATGTGACTGCCAGTCCCTGTGGACCAGCAAATAAATACCTTATAAATCTTTGTTGAACAAAACATCAGCGATATTCTACTTTCGATCATGCTACTTTTTACGTACTTGACAGATTGAAATCATTGAGCGCAATGGTGGATAAAAAATCTTTACCAGTCCAATTTCCAATTTGATAAGTAAATATATTGTTGCATGATAAAAAATGTACGCACTCGTATTTGAGGCACGTGTCTCAAGACGTGAATCATGTTGCATTTGTCGTTAGATCGAGATGCATGCACTTTGCTTAAGCTGAAAGCATATAAAGTGCCTTGCAGATTTGTATTTGAGATCTATTAGGAAGACTCTATGGGACAGCCTGTAGCTCTGCAGGGACAAGTCAATTTTAATATCATTTATAGGGAGCAGCACAGAGGTATGGTAACCACAGCTATCAGTTTCTTAATCACCATTAACACTACAGACATTAAACTTGATATTTTAATGTCTCCAAACAAATCCCAGCCTATCAGTAGCGTGATAGTCTAAGGTCAAGGTCATTGAAGGATGAGCGTCTAACTTAATCTGGAGGTTTGGGCATCACGAGCCTCTCAGCCACCAAAACCATGATTAAGGAAAAAGAATTGAGGACATGCCAACGGGATTTTTGCCGTAATGCAAATACTTTTCCTTTTTCTGATTTTCATTCCAGAATCTGCTGACTAAAATATTCTGATTCACCATGACGGGTTTAAGCTTTGTAAATGGCATGCAAAATTCAAGTCCATTTTCTCTGAAATAACTGGAACAGAAAAACAGCTCCAAGGCCTTGTTGTTTCAAGTGAGGCAAGCATTGTATGTTAAGTGTGGAAAGTGCAGCAGTGTAGTTTGATCAGGTTAATTAGCCCAGTGTCATGTGATCAGGATAATCAAAGTCCAGTGTAGTGTGATCAGGATAATCAGAGTCCAGTGTAGTGTGATCAGTATCAGTCCAGTGTCATGTGATCAGGATAATCAGAGTCCAGTGTAGTGTGATCAGGATAATCAGAGTCCAGTGAAGTGTGATCAGGATAATCAGAGTCCAGTGTAGTGTGATCAGGATAATCAGAGTCCAGTGTAGTGTGATCAGGATAATCAGAGTCCAGTGTAGTGTGATCAGGATAATCAGAGTCCAGTGTAGTGTGATCAGGATAATCAGAGTCCAGTGTAGTGTGATCAGGATAATCAGAGTCCAGTGTAGTGTGATCAGGATAATCAGAGTCTAGTGTAGTGTGATCAGTATCAGTCCAGTGTCATGTGATCAGGATAATCAGAGTCCAGTGTAGTGTGATCAGGATAATCAGAGTCCAGTGTAGTGTGATCAGGATAATCAGAGTCCAGTGTAGTGTGATCAGGATAATCAGAGTCCAGTGTAGTGTGATCAGTATCAGTCCAGTGTCATGTGATCAGGATAATCAGAGTCCAGTGTCATGTGACCAGGATAATCAGAGTCCAGTGTAGTGTGATCAGTATCAGTCCAGTGTCATGTGATCAGGATAATCAGAGTCCAGTGTAGTGTGATCAGGATAATCAGAGTCCAGTGTAGTGTGATCAGGATAATCAGAGTCCAGTGTCATGTGATCAGGATAATCAGAGTCCAGTGTAGTGTGATCAGGATAATCAGAGTCCAGTGTCATGTGATCAGGATAATCAGAGTCCAGTGTAGTGTGATCAGGATAATCAGAGTCTAGTGTCATGTGATCAGGATAATCAGAGTCCAGTGTCATGTGATCAGGATAATCAGAGTCCAGTGTCATGTGATCAGGATAATCAGAGTCCAGTGTAGTGTGATCAGGATAATCAGAGTCCAGTGTCATGAGATCAGGATAATCAGTCCAGTGTAGTGTGATCAGGATAATCAAAGTCCAGGGTCATGTGATCGGGATAATCAGAGTCCAGTGTCATGTGATCAGGATAATCAGAGTCCAATGTAGTGTGATCAGGATAATCAAAGTCAAGGGTCATGTGATCGGGATAATCAGAGTCCAGTGTCATGTGATCAGGATAATCAGAGTCCAGTGTCATGTGATCAGGATAATCAGAGTCCAGTGTAGTGTGATCAGTATCAGTCCAGTGTCATGTGATCAGGATAATCAGAGTCCAGTGTCATGTGATCAGGATAATCAGAGTCCAGTGTTGTGTGATCAGGATAATCAAAGTCCAGGGTCATGTGATCAGGATAATCAGAGTCCAGTGTCATGTGATCAGGATAATCAGAGTCCAGTGTCATGTGATCAGGATAATCAGAGTCCAGTGTTGTGTGATCAGGATAATTGGTCCAGTGTTGTGTGAACCAGATAGTCAAAGTCCTGTAATGAATAAAGTGAGTGCAGGTGAACTGAACTTTGTGGTTTATTAGAAGATGGTGCCTTTACACTTTCCACAAATGAAGAATCTTTATTTTCAGTTATTTTCAATTCCAAGCTGTGAAAAAAATCAAGTCCCTACCCCCCACCCCCTCCAACGAGAGAGGGTTTTATTACTGGACTCCTCCCCTTTAAAAATGCTGAATCCTCCTTGTTACAGCCCTCGACATCTTCATAAGCTTCTGTTTTGGGGGGCTTTGTGGTTTCTGCAGAAGATTCTTAAAGATTATCAACATTATGCCAAACTTATTTCAAAATATTTAAAAAAAATATAAAATAGTTTACTATTTCAGTAGCTAGACAATCGTAGATCTAGATCTATTACACATGTTTAACCACTATATGGCTGACAAAATCACATCCACGCACCATAGATTTATCAATGTTTCATATTCCTAGATCTTGTCAAGTTGTATTAGGCCTAAGCTTATTGACATCCTCCCCAAGTTCTTCAGCCTCATTCCAGTTTGGGAAAAACGTTTGGGAAAGACAGACAGACAGACACATGGGTAGGCTTATAAGCTCACTTAGTAAACAACAAAAAACTCCTCAGTGAAGGCACATGCGATGTTTAATGAATTAATTATTAGATATGTGTCACAACCAAACCCCGCCTCACTTGGTTTTATTGCCGCAATGTAAGCTGTTATATATCTACGGCCATGTGTCCCAACTTACTTGCTTGATGACAAACACGACTTTCGGTAGCTTCATTCGTGCTCCTGCTTTCAAAGGAAATAGTTTAGGACGATTGACGACGACTAACATTTTAGCCGTGAGCAGTGACCGGTCCGACTGTCCAAGACAAGACCACGCAATCATGAATTTTCCCTGCTAGATCTACTGTGCTAGCCATATTGGATCTATCAGATTTTAATAGCCCCATAAGCACTGTCAACCTGTTCAGAACTGACCATCACCAATATGAAAAATAAACAACAAATACACAAATATAGCATCAATGACATACCTGCAGAATGTCCTATGAGCTAAGACTTGTTTACAAAATACATGATCCTTTGGCGCAATGAACTATGCAAGTATTCCCGAAGGACACCCGAAAAATCGAGATGGGAGATAACTCTGGTCGGTGATGCATTCGGGTACCGTCGGTGATTCGCCACATACAATCGGAACTTTCTTCTCGAGTATGATAGTTTGGGTTCTTCAAGGTGATGGAAAAGCTCTGGCATGTTTTGTTAAGAGAAACAGTTGTCGTGAAAAATATCTCCAACAAAAATGAAATGTATATAATGTAAATGTAACATACGGAAGCCTTTTAGGACCATTTGGTTTTTTTATTTTTGTCTTGAAATTTTAAGATACTAAGTTTAAATTTCAAGATACATAAGTTAGGTTAAAGGATAATTTCAACTTAGTATCTTGAAATTTAAAGATACTAAGTTCAAATTTCAAGATACTTAGTTGAGCTTTTAAGATAATAAGTTAAAATTTCAAGATAATGATCTTGACATTTCAAAACTATTCACTGTAAACGTATTTTTCATATCTTAGGATGTTAACTAGTTATCTTGTAATTTCAAATTAGTATCTTGAAATTTCAAGAAAAAAAACAAATAGCCCTCAACATGCTTTTGGAATATATTTTATTGGAATATACATATAAACGTATATGTATTCTTCTGAAGTTGTTTTTTGTCATTCACCATTATCGTGATTGATACTACTGCAACATTCCACGCCATTGTAGTTGCGTTGAAACAGGTCATGTGACTCCAAAACTCGATTGTAGAAGCGAAGATTGTTAACCTCCCTTATCAAAGCGAAAATGACCCCATTGCGTGGCGAAGACGGCCTGAAAGATTGAACAAAAACAGCCCCATATGATAAATGTATATGTTAATATCAAGATTTACAGTTTATTTAACCGTTGAATAGAATTCTCTTTTAGAAGAATCATGTTGTCTTCGGTAATAGCATTATTTATTTGAAATCTGCCTGTATCCAGCAAACCTAGAGTTAAAACCTCTTACATTCATCAGGCTCTTATTGTCCATATGTCCCGACTCCATCAAATGTGATCTCCACCATATATGTAAACAACAAACAATTTAATCAATATACGTGGTTCGCCCCGATCATGTTTCTAGGTTTGTCAGCACCATACCCCTGCTCGTGGGTTTCATAGGAGTGGTAAACGTCTGAGACATGCATCACTTCGATCTTTTCTCCCACATTAAGCTGACACGCCGCGATATAACTTGAATACTGTTCAAGGCGGCGTTAAACCCAACTCACCCACTCGGACAATCAATCAAAAACCGAGCTGGACACCACTGGAACTTTGGCTAAATACCAGCGCTCATCAAAGTAAATACCACCAAACGACAAGTTCTGCTTGGATACCAATTCAGAAGTAATGACGCATTAAAAAAAATATTCTTTGCAAAAATGTTATTTTCTCACTTAAAGATACGCAGCATATTCCATCGGTCCAGATATTCCAGAATGAACTGAAGCAGTATTACTTCATCTCCAAATGTGCAGCACGTGAGTGGGTGAGTGAGTGAGTGAGTGAGTGAGGTTTTACGCCGCTTTTAGCAATATTCCAGCAATATCACGGCGGGGGACACCACAAACGGGCTTCACACATTGTACCCATGTCGGGAATCGAACCCGGATCTTCGTCGTGACGCGCGAACGCTTTAACCACTAGGCTACCCGACCGCCCCGAGTGGATGAGTGGGTGTTAAGACAGATTCTATAAATGTTCGTCATCGTGTCATACACCTTTTTTTTTGTAACACTGGAAACGATTGTTTTCTGTTTTGTAAAAACAATATGAAATGCAACAAATAAAACGATATTTTAAAAAATGTGATCTCCAGCATATGTTTAATCTGCAAAAAATTGATTAATTCCCCCTGATTCTAACTGCATCCATTCTCACAACAACCCCTTGTCTCAGACTTGTAAAAAGCTTTACTCATACCATGCCATTATATGATGGAGGAATCTCTTGCATGAAGTCAAATCCCTTAGTAACCATACAGAATACAGATATATACATGAGCAATTTCTTTATGACGGTGTTTTGTTCGCAATATACAGTCCTCGTCGACAACAAACGAATTACCGAATGCAGCGCGGTGTTTTCTTACATAACTGTCTGGTGCAGTCGCATTATTTTGTAACTGATGCCGTTTTATCAACAGCGTCTGTGTTGAAGAAATGAGTAAGGAATAACTATAGACAATCCCCATGGTACCATGATGAATATCTCAGTGGTAAATATGAATGGGCATTTATTTAAATCCGTTCCAAAAGGTAAAGATAACTCAAACCCAATTAAGTATAACAAAGTTTTCAATGAATAAAGATCACTGTGTCGGCTCAAGCAGTCCGGTATTCACAATGGGGAAGGAGTGACTTATAAAAAGCCAGCGGGAGAACCTAAACGTTTCAGGGTCACGATAACGCGTTTGTCTGGACGACTGCAGCGCTCCTATTGATATACAAACCTGGGGTGGACCGCCTCCGTGGTCTTGTGGTAGAGCGTCCGCCCGGAGAGCGGAAGGTCCGGGGTTCGATCCCCAGCCGCTTCATACAAAAAGACGTTAAAAGATGGTACTTGTTGTTACCCTGTCTGGCGCTCGGCATTAAGGGGCTAAAACAAGGACTGGTCGGCTCAGAGTCAGTAAACTGTGTCTGAGTGGGGTATTCATGTTAAACTGCGGCATGGTATCTCAGTGAGCAGCCACACACACATACACATACACGTGCATGCACGTCGCTATATAAGTGCAATAATCTTGGACGCGACGTTAAACTCAATTTCACCTCACCTCACAAACCTGGGGTGGGGTGGGGGTGGACTATTTCTCGTTGCTGTTTTGTTTGTTTGTCAGCAATATTTCAGCTATACGACGGCGGTCTGTAAGTAATCGAGTCTGGACTAAAAAAATCCAGTGATTGATATCATGAGCGTCTATCTACGCAGTTGGAATACGATGACACGCATCAACCAAGCCTGACCACCCGATCCCCTTACAAGAGGCGACTAACGGGATCGGGTGGTCAGGCTCGCTGGCTTGGTTGATGCATGTCATCGTATCCCAACTGCGTAGACAGATGCTCATGATATCAATCACTGGATTGTCTGGTCCGGACCCGATTATTCTGCACAGATATCCATTCAGGATGACCGTCTTGGTGAGATGGAGAACACAGAAGCATGTTCAGGATGTTTGCAAGAATTTACAATTGACATATTAGATTCTGGTCCGTCATATCCACCCTGAAACAAATATATCCAAAACAGCCCCTGCAATTCGATAATAGTTGGCAAGTCTAGATCACTGCGGTTTTCAGTTCTGAACATGAAGAAAGAATCTGGGCTCCTTTTTATTATATTGTATTAAGATAATTTAACGCTTTTTTCTGTAAAATATGTTCATCTAATATACTGGATGTGAGCCTACTTAGATTCCCCGATCAACTGATCCGAAATGTTTGACAGCATCAGTGCTTTGACGAATGATATTTCAGCTGGTCTTCATGATCAAAAAAGGTTATTCAACTATTGATAATTCTTATTTTAGACTCTATCGTTCAGTGTTACCTTTCACGTAAAGGGGGTAAATTCTATGTAGCAATTACTAGTATTGATTTTCCCAAAGCATTCGACGCCACTCGAATTCGACGCTTTATCCTCTGTGGAAGCTATTTCACAAACATGGTTTAAGTACTCAACTGGGTTAAATGTTACAATCCATCTACAGTAATGCATAGAGTATCTGGTGTCGTTTGACTTTCCATGGTTGTGAAGCAAAGATGTATGCTTATTATAACAAATAGGTTAGTATTGAAATATGTCTATAACTATGAAAAGAATAGGAAAAATCCTCTAAACAATCAACTACAGTAAACTACGGTTATAACGAACTCAAAGGGACCACTAATTCTAGTTCGTAATAACCGAAGTTCGTTATGAGCATATATACAGCATATATACAACAAATGGCCGGGACTAAACAATAAGTTCGTTATATCGGTCAGTTCGTTATAAGCGTGTTCGTTATAAACGTAGTTTAATGTACGGGCAGAAAATGGGGGGTGTAGTGACACAGAACCATCAGAAAAAGTTCAATTGTTTTTAATGTCAAGTTATCAACTTAAAATATGGGGGTGTTAGGCGAATAAGGCAGATTATTCTATTTATGCTTGCCGTAAAAGGTGACTCTGCTTGTCGTAAAAGGTGACTATGCTTGTCGTAAAAGGCGACTAACGGGATTGGGTGGTCAGGCTCGCTGCCTTGATTGATGCGTGTCATCGATCCCAATTGCGTGGATCGATGCTTATGATATTAATCACTGGATTGTCTGGACCAGACTCGATTATTTACAGACCACCGTCATATAGCTGGAATATTGCTGAGTGCGGCGTTGAACAACAAACCAACCAACCACAAGAAAACGCAAAAGCTTATTATAAGCGGTAGATATAAAGATATGCATATTCTTTAATATCGATTATAATTCGGTTTCGCAGCAAATACATCGTATATATGTAGATTTTGCCAAGTGGGTGGAAGGGTTGAGCAAAATATTCCTTGTGAAAATTTGTTGATAAAAAACAAATTCGGTGGGGAAAAGGTAAATAGGATTAAACATTCTTTCAGAAAATTGAATGAACATCACTGTTCTTGTCTGAGCAGATTCCCATGACCCACACTATCTGAGTGAGCCAGTGAGTTAGAATTGAAAGTCACATCGCCAGTATTCAGCCATAACGCGACTCCACACTATCTGCAGTGAGTACATTAGGGGGACACGGGTGGCCCAGTCGTCTAAGGCGCCGCGAGATCGGATCGATGACATTCATCAACCAAGTCAACGAGCCGGACCACCCGATCCTGTTAGTCGCCTCTTTCGACAAGCATAGTCGCCTTTTACAGCAAGCACGGGTTGCTGAAGACCTTTTCTAACCCGGACCTTCACGGGTTTTTCTTGTAGTGTACCGTGCTGGCGATCTTAACCCGTTTATATGGTATACTGTTATGTATAGTCATATGCTTTTATTCTTACTAGTTTTTGTTGTTGTTTTGTTTTGTTTTTTGTTTTTTAGGGGAGGGGGGTAGTCTAGTGGTTTAAGTGTTCGCTCGTCACGCCGAAATCCCGGGGTTTGATTTCCTACATGGGTACAATGTGTGAAGCCCATTTCTGGTGTCCCCCTCCGTGATTTTGCTGGAATATTGCTAACAGCTGTCGAAAACCACACTCACTCTGAATCAGTGCCATTGATGACACGGGACAGTGAGACGTGAGCATGGACACCCTGTTCGCATGTTAGCACGCAATACATCGCAGTATTCGCATAAATATTTATCAGTATTATTGATTTGTACGCTTTGTATTTTCTCACTACATGACTTTTATTGGTTCGGTGATATCTGATTCAGGAGTATCCGAATTATACAGGATTGATCTGAAAGCCTGTGACAATCTTGGGCCGTGAGCTGTACATTGTAGTTCGCACGGGGTACTCACAGGACGTCGACCTTTGGCCTAATTATTCATACGAAGTCTCAGCATGGTATCCCTTGACGCTTAATCCGCTTATAACTGTTGCTGTTTAAACGGATTGAGGAGGCGTGTCGGGAGTGTGGGTGGGGGTGGAGGTGGGGGTGGGGGATGGTGAGCGATGTTATTTGTTATGTTACTCATATTAATCAGTGTTAAATTCTTAATGTGCTCTCCCCATAGCAAAATGCACGAGTTATGTACTTTTAGTGAGTGAGTTTGATTTTACGCCGCTTTTAGCAATATTCCAGCAATATCACGGCGGGGGACACCACAAACGGGCTTCACACATTGTACCCATGTCGGGAATCGAACCCGGGTCTTTGCCGTGACGCGCGGACGCTTTAACCACTAGGCTACCCGACCGCCCCGAGTGGATGAGTGGGTGTTAAGACAGATTCTATAAATATTTGTCATCGTGTCATACACCTTTTTTTTGTAACACTGGAAACGATTGTTTTCTGTTTTGTAATAACAATATGAAATGCAACAAATAAAACGATATTTTAAAAAATGTGATCTCCAGCATATGTTTAATTTGCAAAAAAAATTGATTTATTCCTCCTGATTCTAACTGCATCCATTCTGACAACAACCCCTTGTCTCAGACTTGTCAAAAGCTTTACTCATACCATGCCATTATATGATGGAGGAATCTCTTGCATGAAGTCAAATCCCTTAGTAACCATACAGAATACAGATATATACATGAGCAATTTCTTTATGACGGTGTTTTGTTCGCAATATACAGTCCTCGTCGACAACAAACGAATTACCGAATGCAGCGCGGTGTTTTCTTACATAACTGTCTGGTGCAGTCGCATTATTTTGTAACTGATGCCGTTTTATCAACAGCGTCTGTGTTGAAGAAATGAGTAAGCAATAACTATAGACAATCCCCATGGTTCCATGATGAATATCTCAGTGGTAAATATGAATGGGCATTTATTTAAATGCGTTCCAAAAGGTAAAGATAACTCAAACCCAATTAAGTATAACAAAGTTTTCAATGAATAAAGATCACTGTGTCGGCTCAAGCAGTCCGGTATTCACAATGGGGAAGGAGTGACTTATAAAAAGCCAGCGGGAGAACCTAAACGTTTCAGGGTCACGATAACGCGTTTGTCTGGACGACTGCAGCGCTCCTATTGATATACAAACCTGGGGTGGACCGCCTCCGTGGTCTAGTGGTAGAGAGTCCGCCCGGAGAGCGGAATGTCCGGGGTTCGATCCCCGGCCGCGTCATACAAAAAGACGTTAAAAGATGGTACTTGTTGTTACCCTGTCTGGCGCTCGGCATTAAGGGGCTAAAACAAGGACTGGTCGGCTCAGAGTCAGTAAACTGTGTCTGAGTGGGGTATTCATGTTAAACTGCGGCATGGTATCTCAGTGAGCAGCCACACACACATACACATACACGTGCATGCACGTCGCTATATAAGTGCAATAATCTTGGACGCGACGTTACACTCAATTTCACCTCACCTCACAAACCTGGGGTGGGGTGGGGGTGGACTATTTCTCGTTGCTGTTTTGTTTGTTTGTCAGCAATATTTCAGCTATACGACGGCGGTCTGTAAGTAATCGAGTCTGGACTAAAAAAATCCAGTGATTGATATCATGAGCGTCTATCTACGCAGTTGGAATACGATGACACGCATCAACCAAGCCTGACCACCCGATCCCCTTACAAGAGGCGACTAACGGGATCGGGTGGTCAGGCTCGCTGGCTTGGTTGATGCATGTCATCGTATCCCAACTGCGTAGACAGATGCTCATGATATCAATCACTGGATTGTCTGGTCCGGACCCGATTATTCTGCACAGATATCCATTCAGGATGACCGTTTTGGTGAGATGGAGAACACAGAAGCATGTTCAGGATGTGTGCAAGAATTTACAATTGACATATTAGATTCTGGTCTGTCATACCCACCCTGAAACAAATATATCCAAAACAGCCCCTGCAAGTCTATAATAGTTGGCAAGTCTAGATCACTGCAGTTTTCAGTTCTGAACATGAAGAAAGAATCTGGGCTCCTTTTTATTATATTGTATTAAGATAATTTAACACTTTTTTCTGTAAAATATGTTCATCTAATATACTGGATGTGAGCCTACTTAGATTCCCCGATCAACAGATCCGAAATGTTTGACAGCATCAGTGCTTTGACGAATGATATTTCAGCTGGTCTTCATGATCAAAAAAGGTTATTCAACTATTGATAATTCTTATTTTAGACTCTATCGTTCAGTGTTACCTTTCACGTAAAGGGGGTAAATTCTATGTAGCAATTACTAGTATTGATTTTCCCAAAGCATTCGACGCCACTCGAATTCGACGCTTTATCCTCTGTGGAAGCTATTTCATGTACAAACATGGTTTAAGTACTAAACTGGGTTAAATGTTACAATACATCTACAGTAATGCATAGAGTATCTGGTGTCGTTTGACTTTCCATGGTTGTGAAGCAAAGATGTATGCTTATTATAACAAATAGGTTAGTATTGAAATATGTCTATAACTATGAAAAGAATAGGAAAAATCCTCTAAACAATCAACTACAGTAAACTACGGTTATAACGAACTCAAAGGGACCACTAATTCTAGTTCGTAATAACCGAAGTTCGTTATGAGCATATATACAGAATATATACAACAAATGGCCGGGACTAAACAATAAGTTCGTTATATCGGTCAGTTCGTTATAAGCGTGTTTGTTTTAAACGTAGTTTACTGTACCTTAAAACGGGCAGAAAATTGGGGGTGTAGTGACACAGAACCATCAGAAAAAGTTCAATTGTTTTTAATGTCAAGTTATCAACTTAAAATATGGGGGTGTTAGGCGAATAAGGCAGATTATTCTATTTATGCTTGCCGTAAAAGGTGACTCTGCTTGTCGTAAAAGGCGACTATGCTTGCAAGAAAAGGTGACTATGCTTGTCGTAAAAGGCGACTAACGGGATCGGGTGGTCAGGCTCGCTGCCTTGATTGATGCGTGTCATCGATCCCAATTGCGTGGATCGATGCTTATGATATTAATCACTGGATTGTCTGGTCCAGACTCGATTATTTACAGACCACCGTCATATAGCTGGAATATTGCTGAGTGCGGCGTTAAACAACAAACCAACCAACCACAAGAAAACGCAAAAGCTTATTATAGTGAGTGAGTGAGTGAGTGAGTTGGGTTTAACGCCGCTTTTAACAGTATTCCAGTTATATCGCGGCGTGTCAGCTTCATGTGGGAGGAAAGCCCAAAGTGATGCAGGTCTTAGACGTTTACCACTTCGGTGAAACCCACGAGCACGGGTATGGTGCTGACAAACCTAGAAACATAATTGGGGCGAACCGGGATTCGAACCCACAATCATAGGTTTCTGGCGTGCCCAAGGAACGCAACTCTGCACAGCGAATCGCGGCGCCTTAGACGACTGGGCCACCCGTGCCCCCAAAAGCTTATTATAAGCGGTAGATATTAAGATATGCATATACTTTAATATCGATTATAATTCGGTTTCGCAGCAAATACATCGTATATATGTAGATTTTGGCAAGTGGGTGGAAGGGTTGAGCAAAATATTCCTTGTGAAAATTTGTTGATAAAAAACAAATTTCGGTGGGGAAAAGGTAAATAGGATTAAACATTCTTTCAGAAAATTGAATGAACATCACTGTTCTTGTCTGAGCAGATTCCCATGACCCACACTATCTTAGTGAGCGAGTGAGTTAGAATTGAAAGTCACATCGGCAGTATTCAGCCATAACGCGACTCCACACTATCTGCAGTGAGTACATTAGGGGGACACGGGTGGCCCAGTCGTCTAAGGCGCCGCGAGATCGGATCGATGGCATACATCAACCAAGTCAGCGAGCCGGACCACCCGATCCTGTTAGTCGCCTCTTTCGACAAGCATAGTCGCCTTTTACAGCAAGCATTGGTTGCTGAAGACCTTTTCTAACCCGGACCTTCACGAGTTTTTCTTGTGGTGTACCGTGCTGGCGATCTTAACCCGTTTATATGATATACTGTTATGTATAGTCATATGGTTTTATGCTTACTAGTTTTTGTTGTTGTTTTGTTTTGTTTTTTGTTTTTTAGGGGAGGGGGGTAGTCTAGTGGTTTAAGTGTTCGCTCGTCACGCCGAAGTCCCGGGGTTTTATTTCCCACATGGGTACAATGTGTGAAGCCCATTTCTGGTGTCCCCCTCCGTGATTTTGCTGGAATATTGCTAACAGCTGCCGAAAACCACACTCACTCTGAATCAGTGCCATTGATGACACGGGACAATGAGACGTGAGCATGGACACCCTCTTCGCATGTTAGCACGCAATACATAGCAGTATTCGCATAAATATTTATCAGTATTATTGATTTGTACGCTTTGTATTTTCTCACTACATGACTTTTATTGGTTCGGTGATATCTGATTCAGGAGTATCCGAATTATACAGGATTGCTCTGAAGCCCTGTGACGATCTTGGGCCGTGAGCTGTACAATGTAGTTCGCACGGGGTACTCACAGGACGTCGACCTTTGGCCTAATTATTCGTACGAAGTCTCAGCATGGTATCCCTTGACGCTTAATCCGCTTATAACTGTTGCTGTTTAAACGGATTGAGGAGGCGTGTCGGGAGTGTGGGTGTGGGTGGAGGTGGGGGTGGGGGTGGGGGATGGTGAGCGATGTTATTTGTTATGTTACTCATATTAATCAGTGTTAAATTCTTAATGTGCTCTCCCAATATCAAAATGCACGAGTTATGTACTATTAGTGAGTGAGTTTGATTTTACGCCGCTTTTAGCAATATTCCAGCAATATCAGGGCGGGGGACACCAGAAATGGGCTTCACACATTGTACCCATGTCGGGAATCGAACCCGGGTCTTCGGCGTGATGAGCCAACGCTTTAACCACTAGACTACCCGACCGCCCCTTATGTACTATTAAGGATGGGTGATACGTCAGATTTCATTTGTCAGGTTGGAAAGGCATGGAATAACATCCTGCGCTATGCCGACAGTGCTTCCTATACCTGCTTAAAATATGAATGTCTGAATGAACTGGTCTAAACAATTTGACTGTGTATTTGTTTATGGGTATTGTAATAAAAAAGTAATTAAAATAAACTGTGATGTACATCAATGTATATGCTCGTGATGGCTATATATGTAATAAAACATCTGGGCGGTCGGGTAGCCTAGTGGTTAAAGCGTTCTCCCACCACGCCTAAGGCCCGGGTTCGATTTCACAAATAGGTACAACGTGTGAAGCCCATTTATGGTGTCCCACGCCGTGATATTGCTGGAATATTGCTAAAAGCAGCATGAGACTCACTCACGCACTCATTCACTAATAAAACATCTAATTTGGTGAACGGTGAATTATTTCTCATTGCTTTGGAGACGACCCCTCTTAATCCGATTTGAGCAAGACACCTGCAGGACTGATTTCGAGAGAAATTTGCACAACGTCACAGTTGGGGATTAGTGAAATATCAGCTGGTCACTGTCCTGTTGTTGTCAATGTTAATCTGCTGCTTATCACACCATATCAGATGTGGTCCAGTCGTCTAAGGCGCCGCGATTCGCTGTGCAGAGTTGCGTCCCTTGGGCACGCCAGAAACCTATGATTGTGGGTACGAATCCCGGTTCGCCCCGATTATGTTTCTAGGTTTGTCAGCACCATACCCGTGCTCGTGGGTTTCAACGAAGTGGGAAACGTCTGAAACCTGCATCACTTCGGGCTTTCCTCCCACGCGGTGATATAACTGGAATACTGTTAAAAGCGGCGTTAAACCCAACTCACTCACACACACAACGGGGGACATACGCGTTATTGATGGTAACTGACCTTTACCTTGGACTTTTCCTATATACCGGTAATAGAGATGACTACAATCTCCAAGTCTGCTCTCCACAACATTTTGGCTCAATACCTTGTACGGCTTCTCGTATAAATGTATTTTCCTACCTCACACAAATCTGGCTTTGCGTTTCTTTTTTTGAAAATTTATAAAAACTCTATGCGCTTCCTGAGTAGTCACCTGATGAAAGAGCAAGACGTAGCTCTGAAACGTCGTTACAAAGAATATAGAAGTTGTGATCCATAACAAAGTATCATGTTTTCACGTGATATTTCAGTAAACAAGTGTGGGTCCCTTCCACTTTAGTCAGATGGGTCTTCACTTTACTTGAAGTCCGCGGGGAGATCCAGTGAACTGCATGTTGTGAGTGAGTGAGTGAGTGAGTTGGGTTTAACGCCGTTGTGACCAGTACAATGTGGGAGGAATGCCCCGAGTGATGCAGGTCTCAGACGTTAACCATTTTGGTAAAACCAACGACCGCTAGTTTGGTGCTGAGAAACCTAGAAACATAATCGAGGCAAACCGGGATTCGAACCCACGATCATAGTTGTCTGGTGTGCCCAAGGGTGCTGCACAGCGAATCGCGGCGCCTCAGATGACTGGCCCTCCCGTGCCCCCTACAACTGCAGTTTCTAATCATCCTGACAAAAAACAAAACAATGACAGATTGAAATACGTTTTGAAATAATAACTTATCTGTGATGGATGATTGGCATGGTCCTATTTAAGGCTTTGACGTTGGTGGTTTTCGAGAAATAAAGCGCCTTTTCTAAGATTCGCTCGCTGACTTGGTTGATGCATGGCATCGTATCCCAATCGCGAGGACCAATGCTCATGACATCAATCACTGGATTGTCTGGCCCAGACTCGATTATTTACAGCCCTCCGTCATATAGCTGGAATATTGCTGAGAACGGCGTTAAAAAACAAATAACATATACTATAGTATACGACACCGAATGTTAGGAGACAACAGGTTTATCTCGAGACAGGAAGTACCTCCTGTCCCAGCTGCCGCTCCGGAAGCACCAAGTCCATCCCCTCCTGTTTACGCATTAGATTGATTTTGTTTTGTTCATTATGCATATCGTCTCTATTATGTGTTTATTAAAAAGCTCTACTAGCTATTAGCTGAGTCTATTGAATGGTTCCACCATGACGTGTTTATGAATTACAATCAAATAGTGATGATACCAGGTGTTCGCGAAATTAGCAAACAAACTCCCTTATATGCCCAAACAATACCACCGCCCATATTGTATCTCACCGGGCACTTCATCCGAGCGATAACGCCATCAGTATTCCCAAACTCTCCACATTAATTTTTGGTAAACGCTTTACTCGTGCTACCATCCATCGGTAATTATTTTGGAGTGAGTGAGTATGGTTTTACGCCGCTTTTAGCAATATCACAGCGGGGGGACAACAGAAATAGGCTTCACACATTGCATCCATGTCGGGAATGTTTTGTATGTTTTATCCTCAAATACGCAGCTTACGTATATGTATCGGTGTGAGCTCACGTAAAGTTGGTAGTATTCTGTTAAATAACATGGCTACCTACGCTTTATATATTCCATATCATTAAAACTTTTGAAGTGGGAAATAGAAATAAAATACAAAACATAAAACATCTATTCCTTTCTCTTAGGGAAACAAAGTCATCACAAAATGAATCTTTTTGCGTGTTAATGGCATATTTACATAAATAAAATCATATGTACGTGTATCTGTAACGCTAATAATCTTATTCATTCGCCAGGAATAGTAAATTTGCATGGTGGCACTTTGCGAGCGTACTAACTCAGACCACTCGGCAAGTCTCGGCTTGGCACGAATGGTCGGTTTCGAATGCTCACGAATGAAACTGGTTCTTTTGTTGAATATTGTTGCGCTCAAAGCTGTTTACAGACAGGAGCTTAGTCCAACCATGCTTCTGCACTCAGATCACATAATGGTAAGTTGTCTGTTTTAAATAGGAATATCACGTGGGAAAGAAGTTTCGGACAGCAAATAAGTAGAATTTGCTCTTTATGTGCATCCTTTTTGCAGCAAACCGACTTGACAAAATGGTGCACGAGAGATTATGCTACATGGTTAGGCCTAAATGCCACTGTGCTAGTCGACGTTGTGGGCTAGTCCCAAGCGAGAAACCATGGACCCCAAATATATCGCATAAAGTGGCCGTTGTTTGTGTGTAATCAATATTAAATAGGCTAAAAGGTAATTATTAGATTGATATACGCCATACAGAAGTGTGAGTTAGAAGACAAACATAATTTCAGGTGGCAAGTGACCGACCTGTTCCAAGTGAAGACTTTTTTAAAACAAAATCTGCATGTGTTGCAATCAATAACTACTGGTGCACTGTATTTTATAATCTCCCCAAAAGTAGCTCATCATGAAATGTAATTGATCAGTAGAGAGATCAGCTTAGAGTGAGTGAGTGAGTTGGGTTTAACGCCGCTTTAACAGTATTCCAGTTATATCACGGTGTGTCAGCTTAATGTGGAAGGAAATCACGAAGTGATGCAGGTCTCAGACGTTTACCACTTCAGTTAAACCCACGAGCACGGGTATGGTGCTGACAAACCAAGAAACATAATCGGGGCGAACCAGGATTCGAACCCACAAAGATAGGTTTCTGGCGTGCCCAAGGGACGCAACTCTGCACAGCGAATCGCTGTGCTTTAGACGACTGGGCCACCCGTGCCCCCAGATCAGCTTAGAGAAATGATTGCCAGATATAGAACATTCTTCAGAACTAAAACACCCGACATGTGGACTTTGCAGAACCGCAGCCAATATGTCTGTCTCTCAGTCTGTGATTTGCAGACTTTGGAACAGGTTTCTGCAGACCCAAAATGTAACAGATCGGCCCCACACAGGGCGCCCTAGATCAACAACACAAGTCCCAGATCAATTAATCAGATATCATGAAGACTGATTCTAACCTGGATCTTCACAAGGGGGATTTGATCGGGTAAGGTGGTCAGGCTGTTTTACTTGTCATCCTTGTAAGCCATTTGGCCCAATGATTGCTCCTGTTTTTAGTGAATTGTTTGCCTTATCCAGAGTTGATAGGTATTGGCCCAGTGATTGCGGGACTATTGCTGACTGTGCAGTGAAGCAACAGTTTTGAGGGGGCGGTCAGGTAGCCTAGTGGTTAAAGCGTTCGCTCGTCACGCCGACAACCAGGGTTCGATTCCCGTCATGGGTACAAGTGTGAAGCCCATTTCTGGTGTCCCCTGCCCTTATATTGCTGGAATATTGCTAAAAGCGGCATAAAACCATACTCACTCACTCACTCACTCTGTGTTTTGAGACCTGGGTTAGAATGGGCCCAACGTTCCATTGCTTTTGTCTGTTTGTTTGTTCTTTAATGCCACACTCAGCAATATTCCAGCTATATGATTGTGGTCTGTAAATAATCAAGTCTGGACCAGACAGTCCAGTTCTTGACATCATGAGCATTGATCCATGCAATTGGGATACAATGACATGCATCAACCAAGTCAGCGAGCCTGATCACCTGATCCTGTTAGTCGCCTCTTATGACAAACGTAGTCGCCTTTTACGGCAAGCATGGGTTGCTGAAGACCTATTCTGACCCAGATCTTCATGGGTGCATTCCATTGCTAGTTGTAAGAGGTTAGTAAATGAGGTGACTTAATGGATTGGATGGTGTGGGGCGGTCGGGTAGCCTAGTGATTAAAGCGTTCGCTCGTCACGCCGAAGACCCGGTTTTGAATGCTGACACGGGTACAATGTGTGAAGCCCATTTCTGGTGTCCCCCGCCGTAATATTGTTGGAATATTGCTAAAAGCGGCGTAAAACCAAACTCACTCATAATAAAAAGGTACAGTTAAAGAAAGAAAGAATAAAGTGAAAGGACAATACAATGAAAAGACCGATTCATCAGTACCGGGTATTGTGTTGTAATATCATTAAAGGGGTGGGTGGGTGGGATTGGTCTTAGGACTGTATCTTATTTTGTGCCCCACCCCCATTCTTTCATGCTCTTCCCCAGGGGCGGTCGGGCAGCCTAGTGGTTAAAGCGTTCACTTGTCACGCCAAAGACCTGGGTTCGAATGCTGACATGGGTACAATGTGTGAAGCCCATTTCTGGTGTCCCCTGCCGTGATATTGCTGGAATATTGCTAAAAGCGTCGTAAAACCAAACTCACTCACTCAGTCGGATGGTCAGGCTTGGTGACAAGGTTAATGGAGTGTCAGCGTACCCCAACAGCTTGCATTGCTGCTCATATTATCAGTCACTGGATTGTCTGGTCCAGACTTGATTCTTTAGCAGGCTGCTGTCAAACAGTTGGAATATTGCTGAGTGCGGCAATTCACACACTCTGCATCGATAAGAACAAATTGCTTAGACTTTCGTTTGTATTTTAGGCAGATGGCATATTTCAAGTCTAATGGGCAGAATCTACTGCAGTTCAGATGGGTAAGCTGGGAGAAAAGGAAAGTGTATGTGGAAGATAACAAGCTTCGTTTTGGCATCTTCTGGAGGACGTTACATCTTTTCAACACCGTGTATCTGCCAGCTTGAGAAGCAAAGATCAGTTCCATTAAGATATTTAATTTGTTGAAAATGCTTCAATAGCTTACAAAATGTCAGATCTTGTTGATTCAAAGAAAACTTTGATTTTGCCAAACTT
Source organism: Haliotis cracherodii (assembly GCF_022045235.1). Taxonomy (NCBI): domain Eukaryota; kingdom Metazoa; phylum Mollusca; class Gastropoda; order Lepetellida; family Haliotidae; genus Haliotis; species Haliotis cracherodii. The sequence goes on from NW_027266272.1 coordinate 18,018,973, forward strand.
TGAATCAAGTAATGACGTGCCAGAAATAATAGATCTGACCCTTGATACTTCTGAAGAAGAAGAAGAAGAAGAAGAAGAAGAAGACTTGATGGATGTATCAAGCCAATATTCTGAAGACGATATTCAGATGTCGACTGAACAAGACCCACTTGAGGATGTGACTGTCATTAAAGTTGTCATTGAAGCCGATTCTGATAATGAAACTGTCACCACGGTAACTGAAGGTGGTGGAGAAACAGACTCTAGGTTCTGCATGCATTCTAGGATGGAACCACAATCTGTCTGTGACAATGGTTCCAAGCCAGACACTCACTCTCTGGAGCTGCTAGAGGGTCAGGTTCAAGATGGCACAAGTGGATCTTGTGAAATGAACATGCCTGTGTTATGTAATGAGAAGGATTATTGTGCGTCTACCAAAAGTTCACCAGGACATGACATGCCAGTATTAGCAGTTTCTGGTTTGATAATGGACAGTCCCAAGTTACAGTCTGGTGCAAATCATACTGAGCCATCGATCAAACCTTCAGATCAAAGCAACACTTCTGAGAATACTTTTGGGGAACAGACAAAGCTGATATGGAATGAAGAGTGTCGTAAAGTTCATCAAGTGCAACAGGAAGGTATATCTGCAGGATCAGATGCTACTACACCAAGGAAGATGAAGTTTACAGAAACGATGTCTTGGAAAAGGGGGCATCCTGGGAGTGATCAAAGTGTATCGAAAGTCCATGTCGTGGGAATTCCCCAACAGAATACAATGGAAGAACAGAGAGACAAATCTAAAGACTCGGATGCCAAAACCAAACCGATGAAGAAGCGAAAGTTGTTCAAAATGATGTCGAGAAACAGTCCACATCCAGAAAGATGTGTGTGGAAAGGCACAGGATTAGAAACTGACCAACACACACAGCAGAATAGCTGGGAAGAGCAGGAAGACAAATCGATAGATTCTGAGGCTGAACCCAAACAGACGAAGAAGCAAAAGTTTACCAAAATGTTCCCTAGAAACAGTCCACATCCAGGAAGAGGTGTACTGGAAGGCCATGGCTTAGAAACCCACCATCACACACAGTGGAATAACATGGAAGAACTGAGAGACAAATCCATACAATCAGAAGCTGAAACCACACAGCTGAAGGGGCCGACTGAGACCAACGAACACACACAGCAGATGGAAATGTATCCAGATCAAAGAAAATTCAAATACTTACCAGAAGCATCAGCACTGTCTGAGGAAACATGTCCGCCATTGTCAGTACTGGCAGTGAATAAACCAATCAGGCATTTTATGACCTTTGGTGCCGCCTGCTATGAGAATCAGCAGGAAGCTGCTGATGTTCAAGATATTGGATATTTCTGTGACAAATGTGCCATCTTGTTTGCTTGTGGCAGCCATTACAGAGCTCATCTGACATATGAAGGTCAGTGTTCACAGAGCTCGGATGGTCCCGCCAACCAATCTTCATGCTTAGGAAGTGGAAGTGTCATCCAAATGATGGAAGACCAGAAAACTTTTACGAATCCTGATTCAGGAAATCGTGGTTTAGTTGGTTACAGAGATGATGATGATGATGATGATGATGATGATGATCGTTCCACCAACCAAACTTCATGCTTAGGAAGTAGAAGTGTTGTCCAAATGATGGAAGTTCAGAAAACATTTACGAATCCAGATTCAGGAAATCGTGTTTCAGTTGGTTACAGAGATGATGATGATGATGTTCAGTGTAACAAGGTGGATAGTGTGTTGGATGGTCTCGGTGAATGTTTGAGTGAAGGAAGAACGAGAGCTGTGCGTCCTGACTCAGGAGACTATTCAGGAACAGTTTTGTCAATTCAGGTCCTTCAAGCCAGAGGAGCATCAGCAGAGCTTACTCCTGATGCAGTGTCGTCCAGCAAACTGGTAGGTAGAATCTCTGGTGGTACTGCACGTGTGTCCATTACAGGTTATGGAGTAAGATCAGGCAGATGTGATGAAGAATGGAATACAGAGGCTCAGATGTTCCCCACGGCCACATCACCTTTGGGTCCTTCAGCAACTTCAAGAACTGCAGCAACAAGCTCTGCACCTTCAAGAACTGCAGCAACAGATTCAGCAACTTCAAGTGCTGCAGCAACAGATTCAGCAACTTCAAGACCTGCAGCAACAGATCCAGCAACTTCAAGACCTGCAGCAATAAATACAGCAACTTCAAGTGCTGCAGCAACAGATTCAGTAACTTCAAGTGCTGCAGCAACAAGCTATGCACCGTCAAGAACTGCAGCATTAAATACAGCAACGTCAAGTACTGCAGCAACAGATTCAGTAACTTCAAGACCTGCAGCAACAAGCTCTACACCTTCAAGAACTGCAGCAACAAATACAGCAACTTCAAGTGCTGCAGCAACAGATTCAGTAACTTCAAGTGCTGCAGCAACAAGCTCTGCACCTTCAAGAACTGCAGCATTAAATACAGCAACGTCAAGTACTGCAGCCACAGATTCAGCAACTTCAAGACCTGCAGCAACAACCTCTGCACCTTCAAGAACTGCAGCTACAAGTACAGCAACTTCAAGACCTGCAGCAACAAACTCTGCACCTTCAAGCACAACAAAATCAACAACTGCAAGGACATTTGGTGAGTTTTTGAACAGGATGCGTTTTGTGATTTTGTTAATAAGATAATCTGCCCAAAAGTTGTGTGTGTACTAATGCAGTGCATATGTATCGTGTATTGTATGCTGAGATGCTCATATGATATTAGGTATCATGGGCTGTTCCTGCCAGACTTAGCATTAACCTAACTCACGCACTTATTCAGTAATATCATTGGAGAGGTGAGGTGAACTATAGTTTATCCTCTCATACAAGATTATTGGCAGGAAAAATACGTGGCAGGGGCAATAAGCAGCATGCCCTATCATGGTTTTACAGGACGCAGAAATGTGCCTCCAGGATGCACAAGTGTATAGAATGGAAGCAGAAAAAATACATATTGTGTCCCAAGTGATAAGGGCTGACACGGGTAATGCCCCGCTTTCACTACGACCACGAATATCCCGAATCACTCGGAATCGGAAACTTTTAAAAAATTGTGATGATTTGGCCAATAATGCAAGCTTTCGTGGCTAATCGGGTTGAAACATGTACAAATTGTAAGAATCAGCTACAACTAAGTTACGAATATGCGGAATGTTGTTTTTACTTAATTCTTACATGATTCGTAGTTGACTCGGGACTTGGACTCGTCTCATCCTTACAAGGGATGCACAATTATATTCATTGGACGAACGTCTCTACAAGAACTATACAGTTCCTGTAATTTTGGTAGTTATTAAACCTTACAGTACAGTGCACTGAACCATTTTGCTTATTGGACCCTCATATTCCCTGTAAGGGGCCTTGAAATCAGTAATAGGGGGTCCTCTAGATCCCTAGTTTTGAAGGTAAAGTTAAAACACTGACCTTGAATTAATATAAGTGCATTCATGAATGTTCAGAAGTTTGACACATTGGAATGTTTTGAAACATGTTTGCCTCAAGTATTGAATTCAGAATAGTGTTTGAAGCGGGAAGGTATTTGGTGTTTCCAAATAGGTATCCAATCCTCACTTGCAAGTAAATAAAATGCAAGTGAGGTTGAAAAGTCCTCGACTCACGCTCTTGTCATACGAATAAAGGTACAGCCAACCTTCAACCTGAACGTTCTCGAACGATTAAGTCTGCCATTTTCAAGTTTACGCAAAGGTTGATAACTCTCTGTCACCGACCGCTATTAACATCTGGCCACAACAACTCTTTATATTTTACTAGCACTTCAGTCATTTGAACGAATTCTACAACCACTAATGTTACTTACACATGACAGTATGACGTGGCCAGGGGATCGAACAAATGACCTTCACCTCTGGTTCTCTGGTTCAATCCACTACGTCACCAGTAATATTATTGAAACAAATGAAGACGCTTCTATACGTTCTGTGAAAATTGCAAAAGGCAAACATTAATATGAGGGATGAATATGATTGTTGTAGTGAGTGAGTGAGTTTGGTTTTATGCCGCTTTCAGCAATATGTGTATGTTTTACACCGCTTTTTGAAATATTCAATAATAGCATGGTGGGGGACACCAGAAATGAGCTTCACACATTGTGCCCTTGTCGGGAATCGAACCCGGGCCTTCGGAGGGGTAGCCTAGTGGTTAAAGATTTTGCTCGTCACGACGAAGACTCAGGTTCAATTTCCGACATGGGTACAATGGTGAAGCCCATTTCTGGTCTCCCCCCGACCCCCCGCCCCCCCCCATGTGATATTGCAGGAATATTGCAGTGTAAAACATACACACCCACTCACTTCGGTGTGACAAGTGACCGCTTTAACCACTAGGCTACCCCACTGCCCTATAGTTGTTGTAAGTGTATTTTATGAGAAGCATCTTTTTTACAGATGGCCGGAATGCGCAGAAAACCGATGGTGGTAAATATAAAGCATCTCACAGGATGAAGAGAAAAGGAAGGAAAAAGACTTTCTTGACAAGTACTCCAACTAAAGTTCCTTCATGTTCTGTTGATTCCAAAGACTCAGATGATTTTGAGACGTTCCTCAGAAAACACAGCAGTCATACTACTTGGAAAGGTGAAAATGTTTGGGCAAAAAGAAAGAATATGAGAATAAAAGGAAGGGGCAGTTCTTACGCGAGTGCATGTCATCAAACACCTGGGATGACAGGAAATGACCATTCCTCTCATCCTGCTTCTAAGCCTTTGTTGGATTCAAAGAGTTCTATTAAGCTTGGAAACAAACCAACAGATTCTTCTTCAAGTAAAGAAGCTTGTCAAAGGATTCAGAAAGAATCACAAAAGAAGCATACCGGTAGTGGTCCAGAACCCGAAAACAATAAACTTTATGGTCAACAAGCATTCAAATCTGCAAAGAAGCTTTCTGCTAATGACGAAGTATTAAAATCCAACAAAACTTTGAGAAAAAGAGGTAGAAAAAAGGCAGAGACAACCAAGGTATTGCCAGAGGCTGAGGTAGAAGAGAGGAAATACCTACTGAGATCTAGAACACAGGCTTCCTGTACCGGAACACCGCAAAGAGCTGCAGGAGGAGATAAGAAGTATCCAGCCCTTTCCTGTGCACATGGTACAGGGACGTCAAAATCTGTTATGGAACAGGAAAAACATTTACCTCCACACTATACAATGTTCTATGTGTGTGGATCAAAATGTGGCTATGCCACTTTGTTCTACAGAAGCTTCAAGTTGCATGTTGAGGAGTGTTTGTTGTTTGGTTCAATGTCCTGTGTCCATTGTGGATTTACAGGAATAGCCTTGGAAGATCTGACAGGTCATATGGAAGCACACCTGGCGCAGTATGAGAAGATGTTCAGATGTACAGAGAAGTCCTGTGTTTTCTCCACAGACCTCCTTAAACTGCTGAAGACTCATCTGGTGGCTGGTCATAGAGAACTGTCAGCATACAGTTGCAGCGTGTGTCAGACTGTGTGTGAGGATCTTGGGAGTCTTGTGCACCACCTCGAGGAGAACCTTCTGCAGGTGGCATGGTGCAAGTATTGTGATGCCATTGCATGTGGTGCAGAGGTCATTCAGGAACATGAACAAGAATCACACCCAAGCAAACGAGGACTTCTGTGGACAATGGATAGACTACTTTGTGATGATCGGAAAAGATACAGAGCCTTAGAAACAGAGTCTGGCATACCAGCTTTTGGACCTTCTCGGTTCTCTTTGTCACCAGGCAGGATGGTGGAGGAGGATGTTTGTGGAAGTAATGATCCTACAGTGAAAGATGTTAGAACAGGTGAAACAACAGAAAATTTCAATTTGGATTCTTCATATGCAGGAGAGGCACAAGTTTGTTTTAATCGAGAATTGTTACATGATGAGTTAAGTACTGGTAGTAGTCGTCTGTCTGATGCAAACATCTTCACGAACAACATTGCTGCACCACAGAGCAAAGATGAAGGTGATTTTGATGAGTTTCATAATGATTTTGAAGAATCTGCTGCAAATTCTGAGCTCTGTGACAATTCATCATGTGAAATGGCTGATCTGGATTGGATCTTAAGTGTTTTGCAATCCACAGTTGAATCTGAAACATCAACAGAAGCCAACTACAGTCGCGCAGCTGAATCTGAAACATCTACAGAAGGCAACTACAGTCGCGCAGCTGAATCTGAAACATCAACAGAACCCAACTACAGTCGCGCAGCTGAATCTGAAACATCAACAGAACCCAACTACAGTCGCGCAGCTGAATCTGAAACATCAACAGAACCCAACTACAGTCGCGCAGCTGAATCTGAAACATCAACAGAACCCAACTACAGTCGTGCAGCTGAATCTGAAACTTCAACAGAAGCCAACTACAGTCGCGCAGCTGAATCTGAAACATCTACAGAAGCCAACTACAGTTGCGCAGTTGAATATGAAACATCAACAGAAGACAACTACAGTTGCCCAGTTGAATCTGAAACAGAAGCCAACTACAGTTGCCCAGTTGAATATGAAACATCAACAGAAGACAACTACAGTTGCGCAGTTGAATCTGAAACAGAAGCCAACTACAGTTGCGCAGTTGAATATGAAACATCAACAGAAGCCAACTACAGTTGCGCAGTTGAATCTGAAACATCAACAGAAGCCAACAAGGATCTTGCATGTGAAGATGACATCAGTGATCCTTCTGGTTCTATAGGAAAGAATTCTTTCGACCCGATAGGAAAAAATAAGCAAAGAAACACCAGAAAGACCATGACAATTCCAGATGTAAAATATTTCACCAAAGCTTTGAAATGTATATCATGTGTCTTCTCATCAATGTCAAGAAACAGTTTTGAACGCCATTTGCGATCCTGCCATCCGGAAATACAAATTGTTGTAGGATCTTCAAGTTCAAGAAGTTTCAAGGAATCGAAGCAGTGTGAAAAAGATGTTGAGGATGTGCTTGATGAAGTTCTCCTTTGGCTGTATGAAAACCATGACTCCTACTATGCATGCAGCATCTGTAAAAGAGTTATCTGTGTGAAGATGGTCCTGTATTGCCACCTGCTGGGACACCTCAAGGTCAACCTTGGCCATTGTATGGTTTGCAATGAGATCACTTGTTTGAGACCTGAACATAGAAAGAGTATTATCTTGAGAACTCCATGGTACATTGTGGAGGAAGCCAGGAGATCTGTTCAAGCCCTTCTTGGATCAGTTGAAGAAAATGGTGTTCTTGTGTCTGATCTCAAACCTATCCTTGGGACTGAAGAGCTCTGTGAGAAGCTGGATCATCTGAGCACTTTCTGTAAAAACAGGTTTCACTGCAGTGTATGTTTGTCCTACCATATCTCTCTCTATTCCTTCCATAAGCACATCTTGTTGAAGCATCTTAACATGCCGCCCTTCAGTTGTGGTGCCTGTGACTTCTGTGGATCAGAACGATATGAAGTTGCACAACACATGAGAAGCAGACACCCACTTGAACCTTTGTGTTTGAGGTATTCCCCTGTAGACGACTCACGCCATATTTTATTTGATGTCCCTGGCAAGAGGCTTCATAGGAAGGAATATGTTGTGGTCAGTCCTGATGGTACTCACAAAACATCAACCAATAGATCAGGGAAACAGATCAGTTGCAAGAGTACGATCATTAGAAAGAACGACTCGGGCTTACAGAGAAGAGTTGGTGTTGCATCATGTTACAGAACCAGACAGGGAAAGAAAAAAGAAGATTCAGGAAAGGACAAGGATGTTTCTGAGGAACATCAGTGCTTGTGTTGTTCTTTCAGGACAAGATTGTTAAAGCTTCTGATTGAGCACAACAAAGAACGCCATCCTCTTGTGGAAATGGATGAAGATGTAGGAAAGGAAACCAGTGCCTGGTGTGGAAAGATGGAAGTTGAACTGTTAGAGGCAGGTTGTAAATCTTCAGAAGAAGGTGATGGAGATGCCATTGTTAAAACATTCTACAAATGTCAGACCTGCAACTTCAGATCTGAAAACTCGGATGAGAGTATCAAACATTTGAGATCGAAGATGCCGGTGAAGTTGATCATCCAGTGTTCTCACTGCACAGCTGCATTCGGACACTTTGATACCTTCACCAGACATGTAGATCTTCGCCACAAGCAGCAGAACTACAAGTACATTCATATCCCGCTGGAGGCGATGGAGGAGGAGGTGGGGCTGCTGCAGACGAAGGTCAAGGCCTACCGATGTGTGTTCTGCGCCTACAGATCAGTGATGAGGGCAAAGTTTGAGTCACACTTGGTGTGTCATGTCTCTTGCAAGACTGGGAATTTCTGCAGAAGTACAAATAGATGATGAGTTCGTATGTGTGTAAGATGTGTGTTCTGTGCCTACAGATCAATGATGAGGGCAATGTGTGAGACACACTTAGTGTGTCATGTCTCTTGAAAGACTGGGAATTTCTGCAGAAGTATGAATAGATGATGAGTTCGTATGTGTGTAAGATGTGTGTTCTGCGCCTACACATCAGTGATGGGGGCAATGTGTGATACACACTTAGTGTGTCATGTCTCTTGCAACACTGGCAATTTCTGCAAAAGTACAAATAGATGTGGAGTTCTTGTGCCTTTTGTATGTATGATATGGACTTTTTTACTTTTTGGAAGATTTTTCCAGAATTAGACCTGGAAAATAATTATCTTGATAGAATTTTAGACAAAACAAATAAATTAGAAAAGGAAATCATATTCTTATGACCCACGAACACACACAGCAGATGGAAATGTATCCAGATCAAAGAAAATTCAAATACTTATCAGAAGCTTCAGCACTGTCTGAGGTAACATGTCCGCCATTGTCAGTGCTGGCAGTGAATAAACCAGTCAGGCATTATATGACCTTTGGTGCCGCCTACTATGAGAATCAGCAGGAAGCTGCTGATGTTCAAGATATTGGATATTTCTGTGACAAATGTGCCATCTTGTTTGCTTGTGGCAGCCATTACAGAGCTCATCTGACATATGAAGGTCAGTGTTCACAGAGCTCGGATGGTCCCGCCAACCAAGCTTCATGCTTAGGAAGTGGAAGTGTCGTCGAAACGATGGAAGACCAGAAAACACTTACAAATCCTGATTCAGGAAATCGTGTTTCAGTTGGTTACAGAGAGGATGATGATGATGATGATGATGATGATGATCCAGATTCAGGAAATCGTGTTTCAGTTGGTTACAAAGATGATGATGATGATGATGATGATGATGTACAGTGTAACAAGGTGGATAGTGTGTTGGATGGTCTCGGTGAATGTTTGAGTGAAGGAAGAACGGGAGCTGTGTGTCCTGACTCAGGAGACTGTTCAGGAACAGTTTTGTCAATTCAGGTCCTTCAAGCCAGAGGAGCATCAGCAGAGTCTACTCCTGATGAAGTGTCGTCCAGCAAACTGGTAGGTAGAATCTCTGGTGGTACTGCACGTGTATCCGTTACAGGTTATGGGGTAAGATCAGGCAGCTGTGATGAAGAATGGAAAACAGAGGCTCAGATGTTCCCCGCAGCCACATCACCATTGGGTCCTTCAGCAACTTCAATACCTGCAGCAACAAGCTCTGCACCTTCAAGAACTGCAGCAATAAATACAGCAACTTCAAGTGCTGCAGTCACAGATTCAGCAACTTCAAGACCTGCAGCAAGAAGCTCTGTACCTTCAAGAACTGCAGCAACAAACTTTGCACCTTCAAGAACTGCAGCAACAGATTCAGCAACTTCAAGACCTGCAGCAACAAGCTCTGCACATTCAAGAACTGCAGCAATAAATACAGCAACTTCAAGTGCTGCAGCAACAGATTCAGCAACTTCAAGTGCTGCAGCAACAAGCTGTGCACCTTCAAGAACTGCAGCAATAAATACAGCAACTTCAAGAACTGCAGCAACAGATTCAGCAACTTCAAGTGCTGCAGCAACCAGCTCTGCACCTTCAAGAACTGCAGCAATAAATACAGCAACTTCAAGTACTGCAGCCACAGATTCAGCAACGTCAAGACCTGCAGCAACAAGCTCTGCACCTTCAAGAACTGCAGCAATAAATACAGCAACTTCATGTGCTGCAGCAACTAGCTCTTCACCTTCAAGAACTGCAGCAATAAATACAGCAACTTCAAGTGCTGCAGTCACAGATTCAGCAACTTCAAGACCTTCAGCAACAAGCTCTGCACCTTCAAGTACTGCAGCAATAAATAAAGCAACTTCAAGTGCTGCAGCAACTAGCTCTTCACCTTCAAGAACTGCAGCAACAAATACAGCAACATCAAGTGCTGCAGTTACAGATTCAGCAACTTCAAGACCTGCAGCAACAAGCTGTGCACCTTCAAGAACTGCAGCAACAAGTACAGCAACTTCAAGAACTGCAGCAACAAACTCTGCACCTTCAAGCACAGCAAAATCAACAACTGCAAGGACATTTGGTGAGTTTTTGAACAGGATGTGTTTTGTGATTTTGTTAATGAGATAATCTGCCCAAAAGTTGTGTGTGTACTAATGCAGTGCATATGTATCGTGTATTGTATGCTGAGATGCTCATATGATATTAGGTATCATGGGCTGTTCCTGCCAGACTTAGCATTAACCTAACTCACGCACTTATTCAGTAATATCATTGGAGAGGTGAGGTGAACTATAGTTTATCCTCTCATACAAGATTATTGGCAGGAAAAATATATGGCAGGGGCAATAAGCAGCATGCCCTATCATGGTTTTACAGGACGCAGAAATGTGCCTCCAGGACGCACAAGTGTATAGAATGGAAGCAGAAAAAATATATATTGTGTCCCAAGTGATAAGGGCTGACACGGGTAATGCCCCCCTTTCACTACGACCACGAATATCCCGAATCACTCGGAATCGGAAACTTATGAAAATTGTGATGATTTGGCCAATAATGCAAGCTTTCGTGGCTAATCGGGTTGAAACATGTACAAATTGTAAGAATCAGCTACAACTAAGTTACGAATATGCGGAATGTTGTTTTTACTTAATTCTTACATGATTCGTAGTTGACTCGGGACATTCATAGCTGTTTCGGGATGTTTTGGGGTTGAGGACAAGAAATGTTGGGAGCCACATTTCGCTCAGAATAGCCAAGAATGCAAAAGAATCGATTACGTAGATGTTAAAGAACATAAGAATTAATTACGAATAGATTACAATACAGCCTCAAGATTGCAATTTGTGGACCCTTCCACGAAAAAGTTTTTGACAAACAAAAACTTTCTCGCCAATTCTACGAACTCCCGCGAACTTTACGAATGTTTGAGAATCAAATAAGAACTTCAAGAAATGACTGAGATTTATCTACGAACATGAAAAATTGCCTATTCTGGGTGATTTGGGATATTCGTGGTCGTAGTGAAATGAGTGCATAAAGAAATGGGGCTGGGATGGGTACCTCGGGTACTTGGGTTGGGTGGGTACAGAGTGGGACCCTGGTACCTACGGGACTAACCAGACCCATGGTTTTCCACGTGATATATTGTTTAATGGCAAAAATTATCTAGAACTCTATGGTATTATTATTGAAGCAAATGAAGACGCTTCTATACATTCTGTGAAAATTGCGAAAGGCAAACATTGATATTAGGGATGAATATGATTGTTGTAGTGAGTGAGTGAGTTTGGTTTTATGCCGCTTTCAGCAGTATGTGTATGTTTTACACCGCTTTTTGAAATATTCAATAATAGCATGGCGGGGGACACCAAAAATGAGCTTCACACATTGTGCCCATGTCGGGAATCGAACCCGGGCCTTTTCGGAGGGGTAGCCTAGTGGTTAAAGATTTTGCTCGTCACGACGAAGACTCAGGTTCAATTTCCGACATGGTACAATGGTGACGCCCATTTCTGGTCTCCCCCCGACCCCCCCCCTTGTGATATTGCAGGAATATTGCGGCGTAAAACATACACACCCACTCACTTCGGTGTGACAAGTGACCGCTTTAACCACTAGGCTACCCCACTGCCCTATAGTTTTTGTATGTGTTCTTTATGAGAAGCATCTTTTTTACAGATGGCCGGAATGCCCAGAGAACTGATGGTGGTAAATCTAAAGCATCTCACAGGATGAAGAGAAAAGGAAGGAAAAAACCTTTCTTGACAAGTACTCCAACTAAGGTTCCTTCATGTTCTGTTGATTCCAAAGACTCAGATGATTTTGAGACGTTCCTCAGAAAACACAGCAGTCATACTACTTGGAAAGGTGAAAATGTTTGGGCAAAAAGAAAGAATATGAGAATAAAAGGAAGGGGCAGTTCTTACGCGAGTGCATGTCATCAAACACCTGGGATGACAGGAAATGACCATTCCTCTCATCCTGCTTCTAAGCCTTTGTTGGATTTAAAGAGTTCTGTTAAGCTTGGAAACAAACCAACAGATTCTTCTTCAAGTAAAGAAGCTTGTCAAAGGATTCAGAAAGAATTACAAAAGAAGCATACCGGTAGTTGTCCAGAACCAGAAAACAATAAAACTTATGGTCAACAAGCATTCAAATCTGCAAAGAAGCTTCCTGCTAATGACGAAGTATTAAAATCCAACAAAACTTTGAGAAAAAGAGGTAGAAGAAAGGCAGAGACAACCAAGGTATTGCCAGAGCCTGAGGTAGAAGAGAGGAAATACCTACTGAGATCTAGAACACAGGCTTCCTGTACCGGAACACCAGGAGATAAGAAGTATCCAGCTCTTTTCTGTACACATGGTACAGGGACGTCAAAATCTGTTATGGAACAAGAAAAACATTTACCTCCACACCATACAATGTTCTATGTGTGTGGATCAAAATGTGGCTATGCCACTTTGTTCTACAGAAGCTTCAAGTTGCATGTTGAGGAGTGTTTGTTGTTTGGTTCAATGTCCTGTGTCCATTGTGGATTTACAGGAATAGCCTTGGAAGATCTGACAGGTCATATGGAAGCTCACCTGGCGCAGTATGAGAAGATGTTCAGATGTACAGAGAAGTCCTGTGTTTTCTCCACAGACCTCCTTAAACTGCTGAAGACTCATCTGGTGGCTGGCCATAGAGAACTGTCAGCATACAGTTGCAGCGTGTGTCAGACTGTGTGTGAGGATCTTGGGAGTCTTGTGCACCACCTCGAGGAGAACCTCATGCAGGTGGCATGGTGCAAGTATTGTGATGCCATTGCATGTGATGCAGAGGTCATTCAGGAACATGAACAAGAATCACACCCAAGCAAACGAGGCCTTCTGTGGACAATGGATAGACTACTTTGTGATGATCGGAAAAGATACAGAGCCTTAGAAACAGAGTCTGGCATACCAGCTTTCGGACCTTCTCGGTTCTCTTTGTCACCAGGCAGGATGGTGCAGGATGATGTTTGTGGAAGTAATGATCCTACAGTAAAAGATGTTAGAACAGGTGAAACAACAGAAAATTTCAATTTGGATTCTACATATGCAGGAGAGGCACAAGTTTGTTTTAATCGAGAATTGTTACATGATGAGTTGAGTACTGGTAGTAGTCGTCTGTCTGATGCAAACATCTTCACGAACAACACTGCTGCACCACAGAGCAAAGATGAAGGAGATTTTGATGAGTTTCATAATGATTTTGAAGAATCTGCTGCAAATTCTGAGCTCGGTGACAATTCATCATGTGAAATGGCTGATCTGGATTGGATCTTAAGTGTTTTGCAAACCACAGTTGAATCTGAAACATCAACAGAAGCCAACTACAGTCGCGCAGCTGAATCTGAAACATCTACAGAAGGCAACTACAGTGGTGCAGCTGAATCTGAAACATCAACAGAAGCCAACTACAGTCGCGCAGCTGAATCTGAAACATCTACAGAAGGCAACTACACTCACGCAGCTGAGTATGAAACATCAACAGAAGCCAACTACAGTTGCGCAGCTGAATCTGAAACAGAAGCCAACTACAATTGCACAGTTGAATCTGAAACATCAACAGACGCCAACTACAGTTGCGCAGCTAAATCTGAAACAGAAGCCAACTACACTCACGCAGCTGAGTATGAAACATCAACAGAAGCCAACTACAGCCGTTTATCTGAATATGAAACATCAACGGAAGCCAACAAGGATCTTGCATGTGGAGATGACATCAGTGATCCTTCTGGTTCTATAGGAAAGAATTCTTTCGACCCGATAGGAAAAAATATGCAAAGAAACACCAGAAAGACCATGACAATTCCAGATGTAAAATATTTCACCAAAGCTTTGAAATGTATATCATGTGTCTTCTCATCAATGTCAAGAAACAGTTTTGAACGCCATTTGCGATCCTGCCATCCGGAAATACAAATTGTTGTAGGATCTTCAAGTTCAAGAAGTTTCAAGGAATCGAAGCAGTGTGAAAAAGGTGTTGAGGATGTGCTTGATGAAGTTCTCCTTTGGCTGTATGAAAACCATGACTCCTACTATGCATGCAGCATCTGTAAAAGAGTTATCTGTGTGAAGATGGTCCTGTATTGCCACCTGCTGGGACACCTCAAGGTCAACCTTGGCCATTGTATGGTTTGCGATGAGATCACTTGTTTGAGACCTGAACATAGAAAGAGGATTATCTTGAGAACTCCATGGTACATTGTGGAGGAGGCCAGGAGATCTGTTCAAGCCCTTCTTGGATCAGTTGAAGAAAATGGTGTTCTTGTGTCTGATCTCAAACCTATCCTTGGGACTGAAGAGCTCTGTGAGAAGCTGGATCATCTGAGCACTTTCTGTAAAAACAGGTTTCACTGCAGTGTATGTTTGTCCTACCATATCTCTCTCTATTCCATCCGTAAGCACATCTTGTTGAAGCATCTTAACATGCCGCCCTTCAGTTGTGGTGCCTGTGACTTCTGTGGATCAGAACGATATGAAGTTGCACAGCACATGAGAAGCAAACATCCACTTGAAGCTTTGTGTTTGAGGTATTCCCCCGTAGACGACTCACGCCATATTTTATTTGATGTCCCTGGCAAGAGGCTTCATAGGAAGGAATATGTTGTGGTCAGTCCTGATGGTACTCACAGAACATCAACCAATAGATCAGGGAAACAGATCAGTTGCAAGAGTACGATCATTAGAAAGAAAGACTCGGGCTTACAGAGAAGGGTTGGTGTTGCATCATGTTACAGAACCAGACAGGGAAAGAAAAAAGAAGATTCAGGAAAGGACAAGGATGTTTCTGAGGAACATCAGTGCTTGTGTTGTTCTTTCAGGACAAGATTGTTAAAGCTTCTGATTGAGCACAACAAAGAACGCCATCCTCTTGTGGAAATGGATGAAGATGTAGAAAAGGAAACCGGTGCCTGGTGTGGAAAGATGGAAGTTGAACTGTTAGAGGCAGGTTGTAAATCTTCAGAAGGTGATGGAGATGCCATTGTTAAAACATTCTACAAATGTCAGACCTGCAACTTCAGATCTGAAAACTCGGATGAGAGTATCAAACATTTGAGATCGAAGATGCCGGTGAAGTTGATCATCCAGTGTTCTCACTGCACAGCTGCATTCGGACACTTTGATACCTTCACCAGACATGTAGATCTTCGCCACAAGCAGCAGAACTACAAGTACATTCATATCCCGCTGGAGGCGATGGAGGAGGAGGTGGGGCTGCTGCAGACGAAGGTCAAGGCCTACCGATGTGTGTTCTGCGCCTACAGATCTTTGATGAGGGCAATGTTTGAGACACACTTGGTGTGTCATGTCTCTTGCAACACTGGGAATTTCTGCAGAAGTACAACTAGATGATGAGTTTGTATGTGTGTAAGATGTGTGTCCTGTGCCTACAGATCAGTGATGAGGGCAATGTTTGAGACACACTTAGTGTGTCATGTCTCTTGCAACACTGGGAATTTCTGCAGAAGTACAAACAGATGATGAGTTTGTATGTGTGTAAGATGTGTGTTCTGTGCCTACACATCAGTGATGAGGGCAATGTGTGATACACACTTAGTGTGTCATGTCTCTTGCAACACTGGGAATTTCTGCAGAAGTACAAATAGATGTGGAGTTCTTGTGCCTTTTGTATGTATGATAAGGACTATTTTACTTTTGGAAGATTTTTCCAGAATTAGACCAGGAAAATAATTATCTTGATAGATTTTTAGACAAAACAAATCAATTAGAAAAGGAAATCATATTCTTATGGTGATATGGATGCCGAAGCATTGGCAGACTGTCCTAGGAATGATCACCAAATTAATTTGCTTTCTGAACAAATTATGGTTGATTTCCTTTTTGAAGTTGATGTGTGAGGTAAGTTGATGTGTTTTGTTGACCCAGCATCCAGAATTAACATTGTCATTACTTTTGTCAACTGAGTGTAGTTTGTAGTTCTGTGATGGTACGACAGAAATTGGGCTGGGACGGGTAACTCGGGTACTTGGGTCGGGTGGGCACTGAGAAGGACCCGGGTACCCACAGGACTACCCGGACCCGTGGTTAGTCATGTGATATATTGTAAAATGACAAAAATGATCTAGAACTATATGGTTACACTACAAGTCACTAATGTTCACATTTCTTTCTCACTCTGCACTCATTCCTTCTGACTTTTATATGTTTGAATAAAGATAAGACTTCAGTCAACTTCAGTGTACTGGTATGCATGACCAGGGCCCATTTGCACAAAGTGATCTTAGCCCTAAGATGATCTTAACTCCCATACTTTAACATAGCCTTACAATAGTGTTAGCGCTAAGATCATTTTGTGCAAGTGGGCCCAGATCATGTTTTATGGGTATCTAAATACATTTTGTCCAGGGCTACAGTCAAACTATTCCCAATAGTGAGCAGGGTAAGGTCGGGTAATAGGGGGTGGGAGGACTTGATTCTTTACAGACTGCTGTCATATAGCTGTAATATTACTGAGTGCAGCGTTACATAACAAACAAACAAATATTATGTGTTAAACTAGGGGTGAAACGATATATCGGTGCACCAGTGCATCGGGAGTTTTCATGTGACAATACGATAGATGATACTTTTTTTTGTATCAATACAAGACGAGACTCTTGCTAAAAAAATTACGTACTACTTGTTTAATGACCCCAGTGTTTCTGTCAGTCAAATATCGCAAAGTTTTTTGTAATAAGAGTTTCAATATCACATGTGTCTACAGTTAGCTTTTATTTTTTGTGGGTGTTTTCTTTGGGACAGATACACATAGGAGAGGGGGCTGATGGATGTCAACTTCTTTATTATAGGAACACAACGTTTGGGAGTACATGCTTACTCCTTCATCATGTGAATCATTCATTCACCTGATAAGTGAGTGAGTGAATGAGTGAGTGAGTATGATTCCATGCCGCTTTAGCAATATTCCAGCAATATCACGGCATGGGACACCAGAAATGGGCTACATACATTTTACCCATGTGGGGAATGTGCATATACTCCGAAACATTGTTCCTCATTATAAAAAAGTTGACATCCATAAATTCTCTCTCTTAAGTACTGAAATTTATGAAACAGAAACTGCAACTGACAATGGATCGTGAATGTGGTATTGAAATAGAAAGCTGACATCTGATTGGCTCAAAATCCCAAGCATCCTTTGTTTTGATTGGCTGGTCAAAGGTTTGATCAGGGTGCATTTGATGTAACCTTCTGTAGAGTGTTTGTCAGATGTTGATGAAAGAGGCCCCCGGTATATCAGAGTCAAAACCCATGAAGATCCGGGGTAGAACATGCGGGGTCTTCAGCAACACATGCTTGCCGTAAAAGGCGACTATGCTTGTCGTAAGAGGCGACTAACGGGATCGGGTGGTCAGGTTCGCTGACTTGGTTGATGCATGTCATTGTATCCCAATTGCGTTGATCGATGCTCATTACGTCAATCACTGGATTGTCTGGTCCAGACTAGATTATTTACAGACCGCCATCATATACCTGGTAGCTGGAATATTGCTGATTGCGGCGTTAAACAACAAACAAACAAACAATCAGAGTCAAGGTGGCAGACGTTGGCACATGTGAACTCATGATGTTGTGAATCTAGTGCTGATTATTAAGGGGAAGGGGGAGATGCTCTGTAATGTAAAGACAAAATTGTTGTTTTGTGATTTTTTAAAAGATATGTACAATAATCGCTGTATTAAGTGCCCTCTGACCAACTTCAAGACCAACCTGTGAGTAATCTTTATAAGCACCTGCTACTGATACCGGAAACTGACTTGACAATTTGTATTTTCTTGTTGATATTACTGATCTTTTACAGTTAATAGTGAGTGAGTATGGTTTTACGCCGCTTTTAGCAATATTCCAGCAATATCACGGCAGGGGGACACCAGAAATGGGCTTCACACATTGTACCCATGTCAGGAATCGAACCTTGGTCTTCTGCGTGACGAGCGAACACTTTAACCACTAGGCTACCCGACCGTCCCCCTTACAGTTAATACTGCTGTCTAGAAAGGGTATGTACACTGTCTAGTAACTACCATCATAAACAATTTATTTTCATTGACATTTGAATTAATTTTATTCTCCAACAAATTTAACTTGTGTATGGTCTTAATAAGCCCTCCTTCTTTGTCAATTTTCTAAGCGTCTGGGGTGCTTATTATGGTGCATATGGTATTTGCATTCTTGTTAATGACATTATTTCCACTAGGTGTAGATGTTACACTTTGAATCTTATTTGTCATTTGAATTTAAGTTTTGTTTCAATGAAAGCACATGTACATCATATGGAAGCATGAATTGTCAAAGGTTAAAGTTCATGTTTTACAAGACCTTGGTCAAGGTCACTAAAACATGACATGGAAGGTCCTGAAAATACAATGTATACAATTTTAGGGAGGAACATGAAAACTATGGAGTAATTTGGTGGTTTAACTGCATTGTATTATCAATCTGTTGGTTTGGGCAAATCGGCCTCGTTAAGAAGTGGCCTGAAAGAATGGAAAATCATTTGTGTGGGTCATGAATGACAGGTTCCTCAGCCATTAACTTAAAAAGTTTCCTTTTAAGCAGATTATCTACAGAATGCATTTTACCTAGACATGTCTTTTCACACTATGTCACTCTTTGTTTACTTTCTTAAATCAAATTGTTGTTGACATTCAGAGTTGCATTGTTTATTACTACTTCTTCATGCATTGGTCAGGCAGAAAATACATGTATGCATGTTTGAGTGTGGGCGGCAATTTGATTTAATGCAGATGCCGACTTGATGAAGTGAGTGAGTGAGTTTGGTTTTTACGCTGCTTTTAGCAATATCCTAATATCCTTACAATATCATGGGGGTGTGGGGAAGGGACGGGGGGGGATGGTGGGGGACACCAGAAAAGGGTTTCATCCATTGTACCCATGTCGGGAAGCGAACCTGGGTGTTCGGGTGTTACAAGCAAATGTTTTAACCACTTGGCTACCGGACTGCCCCCCTACTTGGTGTAATCATGGACACTTAGTACGATTCTATATTTAGCATCCATGATGTAACTGTTTAAAGAATATATGTTACATTACTTCTGGAGACTCCTTGTGGGGGGATTCTGGTTAGAATCGGGTCCCCAACAAATTATGTTTGTAGTATGAGGCAACTTCATGGAATGTTTGCTTTAACTCAGTGACTTGGTTGATGTTTGCGTGTCATTGTGACTTGACAGCATGGATCATTGTTCATTATATAAATCACTGGTTTGTCTGGTCAAGAGTTGATTGTTTACAGGCCGCAGTCATATAGCTTCAACATTGCTGAGAGCGGCATATAGCTTCGACATTGCTGAGTGCGGCATATAGCTTCGACATTGCTGAGTGCGGCATATAGCTTTAACATTGCTGAGTGCGGCATATAGCTTTGACATTGCTGAGTGCGGCATATAGCTTTAACATTGCTGAGTGTGGCATATAGCTTTGACATTGCTGAGTGCGGCATATAGCTTTGACATTGCTGAGTGCGGCATATAGCTTTAACATTGCTGAGTGAGGCGTTAAGCAAGAAACAAGCATCTTGAAATGTTGCTAAATAGCCACAGGGTAACAATTTGTGTTGTTGTTTGTTATAAATGACACTCAGAAATACTCCGTAAATAATCGAGTCTGGACCAGACAATCAGTAATTCACATTATGAGCATCGATCCACACAATCGAGATACGATGACATTCACCAACCAAGTCACCGAGCCTGACCACCCGATCCCGTTAGTCGCCTCTTACGACAAGCATGGCTGTCTGAAGACCTATTACAAAGGCCGGTACCATCTTTTAACATTGTTTGGTATGCCTCAGAGATCGAACCACCAACCATCAGCTCTCCAGGCAGACACTCTATCCACTACACCACAGGCAGTGAGAGAAATCTGAGTTTCCTGACAGCACATAGGACAAACAAAACCTTTAATTTCTCTTGTAGAATTGTTTATTGAACTGCTTCAAAACATCAGCACAAAATAGTGGTTTGAAGAAAATAAGCTCCAGACATGATGTACAAATACAAACATGGTATAAGAATAAAATGGACGGCTTCAAATAATATTAAATAAATAAACAAAATCACCTTATGCTACCAACAAGGAATAAGACATTCTCATAGTGACCACAAACTAGAGGTAACCATGGTAACAAGAGCACTCTAAAAAACCCAATATGATTGTGATCACAAAAATAACATAAATAATTCAGAAGTTAATCTGGGTCGTCAAAATGATCGAGGCTATGACAATGATAATTATTGGCTCTCAATGGCTAGGATGGTTACAGTTAACATGCCTTATGGAGATCGATCATGTGAACGTGATCAGCTGACTTTCAACACAATGATTATTGGCTCAAGCGATGGCTAACAGTGACGGTACAGTGTTTTAGTTTTTTAAATAAATATTTTTTTATTTACTTAAACATTGTTCAGGGTCTTGTTATTTATTATTGCAAAGGGGAAGAGCATGAGAGAGTAAGTGAGTATGGTTTTACGCCGCTTTTAGCAATATTCCAGCAATATCACGGCGTGGGACACCAGGAATGGGCTTCACACATTGTATCCACATCGGGAATTGAACCCGGGTCTTGGAGTGACGAGTGAACGCTTTAACCACTAGGCTACCTGACCATCCCTGACACAATACCCGGTACTGATGAATCGGTCTTTTCATTGTATTGTCCTTTTCATTTTATTCTTTCTTTCTTTAACTGTACCTTTTTATTCTGATTATGATCACTACTTGTGGAGTTGTGTGCTGAAATATTCATGAATATTACAAATGAGATATATTTATCTGACATTTGCTGCAAATATGTAAAATAATATGCAACAGAAAATAGCAAACATTGGTGAAATGGCAATTCGTCATCTGAATTGCACAACACATGGACGGCATATGTCTTTGGCAAACTGAAACAATAGTTAACACAAGAATACCAGAGACTACAGAGCAACACTATCACACAGAAAAGTAGTCCATAAATAAATATATACAACAGCACAATAATAATACATGTCAGCTTTTTTTGAAGACAAAACAAATCTTTCATTTGTCAAATCATCAGTCTACAAGTTAGGCTCACTAAAACTCTCAATTCCAAAAATGTGATGGTATTTTATCATAGAATGAACGGGAAAATTACCAGCAAAGCAACCCCATGACATGAGCAAGTTTGGGTTCATGCTTCCTTGAACAGTTTTTCAGTTTTATCATGACGTGGGAAAGAACGAAGTAATGCAGGTCTTCAACATTTACCACTTGGTTTGTTTGTTGTTTAACGCCGCACTCAGCAAAATTCAAGCTATATGACAGCGGTCTGTAAATAATCGAGTCTGGACAAGACAATCCAGTGATTGACATCATGAGCATCGATCCATGCAATTGGGATACGATGACATGTATCAACCAAGTCAGCAAGCCTGACCACCCGATCCTCTTAGTCGCCTCTTACGACAAGCATAGTCACCTTTACCACTTGGTGAAACCTGTTAGTACATATGTGGTGCTAACAAACCTACAAAACATCAGGGCGAAGAGGAATTCGAAAACATGACCGGTGCGTGTCCAAACTAATGCCAATTTTATAGTGCTAGCCCACTGAGATACCACGCCACAGTTTAACATGAATACCCCACTCAGACACAGTATACCGACTCTGAGCTGACCAGGGCCCCGTTTAACAAAGCCCTCTTAGCGCTAAAGTGATCGTAACTCCCATACTTGAACACTCGTTCACGCAAGTCACCAAGATCGCTTTGTGGAACGGTGCCCAGGCCTTGGCTTCATAGGGCGCGGGGCTTTTTTCCTCAGGACATTAAATTGATCGCACCAGTGATTACTATACTCCCTACATTATATGCAGCATGTATATAAAAACAAATCAAGACTACAAGTGTGAGCTGTTTTGCCAGGTCGGGTGGATTGTGGCCTTGTGGAAATATATTTACTTCATTGATACTTGCGTTCAACTGATGATGGATAATTATGGATGGGGGAGTGGATATTACTCTGAAGGATGTGGTTACTTTGTCTTTATTGAGCATCAATTCTTAGCTGCACCCAAGACACCAACCTGAGAAACTTAAAGGGTTTAAATGAAAATGATGACATCCTCATGACTTTCAGCAAGAATCATACCCATCAGTGTATATGTCAACAAAACAGCCAACATGCCGTGCAAGAGAAGCAGGCACAATCTGTCCTGAATGCCATCTTGTGTTACTGATGATAGTAATGCTGTTCACTTCAGAGTAATAATATGACAATTCAGAGTAATAATATGACAATTAGAGTAATTATTTATGGACTTGAAATGTACACGAAGACCTGTTAACCCTGATCCCTTAACTTAAGGAATTATGATTATTACCTGAAATCAAAATGTTTGACTGCTGCCTAAAACTACACTGAACATAAAAAGTGAGGGAGCATGATTATTTTTGGGGATATTTTTATGAAATTGTG
The DNA here is from genome assembly GCF_022045235.1 of Haliotis cracherodii. Lineage (NCBI taxonomy): Eukaryota > Metazoa > Mollusca > Gastropoda > Lepetellida > Haliotidae > Haliotis > Haliotis cracherodii. The sequence continues at coordinate 18,041,826 of NW_027266272.1, forward strand.
TGTTGAGTCTTCACGAATAAAAAAACCCAAATCTCAAAAATATTCATCATCCCTCACTCATTTGTTCAGTATATTTCTTCTTGATCATCAGCTAGGTGGGTGCCAACCTCCCCTAGGCATCCGGCATACCACTTAGTTTGTCTTGGTATCCAATTTAACAACTCCTATCAGTGTACACAGCTGGTACAAGTAAATTAGACTGGGATATTCACATGAATGCATGACAATGCAAGCTCATAAGCTTAGGGCTAAGTATACTGATGGAAACGGAAAAGGGAACGATGAAAAGTATAGGGAAATAAGCTATACTGTCAGTGAGTGAGTGAGTGAGTTTGGTTTTACACCGCTTTTAGCAATATTACAGCAATATTACGGCAGGGGACACCAGAAATGGGTCTTCGGCGTGACGAGTGAACGCTTTAACCACTAGGCTACCCGACAGCCCCTATACTGTCAGTACATTTGAAATAGTGTGCATACAAATTCAACACGTCAGAATCCAATGTTGAGAAGTGTTTGTGTGCATTGTTTCCAACAAGGCTGGGAACCCATGTCTAAAACTGAGTGTTCCCTTATTATTTCCATCAGTACATTTGGTTGATTAGTCTCTCTTTTCAAGAGACAATAACACAAACATTGAAATAATGGCATCTACATATGAGAAAACATTTCAAGGTAGCCAGCATACTGAATCTGGCTTACCATATGGGGGTTGGCACGGTCAACTTGGGATGAAACATATGCTACTGGCATGAACGTCATCACTCTGGGCATACAAACTGACGTACGAGACTAACATTGAGTTGTGGAACGTGTCTTGAGTTGCCTGCTGACATTTGGTGATGTCAGACTTCAATGCATCTGAGACAACTGTTGTTCAATATATGTGCAATTGCAGTCTGTGTGTTTAGACAGAGACCATATCTCTGGTTTAGAGTCTTAGAAGTTTTTTGGCTTCTAGACGAGTGGCTGAAGACCCAGACTTGTATAGAGATGAACTATCAATATCATGATCTACTTCAGTTATCACATCTTTCGCAAAAATAGTATTGAGCAAGAGAGAGGCCAATCTAAGTGTGGGCATGGACGGACATTCTTACTTTTAGTGTGTACTGGTAATGCATCAATATCTCCGGGAACATAACATGTATGTGGACGACTAATTCTCCCCGGATTGATGCGGCATGGACGGACATCTTCTCTTGTAGTGTAATACATCAGTATTGCCGGGAATACAACATAAATGAAATTGACTAATTTTCCCTGGATTGGTGCGCAGAACGGACATCCTCACTTTTAGTGTGTAATACATCAATATCTCCAGGAATACAACATGTATTTTGATGACTAATTCTCCCAGGACTGGCATGGTGAACTCCACTCTGGTGATAGGTTGATTAACAAGGTCAAGTAAAGGACTCCTTGTCATACCTGGTCCAACAGAAGAAACCCAGACTCTCCGTATGACAAACAATTGAAAACACTGATATAAGCAACCACTTAAAAGGTAACAATGTCTGCTGAAGCAGCTGATTGGTGGGTTCACAGGCCAAAGTTTGAACTCTGTTCAGGTCCCTAGAGATGAAATACGGCTGTATCACACTGCTTACCCTGCTGATATCCTATACAAGGGCTGTAAAACTACATATATACAATACCTAGAATGTTCTGTTTACGATAAAGGATGGAAATCTTTGTTAATGGTCTGACAGGAAACCTCCAATGGAGATTACCTCACGTCTTCATGCAGAGAGGAATTAAATCAGAGTTAAACATCTGATTTTAATCATCTCCATGGTAACATGAGAAGCCATTCTATCTCCACGGTAATGTGACTCACCACTTGATACTTTAAAGGGGCACTGATCTAACGCCATTCCCCGGACTGGTTGTTGCCTTTGTTATTGTTTTTTCCCCCGTGAGTACCCGGATGATACGCAACGCAACTGAGCGTGACCAGAGACTGGGCTACCGTCTGCAAGGACAGCTAAATAAACTTGGAGGCTGGAGGCAATATTTGTTTTACGCATTTTTGAATAAACACTGATTGGTTAAATGTGATCTATAAAGATTCGACAAAGGGCGCATGTTAATTAATTTCTTCAGCCTAAACAAACAGACAAAAAGAACGGCGGAGCTCATCGGAAGTCGTCATTTGGAAATACCCCAGATGGTTATAGTTTAATTCTAATAAAAAGTATCCTTGCAGTGAAAGCATTTTCGGATTTCGGATTGCGTCGATAATACGATTACTACTCCCTTGTTGTCATCCACGTTTTCTCGTATAACCCTACACTTGTGTATTTGTCGTCATTCACTTGATGCTCAGTTAATGAATTTATTACAGGTACAATTAGTGGTAGCACCACTTAGATTACCTGACAAAGGTTCTCATTTGGCATTTATTGTGTCTGGGGTAATTATTCAATCTAAATCCAGGTTTGAAGTGAGGTGAAATGTGCGTTATGTAATATGCACGTGGCAGCCCAGCAAGAGATGAATAATCAGTTGATTTACTTTTTTAGGTAAATCAACGGATCGTTCCTAGTCATCAAAGGATTAACAGAAAATACGTTGATTGATTAATCACTGTTATCTTGCACAGAGGATATGTCAAAAGTGAGTGTTTACATGTCTAGGTTTACTAAAACAAAGGGAATACACTCATATCATGGCGTGAAGTGCCGATGTAAAAACAACATACTTTGGTCAAAGGGTTAACTGATAATACGTTGATTGGTTGCTCATTGTTATCAAACTCAGTGGATTTTTTAGGAACCGTGGACGTAATGAAAATAGTTGTCACGTGGCCTTTCTCAGCCAACCCTTGAGACTTGACACCTATGTGAAACACCTGAAACAATCCAAGTGATCAGTTGAGAAACGAACACTGGTTATAATATCCCGAAACGATATATATCTTTTAGAATATTTGATAGGTACAGAGACACGTGACATCGAATAAGTTATTTTGTATAGCTGCAGATGAGTGGCACATTATTCCTTTCTGTGGATATTCACGGATACATTCCTCGAACAAGGAAGCAGCCTATTTATACACATAAATTTGGTAAGTTGTAATTATGGTATTTGCATTTTGTTTTCCTTCATTTGAACCGATTCGTTCTTGTTTCTCTACGTCTTGGTTGGGAAATTCTTCAATGCGCGATAGACGTTGTTTTCACAGGTCATTTCCTTTGTAAGCGTGTATAGATTACCGTCAATTTGTAAAATGTGATTCTCTCAGGCAATTTATAAAATGTGTAAATATTTCAGTCATTTTGACTAAAAAATCTGTCCAGATTGATTAAGACGATCAAAAGGGCCTACAAACATCACAACAGATTATTATGTAGGATTAGAAGCCAAACAACATAGAAATGTACTTTTCAACGTAACATTTTCAGTCTCTTGGTGATGACATTAAACATCAAAATGTTTGGAATTCGTTATCATAATAATACAGATGGAAATGTTTTTCAGTCACTTTGTAAAATAACTGAATATTTATACGTTTAATAAATGTGTTACACATTTTGACAGTAAAAAAATATACACACTATAAAAAAAGCAATGCTCAGGTGAAATATTTACTTTGTGTTGCAAGTCAAAATAGTGTAAACGAAAATCGCAAAATTACCAAGCAAGTGACTTATCAAAACTTCGTCACCATTACCGATGCTACCCACAAAGATACCTACATTTCCTTATTATCTCGAAAACTGTATTTCATTTTGTTGATCAATGTGACCATACGCTCTTATTACTACTGGTATCCATAAAAGTGACTGATGCGCTTACGAATGGCGCAACAGAGGTCGCGAGCTAGTCTAGATTTCTGCTCTACATCCGGGTACTCAATGGGAAAAAACAATAACAAAGGCAACAACCAGTCCCGGGGAATTGCGTTAGATCAGTGCCCCTTTAAAGCTCTGATTACCATCGAGGGAAGAAACAGGGGAAACAGTTGCAATGTTTGGTGTTGCAAGGAATGTTCAAATGTTATGCCTTAAATATACATTATACATAAACTTTTCAGGAAAAACTTGGATTAAACGTCTTGTTTTTCGTAGTCCCAGTAATGCAAGCATGTGTTTCAGGGGACAGCCAGTCCAGGATGAGGCAACAGGGATCAGTTTTGCAACCTTCTTAACACTGGCCCTGTTTCCCGCAAGAAATATATGTATTGATAAAACTATCTCAGGTTAATCATTTAAGATTCAGAAAATATCAAGGTGGTCATATTTTGAAAGATTTCATAAATATTAACCTGCTCACAGTCTCTTTATAACACGGAAGACATGTTTAATACCAACTGTGGAAAAGTAGGTGCAAATTTGGTTCATGTATTTTTCAGTCTGGCTGTCCTCTCAAAGGTAACTGCACCAAAAACCTATAAAATGATATGTCTAAATACAAACTGGACGTTCTGTAAAAACATTAGCTGCTCTATGGATATGGTCACTTCACCACGAATGACTACTTCTTGCTTCTAACTCATCACACAACTTAATTATAATATCAGCTGGCAGTATGGAACCAAATACTAAGGTGCACTATCATTATGAAACAGTCACTTGTTACGGTGGGGCAGAGACAGAGTGAGTGAGAGAGAGAGAGAGAGAGTGAGTGGGTGGGTGGGTGGGTGAGTGAGTGGGTGGGTGGGTGGGTGGGTGAGTGAGTGAGTGAGTGAGTGAGTGAGTGATGGTTTTACGCCGCTTTTAACAATATTCCAGCAATATCACGGCGGGGGACACCGGAAAATGGGCTTCACACATTGTACCCATGTGGGGAGTCGAACCCGGTCTTCGGCCAACGCTTTAACCACTAGGCTACCCCACCGCCCTCAAGGAGCAGAGAAGAACGTGATGCAGGTCATAGATGTTGTCCCAAAGTACATCACTTTCAGGGAAAGACGACATGCATGAACATGGAACCGCCGAATTCGCAATGGGTGGCGTCTCTGAAAATGGCATGGCTAGTATAAGGGATGTCTCAGACTACTGGACCACCTGTGCCCCCATTAAGGAAAAGGAAACTATGGCTCACCCAAACATGGTACAAGCAAGGTGCAAATAGACCAGACAGCGAAACGGATATCAGTAGCATTCTAGAATTCTTCTTAATGATAACTATTTTGGCAATTGAATATTACAGAAAGGGCAAAATATCATTGGGTCAAGCATTTAACATGTTTAAGGATACAAAAAATACATGTAGATATACGGAACTTGTTGATCTGGACGGATCTGTTACACATGAAATAATCAGGAAAAACAAATTTCTGAATTAGCGAATCATGGGCATACGTTGATGTTCAGAACAAGACAGTGTGGAAGGTGTGGTTTCAGGACTAAGTAAGCAACCATTTGATTATCAGGGGGAGGGGACGTCTTGTTTTCTTGAACAAAGAATTAGGGGCCTGCTTTACTGAAAAAGTAACATACCCTGCCATGCCTCACACTGAAGGGGAAAAAACAGAATGTCCCCATACAGTTGTTTATTTCAAATGGCTGCTCTCTAATGGGGTCTGGATGAGTGACGTTCGTAACCTTTGAGTGAGTGAGTGAGTGAGTGAGTGAGTTTGGTTTTACACTGCTTTTAGCAATATTCCAGCAATATCACGGCAGGGGGACACCAGAAATGGGCTTCACACATTGTACCCATGTCGGGATTCGAACCCGGTTCTTCGGCGTGACGATCGAACGCTTTAACCACTAGGCTACCCGACCCGTCTTCGGCGTGACGATCGAACGCTTTAACCACTAGGCTACCCGACCGCCCCATTTGTTTTGAAAATATACTTAGGCCGCTGAAACCTATGATAAGCTATAGAGTTCTGATAGGTCGTAACATTATAAGTGACGAGTTCTAATACTTATGGTCACACCATCTTATAACACCAGGAAACACTTGCACAAAACAATCTTAGCACTAAGACTGTTGTAAGTCTTTGATAGAGTATGGGAGTTATCATCACAGAGCTAAGATCGCTTTGTGCAGGTGGGGCCTGGACAATATCTATCGATCGTAACCATGGTAATACTGTCGACAACATTCATAATGCCTGGGATGAATAAACAACAGTTACAACACATCTAGAAAAATACCTTCCAAATATTGCTGTGCACGTTTTTGTGTATCTACAATGCATTTATTGCATTAAAGAACTAGTGAAAGGAGATGATATTTCATATGTAACAGTTTATCACTGTTGTCTTGAATCACTTGAATAACTCATTAATTCAAGTCTGTCTTTTAGGCTACAGGTAAACAAATAATAGTCTTGGTTCTCAGGCACCACCCGCATCATCATAAAGTCTGCCGCACCTTTCGTTCTTATTTCCTTTTTAAAAAAAATTAAAAAATTCTAATGCTTGAAAACAATGCGATCCAATATAGCATGCAGTTACTTCCCTTTACATGCACACTGCTTTACTGCACATCTTGTGTTATGGTCATGGCGGCAATAGGAGTTTGTATGCTTGTTTATGTTGGGAGGCCCTGTCCCAGGTTGATGGTACACAACTGTTTATTTGGTTTGGACAAGCAAACAAAAAAAACAAAAAATACCGCCCACCCACACTATATTTTCAAAAGTGATTGCCTGAGAACCAATTCTTTTATTTTTATCATATCATGCTTATCATATTTTAGATCAACTGTTCAACATCCCTGTTTGAAAGCACTTAACAATACTTTGAGTAATTATATTACAAAGTAATAAACCAAGCATAAAAACAAAGAATAAAGAATTTTTTCAGCATCAACAGATCGCAGCCCACTGGATTAGACACCGAGTGCCATTTCATGACCCAAATGAGTCCATTCTGCTTCGGAAAACATCATGGACGGATGTAAGAGGCGGGGTCTTCTGCCGTTGCCTTGCTGACACACTGTAGTACCCACAATCCACAAGCGTATCATCTATCATATTTTGCATCTGTTCGTAGGTAATTCCAACATCACGAAAGTCTGGATTGTAGCTCCGAGCCGCTGCCAAAAAATATACATATTTAGAACTCCTTGAGTACTTGTCTTCATCAGTTGACCCAGTATATGAAACACCTCAAAATATATGTTCTCTTGCATAGAATTAATCAAAACAAGTAACTTTTAAAGATCTGGATTGATAGAAATCGTGCCAATTAGTTTGTCCCATATCACACATCCTTTCTAGTTATTACACATCCTATCCATACTTCACACAGCCTTGTTACATAACACCCTTAGCTTATCACACAGCCCTGTCAAGTCATCATATGCTATGTCCAGTTATCACACATCCTGTCGAAATTATTACACACCCTGTTCATTTATCCTTATCTGATTTGGTTGATGCATGTCATTGTATCCCTATTGCACAGATTGATGCTCAAAGTGTCAATCACTGGATTGTCTGGTCCAGACTCGATTATTTACAGACCACTGTCATATAGCTGCAATATCGCCAAGTACAGTGTTAAACAACAAACAAACAAACATATACCCTCCTTGTTATCATACAGCCCCAGTTATCTAACCCTCTGCCAAGTTATCACACAGCAAACCCTGTCCAGTTATCACAACCCTGCCTAGTTATCTCACAACCATTCCAGTTATCTCACCCAACTTCTGGGCACTGATGGGGGTTATCAAACATTTATCCAGTTATGACAGAATGTTGCCAAGATGTAACACACTGTCCCCAGTTCTCACTAAATTATGTCCAGTTATCTCACCCAGCTTCTCTGTGCTGAAGGAGAACATCTCCTGATCGGCCAAGGAGAATGTCTGCTTTCTAGGGGTGTCCGGCACGCCCAGATTCAAGTCTATAACATCACGTGATCCCTGCAACAGCTGAAATATTCAATAAGATGTATGAATACACAATGCCATTTAGAAAGTGGTCAAATGTAACAAATGTTATAATTGGGGAAACAATTTCTTAGTAAAGGACAGATTCTCATACCTTTTGGGGTTGAGTCCAATCCGGGATTCGAACCCACACTGCCAGAGTGAGGCACCTAATCGCCAGCACACAAAGTCAGCGATCTAACCCACTCAGCCACCGAGGCTTCTACAAAAATGAAAGTCTGACAACTGGTAGTCTAGATCACACACTCTGTGTACCCCTCTGACAAGTGTAAAAAGTACCAAAAAGTATGAGAATCTGTACAGATTACTAAGAAAGTGTTATCCCAAATATAACATTTGTTACAATTTTTTTTGTAGATATTCATGGCTGGAAGTCAGATGTCTAAGCACGTTTTTTGATCCCTGATGTCTTCTGTATATAAAACATAATATACCTAGTCTTTATGAATGTGATAATATATGCATCATTTGTTTATGTTGCTTATTGGTTGTGTTTTGTGTTCTCATTCCAAGACATAAAATGTATTTGGCAAAAGAGAGATAAGAATATATCTCATTTCAACAAAATTGTGAATACATGTCAAGTTACAATTTGGACCTTGACATTGGGTGAGTGAATATTGTTTTATGTCACAGTCAGCAATATTCAAGTTACATCAGATCAGCCTGTTAGTTGTTAAGTCTAAGTCAGGAAAGTCAGTCATTTACAGAACAAGCAACAATCCATGTTATCTGGACAAGTCTGACCTCAGCTTCGACAAGGGGGATAACTCTGACCAACCCTTCCATCATTGGAGACAACTCTTACCTACCATCAAACAAGGGAGATAAATCTGGCCTACTTCACCAAGTGAGGCAGATCTGACCTGCCCATCAATGAAGAAGCCTTTTCGAAAGTCTGACCAATGCCACCCAACAAGGGAAGCAAATCTGGCCAACCCCTCCTCCCCAAGGGAGACAAATCTGGCCAAACCCTCCCCCCAAGGGAGACAAATCTGGCCAAACCCTCCCCCCAAGGGAGACAAGTCTGGCCAACCCCTCTTCCAAGGGAGACAAGTCTGACCTACCTTCCTGAGCTCATTCTTGAGATTCATGGAAGTGCTGTTTGGAGAGAAGAGTGCTCGCTTGAACTGTTCAATCATTCTCCTCTTGCTGTTGGGACACAATGTGGGAGGCATCTGAAACACAATGAGCCAAAATAATAGTTGAAATAATTGCTGATACTTCAAGTCTCTAGCTATGGAATGCTTGTGCTGCAAGGGTCCCAAAGGTCTTCAAGGTAAGGGGAGGTGAAATGGGGTTTAACGTCGCGTCCAAGATTATTGCACTTATATAGCGACGTGCATGTACATGTGTGAGTTTGTGTGGCTGCTTGTACTAGTCTGGACTGATGCAGATTTATAGTGCTAGCTCACTGAGATACCATGCCTGAGTTTATCATGAATACCCCACTCAGACACAGTATACTGACTCCGAGCTGACCAGTCCTTGTTTTAGCCCCTTAATGCCGAGCGGCAGACAGGGTAACAACAAGTACCATCTTTAACATCTTTTGGTTTGACGCAGCTGGGGATCGAACCCCGGACCTTCCGCTCTCCGGGTGGACGCTCTACCACTAGACCACTGAGGCGGTCCAAAGGTCTTCAAAGGTGAGTGGGCGAGGACAATGGTTGTCAAAACATGAACAATAATGTAATTAGTGACAATGCTGAAGTGAGTCAGTGAGTCAGATTTCATGCTACTGTGAACAGTATTTCAGTTATATCACAGCATGACAGCTTCATGTCAGAGGAAAGCCTGAAGACATGCAGGTCTAAGGACAAACCAAGTAAGGCAATAAGGGTGAATATGGGATACGAAATAGGCTTCACACATGTTGAGAATTGAACCAAGGCTGCGTGACGAGGGATGCTACCCAACTGCCCCACCTGTTCAGGAAAGGCTTACCTGAGTGACATAGATGATCTTATGAAGCTGGTGCAGCATCTGTATAATGGGGTCACTGATCTCTCGAAGGCGGTTCGGAGATATTGCCAGAGTGGCAGCACTTCCTGTAACAGATGAAAGTTTATATGTGGTGTGAGTGAGTGAGTGAGTGAGTGAGTGAGTGAGTGAGTGAGTGAGTGAGTGAGTGAGTTGGTCTTAACGCTGCTTTTAACAATATTCCAGTTATCATGGTGTGCCAGCTTAATTTGGGAGGAAAGCCTGAAGTGATGCAGGTCTCGGACGTTTACCACTTTGGGAAAACTTTGGGAAAACCATTTGCAGTCATTCCCTTGTTTCTGTCATTATTAAATAGCTTATGATTTAGATTCACTTGGTGAGGGAGTACATGTAAGGGATGCATTCCACAATAAAAAGTAAATTACAATAGATTTTACAAAATATCTAACTTTCTGAAACATTAACACTTTACATTTTACAGGATATTCTTGATAATATTTTCATCATGTAAAATAAAACAAGATACTTACTAGACCGGGTTTCGAGCTTACGAGAAGCATGAGCTAACACAGTATCATTAGAGCTCTGAGATCGTCGGAAGTTAGGCTTGTTATCTCCCCTTCCTACAAGGGAGTGCTCAATTGGGGCAGTGATGGAGGAGTGGCTGTTATTGGGGGATGGGTCTCCAGAACTGAGACCAGAATCTCGACTTGCCTTGGCTGTAACATGGTAGAATAAAAAATACCTGTTTAATATTTTGAAAATGTTAATATGAAGGAAACGGACATGTGGGAAATATAATCTCAATACAAATTTAATAATAAAATAATCATGTTAATGATACCAGTTGTTTTTCAAAATGTGCAATATAGTAATAATAATTCGAAAATGAGTCAAAACTGAACCCAAACACTTTTTTTTTTTTTAATGATGATAAAGCATTATTATTTGACCTGGTTATCAAAGACTAAAAAAGTCTTACCTTGGTTTGGAATTTCAAGAGTAAGCAATGAGAATGGATCTCGTTTTGCTGCCCTGCGTCGTGCATCTCGGAAAAGTTTGGGCGTGCTGGGGGTAGGTGGTTGTGGCACAGATGAGGTTTTACGGGAGTTGACACGCCCTCGTGATCGTGTGCTGCCTGCGCTGCTCTCTCGACTCTCACTGCCACTACTGGGGCAGCTCTCATCATCACTTGTCCAACCTGAGAAACAGATAAAAAAATTCAATCTTACATCTTTTTTGATAGAAATGCTAAAACTGAAAATAATCAATTACTACTACTGGGCGAGGGTCCTACTGTTGGGTGGGTGGCCTTCTATGGGGTGAGTGGCCTTCTGTGGGTAGGGTGGCCTACTGTGGGGTGGGTGGTTTTCTGTGGGGTGGGTGGCCTACTAGGGATGGGTGGTTTTCTGTGAGGTGGGTGGCCTACTGTGGGGTGGGTGGCCTTCTGCGGTGTGGGTGGTTTTCTGTGGGGTGAGTGGCCTACTGTGGGGTGGGTGGACCTCTGTGGGGTGGGTGGCCTTCTGTGGGGTGGGTGGAACACTGTGGGGTGGGTGGAACACTGTAGGGTGGGTGGCCTACTAGGGATGGCCTACTAGGGATGGCCTACTCTTGACTTGATGATTGCATAATGTGGCCTACTCTGGGTGGGTGGCCTTCTGTGGGGTGAGCGGCCTACTCTGGATGATTGCCTACTGTTGCCTATTGTTAGTTGGTGGCCTACTGGGGGTGAGTGGCCTACTATTGGGTGGGTGGCCTACTTGGGATGGGTGGCCTTCTGTGGGGCGAGGGGCCTACTGTTGGGTGGGTGGCCTACTAGGGATGGTGGCCTTCTGTGTGAGTGACCTTCTGCGGGGTCGGTGGTCTTCCGTGGGGTGGGTGGCCTGGGGGTGGGCAGCCTACTGTGGGGTGGGTGGCCTTCTGTGGGGTGGGTGGCCTTCTGTGTGAGTGACCTTCTGTGGGGTGTGTGGCCTGGGGGTGGGCAGCCTACTGTGGGGTGGTAGGTTTTCTGTGGGATGGGTGGCCTACTAGGGATGGGTGGCCTTCTGTGGGGTGAGTGGCCTACTGTTGGGTGGGTGGCCTTCTGTGGGGTGGGTTGAATACTGTGGGGTGGGTGGCCTACTCGAGATGGCCTACTCTTGACTTGATGATTGCATAATGTGGCCTACTCTGGCTGGGTGGCCTTCTGTGGGGTGAGCGGCCTACTCTGGATGATTGCCTACTGTTGCCTACTCTGGGTGGGTGGCCTATTGTTAGGTGGTTCCCTATTGGAGGTGAGTGGTCTACTGTTGGGAGGGTGGACTTCTGTGGGGTGGGTTGAAAACTGTGGGGTGGGTGGCCTACTCGAGATGGCCTACTCTTAACTTGATGATTGCCTACTGTTGCCTACTCTGGGTTGGTGGCCTTCTGTGGGGTGAGCGGCCTACTCTGGATGATTGCCTACTCTGGGTGGGTGGCCTTCTGTGGGGTGAGCAGCCTACTCTGGATGATTGCCTACTGATGCCTACTCCCGGATGGGCCTACCTTGCTCCACCGTCTCCTGCTCTGTGTCCTGGTGGTCAGTGCTGGAAGATGAGGAGCTCACTTTCTCCTTTCGAGACTCCATCCCATCCAGGAACACACCATCACTGCTCTCAGAGTCCTGGCAAGATGAAAAGAATGTGTGTAGATTACATTAGAAGCACTACCTGTAAAACTAACGAAGCCACAAGTCTGTTTTAATGCAGAGGTTTAATACATAAGTACATGTATTTGGATACACTTTGTAGTTCTTATCAAATGCCTATACTGAATCCTAATTCTATATTAAAAGGACAATATGGAAAGAAATGTAATCTTACCCTGTATGTTAACAAATCAAATACTTTCTTGTGATGTATTAGTCAGGTACAGTTGATAGCCAACTGTTGACATGTCATAACAGCTTATAGCACCCCCACTAGCAGACAGGTTAGCCAGCTTGTCATATCTCACCTTACAGCACCTCCACTAGCAGACAGGTTAGCCAGCTCGCATATCTCACCTTACAGCACCCCCACCAGCAGACAGGTTAGCCAGCTTGTCATATCTCACCTTACAGCACCTCCACCAGCAGACAGGTTAGCCAGCTCGCATATCTCACCTTACAGCACCTCCACTAGCAGATAGGTTAGCCAGCTTGTCATATCTCACCTTACAGCACCCCCACCAGCAGACAGGTTAGCCAGTTTGTCATATCTCACCTTACAGCACCTCAACTAGCAGACAGGTTAGCCAGCTTGTCATATCTCACCTTAACCCTGCAGCACCTCCACTAGCAGACAGGATAGCCAGCTTGTCATATCTCACCTTACAGCACCTCCAATAGCAGACAGGTTAGCCAGCTTGTCATATCTCACCTTACAGCACCTCCACTAGCAGACAGGTTAGCCAGCTTGTCATAGCTCACCTTACAGCACCTCCACTAGCAGACAGGTTAGCCAGCTTGTCATATCTCACCTTACAGCACCTCCACCAGCAGACAGATTAGCCAGCTTGTCATATCTCACCTTACAGCACCTCCACTAGCAGACAGGTTAGCCAGCTTGTCATATCTCACCTTACAGCACCTCCACCAGCAGACAGGTTAGCCAGCTTGTCATATCTCACCTTACAGCACCCCCACCAGCAGACAGGTTAGCCAGCTTGTCATATCTCACCTTACAGCACCTCCACTAGCAGACAGGTTAGCCAGCTTGTCATATCTCACCTTACAGCACCCCCTCTAGCAGACAGGTTAGCCAGCTTGTCATATCTCACCTTACAGCACCTCCACTAGCAGACAGGTTAGCCAGCTTGTCATATCTCACCTTACAGCACCTCCACTAACAGACAGGTTAGCCAGCTTGTCATATCTCACCTTAAACCCTGTAGCACCCCCACTAGCAGACAGGTTAGCCAGCTTGTCATATCTCACCTTAAACCCTGCAGCACCCCCTCTAGCAGACAGGTTAGCCAGCTTGTCATATCTCACCTTACAGCACCCCCACTAGCAGACAGGTTAGCCAGCTTGTCATATCTCACCTTAAACCCTGCAGCACCTCCACTATCAGACAGGTTAGCCAGCTTGTCATATCTCACCTTACAGCACCCCCTCTAGCAGACAGGTTAGCCAGCTTGTCATATCTCACCTTACGGCACCTCCAATAGCAGACAGGTTAGCCAGCTTGTCATATCTCACCTTAAACCCTGCAGCACCTCCACTAGCAGACAGGTTAGCCAGCTTGTCATATCTCACCTTAAACCCTGCAGCACCTCCACTAGCAGACAGGTTATCCAGCTTGTCATATCTCACCTTACAGCACCCCCACTAGCAGACAGGTTAGCCAGCTTGTCATATCTCACCTTAAACCCTGCAGCACCTCCACTATCAGACAGGTTAGCCAGCTTGTCATATCTCACCTTACAGCACCCCCACAAGCAGACAGGTTAGCCAGCTTGTCATATCTCACCTTACAGCACCTCCACCAGCAGACAGGTTAGCCAGCTTGTCATATCTCACCTTAAACCCTGCAGCACCTCCACTAGCAGACAGGTTAGCCAGCTTGTCATATCTCACCTTACAGCACCTCCACTAGCAGACAGGTTAGCCAGCTTGTCATATCTCACCTTACAGCACCTCCACTAGCAGACAGGTTAGCCAGCTTGTCATATCTCACCTTACAGCACCCCCTCTAGCAGATAGGTTAGCCAGCTTGTCATATCTGACCTTACAGCACCTCCACTAGCAGACAGGTTAGCCAGCTTGTCATATCTCACTTTACAGCACCTCCACTAGCAGACAGGTTAGCCAGCTTGTCATATCTCACCTTAAACCCTGCAGCACCTCCACTAGCAGACAGGTTAGCCAGCTTGTCATATCTCACCTTACAGCACCTCAACCAGCAGACAGGTTAGCCAGCTTGTCATATCTCACCTTACAGCACCCCCACCAGCAGACAGGTTAGCCAGCTTGTCATATCTCACCTTAAACCCTGCAGCACCTCCACTAGCAGACAGGTTAGCCAGCTTGTCATATCTCACCTTAAACCCTGCAGCACCTCCACTAGCAGACAGGTTAGCCAGCTTGTCATATCTCACCTTAAACCCTGCAGCACCTCCACTAGCAGACAGGTTAGCCAGCTTGTCATATCTCACCTTAAACCCTGCAGCACCTCCACTAGCAGACAGGTTAGCCAGCTTGTCATATCTCACCTTACAGCACCTCCACTAGCAGACAGGTTAGCCAGCTTGTCATATCTCACCTTACAGCACCCCCACTAGCAGACAGGTTAGCCAGCTTGTCATATCTCACCTTAAACCCTGCAGCACC
The DNA here is from genome assembly GCF_022045235.1 of Haliotis cracherodii. Lineage (NCBI taxonomy): Eukaryota > Metazoa > Mollusca > Gastropoda > Lepetellida > Haliotidae > Haliotis > Haliotis cracherodii. Next base: position 18,056,956 of record NW_027266272.1, read on the forward strand.
TCCACTAGCAGACAGGTTAGCCAGCTTGTCATATCTCACCTTAAACCCTGCAGCACCTCCACTAGCAGACAGGTTAGCCAGCTTGTCATATCTCTCTTGTGAAGCAAGGAATAACTTGTGATAGTTCTGCATGTTCCTATTGGCCTCGAAGAAATGCCTGTAATTCATAAAACATATGTGAGTGTGTTATCAATACCATATCTACCAAGTATGCTAAACAGTGGTTAACTCTCCGTGATACTGTAACCATGTTACAAAATGTCATAACATACATGAGTGACAATATACCAGTACTATCACCAGAGATGGGCTTCACACATTGTAACTATGTTGAGAATTGAACCAGGGCTTCCGATGTGATGGACAAACACTTTAACCATGGGGATACCAGACCATCCCAATTTTAACATGAATGCTACATGCTGTTCATACTAATAATCCTGTGAATGAGAATGCCAGAGCAATGTCACCGCAAACAAAACAATCCACATCTCTGGTGTACATTATCAATCAGACAGTCTGTCCACTGTGTTGATCAACAATCTCAATATTATTCACACTCAACCATTGTGCTGCTGTTTTGTTTGCTACTTGTTTAACACTGTATTCACACAATATTCAAGCTATATGAGTGAGTGAAAGAGTTTGGTTTTATGCCGCTTTTAGCAATATTCCAGCAATATCACGGCGGGGGACACCAGAAATGGGCTTCACACATTGTACCCATGTCGGGAATCGAACCCGGGTCTTCAGCGTGATGAGCAAACGCTTTAACCACTAAGCTACCCGACTGCCCCTCAAGCTATATGACAACGGTCTGACTTGGTATCACAACTGCATAGATTGATGCTCATGATGTCAATCACTGGATTTTCTGGTCCAGACTTGACGTTAATATCCACGCTAGATCAACCAGCACCAAAATATATACAAACTATTAATTTAAAAAGGTGCCTGATCATTTCAGTTGACTCTTGCAACAACTATGAGGTCCTGAAATCAACATGTCTGCTTACTTCTGTGTTCTCTTCCTCTCTCTGTCGAGCTTCCTCTCCAGACTTGCCTGCTGAATCCTCAGGGTGTCCATGTTGACAAGGAGGATGTCCACAAGTTGCCCACTGAGTTGCAGGATGTCCGGCCGCGACTCAGGGCACGCTGTGATACAGCTGGAATAGATGTCCAAAGTAAAACACAGGCTGTGACTCGGGTCACGCTGTGATACAGCTGGAATAGATGTCCAAAGTAAAACACAGGCCGTGACTCAGATCAAACTGTGAGGGCCTGAATAAAACCCAAGCCTCAACTCAGGGCACACTGTGATACATCTGTAATAGAGGGCCTAAATAAAACACAGGCCTCAACTCAGGGCACACTGTGATACAGCTGGAATAGAGGGCCTAAATAAAACACAGGCTTCAACTCGGGGCACACTGTGATACAGCTGGAATAGAGGGCCTGAATAAAACACAGGCTTCAACTCGGGGCACACTGTGATACAGCTGTAATAGAGGGCCTAAATAAAAGACAAGCCTCAACTCAGGGCACACTGTGATACAGCTGGAATAGAGGGCCTAAATAAAACACAAACCTCAACTCAGGGAACACTGTGATACACCTGGAATAGAGGACCTAAATAAAACACAACCCTCAACTCAGGGTACACTTTGATACAGCTGTAATAGAGGGCTTAAATAAGACACAACCGTCAACTCAGGGCACACTTTGATATAGCTGGAATAGAGGGCCTAAATAAAAGACAAGCCTCAACTCAGGGCACACTGTGATGCAGCTGTAATAGAGGGCCTAAATAAAACCCAACCCTCAACTCAGGGCACACTTTGATACAGCTGTAATAGAGGGCTTAAATAAGACACAACCGTCAACTCAGGGCACACTTTGATATAGCTGGAATAGAGGGCCTAAATAAAAGACAAGCCTCAACTCAGGGCACACTGTGATGCAGCTGGAATAGAGGGCTTAAATAAAACACAGGCCTCAACTCAGGGCACGCTGTGATACAGCTGTAGTAGAGGGCCTAAATAAAACACAGGCCTCAACTCAGGGCACGCTGTGATTCAGCTGGAATAGAGGGCCTAAATAAAACACAAGCCTCAACTCGGGGCACGCTGTTATACAGCTGGAATAGAGGGCCTAAATAAAACACAGGCCTCAACTCAGGGCACACTGTTATACAGCTGGAATAGAGGGCCTAAATAAAACACAAGCCTCAACTCGGGGCACGCTGTGATACAGCTGGAATAGAGGGCCTAAATAAAACACAAGTCTCAACTCAGGGCACACTGTGATACAGCCGGAATAGAGGGCCTAAATAAAACACAAGCCTCAACTCAGGGCACACTGTGATACAGCTGGAATAGAGGGCCTAAATAAAACACAGGCCTCAACTCAGGGCACACTGTTATACAGCTGGAATAGAGGGTCTAAATAAAACACAGGCCTCAACTCAGGGCACACTGTTATACAGCTGGAATAGAGGGCCTAAATAAAACACAGGCCTCAACTCGGGGCACACTGTGATATAGCTGGAATAGAGGGCCTAAATAAAACACAGGCCTCAACTCAGGGCACACTGTTATACAGCTGGAATAGAGGGCCTAAATAAAACACAAGCCTCCACTCGGGGCACACTGTGATATAGCTGGAATAGAGGGCCTAAATAAAACACAAGCCTCCACTCAGGGTACACTGTGATACAGCTGGAATAGAGGGCCTAAATAAAACACAGACAGAGACTTGGGGCACACTGTGATACAACTGGAATAGATGTCCAAAGTAAAACACAGGCCCTGACTCGGGGCACGCTGTGATACAGATGTAATAGATGTCTAAAGTAAAACACAGGCTGTGATTCAGGGCACACAGCAATACAGATGTAACTAGATGTCCAAAGTAAAACACAGGCCCTGACTCGGGGCATGCTGTGATACAGATATAACTAGAGGGCCTAAATAAATCCCAAGCCCCAACTCAGGGCACACTGTGATACAGCTGGAACAGAGGGCTAATGTTAGGCCAGGGCTGACTCCAGGCACGTGATACAGCTGGAATAGAGGGCTAATGTTAGGCCAGGGCTGACTCCAGGCACGTGATACAGCTGGAATAGAGGGCTAATGTTAGGCCAGGGCTGACTCCAGGCACGTGATACAGCTGGAATAGAGGGCCTAAATAAAACACAGGCCTCAACTCAGGGCACACTGTTATACAGCTGGAATAGAGGGTCTAAATAAAACACAGGCCTCAACTCAGGGCACACTGTTATACAGCTGGAATAGAGGGCCTAAATAAAACACAGGCCTCAACTCGGGGCACACTGTGATATAGCTGGAATAGAGGGCCTAAATAAAACACAGGCCTCAACTCAGGGCACACTGTTATACAGCTGGAATAGAGGGCCTAAATAAAACACAAGCCTCCACTCGGGGCACGCTGTGATATAGCTGGAATAGAGGGCCTAAATAAAACACAAGCCTCAACTCAGGGCACACTGTGATACAGCTGGAATAGAAGGCCTAAATAAAACACAGACAGAGACTTGGGGCACACTGTGATACAACTGGAATAGATGTCCAAAGTAAAACACAGGCCCTGACTCGGGGCACGCTGTGATACAGATGTAATAGATGTCTAAAGTAAAACACAGGCTGTGATTCAGGGCACACAGCAATACAGATGTAACTAGATGTCCAAAGTAAAACACAGGCCCTGACTCGGGGCATGCTGTGATACAGATATAACTAGAGGGCCTAAATAAATCCCAAGCCCCAACTCAGGGCACACTGTGATACAACTGGAACAGAGGGCTAATGTTAGGCCAGGGCTGACTCCAGGCACGTGATACAGCTGGAATAGAGGGCTAATGTTAGGCCAGGGCTGACTCCAGGCACGTGATACAGCTGGAATAGAGGGCTAATGTTAGGCCAGGGCTGACTCCAGGCACGTGATACAGCTGGAATAGAGGGCTAATGTTAGGCCAGGGCTGACTCCAGGCACGTGATACAGCTGGAATAGAGGGCTAATGTTAGGCCAGGGCTGACTCCAGGCACGTGATACAGCTGGAATAGAGGGCTAATGTTAGGCCAGGGCTGACTCCAGGCACGTGATACAGCTGGAATAGAGGGCTAATGTTAGGCCAGGGCTGACTCCAGGCACGTGATACAGCTGGAATAGAGGGCTAATGTTAGGCCAGGGCTGACTCCAGGCACGTGATACAGCTGGAATAGAGGGCTAATGTTAGGCCAGGGCTGACTCCAGGCATGTGATACAAGGTGTTACAAGTTCCTTACAACTCACCTCCTGATGGTAGACCTCAGCCTCTCTGAGTAGTCTTCCTCTGGAATGGGTGTATAGTCCGCCTCCACGATCTGGAAACAAACATTTCACAAAGTTATGACTGAAATCAACAAGATTACTCTTTCTTTTGTTTGAGACTGTTCATTCTACTGCTAACCTTAGGGAATTGAAGGAATCTTAGCGGAGATTTCTTACTGTTCTTACTGCTTCTAGGTCATCCTCCATTATTCTACACCAATTCATTTCTAATATATGGCCATTTGAAGGACCTGTTCAAAGTAGATTCAAAGTTTTCAAAGCTCGATTGCCACATTCAAGCCATTCCCTCACAGGCAGCTTGGGTTGTATAATCCCCAGGGAGCGGAGAATGAAAATCAAGTGCACATTGATCCATGGACCGGGGTAATAATGCGCTTGATATTCAGCATGGAAAAAGTCATACAGATGGACTAGTATTATCTTGCACACTTTGTAAGCATTACAGAACACCCTCCTACCTTTGTGGCGAGGGTGAGCATGTTGTTGCTGAAGAAAGGTGGGTTGAGTGTACACATCTGGTACAAGATACATCCCAGGGCCCACATGTCCGCTTTCTCCCCGTACGGCTGGTTCTGAACTATCTCCGGGCTGCAATACCAACAAAACATGTCACAACAAAGTCAACATCAGCTGATAGGATTATGTTCTGAAACTTGTACTTTCATTCACCAGATGTCTAAATAAAAATATTAGTGCTTCAGGGCTGCAATAAAACACAAGATCACCAGGTTATAGGTCTATCAGATTTTCTATGACTGATGTCGACGAACTCCCTATGAATATACTATTGTCCCTACAACTGATGTCAACCAACTCACCATGAATACAGTATTGTCCCCACAACTGATGTCAACCAACTCACCATGAATACAGTATTGTCCCAACAACTGATGTCAACCAACTCACCAAGAATATAGTATTGTCCCCACAACTCATGTCAACCAACTCACCATGAACACAGTATTGTCCCCACAACTGATGTTTACCAACTCACCATGAATATAGTATTGTCCCAACAACTGATGTCATCTTGCTGCAGTCACTTCTCTTCTGTTTGGCTAACCCAAAGTCAGCTAACAAAATAAAATAGACATGTTTCAGGTAAGACTCACCATGCTTAGCATATAATCTTGCAAACTTTTCATTGTCAATGATTTTATGGCTTTAGTCATTTACTGTCCCAAATGGCTGATTTTAATGAGTTTCATCTATATTTATTTATAACATAAAGATTGATTACAAACAATTTTGATCTGAGGGTAAGGTGAGAATATTTCATGTCAAATTTCAGAACAGGTTCTTGAGCTTACATTGCCAAGAAGGATCCCCTTACAGGGATAATTCTAGGGTAGGGCCTTATGCTCATAGTACCTAAATTTGAAAAAAGGCCCACATTTTCAAATACAATGGGGCATTTTAACATAGTGCTGTATGGGCGTACTTCTGGAATATTTGAAATTTTCACATAAAGGGCCCATGTTAGAAAATTCAAAGTCAACCCTGCCCTTATGGTGAGGTGAGGAGAAATTGGGTTTAACGTCGCGTTCAAGATTATTGCACTTATATAGCGACGTGCATGCACGTGTGTGTGTGGTTGCTTGTACTAGTCCGGACTGATGCCGATTTATAGTGCTACCATGCCACAGTTTAACATGAATACATCACTCAGACACAGTATACTGACTCCGAGCCGACCAGTCCTTGTTTTAACCCCTTAATGCTGAGTGCCAGACAGGGTAACAAGTACCATCTCTTAATGTCTTTTGGTATTACGCGGCCGGGGATCGAACCCCAGACCTTCCGCACTCCGGTCGGACGCTCTACCTCTAGACCACGGAGGCGGTTCCTGCCCTTAAGGATCTGCCACTGTGTGACTGATGTTTGTACAAAAGTTCAACTTCCTTCAACTTACTGAAGGTGACCTTGTCATTCTCCCCGAGCATGATGTTGTTGGGGGTGAGGTCTCGATGGACGATTCCCTTCTCCTTGTGCAGATATCTCAGTGCCAGCACCATCTACATCAACAACAACAACATCACCATCAGATACCAACACAGACATTGTACCCAGTGACTGAACTCAGGGTCTTGGATTCCATAAGGTATGCTACTGTAGGATTGAATCAGTGACCCGAATGGTTTAATATTTGGTTTATGACATGTACACTTGACTTTAACACTGAATTTCAAAAATGATAACGGTATAAATATTTGAGGATGAAATGCAAAGTCATTGAATTCAGATGATTCACTCCGAAATGGACCCCTCATTGTGAAGATCTGAGGACGCCTCTCCCTAGGTCGCATCAGGTGCAAACTGAGCAACCTTTGACCACCCAATCTCAGGGGTAGAAACAGACAGTTTAAGTCTACTAGTCCTTACAATGATAAGATATAACCTTAAAAAGGGGCAATTTCTACTAGTCCTCATGAAACCTTAACTATTGGCCAGTTTGGCAAGGACTACAGGACTAGTGCTAATTTCTAACGCTGCAATCCAATGAAAGATACGTAGGGTCATGAGTCATTCAAATGTCAGCTTCTAAAAATGAGTCGACTTCATTTTTTACCACCTCAATTCGGAAATTTTTATCTTTGCAAGAGAAAACACACACATAACACAATTATTCTTTTGATGGCCTTGGATTGTCATTCACAAAACTCTCATTCAGGGGGAAGACATTGTATTTTCATACCTGCATAAATATATTCCAAATCCTGGTTTCCTGAAACTTTTCCTTTTTCTCCTTGAGTGAGTTGAAATGTTCCCCGAGTGGAGCGCCCTCTATCAGCTCCATGACAATGTAGAGTCGATCACCTGCACACAGTACCAGATCATGATGTAGGCGCTCAGCTGACATTCTCAAGAATACAGAATAACTGCCCAATTATGACCTGTGTTCTTGTTCAGCACAAGGAATACCAAACAAAAATGAAAACGCTACAGTAAAAACAAAATTGGATGAAATTCTATAATAGATTTATTGTGGCCTTATGAGACCAGAAAGTGATATTTTCCTCTGCATGTTGCTTAATGCCACACTCAACAATTTTCCAGACAATGCAGTGATCAAAATTGTGAGGAACGATCCACGCCATCTGGGTACAATGACACACCCTCATTTAAGTCAAGTAACTAAGTTGCTGACCCGTGAAGATCCAGGGTAGAATACGTCTTCAGCAATCCATGCTTGCTGTAAAAGGCGACTAACGGGATCGGGTGGTCAGACTCGCTGTCTTGGTTGATGCATGTCATTGTATCCCAATTGTGTGGATCGATGCTCATGATGTCAGTCACTAGATTGTCTGGTCCAGACTCGATTATTTACAGACTGCCGTCATATGTCTGGAATATTGCCTTGTGCGACATTAAAAAACAAACAAACTAACACTAAGTTGCCAATTCCCACCACATCTTCTCAAAGGGAGGGGCGGTCGGGTAGCCTAGTGGTTAAATCGTTCGCTCGTCACTCACTCACTCCCTCCTCAGGGGGAGATGTTTTCCTTTACAACAACATAAGGCTGAGTCTACTCACACTCCACGAAGGTCTTGCAGTATCTGACGATGTTTGGGTGGCGGAGCTCTTGTCGGATGATGTTCAGCTCGTTCTGGATCTCACCAACACTCTCTTCCTTCTCCTTCGCATTCTTCCCGAATGCCGAGTGCTGCAGATTCAGCTGCACAGAACAAACATGATGTTAATGCCTGGACAGCTCAGCACTTAGGAGAAAAACTGAACTAGATCCACTTGGTTATGGACTAGTGAATACCCATATAACTTACCGTTTGCTTGCTATGCTTACATAAATATGGAACATAACGAATAGGGTATTGAATGCCAAGTCTTTTGGTGTTGAGAATACTTAGCTAGTAATGTATTCATATGCAGAGAAAAGTCTGTGGGACTTCTGGGTTTCAACAATGTTTCCCAACCAATCAGATTGTAGCATACACTCCCATTCCATTTAGAATGTGCCTTTAATGTGTAGGTATGTATCTTTGTTATGTAATACCTCCTTCAAGTGTACTGGGCTTGAGATATATTTTTGCTAGTTTGTTTGTTCTCCACTTTCAGTGAAATTAAGATGGCATGACTTTCATAATAATTTAGAATACATGGTATGATGAATAGACAGAGCTGCCTGATAAACATAGGGGTATATGTTTGTTTGTTTGTTTGTTTCTTTGTTTGCACTCAGCAATTGTGCAGATATAGGACAGCGGTCTGTAAATAATTGTGTCTGGGTTAGACAATCCAGGGATTGACATCATGAGTGATTGTGAGTGATTGTGAGTGATTGTGAGTGAGTGAGTGAGTTAGGTTTAATGCCGCTTTTAACACAGTATTCCATTTTTATCATGGCGTGTCAGCTTAATGTGGGAGGAAAGCCTGAGGTGATGCAGGTCTTAGACATTTACCAGTTCGGTGAAACCCACGAGCATGGGTATGGTGCTGACAAACCTAGAACCATAATGGGGGCTAACCGGGATTCGAACCCACAATTTCAGGCATGTCCAAGGGACGCAACTCTGCACAGAGAATTGCAGCGCCTTAGATGACTGGGTCACCCGGGCCCCCTTGATATCATGAGCATCTATCTACATAACTGGAATACAATTACATATATATCAACCAAGACAGTGAGTGAGTCTGACCACCCAATCGCGTTAGTCGCCTCTAACCACAAGCATGGGTTGCACTAGTTTTGCAATAGTGTTTCTAACTACAGCAATGCTATTGTAATAGTACAAATACCTTCATCAGTCATTCCTACTAAGGACTATCACAGCACTTATACAGTAGGATTAACTATTACACCCCAACCAAGTTCACCTCTCACCAAGTGCACAGACACCTACCTCCTTCAAGGCCAGGAAGGTCTGTCCGGCAGACCTCTTCTTGACCTTGAACACCGACCCAAAAGCTCCGCTCCCCAACAACTCAAATACTGCGTAGTCACCGATATATTTGGAGGCTGATCGCTCCTGATTTGTATCGCAGATGTTTTCTCGGATCTCTTCTATCTGATCTTTCTGTAATCACAAACATACCATTAATGAGTGAGTGAGTGAGTGAGTGAGTGAGTGAGTGAGTGAGTGAGTGAGTATGGTTTTACGCCACTTTTAGCAATATTCCAGCAATATCACGGTGGGGGGACACCAGAAATGGGCTTCACACGTTGTACCCATGTCCGGAATCGAACCCGGGTCTTCGGCGTGATGAGCGAACGCTTTAACCACTAGGCTACCCGACCGCCCTGTTCCCATGGGAATCCTCTAGGTAACAATGTCCAGGTTTCACAAACCATGATGGCATTGCACTGTTAATGAGGCCAGGGCTGATAATGTTTTATTCTTTCAAGTCAAGCCCACTTTGTATATATACCTTACACAAAACATTAGGGATCATAAATATTTGTGTGTTCAGTCTTCTCTACAAAAAAAACAAACCCCAAATCATTCAACATGTTCAAGATCCCTAACCTTTTTAGGTCAGTTTATGTTCGCAGCAATAATCGCCGGGTTTCTGGGTTAACAAGGTCCGGACTAATGAAGTTCCACTGTACATGAAATAAAATGTTGCAAGGTTTTCCTAACATTCATCAATTGTTACATAAACATGAATTGTGTCACATAAACACGAATGGTGTCATAAAAACATTGAATTGTGTCACATAAACATGAATTGTGTCACATATACCTTGAATTGTGACACATAAACATGTCATAAGGTTTGCCTAATATTCATGAATTGTCACATAAACATGAACTGTGTCACATAAACCTTGAATTGTGTCACATAAACATGAATTGTGTCACATAAACATTGAATTATGTCACATAAACATGTGGTAAGGTTTGTCCAACATACATGAATTGTCACATTAACCTTGAATTGTGTCAGATAAACATGAATTGTGTCAAATAAACCTTGAATTGTGACAAATAAACATGAATTGTGTTACATAAACATTGATTTGTGTCACATAAACCTGTGGTAAGGTTTGCCCAACATACATGAATTATTACATAAACATGAATTGTGTCACATTAACATGAATTGTGTCACATTAACATGTGGTAAGGTTTGCCCAACATACATAGTATCGTATCCACAGTAAGCATCTTCTTACATTTTTCTCAAATTTTGTCCCAAGTGTTACAGCATTCCATCAATTCATGGAACTCGTACATTCATGGAATATCATTACTTACTGGCAAACTGTTCATCTTGTGTACAAGTTTCTTGTAGGCTGAGAGATCCTTGTTGTAATGTCCTACATCAATAAATATCTCGTACAGTTTGGGCGGGAACAGACACTTGAACAGACGACGATTCCTCTCCATACTGAACAGGAACCTCAGAGCTCGGAATGCATTTCTCTGGGGAAGAAAAGTGACTCCAGGGTTAGAAACTAACAGTTTTTGTCCACTTGTCCTTATAATTATAACATATAGCAAAACCCTTAAAATTGGCCAATTTCCACTAGTCCTTAGGATACCTTTACTATTGGGCAGTTTGGTAAGGACTACAGGACTAGTACCAATTTCTAACGCTAGACTCATGCAATAAATCCTTTCAAACTGGGGCTTAATGCTATTTTCCAATGTATAATGAAGCATGTCATCTTAATGTGGGAGGAATGCCTGAAGTGATGCAGGTCCTAGATGATAACCACTTTGGTGAAACCCTTTGTGCTGACAAACCAAGAATCAAAATCAGGGCAAATCTGGAATTTGAATCTACAAACACATTGCCTTATGCTGGCACTGGGCAAAGATAGCAATGCTCAACACGTTTCAGACAACCACACATTACACAATTTGTCTCAATGTAGGCTTTCTTTGTTCCCTTACACCTCAGTTTGATGAAATACACCATTTAAGTATTTCCTACCAAACATTCATTCTTTATGTGAATCATATGCACACAGTTGCTTTGAACAGTTTGTTTAAATTGAAACAAAACAAGACAAAAAGTGAGCAGGGCTCACTAATACCCCCAACTTTGACTGCAACATATTCAAGTTCAAAACATGTAAAAAGAAATATTTTGTCAGAAAAGATGTCCTCGGAAGGAAGGACAGACAGATGGAATTCTTTTGTATAACTATATACCCCCAGCCCTTTTAGGTCAGAGGTATAACAAAATATACAAAATAATATACCTCTCAATTTATTTTTGTTAGATCAAATTATTAATTATTTATTGATGTGGTCTCATACTGTTCAAAAACAAAGGTGTATACAAAACAAAATAGCTCTCAATTTATTTTGTTAGATCAAAGTATTAATTATTTAATAATGTAGTCTCATACTGTTCGAAAACAAAGGTGGGACATACCTGTAATTTTTCGACCGTCTTGGATTCCTTGTGTCCAGCTTCATGAGGCAGGATGAGCAGGCCAAGGGAGTAGACGCCATTAGCCTGTACAATCTGTTGAGCGTTGGTATCATTCAGGACCAGCTCCGTCAACGCCGCACAGCATGCTGAGACAGGGGCAATGCACAAATTATAGACCACATGGGAGAACAGACACCTAAACTTAGCGAGAAAACTGGGCAATGAGTTGTTTTGTAAATTTCAATGGGTACTTCGTGTTAAAATTTGTATTTGTGTTTGCTGTATAACACCGCAATAAGTCAGCAATAGTCCAGGTACATCACAGAAGGCTGTTAAATCAAATGTGGGTCAGACAAACAAGTGGTTGATAAGTAGCGTATCACACTGTCATTGTACAATGACACACTAGCAACAAACTTGCCAAGTATGACCTCCCGGTTAATTATCGCTGCCTCTTATGACAAGCGTAGGTTATCATGGTAATCTGGGACCAATTCTAAACTGGAATCTCAATGGCGTTTTAAAAAGAAAAAGAAAAGTTACCTGATTTGAGGTCATACTGCCTGTACATGATTTCCTCTTGCTGAAAAGAAAACAATCAAATTTATTGGAATAATTAACAGAATCATGCACTAAGATAACCATAAAACAATGAGTGAGAAATGAAAAGTGAGTTGCAAAACATACTTCCAATACAACAGTATTGAGTGATGGGCATATTCAACAATGGGCATGTTGCGAGCGGATGGTTAAATACTGAACCCATAGCCACTATCGATGTGGCTAGAATCATACCAATCCCTAAACATGTTAAATGATAACAAGTGGATGAAAAAAAGCTTGAGTTGATGTGAACAATTAGCTGAGAGTTACCTTTCCTTTTATAGGTCGCAGCTAAGGATTATCTTTCCTTGTACATGTCTCCAAAGAGTTATCTTTCCATGCCATTTCCCCACTCATAAAAAACACAGCAGCAAGTAGATATCCCACATGTTAATAAGCTGGTATGAGATACCATATGCCGCAGTTTTAACATGAATTCCCTACTCAGGCACAGCATACTGACTCCAAGCCGACCAGTCCTTGTTTAAGCCCCTGAATGCTGAGTGCCAGGCATGGTATCAACAAGTACCATCTTTAAATGTTTTTTTGGTTTGACGCGACCAGGGATCAAATCCCCGTCCTTCCGCTCTCTGGGCAGTCTGTTGTATCAGAGCAAAATATTTGTAATGAGACTGACAAAACAGTGACAAACGTAAGCTTCTTGTTTTACACGCAATCAGGAATCTTCCAGATTTTTTACAATGCATTACTTTAAATTATATCGGGACTTGGCAAACCAATGGTTGACAGCAGGAGCAATGATCCATGCCATACAGAAGCACAATCACGCAGGATTATAATTTTAGTCAGCAGTTTCAAACTAGGGGTTACTGGGGACCAATTGCTTCCCAGAACTGAAATTATAAGAACTGTCATTCTTGTGCAACAAACTGTATTAACATGCATTCTAGGATGGTTACATTTCAAAGTGATCAACTTGTGCAAGGTTGAAAGATCACAGGCAAACACTGTTCATAGGTAGGGGATTGAGTGAGTTAGCTTTTAACAGTATTCCAGCTATATCTGGCATGTCAGCTTAATGCGGGAGGATTTGAACCTTCAATCATAGGTTTCTGGCATGCCCAAGGGACGCAACTCTACACAGTGAATTGCGGCGTCTTAGACAAATGGGCCATCCATTTGGGGGCAAGATGCAAAGGCTTCTGTTTACTTATATCATCACTAAAATACAGGCAATATAATTGTAAATTATATTTTCCTTTTTTAAAATCTCATGCACTCCAATACACTGATAAATGCAGCATAAATTCCAAAGACATGTTAAATTTGAGCAAAAAGCAATGTTAAATTAGAGCAAAAAGCAATGTTTCAGTCCCATAAGTGAAGTTCTTAAATCTTATTAAAATCAGATCTCAGTTCTTGCTATTGCTAAACAAGACCTGAGGCTATCCCATTATGGGTCACGTCAGAACGACCTTTCATCTGACCAATCAGAGAGTTGCTTATAACCAGATTCAGAAAGTGACAGTCAGGATGTTTTGTTTTCTGATCATTCAGAAAATGGTTAACATGTGTGGGCTGTACAACTGATTCTGTCCAATCGTCTATCTCTCACATCAAGGAGTCAAACATTTCGAACAGAAGAGTGAGTTTGGTTTTACGCCACTTTTAGCAATATTCCAACAATATCACGACAGGGGACACCAGAAATGGGCTTCACACACTGTACCCATGTCGGGATTCAAACCTGGGTCTTCATCGTGACGAGCAAACGCTTTAATCACTAGGCTACCCGACTGCCCCTTCGAACAGAAGAGACTTTCCATACAATCTCGGCAATCTGCTAAGACATTCCAGAATTTTCATTTGTTCAGTTTTCAAATTTGGAATGGATATTTTTCAAAGCGTAGACTTGAATGGAAATCACCAGTTTTGAACCAGTGCTGTAAAGCTCGAGAAAGCTGCTTCTTGATTGGCCAATGTCAACTTTACGTTAAGTCACTTAATTGGTCGGTCAAAGTTCATGAAAGGTCATTCTGAATGAATATATCACAAAGCGCCTCAATGCACAAGATCTGTTACCAATACAAAAAGTTCAAGGGTTTGTTAGCACATGGGTAGAAAATGAATTAGTAAATGCTTAAAATATAATGTTACACACCAGGAAACAGGCCTGTGAGATGTGCCCACCTCATCATTAACCACACAGCAATTAATCACAGCACACCATCCCCCTGTATGCAAGCCAACCAAGCACACACCCGACAACCAAGGCACATGATTCTCACCTTGGTCTTACCACGCTTCGCCCGGCCATAATCCTCCATACCCTGGTGAGGTGGGATGACATATATTGAAATGGTAGGTTGGTTTGGTTGGTTTGTTGTTTAACACCGCACTCAGCAATATTCCAGCTATATGACGGCGGTCTGTAAATAATCCAGTCTGGACCAGACAATCCAGTTATTGATATCATGAGTATCGATCCATGCAATTGGGATCGATGACATGTATCAACCAAGTCAGCGAGCATGACCACCCGAATCCGTTAGTCGCCTTTTACGACAAGCATAGTCGCCTTTTACGGCAAGCAAGGGTTCCTGAAGACCTATTCTACCTGAATCTTCACGGGAGTGAAATGGTAGGTACTTTTCCATATGCAACTAAGTTAGTACTAATAGTCTGCAACCTATGCCACTAGTAAAATTCTGTTTCATCTAGCAAGCTCAGCTAATAATAAACCCTATTATTACACTAAAATCTAATATGTAGGTCCCTAGTTGCCTAGATGGGAGCACTAATTATTAATTTTACAAACCAAATTTTTTCGCAAATATATTCAAAATCAATAAACAAATATTTCACTTTATCTGTTCAGAAGTGTTTTTATGTCAAACAAAACTGTACAATTACCTGTTTTAAATGTCTTGTTTCTTGCATTCATTACTGAAAATCTTCATGAAACAATTACCGGTATTGCTGATTAGCTAATACTATGTATAGGCTGACTTACTGTTTCTACACCTACCTCGGCATCTAAGATGGCTGGAGTTCTGCCATGTATTCCAGCACTTGCCATTGCACCGTCACTAGCCTCTGATCTCTCCGTCACAAAGGTACGGTCACTGAAACGCAATACATTTCTTGATTATCTCCCCCTGGAATTAATAAAGCAGCTAACCATGCTAACTGTGAATACCAAGACACTTGTTTACCTAGAACTGGTAGAAACAATATGGCTACCAATTAGAGAAGTAGCATACAGAATGCAATCAAGGTCTAGGAGTGTGAGTGAGTGAGTTAGGTTTAACACCGCTTTTAACATATTCCAGTTATATCACGGCATGTCAGCTTAATGTGGGAGGAAAGCCCGAAGTGATGCAGGTCTCAGACGGTTACCACTTCGGTGAAACCCTCAAGCATGGGTATGGTGCTGACAAACCTAGGGCATAATCGGGGCGAACCGGAATTCGAACCACAATCATAAATTTCTGGCGTGTCCAAGGGACGCAACTCTGCTCAACGAAACGCGGCGCCTTAGACGACTGGGCCCCCTCATGGTCTAGGACACTTATAAACCATCTAAATGCAAGAAATAACAGAAAAAAAGAAAACATCGAGATATCTTATGGTGAAACAATACAGTGTGTCGCGGTATAAAAGGAATGTGATCAAAGCGTCGTGAGAAAGAAACGTGCAGCATAGACAAAACTAAGTCATGACATCTAAAATTGAACACTTGCTCTCATCACCTGCCCCGGTGGCCAAGTGGGAAAACAGTAGGTTACAAAACTTAACACAATATGTGAGGTTGCAGATTTGATTCCCGCCATCCATAATGAACAAGTTACATTTCTTATCTGGATATTAGAAGATTTGATGTTTGAAACAGTAAGTCCAAATTCCATCTACTACTCAAATCATCAGGTCTTACTAGGAAAAAGTAAATCCACATTCAAGGTCTTACTAGGAAAAAGTAAAACAACATTCAAGGTCTTACTAGGAAAAAGTAAAACAACATTCAAGGTCTTACTAGGAAAAAGTAAAGCATCCCAAGAGGTTATTACAAGATAGAAAGATTTATACAATACAATAGACAAAAGTGGCAGTAGATTTATAAGTTGTAATCAGTGCCATGTGTGAAACTTGAAGATCTGCATGGCCACTTACTGTAGCAGAGAGAGGAGCAGAGGGATCCCGCCCAGCTGTCGGATGTCGCTGCTGGTGTCCGTGTCCGAGCACAGCTGGACAATACACCACACCACATGCCATAACAGGTTCACGTTGTCCGAGTGTAGCTGGCTGCAAGTGTATTGAGATCTCTCACAATGGTTTCATACTAGTGGAATGATGTGAATTCACATCGGAGATGTTCAAATATTAATTAATTGGCTTTTTGATCCACAAAACACAAATTTCACACGAGGTAAATTATAACTTTGAGAACTGTCATTTTGAATTGAAAATTATAACATGAAACGGATGTTATTACCTGAGCAGGATCGGCACCCCGTCGTACAACCTGACCAGGTCCCTACTTTGAGCATCAGCACACAGATACCGTAATAGACTAGCTGCCAGTCTGAAACATACACCAGATAGAACTGAAATGCAGCTACCTAGAAGTCCTTCATAAACATAAGGGAAAACAGCTTTATGTATTTAGTAGTGAAATAATACATTTGAAATCCAGCTCAAGTGAAATAATACAGCGATAGAAACTAACAGTTTTAGACCACTAGTCCTTATAATGGTAACATATAGCAAAACCCTTAAAAGGGCCAATTTCTACTAGTCCTTAGGATACCTTTACTATTGGGCAGTTTGGCAAGAACTCTAGGACTAGTGCCAATTTATAACGCTGTAATATTTGATGTAGCAGTATCACTTGGGGAACATGTGGTTTTTGTTCTTATGTATACCACTTCTAAATGCCCATCAAAGTTTTCATATTGTTCCTGTTTCAAAATCAGCTGTTCATAATGTCTAACAACACTTACTTTTTTGACAACGTATCATACTCCTGTATGAAGCGTAGAAGTATCTCTATACAGTAGCTGAGTTCACCAATCAACTGCCTTGGCTTCGGGCTGGAATACAAATGGTTTCAATGTGAAAAGTCTGTGAGACATGAAGATGGCGGTCACTAAGTTAAAACAGTACTGAATCAATAACTTTCCTTGATAAAGACAACAGTTCTCAAGCACTTAGTCCTGTCAGTTTGACTCAAGTAAACTAAATGTTTTGTCGGAGAGTCTCTCTGTCCAGTTATTCCCTTTACCATGTTTACACAGCTCATTAATAGGAGTATTATGACAAATGCTTCTTCTCATACAGTGTTTCATGATGTATCATCCATCTCTTAAAAGGATGTCTACTAGTCTGTATTCAAAGTATTTAACTTTTTCCTCAATACAAATTCTAAAACATAGATGATTTAATTTAGTGTTTAAAACAAAGGAGTGAGTGGGTAAGGTTTAACGCCGCTTTTAGCAATATTCCAGCAATATCACATTGGGGGGACACCAGAAATGGGCTTCACACATAGTACCCATGTAGGGAATACCCGGGTATTAGGTGTGACGAGTGAATGCTGTAACCACTAGGCTACCCCACCGCCCCTGAAATTAAGGATGAACCTGGAGTCTTTGAGGTTTGCTTAGTATTTGACTTTAGAGACCCCTAAACCTTTAACTTTCAGCAAAAGGCCAATGACAAGGACCCCTTGACCTTCAAGGAGTGTCTGTTTCAATAAGTTCAAAAACACATTGCTGTTTGTTTTGTTTGTTTAACGCCGCACTCAAAAATATTACAGCTATATGACAGCGGCATGTAAGTAATCGAGTCTGGAACAGATAATCCAGTGATTGATATCATGAGCATAGGTCCACACAACTGGGATACGATGACATGCATCAACCAAGTCAGCGAGCCTGACCACCCGATCCCGTTAGTCGCCTCTTACGACAAGCATAGTCGCCTTTTATGGCAGGCATGGGTTGCTGAAGACCTATTCTACCCTGGATCCGCCCACCTGCAAATGAAAACTGTAGGCTTACTAATTTAATTTACGTAATGTTTACCTCTGAGCAAGTCCGATGAGAGCATACAGAGAGGAATGGAGAACGAACACATCGCTAGCAGCCAGCAGGAGAACCAGGGTCTGTAGGGGAGACATCAGCAACATACAACACATAATATAAGTGTCAAATGGGCATCAAGAACATTATCTTAAAGGGGTATTTTTCAAACTGTAGTAACCATTTGAGTTAATAATGACTAAATTCATGAAGTAAGTCAACCATGTATTTCGGAATTCTAATATTGAATTGTATCACATCCATCAATTTTCAAATTGCAGAACATTGTGGATTGTTCATCTTGCTCCCATGAACATGATGAAGACTGATTAATCAATTCTAAACTCAGTCACGAAGCATAGATTGCAGACAGGGAAACAGTACCCACCTGATGGGCTTCACAAGCCACCAGCCACTCCCTCTGTTCTGTCACTGCTGACAACTTCTGGAATATATCTGGAGGGAAGACAACCAAATTACTACATGAGTGAGTGAGTGAGTGAGTGGCTGAGGGAGGGAGAGACATACGCAGCAACAGTGGACCATTAACGGGGACACATACATAGCAATAGTGGACTATTAATGGGGTCCCATACAGAGTAATAGGGGACTATTAATGGGGACCCATACATAGTAATAGGGGACTATTAATGGGGACCCATACATAGCAATAGGGGACCATTAATGGGGACCCATACATAGCAATAGGGGACTATTAATGGGGACCCATACATAGCAATAGGGGACTATTAATGGGGACCCATACATAGCAATAGGGGACCATTAATGGGGACCCATACATAGCAAAAGTGGACTATTAACGGGAACCCATACATGCTGCTAACCAAGGAACCATGTTTCCATAAACTGAAATAAAGTTAGGGCACAGCCACTAGCAGTCTACTGTTTCCTGATTGGCTGATAACAGAGTGGGCGTGGCTTGTGTCGCATTATGGCACTGAACAAGATGGCACCAATTTCATATTGCTGTCTACATGGTCTACAGCTGTTTTGTGTTACCGATAAAATAAGCAGTCTGTGAACTTATTATTGTGAATTGACTTCAAAATATTTTTGCGGTTATGGAAGTATAAAATGTAAATAAGGTACCACAGGGAAAGGATATGTTGAAATATTGTTTGAGGAGCTATGAACAGTATCACATATGGCATAATGCTGATATCGCATATTATTACACCTCTATTGTCAAACTGCAACTTACTTGTCATCTCCTTTAGTATCTCCAGCAGGAAGGGTTCATCCCCAAACCTCAGGTAGCTGTCAGTTGCCTTCTTGAAATGCTGTGCACAAACAAAAGATAAATGCGTTTAAAGCACTACCATGTAATACCCATTAATGGGGAACAATATATAGCAATAGTGGACCATAAATGGGGACACATACATAGCAATAGTGGACCAATAACGGGGAACAATATGTAGCAATAGTGGACCATTAATGGGGACACATACATAGCAAGAGTGGGCCATAAATGGGGACACATACATAGCAATAGTGGACCAATAACGGGGAACAATATGTAGCAATAGTGGACCATTAATGGGGACACATACATAGCAAGAGTGGACCAATAACGGGGAACAATATGTAGCAATAGTGGACCATTAATGGGGACACATACATAGCAAGAGTGGACCAATAACGGGGAACAATATGTAGCAATAGTGGACCAATAATGGGGAACAATATGTAGCAATAGTGGACCATTAATGGGGACAGATACATAGCAATAGCGGACCATTAATTGGGAAACTTACGCAGCAACAGGGGACCATTAATAGAGACACATAGCAAAAGTGGATCATTAAAGGAGACACATACTCAGCAATTGGGGGCCATTAATAGGGATACATATGTAGCAATAGCAGACCATTAATTGGGACCCATACGTAGCAAAAGTGGACCATTAATGGGGACCCATACGTAGCAAAAGTGGATCATTAATGGGGACCCATACAAAGCAATAGGGGACCATTAATAGGGACCCATACATAGCAATAGGGGGCCATTAATAGGGACCCATACATAGCAATAGGGGGCTATTAATCATGTTAATAGGGACCCATACAAAGCAATAGGGGACCATTTATCATGTTAATAGGGACCCATACAAAGCAATAGGGGACCATTAATAGGGACCCATACATAGCAATAGGGGGCCATTAATAGGGACCCATACAAAGCCATAGGGGGTCATTAATAGGGACCCATACAAAGCAATAGGGGTCATTAATAGGGACACATACGCAGCAATAGGGGGCCATTGATAGGGACCCATACAAAGCAATAGGACAGCTATATGACAGAAGTCTGTAAATAATCGAGTCTGGACCAGACAATCCAGTGAGCAATGGTCCACACCGCCTGGGTACGATGACCGAGCCTGGCCACCTGATCCATTTGTACACCTCTTAGCACCAGCATAGGTTGCTGGGAACCAATTCTAACCTGGAATCCATGGGACTGTGGTATTTAAGGCTACAATATATTAATTATTAGATTTTCAGCTTGGGACTTGGGGCAGAATATCAGCCTCTGAGCCATGATTTCATCCAAATTTATAAAAAATGTAACAATGTACATGATGTAAGGTGGGAGATATTTTAAAATCTTGTGAATGTGATCAAGGCATTTGTGAACATTAATGTCCACCAATGTGATTTACATGAAGCATGAATGTTTGGCATATTTGTGAGGACTATGTACCAAGATGTATAGAGTACATATCATCAAATGAAGGAAAAGGGAACTTCAATTTCCTCGTCTGTAAACATACTCGGGGTCAATAATAGTGAGTGGGGCAGGTGGTTTGATAGTGAGGCAGGCGTGTTGAAAATTTCATATTTCATTTATTACGACATAGCATATAGGAGGAATAAACTGACCTCCGACAGGTGCTTGACGCCTCCTAGCTGAAAAAACTGTTTCTGATATGTGGAGTCACGCATCAGGATCCTGACACAGATCAAAACACGGAGAACATTTTCAGGAGGAGCTCGAATCGTCCACTCACTGAAAATGAAATGAAAATGGATGCAGACAATGAACTGAAACTGCTATTTTCAGGCATGTTCAAAGACATGTCACATTTTCCCTGTGCTGGTGACGGGACAGTGGGGTAGCATTGTGGTTAAAGCGTTGGCTCGTCACGCCGTAGACTCAGGTTTGATTCCCTACATGGGTATGAAGTGTAAAGCCCATTTTCCAGTGTCCCGACTGTGATATTGCTGGAATATTGCTAAAAGTGGTGTAAAACCCTACTCACTCACTCACTGTACTGGTGGCATACATGCAACTTCCTTCTGTGTGGAGCATAAGGATAAGTACTCCATTTCCTGTGAGTAGTTGTGTTGAAACTCTACTAGATAATAAGTGTGAGTGTAAGCCCCTTTACTGTAAATGTGGGCCATTCCGCTATTCTGATAGGGGTATATTGATAAATCTTACACAGGGGCGCTGTGAAACAATCAAATGTGTAACAGACAAACACTTGAACATGATGAAAAGGGAACTGTCAGTGAGTCTGACCACCCAATGCATGATCCCACAATCAGCCTGACACCCAATGCATGATTCCACAATCATCCTGACACCCAAAGCATGATCCCACAATCAGCCTGACACCCAATGCATGATCCCACAATCAGCCTGACACCCAATGCATGATCCCACAATCAGTCTGACACCCAAAGCATGATCCCACAATCAGCCTGACACCCAATGCATGATCCCACAATCAGTCTGACACCCAAAGCATGATCCCACAATCAGCCTGACACCCAAAGCATGATCCCACAATCAGCCTGAAACCCAAAGCATGATGCCACAATCAGCCTGACACCCAAAGCATGATCCCACAATCAGCCTGACACCCAATGCATGATCCCACAATCAGCCTGACACCCAATGCATGATCCCACAATCAGCCTGACACCCAAAGCATGATCCCACAATCAGCCTGACACCCAAAGCATGATCTCACAATCAGCCTGACACCAAATGCATGATCCCACAATCAGCCTGACACCCAATGCATGATCCCACAATCAGCCTGACACCCAATGCATGATCCCACAATCAGCCTGACACCCAATGCATGATCCCACAATCAGCCTGACACCCAAAGCATGATCCCACAATCAGCCTGACCACCCAATGCATGATCCCACAATCAGCCTGACACCCAATGCATGATCCCACAATCAGCCTGACACCCAATGCATGATCCCACAATCAGCCTGACCACCCAATGCATGATCCCACAATCAGCCTGACACCCAAAGCATGATCCCACAATCGGCCTGACACCCAAAGCATGATCCCACAATACATGGGACCTATTCTTCATCAGAACCCCCATGGGAGCAATCTGAAATGAACTCCAGAGCCGACTTACCTACAACACAGCCTGTGTTTGGTGAGAGATGAGAAGATCTCTGTAAACTTGGCATGCTGTGAGTGGTGACTGAAGTGGCGCTCATTCTGATATCGCTGACTGCAATAAAACAACAAACACTGCAAAACTGTATATGTTCTTTTCCTTTATCTGACATCATGCCAGCAGGGAACGATGACTTGATAACTAAACCACGCGATTTATCGCATAGCTATCTGATATTCATAGTTAAAGACCAGCTTACACATCAAGGTAAACACATGGTAAATAAAGAACTTTCAGCATACTAGTGATCATAATAACCTTCAACATTGTGCCATGCTGTAAGCATGATAAGACATCAGAAACCATGGTAACAAGAGAGAGTACCTGAATGTCTCCAGTGCCACTGCCTCAGTAGACTGGTGCTGATGAGACCCTGACTTAGGCTGTGGGCGTGGCCACTTGTCTCCCCCAGAACCAGGGTCACAAGACTCATAGCTTAAGGACGGAAGCTAAGAAAATAGACAAAAAACATTCTCAGGTGATTTCTTTCATAATGTTCAACATTCAATAAACATAATGAAATAAGTTTGAAGGATCCTTGATTATCCAGCTTATCATATCTGTATATTATTATGACAAAATACCCTTGACCATAGCCTTGTTTCGAGACTGATGTCACGTTCTCCATCTCACAATCCTAGCACAAAATTTCTTTTCCTAATGAGATTACAGTAAACTACATTCATAATGAACACGCTTACACCAAACTGACGGATATAGCAAACTGTTTTTTGGTCCCATCGATTTGCTGCATATGGGGTGTATATGTGCCTATAACAAACTATGGTTATAACATGTATAACGAAATAAAATTAGTGGTCCCTTTTAGTTTGTTATATAACAGTAGTTTACTGTACTTTGATTGATGGTCACCTGAAGGAAGATGAGTGAGTGAGTGAGTGAGTGAGTATGGTTTTACGCCGCTTTTAGCAATATCACGGCGGGGGACACCAGATTTAGGCTTCACACAATGTACCCATGTCGGGAATCGAACCCGGGTCTTCGGCGTGAGAAGCGAACGCTTGAACCACTGGGCTACCCGACTGCCCCCGAATGAAGATGATGACGCATATTGCATCAAGACACTATCAATCTGTCCCCACCTGTTGTTTGCTGGCTGGAGTGGAGATCAGACTAAGGAGTCGACACAGATCCTTGGGCTCTCTGGAAGATACGGAACAAGGCTTGAGCTAAATGTACTTGCAACACAACTAATATTTACTACTCAACAAGTGATCATGGTGAACTACACAATGCCTTTTAGAAAGTGGTCAAATATAACAAATGTTAATTTGGGATAACACTTTATTTGTAAAGTACAAATTCTACTACTTTTTTTCTTTTTTGGGGGGTGGGTGGGAGGGAAAAGACCCTCGAGGGTTTGAACCCAAAATTATAATTGTTACAAGTGAACATGGTGGAAGTGCAAATAACATAACTAAAACACATGGAGTCTAATTTAGAACAAAGCCTGACCAATCATTACCATTTCTACCATTCATATAGACATATTTGACAACATGGACATAAAAGAAAGTCTTCTGTCAGTTATTGTCAAGCTCATGTTTCAAAACTCCATTTTCTAGATCTGCACACATAACCTAGCAAGGAATCCTTGACACATTTCAGTGGCATGGCTGTATATAACTGTAAATCAGATCATTATACTCAAGACATAAAGTTTGCTCTACCCCCATGTGTAGTGCAACAAAGAATAGTTTGTCCCTGAACTATTATAGTTCAAGCATGAGGATTCTTATTTGAACAGGGTGCAGAAATGATTGGCCATTACAAACTACCATATTTCTTGATTTAATGCCTGGGCATATATTTCTTTCAGACACTCTTTACCCTGGTGTTTAATTGCAAACATAATAATGACAGGAATTCCTCATCTAAAAACTACCCAGTAGTTTATCAAGGCCCAGAATTTAATTAAGATCCAACGTGTATTTGAGTCCTGGCGTTTAATCAAGGAAATATGGTAAACTATTTCCCCGAGAGAACTTACTGATCTGGATCTGGTGGGCTCCTTCTCCTCTTCTCCTGCATGCTCGGCATATTATCAGATGACGGACGGAATGGACGGATAAGGGCCTGCTTGTCAGTGCCCTTCTACATCATGGACACAGGAGGCCTAAAAGCACTGCACTTAACTGCCTGAAAAACAACATTGTTCACAGGAATTCAGTGTTTGAAATTAAGGGGGCCATGCAGCCCTTGAGGTTTGCTCTGGTGGTATTTTCATCTAGGGACCCCCTAAATCTTCATTCATTAATCCGCCGTGCAGAGTTGCGTCCCTTGGGCATGCCAGAAACCTATGATTGTGGGTTGGAATCCTGGTTCGCCCCGATTATGTTTCTAGGTTTGTCAGCGCCATACCCGTGCTCGTGGGTTTCAACGAAGTGGTAAACGTCTGAGACCTGCATCACTTTGGGCTTTCCTCCCACATTAAACTGACA
This sequence comes from Haliotis cracherodii, assembly GCF_022045235.1. NCBI lineage: Eukaryota > Metazoa > Mollusca > Gastropoda > Lepetellida > Haliotidae > Haliotis > Haliotis cracherodii. The sequence continues at coordinate 18,082,219 of NW_027266272.1, forward strand.
CGCCGCGATATAACTGAAATACTGTTAAAAGCGGCGTTAAACCTAACTCACTCACTCATTAATCAGTTAAATAGTTACATACTTAGTTATGTCCTTAGTCCCAACAATATACATCAATAATCAAGATATCCTATCTTTATGAGATGCAGAAAAGGGCTGTAATGTAAAGAAAGGTACTGCATCGAGTACCAGAGGTCCTGTTTACAGGAGGGGACACAGCTAATACATGAAGGTACCTACCATTCGGTACACATGGTACAGTAACCACTGATTAAATCAATGAATTATGCTATAGCTCAGTAAATATATGGTATAGACATGATAGATGTGTAATTTTCAAATAAAACATTTTCAAAATATATACACTATATGTAAAAACATTATTAATTTTACTTTACCAACCAAATCAACATGTTATCATGGTAGGCAATGCACATAGAAAATGTCATCAGATGTAAACAAGAGTCATCAGAAGATGACAAATCCTCCCGGCCCCCACAATAGCAAAAGGTGCCACTTAAGATCCTGGTTAATACATGTACCAAGTCACTGAAGTCAGGATGAAAATCTTTCAAGTTTTTCAAGTTATGCTCTTTGAAACAAAATACGAACAGACACACGGACGGACAGTCAGGCCAGTTGATGACTGTATCCCCCACATCATATACCAAGGGGATAAATAAGAGGGTGGTGGACACCCCCCGAAACCCCCCTCTGGATCCGCCACTGCTTACATCCATTCCCACTTAAACTAAAGAAAATGTCACTTCTTGTTGAAGTACTTGTACAGGGTTAGATTTAACGACAAATCTGTATGTAGCCCTTCCCCAAACTAACTGGCCTACAACTAAATGGTGGAGGCAGCGAAGTGGCTGAACTTGTGGTCGTGTAGCAGAGGGGGTCTGAAAATGTTTAGAACTCCTCACTGATGAAATGCCTTTTCCTGCACTTTGAGATTAAATCTTGGCTTCCATTTGCCTCATTTCGTCATGATTTATGGGCAAATAAAGATGTTGTTGTACACTACATCATAAAATGGTGGCCGGTTGTCATTCTACAGAGATGATCGACATATAACTTTCTTTGCGTTAACCATTCACAATACCTCATCCCCCTCAATATATTTTCATCAAAATTACATGGTTCATGAGTAGTATCCGGGGATCAAGAAGACGATATATAATTGACAGAAAGTGTCAAAAAACTTACAGGCCCAAGAATTATAATTTTATTAGCACTGGCCAATGGGCAAGCATTAATATCCATCCCTGTGAAAATATGCTGTAGTAACTAACAAGAAAAAGAATCATAATTACTCTTTCACAACAACTGCCACCATATCATGGTGTTAGTGTGAGTGTGAATGTGTTTGTTTTACACTGTTCTCAGCATTATTACAGCTATATTATGGCATCATGTAAATATTTGAGTCTGGACCTGAGAATCCAGTGAGTGATATTGTGAGCGACGAGCAATGTAGGTGGGTACTATAACTAGCCATCCAGGCCACCAAACCTGACCACCTGCTCATTAAGATGCCACTTTCAACCACAACTAGTTGCTCACAGGTACTTGATCATGTTGAGTTCAATTGTTCGTACATGTTTTTGTAAAACACACGTAACCAATAAAATCTATTTAGAATTTGATGATTCTACTATGCAATTTATACCCCTTATTTCAATATTCATTTAGCGATTTAGACATGAAAAATAATTTTAAAGGTTAATATTATACACGTTACCTAAAAACTTACACTTAAACAGCTATCAGAGAGCGTCTTATCGTGTGAAATACCATGAGCAAACAAAATGAGTTCCACATGTTTTGCCGATCAGCAGTTCATTGTGCAAGACTCGGACTTGGCTGGACCTGTCAGTGTCACAAACGCAATGGCCGACACGATATGTCAACACGCACCTGTAATCAACATTATTGGAAAACTGCAGCAAATTATTAAAATATGTATAACGACTACATTGTGCTCATATTTCTGTCGGTCTAAAGTGTGATATAACGTCCTCACAGCACCTAGCGGCCTTATCAAAACAAAATAAAGACTTGTTTACCTGTCTTCATTCTGCCATAAGACATATTAGTATTCCCAGAAGTCACCAATCAGATGACACGATACATTCGCCGATTGACAAATCAAAAAAGTTTTTACATACGCCGAGTGCTTCAAAGGGAGCAAATTCAATTTATTCGCTGTTGACAGCCACTAAAAATATTTTAGCAAGCACTCTTCCCGTTTGTCTGAATTTATCCACATTGACGTAGCGGAATAGGTAAACCACAGGTGTTTATGATAATGAATGTCCGTGCTAAACGATGGTTGCAGTGTTACGGAGACTTTCGGTCAGATGAGTGAAATTGTAATTGTCTCACCTGGAATCTATTTTATTTTATGGCTCTCGTCTCATCCAAACTCGATCGTTGCCATAAATGACTAAGGTGCAGATTGCCGAAAGAGGCTTTTGGGAATATGTCCCCACTAATTAAATTCTGAATAAAAATGTTTCATTAGCAGCCCCGTGAAACGAATAACCACAACAAACCGACTGCGACTGAAAGAATAACACACAACAGTACATTTCTTTAAAAACTTTATTTTTTGTGTGTAACAACTTTAAAGTGTATGCACTTGACTTTTTATGTTACGTAGTAACGTAGCAACCCTTGCTCACGCAGATGCACGTATATATGCACACAGGTGCACGTAAATGCTCACACAGATACACGTAAATGTGCACACAGATACAGGTAAATGCCCACACAGATACACGTAAATGTGCACACAGATACAGGTAAATGCCCACACAGATACGCGTAAATGTTCACTCAGATACACGTAAATGTTCACACAGATACACGTAAATGCTCACACAGATGCACGGAAATATGCACACGGGAGCACGTAAATGTTCACACAGATACACGTAAATGCTCACACAGATACACGTAAATGTTCACACAGATACACGTAAATGCTCACACAGATACACGTAAATGCTCACACAGATACACGTAAATGTTCACACAGATACACGTAAATGCTCACACAGATGCACGGAAATATGCACACGGGTGCACGTAAATGTTCACACCGATACACGTAAATGCCCACACAGATACACGTAAATGCTCACACAGATACACGTAAATGCTCACACAGATACACGTAAATGTTCACACAGATACACGTAAATGTTCACTCAGATACAGGTAAATGTTCACACAGATACACGTAAATGCTCACACAGATACACGTAAATGCTCACACAGATACACGTAAATGTTCCGACACTCAGATACACGTAAATGCTCACACACATGCACGGAAATATGCACACGGGTGCACGTAAATGTTCACACAGATACACGTAAATGCCCACACAGATACACGTAAATGCTCACACAGATACACGTAAATGTTCACACAGGTGCACGTAAATGCTCACACAGATACACGTAAATGTGCACACAGATACAGGTAAATGCCCACACAGATACACGTAAATGTTCACTCAGATACACGTAAATGCTCACACAGATACGCGTAAATGTTCACTCAGATACAGGTAAATGTTCACACAGATACACGTAAATGCTCACACAGATACACGTAAATGCTCACACAGATGCACGTAAATGTTCACACAGATACACGTAAATGCTCACACAGATACACGTAAATGCTCACAAAGATACACGTAAATGCTCGCACAGATACACGTAAATGTTCACACAGATACACGTAAATGTTCACACAGATACACGTAAATGCTCACACAGATACACGTAAATGCTCACACAGATACACGTAAATGTTCACACAGATACACGTAAATGTTCACACAGATACACGTAAATGTTCACACAGATACACGTAAATGTTCACACAGATACACGTAAATGCTCACACAGATACACGTAAATGTTCACACAGATACACGTAAATGCTCACACAGATGCACGTAAATGTTCACACAGATACACGTAAATGTTCACACAGATACACGTAAATGTTCACTCAGATACACGTAAATGTTCACTCAGATACACGTAAATGTTCACACAGATACACGTAAATGCCCACACAGATACGCGTAAATGTTCACTCAGATACACGTAAATGTTCACACAGATACAGGTAAATGTCCACACAGATACGCGTAAATGTTCACTCAGATACACGTAAATGTTCACACAGATACACGTAAATGTTCAATCAGATACACGTAAATGCTCACACAGATAATAATCATACAATTCTAGTCTCCTTTGCTAAAAAACACGTATATCTTATGCTGCTTGTATTTAAATTAAAATAAAGTAAAATGTGATCCTGTAAGAAAGATTTCACAAATTGTTTCAGATTCAGATTCATATTTCAAAATGAAAAACTACTTTAAATGTAAAAAATATAGCAGACGAACAGTCGAGTATCACATTGCATGGGGTTTTATATGCATGATTTTTTTTTACCTAAAACAAACTAGTATTGGTCACATTTTACAATAGCAAATATGCTTGTCTATATTACTCACCTTCAACGCAAACTGGGAATCAATCTTGCTGCTCGAACACGATCATCCCACACGCGACCCAATGAAATTTCTATTTGAAATAGATGATGTACAAGTACTTATGACCAGCTGAGTGAAGGGACCGTTCCTAAATCTGCGAAGCTGTTAATTGTGTTAGCTTGTATATTAATTCACCAGTTACATATTTCTTCCTTTATACAAATACAAACTCTCCAAAACTAGTTCTGCGTTATATGTATCAGTGACTAATGTGAAATTCGTTGGTTTTTTGTTCAAGTTTCAAACTTAAGAAACTAATATCAATGAGGCACTCCCTCTGAAATCTCTGACAATTGTGTATCCCTATGGTGACAGAGGCCGGATGAATCCCTAGGGTTTCGATGTTGGGAGCTGTCTTATCGAGATTTTATCAGCTTTAAGGGGAAGTGTCACATCGTCCAGGGCTGCGTTTGATTGGTATTTGATGGGTAGGTTATCTTCAACCTACATTGTCACCGAGATTAACACATTTATGTGCCTATAACTGTTGATAGCGCTATAAACTGGGCGGCAAAAGAAAGTATAGGTCGAGTTCCATGATCGATAAAAAAAATAACAAGAGGTTTTGTTGTGAATTATAATAAAATCTAGGGAGGGGTAACAAATGATTGATCAACCACAGTTTGAATGAAATTGTGCAATCACAGGTAATGTAAGCTCAAGGTAAACAATGGTGGGGTAAGAAATTTCATTTTCAAAAGTTGTCTGAAATGTCACCAAACAATTGTCAGACATACTACAAGTTCATTGTCGACACAGGTACCTTCAATAGCGTGTATGACCTCCAGCCGCCTCAATGCATGCTGTGATACGCCGCCTCATCGATGACGTCAGTCTTCTGATGACGTAGACTGGAATCCGTTGCCACTCGTCTCTCAGGGCCTGCTGCAATTCTTGTCTGTTGACGGGAGGCTGATGACGTGCTCTAATCTGTCTGTGAAGATGGTCCCACAGATGTTCAATAGGAATCATATCGGGTGAGTGGGCAGGCCAGGGCAAAACGTCAACGTTCTGCTGGTTTAGAAAGTTCCGAGTCAGTCTTGCAGTATGGGGCCTGGCATTGTCGTGTTGCAACAATGTCCCCTGCTGTTGGTTTTGTAAGAACAACTGACTGCAACACTTGGTCTCTGTACTGCACAGCGTTCAAGTTTCCCTGTATAATCACCAAATCAGTCTTCTGATCTCAACAAATACCGCCCCACGCCATGACACCTCCCCCACCGAATGGATGGACCCCTCGAATACACGCCGGAGCCAAACGTTCGCCCCTGCGTCGATAAACTCGTTCTCTGCCGTCATTTCGAAACATTGAAACAAGTTAAACCGACTTTCATCAGTAAACAGCACTCGACGCCAATTTCTCACTTGCCAGCGTCGAACCTGCCTCGCCCATCGCAGTCTCAGGCGTTGGTGTTGAGCAGTCAGTGCCATTCCTCGGAAAGGACGATACGCTCGGATTCCAGCAGCATGAAGTCGTCGTAGTACTGTACGTTGGCTAATGGGATGTCCAATCGCTGTTGCTGCTGTTGCTGCCGTCGCCGTCGCCGTTACGAATCTGTTTCGCAGGTGAATGATCCGTATCTGACCGTCTTCCAGTGGTGTTGTCACTCGGGGTCGTCCGGTTCTAGGCCTGGCCTGTGTCCTCTCTGTCTGCCTGTACCGTTGAATCAGCCTCTCTCTCTCTCTCTCTCTCTCTCTCTCTCTCTCTCTCTCTCTCTCTCTCTCTCTCTCTCTCTCTCTTTTGGCAGTCGTGGCATTTCTTTTGTGTGCTTTCATCACGTGTGGTTATACCCTGCAGACGAACGCATTTATACAGCGAACATGCACGTGCAGTTTATGCCATGGGCGGGAAACCTGTTTCACCATTTTTTTGTCACCACACGAGCGTTCGGGTGAGGTGTTTTTTTTTTGGGGTACCTGTTCCTGGGCAGTCATATTCCCAATACCCACTTTCCAGTTGCCCAAACATATATTTTACGAATCAATCAACCCACTTTCCACTAGTTATCGCTGTTTTTAGGAAAATTACAAATTGCCAACCTATACTTTCTTTTGCCGCTTAGTTTAGCATGACATAAAAGCGAGTGAGTGAGTTTTACGCCGTTTTAAAAATACGCCAGCCATATCTCGTCGGAGGAATGGTTGTCTTATTTTTGGATGACCCTCCCCATGTCCTTGTCGTTTCCATTTTTTCTTTTGTTTCTTCCAGCTTTCCTTCTTTATGAAACATCGGACTTATTCACGCCGTGAAATCTTACAATGTTGTATTTGAACCAGATTTGTATATTATCAATATCCACAATTAACAGGTTTGTGTGTCTAGTTTGTCCTTGTATGATTCAAATGAGTGAGTGAGTGAGTTGGGTTTTACGCTGCTTTTAACAATATTCCAGTTATATCACGCCGTGTCAGCTTAATGTGGGTGGAAAGCCCGAAGTGATGCAGGTCTTAGACGTTTACCACTTCGGTGAAACCCACGAGCACGGGTATGGTGCTGACAAACCTAGAAACATAATCAGGGTGAACCGGGATTCGAACCCTCAATCATAGGTTTCTGTCGTGTCCAGGGGACGCACCTCGGCGAACCGCGGCGCCTTAGACGACTGGGCCACCCCTGGCCCCATGATTCAAATGACTCACAAAGATGGCCAAATTCTATTTTGTTCAATATTGCGTTAATTAATTAAGCGAATGCGTATACGGGTTTAGCATGACAGGAGACGTCAAGTATTATAGCTTTTCGTACGTTGCACCCCTATATGGCTTTTTCGCATCCCAATACCTTTCAGTATCAGTAATCACTCTAGTAGGCATGTCTTGGACACACTGAATCTTTGCGACATGGCTTTTTGGCACCCCATACAGATGAACATTACAATAACCCAGACGAGATATCACGAATGCCTGAATGAGAGAGGCAGTCACACGTGAATTGTATGTATTCCCCCATAGGCAAATACCTCTGATATTCAAATAAGCCAGTTGCAAACGTTACTGATTTGATAGTGGAGGCTAAAGGCTGTTTTTAGTCTTATATATTTACATTTGATTAATACTGTGAGCGGTGATCCACACGGTCAGAGTACGAAAACGAATCAACCAAATCACCAAGCCTGACCACACGATCCATCAAGGAGCTTCTTGCGACCAGCATAGGTCCCAAACCAATTCAGTGGAGCTTAGGAACAGAAACATAAGCTTTTTTCATGTAACAACAAATACAACCAATACAAAGTCATTCTCCCTCATCCAGGGTACTATATCTTACTCTCATGACAAATACTCCTGACCTATTTGCCACCAAAGGTTCTCTTCATAAGTGACATCACCACCACATGGTACAGAATTTCGCTTTCTTCTGAGAGTAATTTAATTGTATGGCTGAGGCAAGCGTATCCACTAGCCTGTATCAAAGCCTAGCATCTTCCCGAGGCAAGCATATCCACTAGCCTACATCAAAGCCAAGCATCTTCCTGAGACAAGCGTATCCACTAGCCTACATCAAAGCCTAGCATCTTCCCGAGGCAAGTGTATCCACTAGCCTGTATCAAAGCCTAGCATCTTCCCGAGGCAAGCGTATCCACTAGCCTGTATCAAAGCCTAGCATCTTCCCGAGGCAAGCGTATCCACTAGCCTGTATCAAAGCCTTGCATCTTTCCGAGGCAAGTGTATCCATTAGCCTTCATCAAAGTCTAGCATCTTCACGAGGCAAGCGTATCCACTAGTCTGTATCAAAGCCTCACATCTTCACGAGGCAAGCTCATCCACTGGCCTGTATCAAAGCCTAGCATCTTCCCAAGGCAAGTGTATCCACTCGCCTCTATCAAAGCCTAGTTTGGCTGAAACAAGACTTTGATGAAAAGGCTAGTGGACGCTCTTGCCTCGGGAAGATGATGTTCTATGCACATAAACACAATTCTTTATTAAGATAACAGCCTTTATTATCTTCACACATAATCTGAATGTGTACATCCTACCCACTTTGGGAAAGTCTCCCACAGCAAAGTAACCATGGTAACGCCACATTCAGACTGGCACATTCACACCTGCCACAAATATCAACTCTAGCACTTGGTTGGTACATGGACACCGGTAATGTATAATTCAAGACTCCTTAGCTGTGTGGATAATTTCAAAACCCAACAAGACAGTTGGGCAAGTAACCCATAAATGTTGCCTGCCCATCTTCAAACGTACCTGCCCCTGACATTATGAATATTGAAAAATCACAAAAAAGACAAATCACATCTTGATTTGTTGAAATAACGCAAACAATTACTTGAAAACCTACAAGTTGTTATGATAAAACTGAATACCTAAATAGTCTTAAAATTATCTGCCGGATAGGCAGGCAGGTGGAGGAAAATTACATGCAGCCCAACTGAAGGTACCAGCCCTGGGACCCGTTCCACAAAGCGATCTTAGCGCTACGACTGTCGTAAGCCTCTGTTATAGTATGGGAGTTACGATCATCTTACCGTTAGATCGTTTTGTGGAACAGAGCCCTGGGCAGGTAGGTAATTTGGACACTGCTCCTAAGACAAACTTACTCTTAGACCACACCCACAAAATCAGGCTCTCAAAAGTCATGCTCCAAAACTTGTTCATCTCTCCAGCATCTTTGCTTTGTCGTGAGCTTCTCAAGAGTCCAGAACAACAATTTGCACATTGGTCACAACCATTATTTAAAATAAGTTTGCACAATTACTTTGAAAATGACAGTTGAGGAGCTTCTGAACTCTGCACATGGAGGAATGTAGTGTACTATGAGTGAGTAAGTGAGTTGGGTTTAACGCCACTTTTAACAGTATTCCAGTTATATCCCGACGTGTCACCGTAATTTGGGAGGAAAGCCCAAAGTGATGCAGATCTCCGACGTTTACCACTTCGGTGAAACCCACAAGCACGGATATGGTGCAGACAAACCTAGAAACATAATCGGGGTGAGCTGGATTCGAACCCACCATCACATGTTTCTGGCGTGCCCAAGGGACGCAACTCTGCACAGCGAATCGCGGCACCTGAGACGCCTGGTAGTGCACAGTGAAAAGACTGAAGTATTTAGTATGTGGTAGTATATATCTGCATTATGTATTAAACATATAGCAATATGGATGTTTTTTTATTCAAGTTTTATTTTCTTGGGCTGTGATATCTGTACTCACATCTGTTGAGCTTCAAAATATAAAATTGATTTCCCTCAAATTATGGGCCAAACAATCCTTTTTTCTCCCAAAATATTGGCTCACAGGACATCCAGCATACCCAGAGAGTGAGTGAGTGAGTGAGTGAGTATGGTTTTACGTAGCTTTTAGCAATATTCCAGCAATATCACGGCGGGGGACACCAGAAATGGGCTTCACACATTGTACCCACATCGGGAATCGAACCCAGGTCTTCGGTATGACGAGCAAACGCTTTAACCACTAGGCTACCAGACTACCCCCATAGCCAGAGAAACATAGTTGTCTTGCAAACCATGAGGCAAAATAATTGTTTTTCATTATATGTATTCTGGAAGAAGTTATATATTTTTCTTGAAAAACCCTCCCTGTTTCATTCCCAGTAACAGTTGAAGTTGGGTCACCCAACAGGACAGATACAACTTCCTTTGAGGTAGCATTCGGCCAGACCATTCTAGCTTATGGATTTTTGGTCCAAAAATTCAGGTCGGTCATTATTTATTTTTTTTCCTTAAAATTTTATGTAGGTAGATGAAAAAGTGGGGACGGGAGTTATTAAGATAAATTTTCAATAAGTGCTAATTATAGTAGTATATAATTTATTTATATTGATAGCGACAGTGACATATATTTTTAACATTTTACTTATTTCTGGTCAGAGGAATAATAAGAATCATTGCATTTCAATTTTTTGGAGAAGACGGATTCGTAAACCAAATTAAAAGAAATGGTCTGCCTTACAATAAATACTGAGATTGTACAACATCAACTCTCATACCAAACAGAATCCAGATAAACATACACCCGTCATCGGCCTTCATTGTTCATTCAGCACACTAACTACTACAGGAGAAGATGCACCAAATTGAAAAACAATCCTATGTACATATATTTCCTTCTGGATACAGCAATTCACAGCACTTATTTCGCGGACCAACAACCTTGAACTCACTGAAACCTGAATCAACATGGCTCATCAATAATCTAATGAAACAAAATCTTAGATTTTAGGACAAAAATAACCGAGATCTAACACACAACTGGCAACACTAGATTAAAATAATGAGGAAAGGAACTGGCAACACTTTTCACACATCCATTCACGAACAGTTTCACTTCAACAGATTGTCACAGCTGTTGATCTAATATCCAGTTGGTAAAAGAATATTGACGTCAATTCTTAAATAAATTCTCATTTTGCCAAAAGGAAAAGGTGATAAATCAGTATAACACACATGTTCACATAATAATCTCTGTATACAGTATTGACAGCCTAGGCATGACATGAAGTAATACTATGTAACCACACAAGGTTTTAATATACAGAGAAGGACTTCTGTTTATTTTGTGAGTGTGAACAGTGTTGAAATAATGCTACACCCCACTGATCAGAAATAATCCTTAAACCGTTACAGTGGCGTGATTACTTGCTACTGATGGCTTCAGCTTGAAACAGTGCTGTTTTACCAAACAGAAAAGTGATTTTTTACACACAAAAATAGTCCTATTTTGGTTGGAAACTGACTCACAAATACAGGTCTTCAGAACATCCATAGCACAAAGGTAGAGAATACCGGTACATTGTTCTTAGTAAATAAAGCACACAGATCACATCATCCCAACTAAATCCTCACAGCACTTTTCCTGCCAACGATTTACAAACTTTTCAAAAATATTCCTGAAGTATCTACATTTGTAATATTTGTCCCTATGACTTGTCTTGTGGCTTCATCTCTAGGATGACAGGGTGGTCGAGGGGGGCGTTTGTGAACAGACAGCCCACGTAGGCGTGCGTGCCCCACAGGTGATGTTGTATCACCTTGCAACATCCCAGATCCTCAATCTCGAACCCCAACTTCCTGTAACGCTCGTCTGTTTCGAACAGCGACGAGTTGGTATGTGGGCCTCGATACTGAAACACAAATGTGAAAGGCAACTGTAAAACATAAACGTGAAATACAAACGTGAAACTCAAATGTGTGACTGATTGGCGCCATTAGGCTGCACAAACAAACAAACTTTGAAACGTCGTTATATGCAATAGTGAGTGAGTCGGGTTTAACGCCGCTTTGAACAGTATTCAAGTTATATCACGGAGTGTCAGCTTAATTAGGGAGGAAAGCCCAAAGTGATGCAGGTCTCAGACAGTTACCACTTCGGTGAAACCCACGAGCACGGGTATGGTGCTGACAAACCTAGAAACTTAATCGAGGCGAACAGGGATTCGAACCCACAATCATAGGTTTCTGGTGTGCCCAAGGGACGCAACTCTGCACGGCGAATCGCGGCGCCTAAGACGACTGGGCCACCTGTGCCCCCTCGTTGTAAACCAGAAGTTGTTATCCATCCTGTCCATAAAGCTGTACGTTTTTATTACTTATTTGCCAACTTCTAGAAAGCCAATCAAACAGCTCCACTCACTGGTTTGCCACAGGATGGATCTATGAAGTCAGCCCAGTACCCTGCTTGTTGTAGAGCATCACAGATTTCCGTGGCACCCTGGATAAACTGAAGGAGAAGCAAATTAATGGTGATCAAACCAGAGTAAATGAGTGAGTGAGTATGGTTTTACGCCATGAGGGAAAGGTTTAACCATTTGGCAAGAGAGTTAACTGACTATAAAAGTCCAGTTTCCACTCTTGCCGAACAAGGCAGGTATTGTGGAGTTACATTTTGGCTGGACTAATGAGTCTATGCATAGCCCAATCAAAATCGTGTAACGAAATCAAAATCCTGTTCGTAAACTGTCGAGCAGATTTCAATAGATTGCAGGATTTGCAAAGCATGTGCACTGCCAACTCGTTGTCAGCAGTTATTTTCCAAATCTTTTCATGTTTTTAATCAAGGTGCTCACGTGATTTGATGCATTTCACGATGTAAGACCCGTTTTATCACAATATAGATCTTGATCATCGATCAGATCGTCTTCACTGGGCGCCACCATTTTGTGTGAAGCAAACGCAACTGATACGAGAGGTGGAATCTTATTGGTCCATAGGAGAGGCTTAGAAGGGAGATAACAGGTAATAGCCACTGGTGGCGCTACGATCGAGTCATTCCAGCCTAGTTCGGCAAGGGTGGAAACTGGACTTTTAAAGTCAGTTAACTCTCTTGCCTCGGGAAAATGGCCATATCAGGGCAGGGAGGGGGGTCATCATAAATAGACTACATGTTGGAAATCCTACCCAGGGCTTCAGCTTGACAAACCAGTGACAGCATAAGTGTTCTATACCGAAACATCGCCTTTACAGTAAATAAAGAAGTTGTAATCCTTTACAGTAAATAAAGAAGTTGTTTCCAATAAATTGTCTACTTAACCACCTCACCAACTGTAAGATACTAGTTTCTGCTCATATATATAAGGCCTGATGTCTCCGTGTTCTTACTCTAGCTATTAAATATGTTATAAAATTTAATTCGTTTGATGATGAAAATATTTCCATAACATGTTAAGTGTCAAGTTTTTGCAAATATCATATCATGCATCTTATTGTGACCTTACCATCAAGATATGCATTGTATTGAAGGGGAGTGATGCAGCCCAACTCTATACTCACAGTAGCTAGTAGTGTTTCCCTCTCGATGTCGACCTGCGTGGACCACCCCGTCATGTCGTGCTGTGTGCGCTGTGAGATGGTGATGACGGTGAAGGCCCCCTCCATGATGTCATGGCCAGGAAACAGGTCCGTGAAATCTGGAACAGAATGAGGTCATGTGAGGTCATGAGAGGTCATGAGTGAGTGAGTGAGGTCAGGGAGTGAGGTCATGAGAGGTCATGAGTAATGTCAGAGAGTGAGGTCATGAGAGGTCAGTTTGACGTGACCTGTATTGGGATGCCCTCAGGTTCTGGTTTAGCAGATGGGAGAACGAAGACCAAATTTTAATGAGATTGATAATAAAAGGAAATATTAAGTTGTCACGTTCAACAATGTTTATCTGTTTGTTTGTTGTTTAATGCTCAGCAGTACTGTAGCCATATGACGGCAGTCTGTAAATAATCGAGTCTGGACCAGACAATCCAGTGATTGACATCACGAGCATCGATCTACGCAATTTGGATCGATGACAGGCATCAACAAAGTCAGCGAGGCTGACCACCTGATTCCACGAAAAGCAGAGTGACCTCTAATGGCAAGCATGGGTTGCTGAAGACCTCTTCCAACCCTTGGCCCCGCTTCTCAAAGCGATCTTAGCACTAAGGTGATCGTAAGTCCCATACTTTAACATAGCCCAACGATCATCGTAGCGCTAAGATCGCTTTGAGGAACAGGGCCCTGGTCTGTAAGGGTCTGTTTCACGACAACTGTGGCACTCAGATCGCTTTGCGTAAGAAATAAAAAAATTAAATTTCCAAAATAGCAAAAGGCACCAGTTCAGTATGTGCCTGGTAGACATGCAAAGTTTTGTAAGAAAGTATTTAACAGTTTTTGAGTTACGCTCCGGAAACGAACACCACCCTTATAGAACCTAAGTCCAACTTGTTACCATATAAACATAAATATAAATTTATAATATTCCTAAATAGCAAAAGGCACCAGTTCAGTATGTGCCTGGTAGACATGCAAACTTTTGTAAGAAAGTATTTAACAGTTTGTGAGTTACGCTCCGGAAACGAACACCACCCTTATAGAACCTAAGTCCAACTTGTTGCCATGTAAACGTAAAAAATAAACATTTCTAAAAATCCTAAATAGCAAAAGGCACCAGTTCAGCATGAGTCTGATAGACATGCAAAATTTTGTAAGGAAGTTTTGAATGGGTTTTGAGTTATGCTCTGGAAACGAACACCACCCTATTAGAACCTAAGTCCAACTTGTTACCAGGGAAACGTAAAAACTAAAAATTTCTAAAATTCCTCAATAGCAAAGGGCACAACTTCAGTATGTGACTGATAGATATGCCAAGTTTCAATCAAATACGCTGAATTATTTTCGAGTTCTGCCCCGGAAAAGGAAATGATTACGGACGGACAGACAGACTGGCTGATCGCTATATCCCCCTGCATTATATGCCAGGGGGATAAAAAGTGATCTAAGTACTAATATGATCGTATACTTTAACACTGACAGTTGTAGCGCTAAGATCACTTTTTGCGAGGCCATGTTCCACAAAGTGACTATGGCATCGATACTTCCAACACCAAATTATGACAGTTCTAATGTGCTTCCATGCCTAAAATACCCAGACCCGTGAAGAGTCCGGGGTAGAATAGGTCTTCAGCAACCCATACTAGCCGCAAAAGGCGACTATGCTTGTCGTAAAAGGCGACTAACGGGATCGGGTGGTCAGGCTCGCTGACTTGGTTGATACATGTCATCGATCCCAATTGCATGGATCGATGCTCATAATGTCAATCACTGGATTGTCTGGTCCAGACTTGATTATTTTACAGACTGCCGTCATATAGCTGGAATATTGCTGAGTGCGGCGTTAAACAACAAACCAACCAACTGATGTCTTGATGAGCAGGTTTTGACTGCACATGTATAGTCAAATAGATGGTCATAAACAACAAACAAACAAACAAACAAAACCTAAAATACCTACATACATCATGTGCCTACTTAGCTCGCTTGACCTTTATCATGTTTGTATCCAGTATTTTCGTAAACCCATTCAACATAACAATCCTGTGTGTTCTATTTCCCAGCCACTGTAAGACTTGTCACTGTTACCTCTCCTCAGTATGTGGGGACACTCCTGGGCCATACACTCCAACATGTCGTACGCTGTTGGGATGGGAGGCTCGTTCATGTAGCCAGTGTCAGCCTCGATCTGGATACACAGCAAAACAGATTCAAGTTAATGAACAAATAAAAAGACTCCTTCAAAACTAGAAAATATGCATTTACCATGTTTACACTGATTGACAGGAATTGGGTTTCAGACATTGTACTCATGTGGGAAATCAAACCTGGGCCTTTGGCGAGACGAATGAAGCTTTAACCACTGGGCTACCCAACCGTATGTAAAAACCAAAATATGAATTGACCACAGATATAAAAGTTATTTAAGATGTAAGGCGACATGAAATGGGGTAACTTCATGTTCAAGATTACTGCACTTACATAGCATGCATAGTGACTTGAATGCAGGTATGTGTATGGCTGCTTGTACTAGTCCGGAATGATGCCGTATTTTCAGTGCTAGCCGACTGAGATACCATGCCGCAGTTTAACATAAATACCCCACTCAGACACAGTATACTGACTCCGAGTCAACCAGTCCTTGTTTAAGCCCCTTAATGCCGAGCGCCAGACGGGGTAACAACAAGTACCATCTTTTAATGTCTTTTGGTATGACGCAGCAACTGACCTTCTGCTCTCTGGGCAGATGCCCTAACCGTTCAGTATTAACGGATGGATGGACTGCCGGACAACTGACAAAAACCTAGATTGAGCTTAAGCTTACATAAGCTTACATTGACCATGTCAAGGATTGTTTGGTTGGTTTGCTTCTTTGTTGTGTAATGCCACACACAGCAATAATCCAGCTATGAGGTCGGCCTTAAATAATTGAGTGAGTGAGTGAGTGAGGCCAGGGAGTGAGGTCATGAGTGAATGAGAGAGGTCATGAGAGGTCATGAGAGGTCATGAGTGAGGTGAGCGAGTGAGGTCATGAAAGGTCCTTCTGACATGACATGTATTGGCACCAGACAATCCAGTGATTCATATTATCCATGTCATCAAGTCACAGACTGACCCTGACCACACGGTCCATTTGCTCACCTTCTACAATCAGCCTAGGTTGATGGGGACAGTGAGTGAGTGAGTTGGGTTTATCGCCGCTTTTAACAGTATTCAAGTCATATCGCGGCGCGTCAGCTTAATGTGGGAGGAAAGCCCGAAGTGATGCAGGTCTCAGACGTTTACCCCTTCGGTGAAACCCACGAGCACGGGTATGGTGCTGACAAACCTAGACACATGATCGGGGCGAACCAGATTCGAACCCGCAATCATAGGTTTCTGGCGTGCCCAAGGGACGCAACTCTGCACAGCAAATCGCGCTGCCTTAGACGACTGGGCCACCCGTGCCCCCTAGAACACAAAAGGTGTACCATGGACCTATATATATCTTTGTAGGTCAGCGGGTCTACCATATTTCAACCTGACACTCGACTGACATCTCTTGAACTAACTGGTCCATATACCACGAACAGAAATGCTCATAATACTTCAACAATCTCATTAAATTCAGACCTTAGTTCTTGCTGCCACTAAACAACGATCTGAGGACATCCCATTACGGGTCATGTCACAATAACCTTTCGTGAACTTTGACCAACCAAGTCAACATTAGCCAATCAGAAAGCAGCTTCTAGAGCTATCCAGCACTAGTTTCAAACTGACAGCTTCCATTCCAGGCAACACTTTGAAATATATTTTGACAAAGTTCTCGATTCAAAATTTTAAAAATGAAACAAAGAACATTCTGGAATATCTAATAGAAGACCGAGACTGTATGGCTATACTTCACACGAACTATGCAAAGTCGTTTCTGTTCAAATGTTTATCCCTTTGATGAGAGAGATAGAAGATGATCAAGATGGATTCAGTCGTGAATCTGTCTTTTGCAATATTCCCTGTTAACCTTCGCGAGGATGCATGATTAAAATACACATTTTCCATGATCTCGTAAGTGATGCTGATTCGTAAGACTAAAAGTCGTTCAGATATGACCCGTCAGCGGTAGAAACTAACATTTTTGGTTGACTAGTCCTTATAATGATAATATATAGCAAAACCCTTAAAAATCGCAAATTTCTACTAGTCCTTATGATAGACTTAACTATTGGGCAGTTTGGCAAGGACTATAAGACTAGTGCCAATTTCTAACCCTGCTCGCTTGTTCTCACTTGTTTGTTTAGGGGTAGCGAGAACCAGGATCTGATTTTAATGAGATTGATACTTCCACAAAGGCAATCGGTCATCTCACCTGTTCTGATGATAGAATGAACTGCTCTGTGACTTGGCAGTGCCTCTCCACAGGAAGGGGAGGTAACACCCGGTCAGGGTCAGTATGAGGCTGGTGTTTGAAAGGCTGCTGCAGAGATGAGTTTGTTCCCACAAGGCCCGGGAGAGGGAAGCGCCGGTCTTGTGGACCAAAGGGTCCGAGGTTTGTGTCGGGCCAAACTGTTTGTGTGTCTGCAGCAGAGACAAGTGTCAAGGTCATCACCATGATCGATGTCCAAAGTGACAGAACAGTGTTGAAACTAACGGTTTTAGTCCACTAGACGTATAATGATAACATAAAGCAATACCCTTTAAAATGGCAAATTTCTACTTGTCCTAATGATACCTTAACTGTTTGGCACTTTGGCAAGGACTATAGGACAAGTGAGTGAGTGAGTATGGTTTTAAGCCTCTTTTAGCAATATTCTAGCAATATCACGACAGGGGACACCAGAAATGGGCTTCACACATTGTACCCATGTCGGGAATCGAACCCGGGTCTTCTGTGAGACGAGCGAACGCTGTAACCACTAGGCTACCCGAACGCCCCCAATATAGGACAAGTGCAAATTTCTAACACTGTAACAACAAATCAGGTTGTACAGTGTTGTCATCTACCTAATAATTAGACCCATGAAGATCTGGGTAGAGAATAGGTCTTCAGCAACCCATGCTTGTCGTAAGAGGCGGCTAATGGGATCAGGTGGTCAGACTCGCTGGCTTTTTTGATGCATGTCATCGTATCCCACTTGCGTGGATCGATGCTCATGATGTCAATCACTGGATTGTCTGGTCCAGACTCGACTATTTACAGATCGCCATCACTTAGCTGGAATATTGCTGAGTTTGGCGTTAATCAACAAATAAATAAACAAACAAACAAACAAACCTAACAGTAGTAGTAAACTAGTAGTCCACTGGGGAATGTCATGAGTCCTACCTAAATAAGATTATTCACCCCAGACTAAGTGACCCAAAAATTATTTTTACTATTATTTCAACAAAGCCAGGCGGAACGATAACCCGAAATCTGTAAGCCATAAACTCAAAGTGTGGCCTTGTGTATCAAAATACAGTATATGTATGGGATTTTACATGATATACAGCACGCCATACAAATAATGCCCTTAACGCAGTGGTTTAACATTTAACTTACTTGTAGCCTCCACGATATAGTGCTCCGTGTGGTAGGGTTTATTATGAGATGAGAACTTCCGGAAATGGCCAACAGCTGCCTGTACACATGGGAGATAAGCCACAATCCTCCTCTGTCCCATGAGCAGCTACACAACAGATAACAACATGTCACTAGTCAACACGGTCAAGCTGGTCACTATCCAGACAATAATCATTCAGCCATAGAGGACGTAACGTGTATGCGAGAAGGCTCTCCCGTCTTGCATACAAGTGACCACCTGAGAGGGGGTCACTCGTATGCGTGACAGCCTGGCAGTGGACCATGGATTTCTGCATGTTGCACACAAATGTCTCTACAAGTGTTATTTGTGAAAATAATAAAACAAAATTACGTAGAGTCATTGATCATCATACTAGTTATCGTATGACATGAAAAAAATGTCATAAGAAAAATAATGAACGGTCAAATTCGGAGACAAATGTGCAAAAATTGAGCAAAATGTTCTGTTTTTGACAGGGATTTTCTCCTATGTACATATTTTTCAGAAACTAATTTGTAGTATTTTCTAAAAGCTTATTCATCGTAGAGTTACAAAATATATGAATTATTTCACGCACATCAACGCACACCCATTTGCCATCACGTTGAAACATGTTTACTTTCTTCGAAACTGCGCGAATCGTCTAGCGTGCAAGTGAGCTGCCACTGCTGACCAGTTAATAAACATGATAAAGGAAATGTATTTGTTTTCAAAGTGTACCCCTATGGGGACTTAGAATGTTTCTTTATGTGGGCCAACAGACAGACAGACCGTTTTATTCAGTGTAAGACCTCTGGCCCAAAAACATGATCATGCATGCGCATTTTATATCATATTCACCTGTGGGTGTTTCTTTTTATATTTACATGATATATAACATGCATAATAGGAATAGACAGACATTTCTGATAAAACCAATATTCTTACTCTGCATGATAGGATATTTACTAAAATATATTACAATATGCCAACATGAACAATACTGTTCTTTGAATTGTTTGCATTTATTCTTGCAATCAATGATGTTACCATGGTTACACTGATTGCCACTTACTAGTCACTACACAGTTTTCAAAATTAAGCCTAAAAGTCCAGGTGTTCTTGGACATGTTGCTAACTCTGTCACAAATATTTATTTGAGCAGAGAGCACTGGGGTGTGAATGAGTAAATCAATACCGTCTTCGACGTAATAAGCGCCCAGGTGCACTCAAAATTAGAAATAGAGGGCTCTTATTAGAATATTATTTTGGTGAAAAAAAAACAGAGTTGAAAGATTGTAAATTTCGTTGTTTATGCTGACAATGTATATACGACATATATAATTTTCCAGAATTTAATTGTCAATAATTAAGGGTGCATATAACACATGAGTGCATATTATACACGAATGAAAAAGTCTGGTATACATTGATCAATTGGAGTGAGTGAGTGAGTATGGTTTTACGCCGCTTTTAGCAATATTCCAGCAATATCACGGCGGGGACCAGAAATAGGCTTTACACATTGTACCCTTGTCGGGAATCGAACCCGGGTCTTCGGCGTGACGAGCAAATGCTTTAACCACTAGGCTACCCGACCGCCCCTGATCAATTGGGAGGGGTGCAATGGGGATTGTTCACAAGTGGGCGCTTATAAGAGCGGGGCGCTTATTACGTCGAATACGGTATTTAGAAAAATTTAATTCATGATAATGAAATAATTTCACCAATATCAATGAACAGACGAACATGAGGAGCTGTACACTACACGCCTTAGAACATTCTGGTTACTTTCCACAATATTCACAGTTCACGATAACTTAAGGAGTGTTACTGAGGTTATGCTATCAAGGTTACTAACTCTAATTCTACTCACTTGTGCAGCCATCACAGACAGGAGCAACTCAGTTTTCTATAAGTATCTGTAAACAAAAGTTCATATGTACTCAAACCACAGTGAGTGAGTGAGTTGGGTTTAACACCGCTTTTAACAATATTTCAGTTATATCGCGGCGTGTCAGCTTAATGTTGGAGGAAAGCCCAAAGTGATGCAGGTCTCAGACGTTTACCACTTCGGTGAAACCCACGACCACGGGTATGGTGCTGACAAACCTAGAAACATAATCAGGGCAAACCGGGATTTGAACCCACAATCATAGGTTTCTGGCATGCCCAAGGGACACAACTCTGCACAGAGAATCGCGGCGCCTTGGACGACTGGGCCACCCGTGCCCCCTTCTAAAACCATAACCATGATAACATTAACAAAGACCTGAGAGCTGGGAGAATACATCAACTGTGGGCTCTCACACGTATCACAATACTGCTCTTATGCTCTTATTTGTGACGTGTAAGCCATCTTTTCATAGACAGGATGGCCAACTACCTGGCACACTGACGATTTACAGTTGGCAGTGTCAAGTATGTCGCAGTGGATGAAAATATTTACACTTTTACCACTAATCATGCTAATTTTCACTTCTAATTAGTGCTTGGTATAACAATTATTAAGGCAAACATTATTAAAGAATCAATATTTTTTACTTAATGTGCAACTGTGATCAATACTTGTATCAAGAAGTAAAAAATCGCGATCCTCCAATGGTTGGTTGTTGGTTGTTTTGTTTCTTAACGCCGCACTCAGCAATATTCCAGCTATATGATGGCGGTCTGTAAATAATCGAGCCTGGACCAGACAATCCAGTGATTAATATCATGAGCATCGATCCACGCAATTGGGATCGATGACATGCATCAACCAAGTCAGTGAGCCTAACCACCCGATCCCGTTAGCATGGTTAGTCGCCTTTTACGGCAAGCATGGGTTGCTGAAGACCTATTCTATCCCGGATCTTCACGGGCTCGATCCTCCAATGCATCGGTGTATCACCCCACTAGTGAAAGACACAATGTAAAACAACTTCAAAAGATATGTACAATAGTATTCAAATACTTTTTCAAGCATATAATTATATCCAAGATTTAAAACAAAGTGGCCCTGCCAGGCAAATTGGGGGAACAAAAATGTAATTTTGATAAAAAATTGGGATTTCTAAAAGTTGTTAATTTTTTAAACATGTTAAATTCAGAGATATTTTAACATTGTATTTTGAGATTGCATCTCCACAAAGCCATGTTGTGAATCTATTTTTAACTCGACTGTAATGGAGGGGATAGAAGTCATGTGACAGTAACAAGATTGTTCCTGATTGACTCGTCTCACTTAGCATGTTAGCGAGGCATTATCGGTATAAAATTAACAAGACATGGTAATTTGACCATCAAGTGTTAACAGAAATAAATGTTCTCAAAGGTATGACTTAATTTTAGAGTATTGGGAATGTTTTAGACTTGTAATCAGAAATACACCTTAGGGGCTTGAAAACCCATAACAAGAGGATATATAGTCATGATAGTAACATGATTAACATGAATTGGTAACTATTAATTTTTAGTTGGGGAATTTTTAATGACAGGTGCTGCAGATTTTGGGCTGAATATCTGCCTCTGTGCAGGACGAGATAAATCCTTGATGTATCAAGAGAACTGGAAAAAAGGGCTATTCCATTTACCTTAACTCTGGTCATGATTGTGATGATGACAGACATATACATACGAATATGTGGAAAGGAATTACAAGCACAGATGTACAAGTGAAATTATGGATAGTTGTTGATGAAGCATCTTCTTACAGAAATGTGAATTGGAAGTCCACACAGGATGATTTAAAAGTTCCAAATGACAAATTTTACCAATTACTATGATTCCTACATTTACCTCCTTTTAAATTGACGAGTTCAAGAAAAAACTTTATGAATTCTTATGAGTATTATCCACAAATGATGTTAATTTACTTGTACTTGCAGACTCGTAATTCCTTCTTGACATGCTTAATGGTAGAGGGTCTGTGATAGCTGAGAACTGCGATGGGGTCCTACAGTCAAGACATGATGTAGGGTCATGTCTTGACTATAGGACCCCATCGCGGCTCTCGGCTATGATGGGGTAAGCAAATGCCTTGGGTATGAATTCTGAAATTGAAGAAACATGTTTACACTCTACCACACGGTTCTGTTCCACTAATTTAGTATGTATAGAGGTCTGGTATGCCTGTTGATAATGGATCAGCATAATGGTCTTAGTATTCACTAACCACAACTATCTTGGATAACTACATAACAACCCTTAACTTTCTATTAGGGTTGGGAATTGGACCAAAAAGTGTATTGCGATATATTGCAATATTTCAAAAACATATTGCGATATTATCTGATTATTGCAATATATTGGGAAATAATTTCTACCAAGAGAAAAGCTTTTTTTCATATCCCTTTGACAAATATTAATATGAAAGCTGCAATGTTAACAATTAGGTCAAAATTATGAACCTGTTTTAATAAATTGTACTATTATTTTTATCTACAATCAAATAAAGAGTATGAAGCATTTGTTTTGTCTTTGTTTTGATTTAATAAGGTAAGACTATACATCATGGCATATACATGTCAGTCACAGTTTGAATAATGAGGGAAAAACCGATACACCAAAAAAGTATCGCGATACGTATCGTGATGAATTTGTATTGCAATATACTGGTATACCGATAAAACCGCACATCCCTACTTTCTATGTCATTTCAGTGGGGAGTGGGGGCTCTGTAGTGAGTACTTTCCTGGTCCTTCCATTGATACTAACCCTACGTATCAACATAATAAAATTGTAAAATCACGTTCGTTATAGACCCTTTCACAATATATCTAGATCCATCTGTCTCATTCGTTATAACATATGAATAATGATCAATTGCAATTCGCCAAGGCACAAAATTATAGGCCCCGGCAAAGTACAGTCTAACTTCCCATTGTAGCAAAGATATTCTGAGTTTATTCCTTCAAATATGATGAACAGGGAAATGGAAAAAAAAACACTCTGCATAAACGGTAGCACATCCCACTGAAAGAATCACCATCACAGAGAGCACCCAGTGGCACCAGACACATTCGGACACTGTCATAATAATTTACGGTTACATACCACTACAGGTCTATCACCCAGTTCCCCCGTCTGTAACCAGCGAACTAGCGAACTTTCTCCTGTACACCGATAGGTTAAATAGTAATCCAAAATAATACTATTTTACAGGGAAACAATCACAATATTATCTCAAACCGGAAGTTCTTCAATGACCCCAAACTGTTGAATGTAACTGTCTACAACTACTTATAATTGCATACGTTTTCAGTTTGTATGGCGTCTGCTGACCAACTATTATCACTCGCCATCATTTCCCATCGGTGTTTCATTTTACAGCAAACGTTTTATACATGGCAAATAAAACATACTTGAGCATAAATGTACGAAAGCCTAATGGTGACACTTTGGTAACATTAATTTCTTTTCTTTATTAATCGAAATTTCACGTTATTTCAATTATTATCTCGACATAACGTGTTTTAAATTATCATTAACACACCAAAGTATAAATATTCCACGTATAAATCTCTCACGAGTAATATGGTGTCTACTTTGGGATGTTATTAATATAAAAAAGAAAACCGCGTAAAATCTCTGATGTAAAGATAAGAATATATTAGCAAGCATTACCCAACCTAATGATTGAACTGGGACGTAGATCTGGAAATGATGACGACCGTGTACTTATTGCTCTCTATGTGGCTTTGAATTTGTGGAAAATGAGTTAAATTTTTTACTTGTATGTAATGCATTTACAGATTTACGAAAACAATATATCTACCGTAAGTTCTATGATAACCAGTTACTTCCATATTTTATCGGTTTCACAAACCTCTGAAAGTTATCATACATTGTTGAATGTAGTCTTATGTATATTTTTTACTTTAAAATTCTACCCGTCACTCAATCAATGGTGTTTTGTAATACATTTCACTCATCCATGTCTCACAATGTAGATCCCCTGAGAGGATATAGTAAGTCCATGTCATTGAAACGTGTTTTAAACGTAGACTATTTGTATTTTTAATTGTGGCTAACTTTGCATACAATTGCCAGTTGATGAGGGTATGATGTAAATCCTGCTGGGGTCCATGCAGGTAGCAAAGGTACTGTAAGTCCCCATGGTCCCCAGTATGGTGGTCTGCCTTCAGTTGCTGACGATCTATAGCCCGTTTTTATATTGTGTCGTCTGTTATAATCTGATTATTTTATTGTTCCAAAACTAGTTTTACAATTAGAATCTGTGATATTTTGCTAGTTGTTATACTGTCCTTCGACGACAGGCATAAGATATTATATAAATGCATAACTTGCTCAAGTCACGATATGGCTGAAACAATGTCGATGTGACTTTAGATATTAACTCACTCACTCACAATGTAGAACTGTGTAGACCTGTGTTTGAATCTATACTGTATATCATACATTGTGAAATGTATGTCCTTTGTGGCCTGTTGCCTCTCACTGAATAAATAAATCTATGCTCATGTTTGTCGTTGATAACTGACAGGGACCATTCTCGCACATTAAGTCCGTTAACCGATTTTCAGGCACAATCCCTGCAATTAGTTGTTATTACAATAGTATCTAAGACATTAACGTCCTTCGCCTTCACTTTACTTCCGGAGCAAACAGTGACCGTTGAATGTCAATATGTTTACATACAATG
Organism: Haliotis cracherodii; assembly: GCF_022045235.1. Taxonomy (NCBI): domain Eukaryota; kingdom Metazoa; phylum Mollusca; class Gastropoda; order Lepetellida; family Haliotidae; genus Haliotis; species Haliotis cracherodii. The sequence continues at coordinate 18,107,743 of NW_027266272.1, forward strand.
AAAAGAACAGCCATGAGATGTGGCCTAGTTAGAGGAGAAATCGTGCAATGAGACATGCATTGCACCTTGTGATAGGCGTCTTGGTATCAGGAGGAATTTCGTGTGTGTGTACAGTTAAGAAGCGCGCTGCTGCACGCAGTGTCATGGACGGACTACAGTCTGTACAGAGTCTCCAGGCATCATGCCGACGACACGAACAAGTGCCAGGGTTGCCGGGCCAATCTAACGACGTGATAGTGTGTGGCGATGTCGCAACAGCAAAGAAACATGTCATCTTCTTCGGAGGCGATGTTCAGGTATGGCTATGGTGTGTAATTACTGGAACTTGAAGTATCAAAACACGGTACTCATGGCACGACCACATCGCCAAAAGCCGGGATGGGGTCCTACAGTCAAGACATGACCCTACATCACGTGTTATGTAGGGTCATGTAAGCCTCATTGTTTTGACTGGACCCTATCGCGGCTCTCTCCTGAGACCACAGACGAGTTCTTAAACCTAACCCTAACCAGCTGTTAAGCTAATGGAATGTTTTAATTCAGAACTATTCTATCAGTTGATTAAAAACCGATTAATCACAAAACGTACTGTTCTTGTTACCATGGTTACTAAACGTTTTTCAAAACTGACTCGGTTGGTTTGATTTTATTGATTTGTTTGGCTAGTCAGAGTGCAACTGTATAAAGACTATGAAGGAAATGGTTTCGTGTCATTTTGTATCCCGGTAGATTTGTAACTCGGCATACTTTTCACCTCTAGTTGTATTTTATCTTGTCAGTTACGTATCTCATTTTATTTGTCAGTCAGATGTGGGAGATGTGTTATACTAACACAAATTTGCTTGTCACTTCGACCATGACACACTTTGTGACACGAACAATTTAGGGAGCACCTTTAGAATACAGACTTCTCGTGAGGACGATATCTGCCTTTGGTCACGTGTCTCAAAGACAAGCAACCAGTTTTAGTGAGAATCCGTCGAACACAAACTCGCAACCTTCCGATTGTTATCCCAACAGCTAACCGACTGAGCTACATCCACACTGTGTAACTAAGTGCAAATTTATCTCGTCTCAGTTACGGAACTGAACGAAAAAGGGTCTAATAGGTGACGGACACTTACGAAGGTTACGGGTAGGCATGGTGTCTCATGACTTTAGTTTACGGACACTTATGAGTGATCCCAATGTCATTTGGCACACTCGTCCCATTCCGTTATCTACAAGATACCGAGTGGTGAGGAATGAGCTGATATGGGGAGAACTGAAAAAGGCTCGCAGAACTCGCAGAGACGCATGAATGACATGGGATTTAATAATTCGTCGGGTGATCTTTGTGACAGAAAAGTGTGGTAGGGAACACTGTAAAGATAATGTGGATAATTGTAAGGAACGAGGGAGGCATAAGCATGGCTAGTGATGACACAAGGGTGAGTTTGCTTTTGAATCAGTACTGAATAAATGTAGCGGGTGAAAGTGGCTTGTTTTAATTTCCAGGACAGTTCCAATAGCCAAAATAGTCAACACTAAACCATTTCATCCTTTTTTTCTCTCAATGTTTTTTTTGTGAAGAATATTAGCAGCAGCTATAGAATCAATAATAGCCACTAAGCAGGTACCTAACCCTAACCCTTCATTAGTAGCCACTAAACAGGTACCTAACCTTAATGATCGTAAAGTGGTGATTGATCATAATGGGAATCCAAGGACTAAGGATAGAGTTCGAGGTAACCTACACTAACACCGGAGACATTTGGATGTGTTCAGCGTCAATATAATATAATATAACCTAATAAACTGCATTCCTGTGCATACTATGAAAATTAATGAATCGAAAAAATAATATATATATATTAGTTCCCATTTATCTTCATTTTAGCCACTTGAATTACGAAAAAAAATAAAATAAAAAATATATTGAAAATATAAGTGCTTTCGTAAATTAGTGCTTGCTAAAAAAAACTTACATACCTTCGTAGAGTGAGGGCCAAACTCCGACATTCATACAGTTTGGCCCTCACTCTAAGAAGGTTCCAATCTCATTAAAATCAGATCTTAGTTTTCGCTACCGCTAAACAAAGATCTGAGGACATCCCATTACGGGTCACGCCAGAATGACCTTTCGCGAATTTTGGCCGACCAATGAAATGACTGACAAGAAATCGGCATTGGCCAATCAGATGGCGGTTTTCTGGAGCTTTACGTCGCTAGTTTCAAACTGGCGACTACACTTTGAAACATATTTTGACATATTCTCGATTAAAAAGTTTAAAACAGATAAGAGGAACATGCTGGAATGGCTTACAGATGGCCTAGATTGTATTGATATAATCATAACACCCGTAACTGGAACGGAATACCCCGTGTTAAATATATTGTGGTTGTATGATTAGATAACACATTTCGACTGTCACTTTCATGATCTGGAAGGCGACGCTCTGATTGGTTGGATGAAAGGTCGTTCTGACGTGACCCGTAATGGGATGTCCTCAGATATTTGTTTAGGGATAGCGAGAACTAAGATCTGATTTTAATGAGATTGTGAAAGTTCATACTCCAATGAACTCACACAACATGCACAAAGTGAAGGTCAGTTCTATGAATGGCATTATGTGTGCAAATAATCACAATCAGGTGCAAAAATGAAATTTGAGCTGAAGTAGTTTCCATTTTATATTTAATAAATAAAAATACTATGAGGGGCTACATCATGTACAGGTTCATGAGACCAAGAAATTACTTCAGCAAGTCTCAACATTGTCAAAGCATTGGGCTGTTTTTAGAAAATCTTGTTTCAGGTGATGTAATGAGTTAAACTAGCACATGTTTAAGATCTTGGAAACCACTGATAATGGGATGCTGATGTTCATCTGTTTTATTTATATTTCAGGATTATCCCGAGAGAATGTCAAATCATCGGGATAACAAGAGGTATCTACAGTGGAACTTGGAAAATACGGCAGAAATTCTCCTGAAAAGATTTCAAGACAGTGCTGTTTTTGTCATTAAACCTTCCACTATGCATCTCAACACATTCAGCGTCTATTCCAACTTTGTAGAAACAAATGACTTTGGCAGTCCAACCCATAGCCGTTTCCCACGTGCCTGGATCCATTTGAAACCTCTTCATTGTACTGTAGTGAGTCAAGAACTAGCCATACACTCGGGTTCATCTGGCAAGGAGGCGTGTGATACGGAGGTGCCACTGATTCTCATTGGATTCAGCAAAGGCTGCATAGTACTTAATCAGATGTTATATAGCCTGTCATTGGCTTTAGGAGACCCCAAGACAAAGGATTTCGTTAACCAGGTTGAAGAATTCTATTGGTTGGATGGGGGCCATAGTGGAGGCCATGGCAATACGTGGATTTCTGACACGGAGAGTCTACAAAATCTGAGCCAGCTGAAGACGAGGATACACGTTCACGTGACTCCGTACCAGGTTCATGACCCGATGAGGACATGGGTAGGGAAAGAAGAAAAGAAGTTTGTGAGCAAGTTGAAGAAATTTGGTGCTGATATAACAGAGACTCTTCACTTTGACGATTTACCTCCATCAATAGAAAACCATTTTGGGGTGCTCAAAGAATTTTGATAAGTATGGACAGTTTGTGATAACGCCTCTATAATATGTTGTGATGATTATGTCTCTAGTCTGTATGCAAAACATTCTTTCTTGTCTACATGGGTGAACCAGTCTTGTGGAGATTTTTACAGTTGAAACTAGCATTACCCCCGGTAACATGTATGGACTATTAGTAGGTCAACTTACCATGCTTGCCAGACTTATGTCAATTTTACTTGACTTGGAATTTTTACTAGTGGGTATATGTGTAGTTTGTGCAGCAACATCAAAACAATAGGATTCATGAAAATATTTATTAATAACATTGGCAATATATTAGGGGCTATTCGGTTGCTACATAAAAGACATACCCTGCGGTTATGAATGAAAAGGTAGAATGCTAGTTACCCTGCGGGTAATGAACAAGTCCTGCGACCTACCTGCCCTGGACTGTTAAATTGGAAGAAAGGTACTTTGGGGGCCACAAGCCATTCCTATGCAGTAATATGTTATCACTGCACAAACAAAAATATAGAATTTACATAATGTATAAATACAAGCCATCATTGAACATTGGCTGGGATTAGTAGGGATAAGTAGATTGGTGGGGATGGATAGTCCAATTATCTAAGGTGCTGTAATTTGCTGTGCAGAAATGTGTCCCTTGGCATGCCAGAGACCTATGATTGTTGGTTTAAACCCTGGTTGCTCTGATTATGTGTCTAAGTTTGTCAGCACCAGCACATGTTCGTGGGTTTGACCAATGTGGTTAACGTCTGAGATCTGCGTCAGTTCGGGCTTTCCTTCCACATTAAGCTGACACGCCATGATGTAACTGGAATACTGTTAAAAGCGGCGTTAAACTCACTCACTAATTAGGTTGGTTAGAAGAGCACATGGAAGTATTTGTTCATTGTTTGTTTGTTGTTTAAAGTCACACTCAGCAAAATTCCAGCTGTATGACAGCAGTCTGTAAATAGTCGAGTCTGGTCCAGACAATCAAGTGATTGACATCAAGAGCATCGATTCATGCAGTTGGGATATGATGACATGCATCAACAAAGTCAGCGAGAATGACCACCTTATCATGGGTTGCTGAAGACCTATTCTAAACTGGATCTTCACGGGTCCACATGAAAATAAATAGACTAACAACATGCTAGACCAGGGATGAAGCATGTGTTTATTGTGCATATCTCTATTCCAATACATTATATACCGTACTGCAAAGTGATTTGCGGCCTTGTTTGTTTTCATAACCACTTACACATTGGGAAACCAAGATTACAATTTCTGGCATAGTATCTATGTATTGAGTTTTATTGAAAGTAGTTCCCACAAGATGACCTCATTTGCATTTATATCAAATTATGATACCGAGTTTATTGGATTGATTAATTGCTTCGAGAACACCAACCATTATCAATGATAATGTGATAAAGTGATTTCTGAAAAAAAATTCAATCAGGAGAAATAAAGGAAAGATTAAAAAGTGCATTTTTTATAAGTCAAAAGCTTACTTTGCCATCTCAGCTCTGCTCAGTGGGATGAAAAAACAACTTTTCACATAAGGTTAATTTTATCGCACATTTTTGTTAAATTTAGGGTTGACAGATCAGTAATCCAAGTATATAAAAAAACCTGTTTTGTTAACTTTTCAGTACTAAGATTCTGATTTTAAGTTCATGTGATATCACCATGTTTTACCAATTTCAACAGAACATGCTTCCGCACAACATTAACTCTGATCTCAGTTTTATAGGTGCTGCACTTGTCACATACTTGTTGTACTGCTTGATGAAGAGGGGGAATTGTCAAACAATCAGGGAATATAGATTCAGAAATGTTGTCTATCAGATGCTCTAAGTCATTAATATTTGGTTTATTACCATGATTACAGGTAGAGATAGGTTCTTCTCATGATCGATGTGATACCTTGTACAGGGCGTGCCTTTTAGTTTGGTGGCTGACTTTATTTGAGATGTGATTATAATATCCAATAGAATACAGATAATCACGGATACCATGCAAATTCAAAATATTACACTCAAATATTTTCTTTTTATGCCAAAGTCTTGTTGGCAGTATTGTCTGATTATACATAGCTGATCAGTGTTGGTTGTCAATGAACATATTAAGGCACTGCTAATGTATTAAAGATCAAGTTGTACAGGGCCTGTGATTATTCCTTGTTATTCTTGATTTTGAAATATAATTAAAATGCTGATTTATGATATGTCGGATTGTTATTTATGGAGATCGTCGCATGGAGCGGAAACATATTGGATCTCCCAAAACCAAGAAGTTTAGCAACCAGAAAGTTATGGCCGCCTTCTTTTGGGACAGCAAGGCATATAAACATCGATTATTTATCACAGGGATCAACTAAGAATTGTGAATATTGTGAAGAGATTGCACAAGTGTATCAAAGAGAATCGTTGCTGATAGGGGTGAAAAGATACAGCAAGGTCATGATACGAATCACGATATGATATGTAAGCCCCATCATATCCCATTTGCGTGAACGATGCTCACGATGTCAGTCACAGAATTGTCTGGTGCAGACTCGATTATTTACAGACCCGTGGTCATTAAGCTGGAATATTGCCGAGTGCGGCGTTGAAAAACAAACAAAAATGTTTCAATGGCCTAAAATATTGATGTCACCCTATGGGGAGTCTGAAATTTGTTTGTTTGTTTGTTTTGTTTGTTGTTTAACGCCGCACTCAGCAATATTCGAGCTATATGACGACAGTCGAGTCTGGACTAGACAATCCAGTGATTGATATCATGAGCATCGATCCACGCAATTGGCTTGGTTGATTGCGTGTCACAGTACCCCGAGTGTGTTAATATTTGCTGGTGCCATGGTTACTTGAAGCAAGTGTACCCAAAACACCTTTTTAATTACAATGGATATATTATATGTGTTTATTATTCTGTTATCAAATAAATGTCCTTGTTATTATGTACCCCATAGTTTTGACTTCTGAGTGTACACTAAATGCATGGGTATGGTGTTATACGCTTCGCGGCCAAGGGCTTCATACGAAACATTAGCCAGATGTGAGGAATCAAACTCGGCAGTTTCGGCGTTACGTGACAAAACTTGATTGAGACACTGGGCCACCTTACTGCTATTATGGACATATTTCCTTCACACATAAAATATTACCGTGCACAGTGGAATCTGTCGAGACAGGACTTTAACTAATCAGGATTTGTAATCAAGGAGATATCAATTGTTCTGAATATACTATGATTCATAATAATACTTCTTTGAATCTTGTTTCTATTTACATTTGTTATCCTCTGTTATAATATTCCTAATACAGGCCTCTGTAAAAATCAGACTCACAACAAGTAACATGTTCATTTCGCCTGGATGTCAAAACAATGATGCAATGAAGTCCAAAGCAGATATTCCACTGTGCTACACTGTACATATTGAATGTCAAAATCCCATGAATGTGTGCTGCGGATGCGAAGGGGTAATTCTCTCAAATGTTGGAGGAATTTCAAAGATTTTTCTACATGGGTTTTGGTGCTCTCAGCATTCCAGTTAATATTTGTTTTGTTTTTTTAACGCCGCACTCAGCAGTATTCTGGCTATATTTCACTTGCCGACAGTCCTATAATACATCCCTATATCTACTGACCACATTTTTCACAGAGAAAGTCCAGCATAGCATAGCTTTCTCAGAGTGGAGCCCACATGACCAAGGACAATGTGTAACCCATGTCCAGGCACCTTGGTCGTCTAGGTATAACCTACAATTGTAGAAGGACATGCTTACATTCACTCAGTCAACGTGACTGTAGAAACTATATGGAGTTAAAGTAGCACAGTAGCACAACTCATACTAGTAGGAAGTGGCACGTCACAACTGCAGTTGAAACATTTGAGACCAACTCATTATATGAAGTGGAGCATCACAACTGGACCTGAAACATTAGAGGCCAACTCATTATATGGACTGGCACATCACAACTGGAGCTGAAACATTAGAGACCAACTAATATGAAGTGGAGCATCACAACTGGACCTGAAACATTGGAGACCAACTAATATGAAGTGGCGTGTCACAACTGGAGATGAAACAATCGAGAACAACTCATTATATGAAGTGGTGCGTCACAATCGGAGCTGTAACATTTGAGACCAACACATTATGTGAAGTGTTTGTTTGTTGTTAAACGCTACACTCAGCAATATTCCAGCTATATGACGGTGGTCTGTAAATAATCGAGTCTGGACCAGACAATCCAGTAATTGACATCATGGCCATCGATCCACGCAATTGGGATTGATGACATTCATCAACCAAGTCAGCAAGCAGGACCACTAGATCCCGTTAGGTGGCCCCTTATGACAAGCATAGTCGCCTTTTATGGCAAGTATGGGTTGCTAAAGACTTATTCTACCCCGGAGTTTCACGGGCGTTATGAAGTGGTGCGTCACAACTGGAGATGAAACATTAGAGAGCAAATCATTATATGAAGTGGTGCGTCACAACTGCAGCTGAAACATTTGAGACCAACTCATCATATGAAGTGGAGCATCACAACTGGACCTGAAACATTAGAGACCAACTCATCATATAAAGTGGAGCATCACAACTGGACCTGAAACATTAGAGACCAACTCATTATATGAAGTGGTGCTCACAACCGGAGCTGAAACATTGGAGACCAACTAATATGAAGTGGCGTGTCACAACTGGAGATGAAACAATCGAGACTAACTCATGAAGTGTCACATCACAATCAGAGCTGAAACATTAGAGACCAAATTATTATATGAAGTTGTGCACACAACCGGAGCTGAAACATATGAGAACAAGTCATTATACCAGGAAATGGAGCTTCTCAAACTGATCTGACACATTGAAAGACCAACTCATTAAAATAGGATTTTTCACGTCTGAACTGGATCTAAAACATTTAAAGACTAAACCATCGTTACTGGAGGTGGTACATTTCAATATAGACTTTAGAGTCTTGATTTTGTTTTCACACTGATCCTTTGGTAGTGATACGCAAATCGTTATAAACCTCTATAAAAGTTACTTGCCGGAACGGGTACACACCACAGAGGTCCATAACTCCAAATCTTTGCACTGACTATTGTGCTAAATCAAACGGAGACAGCGTATCGATTCATTTTAACCTGAGGTGAGAGTTTTTTAGTATCTATCAGTATACATGCTCTAGAGATCAGACTTCCAGACGACTTCAGCTGACACTGCAACTGCCTTTCTACGGTAACTGGGGTATCATTGGGTGTGGACAGCACCCGCAACTCATTCTTACACTTCACCATGAATGCGGAAGGTTATACTTTCCCTACTACTCGGAACATTCGGACCAGCAAAATACACCCCTATATCTACTGACCACATTCTTCACAGAGAAAGTCCAGCATAGCATAGCTTTCTCAGAATGGAGCCCACATGACCACGGACAGTTGCAATGTGTAACCCATGTCCAGGCACCTTGGTCGTCTAGGTATAACCTACAATTGTAGAAGGACATGCTTACATTCACTCAGTCAACGTGACTGTAGAAACTATATGGAGTTAAAGTAGCACAGTAGCACAGCTCATACTAGTAGGAAGTGGCACGTCACAACTGCAGCTGAAACATTTGAGACCAACAGATCATATGAAGTGGTGCGTTACAACTGGAGCTGAAACATTAGAGACCAACTCATCATATGAAGTGGTGCGTTACAACTGGAGTTGAAACATTAGAGACCAACTAATATGAAGTGGAGCATCACAACTGGACCTGAAACATTAGAGACCAACTCATCATATGAAGTGGTGCGTTACAACTGGAGCTGAAACATTAGAGACCAACTCATCATATGAAGTGGAGCATCACAACTGGACCTGAAACATTAGAGACCAACTCATTATATGAAGTGGTGCTCACAACCGGAGCTGAAACATTGGAGACCAACTAATATGAAGTGGCGTGTCACAACTGGAGATGAAACAATCGAGACTAACTCATGAAGTGTCACATCACAATCAGAGCTGAAACATTAGAGACCAAATTATTATATGAAGTTGTGCACACAACCGGAGCTGAAACATATGAGAACAAGTCATTATACCAGGAAATGGCGCTTCTCAAATTGATCTGAAACATTGAAAGACCAACTCATTAAAATAAGATTTTTCACGTCTGAACTGGATCTAAAACATTTAAAGACTAAACCATCGTTACTGGAGGTGGTACATTTCAATATAGACTTTAGAGTCTTGATTTTGTTTTCACACTGATCCTTTGGTAGTGATACGCAAATCGTAATAAACCTCTATAAAAGTTACTTGCCGGAACGGGTACACACCACAGAGGTCCATAACTCCAAATCTTTGCACTGGCTATTGTGCTAAATCAAACGGAGACAGCGTATCGATTCATTTTAACCTGAGGTGAGAGTTTTTTAATATCTATAAGTATACATGCTCTAGAGATCAGACTTCCAGACGACCTCAGCTGACACTGCAACTGCCTTTCTACGGTAACTGGGGTATCATTGGGTGTGGACAGCACCCGCAACTCATTCTTACACTTCACCATGAATGCGGAAGGTTATACTTTCCCTACTACTCGGAACATTCGGACCAGCAAAATACACCCCTATATCTACTGACCACATTCTTCACAGAGAAAGTCCAGCATAGCATAGCTTTCTCAGAATGGAGCCCACATGACCACGGACAGTTGCAATGTGTAACCCATGTCCAGGCACCTTGGTCGTCTAGGTATAACCTACAATTGTAGAAGGACATGCTTACATTCAGTCAGTCAATGTGACTGTAGTAACTATATGGAGTTAAAGTAGCACAGTAGCACAGCTCATACTAGTAGGAAGTGGCACGTCACAACTGCAGCTGAAACATTTGAGACCAACTCATCATATGAAGTGGTGCGTAACAACTGGAGCTGAAACATTAGAGACCAACTAATATGAAGTGGCACATCACACCTAGACCTGAAACATTAGAGACCAACTTTTTATATGAAGTGGCGTGTCACAACTGGGCCTGTAACATTAGAGGTCAGCTCATTATATGAAGTGGTGCTCACAACTGGACCTGAAACATTAGGGACCAACTCATTATATGAAGTGGCGTGTCACAACTGGACCTGAAACATTAGAGACCAACTTATCTGAAGAGGCGTGTCACAACTGGAGTTGAAACAATCGAGACTAACTCATGAAGTGTCACATCACAATCAGAGCTGAAACAATAGAGACCAACTCATTAGATGAAATGGCACGTCACAACTGGAGCTCAAACATTAAAGAATAACTCATAACATGAAGTGGTGCATCGCAACTGGAGAGGAAACAAAAAAGAATAACTCATTATTTGAAGTGGCTTTTCATAATCGGAGCTGTAACATTAGAGACCAACACATTATATGAAGCGTTTGTTTGTTTGTCGTTTAACGCTTCACTCAGCAATATTCAAGCTATATGACGGCGGTCTGTAAATAATCAAGTCTGGACCAGACAATCCAGTGATTGATATCATGAGCATCGATCCACGCAATTGGGATCAGTGACAAGCATCAACCAAGTCAGCGAGTCTGACCACTAGATCCCGTGAGTCGTCTCTTACGACAAGCATAGTCGCCTTTTACGACAAGCGTGGGTTGCTGAAGACCTATTCTATCCCAGATCCTCATGGGTAGATTTTGTACGGGGCTAGAGACGAAGCGACAGCGCAGATTGTCTTTCTGTTTATGATGCTGATTTACAGAAAATAATCAAACCTAAGATGTGGAATGATAGCTATAATCGTTAATATTACGGTCTTATAGTGTATATTTATGGGCAGCAAGTCCATGATCAAAACGTAAACATTGAATGGACAAGCCCGAAGTGATCGACAGGGCACGTTCGCATCATAACAGTGCCGCGATTTCTTGTCTACCAGTTGTCCTACATGCTCGCCCGTTTCGACAAAAAACTACTGCTTATTTCATATGAAATGACTAAGAGTCATGTGTCAATGCTCCAACTACCTGACTGTGTGAATGAATTGTCCTAACAGTTTCACATTGTGTCGCAAGAGGACACCGTAATCAGCAATATTCAAGCTATATGACGTCGGTCTGTAAATAATAAAGCCTGGACCAGACAAACCAGTGATTGATATCATGAGCATCGATCCACACAATTGGGATACGCTGATATGCATCAACCCAGTCAGCGAGCCTGACCACCCGATTCCGTTAGTCGCCCCTTACGACAAGCAGTCACCTTTTACGGCAAGCATGGGTTGCTGAAGACCTATTCTATCCTGGATCTTCACGGGTTCAAAACTGATTACAGCAATACCTCTCTTGCATTTGGTAACGCTTATGCTGAAAGGTTCGATTTCGATTTTTTCTCCTTTCATTGAAACTGTGATAATTGTGCTATGACTGGTTTGCTGAAATAGTATTTTCCGCGAGTCATGGTACATGCTGTTATTGTACAAGATAATTGATAATGAATAATGTATGTATATGCAACATTAGATTTACACGCAATATATAGGTAAATTCACAATCGATTTCTGAATGACAAAATGTTGACCAACTGTGATTTCGTTTTGATGTTTTAAATAGTTTTCATTTTGGTTTATTTCACTGTGCATTATATAAATTATCAAACTCTTCGATCAGTGACATATGTATTTAGTAATAATTACTTTGTTTTGCATCCTTGGTAAGAAAGAGAATTTGTAAAAGATAAATATTGTCTAAGAGCAAAATAAAAAGCATTCTTTTGGTTCTTTTTTTACATTAATGAAAAACATTAATATTAAAGATTGTGTTAGTTATATTTTCGAAGTTCAATGCCAAGAATATATGACAAATTATTCCATTACTTTCATTCACCAACGATCATAATCTATTTCAAACTTTTTTTTTGTAGAATGGGATGAAATGGAAAACTGTACTGGAAATAAACTATCACGAATGTCTTTGAATGTGAATGTACATACCTAGGTGTAAAATACACTTCTAAAGTCGTATTTATAAAACAATATGAAAGAAAAAGTTGTATTTCAAGGAATGACCATACAAGTATATTTTGAGCAAAGGTCTTAGTGAGGCAGCGAAGTTCGAAATACATGCTGAGACGAGGATGGTTCCTGGTCGTATGGCAAACCGTTTTCACATTTATGACGGAATTACTGCATATCTTGCCAGGCACCATGAGACTCTACAGCGTTGTCAGACCGAGCGGGTCGCGCGGTAGCGGCGCCAAAATTGCATTATGCGCTAAATGCAGTGGGCTAGTGTCAAATTGAGTGAGTGAGTCAGTTGGGTTTAACGCCGCTTTTAACATTATTCCAGTTATATCACGGCGTGTCAGCTTAATGTGGGAGGAAAGCCCGAAGTGATGCTGGTCTCAGATGTTTACCACTTCGGTGAAACCCACGAGCATGGTGCTGACAAACCTTGAAACATAATCGGGGCGAGCCGGGATTCGAATCCACAGTCATAGGTTTCTGGCGGGCCCAAGGGACGCAACTCTGCACAGCGAATCGCGGCGCCTTAGACGACTGGGCCACCTGTGTCCCCTATTGCCAAATTGAGCAGAAGTGCTGTGAGTAAGCAAGGAACAATGTATTAAGGGAATTTGGTGGTGATTGCTACCCGAATGCGAGACGAGAACTTTGATAAACATGTCAGACATGTGCTGCACGGAATGACCCACATACCAGCCACTACACAGATAGATATGGATCAGTTGGGTGCATTCATGCACAGAGTTGAAACTCAATTGATAGCCATGAACCAGTAATTGGAACGGTTAGACATGGTGGAAAACAGGATGGGCCAATTGGAAAATATGATAGGATCATATGACAGTAAATTGCATGACAGGTCTGAGTTTACAAATCAACACTAACTTTAACAACACAAGCGATCAATTACGAGCGCTTCAGGAGAGAGTAGACGCCAATAGTTATTATACGGACAACGCAGCAGAGAAAATAGCGAAGATGGAAGAGGAAATTACCAAACAACATGATGTTATACATGACGTGCAAACAAGAACTATTCGTGATAATTGGGTAATCGTTGGTCTACCGGAAGAAAGAAATAAGAGAAATGAGAGAGGAGAGGAAGTAGAAGATACGGAAGAGTGAGTGAGTGAGTATGGTATAACGCCGCTTTTAGCAATATTCCAACAATATCACGGCGGGGGACAACAGAAATGGGCTTCACACATTGTACCCATGTCGGGAATCGAATCCGGGTCTTCGGCGTGACGAGCGAACGCTTTAACCACTAGGCTACCCGACCGCCCAGATACGGAAGAAGTAGTCAGACATTTCTTCATTGAAAAAGTAAAGTTGGCAGAAGAAAGTGTATCAAATATGAGATTTGGAAGAGTCCATAGGATCATAAGTTATGGAAATAAAGAACCACGTAAGATCGTAGTGAATTCCAAGGACCACAGGGATAGAGAGAAAGTTAAAAGAAATGCCGCCGATCTTAAGGGCTAAAAAATTTACATCAATGATCAATATCCACAAGAAATATACGAGCAAAGAAGCGAACTCCTTCCAATCATGAAAGACGCTAAAAGAGAGGGTGACGTGTCGTCTTGTGTATAACCGTCTATATATCAAGGGGCAGTTGTACCAGCCTCGGGCATAGGAGTGTGAGTGTGTGTGTTGGGTTTTAACGCTGCTTTTAACAGTATTGCAGTCATATCGCGGCGTATCAGCTTAATGTGGGAGGAAAGTCCGGACTGATGCAGGTCTCAGATGTTTACCACTTCGGTGAAACCCACAAGCACGGGTATGGTGCTGACAAACCTAGAAACATAATCGGGGTGAACCGGGATTCGAACCAATTATAGGTTTCTGGCGTGCCCAAGGGACGCAACTCTGCGAATCGCGGCGCCTTAGACGACTGGGCCACCTGTGCCCCCCTCGGGCATAGGAACATGTAGAGGATGGACTTAGAGTTCTAGTATGGAACTGCAATGGTCTTACCGCTACCAAACAACGGTCGATAGAAATGCTAGATAACTATGATATAGTGGCTCTATCCGAAATATGGACCGATGATCGTAGTGCCGTAAAATTGAAAAATTTTAAGTGTATTCCATAGAAAATATGTGCATAAAAGAGCTAAAGTTAAAAGTGGTGGTATACTCCTATATGTACGGCAATCATTCTCAAAAGGTGTTGCTGTTATTAGAAATGATTTTGACACATTAATATGGCATGAATAAGATAAAACGTTTTTTGCCTTGGTACAGGACTTAATAGTGTGTGTTGTATATATATCTCTAACTTAAGAGTGGGACTTAGATCTGATTATGTGGAACAGGACTTTTTCATATTGCTGAATTACATTATATGAAGTGGCGCGTCACAACTGGGGCTGAAATATTAGAGACCACGGTCTGGATTTTCGAAGCGATCTTAGATACGATTGATCTTAACTTACGATCAAAGATAAGATATCTCAAGTTTAAGATCAGATAAAATTTCGAAACTATCTTAAATATGTCGCAGATCGTATAAAGTTACGATCCCTATCAGAGAACTCATTTGTGTTGGAGATTGAAAAAGCGGGTTTTTTTCCAGTGATGTCACGGGTGTCCAAGACAATAACAACAACATGGAGAAGTGACACGGAATTCATAATCACATTGTCAGGTCACACTGTTTAACAAGCAACTTTTTGAGTGACAGTCCGTTCAATGCTACACATCTCCAATATGTAAACGTTTTGTTCTTATGATAAATACCATGACTACCCGAACACAAATAGCATTCGTGTGCCATGCAAAGTGAATGAGTGAATATTGTTTTACGCCGCTTTTAGCAATATTCCAACAATATCACGGCGGGGGGGACACCATAAATGAGCTTCACACATTGTACCCACGACGGGAATCGAACCCGGGTCTTCGGCGTGACGAGCGAACGCTGTGCTTTGTAAAGGCATTTTCAAACCCAATTAATGTTATAACCAATAAGTGTAGTGTTGTGAGTGAGTGAGTGAGTATGGTTTTTACGCCGCTTTTAGCAATATTCCAACAATATCACGGCGGGGGGGACACCATGATTGGGCTTCACACATTTTTCCCATGTCGGGAATCGAACCCGAGCGAACGCTGTGCTATGCAAAGGCATTTTCCAAATCCAATTAATGTTATAATCAATAATTGTAGTGTTACCACATAATAGTTATAATTATTAGAATTGAAATAATGCGCAAAAAAGATTCTTTACTATTTGCCCTTCTAATGATCCTCTCGCGAGACTGCAGAGCTTTATGTAAACACATCGCGTACATAGTCAAGGACGAAAGTAATTAAGGGACGTTATCCTAAATGACAATGACGAGACCTATGATCGAACAGCAGGCCTTGAGCAGTTAAGATGGCTGTTCAGGTCTGATGTATGCTGGGTCAGTTTCACAATACTGCTTGTTTTTGTGTTAATGTCAAAAGTCAAGTTTATAGAAAAATCACTAACATAATACCTGGAAACACTCAAAATAAAAATTGTTCAGGAAGAGAATGTAAGTTTCTTTTGTTTTTACATATCCGATATATTTCACGAAATAAACAAAAGCATCAAATTCAAGATCAAGCTATTTGTAGTTAGATGATGTAAAAAAAATTCAAACCTATCTAGATCCATACTTTTTATCAAAATTTGATAGTGACGCGTTCCTTCACAAAGGGAGATAATTTAGGAATTGTCAAGTTATGTTGTCTCATAGAACACACCACGAGTTATCGTAAACATACATATAATTTAGTCCTTATAGTAGAGCTAATAAACCGATTTGTCTGATTTCATTTCAATCTGGCTGAGGAGCGAAATATCTGCATTGTCAATGTGTAAAATCTATTGCAGAACGTAGTTCGATGACGCTTGGCTTCTCTGACAGCATTGCTGAGGGTCAATTATTAGGATTTGTCCGGTGACCGTATCCTTTACAATAATATTATTGTTTGAATGGTCTCAAGTATCTATATTTTGTGAATATAAAACGGGAAAATGTACACCTAAGTTTTAAAAAGACTAACATCAATTATTATTTTAAAATCAGTCAATTGAATGCAAAAGTCAAAGAATATTGTGTTGAAAATGTCTATTTTATATTGATCAGTAAATTTCATTCCATAAACATTTCCTGCGAAAATATATTGGAAAGTGAATTTTGGACAATGTTCAAAATATGTTACTTCTTAACGACATTTTAAACCCAAATGAGCATGGGAACCCATTTTTTACTTGATTTTATGAATTGCCATTCTCGAAAATACGATACGAAAATATGTGCTTAACTTTTTGCTCTCAAAATAACAATAAATTGCCATATTTAACTCACACAATGTGAAAGTCCATTCTTAAGTAATCCCTAAAGGTAGCCCTGAGGGCAAGAACTGGAACCTCCCTCAACACATTACTTATATCATCTGACCTATTATCTACCCCCTCCAACTCTAAAACTCGTAAACCTAGCAAAAGGATCAAAATTTTAACATAAGATAGCATCTTATTTCAAAATTTCAAAATTTATATTCCAAATTGAAAATCTATATCGACATAAATCCCTTCACACTAAAAGTATTACTAAATGGCACATATCTTTCTTACTCGACCTATTTAGACAAAATACGTTCAGGAATTCACAGAGCCATTGCAGATCTATACTCTGCAACTAAACACCACAGTGATCAATGTAGAAACTGCAAAACAACCGATGACCTTGACAACTGATCTCTATATCACGATCAGTAACAAACTTCTGTTCGAGCTGTATACATCAAAATATAAAAACAATCTAGCTTTACTCTTCAGGCCATTTAATGCATCGACAGTATTCTCGGCAATTTCAAATTTCATTATAATATACAGCAAATATTTTAGATTAATCTTTGACAAAACAAAATTCATAACAAACCAAGCGCCACATATAGTGAATCTAAATTCGTTTTTAAATATTTTTTTATATCTGTATGTAGATGTCGGTCAATGGGTGCAGGGGTTTAGCAAAGTCTCACCGTGTGAAAATTCGTTGAGGAAAAATTCCGAAGGAAAAGGTGACACCTAACCTCACCCCTCCCTTTTTAGACACTGATACTAAGTTTGCGGTTGTTTACAGCGGACCTAACAACTACCCCGTCGGAGTAAGACTGCTGAATCGACGGAGCTAAACCCGTTTTTATTGCAATTAATACTAAGTTTTATTGATATTAAACCAACAGTTTGCAGGTTTCACAAAGAAAAATATAAAATATCGTATTTATGTTACTACACCTTTTACAGCAAAGCTGGACAAGATAGAGCTGCAACGAATAGTTAAAACGGTCTTTTCGCAGCAAATACTCTGTATGTGTGCATATGTTGTCGGCCAATGTGTGGAGGTGTCGGATGACAAAATTGGTCAAGTTGAAGCACCAACGACATTTGTGTAAGAACATAAACAGAATTTAGAATCAATATGTTTTATGTGCATGTTGTATTCTTACATTAAATGATATGCTTCATTCACTGACGACATGGGAAATCACCCCTACCCCCTCCACACACACGCACGCGAGCACACACATACACACACACAGAGTGACAGAGAAACGCTCTTACCGGCCTGGAGGGGGTAGGGAAAATCACCCCTACCCCCTCCACACACACGCACGCGAGCACACACACACACACACACACACACAGAGTGACAGAGAAACGCTCTTACCGGCCTGGTGCCCTGGTGCTGTTTTGTATCGAATATAACATCACATCATCTGCAAATCGTTACAGTCACAGCGATTATTCGTTTACATAGTTAATCGTTTAATTACATATTGCTGCACTTACCATGTCGTTTTGTTCAGCGTCCTCTCCAAAGTGAAAACAGGGCAGGAAATCAAGCTGAAAAATGTTTCTTCGTGAAAGTCTTCATAATGCACATGACATGCCAAAGTTTAAAACGCAGCGTTCAAAGTAGCGCGTGAATAATAGAAACATGGGAAATATGGGTCTAAGCTCATTGTAATCTCAATTTTAGATGAATTCTAAACAACTTGTTGAAATTATTTTAACATGCACCGGTGCATTTGATAAAGTAAGCGTCGTCTGCTTCGATCAGTAGAGTCTGGATTACGCGCAGGAAAAACTCGTGCAACGGAAGTGTTTCCCGATTGGCTAAACTCGTACCTATGATATCACGTGACTATTCTAGTGAACACCTGCATGAAATATACATCACTTCTAACCTGATTTGACATTTGTTTATATAAATAATCTTAACCGACAAAGCAATTGTCGGCGGGGTTTGTCTAGCGAGGTTGAAGCGTTGACTCGTCACACCAATTCACTGCTTATTACTGTCTACAAACTGAAAAAGTGGGAAGAATGATGTTGGATGATAAATAAAATCACACCCTCGTGTCTTTTGATAGCACATATACCAACAATTGTTGATATATCTGCTATCAAAAGGCGCTCAGGTGAGATTCTCTATATCCCAAATATAACATTTGTTATATTTTTCTTGTACTTTTTTATCATGAAAAGTATTTACCTAGTAGTTTCAGAGGCAAAACAATACAAATATCACAAGTATCTAATTTATTTTATTCATCAAAATGGTTAATATTTTTAATATTTACCGAGAGTTCTATTTCTATAAGAAACATGGCTTATGCCCCTTGCAATATGACATCATTGGTGCCAATTGATAAAGGAATGACGTCATAAGACTTTATGAGAGCTGGTGGTCGAGAGGGGGCACGGGTGGCCCAGTCGTCTAAGGCGCCGCAATTCGCTGTGCGGAGTTGCGTCCCTTGGGCACGCCAGAAACCTATGATTGTGGGTTCGAATCCCGGTTCGCCCCAATTATGTTTCTAGGTTTGTCAGCACCATACCCGTGCTCGTGGGTTTCACCGGAGTGGTAAACGTCTTAGACCTGCATCACTTCGGGCTTTCCTCCCACATTAAGCTGACACGCCGTGATATAACTGGAATACTGTTAAAAGCGGCGTTAAACACAACTCACTCACTCACTCACTGGTGGTCGAGATCTTTAACTAATCATGTATAATCATCATGATTCAGACTGTTGAAGTAAAAAGCCACAAAAATAAATTGTTGCAACACGTTTAATTTTTTTTTATTGAGGCCTTATACTTTTCATTTAAAAAGATATCAGGTTTTGCTGGTTTGTAGCTTACATAATATCCAGTCTCTATTCAAAATCATGGGCCTCATATGCAATTTACACACATGTGCAATAATCACAGTACATTGATTCAAGAAATGAATCAAGTTACCATTTTTTATTTTGTGACAGTGAGATATAGAAGACAAAAGTGTTAATGTTTCTATGTTGTATCTTTAAAATATGTAGTTTTGAGTCAAGTCACATCATACACTGATGCCCAGAAAGTACAGGTCCCCAGAAGAGCCTCAGTCCATCATGGTGTACAGTCGCTGTCCAGTGTACACCAGAAGCATGGCACGCCGTGCTTCACAGTATGGGGTACAAAATAATATTTTGACAATAATCACACAATGTAAATACTACAGTAAACTACGGTTATAACGAACCCAAGGGGACTACTATTTTTAGTTTGTTATAACCGCAGTTCGTTATAAGCATATATACAGCATAACTACAACAAATAGTCGGGACTAAAAAGTAAGTTCGTTATATCCGTCAGTTCGTTATAAGCGTGTTCGTTATAACCGGAGTTTACTGTATATGCAAATCAGTTCTGTATTGAACTATTTTGTATATCTATTATATTCTATATTGTAGCAAGATTGTCTTTTGATCTAAAAGTGTAGTATGGATGACATATGAAAGTATAGTGTGAATGACATATAAAAGTATAGATCTGATACAATTTGTACACAGTTAATTGATGACATTTGTATTTAGGCACCCATTGAGGCCGAAAGTAAACATCACACGCCTTACACAGCTGATGACTGTTACCACCTACTTTTACAATCACTTTGTCAGTGTACATATTTCTTTGACAAATTAATCTTTAAAAATTGTTTTATTTTTCAGGTCCTCAATGGTAAATAAAAGCGACAAAACCCTTTCCATATTCATAAGAAATCTCTGTCAAAAACAGAGTCGATTGTACGACTCTGACTTAATCATGAGCATGTGTTAATGAATCGCTATCAAATAGTACGATACCAGGTGTTTGTGAAAGGTGAGCGTATCCTGCCCCACCAGTGTCAGAAGAAATTCCTGGTGTTGAGATCCATTTTCATTGTGTGTGTTTATTCTCATGCAGAGCTTCAAGTCATAAAATATTAGTGTGTTATGTGAGGTACAGTGCTTCAGACAACAAGAGAACTGTGCTTTTGAAATAGTCAACCAGTGCACTAACAAGTTGCCAAATAAACATTTAGTCAGTTCTTGTGCTATTTTCTTCAATCTTTCCCCCCAGCCTTCGCCCTTGCCCCAAACTACCTCATCCAGCATCAGCCACCCTGTATTACAGAAACTTATAAAAAGATACTGCAAAGACTGAATGTTGTCAGAGACCATAAAACAATTTTTCAAAGAAAAAAGTTTATTTTAGTGAGCATAGAGAAAAACAGTACATACATCAGATGGAAATCGTTCAGAAATCACCTCGACAACACAAGATTGAATAACTCTGATTCCTCAACTATTTCTGCAAATCCAAATGTGAACCGCAACATAACTGTCTCGCAAATATGTGAGAGTGAGCATGGTTTTACGCCGCTTTTAGCAGTATTCCAGCAATATCACGGCGGGGGACACCAGAAATGGGCTTCACACAATGTACCCATGTCGGGAATCGAACCCGGGTCTTCGGCGTGACGAGCGAACGCTTTAGCCACAAGGCTACCCAACCGCCCCTGTCTCGCAAATATAAAGAAATGGTACTGGAGATTTATTTTACATGTCAGATTTTTTTGTTTTGCATACTAGATCTTCAAATCATAATAAAATAAATTGATGAAAGGAAATCAATATTTTTTTCTAAACTTTGCCACATGATTTGTAGATTTCATAAATCTGAACTTATTGAAGATGAAAAACCATCTTAATCTGAAACAGTTCCAGGTGATTGCTGAAGGCAACAACGCTGGATAATTATTATGAGCTTCCTACTTTCATTGTGAGAAAAATGAGGGTATGTTTTCAAACAATGATACCTACTAATTCTAAAATTGCGTTTTGTTTAAAATAAGAAAGTAAGTGATTTTTGCGTGTACACTTGCCCTTTAGGATTAAAGTTGTATTTGTTGACGTTCATCTGCTAATGAGCAAATTCCATGATGGGCGAAGCTTGTATCCACATTCCTGTACAACAGCTATTGCAACAGTGACTGAGTGAGGGAGTGAGGGAGTTGGGTTTAACGCTGCTTTTAACAGTATTCCAGTTATATCATGGTGGGTCAGCTTAATGTGAGAGGAAGCCCGAGGTGATGCAGGTCTCAGACGTGTACCACTTTGGTGAAACCCACGTGCACACGGGTATGGTGCTGACAAACCAAGAAACATAATCGGGGCGAAACGGGGATTCGAACCCACAATCATAGGTTTCTAGCGTGTCAAAGGGACGCAATTCTGCACAGCGAATCGGGGCGCCTTAGACGACTGGGCCATCCGTGCCTCCTATCGCAACAAGACTGGTGACAACTTGACCAGTGACCTGATGGAGGAGAACTCCACGTCTAAGTAGCAGCAAATAGGGGCGAACGATACATCGGTGCACCGGTGCATGAGTTTTCACGTGACGATACGAGACACGATACGTTTTTCTTTATACGTATCTATCGTGAAAAAACAAACAAACTTTAAACATGTTATGAATGTAAACAAAGTGCCAACAATAAGGCGATAAGTCAAATATGGATAAGATGTATAATATATCCAACAAACTACGTTTATAACGAACGCGCTTATAACGAACTGACGGATATAACGAACTTATTTTTTTGTCTCGACTTTTTGCTGGAGTTATGCTGTATATATGCATATAACGAACTACGGTTATAACGAATTAAAATTAGTGGTCCCTTTGAGTTCGTTATAACCGTAGTTAACTGTATATGCCATTGTTCAGGCTTGTACTAGTGCGGACTGATGCCGATTAATAGTGCTAGCTCACTGAGATACCATGCCGCAGTTTAACATGAATACCCCACTCAGACACAGTATACTGACTCCGAGCTTACCAGTCCTTGCTTTAGCCCCTTAATGCCGAGCGCCAGACAGGGTAACAACAAGTACCATCTTTTAACGTCTTTTGGTATGACGCGGCCGGGGATCGAACCCCGGACCTTCCGCTCTCCGGGCGGACGCTCTACCACTAGACCACGGAGGCGGTCCGGTCTTTGAAATTGATAGACACGACTAAAGTACAAATTAACCTTACATTGTATTTACGTGCTGGAATATTGCTAAAAGCGGCGTAAAACCATACTCACTCAGTCTCTGGTAGATACAGATAACATTCTCGTATTCGATGCAACTGCTGTGCTTGATTCCCCCGGAGAGTGACACTTACCTATCGAGCGAATGCTACAGTGAATCTAGGGAACACGACATTATAGCGAAGGAGCGTGAATGTTGTTGCGAGAGAAGGCTAATAATATGGCGAGGGACCCACATGTGAAAAGTTGGAGCAGGATCACGAGGGGTACATTGAGTTTTATGCGTCCCCCGTTAGCCGGAGGCTCGTGGTATAAAAAACCTAACACGGAACGTATAAAACCGTATGTACCCCTCGTGGTCCTGCTACAGCGAATTTATCTTACCGACATGTTTTAATATGACATTGTTAAATAATTCAAACAAATTCAAAACTGATAGAAAACAGCTGTTCGATTGAGTAGAGGTTATATTATAGCCTATATTGCTCGTGGCGGGGTATAAGATTTATTCCCCCGCTGAGAAATGCATTACCCTCCAAGGCGGGTTACACAGTATTTTATCAAGATCACGTGGACCAATCAGATCTCATTATTCTGACATGGAGGTATGATAATATTTTTAGTTTTAGCATTTTTTTTGTCATAAACAGTTTTGATTTAATTTGTCTTGGCAAGGTTTCACGACATCACTATGTCATAAAAATACTGACTCTTGACAACATTATTAGGCGAAAATAATATATATATATATATATATATATAAGGTGATTCCTCTCCGTGTTTTAGACCGCCTCCGTGGTCTAGTGGTTGAGCGTCCGCCCGGAAAGTGGAAGGTCCGGGGTTCGATCCCCGGCCGCGTCATACCAAAAGACGTTAAAAGATGGTACTTGTTGTTACCCTGTCTGGCGCTCGGCATTAAGGGGCTAAAACAAGCATTGGTCGGCTCGGAGTCAGTATACTGTGTCTGAATGGGGTATTCATTTTAAACTGCGGCATGGTATCTCAGTGAGCTAGCACTATAAATCGGCATCAGTCCGGACTGGTACAAGCAGACACACACTAACACACACACGTACATGCACGTCGCTATATAAGTACAATAATCGTGGACGCGACGTTAAACCCCATTTCACCTCACCTCACCTCTCCGTGTTTTAACAGTTAAGCACTCAGCGTCAGATTGACAGGGCACGTTGAGATGATGGCCGCGCCGTTGTGTAAGCCTCTTCAACTAGCACGCTTCTTCCTGTCTGACTGATCATAGGCTTATAGTGCAAGATCACAGTGAAGTAAGTGTGTTGTTGTGACGTGGGTTAACTTTTTAATTCCCAATGTGCTGTTATTACAAGAAACAGTCTTGTCTATTCCCATAGTGTTGTTATTGCCAAGGACTAGTCTGTTTCCAGCGTGGCGCTATTTTCAGGACTATAGTCCTCGCTATTCTAAGTGTGACATTTTCTATTTACATGCCGAAACTATACAAATATTAGAAATATGTACTTTTACACCTATGACTATAATCTGAAAGCAATTTATACAGCAAATCTTCATGTCTACAATCAACCTACATGGAAATGCCGAAATCGGTACACGATTGTATTGTCAAAAGCATAAGGTTCGAATAATTAATAAAGTTCGAAATAAATTAATTATGGATAAAATATTGACATTGTGATACTGCATTCCTTTAGCTCGGACATCAGAAGGTCTAACTTAGGATAACAGGTTAATTTATTATTTTGTACATTTAGTTTTAACATTAACATGTTTATATTAATTCACCAGCTTAAATTTGTTTTCCCGGAGCAGTATTCATATAAGCAATGTTTTGTTGCTTTACCAATCAGGATTTTCTATATATTTAGAAAAGGGCGACTAACGGGATCGGGTGGTCAGGCTCGCTGACTTGGTTGATGCATATCATCGTATCCAAATTACGTGGATCGATGCTCGTGATATCAATCACCGGATTGTCTGACCAAAGTCTCGATTATTTAGAGACCGCAGTCATATAACTGGAATATTGCTGAGTGCGGCGTTAAACAACAAACAAACAATTTATATTCAAATAAAAATATGTTTAAATATTTTTTGCAGCGTTCATGCTGCTATCGATAGTCCAACGCGGCTACAACTAATGCAGACATTTTTTAAATCAATGGGTTACACCTCAAGTTATTTGCAGAATAGTGGAATCCAAAAGAACCAATGCAACTAGGCACAAGATTTGACTATATAATAGTTAAAACAGAAAAATGAAAACAAACTATGACGGTTTTTTAGCATACAAGGTATAATTGTTCTGCTTGGTTGCTTCAAGTTTAACCTTTAAACCAACAGGTTTATCTGCGGAGTGGTCTGATTGCCACCTACACTCAAAGTGCCAGACGCTGTTAGTTTACTGTAATGCGAGGTATATTGGTTCTGCTCAATCAGTGTTCTCGGTTAATTGTCGTTAAACAAACAAGCTTGTTTATTGTCAAAGCCATAGCCCGTTTAAAACCTTGCATTCTTCTTACAACAGACATTTAAACATCCGAAAGTCATCACTGACCTGTAGCATAATTTCAGAGACTCATGTTGAAGCTGTTCATATCACAAAACGTGCTTGTTTTATCACTACCTTAATTGCTAAATAACCAGGGTTTGGTGTGGCTCTTCCATAAAGTGTGTTTGTATCTCAAACTTGCAAAAGCAAACATATCTTCTACCTAAACCCGAGTCTGTTCTACGCAACACCCTGACTATGGATTCAGCAAGGAAGGCAGCTATTGAAGATCTGGAAGAGTCTCGCAAGCAATTGGAAAGAGTTACCAAGGAAACAGACTTTATTTGGCGACGCGCCTGTGAGATTTGTGACCGACTGGCGTTTTTGAGAGGAGGGGTGATGGCGTCCTCAGCTCATATGATCTGTACGAGAGCAGAAATCTACCTTGCTGTTCTCAAATTGTACACAGACATCGAGACCAAACTCAGGGAAGATGTGCGTTTCATGGAAAACGTGTTCGACGAATGGTATGACAACTACGGACAATCTACCTCCGCCGAATTTGAAGAAGCTCCAGAGACCGGAAGTCAAACAAGAGTTTTCTCCCCTGAAAGTGACATTGACATTGGCGTCGAGTTTGCGATGGACATGTCCGACGAAGATGGAGATATGCCGAGGGAAGACCGGGTACCAGTCACTGAAACTGACTCTGACTTTGAGTCAGATTCCGATTTCGAACCGGACACGGAATCGGATAGTTCTGAAGATGTGTCAAGACACTCAACTATTTGTGAACATTGGGAGTTCAGTCGATTTTTTTGGAAATCGAATGTTTATCGATCAAATTGATCTTGTTTGTAATATTGTGTGTAATATTCTCATGACATGTAGATATTGTAATAAAGGTGGTAAACAATCGGTTGTTTTTTTACTGAGTTAGACGCAAGATCAGGGATAAACTGTCAATAGCATACGAGCAGAAGAGCAAGTTAAAATGCTATGTAGACCTACGTATTGCCCGTTTAGTCGTAATCAGCAAATGAACTTAAATGTCACACAAGCAAAGACATAAGTATGATTCCACGCACTTGTTGACGTGAGGACATGATTGTTGACGACATGTGTGATGACGTCACAACCTATCGCCGTTGACGTCGACATAGACGTTACTTGTTTGTATTGGCCCGAAAGGTATATATTGTAGACATGTGACAAAAATGATGTCTGATGCAATTCCCTATTTTAGCTTGCCCCATTTATTTGTGACGGGTGTCACCGGTGGGGCAGGACACGCTCACATTTTCGCGTACACCTGGAATCATTACAATTTGATGGTGATTAATGGACACGTGTTCATGATAAAGTCGGAAATGTAAAGTAAATCTGCTTTTAGCAGATATTACTTATGGATATGGAAAGGTCTTTGTCGCTTTTATTTAACCGTCAAAATACAAGCTTCTTGTCGAAGTAGGCCGTTGGTAAAATATACATTTTACACCCAGGGAGACACCAGTAGTTTGAACGCCTGGTACCATGGCTACGCTTCTTCGGCCACTTCCATTTCACAAATTCTGGTAATGTCAGAAATAAAAACGACGAAACTCTTTCCATAATCATAAGGAATCTTTAGAGTCCACTATGCGATTTCGACACATAAGCATGCGTGAATCACTATTAAATAGAGATAATACCAGGTGTTCGTGAAACAAGTGGGTTTTTTGTTTATTGTTTAACGCCGCACTCAGCAATATCAAAGCGTCTTGATCCTGCCCCACCGGTGACACGATCACAAACACATACACAGGCCAGTCAATTGTTCACCCGAAAAAAAAAAACAACGTATGGTTCAAGTCAAAAAGGGAACAGCGTCCCATATAATTTGGGTAGCAACCATCTCCTGAATTTGTGGCAAACCACCAATTGTATCACACACAAAACCATTGTTATGCACTTCAAGAAGTCTCTATGTAATGCACTCCAAGAAGTCTCCATGACAGGAGCAGCTAAACAAGGTTGTTGAGACCCACAACATTTATTTTTCAGAACAACCAGCATGTCCACTGAATGACCTTTTTTCTAAACCTGGAGGACAAATTATATTGTCCCGGCATACCAAATTATCGGCCCTAACCCGCAAACGCCAACGCTTCGAAAGGAATAACGATCTTCTTTAAGACTTTACCATTCATGTCATACACATAGGCATGCTCCACTTTGCTCCTCTTGCTCCGGGGGCGGTCGGGTAGCCTAGTGGTTAAAGCGTTCGCTCGCCACGCCGGGTTCGATTCCCGACATGGGTACAATGTGTGAAGCCCATTTCTGGTGTCCCCCGCCGTAATATTGCTGAAATATTGCTAAAAGCGGCATAAAACCTCACTCCCTCCCTCACTCACTCACTCACTCACTCACTCCTCTTGCCCCGACCTTACCAAGCGGCCGCAAGTCTATCTCAAAGTCTGATGCAACTTTAAAACGTTCCCTTATTAAGATTGTAGATGTTAATTTGCTTACCTGACCATGAAAGAAAACTATCCCCAGGCTCGAATTGTGTAAAGCATTTGTGGAACCACCGTAGATGTCCCATCATAGTGAGCTCTATGTATAATAAAGGCCTTGCTATTCCTTTCATGATGAGCACACCACACCATCACCTTGGCATCCGAGTCCCCCACAAAGTAAATATAATCCCCCTTACTATCGAAGTAGAATGTTTGTAGTGTTGCAATGATTTGTGGGCTTTTGTCATTAAGATGCATTGCTTTAAGATGGAAGACCTTCTCCTTGCTATTATATTCCACGAAGTACAAATGCTGTGTATACTTGTCATAGTGTATTCCGCATATCCTTTCACTGGCGAACGTTGGTATCTGTTTACCACCCATGCAATAAGACTGTACTGTGCAGCAAACGTGTGCAGTTTGTTGACGCTCATCACAGTTGTAGGCGAGAAGCATACAATGTTGGTTGGTTGGTTTGTTTGTTTGTTTGTTGTTTAACGCCGCACTCAGCAATATTCCAGCTATATGACGGCGGTCTGTAAATAATCGAGTCAGGACCAGACAATCCAGTGATTACAATCATGATCATCGATCCACGCAATTGGGATCGATGACATGCATCAACCAAGTCAGCGAGCCTGACCACCCGATCCCGTTAGTCGCCTTTTACGACAAGCATAGTCACCTTTTACGGCAAGCATGGCTTTCTGAAGACCTATTCTACCCCGGAATCTTCACGGGTCTGTCGCGAATCAGGGATCCACACATCCTGTTTAATGTCAAAGGAACCCATTTTTTTAAACTTGTCCTTCTTCCTCTCATAAACATACAGTTTAGTCTTGCCGGATCCAATGCTTTGGGCATATATTCTTTCACCATTATTGCGTTTGGGTCGTCTACCGGAAGTTTACACCTGCACTGTGTTGTGGTGAGATTTGTTCTTTTCTCAAAGAACATGTAACAACGTAAGACGCAACTCTACACTTCATTTGATAATCGGTTGAGCGGTGATCACACAGAAGTTTCTGAGGTGACATATATGTTATTTTCGAAGGAGACCAGCTGACCTCTTGAAAGAATGTACCTGCAAAAGTTGACATCATTATCAGCTATGAATACACAATGCCATTTAGAAAGTGGTCAAATGTAACAAATGTTATATTTGGGATATTAAATGGCATTGTGTATTCATAGCTTTCGTCCATGGGAACCGTGCCAATTTACACTTGTCAGAGGGGTACTCAAAGTACGTGATCTAGACTACCAGTTGTCGGACTTTCATTTTTGTGGAAGCCTCGATGGCTGAGTGGATTAGATCGCTGACTTTGTGTGCTGGCGATTAGGTGTCTCACTCTGGCAAGTGTGTGTTCCAATCCCGGACGGGACTCAACCCAAAAAAGTACGAGAATCTGTACTTTACTAAGAAAGTGTTATCCCAAATATAACATTTGTTACATCATTATCAGCGTTTATCGACTCTGTCTGCATTGAGTATGCACCTTCAGTAAAGTACCCCGAAACTCACCAATATAGGATGTCAAACCTTGAAGAGTTTCTAGTTTTCCTCCGCCACTGGTTCCACAGAAACCACTGCTTTCACATCTTGACTCTGGAATATGCATATTCAAGTCATCAATAAGGACCAGCTTCTTTACGTCCAAGGTGATATTTTGTATAAATATCATTGTGTATTATTTTATCACTATGCTTGTCGTAAAGGCGACTAACGGGATCGGGTGGTCATGCTCGCTGACCTGGTTGATGCATGTCATCAATCCCAATTGCGTGGATCGATGCTCATGATATTAATCACTGGATTGTCTGGTCCAGACTCGAATATGTGCAGACCGCCGTCATATAGCTGGAATATTGCTGAGTGCGGCGTAAAACAACAAACCAACCACTTGCAATTTTGTCAACTTTATAAAGTATGTACATCATTCATTTTGTCCAACTTATTAAGATAATGTGCTTGTCAGAAAATACCCACTGCCACAGTCTTTACCTGGTCCACCGAAATTCGCTGTGCAGAGTTGCGTCCCTTAGGCCTTCCAGAAACCTATGATCGTAGGTTCAAATGCTCATTCGTTCCCAAAATTTGTTAGGGTCACCTCGGACGTTTCTTCAACACCAAACCTACGAGCCGTGATATATTTGAAATACGGGGCGCTCGGGTAGCCTAGTGGTTAAAGCGTTCGCTCGTCACGCCGACGACCCGGGTCCGATTCCCGACATGGGTACAATGTGTGAAGCCCATTTCTGGTGTCCCCCGCCGTGATATTGCTGGAATATTGCTAAAAGCGGCGTAAAAACCATGATATTGCTGGAATATTGCTAAAAGCGGCGTAAAAACCATACTCACTCAATCAATCACTCACTCACTCACTCACGCTAATAACCATATGTGGTAACACTACACTTATTGATTATAACATTAATTGGGTTTGAAAACTACTTTTGCATAGCACAGCGTTCGCTCGTCACGCCGAAGACCCGGGTCCGATTCCCGACATGGGTACAATGTGTGAAGCCCATTTCTGGTGTCCCCTGCCGTGATATTGCTGGAATATTGCTAAAAGCGGTGTAAAACCATACTCACTCACTATTTGAAATACTGTACACTTCAGCTTTCACATTTACTTACTGGGGGCGGGGGGACAGCCTAGTGGTTAAAGCGTTTGCCGAAGGCCTGGGATTCGAGTTACCACATAGGTATAATGTGTGAAGCCCATTTTCCGTTGTCCCCCGCCGGGATATTGCTGGAATATTGCTAAAACTATACTCACTCATTCATTTACTGTCTGTACAGGCCATAACGAAAAGTGCAGATTGATTGAAGCATTCATTGGTAATGTTAAATGTTCAATGTTCTTACCATTGTCAGACCATTTGCTTCTATTTACTGGCTTGGTAAAGAGACGTCTCAGCATTGGTGTTGATGTGTTGACAGAATATAGCCAGGCCTTGGATGATGTCCATACCTTCGAAATATGTTAAACGTATTAAACCTTTCTTATTTGTAAGTTGTATTCCGTTTTAAAATGTACTCATTTTGTGGAAAAAACGTATTTATCATCGCAAGATGCAAAACTTAAAGTAAACAAAAGGAAACTGAAATATACACTCACAATACTCAAATGATAGAAACGATCACTGTTCAAAGAAAGGAGCACGCAAACACAGCGACGAGCTCTCCTTCCCTTGAAAACGACCACCTCCGTGGTCTAGTGGTAGAGCGTCCGCCTGGAGAGCGGAAGGTCCGGGGTTCGATCCCCGACCGCGTCATACAAAAAGACGTTAAACGATGGTACTTGTTCTAACCCTGTCTGGCGCTCGGCATTAAGGGGCTAAAACAAGGACTGGTCGGCTCGGAGTCAGTATACTGTGTCTGAGTGGGGTATTCATGTTAAACTGAGGCATGGTATCTCAGTGAGCTAGCACTAAAAAACGGCATCAGTCCGGACTAGTACAAGCAGCCACACACACGCACATGCACGTCGCTATATAAGTGCAATAATCTTGGACGCGACGTTAAACCCCCTTTTCACCTCACCTAATGTTAGATACCCAGTTTATTATCTTTCTATTATTTGCAGCTAACAGCAACATATTCTAACATCTTGCGACATTTGGTTTTTCAGGAAAATGTACAATACAGCACGTTTGTAAGCATATATGTATGAGGGATATCTGCCACATTCTCCCCTTACATTGACATGATAATATAAATCGTAAAAACGCTTGCAATAAATGAGTCGTCTCAATTTCTTTACAATTATTTGAACTCCAAATTTAACCGTACAACGAAATAGGGTAAACTTTGGAATACAAAATATGGAATTATGTGTCGAGTTTGAATTGCTGACAATGTCTGAAATAAACCACGCATAACCTGTGACGAAGCATTTGCAGCATGCTTATTCCATGACAAAGATTTATAAAATAATATTCCAAGGTACGAATATAACACATTCTATTTGCTTGTCATGGTAAAACTATTTTTCTTATCTTGACAAAATGCCACCAGTCTTAAATACAACTACTTTGGTTTTATCTAAATTAGCAGTCAACTAAATGAGAAAAAAAACGTCTCAACGTGTTTATAAACTGCATGTAGGTATCTGGCTGTAATAAAAGCATGTCAGAAACTTATAATCGTGGGTTTATGGTTCTTGGTTTATCAGCACTAAACATTCACTAATGAGTGAGTGAGTTGGGTTTAACGCCGATTTTAACAGTATTCCAGTTATATCACGGCGTGTCAGCTTAATGTTGGAAGTGATGCAGGTCTCGGTGAAACCCACGAGCACGGGTATGGTGCTGACAAACCTAGAAACATAATCGGGGCAAACCGGGATTCGAACCCACCGTCATAGGTTTCTGGTGTGTCCAAGGGACACAGCTCTGCACAGCGAATTGCGGCGCCTAAAACGGTTAGAATTAGCTTTCAGCAACCCATGCTTGTCGTAAGAGGCGACTAACTGGATCGGGTGGTCAGGCTCGCTGTCTTGGTTGATGCATGTCATCGTATACCAATTGCATGGATCGATGCTCATGATATCAATCACTGGATTGTCTAGCCCAGACTCGATTACTAACAGACCGCCGTCATATAGCTGTGTTGCGGCGTTAAACAATAAACAAACAAACAAAAATTCTACAAAAATTGTAAAAGCCTAAGACCTGAATCACTTCGAGTTTTCCTCCCATTTTAAAGCAAGGTGAAGGATTAGGTGAAGCGAATCAAGAAAAGAGTCCCACTGTGGTATATAACAATTTTTATTGTACTAATTACACATTGGTAGACCTAATAACTGCAAATAAATATGATAACATCCTTGTATCTTTCTCAACGAGGGGGCACAGGTGGCCCAGTCATCTAAGGCGCCGCGATTCGCTGTGCAGAGTTGCGTCCCTTGGGCACGCCAGAAACCTATGATGGTGGGTTCGAATCCCGGTTCGCCCCGATTATGTTTCTAGGTTTGTCAGCACCATACCCGTGCTCGTAGGTTTCACCGAAGTGGTAAACGTCTGAGACCTGCATCACTTCGGGCGTTCCTCTCACATTAAGCTGACACGCCGTGATATAACTGGAATTATGTTAAAATCGGCGTTAAACCCAACTCACTCACTCATTCTCAACGATAATATGTGACAATACTGTTGAAATAAAAAAAACTCTTTTCGTGCCTTTCGAATTGTCATACTTTTCGTTTTGCAACACGGTAAAATAATTGAAAGTTGAATGAAGTTCAATGTCACTTTCAGGGTAGGTAACTCATATTTCACTTCCTGTATCTGTTTCTTCGTCCCTTCTTCCGTCTCTGAGCTCAGTGGAAGACGCAATTGTTTGACTCTCACTCATTTCCTTGAACACGATTTCCGTAAATTGTACGTCCTCTCTCAGGGTACTTTCGACATCTTTGTACATTTTCATCACAGCTTCATAAATTTCTTCTCGTATGCATGTCTTGAAAAAGGAGGACGCTGCTACCGCTTCTCTCCAAAACGTCAATCTGTCACCAACCTCACAAGCATGTTGCCTGAAGAAATCCGTTTCCATGATGACACTCTCCAAATGCTTGCAAGACTGTTCAAGTTCTTTAAGACCATCCTTTCTGTCGGAATTCATCATCAAATAGGAAGGAAATAAAGTTTCAGCGTTCGGGAAAACCTGATTGTATAAACAACGCGGAGTCGTCTATATACCTGGGTTTGATGAGTGGCTGAGTAGTGACAAAGGTTATCCCAGCACAGATGTGGCGACTTTGAATGAAGGAATATGTTGTAGACTGGTCTGCCTGTATGCATGTCTGAAGGCCAGGATGCACAGATGAATCGTGACACCAGTCTAATTAATGATGATTCGCTTATACATTTATATGCCATTGTCCCTTATATGCCATTGTGTGAGCTTACGGGATAAATGTCTCGTCTGTTTATGCACAAGCGTTAAACGTATAGTTGGCGCACGTCTGTCTCATGCCTCGTGTCACCATAAATCTCCATTTGTACCTTCAATATGTCAAAGCTATGACCTTGAAGCGAAATAAACGTTTGTTGTTGTTGGTGGTGACAAACAATTAAACGTATCTATTGATTGAGGACAACATGTTTGTATAGTGTCATCCTAGATAAGCTCGCGACAAAAAGCTGATTGAGTAGAACTAGTATGGCATGCAATCAGTAAACAAGTTGTTGATCTTAGAGATTAACTGTACATTGTTTGTGTACATCCCCGCCTATCCGGTGCTACAGTAAACAAACAAATCTATGTCACTTTTAGAGAATGTGCTACTGAAACAACATTTACAATTATGTTAGTTTAGAGTTCGTATTTGTCAATCGCCAACCAATGGATAAGCTCTTGTATTACTGAAGAAAACAACGTCAAGTTCTTCTGGCTATGATATAGGTAAATATTAGCACTGTAACTTCTTTGATTGTCAGTATTTTGGTATCTTGGTATTTGGACGGGTGGGAATTCTGCATTAGCCCAAAGCGCTCATAAAATCATTGACATGTTTCAGTTTCGAGTATTCCTAACAACTAATTGCGAGTATATAACTATCATGAGTGATTGAGTGGGTTTGGTTTTACGCCGGTTTTAGCAATATTCCAGCAATATCACTGCGGTGTTAAACAACAAACAAACAAACAATGTATCACTGACCCGTATCATGAGGCGACGCGATCTGTCCCCACTGATGTCCAGGCGCCCGGAGTTCTCAGAGTCTGTTCGGGCGCACCATGTAGTGTTGTAGCAAGTCCGTTGAAGACTGCAACGTTGACCACAGTCGAGTAGTCCACAACTGCATTTATCATCAATATCACATATTCTGTTTTGAACTATGACACAAAAAATCATCGAGATGGTTTGAAACATGTTCACCGGGATATATCACAATTCAAATTGCGGCCTTCGCCCCACCGTGAATGGCAATAATGTATGATATTTCATATGACATGTGACTCTTCTTATGCATTATTAAGTCGAACAACCGGTATCAACACTATATGACTGTTATCCAGTGATGTATGCTGGTAATATAGTCGGAATCGAGAAATGCTTTTGGTAGAGATTTCGTATGTTTATTATATCTATACAAACTGAAATAACATATATACAATATTTATATGAATTTATACAGATCCGTGGGAAGAAAGCCCGAAGTGGTGCAGGTCTCGTTTACCACTTCAGTGAAACCTACGAGCAAGGGTATGGTGCTGACAAACCTAGAAACATAATCGGGGCGAACCGGGATTCGAACCCACAATCATAGGTTTCTGGCATGCCCAAGGGACGCAACTCTGCACAGCGAATCGCGGCGCCTTAGACGACTCTTGGCAACCCCGGCGTCCAAGAATATTGCACTTATACATCGACATGCATGCACGTGTATGTGCGTGCGTGCCTGCGTGCGTGCGTGCGTGCCTGCGTGCGTGTGTGTGTGTGGCTGTTTGTACTTGTCCGAACTGATGCCGATTTATAGTGCTAGCACACTAAGATACCATGCCGCAGTTTAACATGATACCCCACTCAGACACAGTATACTGACTCCGAGCCGACCAGTCCTTGTTTTAGCCCTTTAATGCCGAGCGCCAGACAGGGTAACAACAAGTACCATCTTTTAACGGCTTTTGGTATGACGCGGCCGGGATCGAACCCCGGACCTTCCACTTGACCACCGAGGCGGCCACAAAATGCAGGGAATAGCGATTACGATTTCAGAAAATTGGATTTGCTTACACTTTAAATTAGCATAGTTGCGCCCCTGACAATGACCAGTCAGCATAGCCTACCAGATGTTGTAAAATGAATGGCAGTTTTTGCTGCAGGCTGGATTCGTTTTGGATAAATTAAGCTGGAAATCGTCAGGACATTTCTTATTATTAATTTTTTATAATTTTTTTTGTAAAAGTGTGCATTAGCCTTCTGTGACAAAATAGATATTACATTTTCATAATTGGAGAAC
This sequence comes from Haliotis cracherodii, assembly GCF_022045235.1. NCBI lineage: Eukaryota > Metazoa > Mollusca > Gastropoda > Lepetellida > Haliotidae > Haliotis > Haliotis cracherodii. The sequence continues at coordinate 18,143,697 of NW_027266272.1, forward strand.
ATGTTCCCATGAAAACCAAAAAAAAACGAATATGATGGAAATTGAGATTGAGCTTTGAACAAATTTACTTTTATTTCAAACGCCTTTTTTCATAATATCATAGAAGACGTACATGTCACATATATCAGGAACACTACTTCATAAAATAGCAAATAAATGTAGATCCTTAAAAAAAAGCCATACATTTGAAAAGTTACAGATATGTCCCAAACACATATTTATAATATCCGCCCAAACGGGCGATACACCGGACAGGCTTACAGTAAACACCCCGTGAAAGAGTTCGCTCCCTTGAGAGGAAGTTGTTTGCTCGCCACTGTCCGATTGTGTTGCCAAAACAATAATGGCGGTGGTAAGCACTCGGGCCGTTCACCAAGAATATAATATCGCTGAGCAGGAATTGCAGGACCGGTTGGCGTACATTTACGGAGCCAAGGAAAATGAAGTTGATTTATTTAGGTGAGTAGAAAATAAATATACTTTATAGTTTGTAGCCAAATTTGGCAACTTTAAAACATATTCAGCGACAGCGGTCAGCTGGTGGTCAGGTCACATTTGGCGTACTTATTTGCAAAACGGCGTGTAAATTTTCACTTAGACGTGCGTTTTTTCGAGTTCTTGGTACACCGCGTAGAACTTCAATCGTGGGTGAACAATCGGATGACGCACGGGCACGTACGGAATGTGACGTCACATATCTATGAGGATCATATGACGTCACAGATATATGACGTATCTTGTGACGATTTGCACAACTGTGATGAACCGGAAGTGTATGAAATAGCATTTTGTGTGTAGAACTGAGCGAACTGATCCAAGATGTCTATGGCACTTACAATTTTAGAAGGGATCCCAATCTACCAATCTGTTGGAACTGGATCAAAGTATTTCTATATATCCCACTTTGCTATTTACTGTTATGATTTATTGTCGACTGAAAAGGGACATGTTTTATGTGAAAGTTTGGTTTTCAATTGGAACCTATATATTTGTCTCAAATTGCATATCTATGTGATTCTTTCTGTTCTTTTTGTTGACTCATATTTCGCTTTTTTGAATGAGATATATTATTGTCATTTTATATATTTTCCAAATATTTCAGGCCAGCTTTGGCAGATCAACAGAAGATTGGTTTCTTCAGCCTGGACCGAGCGTCACAAACAGACATCACAGAAGTGGTTGACCTCAAGGAAATGACAGAAGTGCTGCAAGTCTTGTTACAAGTAAATAAGTGAAATTAGTCATATATTTCATATATTTAGTCATGCACTTTTTATTTTTGAAGTGATTACAACTTCTGTAGGCAAGAAATCTGTTCAATATTTCTGGAGATCAGCTTAAATGTGTGTTTTTGTTGTAACATATGCTGTTTTATACTTGCCTCTTATCAGGATCTCATTTGTAAAAACTGCTAGTTTTAGCCTACCAGAAATTGACTTGTAAAGCATGCAAATGTCAGGGCCATGTTTGTTGATGTCTGAAAGCATGCAGTATCTACCTGGCCATTCATTTTTGCATACTTATTCACATATGACCCCAACAGATACTGTTTTCATCGGTTGGCTTTATCTTGCCAAGAAACCTACCCATTGTATGATAAATGTCTGTATGTTCCTTTAACTTTTGTAAATCTACCTTGAATAAGCATTTAGAAAATACTGAATTTAAGTTTATGAAACATATGTTCATAGGAGAAATTAGCTGTAAAAAAATGTCTGATTTTGCTCCAGATTTGCACATTTTTCTTCAAATTTGACCACTTTTGTCTTTTGATTTGTGGACCGCCTCCGTAGTCTTGTGGTAGAGCGTCCGCCTGGAGAGCGGAAGGTCCGGGGTTTGATCCCCGGCCGCGTCATACCAAAAGACGTTAAAAGATGGTGCATGTTGTTACCCTGTCTGGCGCTCGGCATTAAGGGACTGAAACAAGGACTGGTCGGCTCGGAGTCAGTATACTGTGTCTGAGTGGGATATTCATGTTAAACTGCGGCATGGTATCTCAGTGAGCTAGAACTATAAATCGGCATCAGTCCGGACTAGTACAAGCAGCCACACACACACACACACGTGCATGCACGTCGCTATATAAGTGCAATAATCTTGGACGCGACGTTAAATCCAATCTCACCTCACCTCACCTTTTCGTTTGTTTTGGTGTCATTCAATAACGTTTATAATTATCAATATACAGTACATATCTTCGTTTTATTATTTTGATGATTAATACTTGGAGAAACATTTTTGTGCTACATGCAGATCTGTGGTCCATGTACAGGCAGTCATGTGTACGAGTACCTGTCTCAGGTTGCCACTTGTACAGGTGACGGGCGACCTGTCTCATGTACACATGACGTCCTCCACTGTGTGCTACCCAGGTTTCCTGCTTGCACTCACTGAAGGAATTTCCCAAGATACTGATTTATTAACTAGGAAAACGTGGGTATAATTTGAGGTGTACTGGGTACATGTAAATGCGAATATACCAACCAGGGTACATATAAATATAATGCAATGTATCGTTGATGGTAAGCTGTTGATAAAACCCCATCAGCTTCACCCTCATCACTGATAAAGACTGCAATTAGGGCTGGGACGGGTTCAAATTTACTACCTGGGTATTTCTAGATCAATTAATATCACGAGTGTTAAAATGCACTATCCTATTATATCTTTACACAAGGCCAGACACTTTGTAGAGTATCGCTTACCTTGTATCGCTTACCTTGTATCGCTTGTATCGCTGTTGATCTAGGAATATTTAAGCGATGACCCGAAGACCCGCTGTAGGTCTCCAGAGTTGGGTACAAAGTGTCCACTTATGAATTGTTTTACTCGAGCCCTGGCAAAAACTTTTCAGATACACGTATGAAACAATCTCATCATGCATGCACTGAAGTTGACAGAGCTTTTTCTTTACTCAAACATATAAAAAGCAGAAGGAATGCGTGCATTATCAGAAAAAATAATGAACATTAGCAACTTGTAGTGTAACCATGGAGATTTATTGTCTTTAAACAATATATCACGTGACTAACCACAAGTCCGGGTAGTCCTGTGAATACCCGGGTTCTACTCGGGACCCACCCGACCCAAGTACCCAAGTTACCCGTCCCAACTCGAGCTGTAATCAGTCTGTTGCATGATGTTTTGTTCACATAGGATGTAGCTGCATTAAGAAGAGATATCAACTTCACTAAGCATGTGATGCAGGCTGATTATGAATCAAAACTTAAAGAAAAGTCACTAGATCTGTGAGTATGCTTGATTTAGTAGAGACTGACAAAAATAAATACTAAATACACATGTTTTTGTTTACCGTATTTTCTTGAGTATAGTGCACACCCATGTATAATGCGCACCCCCCTCTAGCGGGTTCAATATTTTGGAAAAAAAGAAATTTGAATATTATGCGCAGAAAAAAATTACATCGTACCCTTTCAGCGAAGTCCGCCAAACGAACGGGTGATGAGAATCTTCCAGATATACAAAGAACACTTTTAAAAGCCAGACGTGTAATTAGATGATTATTTTGCGTACTTCAGTATGGATTTGTTGACATGGTATTTCCGGTGTTTCATGCTCACGGTAATGTCTTTCCTTGGGGGAAAAAAACAACTCATAATTCGTGTATAATGCGCACCCTGTGTTTTTTCGAAAAAAAGTGTGCACTATGCTCAAGAAAATACGGTATTATTGTTTTAAAACACAGACGATCAAATTGTCATTGTCATTGTTATTTTTTCTGTTATTGTTTGCTTACAACAGTCAATTGCACTTGGATTGGTTAAAATTTAGAAATATTTATTGTTGCACAAGTAAGTTTGGGAAAAGTTTCTGACTTTGTTGTGAGGATGGAGGAGTTTTAACACTTCTATCATTGTTCATTACTAGCCCTGCTTGTCAACATGCAAAACCTCAATGCTGGAGCTATGTTTTTCGCTGTAATACACACAACTGAAAATGAAATTTGTCACAGGTACTGCCGAATAAACGAGCGAGTATCAGAGTTGGAGAAGTTGCACGAAGATGTGAGTACAAACATGGTGTTGGACCTTCATGTATATTACAGAGCACGGTTGTTTTAGGCTGAAGTTAGCAATATTCCAGCTATCTCACGCCGCCTTTAAGTAATCGAATGTGGGTCAGACAAACCTGTGGTTGATATTCTAACTTGACGTCACATGCTGTGATAACCAGACGACCCACAGTTAACCAGTTCATGGACTTGACCACTTTTTTAGCTGCAACTTACAACCAGCAATACACTGCTGGGAACCGCTTCTAACCGGGTCCCAGCAATAGACTGATGGGAACCGCTTCTAACCGAGTCCCCATGGAATAACATAGTAAAAATAAGTTGGTGGACAACTCTGTGAAGATCTATCTGTCAAATATTTACGTCTTTTATCATGGAATGATCAATATTGATACAGTACTAGTGTTCCCTTGCCATTGCGCTCTTCAATAACTTGGTTATAGTGCGTGGTAAAGCATGGCTCCAAAAATTTACTAACATAAACTCAAGTTTTCCAATGTATGTATGTTATTTAGATATTTTCAACCCTTATTTTCCTAATTGTTTGGTTTTCTCCTGAAACTTCAAGATCACAAAGATGAGAAGTTTTTCTCACCATGATTACCTCATAAACTCTTTTACCCTGGTTTGGTAAATCTTTGTCAAAATCTGACGACCTCTCTATATGAGGTCACATCGGGGGAACTGTCAAGTCAGCCAATGATGAAGGCTCCTGAAGTCTTGGTATGAGAAGCATATCTGGTTTCTGAATCTCAAACCCAAACCCAAAAGAGAATAATCTGTTTGATAAGACAAATCGGGAGCACGGGTGGCCCAGTCGTCTGAGGCGCCGCAATTTGCTGTGCAGAGTTGCATCCCTTGGGCACGCCAGAAACCTATGGTTGTGGGTTCGAATCCCGGTTCACCCCGATTTTGTTTCTGGGTTTGTCAGCACCATACCCTTGCTCGTGGGTTTCGTCGAAGTGGTAAACGTCTGAGACCTGCATCATTTCGGGCTTTCCTCCCACATTAAGCTGACACGCCATGATATAACTGGAATACTGTTAAAAGCAGCGTTATTTATATTGTTTTTTCCTGTATATGCATTAGAAACTAACATTTTCAATCCACTAGGTTTTTTGATGAAAACATATAGAAAAACCCTTAAAAAGGGCAAATTTCTACTAGTCCTTATGATACCTTAACTACTGGGCAGTTTGGCAAGGACTGTGGGACTAGTGTCAGTTTCTATCGCTGTGTATGCTAATTTTCTGTTTGTGTTTCAGAGAGTGAATACTGTCCGTAAAGCATATCGGCAACAACTGGCAGATGCAATTGCAAGAATCTCTGCGCTGTACAAGGTAAGGCCAAGTCATTTTGTCTGAACGTATGCTTCGCAGGGGAAACAAAACTCAATTAACTAAACCTGAACTTATCTTGCAGTCAACTAAACGTGAAATCGCCTCATAATCAACTAAATGTGAAATCCCCTACGATGTAATGAGCAATGAAAACGTAAAAAGATACAATGAAATGAATTTGAAACTTAAAGTGAAATTGCTGTTTAATTAGCGTAATTAGTGTGAATGGATAACTATTTCTACTCTATTCTTCACTATACTATTCTATTTCACTCTTTTCTGGACTGCCTCCGTGGTCTTGTGGTAGAGCGTCCGCCTGGAGAGCGGAAGGTTATACCGACCGCGTTATACCAAAAGACGTTAAAAGATGGTACTTGTTGTTACCCTGTCTGTCGCTCGGCATAAAGGGGCTAAAACAAGGACTGGTCGGCTCGGAGTCAGTATACTGTGTCTGAGTGGGGTATTCATGTTAAACTGCGGCATGGTATCTCAGTGAGCTAGAACTATAAATCGGCATCAGTCCGGACTAGTACAAGCAGCCACACACACACGTGCATGCACGTTGCTATATAAGTGCAATAATCTTGGACGCGACGTTAAACCCCATTTCACCACCACCTCACTCTTTTCTGTCACTTCGAAAGAGATATTCATTTTGTTACTTGCACCAGAACGCCAGAAACCAACTGAAATCTACTGTGTCTAGAGCATGCACAGTTTACGCTCACCCAGCAAGATGCATGTGCAGCATGCTAACTTTAACGCTGTCTCTGAAGCTGTTGTGTATTTCTTATAATAGATATCAACATTAGGCTAAAAAAAATAGTCTTGGTTCTCAGGCACTGCCCACATCATCATAAGGTTCATTAAAATATAATTCATATATTGAACGTTTCTCTCTTCCAGAAACATCTTGAGCGAAAATTGAGGTTAGAGTGGAATAAACATAACGCGGGCGCCGACCTTCTGGACGAGAAGTACCGTGAGATGCACCAGACCATTCAGCGGAACGAGGCCGCCATACACATGCTCAAACTCCAGCTTGCTCAATACCAGCAGCAGCCAGTAGACATCGGGGTGAGAGTTGTCTCCCTTTATAGTGTCCCATTTTAATATCTTTTTCACTGCATCCTACATTTTTTACTCTGGAACTAATAAAGATTTTATGTTCAATCAATACATCTTTTGGACTTAACTTAACTGTTCACACTATATCTAAACATTTATGTGCTATAAACAAAACTTAGAAGCCAAGCTGTTAGCACAGTGAGAGATTTTCTGTGTATGCCTCTGCAATAAAGTATGAATTTGGAGTAGTAGTTAATATATGCATTTAGCATTGTAGAATGCACAATCACCTTCACTTACTTTAGATCTAAACCCTTAAGTAAGATGCCATTGCCCTAAAACACTACTATCAATCTCTGCTGTATTCCGCAATTTCCGTGCTTGTGGAATATTTTTCAGAAATTGCAACGCAGTGCAGAAATGTACCCATCTAGCAGAAAGTCACTTTTTGTGCAGAATTTGTGCAGAACTTGTGCAGAATTTCGCATTTTTCTGCCATGGAAGATGTCAAATACACTTAACATGCGTGTCGAAAGCCGGTACTAAACATGTAAAAGTTGCACTGGTTTACTGAAACGAACAGTCGTTATTTGAATTGTGCTCTGAATTAAAAACATCATTCCAAATTTGAGGTGTTTGTGTAATATGGAAATAAGAAGAAACAATTTACAAATGATCTATTAATGACTGCCACTAGTGAACAGAAGCAAAACAAGGAAATTCACGTAAACTTGGTGCAGAATTTTAAAAATTAGCAAATAATAAAAAATTGGATGCAGAATTTACAAAGATTGACCACGGAATACAGCTCGGACTGCTACATAGGCTACCTGCCCACATCAGTGCTTCAGAGATCATTGCTAGACTACCCTTGTTTCTTTGTCAGATGAAAGTAACTTAACGGCAAGGAATGAGTCACAGATTTGAATGTCGACCGTAAAGAGTTTGTTCCATGCTACATTTTTGCAGCAGTGCTCGAGGTCGGAGATGACCCGGAGCGGTACCGACCCCACACCTACCCTGCTGGTAACGCTGTGACCTCACTCTCCTGTGCTCGATTGTGTCCTGCTTTGATCTACAGTGTTCCCCTAACAACTGTTTACATAATGTCCCCCTAACAACTGTTTAAAGCACTGTCACCTTGGTTTACACATACTACTGATCTATAATGTTTCCCTAACAATTGTTTACAGCGCAGTCAGCCTGGTTAACACAATACTTATACGTCATGTTCCCCCAACAACTGTTTACGATGCAGTCACGCTGGTTTATGCATACTACTGATCTATAATGTTCCCCTAACAACTGTTTACAGCTCAGTCACCCTGATATATAGTATTATATATATGAGCATACCTTATTTAACAATTGTTACCTCCCTTTGATGTTTTTCTGTATGTCCGGTTGTTGTGTTTTAACCTTCAACACCTCAGTGCTTAAATGGGGAATAGATATATGCAGCCCCATGGGGATGCCAGGTTAGGAATCTGGTGTTAAGCAACAAACAAACAACACAGACCAAGATATATGCTAGCAGGGTTTTTCTGGGCGCATAATATGAGGTTCTGTATCAATAATATTTGAGAATGGATTCAATGAATTATAAGGAGTCCTAGGGATCGCACAAAAGTAAAACTTCTTCAGTTCTAGCCTTGGTTGCATACAAGTTAAATTGAAATGATATTTCTATTCTGATCACCATGATCACAAATACATCAATCTCCATGTTGGATTTTCAACTCTGAAAAAGCTTCATTTCAAACCAGGAAATCTATGATAAGTGTAAGACTTTAGATGACGTGTACTGCTATGACTTCATCAAAATTCTTGGACATCAACTGTAGTGTGGCTCGTTACAAGCCTGGAGATGTCAAGTAGGTTACGGTGGGTTGCAGTGATTTTTCTAATCTAACCTGGTACCTATTTACTGCATGGTTAACCGAGTCAAATGTGGGACAAAATACAGATCTCACAGACACATGCATGAGGATTGTTAACCCTGGAGTGTGATTACTCCAGCTTGAGCTTTGTGATGAGGAATGATGAGTGTCTTACATACAGAGGATGTTAATGAGAACTGTTTTTATATGTTTTTTACCTTACCTGACGCTACACAGTGCTTTAGCTTCCCTACCTTATACAAACAGACAGTACTGGAACGAAGAGACAGTTTAAACAGACGACAGCCCGTGCCTCTGCATCCATGAGTTATCCCCCTTGGCCCCTACTCCTCATATTCTCCTCTGTCTGCCCTGCGGACAAACGTGTACAGGAACAGAGTTCAACTTACCTTGTTAAAATATCTTCAAATTTCATTTTTAGGATGGCGTTACTTCCATGTATCCTTTCCATGCTTGATATATCCGCTTGTGTGCGGTTTATAGCTTGTAATTCGATTTTTATTCGTGGCCGCGTAACTTTCCGAGTTTCGCGCCTTGGTCGCCATTTTAACTTTGGGCTTCTCGTGTCACGTGGTTGCATGTTAATGTCCTTCTTTTGCTATAGTTTTCTTAAACTTTTGGTGAATCTCTCATTTATTTTGTTGATTAAGGCTTTCTATTGACATAATTCCCATTAATTAGGGGTATTATGTTTTTGAATTGCTTCAAGTTGCGCTTCACACTGTGTTGTGGTGTGTGTGTTTGTGCGCTTTGTTCACATATTGTCCACTAACATGTTTTGCTTCCTATGTGATTCTGCACGTTACACTTATGTGATATTTACAAGCGCCGTCGGCAGCTATCGCCGGGACAGTGTTGCCAGTTGTCTCCCAATCGTCTTCTGGCATCACCGGATCATCACCATCCGGCGCCGGACCATCGCCTCGTTTCATCCAATCACCAGCTGTCGCCAGGCCATCGCCAGAGCTTGCTAGACCGTCGCCAGCGATCACTGGATCGCCTGCTTTCGTCAGACCGTCGCCAGCGCTCGCTGGTTCGTCAGCCATCGCCAAACCATAGCCAGCGCTTGCCGGATCGCCAGCTATCACCAGGCAGTCTCAAGCGTTCGCCTGATCGACAGCTATCGCAAGATATCGCCAGGGTGTCGCCAGTGTTCGCCGGGCTGCTAACTATTGCCAGGCCTTCGTCAGCGTTCACCGGATCGCCAGGCCGTCATCAGCGTTCGCCAGATTGCCAGGTCATCGCCAGTGTTTGCCGGGTCACCAGCTATCGCCAGGCCGTCACCAGCGTTCGCCGGATCGTTGCCAGCTTTGCCAGAATTTTGCCAGTAACGTAGGTCGCCATACAGTCGCCAGGACACCTTTTTGTCTCGCAGTCCATCGCCTACTCAACATGGTTGCTTCTGCCAACTCGGCCATCTAGGACTATTTGGACAAGTATCCCTCAGGGGCCAATGACCAGCTCTTCTCGGTCCTGGATTGGCAACAGAGCCAACTGGTACACATGTCGACTTACATTCAGTTCTTGGTTCTTTCACCATTGCCAGACGTTCGGCCCTACTCAAGCAGTCCTCCTGGGACCCGTCGTTCAAGACGCAACCGATGCGCCAACCCTGGTCTGGGTCGACGCTCTTCAACGGCCAGATCCCGACTGTTGCTCAGGAGGCCCAGAGTTGGGACGCTCATCAGCAATAGTTCCGACTTCTTAACAACATGGACCATTACTTCAGACGCCCGACAACTGGCAACTCCCTCCGCCAGTTGTCCCTGTTCATCCGTCTCCAGTTGGAGGGAGACTTCAGGCTTACTGGAGGAACTGGCAGCTGCTCCAGGATTTGTTCGCCAATTCTGGGCCAATCCTCCTCTGACTACCACTCCCTTGGCACCTGGATATCGGCCTCATGATGTGCCGGAGCTTCAGGCCATTATTGATCTGATCGCCAAGAATGCAGTGGATCGCCTGGAAGCCGACTCCATCTCTCCAGGGTTTTATTCGCCAGTCTTCCTGGTGCCAAAGAAGGGTTCTTAACTCCGAATGATCCACAATCTGGCGCCATTCAACCTCCATTATCTTGCGCCTCCACCATACTTCCAGATGATCTCCATCCGGTCTCTGCGCCACCTCCTTCAACTGATGGACTACCTCATCAGTCTGGATCTCCAGGATGCCTACCTGCACGTTGCCATTCAGGCAGCACATCATTGTTTCCTCTGCTGCATATTTCAGGGCCAGCACTTTCAGTGGAAAGTGCTCCGATTTGGCATTTCCATGGCAACGTGGTTATTCACATGTATAACCCATCCCATCGTTGCGTCCCTTCACCGCAGGGGGATTCGGTTCGGAGCCTACTTCGACGACTACATCCTCGGTCACGGCGTCAATCGGACACTGATTCTTCAGCGCCATTTCACCCTTCGCCTTCTCCATCGGTTGGGTTGGTTGATCAACATGGAGAAATCGGATCTGTCTCCCCCTCGCCATCTCACCTTCATAGGTGGTCTCCTTCTGACAGACTCTCCTTGATACAAGTTCCTCCGGATCGGTTCGCGGCGATCCAATCCGGGGTCAGGAAAGTCCTCTCACAACCTCTCGATATCCGTCAGGGGCAGAGCCTTCTCGGGCTGTTGACCTCAGCTCAGGATCTAACATCCTTGGGTCATCTTCAACTGCGTCCCCTTCAACGGTTTTTCCTGCCATTCTGCGCTCAGACCTGTTGGGTCCCCTTCTTCCTCTGCCAAGGGAATTAGTCCGTTCCTGGAGTGGTGGCTAGTCCCATCAAATGTCTTGAGTGGTTCCTCTATGACAAGCTTCAAGGTCACTCACCATCTCTTCGTGGCCGCGTCTCTCCAAGGATGGGGCGCCCACCTTCTCCAGGAAACCGCCTCCGGTCTTTGGACTCCTGCGGAACGTGCATGGCACATCTACAATCTGGAGTTGGAGGCGGTCATTCGGGCGATTTGTCATTGGCGTCAAATACTCCGCAACAGTTGTCCCATGGTTGACTTGAACAACTCCACGGTAGTGTATTATAAAAACAGGCAAGGGTCGACTCGATCTGCTTCTCTCCTGGAGCAGACCTTTTGCCTTTTATCTTCAGGTGTCTCAGCAACGTCGCAAGCAGCGCCAGAGGCTGTTCAACCCACTTTCCAGCCGTAGCTCTGCAGAGATCTCTCATAATACAGTCTCCCTTTGGCTTTGTTCTGCTATCCTGAGGGCTTATCGTCGTGCTGACTTACGACCACCTACAGCCTCCAATCCACACGAGATCCGTGCCCTGTCTTCGCTGGCCCTCCATGCTAACGTCTCTGTCCGATCCATCATGGAGGGATGCTTCTGGTCATCTACTACTGTCTTCGCCAGCCATTGTCTTCGCAACATATCGGTGGAGGATGTCGAGGGTACACATAGCTTTGGTCCACTTGTCCTGGCCCAACAGCTGACCAACCCCCACTGCCACTGACCGTGCCGATGCCGAGGAACATGGCTGTCTGCGGCCCCACTGGCCCCGCCGACGCCTATCGACAAGGTTGGACCATCCCCTGTGCTGTTCCTCTTGGGTTGCTGGGTACTGTTATGTCGGTACCTCGTAAAGTTTTGGTCCCGTGTTTCCCCCTCTTTTTTGAGCCGGTCACGGAATACCTTACTTTTACCCTCTGTCAAGTATTGTTCTCTGTACCCTTCATACCACAATTCTGTTCCGAGAGGGCTTGACTGCATCTTATCCCCTTGCCTGCCGTCTCGGGAGCCGCTGCTTGCTGTCGCCTGCTGATCTTCCTGCCGGACGGTTTTGTTTGTGCTTCTTCAGTGTGCCTGGCCCTTCTCACAGTAAGCTCGCCTTCCATCAGTCGAATAAAGCACTGTGTAGTGTCAGGTAAGGTAAAACAAGAGCATTTCTGATTAAATGCAATGTTTTTATACTTACCTGATGCTACACCTATAGGCCCACCCGGACTCCGTCCTCCTCCTCCGCCTTACCGTTGGCACCACTGTGTACTCTACGGATGATCCAGTGAGGAATATGAGGAGGGGGGCCAAGGGGGATAACTCATGGATGCCAGGGCGCGGGCTGTAGTCTGCTTAAACTGTCTCTTCGTTCCAGTACTGTCTGTTTGTATAAGGTAGGGAAGCTAAAGCACTGTGTAGCGTCAGGTAAGTATAAAAACATTGCATTTAATCAGAAATGCTCATTTTAACAAAGAATTGATGTTTTTTGCTTGTCTTACATGATGCCTGAGAAAGGTGTACCAACAAGCATTCCTGTGAGCACACAGCCACTGAGACATCTCCGAACCAATGCTTGTCGCAAGAAGTGACTAAAGTGATCGGGTGGTCAGGTTCGCTGACTTGGTCCATGCATGTCGTATTCCGATTGCGTGGATCGTGGCTCATGATATCGTTCACTGGATTGGCAGGTCCAGACTCGATTATTTACAGACAGCTGTTATATAGCTGGAATATAGCTGAGTGCAGCATTAAACAACAAACAAACAAACATGAGAGGCGACCTAATGGATCGGGTTGTCAGATTCTGTGACTTGTTTGAGGGCGTGTCAATGTATAACGATGGCATGGGTCATGCTCATAGTATTAATCACTGGATTGTCTGGTCCTGAGTTGATTATTTATAGGCTGCTGTTATATGGCTAGAATATTTTTGACTGCAGTGTTAAACAGTATAAACACAAACACATACACACGCACGCACGCACACACAGAAGATGTAATTAAATCATGGTGTGGCATGGGTGGCCCTGTTGTGTTAAGGTCACACACACGCAGAAGATGTAATTAAATCATGGTGTGGCATGGGTGGCCCTGTTGTGTTAAGGTCACACACACGCAGAAGATGTAAGGAAATCATGGTGTGGCATGGGTGGCCCTGCTGTGTTAAGGTCACACACACGCAGAAGATGTAATGAAATCATGGTGTGGCATGGGTGGCCCTGTTGTGTTAAGGTCACACACACGCAGAAGATGTAATTAAATCATGGTGTGGCATGGGTACCCACTGTTGTGTTAAGGTCACACACACGCAGAAGATGTAATTAAATCATGGTGTGGCATGGGTGGCCCTGTTGTGTTAAGGTCACACACACGCAGAAGATGTAATTAAATCATGGTGTGGCATGGGTGGCCCTGTTGTGTTAAGGTCACACACACGCAGAAGATGTAATGAAATTATGGTGTGGCATGGGTGGCCCTGTTGTGTTAAGGTCACACACACGCAGAAGATGTAATTAAATCATGGTGTGACATGGGTGGCCCTGTTGTGTTAAGGTCACACACACGCAGAAGATGTAATGAAATTATGGTGTGGCATAGGTGGCCCTGTTGTATTAAGGTCACACACATGCAGAAGATGTAATTAAATCATGGTGTGGCATGGCTACCCCCTGTTGTGTTAAGGTCACACACACGCAGAAGATGTAATTAAATCATGGTGTGGCATGGGTGGCCCTGTTGTGTTAAGGTCACACACACGCAGAAGATGTAATTAAATCATGGTGTGGCATGGGTACCCACTGTTGTGTTAAGGTCACACACCGCAGAAGATGTAATTAAATCATGGTGTGGCATGGGTGGCCCTGTTGTGTTAAGGTCACGCACACGCAGAAGATGTAATTAAATCATGGTGTGGCATGGGTGGCCCTGCTGTGTTAAGGTCACACACACGCAGAAGATGTAATGAAATCATGGTGTGGCATGGGTACCCCCTGTTGTGTTAAGGTCACACACACGCAGAAGATGTAATTAAATCATGGTGTGGCATAGGTGGCCCTGTTGTGTTAAGGTCACACACACGCAGAAGATGTAATTAAATCATGGTGTGGCATGGGTGGCCCTGTTGTGTTAAGGTCACACACACGCAGAAGATGTAATTAAATCATGGTGTGGCATGGGTGGCCCTGTTGTGTTAAGGTCACACACACGCAGAAGATGTAATTAAATCATGGTGTGGCATGGGTGGCCCTGTTGTGCTACGGTCACACACACGCAGAAGATGTAATTAAATCATGGTGTGGCATGGGTGGCCCTGTTGTGTTAAGGTTACACACACGCAGAAGATGTAATGAAATCATGGTGTGGCATGGGTAGCCCTGTTGTGTTAAGGGTCTCAATTTGTGTCTAGTGTGTCCAGATTTTCCCTGATCACGATCCTTGGTTTGGTTTTACCAAAATGCCAACATCTACGACACTCTGGGTATAGCCTAGTGACAAAGCATTTGCTTGGGAGCATTGGGCATCGCTTGAGCATTTTGGAGATTATTATTTTTTATGAAAACAACCAGACCTATCCCCCACCCAAATAATATCAAATGGTCATGATTACAAATTAATATTTGCTCCAGCTCGACGAGGAATCTCTGCGCTCCGGTACTCCAGGGTTGTCAGCCGAGGCAGTAGAGGAACTCCAGAACAAGATGAGGAAGATGGAGAAGAAGGTGGATCGGCTGGAGGAAGCACTGGACATCAAGGAAGAAGAAACAACGCAGCTCAGTAAGTCCAGACATCGGCAGAAAGTCAGTAGATCGTTGGGAGAAGGTCAGTAGATCGTTGGGAGAAAGTCAGTAGACTGTAGGGAGAAAATCAGTGACTGTAGAGAGAAAGTCAGTAGACTGTAGGGAGAAAGTCAGAAGACTGTAGAGAGAAAGTCACTAAACCATAAGGAGAAAGTCAGTAGACTGTAGGGAGAAAGTCGTTAGACTGTAGGGAGAAAGTCAGTAGATCGTTGGGAGAAAGTCAGTAGATTGTTTGGAGAAAGTCAGTAGATCGTTGGGAAAAAGTCAGTAGACTGTAGAGAGAAAGTCAATAGACTGTAGGGAGAAAGTCAGTAGACTGTAGGGAGAAAGTCAGTGACTGTA
The DNA here is from genome assembly GCF_022045235.1 of Haliotis cracherodii. NCBI lineage: Eukaryota > Metazoa > Mollusca > Gastropoda > Lepetellida > Haliotidae > Haliotis > Haliotis cracherodii. Next base: position 18,158,902 of record NW_027266272.1, read on the forward strand.
GGGAGAAAGTCAGTAGATCGTTTGGAGAAAGTCAGTAGACCATAGGGAGAAAGTCAGTAGACTGTAGGGAGAAAGTCAGTGACTGTAGGGAGAAAGTCAGTAGACTGTAGAGAGAGAGTCAGTAGACCGTAAGGAGAAAGTCAGTAGACTGGAGGGAGAAAGTCAGTAGACTGTAGGGAGAAAGTCAATAGACTGTAGGGAGAAAGTCAGTGACTGTAGGGAGAAAGTCAGTAGATTGTTGGGAGAAAGTCAGTAGACCATAGATAGAAAGTCAGTAGGCTCTTGGGAGAAAGTCAGTGACTGTAGGGAGAAAGTCAGTAGACTGTAGGGAGAAAGTCAGTAGACTGAAGGGAGAAAGTCAGTAGACTGAAGGGAGAAAGTCAGTAGACTGTAGGGAGAAAGTCAGTGACTGTAGGGAGAAAGTCAAAAGACTGTAGGGAGAAAGTCAGTAGACTGTAGAGAGAGAGTCAGTAGACTGTAGGAAGAAAGTCAGTAGACCGTTGGGAGAAAGTCAGTAGACCGTTGGGAGAAAGTCAGTAGACTGTAGGGAGAAAGTCAGTAGACTGTAGAGAGAGAGTCGGTAGACTGTAGAGAGAAAGTCAGTAGACCGTTGGGAGAATGTCAGTAGGCTTAAGCGAGAAAGTCAGTAGACCATAGGGAGTAAGTCAGTAGACTGAAGGGAGAAAGTCAGTAGATTGTTGGGAGAAAGTCAGTAGACTGTAGGGAGAAAGTCAGTAGACTGTAGGGAGAAAGTCAATAGATTGTAGGGAGAAGGTCAGTGACTGGAGAGAGAAAGTCAGTAGACCATAGGGAGAAAGTCAGTAGACTGAAGGGAGAAAGTCAGTAGATTGTTGGGAGAAAGTCAGTAGACTGTAGGGAGAAAGTCAGTAGACTGTATGGAGAAAGTCAATAGATTGTAGGGAGAAAGTCAGTAGACTGGAGAGTGAAAGTCAGTAGACTCTAGGGGGAAAGTCAGTAGACTGTAGGGAGAAAGTCAGTAGGCTCTTGGGAGAAAGTCAGGAGGCTCTAGGGAGAAAGTCAGTAGGCTTGAGAGAAAGTCAGTAGAATGTAAGGAGAAAGTCCGTGAGCTGTATTTGGTAGGGAGAAAGTCAATCGTCTCTAAGGAGAAAGTCAGTAGACTGTAGAGAAAAAAGTCAGTAGACTGTAGGGAGAAAGTCAGTAGACTGTAGGGAGAAAGTCAGTAGACTGTAGGGAGAAAGTCAGTAGACTGTAGGGAGAAAGTCAATAGATTGTAGGGAGAAAGTCAGTGACTGTAGAGAGAAAGTCAGTAGACTCTAGGGGGAAAGTCAGTAGGCTCTTGGGAGAAAGTCAGTAGGCTCTATGGAGAAAGTCAGTAGGCTGTATTCTGTAGTGAGAAAGTCAGTATTTTGAGTCAGTAGACTTTAGGGAGAAAGTGGCTAGGCTGTAGGGAGAGAGTCAGTAGGCTGAAGAGAGAAAGTCAGAAGGCTGTATTCTGTAGTGAGAAAGTCAGTATTCCAAGTCAGTAGATTTTGGGGAGAAAGTGGCTAGGCTGTAGGGAGAGAGTCAGTAGGCTGAAGAGAGAAAGTCAGTAGGCTGTATTCTGTAGAGAGAAAGTCAGTATTCTGAGTCAGTAGACTTTGGGGAGAAAGTGGCTAGGTTGTAGGGAGAGAGTCAGTAGGCTGAAGAGAGAAAGTCAGAAGGCTGTATTCTGTAGAGAGAAAGTCAGTATTCTGAGTCAGTAGACTTTGGGGAGAAAGTGGCTAGGCTGTAGGGAGAGAGTCAGTAGGCTGAAGAGAGAAAGTCAGTAGGCTGTATTCTGTAGAGAGAAAGTCAGTAGACTGTAGGGAGAAAGTCAGTAGACTTTGGGGAGAAAGTTAATAGATTGTAGGGAGAAAGTCAGTGACTGTAGAGAGAAAGTCAGTAGACTCTAGGGGGAAAGTCAGTAGGCTCTTGGGAGAAAGTCAGTAGGCTGTAGGGAGAAAGTCAGTAGGGTGTATTCTGTAGTGAGAAAGTCAGTATTCTGAGTCAGTAGACTTTGGGGAGAAAGTGGCTAGGCTGTAGGGAGAGAGTCAGTAGGCTGAAGAGAGAAAGTCAGTAGGCTGTATTCTGTAGAGGGAAAGTCAGTAGGTTGTAGGGAGAGTGCCGTTGAATTGGTTATGGGCTAACACTTTATCCACCTGTGAACGCAAGTTATGTTCCCTGTATCAGATAGGTTATACACTGCCAATAGACCCAACCCTTGTCCCTCTCTTACAGACAAGGAGGTGGAGACTCTTATGGAGCAGATGGAGAAACAGAGAATGTTGGTGGAGCAGGTGGGTGTCTTTTCGTAACATTTGACTATTAATATTGTATTTTGACCTTTAGTAGTAACATTTAGTTCTTTATTTGTAATATTTGACCTTAATTGCATATTTTTGTCCTTTTTTTAAACTTTGTATTTTTTGACCGAATGGCCGCCCATACAGGTGAGTGATTGGAGAAACATGCACTGTCTTCTATTATCTATCCATTCCACTATCATCTTTGCACTATCCTTGATCCACTATCATCTAGCCAATGATCTATCCACTATTTTTTATCATCTATCCTCTACAGTATCCTCTATCCTTGTCCACTATCCACTATTTACTATCTTGTTTATCTGTTTCCAATATTAACTCTCTAATATTCTGTATTCTGTATCCAACTGTTCTTAAACTTCATGCTCTATTTGTACTTAGCTGAAAGTTGTCAATGGAATTGATTGTTATTCATGCTTTTAATGCCTTGAGCCACGATTTTGCCTGATGGGGACTGGATCATGTGGCTGTGATATCGCTGGAATGCTGCCGACTGTCATTAAACAACATTCATGGCACATTGTGATCCTTGACATGACACATTGTGATCCTTGACCTGGCACATTGTGATCCTTGATGTGGCACATTGTGATCCTTGATGTACTTTGTGATTTATGACATGGCACATTGTGATTTTTGACATGGCACATTGTGATCCTTGATGTTGCACATTGTGATCCTTGATGTTGCACATTGTGATCCTTGATGTAGCACATTGTGATCCTTGATGTAGCATATTGTTATCCTTGATGTGGCATATTGTGATCCTTGATGTTGCACATTGTGATCCTTGATGTAGCACATTGTGATCCTTGACATAGCACATTGTGATCCTTGATGTGGCACATTGTGATCCTTGACATAGCACATTGTGATCCTTGATGTGGCACATTGTGATCCTTGACATAGCACATTGTGATCCTTGACAAGGCACATTGTGATCCTTGACATGGCACATTGTGGTCCTTGACATGGCACATTGTGATCCTTGATGTGGCACATTGTGAACCTTGAAATGAAACATTGTGATCGTGGATGTAGCACATTGTACTCCTTGATGGTGCACACTGTGCTCCTTGATGTTGCACATTGTGATCCTTGACCTGGCACATTGTGATCCTTGATGTGGCACATGGTGACCCTTGATGTAGCACATGGTGACCCTTGATGTTGCACATTGTGATCCTTGATGTTGCACATTGTGATCCTTGATGTAGCATATTGTGATCCTTGATGTGGCACATTGTGATACTTGACATAGCACATTGTGATCCTTGATGTGGCACATTGTGATCCTTGACATAGCACATTGTGATCCTTGACAAGGCACATTGTGATCCTTGACATGGCACATTGTGGTCCTTGACCTGGCACATTGTGATCCTTGATGTGGCACATTGTGATCCTTGATGTACTTTGTGATTTATGACATGGCACATTGTGATTTTTGACATGGCACATTGTGATCCTTGATGTTGCACATTGTGATCCTTGATGTTGCACATTGTGATCCTTGATGTAGCACATTGTGATCCTTGATGTAGCATATTGTTATCCTTGATGTGGCATATTGTGATCCTTGATGTTGCACATTGTGATCCTTGATGTAGCACATTGTGATCCTTGACATAGCACATTGTGATCCTTGATGTGGCACATTGTGATCCTTGACATAGCACATTGTGATCCTTGATGTGGCACATTGTGATCCTTGACATAGCACATTGTGATCCTTGACAAGGCACATTGTGATCCTTGACATGGCACATTGTGGTCCTTGACATGGCACATTGTGATCCTTGATGTGGCACATTGTGAACCTTGAAATGAAACATTGTGATCGTGGATGTAGCACATTGTACTCCTTGATGGTGCACACTGTGCTCCTTGATGTTGCACATTGTGATCCTTGACCTGGCACATTGTGATCCTTGATGTGGCACATGGTGACCCTTGATGTAGCACATGGTGACCCTTGATGTTGCACATTGTGATCCTTGATGTTGCACATTGTGATCCTTGATGTAGCATATTGTGATCCTTGATGTGGCACATTGTGATACTTGACATAGCACATTGTGATCCTTGATGTGGCACATTGTGATCCTTGACATAGCACATTGTGATCCTTGACAAGGCACATTGTGATCCTTGACATGGCACATTGTGGTCCTTGACATGGCACATTGTGATCCTTGATGTGGCACATTGTGAACCTTGAAATGAAACATTGTGATCGTGGATGTAGCACATTGTGATCCTTGATGTAGCACATGGTGATCCTTGACATGGCACATTGTGATTCTTGACCTGGCACATTGTGATCCTTGACCTGGCTCATTATGATCCTTGATATGACACATTGTGATCCTTGTTAGTGAATATCTTATGATTAATTTAACGTCTCCTTTTTCTCATTTCAGTTGAAACATGAAAAGAATGAAATGAAAGCATTCTCTGAGCAAGACAAGGCATCGTCCAAACGGATGGTGAGTGTTTGTTTGCTGTTCAGATATAGCTTTCCCTTAGCTGAACTTTCTCCTCTATTCAGTATTGTAAATTTATCACTTTGTTCACAGGAATGTAGCGACAGTGCAGTAGGAAGTAATTAATAAATTTTGATGAGGATGTTGCATGCAAACAAATTTTAATATTTGGCTGAACAATTTGATTATATGATTTTCTTCTTGTCAACTGACACTTTATGTATACTTAGTTAACTCTGTTCATGTATTTCCGTTGTACTATCAACTACTATCTTCTCATATTTGATTTGTCTGTTTGTAATATTATTGACTGTAATATTGTACCTTCTTGACCACAGGCTGATGAACTGGTAATATACATGTCCTGCTTGAGTGTGTGCATTAGGAGGGGTAAAAAGGCCAACATTTTACCAATTTGTTGTAGAAGAAATAGTCAAATTCCTTTAAAGCCCTTGGACAATTTTGAGATAAAATGTGTATCTATGATGTACATTATTTAGGAAGTCAATTATGACTAATAATGAAAACAGTTTGATAACATTTGGAAATATGTGGCCATGTGACGTACTGGTAATTGACATATTTGGTGACCCTCCTTTCATAAAATATCCTAATGCCATGATGGGTAAAGTGAGCGCTCCCTGCTTAACATCAACACTTATCCAGTCTCCTAGATGTTTTCAACCTCTTTCATTCACAGTTAGTGGTTTAATTTATTTACCTAATTGTGTCCAAACCTATGGAGCTAAATGTCTAATGACTGATTACACCATGTTTTCCGCCATTTTCACCAGGTCCATGTTCTCCACCAATCAGAAAGCTTGTTACATGGGACAGTTTAACTTGAAATAAGTTGCTTGTAAGGGTCTTCCCAGTTACTTTCCCGCTAAGTTCCCACTTAGTTCCCACTTAGTTCTCACTTGGTGAAGGCTGGGGTGCTGATTATGTTGAATACTCTATTTCAGTTTAATTAATTTCGGATTGTTTTGTGTACATGAATATGTAGTATCTCTTGTCACATCCTGTCGAGGGGAGAATTTTTAGGGAAAGCACAACAAATAAATGTTGGCCTGGTATGGTGTATTGTGTTGACAGAAGTGAACACAAATCACATCGTGTGTGTTGTATGTATTTACACCTATATATAATCATGCTAATTATGTGTGTCTTGCATTGTTGTCACGCGTTGTCATCAGTTGTGTTCTTGCACCAAACACTCCCCTAAAAAATGAAATACACTGTCTTGGAATCATTTTAACAATATAGGCGACCCGTGAAGGTCCGGGGTAGAATAGGTCTTCAGCAACCCATTCTTGCCATGAAAGGCGACTATGCTTGTCGTAAGAGGCGACTAACGGGATCGGTAGGTCAGGCTCGCTGACTTGGTTGATGCATGTCATTGTATTCTGATTGATGCTCATTATATCAATCACTGGATTGTCTGGTTCAGACTCGATTATTTACGGATCGCTGTCACATAGCTGGAATATTGCTGAGTGCGGCGTTAAACAACAAACAAACTTTATGTTTTTGATTATGAAACCTACATGAATGAATCCAAACATTTTACTTATATTTTTGTTCGGTCAGTTCAAATGAAGTTTCTGCTGTACTGCAAGCAATCTGCCAGTGTGTTTCTCTGTACTAAGTCAAAAATCATTTATCAAAAGTTACATTCCTCAAATAAATATGACAACTGTATTGGACACACATCATTGAAAATATTTTTGTATCACTGACTAATCATATTTAAACGATGTACCCCTACAGCAATATTGGCATGTAAGCATTAATATCGCACCCTAAAGTGTTTGATTTGACTACAACCCTAATCATAATCATAACTTGACTTCAGCTGGGATCGGGTGTGAGTTGACTAATTGAACACTCTCACTGCCGAGTCTTGTTTGGACACTTCCTTCCTTCACCCTGCATGTTGCTTCTCTCTGTCTGTGATGATTCGTCACATCTTGCACAGTCCTTTCAGCAATTTATATGCATTTCTCATCCATTTCATTCTTATTTAGATAAACATATGTCATGAAAAGGTTTAGTGAATGACCATTTGATATTCTGGGCGGGGCCTGGGATTTTGTTTGCAGATTAGATATTTTTTCATGGGCAGCTGTAAAACCAGATATTTGGTAAATGAAAACTATAAGCCTGAATATTTTGAAGAAAAACACCTTGCAACAATGTAGTTTCATCCATGACTGTCTGTCCATCTGACTGTCCATCAATGACTGTCCATCCATGACTGTCTGTCAATCTGTGTGTCTGACCATGACTGACTGTCAGTAGACTGCACTGAGTCAGTGTGTCACTATTCTCCGTATCACCCTCCACACCAGGCCTGTATCCTGGCAACAATAGATCCTGCTTCTGCATGGAATGACATTGCATGGAAATGCTTTTGTGTGCATTCATATAATATAACAAAATGTACAAAATGTATTCAACCTCATTTAATGATTCATGATTAATGAGAGGGTAATGTAATATTTTCTTTCTTGATCATTCCGGCCCCTTTGGCTCAGGGTTTGTCGTAAGGGTGACTGAAATGAAGATCTGTTTGTCACAGTGGCTGATGATTGAGCTGATAAGTTATCACAAGCACTGTTTGACGTTCTGTTATACTACATTGGGTATTCCAGGTTAGGATTAGTCCTTGGCAACCTTTGACTGTCGTTAGAGGTGACTAAATGGATCGTGTAGTCAGCCTCCAAGGTGACTTGGTGGACCTGGTTGTGTCATCGTACCCTGCCGGCATGGGTTGTTGTTCATCAAGATGTCAACACGCTTGTTGACGGGGAATTGGCTCTTGGGGGAATCAAGGACAAAATCGACACAACTGTCCTGAAACGCTTTATGCACAACATGTAAACAATAAACAACAAATACACAATGAGCGGAATACCTGCTCTGACAACACAAACACAGCAATGAGCGGACCTTCCAGCTCAGGCATGAGGTGAGCGGAGCTCCAGCTCAACCTCAGGACGTTTCCTACGAGCCGCACATCCTGCTCGAGGTCGTCCCCACACCAGCACTCAGAATACCAAGCTTGACTAACACCATAACAGTGTAATGGTAACACGCTCTGGACATAGGACTTCTAGGGGGGATGAACCGACACAGCTCAGGGGATGATCAATTAAGGCAATAAATGTCATACTATAAATAACAATAATTAACGGGAAGTGATATACTTGCCCAGGTTGGCTGTCAGTCAATATACAATGAAATGTTGGTGAGGATTAACAACGGGGATTAGCGCCTAATACATAATGACAATTAAGTTATGGAGACATGCACATGTCATGGCTACAGGGTAATTAGCCTTTGGAATCAAATGTTTTTCAGACAATGGTAGTCATAAATCAGTCGCTATGACAAATCACTGGTTTGTCTGGCCCAGACTCGATTATTTACAGGCTGCCATGCTACAGCTGGAATATTGCTGATTGTGGTGTAAAGTAACAAAAAAGCACAAACGTTTGTCATGATAATGTGTATGTGTTTCGTTTAATGCAGCACTCAGCAATATTCCAACCTTCGGCCTTTAATAATTAAGTCTGGACCAGACAATCCAGTGATTGATACTGTTACCATGCCGCCATCAGGGTACGATGACACACCATCAACCAAATCCCCGTGTCTGACCAACCACTGACCACCCAGATCATTGTCTCCTTGTACGACCATCACAAGTCGCTGGGGACCAATTCTAACTTAGGAATCCCCCGGGGTTGTGACGACAATACCCAATTGGGATGGATCAATGTTCACGCCGTGACCACCGGTTTATATGCTCCAGTCTGATCTGTGCTGACTTCAGTGGAGTGCCTGTAATGTACTGATGATGTAGGCCTCTCACTAACACTTTATCATGTATATATGGAGTGGTGATCCTGCTTGCATGGCAAGGGCGGGGTATCTCATTAACACTGCCTCTGTGTCACATCGACAGCTTTTGCTTTTGGTGTGTTTTTGTATGTCATGGAATACGATCAGTATAATGACCTATGTAATATCTTGTTTGCTGTCCTCATAATAGAGATTGATCAAGATTTGAGTTTCAGATTTAATAACATTGAATCAAAGAATACCAATCTTCAATCTAATTCCAATCAGATCTTAGTTCTCGCTAGCTCTAAACTATCATCTGAGGACATCCCATTACAGGACACATCAGAACGACCTTTCATCTGACCAATCAGAGTGTTGCTTAGCATATCCGGGAAGTGGCAGTCGGAATGTGTTTTCTAATCATACAATCTCGGAAAGGTTAACATGATGTATTCCGAACGACAGTCATGAGCTGTATGTCTTCAATTCACTTCAATGGAATAAACATTTGAAACGGAAGAGACTTCCCGTAGCGCATGTGGAGTACTGGAATGCAACCTCAGCCATCTTTTGGACAGAATTAACTTTTGTTATTTTGAATCGATACTTTTCAAAGCGCAGTCTGGAATGGAAGCCACCGGATTGAAACTAGTCAGGTAGAACACAAGAAAGCTGCTTTCTGATTGGCTAATGTCGACTTCTTGTGAGTCATTTCATTGGTGGGTCAAAGTTTGCAAAATGTTGTTCTGATGTGACCCGTCATGGGAAGTCCGCAGATCTTCGTGTAGGTGTAGCAAGCACTAAGAACTGATTTGAATGAGATTGAAGTGGATTACAACTGTTGCAATCAACATTTGTGTTTTAAATTAAATTACAAGAAAATAACATATTTCTAATTTCTTTGGATCTATTCATTTTAGACGAGATAGTAACCAGATTGATACATTGACTGATAAATGTATGTAACAGCACTGTTACTTTGCCTGTGTGACTGGCTCCATCACTGTTCATTAGTCTGTGACTGGATCTATCACTGTTGGGGAGCCTGATTTACTGGCTCCACATTGTTGGGGAGCCTGTGTGACTGGCTCCACATTGTTGGGGAGTCCATGTGACTGGCTCCATCACTGCTGGGGAAGCTGTGTGACTGGCTCCATCACTGTTGGGGAACCTGTGTGACTGGATCCAGCACTGTTGGGGAACCTGTGTGACTGGCTCCACATTGTTGGGGAGCCTGTGTGACTGGATCTATCACTGTTGGGGAAGCTGTGTGACTGGCTCCATCACTGTTGGGGAGCCTGTGTGACTGGATCTATCACTGTTGGGGAACCTGTGTGACTGGCTCCAGCACTGTTGGGGAGCCTGTGTGACTGGATCTATCACTGTTGGGGAGCCTGTTTGACTGGCTCCACACTGTTGGGGAGTCCATGTGACTGGCTCCACACTGTTGGGGAGCCTGTGTGACTGGCTCTACACTGTTGGGGAGCCTGTGCCTCAGTGTATGTTTTCTGTGCAGCTGGACAAGCAGAAGCAGGACATGCAGAAGATGATGGAAGAGCAGATCAGGCTGGCCAAAGAGGAGGTGAGATTTCATAGCCTTGCTTTTACAGGTCGCCATATACGCAGGTGCCTGCCATTACCATTACCATTATTTGGCACAATAGTTACAATTTTAAGTCTAAAAATATGCTATTTTGGTTGTTCTCACCCAAAATTATGATTTTTGCAAAAAAGTCACAAATTAATCACATGCATGAAATATCATGGACAGCAAATTGTTAATGCGTCGGTGACTTCAAGCAATTTACATGAAATTACGCTTTTTTACCCCACTAATTTCTCCAAGCTTCAAATACATGTAATGATAATATATTATAACATTATATATGCATGTTAATGAAGCATAGGTGCAAATAATTTACATTACGAGTCTTTTGGGCCGCATGTCTGTTTAAATCATGACATTCATCAAAATTGTAGATTTGGTTTTTCACGTTATTGACTTTTCTATTCTGTTAAGAATGTTAAGAATAAACTAAATGTTCAGAAACAGCAGTTGTAGAGAAAGTAGTTTGTGTTGCCACAGAAGTTGTAGAGAAAGTAGTTTGTGCTGCCATAGAAACAGAAGTTGTAGAGAAAGTAGTTTGTGTTGCCACAGAAACAGAAGTTGTAGAGAAAGTAGTTTGAATGGCAACAGAAGTTGTAGAGAAAGTAGTTTGTGTTGCCATAGAAACAGAAGTTGTAGAGAAAGTAGTTTGTGGTGCCATAGAAACAGAAGTTGTAGAGAAAGTAGTTTGTTTTGTTACAGAAACAGAAGTTGTAGAGAAAGTAGTTTGTGTTGCCACAGAAGTTGTAGAGAAAGTAGTTTGTGCTGCCATAGAAACAGAAGTTGTAGAGAAAGTAGTTTGTGTTGCCACAGAAACAGAAGTTGTAGAGAAAGTAGTTTGAATGGCAACAGAAGTTGTGAGAAAGTAGTTTGTGTTGCCATAGAAACAGAAGTTGTAGAGAAAGTAGTTTGTGGTGCCATAGAAACAGAAGTTGTAGAGAAAGTAGTTTGTGTTGCCACGGAAACAGTAGTTGTAGAGAAAGTAGTTTGTGTTGCCACAGAAACAGAAGTTGTTGAGAAAGTAGCTTATGTTGGCACAAAAACAAGAAGTTTGAGAATGTAGTTTATTTTGCTACAGAAACAGCAGTTAATTACCATGTGTGTTGGCACAGAAACAGCAGTTAAGTACCTTGTGTGTTGCCACAGAAACAGCAGTTTAGTACCTTGTGTGTTGCCACAGAAACAGCAGTTAAGTACCTTGTGTGTTGCCACAGAAACAGCAGTTAAGTACCTTGTGTGTTGCCACAGAAACAGCAGTTTAGTACCTTGTGTGTTGCCACAGAAACAGCAGTTAAGTACCTTGTGTCTTGACACAGAAACAGCAGTTTAGTACCTTGTGTGTTGCCACAGAAACAACAGTTTAGTACCTTGTGTGTTGCCACAGAAACAGCAGTTAAGTACCTTGTGTGTTGCCACAGAAACAACAGTTTAGTACCTTGTGTGTTGCCACAGAAACAGCAGTTTAGTACCTTGTGTGTTGCCACAGAAACAGCAGTTTAGTACCTTGTGTGTTGCCACAGAAACAGCAGTTGAGTACCTTGTGTGTTGCCAGGCTCTTAGAGAGGCAAGGAAGGTGAAACCAGGATCCCTGGAAGCGGACAAGGAAAAGATCAAGCTGCTCACAGACCAGAAGAAGATGCTCGAGGAATCGCTTGCGCGGGTATGTATCATGGACGTCTGACAACCTTCATCTTTCATTCCATGTTTTAAAGTTGCACATGTGGACCCAGCCATGTCTTGTATTCAGGAAAGTCACTACATTGACCTTGACATTCAGACAAGTCCAGGGTTACATTAGTGTTGAAACTAATATCCCACATAGATGTTGGTGGTCTTGGGGCCTTGACAATACAAGTCGGTCTGAGGCCCACAGTTCTGTTTACCAATGAAAAATGTGTATTGTCTATAATGTTTGAGTGATTACTCTCATCCCCTGAGCGGGTATATCAATCTGAGGGTGAGGGGTAACTGTGTTTCTGTTGACCAGTGTAGTTAGATTTAGAGAGACTGACAGGCTAATATTGGATTGGAGCTGCGACGATCTGTGTATGTAGGTACACCTGCATTGTCCCTTCTGTGGATATTCAGCTAAGGATTAATAAAGATGGTTACTGTGACTAATGCATAACTAGAGAGGAGACTGTCGGCATGTATTTCCTGTGATAGTGATGTGACGCGTGTACTGTAAATCTGGAAAGGTTTGCGAGCAGGAAAGTACGCGAAAACTGCGAGGGACACACACTTGGAATAGTTTCATGACATAGTTACTTTTGCAGACCAACAAGAAACAAAAGACATAATGAGGGAGATTTCTTGAATTCACTTCCACACATTGTCAAACGAGGCACTACATGATTAAACAAGTAATCCCTCACATCCGGTGTTTGGCTAATTACACATTGTCACTTAGTGTCAACGGTCTAATTTGTCTAATTTCACGAAACTGCCACATCTCATCAAGTTTTTCAGTAACATCAGTAGTCCAGTCAGTCTATTGTCAGATAAACATGCTCCTCCAACCTACAACAGCACATGCATCTATAGTTTAAAAATCACTGACTGACACTGAGTTACCATTTAATCATGCCGCTGCCTACTTATGAAATATAACACCTGCAAAAGTAGCTTTGATATTTGGTAACCTTAATAGTGTATTGCTAAACTTTCCAGACGCAGTGAAGTCTATTGTTAGCCACTCGCAGTAATTTCATGGTGCCAAACTTTCCAGATTAATAGTACTTTAACATAGACTTGCAGTAGCTGGAGCTGTACTATAGGGCGGTCGGGTAGCCTAGTGGTTAAAGCAGGGGTCCGGAAACCGTCATATGCGCCGGACATGTCCGATTGGGAATCTCAAATGTCCGGTCTAAAATATTGCTTACCGGACATTTAAATTTTTCTGTCCGGACATTTTAAAAAGTATTGTCCGGACATTCTTAAATTTTGACCGGACATGATCAACAGTTAGGACTGAGCAATTTCTGTCTGCAGTTGTAACACAATGAAGATTATCTACACTGACAAGCTTTGTTTGTTTTGATTGCTGTAAATACATCGTACCTAGAACATGTAGAATGATAGTCCAATCAGTCAATCACTGTAATAGGCAATAAACTGAGTTGACACTGATTAATCGAGGATTTATTACTGAGAACATCTTGTTAATTTGAGTAAAATGTGTTTACAACTGTACATAAATACCTTGCATCATCGATGTACCTCATTATCCTCACAATGCTACGATACGTAACCTCAGTCAAGAAGCGAAAGCGTGACGACAGCCAGTCGACCGATGCAGATCAGTCGAGCGGATCTGCCAAACCCTCAAAGTCTGAAGGATCATTTTGTAAGTCGTGGCTAACGACTTTCACTTGGTTGACATACAACGAGGATTTGCAGATTTTATTGTTTTCAGTAGCTAGTCGTATATTGAATCTTGATTGACCGCCATTTTGCTTTCTGTGACGATCGATATCAAATTTTTTTATGGTCAATAATTAAGTACAGATGAAAAAGTATTCAAATAACTACTGCTATCAACGATAGTTTAGGATTTATGATAATATTATCTGTCTTGTTTTTAAATAATCTTTAGTTTAAAAAAAACACTTTTCCCGTGAGGTCACGTGATAACCAAATATGGGATAATTGTCTCGATCCAAATGTTACAACGTGCACACTCTAGCAGACTCATGAATATCAATTAGACCGTTCACAACGTTGACAGATCGTTATTATAACAGAAACAAACATATGTTTTCCATATATATCTAAAATGATATTATTTGTTATTAATTGTCCAGTGAATTAAACAATTTAAATTGAAACAATTCATAATTCATCATATTATGAATACGTAACAACTTGTAATTTGTGTGTAAGAAGTCGTACTAAAACACGCTGTTTGAAAGGGGCGTGGCATAAATGTAAATGTCCGATTGGGATTTAAAATTTTCCGGACCCCTGGGTTAAAGCGTTCGCTCGTCACGGCGAATACCTGGGTTCGATTCCCGATATGGGTACAATGTGTGAAGCCCAGTTCTGGTGTCCCCCGCCGTGATATTGCTGGAATATTGCTAAAAGTGGCGTAAAATCATACTCACTCACTCACTCACTCACTCACACACTCACTGTAATATAGTTACCCAATGGATTCCCCTGAAGCCTATGCTGGCCGTAAGAGGCGCCTACATGGATCAGTGGTCAGGATCAATGGCTCGGTTGTCAGTGTGTCATTGGCCCTGATGACGTGGATAGCAGCTCACAATATCAATCACTGGATTTTCTGGTCCAGATTTGATTATATATAGGCTGCTGTCAATTTGCTGCTGTGTGTGGTGTTAAACAACAGACAAATGAACTAATATATATATTAAGTGGGTCCAGGTTTGCAGTTGGGATATAATTTTAAAAATTAGCTCTACACCTAATTCGTGAAGATATTGTATCCATAGTTTTTCACTGATGGCTGTTCAGTGTAATTGACTAATTGGGATTAAACCTAGTGGGGATTCTGGATTAGAATCGATCTACTGCAACCAGTGTTTGTCAGAGGCGACTAAATGGATTGGGTGGTAGATTGCGTGTCCTCATGCCTGGGTGACATGGATCAATGAGTAAAATAGTCTCAACATGCTGGCCAGGTGGGCTAGCTAGCCATCAGAGTTACTAGCCAGGGCCCCGTTCCAAAAAGCGATCATAACTACAATCAATCTTAGAGACTTACATCGATTCTAAAATTGTCTTAGCTAAAGTTTACAACTGTTCCACAAAGCGATCTTAGGGTGATTGTAACTTTACAAGTTCTTAAGTAGCCGATCTTAACAAAGATCGGAATCTTCAGCCATAAAGATACGAAATTTTCCCTTGGAGTGGCCTCCCTTGGTCATGTTTAGCAGACGACGCATTTCCTTGCACACCATAATAAAAGTCGCCATCTTTGTTGTTATGGTACAATATTTAAGATCGAGGGCCCACAAAGCCCAGGGCCCCGTTCCACAAAGCGATCTTAGGGCTAAGTTGATTGTAACTCACTAAGTATGCGATCTTAAATTTTTTTTTACATTCGGCCGCCCGTTCCACGAAGCAATCTTAACTAAGAGAGTTGTAAGTTAAGATCAAAATGGTAAGTTGCTCCGGACCATTTTAGGATCGCTAAAATCGATCTTAAATATTGTACCATAACAACAAAGATGGCAACTTTTATTATGATGTGCAAGGAAATGGACCGTGTCTTACACAAAGAAAGGGTTTTTAGATATATTCATTATTTCAAAGGTATGGTGCATGATGGAGTACGTATGTTGACTTACTATTATATCAGATAACATTCTGACAGTCCACAGCTCACTTACTTGTTAGCGATGTCCTCCCATATGCTGCCTTTCAGCTTATTGGTGACAGTAGAGCTGAATGAAGAATTCAATGTCATGTGGTGAACAGCCACCTCATCAACAAGGACAGCGATCTTGCTTGCTGTAAAATTGCTGCGACGAACGCGTCTCATGCCGACAGAGGTCTGCGATTCGGCCATATTTCGACAATGCGTCATCTGCTAAACATGACCAAGGGAGGCCACTCTTAGGGAAACTTTCCTATCTTCATGGCTGAAGATTCTGATCTTTGTTAAGATCAGCTACTTCAGAACTTGTAAAGTTACAATCACCCTAAGATCGCTTTGTGGAACGGGCGTAAACTTAAGCTAAGACGATTTTATAATCGATGTAAGTCACAAAGATTGATTGTAGCTACGATCGCTTTGTGGAACGGGACCCAGGTTCTAATTCCACCATCTGACGCTAACCACAGTTTTTATTTTTCAAGACATTCTGCGAAGTTATCTGTAAAGTAAGCCCAAATTGCAAATCATTCATTTAATATTATGAAGGGTTAACTCTGATCTCAATTTGTTCTAGATATTGATTTGATTATTGATGGTCATATTGATCTACAGAAATTGAAATTACTTTTTTTTATCAACTAAGAGGTGTCCATAAAAAAATCACTGTTAAAAGTTCAGTAGCCAGTCAGGTGAGGGACATTTCAGAATCTCTAACCCATTCGAAATTCTGCTTGCCACAGACTAGTGGGCAGGCAGCTATTTCTCACACTGGCGTTGATTGTTCATGAACCACTTGTTTGTCTGGTGCAGATTTGCCACTATTATGTAGCTTGAATACTTCTAAGTGAGACTGCCTCTGTGGTCTAGTGGTAGAGCGTCCGCCCGGAGAGCGGAAGGTCTGGGGTTTGATCCCCGGCCGCGTCATACCTAAAGACATTAAAAGATGGTACTTGTTGTTACCCTGTCTGGCACTCGGCATTAAGGGGTTAAAGCAAGGACTGGTCGGCTCGGAGTCAGTATACTGTGTCTGATTGGGGTATTCATGTTAAACTGTGGCATGGTATCTCAGTGGGCTAGCACTATAAATCGGCATCAGTCCGGACTAGTACAAGCAGCAACACAAACACACACACATACATGCACGTCGCTATAGAAGTGCAATAATCTTGGACGCGACGTTAAACCCAATTTCACCTCACCTCACTTCTAAGTGAAGCGTTAAAAAAACAGAAAGCCAAACCACTGACTGTGATGGTGCTGTCTGTGTTGCAGGAGAAGGCGAAGAACGCCAACGCCAACCAGGAGTCGGCGGACACGGAAAAGCTGAAGAAGAGTGAACAGAGGATGCGAGAGGAAGTACTGAGGTCAGTAGGACATGAACCAATCAGTACTTAGGTCTGTTGGACATGAACCCATCAGTACTGAGCTCAGTAGGACACAACCAATCAGTACTGAGCTCAGTAGGACACAACCAATCAGTACTGAGCTCAGTAGGACACAACCAATCAGTACTGAGCTCAGTAGGACACAACCAATTAGTACTGAGGTCAGTAGGACACAACCAATTAGTACTGAGGTCAGTAGGACATGAACCAATCAGTACTGAGGTCAGTAGGACATGAACCAATCAGTACTGAGGTCAGTAGGACATGAACCAATCAGTACTGAGGTCAGTAGGACATGAACCAATCAGTACTGAGGTCTGTAGGACATGAACCAATCGGTACTGAGGTCAGTAGGACATGAACCAATCAGTACTGAGGTCAGTAGGACATGAACCAATCAGTACTTAGGTCTGTAGGACATGAACCAATCAGTACTGAGGTCAGTAGGTCATGAACCAATCAGTACTTAGGTCTGTAGGACATGAACCAATCAGTACTGAGGTCAGTAAGACATGAACCAATCAGTACTGAGCTCAGTAGGACACAACCAAACAGTACTGAACTCAGTAGGACACAACCAATCAGTACCGAGCTCAGTAGGACACAACCAATCAGTACTGAGCTCAGTAGGACACAACCAATCAGTACTGAACTCGGTAGGACACAACCAATCAGTACTGAACTCAGTAGGACACAACCAATCAGTACTGAACTCAGTAGGACACAACTAATCAGTACTGAGCTCAGTAGGACACAACCAATCAGTACTGAGCTCAGTAGGACACAACCAATTAGTACTGAGGTCAGTAGGACATGAACCAATCAGTACTTAGGTCTGTAGGACATGAACCAATCAGTACTGAGCTCAGTAGGACATGAACCCATCAGTACTGAGCTCAGTAGGACACAACCAATCAGTACTGAGCTCAGTAGGACACAACCAATCAGAACTGAACTCGGTAGGACACAACCAATCAGTACTGAGCTCAGTAGGACACAACCAATTAGTACTGAGGTCAGTAGGACATGAACCAATCAGTACTGAGCTCAGTAGGACACAACCAATTAGTACTGAGGTCAGTAGGACATGAACCAATCAGTACTGAGGTCAGTAGGACATGAACCAATCAGTACTGAGGTCTGTAGGACATGAACCAATCAGTACTGAGGTCAGTAGGACATGAACCAATCAGTACTGAGTTCAGTAGGACATGAACCAATCAGTACTGAGTTCAGTACCTCACACACCAATCAGTACTGAGGTATATTTGCATATTTCAGTTTATTTAATGCATATTTTACGCGAATACGCCGCTTATCTTGAGCTCCCAGATTAACTATAACATGAAAGAATCAGGTGTTCTTTAACTTCTTTTGAGTAGTGTAGTGAAAATAATTTCATTGATAGCCATGCCATGTTTGTACATGTTGTTTCAGGTTGAAGAAAGAGATAGAACGCATTCACAGAACATGGGAGAAGAAGTTTGCCATCTTACAACAGAGGTGAGTGTGTAGTGTTGTATGCATCTCTTCTTGTCTGTGTGCTGCAGAGCACACTACTTGGGGACCGGTCATTATTATAGGGTGGGATGGGTCAGGGTGGGTCAGAGGGAACCAGGGGAGGGTCATCAAAAATGATGACAGTCTCTTGAGGGAGGGTCTTAAAATATAATCCCCATATTTGGGGAAAGTCATGAAAATGTACAAAGACCTGGGAGGGTGTTCCAAAAATATGAAAAGCATCTAGGAAGGGCAATTATTTTTAGTACATAAGTGCATATAGAATCTCTGATTCACCTCTGTAATAAATGACCGGTCCCTTTTACAGAGTGAGTGAGTGAGTTGGGTTTAACGCCACTTTTAACAATATTCCCAATATATCATGGCGTGTCAGCTTAATGTGGTAGGAAAGTCCAAAGTGATGCAGGTCTCAAATGTTTACCACTTTGGTGAAACCCACGAGCATGGGTATGGTGCTGATAAACCTAGAAACCTGATCAGGTCGAACTGGGATTCGAACTCACTATAAGTTTCTTGTGTGCCCAAAGGGTGCAACTCTGCACAGATAACTTAGACAGAGAGTGACAGGCCCAATGGCGGTGTTGTAAAGAGCCCACATCATTTTTGGATTAGAAACATTAACAGGAACAATTTAAAAAATCCAAATGCAGTTATGCAGACTGTAACACACTGTAAGTTTTGTTCGGTTGTCCTGAAGTTCACATTTTACCCTGAAAGAAGGATGTACTCGCACTCATGCTCCTGGTGTCTCCTTCAGCTTGCACGCCCTCAAGGATGAGAGTTACCTGCGCCAGACGATGCAGAGGCAGGCTGCAACCCTCCATCAGGCCTCCGTCAGCTACTCCGTGAGTATACGTTATAGTGTGCCAGCAATCTCAGTAAAATCAGATTTTAGTTCTCGCTACCGCTAATCAAAGATCTGAGGATATCCCATTACGGGTCAAGTCAGACTGACCTTGTGCGAGCTTTGACTGACCCATGGAATGACCAATCAGAAGGCAGCTTTCTCGTGCTTTACGGCACTTATTTCAAATTGGAAACTACGCTTCGAAACATATTTTGACAAAAATTTGAAACCTGAACAAAAAAACATACTGGAACGGCTAATAGATGGTCTAGATTGTAAGGATTCAGTGGTTAAACCCATATCTATTGTTCGGAATACCCCATGTTAAAGTTTTCGAGGTTGCATGATTAGAAATCACATTTCGACTGTCACTTTCATAATTTGGTAAGCGACACTCTGATTGGTCAGATGAAAGGTCGTTTTGACGTGACCCCTTGTGCGATATCTTCAGATCTTTGTTAAGCGGTAGCGAGAACTAAGGTCTGATTTTAATGAGATTGAGTGTGCCAGCTGTACATCCCTGTAAGAATCCTGCCCTCAAAGTATTTCCCCTAATGTGCTAATGTTTACGTTTATACCTCCATAAATGCCAAAACATTTAATTAAGTCAATGTTATAAATAAATAAGTTGACAATGATAACATTGCAGACTTCTTTATTAATCATAAAAAAAATAAAATATGTAGACACCAATGCAAAACCAGTGACCTGGTTCAGCGCAGTAATCCACCCCTTGCCCCACCCACCCTATTATCATCCAATCAGGGAGTAGTATTTGCTTGTGGGCGTGGCCTATTTTATAAAAGCCAAAAGGATTTGCTTGGTTAGCCAATCCAGTGCCATGGCCTCACTTGCTATATATGTATTTCCAGGTGGACACTCCAGTAGGAATCGTGCCCACAAAGACTCCAGTCAGTTCCAGGAAACACCCACTGGTGAGTGAGACTCGCGTCTTGTGTAGCAGCTCGTGGAGTACAGTGGACTCCCTTGTGGGTATGGAGCTGCATCACCGGCTAAAGGAATAAACTTTTTTGAGTAAAGTCAGCTCAGATGGAGGCATGTTGCAGAAATGACAAATTTGTAGTGTAGTTAAAACCAGATTCCAACCTGATTGTGCTTGTGTTTCCCCAAGGTCTACAACCTGTATGGCCTGTAGTAAATTTACGTTTTGAATTATTTGTCACAATAAGCTTCAGTTACCGTATTCGACGTAATAAGCGCGCCGCTCTAATAAGCGCCCATGGCGATATTTGCTAATATATTGGCTAGTGAACAATCCCAATTATCACCCCATCTGATTGATGAATGTACACAAGTCTTTTTTATTCGTGTATAATATGTGTGTTATATGCATCCTTAATTATGGAAAATTAAATTCTGGAAAAAATATATCTGTCATATATAAACATTTCAGGCTGTCCGCATAAATCATGAAATTTACGATCTGACAACTCTGTTGTTTTTCACCAAAATAATATTCTAATAAGTGCCCCCTATTTCTAATTTTGAGAGCGCCCTGGGTGCTTATTATGTCGAATACGGTATATCAAATGCCTGCAGCTTCTGAAGTTTGTGGCGTCCTGATGGTGTGGCGATATGACAAAGCTGTCTTCGTTTGTTAACTGTTTAATCACAGTAAGTGTAGCTGTTTAAAAGACTGTGTCTGATGCCATGTGCTGGCAGCCAGCAGCATGCTCGTGAGAGTTATCTCCCCTATCCCATCCTTGGCTGAGGCCCATTTAAGGATGGGGCCTATTTAGGGCTTAGCTTATACCACAGATGGCAGCCTGGCAATTTGTTTTATTTTGAACACTGGTGTTAGCCCTACACTCTCACTTCAGTTTGAACTTGTCCTAAGAGGCAACTAATGGGATCGGGTGGTCAGTCTCTTTGACTTGGTTGACACATGTTATTGTATCACAATTGTGTAGAGTGATGCTCATGATGTCAATCACTTGATTGTCTGGTCAAGACTCGATTATTTACAGGCAGTTGGGGAATATTGCTGAATGTTGTGTCAACAGCGAACAAACACTTCAGTTTGAATGCCAACTGAATCATTTGTTATCCCAGCTCCAAACGCTGCACTCATTATCATCACTTTGTTTCAAAGGGGCCAGGTCCCATTCTACAAAGAAATCTTAGCCTACGACAGTTGTAACACCTGGGCCCCGTTCCTCAAAGCGACCTTAGCGCTACGATGATCGTAAGACTATGCTTAAGTATGGGACTTACGATCACCTTAGTGCTAAGAGCGCTTTGAGGAACGGGACCCTGTACCTTAACACAGATTTACGACAGTCGTAGCGCTACCATTGCTTTGTGAAACGGTCGTAACATTTAGATCCTGTTGAAAAGAAAGATGTTTTTCTCCCCTGCAGCCTGATATCCCGCGCAGTGGCAAGTCTCAACGTGGTGGCGGCGCTGGCGACAAGGACTACATCTCCTACACTGTGTCCGCCCCCAGCGGCAGGGGCACAGCCATGTTCTCTGTAGACGGTTTGTATTCTAACATTATGTGTTCAATTTGGACTGAATGAGTGTTTGGAGATATGTCTGTTCTGTTATTTTGCTGAGAGTTTTTAGGGCTTGGGTCCTGCTCAACACTGAAGCACATGCTACGTGTTGTCTCCTTAGACAAATATTCCTCTGTTCACCCAGCAGTCACTGGGTACCCGGTAGAAAGAGATGATAATGTTACTGTTAACCTTTTAGTGCCTCACAGGCAGCTTGGGTTGTATGTTCCCCAGGGAGCTGAGAATTAAAATCGAATGCACACTGAACCATTGACAAGGGTAATAATGTAGCGCTTTGAGCACGCTTTAGGGTGTTGATTTGGCAGAATAAAAATGCTCATTATTATTATTGACTGATACCCCTAAAAGTTATACTGCATTCGAAGTAATAAGTGCCCAGGGTGCTCTCAAAATAAAAAATAGAAGGCTCTTATTAGAATAAAATTTTGGTGAAAATAACCAGAGGTGAAAGATTGTAAATTTCATGGTTTATGCTGACAGCCTGAAATGATACAAAAGATGAAATGATACAAAAGAAAAGTCTGTGTCTATTATACACGACAGATATATTTTTCCAAAATTTCATTGCCCATAATTAAGGTTGCATGTAACACAAGAGTGTGTATTATACACAAATAAATAAGTCTTGTGTACATTGAAGGAATTGGGATTGTTCACTAGCCAATCAACTCAACTCGAAAGGGTGCAGGGGAATCACACACGTTGAGACGCCTAACGCTAACACCGTATTCGTGCGTGCGTGATTCCCATGCAGCCTTTCGAGTTGAGTTGATTGGTTCAATTGTGTCATATGGCCCTGTGACGCACGGGTAGCATTATGCAGATGGCTGTTTCAATGAATGCTTGCTCCACCTGTGACGAACAGGTCTGGTTGTTGAGGAAATATAGTGATAGCTAAATAGATATATTTTTTATTCATGCACCGATTGTCTTTAAATGTAATATCCAGTTATGTATGACTGTTTAATAATCTCATACCAACTTTGACTGGAGTAGGTCCAATAGTTTTTCAGATATTGTAGTAAACGTCGGTACCTTAAATTACCTTCCAGACTATATCTGCCATTGAACACTTCAACATCAAGGAACCCATGGCTTTAAAACATAATTTGAACACTGTCAGACTTGCATTTTTATCTATTTTGTTTTGCCTTAGCTCAGAGGAGGCCTCTGATTTCAATAACAAAGACTGTAAACTTTAACGTTAATATCAAGGTTGTCAGTTTATTCAAGAAGTGCTGTAACCTTCAGGAACTGCTGTACCCTTCAGGAAGTGCTGTAACCTTCTCTTCTGCCCTTCAGAGAACCAGGTGATGTCAGATGACCAGGATATGCCAGAAGACGTCGTCCCACTCCCTGGGCCACCGATGAGGAACCCTACCGATTGCGGAGACGACAGCCGACCTTCAACACAAGGTCACGTGGTCGTGTTACCATCTGTCGAGGCCCAGTGATATTCAGTACTTGTCTGTGAGATACAGGATCAGTTTTAAGCCACTGTTGGCGCTGCTGTTTCAGGTTTGAACCAAATGGTTGAACATCTAGGCTGTGCGCCATGTTTGTGTTTTCAGTTGGGTCTTCATGGCTGGTGACTATTGGACTGGATCATGTTTTAATTATTTATGTCAGAAAACCGTCCTCAGTTTTAAATGTGAGATGCAAAATTGGACCTTTATAGTATTTACACACACCAGTATTTAAATTTGTTTTAATATATAATGTTTCCATAAGTTATCCTCATACCCAAACTGAATGTCAGATTCACTTCCGGGTAGATTTGTACAATTGTTTTCCATTTGATTTGTACACTGAATGGATGCCAGCTTAACACTCTGTACGCTAGGTATTTGACCCTGTTTAAACATACACTGATGTGGTGTGGTGTGCACATTTGTGCTGATGTACAATTGTTGGTCGTGCTATTTGGGACTCCATTCAACAGTTATCTTCCTCAGTGAAGACACTTTCTGTGCTTCAGTTATACGTTTCTTGAATCAACCTTTGGTCATGGGTTAACAGCACTTTAATTTACACGGCTTTGAGAAGTCTACGTTTGGTCATGGGTTAACAGCACTATAATTTACTCAGCTATGATAAGTCTACGTTTAGTCATGGATTTACAGCACTTTAATTTACACGGCTATGAGAAGTCTACATTTAGTCATGGGTTAACAGCACTTTAATTTACACGGCTATGAGAAGTCTACATTTGGTCATGGGTTAACAGCACTTTAATTTACACGGCTATGATAAGTCTACGTTTAGTCATGGGTTAACAGCACTTTAATTTACTTAGCTATGAGAAGTCTACGTTAAGTCATGGGTTTACAGCACTTTAATTTCCACGACAACCCAAGTCTAAGTTTAATCATGGGGTAAAATGCCAGTTTTATGTCCACGACTATCCAAAGTCTACATTTACTCAATGGAGTTCTGGCAGTTTCGCTGCTACATTCTAGGTCCAATCACGATAGTTGGCATGCTGGTTTGTTAAATCATGTTCAGCCGTGCTAGATTATGGCAGTTTTGTAGCATGGAGACCTGATTTTGTATACCCAATCAGCATTTTATCTCTTGCCTTTCTCCGATACCAAACATTCCGACACAATGTTGCCTGTCACAGTGTGATATATATGTGGGTTTACATTAATGTCATTGCCGTCCATTTATTACATATATATTTTGTACATGAGTTGTTTTTGAACTTGTGATATACTGTACCAGTAAGTATTTTAAGTATTCAAACGATGTCCATTTAATGGTTTTGTTGTTAGTTCTTCCATTTACCCCTGTTATTAAATAAGATGTGATATTCAAGCCCTGTAGCTAATGTTTTATTATGTTAATAACCATTACAAGTACATTATGGGAAGTGAAAGGTATTACCGTATTCGACATAATATGCGCCCAGGGCGCTCTCAAAATTAGAAATAGGGGGCTCTTATTAGAGTATAAGTTTGGTGAAAAACAGTTGAAAGATCATAAATTTTGTGGTTTATGCTGACAGCCTGAAATGTTTATATGTGTCAGATATATTTTTCCAGAATTTAATTTCCCATAATTAAATACGCATATAACACACATATTATACACAAATAAATAAGTCTTGTGTACATTGATCAATCGGAAGGGGTGATAATTGGGATTGTTCACTAGCTAATCTATTAGCAAATATTAGAACGGGGCGCTTATTACGTTGAATACGGTATAACCCGAGCATGGAATGTCTGTCCAGTCAGGTTAAGTATGTCACCACAGTGTTTTACCTGTGAGCGCCACCCACACACACACCCTGGAAACCACCACTGACATTGATGATACATTTTCTGTTCTTTATTTTGTTATTTGTTCACATGAGCCCCTGACTGTCATTGCTAGTTCATGTACCTGTGTTATAGATATATGTAAACAAGGGGGAAGGAATTTAACTTTACATTACACTAAAAATAAGAAGAGTGACATTTCTCACAAATGAAAAATTATTGAAATCGTTGAAAATATATACCATGTGTATATGAGATAGTCATAAGAAAGATGCTTTACTTCTAATGCCGATAATTAATTTTCAATTGTCTTTTATGAAAGTTTTTATTTTGACTTCAAGAGTTTGCTCCAGTATTTTTTACAATGCTGGCAGTCCTATTCCAGGGCTTACCGATGCTGTTGATGTCATGCTATTGTTGTTGCAGTTAGCTCTGAGCCAGGAATTCACTGGCCATTCCAAACACAATGTGAACAAGTGAAACGGATGTCACTGTAGGTCATTATGGAAAATAATAGAGAAATTATACGTCAACCTTATAAACAAAATGTTTTAAGTCAAAGAAATCAGTGGAACCTGTTGATTTGATTGATTTCGCAATAACATCTCCATGTTTGTTTCAAGTGTTGATTGTAATGAGAATTGGGTTGTTTCAATGTGTGATCGTTGCTCATGTCATTGACCACTGGTTTGTGGTCATGCTGCCTGCTGTAGCTGGAACATTGTTGCCTGGTAACATTTAATCATTCACCAGCCTGTTGAGTTGCTGGAAGTCACTGCTGACATGGGTACAATATGTTTCTTTTAGTGTGTATGCAATTCATTCGCTAAAATGAACTGTGGTGTTCCTGAAGCTGTGATAATACATAACTATTTATTGTACATAGATGGGTGTTTTCCCCACAATAAAAATGGACTAGATCTGTGTGTCTTGCTCCTTTACTTGCTGCTTCGTGTCTGCACTGCAAGATCATGATTAGTTGTAAGAAGATGTCCGCGGTCTAGTGGTCGAGCATCTGCCCGGAGAGCGGAATGAGAATGGTTGCATATGTAGCTTTTTCTGTAACAGTGTGCTAAATGGCAGCATAAAAAAACCCTACAGAATTAAGACTATTGGTGACCTTTTGAGCATGCAACACTAAGTTTCTTCTTCAACATGTTGAAATTATGGATAATCTATCTGAAATTGTAGTAATTAATTCAGAAGTGATCTGTAATTCCTTGTAGGTTGTCAGTGCCTTGTTGTGGGAACCATGCACCTCACTCCGCCATCAGAGTCAGTGAGTACGGTTTTACGCCACTTGTAGCAATATTCCAGCAATATGACGGCATAGGACACCAGAAAGGGGCTTCACACATTGTAGCCATTTCGGGAATCGAACCCATGTCTTCGGCGTGACGAGCGAACGCTTTAACCACGAGGCTCCCTGACCGCCCCTCCGCCATCAGAGGAGCAGGTTCAGGTTGGGCAACCTTGGATGTAGAAATCCTGCATATTGGACACAGTCGACATGATCAAATCTCCCTTTACAATGTGAAGTACAATGTGAAGCACACTATTTTCCAAGGCAAAAAGCTTGACAGCTTGACTCATATATCAAGTGAAGTAGGTTCATTGCAAAATACAGTGAGTGAGTGAGTGAGGTTTTACACCGCTTGTCACAATATTCCAGCAATATCATGGCGGGGGACACCAGAAATTGGCTTTACACATTGTACCCATTTCGGGAATCGAACCCGGGTCTTCGGCGTGACGAGCGAACGCTTTAACCACGAGGCTACCCGACCACCCCCCAAGATACAGGACAAAGCATGACATATATGTGAAGAGTTGCTGTTTCCATTAGACTTCCATTAGACTTCCATTCGACATAGATAGGCAAAAGTAACTGATCAATTTATTTAATTCTAATTAATAATAAATATGATATGGATCTGGCCACATGACAGCGGTAAGTAATTGCGTCTTGCACTCTTCTGCCCAGAGTTCCATGCGACCAGCATAGTACCTCTGCCACAGGCCAGCGCCATGTGACGATTCGTCACATCTTACACAGTCCATTCAAGATATTGCATATGTTTTTCATCTGTTTCATTTTTTATAAGTCTACACATCTAGATAAACATACATCATAGAATGGTTAACTTTCATTGAGAAAATATCCTGAATCATGAAAAACTATTTCCATTTGTGTAGTTATCCTATGTTTACATTGGTTGTACAGCGCCACGTGCTGTCATCGAAGCCCTAAGGAGAGCTAGCGATACGGTCACTTTGATGTGTAAATATATTATTATGCAACACACCATCGCAGTTGTAGTAGCATATCTGTAGAGGTTATCACACGAGTGTGTTTGGGGATGGTAAATATCCTGCATTAGGAATAAACATTGTATTTAGCGAGCCTTGGATATTTACCACTTCAAACAGACAAGCGTGATAACCTCTTTATCATATAAAGTCATTCTTCAATTCTGTGCTTGAAAAACGCTTCCCCTATATCCAACTATTTTTTTGTGTGGAAAAGGTTTCAAGCCGCAGAGGTTTACAAGCACAGATATAGCTACTGATCCCGCTTGGCTAGGCCTAGTGCCCTCGCAAAATTGTTTCGAAATTTATATCTCCTGTTTACAAACGAGAAAAGTCCAGTCACATGATATGCAAATTAGCCTGTGGCAGTGGTGTTATGCTAAGTCACCAACTGCGCCTGAGTGTGCGAGTCTTGACCAGACAAACCAACGAGCAACTTCCTTTGCTGTTGGGTAATGAAACATGACAAGGTATTGGATCCTGACGACCCAAAAGAAAGACACATGCTAATTTCATTTCAACATTTATTATTCTCAACTTTTGATTACACAATGACAAACATTGGTGTGAATCTGTTTTATTTACATCATATTGTAACAACCCAGCCATTACAAGCTTCAAGAACACAACGGCCATTACAAGCTTCAAGGACACAACGGCCATTACAAGCTTCAAGGACACAACGGCCATTACAAGCTTCAAGGACATAACGGCCATTACAAGCTGCAAGGACATAACGGTCATTACAAGCTGCAAGGACATAACGGTCATTACAAGCTGCAAGGACATAACGGCCATTACAAGCTGCAAGGACATAACGGCCATTACAAGCTGCAAGGACATAACGGCCATTACAAGCTGCAAGGACACAACGGCCATTACAAGCTGCAAGGTCATAGCGGCCATTACAAGCTTCAAGGACATAGTGGCCATTACAAGCTTCAAGGACATAACAGCCATTACAAGCTGCAAGGACATAACGGCCAATAGTAGCTTCAAGGATATAACGGCCATTACAAGCTTCAAGGACATAACGGCCATTACAAGCTTCATGGACAAAACGGCCATTACAAGCTTCAAGGACATAACGGCCACTACAAGCTTCAAGGACATAACGGCCATTACAAGCTTCAAGGACATAACGGCCATTACAAGCTTCAAGGACATAACGGCCATTACAAGCTGCAAGGACATAACGGTCATTACAAGCTGCAAGGACATAACGGCCATTACAAGCTGCAAGGACAAAACGATCTATCAATCAACGACTGATGAACAAAACGGTGACATGGCTACGTTAGCTTGAACGCGACAGACATTTGCATAATCAACAAGTGAAATTGCTTCTTTCGAGAGAAATATTGCCATATGCAAGCAGTATCATACCATTGTGATTCACATCTCACCCAGCTGATTAAAATTGGACGACAATTCTCAAATCTTACACTTTACCTGTCCACTGATCATGGCCAATAAATGCAGTGAGAACATATTAAGGACATTTCAAAACTTACTTTTAACACCTGACTGATCTGATGATTATAATTTTTTAAAAGCTATAAAAACCTGAAAAATAGAAAACAAACATTAAATATAAACCAAATAAAAATATGGCTTGAAATTGAAGTCAGACATTCCCATGAAAATGCCTACATCTATCAAGCATTTTTGTAACAAAGTTCAGTAACAACAAATTATAGTTGGACCATTCTGCTGCTAATGGGATAATATACTTTAAACAAAGGCGAGCAATTTGTTTAAAAATGTATATGCATAAAACTATGACCGACCCTAAAAAAATTAATTAGAAAAAATCTGTAAAGCTAAAAGGTAAAGTGTGTCCTCAGTGTACTATCGTTGTAGTTGGTTTTGGTTGGTTGGTTTGTTGTTTAACGCCGCACTCAGCAATATTCCAGCTATATGACGGCGGTCTGTAAATAATCAAGTCTGGACCAGACAATCCAGTGATTATCATGAGCATCGATCCACGCAATTGGGATCGATGACATGCATCAACCAAGTCAGCGAGTCTGACCACCCGATCCTGTTAGTCGCCTTTTATGACAAGCATAGTCACCTCCTACTAATCTTGATTCAGTGTTGCGATGCATCAACGAATACTACATGTTGGGGGTCCTCGGGCAACCTCCAGTGAAAAATGGGCATTCAACAAGATACCCTAAACATCTTAGTCTATCCTAGGTGCAGGAGTTACGACAGTTGTGGTGCTATAGTCTCTTTGTGAACCTGGGTCCATGGCTTCCTGTTCAACGAAGCAATCGTGGTGTGATGATTGTAACTCCAACACTTTCTCATAGGACTAACAACAGTCGTGGCCGTACAATTGCTTTGTGAAATGGGGTCCATGTTCTTTCCCTGCTTCGCAGCCATTTAATTATTCCCTCTCACCAGGGCCCCGTTCCACAAAGCGATCTTAGCGCTAAGATGGTCGTAACTCTCATACTTTAACACAGGCTTATGACAATCATAGCACTAAGGTCGCTTTGTGGAACGGGACCCTGGCTCTTAGTTTTCAACAAACATTCATACAGAATTTCTCACATAATACAAGCTCGATTCAACCTCTTTCAATGCTCTTTCCGCCAAATTTAAGGCCATGAAGTAAACTTTCTCCAAGCCGATTTCTTAATATTGTATCAGTCTTGACAAAACTACCAACACCTTTGCATTGGCATATGATGACATGACACACTTGGGGCCCCTCGGTTCACACTGTTAAGGCATATTTGTCTCTGTCAGTATTTTTTTCAACTAAGAACATACTACTACTCATATACCGTATTAGACGTAATAAGCACCCCGCTCTAATAAGCGCCCATGGCGAAATTTGCTTATACATTGGCTAGTGAACAAACCCAATTAGCACCCCTTCCGATTGATCAATGTACACAAGACTTATTTATTCGCATATAATACGCACACGTGTGTTCTATGCACCTTAAATATGGGCAATTAAATTCATCTTTCATTCTATCTACCAAAATAATATTCTAATAAGAGCCCCCATGTTTCTAATTTTGAGAGCACCCTAGGTGCTTATTACGTCGAATACGGTATATATATGAATTAGGCAATTTACAGGAAACAGTTACAGTTCAAAGCTTTATTATTGAATGATTTTCCAATTTTCTTTTCCAATGCAGAATCTAATTTCAAGCACTTTCCAAAAGAGAATGCAAAATTCAAGGGTCTCTTACACCTGTTTGAACCTTGTTATTTACTGAGGTGCTACTCTACCCCGCAATCATCACAGGGTTTACACGCAGGAAGAAAATAGTCTGGAAAAAAACATAAAACATTAAATGATCAGGTCCTGTCAACCTTCATCATGTGAGTGAGAAAAGGGTCATGGTCAAGTCTTTCTGTCAGTGTGAATAAATGCGATAAAAATCTCTTTGAAAATCATAAGAATCTCTGGTCAAAGTAGAGTCCATTGTATTATTCCAACTTTATCATCACCATGTGTTTATGAATCACTACCAAATAATGATACCAGGTGTTTGTGAAAAGGTTAGGGTATCTGACCCACTGATGGTATCCATCACAAACACATGCAAAGGCAAGTCAATTGTTCACCTGATAAAACACTAGAATATATGGTCAAAATTGACAATTGTAACGGACATCCTTTTTATCACTGATGCATCAAGTTTGGAAATGTCCTCCACTTGTCTACTCTTCATCTTACATAAAGCAGAACAGTCACCTAAAGCACACTCAACACAACGACCAACTGGGGCCACAAGAAGCTTATTGGGACAAGGGGAAGTTGAGGTTGGTTTGGTTTTCAGGTTGACGGGTCATGACTTATCATGCCAACCTCCATGTTTATTTCTGATAGGATTGAGAGTGAGCAAGTTAGGCTATTCCACTTTTAGAAACAGTTCAGCCATATCATGAATGGGGCTTCACATAATATACCCATATGGAAATCAAGCCCTTGTCTTCATCATGATTAGGCTACCCTGCCTCCTCTATTGAAGACACGAGGAAGCTCCACATTCTGGTTGAGTGAGCGAGTGAGTGAGTGAGCGGTTGGTTGGTTGGTTTGTTGTTTTATGCCTCACTCAGCAATATTCCAGCTATATGACGGAGGTCTGTAAATAATCGAGTTTGGACCAGACAATCCAGTGATTGATATCATGAGCATCGATCGATCGATCGAGAGTGAGTGAGTGAGTGAGTGAGTGAGTGAGTGAGTGAGTGAGTGAGTGAGTGAGTGAGTGTAAATAATCGAGTCTGAATCAGACAATCCAGTGATTGACAGCATGAGCATCGATCAACGCAACTGGGATCGATGACATCAACGAAGTCAGCAAGCCTGACCACCCAATCCAGTTAGTCGCCTCTTACGACAAGCACAGTCACCTTTTACAGCAAGCATGGGTTGGTGAAGACCTATTCTACCCCCGATCTTCATGGGTCCTGAATTTCAGTACATAGTAACACATATTAATTGCATGCAATGTGAGTGAATCATTAACTTGCATTTACTGTCAAAGGACTCCTCACAGAAATGATAGGTGAACCAAATTTCACTATTTCATAGACCGTATTCAACGTAATAAGCGCCCAGGGCGCTCTCAAAATTTTGAATAGGGGCCTCTAATTAGAATATTATTTTGGCCAAATAAAACAGAGTTGAAAGATCATAATTAAGGGTGCATATAACACATGACTGCGTATTAAAGACGAATAAAAAAAGTCTTGTGTACATTGATCAATCAGAAGGGGTGCTAATTGGGATTGTTCAATAGCCAATATATTAAACGGGGAGAGAATATTAAACCTTTTCCTCCCTCATCACTTTTATTTTCGATGAATTTAAAATTAATCCTACCTCCCTCGTCACTTTGAGAATAGAAAACCTGTGTATAGAAACCTTTCTTTTTGTTAACGCAGACTTATACTGCTACACCCCAGGCCTGAGCTGGAGATAGCTACAGCAATTGCATGTGGTTCAGCTTTACCAACTAAAATATTTGACAACTTCTCAAGGGCCTTGTTCTTGAACAAACCATATCCAACAATGGATGACACAGTATACTTTTATCCCCAGCAGGTGTTTCCCCCCTCACGTCACAATAATAAATCATTCCTGTATTACATTTCAGAATTTGTCCCTGGACATTTTCCAGATGTTTTGATATTCTACCCCTTTAATTGAGTGAGTATGGTTTTATGCCACTTTTAGCAATATTCCAGTGACATCGTGGCGGGGGGACACCAGAAATGGGCTTCACACATTGTTCCCATGTGGGAATCGAACCCAGGTCTTCGGCGTGCTGAGTGAACGCTTTTACCACAAGGTTAAAACTGAAACATGGATGGGATTGTAGAAAATACAATTTCAAAGACATGTCACAAATGACCACAAAAATAATACATTTGGTATTTGAAAGTCTCAAGTGATGCAGCTCATAGGTGCTTATGACTTTAGAAAAATCATTGAGCACCAGTGTGGTGCGGACAACCAAGGATAATCATGGGTAAGAATCTGAACAGCAATGACCCCCATCTTAGAAGGGCACCAAAGACTGCTGGAACATCCATTTTGTTGTGGACTAAGGGGAGATTGAAGCAGAAAAAATTATTCAGATACAATTTAGACTTAGCCTGCTACATTAATACACAAATTCAGTTTGAAAAATTACAATTACTGGACAAATATCAACGTGTTTGAGGAATGGTACACTGCACGCAGGATCATGTTTGTTTCGTTTTGTTTGTTTAACGCCGCACTCAGCAATATTCCAGCTATATGACGGCGGTCTGTAAATAATCGAGTCTGGACCAGACAATCCAGTGACTGACATCATGAGCATCGATCCACGGAATTGGGATCGATGACATGCATCAACGAAGTCAGCGAGCCTGACCACCCGATCCTGTTACGGTAAGCATGGGTTTGCTGAAGACCTCTACTCTACCCCGGATCTTCATGGGTTGAATCCGAAGTGTGATAAATATACCCACCATGATACAAATTGTTTCTATTTTGAGAGAGGGATGTTTTATAATGGAATCGACAATTTCGTTTTCCAGTACCAGTACTTCAAATTCCTGTTTTCCAATAAAATAGAAAATAAAGAAAACAAAATATATTTGTTTATTTTATTCACTTAATCAACTTAGGCATAATGAACAAGAGATCTCAAAGCAATGGTTCTTGGAATAATCGGCAATTTTAATTTTAAAAACTAATCGAACACAGGCATACATGACAATGTAATCTGAACTCATGCTTACAAATGCTGTAGATGAGATAGGGCAAATGATTTATCACTGAAAATATATTCATATATATATACTTACATATATATATATCTTTAATTTCAACATTATAAACATCAACAATTATACATTATACACATATAACAACTCGTAATAAAACACCCTTGTACACTATAATGCAAACATGTCCCTAAAATATTTCCATGAAACACTGAAATGGTGACTGTTCACCCAACAAACATCCCTACACCACCTGCTCAAGCACGTGGTGGATGATGAAAGTCTTCTACTTCGGACAATTGTCATGCCGTTCTAACACAAAGCAGTAAGTCTGTTAATGTGTGCGGCTTGGTAAAGCAAACAACTGTCTAACTATTTACAAACTTGTCACACGGGGTTAACTGCATTCAAGGCGTGGGAAAAGCTAAATTATGAGAAGCTAAGAGGTGTGATGGGTCATCTGTCCAAATTGGAATCATTTCATAAATGAGGGGCAAGTTATTTAACTATTCCAAGTTGCAAGTTGGATATTCTGTGTTACCCTCAGTCTTTTTTTCTGATAAAATGAAGAAAACTGTGTTTCCAATCATTTGATGAAACACAAGCTCAGTCAAATCATTCTTGGCACGATGTCCAAGACTCCATCAGTGACATCATGAACAATGAAGGTAATCTTCAACTATTATCCACAATGCATTTATAAGATTGGCTGGTTGGTTTGTTGTTTAACGCCGCACTCAGCAATATTCCAGCTATATGACGGCGGTCTGTAAATAATCGAGTCTGGACCAGACAATCCAGTGATTAATGTCATGAGCATCGATCCTTGCCATTGGGATCGATGACATGCATCAACCAAGTCAGCCAACCTGACCACCCAATCCTGTTAGTCGCCTCTTACGACAAGCATAGTCGCCTTTTACGGCAAGCATGGGTGGCTGAAGACCCATTCTACCCCGGCATTCATAAGAAGTCACGTTGCTTTTGGCTGCTTCGCAAATAATGAAGACAACAGAACACTAACAGTAATCTGACCAATCAGCATGGAGTCATAATAATAACACCCCTGACTATAATTTCACGGATATTCGACCCCCTAATGGCATATCACTTCATAAAATTGCAAGTTAACTTTCTTATTCTAGCATAGGATGATGGCCAGCCAACTGATGCTGCTGCTGTTAGTCCTGAAATGCATACGTCGAGCATTATACGCAAGATGTTGACATATTCAGTGCCCATACTGCCTGCAAAAGTGTATCTAAAATTTGCCCATGAAACACTGAAATGGTGACTGTTCACCCAACAAACATCCTTACACCACCTGTTCAAGCACATGGTGGATGATGAAAGTCAATCTTCAACTATTAGCCACAATGTATTCATAAGGAGTCTTGTTTGGTTCCTAGGGTGTACACTACTAAACAATGCAGATTTCCTACACCCTTTTTGCTCAGTAGTAGAGCAATGTCAGATTTAATGAGGACCTTGCTGATTTCCGGTCTGAAAATTTATATATACACTTGGAACATAATGATATAACTATATATTTCCATATAAAATAACGAGTGTCTTTTACTTATTTCAGGATAAAACACATTTAATTTTTTTTTTTGACATCCTCTTATTGAGATATGGAAACCAAAATTGATTACCTTATGACACAGTCAAAGTCCATTGTTTTGGACTCCTTGGGACAAGAGAAATAGTTTGACTTGTCCCGGAGTCAACACGTCTGACCATTTTCAACACCTTATTACCAATCACCTGACCCATGGGCGGATACAGAGGGGGTGTGCGGGGGTGCGCACCCCCCCCTTTTTATTTCGAAAAAAATCTTTATTTCTGTATAAATTACCACCAAAGACATTAAATAGATCTTAATTGTGCATCCCCCCTTTTCAAAAAAGCTGTATCTGCCCATGTGACCAATCAACATTTTCCTGTTATTGGCGTTTCACACCCCATTGTGTTCACCCCATTATACTTGATACAAATTCTCACTTGTGGGAAGTTTTTTGGTGTAAATGTTTTTTAAGGGGTAATCATGGGTTAGTTTTAACACATTTTATATCTTGGCAAAATAAATTCAGTTCGATACAACGGGGAATTCAACACATCCAGGTGAAAAATGTGCTCAATATCGTAAAAGTTTGACACAACAAAGGATTCGACACATCCGAGTTCAAGACGAGGTTTGACTGTATTCTGTCACTGTTCCATAGCAATGATTGGATTATTGGACTGTGGAGCATAGTCCTCTAGAAACTCAGCCATTTCAAATACTGTAGATATTATTTACAGTCTCTTATCTTTCTACTTAACCTTCAGTGAGTCCAAACCCTTTTTGGCATATTGGTTAAAAAATCTGCAAAATAAACAATAAAATATAATTGTCCTGAGTTAATATTCAATACATGCTCACATTGTTACAATGCTTCCAGTCTTGACACTGGGCTAAAGGAACAAACTGTTTATCAAGTGAGTGAGTTGGGTTTAACGCCGCTTTTAACAGTATTCCAGTTATATCGCGGCGTGTCAGCTTAATGTGGAAGGAAAGCCCGAAGTGATGCAGGTCTCAGACGTTTACCACTTCGGTGAAACCCACGAGCACGGGTATGGTGCTGACAAACCAAGAAACATAATCGGGGCCAACCGGGATTCTAACCCACAATCATAGGTTTCTGGCATGCCGAAGGGACGCTACTCTGCACAGCGAATCGCGGCCCCTTAGACTGGGCCACCCGTGCCTCCTCTGTTTATCAAGGGAAATAGGGGGAAATAGATGAACTTAACATGACTTAAACTACCTTCAACTTTAATCACTTTAAACATTTATTCAAAACAGATACATCATTCAAAGAAATATATCTTATGGCAAAAGCCAAGAAGATAAGTTCAGTACCAAGCGGATGTTTTACAATGAACTTACTATGTAGATCTGTGTACCAGTACTTCTGGAGCTCAGTCATCTTGATTTAATATGTACGCTGTACTTTGTCTTGAAATTATCATATGAATCCTTTTGTGTTTCAGTACAGAATGCTGGTTGGTTGGTTGGTTTGTTGATAGGTTTCATTAGATTCCGTCATCTTTGTTTTCACTTGACATATTTGCAGCAAAACATGAGATAGGTTTTGGTTGGTTCGTTGTTTAAAGATGCACTCAGCAATATTCCAGCTATATGACGGCGGTCTGTAAATAATCGAGTCCCACCAGACAATCCAGTAATTGACATCATGAGCATCAATCAATGCAATTGGGATCGATGACATGCATCAACCAAGTCAGCGAGCCTGACCACCCGATTCCATTAGTCGCCTCTTGCGACAAGCACAGTCGCCTTTTACGGCAAGCATGGGTTGCTGAGGATGTGTGTGTATGAATGAGTGTCTATATCAATGTACAATTTGAACAATAAATAATCAAGTCCATAATATTCATAGCTCTAAAATCAATCTTACTTTTAATACAATCATTTATTACAACAGCTTCATTTAAAAACTTTGCTTGTGTCTGTTAAAACTGTTTATAAATCTCTTCCTAGTTTGGCCCGACACTACCCTGGCTCCCTTGTCTGATCTGTAACATGGACTTAGAAATAAAATATCAAATAAACATTTATCTTATGTTGCAGTAGCAATATTTTATTCTTATAAACATTAATGATTGTAAACAATAATACATATTACATATATCTTAATCAGGCAGCAGTAAATGCATTCTCATTGTATCTTTGTTTCGAAATCATACTTTTCTTGAAATTTACAGTTTCATTCCCGAACATGTCATCTTGCAGGGTACTGAAAAGTGCACAGATGCCTGTCATTACTTGTAAAATCAGTAGAAGCAGGGATTTTGAAAGAGTCTCTCAGGAAAAACATTTCAATTTGTGAGTGTGAGTGAGTTGGGTTTAACGCCGCTTTTAACAGTATTCCAGTTATATCGTGGTGTGTCAGCTTAATGTGGGAGGAAAGGCCGAAGTGATTCAGGTCTCAGACATTTACCACTTCGGTGAAACCCACGAGCATGGGTATGGTGCTGACAAACCTAGAAACATAATTGGGGCGAACAAGGATTCGAACCCACAATCATAGGTTTCTGGTGTGCCCAAGGGACACAATTCTTCACGGCGCCTTAGACAACTGGGCCACCCGTGCCCCCCATTTCAATTTGGTTTTGGTCAATAGGAACTGTATTCCTTGCTCACTATTACTGTACAAACCCTATTTACTGGTAATTCTATGATTTATTTCTGACATGGTTTCAAAATCCCTGGAACTATAAAATATTTTAGAAACAGTTGTTTGTTACATAAGCTCAAGGATGCTCACCAGTGCTCAATTACACGTCCAATCAAACTCCAGCGAATTAGAAGATAAGACAATTCAATACTCGTATCCTATGAGCAAAACAATGTGTTTATATTCAGAATTGCTAGCAGATAAGGCTAAGGGCATCAAGAACTGCCCACGCCTTTGTCATCCATAAAACAAGAACTTATATGAAAATAGGACAACTTACAACACATCTTTTGAGCTTTCTCACATTTGTAAACCATGAAAATATAAAACATCTGTGACTATGTATAAAAGAATCAATGATTGGTGAAGCATTATACGTGTTACATGTACAAGGTGATACAAGGGCGGATCCAACATTTATAGGATCCGTCTACGGTGACATATGTAAAAAACAGCATGTCCTTGCATGCCCCTAGTGAAATCAACCACATGATAATGAAATACATTATGACAGGCCATGAGCAACTGCAATCAATCAATTCAGATTTTAGCAGTATATGTTAAACCTAATGCTGAAGTCTGATATTAACCGCAATCAATCAATTCAGATTTTAGCAGTATATGTTAAACCTAATGCTGAAGTCTGATATTAATCAAATTTCTATTGGACATTGGATAATTTTATCTGAACAGTTCATTTCCGAATTAATAATGATTACTTACCAATTTATACAACTCTGAAAAAGTAACGACAACCTGATTCTTTCATTTTACTATAGTTAATCTGTCATGGCACGACAGAATAATTATTGAAATACGAAAGAATCGGGCGATCCTTAACTTTTTTTGGAGAAGTAAAGAAGACTAAAGGCAGTTTAACCTTCAAATATTTATTGGAGTTCGCATAATATATGATTGTGATAAACAGCATCATCCAATGAATGGGGTTCCCTGGCTTGGTTTGGTGAAGCTGATCAGGGGGTTTGTTCCATACATAGAGTACTGTTTCAGTGTGCTGATGTCATTACGAAGTGACTTACAAACTGGGAGATGAGCAACTCGACTGCAAAGTAATTGGAACTCAAATACAAGAATAACGTTCCATGAGAGCTGAGAATCCCCTGAATTTCACACATACCAAGGATAACATTTCTACATTTTTACCTGGAGCCAGAATATTTGGTTGGTCTATCCTGACATGACCATATGCTGAAAAGGTTCAATGGTACTGACCAGAAATAAATATTCCATCTGTTCAAATATTCATCTTGAGTGAATGGTTGAGTGGGGTTTAATGGCGCTTTGAACAGTATTCCAAATATATCACGATGTGTCCGCTTAATTTTGGAGGAAAGCTCAAAGTGATGCAGGTCTGAGACGTGTACCTCTTTGGTGACATCCATGAACGTTGCTGACAAAACCTAGAAACATTATCAGGATGGCTGGGAATCAAACCCACGATCATAGGTCTCTGGTGTGCCCAAGGAATGCAACTCTGCACAGCCAATAGCATTGTCTTGGACTACTGTGCCACCCGTGCCCCAAATATTCACACAGACAACTTAAGAAAACATATCTTATTAAATATCAACGGTAATGTCAAAGAGGAACGAGCTCTTGTTCACAAATATCAATCTTAATGTTCAGGGAATATTACCTCAGTACCCGCCTGGTTAGCAGTGGGGTAAACAGGTAACACCCAACTTAACAACTACCACACTTGATGGTAAACTGTATCCCTGTGTGATGGGTTTTTGGGCGCTTAAGAAACATTTCTAGTTTTCTCTCTAATCACATGAACAACTATAAAACATCTTATTCACTTTTAAAAGACAGCTTCCTCTCAAAAACAAGCCATCATTTGAGTATTAACAATGTCTGTGTGTTGCTACACCCCCAGTTACAGCGCCAGTGATTGCAACAAACATGGCCGTCCAGAAACATATGACGGACGAAAACCTATGATCCAACGATACATACATGACAGTGAGCAGTCCCTTGTTGTATTTACACATATTGATGGTACGTGAAAGATGGTTTGTGACATTAGGTGTACAATAGTGGACACTATTCTGATTGTATGTGAAACTTGAAGTGAGTGAGTGAGTTTGGTTTAACGCCTCTTTTAACAGTATTTCAGTTATATCACGGCGTGTCAGCTTAATGTGGGAGGAAAGCCCGAAGTGATGCAGGTCTCAGACGTTTACCACTTCGGTGAAACCCATGAGCACGGGTATGGTGCTGACAAACCTAGAAACATAATCGGGGCGAACCGAGATTCGAACCCACAATCATAGCTTTCTGGCGTGCCCAAGGGACGCAACTCTGCACAGCGAATCGGGGCGCCTTAGACGTCTGGGCCACCCGTGACCCCTGAAACTTGAAGCAGACATGAACCAGCTCCAAAGCGAACAAAAGCTGAAATCTGTAACAAGAGTGAATTGGTTCTGATGTCACTCGGAACATGATTTCATGGCCACAAGTCAGCTATGTGTTGGAGGGAAATGGAGCAGGTTGTTAGAGAAACCCTGGACTGACAGAACAATGATCACAAATGGGGAAGTTCTGTGATTATAACTCATGGTCAGCAGATCCTGGCATGACCATGAGACACAACTGTGCCTGCGTCTTTGGAACTGGACATGGGACCCATTCCACAAAGCGATCTTAACGCAAAGGTTATCATAACTCCCATGCTTCAACATTGGCTTATGAAAGTCGTAGTACTGAGATTGCTTTGTGGAACATGGGCCATAACCTATGGTGACAATGCTCAGAATAGCTCTTGAACAAGAATCTCACGATGTTCTACAAACAACTTTCATTATCTCAGCTTACATTAAAATACCAGCTTCTGATTGGCAAAATCGGGCAATTATTTTCCATGTAGCCCACTTAGTAATCAATCGGAACACACCTTAGGGAACTTGTTTATCTCACATAAGTATCGTTGAGCTCATATGAACCAGTGTTTGACTGAATGCATAGGGTAAGGGGAAGTAACTGAGTTCGTTTTCGTCATAATGGCTGAATTAAAGCTTTTATTCGTGAAACTTGAGTGAGTGAGTTGGGTTTTACGCCGCTTTTAACAGTATTCCAGTTATATCGCGGCGTGTCAGCTTAATGTGGGAGGAAAGCCCGAAGTGATGCAGGTCTCAGACGTTTACCACTTACGTATGGTGCTGACAAACCTAGAAACATAATCGTGAAACTTGAGACATATATTCCGAGTCTGTAGAAATGAATGTTGGTGAATGTCGTTGCCTACCGATCCCTTGGGGCATATGGTGAGATGTATCCTGTTTGTGTACATCACTGGCTGATGGGTACTGTAACACACAGCCTTCCACTGTGGGTGTTCTTTAATTCGTACCATACATATTAATTACCTCTATTTCAATAACAGTTGTCTATTGACTCCTATAGTGTATGAAGTCAAGGAAAAGCACTCTGTACAAACAAACATCCCAAGTTTCCTGTTTCCAATCAGAGATCCTCTAACATCACCAGATTGGGCAGTCCACGTCAGTCTTGTTCTGGTGCTGCCTTTCTTGTCTCACATCAGCGAACAGCAAGCGCATCACATTATATTTTGGATCAGGAAATTAAGTCATACCTTCTCTGTACATGCAATGACCACCATCTAATCGCATTTGGATTTTGAGTGCACTTCTCAAACAAAAAAGATTTTAAACGATGTGATTTAATATTTCAATGCTTAATGTATACATGTAATGGTATCACTTACAGTAGATTAATCATAGGTAAGAGGATCCATAGTGAACAAACACTCCAATAATCTGTATCAATGAGAAAAATATACATGTACAAAAATATATGGTATAATCTTGCAAGGTAACAACAAATTAAACACACCATTGACTGGTTAAAAGAGCAATACACTACCAAGCAATTCTGGTGGGATTTGCATAGACACCTACAATATATCAGAGAAATGTGTAGACGGGCCATTCTTGTTCAGGTGAATACACACTAACAGACATTGTTTTCCCTGGGCAATCCTTACTTTAAAAAAAGGCTTACAAACACTAAAATATGAAACTTGGAAAAACAGAAAAGCGCTTGAAAAATTTATACCCCCAAATGCAAAGATCTAATTTATCCCCCGA
The DNA here is from genome assembly GCF_022045235.1 of Haliotis cracherodii. NCBI lineage: Eukaryota > Metazoa > Mollusca > Gastropoda > Lepetellida > Haliotidae > Haliotis > Haliotis cracherodii. The sequence continues at coordinate 18,201,000 of NW_027266272.1, forward strand.
AGTGTAAGACTAAAACGAGATTAAAAAACACACAGAACACATGGCAATTTAATCATGTAACTCCTTGAGAGAAGAAAAGAGGAATCTGAAATGGTGTTTATTTTTTACCCTTAATTTCATCCACTATCAGTGTCACTACTCTATCGGGATACGACAGGAGTCGTGAAAACAAAGGGTGAGGCAATGCATCTTCCCGAGGCAAGAGAGTTAACTGACTTTCAAAGTCCAGTTTCCACCCTTGCCGAACTAGGCTGGAATTCCTGGGCTCAATCATAGCACCACCAGCTGTTACGACTTATGTTACGACTTATGTCCCTTCTATGCCTCTCCTATGGACCAATCACATTCCACCTTTCGTTTTGCTTGCATTTGCTTCAAACAAAATGGCGGTGGCCAGTCAAGACGATCTGATCGACAATCAAGATCTATATTGTGAGAAAACAGGTCTTACATTGCGAAATGCATCAAATCACGTGAGCACCTTCATTAAAAACTTGAAAAGATTTGGTAAATATCTGTTGACAACGAGTTGGCGGTGCACATGCTGTGCAAATCCTGCAATCGACCGAACTCTGCATGAAAGTTTACGAACCTTATTTTGAATTCGATGCACGATTTTGATTGGACTATGCATAGACTCGTTAGTCCATCCGAAATGTAACTCCATAATACCAGCCTAGTTCAGCAAGGGTGGAAACTGGACTTTAATAGTCAGTTAACTCTCTTGCCTAGGGAAGATGGAGGTAGTGCTGAATACAATTGTTCTCACAACTGTTCCCTTTTATCCCCATACAGGACTGTTTTGAGTCCTCTGTAGGTCCTGCAGCACAGCCAAATACACGAGTTTTACAACAGCATATCCGTGTATATTGTGAACAGTTCGTGCAAATGGAACTTTCAATTTCACTCAAACCAATGGCGTCTGTGTATATATCTAGGTACCTGCAGCAAATGTGGCATTTGTAGGAGTACATTATTTGGTTATAATTGTACTACATGACCCAAATGACAAACACGCCAATCAGATCCTTCAACTGCGCTGTCGTGATACTGACTGCTGCCCACATTCCAGTTGTATTGACCGACACACTTAATTAATACTCCTCTTCTTGATCAGTTGAGTTTGCAGGTAAGAAAGACTACTAGAGGGAATACCAATGTGATTGCAGGCGTTTGGTCCATTTCATGGCTGTTTGAGAATATTGCTGATGTTAGTTTGGGAGCTCCGTCTGAGACGGGTGTTAGACAAGAGATGAGAAAATCCAACATGTTCATTTGTGAAGGTGGCTTGGACCACCATTAGAATTGACAAAAACTGGCAGACTGATGGCAAAACTTCTCTGATGTCACTGTACAGAGCCCATTCCACAAAGTGACCTTAGTGCTAAGATGATCATAGCCCCATTCTTTAACATAGGCTTACAATAGTCGTAGTGCTAAGATGATCATAGCCCCATACTTTAACATAGGCTTACAATAGTCGTAGTGCTTAGATGATCATAACTCCCATACTTTAACATAGGCTTACAATAGTTGTAGTGCTAAGTTGATCATAGCCCCATACTTTAACATAGGCTTACAATAGTCGTAGTGCCTAGATGATTATAGCCGCCATACTTTAAAACAGGCTTACAATAGTTGTAGTGCTAAGATGATCATAACTCCCATACTTTAACATTGGCTTACAATAGTCGTAGTGCTAAGATGATCATAGCCGCCATACTTTAAAATAGGCTTACAATAGTTGTAGTGCTAAGATTGCTTTGTGGAGTTTGGGCCTTGTTCCACAACACAATCTTAACGCTAAAGTGATCGTAGCTCCTATACTTTAACATAGGCTTACGATGGTCGTAGTGCAAAGATCGCTTCATGTAACGGGGCCCAGTGCTAAGATGGCTTTGTGGAATCTGGACCTTGTTCCACATCGTAATCTTAACGCTGAGGTTATTGTAGTTCCTATACTCTAACATAGGCATGCGATGGTCGTAGTGCTAAGATCGCTTCATGTAACAGGGTCCTGGGAATCAATCTCACTGTGATACTGTTGACAAAGTAAAGCTTTCAAATGAACTGGAATTTATATATCTAAGAAGTGAACTGTTATGGTACTGAGTCAAAGACAATGTAAATGCTGCAGATAATATCTCACGTTTTGACTAATAAAGATTGAATATTAAAGCATTGTAGATCAATTTAATGACATACATATTATTTGTGCCTGTTTCAACAAGCATACATCAGCAAGTCCTGAATCATTAACACACTAGTTTCTCAACCCTACAGTCAGCCCAACTCAAACAGACCACTCTGCATCGACTTTACAAGTGATGAAGCGGTCGCTCAGCGGCCATTCCTTGCAACAAACAGGCTAACTGTTTTACTGCAAATTCATATTCAAATCTATCAGAAAATAATAAAGAAAGAAATACATTCTCCAGTTACGGGTTGACAGTGGAGATAATTGTGCACCATTTACATAACGATACTCATATATACACAGCAGAGTCTAAAAAACCCAGCTGACTTACCCCTAATGTACATCGTGTCAAGCTAAAATAGGTGTTTCTGATTGATCAAAGGGGTACGGGTAAGACGGAATATTTACATGCAATAGCAGGACAATTTACATAATGGACCCTTAATAGTCAGCATCTTGTTGATGAACAACAATCACTTGGTTCTCTCCTTTAAGTCTCATCAGGAACAGAATGCATACACAGAAGATACGAATTTATCCTCAATAGTAACATTTGCACTATGAGAAAATTTAATATCATGAAATGAATTCACAAAAGTGTTAATTTAAATAAAATTTATCAATTATTTTGGGAGATTATCAATACTTTATTATTTTAATCTCAAACCCAACTGCCATGTGTTTATTTTCTCGAGTACAAAACTAAATGAGTCGTGACATAAAATCTGAAAATTCCTATTGCAATCAAAACATCAATAAATACATACTTCATAGGGAAGTTAGGCCATACACTGGTGCCTATAGTGTGATACCATACTTAAGGCCGAACAAGCACTCTTAATATAAAACAATACCAAAGTCCTGCTTCATAACTGATAAGGCAAGATTGGAGCTGAGGGTTCTCATATGATAGCAAATGAAATCTCCTGAAAAAACCGAGATGCTTCTAGCTGCCTGTTTGCAAACCATCATTTGAGTTGGCACATTTGATTGCCGGCTAAAATCTCAGCTCTTCATGTCAAACTTAAACAGTATGCATTATTCTTATAAAGTAAAAATCGGAAAAGGTAAGAGTAATTTGATTTGTTTTGTTTTTCAGCTTTTTCATTTATATCAGCGACTCTAATTATTTTCACAGATGAATGAAACAGTACAAGAACACTTGGGCTGCAAAATGTGACAAATCAACTAACAACTACTGATATGAATCAAGGTCTATATTCAACATGAAACAATTAGGAATTGGTTTTGAGGTTTCAATGAATGACTGGTCTTCGACCACATTAAAGCCATATACATGTGGAATAGAATAGCTTATTGTTTCTAAATGTACAGGTTTTGGTTATGAATGACAACATATATCCTGAATGAAGACTTTATACACAAAGCCATGACCCTGTGGAAACGTGGTGTCCCCTGTAAAAAAGCCCTATCTGCAGCTGATGCATTTGTTGTCATATGATTCTTGTACTCTTTAAAATCACAGACATACAAGACCCAGATACAAGTATCCTAGTGCCTACACTATCCTAGCTTCCAAACAAAACATGTACATACATTCATCGTACTGCCAAGATTGCTCTGCAGAAAGGATGCAGGACCTCACAGAAACGAGCAGTTCCTCTCAGCGATAACATGGTCAAAACAAAATGTATTGGTCCGACCAACAGACTATTCATTATCAGTTTTCAATGCTTTTATTTTTTGTGGGTACCTCATATAGAATTTTGCATTTACCGTTTTCACTGTAATAAGCGCGCTGGTACTTAGAGGGTACTTAGAAAGTTGACAAAGGGGGCACTTGTTAAAACCATACACAAGTCAAATTTGTTTTCAGAAATTGGGCAGTAGTGACCAAACTTAGTTAAAATGTCAGTGAAAAAAAACATGTTAAAAACATAATAGTTACTCATGGATTTTGTTATGGATTTTAATCGTGAAAAATTACATCAGTAGGTGATTAAAAAACCCATAATCTGGTGTCTGTCCTTATAAATATTGTAAATCTAAAATCTGACAGTGGCATTTCACTTTCATTGTTAAAAAATCTTACATTTGCCGCATGAAATGCCTTGTCATTCTGATATTTTTCTTCGTCTGAATTTTTAATATTACGGTTGGTGGTTCTGTAAAGCAAACAAAGTGAAAGACCTTAATTTTAAAGGGCAAGTAGAGTGAAGAAAATGAATGCAATTATTTTGCGAATATCAATTGTCCTATATATAATAAGTCAATTTCCAAGGGAATATAAATTCATAACATTAGTAGAAAGTACTTAAGTGTCCAAATGAAAGTTCTGAATCATATACTCCATAATCAGCTTCTGGAAGAAACATATTTGGGGGCGTGCCCTAAAGGTACCAATGCAGCACTGTGTGACAAAGGCTTCCTTGACTGATGTGTGATTCCTAGCAGCTATACAAATACTGTTTCTGCTATTTCTGTTAATCCTACAAAAATAACAATATTGTATACATTGAACTGTTGAGTGTGGGAAACGTCACCTCTGACCTTGATATTGTGAATCAATCAAATAACAATTAACAATCTGTAACCAGCGTTTTATTACTAACATCCTGTTGGGTACCATAAACGGTAACTTCTTACTTATAATCCCCATCGTGTTCGCTGAAGCTAGGGGAGGGGTGTTCAGGGGTGGCGTCATATCTAACACTGTACTTGACCGGCAGATGCTTAGTAATACTTTGATAACGATTTGGGAAGCAAAACTACAAAATAGATACGTTTCTCCTTCACATCTCAAATTTACATTATATTAACAGTCCACCAAACAGCATTGTGTGATTGTCAACTGGTTTCTGGTTGGCGAGAAGTTGTGTCTTCTCCCCCTGAAGTCTCGAAACTTCTTTTTGGGTGGCATGAAACCAACTGGATTGTGTTCGCAGTATTAGTGAGTGAGTGAGTGAGTATGGTTTTATGCCACTTTTAGCAATATTCCAGCAATATCACGGCGGGGGACACCAGAAATGGACTTCACACATTGTACCCCTGTTAGGAATCGAAGCCGGGTCTTCGGCGTGACGAGTGAACGCTTTAACCATCAGGCTACCTGACCGCCCATTCGCAGTATTAACCTGCTCAACCTGCAGTATCTCAATTACCTGCACATTTGCCACAGTGGGATACTGTTTCTTATCTGTAATTCCTTTTATAGCCCAAATCGTTAACTTAAATTTCACTCAGTACAGTGTATGTAGTTCACCAATTAGTTGTTTCCTTATGTTTTGTGAGATATTCACCAATTCATTGTGTCAAATGTGAGATGCCCCCCTCAGTGCCCTCCTGTCTTACCAATTACGGATGAATTTGTACTTATAACAATAGGTGCTGGACAAGCAGGAAGACTCCCATCAACCATGCAGATTGGGCACTGGTCCGACACTGCACAGCGTGTCAAACACCACTGTTCAACCTCCACGAAGGGGAATCCCAGCAGAGGCAGAATTTTTCATTTTGGAGACGATTTCGCCTGTCATTTTTTTATCATCTGTTTTACTCTATATTTCCATTTTTCAAAATAAATTTTGGTCAAGAATGTGTAATTTAAGTATGCGTTAACGTATAAAAATCTGAAAAGTTGGTATGTCGACTGTACTTGCCCTTTAACTGTGAACACTATCTAGCAGACAAAATACTGGTGAAGTGGACACGTAGATTTTGACAGTCCTCTAGGGACCATTGTTTGCCAAACCTCTGGATCTTCCAGTTACAGGAATGGGTCATCAGTGTAGCACAAGTAACTACTGAATCATACTGAATAATAAATAGTCTCCACCAATCAGTATCTGCCAATCAAAGAGACGAAAAGCAACCTCCTACAGTGTCTCATTTTGACCAGTGGACACTGAGCACAACACCGGTCTTTATCATGCAAACATAGTTTGCTATTTTATTCAAACGCTACTTTACTTCTTCAGCAAAATATATCGAAGATAAATAAGTAAAAAGCAACATCCTTTGGATGTAGATGAGACAAAATGACTAATCAAATTATTGTATATTGCTGATGTTGAATAAGCAATGTAGAAGATGACGATGTTGAAGTAGTTCATCTTGATGATGTTGGAGATGTTGGAGATGGTGCTGAAGGTTGATGATGACTAGGCGGGGCATAATGTCAACGTTTCCGCCGACAGACACGTTTGTGTTCTTTGTGCCAATGTTCTTGCTGACACTTCACGCTACAGTAAGATGTGTTCCAGCAGCAATGATACATAGCCTCTTCTTCACAGTTAAAACACTGAAATACAATCATCAAGTACATCAAACAGTCGTAGGAAGAGCTGACAAACGTTCAAATTAATATTTACAACTTACAGTCATGTTTCCACACCATAAAATTCTTATAATTCATTGACAAACATGAGCGTGTGTGTGAATATGGTCTTACGCAGATTTTAGAAAAAATACATCAAAATCACGGTTTCACACATTGAACCCACGTGGTTGGCAAACATGAAGCGTCATCTCCAAGTTCAAGAAAATTTCAATGAGAAGTACAAAAGTGCCAACATAATTCAATAGTTTACATTTTTTGATGAACAAGGTTATATTGATAAAGTTTTCTCAAAACAATTTCCAGAATTCTTTGGCATCATGCTACTAGTGGCTTCTCTCCAGCTCTAGTAGTGGTTACTGGCCCACTACCTAACAAGTGAAGATCCAGGGTAAAATAGGTTTTCCTCAACCCATGCTTGTCGTAAGAGGCAACTAGTGAGGTGGTTAGGCCCGCTGACTTGGTTGATGCATTAGTGCCTTCAGACCTACCGGGTATTCCACCAGTGCCTTCAGACCTATTCCACCAGTGCCCTACAGAACCATTCCATTAGTGCCTTTAGACCTATTCCACCAGTGCCTTCAGACCTATTCCAGACCTATTCCACCAGTGCCTTCAGACCTATTCCACCAGTGCCCTACAGAACCATTCCATTAGTGCCTTCAGACCTATAACACCAGTGCCTTCAGACCTATTCCACCTGTGCCTTCAGACCTATTCCACCAGTGCCTTCAGACCTATTCCACCAGTGCCTTCAGACCTATTCCACCAATTCCACCAGTGCCTTCAGACCTATTCCACCAGTGCCCTACAGAACCACTCCATTAGTGCCTTCAGACCTATTCCACCAGTGCCTTCAGACCTATTCCACCAGTGCCTTCAGACCTATTCCACCAGTGCCTTCAGACCTATTCCACCAGTGCCCTACAGAAACACTCCATTAGTGCCTTCAGACCTATTCCACCAGTGCCTTCAGACCTATTCCACCAGTGCCTTCAGACCTATTCCACCAGTGCCTTCAGACCTGTTCCACCAGTGCCTTCAGACCTGTTCCACCAGTGCCTTCAGACCTGTTCCACCAGTGCCTTCAGACCTATTCCACCAGTGCCTTCAGACCTATTCCACCTGTGCCTTCAGACCTGTTCCACCAGTGCCTTCAGACCTATTCCACCAGTGCCCTACAGAACCATTCCATTTGTGCCTTCAGACCTATTCCACCAGTGCTGTCAGACCTATTCCACCAGTTCCTTCAGACCTATTCCACCAGTGCCTTCAGACCTATTCCACCAGTGCCTTCAGACCTATTCCACCAGTGCCTTCAGACCTATTCCACCAGTGCCCTACAGAACCACTCCATTAGTGCCTTCAGACCTATTCCACCAGTGCCTTCAGACCTATTCCACCAGTGCCTACAGACCACTGCCAGGTGCCTTCAGACCTATTCCACCAGTGCCCTACAGAACCACTCCATTAGTGCCTTCAGACCTATTCCACCAGTGCCTTCAGACCTATTCCACCAGTGCCTTCAGACCTATTCCACCAGTGCCTACAGACCACTGCCAGGTGCCTATTGCTCAGTGCCAACTCACCCACTGCTTCTTCTTGGTCTGTGATATGTCCTGCTTGTGTTTCTGGGCCAGCTTCTTCATCTCTTCCATGTACTGCTCCTTACACTTCTCCTCTGCCTGCCGCTTGGCCCGATCAATCTCACGCTGCGTATTGGTCAGAGCTCGCGACACTGCTTGCTGCTTGTCCTCCTCAAAGTCCTTCTTTAACTGAAATAGAACATGTCATCAGGTTGTAGTGAGTGAGTTTTGTTTAAAGCCGCTTTTAACAGTATTCCAGTTATATCACGGCTTGTCAGCTTGTGGGAGGAAAGCCCGAAGTGATGCAGGTCTCAGACGTTTACCACTTCGGTGAAACCCACAAGCACGGGTATGGTACATAATTGGGGCAAACCAGGATTCGAACCCACAATCACAGGTTTCTGGCGTGTTCAAGGGACGCAACTCTGCACAGCAAATCGCGGCACCTTAGACGACTGCGCCACCCGTGCCCTCCCATCAGGTTGTAAATTTTTTTTACTTCAAATACTTCATACACAAAGTCACAGAATGCTTTGTCAAAACTTTGTCAACATTACCAATGCGACCCAGTGAAGATGCCTAAATTTTGTTTTTTGGTTGTTTGTTGTTAAAAGCCGCACTCATCAATATTCCAGCTATATGACGGCGGTCTGTAAATAATTAAGTCTGGAGCAGACAATCCAGTGATTGACATAATGAGCATCAATACACATAATTGGGATATGATGACATTGATCAACCAAGTCAGTGAGCCTGACCACCCGATCCCATTAGTCACCTCTTGCGACAAGCAAAGTCACCTTTTACGGCAAGCATGGGTTGTGGAAGACCTATTCTATCGCGGACCTTTGCGGGTCGCCTACAATTTGTAAATGATTCCAAGACAGTTACCATTTCTTTTTACTAGCCCCTGCATGGGGTGAAACAAACATCTTAAATAGAGGCCATGCTATATCATGTTTATAACACTGGGTGCGCACCATCTGACATGAAAAACATTTTCAAAATGAAAAAGCCAGCCCATACTTGAGGTTTGAGCCTCTAGTGATCATGTAAATAAAATGGAAATAAAAACCTCAAAAACATTTTTCTAATATACTTCATAACATTCTTTGGATGTTAAACATGCTGCCATTGTACTACAGAAAAACCCCGAACTAAACTTGCATGGGGTGGGTTATCGAACATGGTCTTATGCTTTTAGAATCACCCAAGCACCATCAAGGCAGGGGACACAAAGAATTGTTAACATGTGCCAATTTTTGTGTTTTCTTACTGACGAGCATTGACAAATAGGCTTTGTCACCAACACATTTATCAGACAGGCTGATAAAGGGCATGAACTTGAAATATGCCACAATTCAAACAGATTCTGCAAAGCTGTACAGAAATGGTTTTTTTGGAAACAATCTGCTGAAGAATATGCCATCAGAAATTTTCAAAGGAAAAAGCAGATATTATGCATCATTTGACAAAGATGGAGGCTGGCTTACCCTTTCCTCCAGCTTCGAGAGGGCTTGATCTTTCTGTTCTTTGAGCTCTTTCTTCAAAGTCTCAAACTCAATGTTATTTTTGGATGTCTTCTCCTCATTGACACCTCCACTACTTGGGTGAACTGGTGACTTCTTCACTTCATCTGTCTGTATAGAAACGGCATGCACTTTCTGAAACACAAGACATGAACAGCTGCATATCATGCTGACCTCACCTTATAACCTTCAACAGTATCACCGCCGTCATACAGCTGGAATACTGCTGAGTGTGGCGTTAAACAACAATCAACAGTATCTTGAAGGGTGCTTTTGTTAAAGAGTATCTGTTCCTGTCATGAAAATCTTCCTTTATAAATTTTCTCGGGGGGAATTTCTCCTATGGAAATTTTTTTACTTGGAATTTTTTTCAATGAGCAAGAATTCTGTTCCCCAAAATTTCTGTAAGTGTTTTAGGTCCAGTATAAATTTCATAGTGAAAATGTTTCCGAACCCTGGTATATAAATGTAATAATCTGGACCTCAAATATGAAAGTTGATTTCTTCGAATCACTGAAAATTTGTTCTACATGCATGTGTTCAATATCCAGAGCTCCAGATAAGCTGCGTATCTGCGTAAAATACGCAACAGAAATGCAGAAATACGCAGTGAAATAAAATTCAAGTCTATCAAATACGCAACGAACATTACAGACACACCACAAAAATAAAACTAGTGAGTATCATCAAAATATTGTGAAGTAACCCTGCGTATTCGATTAGCAAATCAGCAACTTATTTTGAAATTATATACAGACATTCCGTCAACCTTGCCAAACTCCACGATGACAGTTACATCATGATCATTTGCCATCACACTTTCTTGTGGAAGTATCGCAGTATTTTTGAGTCCTATAAAGCACTCGAACCCACGCGACAACAGTTTGCAGGGACGAGATGAATAGTGTTTTTAAATATTTAACTTAAATACCCACATGTGTAAAAACTAGTGGGTAACAGAAATTTGAATACCCAGATAGAATTACTGATATCCAATGATTTTAAAATGCATGGGTAAAATACTCACAACACCAAAAGCTTATCTGGAGCTCTGAATATCATTTTGTGAGATACATTTACTCTGGCAATACTTGTTCTGGATGGAACTAATTCCATGTGGAGTGAGTGAGTGAGCGAGTATGGTTTTACGCCGCTTTTAGCAATATTTCAGCAATATCACGGCGGGAAACACCAGAAATGGGCTTCACACATTGTACCCATGTCAGGAATCAAACCTGGGTCTTTGGCGTGACGAGTGAACGCTTTAACCACTAGGCTACCCGAACACCCCAATTGCATGTGGAACTGATCATTGTTGAGACCTGCCTTGTATCAAATGTATCGAAACTGAGTCCCATGTGACTTGACTTGACTAGGTCTAAATGAAAAGATTAGTTCCATTCAAATTCAAGTCAGTCATAACCCAAAAGGCATATCAGTCTTGCTATCAATAATACCCTCAAGTGTTTGTGCACTAATGAAAATGTAGTGTGTTTGTTTTTGTAAAAAAGCGGCACTCACCAATATTTCAGTTATATGATGGTGGCATATAAATAATCGTGTCTGCACCAGAAAATCTGGTAATCTGATAACTGTGAGCAATCCATGCAGCTGGAGTGAGTGAGTTGGGTTTAACACTGTATTGCAGTAACAGTATTCCAGTTTTATCACAGCAGGTCAGCTTAATGTGGGAGGAAAGCCAGAAGTGACGCAGGTCTCAGATGTTTACCACTTCGGTGAAACCCACGAGCACGGGTATGGTGCTTACAAACCTAGAAAGATAATCGGGGCGAACCGGGATTCAAACCCAAAATCATAGGTTTCTGGCGTGCCCAAGGGACGCAACTCTGCACAGCGAATCACGGCGCCTGAGACAACTGGGCCACCCGTGCCCCCATACCCAACCAAGTCAAGAGTTAGTGGATCCAAGTCAAGAGTTAGTGGATCCAAGTCAAGAGTTAGTGGATCCAAGTCCCTGTTTAAACATGTTTTTAAATGACCAGACATCTGTAACCTAAATCTGAGAACCCAATGAACATGAGTTCACATCCTGTATATCATCCATATAAGACCCAAAGATGGATATCTGAAATACATCATGACTTTTTTAACAAACAAAGTAAACGTATGTTTGACCTGAGAAGCTTAAAACTTGTAAAGCTTACTGGTTTGATTGTTTGCGTCGATGAAGTTGTGGTATATATTATTGGTGGTGGAGGAGGTGTTGACATCTTGGATGGTGATCGTGCTCGGTTGTCTTCACTGGACGTGACTACCAAGGAGTCTTCTGGAGATGAGGCCTGGAAGAGAAGGTGTGTATGATGGCAGGTCTAATAGCACTACAAACAACCAGAGTTACAAATTCATGTTTTTCACTAGTATGAAAAAATGACCTAAGTTGCAGTCAACCTGATGGTAAAGGTGTCAGTCCACAAGGAATGTCAAGAGTACTTCCTAAATTTACCAGTGTCTTATGTTAATTTCCAACCCTAATAATAACATGTTTATCAAGATTGTTTGTTTGTTGTTTAATGCCGGACTCAGCAATATTCCAGATATAAGACAGCAGGCTGTAAATAATCGAGTCTGGACCAGACAATCCAGTGATTGACATTATGAGCATCGATCCACACAATTGGGATACGATGACATGTATCAACCATGTCTGTGAGCCTGACCACCCGATCCCGTTAGTCACTTCTTAACACAAGCATAGTCACCTCTTACGGCAAGCATGGGTTGTTGAAGACCTATTCTACCCCGGATCTAATCAAGCAACACTAGTTTAAGTAGTAGTTTAGGATCTTTCTATCAAACATTTTTCTTATGGTGACAAATGTTCAAAGGAAGAGTAAGTAGTGAGTATGGTTTTAGCAATATGTATTCCAGCAATATCATGTCAGAAGGTCACCCAGCTTGATAACGGTGTAAGAATCTACATCGAAACATAGCTAAAAGCCAGACGTTGTTATCCATAAAGTCGTATGATTTCTTATTGTCCAGTTTACGTGTGCAAAAATCAACATTTATTGCTGTCTTCATACAATAAACATCATTCCAAGGTACTTTTATCATAAGTTAAAGAAACCAATTTCAACCATTCCAACATGATTTTAGAAGTGTACTCTACTCTACGTCATTATAAACCCTGACATCTTTGGTACGATGTTTTTTGTAACCTCCATCCCCTTTAATATATTTGGCTTTCATTTCTTTTCAACACATTGAGTATTTTCAGACTAACATACCATTGTTCACCCAATGCTAGAAATAGGCAAATGATATACTTGAAATTACTCATGATCATTCTCATGAACGTTGAGCTTTCATGGTGTTATTACTGAGAAAAAGATAAGTCATTGATGCCTGATATTGATATGTATCTAGTGAGTGAGTGAGTGAGTGAGTGAGTGAGTGAGTGAGTGAGTGAGTTGTGTTTAAATGCCACTCTAATCAGTATTCCATGGCATGTCAGCTTAATGTGGAAGGAAAGCCCAAAGTGATGCAAGTCTCACAAGCATTGGTATGGTGCTGACAAACCCAGAAAAATAATTGAGGCAAATGGGGATTTGAACCCACAATAACAGGTTTCCTTTGTGCCTCTGCACAGAAAATTGTAGCACCATAAACGACTGGGCCACCCATGCTCCTGATATTCATCTAGATACGTTTAGTCCAAGTTCCAGTGTTGAAGTACTTGACATTGTTTTACCAGTGGTCTAACACAACATATCACTTACCGTACTCGACGTAATAAGCGCCCAGGGCGCTCTCAAAATTAAAAATAGGGGGCTCTTATTAGAATATAAGATTGGTGAAAAAAGAAAAGAGAGATGAAAAGATCGTAAATTTCGTGGTTTATGCTGACAGCCTGAAATCATACAGAAGAAAAGTCTGTGCGTACACGACAGATATATTTTCCAGAATTTAATTGCCCATAATTAAGGGTGCACATAACACACGAGTGCGTATTGTACACGAATAAATACGTCTTGCGTACAATGATCAATTAGAAGGGATGTTCATTGGGATTGTTCACTAGCCAATATATTAGCAAATATTGCCGTGGGCGCTTATTAGGAGGGGGCGCTTATTACGTCAAATACGGTAAGTAACTATCCAGTTCACATTCGACAACTTTATCACAAAGTAACTTCACTTCTGTACAAGTACCAGCAAATTATCAATAATAAATATACTTATCATGTGAAAGACTATCTAACTCAACATAAGCAGTACAACATTCATTATGACAAAATCTAACATTAAAGTAACTAAATCGAAATAATCGTAATCTAGCTTAATAAAATCTCAATAATCTACAAATTCTCAAGCATGCATATATTAATGCTAAGGTTAATGCTATTCAGCAACATAGTCTACTGTAAAGTAATGCAGAATCAAGACTAAATCCATGTTATTGAAATACTTAAACAGAAACAAGTGCCATATGCAACAAATCTGCTTGACTTTCAGTTTTACAAACTGAGGCAGCAGTTCAAAAGTTCAATGGTGGATCAAAAACACTGACATTTTCTTTCACAGTGAAAGCTGGTAGTGGCACAGATTCTTGAGTATGCTTTAGTACTAAACCTGTTTTTTTTACCTAGTTCTTTAAGCGGTTTATGTTTAGGGTGAAAATATGAAGATTAGCATGATTAGAGATGTTACTTAACAGGTATACACTGCAAATCTACAGAACAGATATCTAGGATGGAAACTTACAGATCTGTTAACCACTCAAGGTCCAAACTCAAGGAGGAAAGACATAGACATAACATCACACTTTTGAATTGCTTCCGTACTATTTAACAAAAATAAGCTTTTGTTTAAAATTAACAGAAAACCCCAAATCCTTGACTTTTCCTACATGTCAGTAGGCAGGTATCTTCTTATATGTATTATCTAGTCCATAAATCTAGTGGATACTTATCTTTACCAAAGTGTATTGTTTATCTGACCTATTTGTATTTTGTTTGATAGGCATTACTTAGAAGTTGGCGGATGACAAGATAGACACAATTTTTATGGATAACAGCTTTTTACAGTATTAAAGAAGTTGTTATCCATAAAAATTGTGTCTTTTTACAGTATTAAAGAAGTTGTTATCCATAAAAATTGTGTCTATCTTGCTATTTGTATTTATTTGTTGTTTAACTCCACTCAGCAATATTCCAGCTATATGACTGTGACCTGTAAATAACTGACTCTGGACCAGACCATCCAGTGATTGACATCAAGAACATCAGTCCACACAATTGGCAGACGATGACATGCACCAACAAGTCACCATGCCTGACAATCCGATTCATGTAGGTGCCACTTACGACTAGCACGGGTTGCTGGGGGACCTTTGATCTTACCCGGTATCCTCACGGGTCATTGTTTATCTGAAGAACTATAGTTGTTTAATTAACTTACTGATCCTTTTGTGATTTGAAGATGAGAAGTTTGCTGAGAGACATGTACTCCAGTAATTTCAAATCTATAAATCAGTTTGTGCCACCCTAGTCCCATCTTAATGACCATTTATAACAAGCACGAAGCACTAGGCACAAGATGGATGTAGTTCACACAGTCTTAGGACTACTAGCTCATATAAGTGACGAGAAAGTAGGTGAGGTGGAATTGGGTTTAACGTCGCATCCAAGATTATTGCACTTATATAGCAACGTGCATGCACGTGTATGTGTGGCTGCTTGTACTAGTCCGGACTGATGCCGATTTATAGTGCTAGCTCACTGAGATATCATGCTGGAGTTTAACATGAATATCCCACTCAGACACAGCATACTGACTCCGAGCCGACCAGTCCTTGCTTTAGCCCGTTAATGCCAAGCGCAAGACAGGGTAATAACAAGTACAATCTTTTAACGTCTTTTTGTATGACGTGGCCGGGGATTGAACCCCGGACCTTCCTCTCTCCGGGCGGACGCTCTACCACAAGACCACGGGGGCGGTCGACGAGAAATTAGATGGCATTACGTGAAGTTATCAGTCCAAGAATTAACGAGCACAATGAGACCTCACTTATCTGGACTTCTGACTATTGGGAAGCTTGGGTCCTTCATTCGGAAACCAGGTTTCCACATCCTGCTGTCATATCTACTGACCAATGTGACTAGGCCTACATAAAACTTGTTCACACAAAAAGCCAACAATCTGATATGAAACTTTAGCCACAAGTCCAAAGCCCAAGTCAAGTCAAATTCTGTTTGGTTCAGTAGCTCAGCTAATAACAGTCCTCATACTAACACTTAATTCTACTGAAAATGATGCTCAAGCTAGTAGTCTCAAAAGTTATTGGCACAGAATAATACAATGCTTGTGTATGTCATATCTTGGGATCAAAAAAAAGAATTCATCTCGTTAAGGGAAGCTAGTTTTAGTATGTGACATTTAGTGCATCTACAGCGACTAATGAAAGTGAAGTTAATTAAAAGATCAAAGTTGATCAGCTACCATGACATAAATGTTAGGCGTCATGACTTACAGATTCATAGATACATTGCAAAACACACGATGATACGATACATGCCTTCCCATGTACCAATTTATGTTTTGATTCTTTATTCATTCTATAAAAAGTAATATTTACAAAATTTTGCAATAAACTATCCTGAGTATCTAACAGCTTTAAGTCTCGTTACCAATCTGTAGAGCTATTACCAAACTACACATCATGATATAATACACAATTGGTCTACCCATATACTAATTCATATGATACTTTTGTAAAAATTTCCAAAAAGTAATACTGTATTCGAAGTAATAAGCGCCCAGGGCGCTCTCAAAATTAGAAACAGGAGGCTCTTATTAGAATATAATTTTGGTGAAAGAGTTGACAGATCGTAAATTTCGTTGTTTATGCTGACAGCCTGAAATGATACCAAAGAAAAGTCTGTGCGTATTATACACGACAGATATATTTTTCCAGAATTTAACTGCCCGTAATTAAGGGTGCATTTTACCCACGATTGCGTATTATACACGAATAAATAAGTCTTGTGTACATTGATCTATCGGAAGGGTGCTAATTAGGATTGTTCACTAGCCAATATATTAGCAAATATCACCGTGGGCACTTATTAGAGCGGGGCGATTATTACGACAAATATGGTATTTACGAAGTTCTGCAATAATCCAGTCTGATAACAACTACTCAGCTAGATTAACCTCACTACCTATTATGAAACAAAATGCATAAATCGGATTGCATTACACAATAGAAGTCGAATAAATCAGTCATGCAAAATAAACATAGTTTACAGTCTTGTTAGTCGGGGCTAATTTTGCTCATGCTATATATTGTGATTCGCCACATCTATCAATACATGAAGTAGGTGTAACATGCAAACCTAATAATAAGTGTCCAGATAAACAGGGTTCCACTGTATGTGTTAATAGGATACAATGACTATGTGCAGAAGGGCTACTGGGTGTGACTAGAGTACAACATTAGGATGTTAATATTGTTATTGTGCTCTACAGGAAGTCAGTTTGTACATCATACTGTACATTCCTAGCTCAGATGATACGTGCATCAACTCTGTCTTAAGGACCAACCACTTCACAGTTGGGATGGAGCCTGACATGTTTATTTCCTCTGAAAGGTGAGTGAGTGAGTTGGGTTTTACGCCGCTTTTAACAGTATTTCAGTTATATCACTGCGTGACAGCTTAATGTGGGAGGAAAGCCCAAAGTGATGCAGCTCTCAGACGTTTACACCTTCGGTGAAACCAACGAGCACGGGTATGGTGCTGACAAACCTAGAAACATAATCGGGGCAAACCGGGATTCGAACCCACAATCATAGGTTTCTGGTGTGCCCAAGGGATGCAACTCTACACAGTTAATGGCTGCGCCTTAGACAACTGGGCCACCCATGCCCCCTCCTCTGAAAGGACTGAGTGAGTGAGTTGGTGTTTATGCCACTTTCGGAAAACATTCAGCAATATCACAGTTGGGGACACCAGTAATTGTACCCATGTTGTTATCAAACCCAGGCCTTTGGCTCGGCAAGTGAACACCTTAACCACTAGACTAGCCTACCGCACCACAGAAAGGAGGAACTGAACAAACTCATTTCTTTTTGTTCACAACATGCGCATTTGGGGATAAATGCAATGTTTTTATACTTACCTGACGCTGCACAGCACTGTGTAGTATCAGGTAAGGTAAACACATTTTTTTCAGGACATCCAACATGTCTAATGAACAAACATTCGTGAAGCAAAATTATTTTTTTCCAAGTATTTTCTGAAACAAAGACTTTTTTTCAAAAGATCCTATCCCTCCTCAGAATATGAAACGACTGGTCCCTCACATGAAAACAAAATTGAAATGAGAGTGTTAGTTTATCCATGTGCTGAAAGGTTAGGTCCTGTATCTCACTGGATACTGGAGAGATGATGAATTATATCCCTTACAAGACGTGTCGCAGAACATTCTTGTAGGTAATTATATAGAAATTAAACTGCAAAGAAGAATATGCTGTCATAAATAGTGCTGGTTATCATTCTGAACAGTCATATTAATCACTGTTAAAATAATCAATTGATTTTCAAATAATACTACATGTACTAGATCAATGTGATGAACATAAAGCTTTCTCCAATTAAAGTTAATGGTATTTTATTGATCAAAAGTCTTGGCATATTGATAATCATCTTGAATGCCCTATCCAAAGGGTTAACATATTATTTGACCTTAATCTAAACAATCCAGCACTACTTAGTAAGTTGTATACACAGCTTGAGATGAAGCGAAATTGAAGCCTATGGATGGAAAACAGAAGACGTTATTCAGCAGAAAACTTACAGATCTCTTTTTGGACTTCTTTGACTGAAATCAAACAGTAGCTTATCATACTTCTATGTGCGATGGGATCCAAACTGAATTTACAAACCTGACCAGGGCCCCGTTCCACAAAGCGATCTTAGTGCTACGTTGATCGTAAGTCTATGATAAAGTATGGCAGTTACGACCAACTTTGCACTAACATTGCTTTGTGGAACGGCTTCCAGGGCCCTGTTACACAAAACGATGTTAGCGCTTAGATGATCGTAGCTCCCATACTTTAACATAAGCTTATGATAGTCGTAGTGCTAAGATCGCTTTGTGGAACGGGATTCTGGTAGCATAACAAAGTGATACTGCTGTACCAATACCAGGAGAAGTAAACACTACCATGTGCCAGACTGTACATTACTAACAAACAACAAACAAGAACAACAATGCAAACCTTCACATGCTGGTCTGAAATACGTTTCAAAACAACTTTAGCGGCATGTACTTTTGATGGCAGGAGACTTGTTGACGTCACTTGTCGTGTGTCCGTGTCATCCTCCCAGTCCACGTCGTCACTGTCGCTATCCATGCTGGACTCGGTGACTTTCTCCCGCAACAGCTTCTGGTGGAGTTCAAGCTCTGAACATGCTTTTACAAACCCTGCAAGAGAACTCAAGATAATCAGGTGTCATTGTGAGTGAGATGTTGTGAAATAGGGTTTAACGTCGCGTCCAAGATTATTGCACTTACATGGCGACGTGCATGCACGTGTATGTGTGTGTGGCTGCCTGTACTAGTCCCGACTGATGCCGATTTATAGTGGTAGCTTACTGAGATACCATGCCGCAGTTTAACATGAATACCCTACTCAGACACAGAATACTGACTCCGAGCCAACCAGTCCTTGTTTTAGCCCCTTAATGCCGAGCGCCAGACAGGGCAACAACAAGTGCCATCTTTTAACGTCTTTTGGTATGACGCGTCCTGGGATCGAACCCCGGACCTTCTGCTCTCCGGGCGGATGCTCTACCACTAGACCACAGAGGCGGTTGTCATTGTGAGTGAATGGAGTTTACATTACGAGTTGTGGTATAATGATTCCCGTGTAAAGCCAGAGACGAGTGGTATAAAACCTAACGAGGGACATATATAACCCCATGTACCCCGAGTGATCCTCCTTCAACGAATTTATTTTACTTTTATGTTTTAATATGACACTGTAAAAGAATTAAAACAAAATCAGAATTGATAGAAAACAGTTGTTCGATCACTTGATTTCATTAACATGAAATTCGTCCTGCTTTTTTCTTTGAAACGCGGCATAAGGTATTTATTCTGCCTCTCAGAAATCCATGGGTAGCTTGACTTGCTCGTGGCGGGTATAAGGGATTTATTCACCTACAGAAAAAATTATCTCCCTCCATGGCAGGATACATAATAATTCATCAAGATCACGGGGACCAATCAGATCTGATCATTCAGACATGGAGGTATGACAAAGAAGATAGCTGGCAGTGTAAACTATGATACAAGCAAACCATCTGAAAATATGTCTCCAAAAAGAATCAGATATGATGTTTGTGTCAGATCTTGGGACCCAACATAAAGAATCTCATTAAGGGAAGCTACAGTATTATGTAAAGACCCACCAGTCTCACTATAGTTGGGCGATTTAATGCCACCCACCAAGATCAATGTTTTAACAGAAAAGCGATATTAAAACACTTCAATAATAACTGATCACATTATGCTTTTGTTAAATGGTGGTTTATCAATCAAATTTGATTCATAAACACGAGTACTCAGCTACCATGACATATCCAAGGATGTCATTATTCACCGATGTATAGATGCAAATTTATTTAGTCACTTAGTCTTTTATTTTAATTCTGGGAAATATTCAGCTTCAGAATTCCCATGGAGTTGATATCATAAATAAACCATCCTGTTGGAGTTATTTCAGTTGTAGAGCACCATACCTGCAGTCCGCTTCACTGTGAGACTTCTGACATTTGTTGAGATAGGCTTGATCTTTCCTTCAGGGATCACAGCTCTGAAAAGCATCACATCCGAAACCAGTTCAACACAAATACTATCTGGCACTTTATACATTTGCAAGCACTTATGCCCCCCTTTCACTACGACCACGAATATCCCGAATCACCCCAAAACGTAAACTTTCGAAAATCATGATGATTCGGCCAATAATGCAAACTTTTGTGGCTAATCGGGTTGAAAAATATGAAGAATGCCAGGAATGGATTAAGAAACATGTATTTAATTACAAGATTCATGTATGAATTGTAAGAATCACCTACAACTAAGTTACGTATATGCCAAATGTTGTTCTTACTTAATTCTTACATGTTTTTTGGTTGAGGACAAGACATTTTAGGAGCAACAAATTGCTAAGAATAGCCAAGAATGCAAAAGAATCAATTACGAAGCTGTTTTGGAACATAAGAATTAATTACGAACGGATTATGATACAGCCACGAAATTGCAATTTGGGGACCCTTCCATGAAAGTTTTTGACAAACACTTTCTCACCGATTTGACGAACTCCCGCAAACTGTATGAATGTTTGGGAATCAAATAAGATTCACTTAAGAACTTCAAGAAATGATTGAGATTTATCTATGAACATGAAAATTTCCTATTCGGGGTGATTCGGGGTATTTGTGGTCGTAGTAAAAGGAAGGCATAACATAGGGTACCAGTTGGCTATAAGGTAATAAAGCAGAGCTCCAGATAAGCTTTTGGTGTTGTGGGTATTTTACCCATGCATTTTAAAATTACTGGGTATCAGTAATTCTATCTGGGTATTCAAATTTCTGTTACCCACTAGTTTTTACACATGTGGGTATTTATGTTAAATATTTAAAAACACTATTCATCTAGTCCCTTCAAACTGGTGTTGTGTGGGTTCAAGAGCTTTATAGGACTCAAAAATACCATGATACTTCCACAAGAAAGTGTGATGGCAAATGATCATGATGTAACTGTCATCGCAGAGTTTGGCAAGGTTGACAGAATGCCCGTTTATAATTTCAAAATAAGTTGCTGATTTGCCAATCGAATATGCAGGGTAACTTCACAATATTTTGATGATGCGCCCAAGTTATATTTTTGTAGCGTATCTGTAATGTTTGTTGCATATTTGATACGCTTGAATATTATTTTACTGCATATTTCTGCATTTCTGATGCGTACTTTACGCAGATATGCAGCTTATCTGGGGCTCTGTAATAAAGGCTTTAAGTTATGTAGCCTGTCAACTTCTAACATGTTCTTTTGACATAAAACAATTCTGTTAGTTTTGGATCTATGATAATGACTAAGATATAAAGATTATATTTACATAATTCAAGATTTGGTAAACAAAAACTTCCAATTACATTCAGTAAAACCTCACTAGTGTGGACCCTGTTAATTACTGCTTGGAACATATATACAAAGAGTGAGTGAGTGAATGATTTTGGTTTTACGCCACTTTTAACAGTATTCCAGTTATATCGCAGCGTGTCAGCTTAATGTGGAAGGAAAGCCTGAAGTGATGCAGGTCTCAGACGTTTACCACTTTGGTGAAACCCATGAGCACGGGTATGGTGCTGACAAACCTAGAAACATAATCGGGGCGAACCGGGATTCGAACCCACAATCATAGGTTTCTGGCGTGCCCAAGGGACGCAACTCTGCACAGCGAATCGTGGCGCCTTAGACGACTGGGCTTCCCGTGCCCCTAATATCCAAAGAAATAAATCCTGATTGACAAAGAATTTCTCTGGGTTAATATGTTCTCTATTTCAGCTTCAGAATATATTCCCTACATGAAGATCCAGGTTAGAATTGGTCAACACCAGCCCATGCCTGTTGTAAGAAGTGACTATCAGGGTCGGGTGGTCAGGCTCACTGACTTAGTTCATACAGGTCATCGTATCCCAATTGTGTAGATCGATGCTCATGATGTCAGCCACTGGATTCTCAGGTCCAGACTTGATAATTTACAGACTGTTGTCATATAGCTGTACTATTGCTAAGCGCCAAACAACAAACAATTAATCAGAATAACCTATTTGAAAGTCATCATTGTGTCACTTCAACCAGGTATACTATCGATTTTTCTATTGGATTAAAGCTCAACATTATTCCAGCTATATGACAGAGGCCTGCAAATAATCACGTCTGGACCAGGCTAACCAATGATTGATGTCATGAACAATGTCCCATGCCGTCTTGATACTATGACACACATTCAACCAAGTCACCTGATCCATTTTGTCGCTTTGTGCAAGAGATGACAAATCCTCCGGCCCCAACAATAGCAAAAGGCACCACTTCAGGCCCTGGGTCCCGTTCCACAAAGCGATTGTAGTGCTACGATTGTCGTAAGTTTATGTTAAAGTATGGGAGTTACGATTGTCTTAGTGCTACAATCGCTTTGTGGAACAGGGCCCTGGTTAATAAAAGTACCAAGTTTGGGTGAAAATTCTTTCACGGTTTTCAAGTTATGCAGGCGGACATATGGATGGACCAGGTGATGACCATATCCCCACCCAACCACATTATATGCCGGGGGATAAGAAGGATGGTTGCTGGGGACCTTTTCTAACCTGGACTCTCTATGGTGAGTAACTCTACCATACCTTTGGTGGTATCCTCCAAAGAATCGAACATCATATTTTCCAGCTACAACCTTTATTACTTTTGCTGGCCAGAAGCTGAAACCTTTCTGCTTAGCATACACAAGTTCATGGGCAGGATTCTGAAACATTCATTTGAAAAACTATTCATGCATTCAACCAGTGAACATATTCTAGTGTTAGTTCTATCTAGTGAGTGAGTTGGGTTTAACGCCGCTTTTAACAGTATTCCAGTTATATCGCAGCGTGTCAGCTTAATGTGGGAGGAAAGCCCAAAGTGATGCAGTCTCAGACGTTTACCACTTCGGTGAAACCCACGAGCACAGGTATGGTGCTGACAAACCTAGAAACATAATCTGGGTGAACCAGGATTCGAACCCACAATGATAGGTTTCTGGCGTGCCCAAGGGACGCAACTCTGCACAGCGAATTGCGGCGCCTTAGACGACTGGGCCACCCGTGCCCCCTCAGTTCTATCTAGCAAATAATACATTTCTGTAAATAAACTTCCACAAAAAAAATCTGCATTATCTAGAAAACTACATGAGTCAACAACAGGCTTTAGTATACTTAGATAAAAAAAACCTGAACATTTTGGGAAATATGTATGTAGCATATTGAGATAAGAATCTTGGAAATAGTCTGTAAGTATGAAGAAAGGGTATAGCATTAACACTTGCATTATATTATATATGTCGGGTCCTTGTACAAACAGTGACCTACATATTTTCACCTTCTCCCCATTCTAAGAAGTGAGTTTAAAGCCACTTTGAATATTTCAGTTCTATCATGGCATATCAGCTTCATGAGGCGGGAAAGCCTGAAGTTTGCAGGCCTTAGATGTTTACCACTTAGGTGAATCCTATGAGCAAGGGAATGGTGCTGACAAACCTAGAAACGTGATCAAGGTAATTCTGGGAATTGAACCCACGATCATTTCTGGGATACCTAAGAGATGACTTGAAGAACATACTGTAGTGCATTAGTGGGTGAGAGAGAATGGTTGTACGCCGCTTTTAGCACTATTCCAGCAATATCACGGCGGGGGACACCAGAAATGGGCTTCACACATTGTACCCATGTAGGGAATCGAACCCAGGTTTTTTGGCGTGTCAAGCAAACCCTTTAACCACAGGGCTACCCGACTACCCCAGTCAGTCTTGGAAGGTTAGACAGGCACAGTTTACAGAAATCTATATGCGACCAATACTTACACATGGCTGACAAAACCAGTTTGGAGGTTTGGCATTTGATAAATAATAACAATTAGGACATTGCTGAATTTCATCCAACTGAAAAATAAGCAAAAGATATTTATGGCAACAATCTTTTTTGTCTAGTTTATCAGCGTAAAATACTAAAGAAATTTTCTAAAAGAAAATGATGAATAAGAGAAGGATATAAACAACATAGCATGAGTGAGTGAGTATGGTTTTACCCCGCTTTTAGCACTATTCCAGCAATATCACGGCGGGGGACACCAGAAATGGGCTTCACACATTGTACCCATGTTGGGAATCGAACCCAAGTCTTCGGCGTGACAAGCGAACGCTTTAACCACTAGGCTACCCGACCGCCCCACATAGCATGATGGTGGCACATGGCTCCATGTACAGAGCACAGGTCACAAAGGAGATGGTGGAAGGGTACCATGTTTGGCAGCCTGATTCCTGAGTGAGTATGGTTTTACGCCTCTTTCAGCAATATTTCAGCGATATTACGGCAGGGGAGACCAGAAATGGGCTTCACACATTGTACCCGTGTGGGAATCGAACCCGGGTTTTTCGGCTTGATAGACAAATGCTTTAACCACAGGGCTACCCAATCGCCCCTTGATTCCAGAGAGTTTCTAAACATGCTAAAGCTTCGGTCCTGCCCAATACTAAAGAACATATTATGTGGCAAGTGACTTTGTTGAACTATGCCTCTGTTCACCTAGCAGTGCAGTACCCAGTAGGACAAGATGGTAAAACATTTTACAGGCATCTTGGGTTGTATACTTCTCGTGGAACTGAAAATGAAATTTGAGTGCAATATCACCAGTACTCACCAGTACTCATCATGACGTTTGTGTGATATCGCAAACATAATCAGGAGGTCTTATAGCACAACTTCACTCCCCCTCTTTTCCAGGTAAAAATCATTCATAACCATGACAACAGTCTTGTGATTCAAGGGCTCACTCAGATGAAGTCACGACTTTGAAAGGAGACGTGCTACATTTTTGCCAAACTTTATTTCATTAGATGAATTTTGATTAAAACGATTAAAAAGACTTTGTGTGCGCGCTGAGCGCCAGACAGGGTAAGAACAAGTATCATATTTTAACGTCTTTTGGTATGCCAGTCCCGGGTATCAAACCCCGGACCTTCCGCTCTCTGGTGGGATGCTCTACCACTAGACCACGGACGCGGTCTAGACATGGTAGAAGAGTCATATGACCTGAAAATGGTGATGGGATACTTACATCATATTTACAATCTCTTATCATTATTCTGGCCAGCTCAGCCATTCCACCTTTCTCATCTGTAACAAACAGGAACATTTATACACTGTCTATGCCAATCTGATGCAAAAAGCATTTACACATAGCTTAAAATATCTCTGACATGTTTAGCCAAATTGAAGAAAAAAGATGCTATCTTTCAAAATAGTTCTTCAAAATGACCAGGCAATTCTTGAAGCCATCTTGCATCATGTCCAAGGGCTGTTGTCCTGGTTAAAGGGCAAGTTCACACGGAAATGAACCTTTTTTTCTTGTACTTTTTCCACATTAAAAGTGTTAACATAGAAGTGTCATAGACAAAAATATAAAAAACATCATATTTAATTAACATATTTTTTGCACTAAAACGATTTATATTTTTCACATTTACCAAGTGTTCTATTTCCATAACAAAAACACCATGGCTTATGTCCCTTGCAATATGACGTCATTGGTGCCAATTGATAAACATTATGACGTCATCATGCTTTGTTAGAGCCGCTTCACGTGGTGCAGGTACAGTTTTGTGATTCTAGCATCTCAGATGCAAGCCAGAATTGTGTTATGCTGAGTCACCACTGCGCCGCAGTGTGTCGTAAACCATGTTGTTTTACCGCAAACTGGTCCTTGATATCTTTTGCGTTGAGAATATACAGGCACCCAGTTGAATTGGCACCAATTACGTCATAATCTAAGGGGGATAACTCAGGCCTATTTCGCTCGTAAAACGAAGGCCTCATAACGGCATATCACTTTCACACTATTGTGAGCTTCCTACTTTCACTGTGAAAAAAAATGAGTGTATATTTTCAAACACAGATACTAACTAATTCTAAAATTGCGTTTTGTTTAGAAAAAGAAAGAAAGTGATTTTTGCGTGTACACTTCCCCTTTAAGTGAGTCATTGACCTTTAAGTGGACAATGGGGATGAAAATTTTAGAATATAAATGTATGATCTTGCATAAACATGATAAAAGCTGTAAAAAGTATTTTGCTTTTGTAACATACTAAACTCAGACTGGTTTGCTTGAAGTAAAGCAAACTTTTCCAAGTGAGTAAATGAGAATTCACACCACAGTCTGAGTCAGTAATCGCATGCCATGACCGATTAATTATGAAAGTGGTGGTCATGTGGACCTTAAGTTCTTTTGAGTAGCATATTACCATCAAATCTGAGATGGAATATTGGTAACCATGGTAACCGTAATACAATAATGTCATCGAGCCATTGTAGTCTCTGTGCCCTTTTGAATCATCTCTTACAAGAATGTGATTCTGGACATTTCCCACCTCAGAATCTCCATTAGTGAGGGAGCAGGTTGCAGCATTAGAAAATGGCACTAGTCCTATAGTCCTTGCCAAACTAGTAGAACCCTTAAAGGGGAAGTGTACACGCAAAAATCACTTTCTTTCTTTTTCTAAACAAAACGCAATTTTAGAATTAGTTAGTATCTGTGTTTGAAAATATACACTCATTTTTTTTCACAGTGAAAGTAGGAAGCTCACAATAGTGTGAAAGTGATATGCCGTTATGAGGCCTTCGTTTTACGAGCGAAATAGGCCTGAGTTATCCCCCTTAGATTATGACGTAATTGGTGCCAATTCAACTGGGTCCCTGTCTATTCTCAACGCAAAAGATATCAAGGACCAGTTTGCGCTAAAACAACATGGTCTACGACACACTCCGGCGCAGTGGTGTCTCAGCATAACACAATTCTGGCTGGGATCTGAGATGCTAGAATCACAAAACTGTACCTACACCACGTGAAGCGGCTCTAACAAAGCATGATGACGTCATAATGTTTATCAATTGGCACCAATGACGTCATATTGCAAGGGGCATAAGCCATGGTGTTTTTGTTATGGAAATAGAACACTTGGTAAAAGTGAAAAATATGAATCGTTTTAGTGCAAAAAATATGTTAATTAAATATGATGTTTTTATATTTTTGTCTATGACACTTCTATGTTAACACTTTTAATGTGGAAAAAGTACAAGAAAAAATGGTTCATTTCTGTGTGAACTTGCCCTTTAAGGGATTTTGCTACATGTTATCATTTTAAGAACTAGTGGACGAAAACTGTCAGTTTCAATCGCTGTGGTTGTGCTTCTACAGATTTGAACATCATTTCATTAATATCGTGTGGCAAGAAGCCTGCAATAACCACTTTATGGATTGATTGGTTGGTTGGTTGGTTGGTTGTTTAACGCAGCACTCAGCAATATTCCAGCTATATGACGGCGGTCTGTAAATAATCGAGTCTGGACCAGACAATCCAGTGATTAATATCATGAGCATCGATCCACGCAATTGGGATCGATGACATGCATCAACCAAGTCAGCGAGCCTGACCACTTTTTGGAAGCTCAGAGTGAGTGACTATGGGTTTACACTGCTCTTAGTGATATTCAAGCAATATCATGGCAGAGGAAGCTAGATGTGGTCTTCACCACATTGTATCCATGTGGACATTCAAACCCAGGCCTTTGGCATGATAAGTGAACACCGGAACAACCAGGCTATCCAACAGCCCGAGATGTTGTGATTGACCACGGGTCATATTTGGGTTGAATCTGGGCGTCATGGCCAACGGTGGCATCCTAGGCTACAAGGCCAATGATGGCTTGATCTGCGACTTTTGTCCCATAATAAAACATGTTTCAACTCACCTCCATATAATAGAAAGACATTATGAAGCACATTTTGGGCATCTGCTAGGAACTCCTCAAGGCACTTGTATTTCTTGGCCTGAACCTTTGTTTCCATGGTGTTCAGATCCATGGGCATGTAGAGGAAACGATTAAACTCCTCGGTGTGGCCGATTCGATGTAGTTCTCTGGTCTGAAACAGTCATGTGTACAGTGAACAGTGGACAAAAGCCACACATGCCTAAGGACATTATTGATAGTCACATATACATTGTTTGATAGGCATTACTTAGAAGTTGACTGGTAGACACAATTTAAGGGATAACAACTTCTCAAATACTATAAAAAGCGACGTTTCGGTATAAATCCTTATACAGTTGTCTTGCTAAGGATCTATACTGAAATGTCGCTTTTCACAGAAATAAAGAAGTTGTTATCCATAAAATTGTGTCCAACTTGTAGTCACATATAGCAATGTATATTTATCATCCAAAACCGGCTCCCACAGGAGATATCTTTTGGATGCGATCAAGCGATATCTACACTGTTTTTAACTGCATGGTGACAATGACAGACAACATCGAGCTCATGTCGTCACCGATTATTTCTGATGAAAAGGCATACAGACATTGGACTGGCATAGTCCCCTAACATGTTCCCAACAGAGCATCTGTGGGATGTTCTCAAGTGGAAAGTGTATACCAGAGACCCAGGCCCCGCCAACCTGGCACACCTTGGAGTAGCTCTTTCGGCAGCATGGCAGGGAAAACTAAGGGCAACTATACGCAAGTTAATCAATCAATAATATCCCATCATGGTGTCATGCAAGTATCGCCGAATATGTTGGGCACACCAAATATTAATCTACATGCCAGAAATTAATTTTTCAGACATAATTGTCTTAACACCTTCCCTATCATTTAATCATTTCCCTATTTTTTTCGGTAGCAAAATATTATGACAATATGTCCTACATCATCGGGCATGATGACATGCAATCAACTGTTGAGTGTTGAAAGATAGTTCATAAATACATAACAAGATCTTGCAAGGGCGAGACTCCATTCAAGATGTCGCACCCAGCAGGTGATCGCGTTCAGTGTCACCAGGGTAGCATATAACTGGTATGCAATGTTCTATGTGATAGTATATGTGACGCAAGGGGGTTGGTTGCTGGGGAAATGACAGTTAGATGTTAGTCTGGTTGAGAGCGCTGCTGTGAGCTCACATAAGTCTGTCATAAAATAGATAACTGAATAAACAACCTTGACTCAAGACACTGTTGTGTCATCTGGGCCATTTTCAGATAATACACAACCAAATCACTTCTCATCTAGTTGCCTCTAACCACAAGCATAGGTTAATGGGATCATAAGGTAACGTGGTAATGTTTGATAAAGAATTTCTGCTTACCTTCTCTTTGAGACGTAGCACAGTGTAACTCAGTAAAGTGTTGAGCAGTTTCTTTTTGATTTTGTTTCTCTTTTTACCTGCCTGGAAACACAATGACAACATGAACATCTCGCAGACCTCCAATGTGGTCAAGACATAGCAAAACATCTCTGAACAAAGTACCTTACAAATATTATCTGCACAAACTACTACATAAACACAATGAGTGAGTGAGTGAGTTGGGTTTAACGATGCTTTTAACATTATTTCAGTTATATCACGGCGTAAACACAATGAGCATTTGTCTTATACAATACTTCTCAGCAATCACATATCCCCATATCACTGATAAGGATACCGATCGTGTATTCTTATGTTAACCACACTTTAAACATGTTAAACTTTACATACTTTGACATTATAGAAATATATAGCCTATTCTAAGCAGGATCTCATTTACCATGCTCAAATATTTACCACCTATGATAAAAAAAATTAAAATGATGATTTTCTGATCTTAAGGATTTGGGTCTGAAAACATACAGGTATCACCTATGCTTATTTACATAGTTTAATTCCATCTAAGTTCAAATGGCAAACTTTAAACATGTTAAACCTGATACAGAATGTGTCGTCATCTGTGAGATATAATAATGCAGTCCCAATGTAAGCGCAAGCAAATCACCAAATATTACCACTTTTACGATAAGCTTGCTAAAGGTCATACCCGGATCTCCCATCATGCATTCATAGTATCATTCAGAACAGATATGTGTAAACATCCACTCTTACTATAATGTCACCACTGTAAAGTCAAAACATGAAACAGACAAATACAAATAGCTATCTACAACTGGAAGTTTTATATACAGATATCATGGCCTTAGATGTTTTTTGCTTGGTTTACATATTCAGAAGAAATAAAAGCAGAATGACAAGGATTTATTTTTACCACTTACAGTTAAGATCACTTTGACCAAAAATAATGAAAATGAATTGCCGCTGTCAGATGTTAGATTCATAATATAAACATGGCCCAGAGCTCCAGATAACTTTTTGAGCAATTGAGCTTTTACTCGAAGGTTTCTATTTTAATTGGGGTATTACATTTTTCATTGGGTAACCAATATTTCTTCACTCATCTATACATCACTCTATTGGCTTTTTCACAAAATGTGTAAGTATTTTGAGATTTTAAAAAAATGAAATAATGTTTTAGATGTATAAAACGGTTCTAAATATAGGCTTGACTCGGAAAGTAAATTAGCTCGTAATTGTGTTTTTGAAATTAGCTCTGCTGTAAGCATGCTGAAAAAGCTTCATTGGGTATTTACTTGGGCTGTTTCCAAACAACTGAGTTCTTCATTTAATGCATGCATCTCTGTACGCAAGTTAATTGAAAGTAATTGGGTTTTGAATAGTTTTGGGGGGGGGGATTTTAAGCAAAAACACAGCTATCTATAGCTCTGAGGCCATGATATAAAACAACTATCCCCTACAATCCAAATCAACTTTTAAGATGATTAACAAATTCTGTATACCGGGGTAATTATTTTTCTAAAAACTTTTTTTTAACAAAAATGATGCAATTTTTCACTATCAAAATATGTAAACAAAAACAAAACAAATGTCAGGCCCAATGATAACAAACTACATATGCAAACAGAGGCTCCCAATCCTAGAGACAGAACAATTTCAATACCTATTATCAAGAGGTATATTGCTTACAATACACAGCAACATCCAGCGAGTACACACCTTCTAACATGTCGGCATCTTCCCTAGGCAAGTGAGTTAACTGACTATAAAAGTCCAGTTTCCACCCTTGCCTAACTAGGCTGGTATTATGGAGTTACATTTTGGCTGGACTAACGAGTCTATGCATAGTCCAATCAAAATTGCGCACCAAAATCGAAATCCGGTTCGTAAACTGTCATGCAGATTTCGGTTGATTGCAGGATTTGCAAAGCATGTGCACCGCTAACTCGTTGTCAACAGATATTTTCTAAATCTGTTCATGTTTTAAATCAAGTTGCTCATGTAATTTGATGCACTTCACGATGTAAGACCCGTTTTCTCACAATATAGATCTTGATTATCGATCAGATCGTCTTGACAGGGCGTGGCTGTTTGTTCGAAACAAATGCAAGTGATACGTGAGGTGGAATGTGATTGGTCCATAGGTGAGGCATAGAAGGGACATAACTCGTAATAGCCAATGGTGGTGCAACGATTGAGTCCAGGAATTCCAGCATAGTTCGGCAAGGGTGGAAACTGGACTTTTAAAGTCAGTTAACTCTCTTGCCTCGGGACGATGACATGCCTGAGGCAGCGAACATTACTCCCATGTTACAAGAACTACCTCACCACTATCAATGCAAGTGCTAAAGTGCAGCTATTGGTGATGGTTAGTAAACAGTCAAAATGTAAATAGTGTGTTTGTCTTGAAATTTCTCGAAGGACATAAAGCAATAATGCAGAGATGTCTCTGAAAAAACACATGGCAAAACCATAAAGAGTGTGAATATTGAAAAGTAGTTTCCTTGCCGGAACAATGAGAGCAAGCAAAGTAGAACAGTTGAGTGATTTATTTGTTTTGTTTATTTGTTGTGTAACGCCGCACTCAGCAAAATTCCAGCTATATAACGGCAGTCTGTAAATAATCGAGCCTGGACCAGACAATCCAGTGATTGACATCATGAGCATTGAGCCACAAAATTGGGATACGATGACATGCATCAACCAAATCAGTGAACCTGACCACCCGACCCCATCAGCTGCCTCTTACAACAATTAGTCGCATTTTACGGCAAGCATTGGTTGCTGAAATCCTATTCTAACTAGGATCTTCACGGTCGAAATTCATTGAAATAAATAATGTTAAAGTGGTTCTTTCACCACTCCGCCTGTGTGAGCTGTGAGCTGTGAGCTGTGAGCTGTTATATCAGCCCCTTCATAGACTTAAAGTTTAAAGTTTGTATCCCAGAAGGGACATATAATCAATATATAACCATGATGATGTGTGTATGTGTATTCAAGAGGGTTTATACATAGAAGTTAGTACTAAACTTGACAATAACAAATATGTGCAGATCCCAAAACACAACCAGCTAAAACTTCACATGACCAGAATGACAGACAGACAGTGATAGACAAGACTATAGCAAATGGAAACAAGGCATTGCAAATATGTCACATTACCTCGGTCTCCTGTTGCAAGAAAACAAGAGGTGAATAGTTTAGATATGACAAAAACATGCAAAATAATAAGATTTACATCACAGGTTTGTGGAACATTAGTTCACCTGGACTTTCAAAATAATATTTGAGAGGAGTAAGCATGGTAAGAAACAGGTTAGCTTTTAATGAGGACTTGCTTTTGAATATGATACAATGCAATACATGTATATAGATATATAGAATATTTATACTGGAAATGTAAGTGCCAATGTCCATATCTGGCATACATTAACTTCCAGCTTGACCTTTTATAACGTACATCATAATTTCCAAGGGGCAAGTGAGTATGTTATTTTTTTGGTTCTTAGCATGTTTAGCAGTATTCCAACGATTTCAAGGCCCGGGTCACCAAGAACAGGCTTTCCATATTGTAGGGGGACCAAACATTTCTTTAGCCCAACATGTCCTGCAGGCAGATAGATATTATTTTTGTACTTTTTCAGCAATAATTTCACTTACCCTTTTAAAGTTTTAAAAGGTTCTCAATTTTCCCTATTTTGTCTGCCTGCTTGGTTATCAAATATGTACTTTTGAGGGTAAAAATATCATTTATACTTAACCTGACTAATAGTATTGCCTATCTCAACTCATTTCCAAAAGGTAGTGGAAACTTTCTAACTGTGTTACCTGAGAACAGAAAAAAACAGCTCACCCGAATGCACACCTGGTTGTTCATGTTTAAACAGAAACATATGACAAAGTCAGTATGCTCGTCACTCTCTTTTCCCCTACCAAGCAGCCAAAACACAGGGTAAAAGGGGATGACTGAGTGGGCGCTTAAAGCACAACCTAGGACGATGTCTGTGACGGAGCTGTTTGTGTGCAGTACCATCGTGGACGCCAACGGCCAAATTTCATGGGGATTGGAAGCTCAAGGTGGATCCAGACCAGCATTGGCGTAAGCTTGAAGAAAGATGGAACGTAACCAAAACGACAGGGTATTCTTTGAAGGCCGTCAATGTGTTTTGCAAATGGACCACATGCTTGGATCCCACGACTCTGGGCATTGGTGTGGTTGAGTAGTGTGTGCATTTCTGAGCAGGCTGAGAATCACTGATTTTCACGGCCGGCTCTCCAGTGAGTCAGAACAGACGCGGGAACCACCAACATGGATGTCGTCTTTGAGACAATAAAATGTGAACGTGAGTTCAAAGGACTCTGTGAGTGAGTGGATCCCAGCCGGTTGATGTACATAGCGACCAAGACTTTGTCCGTTGCTATCACAGGGGGAGTTCCCCGCAAGACTGTTCACTATGTCTGAATGGCCAATGGAACTCCAAACAGTTGATGTGCCAATGGAGAAATGGGGTGGCCACAGTCTCAAACTGAGTTCCCCAAGATGGGCCCCCATCCTTTGTTCGATGCATCCACGAATAAGGGATGAGTTGGAAAGAAGTCGGTCAAAGAGACCCTGTGATCAGATGCCTGCACCACATGAGGTGTGGAATAAGGAGGTGGCACCTGGAGAGGAGACGGAAGGGTAGGCAGAGTCTGGCGAAGTGCTTGAAGATATGCCTGAGGACACACCTGTGTTTGAAAAGGAGGTGGCACCTGAGGAGGCAACTATGTCTGCGCCTTGGGGGGGCTTGAAGACTCCAGGTTGAAGGACACAATGGGATGCGAGGTGGAGCTTGCCAATGGGTGTCAGTGGCGGACAACAGTAGGTGTGATGAGGTCACAGCCGAAGAGGCGCAAGTAGTTATGGTAGATGCCATTGTAGTACCCGCTGGAAAGGTTCCAGAGCAAACAGATATAAGGGGAGAAGATCATCGTAGTACCCGTTAAGTTCCAGAGCAAACAGATATAAGGGGGGAAGACTGAGGTGGAAGGCGCTCAGCACACGCCGTGGGTGTAAGAGGCGACGAACCAGGAGGGGACGAACCAGGAGGGGACCCACCCGAGGACGTGCCTGTAGGAGGTACTGAGGCGGGAGAGATGCGAGTCACAGGCTTATGAGGGAGTTTGAAGTCGGGCACTGTAGTTGTTGGTGAGACCTTTTGCATTGTTTAGCTAGGCAAATGTTGAAAAGATTGGAAGATAGGTGAGCACAATCAGAGCATCGCTGGTCCAAGGAGCAGGTGACCCAGCAATCATGAGCCGATTTCTTCCCATGGCAGTCCACCCAATTTTGAAGAGGGCGTAGAAGGTCATCGAAAAAACAAACACTTCCATTCCGGGTGATGAAGGAAAAAGTGATGAGTAGTACAGGAGCCAGATGGGATCAAGGTGGTCGGAGGGTATGTTCCAGTGATTATTGTTTTCACAATGTTCTACACTGTTATATATATAATCAAAGCAAGAAGGAATAGTGCATACTGTTGTGGAGGGCTAAGTTAAAACATATACTTTTGCTATAATTACTGAGAATGTGCGAGAAAACATCTTTTAGGTTAAAAAATATTTTATTGATGAACTGAGACGATTGAAATATGTACTTGCCCGGTTTGTTAAGTTTGTTAACTTCCTTATTATTTATTAGTTACAGATGTGGGCGGACAAAGTGGACTCAAATAATTAAGCACTCGCATGCACGATAACTGAGATTACTAAGTCTGCCAAGTAGTCTGCCAGATCGGAAATACAAGTGAATGCATATTTATTATGGATCGGAAATACAAGTGAATGCATATTTATTTTATGGATCGGAAATACAAGTGAATGCATATTTATAATGGATCGGAAATACAAGTGAATGCATATTATTATGGATCGGAAATACAAGTGAATGCATATTTATAATGGATCGGAAATACAAGTGAATGCATATTTATAATGGATTGGAAATACAAGTGAATGCATATTTATTATGGATCGGAAATACATGTGAATGCATATTTATTATGGATCGGAAATACAAGTGAATGCATATTTATAATGGATCGGAAATACAAGTGAATGCATATTTATTATGGATCGGAAATACAAGTGAATGCATATTTATAATGGATCGGAAATACAAGTGACTGCATAAACAACCATAGGAATAAAACAAAATGACAGCAGCAGAATTGTTTCAGGGAATTGGCTAAGCAAATTCCAGTAATTATTTATTGACAAAGGTAATTGTTCCAATTACTTATCTTCATGATCTTAACTGCAGCAAGTTTGTTGTTTAGACACTTCACAACAATTGGTTTTCAATCTTGTCTTGCGTAATTATTTAATTTCTAAAATGTTAATATGAAAGCCTAAATCTGTAGCTGCTAAAATTTATAAGAGGCTACGTAAAGTTTGAAATGGCACCAAGAAAAATCTAAGCTGAAAAATCCAGAAAGAGTGGGTAAGTAATAGTAGCCTTATCAAGAGATAACCTAGAATGATAAATGGTAACACAAAAGTCACATTTATGGGTTATGAATGACGAATTGCCCCATCTTTTAACTTGAGTGATATAATCTTAAGCAAACTGATCTGATTTGAAATTTTATACACACCATAAATTGTTGGACATTTCTTATATAACTCTCAACATATAAGATGCTGTAGAACACGCTGATAGGACATTGACACTTAATCAAAGAATCAAGTTGTTCATACATTTAGAGATTTGTTATTGGTACTGAAACCACGGTAAAAAATGAGGAACTGTACCAAATAAAAGGTATAGTTACATAACTGATATACAGTCCAGTATCTATGAGCAAAGTTCAACTTACATTAAAAACTAGTGAAATCTAAATATTTTTTACATTTGTATACTTATCCTGCATTACTCCTTAATGCAACTACTGCAACTTACGACAAAGAAAACAGTGCTTCGCGATGGTCCTGGGTGAGAAAAAAGAGTTGTTTCCATCTCACATCTACTTTGTGCAGGACCAATCCTGCTGTCATGTGACAGATCATGATGTCACAAACAATTCACATTCCTGCTTGTCACCCGAACTAACAAAAGCAATAGTGGGGAGGCAAGTCTGTGATGGGTGGGTCCTAAGGCTTGGTAATGCAGGATAAGTATACAAATGTAAAAAAATAACTAGATTTTACAAAAATCTTTTACTTATCCTGCATTACTCCTTAATGCATCTGTATCAGACGGTATGGTGATGGTTAAACCTTCAGATGTCAAAAACCTCAATAATTATAAACCCTTCAAACAACAAGTTGTCAAGGAAACCGAATGGCGCAAACATAGCACCTGACCGTAGGGCTGGTTCAATCTTATCTACAGAAAGAACATGAGTATTAAGGATAAGTCCAAGTAAACAAACAGTTAAATAGAAGATTAGCGTAAGCGAAACTCTTTACGTACTGTGTTACCAAGCCAAAGGTGAAAAGCATGGAAAGTCCCCCCATCGGGCATGTCACAGTCGGGACAGGTAAGACTGGCTCCAGACAAGAAGAGTTCATTATTTGTGTCAGGGGTTGGTTACCTGCCAGGCTACTACTAGAGTGCAAAAACTATGAACGCCTTCAATGTCTTCGAGTGTCACATCGCGTAGATAATGGCTGGCAAAAACCATGTTGGTCCTCCAAAAACATCCTTCCGTGATTGCTGTAATAGAACAGTTGCTATGTAGAGCCATGGTTGAGGCTACCGCTCTGATCTCGTGAGGATTGTTCTTTCCAGGTGGATCAAGGTTAGCGAACTTGAAGCCTTCAAGATGACTGTGCAGACATACAGATATGGTGCTGCAAATAACTTTGACCGGATGAAAACTCAGGGCACAAGAGGAACTCACCCTCATCTTCGACCCCGACAATCGTAGAGATTGGTGGAATGGTGAAGGACCAGTTGGATTGGCCTGATAGCTTTTTCGCTATGAAATCCCAGCACAACCCGAGGTATACCGCTCCCAGCATACCATGCTCAAAACAGACACGGGTGATGTCAAGTGCATGTAACTCGCTTACCCATGCCGCAGTGGCTAAAGCCAAGAGAAATATAGTTTTCTTGGTGATGTCATAAACTGAGGATGCGTTGAGGGACTCAAAGTGGGGCCCTCGCAAACCTTGAAGTACCAAATTCCAATCCCACACAGGAGAATGAAATTTGGCCTTCTGATCAAGCCTGAAGGAGTATAGTAGATGGATCCTCCAGGTAGTGCTCGTTGAACAAGGAGTGATTTATGAATCATCCACATCTTGTCCGAGTCCTTTTTGGCCACCAGAAAAATGGGAGAGTAAAAGCCTGTTGTTAACGCTGGGGATGTACAATCTCTACAGCTCTTTTCTTCAAAAAGATGTCAAGGTTGAATTTTAGTAGAAGATGTGGCTTCCTTGGAAAAAAACCAAGGTGAAGGAGCTGTGGTCAACGGTGGATCTTCCACTATGTTCAGATGGTAGCCATAGTGTAGAATGTTGAGTACGAAAGCGTCCTTCAGTACGTCCCAGTTCTGCCAGAAGAGGCTCAGTCTCCCACCTTCAAGGGTGTCCACGATTGGGACAACTGGCAGGGGTAGAAACATGTTTAGTCCACTAGTCCTCATAATGATAACATAGCAAAACCCAAATTTCTCTTAGTCCTTATGATACCTTAACTATTGGGCAGTTTGGAAAGGACTACAGGACTAGTGCCAATTTCTAACGCTGGCTGGGGGTGAGTGAGTATGATTTTACGCCGCTTTTAGATATTATTACAGCAATATCACGGCGGGGGACACCAGAAATGGGCTTCACACATTGTACCAATGTAGGGAATCGAACCCGGGTCTTCGGTGTGAAGAGCGAACGCTTTAACCACTAGGCTACCTGACCGCCCCACCCAAGGCTTAAGCGTTGTTGCTGACGCTGGAGGTTAACTGCTGCCACATGGATTGCATGAAGTTCTGCATCCAAGTATTTTCCAGGTACTGCGCCATAGGCTGCACGTACATAGGTTGCGCTACCGGGTAGGTAGTTGGTTCTGCGTTAAGCGATGACCTGTGACCTGTCTACAAATGGAGAAACTCGGCGGAGAAAGAGGTGAGAAAAAACGACATTTAAAATTTGGAGTGCATACTTCAGTGCAGTCCAAGCAACATGGTTGAGGATCTTTAGAAGATTTCTTGCCACGACAATTAGTGCACAGCGCAAGCATAAGTTACACAAAACTTGAAGTTGTACTTGAAGTAGACTTGTACAAATTGATGGTGTAATAATCGTTGTGGAGTGCACATATAGCGTAGCTGGCATCTAGTGTACGGCAGGCGTAAACACGATATGGCAAGCGATGATAAACACCAAATGTCCAATTGACAAAAAGTTACGAACTTTTAAAGTGTATCAAAATACAAGCGTGAAACGCTATATGACGCCAAAGGCTAAAGGTATATACATATACATGAAATGCTAATACCTAGCCGAGAATTGCAAACAATAATGACTACCTTGCACAGAGGTAAACAATGTAACGCAAATTCAAAATGGTGGAAACGAGCTAGCTGACGGGGAAAGATACAAGGTTTTTTTACGTGGAAAATAGCTGCATATTAACACACGTTAAAGTGAACATAATATGAAAAGGAATACATCACTCATCGCAGACGAAATTTTGTGTGGTAGCAGAAAGCTAACCACCAAATTAAGCCAAAGTTTGAGGAGCAAAACGAAGCAGAACTTCCCTGAAGGATGACGAACAGGAAAGTGAATTGGTTGTGACATCACGATCTGTCACATGACAGTGGCGATGGGTCCTGCAAAAAGCGTACTTGAGATGGAAACAACACTTTTTTCTCACCCAGGACCATCGCTTAGCACCGTCTTTTTTGTCGTAAGGTAGGTAGCAGGTGAATTAAGGAGTAATGCAGGATAAGTAAAACACATACAAACCATGAAGTATCTTATCAAAGATAAGAACATCAATTCAGTTCGACTAAAATTACAATTTTGCAATCAAGAAATACAAAAACTTTGATCACGTTGATACCAGAAATATATAATGATCATTATTATCAACTTGATCAATAAAGCTAAGGGACACTGGGTTATTGTGGAAGACCAATCTACTCCTGTGTGGTTATGGACTGTGAAAAGCAATAAATAAGACTTGGTATGGTCTACAAGACCCTTAATAAAGCCTCCCGTGACATTGCGACACTCACCTTGCAGACTGAGCAGCAGAATTTGGAGCCTGATGAATCCTCCCTTGTACAGATAGGATGGAACACCCGCCAGCAGTCTGTACACATCACCACCTCTCCTGGCTGGTGACACTCAAAGCAGTACCAATCATGATCATTTTCCTGAAACAGTCAATGCAGCTCTCTTTAAGATTTAGAAAAACTTGTCTTCAATAAAAATTTGATAATGAGGCAAAATAAAAAACAAAGCCTTTGTTCTATACATGTCGAGTAAAATGCCTGACCTTGCAAAATAGTTCAGATCGAAAAGTTTTTTTCACCATATTGACAGCATGAACTTTTTAAACATGTTAATGAGTTTACATCATGAACATATGGCCCCTAAATCAGCACATCTGTCTGCCCGTCAGTAATCGCTTAATGGTGGGATGACAAATAACAAAAATAAACATAATAAAATCCCTACTACCCAACTTCATGTGCCTGTATTGCATTGTGCGAAACAAAGGTATTTCTAATGATGGTAGGGACTATTTTCACTGTTTACAAACAAACATGTCGTCGACCTTGTCAAGTCAGAATTAACCATCTGGAATCTGAAGAAACTACTGGGATAATTGCTATCATTATCAAAAGAACAGTCTACTATACTGAAAATCAGTGTCTAACTGTGACGTAGCTAAGGCATTTTACAAGTTTGGGCAACTTTGGAGACATAAATTGCGAAACAATTTTGCGAGGGCACTAGTCCTAGCCAAGCGGGATCAGTAGCCACGTCTGTGCTCGTAGACCTCTGTGGCTTGGAACCTTTTCCACAAATCCAAAAAGTTGGATTTGGTCAAGACTCGCTAAATACAATGTTTATTCCTAATACAGGATATTTACCATTCCCAAACACACTCCAAACACACTCACGTGATAACCTCTATATCAATGAACAACTGTACAACATCTCATTCACTTATAAACATGATAAAATACAACTTTCTCTCAAAAACAAGACATCATCTGAGTATTTAAAATGTCTGTGTGATGCTACACTCCCTGTTACAGCGAGTAACCGAGATAAACATGGCTGTTCGAAAACATATGTCTGAAAACCTACGATCCGACGATATATTTCTAGAGAGAACAACCCTGGCTCTAGGGCAATATGAAGCAACAAAAAATTTGTAAGTGTCAACATTAACATTAAATCGGTATTTCTGATCTTCAATATGTTTAAAGAAATGAACAAAAACAAGTTTTAACCTCTTCTTGGTCATCATCTGTTGGAATTCTAAACCCTTCTTGTTCCAGCCCTGTTTTGGATCCTTTACAACCAACTGCTGTATACGACAACAAGAGGCCATCTTTGACCACATAGCTGAGTTGCTGAACGGTCTCCCCATACTGCATGTCATTTTCCCTCTGCATGTAGCGAGTTAGACGGTCTATGTTGGGGATCTGTTTCTGCTGGCGAATATATGCCACAGCCGTCAGCAGCTGCTGGGAACA
Organism: Haliotis cracherodii; assembly: GCF_022045235.1. Taxonomy (NCBI): domain Eukaryota; kingdom Metazoa; phylum Mollusca; class Gastropoda; order Lepetellida; family Haliotidae; genus Haliotis; species Haliotis cracherodii. The sequence continues at coordinate 18,242,308 of NW_027266272.1, forward strand.
TCGCACTGTTGATTGCCGTCTCTTCACCGTGCGGACCATGCTGAATTCGTCATTTAATGAACACAACTGCAAAATTGATATGTAATATATGTGTCAGGAAAGTTTCATCTTATTATTACCATGATAACACATAAAACATAAAAGTATGTAACATAGTTTTGTTTGCTTGTTTGTTGCTCTAATGCCGCACCCAGCAATATTCCAGCTATAGGACGGCTGGTTGTAAATAATTGTGTCTGGATCAGACAATCCAGTGACTGATTGATCATGTTGATCCACGCAATTGGAATACCATGATATGCCCCAACCAAGTCAGTGAACCTGACTACCCGATCCCGTTAGTGGCCTCTGACAACAAGCATAGTCGCCTCTTACGGCAAGCATGGCAAGCGTCTAAACCTGATCTTCTTGGGTCACTTCTATGGTGATATTTCTGAGAAAGTCACACGACCAGTTATCTGCGAGGAACAATTATTGCCAACCCCTCCCCCTCCGCCCCCACCCCATTATAGAGTGCATGTGATTGCATATCTTTTTAACCTTTTTCGTTTATATAAGAAGAGAGAAATAATTATCTGAAAATGAAGAACAAAACTGACTCTTGTTTGGAAATATTTAAAAAACGATCATATAAGCACATCTCTCAAATGCAATTTTAGAAATTGGTGTCATGTGACTAATTCACATGGAACAACATTCTAGCACTATGATCATGCACACACAGTTCTGTCATTGGCTTCAATCTGGCTGTCACATCTTCCCAAAAATATAATTCCAAAACATAAATTAGCAATTTTAAAAAAAATGCATAGCCGGGATATATCGTGTAATCCATAGTAAATAGTGTTACGGATCAGCATGTGCAGTTCGAATTTGGGGAATATTGGTTTACATCAGTTGGCAGATGACAAATTGACAAAAGCATTTCTTATTATTAAAATAATTGAGTGTGATACCAGAGATAGTAAAAAAGAAATGTAATTTATAAAACTGAAACGGTGCATGAGATCACATGGCATGTGTTGTTTAGACTATGGCGATAATTGGTACAGTTAGTCGATGTCGTATTATAACAGAAATCTACTCAATCGTTTGCCACGGACAGATGTAAGCGCATTTGCTTACAGTTCTACAAAAATGAAAGTTATAGGCACAGTCAACTTTATACACAGAATATAACACGATAAAAATGGCGATAACTGGATGGTGGCCAGAATAATTGTGAATAATAAATTGAAAAGGAGAAGATATGTTGGGCTGTATCCGAAAGAACTCTATCTTGGCTCAGTGGCTACACTCTCTCATATTTGCCAGATTTGTAACAAGCCAAGCTACAAAATATTAAATATTTGACTGTTTCTTGAAGTTGAAGTAGTCTGCTGCTGTCTTCTTTTACCCAATCGACACTCAAAGAGTGTTTTAACAATATAATGATTAAACAATAAAATACTGTAAAGTATCATTATTTTGACAGATGTGTAACATAAATATATTGAAAATTAGTAAAAATTATGATCAGCGTTCTTCCACAAGTTTGAACTATTTATTCGGCAATATATTCAAATCTGTGCATTTTACAGACCATAAGATGCAATGACAGTGTACAGCCTCCTTACACACAAAACGACAAAATACAAATCTAATGTCTGTGCAGATTATTTTCAAAAAAGAACTTAACAAGCGCGCATAATAACGCCCGAACGCTTAATTATACAGATATGCATTTCCAAACAAGCACCTGCGAGCAACAGGCAAGCATTTTGACAGGTGTGTACATGCACAACAGGAGCTTAAATCAAGAACATAATAACCGCATTAATTCGTAATAAAATCGCGATTAAACAATGCTGCATCTTGCACGAAAATAACGGCCTGATTGACATACTTTTAGATTATTATTCCTGTTTTCGGAGTCCCATCCGGCATGAAAACAAGCAACATGGCCGATAACAACTACGTCAAGCACATAAACTGCAACGTCACAAATCGCCCAGTTACAAGCGCAAAGCGTGATGACGAGTTACGCATATCGTCTACATGGGAAGTCGGCCACAGAACTTATATCTGCAGTCAAAATTATTTTCAACATTGGATCGCAGTGGTAGCTGAGGTGAACAACTGGTGCAGGGAATACACAATGCCTAGAATTATCGAGTGTGTGCCGAATTTCTCGGAAGGGAGAAGCAAAGAGGTAGGAAATTCTTTTTTGATGACTAAGTCGTCAATAATCCACCCATCAAAACAAACCAAATTTAACTCTTCTATTTCCACTCTCCCATCCTGCACAAATACCTTAGGCATGCCTGCCTTGTAGTCCTATCTAAAATACATGTGATACTAGTGATAGACTTATGACTCGTTTGATTACCCAAAAATGACTATGTTAGAGGCCACTACCGCACTGTCAACAAAATATCACTATGGTCACCGATTAGGCTATTGATCTATTCGAATTTGATCGATAAACATAATTTTGTGTTACGTCACTCTTATAATTTACAGATAACCTTTTTTTCTTGTTTTAGGTAAAAATATCGAAACTGATTGCAACTTGGCAGTTCATGATAGAACTTGTTTGCAGTTTCTAAGTTTGTCAGCCTGACATATCTAATTCAGAGCTAGATATCTAGATAAGAAATTATAAGGTGTCATGAATGCAGTGCATTCTACGGATATTCCAACATGCTTATTGTATTCAGAGTGCAGTTCCAAGAAACTGTTTCAAATATATTACTCCCTCCAAAACATACATTTTATGGTAATAAATTAACTTTTGAAAACAATAAAAACTTCCTTTTTTTCGAATAATTTATACGTATACGGAGGAAACAGGTTTCAAACTATTAAACGATTTGTCTGCATTGTTCTTGATTTTCCATTTGCATTAACTATGTATTGTTCTTCAATTTCCAGTATCCACGGTAACCAAATTTCACTTAGTTCATAACATGCATAATGTCTTCTAATGCTGCCAATTCACATTGGATGTGTAGTTCTGCTTGATGATGGAATTAGCTTACCATTTTCCTACTCAGATATGAGCTTAGTTGTTCATTAGCCTGAAGGCTACCAGTAGCTGCTGCTCTAATTGGACCATGTTAATTAATGGATTGTATAGACATGTGTAAGGAAACAATCCGTCTGTATAAACATGCCTTTATTGTTGATTTGTGCCATCACAAATTTACCATTGTGACTTTGAGGTGTCTGTGAAGTGACCTCTTTATCCTGTTTTGTCACTATGCAGTGTTCCTTTTTACCAGTAATTACCATTTTTTTTATGGTAAAATTTGGCTTGGACTGGTAATTCATGGGACTGCCAGTCCCTGTGGCCCTGCAAATAAAGTCCCGTTGTCTATTTTCAGTGCTTTTCTTTGAGGTTGAATATCCATTTATTTGTAGCGACTTAGTTTCAAATGAAAGTGAAATATTCCAGGGAAATAAGAGAAAATTGTGACTGAACTTTGTTTGAATGACGTGTAGATCTAACTAAGTTACTTCAGAGATGAAATCATTGCATGTTAGCCGTGAACATAATACAGTGCACTGAACATGATGTTGAAAGAATTAAAACTAGGTAATTTTCATGTTATTTTATTTTGTTCAAAGTTGGGACTTACAAAAATTGAGGGGTGACTGTTAATTTTTAGAAGCCAGCAGGAGCACTGCTATGGCAGGGATGATCTGTTTTTTAAATTTTGTCAAAGTCATGAGACATCTTAAATATCAATCAGTTGGTTTGAATTCATCTGGTTTTGACAATGCATGTTAGGCGACTCTTTCAAAGTCCAAATGTTGAAAAAAAAATACAAATACAAATCACTCCTTTTTTTATTACCGCCGATCTTTACATTAAAAAATGCATTAATAGTTACCCCCCAAAAGAAAAGATTGCATTTGCTACGCAAATGTAAACCAAAGGGAAGTCACTCTCGCTGGGATCCATCAAAGCATGTCAATGCAAAGCGCAGTGGTGACCAATTTAACTCTTTCAACACTGTTGGCCGGTACACGGGCCAAGAAGCCACGAGTAACCAGACACCGCCATGAGTAACCACTAACCAGACCAAGTCATGTCAAAATAGTATATAATTTTATTAACCTACCTGTCATATCATTCATTTATTAAATCTATCACATTTCGCAATGTCTGGATTCCATTTCAATTTATCATTTTTTATCAATAGATTAAAAGATTATTCACTATTTCCTCGCAATGTTATTGAAAATTTTATCTCTGACACACACTTCGACAACGGGTCCTCATCGAACATGTCAAACAGCAAAATAATGACGTTTCAAGCAAATCTTTAAATATATTATACAAAGTAATAAATAAAACCACCAAAAACATATCTAAAAGTTGCCAAACTGACATCTAAGTTATTATTTCCATCTTTACATGCAATCGCGTGTCAAATGACATCTCGGCTTTCGTCACCTCTATTTCTCGGCTCGTACACGATGTTTAATGCCAAAATATATGCATAAGAAAGCTTTGTCACAGCTCGTATCCTATCACTATACATCCATGAAGTTCCATATTTTAATATAGATCGCGATTTCCTGCTCAAAAAGTTCAGAATAACATGATTTATCCAAAACCTTTCATCAAAATCTTAAAATTATCATACACGAGGACCTAACCATTGCTGTAATTTGATTTGCTGTCTTAGGTCACATGCTTAAATTTGACCAATCATGAACCTTGTAGCAGATTTCGGCAAGAAAGCGTCACTAGAAACCAAGTTTTACATGTCACAGCTATGAAAAGACTCCAGTAGAGTTACTTCTGTATTATCATTATGTCAATGAAACAATGTTAGTTTTTTTTTTATGGATACTGACATGGCAGCCTTTGACATACGTTTTATTCATACAAAGCTTCGAAAACAGAGGTATTTCCTCATGATAGTGAGCGGAAAGTCACTATAATCGGGAAATGGGTGATGAGCACTGATGACAGATATTATTTGTAATTCTTTTTAAAATAATTTTCCAATTACGTAAGCAATGAAACTAAAAAAGAAATAGGCAAGTGGATTTTATAAAATCTTATATTTGCCGAAAATCGTTAAATTTTCACTTCCTTGGTCCTTATCTTGGACCAGAGACCATATACCGGTACATGGTCTCTGCCAGGACATGAATGTTAGCCTACATCATTTTATATTAAAACAAACTTAATTAAGTTGTAAGTGAATTATTGAAATAATGTGACACACATAACTTTCATATTTAAAGTCAATAGGATTAATTAGACCTTTCAAATGGTGTATAGCCAAACATGTAGAAGCAAAGATGTTTTACAACCAGATCATTTCCTTGATAAATGTTGGCTTCATCTATCACACAAGAATCTCTGGGAACTTGGTGTCACAGCAGTAATCTTCTGGTCGGATGGTGTTGAAAGAGTTAATCATCGCCCATATTGTTCTATTGCCATTTGTGCACAAGCTAAGTGCCAGGGATATAATAAAATGTTCTTGAAAAATTGTGTTATTTTACTTTTGTTACTCCAGAATTTTTTTTTTCATACCTACCTAACTTTTTAGGACAAAATTCAAGTAAAAAGATCTGAGAGGCTTTTTTTAAATTGGCCTACCTCACTTTTGAAATGAGTGTGAAATCCGTAAACCAAGAAATGAAAAAAATGTTGCCTTACAAGAGAAGAGTTTATACATGTTTGTACACCTTTAAGTTGTTTAGCAAAATATATGTTGTTTTAAGGGGCATATTGGTAGTTGTGGGACAATTCACAGATGCATCGGTTGATCATGATTTTTTACTTCTCGATAAAAGTATCGATCACAGTCGTACACTAGGTACATTACCTTAAATGTTTGCTTTAATAACTGTTATTCTAAACACTAATTAGTTGTGAAAGTTAGTCGTGAAAAACGTAAATACTTAAATCCGTTGTGTGCCATACTTCAGTCTGCCAGCTGTAAATCATCAGTGTGCCAGGTTTGGCCATCCTGTCTATGAAAAAGATGGCTTAAAGACCACAGATAAGTGCTCACGCAAGTATCGTGATACGTATTGGATCGTGAGTAAGGTATCGTGATGCACATCGGATCCCACAGTTGATGTATCGTCCCAGCCCTACAAATTGGAGAGAAATCAGTTAGAGCAATAAGGCTCTGATTTGTCAGTCATCTATCATTCGTCTCCAAGTAATCAATGATCATGATTTCCATTGATCAGGACAGTTGACATACTAAAGCATGATAATAGACCTCTTGGCCTCAGGATTAGATGGTTTGCAACAAATTTGGCTCAAAATTAATTGTTAATGAATAAAAGACAAACAAAATCAGCTGGACATTGAGTTGAGTTTTGGTGGTCGATAGTTTGATGCTGGTTTCATCAGATTCCGTCATCTTTGTTTTCACTTGCACATATTTGCAGCAAAACAGGAGCTAGGTTTTGGTTGTTTGTTTGTTTAACAATGCACTCAGCAATATTCCAGCTATATGACGGCGGTCTTTAAATAATCAAGTCTGGACCAGACAATCCAGTGATTGATATCATGAGCATCGATCCACGCAATTGGCATCGATAACATGCATCTACCAAGTCAGCGAGCCTAACCACCCGATCCCATTAGTTGCCTCTTACGACAAGCATAGTCACCTTTTACGGCAAGTATGGGTTGCTGAAGACCTATTCTACCCCAGTTCTTCAGCAAAACAGGAGAACAATACAGGTGTTTGATTGCCGACTCATTTGACTGAAATCTCATTATAATTCCTGAAACTACTTAACCTGCTAATCAATTTCATTAAAATCAGATCTTAGTTATTGCTACAGCTAAACAAAGATTTGAGGACATCCTATTACAGGTCATGTCAGAGCTACCATCGACACATTTTCTGAGTAGTTGGAATCCAGGTTAATATTAATCCAAAAAAGAAAACATTGCTCAAAGAAAACATCTTATGTCGTAGATGTCAAAAGAGCTGTATGGGTTAGTGGTATAGTACTAATAGTAGTAGTGTTTTAACAAATACAAAATAACTTGTTACATACTCCTATATATTGAGAAGACTCATACAGTATCCACTGTGAGTCCCTTTGGGATTGAATGAGTATGGATGATGGAATGAGTCAAGTGCAAATTTGATTTATCTCATATATCTGTTCTGATCTGAAATGTTTAATCGAGACCTGGCGTATATTTGAGACCCGTATTTGCACGCACGCACGCACGCACGCACGCACGCACACATTTTTTTAAAGCCCATAAACATACTAAACATGATTTTGGATGTGTTAACAAGAAAAAAGAAGGGATGAATTGTATACGTGTATCTGTAGGGGCGGTCGGGTAACCTAGTGGTTAAAGCATTTGCTCGTCAAGCTGAAGACCCGGGTTCAATTCCCAACATGGGTACAATGTGTGAAGCCCATTTCTGGTGTCCCCCACCATGATATTGCTGGAATTTTGCTAAAAGCAGCGTAAAACCGTACTCACTCACTCATATATCTGTTCTGATAAGAATCGTTTAATTGAGACTCAGTGTTTAATTGAGACCTGATGTTTATTCGAGACCCGGTGTTTGTTCAAGTCCCAGCATTTATTCATGTCCTGGTGTTTAATTGAGGACCCACTGTTTATCCAAGACCCAGTGTTTATGTTTGAGTCACAGCGTTTATTTCAGTCTTGCGTTTATTTGAATCCAAGCGTTTTAATGGAAGAAATATGGTAATATCCTCCGCACCATGTTGGTGTTCCAGCATGTATAACCCCCTTGTGTTCACTGCATCTTTGTCTATCTATAGAGAGACAGTTTATCTCAAACTCCACAGCTAGTATCTGCAACCAGCTTGAAGTCCCTTGGGAGTTTCAGTACAAATATCTCAAACTTACCACATTATCTATAATTGCAGTTTTGAAACTACTTCTACAGGGCTGAGAGAGGGGTTGGCAGTCATTAGATGACACTCAAATAACCCATATTTCTAATAATCTTTCTTGGATCAGCAAGGTGGGGATTTATCCAAGATTGGAACCTAACTGCCCCTGGCAGGCAAATTGGCAAAAAAATGTTCTTTGTTCAAAATTAAGATTTTTTTTACTTTCATATTTTCTTGTATCCAGAGATATTTTAACATTATATTTTGAGATTGTATTTAATACAATAATGTAAAGCTTCCTGTATATTTGTCCTGTTATCAGTGAAATACAGAGCCATAAAAGTAGTTATTAACATGAGTTTGGTAAGGGTGTGCGGGATAACCGGTACACCGGCATATTGTGGTGCAAATCTTAAGCAATACGTATCAATATATATTGCAATATGTTTGTAAATGTAGCAATATATTGGGGCAAATATAAATAAGTATATTTATGTGTTCCTAATTGATATGGAGATGGAAAATAGTATCTTTCTGATACAACTTGCCTCTGACGATCTTTTTATCAATTAGCATGTACACATTGCGACTATCAAGTTCCTCGTAGCGATAGCCCTTTCTCAGAGGGAGCTCTCTATACTGAGAGTATAATGAAGGTGTCACACGCTGGGAAGGAGCTTGATGGTATCTGACATTAATACAGGGTATAACTCTGATTAACTCATGAAAATGTAAATTGGCAATATATTGCAATACGTATCGGAATACAGGTTACAGTGTGGCAATATATTGCTGTGCAATATCCAAGTCAATACACAGCCCTAGAATTTGGTAATTGTTTTTGACATTTGTTGCAGACTTTGGACCATATATCGGTTTCTGAGCACGTTTAGAGAAAGCCATGCAAGGGAAATATGTGATGAACTATTCTGTGATTACCATGAGTCATGAAAAATTCCCCGACACTCACGCTGCTTATAAATTCTTTCAGCAATGTTGAAGTAAATAATATTGTATGAGTTATTCAGTCAGTTGTTTGTTGTGCAGGATTGTATGACGGTAATGGGCTTGAATAGTTTAGGCTACAGTTTTTTAATGTTATGTTTCACAGATTTATTCCAGCTTTTCCACTCTACATGCTCTAGGTCAGCGGAAATAAAAATAAATAGCTATGTCATTTATTTATTTATTTATTTATTTATTTATTTATTTATTTATTTATTTATTTATTTATTTATTTATTTATTTATTTATTTATTTATTCATTCATTTATTAATATAATTATTATTTTTAATCATTCATTCATTCATTCATTCATTCATTCATTCATTCATTTATTCATTTATTTATTTATTTATTTGAAGGTCACTCTGCTTTGGAGTTAAAGCTGCAGTTAGCTTCTTGGGTCACTGATAGTGATGTCTACATGGAATTTATATATAACATTTTATATTGTATGAGAGGGTCTATACTACTAGGGGTAAACATAATAAAAATAAATATTTTCACGTTTAATTTTTTTCTGGACCGGCCACTTTTCAGTAGGGGCGGCTGGCCTGTGAAATGAAAAATAAAAAATGTTAGGCCTTATTTACAGTGAATTATTTGTGTGCTGTCTGTCAACGCAACCAGACCCCTAGTGCAGTACCTCGAAGTATGAACAGGGTCAATTTTGACATAAGCAAGTGACAGACACAATGATGACATGATATCGTACAGACTGACAAGCCCATAGTTTTACAAAACTGCAACTGGCCATTCAGGTAGATGGATTTGGATCTTGTGATAATAATTTTATATATGGATTCCGATTGACAGTAGGGACATGTAATTTATTATTGGGGGATGGATGGGATTGGTTGCACCTAGGACTGCATCATGTTGTGCCTTTCCCCATTTTATGGAACATATTTTTGTCCCCCTCCCCATATGTTTATCATTTTTTTCACGACACCCCTCCTTATCATAAATTACCAGTCCCTAATAGCATGAATTAGTAATGTTTAGTTCTGATTTGGGAATTTTTCATGACATTTGACCGAATATCGGCCTCTGAACAGGTCTAGATAGATCTCTGATAACTGACTGAAATGTTGTTCCTAATCGCTATTATCTGTGTCCTCAGTTTTTTAATATGACCTTGTTTTGGTAACATGTGTAACATGGTAACATGTTTTGTATTTTTTTGTAATTATCAATATCAAATATATTCAGGAAAACTCAGGCCTTTAAGTTCGTTTTTTGCGCAGGAGTCAAGTGGCTCCTAACATCATTATTTGAGGAGCCAAACCAAAGCTTTTAGTGGCTAACAGATATCTTAAACAGATATTGTCGACAGTTATGTTTACTTTTAGGTAGCCAAGTGACGAGCAGAAGATGAATTTAGGTCGCCAATCATAGATTTGAGTAGCATCTGGACACCAAAATGGTCGCTACTTAGAGGGCTGAAACTACAGACTGAATACATGCAGTCTAACTCAATCCTAACATGATATTAGTTTACAAGATAAATAGTAGTTCTTTGAATGACATTTAGAAGTGATAGACATAAGAGAGAGCATTTATGGATGTCAACATCTTTATTGTGAGGAACACAATGTTCTAGAGTGTATGCTTCCTTCTTCATCATCTATCTCATCTTCAGATAGACCCGTGAAGATTCCGGGATAGAATAGGTCTTCAGCAACCAATGCTTGCCATAAAAGGGGACTATGCTTGTCGTAAAAGGCTCGCTGACTTGGTTGATACATGTCATCGATCTCAATTGCGGGGATCGATGCTCATGATATCAATCACTGGATTGTCTGGTCCAGACTCGATTATTTACAGACTGCCGTCATATAGCTGGGATATTGCTGAGTGCAGCGTTAAACAACAAACCAACCAACCAAATCATCTTCAGATAATGCTGACGTTATTCAACCAAGTCAGGGAGCCTGACCACCCAATCCCGTTAGTCACCTCTTACGACAAGCATAGTCACGTTTTATGGCATGCATGGGTTGGTGAATACCTATTTTAACCCGGATCTTCATGGGTAAAATATGCAAATAAAGGAATCTTTTATTAAATAATAAAACCAAATGATAGACAGGCTTGATGATAGTGATAGATAGTGGGATGGCACTTATCCAGATTCCTTGTCTCCAGAAACCTTTTGGATTTGGCAGAGAAAATGGCCCATTTACCAGGAATCAGGTTTCTAATGTGGAAGGTTATTTATGATTCAACATGGCTCTTTAACCATAACATGGTTCCCCTGTGAACAAGGCACTCAGTATGTGAGGATGCATGTTTAAAGGCCACACCTTGAGACATGTATAGATTCAACTGAACTTATACTCAGACTGTAATGTTCAGCACCCCATGCTTGCTGTAAAAGGTGACTATGCTTGTCGACAGAGGCGACTAACGGGATCGGGTGGTCAGGCGTGCTGACTTGGTTGATGCAATTGCATATATCGATGCTCATGATATCAATCGCTGGATTGTCTGGTCTAGACTTGATTATTTACAGACCGCTGTCATATAGCTGGAATATTGCTGAGTGCGCTGTTAAACAACAAACAAACAAAACAAACATTTGCATATTTAGGTCTTCAGCAACCCATGCTTTTGCCCTAAAAGGTGATTATGCTTGTTGTAAGAGAAGACTAACGGGATCGGGTGGTCAGGGTCGCTGACTTAGTTGATGCATGTCATCATATCCCAATTGGGTGACTTAATACTCATGATGTCAATCACTGGATTGTATGGTCTAGACTCTATTATTTACAAACCGCCATCATATAGCTGGAATATTGCTGAGTGTGGTGTTAAACAACAAACCAACCAACCAACCAATTGCAGGGCTCGATGTTCATGATATTAATCACTGGATTGTCTGGTCCAGACTCAATTATTTACAGACTGCCGTCATGTAGCTGGAATATTGCTGAACGCTGCGTTAAACAAAAAAACAAAAAACTAACAAACATGTGAAAAAATCATGTTCTCTTTAACTTTTTTAAAGTAGTATACATTGTCTATACTATAGGTTGGTCTGTATCAGCTGGTCATAGGTTGTGGAATAATTGCCAGCTTGGAATCAGTGTTGTCTTATCATGTTGACCTTGGAGTCAAGTGTGTGACTTGACATATTGATGCTAATGAACACAAACAAGCCTGGAGTGCTGGATGACATGGGTCAGCTATACTTGTCGAAACCTTGGTACACTTAGTGAAAACTCTGGTGTGAGATGCAGATGAAAGGCATCACTGAATTTTGAAAAATAAAATAAAATTTACTTGATTTACTTTTTTCATCAATAGTCAAATTAGAAAATAAGAGAGGTACAACTTTATGGATAACAACTTCTGGTTTATTTCATTTAACAATGTTACGATGTAGATTCTTTCACTGTTATTAAGGGGCGGTCGGGTAGCCTAGTGGTTAAAGCGTTCACTCGTAACGCCGAAGACCTGAGTTTGATTCGCGACATGAGTACAATGTGTGAAGCCCATTTCTGGTGTCCCCCACCGTGATATTGCTCGAATATTGCTAAAAGAGGCCTTAAACCATACTCACTCACTCACTCACTCATATATCTGTTCTGATAAGAATTGTGTAATTGAGACTTACTGTTTAATCGAGACCTGGCGTTTACCGCGAAGACCCGAGTTTGATTCCCAACATGGGTACAATGTGTGAAGCCCATTTCTGGTGTCCCCCACCATGATATTGCTGGAATATTGCTAAAAGCGGCCTAAAACTTCACTCACTAGCTCGCTCGCTCGCTCGCTCACTCACTCACTCACTCACTCACTCACTCACTCACTCACTCACTCACTCACACACTCACTCATATATCTGTTCTGATAAGAAGTGTTTAATCATGTTAATTGAAACTCAGTGTTTAATCGAGACCTGGCGTTTATTCAAGACCCAGTGTTTGTTCAAGTCCCAGCATTTGTTTCTGGTGTCCCCCGCCGTGATATTCCTGGAATAATGCCAAAAGCGGCGTAAAATCAAACTCACTCACTCACTCACCGTTATTAAGCTGGACTTGTTATCCATAGAGTTGTACCTTTTCTTATTTACTCCCCAACTTCTAGAATGCAACCTAAACAGTTAATAGTTAAACCTTTGACCATATTTATTATGTTTGAGACCAAACTGTATTTGCTTAGGGATGAGAATTGTGTCAAGGGTCACTTTCATGATGCTAGGACTTGGACAGTTAACTCGGGTACTCGGGTAGGATGGGTCCTGAGTAGGACCCGGGTACCCCCAGGACTACCGGGACCCGTGGTTCGTCACGTGATATATTGTTTAATGACGAAAACTCAGTGGTTACACTACAAGTTGCTAATGTTCCAATTTCCTTGACGATGCACACATTCCTTTTGACTTGTATATGAGTAAAGATACAGATTTGTTGTTAAATCTACCCCTGCTGGAACCATCAGCAACCAAGTAGTACACACTACAACAGAACAAATATAGATATAAATACACTTAGATATGACATCTGTTGTTCAAAGTAAACATTCATTTTATGACAGCTATTGCATGCCACCTGTTAACTATTAAACAATCAGAAGCCAAGTAATTTGCAATACCATAATAATCAATATTCCAGTTATATGAGGTAGTTTGCATTGTTCATTCATCAGGGGGTGTTTTCCCTTTCTTAATCCTACCGCCATGTCAGAATGATGAGATCTGATTAGTCCACGTGATCTTGATAAAATACTGTGTTATCCGTCTTGGAATGTAATAAATTTCTCAGCAGGGAATAAATCTCTTATACCCTGCCACTAGAAATGCAGGCTGCACATGGATTTCTGAGAGGCAGAATAAATCCCTTATACCCTGTTTCAATGCAAAAACTGCACGCTTTTCCCCAGTCAGTGGAAGTCACCTGACCTAGAACAAGTTAAGATCAGCTCAATTGAACAGCTGTTTTCAATCAATTTTGAATTTGTGTTAATTGTTTTACAATGTCACATTAAAACATGTCGGTCAGGTAAATTCATTTTTGCAGGATCACTTGGGGTACATGTTTTTTTTTGCGTGTTATGCCTCCAGATCGTGGTATAGAACGTAACGCGGGATGCATTAAACCCCTTGTGCCTCGAGTGATCCTGCTGCAACTTATATTGTCCTGCCTCTCCTCATGTATTGGGGGGCAGGATGGCACATTGGGGGAAATAAACCAAGGGCTTCCTGTTGCAAGGCTACTTGTGCTTAAACAACCTGGCTACTCTGTCGCCCAATTCAGTAATAAAATCTGCCATGGATATACCATGGAGAGTAATAGTTTCATAACTTTTCAATATTTGTACATGTACATTTTGGTGATTCTCATGGCTGCTCATTAACCAAGCAGCCAAAGTAAGCTTTTAACCCAGGTGGTTCCTTCTCATTTTAACATGACATTCAATGCATTATAATATTTATTATATACTTCAGTGTGAAAGACTAAGGTTTTCTGACGTTGAGAAGTTGAGAATAGGGATATTTTCATTGCAGTGAACATGACACTTGATATTTCACAACTCATGGTCATAAAGGGTTACCTCCACTCAAGTTGTCTCCCTTTATAGTAAGTGTCTTGCCCGTACACAAACTGTGGACGTCCTTTTGATGTTAGTTCCACATTGACAAGGCAAAATAATGACAGATGGTCGTTTATGGAGTTAATATCGCTTCTGGACGTTTGTTTTTCTCTTGAAAATGTTTCGTTATAAACTGTAGATTTCTCATTTTACTCATCAATTGAGACTGTTCGTTTCACAAAGCGCCATGTTTGTTACTTGTATTCCTTTGCTTCCAACAGCGGTCTTGTAGCTTTCAAGAATATTATTTTTTTAAGTTGATCTTGAACATAATCATATCCAAATGTATGATAAAGAATTTTTGTGACCCTAAATATTTTTTTAGACTTTTGTTTATATCATGTATATCTTTAAAGATTTTGCAAACTTGGAACTACGTTTTTAGTTGCAATTACAAGGGGTGGTGAAACATCCCTGCCTGTTGTGTAGGGAGAATTTATCTTCAAGGTTTTACATTTGTAATTTATAATAAATAGGATATACCATGTGTCGAGTGAAGTATCATTTTTCTCTCATCGATGAGATGAAATATCTTCTATAACACTAAGCTTTAAAGCTTCTTTAGCAAGGCTCAATGACTTGAGGGGGCACGGGTGGCCCAGTCGTCTAAGGCGCCGCGATTCGCTGTGAAGTGTTGCGTCCCTTGGGCATGTCCGAAACCTATGATTGTGGGTTCGAATCCTGGTTTGCCCCGATTATGTTTCTAGGTTTGTCAGCACCATACCCGTGCTCATGGGTTTCATCGAAGTGGTAAACGTCTGAGACCTGCATCACTTCGGGCTTTCCTCCCACATTAAGCTGACACCCTGTGATATAACTGGAATAATGTTAAAAGCGGCGTTAAGCCCGACTCACTCACTCAATGACTTCATTTCTGTAAGATGTGACTATATTGAATCAGATGGTCAGCCAGATGATACATTGCTTATTATTGGTCTTGTATTGCAGGTTATTGAAGCCATCGCATCTGCTATTGCCCAGACAGAAGGATGCAGCGTGCTGGATGTCGACCCAGGGATCTCCACCAACCGTACTGTCTACACCTTCGTCGGCAACCCAGTCACTGTGGTCGAGGGAGCTCTCAATGCAGCGCGGGCAGCTTACCATCTCATCGACATGAGGACGCATAATGGTAGCCTGACTTGAAGGCTAATTGGCAGTTCTAGTTTAATTCAAGATTTTTAAACACCATTTTGTTTGTTTACTATCTTAGATTTTATGATTCTGATCAGAACTTACTCATTGCCCTACTTATACAAGTCTCATAGTCACTCATTTTGTTTCTTTGTTTGTTTAATGCAGCACTTAGCAATATTCCAGCTGTATGACAGCGGTCTGTAAGTAATCGAATCTGAAACAGACAATCCAGTGATTGATGTCATGAGCATCAATCTACACTATTAGGATACAATGCCATGCTTCAACCAAGTCAGCGAGACTGACCACCCAATCCCGTTAGTCGCCTTTTACGACAAGCATGCAATGTCACTCGAGGATTGTTGTTCATAATATCAATCACTGGGTTGTCTGGTCTAGATTTACCTATTTACAGACTGCCGTCTTGAAGCTGGAATATTGCTGACTGTGATGTTTAACAAACAAACAAACAACTAAAACAACCAAATATATAATGTTAGGACATTGCATGCTTGTCGGGCAGTTAATGGAAGACCTCGGGCTTCTGCAAATGATAATGCCCTGAAAAATAGCGTTACCCTTATAATGTACACACTTAAAAAAAGAAGAAGTATTATTCAAGACTACAACAACTGCATTTTGACCCAGTCTTCTGAATGCATGAATTTACCGTACTTTATTCAGTAGATGAGCACCGCTGTACGGTAGCCATAGATGTCTACTTTTAGAAACATTTCAACTATTTTACAGAGGGATGTCCCCACACTTAACACAGTATGGAACTACCGTGGCATCTGTAGTTATTCAAGGCTACAAGAGCTGTAGTGACCCAGTCTTCCCAATGTGTGATTTACCGTTCTGTATCCTGTAGGTGAGCATCCTCGTATGGGCGCCATGGATGTGTGCCCCTTCATCCCCGTCCAGGACGCCACCATGGAAGACTGCATACAGTGTGCGCAGGAGTTTGCCGAGAGACTCGCAGAGGAGCTGTCTGTACCAGGTAGTCACTGTCTACAGGACACATTGTTTTCAGAGTTTACAGATTTTGTTTAAAAAGCTATGGTCAGTGGGTGGAAAAAAATGATAAAAGACATTTCAGATTCTTATTATCAACTATTGACCTAATTTGGACCTAATTTGGAGCAAATAGTTTGGTCATTGTTGTTATCAGTGACCTAGTTTGGAGCAATTTTCTTATAGTGGTCATTATTGTTGTTATCTACTAGTGACCTAGTTTGGAGCAATTTTCTTATAGTGGTCATTATTGTTGTTATCTACTAGTGACCTAGTTTGGAGAATTTCTAATTGTGGCAATCATTGTTGTTATCTACTAGTGACCTAGTTTGGAGAATTTCTTATTGTGGTCATTATTGTTATTATCTACTAGTGACCTGTTGTTATCTACTGGTGACCTAGTTTGGAGAATTTCCTATTGTGGTCATTATTGTTGTTATCTACTAGTGACCTAGTTTGGAGAATTTCTAATTGTGGCCATTACTGTTGTTATCTACTAGTGACCTAGTTTGGAGAATTTCTAATTGTGGCCATTATTGTTGTTATCTACTAGTGACCTAGTTTGGAGAATTTCTTATTTTGGCCATTACTGTTGTTATCTACTAGTGACCTAGTTTGGAGAATCTCTAATTGTGGCCATTACTGTTGTTATCTACTAGTGATCTAGTTTGGAGAAGTGTTAATTGTGGCCGTCACTGCTGTCTAACACCAATGGCCCATTGTGATGCCTGGTGATTGTTTCAGTCTACCTGTATGGCGAGGCAGCCAGAGATGACAGAAGGAAGAAGCTGCCCGACATAAGATCAGGGGAGTTCGAGGGACTCCTTACAAAGGTAGGCAACACATGTGTCTGACCAACTCCTCCAATCAGTGCCTTGTACTGCTAGGCCCAAATCAATTAACTGGTGGACTTTCATCCACAACACCTCACTACCCGTGAAGATTCCGGGGTAGAATAGGTCTTCAGCAACCGTCGTAAAAGGCGACTAACAGGATCGGGTGGTCAGGCTCGCTGACTTGGTTGATGCGCGGTCATCAATCCCAATCGCGGGGATCGATGCTCATGATGTCAATCACTGGATTGTCTGGTCCAGACTCAATTATTTACAGACCGCCGTCATATAGCTGGAATACTGCTGAGTGCGGCGTTAAACAACAAACCAACAACAACAACACAACACCTCACTATCAAACACCCTACATCAACTGATGAAACACTGTAGTCATAGTCTTCCCAAACATTAGTGCTTGATGGGAATCTGTTGACAGAAATGAACACAAATATCTTGATCAGTTTGTTGTATGCAATATAATACTAAAGAATACAAGATACTTCACACTTCATGTTTTGTTATCAATTTGGATGATTGATCCCTTGATCATTTTATTTCATTAAATTTATATGATAAAAAAATGCTTCCAGCATCACATTTTCGATAAATTTGGTTGAAAATCTAAAAATTAACAATTCATTTCTTGTTGCCTGCACAGGTGTGCTTGAGACAACTCAGAACTATGAACACCGTCAATGCTACATATGTTTCAGTATTAAAATCTGAATGACCAAGTCAACCAAGGTTACCACATTTCGAGCAACCAGAGTTTAGGTTCCACCTGAGTTAAACCAGTGTTAATCAAGGGGAGCTTAAGGCAGTACCGAAAATACAACACCTAAAATGCAACCTTGGTTATAATAATGGCTGCAGGGAGATTGAGAAACACAACAGCCATTGCTGTACACACAACTGTGAGAGGTTAACAAATGTTTCATGGCTTGACAAAGCTGCTTTTGTCCTTTTTCTATATAATACGTGTAAAACGACAAATTTCAAAATAATGGTTAGAGATGCAAGGTAGTCATCAAGGTTGCAATTGAAAGTATTTATATCAACAACATGGTTTATCCCATCAACACTACAACGACTACAATGACATACACAGCGTATGGCAAATAACAGATTTGTCTTCATTAGTGGTCTGATGAAGCATATTGTTTCATAAGTGTCACAGTTTAACTCTATAACCCCGTATTCCATGGCCATGTATGGAATAAATTTTCTTACACAAATTCTATTTTTTATACTATGTCTATCATTTTATAGATGATAGGGATGTACTTCTGAGATACACTGATAAATTGCTATTGCTGGCAATTATGAATAATAACCTTTATTGAACAAGTACAGGTAATTCTTGAATTTGAACTCTCCATTTGTCCACAGCTTCAGGACCCCGAATGGAAGCCTGATTTTGGTCCTGCAGACTTTGTTCCGTCTTGGGGCGCGACAGCTGTTGGCGCCAGGAAGTTCCTCATTGCATTCAACATCAACCTGCTGGGAACCAAGGAGCAAGCCCACAGGATCGCCCTCAATGTCCGGGAACAGGGCCGGGGAAAAGATCAGGTGAGGGCAGCAGATAGGAGCCCCGTCTGGACGGATGATTCAATATTCTTATTGGTGGGGGTTGGAAGTGGCTAAGGATTTAATTGAGAAAGAATATTTTTTCAGTCAGCTCTGAGTTTTTGAAAACATTTTGGGGAACAGATTTATATGTTTAAAAGACCAACATTTTCCAATTGAATCATGGGTTTTGCAAAAGTCCCAGACCTGTGTCCCTTTAGGCTTTCCTTCCACATCAGCTGATGCAACTTGATGTCCTGGCTATTGAAGCGAATCTCCAAATACTTGTAGTCTGTGTGATATTGGAGAGTGATGATGTATTTCAGCCAGGCCGACTGAGTGAAGTACTGGCTATTGAGGCAAATCTCCAGAAACATGTAGTCTGTGTGATAGTGGAGAGTGATGTATTTCAGTCAGGCCGACTGAGTGAAGTCCTGGCTATTGAGGCGATTCTCCAGAAACGTGTAGTCTGTGTGATATTGGAGAGTGATGTTGTATTTCAGACAGGCCGACTGAGTGATGTCCAGGCTATCGGCTGGTACATGGAGGAAGCAAACATGGCCCAGGTCTCCATGAATCTCACCGACTACGAGAAGACTCCTCTACATGTGGCCTACGAGGAATGTGCTAAAGATGCTGATGTAAGTAGACAGTTCCATATGGCTTACGATACCCCAAGTCTTACGATGCATTATGTGCCCTGAAACATCACCATATGGCTTACGATACCCCAAGTCTTAGAATAGTGGTAGAGCATCCGCCCAGAGAGCGGAAGGTCCAGATCCCTGGCCGCGTCATATCAAAAGATGTTAAAATATGGTACCCTGTTTGGTGCTCGGCATTAAGGTACTAAAACAAGGACTGGTCAGCTTGGGGGGAAGTATAATGTGTCTGAGTGGGGTATTCATGTTAAACTGCGACATGGTATCTCAGTGGGCTAGCACTATAAATCAGCATCAGTCCAGACTAGAACAAGCAGCCTCTCCCCTCCCCCCCCCCCCCCCCCCCCCCCCCCCCTTCACACACACGTGCATGCACGTCACTATATAAGTGCAATAATCTTGGACACAAGTATGATAAAATTTAATGAACTTTGAATATCAGTCTATAAACTGTGTGACGTAGGGATAACCCCGACATGATGTTGCTGTTCACAGGAGCTTAACTTGGCAGTGGTAGGCTCGCAGATAGTGGGCGTGGTCCCTCTGCAGGCGCTACTGGCGGTGGCTGACTTCTACATGGAGAAGGAGAACCTGTTTATACTGGAGGAGGACCAGAAACTCAGGCTGGTAAGACCATTTATAGCATACAATCCTTATGGGTTTGGTTTGGTTTGTTTGTTGTTTAATGCCGCCCTCAGCAAGATTCCAGCTATATGACCGTTTATGATGGCGGTCTGTAAATGATCGAGTCTGGACCACACAATCCAGTGATGAACATCATGAACATCATGAACATCGATCCACGCAATTGGCAATCTTTATTGAGGATTGAGTGTAAAACTTATTGATATTTGTGAGCCACCAGGAGAAGGGGGACCTTGTGGGTGCTAGGATACACTTGTGCTATGCTGTCATAAAGACGTTTGACGTCAACTAACTTCAGTGAAAATAGTCATGTGTGATGTCATGTATCTCTGTAATAAATATGAATTGAAACTTGAAATTGTAGTTTTGTGATCCGAAGATGCTGTAGTTTTAAAATATGATGAAAAATCAAAATGTGATTTTTCACCCATAAGGTCCCTTATCTCATGATTGGTAATTTGTGTATATTCATTAAGTGGGTCTCAACGTTTCCTGACTTGTAAGTTCATAGGATCTATTCTTGGTATCTTAAAGTATTGTTGATTTCAAGTAATGTTCTTTCAAGTGTTGACTGCCTCTGTGATCTAGTGGATAGAGTCTGTGCCCGGAGAGCTGAAGGTCTGGGGTTCAATCCACTGGGGGGCGGTCGGGTAGCCTTGTGGTTAAAGCGTTCGCTCGTCCGAAGACCCGGGTTCAATTCCCGACATGGGTACAATGTGTAAAGCCCATTTGTGGTGTCCCCCGCCGTGATATTGCTGGAATATTGCTAAAAATGACGTAAAACCATACTCACTCACTCACTCACTCAATCCACTGGCTTTGTTATACCAAAAGATGCTAAAAGATGGTATTTGTTGTTACCCTGCCTCTTTCTCAGCATTAACAGTATGATGACTGTACTAGTACAACCAGCCACACATGTACATACATGTGTGAGAGTAACTATGTTTCCCTGAACATTTGTATTGGTCGTATCGATATGAAAGGATTTTCGTTTCTTGAAATTTATTTCCCTCATATATAATTCCTGGTTTGTCGCTTCCACCAGAACACATGTTCAGGGGGGACATATTTATGCTCACACAATCACATCACTATGTGAGTTAAATAATCTTAGTTGAACATTAAACCCCATTTTACCACCACCACCAGCTTTACAAATGGTTACTTCTAGCCTCTACCTTTATTGTTATCTCTTGGGGGGTGGTTGGGTAGCCTGGTGGTAAAAGCGTTCGCTCGTCATGCCGAAGACCCGGGTTCGATTCCTGACATGGGTACAATGTGTGAAGCCCATTTCTGGTGTCCCCCGCCGTGATATTGCTGGAATATTGCTAAAAGCAGTGTAAAACCATACTCACTCACTATCTCTAGGGAGCACGGTGGCCCAGTTGTCTAAGGTGGCATAATTTGCTGTGCAGAGTTGCTTCCCTTAGGCACGCCAGAAACCTCTGATTGTGGGTTTGAATCCTGTTCGCCGATTAGGCTTCAAGGTTTGTCAACACCATACCCGTGCTCGTGGGTTTTACCGAGGTGGTAAACGTCTAAGACCTGCATAGCTTTGTGCTTTCTTCCCACATCAAGTTGACATACCGTCATATAACTGGAATACTTTTCAAATTATTATTAGATAGTCATTTTGGAGCTGAAAGTTAATAAATTTCGTGGTTTATGTTGACAGCCTGAAATGATACAAAAGTAGAGTCTGTGCATATTATACATGACAGATATATTTTCCAGAATTTAATTGCCCATAATTAAGGGTGCATACAACACACGAGTGCGTATTATACACGAATAAATACGTCTTGTGTACATTGATCAATTGGAATGGGTGCTAATTGGGATTGTTTTTGGGAAGTCTGCATTTTGGAGGTCTACGTTATGGGAGGGAACCGTTCACTTGCCAATATATTAGGAAATATCGCCGTGGCGCATATTAGAGCGGGGCACTTATTACAACGAATATGGTAAGCCACTAGTTCAAGCCCAAGTCTGGTAAAATTCTGTCTGGTGTACCAAACTTAGCTCTTAAGAATTCATATAATAATGCTAGATTCTACTAAAACGTATGCCGAGAGCCAGGTTCAGGCTAGTAGTCTCAATTTTATTTGGGCACAGAATGGTTCACTGGTTCAGGAGGAATAATCAGAATTGTTAACGTGTAAAGCTCTGGGGTAGAATAGGTCTTCAGCAACCCATGCTTGTCATAAGAAGCGACTAACGGGATCAGGTGGTCAGACTTGGTTGATACATGTTATTGTATCCCGATTGTATAGATCGATGCTCATAATTTTCTGGTCCAGACTTGATTATTTACAGACCGCCGTCATAAAGCTGGAAAGCAAACAAACTCTCAGAATTGTTAAAGCCATTAAACATGTTAAAGAAGAAGAGTTTTGTACCTTTTCATTGAGAACCAGTGACAGACAGTGGGCTGTTGACAAGCAGAATATGCTATTTCATGCTTCTCTAAAGACTAACATCTAGTCTCTGAAATTTTATAGAAATAAACAATTGTTAAATTATAGTTACATAATGTAATCAAAAGGAGCCAAGAGACTTACCAAATATTATAATTTATAGACTTGCATGGGCTGTATTAGATATATTTGTGTCAGGGTCTGTTTGACAGACTAGCTGCTCTACTCTATGTCTTGTTTCCTGCCCTTATTCAGGTTATTAACAGACTTGGATTGAACTCACTGGGCGCCTTCAGTCCCAAGGAGAGAATCATTGAGTACATGATCCGAGCTGATGAGGATGGGCCGCTTGTCAGCATGGATGTGAAGGATTTCATCATGACAGTCGGCTCCCGGTCACCATCCCCCGGGGGCGGGTCTGTGGCGGCTCTCTGTGCCTCTGTGGTGAGTACATAGGCTCAGTTATCTCAGTGACAGTCGGCTCCCGGTCACCATCCCCGGGGGCGGGTCTGTGGCGGCTCTCTGTGCCTCAGTGGTGAGTACATAGATGACACTGGGGCTCAGATATCTCAGTGACAGTCAGCTCTCAGTCACCATCCCAGGGTGGGGGGGTGGTTGTCTGTGCCTCTGTGGTGAGTACATAGATGACACTGGGGCTCAGTTATCTCAGTGACAATCGTACCCCTGTCACCATCCCTGAGGTGGGCCTGTGGCGAGTCCATGGATGACACTGAGGCTTAATTATCTCTAAGATCCTGGTAAGATCCCCCCCCATGGGTACATTGTATAAAGCCCAGTTCTGATGTCTCCTGTCTTGATATTGCAAGACTATTGCAAAACATGGCATAAACATGATAAAACCTGACTCACTTCAAACTACAACTGACTGACAATTTAAATTGGAATTTTGTGTTTGACCCAGGGAGCAGCCCTAGGTGCAATGGTTGGATTCTTGACTTACGGGAACCGCAAGTTTGCCGACCTTGACGCTCAGATGAGGAAGCTGATCCCTCCTGTGTACACCGCCATGAAGGACCTCATCCCCTTCATCGACGCTGATGCAGGAGCATTTAGTGAATACATGGTCAGTTTTGAAGCATCACTAACGTTGCATGGTGGAGACGCGTAGATTCTGTCATCATTCACATCATAAGAACACCATCTTAGATATACCATACAGATTTTTGGACACTGAATGTTTCAACAGCAACCCAACAAGTGTGTTTCTGTGTGTGTGTGTCTGATGGTGAGTCTCTGTCTGTGTGTGTGTGTCTGTCTGTCTGTAGGTGGGTGTGTTTGTTGTTTTTCGCCTCTTTTAGCCTCTGTCTGGGTGTATTTGTACAGACATCTTAACTGACTATAAAAGTCCAGTTTCCATCCTTGCCGAACTAGGCTGGTATTGTGGTGTTACATTTTGGCTGGACTAACGAGTCTATGCATAGTCCAATCAAATTCACGCACTGAAATCGAAATCTGGTTCGTAAACTGTCATGCAGATTTCGGTTGATTGCACGATTTGCACAGCATGTCCACCGCCAACTCGTTGTCAACAGATATTTTCCAAATCTTTTCATGTTTTTAATCAAGGTGCTCACGTGATTTGAAGCACTTCCCGTTGTAAGACCCGTTTTCTCACAATATAGATCTTGATTGTAGTTACTGGGCGCCACCTTTTTGTTCGAAGCTAACGCAAGTGATGCGAGAGGTGGAATCTGATTGGCCCATAGGAGAGGCATAGAAGGGACTTAACTCGTAACTGCCACTGGTGGCGCTACGATCGAGCTCAGGAATTCCAGGCTAGTTCGGCAAGGGTCGAAACTGAACTTTTAAAGTCAGTTAACTCTCTTGCCTCGGGAAGATGTAGTACAGATAGACAAGATAAATAAAAAATATTTGAATTTCACAAAGATTGTTTGAAAGGTTTAAATTTGGCAATGAGTTGTTTTTATGTGAAAAATATGGGAATTATCTTTGAAAATTTCTTGAACTGTGACACAATGTGGCTTTATGTTGGCGATGCAATGAAGGGAGACCACTCTTACTTTGCATGTCATACCATTATAATTCTTCCAAAACTTCTACCTCTATTACGTATATGCCATATATCTTGCATTTTTACTTCCATCATACTAACTAAAATTTTCAGATTTACACCAGACGTCCTCTTTCACTTTTCATGTCATACCATTATGTTTGTGGTGTGTACAAGATTTGTGATCATAATCAAACAAGTATTCATCGTTGCATATATTTTGTGAGTTGTCTCTATTTGTCCAAATAGTTCATGAAAGTTGTTTAACTTTGACCACGTTTCCATACTTTTCTGTTACAGCTGGCTGTTAAACTCCCACATAAGACAGAAGAAGACTCCCAACTGTAAGTCAAACTTTATGAACATTGTTGGAATGGAATGATTATCTTACAAGTAGTACAATATTATCTATGGATGCAGCAATTCCATTATTATGTTCCTATGATTCATTGAGTCAGCTTCTTACGTAGCTGGAAATTTGTAAAGGGTCTTTAATTTTAGACAATAAAAATGACTCACACGAAGGATTAGGCTTAAAAAATAAAAGAAATGGTTCTGAGGCAATGGCTTTTGAAAATATAGTTTGGGAGGGTAGGTGCATTTTTGTTGTTGTTGTTGTTGGTGGGTTTTTTTGGGGGGGAGGGTGGGTGGGCGTGTTCATCTATAATGTAACAAAAGAAACAGTTGTGTACAATCAACCTCGAAAAGGGCCTCCTTACATAAATGTATTCTTGGTGAGCTGTTTCACTACCATTGGACTTAGAATATTTAAGGATTTTGGGGTGGGTGGGGGTGGGGGGTAAAAATGGGAATATGAGCGAAATGTGGGGTGAACTTTATGATGGTGCTGGCGGTGCCTGAGAACCAAGACTTCTTTTTTTTAGCCTTAAGAATGATGCCCCAATCCCCCAGAAACATTTCCTTTTTTCAGGCTTATTTTTTGCTAAATCCACTATCACTGACCCATGACCCAAGAGGGCTACAAAAGCGAAAGCCAGTTAAAGACGAGATACAGTCACTCTATGTTTAGTAGTAAAACTTATGTCAAGCTTGTTGTTTTGCAGTCGTGAGATCGCCATGCAGCGTGGCCTGCTGACCGCTGTCCAGGTGCCCATGTGTGTGGCACGGATTGTCAACTCTCTCTGGCCACACCTCACTGAGATCGCCAAGATCGGAAACATCAACTGCAGATCAGACTTGCAGGTATTAATGGAGCCAACAAGCTTCTACAGTCCTCACATGTTATGTCCACTGTTCCATATCCACTCTAGGTCAAGAGACCGCCTCTGTGGTCTAGTGGTAGAGCGTCCGCCCGGAGAGCAGAAGGTCCGGGGTGCGATCCCCACAGCGTCATATCAAAAGACGTTAAAACATGGTACTTGTTGTTACCCTGTCTGAAGCTCGGCATTAAAGGGCTAAGCAAGGACTGGTCGGCTCGGAGTCAGTATACTGTATCTGAGTGGGGTATTCATGTTAAACTGCAGCATGGCATCTCAGTGTGCTGGCACTACAAATCGGCATCAGTCCGGACTAGTACAAGCAGCCACACACATATACACATGTGCAAGCATGTCGCTATATAAGTGCAATAATCTTGGACGCGATGTTAAACCCAATCTCATGTCACTTACCCAGGGTGACACCACACCTTGTGACACTTGTGTTTCCTGTATATGATCGGATCATTAACTGCTAGATGCGTAGCCATCTTAATATTTGAGATAGCAAAAATATGAATTGGTGAAATGAAGGATGTGTGTGTTCTTGAGCCAATGAGATGTCAGCTTTCTAAAATGATTACTTTACATCCTCGATTCAGGAATTTAGTTTTAGTGAAATCCTCAGAGAACTCAAGTATGCCCTCAGTCTTAGTCCCTTTCAGGTGTAAGGATGTATTCACAAGAGTATTATAGCAAGACCTCAATATTGTTTATTCTGAACCCCTCAATTATGTTCATTTACAAGGTACAGAAATCAAATATTCTAATCTGAATGGTTTGCTCACTCATGACAAGAACTTAGAAGCCTTGGTGCTGATTGGCTGATTAGAATAACACACACA
Organism: Haliotis cracherodii; assembly: GCF_022045235.1. NCBI lineage: Eukaryota > Metazoa > Mollusca > Gastropoda > Lepetellida > Haliotidae > Haliotis > Haliotis cracherodii. The sequence goes on from NW_027266272.1 coordinate 18,269,140, forward strand.
CACACACACCCCCACCCCCACCCCCCCACCCCCACCTGGGCACCCTATTTAGTGGTTCTCTGATCTCCGTGCCGCAAGGTATCCTAGTAGAGTAAAACAAGAGTTGTCGAAGCATCATTGGTACGATTGCCATTTAGCCCGCTATTTTAGCTAAAAAAATAATAGTCTTGGTTCTCAGGCAGCGCCTGCATCATCATAAAGTTTCAGGTTTATTTCCATTTTGCCAAAAATAAAAAAGTGATAACACTTAAAAACAGTGGGTTCCAATATAGCACACAGTTACTTCCCTTTACATGTGCTCTGCTTAATGCGCATCTCGTGTTATGGTAATGGCGGCAATAGGAGTTTGTATGCTTGTGTATGTTGGGAGGTCCTTTCCCAGTTGATGGTACACAACTGTGTATTTGTTTACATACTAGTTTGAACAAGCCAAAAAAGAACAAAAAACAACTGCCCGCCCACACTATGTTTTCAAAAATCATTGCCTGAAAAACAATTCTTTTATTTTTCGATGCCTTAAGGGGCTACCTTATTGTATTGTGAAAGTGCAAACTTTTCCCCAAAAAAACAGCTGTTTAGAAGTGGGTGCACATAATACAATGAGTTGTTTTTTTGTTTTTTCCCCCAACACAGTGACACTGGAAATACCAAATCTGTACCGAAGTTTGCAACTTAATCCCGTACCCTGACTGGTTTCAGAATGTGTTCACTGTGTATCTGGACTAAAGTTTGTAATCTATTTCATTAATTGTATTCAAAATGTCATTCAAAATTGATTACATTAATTGCACCTGAGGCAAGATGAAAATATATTTATTGCACATAATACTTGAAAAATATGTTTTTCCAAAATACTCCCATCCCCTGGAGCAGTGTTTGATAAATGAATTTGCCAGGCTGCCATTCAACCCAAAGACTTTAGAAGCTGCAGGACCTGGCTAAACTCTTCAGGACCTCATTTAAAATAACTGCAGCTTGTTGTGACAAATAAATTGACACCTAAATTCACTGCAGGCTATATGTATTAGGGCTGGGACTAGTCCAAATTTACTACCCGGGTACCCGCCCCCCTATTACCCTACCCTACCCGGGTACCCACTGTAGGTCTCAAGAGATGTTTCAAACTGTCCGTTTGGTAACTTTTTTTAGCATAGCCCTGTTCCAGATAATTTTAGCCATTTGACAATATATCACGTGAATAACCAGGGGTCAGGGTAGTCCTGTAGGTACCCCGGACCTACTCAGTACCCACCCGACCCGGGTACCCGAGTTACCCGTCCCAGCCCTAATATGGATCCATTCAAATTTGAAACTACAGTCCCAACACGAGATCTATCTGCTATGGGCTTACCGGTAGGCTCTTATGTCGAACACTGCAGTAGAGGGGGGTGTGCATTATGCTTGGGTATGCACTGTACTCCAGAAAATATGGCAATCATGTGATCTGCAATAAAATGCCTTGTTTGTGGTATTCAGGTGGGTGTGCGAGCGCTGGAGACAGGCGTGTGGGGCGCCTACTATAACGTGAAGACTAACCTGAAGGACATCAAGGATGAGGCATTCAGAGAAAAGGTACAACTGCAGTTCTTCATTGGAGGCGATTTAGAAGAACATCGTATCAGAGAATGGTTTGGGGAGGGTGTTTTGGAAGAGGTATTTTCCACTCTCAAGGAAACTGATTGAGAATCTCACTGAGTGTCTTTTGATATCAGAATAGGAACACGATTTCATCCATGTTAGGACTCTTAGGTTTAGAATTTGCCGAGGCATTTTGAACCTTTTCGTCAAGTGTTGATATGATTCTTAGCTCAGAGCAGCCATATTGAAAAACTTGTTTTGGGCCATTTATTCAGCCAAGTTTTCTTCAACATGTGATGAAGTTTGGTGTATGTTTTGTAAGTAGCAGGCCGTATGACATGTGGGCTGTTTTTCACAATATTTTAAATTTTGACCTTACTTTGACTTTTCTGTTATTGACCTACCTCTTGAAATCAAGATGCATAGTTGGGTCTTGTTTTCCTGTTTTTAGTTCATGGTCGTCAGTTTTTATGCAATAATATTTGTCAACATTTGAAAGTGGCGTCTTTGTTGACATCATAAACTGTTGACTACCATATATGACTGTAGATAAGCTGGTCTCATAGATAAGCTGAGGCATTAACTTGGTCCTTGAAATCTGTATCAAAATGTTATGTGCGGTAGATAAGCCGGACCATCAACCTAAAACTATGTCTCGTCATAATCTTTCATCGGAAATAGAATAGCAACAAGTCCGTAGTGAATTACGCCAGTTAATCGTGTCCTTACACCATCAGTAATAAAAAGTGTTAAATGGTATATCTGGACTCATGTTTGTAATCTACGTAACCTATTTCATTTATTTTTATCAAACTTTCAATCAATGATATTTACGTTAATTTCGGTGTCCATCCGGTACTTACAACTTCCGTTTGCCCCGTTCCGTAAGGTCCCGGACTCACTGTTATGAAGTTGAAATGGTAAGTCATCATGTCTAGTGATGTTTAATCGCAAATTTCACATTTTCATTGACAAAGTTTGTTATAGCGTTGTTCATTCACCTGAAGCGATATGATGTAGTTTTTTTACCACCGGAAAAATAGTTTGATGAAAGTGTAACCCGTACATAAGCTGACCCCATTTCTACAGAATCTTTTTCTGGTCCTCAAAATTCGGCTTATCTACAGTCATATACGGTACATACCCAGGGAGACCGCCTCCGTGGTCTAGTTGTAGAGCGTCCGCCCGGGGAAGGTCCGAGGTTCGATCCCCCACCGCGTCATACCAAAAGACGTTAAAAGATGGTACTTGTTGTTACCCTGTCTGGCGCTCGGCATTAAGGGGCTAAAACAAGGACTGGTCGGCTCGGAGTCAGTATACTGTGTCTGAGTGGGGTATTCATGTTAAACTGAGGTATGGTATCTCAGTGAGGTAGCACTATAAATTGGCATCAGTCCGGACTAGTACAAGCAGCCACACAAACACACACATGTACATGCACGTCGCTATATAAGTGCAATAATCTTGGACGCGACGTTAAACCCCATTTCACCTCACCTCACATACCCAGGGATGTGTTGTGGCACTGTTTTATAAAAAACAAACTGTTCTATTTTTCAGACTGAGAGTGAAATCAATGAAGCAGTGAAGACAGCCCAGACAGGCTGTGCCGACATTCTCAAGATTCTAGAAGAACGAGAATAGGAAAATCAGTCACAGAATAGACACACCAAACTTTATGAAATAGCTATCAGTTTCCACAATAGTGATATATTCAGGCAGTATTTCAAACTGTTGGCGCTGCATGCAGGAAGTCAACAGTACAGGAAGGTTCATCAGTATTAGTAAGACATGACAAGCAGGACTGTAGCGCTACATCGTCATGTCACCCATGTAGTCCATGATACACGAGAATAGGGGCCCATTCCTCAAAGCAATTGTAGCTCTAAGGTGTGTATAACTCCCATGGGGTGGTCGGGTAGCCTAGTGGTTAAAGCGTTCGCTCGTCACGCCGAAGACCCGGGTTCGATCCCGACATGGGTACAATGTGTGAAGCCCATTTCTGGTGTCCCCCGCCGTGATATTGCTGGAATATTGCTAAAAGCGGCGTATAACCATACTCACTCACTCATTTGTAACTCCCATACTTTAACATAGGCATACGACTGTTGTACTTCTACAATCGCTTTGTGGAACGTACCCTAACCACTTCAACCAAGTCATCTTTGCAGTACTGCTGTTTTAAGGGTGTCTGCTGGTCAGTATTAAAAATGTTTAATTTTTTTTCTAAGCTACAGTAAACTATGTTTATAACAAACTCCAAGGGACCAGTAATTTTAGTTCGTTATAACCAGAGTTTGTTATGAGCATTTCGACTGAATTTCCTCACTTTTGTCAGCGCGTTTTAAAGACAGAATATATCCACTTCAAAGGCTACAGCCCAATCACATTTTTACTATTGTTAATTGGGGAAGTAAAACGAAGACAAGGTGCAAGTATTTGATCCAGATAATCACTTGCTTTCAAATTGTTTACTGACATTTTGAAAAGTCGCATGTGGCCGCGGATGTTTTGATAGGCTGATTAGTGACACACGAGCAGCTCAGAGATAAACAGTTCATTATTAACATAAACATTGTCGTTCACAGAGTACACGTGGGTCCACAAAGTGAGTTCGCTACATCAGTTATTTACGTTATAACCATGTTCGTTATATCCATCAATTTTATGTCATAAAATAAGCAGATCTGTCGGTTCATTATAAGTGTGTTCACTATAAACATAGTGTACTGTATTTATTTCTAAAATCTCTATTTTGTCTAATTGGCCAAATAAAAAGAGAAGGGTTGGTGTGCTTCTTATTCTGCTAGGTGCAATCGCCATCCAAATTACTGTTCAAATTTTGAATCAAGAACTTTGTCAAAATATTTTTTTAACATGGCCTGGAAAGGAAATCGCCATTTTGAAACTACGGCCATAAAGTTTGAGAAAGCTGCTTCCTGATTGGCTAATGTTGACTTCCTGTTACACATTACATTGGTTGGTCAAAGTTCGTGAAAGGTAGTTCTAACGAGCAGTAATGGGATGTCCTCTCATCTTTGTGTAGCAGAAGCAAGCATGAGGATCAGATTTTAATAAGATTGGGTGCAGTTGTTAGCTATTGTGTCAAATTCACACTTTACTACTGGGGATATGGGAAGTCATTTAATGTTTTAATAGATTCACATTAAAGTAAATAGTATTTACCGTATTCGACGTAATAAGCGCCCCGCTCTAATAAGCGCCCACGGCGATATTTTCTAATATATTGGCTAGTGAAAATCCCAATTAGCACCCCTTCCGATTGATCAATGTACACATGACTTATTTATTCGTGTATAATACGTATGTTATATGCATTCTTAATTATGGGAAATTATATTCTGGAAAAAATATATATCTGTCGTATATAAACATTTCAGGCTGTCAGCATAAACTTCGAAATTTACGATCTTTCAACTCTGTTGTTTTTAACCGAAATAATATTCTAATAAGAGCCCCCTATTTCTAATTTTGAGAGCGTCCAGGGCGCTTATTATGTCGAATACGGTAATAGCATTTAAGTTTTAGAATGTTTTAACCAAGTGAGATAGTTCTCCCATGCTTGAAGTCATACACAATGTGTAAGTGGGAATTAATGCTCTTTTTGTTTAAATAATTGTTTAATGATTTGAATTTTAGTTTACCATTCTTGGCTTCACTGCTTAACATCAGCGATAGATTGACTTACATAATATCAGTGGAACACTCCTGTACACATACCAGCAGATGTCCTTAACAGCAGGGCTTTGATACGATTTATGTATATATTACTGCAAGCGCCATGACACTGTCTCGACACAAGTCCAATACAACTTTGATGATGTCTTAGCAACTGGATCAACAAGGTCACTTTGTATGCAGTTTTACCTGTAGCAGCTTAAGTCTTAAGTTTTAGACCAAATACAGTATTCGCCGTTTTAAGTACCCTTTCCGAAAATTGACAAAAGGCCGCTCTTATTTAAACCATTTGCAACAAGTTAAATTTAATGTCAGAGATTGAGTTGTGGTGAATAAAATTAAATGTGATGAAACTAAAAGTTTTTGATAATAGTTATAAGGAAATTATATTCCCTTTCTACACTACTGTTTCCTGTCAATATCTGTAATATACACAAAATGATGACTGTCATGAAAATTTTTGGTCTGAGTAGGAGCTGATCGTAAAGTTTATTTGCAGATTGGTCTTGAAGTGGGTCAGGGGGCACTTATAGGAGCAGGGCGTTTAATACGGCGAATACTGTAACAAGGTTCAGATCTCGGTTCATGGACTTCAACATTTTCTACCTTTTTCACCTTTTGTATTGCACTCTAGCGTAGCACTGGGTTTAAATCATCTCTTGGTTGTATACCAAGGAGCTCGTCCAACCTGATCAGATTACACTTGTCAATCCTGAAATTCACAAAATATTTTTGAATTTCAAATCTGGAGTGATCAAAATCCAGTGTTAATGTACAAATTAGTCTAAAAAGGCGTTATAATGCAGCAGCATGTTTATGAAGAATTGATAGGGCAGTAAATTCTGAGGTCCTCCCACTTATCAGATGTTTTGGTGTAGTGAACTGGATACCCCTTGAACTCAGTGCAACACATCAGTCTGATATGACATGTATATCCTGGTTTGTATAGCAGACGTTATGTTTATTAGGAGCAATATTACATCTAAAGAATGGTTTATATTCCACATGGGGATTACCCCACAAACATCACCACCCTAGTCAATGGTTTCAAGTTTTAAATGTCTGTTATTGTTGAAAATGACTGTTAAGGATAGGTGTGATTTGATTTCATGATCTCGTGATTTCATGTGAGGTTCAGGAGGTGCAGGGAGGAGATGTGACTCTGGTGACATTTATTACACACCTGGAGAATCATGCCTTGTCTCATGGCGTTTACTGTTTGTCAAACTCACATGACCTTTGGAAATCATCCATTATCTGTGGTTGGTCCTGGCGAACACTGACTCCTCCATTGGATTAAAAAGACAAATCTGGTATGACTGAATGGTTGAAATGGATTAAATTTTTAAGTGTTTTATAGCAAAAATGAATTTCATCAACTTGCAGCTTGAACTGCTGCAAAAGTATGCTGATTTAAAATGCTTTAGTTTGATTTCGGTTGAAATCCGTAATTAATCAAAACAATATGCACTTTCGCATTTAATCACATCCGATAAATCATTATTTCTCTATTTTTCGTACGGCACATCCAAATAGCACATTGTATGGATGGAGCACACAAGAAATCTTCACTACCATGGAGTACTGTCTGTGGAAGACCTGTCAAGGTACCATATACACCATATGATCATAGGGTAATTTCTCACTGGATATAGGCCTTAAGCTGGGCTTGTTATATGTCATCCACTACTCTCATTGAATATGTAAAGAAAAATTACTTATTGATGAAACAAATACACCCCATAAATCAATGTACCGTATTCAACGTAATAAAGGCCCAGCTCTAATAAGCGCTCACGGCGACATTTGCTAATATATTGGCAAGTGAACAATCCCAATTAGCACCCCTTCCGATTGATCAATGTACACAAAACTTATTTATTCGTGTATAATACGCACTCATGTGTTATATGCACCCTTAATTACGGGCAATTAAATTCTGGAAAAATATATCTGACCTATATAAACAGTCAGGTCAAATTTATCTTTCAACTCTGTTTTTTCCACCAAAATAATATTCTAATAAGAGCCCCCTTTTTCTAATTTTGAGAGTGCCCTGGGCGCTTATTACGTCGAATACGGTATTAGTATTGATTGTGAGGTAGATCTACTGTTTAGGCATATTATCCTTGCATAGGAATAAGTAAAAATCAGAGCTTCAGGCTAACAGTTATAAATGAAGTTTTAATCAAGGTCAAGTTTGTTAAAACAGCTTGTCAAGATTATGGTTTCTATAACCAGAGTATTTTGGAAAAAGGTTTTAATATTAAGTTAAAATGTGGTTAATCTAATTCTATAAGGTTCTGGGTTGAAATATGAAATGGACATGAGAGGGGTGATTGTACTGGGTGAGGCATCGACCTACAAGGTCAAAAGGTTAAGGTCGAGGTCAAAAGGTTAATGATTCTATTTCTCTTAGTGACAACTTCTCACCAGCAAAGGGGAATTAGCAGGATCTGGTCTTGTAATATAAGTGCCAGAAATCAAATGAAAAGACGGAATAGATAATCAGCCTTGAAGTGACCAAATGTTGTATGAATTATTGCTTGATTTGAATCTGATTAAGGATCTCTACGTAAATAGAATTTATAATATTTTCTCATTTGTATGATACATATGTACAGGTAATCATTCCAGGAAGCCATTGTTTGCTTTTTGTTGGTTTACAAAATGTTTGGCCTAAACTTCTATGTAGGTGGTACGAAAAAACAGATTTTCAACTTCCAGATTAGTACTGTTACTAATGAATGAAAAACGAACGTATGTCACGCCATCAGGAAAGTATGTTTGTGAAACAATACAGTGAGTTAATGGATTGGTTGTTTTGTGTGAAAACAAATATATATTTTTTTGTCATATTGTTCACCATTTCTTACAAACTGTAGTAAAAAAACGTGTTATTTTTTTTATTTCCCCTAATTGTAAAACAGTCGACCCATTTCAAACATCATTATATTTGTTTTTTAATTTCATTTTTTTTATGATTTGGTTTTATAAACCAACTAAAATATAAAAAGGCCTTAGAGTTTGCTCCCCTGAAAACTCTCTTTGTTGTACGTGGAAACAGAAGTCCTGACTCGATCACTGCATCACAAGATCATCTTTTGAAGCCTCCAAGTATCTGTACTTGCAGGACTTTGCATATGTTACGCTATCAATATTATCGATAAATAATAATATGAAAAATAACTGATAATTTATTCATTGTGTGCCAGAATTACATACAGTGTTTGTGTGTATGATCATTCTTGTTTTCCTGAAGGATGCTATGTATACCTGTGTGCGAGTTTCTTGACCTACTTAGACTAGCAACACTAGAATAGTTTAGAATATGCTTCAAACAAATTCAGAAATATACTTAAAGGACTGTTGAATTTGTTTGACTTATTAATGATTGTTGGTACAGGGATAGAGATTAACAAAGATAACTCCAAGCTAAAATAGTGACAGCTTCCTGGAACAGCCCCTAAAATGTTCAAAGTTCTACCAGCCCTTAGGATTCCTTGAACAGTATTGGAATTGGTTTGAGATAAGGCTTAAAAAATGAAAAGAATTGGTTCTCAGGCAATGGCTTTTGAAAATATAGTGCGGGCGGACGGGCGGTCTGTTCTGTTGTTCTGTTGTTGTTGTTCAAACTAGTGTGAAACCAAATAGACAGTTGTATAACCAAATACAATCAACTTGGGAAAGGGCCTTCCTACATAAATCTATTCCTTGATGAGTAAATTACTGGCATACAGTATTTGACTACCGTTGGACTTTGAATATTTAAGGATTTTTTAGGGGTTTTTTGGGTGAAAAATGGAAATAATAACGAGACCTGCGGTGAACTTTATGATGATGGAGGCAGCGCCTGAGAACCAAGACTATTATTTTTTTTTAGCCGAACTGGATAGTGTTAATTTCTATCCCTGGTCTTAACACCATACTGTGATAGCGGAATCAGTACGTTGTAGTGTCCTGATACCAGTAGGCATGTTTAGCCCTGTTGTGTTTCCATAGTATTAGCTTGATAGCTTGAGTATTACACTGTAGAAGTCAGGGAAAATGTGCATCTTAAGTCCTGCATAAAGTGTGACTGTTCACCTGTTTTGTATGCTTTAAGAGTGAGTATTTTTCAAAGTGTTTATGCTATAACTGCTGTGTTTGATTCATCTTTGTGCTTATGACTGACAAATTAGCATTTAGACATTATGTTGTGTCATATTTTGTCCATGGTATTGAAACTGAAATGTGTCTCCTAGAATATTCTCATTGACAGTGTAGCCTTGGGCAGTCTCTCTAGTAGGGCTGGTATGGGTAACTTGGGTACTTGGGTCGGGTAGGTCCTGAGCTGGACCCGGGGTACCCACAGGACTACCCAGACCCGTGGTTAGTCACGTGATATATTGTTTGCGTAAAAATAAAGCTTCAATCAACTTCAGTGTACGCATGATCTGATCGTTCAATACATGTATGTTTAAATAATTTTGGCCATGGCTGCAGTAAAACAATTCCCAATCAGACATTTTGTACCCATCTCTTGAAACCTGCAGTGGGTACCCGGGTAGGGTTGGGTTATAGGGGGTCGGGTACCCGGGTAGTAAATTTGGACTCGTCCCAGCCCTACTGTCTAGTTTCATTATGACGTATGGATTAGATATGGAATTACACCAGAGTAAAAACTATCATTAATCAATCTTGGAAGCTTTAATTCATGTTGTCAATGACATTGATATTGTTTCTTATCAATAAAGGTAGCCTAATTTCCATGGAGGACTATGAAAAATATATTAACACATTAGAAATATGTTCAGATAATCGCACAGTCTGGATGTATTGGTTGAGGAATGTATAGGTTGTAAGTTCATAATATTTCACATAATATATGCTACAAGCAGTCTGTTGAATCAAAAAGAAATCTCTAAGTGACCAGGTAAATCTACTTATCCAGAATTCTATGTGTCATGCAAGTTGTGATCCAAGCTTTTTTTTAAAAACACGTTATCATAGGATCTCATTGATACACAGTTGTCAGGTAAACATAAGTAAACATAAATAAAGAGGTGTAGCTTTACAGAGGAGGGGTGTGTCCATTTGGCAGATAGGACTGTACACAAGTGTCTCAATAATACAAACGTGTTTGTTTTATGACATTGGTCTATATATTATTTTAAGGAATAAACAAACATGACCAAACATCCAACGTACCTTCTTTTCCTTAAAGGTTTCTTTTCATCAAGAATAAAATAAGAAATCACAAGTTATCCTTTTTTTGATGTTATGCCAACAATTTGTAGTTCTACAACTGTATGTTGAATTTGTCTAAATCTAGCAATTCATACAGGTACGTGTTGAAGACCAAGACAGCATCGGCTGTGTTAACTGACATGCCTGGGAGGCAGGGAACACTTGTCAGTGGTTGAGAAATATCGCTGACATAATAACGGTATGATAGGGATCAATGGAGTACACTATTTGTAGAATTTTATTATTAGTCTCATTGTATGGTATTTTCAGATTGTATGTACACCTTATAACTGATTCTTATAATTTGAAAACAATTATGATTTATGTTTTGATGTCTTACTTGTGTTTTTTGTGTTTTGTATTATTTGAGGGGTTTCTTAGTTGATCATAAGCCTTCAACAATGAAACAATGTTTTTGTCCAAAACCTGGTGAATTCAGTTCTTCATTTTATTGTGAAGGAACTTGACAGTCAAAATTTCATTATATTTTTAAAAATTCCTTGAAATGCTTTCATGTTCCTTTTTATGGCTGCTTTTACGAGAGTATAATGTGTATTATAAGATGACATATGTATATAGGACATTGGGTTTTAATATGCATAAAGCGCTAACGTTTTTTAATGTTTGTTTCTAATATATTATCCTTATTTATGAAGATTAACAACTTAACCATCAGTACCTCTGTGTAATCATTCCATTTATGTTTGGGAGGGATCTGATATGTGACAGTAAGTAAGAGAAGCAAAGATGTCATTTTGAGTTTTGTTTTAACCCTTAAGATAACTAGTTAATCTGTGCATAGCAAGCAGGCAATAAATCTTATGGTCGATAATTATGTTTTGAATAGCCCATCAAGTGGCAATAGTGACTTGTTTATGAAGGAAAATTTGCTTAAAATATATTAATAATTTGTAAGTGTGAAATGTGATAAAATGGCACCTCCTTTTGAATTAAGATAAAAGAAAACCTGACATTAATCTAATTTCGTTTGTGAAGAGTTTTGGCAACATTTTTTGAAACTCACGCACTAACCCTAACGGCAGTGGAGTGGCCTTGTAGTTAAAGTGTTCACTCGTCATGCTGAAGGCCCGGGTTTGATTCTCCACATGGGTACAATGTGGGAAGTCCATATCTGGTGTCTCACACCATGATTTTGATGGAATATTGCTAAAAGTGGCATAAAACCATACTCACTCACTCACTCACTCACAGACTGTGACATTGTTTGATCTCATTTCCCCATATCCTCGAGGCATTTATTCCCTTGAAGGATTTATGCTGAGTGAAGATAACACTTTATTAATCAAGATATGTTTTTCAAGGTGCTACTTAAGAATATTTATTTTACAATAAACACAGATTTACACAGAATGCACACCGGTTTTTATGTTTATTACTCCATAAACACAAAATATGTTCAAGTCAGTTCTTACTGAACTACAATGGAACCAACATATCAAAGAAACAGACATACATACTTTTTTTCTAGTCATTTGTTCATTTTTATGGATTTTGAATTAAAAGAATCAAGTGTATTATCAAAATAATCATGGATCGGAATATACGATAAGGACCTTAGTAACTTTAAATCATTTTCTATGAAATGTGATACATTTATTTTGATTGTTAGTTTTACTGATTCATCACCGTGTTGGATAGAAGGAAGAATTACTGTCACCTGTAACATATCGTAGTGATATATCTGGTCATTGTTTATATTAGTTTCCTAGAAGATATGTTTGTTAAAACATAATGAAATGGTGAAACAGTCCTTACATGAGGAATTTATCTAGGATTGATCAAGGATTATCTAGGATTTACCACGGATTATCTAGGATTTATTAAGGATTATCTAAGATTTATCTAGAATTTATCAAGAATTATGCAGGATTTATCTGGGATTCATGTAGGATTTATCAAAGATTATCTAGGATGTATCTGGGATTTATCTTTGATTTATTAGGGATTTATCAAGGATTATTTAGGATTTATCAAAGATTATCTAGGATTTATCAAGGATTATCTAGGAATTATCTAGAATTTATCTAGGATTTATTAAGGATTATCTAGGATTTATCAAGGATTTATTAAGGATTATCTAGGATTTATCAAGGATTATCAAGGATTTATCTGAGATTTTAAACTAAGTGCCTATGCTGGCAAAATTGGGGGAAATATTTGTTTTCGTCCCAAATTTGGAATATTTTTAAGGTTCTTATATTCTTGCATTCATAGTATTCTAACAATGAATTTATGTTAAATCTGAATATTTTTAAAGCAGGGTAAAGCCATACTCATTCACTTAATGTCCTAACTATTGATAAAAAGCACTTCTATATCATAAGTACTTAATGTTGTTTTCTTATAAAATACTGTGCAGTGTCTAAGAACAGAAAACCTAACAGAGTAGCTTTATTTCAACTATCATTAGTTATTCTCATATAGCTTCATACACCAAATATTATATCTGTGTTTTGTTTAATAAGCATGTGTCAATTGTTTTATTTCCCAGCTTTAATATCATATATGTGCATGAGTGTAACATTGATATAACAGAGAGACACACCTCTTTGTTGTGCTGTAGAGAAGGCAACTTTTCCACGTGATTCACATCACCAGAGGGCTTTTTATATAAACTAAATCTTTCTCAGTACCCTTCAAATACTGATGCCTGTCCATGATTTGTATATAGCTGCACTCGGTGCCTTCCTATCAGATCTCACGATTTATGTTCTCACCTTATTAGGTAACCGTGCTCTCTCATAATACTATGCTGAACAAAATATGTTAGGGATCGTGAATATTTTTGGAGATATCTTTATGAAATTGCGTGCAACGTCTTCACTACAAAATATTTTCCCCCAACATATGACCCCTGACGTTTTTGTTCAGTATACAATATGTACATACATGAATATCTGTACTGTTATTTCATGCAGGGGCTTGCTTGTTATGTGGCTCTCTCAAACATCTCAGTTAGACATTTTGATCCCACAAACACAGGTATTTATCATTTGGACAGTACCGAAAAATGAGTGCATGTATACTGCTCTACATTTGGTAAGGATAGTCAGCAATGTCAGAGTGTTATAATGACAACAACTTATTATTGAATTGTGTACTTATGTTTATTTAACTTACAATGAAACTTATTATGCTTGAATACTACCCACATGACAACTTATCCAAGCAATCGGTCACATTCAGACACGATACCTAACTCCTTGTTACAATCATTAATTATATTCCTGAAACTATTGGTTCTTTCCAAAGACATTTATTGTGAAGAAAGAAATCTTATTCCTTTCCACCAGGAAAAGTACATATACCCTATTCGACGTAATAAGCGCCCACAGTGATATTTGCTGATATATTGGCTAGTGAACAATCCCAATTAACACCCCTTCCGATTGATCAATGTACACAAGACTTATTTATCGTGTATAATATGCACTCGTGTGTTATATGCACATCCATTATGGGCAATTAAATTCTGGAAAAATATATCTGTCGTGTATAAAACGCACAGACTTTTCTTTTGTATCATTTTTTTCTGGGGTTTTTTTTCCACCAAAATTTTATTCTAATAAGAGCCCCCAATTTCTAATTTTGAGAGCTCCTTGGGCGCTTACGTTGAATGCGGTACTTGTCTTTCCTTTGAAACAACTGGGGTATCACTTTACCTGCAACCCTAAATGTTTTTTCACATGTGGTGCAAGTGAAGTAACAAATCATTGAAACATATTTTATACTATCACAATGCTAATTATTGACCTACCTACCTATATTTACCTAAGGACAAGTAATTTGAATTGTTTTTGGCGAGGAGCTTATAAATTATGTAAAGTGTGGATTTTGAATTTGATTAATTATTTAAAAAGTCCAGTTCATTATCTTAAACAAAAACACACAGGGTCGTTAGAAAGAATATATTAAAAAAAAACCAAAAAAAAACCCCTCTATTTTTAAGTGATATCAAAATGGTAGGGTCGATATGGTAGAATGAATGAATGAATTAAAATGTACTGTCTGAAATGTTTGTTTGAACGACACATGACACAGTCATCTTCAATCTCATATCAGTAGTCACTGTATTTTAGTTTTATTACGGTAACATGTTGACACTGGATTCATATAACAAAGTCATGCCAGGGGCATCGTAATATCATCAAATGCTGACACTAACAAACCAGGCACGAGTTTTTATGTTGTTTGGATCAATGATTGTCATTGTACAGGGTCAGGTGATCTGTCGATCCAATCAAGAGCAAGAATCATTTGACCAATCAAAACAGCTCAATGAATACTGTGATGATAATATATTTCAGGCACCATTTGCCCATTTGTTATCTGAATGAAAATTTATTATTGATTTTTGCTGAATTTTATATGATGATGCTTTTTGTTAACAAATAAAGTTACACTATAGTTGCTTTAACTTACCTCTCATGTTTCTTTTGTACTGCTTGTAAGTGTCCCTCTGGGGATATACATAGCAGATTGGTTGGTTGGTTGGTTGGTTTGTTGTTTAACGCCGCATTCAGCAATATTCCACCTATATGACGGCGGTCTGACAATAATCGAGTCTTGGCCAGACAATCCAGTGATTGAAATCATGAGCATCGATCCACGCAATTGGGATCGATGACATGCATCAACCAAGTCAGCGAGCCTGACCACCCGATCCCGTTAGTCGCCTTTTACGACAAGCATAGTCACCTTTTACCGCAATCATGGATTGCTGAAGACCTATTCTACCCCGGAATCGTCACGGGTCTATCCATAGAAGAACTGGGTCGTGTTCCACAAAGTGATCGTAGTGCTACGACCATCGTAATCTATGTACGGAAGTTACTACAAGGGTTACGCTATTTTTCAGGGCATTATCATTTGCAAAATCCCGAGTTCTTCCATAACTGCCCGACGAAGGAGTGCAGTTGAAAAGACCGAAGGTTTCTGCAAATGATAATGCCCTGCCCGGGTCGGGGGTATTAGTGAGCCACGCTCACTTTTGCACTTGTTAAAAATGGATAGAATTGGTTATCAAATAAAACTTAACAGCAATATCGGTTTTGAAACATTTACTGCGATCAACACACAACGAATGTCATTGCCAAACTTTTACAAACATGGAAACGTCATAGAACAAACTAGATGACGTCAAAAGCTGACTCCCTATGACGTCACCAACAATGGGCGTGATAATGGCCGGTCGTCAAGCAACATAATGGCATTATCAAGTTACAGTGGCACGCTCATTTCTGATAACATGCGGGCGGTTTAACGATAATTCTATCAATTTTAGCTCTAAATATAGAATACTAAACGAGTTCCCGTGTAATACCAATTTTATGAAACGAGTGAATAGTTCTGGTATTTGACGAGCGAAAGCCATTTATACTTTTTTTTTAGAATTTCACTGTCGCGTATGAATAGGCAGACACCTACACGATCCACAAAGTAGTCCAATTGAGTTTAACAGAATAATACTTCAAACACGTAAAACGTTGATACATATTGATTTAATTACATACAACGGCCCACCTTTAGAATTCAGGAGGCGTTCCACAATGTTATCGTAGCTCCATACTTTGACAGAAACTTACGACAGTCGTTGCGCTACAGTGAGGTCGCCTTGTGGAACGGGGTCCTGCACCACAAAGTTTACAACACGTCACAGTACCCGATGACGTAATTAGTGGAATTTTGTTGCAAGATCCATCGGCGAAACAATGCAATGTGACGTCAGCCCAGCAGCAAGGTTGCTGGGGTCATCGAGTGTGCATAAGTTCCTCTTAGTGATCTATCATGTCGTGGAATAAGACTAAAGAGATCCTGAGAGCTTTCAATGTTTGTTAATGGGACTTGTTCCCGCAGTTCATTATCACGCGCTTTGGTATTACACAGTGTGTGATACAGATGTATGTTTATTAAACAGTTGATCTCTCCATGGGCATGTAATAATATCGTTTAAGCTCTGCGACAATCACGAGTCTATGTTAATGTTAATGTAATGTTAATGTACGATCGTCTTTGCTCTGCGACTGTCGTTAGTCTTTGTTACAGTATGGGTGTTACGATCGTCTTTGCTCTGCGACTGTCGTTAGTCTTTGTTACAGTATGGGTGTTACGATCGTCTTTGCTCTGCGACTGTCGTTAGTCTTTGTTACAGTATGGGTGTTACGATCGTCTTTGCTCTGCGACTGTCGTTAGTCTATGTTACAGTATGGGTGTTACGATCGTCTTTGCTCTGCGACTGTCGTTAGTCTTTGTTACAGTATGAGTGTTACGATCGTCCTTGCTCTGCGACTGTCGTTAGTCTATGTTACAGTATGGGTGTTAAGAACCCCATAGGTGCGACTGTTGGATTTTCTGGCACTTATTAAAAGAAATACGGTATAACGTCTGTGGTCAGCTACCAACAGGAGCGTAAACTCGAAGTCAACTGAAGCGACGATGCAATGAATATCCATGCGAGACTGGCTCGAGAAGGATAATATTCTTTACGTCATCCGCGAGCAAATTATATGTTGTTTCTTTGATTGTTGTTTAATATATTCCAGTTATAAGACGACGGTCTGTGAATAATTGAGTCTGGACAAGACATTCCAGTGATTGACATCATGAGCATCGATCTATGCAATTGGAATACAATGACATGCATCAACCAAGTCAGCGAGTCTGACCACCCGATCCCGTTAGTCGCCTTGCAAGCATGGGTTGCTGAAGACCTATTGTACCCGGATCTTCACGGGTCGATATATGTACATGTAGATGCTCCGAAAGGTTACAATAATATCTGCATTCTTACCCTTTAATTCGCCGCCTCTTACGGCAAGCATGGGTTGTTGAAGATCTATGCTCTACCCGGACCTTGACGGGTCACAAATTATATGTAATATAGTCCAGTGGGTATATAGAATCTCCCTATAATTTTAACCAAGTATATATTCATTATAACATATTTAATGTTGCAATTAGGTGGGGATTCGTGTTGGAATTGGTCCCCAGCAAACTCAGCTTGTCGGAAGAGGCGACTTTATACATGGGGTAGTCAGGTTTCGTTGATTGTGTCACCCCGACGGTGTGGATAGTCGCTCATAATATCTATCGTTGGTTTTCCTGGTCTGGACTTGATTATTTACAGGCCGCTGTCATAAACCTGGAATATTGATAAGTGCAGCGTTAAAGAAAGAAAGAAACAAACACACTAACACAGTAATTACTTCCAGGTTTAATAAAAGTTTACGAAATAATTCAAGCAATGTTCTAAAAATACCATCTTAAATGTAAACAGACGCAGGTAACGGATTTCACGTGTCAATTTAATTGTTGACAGGTGAGGTGTAACAATAGTCAACACAGCATGTGAAGATATTTCATCTCCCAAGCCATCAATCAAACTGTTGATGAGAAAATTAATTTTACTTACATGTACCACGGACCTACAAGTCCGTGCATGTACGGAACGCGCAGATGTCAATTTACGTATTTCTTTGCGTTTGTTATGACTTTAGGTATACCATTGCGAAACAACTGCTCTTTCTCTTCGTGGATTCATCGTGATTGAGAAGACCGGGATTGCCGCAATTAGATAATTATCATAAAATGAAATCGTGCCGGATATTGAATCATACTCATTACTTTAATGATCACTGGTAGCTTATTCGCGATGTTTTGGCCAACGAAATGCTTTATTTATCAAACCTTGTTTTTAAAACTTAAACCGACCGGTTTAACACCGCACTCAGCAATATTCCAGCTATATGCCGGCGGTCCGTAAATGATCGAGTCTGGACCAGACAATCCAGTGATTGATATCATGAGCATCGATCCACGCAATTGGGATCAATGACATGCATCAACCAAGTCAGCGAGCCTGACCACCCGATCCCGTTAGTCGCCAATTACGACAAGCATAGGCGCCTTTTACGGCAAGCATGGGTTGCTGAAGATCTATTCCAGCCTGGATCTTCACCGGTCGATGTATGCACATGTAGGTGTTCCGAAAGGTTACAATGATACATGCATTCTTACCCTTTAATTTCTCTTGTGTTGCTTGGTCAATATACTTAAATGCAGGAGCAATAATAGCAATAATACATATATAACTTTTGGGCAGGGGATACGGGCGGAAGTCTTTGGCATGCTTCGACATGTTGTTTTGTTTGTAATTACAATAAACTACGGTTATAACGAACTCAAAGGGACCACAGATTTTAGTTCGATATAAACGTAGTTCGTGAAAAGCATATATACATGTATAAACAGCATATGGACCAATCTATAAGTTCGTTATATCCATCAGTTCGTTATCAGCGTGTTCGTTATAAACGTAGTTTACTGTAACCTCTATAAAACGACTTTTAGAGAATTCTGGTGTCGACTTGTCACACCGTCCTCTTAATAGTCTTATGAGCAACACGTGTGTCCACGGGAGCGTTGTCAATTTCATCGTCATGGCCTGCACGTGCACAACATGCGTACACCCTCTCTTCCTGTAACACATCAAATATATATACTTCTGTGCACCGACTTCTTGCGTCAAAATGACTCTGATACTGAAGAAACGTCTCTTTATGCTATATAGGTGAGGTTAAATAGGGTTTAACGTCGCGTTTAACATGAATACCCCTACTAGTCCGGACTGATGCCGATTTATAGTGCTAGCTCACTGAGATACCATGCCGCAGTTTAACATGAATACCCCACTCAGACACAGTATACTGACTCCGAGCCGACCAGTCCTTGTTTTAGCCCCTTATTGCCGAGCGCCAGACAGGTTAACAACAAGTACCATCTTTTAACGTCTTTTGGTATGACGCGGTCGGGGTTCGAACCCCGGACCTTCCGCTCTCCGGGCGGACGCTCGACCACTAGACCACGGAGGTGGTCTTATGCTATATAGTCCATGGTGCCGTTGTACAAAGCGATCTTAGCACTAAGGTGATCGTAACTCCCATACCTTAACATAGATGTACGACAGTCGTAGCCCTAAGGTTGTTTTGTACAACGGCACCCTGATCTATAAATAATCACATTAAAAATGGAACATACACCCATGGTCATCGGATCCTGACGCGACAAAGGGACGCGGCCACTCTCAAATGCATCAAAAGCATATTCCTTAGAAAGATCTTTTTATGCTATGAATTATATTCCATATCTACAAAATATTAATGTAAAAAATACAACATCCAGATCATAACGGTGAGGGGGCACATGTGGCCCAGTCGTCTAAGGCGCCACAATTCGCTGTGCAGAGTTGCGTCCCTTTGGCATGCCAGAAACCTATGATTGTGGGTTCGAATCCCGGTTTGCCCCGATTATGTTTCTAGGTTTGTCAGCACCACACCCGTGCTCGTGGGTTTCACCCAAGTGGTAAATGTCTGAGACCTGCATCACTTCGGGCTTTCCTCCCACATTAAGCTGACACGCCTTGATGTAACTGGAATACTGTTAAAAGCGGCGTTAAACATAACTCCCTCACTCACTCATAAGGATGATAAATTAGCATGAATTCAGAAGAAGACTATAAAAGGGGGATTTTTTTAGCTTGCGAAACTTTTAGTTTCATCTTGTACTTCGCAACTGCCCACTGTAAAGACGAGGACGCTGTCCCCTCTGTTGCCGCGTAGGGTTACCGAGCTGACTGTAGTCTGTCAAAGGCGAACTGTTCATTGCCCAGATGATTGACGCCTACCGTATATCTGCTTAATGAGACCCTTCGTTACATATTAACCTGCTTTGTGCAACGACTACACGATTATAACAGACCTGTCAAAAAGAACATCGGGTCTCAGAAACCCGTAATAAAAAAAAAGACAGACAAAAAAACAACAATATCGGGTCCAGGAAAACCAGCGACAAGCACAACATTAACGGGATAAAAACATCAACGCTTGGGCGTTTGCGCGAGGATATTCGGTAAAAGAAAAAGACCTTTCCGCCATATTTACGAGCAGCCTTTCGATTTATCACTGTCAGGCCAACCCCCCTCGTCAGAGCTAAGCTATTGATATCATCGTTGAAAACCCCACCGCTGGCAGAGGTTTAAAAGAAAGAGCAGACGACATTGGATCCGTCATTGTGAATTGTTATCAATCACATGTTTTGACAGTTGCTGAGAAGAGCAATGTACGATATATAAGGCCGCGAGAATTCTACGTCAGTTTGTTCTCAAACGAGAGACCATTAGTGGGGCTGTAGCGGTGGGATTTCAACGTCACCGTCACACTATCAATTCACTTTCAAGATCGTCGACCCCACTGCTGGCTTGCTCCCAGAGATACCAAACTCTTCAAGGACTTAATTTCACGTCGGCGAAGAACTGACGCAAACCTAGCTGAAAATTTCAGTGGACTTTTCTTGGAAGTTTTGTGATTTTAGTGATGTCGTCTGCTTGGGGAATTCTGCTTCTGTTTGTGACCGTCCTTGCTGATCCGTCCAAACTCTTGGATATTGGAATCAACAAACGTGTGGAAAACAGAGTGCGCCTTCCACAACAATGTGCCATTGCAGCAGGGTCATCACGATTCAGCTACAACCCAGTAGCGGATGACGGTGAGTTTGGCGCCTCTTGAAGCAGGAGAAGACTCTCCTTGGTGGGACTCCGGAATCGGATGAAACCGCGTAGCTTGTCCTCAAACGGATGCCTCGAACCATTTCCATGTTCATTACAAATATCTAAATCATTGAGGTGAGGTGAAATTGAGTTTAACGTCGCGTCCAAGATGATTGCACTTATATAGCGACGTGTATGCAGGTGTGTGTGTGTGTCTTCTTGTACTAGTCCCGACTGATGCCGATTTATAGTGCTAGCTCACTGAGATACCATGCCGCAGTTTAACATGAGTACCCCACTCAGACACAGAATACTGACTCCGAGACGACCAGTCCTTGTTTTAGCCCGTTAATGCCGAGCGCCAGACAGGGTAACAACAATTACCATCTTTTAACGTCTTTTGGTATGACGCGGCCGGGGATCGAACCCCGGACCTTTCGCTCTCGGGGCGGACGCTCTACCACTAGCCACGGAGGCGGTCCTAAATCATTGAGACTAAATCATAACCGGGTGCAACCAGTAGGACAGGACATGCTTACCCTTTTCGCCAACAGCTGGTGTCATCACTAATTTACAGTGATCCATTCATATAATTTTCACCTATTTTACCTTTTATGCCCAAAGGAATATGTTTTGTCGGATAATGGAGACTGGTTATTCTCTGGTGTTGCCGTTTAAGATTAATGAATAACTACCAAACAGTGATGATACGCGGTGTTCGGGAAAAGATGAGCTTATCCTGCCCAATTAAAGGAGAATCATATGGTTAAAATGTATGACCCGCTCATGATGTCAATCACTGGATTGTCTGGACCAGAGTCGATTATTTCCAGACCGCCGCAAACAAACAAACAAACATAAAATTTATTTAATGATGTAGCTGCAATATTGCAGACTGTGATGTTAGACAAAATTCACTCACCCTTCATATTACAAAACATGTACAGGGATTTTTTTTGCAGGTCCTTCCAAGTGGCCACTTGCGGCTGACTGTTGTGTGGGCGAATGGCAGTCTCCCATTAATATTGAAATCGCCCAATGTAAATGTAGCCAGTCGCACAGGATAAGGTATACCACGGAACCTGTCGGGCCAATACGAGGGAAGCTATATAACACAGGTAGGTCATTATAAGCTATATAACATAGGTCATTGTAAGCAATATTGCACAGGTAGGTCATTATAAGATATATAACATAGGTCATTTTAAGCAATATTGCACAGGTAGGTCATTATAAGATATATAATACGTGTAGGTCTTTTTAAGCTATAAAACACAGGTAGGTCATTATAAGCTATATAACATAGGTCATTGTAAGCTATTTTGCACAGGAAGGTCATTGTAAGATATATAACACGTGTAGGTCTTTTTAAGCTATAAAACACAGGTAGGTCATTATAAGCTATATAACATAGGTCATTGTAAGCTATATTGCACAGGAAGGTCATTGTAAGATATATAACATGTGAAGGGGTTTATAAGCTATAAAACACAGGTAGGTCATTATAAGCTATATAACATAGGTCATTGTAAGCAATATTGCACAGGTAGGTCATTATAAGATATATAACACGTGTAGGTCTTTTTAAGCTATAAAACACAGGTAGGTCATTATAAGCTATATAACATAGGTCATTGTAAGCAATATTGCACAGGTAGGTCATTGTAAGATATATAACATGTGAAGGGGTTTATAAGCTATATAACACTCTCAGGGGTGTAACTATTGAACAAATGTAAATGACTCGTCCAAATACAGTTGCAACATCTCTAGTTAACAGCCATACATGACAAACGGTCGACATTCAAGATAGACGTATAAAGCACGTGGTGTGATGAGGAACCCTTCTTTTGCAAAATATGTGATTAGCGGGTGCTAATGGTAAAGCACGTCATGCGAACACCTGGTGTCATCGGCCCGTGAAGATCCGGGGTAGAATAGGTCTGCAGCAACCCATGCTTGCCGTAAAGGCGACTTTGCTTGTCGTAAGAGGCGACTAACGAGATCAGGTGGTCAGACTCGCTGACTTGGTTGATGCATGTTATCGATCCCAATTGCGTGGATCGATGCTGATGATGTCAATCACTGGATTGTCTGGTCCAGACTCGATTATTTACAGACAGCCGTCATATAGCTGGAATATAGCTGAGTGTGGCGTTAAATAACAAACAAACAAACCTGGTGTCATCCCTGGTTTTCAGTGATCCATTCATATAATTTTCATCTTTATTTTCCATTTTACGACTAAGGGAATCTGTCTCGGCAGAAAAGGGAGACTGATTATTATTGACCATGTTGATTTTCTGGAATCGATAAATTCAGCATAAACGTTTGGAACAGAATCTTATCATACCTCCATTGGAGAATGATGGGATCTGATTGGTCCACGTGATCTTGATAAAATACTGCGTAACCCACATTGGAAGGTTATACACTTCTCAGATGGGGAATTAATCTCTTATACCCCTCCACGAGCAATACAGACTGCACGTGGATTTCAGAGAGGCAGAATAAATCCATTATACCCCGCATCAAAACAAAAATCCGCACGCTTTTTCCGAGTCAATGGAAGTCACGTGACATAGCAGAAGTAAACCTCAGCTCAAATGAACAGCTGTTTTCTATCAATTTTGAGTTTGTGTTTATTCTTTTTCAATGTCACATTACAACATGTCGGCGAGATAAATTCGGATCCGGCTCGTGGTATAAAACCTAACGCGGGGCGCATAACACCCCAGAAGCCTAAATAATTTTCAAATAAATATTTCAAAGATTGATGGTACCATTTCAACATTTCAAGAAAGCCGGGAAGAGCATTTGTCTTATAGTGCCCTTTCTCTTTGACCGGGAAACTTTTGATACTGCAGAAGCAGTTATGAAAATCTGACTGCAACTAGAAAATACAATGTTATGAAACAAACTTGATATGGACACAGAGTCTTGTGACATGGCTACACGTATAACCAGTATAAGTTTTACAGTCACATCTCTCTTCTCATTACAGGGTATGCGGTGTCTATAGACTTTAGCAACAGTGTATCCCCGGCACTGCTGGGAGTTCCCTATTGGGAGAGTTCAGAGTACGTCCTGGCGCAGCTGCACTTTCACGCGGGTAACGGCACAGGGCATGGCTCAGAGCACGAGGTGGACAGCGTGGGCTACGACGGAGAGGTAGCTGATGCAGCTCATGTCACACCTTATTATATCCTGGACCCACTTGCACAAAGCGAACTTAGCGCTAAGATGATCGTAACTCCCATACTTTAACATAGGCTTACAATAGTCTTAGCGCTAAGATCGGTTTGTGCAAGTGGGCCCTGGTTTACATATTTTAATAGCCAGGCACTAGTTTAATATATATTTTCTTCATGTCGACTAGGAGGTTTTCCGGCCGACCCACTCAATTTATCAAGCTTTTCGTTTTGGTCAATGGAAATATAGAAAGACTGCCGATTGCTAAGTACAGAAACTTGCATATGATGTGAGTTCTCTCAACAGCCGCTTCAGAAAAAGCTGAATTCTACACAAACTTTAATGCCTTAAGATGTTCCATACTTTGATATTTGATAGAAGTTGACATATTTAAACATGACCTTTATACAGTTTACTTGCGTCTCCTGTAGCTTCACTTGGTCCATTACAAGAGGGAGTACGGTAGCGTGGCTGAGGCAGTCAAGCGACATGATGGTCTCGCTGTTGTTGGAATTTTCCTTCAGGTATGTGAGAGTTGATTGATATTTCTGAGCCTCGCGTAAAAAGACTTCGAAATTCTTTAAACTGATTTATCTTTCAATATAGACCCTTTCCGGTACACTGTTGTCAACGATATTGGAGGGATTGTATTCCAGTTTAGAAGATGTCCTTCTCTTGGCTGTCCACATTGTTCTCCACAGCAGCTATGACGTCATCGGTCGAGTCAAAATGGGTTCAGGCAAGAGCTTTCTTTATGTCTGGGAACATATGGAAGTCTCACGGAGCCAGATCAGGAGAATATGGCGATTCCTGAAGGAGTTGAAGCCACACTCATGGATTGTCGCCATGGTTGTGTGTTGTGTAGTAGCACGTTGTCCTGATGGAAGAGCACAGATTTTCTCAGCTCCCCGTCTTTTTTGTCTTAATTTCACCCGTAATTGCCTCAAAGGTACAGCATCTGTGCTCCGGTTATTGCCTGGCCCTTTGTAAGATCGT
This sequence comes from Haliotis cracherodii, assembly GCF_022045235.1. Taxonomy (NCBI): domain Eukaryota; kingdom Metazoa; phylum Mollusca; class Gastropoda; order Lepetellida; family Haliotidae; genus Haliotis; species Haliotis cracherodii. Next base: position 18,294,398 of record NW_027266272.1, read on the forward strand.
TCACAACGATGACACCCGCGGCATCCCAGAACTCGGAGTCCACATCCCTTCCAGCTGATAGACAGTCTTTGCCTTCTTTGGTGGTGGTGACGTCAAACGTTTTGACTGTTTTGATTGTAGTTTGGATTCAGCCTCGAAGTGGTGAATTCAGGTTCCATTCATAGTCTCAAATCTTTGCAAGAACCTTTCTGGATCAGATTCAAACAGAGCTAGATTATCGAGAGATCAAATGTCACAGCTTCGGAGCCCAACGAGCTGATATTTTCAACACTGCAAAATATTCTGTGGAATGTATTACATCATGTAATGTTCACATCTACAAAAATCACAATTAAACAATTCTTTATGTGTGAGGCTCGGGGCGGTCGGGTAGCTTTGTTGTTAAAGCGTTCGCTCGTCATGCCGAACACCCAGGTTCGATTCCCGACATGGGTACAATGTGTGAAGCCCAATTCTGGTGTTCCCCGCCGTGATATTGTTGGAATATTGCAAAAAAGCGGCTAAAATAATGTTTCTGGGTTTGACAAGTCCACACCCAAGCATGTTGGTTTCACCAAAGTGGTAAACGTCATTTCGGGCTATTTCCTTGCACATTAAACTGACACGCCTTGATATAAAATAGTTGAAAGTAGCGTTCTCACTCGCTGACTTTTTTCCCACAGTTGTCTCGCGTGTCCCCAAATGCTGAAATGAACCGTCTCATACGGGTTTGCGGGCTGGCTGGAGGTAAAGGTAAGTGTACACAGTTATTTAATGCTTTTTCCACCTTTGTTTATAGAGGAGACCGCCTCCGTGGTCTAGTGGTAGGGCGTCCGCCCGGAGACCGAAGGTCAAAAGACGTTAAAAGATGGTACTTGTTGTTGCCCTGTCTGGCGCTCGGCACTAAGGGGCTAAAACAAGGATTTGCACGTCGCTGTATATGTGCAATCATCTTGGACCCAATTTCACCTTCACCTGTTTATCAAGGTTATCCAATGGATGTTCATGGAGACAAAACACAATCTAACAAATGTTATATTTGGGATAACACTTTCTTAGTAAAGTACAGATTCTCGTCCTTTTTGGGGTTGAGTCCCATCTGGTAGTGGAATCCCACAGTGCCAGAGCGAGGCACCTAATCACCAGCACACAAAGTCAGCGATCTAACCCACTCAGCCACCGAGGATTCAACAAAATGAAAGTCCGACAAGTGGTAGTCTAGATCACGTACTTTGTGTACCCCTCTGACAAGTGTAAATTTTCACGGCTCTCATGGCCGAAAGATATGAATTCACAATTCCATTTGGAAAGTGGTCAAATGACAGAAATATTATATTTCGGTTATTTTCTTCTAAGTAAAGTACAGATTATATACTTTGTGTCCTGGCGATTAGATGCCTAACTCTGGCAATATGGGTTCGATTCCCGAATGGGACTCAAACCCAAAAGAGTAGTAGAATCTGTACTTTACAAAGAAAGTTTTATCCCAAATATTACATTTGTAACATACGACAGCTTTCTAAAGGGCATTGTGTGTCCAAGACAAAGCACATCCGACCTAGAGTGTCTAGACGTTTCCTTAACCTTGAACGATGCTTCGTGCACGCAGATGTATATCGCTCTTCCTTGGGAAGTTTGGAACAGTGGATATGTTAACAAAACTTTTGCACTCAGCAATATTATAGCTATATCATGGCAGCTGGATCAGACAAACCAGTCCTCTATATTATGATCAATGTCCGACGACTCGATCACATCTTGTCTCCTCATAATACAAAGACCCGTGAAGACCCGGGGTAGAATAGGTCTTCAGCAACCCATACTTGCTGTAACAGGCGACTACGCTTGTCGTAAGAGGCGACTAACGGGATCGGGTGGTCAGGCTCCCTGACGTGATTGATGCATGTCATCGTATCCCAATTGCGTGGATCGATGCTCATAATGTCAATCACTGGATTTTCTGGTCCAGTCCAGATTATTGACAGACAGCCATCATTTACCTCAAATATTGCTGAGTGCGGCGCACAGGCACAGTTGTGAAATTCTTTAGCGGAAAACATTAAATGAATACGATATGACGTTTCATAGCAAATAGTTTGAACAAGACAAGAGTATATTCCATTCCAGGAGATATAAAGTACATAATGACTATATTCTACAGTGAACTACGGTTATAACGAATTCAAAGGGACCTCAAATTTTAATTCGTTATAACCGTAGTTCGTTAAAAGCAAATGTACGGAATATATACAGCAAATTGACAGGACCAAAAAATAGTTCGTTATATCCGTCAGTTCGTTATAAGCGTGTTTGTTATAAACGTAGTTTACTGTAGTAGCAAAAGTTCAAGAACATCAGATTTGTTCATATGACTATAGTGCATCTTTCAGGCCAAGGTGTTGTTGAACTTCTTTGGAGTAGTACCTATGGCTGACCCCTGTTTTGTGACTTTCAGGCAACAAGATACCCTTCTCAGTGGATGTTCGTCAACTGTTTCCCTGGCAGAAGGACTTCTATGCATACCATGGGTCACTGACCACGCCTCCGTGTTCTGAGTCTGTGCGCTGGATGGTTATGAAGGAGCCAGTATTTATCAGCCGTGACAAGGTAATGACACCTTATATATAACCTCAATGAGTGAGTGAGTCAGTTGGGTTCAACGCCGCTTTTAACAGTATTCCAGGAATATATCACGGATATATCAGTCTCATCAGGCCATGATTGATATATATTAATATGTCAGTTTAATGTGGGAGGAAAGCCCGAAATCTCAGACGTTTACCACTTTGGTAAGAGCACGGGTATGGTGCTGCCAAACCTAGAAACATATCTGGGCAAAACGGGATTCGAACCCACAATCATAGTTTTCTGACCCGCCCAAGGGACGCTACTCTGCACGGCGAATTGCGACGCCTTAGGCGACTTGGCCACACGTATATCACCCATGACAAGATACATCAACTTGATCACTTTGAAATACATTCGTAATAAAAACGGTATCTCCAAACCGTTAATATTAATATAGGTTAAGGGCGGTCGGTCACACCGATGACCCGGGTTCGAATCCCGACATGGGTACAATGTGTGAAGCCCATTTCTGGTGTCCCCCGCCGTGATATTGCTGGAATATTGCTAAAAGCGGCGTAAAACCATACTCACTCACTCACTCACTCACTCACTCACTAATATAGGTTAATAATGTATCTTTATAAAAAAACAAAAACAAAAACACACTAAAAACAACCAAAAACAAACAACTAACACTAAGTTACTACTTGTTTCCAGCTTCTGATACTGCAGAGTTCCCGGATGTCTGACGGCAGTTACCTGGGGCAACACAGCAATGTCCGACCAGTGGTGCCACGGGCAGGACGCCAGGTGGAGGCTAACTTCCATTGCTGACGAAGAACGTCGGACATTGTGGAGAAGTTCTTCATCACACAACAACAGGAGAAGGATCGTGGACACATTACACACTAGTACAATAGGTCATAACAGAAGGACCCTGAAGATCAGATCTAACCCGGATCTTTGCAGGAGACATTTATGTATGTTCAGTCTTGTAATCTATGTTAAGACGTGTCTGCACCCCCGTCCATCTTCCCGACAACCCAACAGATTAATCTGGCAGAACAGGGTGATGTACAAAAGTAGACGATGTTGGTGAATGTTTGTGCATATCGATATTTTCAGTAAGTAAATTACTTAGATGAACCTTAAAATGCCATCTTTGATTGTGTATAACTATATGCACATTAATAACCTTATCGATGATGTGACTGACAACAAGATAAAATAAGTTCCATATTTATTGAATAAAGTTGAAGTAACGATCCCTGAGTTACTTAAATCTAGCCACCGTGTACTTATTCCAAGCGTTGAACATCGCTGGGGTTACCGTCAATCCTAAGAACCTATAACACTGCTGTAATGTGCAGAAAGGGAATTCGACGAATTTGGATCACATGTTACTTTAGGTCCTCCCGCCTTTTGGAATCGCTCGATGTATGCCTTGATTACATGCCCAGGGATTTAACGTTTCAGCTCGTTTAAATACGTATCCGTGGTTCATGGAACAGAAGTAGAAATGCGAACATAGTATCTGAAGTATCTACAACGATATGGTAATGGATTACGTAGAAATATTAGTGGCTTTAGTGAACACTGTTAGGTACCATTGTAAAGTTATTTGATGATTGTTAAAAGGCCAGATAAAAGCCAAAAATGAGTTACTAAATCTGTACTTTATGGTTTTTTTCAAACAACCTACTTCATGACAACGTCATGTATGTTGATGGTTGACAATTAATAAATCTATTTAAAATCTCCCATCAATCACAAAAGTAGGACGAGCCCCCTGGTGATTTTCCAAGCATAATGTTACTTGAAAGAATGCACACGAGGTATACACAATAGATATACACAGATAACTGTTTTGTTAAAGAAGTTTGGTTTCTTTATCTTTAGAATCCAAAATTTCACCTTTTACCGTGATTAACCACCCCTTTATAACTGATACCAAATTATAAGTACGAAGGAACGGTTCCTGGTCTTTCCATAACCGTTTCATCTCAACATTTGCAGGATTCTTAATTTCTGGTACAGGGACTTGCTGTTTGAGAGAATTCTTGAGATTTTTATTTTTATGCTATAAAAGTATTTGCTAACAAACTGTCACTGATATCTTGTCCAGTTATCTAGGGTGCAACATTCGCTATGCGGGGTTACGTCCCTTAGCCGTAGGAGATCCTATGATTAGTAGTCAGTAATTTTGTTTGATAGTTCGTTCAGTTATAATCACGTTTGTTGAAGGATCCTAGGGTTTTAATTAATATTTTATTGATGATTTTGACCAGAATTGTTGGTTCCAATGCCATGTTCATACTGATTATGACCCTTGATTTCTCAGCACTATATTCGTGGGTTTCAAGGAAGTGGTATACCTGAATTGCTGTTTAAATCGGCGTTATAAATAAAGTGCGGAAATAACAAAATGGAATAAGACATTGTAAATGAAACACGACAACAAATAAGTAGTTGCCTTCAGCTTATCCAAAAAAAGGGATTTCAAGACACCCGGCCGTTTATTCATCTTGGGAATCTGAATGAAAAAGACCAAAATGACCTCCACATCCCTCACAAAAAAAGTTGTATTTCAGGAATGGATCGGTGATCACGCCATTCAACTGCTTTGAGGTGGTATATTTGACCTAGGATGAATTCGTTTTACGCTGATGCGGGATGCCATGAATTATCTTCTTACCTCAATATTATGGTAAATGTTGGTCATTTTAAATGATTGTTGAATAAAATGGTTTTGCTTGTTATAAGATACCCTTCTTTTTACGTGTAATCTGGAATGCCGTGTGAATATAAACTTTATTGTTATATAATGATCATCAACAGGGTGAAAGGGTTCTCGAGCTGTGACGAAAAGTTCTGAACCAAACTATGTAGGACGGAGTTAGTTGCTGACTGTTTTTCAACATAATCTCCTCCGAGGTCCACATATATTGGCCATTAAGTAGGATTCCTTTCTGATGGGTGAGTGAGTATGGTTTTACGCCGCTTTTAGCAATATTCCAGCATTATCACGGCGGGGGACACCAGAAATGGGCTTCACACATTGTACCCATGTCGGGAATCGAACCCGGATCTTCGGGGTGAAGAGCGAAGGCTTTAACCACTAGGCTACCCGACCGCCCTAGGCGACCCGACTTTGCTTTCTTCAGAGAAGGACACGTTAGATGTTTCCAGTGAAGTCTTCAGATGATAGTCGTGAAAACAACACTCCCTCATTGTTACAAATCGCTCATCAAAGTCAGATGGCTCTGCTTCAAAATGACGCACATTCGCACTTCAGACGATGAACCTGGAGGGTTTCTTATCAGGAGTCAGCAACATTTTAACCCAGCTTGCTAAAACCTGTGTCATGCCAAGTTCATTGCCCAAGTTGTTCTCAACTTTCTCGTAAGATATTCCTACGATATTGGCTATGACTCGCCAATCATACATAAACACAAAATTGTATCAACATTTTGCTCAGAGATGGCAGTTGAAGGTGCCACTGATCTTTGACCATAAGGCTGTCTCTTCTCTTCTTGAACCCCACTGATGACCTCTTAACAGCGGCAAAGGAAGTGGCATGGCTTCCCCAAACTTGACATCATGTCCGCATGGGGTGGTGTTGGAGTTGTAGATATTTGATGACAGCACGGTAGCCAGTTTTGTCCATCTTCTTCAACAGATATAACCTAGTCAAGCTCAAGCCTTGTTATATATTTGGTTCAAATGCGGCCTGCATGCATGAAATGTTTTCTACTGAATACATGCAAATTGTTAAGGGCGTATTATATATACATCCTTACTAGTTAGGTTCAGAACACTTCAGCTATCCCTCGTAACGTCAACTGATATAAAAATAATTACGTGTTTCTTTGAATTATGTGAGCATGAAAAAGAATGTTGTAGATTTATAGCTTTGATTTGGTTGGTTGGTTAGTTGTTTAACGCCTCACTCAGCAATATTCCAGCTATATGACGGCGGTCTGTAAATAAACGAGTCTGGACCAGACAATCCAGTGATTAATATCATGAGCATCGATTCACGCAGCGAGCCTGACCACCCGATCCCGTTAGTCGCCTCTTAAGACAAGCATAGTCGCCTTTTACGCCAAGCATGGATTGCTGAAGATCTATTCTACCCCGGATCTTCACGGATTTTATAGCTTTGAGTTTAGCCACTGATCTTTCATGGATGCTGCATGATCGTTTCTTTAAGACATACAATAATTTCTCTGATATTAGGAAACCACCAATCACAGAAGTAATTCAAGAAACACATTTTAAGGACATCCATCACACCCAGCTGGATAAAAACATATTCTTTTGAAACAAAAACAAAGGCAAATATTTTCATGAAACAAATTCCAGTCACAGGTCAGTGTCTGAAACGTTTTCCACTTTAACCATACAAATGTAGGACTTCCGTACCTTCGGAGGATCACACCGTCTTTGGTTCCTATATGAATGACGTTAACTCTTGGTTAGTTTTGAGTGGTTTGTTGTTTAACGCCGCACTCACAATATTCCAGCTATATGACGGCGGTCTGTAAATAATCGAGTCTGGACCAGACAATCCAGTGATTAACAACATGAGCGTAGATCCACGCAATTGGGATCGATGACATGCATCAACCAAGTCAGCGAGTCTGACCACCCGATCCCGTTAGTCGCCCGATCTCCACGGGCCTTTTAGTGGTATGACATTGATGAGTGCATGAAGGTTCATGCGAGTATCTTTCAATATGTAACCAATTAGCACAACATACCGAACTAGTATATACGGGATATTTGGCATTCCTGTCAAATAACATGTTGATCATATCTTGTGACCTGATATACTGGGGCGAAACTACTACTGCAACAGAAAAGCAATTGCTCACAACTAACAAAAAACACAAATTGTTTTTTACACCCCCCAACAAGCTCTCCACGATCGAACGTAATGTTTATTGTAAATCGCACTTGAATATCGCACTTATGGATTCAGTGGTAGATGGCTTACCATAGCTGTGAAAACCCTGGTGACTCTGCCAGTGAGTTCTGCCACGGCAGAACGTTCGTTCAGCACAATGGGGAGGATCAAGACATACCTCGTGTCAACAATGACCAACGAGAGAATGAGCTATGTGGCACTCCTCCACTTCCACAGGGAAATTGCCATTGCCATTGACGAAGTGATTGACGACTTTGCTGGTGGGCGGAACGGCCGAATTGCCCTAACCTTCAATTTTGTCACAAACATTTCAAGGTTTATTCAAAGATCAAGATTCTACGATTCTGTCAATAACATGATGACTTTATATTGAATATGTATTTCATTGTGTCGAAATGTGTTGGTGAAACACGTATATATATGTATAATAAAAAATTATACTAAACATATTACCTATATTCGTTACAAATATAATCTAAGATAAACGGTTCCAAAATGCAGGAAATAGCGTTTAAGCCCTCATGAAATTGGTTTTGCTTTCACTTAAAAATATCCCCCGGACATAACGATATCATTCTTTTTCTGGTCCAGAGGTGTCACGCCGTATGCTTCATATTTAAGATCGGCTGTATCTGTCACGGAAAGCTGGCATTTATTGGTGTCAATGAAAATCAAAATATCTTTTATTTTTGACACATAAAAATGCTTTAATACGGCACTTGAGCGCTTTTTTTTCTCACACTACAATAATACTTTTACAAAGACAGATTCATAAATTTGTTTTTTATTTTAACATGTGGAGGACACGTCCAAATTTGAGGCATCAACTACTAAAATGTCTGATGCAAGTTCCTATTTTGCCTTGTTCTATATGCTTTTGTCCAGTTAACGATGTATTTGCCTTTGCGTGTGTTTGTGGCGGGTGCCGTCGGGAACCGGTGGGGCAGGATACGCTCATTCCATCGCAAACACCTGGTATCACTATTTGATGGTGATTCAGAAACTCATGATATAGTCGGAATGATTCAAAGTACTCTGCTTTTAGCAGAACTAATATTTGAAACCTTAACCTCCCAACAGCTACATATTCAATTTAGCGTCGTCACATGAACTGAGAGCATTGTTCTAAATTAAAACAAACAAACAGCGTGTTCATCTTCTAAATGATATGAATAGGTACGTCCAATCAAGGTGACGTTTTGGTAGGTATGATACTGGTGACGTATGCAAAATGAAACTTTGAGGTCACGTGTCACTTTAGGTCTTCCAGCCTTTGAGTATCGCTCGGTGGCTTTCTTTAAGGATACACATTTACACGATTTACACTCTCAATAAACACAATGTCACATTGATGCGTGGATCCTGGATGCTCCAACGGACGGACAATAGATAGACCGCCACCATGGTACTCTGCACAGATCTCATTATCAATACCATGTAAGATTTGCTTTACCCTGTCCATGTAAGATTTCCCTAGGCCTGTCAATGCAAGATTTCCTTTACACTGTCCATGTAAGATTTCCCTCAGCCTGTCCATATGAGATTTCCCTCAGCCTGACCATATAAGATTTCCCTCACCCTGTCCATGTAAGATTTCCCTCAGCCTGACCATATAAGATTTCCTCACCCTGTCCATGTAAGATTCCCTTTACCTTGTCCATAAAAGATTTCCCCCAGCCTGTCCATGTAAGATTCCCCTCACTCTCTCCATGTAAGATTTCCCTCAGTCTGTCCATGTAAGATTTCCCTCACCTTGTCCATGTAAGATTTCCCTCAGCCTGTCCATGTAAGATTTCCCTCATTCTCTCCATGTAAGATTTCCCTCACTCTGGCCATGTAATACTGTAAACAGCTTTATTTCTGCGCCGTTAAAATATTGCGAATACCACGCCAAAGACAATACTGCGACGAGATATTTTTGCGAGCTGCCGTGTTGAGATGACCCCTCGCGTACCAACAAATAGACAGCTTCTCTCCGAAGCTAGATTTACTGAGTTGGCCGGAAAGTTGACCGGAAGAGATTGCGACCAATTATCAAATACGATAATTGACTCAACTCAGTGTCATGTCATGTGTGGACAAAATTGCAAAGGACACTGACGCAATCAAGCGTGGTTGGAAGAAGGCAGGATTACTATGAGGTAACAGTGACACTAACTGGTCTGTTTACACTGTCATTTTTGATGTATTGTGTGACCATTCTGCATTCATTTGTGTTTTTAACTTATTGAGTAACTTGTAGTTCTGGTTGATGATTTCAACATTTGATGACCTCAGCCTGTCCTTATAAGATTTCACTCAGCCTGTCCATGTAAGATTTCCCTCAGCCTGTCCATGTAAGATTTCCCCCAGCCTGTCCTTATAAGATTTCCCTCAGCCTGTCCATGTAAGATTTCCCTCAGCCTGTCCATGTAAGATTTCCGTCAGCCTGTCCTTATAAGATTTCCCTCAGCCTGTCCATGTAAGATTCCCGTCAGCCTGTCCATGTAAGATTTCCCTCAGCCTGTCCATGTAAGATTTCCCTCAGCCTGTCCATGTAAGATTTCCCTCATTCTCTCCATGTAAGATTTCCCTTACCCTGTCCATGTAAGATTTCCCCGACCTTTGAATATATATAGTTTCTGGAAATTAAGATGAAAATATTTTTCAGACGAAATTCATATATTAGTACATGTTTCAAAGGTAAATGATTCAAGCACAGCTGAATAAGAAATACAGTATTCTTTATGAATCAAGCCATTCCTAAGGGTTCCTAGGTGCATGTTTGTACACTTTTATATATAAGATTTCGGCTGTCAAATGTCACATCACTTTCAGAAATTCATTTTTTACATAAAAAGACAATCCTCCTTTAACTGCTGCCTCAAGGTAAACATTAGCATCTAAAACCATCGGACACAAACATTCACTCTGCTCAAAACGTGACTTTTCAGAATAAATCAAGATTGTACAATGACACAGTGATTCAGCGAAACCGTTACTGAACAGTAAACTGTATTGTGTAAAGCACACCTGGGCGATTAATGGGTAGGTATATGAGGGCGTGTGTATGTGACTGGTACCCAGAGAGTTTCTAGGGCTTCGGTCCTGCCCCATGCTGATTTACAGGTTACATATGGTGCCACCTTGGGCAAGTGACTGTGTTCCAAATATGCCTCTGCTCTCCCAGCGACGAATGGGTACCCCAAAGGATGAGATGGTAATGTGGCTGTTAATCTTCTAGAGCATCATATGTAATAACATACAGTAAACTACGGATATAACGAACTCAAAGGGACCACTAATTCTAGTTCGTTATAACCGTTGTTCGTTATAAGCATATATACAGCATAAGTACAGCAAATAGTCGGGCCAAAAAGTAAGTTCGCTATATCCGTCAGTTCGTTATAAGCGTGTTCGTTATAAACGTAGTTTACTGTATATATGTAACTGGTACCCTGAGAGTTTCTAGGGCATTGCTCCTGCCCCAGATTGAAACACACGTTACACATGGTGCCACCTTGGGCAAGTCACTGTGTTCCAAATATGCCTCTGCTCTCCCAGCGATGTATGGGTACCCGGTAGGATGAGATGGTAATGTGGCTATTAATCTTCTAGAGCCTCATGGGCAGCTTGGTTGTATGATTCCCAGGAAGCTGATTTTACACACTGATCCATTGTTTGAGGATATTAAGGTGTAGTGCTTTAAGCATTCACTAGAGTATGGAATCTAGCTCATTATAAATACTTGCACAAAGCAACACCAAGTTCTATTTGAAAATTGTTAAGAGTTACGATCGTCGCAACGCTGAATTCGTTTTGAGGGTTAACATTTAAATGTTACCTGTAGCAAACTAAACTTCATAGATTGTATTCGTGGGTGATATAAACAAGAAATGTTTTTCGAAATTTCGTTATTCTTAAAATATTTGATTACCGAGAGAAAAACTCGAAATTTCGAAAAACTTTATAATGGAGAATATGAAAATATTATTTTTCAATCTCAAATAAGAAAAATAGAAATTTGATGTTTGATAAATATTCGGAATATCGAGAAAATAATCGAAATTCTGCTTCTGAATTGCCACCTTTAGGCTTTCGTACTTGACTGCGGTACGAAAAGTCTAAACTACCTCAGTGAGCCATACATGGACATCATGACAGATTCAGTGTCATACATATATGTAAGGACACATACAAGTGTATATATAGTAAATAGTGTTGGTAAGAACATCCTACCATCATCCCTGGATCTGTATACAACTAATACTAGCATGGCCTTCGGGCACCTGCTGTCAATGGTGTGACGTACGACAGGGGTTATGACAATGAATGGAGACAGATGAAGGACAGGCAGTGACCTCCCTCACATTCATCCTAACACTTACCGCATTTCCTCTAATGAACTTCCCCCGTTTATATTACTGGAAACCTCTACCGGAGAGTGGGCCCGCTTCACAATGAGTGAGTCTGGTTTTACGCCGCTTTAAGAATATGAAAGCAATATCACGGCGGGGGACACCAGAAATGGGCTTCACACGTTGCACCCATGTGGGAAATCGAACCCGGGTCTTCGGCGTGACGAGTGAATGCCTTAACCACTAGGCTACCCGACCGCATCTCCACTTGCGCTGTCCCTTGGACACGCCAGAAACCTATGATTGTGGGTTCGAATCCCGGTTCTCCCCAATTATGTTTCTAGGTTTGTCAGCACCATAGCCGTACTCGTGGGTTTCACCGAAGTGGTAAACGTCTGAGACCTACATAATTTCGGGCTTTCCTCCCACATTAAGCTGACACGCCGTGGTATAACTGGAATACTGTTAAAAGCGGCGTTAAACCAAACTCACTCACTCACTCACTCACTCCACTTGCACAGAAGAATGTTGTTATAAATAAGAATTGACTTCAATACCTTTTGTGGTCGTTACGTTTACAAGTACACCACCATATACGCAAAACATATTTGAGTCAAGTCTTATAAATAATAAGCCTGCATAAATACTGTGAATCGTGAAATTAATGCGTCTCCAAAAGAATGCGACCGCTGGTCCCCAGCCAGAAATACGACTCAATATGAATGCGACACCAAGCATCAGTGGATTTATATCTAAAGAAAATGTTTTTGTAAAGCGTGCACACCTGTCAACAATGTATATCCAGTAAACCATGGTTATAACGAATTCAAAGGGACCAGTAATATTAGTCCGTTATCACCGAAGTTCGTTATAAGCATATATACAGCACATGTACAGCAAATGGCCGGGACCAAACAAAAAGTTCGTTATATCCGTCAGTTCGTTATAAGCGTTTTCGTTATGAACGTAGTTTACTCTATCTATCTATCTATCTATCTATCTATCTATCTATCTAAAATGAACACAAATGTCACATCGTTCAGCCTGTTAGAACTACCCTTAAGATCAGATAAGGAGAGAGTAGACCACCAGTAGGCGTGGCCTAATCCATATTCGGTAATAGCAACATTAACCCAAAAGACTTTGCGTGCATGTTTAGACAATACCATACCATGGAATCAATGTATTGTCAGGAGCTTACAATCACCTTTGCAGTTAATACACCTAAGTCTAAGTTCTCTTGCACTGATCAATCTGACGCAATTGTATGACGTCATGGACTTAAGATCGCCATGATAGATGCGATCAAAATCTTAAACGGTGGATGTACGAATGACGCGAACTGGGGTCCTGTCTACAGGGGCCCGTAAAAGCGTATATCTGGCATACCGGTGTATTGCAAGATAACCGCTCTTATGGATAAAGACTAAAGAGGAGAATAAATGGGTTTGAAGGTTGCATATAATAAAACATTCTGTTGCATCGGCCATGTCAAATGTGGAATTTAAATAGAAAAATATAGACTGAAGGAATTTAAATAGACAGACAGACAGTTTAGTCAGTAGGAGTGAGTATGGTTTTACGCCGCTTTTAGCAATATTCCAGCAATATCACGGCGGGGGACACCAGAAATGGGCTTCACACATTGTACCCATGTCAGGAATCGAACCCGGGTCTTCTGCGCGACGAGCGAACGCTTTAACCACTAGGCTACCCGACCGCCCCTTAGTCAGTAGGGAGGCCATAGGCTCATAATACAGACAATGGTTGATTGCATGAACTACGCATGCCAAGGAAGTGAGTTTCTCTTAGACTTTATATAGATATAAACATGTGTTCTCATACAACATCAAAGTTTTCTGATGAAATAATTTCAGTAAAATATGTTAAAGTTTGAAACTTGATATACTGTTTAAGATACATATTTCCTAGGGCTGAATAACGCTCACATACAAGCAAAACATGAAATTCATCTTCAATAAAAGATATACCATTTTCTATACAATATTTACATAATCGTTCCGTGTATGGGACATTTGTGTATCTCCCCAAGTCAACTGCAAGTTAAAACTTGCTACATCTGAAACGAGTCATACATATTCTCAAATATACTGGTATGGGGAGTGTATTATACTTTTCTACATTTAACAGGGATTTAAAATGTTTATAATAAAAGGTATCAGATATACTATTGATGGAACTACATCATGATTGTTGAAGGTTATCAAATAATCTTTGTTTAAAAAGATGAATAAATATCTTCACATTGCCAACATCTTGTGTTAACCATACGTATCCAAAACCTAATTTAAACAAGATGTTCTTAATGTGAGTAGCCCATGTGGTGCGACCAGAATGGTCCAGTGATTTGAGGATTAAATAGCATTGGCGAGGCAGTCTGTGCTCGTCCGAAAGCAGTAGCCTGCACCAATACTTGATGGCCCTTGTGGTATACACAAGTTGGAGAGGGGCTCTACCGCACTCCCCTAAGACCATTTAATTTAAATAGAAAATTTAAATAGAAAAATATAGAAGGACATTTAACGTGTATTCTTCCTTATGATATTAATGTATTCAGTAGGTTGGGAGAAACAAACGGTGGACGGACGGACGGACGGACGGAATGAAGGAGGCACAACGGACGAAGACAACAGGGACAACAGAAATGGTACCCAAGGCTTCGTATCGCTTTACGGTATATGCCCGGACGTTTACACGAGTTGTCTCCCTTATATGCACCGAATGACCTTTCTATGAAAATCTGTAAAACATATAAATCTAACATATTGTATATAGTCGTATTCAAAGTTCGACATATACATGGGGCCATATTTCCTACTAAATGGCAGTTTAATTACCAATCTGGTGTATGGAAACTGCGAATGTCACCATCATGAACGTCTCCATTAATCCAGGCTGACTGATTGATCCGTCAACTGCATCACCGATACTGCGACACACGTCAGCTACAGACACAAATCGCTCTTTCAGGAGCTCCAGACTGGTTAATGCCACATTGTTGATACATGTAAGATGGCGGTGACGTTACCAATGTTTAGTTACACCTTGTTTCCACGGCAGCGTCATATGATTGATGTGTATGTTTATTGTTTAACGTCGCTCTCAGCAGTATTACAGCTATATGACGACAGTCTGGAAATAGTCGAGTCTGGACCGCACAATCCAGTGATTGCCATCACGAGCATCGATCCACGCAGTTGGGATACGATGACAAGCATCGACCTAGTCAGCGAGACTGATCACCCATCCAGTTAGTCGCCTCTTACGACCAGCATGGGTTGTTGAAGATCAATTCTAACCCGGATTTTCACGGGTCTGTGGGCGTTGTGAATGTGGTAGAAGGAGTGGTGACAGATGTAGGTGTGGGTGTTGACAAAGGTTTCATTCTAAAGGGACCAGGCTCTCCCTTCCGATACCCAGTTCCAGCCTAGGTCGAGAGTACTGCCTCCTTGGTCCAGTGGATTGAGCGTCCGCCCGGTGAACATTAAGTCTGCGGTGTCTTAATCGAACCACCGACCTGAAATATACAAGTTCCATAATCTGACACCCGTGAAGATTCCGGGGTAGAATAGGTCTTCAGCAACCCATGCTTGCCGTAAAAGGTGACTATGCTTGTCGTAAAAGGCGACTAACGGGGTCGAGTGGTCAGGCTCGCTGACTTGGTTGATACATGTCATCAATCCCAATTGCGTGGATCGATGCTCATGACGTCAATCACTGGATTGTCTGGTCCAGACTCGATTATTTTACAGACCGCCTTCACATAGCTGGAATATTGCTGAGTGCGGCGTTAACCAACAAACAAACAAACAAACAAACATAATCTGACAAACTGCACTACCGGGCAAAAGAAAGTGCACACATGAAAATTGGACTTAATCAATTACAGACGTCATTAAAAACAGTCGGTTGAAAACAGTCGCAAACTTAAGGTCCAAAACACAACTATGATACCCGTGTGAAATACATCACCATCGAATAAACATTTCTTGTTTGTTTCATTTTAACCGTCATCAAACATGAGGGTATACGTTCTATTGCCTGGCAGTATAAATTCGAGCTGCATCTACCAGTCAGAACTCCCTTAAGACAGTTCTTTACAACTACGTAAACAAAATAATAAATAAGATCGATTACCTTCTTTCATGCATGAAATTAGCGCCGACTATTCTTGTAAGGCTGGTGACGTGATTGATACTAAGACACATGAGTAACCTCAATGAGCTCGGCCCTGTTGGTTACTGTCAGATATATACTGTGTATGTACGAAGTGACCTTCTTTTCGGGTCAATGGGATATTAACAGTTGATTTACTGTGTTGTTTGTCTGGCTGTGACAGTTAATTTAACCGCCTTATACTTATATACACTGTACTCTGTTAATTGCGCACAACATAATTCGAAATGCTGATGTTAATCACATTTAATCGGCAATAAGTACTAGTATCATAAGTCCTTTTGGTTTTTATTTATTTGTTTGTTTGCTGTTTAACGCCGCACCCAGCAATATTCCAGCTTTTTGACGGCGGTCTGTAAATAATCGAGTCTGGACCAGACAATCCAGTGACTGAGACCATGGGCATTGATCAACGCAATTGGGATTGATGAAATGCATCAGCCAAGTCAGCGAGCCAGACCACCCGATCCCGTTAGTCGCCTCTTACGAAAATCATAGTCGTCTTTACGGCAAGCGTGGGTTGCTGATCATGAAGACCTATTGCTATCTGGATCTTCACGGTCGTGGTTTTTATTTCACCTCGTGAATGTGTGTATATGTAACCAAATGTTATCGTTGAATAAGCAAAATTAACTTTTGGTACGGTCCCTTGTACGGTCGCTTAAGGAGATTCGTATGTAGATATAGGGTTGTCGCAATCAGAAACTTACGACCACTGGTCCAGGAGAAGATTTAACCCGACCTTTGCTCACGCCTACTGTACGTCTATTGCAACACGGGCGGTCGGGTAGCCTAGTGGTTAAAGCGTTCGCTCGTCACGCCGTAGACCCGGGTTCGATTCCCGACATGGGTACAATGTGTAAAACCCATTTCTGGTGCCCCCCGCCGTGATATTGCTGGAATATTGCTAAAAGCGGCGTAAAACCATACCCAGTCACTCTTTTGCAACACACTTTGTTTAGAAAAAATTATGACCAAGAAGACAAGTAAGGAAGAGAATAAATGGATGTCAACTTTTTTTATTATGAGGAACACAACGTTTCGGAGTATATGCTTACTCCTTCATCAGGTGAGTTAAAGCCATGAGGCAGAGAGCATATATATGTACATGTAAGGACAACAAAATTAATAAGATATCAAAAGGTGGAAAATAACAAAGGGTACAAGCTAACAAAGGAAGCCAACAGATGATTGGTGCTGATAGGTGATTAGCAATAGACAATGGAAGCCAACACGTAAGTAATTGGTAATGGACACTTGGCAAATAGGGTGGGGGTGGGGTGGGTTGGTGTGTGTGTGTGTGTGTGTGTGTGTGTGTGTGTTGGGGAGGGGGGGGGGGTGGTGTTGGGGGGGGGGGGGGGGGGGGTGGTAATTAGCACTGATAGGTGTAAAAATGGACATTGCAAGGGGCAAATTGAAGCCAGCTTGTTGTTGGTAGACAGGACTTTGGTGGCTCCCTTAATGATGTTATGGTTTACGTTCTTCAGGATGTGTTCGGAAATAGCGGATTTCTGGTCGAGTTTGCTAACAGAGGTCCGATGTTCTTTGAGTCTAGTGGCGTCAATATATGTGGGGTCTCCTCATGAGTGTCTGTGTCACCGGAAAAGAAACATATTTCATATTTTAGCACGAATTCAAGAACCAACACTGACAGATCACTGTAAATAAAAGCGAAAAAACCGTTTCTATTGTCATACGCAATATCTGCAAAAAGTAGAGCCCGTTCTACGTTTCCGACAATATCACAACATGTATTAATTAATCCGCTAATCATGGGCTGTGACCATTGTTAAGTGGGTAGACTGGCTGTGTTTGTTTAATTAATCCCACCTTCTCCACTGTCTTACAATGGGTGCCTCACTAATGGGATGTCTTACTAATGGGATGTAACCTTCATGAATCACTGTCAAACAGGGATGGAACCAGGTGTTCGCGAAAAGGTGCATCATGCCCCACCGTGGCACTCGTCCGAAGAGAACATCTGGTGAAAGTCAAAATTGGAAATTGCATCTGACATAATTTGGTCACTGCTGACGCCCGGTGTTCGCCAAACGAGAGAACCTGTCCTGACTACCAAGAACATCTATCCTGAGTGGAGATCAATGTCAGTTGGCGCCAGAAAAGACCTTACGAAATAAACATCTAGTAATGTGTTTACATTGTAAGATGCGTTTGTTCGTTGTTTAACGCCGCAGCAATATTCCTGCTATATGACAGCGGGTTGTAAATAATCGACTTTGGACAAGACGATCCAGTGATTGGCATCGCGAGCATCGAATTACGCAATTGGGTTACGATGTCATGCATCATACAAATCAGCGAGTTTGACCACCCGATCATCCCATTATTCACCTGTTTCGACAAGCATGGGTTGCTGAAGACCAGTTTGGAAACTGGGATTACCATTTTGTCTTGTGCAGGATTAGGGTGGAAAGTTTGGAAATCACGTGCAACATATCGTGATAAGAATAAAGACACTCTTTGCAATTAAGTGGTACGCATCTCTTCTTAACGTATATACTTCTCTATATGTTTGTATGGTTCGCGTTTCTTTTGGCGGTGAGTATATATATGTATGTATGTATGTATGTATGTATGTATGTATGTATGTATGTATGTATGTATAGACTGTGGTTTGGATGAAAGTTCAGAACACGGTCCTTCATATTACTACGAAGCTATTTAAGTGATGTATCTATCGATGGAACTGCCACACAATCGACCTTTTGAACAGAAACAGCATCTAGATAACGTCATATTATTGAAGCGGTGGCATACGCAGGTGACAACTGTTGTCAGATTGCACAGATAGGGTACAATACACACCACAGGGACTCCAGTAAATGATCAATACACCACCTCGTCAGACGTCACGGGAGGATTATGTTGGGGACGTTCTCGCTGGTCGTTGTTGTCTTCGCTGCTGTTGCTGTTGCTGCTGACACAGTGGGTTGCACGGTGGGTGTACAAGACGGCACAAATAGCACGACGACTGTTGACCTTGAAGCGAAGGAGGGTCCTGCCAGACGACAGACGATGCTTCCAATACAGTGTGCGGCTAATGGAGCGGCTTACAGTTATAACAAAAAATCCTATAACGGTGAGACAGCGGTGCTTGTTGGGATTGTGTAACCAATATTGTAGTCGTTTTCAGTGAGCCACGCGTCTTACACTACCCGTGTTGAGCCACCAGGGTATATTGGTCTGGGATCGAGTCTTAGAATCGTCCCGATAATGATCATTGGACTGTCTGCACCATGGATCCGTGAAGATCCGGGGTAGAATAGGTCTTCAGCAACCCATGCTTGCCGTAAAAGGCGACTGTGGTTGTCGTAAGAGGCGACTAATGGGATCGGGTGGTCAGGCTCGCTGACTTGGTTGATGCATGTCATCGATCCCAATTACGTGGATCGATGGCCATGATGTCAATCAGTGGATTGTCTGGTCCAGGCTCGATTATTTACAGACCACCGACAGCTGGAATATTGCTGAGTGCGGCGTTTGACAATATACAAACAACCTGCTCATGGGACTATGGATGGTTACCGACACGACAAGGATAACCAGGGGATTACTGATGAAGGGGGCGGTCGGGTAGCCTAGTGGTTAAAGCGTTCGCTCGTCACGCCGAAGACCCGGGTTCGATTCCCGACATGGGTACATTGTGTGAAGCCCATTTCTGGTGTCCCCCGCCGTGATATTGCTGGGATATTGCTAAAGCGGCGTAAAACTATACTCACTCACTACTGATGAAGGCTATAACTGTAGTAATATGAGATGAGGTAAAATTGGGTTTTCACTTAATAGATTATTGCTCTTATACAGCAACATGCATGCACGTGTGTGTGGCTGCTTGTACTAGTCCGGACTGACGCCGACTGAGATACCAGTTGCAGTTTAACATGAATACCCCATTCAGACACAGTATACTGACTCCGAGCCGACCAGTCCTTATTTGAGCCCCTTAATGCCGAGCGCCAGACAGGGTAACAACAAGTATAATCTTTTAACGTCTTTTGGTATGACGCGGCCGGGGATCGAACCCCGGACCTTCCGCTCTCCGGGCGGTCGCTCTACCTCTAGATCACGGAGGCGGTGTAGTAATATCAAGTAAAGGCTTACTGTGTTGGACAATGGCACAATTGCAATCCGTAACACACATGTGAAATAGTCTAGATTCCCTTAACGACGTGTAAGTCAGTACTTACCAGAAATTAATTAGTACCGAAGTTATAGCTCATAGTATATCATCCGAACTGAGTGCCATCATGTCACTCTGTGACACAAGCAATGCAGCTGGAATATTGTTGATTTTGGAATTAAGCAACAGTCACCAACTCAACCATTTCAAATGCAAACGAAATCTAAGATGCGTCTTCAATGGTTTCCTCACAGGTCCCTACAGTTGGTCTCAGCTGTCCATGTGCTGTGGGGGCTCTTGGCAGTCTCCCGTCAACATCCGGTCTGCGCAAACGTCTTGCTTTAAGTCCTTCCGGGTCAAGTACAGTCTCTTTCCTTCCGGGTCATTGCAGGGGCAACTGTATAACCATGGTAATGAAATATATATCTGGTTGCTAGATAAGTACATAACTGAATTTCGTGAATTATTTATCATGAGTAATTTTTCATGTTTATTTATTGGTCTTCTAAATCTTTTCCCCTACATATAATTCTTTACGTTCATGCAATAAGAGACAAAACTATTCACTGCACAGAGTTGCGTCCCTTGGGCACGCCAGAAACCTATGACAGCGGGTTCGAATCCTCGTTCGCCCCGATTATGTTTCTAGGTTTGTAAGCACCACACCCGTGCTCGTGGGTTTCACCAGAGTGGTATTAAAGCGTCTGAGACCCGCATCACTTTGGGTTCTTCTCCCACAATAAGCAGACCCGTGAAGATCTGGGGTAGGATAGGTCTTCAGCAACCCATGCTTGCCGTAAAGGGCAACTATGGTTGTCGTAAAAGGCGACTAACGGAATCGGGTGGTCAGGCTCGCTGACTTGGTTGATCGATGGATCAATTGCTTAGATCGATGGTCATGATGTCAATCACTGGATTTTCTGGTCCAGACTCGATTGTTTACAGACCGCCGTCATATAGCTGGAATATTGCGGCGTTAAACAACAAGCCAACCAAACAACCCACATTAAGCTGACACGCCGCAGCGTCATGTGATTGTGAGTGTAAACAATACCTTTCTTTCAGGTGGCCACACAGCGAGTATGGAATTTTCTGTCTCAAACCCCCTGACTCTGACCGGCGTCCCACACAGCCCTGATTCCACCTACATCCTCAGTAAGCTGCACTACCACGTCGGCAACCTGCCCTACACAGGGTCTGAACACCTCGTTGACGGTAGAGGTTATGACGCCGAGGTAACATTGGGTTTATACCTTTATTATAATGGGTATCTTTCAGTGTGATTAGCAATTGTTAGGCAGAATTATAAAGGTATTCTACAACAACAACAAAGACAACAGCCGGGACTATAGATATACTTTTTAGTTTTTACCCATCAACTCACAATGCTGTTAGCTCTCCCACAAGTTCTGTGTCTGCATGTGGAACCATACATCCAGTGTTATCAGAAGGTGAGGTGAGGTGAAATGGGGTTTAATGTCGCGTCCAAGATTATTGCACTTATAGCTACGTGCATGCACGTGTGCGTGTGTGTGTGTGGCTGCTTGTACTAGTCCGGACTGATGCCGATCTATTGTGCTGCCCCACTGAGATACCATGCCGAGCGCCAGACAGGGTAACAACAAGTACCATCTCTTAACGCCTTTCGCAGTGACGCGGCCGAGGATCGAACCCACTACCTTCCGCTCTCCGGAGGGGACACACTACCACTAGGCCACGGAGTCGGTCTTGTAATCAGAAGACGAATACGCAAATGCAGTTAGCCATTTTATGACGTGTTATCTAAAAGTGTAAACTTTAAAACAAATAGAAAGGCTGATAAACTTACATGTTATGTCGAATTGTGTAACTTTTATTGTCTAAAGACAAGTTGACAAATATCACTTGACAGTCGCCAAGGCTGTATGTTAACCGGATGGAGAAATCAAAGCGCCCTCTGTTTGCATTGAGTTTTCTTATAGGCAAAATAAACTAACGACCAAATAAAACTTTACCGCTTTAAAAATGAAATTGCCAAAATTTAAAAATTCAAACTCAGTTCAATGCAAAACACATCGTCCAAATACAACAATGCTCTAAGCAAGAAGTGATACTCGTCCACGGCACGTTTCTTTCTGTTTTTAGCCTTATCGTTTCCATCCCTTTCACAATTCGTCCAAAACAACACAGGATAAAAGTACATTGAGATTTCGGTTTATTACTTTTTAAGTCATCCTCAATGACATTTCAGAAACGTAACTATAAACGTCAACAGTTTGAAGGACACCTTCTTCCTGATATCCCAGCCTGAAAGACAACTTGTTATAAACAGGATTAATATGCCATCCTATCGGTACTCCTGTATTTCACCTTTGTGTACTCTTACAACATCGGCAGCTCTGTAGGACTACGGCTACTACGGCTACTACGGTACATAAAAGCGACAAAACCTTTTCCATATTCATGAAAAATTAATTGTGCGATTGTACGATTCCGACTGTTTCATGAGCATGGCAGTATAATTGTGCGGTTGTACGATTCCGACTGTTTCATGAGCATGTGCGTATTCTGCCGACCCGTGAATATCCGGGGTTGAATAGGTCTTCACCAACCCATGCTTACCGTAAAAGGCGACTATGCTTGTCGTAAAAGGCGACTAACGGGATCGGGTGGTCTGGCTCGCTGACTTGGTTGATGCACGGTCATCGATCCCAATTGCGTGGATCGATGCTCATGATATCAACCACTGGATTGTCTGGTCCAGGCTCGATTATTTACAGACCGCCGTGATATAGCTGGAATATTGCTGAGTGCGGCGTTAAACAACAAACAAACAAACCAACCAAGCATATTCTGCCCCAACAGTTGCACCCATTACAAACACATGTAAAGGCAAGTCAAATGCTAACTTAAAAACATGATCCTACCGGAATTTGTATCGGACATATTTTTTGTTACTGAAGCGTCAGATTTGGAAATGTCCTCCATATGTCAGCCATACAGTTTCTGAAAGCTTTACTGAGGCCTCGAATGATTTAACCTTGATCAAACAACTTTTGAACCAACGTGGTATACCGCTCTTTATAATACTCGTTGAAAAACAATCGTACTCGGAACCATCCTTTTTCCTAACGCCAATGACAAACTTGCACATGACCGTGTTAAGTTCAGGGGGAGGGATAACGTCAATTGGGCGTTGCTCATTCACCTTTTCTGAAAGAAACTGTTTGACAACAGCATGTTTGTTTGTTTTTACAGTGTTTGCATTTACATTTTTGCCAGAAATTTGTCAGTGTCGCCTTCATGTACATCAATAAATCTTTCTGCTTGTTTTGGAACATCGGGGTGTTATTCGGACCATCCAAGAAATCATTATCCATCAAAACATCCAAATGTGATTGATTTAGACCAAAATGTTGGCGCCTGGCAGACATTGACGTCACGGTTCCAGGAATCATGCGTAGTCTATAACGACGGACTCTCCCATGTCAGTTTTCACCACAAAGACGTTGAAACTGTTCAATGGCTGTATTATGTTCACTACATTTGCAAATAATTTTACGTCAATCTTCACAAGATCGGTCACTTTTATCGGGGACAACAATATCGCCATTGTTGTTTACCTGCAAGTATAGCAGACGGTTTTTTTCAATCAAATTTAATCTACAAATCTCAGTTAGCCTACTTTTTATGTTTCGTGTATTCAATTATCGTAAACAACATGAGTAAACGATATTTTATTTAAATGAATAAAATATACAGTTTATAGATCGCTTTATGTTGTAAATGACAAGTCTCGTATGGCAGACATGTGTTTGTGGAAAAAGATGAATGAACATGATGAATGGGAAAATGTAGTTCCGGCAATGTGTCATTAACCAATGAAATTACAGGCTTTCTAAAACAGCCAATCGGCATCAAGCGACCTCCCTAGGGAGGTTACAGAAATAAATACTGCCCAGCATCTCCGTTCCTATATGGGTAATAAAAAGAGGAATAAATATGTCTTCAGGTTTAAGAGTCAAGGAAAAAGATGACATGATGAAGCTGCCGCAAAGGAGGTGAATGATATAAAATGTCCTGATTGGATGAAAATGCCTTTTGCGTTCGGCCGAGATACCCTCTGCATTCCAATTGTTTAACATTCCTTATAACTTTATTTATATGTTTCTTTGGAATTTAGTTGAATACAAACATCACCTCCATTGTCAAGACGTTAATCTAGTTTTCAGGAAGCTGTTTTAATTGCTACATAGATCACCTCCATGTTTCATGTTGACACATTTGTTCCTTCACAAACGATTCCCTTTAGCTGGCCATAGGTGGGATCGTGATTGCTTCACAATATAGCTTTAGTAGTAACCAGTTTTCTTTGTATTGTTTGTTTGTTTGTTGTTTAACAACGCATTCAGCAAAATTTCAGCTATATGACGGCGGTCTGTAAATAATCGAGTCTGGACCAGACAATCCAGTGACTGACATCATGAGAATCGATCCACGCAATTCGGATACGATAGCAGGCATCGACCAAGTCAGCAAGCCTGACCACCAGATCCCGTTAGTCGCCTCTTACGACAAGCATAGTCGCCTTTTACGGCAAGCATGGTTTGCTGAAGACCTATTGTTGATGTGCATTTTATAACCCGGGGGTTATAATATTCTAAAAGACATTCCTCATTTTAAAACAAAAGCTAACTATGGTTGTGTATATTTTACTCCAGCTTCACTTGGTTCACTACAACGCAAAGTATGGGAGCATGGACGGCGCGAGTGGGATGCCTGACGGACTGGCCGTGATAGCTGTCTTCCTACTGGTCAGTATAACTTTACACAGTAGTAACCTCAGATCAGCTGTTTGTATGTATTTTGTTTATTAATTATCTCGTTTGTTGATGGGTACTGAATTTTCAATAAATATTTTAATAATTTCGACTAGGGTTGCGACGGGTACTCGAGTACCCGATAACGGGTCGGGTAGCTTAGGACGCGAGTCCAATTTTCAGGACTCGAGTACCCGTTCAGGGGAGATAACTCTAATCGCCTTTCGTAACTCGTAGGTCACTTCCAAATGGACGACAAAACGGACAAACGTTCAAATTTTTTAGGTAAGCCATGCAGGCATTTAA
The DNA here is from genome assembly GCF_022045235.1 of Haliotis cracherodii. NCBI lineage: Eukaryota > Metazoa > Mollusca > Gastropoda > Lepetellida > Haliotidae > Haliotis > Haliotis cracherodii. The sequence continues at coordinate 18,319,655 of NW_027266272.1, forward strand.
TAAAAAACATAATACCTTAGAATAGATCAATAGATGTTTGATAACCTTTTATTCGCAAAAGCATTACAAACAAGTGTTGTCCACATTGAACTACGGGTACTCGAGTCCGGTTCGGGTATTGTCTGCCGGGTACTCGAGTTCAGTTTTCGTACCCGGTCGCAACCCTAATTTCGACGCATGAAGGCGTCGCTATTTCTTGTGCAGAGTTGCGTCCCTTCGACGTGCACTTAGACCATGACAGTGGTTCTGATTCCAATTCGCCCGGATTTGCTCTTGGGTTTCATCCTAAGTAACTTGTGTTATAAGATGATACGTCTTCTTACGAATAAACGTACGTTCAGTTCGGTTCTGTTGGGTTTCAGCAAAGTAATGTTGTGAAAACGATATCTCGGTTTCACAAACCTTGTTTTCTACTCACGTACAAGGGCTGTCAGTTCGTCAAGTCAGTATATTATTCAATACTGCATTGAGCTGGGTACTCGACCTGGTTTACTTACAACGATGGCTGACAACCCTTCTTTTTGGGGTATCCCGTCGGCTAGGGCTCGGAGACCTTTGACGTCCTCTACTGTTCACATTCTCCGCCAGCTTCGTGAACATGATCTTGATTTCCTCCATAGAAGTTCTGTTCTCTTTTATAGAAGTTTTGATCTCTTTTATAGAAGTTTTGATCTCTTTTATAGAGGTCCTGTTTTCTTCTGCAAACAGGGTGAGGCTACTGACTTTCTGTTCCACAGCTTCCAGTCTCCTTGTTATCTCTGTGCCAGAATCGCCAGAACTACCCGATGACTTGGGGCTCGAGGCTTGAACCACCTTCACCCGTGTTTCTGGTGGTGGTGATGTGTCCGTTGCGACCTGTCGTATCTCCCGACGGGCCCTTCCATACACTGCCTGTGTGTTATGCTGGTATTGGCGCAAGCTTGCAATGGCGACCTCCAGAGTCCCTGGTTTCATGTTAGAGACGAATTGTCCAGCCTCCTTGTTTTCGCATCCTTGGCAGAGACGCATTATCACCTGTCGATCGATGAACTGGTCTGGACAATCCCAGAAAGCTACCACAGCCGTGGCCAATAATCGCTGTGCCCAGTCTTCTAATGTCTCTCCCCCCTCTTGCCTCATGGTAGGGAATCGTATCTGTGCCGTCTCCGCAGGTTCACTGCGTTCAAACCGTTTTTGTAGTTTAAACACCAAATCCTCAAAGGACAAGTCCGGGTCCCGATCCAGGCACATAGTTATATAGTCACTTGCCATGTCTCGCATCACTAACGTGAGTTGATCCTTTTTCTCCTGTTCCCACCAACCCTCTCTGCGGGCCAATGTTTGGAATTTGAGGTAGAAACCTGACCAACCAGATCTTCCGTCATATGTTAGGTTAGGGGTACTATGGCGTTGGGGCTGGTCTCTTGCTCCTTCCCGTCGTTCTGGGCCTCGGCGAACCGGACCTCTATTCACGCCCCTATCCCGTCTAACTGCATCACCCTTGCGGCTAGGCTCTCGTGGGTCCTCTCGCTCATCCACGTCACTCTCCTCGGCATGATATCTATCCATGGGGGCCCGGTCCTGGTCGCCTCGACCATCCGAATCTCTTCTATCGGGGCCTCTTCTGTTAAGTACTCTGTCCAGCGTGGTCTGGTCACGATCAGGTAATTCCTGCTTGACCACCTTGGGATCCTGTGCGACTTGATGGTCAATTGCTGATTGGTAGCTGTTCACTTGCTTGGGCAAAGGGTAATCCCCAGTGGATGGATTCAGCCCATGTGCATCCATGCTCTTCCGGGGGTTACAGGGTGAGCTGTAGCCCCAATTGGCTCCCTTGTTTGGGGTTTCTTTGTGGTAGTACAGACTTGAGTTCGCATACTCACCAGAACTGTCCGATTGAAACTGGGGAGTACCTCCCTGTGGTGATCCTCGAGCATGCTTCCGATTCTGCTCCGTGGTCAGATAATCCACACTCTGCAACAACTGCTTATGTTGTGAGTCCTTGACTCGCGCCCCCTGTCCACCCCCAACAGCGCTGTAAGTCGAGAGCGCAGGTGGTGGCAATCTGTAGTCCTGTTCCCTCGACACCTGTGGGATCGGCGTTACAGACTCGTTTTTTACTGGCGGTGCTTTCCCGGGAAAAACCGTCTCCCCACTATACTCGCTCCCCTCCGCTCTTGAAGAAGGGTGGTACTGTCTTTGTGGGCTCTCATCCAACCTCAGTTCCGGGTGAACCCGTGATCCCCTCTGGATACTGGAAACTATTTCCCGCGACGGACTCATAAGTGCCAGCCTGTCATGCTGCAGGCTCGAGTTACTCTTGCCCGGGCCTTGTAGCGTGGGAGCCAAATTAGCCAAAGCCTTGACTATCTGCGAGCCAGTTTCAGCCTGGAGCTTAGCTATCTCGTTCATCTGTTCCCGACTCATCCGCAAGCTAGTTTCAGCCTGGGCTGCCAGCATCTCTGACAGTCTCCTTTCCTGAGCCTCTGCCATTTTTTTCTGATGGTCCAACAGTCTCTCCATAACTTCCCACCCCCTTGGATGTGTCTGGGCCTGGTCCTCTCCACCCTCCTGCATCCAGTCGTATGGATTTGTCTCCGGCTGTTGCACATGCTGATCCTCCATCCTCTCGGTATGGTTCCTTCGCCTGTTGCCATGGTCGGGGTTTATGGCAAAGTCTAACTGGCTCACCACCTCGTCACTGTCATCAAATCCCTCTAAACTGCGGACATCATCCAGGATGAGATTGCCCACCACACTTCTCAGGTCTATGATCCTCTGCGCCAGTCCTATATCAATCCCCTGGATTTCACATAGTTGAGACCAAGTGGCATAATTGACTCTCACCCCATTATCCTCCATCTTCCAACAGTGTGTAGAATACTTTGGAAAATCACACAGAGCAATGAACAATAAATCTAGACAACTATTTATCCTGAATCCTAATGAAAATAACAATACTATTCCTACTTCCCCTAACACTAAACACCTACGCTATTGGTTATGACCTACCAACTCACGAACTTATACGTCCGTGACGAAAATAGGTGACACTCGCGAGTCAATGTCAACAAACATCCGTTACGAGCAGTCACCAATTGTCACACACAACTACGCATGTGAAAGGGTCATAATTGATATAAGAATATAAATTTCCGATACGCTACGGTTCCCTAATTATTAATTATTGTGCACAGCCACGAAAACGGCCGTACTTGATCAACGCACGTAGATTTCCACGTGCGGTGAACTATAAATTTACCAGCCGATACGGAACCGGCCGTGAAAAGAAATCACTACTACAAGGTCGCACGGTACTAACCGGGCGAAAAATGTTTCCACTCGTCGCGAAATGCTAAAGTTTCATTCAACCTTAGCCAAATATCCCTCGTCCCTGTAGCCAAGACAAGCAAGATGGCGACGGCGTGGCGGCAAAGTCGAGCAGTCGACGAATTCGGAAAAAATCTTTTCCCGAGAAAAGTCGATGTGTTCACAGCGCCACTGCTGTGAAAACGATATCTTGGTTTCACAAACCTTGTTTTCTACTCACGTACAAGGGCTGTCAGTTCGTCAAGTCAGTATATTATTCAATACTGCATTGAGCTGGGTACTCGACCTGGTTTACTTACAACGATGGCTGACAACCCTTCTTCTTGGGGTATCCCGTGGTCAGCCACGGGATGACCAACTCGAACCTTTCCGAAGACCTCCGGAAACCTACGATCACTACAGTAATAAACGTCTTACACTTGCCTCGTCAATCTATTACACACTGTCATACAACTGAAACAATGATCAGAGCAGGGTTTAACCAATCGCTGACTTCCAATTGTGTCGGTGCAGCTGAGGGTAATAAATGTGGTAAACCCTCACAGTATTCAACTTTGATACTTGACATAATTGATTTAATCGCTTCTGATATGATAATTCCTACAGAGTATTCGTCAGTTCTTCAATAGTCATGCTATGATTTAATCAGCAGTTGTTAAAAACTATGTTTCTGGACTTTAAAAGAGTGTCAAAATTACTAAAGTTTATTTAACTGGTATTTGTTAAAATTTGATCAATAAAATTTACACAAATACAGTTTGGACCCAAGAAGCTGTATACAAGCATTTAGTACCAAGGTGCCGTGCCAAGGTAATACATGATGGCGCTGTCCTTCCATGGGTCAGTTCCCACGCTGCTGACCCGGGCCGCTCACTGGCGCTGGATAGGGGGAAAATTTGTGAAGTTCCTTGGCTCTCCTTAGGTGAGGTGAAATGGGGTTTAACGTCGCGTCTAAGATTATTGCACTTCTATAGCGACGTGCATGTATGTGTGTGTGTGTTTGTGTGGCTGCTTGTACTAGTCCGGACTGATGCCGATTTATAGTGCTAGCGCACTGAGATACCATGCCGCAGTTGAATATGAATATCCCACTCAGACACAGTATACTGACTCCGAGCCGACCAGTCCTTGTTTGAGCCCCTAAATGCCGAGCGCCAGACAGGGTAACAACAAGTACCATCTTTTAACGTCTTTTGGTATGACGCTGCCGGGGATCGAACCCCGGACCTTTCGCTCTCCGGGCGGACGCTCTACCACTAGACCACGGAGCCGGTTTGGCTCTTCTTACTTAGATCTGGCGTTAACATTACAACTTGTCATAGTTATCTGTTATTTGACACACTAGTGTACGTGTTGCTAGACCTGTGAAGATTCCGGGGTAGAATAGGTCTTCAGCAACCCATGCTTGCCGTAAAAGGCGACAATGCTTGTCGTAAAAGGCGACTAACGGGATCGGGTGGTCAGGCTCGCTGACTTGGTTGATGCATGTCATCGATCACAATTGCGTGGATCGATGCTCATGATGTCAATCGCTGGATTGTCTGGTCCAGACTCGATTATTTACAGACCGCCGTCATATTGCTGGAATATTGCTGAGTGCGGCGTTAAACAACAAACAAACCAACCAACTATTTCATACTGAGGTCTGGGTCAGCTAGTTTATTGTGTATTTTTAACTCGGCGTCAACATACATTTTTCAAATCTCTTTATGTTTTTAATGAAGGTGCTCACGTGAAGTAAGACCCGTTTTATCACAATATAGATCTTGATTATCGATCAGATCGTCTTGCCTGGGAGCCGCCATTTTGTTTGGAGCAAATGCAAGTGATATTAAAGGAATCTGATTGGTCAATAGGAGGAACATATAACTCGTAATAGCCACTGGTGGCGCTACGATCGAGCCAAGAAATTCCAGCCTAGATCGGCAAGGGTGGGAACTGGACTTTTATAGTCAATTTACTCTTTGGCTCGGGAAGATGTGGTATACTTGTATTACAGGTATTTAGTAACATGGCAATACAAGTTAAGGGGAATGTTGTCTTGCATGTCCTATCCGAATGTAGTTCTTTAAGAAAATAAACAAAAATGTTTGTATTTCTGTTTTCTTTCAATCAGGAAGGTTCTCTCTCTCCCAACACTGACCTGAATAATTTCATCAGCGCGGTCTCCAGGCTACAGGGAAGTAAGTACATCTATTTTCGGCATCTTCTCATTCATATTAAGATAAGGGACGGTCAGCGAAGTGTTTAAAGCGTTCGCTCATCACGGCGAAGATCCGGGTTCGATTTCCGACATGGGAAGCCCAGTTCTGGTATTGCTGGAATATTGCTAAAAGCGGCGTAAACCGTACTCACTCACTCACTCACTCATATTAAGATAATATTTTGCATACTAAGCTCAGAAACAAAATATTCATACTTTAAATATTGTACATATATCTTGCCCTTGCGTGTAATGCATTAATTGATACCTGATAATAATGTGTGTGTGTGTGTGTGTGTGTGTTTTCGGGGGGGGGGGGGGGGGGGGTTGTGTAGAGAGAGGGGGTGATGGGGGGGGGGGGGGGGGGGGCTGTAAGTATGTTGCAGGCAGTAAAGTTATTCTGAGAGAAGATGTTCAACGTTCCACTAAACAATATTTCAGTTATATCACTGCCTGTCAGCTTGATGTGGGAGGGCTGCCCTAACTAATGCAGGTGCAATGGTCCTGGCCACTTGAAATAGAATCACGATATATCGCGATGATTAATTTAAGTATGCCAACGCGCTATTTGGGGTCTGTTTAAAGGGTATTCGGGACTCAGCAGTGTGGCACAAACAAAAAAACTGACACAAAAAAAACAACAACAAAAAAACAAACACACCTAATTTCGTACCCAGATTCAACATTTATTGACCCATTATTGGTGTGCGGGAAAATTTCCTTTTATATATTATATTTTTTCTATACTATTTTCAGTAACTTCAAATCGCACCCTTTTTCGACCTAGGAACGTGTTCCAAATGTTTTCGTCTGTGATTGACATTCTGACTTTGTACAGGGTGAATTCTGACGTTTTTGGATTTGTGTTAAGCAGTATTCGGGATTCCGGGTTGAACAATGAGACCGGGGTTGGCACCCTCGTTTGTAACTAGCATACATGATATTATTATAAAAGCGCACTTTGCATTTTTAGTCATTACTGTAAGTAATATTCCTCATTGGCGGAATGGCTTGATTTTGTTTGATTAGTACTAGCAGACATGCAGCACGCATTATTGCACTTGTGTTGCGACATTCTTGCACGTGTGTGTTTGTGTGTGTGTGTGTTGCTAATGCCGATTTTATAGTGCTAGCCAAATGAGATACCAAGCCACAGTTTAACATGAATACCCCACTCAGACTCCGTTAATGCCGAACCCTAGGCAGGGTAACAACAAGTACCATCTTTTAACGTCTTTTGGTATGACGCGGTCGGGGATTGAATCCGTGACCTTCCGCTCTCCAGGCCGACGCTCTACCACTAGACCATGGAGGCGGTCACAAATATATGTATCTGTATGAACCAAGGATATAGACTAAGAATCCAACCCATTCTGTTTCTACACTGTTTCCATATTACCACAAACAAAATGATAGAAGGGGTACGCAAAGTTGTGACTTTACATTTTTACCAATAATGTTTCATGTTAAGGATATAATCTGCTTAACTCACTTATGCAACCACAGATCAAAATAGAAAACGGTTGCATATTTTATGGGCGCTTCCAGTCCAATTAATTTGGCACTTGTAAAAATATTTTTTTTATTGGTTCTCGTTATTATCACGACATAAACTGAGTCTTGACTGTAAGCTGTTATAATACAGTAGGTAAGAAGATTCCAATCAGGATCGACCCACGTAAACTCCTCCCTCTCAGCGGCAATTTCTTCACCTACCAGGGATCGCTCACAACTCCACCCTGTTCGGAGTCTGTTAGGTGGATTGTCATGAGGGCCCCTCTCATGACAACTCGAGACAATGTGAGTTTTGTAATATTTGATATTATCTTCAACATTTGTGGCTGTTTGTTGTTTGACGCCGCACTTATAGTCCTCGACACTTGAAATAGAATCACGAAATATCGCGATGATTAATAAACGAAGACAGCTGCACGTATAAATTTTACTTACAGTAATGAAAAAAGCAATAAACATCATCAATGAGTTTTGATCACGCGGTTACAATCCGGGTAGCGTCAGCAGTCGTTATTCTATTTCAAGTGGCGAGGACTATTGCAATAGTCCACATATAACCTTGTTTTTTTAAAACTTAAACCGACTGGTTTAAAACCGCAATCAGCAATATTCCAGCTATATGACGGCGATCTGTACATAATCCAGTGATTGACATCATGAGCATCGATCTAAGCAATTGGAATACGATGACGTGCATCAACCAAGTCAGCGAGACTGACCACCGGATCCCGTTAGTCACCTCTTACGACAAGCATAGTCGCCTTTTACGGCAAGCATGGGTTGCTGAAGACCTATTCTATCCCGGATCTTCACGGTTCCAATCTTTAACAGTTGATGATAATTTGTTTATATCATGTATTGTTTGTGTATTTGTTTGTTCAGCAACAGTGCAGGTTTAACGCAGCAAGAGGTTGATATCAAAAGCACCTTCATCCTACGCCGTCTATGAATGATGACCAAATCAACGAGGTCGGCAAACCATTTAGCCACCACTTACAAAAATCATATGAATTTTCTTTTAATTAGGCTTATCTATTCCTTTACAGTGCGCGACTCCATGATGCTGTACCCTGTGTGATCTGTCTGTATGATCCTGGGTCTATCAGCACAATATATTACCCTTGCCCGTGTTACATAAAGATTACGTCTGCTTCAATTTTGACGTTCCTCCCAGACCCTGTAGTGTACCGGCCGCCGTCGTAATCGCTGGGTGCAGCGTGCATAAAAGACGTTTTTTTTGTGAAAATTGTGGCGTGTACTTCGGGTAGAGCAGGATATGCCTACCCAAATTCGCGAACAACTACTGTAATCACTGATTTTCAGTGATCCGATCATGTTATGTTTATTACTTTTTCACCTTTACGCCCCATGGAATCTGTGTCAACACTTATTATCATACCTCAATGTCAGTATGATGAGATCTGATTGGTCCACGTGATCTTGAACAAAACTACCTTACACTTGTGGCTTTTCCGTCGAAATTAATAGAGCGTATATTCTTTTATCATTTTAAGCAGTCCTGTATTTCCAGGTGAGGTTGCTGCAGATGCTTCCTACTGCCGAGGGCGTACCTGTTGCCGTCCACACTAACGTCAGGCCGCCCCAACCCCTCAAAACGCGCATTCTCGAGGCCAACTTCCCCTGTTTGGGATAGACATATCTGATAAACAAACAAATTTGATCATCAAAATAAAAGGTCAGATTCTTTACAGAGTGAATGAACTTTTTTTCTTACACGTTAAGTTCCAGCTATATAACGGCGGGACCGCCTCCGTGATCTAGTGGTAGAGCGTCCGCCCGGAGAGCGGAAGGTCCGGGGTTCGATCCCCGGCCGCGTCATACCAAAATACGTTAAAAGATTGTACATGTACTTGTTGTCGCCCTGTCTGGCGCTCGGCATTAGGGGGCTAAAACAAGGACTGGTCGGCTCGGAGTCAGTATACTGTGTCTGAATGGGATATTCATGTTAAACTGCAACATGGTATCTCATATAAATCGGCAACAGTCCGGACTAGTACAAGCACGCACGCACGCACGCACGCGCGCGCGTGCGTGCATGTCGCTATATAAGTGCAATAATCTTGGACGCGACGTTAAACCCAATTTCACCTCACCTATATAACGGCGGCCCGTAAATATTCGAGTCTGGACCAGACAATCCAGTGATTAACATCATGAGGATCGATCCACGGAATTGGGATACGATGACATGCATCAACCAAGTCAGCGAGCCTGACCACCCGATCCCGTTAGTCGCCTCTAACGACAACCAAAGACGCCTTTTACGGCAAGCATGGGTTGCTGAAGTTCTATTTTATCCCGAATCTTCACGGGCCCTTCCATGTTAAGCCTGTCGGTGAGTGACGGAGGTTCATTCAATCTACATGGCGCCCCATCAACGTTGATATAAAGGAAGCCATTGGTCAATGGTAAAGCGTATTGATGTTTATATGGGACCTTTACAATGATGACTGGCATCTGCATAACAGAACATGGCGGAAGAACAATAAACTCTACCACTTGAAATGTCCTGAAACTTTTACCATGTTTCATAATTTTCATAATTTGACTTTTAATGACCTTGACCTTATACGTAAGTCACCCAAATGTTGATGCGATCCCAGGTTTGGGGGAAGTTTGTAAGCTGTAAATTTACATGACCGTCTCCAGTATTTCGTCATGAAGCATTGCAAGGGACGCAACTCTGCACAGCGAATAACGGCGCCTTGGACGACTAGGCCACCCGTGCCCCCAAGAGAAGAGCTAAGGAAGAGCTCTAAAACGAAAAACAGATTTTTTGTTTTATCATTGGATCAGGCTCATTAGCAGGAGAACAAGCCAGTCAAGGGATCAGGGGGTGCGATTGGATTAACAGAAAACCCCATTGCTTTCAGACGCTGGATGTTGTCAGGGCCTGATATGTCAAATATGTTTGATTAGTCAAACAGTAGTATTTTCTTGACGATGATCTAGATCTTCCACGGAACCTCATCGCCATGCGCAAGTGCTTTCCTCACATGAATCATTTTGAAAGTAGCTCCAGAGCCTTAGTTTACCATGAGATCCAGGAATTACCACCATCGCTCTATGATTCTGGCCTACTCCAGTTACCCAGTCCAAAGTCTGTCCTTGAACAGTCAAATCAACAAGAACCACCAGCGTCTTCTGCTGCAAAGCTCTGGATGGAGACGTTGTTGACAGGGCTCGATTTATTTATAAAAAACCATGCACCAGTGCAACTTATTATTGAAAAGAGCAACCTATATGTTCTGTGTCGAGATATTTCTCTTTAGTGTTACACCTGAAAATATACTAATTTGATATGAATATGAGATACTGTTGTTTGTTGTTTTAACGAACGAAATATGATGATAGAATACACCAAAAGCATGCCTTTTTGAAAAATATAAATATCATTAATTTTCTATGAAATATCTTTTATCAAAATAGTATTTTACTAATGAAATACAAATTCACATTTGAAACTCAAATTATTGTAATCAGGGGCCGTTATTATAAACATTCTCAGAATTTTCTTAAGTATTTTCTGACCTCGCTGAGAACATTCTTAGTTAAGAGTTACGCTTAGGAGTGTAGTTATAAAGGCTCAGGGAATAACTCAGAGAAAATCTGAGAGTAACTCTATTTCGAGCATTGGTCGTAATCAGGGGAATCCCTGTGCTGTAATTAGAATTCCACGCACTCTTCAGGTTTAGAGGCATGATTTTGTATCACATGACTGTCACGTGATGCAAACAAGCACACGTGCGTCTGACAGTTGTCAACACTTCGCGCGATGGTTTCTGCACAAAGTGTTAACAAGAAACGCAACCCAAGTTGGTCATGCTCCCGGTCCAACTTGCCTACGAGCGGAAGGCAATTATCGAGGACAAGTTTGTGCCAGGAGAACATTACGTCGCGAATGTAGGAGGCATTGGGGGAAGGTGGCAGCGAATATCAATACTGCCTTTCCGAACGTGGTTCGGTCAACAGAGGATTGCGAAAAGCGGTGGTACGACATCCATTCGAAGTCAATGCGGGAGATATCTGTCAGACCCGTGAAGATCCGGTGTAGAATTGGTCGTCAGCAACCCATGCTTGCCGTATATGCGACTATGCTTGTCGTAAAAGGCGACTAACGAGATCGGGTGGTCAGGCTCGCTGACTTGGTTGATGCATGTCATCCCAATTGCGTGGATCGATGCTCATGATATTAATCACTGGATTGTCTGGTCCAGACTCGATTATTTACAGACCCCCGTCATATAGCTGGAATACTGCTGAGTGCGGCGTTAAACAACAAACAAACAAACAAACAAACAAATCACAAGACAGCTCAGTGGCACAGGTAAGTAATTACATTTATACGAGATTTAATCTCCAATATTATTAAACAATTGTATTTGTATTTTTCTACTTTTCCTGACAGAACGTATAATAAATATGTTTTACTTGACAGTTAAACCTATTAAGATGGTCTCATTTACACCATACAGTCTGCATAGGCAAATTTATCGAAGATACATAAATGTCTATAAATAGACAAAGTAACAGTGTTTAGAAATGAAATTGTTGATTTATTTCAGTTTACCATAAGCCAAAAATGTAGAGACATGTAGAAATTAAAATATTAATTTTCTTATGAACCTCAAACATGATGTCACATATTTTTCTAGGTAATAGGCCAATGCAGTCTCAATCTCATTAAAATTAGATCTTAGCTTTGTTTAGCGGTAACGAGAACTAAAATCTGATTTTAATGAGATTGATACAGTCTGGAACCACTATTCCAAAGCCTGAGTCTAGTAAACATTTGTTCGGTTTGGAAAACTCGTTGAGTGATAGTCTAATTATATCATAAACATCTACAGAAAATGATCCTTATACTTTAGCCTAGTAGACTCAATTTGTTTTGGCACAATTAACTACCAATACAGAGCTGAATACAACAAAGTGGAATGGTTCAAAATTACTCAAAGAAAACAGATGTAGTATTCATACTGATAATCATTACAAAAAATAAACTACTTTGCATGTGATTAGTATATAATAAATACAGACTGACTTTAGCATGATGAGATGGTTGGACCTGTTTAGTTTTATTATGCATGAAGCAGTATAAAACATATATTTTCAAATAACTGTATAGGCAGTAAACATCAAACATAGTCTACACATTATTATTATTATTATTATTATTATTTATTGTATCAAAAAGTACATCAACACCCCTAAGCAAGCTGGGTGTGCTGTGTCTTAGGCAGTCTATGTTGTTCTTGGACAATCAAATGTCAGTATTGTGGAATCAAGTGGAGCTTTGATTCAACCCTGTTCCAGGTCATGGATATGTCAAACAGGTAAACACATTTTCGTTTTGTGATACAATACTTTTATGATATATATGTTATTTTTTGTTACACAAACATTTAAGTAAACATTTCTTTTCTTCAGTTGTCAGGAAGCAGCTATCCTCAGCTTTGACTCAGAAGCTTGTGGCGTCTTGCCCCTTGGTGTGCAAACCCCGCCTAAACCCACCTTCAGCCTCAAGATACTCAGGGTCTCCAGCTCTACCTTTTCTCAAGAAAAAAAGATTAGATTACAAATAGCTTTTAAGAAAAAAAGACATTATTGGAGGAGGATATCCTTGAACTTCAAAAAGAAATGTTGAGGCTAAAATTAGAGAAGATGAGGAAAGATATTGCACATTTTGAGCTGATTCAAGGAATCAGCTGCCTTTGCAGGAATTTGAATTTTATTTCATTAAAATTCACCAAATCAATCACCACATTGCTAACCAATGTTATGCAATTTCAGTTATTTTACAAACAGTCTGTATTTAATTAGAGGTTAGAAAGTAATTTGGATGTTATTTTATAAGAAATGTGTCTCAGTGGTTCACATATTTTCTCATCTTAAAAAGAAATTTAAGAGCCTATTTCTGGCTTTATTTCTTTGGGCTATAGAACATTTCAAGATGAGAATATTCTTTTCTGTCAGTGATTTTTGTGTGATTTAAAGAGTTCTATGATAAAAACATATATCATTTTTGGATGGTTTCAAGTGCTATCATATTATCATATGGGCTTTTTTTTATAATCATGTCTTCATCATCATCACCCTCACCATCAGTGTTTTCATCAGGGGGTATCTGGAGATTCCTCTGCTTGCTGCAAACAATAATTATTTTACAATCCTTTTTGGGCATACCCTCACATCATCAAAATTTTGATTTTCTGTTTGAAAATATATTTCTGTTACTAAAATTTAACATGAAATGTGGATACATTTATAATTTTCAAAGATAAGTTTAAATTAGCACATACGTATGTTGTCTTTTGTCATAAATAATATTCCCCTATACTTTACATATGTGACAAAGAAAATACAATAGAAAGTTTATGTTTATGTTTTTGTTTATTCTACCCAAAGCATCTTATTCACATAGAATGTAAATTATTTATACCAATTGTAATTGTGTTATGTTCCAAAATATCATCGATATCATCATGATCATTCTCATGATTGTCTTTGTTTCACATATACCTTACATACAAAAGATACCTTACACAGAAACCAATAAATTTGTCTATAAAATTATTATGTAAAGCAAGAAATACAATTGGTTTGGATCACATTGCTATTTGCATTTAGTGATTGTGTCCTCAATTTAATAATATTTTCAAAATTTTTATATTATAGGATAGACGTAAAGTCATATATTGATCAAATTAGCTTTTTTAATAATACAGAGTAAAGTAATATCAACTTTGTTTTAATACTGGCTTTATATCAAATTGATTTGGATCTTATTTCGAGGAATGTCCTGCATGATTTTAGTAACAACCCACGTAAAAGGGAGATTACTCTAACCATCAAAAGTTACAGAAGATGTTGCGGACCGTGTCAATGTGCTAGGCCAAACATGTGAGTATCTGTCAAAGCTCCGTACTGTGGTAACCTGGTTGGTAATTCAATGTTTTGATCAAAGCTATTATGTCAGAATGATTGTGGCTAATTCATCTATTCCTCAGTGTTCACATGGGAGAAAACATCATACTTATTGTAGTGTGACTGGGGGCGAAGTTGATGTCGCAAACATGGTATCAGTAGTCAGCGTTAGCAGGAGTAGCCACTGTCCAAAAGTAGGTGACAGCTTGTTGGCATGTGGTTCCTCTCAAACAGAACTTTCATTTAAATGCGAGGCTCACGGGTTGAAACGGGCCACTCCGAAACACTGCAAACACGAAAACGTAGTTTTTCTCGTTGCCTATATATAATATACGTGTTTCCGTGGTATTAAGAATAGCATTACGATAAACCAACCCGCTGACTTCGACAAGCAATAAATGTGAAATAAATCGTTAGAACACTCACCTTTACACCATTTAATTACAAGGAAACATCATTTTGTCCACAAATGCCTCCGTATCGGCTGCTGTACAATAGCGGCCATTTATACACAACATGTAGTGACGTCATATGTTTCCGTGGTAAAGTTCATCGGGTCAAGCTACGGGTGATTAGCACACGCCACAATGTCAAAGTTCTTTGGAATCGAAAGTAATGTTCCCAAGGCACTTCCAAACGTAACATAATACAGATAACACTGTACTGAATTATGAAATATGAAATAACTGTCACTTGAACACAAATTTTCAGATTATTTACAGTTTATGATCATGATCATCACAAATTTCGTTATTCTTCTTGGTGTCTGCAAGGTAGACCGTGACACGGACAGAAAAACACATCATGTCGTCGAAGAAAGGAGATGTCACAACAGTATTTTAAATGCACCCAGTGTTCACAATTTCCATGCATGCACTGTCCCCACTTAGTGAATTCAACATGTGGACATCGCCTAAGTTCATCTGGCTGAAACTTTCCGCATACACTTTCCGCACTGAAACACTTTTCGTCATCGTCGTTGTTAGATTCAAAATCTGATTGGTCGTCGCTTGAGATAAGGAGCTTATCAATCCCAGATGGTCCAGGTTGTTGGGATGACATACTGTCCTGCTTATCCTTGCTAGTAGACTTGGTAGTTGTTTTAGTTGTCTTTGGCTTCGCAGTTGATTTTGATGCCTTGCTTCCTCCGTTTGTTGACTGTTTGGACTGGTTGATGTAAGCCGTGACTTGACATGATATATCTGATTCCGTAATTGCTTGTCCACCAACGATCTTATGGATAGAACGTCTGGGCTTCGATTTTTTAATGGTAATAACAGGAAGATGATTTTCAAAAAATCTTGAATCTGAGGGCTGTTCAACGATGTCAGGACATGCAACTGAAATTTCTGCAGCTTTTAGATGGCTTCAGGAATGACTTGTCAATTGCCGTTGGGTCAAATGGATAAATACCACATTTCCTGAAAGCACTGTGCAAGTTACTGGCAGACAGAGAAATCTCGTATGCCTTACAGGCCAAAGAACAGACGCTATATCGGTTAACTGTTCCAGAATTTGACCGCTGCCATTTCCTACATTCTGAACTGAAAATCTTGGTGAAAGGCCCAAAGCACCCAACATCCATCGGCTGGAGAACATGGCTTGTGTGAGGTGGTAGAACAAACAGGATTATCCCCTGGTCAACAGCGTAATCTATCAGATGAGGGGTGATGTGAGACCTGTGGCCGTCATATGGCAGCAGAGTTTTCTTGTCACCTCCGACTTTGAAACCATCGCTGAAATATGTCTGTATTGGACCATCCCGTCTCGCTAACAGTTCCACAAGTTCTAACTGTCGAACCATCTAAGAGGTCATCGCGCATGCGTGAACCAGGAAAAATGTAAAAAGGTGGAATCTTCTGACCCAATGAATTGCCGCATCCCAAAACAGTAACTGTAGAGGATTTCTCTGGGCAGATTTCAATTGGAACTGCGTCTGCAGATCCAACGATTTGCGGTGAAGAATGTGTGAGATTAATTCCCTTCTCATCGACGTTGTAGATCAGCTCTGGGCTTGACTTTAGGTCATACTTGTCAAGAACTGCTTCAAGTTGAGAAAAATACTTGTTAATGCTATCCTCAGATGTGGCAGTGGCTCGTAATTGAGACAATCCCCTTGGTCGTCGCAACTTCAGTTCAGGCGATCTTCCCATCAACCCATAAAACCACTGCAGTGATAGTGATTTGGAATCATTACTACGTTTCTTGAGATTTATGGCATAGTCAGTTCCAAGACAGATAACCTGCGCCCTGGTATATCCATACCCTACTGAGGCCATAAGCTTTATGTGGTCGACAAGGCATGCTTCTTCTTCTTGGGAAAATAATGGGCCTGGTCCAGAGGACAAACATTCTGGGGAAGTAATGCCTTTAGTTCTGTCCCTCAGAGTCTGGTCAGGCACAGAGTACTTCCTGGCTGCTTTGTAGACAGAAGAACCTCGTTCAACTACTTCCAGATAGGCTTCTTTCAGTTGTGTTGGACTATAAGGCCGGTACTGTCGTTTGCGTCTCGCAGGATTATCCTACAAACTACGATAAACGATATAAGATATGGCCCTACTCAGCTTCCATAGTTTTAAGAATTGAGCGGGTACTCCCCTTAGTAGTCACGTGATACACATTACTGTTTACATCAGCTATCAGACGAACTTCTCTTGCTGAACTTACGAGTTGAATATTTTTTACGATCTCATTTTTTATAATGGTACTAAAAGTGCATTACGTGCAGAAGGTTAGTTTTAGGGACATATGCATTTTTGTACAGCCTAGTATACATTAGTCATATTATGATATGATAGCAAGGTTTTTACGGCAGCTTATTTATAGAAATGACCTTTGACAGTTGAGGGTGTCTAAAAATAGTAACAAATATTAAACATTGGAAATGACAGATTTTCTGTCCCTTTTACCCATTTATGCATAAATATTTAGGAGCCATGCAGTAGGCTAAGTTTCGTATTTCCGGCTGCGGTGCCATGCCTTTCTCCAGTATCTCTCCCGCACAGTGCAGCGAGATTTGCTGATTAGTTTGTTAGGATGTGTAGAGTCAAACTAAACCATGTTAACAAGCGTATTAACATCACATATCCCTAGGAGGCTCCGCTATGCACAGTTAGCTTTATGGGACAATCGGTTGTGTATTTGGTTACAACAGTAAATGAAAGTAAATCTAAATAAATATGAGGTGTTGCTTATAGCGATTAGAAAGGACTATCATCATTTGAGTATTTTGGCTACGTTCACTCAACATTGTATTTGTTATTGTATTGTATTGTAATTGTAACTATCTGTCCTCAAGTTCCAATAGCCTAACCACTTCCCTACTGTTGACAGTGGAACGGTACATAGCTCGTGGTCTACTTCCTACAGTGTAATCAAAACAACTTTATGTACCAGTGTTTTGTCAGGCTTGCTGACTTAGTTGATGCATGTCATCGATCCAGATTGCGTGGATTGATGCTCATGGTGTCAATCACTGGATTGTCTGGTCCAGACTCGATTATTTACAGACCCTCGTGGAATATTGGTGAGTGCGGCGCAACAAACAACCCCAAAAACAACAACAAAAACACACACAAAAACACACAAAATACATGTTTTTTAATCAATTATTAGCAATGATGATTATCTAAGTTGATCAGATTTCTTTCTTGTTAACTCAAACCATAATATCACAATTAAATATATGCAACTATTGTGTTCTCTACCAGATAACCAGATAAATCGATTTGCTAGTGAGTCCTGTATCAATTTGTATCAATTTGTATATTTTGTATCTGTTATTCGTCGACACCTAGCCTCACCGTTTTGTCTGGACGCCCTACCGTATGCTGTATGTACGTTTATCCTTTCTACGATAAGGGACATTTTTTGCGTTCATGCATGTTCGAAATTACTCACAAAAAAACATAGTGCTTAAAACAATGTGTACCGAGATAGAATAATGATCAATTTGGAAATTTTCAAGTCACATATTCCAGCAATATCACAGCGGGGGACCCCAGAAATGGTCTTCACACATTGTACCCATGTCGGGAATCGAACCCGAGTCTTCGGCGTGACGAGCGAACGCTTTAACCACTAGGCTACCCGACCGACCCCGAGAGGGGACGATACTCCATCACCCCAGTGGAAAAATGGCTGTCCACACATTCTGTTAATGCTGTAGAGAAAATCTATCACATCCTTTTTATGAATGTCAAGGACGTCTGATCACATGTTGAACTATTTTCAACAGTTATCTAAATATTGAACTTGGAATTCACAGATATACTGTGAGGTTTTGCTTTTGTAGATATAATCATGAAGTTGACAATATTCCGCTCTCAGCCAAAGAATTTATTTATCAACAAACCTCGCCCTTTGATGTATTCATTAAAGACAGAGTTATATTTGTCAAAATGAAAAATATATTGCAAACAGAATACATGTACATTTTTATCGTAAGAAAAGGCAGCAACTGACTTCTACTCTATGTCCATAGTCATGAAGCGTTCATAAAATATACTGTCCATATGTAAGACTAATATCGCTGTCAACTTCAAACATTGTTTACATGCCTTCAATCAATAGTTTTGTTGTGTCTTCTACCGTCATTGTTAATGTATTTGCCCACTCTATATATGTGTTAACATTCACTTGGAAATGGAATGAAATATATTTTAAAATACGTTTTTGATTAACCAAATCTTGTTTATAACTGTAAATATTGCATTGAAAGAATACATGAGCGATGACATCATAACAACGTATTTCGATATCTAAACTTAGCACGATAACACAGCAGGGAAGCATAGGTGAACGTGTCTTGTTAACCTTACATTTTTTAAATCAGTGCAGCATGTACATCAAGAGTATTGGTTTGGTGCGTATCTTAATCATATATTACTTTTCAGGAAGTATGCATATTCGGTTTTTCGGGGAACTTAAATGGTTAAACGCCCTATCACGTTATGGTCAAGGGGAAATGTATGTAATTATTATGACTTAGGATTTCGGCGAGTGCGACTCTTGCTCGGGGTTCTTTGGTCGAGTTAACCGCATTCTGGGGCCTTAGTTGTGGCTTTGAAAAAGGTTTCGTGGTGGACGAGTGGATGTGTACAGATTTGACTCATCAGTGACCAAAATAATGTCCAATTCCATTCCCTGTTTTGACTTGTACCGTGTGTTCCCATGTGTTTTCGGATAAAGAATTGGCTTGCATTTGCATGTGTTTGTGGTGGGTGAAACCAGTGGGGTGGGGTGCGCCCGTCTTTTCGTGAGCACCTGGTGGCATCACTGTTTGATAGTGATGCATGGTGAGATGAGGTGAAATGCGGTTTAACGTCGCGTCCAAGATTATTGGACTTATATAGCGACGTGCATGCACGTGTATGTGTTTGTGGAGCTGCTTGTACTAGTCCGGACTGATGCCGATTTATAGCGCTAGCTCACTGAGATACAATGCCGCAGTTTGACATGAATACCCAACTCAGACACAGTATACTGATTCCGAGCTGCCAGTCCTTGTTTTAGTCCATCAATGCCGAGCGCCAGACAGGGTGACAACAAGTACAATCTTTTAACGTCCTTTGTATGACGCGGCTGGGGATCGAACCCCGGACCTTCCACTCTTCGGGTGGACGCTCTACCACTAGACCACGGAGGTGGTCCCTAGTGATGCATGGTCACATGCTCATGATGAAGTCGGAGTTATGCAGTAGACTCTGCTTTTGACAGGGTTGGTTTGTTGTTTAACGCCGCGGTCAGCAATACTCCGGCTATATGACGGCGGTCTGTAGATAATCGAGTCTTGATCAGACAATCCAGTGATTAATATCATCAGCATCGATCTAATTGGTATCGATGACATGCATCAACCAAGTCAGCGAGCCTGACCACCCGATCCCGTTAGTCACCTTTTACGACGAGCAGAGTCACCTTTTACGGCAAGCATGAGTTGCTGAAGACCTATTCCACCCCTGAACTTTACGGGGCACTTTTGACAGGGATTTCTTATGGTTATGGTAAGGGGTTTTGTCGATTTTGTTATCTGCTAAACATGAGAGATACTGTCAGTGTATAGTCATGTAACATCAAATGTATGTCAATTTCTCACTGCCTTATGACGTATCCATGTCAGACCAATCATGCAGCATAGAGAAATACCGGTGACTTCGACGTACATATAAGTCATGGTATATGATTACCCTTTGGTGTGCACTATTTCCGGTACAAAACCGACACAAAGATAGCTCTAGATGCTATGTCGGACGTTTACAAACTACATGCATTCGTATACTGTGATATTGTCATAATTAAGGAGAGGCCGAGAAATGGGCTTAAATGACAGTTCACGTAAGGCTGCTACAAGGAGTTTACAGTGATATATACTCAGACGCAAAAGAAACGAAAGTGTTTTTTAAGCAAATAGGTAACAACACGGAACCATAAATTGATACGAGTTTTAGCATGTAGTGAAGCCTGATGGTGTTATCAGTATTTTTGGTTGCATTTTGGAAGCTCCGAGTAAAAACGCAACATAAAAAACGAATAGCCAAAACGCACCATTTCAATGAATAAGTGGGTATCATGCATCCATTTCTCGCGAAATCGAAAATGCACGCATTATCTCGAACTGTAGTAGGTATAAAACTGTGGCCGATTCTTGGACCTACCACAACAAAGCCATGCCTAACTCAAAATCAGAGAAACCAGGCTATCGGACGTTTGGAAGCTGGAGAGTCTGTCCAAGATGTTGCCCGTCATTTCAACGTTAACATAACCACAATTTACCGTCTCCTGCATCAATACAATACTACACAGTCCTAGGGTCACCACACCTCGACAAAATCGGCAGATTACCTGTCAACACCAGCGACATCCGTTCCTAACTGCAAGTGAAAGTGCTCGACAGACCATAGGAACACATAATCGACACATTATCCCGGACACTGTGATCCGACGTCTCCATTCAAACATCCTCAGATGTCGCCGACCAGCACGTCGTCCTGTTCTCCAACCACGACAAGCACGACTTCAGTTGGCACAGGGTCATTACTATTGGCGTCATCGTGAGTGGAGGCGTGTCATCTTCTCTGATGAAAGCCGCTTTTGTGTCCCCCATGCAGACGGAAGAGTCAGAATTTGGCGGCGTCGAGGTGATCGTTTCGCTGACAGAAACGTTGTGGAAAGGGATCCATAGGGTGGACCTAGCGTCATGAGGCAGGGATTGGACTTAATGCGAGACTTGGACCCATGTGCTCTCTGAATGTTGGTCAAGGTCGGGGACACGGCGTCACTGCTCAGCGGTATATCGACCAAGTGATCAGACCCCACGTTGTTCCATTTTTTGCACAACATCAACAACACATTTTTCATCAGGACAACGCTCGTCCCCATGTTGCCAGAGCTACCATGGCCTTTCTGCAACAACACAACATTCGTGGTCAGCCCTGATCTGAACCCCATCGAACACTTGTTGGATGAGGTTCAAAGGCCCCTACAACTGCCGATGATCTACGCACAGCTGCTCTGAATGTGTGCAGGAGGATCCCTAGGGCCTTCACAAATCGTCTGATCCACTCAATGTACAGGAGATGTGTGGCAGTGATCAATGCTTATGGTGGTCATACCAGGTATTGACTGACATTTTGGGTATTGACCCGAAACTGTGTAAGCCCTTAACATTTGAAAAAATAATAATTTCATCTGCCTTTTAATCCATTAAACTGACTTCAGTAAATTGTTTGTCGATCTTGCCCTATTAGTATTTCTTGTCTTTACTGTTGAAAATAAATAACATGTGTACTGCATACTCGACTTGCGTTTCTTTTGTGTGTGAGTATATTATAAGGTACGTTTAATTAAAGTAAATAAAGGGACAAAACCCTTTCCATATAAATTAGAAATCTCTGCATTAAGCAAAGTCGATTGTACGATTCCGACTATATCAAGTGAGTGAGTATGGTTTTACGCCGCTTTTAGCAATATTCCAGTTATATCACGGCGGGGGACACCACATTGTACCCATGTCGGGATTCGAACCCGGGTCTTCGGCGTGACGAGCGAACGCTTTAACCACTAGGCTATCCGACCGCTATCGTCCAATGACCATACACGAAAAAAAACGACGTTTTTTGGACGCTTTCTAACCATTGGTTTTCCGTCCAAATAACCTCGTTTTTTTACTTTGGAATTTTCTGTGAAGAGCTTCTCCCTATATTTGATTGACATTGTCAATCAAGCAACAGCGTTTACCGGTATTTCTATGTCTCGTTTGACGCTTGAATTTGACGCGGTGCTCGTGACTGTTACGGGAAGTGCCCAATTCTACCGTTCTGCGCATGCGGATTGTGTGGTACCTTGCCAGTGTCGTGCCCGATTTCGCGGATTGTTTACAGCAGGTTTTTTTTGGGTGTGTTTGTGTGCGTGTGCGTGTGCGCGCTCGTGTGTGTATGTGTGTTGTTTAACGCCGCACTCAGCAATATTCCAGGTATATAAACGGCGGTCTGTAAATAATCGAGTCGGGTTAAGAAAATATTTTAATATATTCAGACTTTGAAGACTCCTAAACTATTGCTCAGAGAGACTTTGAAAGGTTCATTGGTCCGTTATCCGAGTTGTCGTTGGAATAATTTATTAATATTCAATGACATGTCGAGTTTCTTGCTTTTAAAGTGGTGCTCGCGGTATAAAAAAAGATGAAGCAGATAGTCCTGCTTCAGTCGTCAGAGTGCAGAACACATACAGAATACCCAAGTGAATCATTATTCCAAATTCGTCTTTTCAATACTGAAATTATTTCATGAGATGCTGAGACATAATGTAAAAGAATCTTGAACTCGCCCCCAAGTAACATAACTTGGTTAAGTCCACCCTAAGGGCACGCCGGCTTCACTCGGGTAATTACTATGTCCAGTTGGGGGTTTGTTCAGGGCTGGTTTCATTCGCTTACAATCCGTTTGATTCCATCTGAGACCGATATACGGTGCACAGGCTTGTTCATTACCTGGCGTGCAGAGTTGCGTCCCTTGGGCACGCCAGAAACCTATGATTGTGGGTTCGAATCCCGGTTCGCCCCGATTATGTTTCTAGGTTTGTCAGCACCATACCCGTGCTCGTGGGTTTCACCGAAGTGGTAAACGTCTGAGACCTGCATCACTTCGGGCATTCCTCCCACATTAATCTGACACGCCGCGATAAAACTGGAATACTGTTAAAAGCGGCGTTAAACCCGACTCACTCACTCACTCATTACCTGGCTGTTCCATGAGCGACTGGTCCTCCCTGGTATGGGATGGCGAAAAATGTCAACAATATGATGATCGTTTGTTAACAATTTTTTTATTCGGGTGTCCAAAATTATGAGACAAACCATCAGAGTTGGTCTGTCCAATTCATATCGCTGTGCACATTTTGGTTTTGTTGCAATTTTTAGATTTTGAGTTAGTGAGCAATTCATCGGTCTCGGATGGAATCAAACGGACTGTAGTGTACAAAGTTTACTCTTTACAGTATTCGTAATCACGTAATTAGCAAAATATAAAGTGAACCAGTTTGACATATGTTTTGAATATGGACAAAATACTTATCACGATATGCCAGGCCAACAATATATTCACCGCATCTGTTGCAATTGTTATCATCATAAAAACGACAGGACTGAATGCTGATGAATTAATGAGAGCTATTAACAAGGCACATATGTAAATCATGCACGGGCTTGCCAGTCAACCATCCAAAACAACAGTTCCAGATGGATGCTTATGTCATCTACCATGGCGTCTGACACACTAAATTGTATAGAGAACTGGATAGAAAGAATTTTCCATGGGGAGGTACCCACGGGAATCATTAATGTCACCGATGCGTTACATTCATTTAGCTAACCAGTTCTAGACGGTTGCCCAGTCTCTCAGTGCTCAGGTGACCATCTAATCTACCATGACGTCTGACATACGACATAGTATGTAAGAATGCTTTTTCCCTGGGGAAGTGCCCCCGGGGATAATTTGTGCTTGTTGTTTAACGCCGGACTCAGCAATATCCCAGCTATATGACGGCGGTCTTTAAACAATCGAGTCTGGACCAGACAATCCAGTGATTGATATCATGAGCATCGATCCACGCAATTTGGATCGATGACGTGCATCCACCAAGTCAGCGAGCCTGACCACCCGATCCCGTTAGTCGCCTCCTACGACAAGCATAGTCGCCTTTTACGGCAAGCTTGGGTTGCTGAAGACCTATTCTACCCCGGATCTTCACGGGTTGGGATACGAGGACATGCATCAACCAAGTCCGCATGCATCAACCAAGTCAGTGGGCCTAATCAACCGATACCGATAGTTGCCTCTCCTTATTTTGTCTAGATATGAAAATGACAAATAAATTTTCGGTTCCCTTTGATCAACGACCATCTGTTTGCAATGTTAACGTTTTCAAATAAGGGAGTGTGACTCTGATCGTTTGATCGATTTCCATGAAACTTACTGTTGTACAATGATGTATCTTAGTATATTCTACAAGGTAACATCATTTCCGTTACTATCCTAATACCATAGGGACAGAACGTCCTATTGATTGAAATATAGTGAGTGAATATGGTTTTACGCCGCTTTTAGCAATATTCCAGCAACATCACGGCGGGGGACACCGGAAATGGGCTTCACACATTGTACCCACGTCGGGAATCGAACCCGGGTCTTCGGCATGACGAGCAAACGCTTTAACCACTAGGCTACTAGACCGCCCCGAAATATAGACATCTGATTTTGTTCATTATGTATATGTGTTATGTAACCCAGACCACAATGCCATGATAGGTTTAGAGAATCTTGGTCACCATGGCAACGAAACGGATACCTCTGCATGGTTAAAATTGAGATATTTATCGGAGATGGCGTTTAAGTGTAGGGTCTAACAGAATCCTGATTGTTATAATAATATTTAATTCTAATTGAAACCAAAAATTCATTTAACATTGTATTTGGTTATGAGGTGTATAAAACACAACAACTCGACATCATTTTCTATTTTCCTATTCATAAGAAAAATAGCGTGAATGAATGTACAAATTGTTTTGCACAGATATTTGAAAAATGTTTATTCAAAGATGTGTATAACTATATAAGGAATAATAATGTGATTTCACACCTACAATCTAGATTCACGCAGGGTGACTCCACCTCAAATCAGTATTTATATGACTTTACTGCAAGGGCTTAAGGTGAAGGTAAGGAAGTTATTAGTCTGCTGCTGTATTTTGTGACATAAGAAAAGCCTTTGATAACGTTTGGCACAAAGGAATAATATATTAACTGCAACATTATGGTAGCTGTGGAAAGTTTTATGAGATGTTTGACAGTTACTTAGAAAATCGATACCAAAAGGTAGTTATAAATGGCTATAGCTCAGACCCAAAAGCAGTCTCGACAGGTGTACCACAGGGCTCGGTCTTGAGACCATTATTGTTTATTGTCTATATCAGTGACATTGTTGAAGGAATAAATGGTAATATAAGACTCTTTGCTTATGCCACATTTTTGTTTGTGATCATGGAAGACCCGGATATAACTGCAAATAATCTCCAAAAATGACTTCGACAGAATGGGCGGCTCGATAGCAAGTAAACTTTAGTCCCGATAAAGCGGAATATATTCAATTTACCTGTAAATTAAACCCTAGTTGCAAACCCAACTTGTGTATGAATGGCACAAAAATCCTAAATGTCACAAAGCACCTAAGTATTTCATTACAAAGTAACTGAACATGGAAAATGCACATTGATGATGTTCCAAGGAACTGTTGTCCTCTGGTTAATTGTTTAAGAAGTTATTGTTATCGTCTATCCCCAACTACCTGAGAAACTATGTATTAATCATTTATCTTACTTAGGCTTTTATTATTGTTATATTATTGTAACTGTCCTAATTAACAGCCTAATTTATTGAAAAAAACAAAACAACTTAGATGCTCTTAGACCATATGTGGCACTGTCATAAAATGTTACTCAGAAGATACAATTCAAAATTGGTAACGTTTTACAAAATGAATAATCATCTCTCATCCGAATATCTTTGTAATATTATTCATCATACAGTTTCGAAAAGCACACATTATAACTTAAGGGATAAAGCTAATCTTCAAACATTGAAGTGCAAAACATAAGCTCATACAGATTCATTAAAAACAGCTTCAACACAACTCTGGAATATGCTATGGTCTACCAGAAAACCTTACGGGGGCAGAGACCGTTACACAATTTAAGAACTTGCTACATGGAAGGGGAGACAATGGTATACACTTGGATTTAAATTATGACAAATTGACTGTCGCATCGTGCTTGGCTGCAGCGATCTTATAAATAGATACTATTCAAAACTTAAAATTACAAACTGGCAGATTATCAATTAAGTAAATTTATTTATTTATATAAACTGCAAATATATCTATTATATATACAGATATAGCTTGGCATGTATAATCTATTTGTTGTATTCAACCTTTACTGATGTATTAATAATTGTATCATGTAGTATGTGTAACGGAGCGGTATTAACATAAGCGATTCGCTTGTTTACCAATCCATTTTCATATTTCAGTGAAAATACTATGTTTAATCACAAAAGCGTAAAAAGAAACGAACAAAACACCAAGTGACAGTATGTCCCATATGGATGCATGTTAGAAACTAAAGGTGTAATCCGCGGTCAATATGTTCAACGTTTGAAATGTATGTATTATTTGGCCCCAAACTTGCACATTTTTCGCAGGTCTTGAAATAAATGCTCATGATATCAATCATTTGATTGTCTGGTCCAGACTCGGTTATTTACAGACTGCCGTCATATAGCTGGAATATTGCTGAGTGCGGCGTTAAACCAACCAACCAACCATTTGAGTTGCGTGCGTACAATTACGTATAAAGAAATTAGATAACCCAGTTGTATAACAACACCATTCGTAATTACCCAATATGTCTTTTTCATCTTGCATACACAACTGATTTTACAAATGTTCGTTTCTCACTGACCGAATGTATCCATCGTGTATACAGTTTAACATGAATACCCCACTCAGACTCAGTATACTGACTCCGAGACAACCAGTCCATGTTTAAGCCCCTTAATGGCGAGCGCCAGACAGAATAACAACAAGTACCATCTTTTAACGTCTCTTGGAATGCCGCGACCGGGGATCGAACCCCGGACGCTCCACCAATAGCCAGCGGAGGCGGTCTTTAGCGGTGAAAGGTTCATGAGGTCATATGAGCCTTGATTACAAAGGTAACAGCATCTGAGCAAATAAACTAACGGGAGGCCAATATTTCAAATGATTGAAACTTATGACCATTTCGGGGGTGGTCGGATAGCCTAGTGGTTAAAGCGTTCGTTAGTCACGCCGAAGACCTGGGTTCGATTCCCGACATCGGTACACTGTGTGAAGCCCATTTCTGGTGTCCCCCGCCTTGATATTGCTGGAATATTGCTAAAAGCGGCGTAAAGCCATACTCACTCACTGTGAGCACATAAAAAACTTTTCAAATACATACCTTTGATATTCGGAATGATGCATAACTTTCAAAGGCGTGAAAACATTTGAAAATTTTACAAGTTACAAAATTAATGTTTCCCCCACCTAAGGAAATGTCCATATTTCAAACCCTAGTTTACTTAGAAAGGAGTCGGAAATTTCAAAACCTATTACATTTAAAGGAAATGCATTGGAAATACTCTGTGATCAAGTAGTTACTGAGGCATCAACTTTTGAATTCATGCTTGGAAATGTCTGCAAATCCGGTCGTTACAACAACCATGACAGTGGTGCTTGCTCATACAGAAATACACGATGTATGTGTATATATTTCAAAGGTGTATTCTCAAAGTTCATAGGGGGCACGAGTGGCCCAGTCGTCTAAGGCACCGCAATTCGCTGTGCTGAGTTGCGTCCCTTGGGCACGCCCAAAACCTATGATTGTGGGTTCGAATCCCAGTTCGCCCCGATTATGTTTCTAGGTTAGTCAGCACCATTCCTTTGCCCGTGGGTTTCACCGAAGTGGTAAACGTCTGAGACCTGCATCACGTCGAGCTTTCCTCCCACATTAAGCTGACACGCCGCGATATAACTGGAATACTGTTAAAAGCGGCGTTAAACCCAACTCACTCACTCACTCAAAGTTCATATAGGGAAGCAAACGCAAATACGACCAAAGCGCGTGTATTTGCTCCCCCCCCCCCCCCCTCTCTCTCTCTCTGTATACCAATTCTTCAATACAACTGGGTTTTTTTAAATTTCAGATCCAGTCCAACCCACGTATAGAATGTTACATCACTCAGTCAATTGTGTATATATAGTCCTGCCGGCACGATTCTCTTCCATCGGTTGCAGTGCTCTCCTCTAAAAAGATGCTGATTCCGATTGTTGTCCTGGTTGTCGCGACCAACGTCTATGTGGCTGCCGAGAGCGCCCTGTGCCCTGTACCTCAACATAAGGTGCATTTCGGCTACCACTTTGGATCTACGGATGGTAAGTTGATTTTATTGACAGTGTTCCTTTAACTACACTGGGTAAATAGTTTAACTGTCATATAAGTAATTTTTACAATGAAATATGAAATAAAGTCTTGACTATGCTTCTTTGATTCTTTAATATGTTTACATTAACATAGTTTATAAAACCATTGTGGACAGATTCGTTACTTTTGCATTCAAAACTAAGGCGGTTGTGTTTTATCGCTTGAAGTACGCACCGATCCTAAAAATGAGGAATGTGAGACAATATTCAAGTGTAACGCGGTTCCTAACGCCGAGCCTGATAATCACGTTGGTGCATTATGCACGCACGCAAGCACGCACGCAAGCACGCACGCACGCACGCACGCACGCACACACTAACATACAGTTTCCCTATGTGACTGATATGTTTGTTTGTTGTTTAATGCCGCACTTAGCAAAATGGCGGGCAATAGATAGTCGGGTCTGGATCAGACAATCCAGTGCTTGACATAATGAGAATTGGTCCAAGCGGTTGGGATACGATGACATGCATCAACCAAGCCAGCGAGCCTGACCACCCGATCCCGTGAGTCGCCTCTTACGACAAGCATACTAACGGGATCGGGTGGTCAAGTTCGTTGACTTTGTTGATGCATGTAATCGATCCTAATTGCGTGGATATCATTCACTGGATTGTCAGGTCCAGACTCGATTATTTACAGACCGCCGTCATTTAGATAGAGTATTGCTGAGTGCGGCCTTAAACAACAAACAAACAAATCCAACGCTCATCCAGCTGGACTTGCAAACTTTATACATGCACACTGTTACTATTCATCCTTCGTCGTTAGCCTCAAAGCTTTTCAGCCACCCTCATAAGACGTTCAGCGCGTTGGTTAAACCTACGAGTACAAGTATGATGTTGACGTAACTAGACTCATACCAAGGGCGAATATGCGATTATTTTTTCCCCTTCTTTATTCAACTCAGGTGGTGCAGCATACGTAATACATGTCATTTCAATGAGAGGCGGTCGGGTAGCCTAGTGGTTAAAGCGTTCGATAGTCACGCCGAAGACCCGGGTTCGATTCCCGACATGGGTACAATGTGTGAAGCCCATTACTGGTGTCCCCCGCCGTAATAATTGCTGGAATATTGCTAAAAGCGGCTTAAAACCATACTCACTCACTCATTTCAATAAAATTGTGGTATATGGTATTCAAGAAATGTACAGCTTTTCATACATATAAATTCTTGCCTATAAAATCAACGTACTGTAACAGTGTGTATTTCAGATTGGTTTTTAAAAAAGGGTGGAAGGAAGACCAGAAACTAAACACGTTTACAGTGTTACAATTTATAAATGATATTAACTTTGTAGCATTGTAATAACTAATTATCTCATGTTGTATATGTTCAAAATGTGGCATTAATCTTTTCCTACATTGTTTGTATATAACTTGTTTTGTGATTAAAAGTACAAAATGCAGTGGGTTGTTATGTTTGCCTTGAAATCCAAACAAAACATTTTCTCTGTTCAAAACACTGGTTCCTTCCTAGTCTGTCTTACAGACCCTGATACATTTATATCAACTACAGCCCATGCAAGTCTATAATGTTTGGCAAGTCTAGATTACTGCAGTATCAGGATGAAGAGAATCACTGGGCTCCCTTTTCATTAGATTTTTATTTTCTGTATGATATGTTCATTTCAGAGACTATATGTTAGTCTAGTTCCTTCCACTCAGTGACAGTTTTTATCCAAATGTAGTTTCTCCCGAATCTTTCTTACATGTCAGAGCTCCAGATAAGCTTTTGGTGTTGTGGGTATTTTACCCATGCATTTTAAAATCATTGGGTATCAGTAATTCTATCTGCGTATTCAAATTTCTGTTACCCACTAGTTTTTACACAAGTGGGTATTTAAGTTAAGTATTTAAAAACACTATTCATCTAGTCCCTGCAAACTGGTGTCGTGTGGGTTCGAGAGCTTTATAGGACTGAAAAATACCACGATACTTCCACAAGAAAGTGTGATGGCAAATGATCATGATGTGACTGTCATCGTGGAGTTTGGCAAGGTTGACGGAATGCCCGTTTATAATTTCAAAATAAGTTGCTGATTTGCTAATCGAATACGCAGGGTTACTTCACAATATTTTGATGATACGCACAAATTTTATTTTTGTAGCGTATCTGTAATGTTCGTTGCGTATTTGATACGCTTGGATTATATTTTACTGCGTATTTCTGCATTTCTGATGCGTATTTCACGCAGATACGCAGCTTATCTGGAGCTCTGAGTCATGTTCACAATCATATGTATTATAGTTTCAGGTTGATTTGTACAGAAAGTACACAAAGGAGAATCAACATATCCAATTTTATGTTAATATTTGTTATTTGTGTCAACGTGCATGTTGACGGGGAATTAGCTCTTGGGGGATTAAAGGACAAAATCGACATCACTGTCCCGGAACGCTTTATGCACAACATGTAAACAAAAAACAACAATAAATTATTGCATAATGAGCGGAATACCTGCTCTGACAACACAAACACAGCAATGAGCAGACTTTCCAGCTCAGGGCGTTTCCTACGAGCAGCGTTTCCTACGAGCAGCATATCCTGCTCGAGGTCGTCCCTATGCCAGCACTCGGAATACCAAGCCTAACACCGTAGTAACTGTGTAATGGTAGCACATATATAGTAATGAACAACAATGGACATACAAAGAGACAACGACGTTGCTTTGGACATATGGGCGTGATTAACAAACACAGTTCATGGGATGATCAATTAGGGCAATAAATGCCATACTATAAACACTGCAAACACGAAAACGTCGTTTTTTTCCGTATATGGTCATTGGACGGAAAAACGACGTTATTTGGACGTTTTCAAACCATCGTTTTTCCGTCCAAATAACGTCGTTATTTGACATCGGAATTTACTGGGAGAGAACGATAGCGTTAAGCTCCTCCCTTTCTTGATTGACATTGTCAATCAAGCAACAGCGTCTACCGGTATTTCTACTTCTCAGTTTTCATTGGTCAGTTCCCGCGTGTTAGATTACAGGCCCGCGTTTGACGCTGCACTCGAAGCGCTTAGCGGAAGTACTGAAATCAGTCGTTCTGCGCATGCGGATTACTTAATGCCTTGACCAAATTTTCCGTTCTGTGCATGCGCGATTTCGCGTATTGTTTCCTAGAATTAATGTCACCACTATTTTTACAATGGTTCATAAACACAGTCACGTGAAGGTTCGGAATCGTAACGAGTAACTCCATTTAAATTGAAGAGTATCCCCAGTGATATGGGAGATTCCAAGATGAAACTATTCTATGGCTATCTAGGCTGCCACCCAAACCGATCTAAACGGGACCCGATAGCTTATTGTATGCTATATAGTCATATGGAAGTGGACAAGACTTATACATTGTATTCCGGCCGATTGTTCTTGCATTTACTTATAAGTCGGGAAAATGGACTTAAAAGGGGAGTTGTTGAATGTAATTATTTTAATTATTAAATGTTGCCTATACACTAATCTGGACGAACTTCTCATTGTTCTGTTTATGTCATCCTATATACTATTAGTATGTTACCGTTCTTAAGTCATCCTCTCACATAACATTATATTGTTCATAGTATCAAAGTTTAATCAACAATATCAAGAGCAGCGATTTAAACCACTGAAACACCCAAACACAAGGCTGTTATCAAGCGCTAGTGCAGACGTGATGCATCGTAAAACTGTATCGTGATGTCTTCAGAGATACAATTATACTACGAGATAGTACGGCTAACGCGTGACTCACCGGTGGAACAAAGACAATATCGCTAATACAGATATAACGTATTTGAATGTTAATACTAAAGACAAACAATCATTATTTTTGCAGTGACGATATAACACGTATACACGTTTATTGTTAACTTTCATCAGTTTTGCTCTTCATTTTAATAACTTTGTTTTCACATATATATGTAGCAATACCCGACAAGCATGTCATACATAATTATGGGGCAGTTTTCAATCTTGCACTGACTTACTCTGGTGTTAATGAGCGAAGTTTATTGGCTTGTGTGTAAAACCCCGTTTTTCTGGTAATCCTATTATTACTTAGTTTATTTCTATCTAATGACACCCTGTACTCTGGATCATGGCTCCGTGACTATCCATAACAATTAAGATGAACATTCAGTTCAAGTAAATGAATGAGTTTGTTTTGACGCTACAGTCAGTCAAAAAACCAATGCTGTGAGGTTTGATAACACACTTCCACCAGGTCGAACATCGTGGATCCTCATTTTCTGCCTAAAGAGAATCATAGTTCATATGCTAATCAATCTGCGAATACCCTCCCACTCAAGATGACCTTACTTGTTGCTGAATCTATCATCTATCCCCCCAATCTCACCCCCCCACGCCCCCCCCCCCGCACGCACGCACGCACACACGCACACGCACACACACACACACACACACACACACACACACACACACACACACACACACACACACACACACACACACACACAAACAACTGACCTAAATAACCTGGACAGGAAATACTGCTGATAGCCTCTGGTCAACTCAGCCGCGCCACCGCAGAATGTCCGTCCAACTCTGCAGGGGGCATTCTCAGTGGCTTCAAACGCGCTGAAATGTTTTCGCCTTGCATCCACGATGGTGGACAAGTGAAATCGTATGAAATTTGGCTATTTTAGGTCTTATCTCTTTTTTGATTACCCAATAAAGTCAATTCATAGTTACACGGTTGTGAAGCTTACAACTTTATAAGACTTATTCATCTCATTCCAAAAAAGCTACTCGCGCTCACATAAAGTTGTAGTTATTATGTCACTGTTTTATTTCTTTCAAAATATATTACATGTTCAACAATAACAACTAAGATGAACATTCAATTTCCGATATTAGTAAATGAATAAGACATTAGTGTGTTTTACGCCACAATCAGTCAAAGACCAACGTTGTCCGGTCTGATGACACACAATCTACCAGGTAGCACATTGTGTACACCCTATCCCCATTGAAGTCTCCACTGTGGGTATTCCTGGGGACGAAAATGTCCCATGTACCTAGGAATTTCATCAATACATTCATGCGCGGCATTCTCTGCCTAAAGAAGATCATATAGTTAACATGCTAATCCAACTCGAACTACCATCCCGCTCAAGATGAATGTTTTATGTAACATCCAACAGGCCCACATTTACGCACGCACGCACGCACGCGCACACACATATTTGGATTTACCAATCCCTGAATTGAGAAGACGTGCGTTACGAAGCTCCTCCAAGTCATCATCAATATCCGTATATGTCTGTGATATCATTACCCATCCAAAGCCGAATATACATTTATTGTGTTTTCTTGACAACAAATGTTATAATTGGGATAACACTTTCTGAGTAAAGTACAGATTCTCGTACTTTCTTTGGTTGAGTCCCGTCCGGAATTTGAACCCACACTGTGAGTGAGGCACCCAATCGCCAGAACACAATGTTGGCGATCTAACCCAGCCACCGAACCAAAAATGTTAGTCCAGATGACGTATACTTTGTGTACTCCTCTGACAAGAGAAAAATGGCACGGCTTCTATGACCGAAAGCTTTGAACCAACAATGCCTTTAAGAAAGTGGTCAACAGTAACACACATTATATTTGGATACCACTTTCTCAGTAAACTACATATTTTTAGGGTGGAGATAATAGACGTTGATGGTTGATTATCAATGGACAAATTAAAGCCAAAACTTAACTTATGAATGATTGGTAATGGGAAATGGACAATGGGCAAACGGGAGGCGGGGTAATCAGCGCCATGCCAGTTATCTGTTGGCTTCCCTTGTTGCGTTCCCATCTTTGATATCTTTTTACTTTTGTTGTTCTTACAGGTATAAATATATGTTCTCTGCCTCATAGCATTTAATAATATGCACCTGATGAAGGAGAAAGTATATATTCCGAAACGCAGTGTTCCTCCGTTGACATCCATAAATATTTTTCCTTGTGTGTATCAGTTCTTAATGCCCTTCAAAGACTCAATCTAGCTTTGTTTTTAAATGTGGTGATATTTGCGTAGAATATAATATGGTCATGCCTATATACATTTGGGTCTTTGTCTACATAAGCATTTAGACATACAATTTAAAGCTAAGGACATTGCTAATTCTGCAGGCATGAAGTACTTTAGATATTCGTAATGGAGATCTGTAACTGAAGTTTACCGTAATCTTCCGCAACTCTCACCTCCTGACCAGTTGAACGTCTTAGTGCATTCAGATGCCATTGTAAAATTCCAGGCTGCCCCTCTTTCTGTGATGTTTTGACGGATGAAATCTATTGCGTTATAATAATCTCTGTTTGCTGATATATAATATGTACATGTTGTAAAATATTTACGATATTTTAAACGTGTAATTCGATGCATATGCAATGCAGTGTGAACATAAGTGCGGATGCACGAAGGCGGTTATAGTCATAGTTATACTGCGATGGATGTAGGGGAATGGTAGGGGGGTGTATGTATGTTTGAAAGCACGAATACCGATACATGAGGGCGGATATAGTTATAGTTCGATGGATGTTGGGGAATGGTGGGAGGATGGATTATGTATGAAAGCATGCGCATGGATCCATGATGGCTGACGTAGACATAATGGTGGGTAAAGAAGAATGTGATGTGTGTGTGTGTGTGTGTGTGCGCGCGTGCATGCGTTGTGATACGAGGGTTGGCGAACATGTTGTCAGATGATTGTGTGAGTAAGTTAAGTGGTTGAGGATGTGGCGGGTATGAGTATTCGTACATGCAGACTTGGGGTTGGGGGACTGGGTGTGCCTGTACTGAGGTCTTTTGTTTCACTCACTTATAGTGTTTTCTTTCACTCAAATACTGTTTTACGCATTTTAATGACTGAAACTGTAGTGACTCAAAGGTCATACTGGCCGGGCATTCAACATATCTACCCCAACTACATACGTAGCCATTTTTATGGTGTACAATTCTTCTTCTACCTCTCTCTCACACACACACACAAACACACAAACACACACACACACACACACACACACACACACACACACACACACACACACACACACACACACACACGCGCGCATTAATTGTTTTATTAAATGTATCTTCGAGAGTCAGTAAGAAACTAGAAATAACTGCCTTTGTTCTGTAAACCTCACCAAGTTTCAGCTTTCGCCTCTTCCTTTGTGGACTGAGGTTTCACATTTGTAAAATGATCTCTCTTATCTGTCTGTACCATCAACTTAACTGCCCTCACCCCCTGCAGTTTTCCCGTCCCATATTGCCAAGCAGGTGACCCACAAGGAGGAATACCGCCCTCCCTCAGTCCAGTGATACTGTTCCTAGCACAATATGTTGGGGATACGTAGCCTTGCTGTGGGCAAACATTTTGTAACAATTTGGCAAACTTTGATATGTAAACAGCAAATATTATTCAGTTTTATTTCAACAAAAACGGAAAAAATCGGATCCTACTTATTTTGTGGATACCATAACAATAAATCAAGCCAATAGATCGTTTGAGCGGGCATGAATATAAAAAATAATTAGCAAGTCGATAGTCATAATTCCCTCTGTTGGTCCCACGTGAAATGTTCTTCACGAATAGAATAGATGGCTGATAGACGTTCGACCGAATAATATCATTTGCTAACTTCAACTGTTCATCTAATTTCCATGAATGTATGTTACATAGTTCATATGTTCATGGGCTTCTACACTGAATGTATAATGTGGAGGACTACTTCGCTTGAGGATAAGTAACATAAATAATGATGATAATTATGATAGTATTGCCATTATTATTCCTTTAGATTATTAAAAAAAAAGTTATTATGTTTTCATAGAGAGAAAGAGGTATGGAGATTGTGAGATTGTTTTTAGCATCGGAATTGTTAACATAATTCTTAAAGATATTATGTTTTGTTTGTTTGTTGTTAAATGCTGCACTCAGCAACGTAAGGATATTAAAACATTACATTTAGGTTCAGTTGTATTTTTATATTTGTATCATTTTGCAAATGTTACAGAGACCTGATAAGGGATATATAATAATGTATAGTCGCTATTCTTAAAGTAAGAATATGTTAGATTTATCAACCAGAAATATTGCACACAAGAGGATAATCATATTTCATGACACTATTCAACGTCGAAGTCAACGATATTTGTGTATGTTATTGCTACATGACACGGATACGTCATGATAAAGCAATTAGAAATTGGCATTTGATGATATAAGATAGCTACGCGATAAATCACAAAGAACAAAGAAGGAAGCGATATTTATTTCACGATAAAAGTTGTTCTATCATGACGTCATTTATTGAGATTCGAACATGCACTCGCAACTTGAAAAGTAAAATTAGTAAATTTGACCTTATTTTTGAGAGGTATGTGTCTAGTGAGTTGTTCCCAATAAATGTTGC
Organism: Haliotis cracherodii; assembly: GCF_022045235.1. NCBI lineage: Eukaryota > Metazoa > Mollusca > Gastropoda > Lepetellida > Haliotidae > Haliotis > Haliotis cracherodii. The sequence continues at coordinate 18,356,601 of NW_027266272.1, forward strand.
TGGAGAATCCGAAAGTGAGAGTGATATGACAATCGGTATTGGGAGAAAAGGTACAGATGATTGACGAGAAAATTGTGAGAATATGCGGGACCAAACTCAAATCCTAAAATGGATTTATCTAGCATGGCCGCTGTCGGATTCTATTCAAGGAATCATCATTATTTAAGTACGGGTAAATATTGTAAAGCGTGTATTTTTTCCTAATTTAACACCCTAAAAGAGGCTGTACGTAATGTTGATATCTCATATAGAAATAAACGAGTCTCGGTCGTTGTTTATCGTACAATAAACAACTCCCACTCGTCGTTTGTTTCTTAATTACATGACCATATACACTAACTTTATATCTTATCGGTCAACACAAGCGACATAAGCATTTCCATTATCATGAGAAACCCTTGCCAAAAGTAGCGCCAACTGCACCATTGCGACAACATCAGGAGCATGTTTCATGATTCACCATAATAAATGATGACATTGGATGCTCGCAAAAACGCGAGCTCATTCCGATCCACTATTGGCACCCGCCACAAACACATCCAAAGGCAAGCCAATTGTTCACCCGAAAAGGCAGAGAATTGCATCTAACATCATTTTTGTCATTGATACGTCAAACCTGGAAATGCCGTCTACACGTCCAACACAAAGCCCAAGCCAGGACCCAAATCCTTCAAACCGGGCCAAAGTTTAATTAATTACATACATTTCCCCCTAACCTTAAATAATCTCTACTAGTTCTGAAGTAAATCGTATTTACCCGTATGAATCGTCTTATGTTATTTATTGCCGATAAACAGAATATGCACACTTTCTGAAAGTACTGTGTGATAAGTCACGCACCAAACCTATACTCTCGATATACATGCTGCTCTTACTTAAAAAAGAATAACAAGGGTTAACAGGATACGTATATTAAAGTACCTTGCTTTCCTGATGTGCTCTCATTCTAATTTGAAATAATGGCATAAATAGTTACCACTCATCTTTCAATATTTTTCAAGGCTGGGTTAATCACGAACATATTTGAATATGTACAACATCTATACTTACTTATCTTTATACTTAAAGGCATCAGGTTTGTCTGTAATAAGACCCCGAAACAAATATGTCCAACACAGCCCAATATTTGGCTCTTGGCTCCTTGTTCTTATATTTTATAAGTATTGTTTAAACAACTGTTTTTTTCTGTAAAATATGTTCATTTCAGAAATTAGATGTTATTCTAGCATCAGGTCTGTGGTACGTTTACTGCATCAGCATTACATTAAAACGATATTACATAATATAAATTCATACAGAGGAAATGCTTAACATTTATCTTTTAGGGAAGAGTGGAGGACGACTTGCTTTATACATATAAATGTGGACATATATGTATGGACATTTGGATGATACAGATATACCTCCTTAAAGATAGTACAGTGTTCGTAGATGACTGTAGACAATGGAATAATTATGTGAGTAATCGGGTTAATACCACGTTCAGCAATATTTAACCATATTGCGATATTGGTTTCCAACATACAAGACGGACCATGAAATTATGACTTGAATATGGACCTGGCTTTCTGGTGTGATGTAACACCCCAGAATCTCCGGTAGAAAAAGGGCTCAAAGCACGAATTAAGATCACGAGATGATACTGATGTATGCATCTGGACACATATTTGCGTAGTATTACTACCTTAATTCATCAGTATATATGTATTTTGCATAAAAGGATATTATAGGATCGACGCTTACGCGCATATAACCTATTCACCAGTGCTGTAATATTTCATTTCTTCTGACACATATCGACACGAGAAATTATATTTAAATTTAAAAGGAGCCCAAGTGGGATAGAAATTTGAGTCTGAACCTGTTGAACAAGGCTTGTTTCATTTTGGGCTATAGCATTGCCGCAAGGCCTGGGCGGAAGGGAACACCTGTTTGCACCCATCAGATACCAATCACAACTTCTCTCTCCAAACGAAAACAAAATACGAAAAATGTCGGAAGTGTATCCTTCTAATTTTCTATTTAGATACATGTTTTAACTTTAAAGTAATTATATGTATCTCATGTGTTATTGGTATCTGTGATGCTGGTACCGTTTTGTTGCCATTGTGTAGCTTTTGTGGAGTTATTATGAATATCAAATACATGCCTTGAAATATGGACTTCCATGACGAAAGAATACAGAGTATACATAACTCGCAATTCTATATATTCAGCAAACAGCCCAAAACCGAAACTCCACAACATATCTGATTACACTGATTAAGGCTGTCCCAGTTCTCCATGCGATACTGACGCCTGTTCGTCTCCCAGACCATACAGAATAGATTTAAAAGGAATCCAGCTCAAGTCTAGAACGATTTGGCAAGCCTAGATTGCCTTAATTCTATCCATGAAAGTAAGCATTAATAAAAAAATATTGTTCTTGTCTGCTTCAGATTATATTTTGTAGATACTTATTTTAACTATGAAAATTGTACTGACACCGGCGCTGTCCCTATTGAAGCTATCCATAAGAATTTCGAATTGCCGTCCATTGTTCGATGTCAATACATCGATGACAAGTGAGGATATCATAAAGTAATCGTTGATGCCGCGCTACACTTTGATAAAAATTATAATCAAGTTGACTGGTGTGTACATTACTACAGTGAACATGTACATGATCATGCCCTAATAATCAAATGCCGTAATGTCAAATACTAATTTATTATTGTGTGATGAATTTAACTGGATCAGTGGTAACATGTGATATTAATATTCCATCAATTTCTTTCCCGGTTGGTCCATCCATGTCTACAAAATGAAAATAATACAATTAAAATGGAGCATAGAACAATCCTTAATTTCAGGCTAGAGCTGTGGAAATCTAGACTTTCCCAATCATTATAGACTTGAGTTGGTCTCATGTTTTACATTATTCTCTTGGGTCAACGTCACAGCTCATACCATACACTAACAAGACCAGCTTGCCCCCCGCCGGAGCTCCCGGATTTTGGTTATATCATCTAACATGGCCAACTCTGCTCTTAAGTAAACAAGAACCTAATCAGCGAGGGGTCCTTTATCATCCCTATGTGGCTGCTTATGAAAATCTGATATCTTTTCCCAAAGACCTGGTTAATAATATATTTTCTGCTGAATATTCGAAACAAATAGAGTGAGTTGGTACTACATGTACATATGTATACGGTTCTATTTTAAATGACTGCAGCGCTCCATTATGAAAACAATTTGTTTTAACGCCGCTCTCAGCAGTATTCCAGTGATATATGACGGCGGTCTGTTGTATATGAAATATATGCAAATTGAATATTGAATCTTGAAAGTTGTAACATTTCCGCAAATAAGTATCACATGCAGTATACAGTATATCAACTGCAATATACTGTATACATCAGTATACAGTGTGTCGCGAGCTCTGCGCTGGGCTGGAGCACACATTTCCTACACCTCTCCCTTCTGCAAACACCTCATGAGGGTTGCAACGAGGTCACAGGTCAGGCGTGCACTCGTCAGTTGTCTAATACGGTCAAGAGTAAGAACTTCCGGAAGACCACTGCACTGGAGGTATGTGGATTATTGAGGAGGTACTACGTGTTTGGAACTGGGAGTTGAACACTAAGCACTTTTAGAGAAGAGCTCATAATAAAACGTTATGGACTCGCGGACGGACTTGTGTTTTCATTTCAAGACGTACATTTATCAGGTTGAACTTCCTAACTGTAACAATAACTTAACTTTACGCCTTCTATACACATTTGTGATGGGGCGACAATGCGACGAGACATATTTTGACCTTGAAAATGTCGCGTTACGGCATCGTCGCCCTTTTGTAAAATAAAGAAAAGGATTATCAAAGAGCGACAATGCGAACACGCGACAATGCGACAAATGGCCAATTGTCGCGCTTTTGTTAATTTTGACAGGTTTTGATTGTTGTTGTAAAGGCGTCAATGCGACAATGCGACAACGACACAATGTCCCTTCCATAGTAATCCGTGCAAATAAAACTGAGTAATGAAATAGAAGTCTGACATGCCAGTTAAAAGATAGAGTGTTGCAGCTTCTGATTTCATAGATCTTCAAGAAGGGGTTATCAATAATGGGATGGGTGATGAGTTCAACTGCATACTCTGTGATTAACAATAATGCTCCGAGTCAATACATTTTGTCAAATGTATGACATGTATTACGTGAATGAACATATTGTTTATACTCGTCCATGTTTTTGACGGACAAAATAATTTACATGCTCGGTAAAACTGAGGACGGGCATCATTGTGTGTTTCCGTGCTTTGTTCAGGTGAACAATTGACTTGTCCTTGCATGTGCACGTGTTTGTGACGGGTGCCACTTGTGTGGCAGGATACGCTCACCTTTTCCCGAACACCCATTGGATGACCTGAACCACTTCGGATTTTTATCCCACAGCAGTCTGATACACCATGATATAACTGAAATACTGAAATACTGTACAGTTGAAAATGATGTTTAATGCGATTACCGTAGTGTGTTACTCCAACTGTTCATATTTTGTGCAGTGATGTTATGTAATATGTAAAAGAAAGCATATTTAATTATCCAATTGATTTGAATAGAATATACTTGCGTCAGTGTATTTTATTAACGCCCCAAATCGTAATTGAAACACATAAAATAACAGATCACGCATGGTGCCTTGACTTACTACTAGATTTAATGGGCCACCCCGGAATAAAATAGTTCCCCCCAAAGCGAGGAACATATGTTTTAGTATGTTTACAAGAAATATATTCCAAACAATATCCTCATAAGATGAGAAGATCTTTTACAGAATTACCTCAGTAAGTCAATTACAATGACAGAGCGTCGTAATACATTTACATCAAGTGCAATACGTCAAAATGGCCGACACGATAAACGTGACGGGAGATATTTTCGAAGTTGTTAATTAACCTGTGGCTATTTAAAGCCTTTGGCATCACTGATCAATTGGCCGATCATTGAAAGGTGATTGTGAAGATGTGTCAAATAGATACTAAGGTAAATTCATAGATTTCTGTAAATTGTCACTGCGACAGTTTGGATTTTGTTTCGTGTTTTTTCTCTCTTGGATGGGTTGTAGCGAGGGTATCCTTAAATGGGCTTGCAACCACGCTTCTGTATGAATTCGTACCAGGGAATTCCAAGGGTTTTCCCCAGGAATGTGGAAGTAGTCAGTGTTTACGCCTTTTCAAGAATACAGTCACGTGAAGAACGTCATGTGACCGACCTCGCGTCCAAGTCGTATATCTTGTAAACTTCACATTAAAAAATTAGTTATTGTTATAACCAAATGAAACACAACCCATTATCCGATAGGGGTAACTGTACATAGCCGTTACCACAATAAACTTAGTAACATTGTTTGGTTTGACTTCTTGGCACGTGTCTGAATTCCATTAACATGTAACATATCCTAAAACTAGCTTATCAGCAAATCTCGCTGCACTGCGCGCGACAGATACTAGAGCAAGGCATGCCAGAAATACGAAACCTAAAGCTTCCGGAAGGAAGCCTTGGACATCACGTGCGTCGGGGGACCAGCGCCATCTGATTGGCCGTTAACAGTTGTACAAGGCGGAGCAAAAAGCATCGTTTTTCCGTCCATTTTACGCTTGAAAAACTCGACCCTTTCCTGGACACTTTCTAGACGCTGACCAATTAATCAATTTTAATGAATTTTTAGTCGTTTTTCCGTCCAATGACCATATACGGAAAAAAACGACGTTTTCGTGTTTGCAGTGAAAAAGCAGTAGTTAAAGGGAAGTGATATGGTAGTCCAGGCTGACTGACAGTCAAAATACAATGAAATGTTGGTGAGGATTAACAACGGGGATTAGCGCCTAAAACGTAATGACAATTAAGTTATGGATACATGGCTACAGGGTAAATTGCCCTTGAAGTCAAATGTACTGCAGACAATGGTAGTCATAAATCAGTCGCTATGACAACTTCCCTCCGTTCCGTGAAGCTTGGACCCCAAGCTTTGACAAGTCCAAATTGATATGTGTGAACTTTTTCACCAACGGAAACAATAGTGCAAAATGTGAACAAAATCAGTTAGATGAATTCATGATATCGTTGAAATTCTTGTGCAACAAATATACCTATGCAATGACGGTATGAAAGTGATCATCTAGCCAATGTGATTAAGTGCCAGTTTGAAAGTGATCTTTGTAATGTGCAAATTCACTACGAGTTAATTACCGCTTTGGACAGATTCAATAAATATATTATTGAGGTTCTTTGAATTCAGGACTCTGGTTTGGCGGTGCGACTCAGTACTGAATAATGATAATGAGTAATGTCATAAAAAGTACAAATTAAACATCTCAGCAAATATTTCACATAAAGAAATTTGAAACCAGGAGTCTAACTTTACCGCGCGACTCAAACGTTACTTGTGGGTACTATTGCCCTTTTAAGTACAATGGGTGCTCTTCCCGTGTCTTTGACGGAGCTTGCCCAGATATTGTGGGTGCGATGCCCAAGAAAAAAAAATCCTTAATTCCGACATCAAAACTCTGAAATGCTGAATACTGCTGTGCTGTTAATTACTTAATTCTGACATACAATAAACATATGTGTAGGGGTGGCTCACCCAAGAATATCTCTAATCTGAATTCAAAGTCCTAGACAATACATTCAATTTTGTACCAAACTGTGCATATTAATTACTTGTAACAATGACAAATTTGGTCGTTTAGATTTTTGAAATTACGAGTCTAACTTTCAGGTGTGACTCGATAACCCTACAGCTTAGGTTTGTCTGGGCCCTAGCTGTATCTATATGTCTGGCGTGGCCTGGAGACATTTCAAAGATTCCCTACACAATAACTTCAAAGATCTAGCGTGACTAAACATGGAATTGGAGTATATTGCACATATAAAAATTAATTTTGGAAAGACACATTTTGGCATTAATATACTGGCTTTGATTAAATATACCTGGTTGCACTTATCAACAGTCACACATCATATATCCTGGATTGAGTCCATGTAAGTAAACACAAATTAGTAAGTCCCAATGAGATATCTTGTACACAGTGTCCATCTTGTAGGTGCCCGTGAGGCGGTTTCTGTATGATCTGCATCATGATGGCTGTGGTCAGGATCACTGCGGGATAGGCGTTTATACTTCCTTGATCCTGTGTATGAACGAAATCTTGAGAGATTCGGAGAGATTCCTGTTGTTTTCTTCAATCTTGTTTCTTCATGGCTCGAGTTGATGATTGTTCTTCAGGGTGGTAGGCATATAGAGAGGTTACGGGATCGGGAGTAAACTCAAGAGTTACTCCAGCCGGATTCTAACACCAGTTGTCAACGTGCATGTTGACGGGGAATTAGCTCTTGGGGGAATAAAGGACAAAATCGACATCACTGTCCCGGAACGCTTTATGCACAACATGTAAACAATAAACAACAATTGCATAATGAGCGGAATACCTGCTCTGACAACACAAACACAGCAATGAGCAGACTTTCCAGCTTAGGGCGTTTCCTACGAGCAGCGTTTCCTACGAGCAGCATATCCTGCTCGAGGTCGTCCCTATGCCAGCACTCGGAATACCAAGCCTAACACCGTAGTAACTGTGTAATGGTAGCACATATATAGTAATGAACAACAATGGACATACAAAGAGACAACGACGTTGCTTTGGACATATGGGCGTGATTAACAAACACGGTTCATGGGATGATCAATTAGGGCAATAAATGCCATACTATAAAAAGCAGTAGTTAAAGGGAAGTGATATGGTAGTCCAGGCTGACTGACAGTCAAAATACAATGAAATGTTGGTGAGGATTAACAACGGGGATTAGCGCCTAAAACGTAATGACAATTAAGTTATGGAGACATGGCTACAGGGTAAATTGCCCTTGAAGTCAAATGTACTGCAGACAATGGTAGTCATAAATCAGTCGCTATGACATTTGTAAGAATGTAATGAATAATCTTAAACTGAAACAATCTAATATCTTCACTTTGAGCGCATCTTTTTGCCAGCAATATATGTTCTTGCCAACCCGTTTCACAAAATGTCATATTTAGTATACTTTCCCATTTTTCAATGCCATGAAATTTAACAAATTCCAGTGCTGCTAAAGTCTTGTAAAATTCTTTACTACCTTTATTTTGGTTTAGCAGATGTGATATATTGAATGGCATGGTTGGTCGAGGAGATATAGAATTGAAAACATATCATTCCATTACCTTACAAAATGACTGCATTACAACTCCATAGTATTCTGTATGATTTGTTTCGATTGCATTCCTTTGCACAAAAGCATCAGATTCATAAAATTTACCTTTGTCTTCCACTAAATCTCCAATAAAGGTGACACCTCTGCTTGACCAATGTTAAAAAAGATTGGGCTATTTCCTATTTGTATTTTACTATTAAACCATATAGATTGTCTCATAATATCTTGACCAGTTTCCATTTTCATTTTGAACAAGTAAGTTGCACAAGCTTCCAAAACATCCCTTGAAATAAATTCATGGTATTTGGAGCAATAACTATATCAACATAGGAAGCAACTGCCAACAATAATCTCTCCCTATTTGGAATACAGCAAGAAACTAAATCAGTCCATTTGAAGTGATTACCATATAATCTTCTGACCCATTAAAGTTTTTGTGCTGCAATCACATCCTTTATAATTGGCATGTTAATTCAGCCATATTTTTGGGGTTGAGACATTTTTTGTCTTTTCACTTTATCCAGTTTTCCCTTCCATACAAATTTAAAATTTCCTTTGTGAAAAGTATCTATCTCATCTTTTGGAGGATTGGGTACGGAAGAAAAAACATGATTCAATTTTGACCATAAGAGGGATTTAGGACTATATTTCTACTTATTGGAGTCAAATTTCTTACAGTCCATAGGTTCATTTCTCTCTCAATTTTTCACGATGTGACGTTAAATCTTAACTCACTCACTCACTCAATTTTATAAGCTATATTTTATAATTATCCTCTACAATATTATCTAAATGCCTAAATGTCTAGATGCCTATCCTTACATAGTTTTTATCTTGATCTCTTTTTTAAACCAATCCAAATTAGTTTAGTTTCTCCGCATTAATTTTAGGACCAGTAAGTCTAATAAAAAAATGCAATGTGTGCAAACCAGCATGAATGCCTTATTCTGTTCCATCCAAACTTAGGGGGCACGCACCGCGATTCGCCGCGAAACCTATGATTGTGGGTTCGAATCCCGGTTCGCCCCGATTATGTTTCTAGGTTTGTCAGCACCATACCCGTGCTCGTGGGTTTCACCGAAGTGGTAAACGTCCTGCATCATTCCGGGCTTTCGTCCAACATTAAGCTGCCACGCCGTGATATAACTGAAATACTGTTAAAAGCGGCGTTAAACCCAACTCACTCCATCCAAACTTAGTGACGTATCATCTACAGATTGTGACAGCAAGCGTCCAATTTTCCTATCTTAATTCCTATAATATAGGGTTACTTCTTATCATTTTTGCCAAAATTTCCGCACAAATTATATAATATATATGGCGAGACTGGATCACCTCGACGACAGCCTCTTAATATCTTTAAAAAAGGGACTCGCTAATCCATAAACTACTACAGTGGATTCCATGCAATTAAAAAATGTTGACACCCACTTTTGAATACTTGGTCCAAATTGAAAGAATTTTAGTGCATTAATGATAATAGTTCTATTTATCGTTTCAAAAGCTTTCTCAAAATCTATTAACACCAGTAAACCTGTGATTTGATAACTTTCTGTATCATCCATTAAATCATATATCATTCTAGTCAGCTCTCCAATATATCTCCAAGGAACAAATCCCTTTTGGTCCTATTATAATAGGTAATACAGTTATAATTCTATTTGCTATGACTGGTAATGCAAGTGTATAAGATGTATTTAACAATGAGATTGGGCGCCAATTATTTAAGAGAAGTTTTGACTTATCTTCTTTTGGTAAGAAAGTGATAAGACCCTATTTCTGTGTTATAGATAATTAATAATTTCTATATCCATAATTTAGTGAATTTATTAAATATTTTCCAAGGTCATTCCAAAAGAAATTTTAAAATGCTGTTGTAAATCAATTTTCATTTTTCTTTTTCTTTAGTTCATCTAGGGCTTCTTTGGCGGTTATTTCCCCTTCTAAGTATAATGATATTTAGTTAGACAGTCTTGGAATATCTTGATCAGAAAAAAGCTCTTCTAAATTTATTAATTTTACAGTCTTCCTCGCTATACAGTTTTTGATAGAACTGTTTAGTTTCTGCTAGCAATTCATCCTGTTTTTTTTATTACAATTCCATCATTTTTATGTAATTCTTTAATATACTTATTTAAAAAAATCGATATTCTAATTTTAAAAAGTAACTGCTAGGTTCCTCCCCGTGTTCTATCCAATTCGCCTTTGATCTAATAAAAGCCCATTTGGTCCTTAATTTATTTAATTCGTCCAATTCATTTATAATCTCACCAATCTTTCCTATAATTTTTTTCTTAAACTTTTCTTAACTTCTTAAATATTTGTGGAGTCTTAATTTTTTCAAGCTCATCGAATCTGAAAATAAAGCTTTTTCTTTAGTCTCATTTTTCTTTTTCTTAGTTGATGAATAATAAACAAATTGTCCTCTTGTGGGTAATAATAATATTTCCGATAATTATTGATCATCAATCAAATATTTCTTTTCTTCAGTAGACTCATCCTCATATTAATGTATTGTGTTTTGTATTTCTTTTATTTGTTCCACATAATCCTTATCTTGTAATAAAGAATTATTTAATTTCCAAAACACTCTTACCATATCTGATAAGTGTATTGTCAGTGAAATCAAAGAATGGTCTGAATTTATATTTGGATGAATTTCACTATTATTCACTGAGTACATGAAGTTTTGTGAAATCAAAAAGTAATCTAATCTTGCCCGTTTGATTGGATTAGGTTGTCGCCAAGTGAAACGCCTTGTGTATGGATTAGACTCTCTCCAAGTATCCTATAGATCAAATAAAATCAATTATTTCGAATACTGTCTTTAGTGCCTTAGGATTATTTATATGTTTATAATTAAATGTATCTAGATCCAGATCCATTATCGAATTCCAATCACCACAATAAATAATCCTTCCGCTTTCTAATTTTAATATAATTCCTTTTATTTTCTGAAAAACGTCAGGGTTATCTATATTTGGGACATGTATATGTACTATTGTATACACATTTTCTTGAATTTCTATGTTTAAAACCACAAAGTTGCCTTCATTTTCATCTGTAATAAATTGTTGAATCTTAAATTCAAATTATTAATATTTAACAATATAGCAGTTCCCCTAGCATTACTCCTATAAGTACGTATACAACATTCTTTATAACCCCATTGCTGATTTATTAATTGTTCCTGATCAGCTGTGAAATGCACATCCTGTAGGCAGAAGATTTGTGCCTTTTAACTTCTTAAAAATCTGAACACTTATTTTCGTTTGAATGCATTATTCAGACTTCTACAGTTCAGGAACATATTTTTTAACTTATCCCTATGCATCATATTGCATAATAATTTCAACTGTGTACCACCTGGGCGCGGCGTCCTCATCCCTGCGACGCCCGCCATCTGCCATTCGCATACCAACACCTCGCACACGTCATGTGCGATATGCCAGTACACAAAGATCCGGGGTAGAATAGGTCTTCAGCAACCCATGCTTGCCGTAAAAGGTGACTATGCTTGCCGTAAAAGGTGACTATGCTTGCCGTAAAAGGTGACTATGCTTGTCGTAAAAGGCGACTATGCTTGTCGTAAAAAGGCGACTAACGGGATCGGGTGGTCAGACTCACTGACTTGGTTGATGCATGTCATCGATCGCAATTGCGTGGATCGATGCTCATGATATTAATCACTGGATTGTCTGGCCCAGACGCGATTATTTACAGACCGCCGTCATATAGCTGGAATATTGCTGAGTGCGGCGTAACACAACAAACCAACCAACCAAAGCCAGTACACAAACGACAAAAGTCGAACACAGCAGAGGCATGGACACAGCAGTCTGTATACCACCACATTTGAATATTGTTTTTGCACTATTTACATGTTGAGGTGCTTATTGTCCACCAGTGTATTGACCCAAATATTCTTGTTACTATACATACCATACCTACAGAGAAGGGTTTTATCATAAAATGAACAAAAGTAAACAACACTTGACCAATAAAATAGGATGAAACTTTGGACTTCCCTCACAGTACAATCTTTAGTATTTGACATACTGTTACACCAACACCTTGTTGTTAGATAGGTGCGTCAATACTATACATATGAATAAAATATATACAGTACACTACGGTTATAACGAACACGGTTATAACGAACCTACGGATATAACGAACTAAATGTTTAGTCCCGACTAAATGCTGTAGTTCTGCTGTATATATGCTTATAACGAACTACGGTTATAACGAACTAAAATTGGTAGTCCCTTTGAGTTCGTTATAACCGTAGTTTACTGTATACTCAAAGTCGTGTAGATTTTATGAAAAAGTGTGCTGGTGATCATGGCTAGTTTTTTTTATTTCGACTTATCTAATGTTCTGTAATCTCTATACAGAAATGCTCATTTACTCTTGTAGAAAAGATATATCCCTTTGGCCACACAACAGACATAACGCAGCGCTAGTATATCACAAGTATGTTGTATGTCACAACCAATGTAATAAATACACTCACTCATACCAGGGGGCACGGTTGGCCCAGACGTCTAAGGCGCCGTGATTCGCTGTGCAGAGTTGCGTCCCTTGGGCACGCCAGAAACCTATGATTGTTGGTTCGAATCCCGGTTCGCCCCGATTATGTTTTAGCACCATATCCGTGCTCGTGGGTTTCACCGAAGTGGTAAACGTCTGAGACCTGCATCACTTCGGGCTTTCCTCCCACATTAAACTGACACGCCGCGATATATCTGGAATACTGTTGAAAGCGTCGTTAAACCCAACTCACTCACTCACTCAATCATACCAGACTCAAATGATTCCAATTTGGGTCATTTTCCATCATGACTGACTGCACCACCCTATCAATTTTCAATGCGAAGAAGAAAAAAAACTAATAAGATAAATGTATTTTCAATACGTGTGACAGGTGAACACATGTTCCGTTGGTTAGGACACAATGGCAGCCACCAATCTGGGTGTTGCCAGTAACAGTTGCGTTCACGTGTATCGACTTTGTTGCAACGTGAAACTCTGGACATGGATTTTGTGATTTCTGTACAACTTTACTGTTAAGTAAACTCAGTCCGTTGTGTAAGTCCACTCATCCTGTGACTAGTACGCCTTAAACTAACCTGACCGCCTCCGTGGTCTAGTGGTAGAGCGTCCGCCCGGAGAGCGGAAGGTCCGGGTCCGATCCCCGGCCGCGTTATACCAAAATACGTTAACAGATGGTACTTATTGTTACCCTGTCCGACGCTCGGCATTAAGGGGCTAAAACAAGGACTGGTCGGCTCGGAGTCAGTATTCTGTTTCTGAGTGGGGTATTCGTGTTAAACTGCGTTTCAACTAAAGGTTCTCGCAAATGGACCAAAAACAACAGTTCTCTATATCCGTCACTTCGTAATAGACGTGTTCGTTGTAAACGTAGTTTATTGTATTGTCAAGGAAAGGCCTAGTAGATAAGGCGTTCGCTCGTCACGCCGAAGACCCAGGTTCGATTCCCGTCATGGGTACAATGTGTGAAGCCCACTTCTGGTGTCCCCCAGATATTGCTGGAATATTGCTAAAAGCGGCTTAAAACCATACTCACTCACTCACTACAACGTCAATCAGTGATGACACCAGGTGTTCGCGAAAGAGTAAGTATGTCTTGCCTTACCGGTAGCAACGGCCATTCACACAATTTGCACACAATAGTTAGTATGCATTACCTGACGCCGCACGGGAGTACGCCTGCCACGCGGCGGCGGCCTGTACAAAAGAAGTACGTCATCACTAACGTTGTAAGTAAGTATCTCGTTCCCCAGCTAGCACGTCATGACTAACATTGTACATAAGCCATGCATGCTGTAGTACGTACGTTATAACTAAGGACGTATGCGAGTCATAACTACCCTATATAAGCCGCACCTTCCGCAGCTAGCACGTCATATATATATATATATATATAAGCCGCTCATCCTTTAGTTCGTACGACATAACTAATGCATGTAAGTCATAACTAACGTTGTACATAACCTTTTCATACTGTAGTTAGTACATGTACGTCATAACTAACTTTGTGTGTAAGTCATAACTAACGTTATATATAAGCCGCACATCCCGCAGCTAGCACGTCATAACTAATGCATGTAAGTCATTACTAACGTTGTACATAACCTTTTCATACTGTAGTTAGTACGTCATAACTAACTTTGTGTGTAAGTCATTACTAAAGTTATATATAAGCCGCACATCCCGCAGCTAGCACGTCATAACTAATGCATGTAAGTCATTACTAACGTTGTACATAACCTTTTCATACTGTAGTCAGTACATGTACGTCATAACTAACTTTGTGTGTAAGTCATAACTAACGTTATATCTCCGCTCATCCCGTAGCTGGTACGTCATAACTAATGTAAGTCATAAGTAACGTTGTACATAACCTATTCCTACCGTAGTTAGTACGTCATAACTAACTTTGTGTGTGAGTCATAACTAACGTTGTACATAACCTATTCATCCCACAGCTAGAACGTCATAACTAATGCACGTAAGTCATAACTAACGTTGTACATAACCTATTCCTAACGTAGTTAGTACGTCATAACTAACTTTGTGTGTGAGTCATAACTAACGTTGTACATAACCTATTCATCCCGTAGCTAGCACGTCATAACTAATGCATGTAAGTCATTTCTAACGTTGTACATAACCTTTTCATACTGTAGTTAGTACGTCATAACTAACTTTGTGTGTAAGTCATACCTAACGTTATATATAAGCCGCTCATCCCTTAGTACGTCAAACTAATGTATGTAAGTCATAACTAACGTTGTATATAACCTATTCATCCCGTAGCTAGTACGTCATAACTAATGTATGTAAGTCATAACTTACTTATATCAGCCGATCATCCCGTAGCTAGTACGTCATAACTAATGTATGTAAGTCATAACTAACGTTATATATAAGCCGCTCATCCTTGAGTTAGTACGTCATAACTAATGTATGTAAGTCATAACTAACGTTGTATGTAAGCCACTGAAATCGTTGCTGATAAGTCGTTGGATGCTAAAGAGAGCACACAGGTTTGTTACTGCATATGAATATTTTTAGAGGGACCAATCAACAAGTCATATATGTATTTAAGGCAGTGCAATCTTACACCAATCAGACTAAACGCTTTGTATAATTTACCTCTTTTCTTCTATATTTGTTTCTTTTTTAACTCGGCTTTCACCGAATTCGAAGTGGTAAACGTCTTAGACCTGCATCACTTCGGGCTTTCCTCCCACATTAAGCTGACACGCCGTGATGTAACTGGAATACTGTTAAAAGCGGCGTTAAACCCAACTCACTCACTGACTTTCTTAACTCATTGTTCCTTATTCCTGTAATATTCCTGATCGGCGGAATGGCTTGTTTTCACTTTGAAAGTGTAAGCCAAATGCAGCGATCTTCGTTAATTAATCATCGCGATATTTGGTGTTTCTAGTCAAGTGACGATGAATTTTACATTGTATTTCTGACAATACTCTTTGTTTCAGACCCTCGTCACTGGCACAATCTGGACAAAGACACCCACTGCTGTAACGGGCTTGAACAGTCTCCCATAGATATCGAGACTGAGGACTTAAAGTGTGCATCTCTTGGTGACATCGAGTACGAACCCCACCATGGAGGTCCACTGTCTGGCGATCTCAAAATAAATGGTTAGAATTTGTTCCTGAGAGCCACCACAACTCTGCAGTAACTCTGCACTATAAGAGACTCGAGAAACCGTTTTGCCGAGATCGCGTTATCGAAGAAGTCCAAGGGCTCCATTGCATAACCGACTGTGACCCGTGAAGATCCGGGAATAGGTCTTCAGCAACCCATGCTTACCGTAAGAGGCGACTAACGGGATCGGGTGGTCAGGCTTGCATACTTGGTTGATGCATGTCATCGTATCCCTATTGCTTGGATCGATGCTCATGATGTCAATCACATGATTGTCTGGCCCAGACTCGATTATTAACAGACCGCCGTCATATAGCTGGACTTTTGCTGAGTGCTTCGTTAAACAACAAACAAAACATAACCGATTGTAGCGCTGGACTGTCGTAAATCTAAGAAGGGGTTACGCGATTGTCGCGCAAGGATCGCTTTCTAAAATGGCATTATGTTTGTGACACCGACCATTTGATTGGATGGTGGGGGCGTGTGGGGGCTGTGGCATTGTACCCTTGGGGGGAATCAGCCCGGATCATCGGCGTAACGAACCATTAGACTAGCCTATCGCGCAAACTTATTGCGCATTATTGCATAATGATTAAAACAAAGTACTCTCATCAGATACGTTAGAGATCTGAGCGGTGGGGGTAGTGACGTCATTTCCAAAACGAAGCGACCGCCTACGTTGTCTAGTGGTAGAGCGTCCGCCCGGAGAGCGGAAGGTCCGGGGTTTGATCCCCGACCGCATCATACCAAAAGACGTTAAAAGATGGTACTTGTTGTTACCCTGTCTGACGCTCGGCATTAAGGGGCTAAAACAAGGACTGGTCGGCTCGGAGTCTGTATACTGTGTCTGAGTTGGGTATTCATGTTAAACTGCGGCATGGTATCTCAGTGTGCTAGCACTATAAATCGGCATCAGTCCGGACTAGTACAAGCAGACACACACACACACACACACATACACACACACGCGCGCGAACGTGCATGCACGTCGCTATGTAAGTGCAATAATCTTGGACGCGACGTTAAACCCCATTTCACCTCACCTCACCTCCAAAACGAAGCTGCTGTGGCGAATGGGTCCAGGGTATTTATTAGAAATAGCATGAGATATAATACACTGCATATCTGAGGATGTCTTTCTTCAAGCCCTTCTACTCTTCCACGCATTTGACTGCAGGCCATGGTGCGAGTCTTGCCTTCTTCGAAAAGGATCGCCTCGTGACGAAGGACATGCCCTTCAATGACGACGAGTACGTCCTTCACTCCGTGCACTTCCATTCTCCCTCGGAACATCTCGTCAACGGAAAACGCTACGATGGGGAGGTAAGACGGTTTACAACGATTTGTTCGTCGGTCTGGTTACCGAATTAAGAGTTGGCGATATTTAAAAAGAATATATCTTGAAGATATCAAACTGATCATGTTCCACCTCTTTACACAGTGCGTTGCTCACAGTGAACGCACTGGGTTCTTGGATGTTTTGTTTGGTTAGATTCTTGGTCGGGATAGTTCTCTGAGTGAGTGATTGCGTATTGTTTTACGCCGCTTTTAGCAATATTCCTGCAATATCACGGCGGGGGACACCAGAAATGGGCTTCACGCATTGTACCCATGTCGGGAATCGAACCTGGGTCTTCGGCGTGACGAGCGAACGCCTTAACTACTAGGCCTGTCTTGACAATACAATAAACTACGTTTATAACGAACACGCTTATTACGAAGTGACGGATATAGCGAACTGTTGCTTTTGGTCCCGGCCATTTGCGAGAACCATTAGTTGAAACGATTATAACGAACTATGGATATAACGAACCAAAAATATTGATCCCATTGAGTTCGTTATAACCGTAGTTAACTGTATGTTGTGTTGGTGAAACACCGTGTTGTTGTAGCTGCATATGGTTCACTTCAAGAAGGAGTATGGGAACCTTCATGACGCCGTGGACAAAGAAGATGGTTTAGCTGTCATCGGAGTGTTCCTGAAGGTGAGAATTTCAGCGTCACGTTCTCTATAAACTTCAACGCCTTTGTTAACCCAGTACTCAGTGCGTTGTCCGAGATCTTCTGCTGTCAGTGCTAGTCATGAGAGGCGACCAAATGGATAAGTGGTCAAGCTCCGTGACTTGGTTACCCATTAAAGCTTTGCACTCTAACGTCGAACCCATTCGACAGAGGTGTCACTTCCCGTGCATTTTTCATATTCGATCATATTTTTTTGTTTGCTGACGAAAGGAAAACACTCAAGTTCCTTAATTTCTAAAAATTTGCAACTTTCGGTGTAACTAATTGTAAACAAAAACAATCTGAATCGTAACATCATCGATTGAATGAAACTTATACGACCCTGGCAACAGCGGTAAACAAACAACTCCACATGCATCGTGATCCCGTAATACTATTATAACCATTCAGTTACATCTAACTTAAGTTTCTATAATTAGTAAAATGGATGTATATATCTTTGTAAAAAAATCTCATTTTTATCGAGTTTGCAAATTATTTCGTCTGATAAACTTTCTGACATTGACCTGTTGTTGATAAACAGACCGACGTTAGAAATACGTTTTGGCGTGGCCTAACTCGCGATTTGTTTAGTTGAACACAGTCAACAAACGCTGCGAAAAATTAAAAATATTTAATGATACGGAAAATCTGAACTTATATACATTATAGGTAAACCATTCAGTAGAAAAATAATGCATATTACGAAAAACAAGATTCTTGCAATTTTATCTATAGTTCTGAAACCGGAAGCACGTACCGCATCTCACACATCGAGGCAAAATATGCAAAAGTTTATCAAACTGCCGTCGCTTAATCCCGAAAATGATTAATCAGAAATTGCATAATGTAAGATTCTATCATTTTTACGATGTTTGTCCTGTGCAGAAGTCTCCACTCCGATGTTTTATATTTGTTCGTGATTGCCGCCCGTGCGTAACATTTTTGAAGTCTAAATCCAAATCGTAATGCTTGGGTTCTACTGTCGATTATTTTCGAATTTTTTTCTGACAACGACAGGCCGGGGAGTGATGTAACATATTCATATGGCATAATAATACCAATATTATACTGTTATTGGCCTAACATTGCAAAAAGAACAATTTAGAATATTAAAGATGTTGAAAACCTTTTCTGAGAACCTCCCGTCCTCTGAAGCGATTACAATTTTGGTACACATGAGGTGAACTAAAGTCATGGGGCGTGGCTGACTGGAAAAAATACATCTGGCAAGGGTAAACATGTACACAGGCACGTTTCTTTTCACTCCACCCAGAAGACTGAGATAAATACAGAACATGATAAGGACCTTTTCTGACTGGATATTCTGAAACCCATCGATATGATCAAGGATGTCAGATCCAA
Organism: Haliotis cracherodii; assembly: GCF_022045235.1. Classification (NCBI taxonomy): domain Eukaryota; kingdom Metazoa; phylum Mollusca; class Gastropoda; order Lepetellida; family Haliotidae; genus Haliotis; species Haliotis cracherodii. The sequence goes on from NW_027266272.1 coordinate 18,375,900, forward strand.
AGCTGGTGATGGTCTGCATTTATGTTAAAATTTTTTTATACATCACACTGACCTGTTGACCACAGTCCACAATGGTTCATATTCCTTCAGGGACACGAGACTCACTGTCAGGCATCCGAACATACTGCAACAAACCTGGAAATTCCTGCCAGACTAATTACACATTACTTCATCGGTTAGAACACAGAAATAAATAAATGCATAAGGTAGGATATTTCCATGTACTTTTCTCCAACAGAACAGAACTGCAAGAAATGTCAGTATGACCTATTTCTTTTTCAAAAGATAACATTTTGTTATAAACATATGGCTAACTCACCAGCTTATGTGCCACCGTGGTTCTTGTGATTAAACAAAAAAAAATTCATGTACTGTTACAAGTAATTAATGTATCATATTCCTAATACAAATATATTTTAGAATTGTTATATTTGGAAACAAACCACTTATAATTAATGCACAAGTTGAATGTCCATATGAGTTTAGTATGTACAGTCATGTATATGTTAAGGATCTGATCAATTTATTCATTATTCTTGGAATGCTAAGATTAAATGACATCAAACAGTTACTTATTCACATAATTGATGTTCAGTGTGAAAGATAATAATTGTAGAATAAAATATCTTTAAATTAAAGATAATAACTGAAGTTTGATCAGTAACGCTGTGCTGATGCATTGACCAATATTTATTGTCCATACACACAATCATTGTGGAAAAGATAACTACTAAATATAAAAGTATAACATAAAATTTACAAACCTGTAAACAGCTGTAAATAATTAAACGATTAGAAATCTATAATCAATACGCAATCATGGCGGTCATCATATTTTTTTAAATAAATTTAGAAATGCTTCGTGAAATTGTTCTAAAATCCTGCTAGAATCTATGAATGTATTATGAAAGGAAAACTGTACCAAATGTAATGTGGAACTAACACCGAAAATATGTATGTAGCATTTTATTGCTTATATATATCCTATCATATTCAGCAACGCAGGAAGGTTATACTGAAACACGTTTTGTCAAGCCCATTTTCGCGCACCTGTTGTGGTGATCTTGCTGATCGACGATATCCATAGACGCATTGCGTGGGATACACTTATTATAGTGAAACTTATCAGCGTGTACATTGCCGAAATATGAATCATGCCCATTTATATTCACCGTAACATTAAATGGTGATTCTTAAATATATAAAAAAGTTCAAATAAAAGATACCGAGAAACTTGCATGTGGCATCTTGATTTATCGTCTACAGTTTCCGGGTCACGGGAGCTTGCAAGGTCAGACGGATTAAATAATACGCCAATTATATCGTCAAAGTCACATTTGTATTTCATATTAGTGGTGATTACTGATACTATGTATTGACTTATTTTTGCTGTATGTGATAGGCGAAATATTTCACAATTTACTGTAATTGTTTTGGTACTAAAAATTATTAGGAGACTACCCCTGTCTGTGACATCACATCCGGTGACCTTTGCACTTACTGAAATATTGCTGTCAGAATTCATGATCTTTATTTTCGTTTTTCTCTCGCCATATTAATTGGAAAATGACAAATAAAACATTCTTCGGTTATGAAGATCGTCAACCTTCGACATATATTTATAAAGGCAATGTAAACTTTGTTGATATTGAAATTGCAAAAAGTTATTCAGAGATCGGGCGAAGCGCGCTATGTTTGATTTTAGGACGTCTGCTAGCATCATGACACGGGTTGTTTATTTTAGTATATCGTAAACATTCGACCAAAACGCTTGAAATTAGGATTAGTGAATATTCATAAGTCATTAATTGTTTCCTTCAAATTTAATAACATTACACATCAGATTAACCCGAATGTTCGTATTTCTGCAGCCGACATGATGACATCGAAAATTAACTTATTTTTCTGTTTAACGTTTAGATAATCGCGCTGGCCGATAAAAAAACCCGAATTTTTACTCAATTAAAATAAAGATATCGGAGATATGATTATTGAAATCAATTTGCACAAATGTTACGATATTAAAAGGTTCCTATCATGAAACGCAAACCACCTTCAATAACGCAATTCAGGTAAGTTTAAGAAAATTTACAAATTTTTAGTTTGCTTTGGACTTAACTTTTGTTTGATTGAAAACATCCGGATATTTTTATTTAGTACTGTGTAGTTGTCTATCAGGAATAAATGTGCAAAATATTTCTTCAATTGGCCCTTGTTTAATTAGGCACCGACTGTTTGAAATCACCCACCCTCTTTAGAGCGCCTTAGGCTAAAATTAATCCAGCAGGCAGGGGTAAGAAGTGTGAAAATAATTCAGCAGGCTAAAGGTTAAGATCCGGGGTAGAATGGGTCTTCAGCAACCCATGCTTGCCATAAAAGGCGACTATGCTTGTCGTGTGAGGCGACTAACAGGACCGGGTGGTCAGGCTCGCTGACTTGGTTGATGGATGCCATCGCATCCCAATTGCGTGGATCGATGCTCATGATGGCAATCACTGGATTGTCTTTTCCAGACTCGATTATTTACAGACCGCCGTCATATAGCTGGAATATTGCTGAGAGCGGCGTTAAACAACAAACAAACAACCATCCAACCATCCAAAGACATACATCCTTTCTTCGATGCAAACAGGAGTCTCTAATCACCCTACATGTTTGGCATTCGAATGTGTTTTTCCACAGAAAGTCAAAGGACGTACGCCTTTGTTCTTATACTCTTGGCTCTGGCAAGTGCGTGCGGCAACAAATAGACTGTCTGACGTGCTACCCCCTCAAACGTTTGAGTTTCAGTTGACAAATATACTTATTTATCGCGCACAAGTACTGATTGTAGTTTCTTCACATGTCATAGAGGGACACATGAGGATTTTTATTTATTATGCTTATTTACTTGTATCTCGACGAGTACGAGATGACACAGGTGATGTCACAACTCATTCGTATTATCACGTTGCACTAAATATCGGTCTACAGTGTTAATACACTAGATTGCGTGAGTAATAAGTGCACGACTTGTCTCTACTCTTATAACTACAAACTCGTTGTCATGAGAACTGTTATGTGACAAAATCAAAGGAAGCATCAAGCGATACCCAAAGGCTGGAAGACATAAAGCAACACGTGATCTATTTTGTTTTGTGTCTTTCTGCTCAATACACCGATATTTAACTGCCATTTTGTACTTATGTGTATGCAATGATGATATAAAGACTAATATAGTATATAATTCTGGCAGTAAGCAGCGCTTATAATTACCGCTCGATGACGACCTTTAAGCCACACAGAACAGTTAATTTAACACCCGGTCATAATGATAATGACACGGTTTCTGTCATCTTCTCCAGGTGTCGAATGAGTCGCACGACCATGCCTTCAATACTTTCGTGGATGGAGTGGCGCATCTGAAGGGCGGTATGTATATTCATATAACAGTACCCATGCTTGCCGTAAAAGGTGACTATGCTTGTCGTAAACGGCGACTAACGGGATCGGGTGGTCTGGCTGGCTGACTTGGTAGATGCATATGTCATCGATTCCCAATTGCGTGGATCGATGCTCATGATGTCAATCACTGGATTGTCTGGTCCAGACTCGATTATTTACAGACCGCCGTCATATAGCTGGAAAATTGCTGAGTGCGGCGTTGAACAACAAACAAAACCTGTGGTTGACTGAAATAGCTGAATGGAAGGACACTCCCAACTATAACTCACCCTCTTGTGTTTGATGTGACCACACCTTCGAAACGGGGAACCTCTTACCTTTAGAGGGGACACGGGTGGCCCAGTCGTCTAAGGCGCCGCGGTTTGCTGTGCAGAGTTGCGGCCCTTGGGCACGCCAGAAACCTATGATTGTGGGTTCGAATCCCGGTTCGCCCCGATTATGTTTCTAGGTTTGTCAGCACCATACCCGTGCTCGTGGGTTTCACCGAAGTGGTAAACGTCTGAGACCTGCATCACTTCGGGCTTTCTTCCCACATTAAGCTGACACGCCGTGATATAACTGGAATAATGTTAAAAGCGGCGTTAAACCCAACTCACTCACTCACTCTTACCTTTAGAAGAAGTATTCCCAACTGCCGGGCAAAAGAAAGTACACCCTTGTTTGATGGTGGCTAAAAACAAACAAGAAATGGTTATTCTTTCATAAGGTATCAGTCTTGGCGCTATTGTGGACCTCAAGATGGCAGTGTTTAGGTAATCATCCCCCGCCCCAACGAAGTTGGCGGGGGAAATTGAAAGGGGTTCCGTCCGTCCGTTCCTGCGTCCCGAAATCGTTTCCGGAGCATAACTCAGAAACCGTTAAATATTTCTCTACGAAACTTTGCATGTCTATCAGACTCATGCTGAACTGGTGCCTTTTGCTATTTAGGAATTTTAGAATTTTTTTTTTTTTTACGTTTCCATGGCAACAAGTTGGACTTAGGTTCTATAAGGGTGGTGTTCGTTTCCGGAGCGTAACTCAAAAACTGTTAAATACTTTCTTATAAAACTTTGCAGGTCTACCAGGCACATACTGAACTGGTGCCAGACACGTGCTGAATTGTTGCCTTTTGCTATTTATGGATTTTAGAAATGTATATTATTTGGTATTATTTCCAGAATTATTTCCTTGCCAAACATTGCATGTCTATATATAAAGCACATACTGAACTGGTAACATTTGATATTAAGGAGTTTTAGAAACGTTTATTTTAGAATTTCCATTGCAGCTATTTTGACATGGGCTAAGAGTAGTTTTGGGTCAGTTACATGGTTTGGGACCATAGCGTGTTAAAATGGACGGGGGATATAGATGACTTCGTCGACTATACGCTTGTTGTTTTTAGCGTAGTGACGTTTTGATAATGTTTGTAATTGGTTTTCAAATCCAATTTTCAAGTGAAGTATCTGACAGGCATTTAGAAGTTAGGAGAACATGAATACTGAGCATTAACCTGATGAAGAAGCCAGAAGTAGCTCTGAAACAGCATGACAAAGAATCAAAGAGGTCGCTATCCATACAAAGTGTCATTAATTGACCATTTTTAAATGTTTACATTCTTTTGCACGCTAGTTTAGATGAGCATAGAAACTTTGTTAATATGAATAAGGATGCTGTGCTTATCTATTGTGAATCAACAAACGATCCCCAAATTGTTATATGTTGTGAATACCGTCAGCTGATGCTGTATCATAATGATGGAGATGACTGATGCCACTGACGCACTATCACTAGTGAGTGAGTGAGTGAGTGAGTTGGGTTTAACGCCGCTATTAGCAGTATTCCAGTTATATCACGGCGTGTCCTCTCAGCTTAATGTGGGAGGAAAGCCCGAAGTGATGCAGGTCTCAGACGTTTACCACTTCGGTGAAACCCACGAGCACGGGTATGGTGCTGACAAATCTAGAATCATAATTAGGGAGAACCGGGATTCGAACCCACAATCATAGGTTTCTGGCGTGCCCAAGGGACGCAACACTGCACAGCAAATCGCGGCGCCTTAGACAGTGCCCCCCTGTCACTAGTGATGTGATATTGTTACGTTTGTGTAGATGAGGATGAGAAAGTGAAGCTGGACCCCCGCCAGCTGCTGTTGGATCATAAACATTACGCCACCTACAAGGGCTCGCTGACAACCCCACCCTGTTCGGAGTCCGTCCGATGGGTTCTTATGAAAATGCCCATTCTCACCACAGCAGACAGGGTAAGAATTTACAGCATACTCCTATTCATCATTAAATTGGTCACGAATCCTTTAGATGACAGGAACCCCGGAGGTTCGATTATGATCCTTGGTGTGTTAACGCCATACCGTAATTTAACTACAATTTTAAAAATATTTTTTTATCATGTTTTTTGGTATATGTGCAATGAAATAGTTTGCTTTTTGTGTCTACACTCGTCAAAGATATTTGTTTTCACTTGCCAGCAAACAGGATGTGCAACAGAACTGCCATCTATGTAACGGTAAACTACAAGAAAATGTCACTACTCCTTCCTGAATTTTACTTGTCTGGGACCGGCGGACGTGTGTTAATTCAACCGCTGTTTGCAAACGTTTACGACCGTTTGACACTTTGTATTTTTCACAATGATTTGTATGACTGAATGCTATTCAAAACAGCCTTGAGCAATTCTCGAACATATTTGGCCAATCAATCAGAAGTAGCCATATTTAAATACAGGTTTATCTGAATCAGGTGTGGTAAAGAGGAATGGGGTTTAACGTCGCGTTCAAGATTATCGCATTTATATAGCGCCGTGCATGCACGTTTGTGTCTGCTACTAGTCCGGACTAATGCCTATTTTATAGTGCTAGCTTACTGAGATACCATGCCGCAGTTTAACATGAATACCCCACTCAGACACAGTATACTGACTCTTAGCCGACCTCTCCTTGTTTTAGCCTCTTCGTTATGTTTTGTTTTGTTTGTTTGTTTGTTGTTTAACGCAGCACTCAGCAATATTCCAGCTATATGACGGCGGTCTGTGAATATTCTAGCCTGGACCAGACAATGAAGTGATTGAAATAATAAGCCTCTTTGTGCCGAGCGCCAGGCAGGGTAACAACAAGTACCATCTTTTAACGTTTTTTTTTATGAGGTGGCCGGGGATCGAACCCCCGTCCCCTCGTTCTCCGGGCAGACGCTCTGCCACTAGACAGCGGAGGCGGTCTATCTGAATCAGTCACCATATGGGCTCAGTCACCATATCTTAGATAGCCATCCAAAGGAGGCCGATTTTATGACATGTACTTATTTACAGGGGCCATGGGTGGCCCAGTCGTCTAATGCGCCTCGAGTCGCTGTGCAGAGTTGCGATCCTTGGGCACGCCAGAAACCTATGATTGTGGGTTCGAATCCCGGTTCGCCCCGATTATGTTTCTAGGTTTGTCAGCACCATACCCGTGCTCGTGGGTTTCACCGAAGTGGTAAACGTCTGAGACCTACATCACTTCGGGCTTTCCTCCCACATCAAGCTGACACGCCGTGGTATAACTGGAATACTGTTAAAAGCGGCGTTAAACACAACTCACTCACTCACACACTTATTTACAAATAATATATATAAGGTGTGGAATATTTAAGAAATAAACGCCGAGTAGGAGTTGTTTATCGTACAATAAACACTGCAGGGAGAATAAACCATGAGGGGCGCATGTGTCAACGGTATCGAAATTCAACAAGTCCCAAAGGTATATGCACCGCCCAGCCATCGATGATTGTGCCGGTGTTCTAAATTTGCTATTTATTGTACATTAACTGTAATATTGAAGCACTCGAAGTGTGGCAAGTAAAGTCTAGCAAGCGCCCTTGTTTGAAATCTAGATCTCCAATAATTCCGACAATAATTGTCCGCCGCGACTTTGATTCACCGATAAAAATCTCGTTGAAATTGTTAGTGCGGTCGTGGTTAGTTCATGACATACTGTTTCAAAGATCATGCATCTTCCCGAGGAAAGAGAGTTAACTGACTATAAAAGTCCAGTTTCCACCCTTGCCGAACTAGGCTGGTATTATGGAGTTACATTTTGGCTTGAGTTACAGCCTAGTTCGGCAAGGGTGGAAACTGGACTTTTATAGTCAATTAACTCTCTTGCCTCGGGAAGATGAAGATTATGTTGCTATACGATCGTCAGTTTGGATTATATACTCATCGCCAAAAGAAACGCGAACCATAGAAGCATATAGAGAAGTATGAACGTTAAGAATAGATGTTTCTATTGTGTTCCACGTAATGAAAAACTAACAATCAGTCAAGTAATACCACTCTTTTTATTCTTATCACGATATGCTGCACGTGATTTCCAAACTATACACCTTAATCCTGCACGAGACAAATGGTGCATCTCGAGGAGTGTATCTATGACGTCACACGTGATGCATTCATGAGCTTCGGTTCACACAACATCACAGTAATATGTTCGTTTGTGCATCGAACCAATCTGTCTCTTGAATATGAGTAATTCTTCATATATTAACCAACATGTATGGTATTTGCGTTTCTTTTGTCGGTGAGTATATAACTTGAAGAAATTCCGTTTACGTCCATATATGTTTCAATGCTTTTTCATTAGTGATAAAAACAACTTCGGGGTGATTGATATCGTATTTTGTTTAAAGATGGCTAAACAGCTCATACAATCCTCAAATTGACATCGCTCCATATCGGACATCATTATTATTTCTTAATAATTAAAAAGATTATACTAACCTACTATCACCCAAGAGTAAGCTCACGTAAATTTAATCAATATTGCTGATAAGCTTTCATTGGCGGCACATCTATTCAACAAATTTAATTTCGATCACTCATAACTCGGGCACCGCATCATACAAGCATCGATTCGTGCAATCACGCAGACCGCTTATTTATACTTCCTGTGTTATGATGTGTTGTTTATGGTTTAAATCTAATTTATCAAAAGCTTGAAACGTGAAATAATTGGACAATTTAAGTACTTGAATTTGAAAGCTCAAGAAGTGAGAAGTAGGCTATATTCAATACAAGGAAAGAAGAAAATATAATTGTGTTTACAGTACAATAACACGTAATGTCTAGATTAAGTGAAAGAGAAAATTACGAAAATATGAAGTACCTGTATTAGATTATTGTTCAAAACGGTTTCTTTCATATTATTTTTAATAAATGCGACTTTAGAATTGCATTGAACCATAGTATACATGTACATTTAAAGACATCGGTGATAGTATATTTAAAATAAAGTTTCAAATTTCATCCCATTCTACTAAAGGCACAGTTTGAAATAGATAATGATCATTGATATATGAAACTAATGGAATTATTTGTCATAAAAGGGAAAGCGAAATATGAAATTGAACTACGACAATAAAACTTGTAAACCGATGGCATGAAAATTAATACACGCAAAAGGACCCTTCTCTGGTAAAAATAATTTATGACACCTAGTTTCGAACTCAGTCTTGACAACAATTCTCAGATAGGCATGTAAACCTTCATTTATGTAACTTCATTAGTGTTCCTGGGAAAACTTCTCCAAATCTCACGCAGTATGCATTGATTTGAAAAACATGGAGCAAGGCCCGTAAGTCTGTAAACAAATAAATTTACAACTACACCAATTTCGAACTCATAAGAGATCGTGACCTTTAGGCGTGTAAAATTCATTTCTCTAACTCAAATAGTTTTTGAGAAAATTGGTCCCCATTGGTCCTCCTTTCCCATGTTCCCCGCCCTTTATTGTATTATAGAGATCTGAAAGGCACATGTCGCCATAGCAAAATTAGAAAAATGTGCCAAATTCTAACGGTGTGAGTTAAGCGATAAAAAGTCTCATATACCCGTCGGGCGCTGTGGAAATCACCCCAAACGTGATGTACTTGATCTACGTTTTAGTTCAGATCAGTTCTGTCAAGGAGAATATTATTTATTAGAAAAACTGACACCACGTGTGTCCATGTATACGATCATAAGTTTAGATCAGCACTTTGACGTGACGCCATTCACGTCACAACACGCGAAGTCAAACCACGCGCCCCTGTCCAGACAATAAATTCAAAGTGGCGTTAAATCAACGACTATCGGTTAGCATACACAGGTAAAATTGCATATTGTAACATCATTCAACAAAAACAACTAAGCGTTTACTCCTTGCTGATAAGGTATCAAATAAAAGTTAAATACTTCCGATATATTTACTACATTTATAAATTGTAAATTTAAAATTAATTAAACCTAATATCTATTGCAGAATGTTGGAAATACGAACCCTGTCGTATCATGATAATCTATTCCGTTTTACTGCGAAGCTTTACAATCTGTATTTTATAATATCTGCATGCATAATTAATTATCAATTATCTTGTACAATCACAGAATGTTACATGTAAATTACGCACACGGAAAATACTATTTCAGCTAACCAATTATAGAGCCATTATCACAGTTTCAATTAAAACAAAAACATATTGAAACCGAATTTTACATCAGGTCGAATTCATAATCAGTTGACACAAATGCAAAATGTATTGATGTCATAATTTAGTAGTCATGTTGATGTTGTATTATGTTTGTATCGCGTGTACCATCGAAAGAAATTGGGGCCGATGTACCGCATTTAAAACCGACCTTAACAATTTGTTTACAATATGGCGTCAACTCACGTGATGTCTCCTCTTGCGACAGTGAAACGGTTACGTTACATCATTCACACGGACGGATAATTTGACCAATCACACGTGACTCCTAGTCATTATGGAAAAAAACCCGTGAAGATTCCGGGATAGAATAGGTCTTCAGCAACCCATGCTTGCCGTAAAAGGTGACTATGCTTGTCGTAAAAAGCGACTAACGGGATCGGGTGGTCAGGCTCGCTGACTTGGTTGATATATGTCATCGATCCCAATTGCGTGGATCGATGCTCATGATATTAATCACTGGATTTTCTGGTCCAGACTCGTTTATTTACAGACCGCCGTCATATAGCTGGAATATTGCTGAGTGCGGCGTTAAACAACAAACAAACAAACAAATCATATGGAAAAAAGCAGCAGTTATTGTCGAAACGGGCGAGCATGTAATTATAAGACAACTGGTCGAGTGTTTACGTGTTGATCATGAACTTCCTGCCCATAAATATATATTATGCCACCTTGATATTAACGATCACAGCTATCTTTCCATATATTAGATTGGATTTTTTTTTCTGTCAATCAGCATCATGAACAGAAAGAGAATCTGCACTGTTGTTTCGTCACTAGCGCCTTGCTAACTCGCACCCGATAAAAATATGCAATACTTGAACAAAAAACTTCGTTTGCAGATTAAACGTCAGTAGTCTTACGCCAATAACTGTATAGTGGGGACCAGTCTGAACTGATTTCTTTTTTCAAATTGGCTTTCTGATACTAAAATAGTTACTTGTATGTGAAATGGGTGCATATTCAATATTCGCTGTCTTTTGTCAGAAGTTCAAACGTGACAGAAAAAGGCCGACAAGCGCGGTAACTACTTTACTTATCTCACAATATCTCACCATATCTCACCATACTGAGATCTTAATTCATAGTTGAAAAGTGGGCGAAAAAAGTGAGGGACCATAAATGGGTTCCGTGGCAACAATCTAGGATGTTAGTAAAAAGTACACCTTTAAAATATATTTACCCGTATTTAAATAACGATGACTCCCCGAATAGAATCCCACCGCGGCAATGTTGGAAAAGTACATTTTATTAGCAGGGGGGTTGAATTTGGTCTTTGCAGTATATTCTCACAATTTTCACGTCGATTATCTGACTGCCAACATCGATTGTGTCATATATCTCCCATTTTTGGAGGCGATCGTTCGGCCATTGCGTTATCCACCTTGCCCAGGTACATATAACAACTCACTAAACTCTTCCCTCTCTAAAACAACGTCGTCCAATATACGACGTCATCAAGTTGCGAGTGTATGTTCGAGTCTCCAGAAATGACGTCATGATAGAACAATGCTTTGTCGTGAAATAAACCACGCTTCGTTCTTCATTGTTGTTTGCCATTTATCGCGTAGCTATCTTATATATGAAAATAAGGGAGCGTTGCTTTACCTTTTGCCAGTCGTATAGTTCCACCAGTGAAGATGGTTCTCAGTGACAGATGGCCTTTTTGTCTGGTCGCCGTGTTGTAGCTGTGTGTGCCACCCAACGTGTTATTGATGGTCTTAATGGAATTGTCTGGAGTTCCTATCTGAATCGAAAATGAACTTTTAATAAAGATTCTAGATCCAGATGTGGACAAGGCGCTCGACTTGGATCAGAACGTCCGTGTTTCGAATTTCACCACACGACTCAAAATCTATTAATGTTCTGGCCGCTCACTATAGATTAAAACTGTGGTGATGGAGATGTAGACGCCACCACGTGAGGCGGTTGATGAAGGCCATAGGCACTTGAGCCCACACTCTTAGGAACGCCTGACGCAGTTCAGCTGAATCTCGTCCCACAAGGGCTCAATGGGTTTTAAATCGGGACTTTAAATGCAGGCATCTGCATGGTTCTGATGCCATTCTGCTCGGACCACTCCACGTGTCTCTCTCAAGAACAACACAAGCATCCGAATAACGTTCCCCAAGGTGTCGTCAGACTCTCTCTCTGCCATCTGCTGTTGAAATACAGTAACGGCTCTCGTCTGGGAAGCGGACTCTTCTCCACTGCTGGTGGCGCCAATGCTGGTGCTGTGTTGCCCACTGAAAACGGTCCCGGCGTCCTCGGTGTGGCCTGTGACAGTGGAGGTGTCTGCTCGTCAATCGTCGACGCACGGTGTCCGCACTTATGTGTCGCTAATGTGTCCCCATGGTCTGTCGAGCAGTTTCCACAGCAGCAACAAAGCGATCTTGAAGATGCTGTCGCACAATCCTGACGTCGGGTGGTGGCTCTTGGTCTTCCACTACGTGGTCGGTCATCTGTCGTGTTGGTGGTCTGGTACCGTTGCTGGAGCCTGTATATGGTCCTTACGTGGACTTGAAATGCATTGGCTTCTTGTCGGGCGGTTTGTCCAGCTTGCAATCGTCCAAGGGCTGGGTTTCGCTGATTTCTTGTCAATCTTGGCATGTGGTAGCAATTCAATAACTACTGAATGTTATCCGATCTGGGTGGATTTTTGTAGGGCAAGAAATGGGGGAACGCATGTGCATTTCAATTTGCACGGAACTCACGTGGATCGGGTTACCATGGCCGTTGCCGTGATGCGTTTGGGCGATCGGTTTTATTGTCGTCTGCTTTGTTTTGTATTATCAATTTTTCATTTTTCCGGACAAGGTAATGTTAAATTTGAGAAACTTTGACAAAAATTATCCAGATATTTAAATGACAACTTTTCATGCAATGTTACATGGGGTGACGTTTCTTTTGCGGTTCAGTATATTATATGGTTTTGTTCATGTAGGTTGGCGCGCTGAAATCTGTTTCAGTCAGTGATGGCGAGGCACTCTCAGTTGACTCAAACGTCAGACCAGCTCAACCGCTCAACGGCCGCGTTGTTTTTGCAAAATGCTTATAAACATGGTGTATGTGTATTGTCTTGACACCTTGAACCCCTGTGTTATAAACTTTTATTCAAATAAATAACTGTTAACATCGATTATGTATTTGTTTCTCTTTTCTTGAACCCGTACCAGCATGTTTTTATGTATGACTAAGTATGACGTGTGAGAATGTGTGTTTGGTTTGATATCGCTTTTAACAATATTTCATAACATGGCATGTCGAATGACTAACTGTCACCCACAATGATGTATTTGTTGCTATTTTCTTGAACCCATACTAGCATGCTAAGACAGGAATCGGTGTGATGCGTGAGAATGAGTGGTTTATTAACGCCGCTTTTCATTGATCACGGCGTGTCAGCTTGAGGTAAGTTTATTTGTTTGTCTGTTTCTTTCTTTCTTTGTTGCTTAACGCCGAAATCAGCAATATTCCAACTGTATGACGTCGGTCTGTAAATAATCGAGTCTGGACCAGACAATCCAGTGATTGACATCATGCGCATCGGTCCACGCAGTTGGGGAACGATGACTTGCATCAAACAAGTCAGTGAGCCTGACCACCCGAACCCGTTAGTCGCCTTTTACGACAAGCATAGTCGCCTTTTACGACAAGCATAGTCGCCTTTTACGGCAAGCATGGGTTGCTGAAGATCTATTCCACCCCGGATCTTCACGGGTCAGCTTGATGTAAGATGAAATTATGAAGTGAATACGTATTTTCCACCTTTACTAGTATGGTGCTGACAAACCAGGAAACATAATCAGGGTCAATCTGAGATTCGAACCCACGATCGTTGGTTTCTTACACGCCTTATCTCTTCATTGAAATGCGAAACCGCACAATGAATATTCTTTTCAACACGTTGTTTCAGGCCAAAAATATTTTACAGTATTTAAAATAGAAATAATTTTTAGTCCCACCCCAAGCATACAAATGGTTTGAATGTTCATTTTGATATGAACGACTTGGCAAACGAAAATATACACCGGTCCCATGTTTGATGGCTAAAACTAAAAGAAACAAGAAATTTTTAATCGATGGTAATATATTGGATATGGGTATCACAGTTGTGTTTTGGACCTAACTTTTCAGTGTTTCGGCGATTGTTTTCAGCCTGGTAACATTTGATAAAGTTTGTAATATTATGGTGTATATTTTCTTTTGGCCGGCAGTTTAGTTAACAGTAAACTACGGTTATAACGAACTCAAAGGGACTACTAATTTTATTTCGTTATAACCGTAATTCGTTATAAGCATATATACAGTATAACTACACCAAATAGTCGGGACTAAAAACTTTGTTCGTTATATCCGTTAGTTCGTTATAAGCGTGTTCGTTATAACCGTAGTTTACTGTAATTGCAAACGGATATTTTTATATTATGGTTCTAATAATTGAATACAGTTAGTAAACTCACACTGAATGTTCCTTTAATGGAATATGATATTTGAGTGTTTACCTGATAGGCGGCTTTTGACGTTCAATTTGACGTTCATACATTTTTCACGAGACCGTCTTGAAATGACGTAAACACTGACGGACTACTTACCAATCCCGAGATTGAGAAGCGTCAGAGAGTTTGACTGCATGATCGTTCTCGAATATCCCATCCTAGCGAACAAAACGAAGAAATGCGCATAATGACCAACACAAGTAACCGCCTCAGGTTTATGAACAATTTCGGAAATCTCTCCCGTCACGTTTATCGTGTCGACCCTTTTGACGTCTTGTATTTGATGTGAATGTAATGTTAGGTGTCGATTCCCAAACTGAAACAATATGTTAGCCCCGAAAACTGTACGTAATTTGTACTGATTTTGTAAACCTGGAGAATTGTGTAATACGTTTAATTTGTTGATTGTATACCAAAAATAAATCATACATCATAGGCATCGATCTGCGACAGACAACTATGGCGGCATCAAACCGACGTTTTGCCGCTGAGGGGCTTGCTGACTTCTAAAACATAAATTCAAGACTTACTGTGTGTTGATACCTACATAAAAACATACAACATGATCTATATGATTTGTTGGACAAGGGGAATGTGTATCTATGCATTAATTACTCACTAGAAGCAAAAGAGTCCAATAGATAAGATGAACAAATGTTTTCACATTCCTGTTTTAATACAGTATGTCTGCGCATGCGTTAAACGCACATGGCAGTCAGGTACTGATTACCCAAAATAAATTTAAATCATGCAATCATAGGCTTCTGATGAATAACCATTTCCCTTACTACCTGATAATAATCTGACGTCATGTTTATAACAGAAATCTGTTCTAAGAAAACAGCATAAATCAACTTTAGGGGGTGTCAGTCTAAATTCTTGTAATAACTGATAATCTTCCATGATAATTATACTACTATCATAAGACAGCTTATATGCTTTTACACATACCCCAATGAACCCACACAAACTGAAAGTCAATTCTTAAGTGAGGTATGTCGTTGAAAGAGGATGATTTGGGGTAATTTTTTTCTTACAAATTCGTAACTCATTGAATCACAGGAGGGGCAAGGCACCATAGCTTTCTGCATAAATACCACATTAAGCAGTCTGTATGTAATGAGTGAATGAGAGAGTATGGCTTTACGCCGCTTTGAGCATATTCCAGCAATATCACGGCGAGGAACACCAGAAATGGGCTTCACACATTGTACCCATGTCGGGAATCGAATCCGTGGCTTCGGCGTGACGAGCGAACGCTTTAACCACCAGGCTAATCGACCGCCCCTGTCCATATGTAAAGGAGTGCATCCGCTCAACGTTCTTCCATCACCCGTCCACAAGGACAAAATGCTGTGTATTAGCGAGGCCTATCGGTGTTTAGTCAAGCAACGGAATGAGCTCTTCACGGTCCAGTCACAATTCACAGTGCAGAGTTGAGTCCCTTGGGTATGCTAGCATACTATGATCGTGGTTTGAATTCCGGTTAGCCGCGATTCTAGGTTTGTCAGCACTGTACCCGTGGGTTTCACCAAACCAAACCTGCATTACTTCACACATAATGCTGACACAACGTGATATAACTGGAATACTGTTGTAAGTGGGGTTAAATCCAACGCCCTCACTCTTTGCATGTGTCTTGTGCGAACACTACCCTTACCTTATGTTGAAACACTGTGTAACGCAGATGGCCGCTAAGCAGCAGTTCATGATGCACACACCCGTGAAGATTCCGGGTTGGATAGGTCTTCAGCAACCCATGCTTGCCGTAAAAGGTGACAATGCTTGTCGTAAAAGGCGACTATAGGGATCGGGTGGTCAGGCTCGCTGACTTGGTTGATGCAAGTCATCGATCCCAATTGCGTGGATCGATGTTCATAATGTCAATCACTGGATTGTCTGGTCCAGACTCAATTATTTACAGACAGTCATATAGCTGGAATATTGCTGAGTGCGGGAACCAACATGTTGCACGAGAAATTGTGCAATTGTAATCTGAGCGTTTGTTGGTCAGAGTGAATGAGTATGTTTGTTTTTTTATGGTATGGAGTATATTCCAGCAATATAACGGTGGGAAACCTGAGAACATGGGCTTCACACATTGTACTCATATTGGAAATCGAACCCAGGTTTTCGACGTGACGAGGGAACGCTTTAACCACTACACTACCCCACCGATCCTTATTTGTATGTAACGTTGTTCACAAATATACTGACGTCCAAAAGAAACTTTACCGACTGAAAATATTCTGAAAATGTTAATCGTCTGTTACATGTTTGCGAGATAACACGCGAAAAAGTAAACAAACACGTGCACCACGGACAACTGCAAATGCACGTGCGGGTAAGGGTATAAAACAATTGCAACGGCAAGTCAGACATCCACAGTGATGAAAAAACACAAAAGAAATGCCACGACTCACAGTCGAACAACGTGAACGAGCCTTGGGTATGGTACAGATGGGAGCCACCCACGCCCATATTGCACGAACCTTCGGTTGCTCCCGTGTTGCCGTTACCAACTTGATGCAACGTTACAGACAGACAGGGCGGACCACTGACAGGCCAAGAATAGGCAGACCCAGGGTGACCACGCCCCATGATGACCGGTACTTACGTACCTTGCACCTCCGAAATCGCTTCCTGACAGTGACGTCATCGGCGACAAATGCCTTAGGTCACAGGGTTAGTCCGACAGACAGTGGCCAGGAGACTCAGGGCTCATGGAATCAGGGCTTTTAGACCATACAGAGGACAGCTATTGACAGCGCAACATCGTCGTCTGCGATTGAGATGGGCCCGGACTGTACGACGTTCGCAACGACGTGACTGGCAGAGGGTTGTCTTCACTGACGAAAGTCGATTCTGTATGTTTAGGGCTGATGGCAGACAACGTGTTTACCGCCGAAGGGGTGAACGAACGGCGGCGTGTTGCGTGCAGGAGGTCGTACCATATGGTGGAGGGAGTGTCATGGTGTGGGGAGGGATCTTAGGGCAGGAGAGGACACCGCTGGTCATCGTTGGCGGAAACTTGACAGCTCAGTGGTACATGTATAACATTATTCGTCCAGTTGTCCTACCATTTCTCCAACAGCAGCCACGTGGTGTCATTTATCAGCATGACAACGCGAAAGCCCATAAAGCCAGAATTGTCACTTACTTCCTCGCAGCCAACAACGTCAACATCCTGCCGTGGCCTGCACGCTCACCCGACATGTCCCCCATAGAACAGATTTGGGATTTGATGGACCGTCGTGTTCGACAACGACCACTCACTCCAGCAAACCGGCAAGAACTGATCTTGGCCCTCCAAGAAGAATGGCGGCAAATCCCACGTGACCTCATCAGACGACTGACTTTTTCTGTTCGTCGAAGAGTGTTTTGCGTGTATTGAGGCTACTAATGATTTGTTATTGAACGTGAGCGATTCTTTATGTACTATGTACTATGCCTATTGTCCTCGAGGTACCACACCCAACTTTGGGGGGCTCTGACGTCATTCTCGGTCGCGGTATAATTGTCATTTTTTAGTGTTGATTATGTGGATATATTGATCTTCTAAATACGCTTTACTTCATGCATGTATGTTTTGTTGTTTTTGAGCAAGAGTGATTTCAAACTCTGGTAAAGTTTCTTTTGGACGTCAGTTTATATACGTGTTTTGAATAAAATTTGAAACGGAAAACGATTTAAAACAAATACTAGTTTATATGAAAAGTGAACTTTGCCTTTTTGCGTAACTATATATAACTTAACTGCTGTGCAAAAGAAACTATAAACTTGAAAATTCACACTTGACACTTCTCATTACTGTGTCTCGTGAAACTGCGACCCGCGTGTTCCTGAAGGAGGCACGTGCACGTTACTCGTGAGTGAGTGAGTATGGTTTTACGCCTTTTTAAGCAATATTCCAGCAACAACACGGCCCAGAAATATCATGGCGGGGGATACAAGGAATGGGCTTCACACATTGTACCCATGTCGGGAACCGAGCCCGGGTCTTTGGCGTGACGAGCGAACGCTTTAACCACCAGGACTAACCGACCGCTCTTGAACAGGACCACTTCAAACAAGAATGATAATTCTATTTTCTTTGAATCAACTTGTAATCGTTGCAGTTTCACACGTATTGTTATTCTACGATGAATTAAACTTTTGTAATACATTGAAACAATATTAAAATTATTTTAACCACTAAGCTACCTCACCGCCCCCTTTACTTGTGAGATATTCATTGAGTAAGAACACTGTAGGTATCCCCCGTACACAACAAACCGGAAGTTACCGGTTGCTACCCCTCTTTCCCCCCGAGTACATCTTTTTCACAACGCCTGCATCGACAGAAGGGACGTAATTTAAATTTAGGATTTACCAACATGATTATGAATATTAATGGTTACAGTTGGGTTTTCCATAAAACACAAGCGTATTATGACGTCACTGTATTTTGTGGTAATCGTGTGATCAAAAGACGCAAAACAAGGTAACCATACTGTTTTCTGCAAATGTATATTTGTTACCGTAATCCAAATAATATATTTGAATATGTTCGTGCACAGAGCAATTACGTGTTTGTAAAAAGAAATAGAATGTACGTTTAATGGAAACAGACTGATCTGGGCCCGTTCCACAAAGCGATCGTAGCGCTACGACTGTCGTAAGCCTATGCTAAAGAACGGGAGTCATCTTAGCGCTACGATCGCTTTGTGGAACGGGGCCCTGTATGGAATTCGAAGGCGCTCTTTGGAAATCTATGTACAGACCAACAACAACTATATCCATGTACAGTTTTATTTATGTCGTCATTCAAACATGTTTAGACCCGTGAAGATCCGGGATAGAAGAGGTCTTCAACAACCTATGCTTGCCATAAAAGGTGACTATGCTTGTCGTAAGAGGCGTCTAACGGGATCGGGTGGTCAGGTTCGCTGACTTGGTTGATGTTTGTCATCGATCCCAATTTCGTTGATCGATGCTCATGATCTCAATCACCGGATTGTCTGGTCCAGACTCGATTATTTACAGACCGCCGTCATAGCTGGAATATTGCTGAGTGCGGCGTTAAACAACAAACAAACAAACAATCATTTTTACTTAAATTAAAGGTGACTACGGACGGAACGGATTCACTGATCATTCATATACTCGACTATTTGGTAATGTTATCATGACATTCACTTACATGCGAAGATGAAGATTCCGGGGTAGAATAGGTTTCCAGCAACCCTTGCTTGCCGTAAAAGGTGACTATGCTTGTCGTAAAAGGCGACTAGCGGGATCGGGTGGTCAGGCTCGCTGACCTGGTTGGTACATGTCATCGATCCCAATTGCGTGGATCGATGCTCATGATATCAATCACTGGATTGTCTGGTCCATACTGGATTATTTACAGACCGCCGTCATATAGCTGGAATATTGCCGAGTGCGGCGTTAAACAACAAACCAACCAACCAACCAACCAACCAACATGCGAAGATATATTAAACAATAAAATTGTACTGGTCACCTAAAAAAAATATATAAATCTTACCTCAAGCAATGGCACCACGCTGCATTCTGAACTGAATTCGGAGGAAACAGCAGTTGCAACCAGCAACTTCCGGTTTTTTGTGTACAGAGGTAACTACATACGGTGGCAATACCCATATCACATCACCGTCGAATAGACATTTTAGTTTGTTTCATTTTTAGTCATCATCAGACATTGGTGCATTTTTTCATTTGCCTGGCAGTTTAGTTCTCAACTGTTTGTAAATACTGACTTGTTCGTTCTTGTTCATCTGATGCTTGTTCATTTGTTCATGGGGCGGTGGGGTAGCCCAGTGCATTCGATCGTCACACCGCAGACCCAGGATCGATTCCTCATATGTGTAAGCCCCGCTGTAATATTGCTTAAATGCTGCTAAAGCGGCGTAAAACCATACTAACTCACTCACTCAGGTTTTCATATGTTTGACTCATTGATATGGTGACGCGACATGACAGTTACAACATCGCCGACTGCAACCCAACTCATTTCCCACTCACTCACCCGGGCGGTCGGGTAGCCTAGTGGTTAAAGCGTTCGCTCGTCACGCCGAAGACCCGGGTTCGATTCCCGACATGGGTACAATGTGTGAAGCCCATTTCTGGTGTCCCCCGCCGTGATATTGCTGGAATATTGCTAAAAGCGAGTAAAACCATACTCACTCACTCACTCACTCACTCACTCACCCATTCCCCAGAATAATAATCATGGTATCATCCAGGCTGATAACTTGATTGTTTGTCCAAATCGGTCACACCTTACGTCGCAACATCTCAAACATGTTGCAGTAGTCTCAGTGTGGTATATCTGGCGGCATATATTTATTGATATGATAAAACATTGGTTTCGACCAATCGGTCGCAGCTGCCTGTGCATAACATATGCTCCGTCACGTTTCCTTGACAAGAACTCAATAAGTAAGTTACTATGTGCACTTGCACACACACTGTAATAAACCCGAGCCTTGACGTGGTGGCCGTTTGATGTTGATACCACTGTAGTCGATGGGAAGTGACCTACAAGAGATGTAAGTTCACAAAGTATGCTTTACCCGAAATGATCTTTTGTTTTTCTTTTTCTCTCATTGTGTTAGAGATAGCTTGAAACCTTGTACAACAATAAGCTCACTTGTTCAATCTCCCTAATGCGTGTTTGTTCGACGACACTCTTCAAATGCTTCTTGCACGACCCTCTCAACGACCACGTGTATCCGTTGCCCCCCCCCCCCCCCCCCCCCCCCCAATTTCCCCTTCTTCCATTGTCTTTATTTCATTGGTTGCTCTGAAAATAATTGTCTCCGGTATTGCGTTAATTTGGTTTGTTGATTTACGCCGCCGCCGCAATATTCCCTCTATATTACGACCGCCTGTATATAATCCATTCTGGATAAAAAAACCAGTGGTTGAAAGAATGAGCATCGTATTACGTCGTCAGGATACGGTTACAATCAACCAATTGGCCGGGACAGACTACCCGATCCAATTTAGCTGCCGCTTACGACCAATAGAGTACCTGGGGCCTATTCCGAGTCTCCATAGGGTTTTGCCTAATAATACACTTGAATAGTTTACTGTAGAGTATAATCAATCCCAATAAGAACGAATACCGTACGGTTTCATATTTTGTTATTCCCAACTGTGTCGACTTAAACAAATGAAAGTACAAAGCGTTTAGCAGATGCTTTACACGCCAATGTGGCGTTGTAAATGATAATGTGCACATTCCTATTTGTTACAGCTATAGTGTCATTAGCCTGTGAAATTGAATGTCCATTCAGACATCAGGTCGCCATTATCAGGTCACTATGACAGACCGAAGACAAATCGATACATACCGTCCGAAACTGGTTCAATCGAGGTCAGGGAGGTGAGATGAAAGGGGGTTTAACGTCGCTTCCGAGATTACTGCACTTATGTAGCGACGTGCACACACGTGATTTAATTTTCACATTGTGGAAACATAGTGCACAATATATATACAGTGCTCATATGAAGGATATGTACAATGTGCTGGAAAGTGAAGACAGTGTGCATCTCATACATATGCTTATAATAAACATTTTAGTGTTGTATATAGATTTAACAATATTAATTATTAACAGTTTGGAAACAATAATATGCTAGCTACTGAATCTGTTAGTCGTTTCTATAAATTTGTGTACAGACAAGAATATTTTTGTATTCAGGAAAACATCTAATTTGGGATCACCAAAATGAATGCTCTGTAGAGTTTTTTGTCCTCCAAGATTATCGAATGCTGTCAGTAATGTCTCCCTAAAATCATCATATAAGGTACATTCGAAGAAGAAATTGAATGAATTTTCACAAGGAGCTCCGCAGTTACAGGAAATAGTATCAGATAAATTAACACGAAACAGGTCGGAGTTTTGTGTGCTACAATTGTGTCTCAATCTAGTGTGCAATATGTTTGTAGATCTCTCACCGCAATTTTAGTGCATAGGTGGTGATGTAGGCTGCTCAAATGCCACAGCTTAAAGATAAGATATTGACGGACTATCCCTGATTCCTGATGATAGAGTACTCCATTGGCCTAATGTATCTATAATATAAGACCTTTTAAACGTAGATGTCAGTGCAAATGGAACTACAAAATCATGGCGGTTTTTGAGATTATAATTAACGTTCTGCGACACAGCTGGTGGTATAAGATCAGTTAAATATGAAGGACATTGCTTATTTATTATTTTATACATATTTACAAGTTTGTTGACGTTTCTTCTATACGCTAAAGGCTGCCATCCAGTTTCGCGATACAGGCTGCGACTGGAGGAAAATTTAGTTAATCCTGTTACTGTTCTAGCTGCCTCAAGTTGTAGTATTTCTAATTTATTAGCATTATACGACGAGCAACTGTCCCAGACAACTGAGGCATATTCTAAAGTCTGTCTAGATATATTCTAGCCAAGTTTGATCTATTTAACCGATATTTAAGTTTTCTCATCGATGAAACCATTTTTGATGCACATGAAAGAATATTATTGATATGATCGTTCCATTGTGTGTCTTGTGATAATGTAACACCAAGGTGCTTGGGACAGTCTACCCTTTCCATACATGTGTTATTAAAGACTATTGATGGCATTTCATCTGGGATTTTATGCGCGAATAATATATACTTGGTTTTGTTGGGATTGAATTGTACTAACCACTTTTGTCCCCAGTTATATAGTTTGCATAGATCTTTATTTATGGAGTTTTCAATATGCTGGAGAGGAGATACCAATGCGAGCATCTGCGAACAAACGTGTCAAATTTCTCATTTCATAACAAATATCATTAATATAAATCAAAAGACTTGGTTTATGGACAAATCAAAGTAATAAATTGTAATGCTTTAAATAACATACTGTAAGTGAGTTTGGTTTTTCGCCGCTTTTAGCAATCTTCCAGCAATATCACGGCGGGGGACACCAGAAATGGGCTTCACACATTGTGCCCATGTCGGGAATCAAACCTGGGTCTACGGCGTGACGAGCGAACGCTTTAACCACTAGGCTACCTGACCGCCCCAAATGACATACTAAATATAAGATACTATAGTTACTATATGATATATATGAAACTATATATCTGATCCTGTGTTGGCAAATATTAACGTGCGTTTGGGATTGTTACAGCTTAAAATGATTTTTACAAAATATTATTTGAATTGTCCATTCAAGCAAAATCATCACAATTGAGATTCTTAAAATTTCGCGGACCAAGGAGGAAACAGATTTAATTTAATATTGTTTCAATGTATTACAAAATTTTAATTCATCGTAGAAAAACAATACGTGTGAAACTGTAACGATTACAAGTCGATTCAAAGAAAATAGACTTATCATTCTTGTTTGAAGTGGTCCTGATGTTCAAGAGCGGTCGGTTAGTTCTGGTGGTTAAAGCGTTCGCTCGTCACGCCGAAGACCCGAATTCAATTCCCGACATGGGTACAATGTGTGAAGCCCATTTCTGGTGTCCCCCGCCATGATATTGCTGGAATATTGCTAAAAGCGGCGTAAAACTATCCTCACTCACCCCTGGTGTTCAAACGCCAATATGAAATCCTTCTGGAGGGACACGAGTCAACCTTCGGCTTTTTTCCGGAATGACACAAGTTATTGATAATGCCATATCAGAACATTCTCATTTAAAACTCAAACATCCATGTCGCAAATGACCATTCGGACGGCGGCATGGTATCTCAGGGAGCTAGCACTATAATTCGGCATTATTCCGGACTAGTACAAGCAGCCACACACACGTACATGTACGTCGCTATATTAATGCAATAATATTGGACGCGACATTAAACCAAATTTTACCTCACCTCACTACAGTTCTTCTCGATGGCAAGCGGTCTGCTAACTGGATCTAAGCCTTTGTCATACCTTTTGACTGTTCCCACGTTTTCCTTTGCAGAGTTCAAAAAGTGCATTCCATCGTGGCATACAGCGGGCGCATTCAGATTTTAATATCGGTTTCCGAGCAATATTATCATGCATGAAGATATCGGTGCCTCATGGATCAGGTTCCTTCGATTCTATATATAAGCGAATGATTACCTGAAATTTAGGACAAAACAAGTCTGTCATCAGCAATATGTACGTAGATCAGGAAACATGACTGTTTATTACACATAGAAAATGATAAATCAAAGCTGACACACATAGAAAATGATGAATCAAAACTGTCATCTGTCAGATTATTTCATGTATAAGCAAACAATTATATCGCAGGTACGTATCTATGGAGAAAATTATACTATGACGTATCTTAGTCATCAGTTGTCTTTTAATATTGAACACATGCTCTGTTGCAATAGCATTCTTGCACTCATGCGTAAGTATGTATCATCAATACCTCATACAAATATATATTCCTTGAAACATGTTCTACTCGCGTTACTTCAATGTATTTTAGTTGAACCCAATATCTGGAAACCAACAACTTTAATTAAATTATGTAACCATCTCGAGATATATGCACAAGAGCAGTAAACGATTCACAATCTAATGAAAAAAGAGAGGATACTAAAGGTATTTGTTTTATACACTACTCGTCTAAGAGCTGAACTACATCGACAATACGATACACTGGGCACGGTAGAGTTATGGAAATGTACATGTATAACCCAGCATTGTTTGAATGAATAATGGAGGTGGGAACACATTTCGTCTATATTGATAATGAACTGGGGTTTATCTTGCTCTTCTGTTTGTGGGGTCTGGTGCTCTCATTGACAAGATCCGAAGCATGAAAAGGGGACCCAGAGGAAGTCCACGGTGTCAACTGATATTGACATAAGGGTATACTCGAAGAAGCCTGGATGGGATTTATCATAATTAAAAAATGGTCACACAATTGGTAAAATTGACTTGATTTGGCTTATCCTGATACACATATTTTGATGATGTTATGTTGACTTATGTTCTGCTGCTGCTGCTGCTGCTGCTGATGATGATGATGATGTGTTAACTGAGGATTCTTTGGAATATCTGATGAAGATATGTTAACTGGAGACAATGTGACTTATCTGATTATATGATAACTGCACATGATGTGGCTTAACTCATGAAGATATGTTAACTAGAGACAAGGTAGCATATATGATGAAGATATGTTAACTGGAGACACTGCAGGATATCTGATGAAGATATGTTAACCAGAGATACTGTAGGATATCTGATGAAGATATGTTAACCAGAGATACTGTAGCATATCTGATGAAGATATGTTAACTAGAGATACTGTAGGATATCTGATGAAGATATGTTAACTAGAGATACTGTAGGATATCTGATGAAGATGTGTTAACTAGAGATACTGTAGCATATCTGATGAAGATGTGTTCACTAGAGATACTATAGCATATCTGATGAAGATATGTTAACTGGTGACAGTGTGTCTTATCTGATGAAGATATGTTAACTAGAGATACTGTAGCATATCTGATGACGATGTGTTAAGGAGAGATAATTTAGGACATCAGATGAAGATATGTTAACTGGGAAATACCGTAGCATTTCTGATGAAGATATGTCAACTAGAGATAATGTAGCATATCTGATGAAGATGTGTTAACTAGAGTTACTGTAGGATATCTGATGAAGATATGTCAGCTAGAGATACTGTAGGATATCTAATGAAGATATGTCAACTAGAGATAATGTAGCATATCTGATGAAGATGTGTTCACTAGAGTTACTGTAGGATATCTGATGATGATGTGGTAACTGGAGCTAAAGTAGCATTTCTGATGAAGATATGTTAACTAGAGATACTGTAGCATATCTGATGAAGATATGTTAACAAGAGATACTGTAGCATATCTGATGAAGATATGTTAACTGGTGACAATGTAGCATATCTGATGAAGATATGTCAATTAGAGAAACTGTAGGATATCTGATGAAGATATGTCAACTAGAGATACTGTAGCATATCTGATGACGATATATTAACAAGTGATAATGTAGCATATCTGAGGAAGATATGCCAACTAGAGATACTGTAGCATTACTGATTACGATATATTAACTAGTGATACTGTAGCATATCTGATGAAGATATGTTAACGAGAGATAATTTAGGACATCAGATGAAGATATGTTAACTAGGAGATACGGTAGCATTTCTGATGAAGATATGTTAACTAGAGATACTGTAGGACATCTGATTAAGATATGTTAACTAGAGATAATGTAGAATATCCGATGAAGATGTGTTTACTAGAGTTACTGTAGGATATCTGATGAAGATATGTCAACTTGAGATACTGTAGGATTTTTATTCAGTCATATACACAGGCTACATATGCACTGGGAAAGCAATACAGCTTTATGAATACAGGTACTTCTCAAAAGGATATGGTACAGAGGAGGCCTAAGGCATAATCCACATCATGGTACAGATGAAAGCATAATCCACATCATGGTACAGATGAAGGCATAATCCACATCATGGTACAGATGAAAGCATAATCCACATCATGGTACAGATGAAGGCATAATCCACATCATGGTACAGATGAAAGCATAATCCACATCATGGTACAGATGAAGGCATAATCCACATCATAGTACAGATGAAGGCATAATCCACATCATGGTACAGATGAAGGCATAATCCACATCATGGTACAGATGAAAGCATAATCCACATCATGGTACAGATGAAGGCATAATCCACATCATGGTACAGATGAAGGCATATTTATGTATACAATTAAGAAGATGCGGTATTTGTGGTACATCAAATTATGTTGCAAACATGAAGTAAATAAGTTATTTTACAGTTTGAGTAAACAAAGCCCATTTTCTGTTAATGGCAGAGAAGTCGTTATTTCTACGTGCAATATGATATTCAACGTCATAGATACTTCTTATTGTGTTCTTAAAAGCAACAAAGTCAACCTTTTCATTCTTAATACACTGGACAAAGATAAATCTTTTAGCAGCTACGATCAAATGGTTAATTAATACATCAGAGGTACCAAAGAGGAGCTCGTTGTCAGTTATAAGGATTTTTCTATGCAAGATATGAGTCAAGTAAATACAGAAATCTGACCAGAAATTCTTAACAACATGACATTCAATATAAACATGAAAAACATTTTCTTTGTGAGTATGACACATAGAACAGTCATCGTTATCAATAAGTTTCATTCTTAATAACTCACGTTTAGTAAATATTATTTTATGAATAAATCTAAACTGGAAATCCCTGAGTTTTGTGTCCCTTAACCCATGGCAATATACACTGAATATTTGATTTCATGGAAAAGAACATCCCAGCTGATTTTCCCATTTCAAACAAGATTTAGGGAGAGGGAGGGAATTCCCTATCAGTTTATTATAAAACACTTTTGTTCCTTTAATAGAACGTGTCAGATCATAAATCCAAGGAGATACTGTGAGATTAGAAGAGGAATGTAGATTTTTATCAATATTTTGTCTCCAACTTTTTAGAATATTAAAAAACATACGGTTATAGTCGAGAAAAGTTCCTTTAAGATCATAAAGTTGTTGTAAACGTGGGAAAGGGATCCATCCGTTTTCATCATTCCAATCTTTTATCTGATGAAGATCTGTTAACTAGAGATACTAGTGGATATCTGATGAAGATATGCTAATTAAGATACTGTAGAATATCTGATGAAGATATGTTAACTTGTGACAATGTAGTACATCTGATGAAGATATGTTAACTTGTGACAATGTAGCATATCTGATGAAGATATGTTTACTTGTGACAATGTACTATATCTGATGAAGATATGTTAAGTGGGGACAATGTAGCATATCTGGTGAAGATATGTTAACTAGAGACAATGTGGCATATCTGATGAAGATATGTTAACTAGAGACAATGTGACTTATCTGATAATGATATGGTAACTAGAGATAATGTGACATATCTGATAATGCTATGGTAACTAGAGATAACGTGACATATCTGATGAATATTAATTAATGACGAGGGGCAATGTAGCTATTTAGTGAAGGCCATAGTATGTAGCTTATCTGATGATGCCATATTACCTAGAGACAAGCGACTACACAGCTTATTTAATGACGCCATATTTACTATAGACACGGGACTATTTAGCTTATTTGATGACACTGCAAACACGAAAACGTCGTTTTTTTCCGTATATGGTCACTGGACGGAAAAACGACTAAACATTCATTAAAATTGATTAATTGATCAGTGATGACAAAGGCTTGAAATAGCAACAGGTTAATTAACAACTTCGAAAATATATCCCGTCATCGTTTATCGTGTCGGCCATTTTGACGTACTGTACTTGATGTAAATGTATTACGACGCTCTGTCATTGTAATTGACTTACTGAGGTAATTCTGTAAAAGATCTTCTCATCTAATGAGGATATTGTTTGGAATATATTTCTTGTAAACATACTAAAACATATGTTCCTCGCTTTGGGGGGAACTATTTTTTTTCCGGGATGGCCTATTAAAGCTAGTAGTAAGTCAAGGCACCATGCGTGTATATGATCTGTTATTTTATGTGTTTAAATTACGGTTTGGGGCGTTAATAAAATACACTGACGCAAGTATATTCTATTCAAATCAATATGCTTTCTTTTACATATTACATAACATCACTGCACAAAATTTGAACAGTTGCAGTAACACACTACGGTAATCGCATTAAACATCATTTTCAACTGTACAGTATTTCAGTTATATCACGGTGTATCAGACTGATGTTGGATACAAATCCGAAGTGGTTCAGGTCATCCAATGGCTGTTCGGGAAAAGGTGAGCGTATCCTGCCACACAAGGGCACCCGTCACAAACACATGCAAGGGCAAGTCAATTGTTCACCTGAACAGAGCACGGAAACACACAATGATGCCCGTCCTCACTTTTAGCGAGCATGTAAATTATATTGTCCGTCAAAAACATGGACGGGTATAAACAAAATGTTCATTCACATAATACATGTCATACATTTGAGAAAATGTATTGACTCGGTGCATTATTGTTAATCACAGCGTATGCAGTTGAACTCATCACTCATCCCATAATGGATAATCCTTCTTGAAGATCTATGAAATCAGAAGCTGCAACACTTTATCTTTTAACTGGCATGTCAGACTTCTATTTCATAACTCAGTTTTATTTGCACGGATCACTATGGAAGGGACATTGTCGCGTTGTCGCATTGTCGCATTGACGCCCTTACAAAAACAAGCAAAACGTGTCAAAATTAACAAAAGCGCGACAATTGGCCATTTGTCGCATTGTCGCGTGTTCGCATTGTCGCTCTTTGATAATCCTTTTTTTTATTTTACAAATGGGCGACGATGCCGTAACGCGACATTTTCAAGGTCAAAATATGTCTCGTCGCATTGTCGCCCCATCACAAATGTGTATAAAAGGCGTAAAGTTCAGTTATTGTTACAGTTAGGAAGTTCAACCTGATACATGTACGTCTTGAAATGAAAACACAAGTCCGTCCGCAAGTCCATAACGTTTTATTGTGAGCTCTTCTCTAATAGTGCTTAGTGTTCAACTCCCAGTTTCAAACAGTAGTACCTCATCAACAATCCACATACCTCTAGTGCAGTGGTCTTCCGGAAGATATTACTCTTGACCGCATTACACAACTGATGAGCGCACGCCTGACCTGTGACCTCGTTGCAACCCTCATGAGGTGTTTGCCGAAGGGAGAGGAAATGTGTGCTCCAGCCCAGCGTAGAGCTCGCGACACACTGTATACTGAACGTTGTATACAGTACATTGCAGTTGATATACTGTATACTGCATGTGATACTTATTTGCGGAAATGTTCCAACTTTCAAGATTCAAGATTCAATTTGCATTTATTTCATATACAACAGACCGCCGTCATATATTACTGGAATACTGCTGAGAGCGGCGTTAAAACAATTTGTTTTCATAATGGAGCGCTGCAGTCATTTAAAATAGAACCGTATACATATGTAGTACGAACTCACTCTTTCTGTTTCGGATATTCAGCAGAAAATATATTATCAACCAGGTCTTTGGGAAGAGATGTCAAATGTTTATAAGCAGTCACATAGGGATGATAAAGGACCCCTCGCTGATTAGGTTCTTGTTTACTTAAGAGCAGAGTTGGCCATGTTAGATGATATAACCAAAATCTGGGAGCTCCGGCGGGGGACAAACTGGTCTTGTTAGTGTATGGTATGAGCTGTGGCGTTGACCCAAGAGAATAATGTAAAAAGTGAGACCAACTCAAGTCTATAATGATTGGGAAAGACTAGATTGAAATTAAGAATTTTCTATGCTCCATTTTAATTGTATTATTTTCATTTTGTAGACATGGATCGACCAACCAGGAAAGAAATTGATGGAATATTAATATCACATACCACTGATCCAGTTAAATTCATCACATAATAATAAATTAGTATTTGACATTACGGCATTTGATTATTAGGGCATGATCATGTACATGTTCACTGTAGTAATGTACACACCAGTCAACTTGAATATAATTTTTATCATAGTGTAGCGCGGCATCAACGATTACTTTATGATATCCTCACTTGTCATCGATGTATTGACATCGAACAATGGACGACAATTCGAAATTCTTATAGATAGCTTGAATAGGGACAGCGCCGGTGTCAGTACAATTTTCCAAGTTAAAAATATATATCTACTTAATATAATCTGAAGCAGACAAGATCAATATTTTTTTATTAATGCTTACTTTCATGAATAGAATTGAGGTAATCTAGGCTTGCCAAATCGTTCTAGACTTGAGCTGGATTCCTTTTAAATTTATTCGGTATGGTCTGGGAGACGAACGGGCGTCAGTAGAGCATGGAGAACTGGGACAGCCTGAATCAGTGTAATCGGATATGTTGAGGTGTTTCGGTTTTCCGCCCAGGCCTCAATTGCAATGCTATAGTCCCAAATGAAACAAGCCTTGTTCAACAGGTTCAGGCTGAAATTTCCACCCCACTTGGGCTCCTTTTAAATTTAAATATAGTTTCTCGTGTCGATACGTGTCAAAAGAAATGAATTAAATATTACAGCACTGGTGAATAGGTTATATGCGCATGTCAGCGTCGATCCTACAATATCCTTTTATGCAAAATACATATATACTGATGAACTAACGTAGCAAGACTACGCAAATATATGTCCAGATGTAAACATCAGTATCATCTCGTGATCTTAATTCGTGCTTTAAGCTCTATTTCTACCGGAGATTAAGGGGTGTTACATCACACCAGAAAGCCAGGTCCAAATTCAAGTCATAATTTCATGGTCCGTCTTGTATGTTGGAAACCAATATCGCAATGTGGCTGAATATTGCTGAACGTGGTATTAACCCGATTACTCACATAATTATTCCTTTTTCTACAGTCATCTACAAACACTATCTTTAAGGAGTTATATCTATATCATCCAAATGTCCATACATAAATGTCCACAATTATATGTATAAAGCAAGTCGTTCTGCACTCTTCCTTAAAAGATAACTGCTAAGCATTTCCTCTGTATTTATTTATATAATGTAAATATCGTTTGAATGTAATGTTGATGCAGTGAACGTACCACAGACCTGATGCTAGAAAAACATCTAATTACTGAAATGAACATATTTTGTTGTTAAACAATAGTTATAAACTATAATAACAAGGAGCCAAGAGCCAAATATTGGGCTGTGTTGGACATATTTATTTCGGGGTCTTATGACAGACAAACCTGATGCCTTTAAGTATAAAGATAAGTAAGTATAGCTGTTGTACAAATTCAAATATGTTTGTGATTAACTCAACCTTGAAAAATATTGAAAGATGAGTGGTAACTATTTATGCCATTATTTCAAATTAGAATGAGAGGACATCAGGAAAGCATGGCACTTTGATAAACGTATCTTGTTAACCCAATATTCTTTTTTAAGTAAGAGTAGCATGTATATCGAGAGTATAGGTTTGGTGCGTGACTTATCACACAGTACTTTCAGAAAGTGTGCATATTCTGTTTATCGGCAATAAATAACATAAGACGATTCATACGGGTAAATACTTTTTACTTCAGAACTAGTATAGATTAATTAAGGTTAGTGGGAAATGTATGTAATTAACAGAACTTTGGCCGGGTTTAAAGGATTTGGGTCCTGGCTAGGGCTTTGTGTTGGACGTGTAGACGGCATTTCCAGGTTTGACGTATCAATGACCAAAATGATGTCTGATGCAATTCTCTGCCTTTTCGGGTGAACAATTGGCTTGCCTTTGGATGTGTTTGTGGCGGGTGCCACTAGTGGATCGGAATGAGCTCGCGTTTTTGCGAGCACCCAGTGTCATCATTTATTATGATGAATCATGAATAATGCTCCTGATGTTGTCGCAATCGTGCAGTTGGCGCTACTTTTGGCAAGGGTTTCTCATGATAATGGAAATGCTTATGTCGCTTTTGTTGACCGATACACATGAAAAGATATAATGTTAGTGTATATGGTCATGTAATTAAGAGACAAACGACGAGGGGGAGTTGTTTATTGTACGATGAAGAACGACCACGACTCGTTTATTTCTATATGATGTATCAACATTACGTACAGCCTCTTTGAGGGTGTTAAATTAGGAAAAAATACACGCTTTAAAATATTTACCCGTACTTAAATAATAATGACTCCTTGAATAGAATTCGACAGCGGCCATGCTAGTTAAATCCATTTTAGGATTTGAGTTTGGTCTTTCCCGCATATTCTCACAATTTTCTCGTCGATTATCTGAACCTTTTCTCCCAATACCGATTGTCATATCACTCTCACTTTCGGATTCGATTGTTCGGGCACTGCGTTTATCTATCGTCTCCAGCAACATTTATTGGGAACAACTCACTAGACACACACCTCTCACAAATAAGGTCCAATTTACGACGCTTGCATGTTGCGAGTGCATGTTCGAATCTCAAAAAATGACGTCATGATGGAACAATGTTTTATCGTGAAATAAATATCGCTTCCTTCTTTGTTCTTTGCGATTGATCGCGTAGCTATCATATATAATCAAATGTCAGTTTCTAATTGCTTTATCATGACGTATCCGTGTCATGTAGCAATAACATACACAAATATCGTTGACTTCGACGTAGAATAGTCATGAAATATGATTATCCTCTTGTGTGCAATATGTCTGGTTGATAAATCTAACATATTCTTACTTTAAGAATAGCGACTGTACATTATTATATCCCTTATCAGGTCTCTGTAACATTTGCAAAATGATACAAATATAAAAATACAACTGAACCTAAATGTAATATCATCATTATTTATGTTACTTATTCTCAAGTGAAGTAGTCCTCCACACTATACATTCAGTGAAGAAGCCCATGAACATATGAACTATGTAACATACATTCATGGAAATTAGATGAACAGTTGAAGTTAGCAAATGATATTATTCGGTTATTTATTATTTTTTTAAATTCAGGCTAGCTCAAACGATCTATTGGTTTGATTTATTGTTATGGTATCCACAAAATAAGTAGGATCCGATTTTTTTCCGTTTTTGTTGAAATAAAACTGAATTATATTTGCTGTTTACATATCAAAGTTTGCCAAATTGTTACAACATGTTTGCCCACAGCAAGGCTACGTATTCCCAACATATTGTGCTTAGCACAGTATAACTGGACTGAGGGAGTGCGGTATTCCTCCTTGCGGGTCACCTGCTCGGCAATGTGGGACGGGAAAACTGCAGGGGGTGAGGGCAGTTAAGTTGATGGTACAGACAGATAAGAGAGATCATCTTACAAATGTGAAATCTCATTCCACAAAGGAAGAGGCGAAAGCTGAAACTTGGTGAGGTTTACAGAACAAAGGCCGTTATTTCTAGTTTCTTACTGACTCTCGAGAATACATTTGATAAAACAATTATTGCGCGCGTGCGCGTGTGTGTGCGTGTGCGTGTGTGTGTGTGTGTGTGTGTGTGAGGTAGAAGAAGAATTGTACAGCATAAAAATGGCTACGTATGTAGTTCGGGTAGATATGTAGAATGCCCTGCCAGTATGACCTTTGAGTCACTACAGTTTCAGTCATAAAAATGCGTAAAACAGTATTTGAGTGAAAGAAAACACAGTGACTATAAGTGAGGGAAACAAAAGACCTCAGTACAGGCACACCCAGTCCCCCAACCCTAAGTCTGCATGTATCAATACTGACAAATTGACAAATTGTATCAATACTCATACCTGCCACATCCTCAACCACTTAAATTACTCACACAATCATCTCACAACATGTTCGCCAACCCTCGTATCACAACGCATGCACGCATGCACGCACACACACACACACAAATCACATTCTTCTTTCCCCACCATTATGTCTACGTCAGCCATCATGGCTCCATGCGCATGCTTTCATACATAATCCATTCTCCCACCATTCCCCAACATCCATCGAACTATAACTATATCCGCCCTCATGTATCGGTATTCGTGCTTACATACATTCACCCTCCTACCATTCCCTTATATCCATCGCACTACAACTATGACTATAACCGCCTTCATGCATCCGCACTTATGTTCACATTGCATTGCATATGCATCGAATTACACGTTTAAAAATATCGTAAATATTTAACATGTATATATTATATATCAGCAAACAGAGATTATTATCATTATTATAACGCAATAGATTTCATCCGTCAAAACATCACAGAAAGAGGGGCAGCCTGGAATTTTACAATGGCATCTGAATGCACTAAGAAGTTCAGCTGGTCAGGAGGTGAGAGTTGCGGAAGATTACGATAAACTTCAGTTACAGATCTCCATTACGAATATATAAAGTATGAATAAAGATCTCAGCTTGCTATGACGTGTATTGCATTCCTGCAGAATTAGCAATGTCCTTAGCTCTAAATTTTATGTCTAAATGCTTATGTAGACAAAGACCCAAATGTATATAGGCATGACCATATTATATTCTACGCAAATATCACCACATTTAAAAACAAAGCTAGATTGAGTCTTTGAAGGAGTAGTATAGGTAATGATGGTTCTGGACCACTTCCACTGGAGCCGGATTTATATACCTATACCACCACTACAGGGGGAATATTTTATGCCAAAATGATTATGCGATTCAACGATAGTCATAAGATTCAGCTAAATTGACTCTAGCTCACCACCACCTGGAGCCAATGATATAAATTTTTATAGGTAATGATGGTTCTGGACCACTTCCAATGGAGCCGGATTTATTACCTATACTGCTACTACAGGGGGGATTTGTTATGCCAAAATGATTATGCGATTCCACGATAGTCATGAGATTAAGTTAAATTGGTTCTAGCTCACCAATACCTGGGGCCAATCATTGCTTTAGATGAGCCTAAATGGTAATAAAAATATTCTTCATTATTTTTATCGATAAAGCGATTTTCAACATTTTTATTAAGTTCTTCGTTCATTTTACTAGGAGACCAGACTATATAACTACACTCTTCTTGTAAATTGATAAGAAACAATTGATAACCGTATTTGGTTTGTTTGACATCACTGATATTATAAAAACCTTGTGGTAATTCTCTCCATTTAATAGTTTTTTCCATTATTATATATATTTATGTAAGCATTTGTCTAAATGTGATCAAACGATAGTAAGCAATCTATTTTTAATCTCCAACCAGTTCTTTGGTTTTGGCACGGAATAATTGACGCGCTTGTTGCCTCCCCTGTTCTATGAACTTTTTTTTCTCATCTTCGCTAATACCACTGGTCTAACGAGATTTTGATCGAATCTCCTGCTTCATTTCATTGTATTTGGTGAGTTCTGACAACACTAAATGAAACTCATCCTCGGATATCTTACAATTGACCATTGCTGTCGAAATATGATCCTCAATGCTGTTCAACTTTGCTTCGGCGAGTATTCGAATACTATCGTGTTTTAATAGTTGATAGTAAACCGACACCGGCTACACCGAGTCCCATGCCAGCTGCTCCAAGAGCGGTGTCAACTCCTTCCAGAGCATTCACGGCTCTGCGATACTTTTTATACAATCCAAGACTCAACTCCCTATCCTTTTCTATTCAATGTTTTATGTCGCTTATTTGATGTAATCGAAATCCATCAACAGTTTCCATCTTTTCAATTGCTTCATCGAGCGCTGGATATAAACTCATAGTGTATATTACGAATATATAATAGTCTTTAATTGGTCTTGCTTAAATGTTTTGAAGCCCCTCAAGGGTTGCAACGGGTGATGCTCCGATATGAATAATACTGCAACGTTGACGCTCGTGTTTCTTGAGCCATTTAATCGATAGACCTGGTAATATTTCGAAGGCATCTACTGGTGTATCTCCGAACAAGACTTCAATAATAAGCGTAGAAATATTAGGTATTGCACTCAAGTTAACTTTAATATCATCGAATTCAGCAACCAAATTTAAACTAACATTTTGGATTGCCGGACGACTATATAACATATGACCTGGTTTTTCTGGCAGGGGAGTGACTAACACATTTTTTCGTTTTGACGGGATATAGGCCGCGAGTACGATACCACTATTTATTATCTTAGATAAATTATGTCCCTTACCCATCATCACATAAGGTGGGGTAATGACGATATTCAGTAGCCACTTGATGTTTGCTTCGACCATAGTCCATTTATTCTCACTGTTGCGAATA
This sequence comes from Haliotis cracherodii, assembly GCF_022045235.1. Lineage (NCBI taxonomy): Eukaryota > Metazoa > Mollusca > Gastropoda > Lepetellida > Haliotidae > Haliotis > Haliotis cracherodii. The sequence goes on from NW_027266272.1 coordinate 18,413,056, forward strand.
ATATTGTACGGAGTGTTTTTAAGGAGTCTACTAACGTCGACATCGCTTAAATCTTCTAGATTTTCCGGGAATATAACTTCTTTCCGCTTGTATACATTATCGTGAAAGTGTAAAGCATATAACTTACCATTGCTACCGGGTTTACCGAATCCTTCCGTGTCTCCGAGATCGGAAAGCGCAATTGTATTACATTGTCTGAGCGTTCCAGGGCCTGATGCATCAACCATTATTTATAATATGGAGTGTTACACTTAAGTATCCTATATGTACAGGTTGGTGTTTTACATTTAATACAGAAATTTTGAGGTCTGAAATAATACCCTGCTTTAATTTTTTATACTGTAATAACGAGAAAGATTCCGTTCTACCGCTATTGTATTTTTCATTTTTCACTTGAACACTTCTGAGCAGAGTTGAAGGACTTTCTAGTTGAATATTATCCGTCTAAGCGTGTAAATCCAAGTGTAGCTGATGGGTCCAATAGAATTATATTTGTTTTTTCATTGTCGAATTTCACTGTCCCAGTCGCCTAATTTTGTGTGAGACTAATTCCATTTGGCTTAAAAATTTCATCATTGAGTGAGCTTACGCTGTAATACCCATCAGGTATAGTAATGGATTTGCTAGTACCATATGGGGATAATAGTACTATCCTATTATTATCTTTTGCAGCACCTCGGGTAATATGTTACATCGCATAGAGCGACTTCGAGTTGTCCATCCGAGTTATCGATAGTATGAAGCAGTTCAATAGACTGACAATTTGTTATTCCCGGGAGTGTAACATACATATTAAATATACAATGATACTATATCATAACTTAAATATGAAATCGAGATACATTACTAATCAATCGATTATAGTAACTGCCTCTGGTGCTGAATTTTTCGTTAAATTCCCCGATATCTTTAAAAATTACAGGGTCACGGCAACTAGCTATAAAATTGTGCACGATTGGTTTCCCAATCCGATGCAATTTTGGCAGAATCAGTTAAACTTTGCCGTATGGTGTGCCACAACGGGATGTGGCGTATCTCTTTATGCTCCAGGATTTGAACTGAATAAGTCTGTTATAACATTTCACGTGTACTATCAGATTAGACGTATACTTAACGAAATTAATGCTCCATTACCGCAGGATCGAGCGTGGAATTCCACAAATAATCAGTACGATAAGAAGGCATTCGAACGTATTTGTAATGAATTTAATGTTTCTACGAGTAAAGATTGGCGTCTGAGTGGAGTTAACCATGGTCTAGGTATTCCATACGCTGGTGCACACTCTGTTAAAGAAGTCAGTGATGATTTACTGAAAAGGGGTCGGCTCCTTCCGAGCTTTGCTCTCTCAAGTAACGAGTGGAGAGATGATTGTATGAACTTTAAGGGTGGTGTTGCTTTCACCATCCTGGGGACGCTTGGAATGAATTTCTTAATGATAAAACGGAAAATAATTCTACTAACCCAGGATTTGAAAGAGTTAATGAATCGATAAGAACTTATGTATGGGCAATTCTCGGTGCACAATCGCAAACACGAACGGGAATCATCGGTTCTGGGACGGTGCTCGATGCGCAAAAACAGTTTGTCTCAAACGTGGAGGACGCCATTAATTCACCAGTTGACATACCATCGTCTATAAAGCGTTTTCAAGATGCATTACAGTACGCTCAATCCAAAGTGGACTACGTTTATGCGCTGGGGCTAAACATGTCTCCGAGTAATATGGAACTTAAGATCGGTCAAGTGATAGGCTATAATAATAAAATTGTTCTCGCTACTGATCAACAAAAACCAGGTATAAATTCAGATATTAACGTCGAATTAATAACGCAAACGATCACGGGCGAAAAGGGAATAGTCAAGCCACAAACACCAACTATCGCTCAACCATCTACTGACGCAATATTGTGGCTAAAAATCAACAACATATCGATGAAAAAACAGCGCTTGTAGTTGGTGGAGTCACGGTTGGTTTATTCATGATTTTGTTAGCGAACTGATTTGGTTAAATAGTTCTTAGCGGATATGTACAACAGCCCTGCGATTGCTATGATCAGCCCCCACAAGTTTTGACTAAGCCAAGTGGTGGTCTTAGCTAATAAATTCAATAGCCAGGAAACAACACTCCCTATTATACCGGGAAGTGCGGCCGCGGCTTTCTCAGCGAGCTTTCCCAGTGCTGAACCTAATGCTTTTAAATGCTTTTTTATCCACTCTTTTATACCATCACTGGGCGGTGTAGGCGGTTTTCCACCACCTGTGCTGCCACCGGTAAACGCGAGAGTCAAAGTCGATATAATAAATCCCAACGCAGTTAAAATACTGGCAATTGTTATTCCCTGTTCTCTGAACAATGTTTTAATTTTATCGCCCAGTGTAGTGTCATCGTTGAAGACGCGATCGATAGTTTCTCGAATTCGACTGATTTGTGAACGAAGTGCCTTTATATTACTGGAAGCCACTTCGAGGCGAGCCGATCTTTCGTCTTCTAGGTTACGCAATCTTTCCGCTACGCAGCGTCTACTGAACTCATCGCGCGCCTGGTCAAGTTTTGTTTTCTCATAAGCTATATGCTTGTCGAGTTCGGATAGCTTGGCTGTATTATTCATGAGTTCTCCCTGCATTGTTCGCATTGCCTTGTCAAGACCTCGTAATTCCCTAATACTAAACTCCAAGGATGGTGATACCTCTAAATGAGGATCATCAATGGTATCCAAGATTTCTCCGAGTCCGTTCGAGGCCACCATCTAGGAAGCATCCAAATTATCTGTGTTACTGAGTTCTTCCCGCACAGTCTTAAGAACCTTAATAGTCTTCGCGGGAAGTTTTCCTTTGTAGTTCACAAAACCTAATTTATCACGAACAGTTTTGATGCCTTGTCTAGTGTATATCGTAGTCAAGGCTAGGGGCTTACTAGTTTGATAATGCATAAGATCAATATGCGGAGAGTCACGCAGTCGCAATACCCCATTACTATCTATCTTAAACTTTGAATAGTCACGACCAATAGGACTATCATGTTTAAACCAATCGTAATAATCATCAACGGCTGGTTGTAAAAGTTCATCGTCAAGATTCGGGCCAACAAAGCTGGTTTCATCAGAACCCTCTTCGATGGTACTAGTATCAGTTATGGTATCTAGATCAAAGTCATTAATATCAAAATTAGTCATTTTTATATTAAACATAGGGTACATGTTTTCAATATAACAATGTCTTCGCAATACGGACGCAAGTTAAACCCACAATGTAGACTTCGAGATCCATTAGGGGTCAAAGCAATTCATCAGTCTGTAACTATAACTAATAACCCTAGTACCATCGATCAGAATCAAACGCTTCTGGTTTGCTTTCCTAATCTCGGCGCACACGATGTGTTAGACCCCGGAACTGTCCGACTAGCATTTACGATTAGTTTGACTTCTACCGACGTTAACAGGGAGCCCGTTCAGAACATAGGTCGTGCTATTGTTAAGAAAATCGCCATTAAAATTAGCAGTAATGAGGTTTTGATTATTGACGATAGCGATGTATACTATTGTTACATGGATCTCTGGAGAAGGGATAAAGAGCGGGAAAACTTACAGTACCAAGGTATTTGTAATAAGAACACATTAAGACTGCGCGTGGGCACTGAAAATTGTGTTGATACCAACGAAAAAGATAAGGCCGTTGCCGATGCATTAGGTAACCAATTCTATATTCCCCTAGACTTTGAATTACTAGATTCCCACATGCCCTTTTATCAAGCATCCCTAGGCGATAGGTTAGAATACGAACTCACTTTTAACGACTACGGTAGAGTAATCAGATCCGCTGCTGATGATGCTAACTATTCCATTGACAATATCTCGCTCGAGTACGATATGATAACGGATCTCCGAATTAGCCAGACAAATTCGTAACCATTATTCAGGAAGTTTAGCCATTTTGTATGATCGTGCTGCGACACAGAAAGATCACGAGGGACAAAAAAGATACGATGTGGAATATCAATCTAAACGTCCCCACAATGTCGTTGAAGGGTATTTTAATGTTGTTCGAGGACCCCTCCGATGCATTTAAAAGAAATACCGAGAAGTTCTACAATCCCAAGATTACAAAAGTAGAATTGACTATCGAGGGCGTTCCTAATCAACTATATAGCCAAGGAATGCTACCGTATCACCAGTGGGATGAGATTAAAAAACTTCCTTCTATAAAACGCTCCCCAGAAGTTAACGCAGTCGTGAAAGATCTGTCTCTCGGAAGTGTATCGATGGGTGAATACCTCAAGACGAAGTACGAGCTATGGCTAGACATGCGAACAACGGACGATGACCAACTACATGGCAGTGGGCGGAGAATAGAAAATGCTAGCGAGGGTGCCACCATACAGATAACGAAGCTTCAGGAATCGGCTGGTAAATTAAACATATATTTGTACGTGATTATGGATGCGCAACTTAATATACAGAATGGGAGATTCGTGCAAGCAATCTATTAATAATCTTTTACCTAAAGATCCGCACTGCGCTATCATAAGCGGGCAAACGGGCTGTGGAAAAACAGCTTTTATTCTAGATATTTTAGAAAGTCATTATCGGGACGTTTTCGATCATATTATTATTCTGTGCCCGACTATAAGCGTTAATAAAACATACTTATCGAGAGATTGGGTAATGAATGACGCCGGGGTACACAGAGTCGATCCGGGCGATGGTTTACAAGACTGTCTCCGAGTATGTCACGAAAAATACAAAGGAGAATCAACCCTTTTCATAATAGACGACTGCAGCGCGAGTAAAGAATTAACAAAAAAGAAAGATATGCTTTCGTATTTAGCATTCTCCGGACGGCATACTCAACATAGCGTTTGGGTACTTACTCAAAAATACAACTCTGTCCTGAAAGATCTCAGAGAGCAGACCAAATGGGTAGCACTGTTTCATTGCAAAGATCGAGATTCATTCGAGGAATGTTTACGCGAAAATGATGTCATTTATACCAAGCTCGAACGAGATAAAGTCAGAAAACTGTTATCGGCAACGAAGCACTGTAAACTCGTATTAAAAACTGATCAACCAGCTGCTTATGCAATTGCTTAGCAAAATGTAGCAAAATTATAGCAAATATAGCAAAAATATGGCAAAAATGTAGCAAAATTATAGGAAAATTATAGCAAATATAGCAAAATTACAGCAAAAATACGATAAGTTGAACATTAGCGGTTAATATGACATAAAATGTGGTTCGCAATCCTCATTCTTTCGCAACAGTTCATTATTACGTATTTTATTGGATATGCCATATTATATTATGTTAGACTTAAATATCTCCTTAGGTATTACATTATGGAATGCGACGAACTCATCGAACAAAAGCTCAAAGAATCTGAGCCTGATCAAAATGTAGATAAATCTTTAGATAAACATAAAGAAAGACACGCGGCTTTGGTAGCTGGTGGTAAATGTTCCCAATATTTGGGAGAAAATTATACCATCAAAAAAATTGATAACCGATGAAGAGATTAAAAAACTGTATGCACGTTACGAGTCTAGACTGGGAGCTACCATGACTAAAACGATAGGGTCGGCTATGTTACAACTATACACAGTCGTAGCTAGTACGTTTCTCCCTATCCCGGCCGAACATCGTATGTATTTATGCGAATCTCTAGAGAAAGACCCATTCATCGAACACGCTATAAGCTCAGTGAGCTATGAGTTTTATCATAGATACGGAATGTTTTTAGCTCCACTCACCACAGCTTTAATAACGGCTAGGTATTGTCAATTTAAACATACGTGCCCACTTAATAATAATGGAGACTCAACAGGTGACACCACAACAGATTGTGAAAGAGGAAATAACTGCACAACCACAACAGATTGCGGAACAACGAGTGAATGAGGAACCACCACCAGTGAATGAGGAACCACCACAAACACAAAAACAACCCAGAGTTACTAAGAACCCCCCAAAAATAGCGGCAGGAAGAATGGGAGGACTGGCGCGCAAAGCGAAATTAATAAATAATTCAAATATTTATCCGATTAAAACATGGGCACTAGTAGGAGTTGCTGGTATAGCGGCTGTATGGTTCTTTTATAAGACCGGAGAAGAGAAAACGTCACCCCCGATGCAACAACAAGTTCAATTAGAGGTTAGTCCTCATATAATGCTATAAGAAGCATGACTACTCCAGTTACAGACGGTAAAATGTTGGTAAACGCAACTTATCATTCAGCGGTGGTCACCGGCTTGGCCATTGGCTATGCTCGTATGGCTAAAATGATTACTAAAGCCACACCTCCCAAGCTAGATTTTAATAGTTTTGTCATCGGTATGATGGTTCTGGATATTGGATTGTCTATGGCAACGAAGGATATGCTCATCAAACAAGGGCTTATCCCGGAAGACATAATGAAGTAATTAAACATTTGAATATTTTATATTATTGAACATTTGAATATTTTATATTCATATAATATGGCAACAATTGCGATGATGGTCGGTGGAGCTATTGTTAATGCTCTAGCTTTTTCGGGGAGTAATTATTTATTTTCTAGTATGAGGGAATCAAACGCTAAAGAAGTTGAAGAGGAGCGTAAACAACATAATGAAGCAATGGAACAACTCCAAGCAGCCCAGTCACAATATACGCAGCAGAGAATGAAGAGATTAGACTTTATTCATGAAAAACTGCTTCAGAAAGGACATTCAATTCAAACGTTTAAGGATGTCGAATCTGCCATGCACGAATACTTCCTCATTTATGGGAAAAAACTCGACCCAATACCGAGACCAACAATGAGTCAGATTTATACACCGTCAGAGGAACAAAAGAACCGCGAGGTCACATTTGTGATTATGGGATTATCTGCTCTATTGATTTTCAGCTATACAATAGCTACGCAGTGACAGCTGTGGCTATGCATCACTACTGTAGCTGTGATTTGCATTTAGACAAATGATATGATAGATGTATAAACCATGAATAATTGCAAGTTTACACTCATGGGTAAGACGACTCTATGTAATCGACGCTGTGTTGATATTATTTACTGCGGCATACACAATTATTACATCAGACGCGGAAACATAAACTATACATGTTCTGTATGCGGGATAGGGGTCAAAGGTCGTTATTGTTTATGTAAGAAACACGGTGCTGATAGGGTCAGGAACCAGATTATTTATGCTAGGAAGAGAGATTACATCAATGAGAGGAATAGGTTGGGGAGAATACGTATTTAGATATATGAAAACAACCAATTAGACATTTGTCTCATTTTGCATATACCATTCAACCACAATGGTTTTTGTCAGAGAGTTAAAAGCTATGGCAAAGCAACGTGGTCTACGTGGATATTCTCGAATGAGAAAAGCTGAATTGATTACCTTACTCGGTTTGGAATACAACAAACCCCAGACTGTTAGAGAACTCAAAGCTCGAGCGAGAAACAGTGGGCTGAGAGGTTATTCTCGAATGAGAAGAGATGAATTGATTGCTTTACTAGATAATAATGATGATGATGATGATATTCAACAAGAATTAATATTTGTACTCACATCCGCCGGCGTTGGTAAATAGCTAAGAGCTTGGAAGATGGATATTAATTCCAACATGGAAGTTAACGATATTAAGCCCATCATATCCAGCAAAATTAACGAGGAGTTAGATGATTTACATAGTATAAAATACCAGCTGACGATTAAAATGTTATTGAGTAAAAGTAACACAGACGATAGCATCGAATATACCGAACCATACTTCCGTAGCAATCAAGAAGTTATAACCGAATCCGATACTATAAACGCATCATTAGATACATCAATTCAGAGGATACAGGAAACTTTAGAACGCTGGACTAATAGAGGTTCGGGTTGGGGTGTGGATAGAATCGATAGTTTATATTTAGATATAGCAAATTATATGCCCTTCAAAGGTGGATCTTATATAGATTTACCCCCGTATTATAAGAAGAAAAAAGCCATAATTAACGTAAAAAATAAATCAGATGACTGTTTAAGAATGATGATAAGATCTGCATTGTTCCCCGTAGACAAGCATCCGGAAAGACGTTCTAGCAATCCCCAAAACGATGGACTCAACTTCGATGGTATAGACGAACCTACACCAATATCACAAATTGATAAGGTGGAAAAGCAAAATAATTTAGCTATAAATGTTTTCGGACATTCTAAAGGAATTGTTGTACACAGGATAAGCTCCGCTCCGGAACATATTCCTAGAATCAGTTCATTTTTGATCGAAAAAGATGGAAAATATCATTATACGTGGATAAAGAGTTTAAACAGGCTATTATACGATCAAACAAAACATGCTAGAAAGAAATATTTCTGCGAAAGATGCCTACATGGGTTCAGCAGACAAGATCTATTAGAAGAGCATAAAGAAGACTGTAGAGGTGTTGGACAGACCGCTATCAGGATCGATATGCCTAAAGAGGGGAAAAATATATTAAAATTTGAACATTATTGTAATCAAATGCCAGTGCCGTACGTAATTTACGCCGACTTCGAAGCGCTTATCAAACCCATAGAAAATACCAACCAAGATAATAATCAAGGTAGTAGTTTTACGTACAAAACTCAAGAACATATTCCTTGTGGGTTTGGATATATAGTTGTAAGGTATGATGGGAAAACAAACACTCCTGTGATTTACAGAGGTCCCGATGCAGCGGGAAAGTTCCTAGAATATCTACAAAACGAGGAGAGAATAATCAGGGAAAAATTATCATGTAAGAAACCCATGTGTATGACTAGGGATGATTGGAGGGCTCATAAGAAGTCAACGAGTTGTCACGTTTGTAATAAACCCCTGGATGGGGATTCCGTAAGAGATCATTGCCACGTCACGGGTAATTATCGGGGAGCCGCTCATAACGAGTGTAACTTGAAACTAAAAATGAATTCTCAAACAATACCCATCCCCGTTGTGTTTCATAACCTTAGGGGATACGATTTACATCTCATTATGCAAGCTATCTCAAAGACCGACGGCAGTTTAACGTGCATTCCTAACAATATGGAAAAATACATATCGTTCTCGTTGACTAAACCTATACATTATAGGGACAAGGATGGGAAATCTAGAATAAAGCAAAGTAATGGGCTTAGATTCATAGACTCCGTACAGTTTCTGTTATCTTCCATGGACAATTTAGCTAATGCGAACAATCCCGATGACTTCGCGGTAACAAATCAATATACCGATAAGATAACTCGTCATTTGTTGCTGAGAAAAGGTGTATATCCTTACGAATATATAGATGATTGGTCTAGATTCGACGAAACTAAACTACCACCCCTCGAATCATTCTATAGTAACTTAACAGAATCTAAAATAACAGATACCGATTATGAACACGCTCTGACGGTCTGGGATAAATTAGGTTGTAAGAATTTAGGTGATTATCACGATCTGTACTTAAAAACCAATGTACTGTTACTCGCCGATATATTCGAAATATTTAGAAAGACGTGTTTAAAACAATACGGCTTGGACCCGGCATGGTACTATTCCAGTCCCAGACTATCGTGGGATGCATTGTTGAAGAAGACCGGTGTAGAACTAAAACTACTCACAGATTACGATATGCACTTGTTTATTGAGAACGGATTAAGAGGTGGTATATCGATGGCAGCGAAAAGGTATTCTAAGGCTAATAATAAATTAGTGGAAGGATATGATCCGAGTAAACTTGACACGCACTTATCATATCTCGACGTTAACAATTTGTACGGATGGGCTATGAGTCAACCTTTACCCACGGGTGGTTTTGAATAGGTCAATGAGGTCAATAATATCAATGTGAATGATATCCATAATATCCATAATAATGATGCGAATAAAGGGTACATACTAGAAGTTGACTTGGAATATCCAAGTTCGTTACATAAAGATCATAACAGTTATCCGCTAGCTCCCGAAAGATTAATGGTTAATAAAGATTGGATGTCGGAATATCAACGTTCATTGATGGGTAATAGTAGGTTAGCTAACGTAGAAAAACTCGTACCAAATTTGATGGATAAGACAAAATATATAGTTCACTACAGAAATCTCCAGTTGTATCTATCGTTAGGTATGAAACTAAAGAAAATACACAGAGTTCTAAAGTTTGATCAAAGCCCTTGGATGGAGTCCTATATAAGGCTGAACACAGATTTAAGAAAGATAGCGATTTCGAAAAGAATCTGTATAAGCTCATGAATAACTCAGTAAAACTATGGAGAATCTAAGGAAGCGTGTTGATGTTAAATTAGTCAGATCTAATGAGGAAGAAAGACTCAGGAAACTTATAGCCAGTCCGGCTTTTAACAGAAGCAAGATATTCGATAACGACTTAGCCGCGTTGCATATGCAGAAAAGTAATATAAAATTCAACAGACCGGTGTACGTCGGTATGAGTATTCTCGACTTGTCAAAACACTTAATGTATGACTTTTATTACAAGGAACTTAAGAAGGAATACGGCGATAGATGCGAGGTGTTATATACCGACACAGATTCTTTGTTGATGGAAATACAAACCGAGGATGTGTATAAAGATATGGCAGAAAAAATAGATATGTACGACACGAGCGATTACCCAAAAGATAATCCACTGCACAGCGTAGTAAATAAAAAGGTGTTAGGTAAGATGAAGGATGAATGTGCTGGGACCCCTATAGCGGAGTATGTAGGATTAAGACCTAAGATGTATTCTATAAAAAAGTCCGATAATGGAGAGATAAGAAAAGCTAAGGGTGTTAAGAAGTATGTTGTGAAAAAGCATATCAAACACGAACAGTATAAAGAATCATTATTCAACGGTAGAACGTTCAAACATGAGATGAACTCTTTAAGAAGTTACGATCATAGGATATATGGATTAAGAATGAACAAGACATCATTATCCCCCTTAGATACAAAGAGATGGATTGATAATGATGGTGTAACTACCTATGCTTATGGTTATGGTGGTAATACCGTACCGTCGGGAACTATGAACAATTCTTCTCGTACAAATGCCCTACCCGGTCCATCTTGAAGATAATAAAGAATAGGCTCTCCTTCTTTCGTAACCAATCGACTAATGTTATACGTCTTAAGGGACCATATGGGATCGGTTGCGCGACGTAGGCCTCCCTCGAGTTCACCGGGCTGGTATAAATATCTTACCCTTACTCTATCCGAAAGTTTTCGTTCTTTGCCTCTCCTCGGTGCTGAAGATTCGGAAGTCACGGATTTCATTTTAATCGCATCGGATGGCTTCTTCCCTATTAATCTCGTTACTTCATTATTCAGCGCTGATACAACGGCTGATAATCGTGTCACCCATTCGGTTGATCTCAATCGCTCAGATTTCATTTCGATCCCATACTGATAGCCAAACAAACGTTCCGGTAATGTCCTGTTAAATCTTTCAACGATAGCTTGACTGCGGTGGGCCTCTCTTTCACCAGGGACGAATCGTTGAATCGCATAATCATTTTGGCATAAAAGATTCCCCCTGTAGTGGTGGTATAGGTATATAAATCCGGCTCCAGTGGAAGTGGTCCAGAACCATCATTACCTATACTACTGAAGGACATTAAGAACTGAAACACACAAGGAAAAATATTTATGGATGTCAACGGAGGAACACAGCGTTTCGGAGTATATACTTTCTCCTTCATCAGGTGAATATTATTAAATGCTATGAAACAGAGAACATATATCTGTACCTGTAAGAACAACAAAAGTAAAAAGATAGCAAAGAAGGAATCTCAACAAGAGAAGCCAACAGATAATTGGCGCTGATTACCCCGCCTCCCGTTTGCCCATTGTCCATTTCCCATTACCAATCATTCATAAGTTAAGTTTTGGCTTTAATTTGTCCATCGATAATCAACCATCAATGTCTATTATCTCAACCCTAAAAGTACGAGAATATGTAGTTTACTGAGAAAGAGTTATCCAAATTAATATAATAAGTGTTACTGTTGACCACTTTCTTAATGGCATTGTGGGTTCAAAGCTTTCGGCCATAGAAGTCGTGCCATTTTTCACTTGTCAGAGGAGTACACAAAGTATATGTCATCTGGACTAACATTTTTGGTTCGGTGGCTGGGTTAGATCGCTGACTTTGTGTGCTTGCGATTGGGTGCCTCACTCACAGTGTGGGTTCAAATCCCGGGCGGAGAAAGTACGAGAATCTGTTCTTCACTCAAAAAGTGTTATCCTAATTATAACATTTGCTGTCAAGAAAGCACAATAAATGTATATTCGGCTAGGATGGGTAATAATATCACAGACATTTACGAATATTGATGATGACTTGGAGGAGCTTCGTAACGCACGTCTTCTCAATTCAGGGATTGGTAAATCAAAATGTGTGTGCGCGTGCGTGCGTGCATGCGTGCGTGTGTAAATGTGGGCCTGTTGGATGTCACATAAAACATTCATCTAGAGCGGGTTGGTAGTTCGAGTTGGATTAGCATGTTAACTATATGATCTCCTTGAGGCAGAGAATGCCGCGCATGAATGTATTGATGAGATTCCTAGGTACATGTACATGGGGCCTTTTCGTCCCCAGGAATACCCACAGTGGAAACTTCAATGGGGATAGGGTGTACACAATGTGCTACCTGGTAGATTGTGTGTAATCAAACCGGACAACGTTGGTCTTTGACTGATTGTGGCGTAAAACACAATTATTCCTTTACTTATATCGGCAATTGAATGTTAGTCTTAATTGTTATTGATGAACAAGTAATATATTTTTAAAGAAATCAAACAGTGACATAAGAACTACAACTCTATGTGAGCACGAGTAGCTCTATTGGAATGAGATGAATAAGTCTTAAAGAGTTGTAAGCTTCTTCACAACCGTGTAACTATGAATTGACTTTATTGGGTAATCAAAAAAGAGATAGGACCTAAAATAGCCAAATTTCATACGATTTCACTTGTCCACCATCTTGGATGCAAGGCGAAAACATTTCAGCGCTTTTGAAGCCACTGAGAATGCCCCCTGCAGAGTTGGACGAACATTCTGCGGTAGCGCGGCTGAGTTGAGCAGAGGCTATCAGCAGTATTTCCTGTCCAGGTTATTTAGGTCCGTTGTTTGTTTGTTTGTTTATGTGTGTGTGTGTGTGTGTGTGTGTGTGTGTGTGTGTGTGTGTGCGTGCGTGCGTGCGTGCGTCCGTGCGTGCGTGCGTGCGTGCGTGCGTGCGTGCGTGTGTGGGGGGGGGGGGGGGGGGGGGCGTGGGGGTAAGAGTGGGGGGATAGATGATAGATTTAGCAACAAATAAGGTCATCTTGAGTGGGACGGTATTCGGTGATGGCATAGCATATGAACTATGATTCTCTTTAGGCAGAAAATGAGGATCCACGATGTTCGACCTGGTAGAAGTGTGTAATCAAACCTAACAGCATTGTTGTTTTGACTGACAGTAGCGTCAAAACAAACTCATTCATGTACTTGAACTGAAAGTTCATCTTAATTGTTATGGATAGTCACGGAGCCATTATCCAGAGAACAGGGTGTCATTAGATAGAAATAAAGTAATAATAAGATTACCAGAAAAACGGGATATAACACCCAAGTCAATAAACTTCGCTCATTAACACCAGAGTAAGTCAGTACAAGATTGAAAACTGCCCCATAATTATGTATGACATGCTTGAGTAATTAAAATGAAGAGCAAAACTGATGAAAGTTACCAATAAAGGTGTATAAGTGTTATATCGTCACTGCATAAATAATGAGTGTTTGTCTTTAGTATTAACATTCAAATACGTTATATCTGTTTTAGCGATATTGTCTTCGTTCCACCCGTTAGTCAGCGTTTGTCGTACTATCTCGTACTATAATTGTATTTCTGAAGACATCCCGATACAGTTTTTACGATGCATCACGTCTGCACTAGCGCTTGATAACAGCCTTGTGTTTGGGTGTTTCAGTGGTTTAAATCGCTGCTCTTGATATTGTTGATTAAACTTTGATAGGTATTACTGTGAACAATATAATGTTATATGAGAGGATGACTTTAGAGCGGTAACATACTAATAGTATATAGGATGACATAAATAGAACAATGAGTAGTTCGTACAGATTAGTGTATAGGCAACATTTAATAATTAAAATAATTAAATACAACAACTCCCCTTTTAAGTCCATTTTCCTGATTTATAAGTAAATGCAAGAACACAATCGACCGGAATACAATGTACTGTATAGTTCTTGTCCACTTCCATATGACTATATTGCATACAATAAGCTTTCGGGTCTTTAGATTTGGTTGGCAGCCTAGATATCCATAGAATAGTTTCCCCTCGGAATCTCCCATATCACTGGGGCTCCTCTTCAATTTAAATGGAGTTACTTGTTTCGATTCCGAACCTTCACGTGATTGTGTTTATGAATCATTGTCAAATAGTGGTGACATTAAATCTAGGAAACAATACGCGAAATCGCGCATGCACAGAACTTAACGGTCAAGGCATTAAGTAATCCGCATGCGCAGAACGGTTGATTCCAGTACTTCCGCTAAGCGCTTCGAGTCCAGCGTCAAACGCGGGCCTGTAATCTAACACGCGAGGACTGACCAATGAAATCTGAGAAGAAGAAATACCGGGAGACGCTGTTGCTCGATTGACAATGTCAATCAAGAAAGGGAGGAGCTTAACGGTATCGTTCGTCTCCCAGTAATTTCCGATGTCAAATGACGACGTTATTTGGACGGGAAAACGATGATTTGAAAACGTCCAAATAACGTCGTTTTTCCGTCCAATGACCATATACGGAAAAAAACGACGTTTTCGTGTTTGCAGTGCATGATGCCATATTACCTAGAGACAAGCGACTACACAGCTTATTAAAAGGCTCCATATTTACTATAGACACGGGACTATTTAGCTTATTTGATGATGCCATATTACCTAGAGACAAGCGACTACACAGCTTATTTAATGACGCCATATTTACTATAGACACGGGACTATTTAGCTTATTTGATGATGCCATATTACCTAGAGATAAGCGACTACACAGCTTATTTAATGACGCCATATTAACTAGCGACAACGGACTGTGTAGCATATTTAATGACGCCATATTACCTAGAGACAAGCGACTACACAGCTTATTTAATGACGCCATAATTACTATAGACACGGGACTATTTAGCTTATTTGATGATGCCATATTACCTAGAGACAAGCGACTACACAGCTTATTTAATGACGCCATAATTACTATAGACACGGGACTATTTAGCTTATTTGATGATGCCATATTAACTAGCGACAACGGATTGTGTAGCATATTTGATGACGCCATATTAACTGGAGACAATTTACATTGCTTCTGATGTTGGAATACATTTCTCTGCACGAAATTGCACAGCAATCTTTTGCTGCAGTTGCAAAAATGCAGACGTCTAAATCATATTTGCTGCACTGAGAAAAATAGCAAGGTGATTGTTGATTTACAAGTCTAGTCTTACCTTCAAATAAATATGTACGAATTCGGATCGCCTCTACCTGTTGACCCGAAAAATGTATATTTCGTGAAATTTGATCTAAGAATATAAACGGTTTGATAAATGAGTCATATTTCATGAGGATATTATTTCACAATCTACTCAAGTCAGCCAAATGTATAACCAATCTGTTGCAGAATCCATATTCCCAACTCTCTGTTGTATATATACCCCTGCCTGCACCGTGCTACTCCATTAGACACAGACACTGACGAGTAAAGATGCTGATTCTGATTGTTGTCCTGGTTGTCGCGACCAACGTCTATGTGGCTGCCGAGAGCGCCCTGTGCCCTGTACCTCAACATAAAGTGCATTTCGACTACCACATTGGATCGGAGGATGGTAAGTTGATTTCATCCGACAATATTCTTGTAAGGTAGACTAATTCAACAATGACTTAAATTATACATTCTGATTGGTCTGCCAGCCGTATCACATCGACGTTAGGCCATGATTCATCTTCCCGAGGCAAGAGACTTAACTGACTGTAAAAGTCCAGGCTCGCTGACTTGGTTGATGCATGTCATCGATCCCAATTGCGTGGATCGATGGCCATGATGTCAATCACTGGATTGTCTGGTCCAGACTCGATTATTTTACAGACCGCCGTCATATAGCCGGAATATTGCTGAGTGCGGCGTTAAACAACAAACAAACAAAACAAAAAATCAAATCCCAGATTCGCCCTGATTATTTTCGTGATTTCTCCTCACCATACCCGTGCTGGTGGGTTTCACCAAAGTGGTAAACGTCTAGGACCTTCATTAATTAGGGTTTCCTCCCGCATCCAACTGATACGCTGTGATATGACTGACATACTGTTTTATATGGGGTCTTATATATTGGTCTTCAGCAACGGGATCGAGTGGTCAGGCTCGCTGACATGGTTAATGCATGTCATCGTATCCCAAATGTGTAGATTGGTGGTGTTGATGTCAATCACTGGACCGTCTGGTCCAGATGCGATCATTTACAGACCGCTGTCAAATAGATAAAATATTGCTGAGTGGGGCGTTAAACAACAAACAAACAAACAAACAAACAAACCAAACTCACATTCCGTTGGAAATGAGCAGAACACGCTTACCCTTTTCGCGAACACCTGGTGTTAACACTAATTTTCAGTGACCCATTCATATGATTGTTCTTTACTTATGAACCGCCACCGTGGTCTAGTGGCAGAGCGTCCGCCCGGAGAGCGGAAGGTCCGATGTTCGATCCCGGCCGCGTCATACCAAAAGACCTTAAAAGATGGTACTTGTTGTTACCCTGTCTGGCGCTCGGCATTAAGGGGCTAAAACAAGTACTGGTCAGCTATACTGTGTCTAAATGGGGTATTCATGTTAAACTGCGGCATGGTATCTCAGTGTGCTAGCACTATAAATCGGCATCAGTCCGGACTAGTACAAGCAGCCACACGTACATGCACGTCGCTATATATGTGCAATTGTCTTGGACGCGACGTTAAACCCCATTTCACCTCACCTTACCTCTTTACTTATGAGCAGCAGAAACTCTGAACTTATACACAGCAGACGTAATTCCAACTTATAATATCGTTTTTAGTTTCAACAAAATCTGTAAATGCGCTATTGTGTCACTGGATTGTCTGGTTTGATGATTGGCAACCGTTGTCGCATGGTTGGAGTACTGCTGTGCTGTATCAGGCAACACACACTGACTTACTTTCTGATGCACATTGTGTGAGTGGCGGGTGCTTCCGTAAGGGCAGGACATGCTTACCCTTTTCGCGAACACTCGGTGTCATCACTGATTTTCAGTGATCCATTCGTATAATATTCATCACCAGTTTGTCTTTTACGCCCAATGGAATCTGTTTCTGCGAATAATCTGATTATTCTCGGGCGTGGACGTTTTGAATAACTCTTTTAGGTAAGTAGTACTTTCCAGTGATAGGAACGTCATTTATTCCGTTGCAACATAGTTTTTTAATTCTATAGATTAAAGCCACACTTCTCCCTATTTTCAGATCCTAATCACTGGTCCGAACTGGACAAGGACACCCGCTGCTGTGACGGGTCTAAACAGTCTCCCATCAACATCAGGACTCAAGGAGCAAAGTGTGCCAAGCTAGGCCGCATCCAGTACGAACCCAAACCACAAGGACAAATATCTGGCAATCTGAAAAGAAATGGTACGAATTCATATTTATTTTCGCCCATCAGTTTGGCGACAATTATTATCCCGTAAACACCTCTTGTGACACCACAATATGTTGATATCCAGATAATGTTATATGACCTCCATTGTCAGGTGTATTACTTATATATCTCCATTCTATTATCACATATACAACGAATAAACAAACAAATCTTTTCCTGAGAGACATTTTGTGCTAAATTAGATATAAAAGCGGTGTCCTCGGTATTTGAAAGTGATTCATAAACAGATGTTCATGATGTAATTTAAAAATGAAACTATTGTGGCGAATGGATTCAGGGTATTTATGAGAACAGGATAGAGATAAAATACACTAGATAATCGAGGATGTCTTTCTCAAAGCTCTAACACGCATTTGACGGCAGGCCATGGTGCGAGTCTTGCCTCGTACGAAAATAACACATTTTTTCCTGAGAGACATTTTGTATTTATGAGAACAGGATAGAGATAAAATACACTAGATAATCGAGGATGTCTTTCTCAAAGCTCTAACACGCATTTGACGGCAGGCCATGGTGCGAGTCTTGCCTCCTTCGAAAATAACACATTTTTTCCTGAGAGACATTTTGTGCTAAATTAGATATAGAAGCGGTGGAGATGCTGACGTTACTTTCTCGAACGCCTTGTGTCCTCGCTATTTGATAGTGATTCATAAACAGGTGCTCATGATATAATTTAAAAATGAAAATATTGTGGCGAAAGGATTCAGGGTATTTATGAGAACAGGATAGAGATAAAATACACTAGATAATCGAGGATGTCTTTCTCAAAGCTCTAACACTCATTTGACTGCAGGCCATGGTGCGAGTCTTGCCTTCTTCGCAAAAAATCGCCTCGTGACGAAGGACATGCCTTTCACTGACGGCGAGTACGTCCTGGACTCAATGCACTTCCACTCTCCCTCGGAACATCTCGTCAACGGCAAGCACTACGATGGGGAGGTAAGGGCACACCAATTCCGATTGTTGTACTTTTAACTATCTGTTTCATTGAACATTTGCTTGTTAACCATCTTGACATAATCTCTTCATAACATACTGTTCAATCCAGTGGGGTAGTCGAGTGGTTTAAAAATACTCGTCTCGCAGAATTCCTGTGTTCGATTAGCCACAGAGCACAATGCATGAAACCTATTTCTGATGTCCGCTGCCTATATACTATTGAAATATTGCTAAATGCGGCGTAACACAGTAGTTACCCACTCCTCTAATCAAGAGAAGCGGTTTAGGCCGAGAACATTTTAAGTAACCTGCAGCTTTGTCTCATGGTCGTGAAAGTCTGTTACAGGTTCAACTGTGTTAGAATTAAGGATTATTGTATTCACCAACACTGACCGCCAGACCAATTAAATCTCCTCTTACGACAGCAGGGGGCACGGGTGGCCCAGTCGTCTAAGGCGCCGCGATTCGCTGTGCAGAGTTGCGTCCCCTGGACACGCCAGAAACTTATGATTGAGGGTTCGAATCCCGGTTCGCCCCGTTTGTTTCTAGGTTTGTCAGCACCATGCCCGTGCTCGTAGGTTTCACCGGAGTGCTAAACGTCTGAGACCTGCATCACTTCGGGCTTTCCTCCCACATCAAGCTGACACGCCGTGATATAACTGGAATAATGTTAAAAGCGGCGTTAAACCCAACTCACTCACTCACTCACTTACGACAGCATACGTTGCTGGGAACCAATAGTCTTACCCGGAATATCTTCCGACCAGAGATGTTACTATACGAAGAGTCAATGAGATATATCTCCTTGTTTAATTCTTCCTGCGCACTTTTGGCAACGGTCGACACCAAACAAAATGTTGCGCTGAGCTAACGCAGATTCCTTTCGATTGATACATGTCTTATGTCAGTTTGGGTGTATGCACATTTATTTCATGATATATAAGCAACATACATCGTCGTGGTTGTAGTTGCATCTGGTTCACTACAAGAAGGAGTATGGGAGTGTTGGGGCGGCTGTAGACAAGGAAGACGGCTTGGCAGTCATTGGGGTGTTCCTGGAGGTAAGATGTTTCAACTATCCCTCCAACTTCCCCCTCGACCACGACAAACTCAGCGTGTATGTGTTACACCCAATCTGTGCAACTGCCCATTGCGTGCATTGGGCAGGCCGTTTGACCAATGCGTGCAATGGGCAGTACAGCTTGACCAATGGGCAGTTGCACAGATTGGGTGTAACATATGCTCTGTTAGCATCGGAATATAACTTTAACTCCGAATTAAAGAAATAAATGTTCGTTAAAGGATTATGTCTGTGAATGTGCAGGCATGTGGACTTCTGCGGCATCCTTTACCCCGTCTCGAATGTAAGTCCGAAATTTGGATAATTTAATTTTCATTTGTCAGCTGGTTGCTCAGTTTGAATAGTTTACATTTACTTGAATGGAAAACTGCGCACAATTATAGAGGAAAGGTATCGTATCACTGCATACTTTTGTATAATATGCTGGGTTTTGTTTCCACAAATGTCTTGTTCAACGTTTACTATAGGGCTGTATTACATCAGAAATACACACATTATTGCACTCGTCGATGCATCCCTTAGTCAAATAGATTTTCAAATAAAATAAATAAAAACACTGAAATGAGACCCGGCTCAATTATTGAAGCAGAACATTGTCAATAGTACCATTTAGTATGTGATATATCTAATGGCATTCATATAAATTGAGGTCAATTTAACCTTGACAAGTAGTGATATTGTTTGTGTCGCGCGACGGTCTCATTCCGATAACCTTCCCGCAGGTAACAGGGGCGTCGGAAGATACTGCTTTCAACAGGTTTGTGGAAGGAGTGGCGAAACTGAAAGGCGGTAGGTATATGGCACAAGGGACATAGTAAGATTTCATCTAGCGTTATTCAAGGCTGTGTGTTGTTTAAAGCCGCACTCAGCAATAATCCAGGTATATGACGGCAGTCTGTAAATAATCGAGACTAGACCAGACAATCCAGTGATTGATATCATGGGCATCGATTTGGATACGATGACATGCATCAACCATGTCAGCGAGCCTGACCACCCGATCCCGTTAATCGCCTTTAACAACAAGCACAGTCGCCTGTAACGGCAAGCATGGGTTGCTGAAGACATATTCTACCCGGATCTTCATGGGTACATATACAACGGTTTATGGTGGTTGTATCCAATGAGGCCTTTCATAAGGTTTTTTAGTGAGTGAGTGAGTGAGTGAGTTGGGTTTTAACGCCGCTTTTAACAGTATTCCAGTTATATCACTGCGTGTCCGCTTAATGTGGGAGGAAAGCCTGAAGTGATGCAGGTCTCAGACATTTACCACTTCGGTGAAACCCACGAGCCCTGTTATGGTGCTGACAAACCTAGAAACATAATCGGGGTGAACCGGGATTCGAACCCACAATCATAGATTTCTGGCGTTCCAAGGGACGCAATTCTGCACTGCGAATCGCGGCGCCTTAGACAAGTGGGCCACCCGTGCCCCCAAAAGGTTTTTTAGCGACAATGGTATGAGATTAATAGTCAAAGGCATGATAGCATCAAATGATAAGCAAACCTCTCTTATTTTTTCTTTTCGAATACACATGATGTGTGCTTGTTTGCGAAACGCCACATTGAGCAGTATTCCATTAATGGTACATGTAAATTAGCAATGTGAATACACAAACATCAAGTGTATATTCAAATATCTATCACTGTATGGGCTAAATCCTTAGTACACGATAAGTAAGCTTCAAGTGGATTTCTCTGAGAATATGTATTACCGATTTCATAAAACTGGCCTTAGGAGCAATATATATTACTGTTATTTTATATTATCTTGCCAAGCGTTGCTTAAAGCGTTTGCTCATGCCGCTAATGACTAGAGTTCGATCCCGTAAAGATCCGGGGTAGAATAGGTCTTCAGCAACCCATGCTTGCCGTAAAAGGCGACTATGCTTGTCGTAAAAGGCGACTAACGGGATCGGGTGGTCAGGCTCGCTGACTTGGTTGATACATGGCATCGATCCCAATTGCTTGGATTGATGCTCGTGATGTCAATCACTGGATTGTCTGGTCCACACTGGATTATTTACAGACCGCCGTCATATAGCTGGAATATTGCTGAGAGCGGCGTTAAACAACAAACAAACCAAACCAAACCAAACCTTACAAGGGTAAATGTTGGAAGCCCATTTCTGGCACTAAAAGCAGCGTAAGATCACACTTGTCTACTGTCCGTTGATCGTGATAATATATTGTGAAACAGAGATGCCTGATGACATCTTCTCCAGTATTGTGATGTACTTCTGTTACCATGGTGTAGATGGAGCCGAGGAAATTAGCCTGGACCCCCGCGAGCTGCTTATTCTTGATGACGATTACTTCACCTACAAGGGTTCGCTTACCACTCCACCCTGTTCGGAGTCTGTCCGATGGGTTGTTATGGAACTGCCTGTTCTCATCACAAAAGATAGGGTAAGATTTCTTTTGTTGGACCAGACAATGATGAACAACGATCCATGCCTTCGGTGTGGATGACATGTAGTCAATCAAGCCTGACCACCCGATTCAATAAGTCGCCTCTTGCGAGAAACAGGTGTTACTGGCGACGAATTATAAACCTGAATTCCCCGTGTTGGCGAATGTTGATTTGAAACATTTCGTTAAAAAGTTATTAAGGGATATGTAAGCCTGTTGCGTGTCATTGGCTTCATGATATTTACAGCTGATCGATTCCAACCTTGTTTTCATAATATTCAAAATAATTGGAACACTTAAAACATTAAATTAAATTCCACTCTGTTTTGTCGGAGGTTAAACATTGACATTTTAGTACAGGTTCATCTTCGAAATCTTTCACTCAGTTCAACAGTTCAAAATAGATCTCAACACCAATTGTACTGTCAATGCAGGAGTGAGGGAATGAGGTTTGAACAAAATAACAATTATATAACCTTGTGCCAACTAATGTGGAAGGAAAGCCTAAAGTCACAGAGGTCGAAGACATGTACCACGTTGATAATGCTGACAATTGAATGGTCACAATCAGGGTTAAAATGGGATTCAGACCCACAACGATCGGATGGGGGTGTGGTCTAGGGGCGCAACCCGCTCCCAAGACGTCCTGATTAACAAATTGATAGGCCCCTGTCGCGGGGATCGATACATATCTATAGTCTGGAAGGTAATTTAAGGTACCGACGTTTACTACAACATCTGAAAAACTGAGACGCCCAACGCTGACACCGTATTCGTGCGTGCGTGATCCCCGTGCACCCTTTCGAGTTGAGTTGATTAGTTCAACTGTGTCATATGGCCCTGTGACGCAGGGGTAGCATTATGCAGATGGCTGTTACAATGAATGCTCGTTCCACCGTGACGAACAGGTCTGGTTGTTGATGAAATATAGTGATAGCTAAATAGACAGATTTTTTATTCATGCACCGATTGTCTTTAAATGTAATACCCTGTTATGTATGACTGGAGTAGGTCCGATAGTTTTTCAGATATTGTAGTAAACGTCGGTACCTTAAATTACCTTCCAGACTTTACACCAGTCGATGGTGATTCTAACCTGATACATTGTTGCTTTCTTGTAGCTTCGCGTGCTGAGGGATGTTCCAGTCAGTGACGGTAAACCCCTCTACGTTGATACAAACGTCAGACCACATCAACCGCTCAACGGCCGCCCCGTCTACCTCTCATGCTGATGGACACGGCCGGCGTCTGTGAATTGTAACGACACCTAGAACCGACCATTGAATTATTTATAATCATGTCCTCAATTCAAATAAACAACTGTCAAGAACATTGAACACGTGTTTCTCTATTCTGTTTAACAAGAACCAGCATGGACATACGACGTGGGCAACTGTGCTTGTCGTAAGAGGCGACTAACGGGATCGGGTGGTCAGGCTCGCTGACTTGGTTGATGCATGTCATCGATCCCAACATGTGTCAATCACTGGATTGTGTGGCCCAGACTCGATTATTTGCAGACCGCCGTCATATAGATGGAATATTTCTGAGTGCGGCGTTAAACAACAAACAAACAATGCAACGTGGAAGCATGGTGACCTCATCATAATTAATTTGCGTGGCTCGATGCTCAAGGTGCCTGGTCCAGACTCATTTAAAACATCGCCGACATAGGAGACTAAATGGATTCGTTGTCAGGATCGGTGACCTGGTTGATTGTATGTTATCATATACCAGTTGCTTGCAATCTGTGTTCATGGTGGCATTGGCTGGATTGTCTGGCCCTGACTCGATTATTTATAGAAAGCCGTATATATCACGAATATTGCTGAGTGCTGCGTTAAACGACAACTTTTACGTCGCATGACGCTCTTTGAAATCTTCTTTGAAAGAGCATGCACGATTGTACCTAAAACGACTTGGCAAGTTAAAATCATCCCTCTTGCCATACAGTCTTTATGCTAACTTCATGACCTAAATGGGGCGGTCGGGTAGCCTAGTGGTTAAAGCGTTCGCTCGTCACGCCGAAGACCCGGGTTCGATTCCCGACATGGGTACAATGTGTGAAGCCCATTTCTGGTGTCCCCAGCCGTGATGTTGCTGTAATATTGCTAAAAGCGGCGTAAAACCATACTCACTCATGATCTAAATATGAAACAGATGAGGCGATTTCACTGGTCTCTTTTATTTCTAGCTCAGGTTGGTACATGAGTCGAAGGGAATTGGCTATTTGACCATTAGTGAACGATATCAGATGACCGATATACCTGAATCATCTTGGCCAAAGTCCCTCCTCTTATCCATGGGGATGCCTATTATTTGCCTTAATGTCCCATCTCCCGATTTCTCATACTCTGTATCTATGAGGAAGTCCAGAAGGCCTTGGCATCTACAAACACGTTACACACGTATTTTAGTTGAAATATTATATTGAAACAATTATTGATCAGCTGCAGTTTGGGCCGCAGGGCCATTCAATGACTAAAGCATCAACAAAAGGTATATTTTACAGGCGCTTCATGAAGTCGAACTCTTTAACTGTTTTATAAATTCTTGCGACCACATGAAAATGAGAGAGTCAATGAGTTGGGTTTAACGTCGCTTTAAACAGTATTCCAGTTATGTCACGGCGTGTCAGCTTAATGTGGAAGGCCTTAAATATGGAGGTCTCAGACGTGTACCACTTGGGTGAAACCCACGAGCACGGGTATGGTGCTGACAGACGTATAGTCCGGTAATTAAAGGTTTATTTTTCATGAAGGTTCAACAAAATTGACGGAAAAGGTTTTTTAACACATTTCACTGCCTTGATAGGTCTACTTTAAAAAAAATAATAGTTTACCAAAATTTGACTTGGGGAAACACCCAAAATAGGTCAAATCCATGATGGCCGCCATCAATACAAACGAAAATCGAAAAAGTAAAAAAAAAAGAATCAATCAAAATCTAAACATGGATGATGACTCTATTTATAATCAACTTCATAAGATTAAGACAGGGGAATATATATTTAACAATTTTAAAGTGAAATCTTACACAGAAATAAATTACGGCTGCCCGAAATGTGAAAAAAATGCAATTGTTCCATATCGGACTACAAAATACTTAACACGGGGAATAAAAGAGGGAATAACCCTGCAATACTACAGTTTACAAGTCAAACTTACTATCAATTTAAATGTCTAAAGTTCAAGACAGTCTTTATATTCACACTCATATTCTGGACATGAAGAGACGATTATTCAGTAATGTCATGACTTGGTCCATTTGAAAATGTCATCCCTTTGCATTGTCCACATGCTGAGGTACATTGTAGACAATTTTTTTCTGCATGAGCATGTGTTTTCATCACACTTTCCAGTGCAATTGTATCTGATTATTTTCAACAGAAATTTAGGAGTGACAGCTTGGTGCCTTGTGATTGGTTTCAATATAGTGCCCTTGTTGCTCTTGTGAAACGTCCAGCCCCATTCTGTCGCATCCATATTGTTGCCCAGCCAGGTCTGCACTTGGAGTCAGACTCGTTGGCTGGGCAATCTGGCAGCATCTGATGTCGGTGGAAGGTGTCGAAGGGGTAGGTAATTTGAGCTTGATACATACCTTCTCAGTGAATTTTGTCACACGTTCAGAATTCAAATCCAAGCCAGGCATACAGCCGCAGAGGATTGCAAGTGCCTGATTACCAGCCTGCTCGATTTCTGCATGGTTTCCACCTGTCACCATGAAAACCTTTGAATATTCCTGAGACCATCTCTATGCCATACGGCCTCAATGTTGTGTCGGTCCCTGACAATGCATGTACAAAGAGCAAAGAATGGCTGAGATTAGGATCAAGGATCATCTGTAGGATGAAGATGTCAGTGATCTTTGTACTTGTCTGAAGAAAGATGGCTTCATGGTATCGGGTCTGAAGTGATATTGCAACAGGATGAGAAGGTCGGTGTCATTCCCTACCACTACCACAGGCTGTGTTTGAGCCAATGCACAGGCATTGAAATGTCATTGTCAGCATCTCTGGATGTGTGTTTAATCTGAAAACCCACCTTTTTCGATTTTTTACCCCAACAGAGTGATGAATTTCTGTTTGTTTCTTTCATTTGCCAGAAGGGCTTTTTCTTCATTTTCAGAATCAAGTCTGGTGTGAAATCCACATCCACTCCAATCTCACTTCCAGTTCTTCTCTGATGGGTCTCATCCTTGGTAAAAAAACACCACAATAACCATCAAACACGATCGATAAGAGCATTGCAGAAGTGGTTCCTCAAGAAATGAGCCTGCACAGCTTGTGACACAGATTTGCCGGACAACATCTGATCTGTACTACCCTCTGAATATACTTGAGTGATGATCTCCTTTAACCCAGATCCAGCCATCAGATTCCCAACTGTACCCACAAAACTCATCTAAGTATGGAATCCCCCCTAAAACCAGGGCTATTTGATGCAAGGGGCTCTCAGCTGCCCGTGATTCGATGATCATGTATGCAATTCACCAAAGTTGCTGGTTGATTGTAATAACCGGTGTGATTCCATGTCGTCTGGCATATTTGGAAATATACTCCAGCGTTGATTCGACACAGGATTCGTCACTTGGTGTCACGTTGATAATCAACAAGAATATCTCAGAGCTCTTCCTGGGGTATGGAATGTCAGAATGGAGCAACTGCATGCAACCGGAACACAGTGGTCAACACACACAGAAGTGGCGCACTCCACAAATGATCTAGTTTGCTATTCTTTTCATCAAGACAGAAGTCACCAATTGGTGAATAGATAATGTTCGCCAGCACTGCCTTTGGATTTCTTTGTGAGAATGGTTTGACACTGTTGATTTTTTTAACATCATCCAAGTCCACCTTAACTCTTGGTACCCTCCGTCTCACCATCTCGCCCATGGCATGGATTGAGCCAGTCCCATCAAACCTTTTGCTGGCATGATCTATATAACCAGCCTGGTATTGCACGAATGTATCTGCAATGTCTCTGATTAGGTGAACACCATGAGTGGTCACCGAGAATTTTCTAAATTTACGAGGAGCTGAAACCGAGTTGGCTTATCATATCCACTAAATTACGATGACCATATATGTGTTATAGTGTGATACTTTGTCAAACTTGTCGAGGAGGCAGAAATGATGGGGAGTGAGTGAGTGAGTTTAAGTTTAACGTCACATCGGCAATATTTCAGCCATATCGTGACGAAACAAAAGTTGACATGAACAATATATTTTAAACTGCATACAATTCTGCCGACGAAGGGCAGTATAATAACTAGAATATCACAGATGTACATAAAACTAGTCAGAGAGCATGTAAAAAGAGATTAACATTTTACAACACAACATAAAAACAGGCTATAGATCACCAACAACTGAAGGTAGATCACCACGCCAGGGTCCATGGGGACTTACAGTACTTTTGCTACCTGCATGGACCCCAGTGGGATTTACATCATCCCTTCAGTGGTTGGCGATTATTGGCAGAGTTAGCCTCACGTCTTAAAATGACACATATTCTACGATTAAAAACACGGTAGTACTAAATTTACCTTGAAAGAAGTGGAACTTATGTACCCTCTCAGGAGGACAATAATTTTACAGTACTTTAACCCCCCTCGAGGATACAGCCACTAACATTCTCAGTTGCTAATTTAATCTACCAATCATAAAACATTTATATTTCACAAAACACAATCAAAATTTTGCACACAACTCTATTTCTTTTAAAAAACCAATGATTAAACGAGAATCGATACTGCTAAAAAGATCCTTAATAGATGACGATTTGAAATATTTATCCCTTGTGATAGAAAAATCAACACAATCAAGCAGGACATGCTTGACGGTGATTCTCTCATCACAAGGGATACAAAATGGAGGATCCTCACCTTTTAAAAGATATTCGTGTGTATACCTGCTATGGCCAATACGACATCGTCGCATAATGACCTCTTCAAATCTGGACTGACAGCCCAAGTAGGTGTAACCAATATTTGGTTTAATTTCATGTAATTTATTGATACCTACTTGGGAGTCCCACTTCTTTTGCATCAGATCACAAATATAAGATCTGATTACAGGTTTAAAATCAGTGTATGGGATAAGAAGTGGTGTCACAGATTTGTTGAATGCTGCTTTTGCAGCAGCATCAGCCATTGAGTTGCCTTTGATGCCCACATGACTGGGCAACCAACAAAAGACGATGTCGTATTGGCCAGTAGCAAGTTCATTAAATAATTCAATAATTTTGATTAAAAGTGGATGTTGACATGAGATGTTATGGATAGCCTGCAAGCAAGAAAGAGAATCGGAAAATAGGATAAACTTCTGATATTTTGACTGTTTACTGATATACTGTAAAGCTGTTAAAATGGCATTGGCCTCAGCTGTGAAAATAGAACTAGTATCGGGTAATCTGGAGGAGATAGTCCTGGATCCAATGACAGTGGCGCTAGCAACAGCGCCACTATCCTTGGATCCATCAGTAAATATAGATTTGTAAGTATTATATGTGTTTCTTAATTCATTATATTTTTGTTGATAAATAAGTGGATTTGTTTCCGATTTCTTTAATTTAGTTAATGACAGATCCACCTCTGGCTTTACTAACTGCCAAGGTGGAGAAGACAAAAGCTGCGTGGGGGCTATAGCATCAAGATTAATTTTAGCGGCAGAAATATCAGACTGAAGTCTTATTCCAAGTGGGGGGAGAACCGATGATTTTTTATTATAGAGATTTTCATAAAGTGGGTTAAAAACACAGTCATATGCAGGATTCGAGTTATTAGAGCGTAATTTAGTGACATATTGTAAGGATAATTTAATTCGGCGTTGTTTGAGGGATGGTTCATCAGCCTCAACGTACAGACTGTCAATAGGAGAAGTTCGGAAAGATCCAAGACAGAGTCTCAGACCTTGATGGTGGATAGAGTCCAAAAGTTTAAGATTACTTTTGCAGGCTCCACCATAGATGATGGAGCCATAATCAAGTTTAGAGCGAATAAGTGCTCTGTACAGTTGAAGGAGGGTTTTCTGATCCCCTCCCCACTTGGAATTTGAAACAACTTTTAGGAGATCAAGGGCCTTCAGGCATTTATTTTTCAAATATTTTATGTGAGGTAAAAACGTTAAATGTTGGTCAAACATAAGACCCAAGAACTTAGCCTCTTTTACTACTTTAATCGGAGTGCTATCTAAAATTAAATCAGGGTCTTTATGGGGTTTGTATTTCCTACAAAAGTGGATACAATTTGTTTTGGATTTAGAAAATTTAAAACCATTTTCTAAACACCATTTATTTATCTTATTTAGACATAATTGTAATTGTCTTTCGATAGTATGCATGTTTTTACCACGACATGATATGTTAAAATCATCCACGAATAAAGATCCATCAATGGAGTCATTTAAAACCTTAGAGAGACTATTTATCTTAATACTAAATAGTGTAACAGACAAAATACTGCCCTGTGGGACACCCTGATCCTGATGATAATGATCAGACAGGGTTGAGCCCCCACACGGACTTGAAATTGTCTGTCAGTTAAAAATCTGGATATGAATTGAGGCAAACGGCCTCTCAATCCAAAATCATGTAAATCTTTTAAAATCCCGTGTTTCCAGGTAGTGTCATACGCCTTTTCCAAGTCGAAAAAGATAGACACTGCATGCTGGTTATTAATTATTGCATTTTTTACAAATGACTCTAACCGAACTAAATGGTCAACAGTACTTCGATTCTTTCTAAAACCACACTGAATATTTGTAAGTAAATTATTAGATTCCAAGTACCATGTTAATCTATTGTTGACCATACGTTCCATGGTTTTGCAAACACAGCTGGTCAGTGAAATGGGTCTATAATTTGATGGATCAGTATGATCTCGTCCAGGTTTTGGTATGGGTACAACTATGGCATCACGCCAGGAAGAAGGAAACTCACCTGAAGTCCAGATATCATCAAAAATTAACAGAAGGGTTTCTAGACACGGTTCTGGTAAATGCTTCAGGAGTTGATAGTGTATACCATCAGCTCCTGTAGCAGTATCGTGAGCCTGATCAAGAGCAGTATGAAGCTCATGGATTGAAAATACTTCATTATAATCTTCCCCATTATCTGATTTAAAATTAATAGTTTTCTTTTCCTGCTGTTTTTGGTATATTTGGAATTTAGGTACATAGTTTGAGGAGGAAGAATGTTTTGCTAACGTTGCACCAAGTTTATTTGCAATATCCGATTTGTTAGTTAATAGGTCATCCCCATTCTTAAGGTGGTGGACGCTAGATTTGGAACCCTTACCTTTAATTTTCTGTATCATATTCCATACCTTAGACATGGGCGTCCGTGAATTTATTTTTGAAACATAATCACGCCAAGATTGGCGTTTATTATGTTTAAAAGTACGCCTGGCTTTAGCATTTGAAATTTTAAATTGATTCAAATTATGGACCATCGGATGGCGACGGAAATAACGCTCAGCCTTTTTCCGTGCCTTCCTAGCTTGCCTGCAGTCATTGTTAAACCATGGTTTACGGATGTCTGGATTTGCAGAGGACTTTGGAATACAATCATCAGCTATTTTGTACAGTTCATCAGTGAACACCGTAATAGAATCAGGAACATCAACAAAAAGGCCAGGATGTAATTTGCTCGTACACAGTAATTGGAACAAAGGCCAGTTAGCCTTTGTGAAGTTCCATCGTGATGATGGAGGAACGTCAGTTGGAATTATTGTTTGAAGAATAGTCGGGAAATGGTCACTTCCACAAAGGTCGTCGTGGACTGACCATTCGAATTCATTCAACAGATCGGAGTTGGTAAGTGATAAATCAAGAGAAGAATATGTGCCTGTTCCAGGATGTAAATAAGTTTTAGAGTTATCATTAAAGATGCATAAATCGTTGTTCGAAATGAAATCTTCTAATATCTTACCTTTACTGTTCGTGTCAGCACTACCCCAAAGTGGATTATGCCCATTCAAATCGCCCATAATGATACAGGGCTTGGGGAGCTGGTCATAGAGTGCCTGAAGATCAGTTTGGTGAAGAGTAGAAGATGGAGGTACATAAAGCGATCACAATGTGAAAACAATGTTGAGGCTTAAACGGACTGCAACAGCTTGAAGTGGAGTATTAAGTGGAACAGGGCTATGTATGACACCCTGCCTCACCAACACTGACGATCCTCCAGTAGCCCTAGGTCCTGGAGGAGAAAAGAAGTTATATGCATCATATTGCCTCAAATTGATTTTATCATTATCTTTAAAATACGTTTCTTGTAAACAAAATGCTGATGGTTTAAAATCCTGTATCAATAACTGTAAATCATTAAAATTATTCTTTAGTCCCCTGCAATTCCACTGAATAAGAGTATTGGAGCCATTCATGGAGGCTCAACTGGAGTTCTTGAGTGAGAGGGAGGTCCACTCCCACGAACCGGGAGTGAGGGACTGACCTCCATCGCTAGAGGCTCAAATGGATTATGAACCTCTACTGTGGTGTCAGCAAGAGAAGGCAATTCCAAGTGCTGGAGAGCCCTTATCTTTTTTAACTTCTTTTTTTCTGTTTTAGTCAGATGGGCTTCGCCCTGAATGTTTTTGGTGATTTTCACATGGCTGGGTTCTGATGGAGTTACCGTTTTCTGAGTTTGCAGAATCTGAGGTGCTGATGGTAGATGGTCTGTCTGGGAAGCTGAAGTAGATTTCATAGATTGAGATGTCTGTGCATCGTCGATGGTAAACTGGTCTTCTTTTACCCAAGAGATCAAAGTCTGGCAGGATGTAGAGGCTGTAGTAACTTTGAGAACTGGCGGCGGAGAAGAGACTGCAGCTGAATAAGTGATATTTGCGGGTGATTTTGATGGAAGTTGTACCAATTGTTTGGCAGCAGAGTAAGAAATATTTTGCGTGTGCTTCAGTTTTAAGATCTGTGATTCTGATACGAACACTGGACATGATTTGGATGAGGCCACATGCTCCCCGTCGCAGTTGGCACACTTGACATCATCTGTGCACTCGGAACCTTCGTGAATTCCACTGCAACGGAAGCATCTGGCCTTGCGAGTGCAAGTTTTTGCCCCGTGTCCAAACTGTTGACACTCGTAACACCGGAGAGGATTTGGAACATAAACCTCCACTCCGATGTTAAAGTAACCGGCTTTAATGGAATTTGGTATTTTAGCAAGACAAAAAGTAAAAAGATACGTGTTAGTGGGGATAAATTTTCCATCTTCTGATTTTCTGCTGAACCGCTTAACAGCAGTGACCCCTTGATGTTTCAATTCAGCAGCAATCTCTTCTTCTGCCATGTCAGAAAGACAGCGTGCGCGGTCCCTGACAATGCCTCTACTTGAATTCAGTGTCCTCTGCACCGAAACAACAACCTGGGTGTTAACAAACTGCTGTAGACCCAGCAGATTGACAGATTGTTGTCTCCGTGCACATTCCACAAGGATGGAACCAGAACGAAGACGTGTAACATTGGTAACTTCTCCACAGGCACTCTGAATGCCTTTCGAGATAGCGAAAGGATTTAGTTTTAAAGGATTGCCATCAGCAGATGCGATGACAATGAATCTCGGCCAAGAATCTGCAATCTCAGTTGATGTTTCTTCTTCGTCAGACGTTATAGAATCGACATGACGACGTTTATTTGTTTTGAAAGAACCAGATAGATTGTGGTGAGCCATGGTGTTATGTAGTGATTCGGCACCCCTGCTCCCCACCCGCCATCGAGTGTCAACAAGGACGATGTCACAGTGGAAGCCAACCTGCAACACCAGGGATACAGAGGTGTTATACTCCAGAAAATATAGACTTGAAAAGCTATGAGATCAAAAAGAATAAGCGTCAGGCTGGTTCGGCCCATAACACTTTCCCCAAGAAACACAGAATTCAGAGGTCTCTATCTCCAGATTGGCCCATGAGCCACCGCCTTCTGGCATACGACTCTAGGCAAACAGGAACAAAACAATGATTTTGATAACAAAGTTTAGCATGCGATTGTATTCTTAATAATATAGCCATGTATTTCATGCTAGGGCATGACGTGACCAGCCGATTGATAGAATCGGG
Source organism: Haliotis cracherodii (assembly GCF_022045235.1). NCBI lineage: Eukaryota > Metazoa > Mollusca > Gastropoda > Lepetellida > Haliotidae > Haliotis > Haliotis cracherodii. Next base: position 18,446,264 of record NW_027266272.1, read on the forward strand.
CCAATTCTACCACCCGTCTAGGCGAAGTAAGGGTCGAAGTGGTGTGTTGGGCAATAGGAACACTTGTTCCTGGCTCCAATGCCCTCAACCACCAGAATCCCGTCCTCCGCCGACACAGGGGCGCAACCCACGGCAAACGGGTTGCCCAATTTGGTCGCCTTTTACGACCAGCAATGGGGTGCTGTGGACAAATTCTACCCCGAGTCCACACGGGGGAAGAGCTATTAGCGTTACCCAGCACTCACCACGGGGAGGTTGCTCTTCACGAGTGCCAAATGATGGGGACATTTCGAATGCATTATTGCCTGACCCAATGACGCAGCTCAGCTCTTGATGATAGCTTGAAGGAGGATGCGTAATGCATGTGGGAGGTAATCAAGATTGGTGTCAATCAATGCCATCTGCTCATTGTCGAGATACACATCAACATGTTTCGACATGGTCTCTACCTGTGTATGAATGTATCCTCCTCCAACTTTAATCAAACTGTACATGTCGGATTTGTCCACCTTTGCAACATTTTCATATGCCGTAAGAGATGCAATGTTAGGTTGTTGCCTGATAAGTTATGAATACCTTGTTCCCATAGTGATTCATGACTTCCCTTTTCAGCTGAGATGTAGTGTGTAGTTGATCATGACTCAGTGCACTTATTGACTTCATAATGTGATGCAAATTGTCCAAAGGAATCGTTTCATCATCATTCTCTTCCAAGTAATAAATGGCAATCTTAAATGCTGTCATCTAGGACATACACTTCAGTCGACCAAGTCTCCGTTTCTTTGGTGGAGCCTCCCCATGTTCAATATAAGCTGCAGGTATACTTGTCCCTCTCCGAAAATTCTTATCACAAGCATGGTGATTGATAGCTTCTTCAGCTGGTAGATTGTATATGGGCACAATACTTGACTGTACCATCTTGGTCCAATCATCTTGCCTGTTGACACAGTATGTTGCAGACATATGTTGAGTAACTGAAGAGCCATCGCACGGCTGAAGTACACTTCTATATGGATGTTTGTACAAGTACCACATAGAAAACAGCGAGTTTTAAAATTTAAGGCTTAAACATATGATCAAAAGGTTTCAGCTACTTTGATTGCCTTTGGATTTTTATGCATACTTCGACACTGTCTGTGTACCAACAGGCTACAGTTGTATATGATGTCTGGTGCATCGAATTTACAGCAGCATTTTGCTGTCAACTTCACATAATCCCGGGGTTTGTCCAGGTTAACTGATTCCATACATAGCAAACAAGTCGCCATCTGTGATCTACATAGGACACCTTCAGTTGAGAATAGTCACCTGCGAATAGTAACAGTTGATAGAAATATGGTTGACATGTGTCCAGATACAAATGTTGCTTTTCCGATTATAGCAAATGATTTTTGAGCTAAATGTCTTGATTATATCTTCTGAATTAACTTTTAATAAAGTTTCTGAGAAGCTAATACCATTTGAGAAAAATAACTGCTTCCCGGAGTTTGGATTATCTCCCTTGATTTTCCTTTAAACAAATGTTAATGTTAATTTTAAGGCTCTGTTTTAAATTTTATATTTATATTTGTTCATATTTTCATCAGTTATTCCTCTCTAGAGCCAATCAACTATATATTATACAAGTTTTCATTTTAGCTATAAAAGAAAAATAGCTTATACATACCTTTATGTTCTTGCGGTCTATCTTTAAAACATTGTATGCTCGGCCGCCATTTTGAAGAAGGGAATACTTTGGGTTTTTTCAATTATATTTGTTTCCAACTTGATTTTTTATGTGAAGACAATAAACTGCATGACTTTATATGCAAAACGTCAACATTATAATAAATCGGTTCATGTTCTGCAAGAATTACTGATATTAACAAATGTATGTACTTTTTCGTCATTTTGAAGCATTATTTTAAATTTCTATGTGAATTTTCCTTTCAAAATTGTTATTTATACATTCCTTTGCATTTATCCTGGCAAGCTAATATAGATAGACTCATCATAAATGGGTTTTTTGTTATTGGTTCCACGTTTATGACTATTATTACTTTTGTTGGCGGCCATCTTGGATTTGACCTATTTCCGGATGGTTCCCCATGTCCGATTTTGGTAAACTATTTTTTATTTCAATGTATAGGTGCCAAGGCACCAGAATCCAGCAATAAACCTTTTCCGTCAATTTTGTTGAACCTGGACCTTTTAATTACTGGACTAGTAGAAACATAATCGGGGCGAACCGGGATTCGAACCCACAATCATAGTTTTCTGACGTGCCCAAGGGACGCAACTCTGAACAGCGAATTAAGGCGTCTTAGGCGACTGGGCCGCCCGTGACCCACATTTAAATGATCTTATTTAATGACAACCGTCAAACAACATACATGTACTTCAAAACAAGATCCCTGGGTTGGAGTGTTGACGAAAATACAATTTTGGCACAGAATATTTGAAATGATCTTGACAAATATTTATCGCAGCACACGACATCAAGCAATCTAAACACCAGGGAAAAGTTAATCACTGCCTCGTCTGTATTTCTATGTATTTCGAGATTCCATGCATCTACACACGTTTGAGTGAGTGAGAGAGTTGGGTTTAACGCCGCTTTTAACAGTATTCCAGTTATATCACGGCGTGTCCGCTTAATGTGGGAGGAAAGTCCGAAGCGATGCAGGTCTCGGACGTTTACCACTTCGGTGAAACCCACGAGCACGGGTATGGTGCTGACAAACCTAGAAACATAATCGGGGCGAACCGGGATTCGAGCCCACAATCATAGGTTTCTGGCGTGCCCAAGGGACGTAACTCTGCACAGCGAATCTCGGCGCCTTAGACGACTGGGCCAAAACTCCATCTGAAACACATCTGATGTTTTGTGTTGGTTTGGTGTTTTAACGCCGCACTCATTAATATTCCACCTACATGACCACGACCAAACAGGCTCGGTGACGTTGTTAGCTGCGTGTCATCGTAACCAACGACACGGACCGTTGTACATAATATCGATCTCAGATCTCTTTGGCAACCAGACTCGATTATACCCGCCGTCACACAGCTAAAATATTGCGTTAAACAGCATAAAACAGGCCAAAATACGAGAAGTAATGGGCACTTTGTGCTATTCGAAGGACCGTCTTGCGATGCCTTTCTGGAGGAAAGTAGCCTGTAGCAAGAACAGGCATAATCGTGTTTAGTATTTTATTTGTTACTGGCCATTTATAACGTTTTCAGAATTATACTGCTGAGTGTGAATAGGCCGACACCTACACGATCCACGGCATAATCCAACTGAGTTAACACAGTAATACTCCAAATACGTCAAAAGTTGAAACGTATGAATTTAATTCCATCCAACGGTCCACCTTTAGAATTCAGGCGTCCGTTCCACAAAATGATCGTAGCGTTAAGGTTATGGCAACTCATATACTTTAACTTAGACCAACGACTGTCGTTGCGCTACCGTGCGATCGCCTTGTGGAACGGGGCCTTGCACCTCAAAGTTTACAATTACGTCACAATACCCGATGACGTAATTTGTGGAATTTTGGTGCAAGATCCTACGGCGAAACAATGCCATGTGACGTCAACCTAGCAACAAGGTTGCTGGGGTCATCGAGTGTGCATAAGCTCCTCTCAGTGATCTATCATCTCAACACGCAATGTCGTTGAATAAGCCAAGGGATGTTGAGAGCTTTCAATATTTGTTCTTGAAACGTGTTCTGAGAGTACATAAGTACGGTGGCCTATAAGGGACATGGAGTCTGTTTTTCAATATTTTGATGTTAACTTACTTTTATCTTAACCTTTAGCAAATTTACACAATCTGCCATACAAATATGTGATAAATCATGTATAAAAACATCCGAAAACATAGAAAATGTACTTTTAAGTAGGTTTTGAGCCACTGAAATGTGAAATGAAAATGTCAAAAACTAAAATGGAAATGTCAAAAACCAAAACGAAAAGGTCAAAAACTAAAATGAAAATGTCAAAAACACAAACGAAAACGTCCAAAACTAAAATGAATACACAGAAAACTATTTCCACCGCGGTGTAAATAGTTTTCACCTCGGTGTAAATATTATCACCGCGGTGGAAATAGTTTTCTGTATTTTCATTTTAGTTTTTGACATTTTCGATTTGTGTTTTTGACATTTTCATTTTAGTTTTTGACATTTTCGTTTCGTTTTTCAGCGATTCAATATCTTCTTTACACATGATTTATCACATATTTGTATGACAAATCGTTTTAATCTGCAAAAGGTTACGATAAATGTAAGTGAAATATCAAAATATGGAAAAACAGACTCCATGTCCCTTATGGGCCACCGTACATAAGCACGCGTTTTGGTATTACACAATGTGTAATACCGCTGTATGTTTATTAAACGGGTGATCTCTTCACGGGCAAGTAATAATCAATATCTGAATATTGGCTGAAATGTATGACGTTACAGCACGGGCTTGTCTTCAGTGTGTTTACTTCAGTGTGCCTTGAGTTGATTATGAAATATGAAACAACCGGTCCAAAAATAACCCTGCCCTCAGTTCATGTATGATTGCCTATAAATACGACGGGAAATGTCAAAACCCATGTAGATACTGATTTCAGCAGCCATGCGAAGAATAAGTCGCCCTCGCCCAAAGTTGCATAGTCATCAACGCATACATTTTTCAACCTGTAAACTGCTAACTAAATGTATGACATGCTACATTTTGAAAGATACAGATGTTCCCAAAATCAGGACTGGCAAGGGTGACCATCTATACATGTTTCAATTTGCTCGAAAATTGGTGGGCAATTATGCTGTACTGAAAAAATATATACACTTCAAAAACAAAAAAAGAAAGAAACGCAAAACGGATATTTTTGGCCATAAAAGCAAATTTGTACGGTTCAGGGTTTTTGATTGCCTGACATCTGCGTCAATCGAACAGTGCCAGTTCAACAACATGCCAGCCAAGATTAACAGAAGTACAAAGAAACATTGTCATAGGCCGCTTGCAGGCAGGGGAATCCCGATCAGCTGTAGCTAAGGTTTTCAATGTAGCGCCCAGCACCATCAAAAGGCTATGGGATTGGTTTCAACAGCATGGGTCAACACGTGATCGGGCAAGGTCGGGACGACCAAGAGTAAGCATCACCGCCCAAGATCGCTACATCCGACTGTGCCACATACGTGAAAGGACGACCACAGCCACCTCAACCGCATCCGAAATACCCGGACTGCACAGAATCTCCGACCAGACCATACGAAACCGTTTGAAAGCAGCAGGTCAACGCGTCGTATTGACCCGAAAAACATCGTCAACAACGACTGCATTGGTGTCGTGAACACAGGGTATGGCCTCAACTGCGATGGACGAATCAAGATTTCTTCTCCGTCGAGGGGATCGAAGAGCACGGGTCTATAGACGTCGGGGAAAACGTTACGCCGCACACTGCGTACAGTAAATGGACAGGTTTGGTGGGGGTAGCGTTATGATGTGGGCGGCTATCTCTCATCATGGCAAGACAGGTTTGGTCCATGTGCATGTCAATCTTACGGCTCAACGATACAGCAACGAAATTATCCTACCACATGTCCTCCCAATTGCAGCCAACGACAACAGTGTATTCCAACAGGACAACGATCGACCGCATACAGCACGGATCACAAGAGCCTGTCTACACAACAACAACGTTGATGCTCTCCCCTGGTCCTCCAGATCCCCAGATTTGAACCCGCTAGAGCACCTGTGGGATGAATTGGATAGACGGCTATGTCGACGTCAACCACAACCCCAGACGTTGCCACAGTTGGCTTTTGGGTTGCAGGCCGAGTGAGCTACCATTCCCCAGGATTTGATTCGCATACTCCTCTTTTCCATGGGCAGGAGATGTCAGGCCGCTATCGATTCCAACGGGGGACATACGCGTTATTGATGGTAGCTGACCTTAACATTGGACTTATCCTATGTATTGATAACTGAAATGACTACAATCACCAAGTGTACTCTCCACAACATTTTGGCTCAATACCTTGAACGGTTCCTCGTATAAAAGAGTATATATACTGAACCGCAAAAGAAACGTCACCCCAAGTAACATTGCATGAAAAGTTGTCATTTAAATATTTGGGTATTTTTTGTCAAAGTTTCTTAAATTTAACATTACCTTGTCCGGAAAAATGAAATTTGATGATAAAAAAACAAAGCAGATGACAATAAAACCGATCACACAAACGCATCAAGGCAACGGCCATGGTAGCCCAATGCACGTGAGTTCCGTGCAAATTGAAATGCACATGCGATCCCCCATTTCTTGCCCTATAAAAATCCACCCAGATCGGATAACATTCATTCGTTATTGAATTACTACCACATGCCAAGATTGACAAGAAATCAGCGACACGAAGCCCCTGGATGATTGCACGCTGGTCAATAATTGCAAGTAGCCAATACATTTCAAGTCCCCGCAAGGACCATATACAGGCTCCAGCAACGGCACCAGACCACCAACACTATAGATGACCGACCACGTAGTGGAAGACCAAGGGTCACCACCCGACATCAGGATCGTCAGATTATGCGACAGCATCTTGATCAAGATCACTTTGTTGCCGTTGCGGAAACTATTCGACAGACCATGGGGACATACCAGCGACACATTAGTGCGGACACCGTGCGTGGACGATTGACGAGCAGACACCATGCACTGTCACAGGCCACACCGAGGACCCATTCTGACACCACGTCATCGCCGGGACCGTCTTCAGTGGGTAACACAGCACCAGTATTGTCGCCACAAGCAGTGGAGAAGAGTCCTCTTCTTAGACGAGAGCCGTTACTGTCTCTCAACAGCAGATGGCAGAGAGAGAGAGTCTGGCGACACCTTGGGGAACAATATTCGGATGCTTGTGTTGTTGCGAGAGACTCTTGGGGTGGTCCGAGCATCATGGTGTGGGGTGGATTTGGTCTTGCACAGAGGGTCGGCCATGTGGTCTTCCAGAACATCGGTCAAGGGAGAGGCAATGGTGTCAGCTGCTCGGTACACTGATCAAGTCTTGAGACCACACGCCATACCTCATTTTGCACGTCGCCGCAACCACGAGTTTCATCATGATAACGCCCATGCCCACACTGTGGGAGCAACAGGACACGTCCTCCAGCAGAATGGCATCGGAACCATGCAGTGGCCTGCCCTCAGTCCCGATTTAAATCCGATTGAGCCCCTGTGGGACGAGATTCGAAGACGGCTGAATGACGTCCGACCAAGTCCGATAACTGCAGCTGAGCTGTGTCAGGCGTTCCTCAGAGTGTGGGCTCAAGTGCCTATGGCCTTCATCAACCGCCTCATCCATTCTATGTATCGACGTTGCACGGCAGTCATCAATGCACATGGCGGACACACGAGATACTGACTTGTGATGCCATTTTCTCAGAGGCTGGTGCTGTGTTTCACTTTAAGATCATTTGAAACTTAAATTTCAACCTTGATGATCAGTTTTGCAAGTTTCATCTTTTTAATATGTCTTAAAGTATGTTTACAATGTTTGGACAAATAAGGTTTCTCATATATCTATCAATAGTGACGTTTCTTTTGCCGTTCAGTTTGTATTGAAAAAAAACCCCATAATATATTCATATTGAGTGCTGCTCGATTAAACAAAACGTAAAACGTTATTATTAACATGCTAATTTCCCCATACACAATGGGAACATTAAACGCTCTTTGTAAATTTAAGGCAACATAATCCATCATATTGAGTTGGAATAATCAATTCACCTGTACAAACTTTGAATAATACAGTTCCATGTATTTTCATTATAGCGCTTCTTTGCCACGGTGGGATACCCTGTTATTTTCGCCTGGTAAGATCACATCACATCGTCAAATTGATAGTGATTCATAAACATGATTTGTTTGTGATTTATGGTCGCACTTAGCAATATTCCAGCTTTTGTACCCTGGTGTGTAAATCATTGAGTCTGTACCAGTCAATCCAGTGACTGACACCATGAGCATCGATCAACGTATTAAGGATACAATGGCATGTATCAACCAAGTCGCTGAGCCTGACCACCGCTCCAGTTAGTCGCATCATAGGGAAAAAAACAAAAGTTTGATGTACCTATATTCCTACCAGGGAGCCCCACGAGTGTTTAATTTGATATTGAATAAGTCCCGCTGCTGACTTAAAATGAGCAAATCACCTGTACAAACTTCGTCCATTTGCGAAATGTATATTGGACAAAATGTCGAAGAAAACTTAAAAATTCATAAATTCATAAAGTCATAAATTGGTGAGCTTAAATAAAGTATCGAAAAAATGTGTCATTGATTTCCAGCCTACACTGAACGTCCAAAATCATATCGACCAGCCTCGTCCACACCTGACTCACTTACCTTTTGTCGTGTTGCTTTCATTTATGAGCGACAACATCATCCATGAAGAAGCTGTTGTCTAGATCATGGGTAAGGTTCCTTCTATATAATATGTAAGCAGGTGTTTGCCTGAAATCTAGGAACTCTTTTAGCAGCAATGTATAGATCCTTGCTTATTATACATAGAAAAAGATAGATCGTTTATCATATATAAGTTAATCAATCGTATCCATGCACAAAACCATACTCTATTTTTGTAATCTTCTGTAATTTTGAATGCCACCTACGTTTTTGAGAGTATTCATAATGAAGTATGTGAGTGATCGGTTCTCCTTAAATATTCAATACATATGTAGCATGGTATCCTTGCGCTCATGTTTAAAGACGTATCAATAGATTATTCAAATTATATTACCTGAACAATGTTCCACTCGTGTTACTCCGATATACCTTCGTTAAACCCAATACCCTGAAACCTACGACTGTAAATAAACTATGTAACCAACTCGCGATATATGCACAACAGCAGTAGAAATATCCACAATCGAATCTCTAAAGATAATATTAACGGTATTTGTTCTACACTACTGCCTAGTGCTAAACTACATCGACAATAAGATACAAATGGGTCAGATAGAGTTATGCATAACCCAGCATAACTTGAATTAATACTGCACGTGGAAACACTTTATTCATCTTGATTATCAAGAGATATATCTGGGCTCTCCTGTGTGTGAGTTGTGTTTTGGGGTGATCCGAAGCATGGAAAGGGGAATCCCAGAGGGAGTCCACCATGTCAACTGATAATGAAATAAAGTATAATCGAACGACGCATGGACTTGGATTTTTATTATTCCAGACAAGGTGATTGAGTGAAAAAAGTCGGACATTCAGGGGCATCCTACAACTATTCAGGGGCTTATATTTAATACGATTAATTTAATTATTAAACATACGTTGGTGATTGTGACGTGTTATTCAGAGGCATTGTGGCTTATCTGACCATGATATGTTAACGAGAGACAATGTGGCCTATCTGACCATGAAACGTTATCTGGAGACAATGTGGCTTATCTGACCATGATATGTTAACGAAAGACAATGTGGCTTATCTGACAATGATACGTTATCTTGAGATAATGTGGCTTATCTGACCTTGATATTTTAAGTTGATGATATTGTGAGTTATCTGACCATGATATGTTAACGAGCAACAATGTGGCTTATCTGACCATGATATATTAAGTAGAGATGTTGTGGCTTATCTGACCATGATATGTTAAGTAGAGATACTGTGGCTTATCTGACCATGACATGTGAACTAGAGACAATGTGGCTTATCTGACCATGATATGTTAACTTGGGATATTGTGGCTTATCTGACCATGATATGTTAACTAGGGATATTGTGGCTTATCTGACCATGTTAAGTTAAGTAGAGATATTGTGGCTCATCTGACCATGATATGTTAAGTAGAGATATTGTGGCTTATCTGACCATGATATGTTAACTGGGGATATTGTGGCTTATCTGACCTGATATGTTAACCAGAGACAATGAGGCTTATCTTGCCATGACATCTTAACTGGAAACACTGTGGCTAATCTCACCATCATACTTTTGTTAACGAGAGACAATGAGGCTTATCTGATGACCATATGTTAACGAGAGACAGTGTGGTCATCATCATCTTCTTCTGATGATGATGATAGGCTAACAAGTGTTTGTGTAGCTCATTTGATGATTTCTTATTAAGTACAGACAAGAGTCAATGCAGCATCTTTGATGATGCCATATTAACTAGAGCCAAGGAGCCAAGAAGCATATTTGATGATGCCATATTGACTAGAGCCAAGGAACTAAAACATTTTTGATGATGCCATATTCACTAGGGACAAGATCAATGTAGCATATTTGGTGATGCCATATTAACTAGGGACAAGGAACCAATAAGCATATTTGATGATGCCACATAAACGAGAGACAAGGATCAATGTAGCATATTTGATGATGCCATATTGACCAGAGCCAAGGAACTAAAACATTTTTGATGATGCCATATTAACTAGAGACAAGGAACTAAGAATCATATTTGATGATGCCATATTGAATAGAGCCAAGGAACAAAAACATTTTTGATGATGCCATATTCACTAGGGACAAGATCAATGTAGCATATTTGATGATGCCATATTAACTAGGGACAAGGAACCAATAAGCATATTTGATGATGCCATATTAACTAGGGACAAGGAACCAAGAAGCATATTTGATGATGCCACATAAACGAGAGACAAGGATCAATGTAGCATATTTGATGATGCCATATTGACCAGAGCCAAGGAACTAAGAAGCATTTTTGATGATGCCATATTAACTAGGGACAAGGAACCAAGAAGCATATTTGATGATGCCATATATTGACTAGAGAAAATGGACTATGTAGTAAATTTGTCGATGCCAGTTTGAATGGAGATAGGGAACACAAAAAAGCATATTTGATGATGCAATATATAAACTAAAGACAAGAATCAATGCAGCATCTTTGATAATGCTATATCAACTGGAGGAAAGGAGTCAAGAAGCATATTTGATGATGTATATCTGACTAGGGACAAGACGCCAAGAAGCATATTTGATGATGCCACATTAGCTAGGGACAAGGATCAATGTAGCATATTTGATGATGTCATAATAACAAGAGACAATGAACTAAGAAGCATATTTGATGATGCCATATTGACTAGAGAAAATGGACTATATAGCAAATATGGCGATGACAGTTTGTATGGAGATAAGGAACAAAAAAGCATATTTGATGATGCCATATATTGACTGGAGAAAACTGACTGAGTAGCAAAGTTGATGACTATGTACATGATGACTATGTAGCTTATGAGATGAGACTATAGTGCAATTTACATTGCTTTTGGAACTGAAATAAACATTTTGTTGCACGAAATTGCATAGAAATATTTAGGATTGAGAACCCCATTTCTTCTGCTGCATTGGCAAAACTGTAAACGTCTAAATCACATTTGCTACACTGATAAAAATAGCAAGGTAAGTGGTTCCGTGGCTTGTTGTAATACTCATGATCCTGAAAGGCATGTGATATGCCAGTGCAGCCTTACCTTCAAATAAATATGGACGACATCACATTACCTATACCTGTGAACCGGATATACCAGCATTTCGTGATTTAAGAATATAAACAGTTTGATTAATGAGTCTTATATGCTATGTGGATGTTATTTCACTATTTACTCAGATCAGTCTAACATACAACCCATCTGTTGCAGAGTTTATATTACCCACTATCTGGTATATATATACCCCTGCCTGCACCGTGCTACTCCATTCTACACAGACACTGACGAGTAAAGATGCTGATTCCGATTGTTGTCCTGGTTGTCGCGACCAACGTCTATGTGGCTGCCGAGAGCGCCCTGTGCCCTGTACCTCAACATAAAGTGCATTTCGACTACCACATTGGATCGGAGGATGGTAAGTTGATTTCATCCGACAATATTCTTGTAAGGTAGACTAATTCAACAATGACTTAAATCATGCATTCTGATCGGTCTGCCAGTGTTATCATATCGACGTGGGGCCATGACATTACTCATGACCGCATCACTGCAAAAGAATATGTTTACGTAAAAGCAATTCTTTCACAAACCCAACGTTCTAGTCACAACTACGTAGCTTGACATCTACTCCTCAGAGCGTCACAATGCTTGGGCGTCCTTGTCTGGAGAACCTTAGCGCCATCATAGTCTTTTAAGACTAAACATCGCAAGGGTCGCAACACTTTCTCAATGGATGGCTGTTTGAATGTGTACAGGATATCTGATCTGGAGTATTTCATTGTCTCACATTGAAGAAGGTTAAATATTGTGAAAATTGTGGTTTGGGTATACGAATGACAACACACGTGAGTTGTAACACATCGGCCTTTGATCCTTGCATTTTCGACCAATAAACCTTGTGTTTGAAAATAAACACCACCAATGCAACATCACTCATCATTCGCGTTTATTTTCTCACTTGGTCATGGTACAATGGAGATGTCCCTGACTTTTTAATTTAAAGATTTCGAACTTCACAGGTCTGGATCGACTGCAAATATTACAATTGGTTCAATTATCCGAAGCATTAAAAATAGGTGAGGTGAGGTGAAATGGGGTTTAACGTCGCGTCCAAGATTATTGCACTTATATAGCGACGTGCATGTACGTGTGTGTGTTTGTGTGGCTGCTTGTACTAGTCCGGACTGTTGCCGATTTATAGTGCTAGCCAACTGAGATACCATGCCGCAGTTTAACATGAATATCCCACTCAGACACAGTATACTGACTCCGAGCCGACCAGTCCTTGTTTTAGCCCCTTAATGCCGAGCGCCATACAGGGTAACAACAAGTACCATCTTTTGGTATGACGCCATTAAAAATAGATGTTGACGGATATGCAGTATATGTAATGACACTGAGGTGTTCCTAATATAGATTATATGCAGAGTTGAATTGCTTGTTGATACATTAAATATATTATAGCGTCATATATGTGCCTCAAAATTGTTTTTTCGGTTCGAATCTCAGATTATTTTCGTTTGTCCTTACCATACCCGTACTCGTGGGATTCACCAAAGAGGTAAACGTCTCGGACCTTAATTGATTAGGGTTTCCTCCCGCATCCAGCGGATACGCTGTGATATAACTGGAATAATGTTAAAAGCGGCGTTAAACCAAACTTACTCACTCACTTACGACAGCGTTGCTGGGGACCAATAGTCTTACCCGGAATACCAAATTCGCTATTGGTAGTGGTCTGCAGCAACCGATGTTTGTTGTAAGAGGCGAGTAACAGGATCGAGTGGTCAGGCTCGCTGACTTGGTTGGTGCGTGTTCTCATATCCCAATTGCATAGATCGATGCTCATGATGTCAATCACTGAACTGTCTGGTCCAGACGCGATTATTTACAGACCGCTATCATATTGCTGAGGAATGTCATTTACCGCGTTGCAGCAACGTTTTTAATTCTATAGCTTTAAGCTTCTATAGCTTTAAGCCACACTTTCTCCCTATGTTCAGATCCTAATCACTGGTTCGATCTGGACAAGGACACCCACTGCTGTGACGGGTCTAAACAGTCTCCCATTGACATCAGGACTCAAGGAGCAAAGTGTGCCAAGCTGGGCCGCATCCAGTACGAACCCAAACCACAAGGACAAATATCTGGCAATCTGAAAAGAAATGGTAAGAATTCATATTTATTTGTTTAAGCTACTTATCAAACGACAATTATAATTCCGTAAACACCTCTTGTGACGCCACAATATGTTGCTATCCAGATAATGTAAAAGGGCTCCATATTCAAGTGTGTTACTTGTATATCTCCATTCCGTTATGCTACATACCCTTTATTCTATTCCCTACCATTGCTTATTTTGGATTCGATTCGTATTGCCTGATGCTGAAAACAAACAAATTACTCCCTTGAGAGACATTCTCGGCTAAATTAGATATAGGGCGGTGAAGCGATACTTCCCCGATGTAGCTACATTGTGCCGAATTGGGCCAGGGTTGTTATCAGAATAAGATGTAGATATAATGCACTGTATAACCGAGGATGTCTTTGTCAAAGCCCTAACACCCATTTGACTGCAGGCCATGGTGCGAGTCTTGCCTTCTTCGCAAAAAATCGCCTCGTGACGAAGGACATGCCTTTCACTGACGGCGAGTACGTCCTGGACTCAATGCACTTCCACTCTCCCTCGGAACATCTCGTCAACGGCAAGCACTACGATGGGGAGGTAAGGGCACACCAATTCCGATTGTTGTACTTTTAACTATCTTTTCAGAAGTGAAGTGATGGCGATTTCAATGTAATAAGAAAATAAAAAAGGTCCAAATCAAGTGGGGTAGTCGAGTGGTTTAAACATATTCGTCTGGCAGAATTCGATTACTCACATAGCACAATGCATGAAACCTATGTCTGATTTCCGCTGCCGTTATACTGTTGAAATATTGCTAAAGATGGCATAAAACAGTAGTCACTCACTCTTCTAATCAAAGGAAGCCGCTCTATTACCCTGAAAACATTTTCAGAAGTGAAGAGATGGCGATTGCAATGTAGTAAGAAAATAAAAAGGCTTATTGAAATGACATCAAGTGTTTCATTGAACATTTGCTTGTTCACCATCTTCACATCGTGATTTGTTTGAATGTTCAATTGAACCTCTTCATAACATACTGTCCAAGTCCAGTGGGTTGCCGAGTGGTCTCGCCGAATGCGAAAGAACATTTTCAAGAATGTGCCACTTTGTCTGTCCTCATGCTCGGGAATGTCTGGTTCGATTCCCGACATGGGTACAATGTGTGAAGCCAATTTCTGGTGTCCTCCGCCATGATATTGCTTGAATATTGCTAAAAGCAGCGTAAAACCATACTCACTCACTCACTCGTGAATGTCAGGTTCATCTGTTTCACAATTTTGAACAATTTTATTCACCAATACTGACCGCCAGACCCATTTAATCGCCTAGGTTGCTTGGGACCTATATCCTTACTCGGAATATCTCTCGATCAGAGATGATATTATACGAGGAGTCAGTAACATGTATCTCCTCGTTTTATTTAATACCAATGTATGCTATGCTAACGCAGATTCCTTTTTTGATTGATTCATGTCATATGTCAGTTTGGGCACATTTATTTTATGATGCTATATAAGAAATATACATTGTCGTGGTTGTAGTTGCATATGGTTCACTACAAGAAGGAGTATGGCAGTGTTGGGGCGGCTGTAGGCAAGGAAGACGGCTTGGCAGTCATTGGAGTGTTCCTGGAGGTAAGATGTTTGAACTCACCCTGGACCATGACAAACTCTGCATGTGTGCATTGTTAGCATCAACTCCGATTAAAAGAAAAAGCATGTTCATAAAAAAATAAACCTCTGTCTGTGAATGTGCAGGCATGTTGAATTCTGAGGCATGCTTTTCCCATGTCTCGAAAGTTTGACATTTGGATATGCTCATTTGTCAGCTGGTTGCTCAGTTTGAATATTTTACATATACTTGATTTGAAAACTGCACACTATTTTAGAGGAAAGCTATCGTGTCACTGCAACTTGTTTTGTATGCATACGCTGTAGGTTTTTTCCACTGATGTCTTGTTTCAACGTTAACTATAGTGTTGTATTATGAGAAATACATACATTATTGTTTTCGTCAAATAGATTTTCATATAAAATAAATAAGAGCATTAAAATGTCACCCGGTCCTTTCATTGAAACAGAACATGTAGTTAATAATCCCATTTAGTATGTTATATATTTAATGGTATTAAAATAATTTGAGGCCAATGTAACTGAAGAAGTAGTGTTATTGTTTGTATCGTGACACAGTCTCATTCCGATAACCTTCCCGCAGGTAACAGGGGCGTCGGAAGATACTGCTTTCAACAGGTTTGTGGAAGGAGTGGCGAAACTGAAAGGCGGTAGGTATATGGCACAAGGGACATATTAAGATTTGATCTGGCGTTAATCACGTCTAGCGGTTTGTAAACGGTTTATGGTGGTTGTATTCAATGGGGCATTTGTAAGTTTTTTTTAGCCACAATGGTATGAGATTAATCTGAAAGGAATGTTAGCATTCTCTAAAACACATCATGTCTTTGTTCATTCAGCAATATTCCATGTATGTTACATGTAAATAAGCAATTGAATACACAAACATCAAGTCAAAAGGTAATATAGAGGAATTATAATCAAATATCTATCACTGCATGGGCTAAATCCTTAGTACACGATTTGTAAGTTTCAAATGGATATCTCTGAAAATATGTATTCCCGATTTAAAACGTCATAAAATGGGCTTAGCTGTTCCACATCCATAGGAACTATATATTATTGTGTTTTTTCCCTGATCATATCAACTTTCAGAGCGTTGCTTAAAGCGTTGGCCCGGGCCGCTGATGACCCGGGTTTAATACTCATGTGGGGAAAGTTTGGAAGCCCATTTCTGGTGTCCTTCGGCGTGATAATCCTGGAATATTGCTAAAAGACTCGTAAAACCACATTCACTTTCCATCGTGATAATATATTGTGAAACAGAGATGACTGATGATATAGACTTATCTTCTTCAGTATTGTGATGTACTTCTGTTGCCATGATGTAGATGAACCTGAAGAAATGAGTCTGGACCCCCGCGAGCTGCTGATTCTTGATGACGATTACTTCACCTACAAGGGTTCGCTTACCACCCCACCCTGTTCGGAGTCTGTCCGATGGGTTGTTATGGAACTGCCTATTCTCATCACAAAAGATAGGGTAAGATTTCTTTTGTTTTGCGTGTTATCTAACGCTTCACACAGCAATATTCCCGCTGTGTGATGGTGACCTGTAAATAATCGAGTACAGAATCAAGGACCAGACAATGATGAACAACGATCCTCGCCTTCGGTTTGGATGACATGTTGACAATCAAGCCTGACCACCCGATTCAATAAGTCGCCTCTTGCGAGAAACAGGTGTTACCGGCGACCAATTATAACCCTGAATCCCCCTTGTTGGCGAATGTTCATTTGAAACATTTCGTTAAAAAGTTAATAAGGGATATGTAAGCCTGTTGCGTGTCATTGGCTTCATGATATCTATAGCTGATCGATTTCAACCTTGTTTCGTAATATTCAAAATAATTGGAACACTTAAAACATTATTAAATTCCACTCTGTTTAGTTGGAGGTTAAACATTGACCAATATATGTTGCTGGAGACCATTTATGACCCTGAATCCCCATGGCGGCTCAGAGTAAGAATCCTAATGTTGATTTGAAACATTTCGTTAATTACAAGACGGACACGTAAGCCCGTGGCGTATCATTGGCTTCATTGTATTTACAACAGATCCCTCACAACGTTGTTTCATATTAATCAATATAATTGGAACACTTAAAACATTATTAAACGCCACTCTGTTTTCTCAGAGGTTAAACATTGAAATTTTATTACAGGTAAATCTTCGAAATATTTCACTCAGTTACACAGTTCAAAATAGACCTCAACACCAAGTGTCCTGTCAATGCGGGAGTGAGGGAGTGAGGTTTGAACAAAATAACAATTATATAACCTTGTGCCAACAAATGTGGAAGGAAAGTCACAGAGGTCGAAGACATGTACCACGTTTATAATGCTGACAATTGAATGGTCACAATCAAGGATAAATGGGATTCAGACCCACAACGATCGGATGGTGGTGTGGTCAAGGGGCGCAACCCGCTCCAAAGACGTCCTGATTAACAAATTGATAGGCCCCTGTCGCAGGGATCGATACATATCCACATCAGTCGATGGTGATTCTAACCTGATACATTGTTGCTTTCTTATAGCTTCGCGTGCTGAGGGATGTTCCAGTCAGTGACGGTAAACCCCTCTATGTTGATACAAACGTCAGACCACATCAACCGCTCAACGGCCGCCCCGTCTACCTCTCATGCTGATGGACACGACGTCTGTGTATTGAAACGAGACCTAAAACCTACCATTGAATTATTCATAATCATGTACCCAGCTCAAATAAAAAACTGTCACGAACAATGAACACGTGTTTCTCTATTCTGTTTAACAAGAACCAGCCTTGTTATACTAAGTGGAAGCTTGGTGACCCCATCATAACCCATTTGCGTGCCTCAATGCTCATGGTGTCAGTCGCTTTATTGTCTGGTCCAGATTCATTTAACTGAATGGATTGGTTGTCAGGGTCGGTGACCTGGTTGATTGTATGTCATCATATACCAGTTGCTTGCATCTGTTTTTATGGTGGCATTGACTGGATTGTTTGGTCAAGACTCAAATAGCTATAGAACGCCGTAATATATCAAGATTATTGTTGATTTCGGCGTCCAAAAACAACTTTTGAGTCGTATTACGCTCAATGAAATTTTTGTGAGAAAGAGCATGCACAATTGCTCCTTAAAATTTGTGAAATGTGGACACTAAAGGCTGGAGCTGCTGGAATATAAGCTCCATGCAGGGAAGGGCTTCATGGTCACTGAATTTGTATGCAAAAAGCTAAATAAGAAACAGATGAGGCGGTTACACTGGTCTCTTTTATCTATTTCTTCGGTTGGTTGGGGCAGTCGGGTAGCCTAGTGGTTAAAGCGTTCGCTCGTCACGCCGAAGACCCGGGTTCGATTCCCGACATGGGTACAATATGTGAAGCCCATTACTGGTGTCCCCCGCCGTGATATTGCTGGAATATTGCTAAAAGCGGCGTAAAACCATACTCACTTACTCACTCTTCGGTTGGTAAAGTTTGGGCAACAGAGCAAGTCAATGATCAAAGCATTACCAAAAGGTATATTTTACAGGCTCTTCCAGAAGTTTTAACTGTTCAATGTATTCTTCACATGTAAATGAGTAAGTGGGATTCAACGCCGCTTTTAACAGCTTTTCCAGTTATGTCAGGGCGTGTCAGCTTAATGTGGGAGGAGGAATGCCAGATGTGATTCAGGTCTCAGACGTTTACCACTTTGGTGAAACCCACAAGATCGAGTATGGTGCTGACAGACCTGGAAATATAATCAGGACGAGGTCATAATCATAGGATTATGACCTGCCCAAGGGACGCAACTCCGAACAGAGAATTAAGGCGTCTTAGGCGACTGGTGAACCCGTGCCCCACGTGTAAATGATCTTGAAGCTCATTTTATGACAACCATCATACGGCATACTTCACAACAAGACCTCTGATTTGAGGGGTTGGTGAATGTACATATTTGGCACAGAACATTTAAAATAAACTTGACAAATATTTACCGCAGCACACGACATCAAGCAATCTAAACATCGGGAGAAACACTAATGACTATACCTCTTCTGTAGGTAGGGTTTGGAAACATTTACCCACGTTTTGAAAACACCTGTTGACACATGAGTCGATGGTGTATGTTTGTTCGGTGTTTTAACGCCGCAATCAGCAATATGCCAGCAACATGATCATAACCAAACATAACTGTGACTAATATTATGAGCAACGATTAACGCCGTAGGGGTACGATGACAAGCAATCAGGAATTCTTGGAATGGCATATGATACACATAGAGAAGAGAATATATGGATGTCACTTCTTTTTTTATGAAGAAAATAATCCTCACAATGAAGAAGTTGACATCCGTAAATTCTCTTCCTCAAGTCACCAAGCCCAGCTGCAGCTATCTTATGCATTAAGTCGTCTCTTACGACCAACAAGGCTGCTTGGGAACATATTTAGTTCCAGTCAGGCTCGCGTTTCAGTCTGAACATGATGGCTCGCGTTTCAGTCTGAACATGATGGCTCGCGTTTCAGTCTGAACATGATGGCTCGCGTTTCAGTCTGAATAGGATGGTTCGCGTTTCAGTCTGAATAGGATGGCTCGCGTTTCAGCCTGAACATGATGGCTCCCGTTTCAGCCTGAATATGATGGCTCCCGTTTCAGTCTGAACATGATGGCTCGCGTTTCAGCCTGAATATGATGGCTCGCGTTTCAGTCTGAACATGATGGCTCGCGTTTCAGTCTGAACATGATGGCTCGCGTTTCAGTCTGAATATGATGGCTCGCGTTTCAGTCTGAACATGATGGCTCGCGTTTCAGTCTGAACATGATGGTTCGCGTTTCAGCCTGAACATGATGGCTCGCGTTTCAGTCTGAACATGATGGCTCGCGTTTCAGTCTGAACATGATGGCTCGTGTTTCAGTCTGAACATGATGGCTCGCGTTTCAGTCTGAACATGAAGGCTCGCGTTTCAGTCTGAATAGGATGGTTCGCGTTTCAGTCTGAATAGGATGGCTCGCGTTTCAGCATGAACATGGTGGCTCCCGTTTCAGCCTGAATAATATGATGGCTCCCGTTTCAGTCTGAACATGATGGCTCGCGTTTCAGCCTGAATATGATGGCTCGCGTTTCAGTCTGAACATGATGGCTCGCGTTTCAGTCTGAACATGATGGCTCGCGTTTCAGTCTGAATAGGATGGCTCGCGTTTCAGTCTGAATAGGGTGGTTCTCGTTTCAGCCTGAATATGATGGCTCGCGTTTCAGTCTGAATAGGATGGCTCGCGTTTCAGTCTGAATAGGATGGCTCGCGTTTCAGTCTGAACATAATAGCTCGAGTTTCAGTCTGAACTGTATGGCTCGCGTTTCAGCCTGAACATGGTGTCCCCTACCGTGATATTGTTGGAATATTGTTAAAAACGGCGTAAAACCTCACTCACTCACTCCCTCACTCACTCCTTTGCATACTATGATTACCATTACTTTCGAAATAAAACAAAATGCAAAATGCCAAACATTTCACTACAAAGTCGGGTTGTTGTTTGTTTTTATAGCATCTTTATGACATCATGATTCCACGTTTTCACAACCCAGTACAGTTCCGCGTGGACAGGCGTGTCAGGGAATGTTCTTTCCATGTTAAAAGTAAATTTAATATACGTTTAATTGACATCAAGTACAGGTTTAGTTTTGATGCAATGGGTGATTTGATGTACTATATATATATATATTTGACTGGTTCTTGTTGAAATGTAATTATAATACAGTCAAACACCGTTTTGTCGAAGTTGAAGTGATGCTTACTTCGAGTTATCCGAATTCGACAAAGCCGAAAAATGATGAGTAAAGGACTACGCGGCTTATACTTCGAGACAACTAAAAGTTCGACACATCAAACTATGTAATTATGATATATCCAAATTGAATGTAAAAAAATAAACATTTGGAAATCTTCTCGCCTGGAAAACCATTTTGTTGTATACAATGGGATTATTCGGGAGACCAAAAACGTACTATTGAATAGAAAAAGTATTTATGATAAAGAATGGAATGCAGGTTTTATCCGTATCAGACAATTATTCAATGAGAAAGGACAGTTTTACCAACGTGAAACGATGTCCAGAAGATATCATGGTATGAATATAACAACTAGAAAATATAATTTGAATGTAAATGCAGTAAGGATAGGTTAAATTAAACTGGATCTAGGCCCCTGGTCAGAATAACAAGGTTACGCTTTAATTAGATTTCAATACTGGTTAAAAATGTGAAAAAACGGTATTCGTTATATTATAATAATAATATTAATAATAATTATAATAATAATAATAATAATAATAATAATTATAAACCCTTTTATGTTAAGGCACTAACTTCAACGATAGAGAATACGTTTCGTCCCACAGTCCATGAAAGCCATTTCTATGTCATTTCAATTGACACAATATTCGCGTATACAATTTGAGTGCACGAGTGTAAGTTTATTTGAGTAAATGATAGGGTAATAAACCGGCTACCTGTACGTAATAATACTTTGCTGATCCCATATTAAGTTTGATAAAAGATCATTTTGTTAGACACGTCAAAATGCATTGCCATATGGTGACAGATAAACAACATAACGAACATAGGTGAAGCAGGTTTAGTACTTATCATTTGCAGGTCTGGTGTAGCCAGGAAGCTGTAATCATTTTCCAAACTGCTCACATTTCCATTTTCATTATTTTCAAAAACTAATGAAATTTGAGTTAGCTGCACCAGGATAACATGGACTTAAGATTACATAGTTACAGTGAGTGAGTGCGTGAACGCTTTTCACGTCCCAGCGTTATGGGTTTTCGGACGTTTAAGACGCTACTCACAAGAACAACTGTAATTCCTCTCACTCACTCTCATCTAAGTATTTATAATGTCTGTGTGACGCCACATCCCTCGTTTTAGCGCGAGTAATCGGGATACACATGGGCGTCCGAAAACGTATTGTGTCCGAAAACTATGATTCGATAACTAGAATTAGACATCAAAGTCAGTTACTTTTTTCTGTAAGAGTGATTGAGTGAGTGAGTATGGTTTTACGCCGCTTTTAGCAATTTCCCTGCAATATCACGGCGGGGGACACCAGAAATGGGCTTCACACATTGTACCCATGTCGGGAATCGAACCCGGTTCTTCGGCGTGACGAGCGAACGCTTTAACCACTAGGCTACCCGACCGCCCCACATAGTTACAGAGCTGAGGTTCCTTTCGTCTCCACGGATGGATGAGATTTTCTTCTTTTATGACACAGGACTGGTTGGGTGGCCAAGTGGTTAAAGTGTTTGCTCGTCCGGGGAAGACTCGGGTTCGATTCCCACCCAACATGGTGCAAAGTATGCAGGAATATAGCCAAAAGCGTCGTTACAAAATATTCCCTCACTCCTATGAGTGAGTGAGTGAGTGAGTTATGTTTAATGCCGCGTTTAACAGTATTTCGGTTATATCACGGCGTGTCAGCTTAATGTGTGAGGAAAGCCTGAAGTGATGCAGATTACAAACCTAGAAACATAATCGGGGCGAATCGGGATTCGGACCCACAATCATAGGTTTCTGGCGTACCCAAGGGACGCGACTCTGCACAGCGAATTGCGGCGCCTTAGACGATTGGGCCACCCGTGCCCCCCTATGACACAGTGATAACTGAAGACACGTTGAACTCTTTATCATAACACCCTATCATTTTCGCAAGTACGATGTAAGGAGCGTAAGGTTGGTTTGTTTGTTTGTTGTTTAACGCCGCACTCAGCAATGTTCCAGCTATATGATGGTGGTCTGTAAATAATCGAGTCTGGACCAGACAATCCAGTGATTAATATCATGAGCATCGATCCACGCAATTGGGATCAATGACATGCATCAACCAAGTCAGCGAGACTGACCACCAGATCCCGTTAGTCCCTTTTACGACAAGCATAGTCACCTTTTACGGCAAGTATGGGTTGCTGAAGACCTATTCTACCCCGGAATCTTCACAGGTCAAGGAGCGTAAGGAACATTTCATCTGTCCTGTAAACACTACACCGTTTAAATTCCAGGTTGGAGTAGGTCTCCATCTACCTTTCCTTGTAGGGAGCGACTTGCTGGATCGGATGGTCAGGCTAGGGTGGTTGCGGTCATCGTACCCCTAAGACGTAGGGCGATGCTCATAATATCGATCACTGACGAATCTGTCAAACAAATGATAGCTGCAATATTGTTGTGTACGACATTAAACAATAAAAATAGAAGAAATATAATCAAAATAATGGTAGAGGTATCCATTTGACGAGTTGGAATTACTGGATTGGCTTCCCGAAGAAGTGTATATCAACCTAACTTATGCTTATAAGAAGAGGCTAAGTGAATCTGGTCATCGGTGACTTGGCTGCTTGGATCTCACCGTATCCCAGTTGCGTGCCCATGCTGTCAATCACTGGATGGTCTTGTCATCATTCACAGGCCGCCTTCCTATTGCTTGAATACTTTTGTTTGTTTTTTTGTTTGTTTGTTTGTTTGTGTATTTGTTGTTTAACGCCGCACTCAGCAATGTTCCAGCTATATGACGGCGATCTGTAAATAATCGAGTCTAGACCAGACGATCCAGTGATTGACATCATGAGCATCGATCTACGCAATTGGGAAACGATGACATGCATCAACCAAGTCAGCGAGCCTGACCACTGGATCCCGTTATAACGACAAGTACATGTATAGTCGCCTTGTGCAGCAAGCATGGGTCGCTGAAGACCTATTCCACCCCGGGTCTTCACGGGTCGCTGGAATACTGCTGAGTGTGGCCTCAAGGAATAAACATACAACATGTCATCACAAGGACTACGTACTAAAAGGAAACGAGTTTCTTCCCCAAAATGTTGACGCTTTTCTTATATGATCTCTTATAATATGTTACATGTGTACAATGTATTATTTACAAATATTGTTCATATACGTTTATGTTAATTTTGCACGAAGAGTAAGATACAATCAAAACGGCTTAATCGATTAAACTAACATTTTATTAGTTGAGTATCTTTGTAATCTACGCAACTGCAGTCACGGGTTTTAAACCCACCTGTTGAATAGGTGGTATTAGTTTCTAACATCCTACTATTTAAAGGTATGCTCGCCCCATGCTATTCCATCCGGCAGACACTGACGAAGAAAGATGCTGATTTCGATTGTTGTCGTGGTTGTTGCAGCCAACGTCTACGTGGCTGCCGAAGATGCTCTGTGTCCCATCCCGAGGCATCATATACACTTCGGCTACCATGAAGGCTCGGGGGATGGTGAGTTAGATTTATCGACAGTCGTAAAGCCTCAGTCACACAGACAATGCGACCGCGATGCAACCTCTTGGCGACTGATTTCCTTTGCGATCGCTGAGACCGGTGCAACTATTTCTGCCCATATTTGGAATTAGGGTATGATCGCAGATCAATCAGCGATAGGTTTTGCAACTTGTCAGTGATTGATCGGCAACTGTTCACCGCAGGTACGCCGAAATGTTTGCAACTGGTTGAGACTCGATCGATGACCAGTCAGCGAATCTTCGGTGACTTGTTGCAACTGAACGGGGACTGGTCCGTGACTAGTTGTCGATCGAGACCTTGTAGCGACCTCAGTGAAACCTTTCAGAGACCCCTGAAACCTTATTGTGATTGTCAAATATTTTGGTCGCCAGGAGGTTGCATCGCGGTCGCATTGTCTGTGTGACTGAAGCTTAAGGTCTTAGAAATAGTTCATTGTTTCAACCACGTTTTGGTTGACAAGTTGCTGTTGAAAATCATTGCTAAATGAATATGGGTATGTTTTGCCCCAGCTGACCTCTACCTTTAATTGAACTCATTCTGTCAAAATAAAACTGACAAAACTCATTCATAATCATGAGAAATCTTTGCTTTTTCCTTTATACTGTTCCGACTGTTCCATAAGCATGTAATTATGAATGACTATCAAATTGTGATGAAAGTGTTCGCGAAAAAGTGAGCGTATCCTGTACAAGCGGTGGTTCCGTCACAAACACATGCAAAGGCAAGTCAAGTGTTCTCCTGAAAGGAAACCAAACACGGGAACATATATTTTGTCAATGACAGGTCAGATTTGGATATGTCTTTCACATGTCAACCATAAAACTTTCTGAAAGCTTTATTAAGACCTTGAATGGCGTCAACCTGATCAAACATCGTTTGATCAAGAGTCGTATGTCGCCCTTTGATATCTTCGTACAAAGAGCATTTTCCAAAAGTTGACAAAATGTAGACACCAAAGCTTGAAGCTGAAGGAATATTGCTCGACTAACGGGAAAGTTGACTATTGGAAAGTTATAGCCACCCCTCTTGTCATACAGACTTGTGCATCATTTTTTGTCACTATTCCCCTTTGGTTGACTTTCCGCTGGGAAAAGGATGTTGCCTACTGATTCTTATCATTAAGAAATCCTTGATTCTTACCATTAAGAAATCCTTGATTCTTACCATTAAGCAATCCCTGATTCTTACCATTAGAAAATCCCTGATTCTTACCATTAAGCAATCCCTGATTCTTACCATTAAGAAATCCTTGATTCTTACCATTAAGAAATCCCTGATTCTTACCATTAGAAAATCCCTGATTCTTACCATTAAGAAATCCTTGATTCTTACCATTAAGAAATCCCTGATTCTTGCCATTAAGAAATCCTTGATTCTTATCATTAAGAAATCCTTGATTCTTACCATTAAGAAATCCTATGTTTTTACCTCTTCAGGGAAGACTAAGGTATGCCTACAGTATGTGTAGAAATTACAATATATAATATAGTATGAGAGGATCAAGTAAACCTAAAGGTTATGTCATGACGTCCTTTGGTGACATATGCAATATACAATAGCTGATCCTTAATTTTATAGTTGTTATATAATGTGGCATGAGAAAGCGAATGTTTTTGTTTATCGAAAAAAGGTATTTACTGGTACACCATTGCTGTTGATCATGAACCTCAGTATCAAAACAGGAGTTGTCTCCTCCTTTTGCAATGGATCCATGACAGACGCTACTCTTCAAGACTGAAAGAGGAATTTGAATACGATTATAGCCACTTTAATTCTAAATATCTAGTATTGTTTACCTAAAAGTAATGTACAAGGGAACGGACCATTTAATATTCTCTTGGGATGGGGGTAGGGATGGGGGAGTATTTTCAACCCCTTATTGGAGGATCGATCCTATATAAACTCCATGCCCGGGAGCCCCCCACCCACGCCCATATTATTGTATATTCTTTTATCACCCACTCCCACCCAGCCAAACCCTACCTCCTTAGCTTTATTAGATTAGTACTGTAAGGTTTTATATTTTTTGGAGTTGAACTTCTTCATTTATTCATAACACTTTTTTTACCCAAATAATATAAAGTGCAACCCCGTGTGCGAAATACGCTTCAGTCGGAAAGCGCAAGTTAAATCTCCTATGATGATGATGATGATGATGATGATGATGAGCCCGGCAATTAACAGAAGTAGGCTCTTAGTAGTATCACACAATAATCTAAAGTAAACTCTACAATGTACGATAACGAACAAGCTATTAGTGGCACTTGCATATACATCTCTCCAGATCGAATCAATTGAGTTGCAGCTTATTCCTATTATTGAAATTCAGCATTGACCAAGCAGCTGGGTTATCTCGTAACCTCAAAAGTATATTAAGCTTACTGGGTGGCCCAGTCGTTTCAGGATCCGCAGTTCGTCATACAGAGCTGCGACTCTTAGGCGTGGTAGAAACCTGTGACATTGGAATCGAATCCCAGTTGTGTTCTCTGTTGATCATATTTGTAACAGTATTATCCTTCTTTTGTCATTTCTTACTCATGTTATCTCACTCATATATGCAATTGTTACTCCTGTTAATCCTCTACTGTTAATCCTCCAGCTATTATATATATATACAGTCTTGCTTGACAACGGTATAAGGCTCTATACCAAAGGCCTTTACGGTAAATAAGGAAGTTGTTATCCATAAATTGTGTCTACTTTGTCATCCGTCAACTTCAAAGCAATACCTATCTAACAACTGAATCCCAGATTTTCCATCATTTCGTTCTTGGTTTGTCCAAACTGTATCCCTCCACGCTCGTGGATTCGCCAAATATGTAAACGTCTGAGATCTGCATCCCGTCTACGCTCTTCCCACAGTCAGTTGACATTTAACTGAAATACCCAATATTTTGTTCCAGATCCTTCTCACTGGCACGATCTTGACATCGACACCAGCTGCTGTGACGGGTCCCAGCAGTCTCCCATCGACATCGAGAGTGACGACGCAGTATGTCACCCTCTGGGCGGCATCGAATATGAACCAAAAGGAGCTGTATCTGGGAATTTGAAAATGAATGGTAATATTTAACATTTATTTACAAGTATTGGATACAAATACCTAAAACCTGGACCTTTCATCAACTTAGGTACGCATAGTTACATTCTTAAGAGTAAATAGTATTTTGCAATAAGTTCATTTCAAGATAATTCACTTACGTAATGTCGGATAGTGCATCAGTATTAGTATTACAGTATAAAAGTATAAATAATCATTCTAATGTAACATTTGAATTTAAATGTTTGAGGGTATTTACTGGTAGAATTCCTATAAACCATGAATTATACAACTCTAAGATACTTATAGTTATACCAAAGCAATGGTCATTGTGACAAAGGGGCGGTCGGGTAGTCTAGTGGTTAAAGCGTTCGCTCGTCACGCCGAAGACCCGGTTTCGATTCCCGACATGGGTACAGCGTGTTAAGCCCATTTCTAGAATTCCCTTGCTGGAATATTGCTAAAAGCGGCGTAAAACTATATCCACTCACTCACTCATTGTGACAAATGACGAATATTTCTGTGAGTAAATTAGCCAAATCGGTGAATTGTGTGACCTATATTTGAACTGTCCACATCTGAGAAACTAAGCTTTCCTCAACGACTGTCTCATGTTCAAATATCAGCCATGTTAATACTTTATTTATGCTATAACTTTCAAAACGATTTCGTACGGTTTTGCTCAGTTTTTAAATCACACAGGTCCGGTGGTTCATAAATGCTCTCACCATACCCAGGCCCTTATAGGTGATGGTTACAATTAAAATGGTCAGAGATGAATTGCATATGATATGTTTAGTTTCCACATATTTGTGCAAAAAAACCTTTGTTGGGTCAAAATGTCTGCTAGAATTCCGAGTTAGAATAGGTCCCAGCAATGTTAGAGTGAGTGAGTGAGTTGGGTTTAACGCCACTTTTAACAATATTCCAGTTATATCACAGCGTGTCAGCTTAATGTGGGAAGAAAGCCCGAAGTGATGCAAGTCTAAGATGTTTACCACTTAGGTGAAACCCACGAGCAAGGGTATGGTGCTGACAAACCTAGAAACATAATCGAGGCAAACCGGCATTCGAACCCACAATCATAGGTTTCTGGCGTGCCAAGGGACGCAACTCTGCACAGCGAAAAGCGGCGCCTTAGACGACTGGATGTTAGACGAACAAATGGATCAGGTTTTCAGGCTCGGAGACATGGTTGATTGCGTGTCATTGTATGCTGGCGGCGTGGATCGTTGCCAACAATATCATAATCACTGTATTGTCTGGCCCAGACGCGATTATTTACAGGCCGCTGTCATATAGCTGGAACATAGCTCAGTGCAGCGTTAAATGACAAACAAATTAAAATATCATTTTTCCTCCCGTAAATTGGCAGTATCAAAGTATTCTGTGCTTAACATTTGGATTTACTGTCAAGTCTCCTTAATCCGACATACTCGTTAATCCGACACAATCATGTGCAACCAACGATGTTGGATTAACGAGACTTGACTGTATTTTACATGCAGGTAAGCAATTTGCTGGTGAACTGTTTTAAGTGGAAGTATGTGTCAATCTTACCAAAGTAATGTTGAACAAAAAACTATTTCTTTCGTTTTCTGACAATTGTGTAGATGTCAACGAGATATTTTAGTGTAATGGTTGAAACTAATCTCTTTGATGTTTTCGTTTTATTGCAGGCCATGGCGCGAGTCTTGCCTTCTTCAAAAATGAACGTCTCGAGACGGAGGACATGCCTTTCACTGACGGCGAGTACGTCTTGGACTCAATGCATTTCCACTCTCCCTCGGAACATCTCGTCGACGGCAAGCACTACGATGGAGAGGTAAGGTTATAATAAATTATTTACCAATCGGAATATTTCGTCAGTTGAGAGGAACTTGTAGTGAATGACTATTTCATGAAACAAACGAAAGAGAAAAATTACATTTCTTATGACCCATATTGTTCATTTTGTTCTCAAAAAGAAAGGGACTCCATAGCGCCTATTTACTTCATTTTAATGTGCTATAACTTAAAAAACATCGTCTTCCGTGTGGTTGTAGTTGCATATGGTTCACTACAAGAAGGAGTATGGGAGTGTTGGGGCGGCTGTAGACAAGGAAGACGGCTTGGCTGTCGTTGGAGTGTTCCTGGAGGTAAGAGGTTTCAGATCCCTTTTCTCGCCTTTTAAAGGTCTAGTGGTAGAGCGTCCGCCCGGAGAGCGGAAGGTCCGGGGTTCGATCCCCGGCCGCGTCATACCAAAAGACGTTAAAAGATGGTACTTGTTGTTACCCTGTCTGGCGCTCAGCATTAAAGGGCTAAAACAAGGACTGGTCGTCTCGGAGTCAGTATACTGTGTCTGAGTGGGGTAATGATGTTAAACTGCGGCATGGTATCTCAGTGAGCTAGCACTATAAATCGGCATCAGTCTGGACTAGTACAAGCAGCCACACACACGTGCATGCATGTCGCTATATAAGTGCAATAATCTTGAAGTTGGACACAAATCAGCCTTTTTGTCAGTAGCCATTCGTATGTACCAGAAGTCCATGACGTGCAAGTTCAAGACAAAAAAAAGAAGTATATGTCTGATACCTACCTAGTCCTTTGCTGTGTAATCAAACGTAGATGTGTCAGCAAACCATGGGACATTAATCCTAACATAAGGTCGACAAAACCCCGGCTATGCTTAAGATAAGAAACAGGAAAACACGATCATTCCACCGCACGTCTTCTGGCTATCTGGAGTGCATGGTTAGTTGTCAATGCCTTCAACGGTTTATCGTCTATGGATGTGTGAACACCCCAAACAGCACCAATGATCGGCCATGCAGTTGACGACCTAGAGTGACCTCATCTTTACAAGACAGACAACTGTGCCGGCAATACCCGCAGAACAGAATACCTTTAAGTGGCATTTTAGAAGCTGCCAATGATGATCCAATTTGTGGACAAGTGCTTGAAAAGAATGTTGTTTTAATTTGCAGTTCAGTATAGAGTGAGTGAGTTAGTGAGTGAGGTTTTACGCCGCTTTTAGCAATATTCCAGCAATATCACGACGGGGGACACCACAAATGTGCTTCACGTTCAGAAGAGAATAAACAATGATGGATTAACTCTCTCACCAGAAAATTAAATCAATTCACTTGGGATAGATACTTTTTTCTCCAAATAATGATTATACCAGTTGAGAACCAGGCAACCAAAATGTAGCCGTTCATAACCGACGGCCTCCTTAACCTTTCCTAGGTGACAGGCGAGTCGCAGGATCATGCCTTCAACAGGTTCGTGGATGGAGTGGCGCATCTGAACGTCGGTAAGTATATCGGGGGGGGGGGGGGGGGGGGGGGGGGGATTTACCCTGTTAGGAATTACCGTGTGAAGATGACAAGATTGTTTTGTTTGTTTGTATCTTGTTGCACGCCGCGCTCAGCAATATTCCAGCTATATGACGGCGGTCTGTAACTAATCGATTCTGGACCAGATAATCCAATGATTGACATCATCAGCATCGATCCACGCAATTTGGATACGATGACATCCATCAACCACGTCAGCAAGACTGACCACCCGATCCCGTTAGTCGCCTCTTACGAAAGGCATGTTCGCCTTTTACGGCAAGCATGGGTGGCTGAATACGATGACAAGAGCTTGTTGCAGAATAATGAATGTGAGCCATACCTTTATAAGTAGAAAAAGTATATTGCTTAATCACTGACACGTTTAAGCGAGAATCACCAGTCTCGATTATCAGACGAAACAGATTCCATTGGGCATAATAGGGATTAAAATAATATGAATGGATCCCTGAAAATCAGTGATGACACCAGGTGTTTGTGAAATGTTTCTGATTAATATAAATGATGCATGCAAACGTAAAAGCGCCAATGAAGCAATAAATGGCTACCTGCTTAGTCGTTTTAAACTTTATACTATACAATAATTATTTGATCGTCAACACTTCCTGGGTTTATATTCGTAGTGTATACAAATTTGTGAAGTTTTATCGATGTACTTATTCTTGAATTTACTTTGAATGTTAAGGCATCATATTTACAGAGATCTTATATGTAACAATACATGAACATTGTAAAGGCACTAAAATGAGTGATATCTTATCTTTTATTTAGTTCACATTCATTATCTATTTCATTTTTATTATTTATTTACAATACATTTTGTCAGTACATGTAGACAGATATAAATTAACTGACAAACAGTTCGGTCTCGAGATGTTGATTCGTTGTATCTGTGTTTCAAATTGAGTCCCCTGGGTGATAATGAGTTATTATTTTCTGAATTTATGTTTCACCGCGTCTTCTACAAGTGACACTTCCGTATGCATGCCTTAATGGGTGTTTTTTTATTAACCATGAAAACAGACATGCCTTCGGGGATAACCTGGATGTATATTTGAAACAACAAACAATCCTGTTCTATACAATTTGATGAAATTTAGATAATTAATTGATGCAGTAAAACGATAGTATGTGACAGTCTTTTAGAAATGACTGATGATGTAGACTGATCATCTTTAGTATTGTATGGTAGTTTTGTTGCTATGGTAAAGGTGAAGCTGAGGATGTGACAGTCTTTTAGAAATGACTGATGATGTAGACTGATCATCTTTAGTATTGTATGGTAGTTTTGTTGCTATGGTAAAGGTGAAGCTGAGGATGTGACAGTCTTTTAGAAATGACTGTTTTGTAGTTTTGTTGCTATGGTAAAGGTGAATCTGAGGAGGTGACTCTGGACCCCAGCGAGCTGCTGCTGCTTGATGACGATTACTACACGTACAAGGGTTCGCTTACCACCCCGCCCTGTTCGGAGTCGGTCCGATGGGTTCTGATGGTTTTGCCTGTTCTCACCACAGAGGATAGGGTAAGCACTTGCGGCATACGCTGTTTCAGGGTGAAATCATATTTCGTGCAAATCGCCCACAGGAAATCATGATACTTGTTATCCGTACGTATTTGATGAATATATCAGTTGCATCTTTCTATACTGACTGAATGGACAATCAGAGGTTTCAAATAATATTTCAAGGTATCAAATGAAACAGGAATGAATTACTCTGTAAATATTGTTTTACGTACATTATGTAATCTAGCTTTAAGCTACTGAACGCGCCATCAATCGAAATATGTAGACTGCATTGTTGTAATTACTTTCCGTCGTGTTGTATCGAAGCATCACTGAAGACCAGAATGATCCTAATCCTGTATACCGTTACTTCCTTAGATCCGCGTGCTGAGGGCTGTTCCAGTTGCCGACGGCGAACCACTCTCAGTCGACACAAACGACAGACCAGCCCAACCGCTGAACAACCGCACCGTTTATCTTTCCTGCTGATAAACACATACATGTATAAATGTTTCAAAGAATATATTGGCCATGAAACAAACCGTGAATGCTTGTGACCACCAGTTGGAATGAATCCACACAGTCATCGACATACGATACGAAGGTTTGGTAACCCGCTGTCATGATAGGCCCAGTAGTAGATGGGGTTGCCTAGTTCGATTCCCGATTCGGTACAATATGTGAAGCCCACACTTAACCTATTATCTTATCCCTGCGTGGGGGGAGGAGATCCATCAATTTGGATCTCTTCCATAATAGATTGCCAGTTGTCCTGTAATCCGGCAACAGGGATTTGTAACGAATATATTAAGGAGAACTGACGCCAGTGAAGCCATTTAATACTGCCATAAATAATCAAACGCTGTATATAAGGACTGAATGCATTGATGTTAAAGGCTGACGACGATCTTCATTTTGTGGCATGTCATTCGATAACATTTGGTTTTTTTAGCAGTGTCAGGTTTAATACTGTTGCAAATAGAGGCGACAATGGATTGCAAGGCTGTACCCGACTAAGTGTACTTTGGTTTTGTCCCGTTGCCAGGATTACAGATGGTGCCGTTGATGCATTAGAGAATAACCTACGAAATACGGGGAATTATGGATTACCTGTGAATTGAGTGGATAAGGTTCCGATCCTTGGCGATTAGGTTATTCTATGTATGTATTACCCTTATTTCACAGTCTTTCTTTCTTTCTTTTTCTTTTTTTGGGGGGTGGGAATGGGGTGGGGGGGGGGGGGGGGGAGGATTTAAATGTAGAAGAATGTCTCGCATCTGGACACGTCAGCTAATGTTGGTGAATCGACGTCAGTAAAACTGTCTCTGACGAACTGAACAACAGATATAATGTCATCTTCATTTATTTGAAACAATGCGTTCCTATAAGGACCAGTTGCCTCCATAAGAACGAAAACAATCGCGAAACAATTTCCGTGAACTAACCTATCAGCGTGAAGCAAAATGTATGATGGTCAGTGAAAATTACTGAACATAATTTATATAATATATTACATAATTGTTTCAGCCACCAAACGCAGGGCTCTTTCTAAATAAGTCTCTGCTCTTCCTAATAAGAAAAACTAAAAAGTTCACATAACTCATAACATCTTACGAGTGAGTGACTGAGTATAGTTTTACGCCGCTGTTAGCGATATTCCAGCATTATCATGGCGGGGGACACCGGAAATTGGCTTCACACATTGTACCCATGTCGGGAATCGAACCCGGGTCTTCGGCGTGACGAGCGAACACTTTAACCACCAGGCTATCCGACCGCCCCTAGCAACTTACGAAATGTATATACGTGTTTCTCTCTTTGGTCAGTATGTGCTGCTTTGGAACATATAGAAATACATGAATGAATAAATGATATTGAAAGCTTTGCTGTTTCCATGTTCTCTCTTTCTTAATGACCGGATCTACGTCCCTTGGGCACGCCAGAAACCTATGATTGTGGGTTCGATTCCCGGTTCGCCCCGATTATGTTTCTATGTTTGTCAGCACCATACCCGTGCTCCTGGGTTTCACCGAAGTGGTAAACGTCTGAGACCAGCATCACTTCGGGCTTTTCTCTCACATTAAGCTGACACGCCGCGATATAACTGGAATAATGTTAAAAGCGGCGTTAAACCCATCTCATGATCACTTACTCGCTCACTAATGCCCGGATCAGTTTTCATTGCATTCGTGACCAACTCGTGTTATTCCGGGACAAGCCGAATAGCGACTCGTGCCCCTCTCGTGGCCATTTTTGCGACCGGGTTCCGTCTTAGCGCAAACGGGCATACCTAAAACAACATTGTCAACTCGTTGCGTAATGGTTCACGCATTTTCCCCATATATTATTTATATTTTAGATGCAATTTAAAGCACATCGGGACGTGCAGAATTATACAGTATGATTGAATACATTAAACTGTGTCTTTGGTATATTTTTAGATGCAAGACATATGTAAAATCAAAAATTATTTCTGAGGGATTATATGACGAAGAACTTGAAATCATACGCGCATTCTGATTGGTTTGTCGTATTTTCGCACATAACATTCATCGATAGGGGGACGAGTCTTCTTGCAGGTTACGGAAAGGGGCGAGTGTTGACGAATGTTTTCATTGCCTACGTACACATGGATTCTTCCTGTGCATTTTGGCAATAACCATGAAGCAAAATGAGTGTCTGGGATGGTGTAATGGTTACCAAGTTACGTCGATCATGTAAGCAGACAATGAGTTGCCTGATTATCCACAGGCTACCGCGGTATGCTGGGAATATAGCCGACAAATTCTTATTATATACATCGCAAAAATATCAAATCCTGCTTCTATTAATTACAGTGTGAACACAAGGAAACAAATAGGGACAGAAGTGTCACTTTGATTGACTAGATATCTAACATTGTCAAATGGTGCAATATAACAATCCGCTGGTAAAAGGGAAGTATATGGAATACTGTAAGGGACATTCTCGCGATCTCGCATTCTCGCGAGATTTGGCCAAAATCTCGCGTTCTCGCGATCTCGCATTCTCGTGTTTTGGGCATATTTACCTCGTTTCCAAAGGTCAAGATCGCGAGAATGCGAGATCGCGAGAATGTCCCTTACAGTATTCCATAGAAGTACCAGTTCTTTGTGGTACATTCAATATATGACATGACATTAGTTATTCAGAGCTCCAGATAACATTTTGAGCAATCGAGTTTTTACTCGAAGGTTTCTATTTGAATTGGCTTATTACATTTTTCATTGGGTGACCAATATTTTTCACTCATCTATTTATCATTCTATTGGTTTTTTTTCCCCAAAAAATGAGTGAACATTTTAAGATTTACACACAAAAATGTAGATGTATATAACGGTTCTAAATATAGAGGATCGACTCGGAAAGTAAATTAGCTCGTAATTATGTTTCGGAAATTAGCTCCTTTGTATGCATGCTGAAAAAGCTTTATTGGGTATTTACGCGTGCTGATATTTTTCATTTGATTTTTATTAATTTCATATAATTTCTGTTCTGTACGCAAGTTAATTGTAAGTAATTGGGCTTTGAATATTTGTTGTTTATGTGGGTTTTTTGTGTATTTTTTTTGGGGGGGGGGTGTGGGGTGTGGGGGGGGGGGGGGGGGGGTGGAAGGAGAGGGGGTATTTTACATAAATACGCTGCTTATCTGTAGCTCTGTTATTGGTCCTAATGTTGATTATGTTACTGACACTACCTTAGGCTACATTACATAACATTTGATCAAATAACATTGTTTGATCCCTTCTTTCAATCAGTTTGAAACAGCGACCGACACAATATCCTGTTCCTATCTGTAGAAGAAAAGAAACTTTACACATGATCATCTATTAAGGAATTCCAACCTCATAAATATTATAACGCAACCACATGCATACACGATCAACCAAACACATTTCAACTCAACATAATGTCCCACGCTTATCATGTAGGTCGTATTTGAGTAAAATCAACGCCAAAAGAATAGCACGACTCACTGCAGGACAACGTTAACGCGAGGGAGCAACTGGAAAGCCCATTTTGTAAGAACCTTTGGCTGTTCCAGAGCTACAGTTGGTAACTACATCAGTCGGGTCACACAGACAGGTCGGACTTCTGACCTACGCTCACTGGTAGAGACCGCCTCCGTAGTCTAGTGGTAGAGCGTCCGCCGGGGAGCGGAAGGTCCGAGGTTCGATACCCGGCCGCGTCATACCAAAAGACGTTAAAAGATGGTACTTGTTGTTACCCTGTCTGGCGCTCGGCATTAAGTGGCTAAAACAAGGACTGGTCGGCTCGGAGTCAGTATATTGTGTCTGCGTGGGGTATTCATGTTAAACTGCGGCATGGTATCTCAGTTGGCTAGCACTATAAATCGGCATCAGTCCGGACTAGTACAAGCAGCCACACACACACGTGCATGCACGTCGCTATATAAGTGCAATAATCTTAGACTTGACGTTAAATCCAATTTCACCTCACCTCACCTTACTGGTAGATCATGCGTCACAAGTCAACCTGATGACCCATACCTCCGAACGTGGCACTTACGTACCCGTATTTTGACGGTACGTCATCAGCGGCCATGTTGTGTTTGCTTCTGTCCATGCTGAAGATGGTCTCACGCGACTTCAGAAGCGTTTTTCATGTTAAGAACTGACTTTCAATCGACATCAGTGTTTGACTTTTCGTTATGTAAATTTCATTTTAGACACTATGTGTGACTTATCGATCTTGGCATCTCAGTTACTTGCAGTAGCTTTGTGTTGAAAAAAACTTTATTATTGATTTAGTAAACAATTGAAAAGAGAATTTTCGTTACTTTACATTTTACTAGGATTACTGATAAGGTGTTGCTTTTAGGGTCTAATGTCGTGAATACAGTTGCCCTTGGGGATTCACAAGACTGTTTGAAATAGCACTGTAAAACACCTCAATGTATTTTGAAAGAATATATCTTACGATGATAAATACTGTCCCATGTCGAAACTCCTCGAAACCCAAGCCTGTCCTGTTCATTTATACACTGGAAAACTGTAATTTAAACTCGCTGCTGCAGACCGACAAACTGGCCACGACATTTTACTAGCACTTCCTTCAGTCCCCATGTGCTGCCTCTGACAATTACTACAAACAAATTTACAACAGTCTCTACAATCACATAACAATACTTTTTGAACAACAGCGACTGAGCATTGGCAATAAACCGTATTCGACGTAATGATCGTCCGGTTCTTATAAGCGCCCACGGATACATTTGCATATATATTGGCTGGTGAACATTTCCAATTAGCACCCCTTCCAATGGATCAATGTACACAAGACTTATTTATACGCGTATAATACGCACTCGTGTGTTATATGCACCCTTTATTATGGGCAATTAATTTTTGAAAAAATCTGTCATACATCAACATTTCAGGCTGTCAGCATAAACCACGAAATGTATCTTTCAACTCTGTTTTTTTTCAACAAAATAATATTCTAATAACAGCCCCCTATTTGAATTTTAGAGCGCCCTGGGCGCTTATTACGTCGAATACGGTATGCGTTTTTCAATATGGATGTCGTGGCGAGTACATTTGAAATCTGGTCATTCTTGAACAAATTAAAATTTGATCATTGGTGCGAGCGACTTTAGCACGTGAAGTTTTAGCTTCATGCCCAATTGGAGTCACGGCACTGTGAAACTGATGATGGCAGATTGTACATAAGGGCCATGTGTCAGACCAATTAGTTTCATTTTTACTTTCCAGGCAAAGGACAAACCTAAGTCACATTATAGTATCCCTCTCGGCTGAGTGGTTTCTGAGAAGGCGTTTCACAATTTCAAATTATTTCATTTATTAAAAAGGAGCGGCGGGGTTGTCTAGCGGTTAAATTCCCCTCTTGGGTACAATGTGTGAAGTCCATTTCTGGTGTTCTCCACCGTGGTATGGCTGGAATACTGCTAAAAACGGCGTAAAACCGTTCTCAATAACTCACTCACTCATTAAAAACACTATTTTTTATTTCAACGTCATGTACAATCTGGTGCTAGAACTACTACAGTAAAGTTCCAAGCTCATCCCTTCAACCAGTTCGAAGATGACGTTGAAATCATTAAGGACAACACGACCTACAAAAAATATAAATGTAAGCTAGTGAACTAAAAATTACTGTGAAACAGATTTAATTGGGCCTAAAAGGCAACAGCACAATTATATCCATAAATGTATTTGGAATTGGAAAACGATGTTAACTCTAATTATTATGAATAACATACCTGAAAGGATGTATCATTGTCTTCGCCTTCATCTACAGGATGGTAGACAAACTGGCTTTGTATCAGTTTTTTTCATCATTAATCTGTACATAAAAGAACAATAGTTTTCCTTCCTGATAGTGGTTGATGGTCTATGGAATGCCAGCAATGAGTGTTTCGTCGCATATAAAATGTCAATTTCTATCGGACAGATTGAGGAATTATTTCTAACCTTCTTCGTGTTCTTCGTCTGCATCTTCTTCACGTTTAATACATTCTTCATCGTAGCCTTCATCTACATAATTGTAGGAGAACAGGGTTACAATTCCCCCTTGGGTGCAATATGTGAACCCCATTGCTGCTGTTCCCCGGCATAATACTGCTGAAAGTGACCTCACTCACTCACTCACTCACTCACTCACTCACTCACTCACAACCACTCACTCACTCACTCACTCACTCACTCACTCACTCGATGTAAGAATATAACATTATTGTTACCAAGATCAATATGTATTCGTGTGTATCCTCTTGATACATTGAGGGGCGGTCGGGTAGCCTGGTGGTTTAAGCGTTCACTCGTCACGCCGAAGACCCGGGTTCGATTCCCGACATGGGTACAATGGGTGAAGCCAATTTGTGGTGTCCCCCGACGAGATATTGCTGGAATATTGCTAAAAGCGGCATAAAATCATACTCACTCATTCACTCACTTGATACATATATTGAACCGCTGACTTTATATACTTTGAATATCTTTAGGGACATATTCAAGTACATGAACTGAACTGAACTTATATAATTCGGTGTCTGTGTCGTATGACCATTGTTACCAGACATTCCGTTCCTGCAAGACAAATCTGAAATGAAACATTACAATTCAGTTGAAAGAATATTACAGCTCAAATTAGAATTTGATCTTTTAAGAGCACCAATGACTGAATTATATCATACTCAACTTTAATCTCATTAGTTTGGTTGTTCAAAAGTCGATTATTTTAAAGTCAGGTTAACTAACAAACAACCGTAACATATGCATGACACGTTAATTACCAAGAGGTTAAGTACTTCTTACAGGATGAATATGTAAGTTAGGTTACCACTCTGTAAATGTCTAGCATAATGATTAGACATTGTTCAGATGAGAATCAATCTCAGTTTCCATACGTCCTTCCCTGTGTGTGGCACGGAAAGTCCGGGGTTCGATCCCCGGCCGCGTCATACCAAAATACGTTAAAAGATGGTACTTGTTGTTACCCTGTCTGGCGCTCGGCATTCAGGGGCTAAAAAAAGGACTGGTCGGCTCGGAGTCAGTATACTGTGTATGGTATGGCATGGTATCTCAGTGGGCTAGCAGTATAAGTCGGCATCAGTCCGGACTAGTAAAAGCAGCCACACACACACGTGCATGCACGTCGCTATATAAGTGCAATAATCTTGGACGCGACGTTCAACCCAATTTCACCTCACCTCACCCTGTGTGTATCAGGATTTCCTTGCTGTAGACGAGGTAAACACCATTGCTGGGATTTCGTTTCATATGTTTGATACATGGAATTACATTAAGCAGTAAAAGCACTTCATTCAAGGGACGTGACTCTACATGAATTGTTTGATAGGCATTACTTAGAAGTTGACGGATGACAAAGTAGAGATAATTTATGGATAACAACTTCTTTATTTAATGTAAAGGCGACGTTTCGGTATAGATCCTCATACCAAGCCTTCTGACAACGAAATGAGGATCCATACCGAAACACCGCCTTTACAGTACATAAAGAAGTTATTACCCATAAATTATCTCTACTTTGTAACTCTACACGTTTTCAAGATGTCTTTAATAATGTTGTGCAGTCCATGCCTAATACTGAGTACCATGGAAACAACTCATATGTCTGAAAATGCATGTAGCATTGACATATGTAGCATTTTTTTCACGTCATAATGTAGCCAGTATCGTGTACAATAGGATGGCTGAGAATAAAGACGTGAAAACGTAAAGTTAGCGCTCTTGCACTTAATTAAAAGTACGTTGTATTAGGTCTGTATTTGTCACAAGCCAAACGAATCTTAAAAGCACTAACAAGGAGGCGTGGCTTAAATAGCACGACCGGCCAGACCTGCAAGTTCTTTTGATATTACCATCAGCCGGGTACAGAATATACACGATCGTTTCATTAGTTGTTTGGAGACCAGTGTTGTATATATAATACTGGTATGGATTCCATGTATGTCAGGGGTAAGGCTAGTCGTGGCGTGTCAAGTAACCATGGTTTAACGTGAATTATATAATTTTAACATCGTATGATAATTTCCTTTTCAATTATAGGGGCGCGGGTGCCCATGGGGATGGATACTTCCTGCCTAAATGTCTTACCCCAAATCTGACATAGATGTTATGAATGAGTCCAGCATTTCACATATTGTTTCCTCAGTAAACTTCACATAGCATTTGCTTTCATTTTTAACAATTTTCCATGAACCTCTGAGACCCGTGAAGATTCCGGGGTAGAATAGGTCTTCAGCAACCCATGCTGTAAAAGGTGACTATGCTTGTCGTAAAAGACGACTAACGGGATCGGATGTCAGGCTCGCTGACTTGGTTGATGCATGTCATCGATCTCAATTGCGTGGATCGATGCTCATGATGTCAATCACTGGATTGTCTGGTCCAGACTCGATTATTTACAGACCGCCGTAATATAGCTGGAATATTGCTGAGTGCGGCGTTCAACAACAAACCAACCAACCCTGAACCTCTGTAGATATATATGGAAATGTATCTTTTGTATCAATGAATGAGGTTTCCCTTCAGTTCGTAATGTGGGATTGTCGTATACAACTTTGAAAATCAAATGTTGCAACACAATCGCATTTCGTTCTTTTCGTTCTTTATTTTTGTAACCCGTCAAGGAAATCCTTTGTGTTCTTGAGAATCCACATGGTAATAATTCCGCCTGTCTCAAACACTTTCTGTGAATACTATATGGTCCTTCCTTCATTGTATTAAGGATAATGGTTAAACCAAGTTCTCGGAGCAAACAATTAATGTAGTGATGCTTACATATAATGGTTATGTTATTTTAGGACTTGTCAGTGGGAACAATTACAAACTTTTCATGTGGGGCAGCCAGACTTTGGATGACAGCTGGCTGGGAATGGGTTTATTCCAAAGACAACATCACGCACTGACATAACCCACTCTGAAAGACATGCATAAGGTTCATCTTCTCTTTTGGCCCATTTCTTGGCATATATTTCGACAAAATCCATGATTTTAGAATTGTGATACCAACTGGTAGGAAGGCTGCTCAAGATATTTTGGTCCATACTTGAATAACTGACGAAGGTTGTCATTGGCAACAATAGGGAAGCAGTATGATGACTTATGGCAACAACAGCTGGTGGAATTTACATCACGAGCTGCCAAGTCCACGTTCTGCAACACTATCCAGAAATTGAACAAGCTGGATGAAAAGGTCTTCGAAAAGAAAATGAAATTGTTGGTTGTTCCTGAAACGTATAATATTGAGGCACATTTTGGGAAACTTATTTTTGCCTGAGAATGTTACTTAAATCTAAGGCATCAATTGGCTTGTTGCAAATTCAAGATCATGCTGTCTGATTTAGTGGGGTCTGTTTCTGGTTTTGCCAAACGTTTCAAAGCGATATCTAAAGAACTAAGAACTAAACTCTCTAGTCGATACTGTGGGCTCTTACAGTTTGTTGACCCACAACCCACCAGCAAAAGTTGCTTCAATCTCATAACATATTCTATTCCCTTCTAAAATATATTCTCTCAAACAGTCTTAGTGTGGCTTAACATACGTGATCCAAGCATATTATTTGAAGGAAATGTTATCATGGTTCATGCATTAATATGTACACATATAAATTGATTTACTTTGGAAAGCTTTTCACGTCCCAGCGTTATGGGTTTTCGGACGTTAAAGACGCTACTCACAAGAACAACTGTAATTCCTCTCACTCACTTTCATCTGAGTATTTACAATGTCTGCGTGACGCCACATCCCTCGTTTTAGCGCGAGTAATCGGGATAAACATGGGCGTCCGAAAACGTATTGTGTCCGAAAACTATGATTCGATAACTAGAATTAGACATCAAAGTGAGTTACTTTTCTCTGTAAGAGTGAGTGAGTGAGTGAGTGAGTATGGTTTTACGCCGCATTTAGCAATATTCCAGCAATATTACGGCGGGGGACACCAGAAATGGGCTTCACACATTGTACCCATGTCGGGAATCTAACCCGGGTCTTCGGCGTGACGAGC
This sequence comes from Haliotis cracherodii, assembly GCF_022045235.1. Taxonomy (NCBI): domain Eukaryota; kingdom Metazoa; phylum Mollusca; class Gastropoda; order Lepetellida; family Haliotidae; genus Haliotis; species Haliotis cracherodii. The sequence continues at coordinate 18,489,180 of NW_027266272.1, forward strand.
GAACGCTTTAACCACCAGGCTACCTGACCGCCCCATCACTGTAAGAATACTTGTATGCACTCACGTGGATAATATATCAATGTTCTACTTTGAGTACCTTACAAAATAATACATCAACATATTACATTCATAGATATATTAATTTTCTTGAAGATTGAGATGAGAGTCTACAATGGCTTGAGTCATTAAACTAATGATTCATTAATTTAGTAACACCTGTCATCTACCCATCTCAGTCCGATTTTTTTTACAACGGTGGCCAACGGCGCCCAGCGCTCATGACCAAAGGCAACGCACTAGGGCTGGGACGAGTCCAAATTTACAACCCGGGTACCCACCCCTCAATTACCCGACCCTACCCACTGTAGGTCTCAAGAGATACAAAATGTTTGAGTGGGAATTTTTTTTACCACAGCACTTGCAAAACGTATTTAGATACATGTATTAAACAATCTGACCATGCACACACAGAAGTTGACTAAAGTTATATCTTTATTCAACCATATGAAAAGTCAGAAGGAATGGGTGCATAGTGAGAGAGAAATGCGAACATTAGTGACTTGTAGTGTAACCATAGAGTTCCAGATAATATTTGTCATAAAACAATATATCACGCGACTAACCATGGGTCCGGGTAGTCCTGTGGGAACCCGGGTCCTACTCAGTACCCTCCCGACCCGGGTACCCGAGTTACCCGTCCCGGCCCTACAACGCACAACATATTAGGAGCATAAGTTGCAATAAATTATTTCCATCTTAAACCGATCTTCCCATATTTTTAATTACAAAGATGACTGAAAATGATGACACACATGTATACAATTTAACTGTCAAGGAAATAATATGATGAGGTTTAGATTTTTCTCTTTACATCATAAGTACCTCGCATTAGGCTAATGCCTACGCTTGAGACTTCCTGCACACAACTGCATATGTAAGATGCTGATTCAGATTCTTACTTCTTACCTGTATGACTGCCAACATCGCCCAGCACTCATGGTTGGTTGGTTGGTTTGTTGTTAAACACCGCACTCAGCAATATTCCCGCTATATGACGGCGGTCTGTAAATAATCGAGTCTGGACCAGACAATCCAGTGATTAATATCATGACCATCCATCCACGCAATTGGGATCGATGACATGCATCAACCAAGTCAGCGAGCCTGACCACCCGATCCCGTTAGTCGCCTCTTACGACAAGCAAAGTCGCCTATTACGGCAAGCATGGGTAGCTGAGACCTATTCTACCCCGCAATCTTCACGGGTCTCCCAGCACTCGTGACCATATGCAGCACTCATGACCATTTGCAACGCAGAGGGTCATAGGATGGTGAGTATGAACAGGAGGTTTCAAAATTGGTCACCAAGAACTTTATGGATATCTAGTGCAAAGAGGTTACAATTATTTTCAGCTAAAACCGAACTTCCCAACACATATCTTTGAATTCAAAGATGACTGAAAATGACGACATACAAACTATATATAATGTGACTGTCAAGGATGTAATATGATGAGGTTACATTCGTTCTGTTTACGTTAGTACCTAGCATTAGGCTAATGCCAACGCTAGTCGAGACTTCCTGCCCTTGCAGTATCATGAATCAAGTGTAGCCGAAACCTGTCAAACTTTGGGTATTCCAGTTCGGAATACCGTACCCTTTATAAGTATAAGTTGATTCCTCACCAACCCTACGGAGAACAGTGTGGCGTATGTATTCAGTATCGATCACAATTGTGTTAGTGAGAATCCATTAAACATGTGTATTTGCAACAAAGGATCAATTGAAACATTAGTGATTGAGTCAGTGAGTCATTGAGTATGGTTTTACGCCGCTTTAGCATTATTCCAGCAATATCACGGCGGGGGACACCAGAAATGGGCTTCACACATTGTACCCATGTCGGGAATCGAACCCGGGTCTTCGGCGTGACGAGCGGACGCTTTAACCACTAGACTACTCGACCACCCCAATTGAAACATTAAAGTTACTCACTTTGTAATCGATGCAGGGACAAATTTAAATAAAAGAAACAAAAGTCTTTTCTTTATCATGAGAAATATCCGGATCATCGAGCCCAATGTTCAATTCCTACTATAACATGAGCATGTTTTTATTAATCACAATCAAAATAGTGATGATACCAGGAGTTCGCAGAAAATGAGCGTATCCTGACCATGAAAAAAGGAACATTTGGTACAAGACCAAAAAAATGGAAATTGCATCGGACATTTTTTGCATTGCATTTTTTTTGTCGCTAGGGAATCTCAAACTGTTTTTTCCCAATAGTCACAACTTTTCATTATGTCTCTGGTCAGCCTGGGACAAGTTGTTTAAATCAATTTTTCTATGTTGTTATAGAAAGGTCCGCTATTGTTCGACCTAATGGTTTTGTCGTTTAAGACCTAGAGTCCACATTACTCAATATTAGGCATGCAATGCACAGCAGTATTAAAAACACGTTGCATCTTCAGAACGTGTAGAGTTACGTCCCTTTAATTGAGCGGTATATTAACTGTTTACTGTAATGCTAGATGCTATGCATATGCCACGAAATCCCAGTAATCGTGTTCACCTCGTCTACAGAAAGGCAGTCCCTACACACACATGGCAGGACCTACGGAAATTGGGAATTACTAGATAGATTCTGATCTGAACAATGTCTTCATCATTGTGTTAGAGTGAGTGAGTGAGTGAGTTGGGTTTAACGCCGCTTTTAACAGTATTCCAGTTATATCACGGCGTGTCAGCTTTATGTGGGAGGAAAGCCCGAAGTGATGCAGGTCTCAGACGTTTACCACTTAGGTGAAACCCACGAGCACGGGTATGGTGCTGACAAACCTAGAAACATAATCGGGGCGAACCGGTATTCGAACCCACAATCATAGGTTTCTGGCGTGCCCAAGGGACGCAACTCTGCACAGCGAATCGCGGCGCCTTAGACGACTGGGCCACCTGTGCCCCCCATTGTGTTAGATTTTGTACAGCGTTACATCATGGTTACGTACTGGTATTCATCCTGCAAGAAATACTTTAACCCAGCTAATGTGAATAACGTATGATTATTCAGCCATTGGTGCTAAGAGTGAGTGAGTGAGTGAGTGAGGGATTGAGTGGGTGGGTGTGTGGGTGTGTGGGGGGAGGGAAGGAGGGTGGTTGAGTGAGTGGTTGAGTGAGTGAGTGAGTGAGTGAGTGAGTGAGTGAGTAAGTGAAGTCACTTTTACCAATATCATGCTGGAGAACACCATTATTGGGGTTTGCACATTGTACACAACTGGAGCAGAAAACCCGGAGTTTTGGCGCGACGAACCAACGCCTCATCTACTAGGCCACCCCGCGTCAGACGACGTTTTCAGTATCATTTTCTTTCTTTTTGAGGAAAATAATATCACCATAATATATACATGTAACCATTGTGTTGTTAAATGGCAGTGTAATTTATTGTTAAACAATGATTGTAACTGAATTACATTGTTTCTAACAATGGTTAGTTGTCAGGAATGGAGTACTATTTAATTTAAGCAGTGTTGAGGAATGCCTATCAAAGAAGTAGTGTTGAGGAAGTTGAGATGTTCGATTTACCGAATTTAAGCTTTATGACAAGAGGGATGACTTCAACTTTCCAATGGTAAACTTTCCCTTACTATTGATGTACAATCAAGCATGCTCTTTCTAGCAATATTTCAAAGAACGTAGTACAACATTCAAGGTTATAGTAAAGCTTTCAAAATGTTTGGTGGTAGACATGTGGAGGACATTAACAACTTTCACGCATCAGAGACAAGAATGATGTCCGATGCAATTCTCTATTTTTATTCCCGTGGTTTTTTTTCAGGTGAACAATTGACTTGCTTTTGTATGTGTTGTGAATCGTACAAACGACTCGTTTGGTAGAGATTAATTATGAATATGGAAAGGGTTTTTTCACTTCGGAGAATGTGCAGACTTCCAAACACTGCAGCCTACTGGATTACACAGAATGTCAGGAGGGCTGTATTCCTGGTAGCAAACCTGGGTACTCTCCCAATGCTAGTCAACAGATTGGGAGGTAGCAAACCTAAGGCACCGAGAACAATGGGGAGTAGAACAACTTGGTTCTTTCGATGCAAGTGTGAAATTTCGAAAGCGAGGTCCACATATTTGCCATGTTTTCCCTCAATCTTGTCAATCACATTAGTGTCAAAAGGGACAGAAAATTCCATGATATAAAGGATTTCATTGGATTTATCAGAAAGCACAAGATCAGGTTTGTTGGCCTGGATACGTCTGGGGCTGTAAATGGGCCTATTCCATATAATTTTGTATTTATCATTTTCCATGAAGCCCTCTACATATTCCGGGTCGTTCCATGGATGGACCTCTGTGTCAAAACCACAAGCATGGCGAAGACGGTAATAAAATGATCGAGCCACTCCATCATGTCGCTTAAGATACTGTGTTTGTACCAAAGCTGGGCATCCACTGGCAATGTGTTGGACAGTCTCATTAAATTCAATCTACATTTCATATTCACATTTAGATGCAAAATCACACATTGACGGTTTCGAGTGGGAAGTGACTGGTCCTGAGCAGCAAACAGAAAGCCTTCTGTTTCACTTTTCAGGCCAGACGACTTCATCCAAGCGAATGATTCTGCAGGATTGCTGATCTTCTCAACACACTTCACATAAACTCGATGCAGTGGTCGTTCAGATAGCCTCTCCTTGAAAAAAACTGTGTCTGGGCCTCGATTTTGCACTTCGCTTGGTTGACACTCCGTACCGTCCAGCATTACAGAACCATCAACAAAATCAACACCGACATTGAGATTATGTCCCACATCCTTGGTTCGTTTTAGAAAAGTGTTGAATGCTTTGTTTTCATCATGAGTCTTGACATGCTTCACAAGAGGTGAGGGGAAATTGGGTTTAACGTCGCGTCTAAGATTATTGCACTTATATAGCGACGTGCATGCACGTGTGTGTGTGTGTGGCTGCTTGTACTAGTCCGGACTGATGCCGATTTATAGTGCTAGCCCACTGACATACCATGCCGCAGTTTAACATGAATACCCCACTCAGACACAGTATACTGACTCCGAGCCGACCAGTCCTTGTTTTAGCCCCTTAATGCCGAGCGCCAGACAAGGTAACAACAAGTACCATCTTTTAACGTCTTTTGGTATGAGCAATTGAGGGAAGAGCGCGGGTGGTGGGATCTATTGTCTGACATGATTATTCGTGTGAGGGTGTCAATGCCCTGAAATTCTTCTTCTTCTTCTTCTTCTTCTTCTTATTATTATTATTATTATTATTGAAAGTGTTCTGTCGTTTTTATTTACATCGCTTTAACAATATTCAAACCCAACTACGACTGGGAAACCATTCGACCTCACAAGTCGCACCAGTGTGTGATAAGCCAACACGAGAAGCACAGGGTATATCAAACGGTATTTAAGGCATCTCCTGACATTGATTACTTAAACATCATTTTGCAATTGTATTTTAAGTTTCATAAACAAATTGGGTTTTGTTTATTTGTCGCCAATGAACGCCACTATATCAAATTAAAAAGGACAGGTACCGGTTGGCATGCACCAAATAACCAATTATTTTTAAAGTATTTTCGGTGCAGTAAATATATCGGCCACACGGTACTTTTTGATGCTCTGTCATCATATTTGAACATATAAACTGATATCAAGCCAGCTATCTGTGCATAATTTCATTTTCCTGAAGTGATATTCAGCTTGATAAGAGCGATGAATTTAAGTGTGAGTGAGCATCAATTCACATTGTCGATGTTGACACATTGTATGTGTTATGATCAGAATTTAATTTTTTTAGTAATGAAATTTAAGTTTTATTAGTATCGTAATATGTTATCTTATCAACATAATCGTAAATAATAATGTCGTCTTTACGACCCACCTGCTGTAAGAATGGTATACATGTCCTGAACACTACTGTATATATATAGTTGCCAGCATCCACCAATTCCATCAGACAAGGCACCGACGACTAAAGATGCTGCTTCAGATTCTTCTTTTAGTGTTGGCAACTAGCAGCTATGGGGCTGCCAATAGTGCCCTACGTTATGACCATGTGCAACAAACAAGATCTGAGGACGGTGAGTTACATTCATTGATAATATCCAGGGAAGGTGCTCACGTACAATTACGTTGATAGCAAATACAAGGGTTACAGTTATGTCTAGATAAAACCGAATTTCATAAAGCATTAGGCCTTTTCAAATGGACTTAGAATAATGACAATCTGACTGCCATTCCACAGTTTTCTTAAACGAACCAAGTATGTGGGACATAATATCATTGTCAATATGATTTTGTTGATGGTTCTGTACTTCTGGGCAGTACAATAATGAGTGTCAAACAACGAAGTGCCATATCAGATCGGCAAAGACTCTGTTTTTCAAGGAGAGGCTTTCTGAACAACCATTACCATTGAAAAGATCAGCAACATGATGGTGTGGCTCGATCATTTTTTTTACCGTCTTCCCCATATTTATGGTTTTGACACAGGCCCACCATGTTACGACCAAAATATGTAGCGGGCATCATGTAAAATGATAAATATCAAATTCTGTGGCATAGGTCCGTATGCAGTCTGAGACCTGTCCAAGCCAAAAAAAAAACCGATCTTGCCCTTTTTGATAAATCAAATGAAATCATTTGTCATTAAATTTTCTGTCCCTTTTGACACTAATGTGATTGACAACATTGCGGAAAAACATGGCAAATATGCGCCCTCGCTTTCGAAATATCATGCTTGCATCCCAAGTACCAGCATGTCCGACTCCCCATTGTTGTCGGTGCCTTGGGTTTGGTACTTCCCAATCTGTTGACTGATATTGGTAGAGTTTGCTGCCAGGAATAGTCCTTTTGACAATCTGGGTAATGCAGGAGACTGCAGTGTGAGGGATTTTACACATTCTCCGAAAAGTTCTGGGTGGGTCTCACTGGGCAGGGCGTCCTGGGAGTCTCAATCATAATGCAACAATTACTACAATTACTACTCCCTTGTTGTCATCCATGTTTCATGGTGTAACGTTAGGCTGGTGTATTTGTCGTCATTCACTTTATGTTCAGTTAATTAATATATTACAGGAATAATAAGGAGTAGCACCACTCAAATTACCTGACACAGGTTCACATTTGGGATAACTTGTCTCTTAGGGAATTATTCAATCTTAGATTTTCTTATAAATCCAGGTCTGAAGTTACAAAAAAGACATCCATCAAAGGACTAACCAAAAATACGTTGATTGATTAAAAACTGTTATATTTCACAGTGGATTTGTCAAAAGTAAACCTTTATATGTATAGGTTTACTAAAGCAGTCGGAATACACCCATATATTTGCGAAATTACATAACGTTGGTCAGTTGTAATTACAACATTTTGTTTTCATTCATTTGCTGTAGCATTGAACAGAATCATTCTTGTTCCTCAACGTTGTCATTAGGAAGTTCTTTGACATGAGACAGACAACACTAAGTCGTTGTTTTCACGAGCCCCTACGTTTGTAGGCATGTATATGTTACAGACAATGTGCAAAAATCAATTCATTTATGTAGACAATTTATAAAATGTCTAAATTATACAAATTGACTGCAAAATCTGTCCATCTATTTAACAGATTTACAAAAAATTATTAAGAAGTTCAAAATGGCTTTAAAACACCACAAAAGACTAATTATGCTGGGTATAAAGGGGAAAAGACAAAGGCAACAACGAGTCCCTGGAATTGGACCCGTGAAGATCCGGGATAGAATAGGTCTTCAGCAACCCATGCTCGCTGTAAAAGGCGACTATGCTTGTCGTAAAAGACGACTAACGGGATCGGGTGGTCGCTGACTTGGTTGATGCATGTCATCGATCCCAATTGCGTGGATGGATGCTCATGATATTAATCACTGGATTGTCTGGTCCAGACTCGATTATTTACAGACCGCTGGAATATTGCTGAGTGCGGCGTTAAACAACAAACCAACAAACAAACCAACCCTGTGAATTGTCAGAGATCAGTGCACCTTTAAGCCAATATCTTTATTCTTAAGGCCCCTTAATTTGCAAGTGAACCATTAAGTACCTTATAAGTTGGCGATTCATTCCGTTTTGTGAACCATTCATTCCGTTAGGAATAAGCTGATCATTTTTTGTTCTTAAAGCATATTCATTCTGAAAAAATATAGCGACATGATCCCTGTCCATAATGATGAGAAATCACTGCTAAAAGCAAAGTCCATTGTACCACTCCGACTATTTCTTATGCATGTGTATAGGAACCACAATACCATAATGTCGAAAAGGTGAACATACCCCACCCCACTAGTGGTACCCATCACAAACATATGCAAAGCAAGGCAAGTGTTCACCTAAAACAAGGGAACATATAGTATAAGTCAAAAAGGGAACCGCATTGGACATCATAATGGTTATTGGTGTGTCGCATAAGGACATGTCATCCACATAAACATAAACAGTTTTAAAAACTTTACAAAGGGCTTGAATGTTTCAACCTTAAAGCAAATAATTGAGCAATAGTATTATGATGATTTTTTTTTAATCTTTGTAGACGATAATGTAGCTCAACATTTGTGAAATGTAGGCACCAAAAGATTATCCCTCTTGTCATTCAGCCTTGTGGTAAATTTGTTGTCACTCTGAATCTCCGAATCGCTAAAATCTAACTTTTATTACCAGATCAGGGGGATAAATCAGTGGAGGGGAAGAGGCTATTTGACTGTTATTGGACGTTAATTGTTATTGTTAATTTCCTTGGTTTGATTTTGAAATTCCTATTCATATGCATAAAGGAACAGATCAACAAGAAGGGGAACACAGTTAGTGCCCATTGGAATGGTTACTTCTCATCCATTTCCTTTCCCGAGGTTACACACTGATTTCATTTATGAGGATGTCCAGCAGTTTCATAAATTGTTTTCTCAGGAAACATCAGATGACAATTGCTTGTGTTTTGAACAAATTGTCCTCAACCTTTGACGACAGGGACGTGAGGTTTTCCTTAACCTTCTCGCGTTCGAAAGTGTTTTACATTGTGGAAACATCAACTATTTTGAAAGAATTGATTGAAGTTGGTTCTCTTCTGAGATTGCAAGATTTCAAGCAAATCATTTGAGGTTTGAGCATCCCCACGCTATAAGTTCTAATTGTCTCAAATACTTTCCATGAATGCAAAAAATCTCCTTCTTTGATTATGTTAAGAATTGAGGTAAACCTTTGGAACTTACGACATATTAAATCTTTTGTTCTGTTTGTTTAGTCATGCATTGTGTAATCTGAATCCATGGGAAATTCGAATGACTTTTGTGAGCCAGGAGAATAATATTATCACCACTATTTTTTCCTTTTGCCTAAAATGTATCAGCACATAATCGATTATTATGGCGTTGACGTTTTGTACTAGTATCTCCCATGCTATGATTTCAGTTGAATTATAACTGTTTTGTTTCAGATGGTGAGGTAGACCGAGATATCAAAATGCTTGGTAAGAATTACTTTGTATTTGCATGCCATTGGATAATATGCACTCTGTAATCAGTGGTTTATCATGACCTGGACAGAAATCATTATGGAAAAGACGAATAATATTATGGTATTAAGGTCAATATGCATAGCACGCACTTGATGTTAGCGACCCAACGACAATGCCAGAAGGATACATACACATATACTCTAGAAACTTATTGATTTGCTAAATAACACCAAAACATGGAAGTGCAAACAGTGTCTGAAAAGGCTGCTTCTTTTCTTGCTTTTAGAAATAGTGTTTCAGAACGCAGTTTCTTTAGACTTCCATAAACGTTTGTTATGATAATTTTTTCCTTGATACAGCACTGTTTGTTTGGGATGTATTAAGATGGCCAATTTTCAAACACTCATAGATGAAGACAAAGATGTGGGAGAAAGGATAGATATTGTCGCGATATGGCACTGTTGGTGTGCAGACATATCAAAGGCCGGTCCTGTTGTTTGATTTAAACGTATGATGCAACTTCTTCAGATTTGCAATATGTTTTCCGTATCATTGTTTTAGAAGAAGAAGACGAAGATGGGGAAGACGAAGAAGATGAAGAAGAAGAAGTAGACGAAGACGAAAAAGGTTGATATTACTAACGCATACTTCCATGTAGTTATTTATTGTTTCCTTACAGAATCTGAGGGGCGGTCGGGTAGCCTCGTGGTTAAAGCGTTCGCTCGTCACGCCGAAGACCCGGGTTCGATTCCCGACATGGGTACAATGTGTGAAGCCCATTTATTTTATTTAGCCCGTGATATTGCTGGAATATTGCTAAAAGCGGCGTAAAACCAAACTCACTCACTCACTCACTACAGAATCTGAATTTCTGTCATTCCAAAGAAACTCCAACTGGTGGAAAAAAGGATACTTTTATCTTTCATATGAAACTGTATTCTTGCAGATATTAGTCTTGTCAGTAATCTTCCTCATGTAAAGCTAAATGGATTTCTTAGTATTTATTACTCACTTTTCCCAAAATTGTTTTAAACAAAGATAAAGACGAAGACGGTTATAAATCCTCCAAATTTACAATTGTTTTCCTTCATCATAATCATTTCAAACATTCAACTGCAAGAAGACAGGATATGTGTATATATTCATTTATACTCTGTAGTTAGAGAAGCCAGTTATGTACTGTCATTTAGACACATGATGTTATAAATGCAATGTCTTCAAATTTTTCTCATTAAAGTTCTAAAAGAAGAAGAAGATGAAGACGAAGAACGACGAAAACGTGAGGAAGACGAAGATGATGAGGAAGATGAAGAAGATGAAGAAGGTTAATACAACCACACACTTCAAGACACTTATTTTTTGCTTTCCTTTGCAATCAGAATTGTGTGGCATTGTTCACAAATTTCTAACTTTTCAAGGAAGAATGTAATATTATGCTATCCTGATATGACACAACAGTATTGTAAATATAACGAAGGCCAGTTCTGTTCCTTGATTTAAACACATGCTCTTATATATGGATGCAACTTTTTCAAATTTGAAATGCATGCTCCTTGTCAATGTTCCAGATGAAGATGAAGATCGCAGAAAACGTGAAGAAGACGAAGATGAGGAAGATGAAGAAGATGAAGAAGGTTAATACAGCCACACACTTCCAGACACTTATTTATTGCTTTCCTTTGCAATCAGAATTTTGTGGCATTGTTCACAAATTTCTAACTTTTCAAGGAAGAATGTAATATTATGCTATCCTGATATGACACAACAGTATTGTAAATATAACGAAGGCCAGTTCTGTTCCTTGATTTAAACACATGCTCTTATATATGGATGCAACTTTTTCAAACTTGAAATGCATGCTCCTTGTCAATGTTCCAGATGAAGATGAAGATCGCAGAAAACGTGAAGAAGACGAAGATGAGGAAGACGAAGAAGATGAGGAAGACGAAGAAGATGAGGAAGATGAAGAAGATGAAGAAGGTTAATACAGCCACACACTTCCAGACACTTATTTATTGCTTTCCTTTGCAATCAGAATTGTGTGGCATTGTTCACAAATTTCTAACTTTTCAAGGAAGAATGTAATATTATGCCATCCTGATATGATACAACAGTATTGTAAATGTAACGAAGGCCAGTTCTGTTCCTTGATTTAAACACATGCTCTTATATATGGATGCAACTTTTTCAAATTTGAAATACATGCTCCTTGTCAATGTTCCAGATGAAGATGAAGATCGCAGAAAACGTGAAGAAGACGAAGATGAGGAAGACGAAGAAGATGAGGAAGACGAAGAAGATGAGGAAGATGAAGAAGATGAAGAAGGTTAATACAGCCACACACTTCCAGACACTTTTTTATTACTTTCCTTTGCAATCAGAATTTTGTGGCATTGTTCACAAATTTCTAACCTTTCAAGGAAGAATGTAAAATTATGCCATCCTGATATGACACAACAGTATTGTAAATATAACGAAGGCCAGTTCTGTTCCTTGATTTAAACACATGCTCTTATATATGGATGCAACTTTTTCAAATTTGAAATACATGCTCCTTGTCAATGTTCCAGATGAAGATGAAGATCGCAGAAAACGTGAAGAAGACGAAGATGAGGAAGACGAAGAAGATGAGGAAGACGAAGAAGATGAGGAAGATGAAGAAGATGAAGAAGGTTAATACAGCCACACACTTCCAGACACTTATTTATTGCTTTCCTTTGCAATCAGAATTTTGTGGCATTGTTCACAAATTTCTAACTTTTCAAGGAAGAATGTAATATTATGCCATCCTGATATGACACAACAGTATTGTAAATATAACGAAGGCCAGTTCTGTTCCTTGATTTAAACACATGCTCTTATATATGGATGCAACTTTTTCAAATTTGAAATACATGCTCCTTGTCAATGTTCCAGATGAAGATGAAGATCGCAGAAAACGTGAAGAAGACGAAGATGAGGAAGACGAAGAAGATGAGGAAGACGAAGAAGATGAGGAAGATGAAGAAGATGAAGAAGGTTAATACAGCCACACACTTCCAGACACTTTTTTATTGCTTTCCTTTGCAATCAGAATTGTGTGGCATTGTTCACAAATTTCTAACCTTTCAAGGAAGAATGTAAAATTATGTCATCCTGATATGACACAACAGTATTGTAAATATAACGAAGGCCAGTTCTGTTCCTTGATTTAAACACATGCTCTTATATATTGATGCAACTTTTTCAAATTTGAAATACATGCTCCTTGTCAATGTTCCAGATGAAGATGAAGATCGCAGAAAACGTGAAGAAGACGAAGATGAGGAAGACGAAGAAGATGAGGAAGACGAAGAAGATGAGGAAGATGAAGAAGATGAAGAAGGTTAATACAGCCACACACTTCCAGACACTTATTTATTGCTTTCCTTTGCAATCAGAATTTTGTGGCATTGTTCACAAATTTCTAACTTTTCAAGGAAGAATGTAATATTATGCCATCCTGATATGACACAACAGTATTGTAAATATAACGAAGGCCAGTTCTGTTCCTTGATTTAAACACATGCTCTTATATATGGATGCAACTTTTTCAAATTTGAAATACATGCTCCTTGTCAATGTTCCAGATGAAGATGAAGATCGCAGAAAACGTGAAGAAGACGAAGATGAGGAAGACGAAGAAGATGAGGAAGACGAAGAAGATGAGGAAGATGAAGAAGATGAAGAAGGTTAATACAGCCACACACTTCCAGACACTTTTTTATTACTTTCCTTTGCAATCAGAATTGTGTGGCATTGTTCACAAATTTCTAACTTTTCAAGGAAGAATGTAAAATTATGCCATCCTGATATGACACAACAGTATTGTAAATATAACGAAGGCCAGTTCTGTTCCTTGATTTAAACACATGCTCTTATATATGGATGCAACTTTTTCAAATTTGAAATACATGCTCCTTGTCAATGTTCCAGATGAAGATGAAGATCGCAGAAAACGTGAAGAAGACGAAGATGAGGAAGACGAAGAAGATGAGGAAGACGAAGAAGATGAGGAAGATGAAGAAGATGAAGAAGGTTAATACAGCCACACACTTCCAGACACTTATTTATTACTTTCCTTTGCAATCAGAATTTTGTGGCATTGTTCACAAATTTCTAACCTTTCAAGGAAGAATGTAAAATTATGCCATCCTGATATGACACAACAGTATTGTAAATATAACGAAGGCCAGTTCTGTTCCTTGATTTAAACACATGCTCTTATATATGGATGCAACTTTTTCAAATTTGAAATACATGCTCCTTGTCAATGTTCCAGATGAAGATGAAGATCGCAGAAAACGTGAAGAAGACGAAGATGAGGAAGACGAAGAAGATGAGGAAGACGAAGAAGATGAGGAAGATGAAGAAGATGAAGAAGGTTAATACAGCCACACACTTCCAGACACTTATTTATTGCTTTCCTTTGCAATCAGAATTTTGTGGCATTGTTCACAAATTTCTAACTTTTCAAGGAAGAATGTAATATTATGCCATCCTGATATGACACAACAGTATTGTAAATATAACGAAGGCCAGTTCTGTTCCTTGATTTAAACACATGCTCTTATATATGGATGCAACTTTTTCAAATTTGAAATACATGCTCCTTGTCAATGTTCCAGATGAAGATGAAGATCGCAGAAAACGTGAAGAAGACGAAGATGAGGAAGACGAAGAAGATGAGGAAGACGAAGAAGATGAGGAAGATGAAGAAGATGAAGAAGGTTAATACAGCCACACACTTCCAGACACTTATTTATTGCTTTCCTTTGCAATCAGAATTTTGTGGCATTGTTCACAAATTTCTAACTTTTCAAGGAAGAATGTAATATTATGCCATCCTGATATGACACAACAGTATTGTAAATATAACGAAGGCCAGTTCTGTTCCTTGATTTAAACACATGCTCTTATATATGGATGCAACTTTTTCAAATTTGAAATACATGCTCCTTGTCAATGTTCCAGATGAAGATGAAGATCGCAGAAAACGTGAAGAAGACGAAGATGAGGAAGACGAAGGAGATGAGGAAGATGAAGAAGATGAAGAAGGTTAATACAGCCACACACTTCCAGACACTTTTTTATTACTTTCCTTTGCAATCAGAATTTTGTGGCATTGTTCACAAATTTCTAACCTTTCAAGGAAGAATGTAAAATTATGCCATCCTGATATGACACAACAGTATTGTAAATATAACGAAGGCCAGTTCTGTTCCTTGATTTAAACACATGCTCTTATATATGGATGCAACTTTTTCAAATTTGAAATACATGCTCCTTGTCAATGTTCCAGATGAAGATGAAGATCGCAGAAAACGTGAAGAAGACGAAGATGAGGAAGACGAAGAAGATGAGGAAGACGAAGAAGATGAGGAAGATGAAGAAGATGAAGAAGGTTAATACAGCCACACACTTCCAGACACTTATTTATTGCTTTCCTTTGCAATCAGAATTTTGTGGCATTGTTCACAAATTTCTAACTTTTCAAGGAAGAATGTAATATTATGCCATCCTGATATGACACAACAGTATTGTAAATATAACGAAGGCCAGTTCTGTTCCTTGATTTAAACACATGCTCTTATATATGGATGCAACTTTTTCAAATTTGAAATACATGCTCCTTGTCAATGTTCCAGATGAAGATGAAGATCGCAGAAAACGTGAAGAAGACGAAGATGAGGAAGACGAAGAAGATGAGGAAGACGAAGAAGATGAGGAAGATGAAGAAGATGAAGAAGGTTAATACAGCCACACACTTCCAGACACTTTTTTATTACTTTCCTTTGCAATCAGAATTGTGTGGCATTGTTCACAAATTTCTAACTTTTCAAGGAAGAATGTAAAATTATGCCATCCTGATATGACACAACAGTATTGTAAATATAACGAAGGCCAGTTCTGTTCCTTGATTTAAACACATGCTCTTATATATGGATGCAACTTTTTCAAATTTGAAATACATGCTCCTTGTCAATGTTCCAGATGAAGATGAAGATCGCAGAAAACGTGAAGAAGACGAAGATGAGGAAGACGAAGAAGATGAGGAAGACGAAGAAGATGAGGAAGATGAAGAAGATGAAGAAGGTTAATACAGCCACACACTTCCAGACACTTATTTATTGCTTTCCTTTGCAATCAGAATTTTGTGGCATTGTTCACAAATTTCTAACCTTTCAAGGAAGAATGTAAAATTATGTCATCCTGATATGACACAACAGTATTGTAAATATAACGAAGGCCAGTTCTGTTCCTTGATTTAAACACATGCTCTTATATATGGATGCAACTTTTTCAAATTTGAAATACATGCTCCTTGTCAATGTTCCAGATGAAGATGAAGATCGCAGAAAACGTGAAGAAGACGAAGATGAGGAAGACGAAGAAGATGAGGAAGACGAAGAAGATGAGGAAGATGAAGAAGATGAAGAAGGTTAATACAGCCACACACTTCCAGACACTTATTTATTGCTTTCCTTTGCAATCAGAATTTTGTGGCATTGTTCACAAATTTCTAACTTTTCAAGGAAGAATGTAATATTATGCCATCCTGATATGACACAACAGTATTGTAAATATAACGAAGGCCAGTTCTGTTCCTTGATTTAAACACATGCTCTTATATATGGATGCAACTTTTTCAAATTTGAAATACATGCTCCTTGTCAATGTTCCAGATGAAGATGAAGATCGCAGAAAACGTGAAGAAGACGAAGATGAGGAAGACGAAGAAGATGAGGAAGACGAAGAAGATGAGGAAGATGAAGAAGATGAAGAAGGTTAATACAGCCACACACTTCCAGACACTTATTTATTGCTTTCCTTTGCAATCAGAATTTTGTGGCATTGTTCACAAATTTCTAACTTTTCAAGGAAGAATGTAATATTATGCCATCCTGATATGACACAACAGTATTGTAAATATAACGAAGGCCAGTTCTGTTCCTTGATTTAAACACATGCTCTTATATATGGATGCAACTTTTTCAAATTTGAAATACATGCTCCTTGTCAATGTTCCAGATGAAGATGAAGATCGCAGAAAACGTGAAGAAGACGAAGATGAGGAAGACGAAGAAGATGAGGAAGACGAAGAAGATGAGGAAGATGAAGAAGATGAAGAAGGTTAATACAGCCACACACTTCCAGACACTTTTTTATTACTTTCCTTTGCAATCAGAATTTTGTGGCATTGTTCACAAATTTCTAACCTTTCAAGGAAGAATGTAAAATTATGCCATCCTGATATGACACAACAGTATTGTAAATATAACGAAGGCCAGTTCTGTTCCTTGATTTAAACACATGCTCTTATATATGGATGCAACTTTTTCAAATTTGAAATACATGCTCCTTGTCAATGTTCCAGATGAAGATGAAGATCGCAGAAAACGTGAAGAAGACGAAGATGAGGAAGACGAAGAAGATGAGGAAGACGAAGAAGATGAGGAAGATGAAGAAGATGAAGAAGGTTAATACAGCCACACACTTCCAGACACTTATTTATTGCTTTCCTTTGCAATCAGAATTGTGTGGCATTGTTCACAAATTTCTAACCTTTCAAGGAAGAATGTAATATTATGCCATCCTGATATGACACAACAGTATTGTAAATATAACGAAGGCCAGTTCTGTTCCTTGATTTAAACACATGCTCTTATATATGGATGCAACTTTTTCAAATTTGAAATACATGCTCCTTGTCAATGTTCCAGATGAAGATGAAGATCGCAGAAAACGTGAAGAAGACGAAGATGAGGAAGACGAAGAAGATGAGGAAGACGAAGAAGATGAGGAAGATGAAGAAGATGAAGAAGGTTAATACAGCCACACACTTCCAGACACTTTTTTATTACTTTCCTTTGCAATCAGAATTGTGTGGCATTGTTCACAAATTTCTAACTTTTCAAGGAAGAATGTAAAATTATGCCATCCTGATATGACACAACAGTATTGTAAATATAACGAAGGCCAGTTCTGTTCCTTGATTTAAACACATGCTCTTATATATGGATGCAACTTTTTCAAATTTGAAATACATGCTCCTTGTCAATGTTCCAGATGAAGATGAAGATCGCAGAAAACGTGAAGAAGACGAAGATGAGGAAGACGAAGAAGATGAGGAAGATGAAGAAGATGAAGAAGGTTAATACAGCCACACACTTCCAGACACTTATTTATTGCTTTCCTTTGCAATCAGAATTTTGTGGCATTGTTCACAAATTTCTAACCTTTCAAGGAAGAATGTAAAATTATGTCATCCTGATATGACACAACAGTATTGTAAATATAACGAAGGCCAGTTCTGTTCCTTGATTTAAACACATGCTCTTATATATGGATGCAACTTTTTCAAATTTGAAATACATGCTCCTTGTCAATGTTCCAGATGAAGATGAAGATCGCAGAAAACGTGAAGAAGACGAAGATGAGGAAGACGAAGAAGATGAGGAAGACGAAGAAGATGAGGAAGATGAAGAAGATGAGGAAGATGAAGAAGATGAAGAAGGTTAATACAGCCACACACTTCCAGACACTTATTTATTGCTTTCCTTTGCAATCAGAATTTTGTGGCATTGTTCACAAATTTCTAACTTTTCAAGGAAGAATGTAAAATTATGCCATCCTGATATGACACAACAGTATTGTAAATATAATGAAGGCCGGTTCTGTTCCTTGATTTAAACACATGCTCTTATATATTGATGCAATTTTTTCAAATTTGAAATACATGCTCCTTGTCAATGTTCCAGATGAAGATGAAGATCGCAGAAAACGTATAGAAGACGAAGATGAGGAAGACGAAGAAGATGAGGAAGACGAAGAAGATGAGGAAGATGAAGAAGGTTAATACAGCCACACACTTCCAGACACTTATTTATTGCTTTCCTTTGCAATCAGAATTTTGTGGCATTGTTCACAAATTTCTAACCTTTCAAGGAAGAATGTAAAATTATGTCATCCTGATATGACACAACAGTATTGTAAATATAACGAAGGCCAGTTCTGTTCCTTGATTTAAACACATGCTCTTATATATGGATGCAACTTTTTCAAATTTGAAATACATGCTCCTTGTCAATGTTCCAGATGAAGATGAAGATCGCAGAAAACGTGAAGAAGACGAAGATGAGGAAGACGAAGAAGATGAGGAAGACGAAGAAGATGAGGAAGATGAAGAAGATGAAGAAGGTTAATACAGCCACACACTTCCAGACACTTATTTATTGCTTTCCTTTGCAATCAGAATTTTGTGGCATTGTTCACAAATTTCTAACTTTTCAAGAAAGAATGTAAAATTATGCCATCCTGATATGACACAACAGTATTGTAAATATAACGAAGGCCAGTTCTGTTCCTTGATTTAAACACATGCTCTTATATATGGATGCAACTTTTTCAAATTTGAAATACCTGCTCCTTGTCAATGTTCCAGATGAAGATGAAGATCGCAGAAAACGTGAAGAAGACGAAGATGAGGAAGACGAAGAAGATGAGGAAGACGAAGAAGATGAGGAAGATGAAGAAGATGAAGAAGGTTAATACAGCCACACACTTCCAGACACTTTTTTATTACTTTCCTTTGCAATCAGAATTTTGTGGCATTGTTCACAAATTTCTAACCTTTCAAGGAAGAATGTAAAATTATGCCATCCTGATATGACACAACAGTATTGTAAATATAACGAAGGCCAGTTCTGTTCCTTGATTTAAACACATGCTCTTATATATGGATGCAACTTTTTCAAATTTGAAATACATGCTCCTTGTCAATGTTCCAGATGAAGATGAAGATCGCAGAAAACGTGAAGAAGACGAAGATGAGGAAGACGAAGAAGATGAGGAAGACGAAGAAGATGAGGAAGATGAAGAAGATGAAGAAGGTTAATACAGCCACACACTTCCAGACACTTATTTATTGCTTTCCTTTGCAATCAGAATTTTGTGGCATTGTTCACAAATTTCTAACTTTTCAAGGAAGAATGTAATATTATGCCATCCTGATATGACACAACAGTATTGTAAATATAACGAAGGCCAGTTCTGTTCCTCGATTTAAACACATGCTCTTATATATGGATGCAACTTTTTCAAATTTGAAATACATGCTCCTTGTCAATGTTCCAGATGAAGATGAAGATCGCAGAAAACGTGAAGAAGACGAAGATGAGGAAGACGAAGAAGATGAGGAAGACGAAGAAGATGAGGAAGATGAAGAAGATGAAGAAGGTTAATACAGCCACACACTTCCAGACACTTTTTTATTACTTTCCTTTGCAATCAGAATTGTGTGGCATTGTTCACAAATTTCTAACTTTTCAAGGAAGAATGTAAAATTATGCCATCCTGATATGACACAACAGTATTGTAAATATAACGAAGGCCAGTTCTGTTCCTTGATTTAAACACATGCTCTTATATATGGATGCAACTTTTTCAAATTTGAAATACATGCTCCTTGTCAATGTTCCAGATGAAGATGAAGATCGCAGAAAACGTGAAGAAGACGAAGATGAGGAAGACGAAGAAGATGAGGAAGACGAAGAAGATGAGGAAGATGAAGAAGATGAAGAAGGTTAATACAGCCACACACTTCCAGACACTTATTTATTGCTTTCCTTTGCAATCAGAATTTTGTGGCATTGTTCACAAATTTCTAACCTTTCAAGGAAGAATGTAAAATTATGTCATCCTGATATGACACAACAGTATTGTAAATATAACGAAGGCCAGTTCTGTTCCTTGATTTAAACACATGCTCTTATATATGGATGCAACTTTTTCAAATTTGAAATACATGCTCCTTGTCAATGTTCCAGATGAAGATGAAGATCGCAGAAAACGTGAAGAAGACGAAGATGAGGAAGACGAAGAAGATGAGGAAGACGAAGAAGATGAGGAAGATGAAGAAGATGAAGAAGGTTAATACAGCCACACACTTCCAGACACTTATTTATTGCTTTCCTTTGCAATCAGAATTTTGTGGCATTGTTCACAAATTTCTAACTTTTCAAGGAAGAATGTAATATTATGCCATCCTGATATGACACAACAGTATTGTAAATATAACGAAGGCCAGTTCTGTTCCTTGATTTAAACACATGCTCTTATATATGGATGCAACTTTTTCAAATTTGAAATACATGCTCCTTGTCAATGTTCCAGATGAAGATGAAGATCGCAGAAAACGTGAAGAAGACGAAGATGAGGAAGACGAAGAAGATGAGGAAGACGAAGAAGATGAGGAAGATGAAGAAGATGAAGAAGGTTAATACAGCCACACACTTCCAGACACTTTTTTATTACTTTCCTTTGCAATCAGAATTGTGTGGCATTGTTCACAAATTTCTAACTTTTCAAGGAAGAATGTAAAATTATGCCATCCTGATATGACACAACAGTATTGTAAATATAACGAAGGCCAGTTCTGTTCCTTGATTTAAACACATGCTCTTATATATGGATGCAACTTTTTCAAATTTGAAATACATGCTCCTTGTCAATGTTCCAGATGAAGATGAAGATCGCAGAAAACGTGAAGAAGACGAAGATGAGGAAGACGAAGAAGATGAGGAAGACGAAGAAGATGAGGAAGATGAAGAAGATGAAGAAGGTTAATACAGCCACACACTTCCAGACACTTATTTATTGCTTTCCTTTGCAATCAGAATTTTGTGGCATTGTTCACAAATTTCTAACCTTTCAAGGAAGAATGTAAAATTATGTCATCCTGATATGACACAACAGTATTGTAAATATAACGAAGGCCAGTTCTGTTCCTTGATTTAAACACATGCTCTTATATATGGATGCAACTTTTTCAAATTTGAAATACATGCTCCTTGTCAATGTTCCAGATGAAGATGAAGATCGCAGAAAACGTGAAGAAGACGAAGATGAGGAAGACGAAGAAGATGAGGAAGACGAAGAAGATGAGGAAGATGAAGAAGATGAAGAAGGTTAATACAGCCACACACTTCCAGACACTTATTTATTGCTTTCCTTTGCAATCAGAATTTTGTGGCATTGTTCACAAATTTCTAACCTTTCAAGGAAGAATGTAAAATTATGTCATCCTGATATGACACAACAGTATTGTAAATATAACGAAGGCCAGTTCTGTTCCTTGATTTAAACACATGCTCTTATATATGGATGCAACTTTTTCAAATTTGAAATACATGCTCCTTGTCAATGTTCCAGATGAAGATGAAGATCGCAGAAAACGTGAAGAAGACGAAGATGAGGAAGACGAAGAAGATGAGGAAGACGAAGAAGATGAGGAAGACGAAGAAGATGAGGAAGATGAAGAAGATGAAGAAGGTTAATACAGCCACACACTTCCAGACACTTATTTATTGCTTTCCTTTGCAATCAGAATTGTGTGGCATTGTTCACAAATTTCTAACTTTTCAAGGAAGAATGTAAAATTATGCCATCCTGATATGACACAACAGTATTGTAAATATAATGAAGGCCGGTTCTGTTCCTTGATTTAAACACATGCTCTTATATATTGATGCAATTTTTTCAAATTTGAAATACATGCTCCTTGTCAATGTTCCAGATGAAGATGAAGATCGCAGAAAACGTATAGAAGACGAAGATGAGGAAGACGAAGAAGATGAGGAAGACGAAGAAGATGAAGAAGATGAAGAAGGTTAATACAGCTACACACTTCCAGACACTTATTTATTGCTTTCCTTTGCAATCAGAATTGTGTGGCATTGTTCACAAATTTCTAACCTTTCAAGGAAGAATGTAAAATTATGCCATCCTGATATGACACAACAGTATTGTAAATATAACGAAGACCAGTTCTGTTCCTTGATTAAAACACATGCTCTTATATATGGATGCAACTTTTTCAAATTTGAAATACATGCTCCTTGTCAATGTTCCAGATGAAGATGAAGATCGCAGAAAACGTGAAGAAGACGAAGATGAGGAAGACGAAGAAGATGAGGAAGACGAAGAAGATGAGGAAGATGAAGAAGATGAAGAAGATGAAGAAGGTTAATAGAGCCACACACTTCCAGACACTTATTTATTGCTTTCCTTTGCAATCAGAATTTTGTGGCATTGTTCACAAATTTCTAACTTTTCAAGGAAGAATGTAATATTATGCCATCCTGATATGACACAACAGTATTGTAAATATAACGAAGGCCAGTTCTGTTCCTTGATTTAAACACATGCTCTTATATATGGATGCAACTTTTTCAAATTTGAAATACATGCTCCTTGTCAATGTTCCAGATGAAGATGAAGATCGCAGAAAACGTGAAGAAGACGAAGATGAGGAAGACGAAGAAGATGAGGAAGACGAAGAAGATGAGGAAGATGAAGAAGATGAAGAAGGTTAATACAGCCACACACTTCCAGACACTTTTTTATTACTTTCCTTTGCAATCAGAATTGTGTGGCATTGTTCACAAATTTCTAACTTTTCAAGGAAGAATGTAAAATTATGCCATCCTGATATGACACAACAGTATTGTAAATATAACGAAGGCCAGTTCTGTTCCTTGATTTAAACACATGCTCTTATATATGGATGCAACTTTTTCAAATTTGAAATACATGCTCCTTGTCAATGTTCCAGATGAAGATGAAGATCGCAGAAAACGTGAAGAAGACGAAGATGAGGAAGACGAAGAAGATGAGGAAGACGAAGAAGATGAGGAAGATGAAGAAGATGAAGAAGGTTAATACAGCCACACACTTCCAGACACTTATTTATTGCTTTCCTTTGCAATCAGAATTTTGTGGCATTGTTCACAAATTTCTAACCTTTCAAGGAAGAATGTAAAATTATGTCATCCTGATATGACACAACAGTATTGTAAATATAACGAAGGCCAGTTCTGTTCCTTGATTTAAACACATGCTCTTATATATGGATGCAACTTTTTCAAATTTGAAATACATGCTCCTTGTCAATGTTCCAGATGAAGATGAAGATCGCAGAAAACGTGAAGAAGACGAAGATGAGGAAGACGAAGAAGATGAGGAAGACGAAGAAGATGAGGAAGATGAAGAAGATGAAGAAGGTTAATACAGCCACACACTTCCAGACACTTATTTATTGCTTTCCTTTGCAATCAGAATTTTGTGGCATTGTTCACAAATTTCTAACCTTTCAAGGAAGAATGTAAAATTATGTCATCCTGATATGACACAACAGTATTGTAAATATAACGAAGGCCAGTTCTGTTCCTTGATTTAAACACATGCTCTTATATATGGATGCAACTTTTTCAAATTTGAAATACATGCTCCTTGTCAATGTTCCAGATGAAGATGAAGATCGCAGAAAACGTGAAGAAGACGAAGATGAGGAAGACGAAGAAGATGAGGAAGACGAAGAAGATGAGGAAGACGAAGAAGATGAGGAAGATGAAGAAGATGAAGAAGGTTAATACAGCCACACACTTCCAGACACTTATTTATTGCTTTCCTTTGCAATCAGAATTGTGTGGCATTGTTCACAAATTTCTAACTTTTCAAGGAAGAATGTAAAATTATGCCATCCTGATATGACACAACAGTATTGTAAATATAACGAAGACCAGTTCTGTTCCTTGATTAAAACACATGCTCTTATATATGGATGCAACTTTTTCAAATTTGAAATACATGCTCCTTGTCAATGTTCCAGATGAAGATGAAGATCGCAGAAAACGTGAAGAAGACGAAGATGAGGAAGACGAAGAAGATGAGGAAGACGAAGAAGATGAGGAAGATGAAGAAGATGAAGAAGATGAAGAAGGTTAATACAGCCACACACTTCCAGACACTTATTTATTGCTTTCCTTTGCAATCAGAATTTTGTGGCATTGTTCACAAATTTCTAACTTTTCAAGGAAGAATGTAATATTATGCCATCCTGATATGACACAACAGTATTGTAAATATAACGAAGGCCAGTTCTGTTCCTTGATTTAAACACATGCTCTTATATATGGATGCAACTTTTTCAAATTTGAAATACATGCTCCTTGTCAATGTTCCAGATGAAGATGAAGATCGCAGAAAACGTGAAGAAGACGAAGATGAGGAAGACGAAGAAGATGAGGAAGACGAAGAAGATGAGGAAGATGAAGAAGATGAAGAAGATGAAGAAGGTTAATACAGCCACACACTTCCAGACACTTATTTATTGCTTTCCTTTGCAATCAGAATTTTGTGGCATTGTTCACAAATTTCTAACTTTTCAAGAAAGAATGTAATATTATGCCATCCTGATATGACACAACAGTATTGTAAATATAACGAAGGCCAGTTCTGTTCCTTGATTTAAACACATGCTCTTATATATGGATGCAACTTTTTCAAATTTGAAATACATGCTCCTTGTCAATGTTCCAGATGAAGATGAAGATCGCAGAAAACGTGAAGAAGACGAAGATGAGGAAGACGAAGAAGATGAGGAAGACGAAGAAGATGAGGAAGATGAAGAAGATGAAGAAGGTTAATACAACCACACACTTCCAGATACTTATTTATTGCTTTCCTTTGCAATCAGAATTTTGTGGCATTGTTCACAAATTTCTAACTTTTCAAGGAAGAATGTAATATTATGCCATCATGATATGACACAACAGTATTGTAAATATAACGAAGGCCAGTTCTGTTCCTTGATTTAAACACATGCTCTTATATATGGATGCAACTTTTTCAAATTTGAAATACATGCTCCTTGTCAATGTTCCAGATGAAGATGAAGATCGCAGAAAACGTGAAGAAGACGAAGACGAAGAAGATGAGGAAGACGAAGAAGATGAGGAAGATGAAGAAGATGAAGAAGGTTAATACAGCCACATACTTCCAGACACTTATTTATTGCTTTCCTTTGCAATCAGAATTTTGTGGCATTGTTCACAAATTTCTAACTTTTCAAGGAAGAATGTAAAATTATGCCATCCTGATATGACACAACAGTATTGTAAATATAACGAAGGCCAGTTCTGTTCCTTGATTTAAACACATGCTCTTATATATGGATGCAACTTTTTCAAATTTGAAATACATGCTCCTTGTCAATGTTCCAGATGAAGATGAAGATCGCAGAAAACGTGAAGAAGACGAAGATGAGGAAGACGAAGAAGATGAGGAAGACGAAGAAGATGAGGAAGATGAAGAAGATGAAGAAGGTTGATACAGCCACACACTTCCAGACACTTATTTATTACTTTCCTTTGCAATCAGAATTTTGTGGCATTGTTCACAAATTTCTAACTTTTCAAGGAAGAATGTAAAATTATGTCATCCTGATATGACACAACAGTATTGTAAATATAACGAA
Source organism: Haliotis cracherodii (assembly GCF_022045235.1). Taxonomy (NCBI): domain Eukaryota; kingdom Metazoa; phylum Mollusca; class Gastropoda; order Lepetellida; family Haliotidae; genus Haliotis; species Haliotis cracherodii. The sequence goes on from NW_027266272.1 coordinate 18,515,014, forward strand.
GGCCAGTTCTGTTCCTTGATTTAAACACATGCTCTTATATATGGATGCAACTTCTTCAAATTTGAAATACATGCTCCTTGTCAATGTTCCAGATGAAGATGAAGATCGCAGAAAACGTGAAGAAGACGAAGATGAGGAAGACGAAGAAGATGAGGAAGACGAAGAAGATGAGGAAGATGAAGAAGATGAAGAAGGTTAATACAGCCACACACTTCCAGACACTTATTTATTGCTTTTCTTTGCAATCAGAATTTTGTGGCATTGTTCACACATTTCTAACTTTTCAAGAAAGAATGTAAAATTATGCCATCCTGATATGACACAACAGTATTGTAAATATAACGAAGGCCAGTTCTGTTCCTTGATTTAAACACATGCTCTTATATATGGATGCAACTTTTTCAAATTTGAAATACATGCTCCTTGTCAATGTTCCAGATGAAGATGAAGATCGCAGAAAACGTGAAGAAGACGAAGATGAGGAAGACGAAGAAGATGAGGAAGACGAAGAAGATGAGGAAGATGAAGAAGATGAAGAAGGTTAATACAGCCACACACTTCCAGACACTTATTTATTGCTTTCCTTTGCAATCAGAATTGTGTGGCATTGTTCACAAATTTCTAACTTTTCAAGGAAGAATGTAATATTATGCCATCCTGATATGACACAACAGTATTGTAAATATAACGAAGGCCAGTTCTGTTCCTTGATTTAAACACATGCTCTTATATATTGATGCAACTTTTTCAAATTTGAAATACATGCTCCTTGTCAATGTTCCAGATGAAGATGAAGATCGCAGAAAACGTGAAGAAGACGAAGATGAGGAAGACGAAGAAGATGATGAAGATGAAGAAGATGAGGAAGACGAAGAAGATGAAGAAGGTTAATAGAGCCACACACTTCCAGACACTTTTTTATTACTTTCCTTTGCAATCAGATTTTTGTGGCATTGTTCACACATTTCTAACCTTTCAAAGAAGAATGTAAAATTATGCCATCCTGATATGACACAACAGTATTGTAAATATAACGAAGGCCAGTTCTGTTCCTTGATTTAAACACATGCTCTTATATATGGATGCAACTTTTTCAAATTTGAAATACATGCTCCTTGTCAATGTTCCAGATGAAGATGAAGATCGCAGAAAACGTGAAGAAGACGAAGATGAGGAAGACGAAGAAGATGAGGAAGACGAAGAAGATGAGGAAGATGAAGAAGATGAAGAAGGTTAATAGAGCCACACACTTCCAGATACTTATTTATTGCTTTCCTTTGCAATCAGAATTGTGTGGCATTGTTCACAAATTTCTAACTTTTCAAGGAAGAATGTAATATTATGCCATCCTGATATGACACAACAGTATTGTAAATATAACGAAGGCCAGTTCTGTTCCTTGATTTAAACACATGCTCTTATATATGGATGCAACTTTTTCAAATTTGAAATACATGCTCCTTGTCAATGTTCCAGATGAAGATGAAGATCGCAGAAAACGTGAAGAAGACGAAGATGAGGAAGACGAAGAAGATGAGGAAGACGAAGAAGATGAGGAAGATGAAGAAGATGAAGAAGGTTAATACAGCCACACACTTCCAGACACTTATTTATTGCTTTCCTTTGCAATCAGAATTTTGTGGCATTGTTCACAAATTTCTAACCTTTCAAGGAAGAATGTAAAATTATGTCATCCTGATATGACACAACAGTATTGTAAATATAACGAAGGCCAGTTCTGTTCCTTGATTTAAACACATGCTCTTATATATGGATGCAACTTTTTCAAATTTGAAATACATGCTCCTTGTCAATGTTCCAGATGAAGATGAAGATCGCAGAAAACGTGAAGAAGACGAAGATGAGGAAGACGAAGAAGATGAGGAAGACGAAGAAGATGAGGAAGATGAAGAAGATGAAGAAGGTTGATACAGCCACACACTTCCAGACACTTATTTATTACTTTCCTTTGCAATCAGAATTTTGTGGCATTGTTCACAAATTTCTAACTTTTCAAGGAAGAATGTAAAATTATGTCATCCTGATATGACACAACAGTATTGTAAATATAACGAAGGCCAGTTCTGTTCCTTGATTTAAACACATGCTCTTATATATGGATGCAACTTCTTCAAATTTGAAATACATGCTCCTTGTCAATGTTCCAGATGAAGATGAAGATCGCAGAAAACGTGAAGAAGACGAAGATGAGGAAGACGAAGAAGATGAGGAAGACGAAGAAGATGAGGAAGACGAAGAAGATGAAGAAGGTTAATAGAGCCACACACTTCCAGACACTTTTTTATTACTTTCCTTTGCAATCAGATTTTTGTGGCATTGTTCACACATTTCTAACCTTTCAAAGAAGAATGTAAAATTATGCCATCCTGATATGACACAACAGTATTGTAAATATAACGAAGGCCAGTTCTGTTCCTTGATTTAAACACATGCTCTTATATATGGATGCAACTTTTTCAAATTTGAAATACATGCTCCTTGTCAATGTTCCAGATGAAGATGAAGATCGCAGAAAACGTGAAGAAGACGAAGATGAGGAAGACGAAGAAGATGAGGAAGACGAAGAAGATGAGGAAGATGAAGAAGATGAAGAAGGTTAATACAGCCACACACTTCCAGACACTTATTTATTGCTTTCCTTTGCAATCAGAATTGTGTGGCATTGTTCACAAATTTCTAACTTTTCAAGGAAGAATGTAATATTATGCCATCCTGATATGACACAACAGTATTGTAAATATAACGAAGGCCAGTTCTGTTCCTTGATTTAAACACATGCTCTTATATATTGATGCAACTTTTTCAAATTTGAAATACATGCTCCTTGTCAATGTTCCAGATGAAGATGAAGATCGCAGAAAACGTGAAGAAGACGAAGATGAGGAAGACGAAGAAGATGATGAAGATGAAGAAGATGAGGAAGACGAAGAAGATGAAGAAGGTTAATAGAGCCACACACTTCCAGACACTTTTTTATTACTTTCCTTTGCAATCAGATTTTTGTGGCATTGTTCACACATTTCTAACCTTTCAAAGAAGAATGTAAAATTATGCCATCCTGATATGACACAACAGTATTGTAAATATAACGAAGGCCAGTTCTGTTCCTTGATTTAAACACATGCTCTTATATATGGATGCAACTTTTTCAAATTTGAAATACATGCTCCTTGTCAATGTTCCAGATGAAGATGAAGATCGCAGAAAACGTGAAGAAGACGAAGATGAGGAAGACGAAGAAGATGAGGAAGACGAAGAAGATGAGGAAGATGAAGAAGATGAAGAAGGTTAATAGAGCCACACACTTCCAGATACTTATTTATTGCTTTCCTTTGCAATCAGAATTGTGTGGCATTGTTCACAAATTTCTAACTTTTCAAGGAAGAATGTAATATTATGCCATCCTGATATGACACAACAGTATTGTAAATATAACGAAGGCCAGTTCTGTTCCTTGATTTAAACACATGCTCTTATATATGGATGCAACTTTTTCAAATTTGAAATACATGCTCCTTGTCAATGTTCCAGATGAAGATGAAGATCGCAGAAAACGTGAAGAAGACGAAGATGAGGAAGACGAAGAAGATGAGGAAGACGAAGAAGATGAGGAAGATGAAGAAGATGAAGAAGGTTAATACAGCCACACACTTCCAGACACTTATTTATTGCTTTCCTTTGCAATCAGAATTTTGTGGCATTGTTCACAAATTTCTAACCTTTCAAGGAAGAATGTAAAATTATGTCATCCTGATATGACACAACAGTATTGTAAATATAACGAAGGCCAGTTCTGTTCCTTGATTTAAACACATGCTCTTATATATGGATGCAACTTTTTCAAATTTGAAATACATGCTCCTTGTCAATGTTCCAGATGAAGATGAAGATCGCAGAAAACGTGAAGAAGACGAAGATGAGGAAGACGAAGAAGATGAGGAAGACGAAGAAGATGAGGAAGATGAAGAAGATGAAGAAGGTTGATACAGCCACACACTTCCAGACACTTATTTATTACTTTCCTTTGCAATCAGAATTTTGTGGCATTGTTCACAAATTTCTAACTTTTCAAGGAAGAATGTAAAATTATGTCATCCTGATATGACACAACAGTATTGTAAATATAACGAAGGCCAGTTCTGTTCCTTGATTTAAACACATGCTCTTATATATGGATGCAACTTCTTCAAATTTGAAATACATGCTCCTTGTCAATGTTCCAGATGAAGATGAAGATCGCAGAAAACGTGAAGAAGACGAAGATGAGGAAGACGAAGAAGATGAGGAAGACGAAGAAGATGAGGAAGATGAAGAAGATGAAGAAGGTTAATACAGCCACACACTTCCAGACACTTATTTATTGCTTTTCTTTGCAATCAGAATTTTGTGGCATTGTTCACACATTTCTAACTTTTCAAGAAAGAATGTAAAATTATGCCATCCTGATATGACACAACAGTATTGTAAATATAACGAAGGCCAGTTCTGTTCCTTGATTTAAACACATGCTCTTATATATGGATGCAACTTTTTCAAATTTGAAATACATGCTCCTTGTCAATGTTCCAGATGAAGATGAAGATCGCAGAAAACGTGAAGAAGACGAAGATGAGGAAGACGAAGAAGATGAGGAAGACGAAGAAGATGAGGAAGATGAAGAAGATGAAGAAGGTTAATACAGCCACACACTTCCAGACACTTATTTATTGCTTTCCTTTGCAATCAGAATTGTGTGGCATTGTTCACAAATTTCTAACTTTTCAAGGAAGAATGTAATATTATGCCATCCTGATATGACACAACAGTATTGTAAATATAACGAAGGCCAGTTCTGTTCCTTGATTTAAACACATGCTCTTATATATTGATGCAACTTTTTCAAATTTGAAATACATGCTCCTTGTCAATGTTCCAGATGAAGATGAAGATCGCAGAAAACGTGAAGAAGACGAAGATGAGGAAGACGAAGAAGATGATGAAGATGAAGAAGATGAGGAAGACGAAGAAGATGAAGAAGGTTAATAGAGCCACACACTTCCAGACACTTTTTTATTACTTTCCTTTGCAATCAGATTTTTGTGGCATTGTTCACACATTTCTAACCTTTCAAAGAAGAATGTAAAATTATGCCATCCTGATATGACACAACAGTATTGTAAATATAACGAAGGCCAGTTCTGTTCCTTGATTTAAACACATGCTCTTATATATGGATGCAACTTTTTCAAATTTGAAATACATGCTCCTTGTCAATGTTCCAGATGAAGATGAAGATCGCAGAAAACGTGAAGAAGACGAAGATGAGGAAGACGAAGAAGATGAGGAAGACGAAGAAGATGAGGAAGATGAAGAAGATGAAGAAGGTTAATACAGCCACACACTTCCAGACACTTATTTATTGCTTTCCTTTGCAATCAGAATTTTGTGGCATTGTTCACAAATTTCTAACCTTTCAAGGAAGAATGTAAAATTATGTCATCCTGATATGACACAACAGTATTGTAAATATAACGAAGGCCAGTTCTGTTCCTTGATTTAAACACATGCTCTTATATATGGATGCAACTTTTTCAAATTTGAAATACATGCTCCTTGTCAATGTTCCAGATGAAGATGAAGATCGCAGAAAACGTGAAGAAGACGAAGATGAGGAAGACGAAGAAGATGAGGAAGACGAAGAAGATGAGGAAGATGAAGAAGATGAAGAAGGTTAATACAGCCACACACTTCCAGACACTTATTTATTGCTTTCCTTTGCAATCAGAATTTTGTGGCATTGTTCACAAATTTCTAACCTTTCAAGGAAGAATGTAAAATTATGTCATCCTGATATGACACAACAGTATTGTAAATATAACGAAGGCCAGTTCTGTTCCTTGATTTAAACACATGCTCTTATATATGGATGCAACTTTTTCAAATTTGAAATACATGCTCCTTGTCAATGTTCCAGATGAAGATGAAGATCGCAGAAAACGTGAAGAAGACGATGAGGAAGACGAAGAAGATGAGGAAGACGAAGAAGATGAGGAAGACGAAGAAGATGAGGAAGATGAAGAAGATGAAGAAGGTTAATACAGCCACACACTTCCAGACACTTATTTATTGCTTTCCTTTGCAATCAGAATTGTGTGGCATTGTTCACAAATTTCTAACTTTTCAAGGAAGAATGTAAAATTATGCCATCCTGATATGACACAACAGTATTGTAAATATAATGAAGGCCGGTTCTGTTCCTTGATTTAAACACATGCTCTTATATATTGATGCAATTTTTTCAAATTTGAAATACATGCTCCTTGTCAATGTTCCAGATGAAGATGAAGATCGCAGAAAACGTATAGAAGACGAAGATGAGGAAGACGAAGAAGATGAGGAAGACGAAGAAGATGAAGAAGATGAAGAAGGTTAATACAGCCACACACTTCCAGACACTTATTTATTGCTTTCCTTTGCAATCAGAATTGTGTGGCATTGTTCACAAATTTCTAACCTTTCAAGGAAGAATGTAAAATTATGCCATCCTGATATGACACAACAGTATTGTAAATATAACGAAGACCAGTTCTGTTCCTTCATTAAAACACATGCTCTTATATATGGATGCAACTTTTTCAAATTTGAAATACATGCTCCTTGTCAATGTTCCAGATGAAGATGAAGATCGCAGAAAACGTGAAGAAGACGAAGATGAGGAAGACGAAGAAGATGAGGAAGACGAAGAAGATGAGGAAGATGAAGAAGATGAAGAAGATGAAGAAGGTTAATACAGCCACACACTTCCAGACACTTATTTATTGCTTTCCTTTGCAATCAGAATTTTGTGGCATTGTTCACAAATTTCTAACTTTTCAAGGAAGAATGTAATATTATGCCATCCTGATATGACACAACAGTATTGTAAATATAACGAAGGCCAGTTCTGTTCCTTGATTTAAACACATGCTCTTATATATGGATGCAACTTTTTCAAATTTGAAATACATGCTCCTTGTCAATGTTCCAGATGAAGATGAAGATCGCAGAAAACGTGAAGAAGACGAAGATGAGGAAGACGAAGAAGATGAGGAAGACGAAGAAGATGAGGAAGATGAAGAAGATGAAGAAGATGAAGAAGGTTAATACAGCCACACACTTCCAGACACTTATTTATTGCTTTCCTTTGCAATCAGAATTTTGTGGCATTGTTCACAAATTTCTAACTTTTCAAGAAAGAATGTAATATTATGCCATCCTGATATGACACAACAGTATTGTAAATATAACGAAGGCCAGTTCTGTTCCTTGATTTAAACACATGCTCTTATATATGGATGCAACTTTTTCAAATTTGAAATACATGCTCCTTGTCAATGTTCCAGATGAAGATGAAGATCGCAGAAAACGTGAAGAAGACGAAGATGAGGAAGACGAAGAAGATGATGAAGATGAAGAAGATGAGGAAGACGAAGAAGATGAAGAAGGTTAATAGAGCCACACACTTCCAGACACTTTTTTATTACTTTCCTTTGCAATCAGATTTTTGTGGCATTGTTCACACATTTCTAACCTTTCAAAGAAGAATGTAAAATTATGCCATCCTGATATGACACAACAGTATTGTAAATATAACGAAGGCCAGTTCTGTTCCTTGATTTAAACACATGCTCTTATATATGGATGCAACTTTTTCAAATTTGAAATACATGCTCCTTGTCAATGTTCCAGATGAAGATGAAGATCGCAGAAAACGTGAAGAAGACGAAGATGAGGAAGACGAAGAAGATGAGGAAGACGAAGAAGATGAGGAAGATGAAGAAGATGAAGAAGGTTAATACAGCCACACACTTCCAGATACTTATTTATTGCTTTCCTTTGCAATCAGAATTGTGTGGCATTGTTCACAAATTTCTAACTTTTCAAGGAAGAATGTAATATTATGCCATCCTGATATGACACAACAGTATTGTAAATATAACGAAGGCCAGTTCTGTTCCTTGATTTAAACACATGCTCTTATATATGGATGCAACTTTTTCAAATTTGAAATACATGCTCCTTGTCAATGTTCCAGATGAAGATGAAGATCGCAGAAAACGTGAAGAAGACGAAGATGAGGAAGACGAAGAAGATGAGGAAGACGAAGAAGATGAGGAAGATGAAGAAGATGAAGAAGGTTAATACAGCCACACACTTCCAGACACTTATTTATTGCTTTCCTTTGCAATCAGAATTTTGTGGCATTGTTCACAAATTTCTAACTTTTCAAGGAAGAATGTAAAATTATGCCATCCTGATATGACACAACAGTATTGTAAATATAACGAAGGCCAGTTCTGTTCCTCGATTTAAACACATGCTCTTATATATGGATGCAACTTTTTCAAATTTGAAATACATGCTCCTTGTCAATGTTCCAGATGAAGATGAAGATCGCAGAAAACGTGAGGACGAAGAAGATGAGGAAGACGAAGAAGATGAGGAAGATGAAGAAGATGAATAAAGGTTAATACTACCACACACTTTAACACACTGATGTATTGCTTTTCTTCAGAATCAGACTTCCTGTCATTATTTAGTAGTTTAACCATGATTGTAAGAAATTGTCGGGATATGTTATTGAAGGCATGCAGTTATAACGAAGGCCATTTCTGTTCCACTGTCATTAAAAAATATTGTCAACGAAATAAGTGATGCACAGGGCACAACATCTACAGCTGTGTAATAAAGTTTTGTTATTATTCTTTCAGAAGAAGAACGCAGAGAACGTTAAGATGAAGGAGAATCAGAGTAAAGCGGCTGTTATTTGAATATTGCAACAAAAAATACAAGGACATTTCAAATAAATTAATGATTGTTCCAACCAAATTTTATGTTTTTTATCACACTGCACAGCAGAGATTTCCAATCAAATGACACTATTCCGCTTGTCTTGTACTCCGGATATTCAATACATTGTCTTTGGGAACGAGCACTTGAAAAGGTTTCACTGTATTCACATTTGTTATCTTTGGGGATTCTATCAAACACGTAAATGTGGTGGCACATTATGTCATCTGTATTGTTCACATATACTGACGGCCAAAAGAAACTTAACCACTTTAAAAGTAAAACTTGCAAACATTTAAAAACATAAGTTCAAACTAAATCAACGCAAAACACATTGTCCAAACACAACACTGCTCTTTACAGAAAGTGTTACACGCATACGACACGTTTTGCTTCAGAAAATACGAAAATGTGAAAAACATGTTCAGTTTGGGCAGCCGAAACTACACGTGTAATAAGAGTATATAAATGATAGGGACGGTATGTCAGACACTCACACTGATAAAACACCACAACAGAAATGCAACGAGTGACACCAGAAAAACGCGAACGGGCCCTGGGTATGATACAGATGGGAGCCACCCATGCCCACATTGCTAGAACTTTTGGTTGCTCCCATGTTGCTGTGACTAACCTGATGCAACGTTACAGAGAGACCTGGAAGACATTGGTCAAGCCAAAAACAGGCAGACCCAGGGAAACTACGCCTAATGAAGACCGGTACTTGCGCATCTCTGACGTCATCAGCGACGAATGTCTTAGGGAATATGGTTAGTCAACAGACAGTGGCCAGGCAATTTAGGGCTCAAGGAATCAGAGTTTACAGTCCTCACAGGAGACAGTTATTGACAGCGCAACATCGTCGTGAGAGATTGGGCTCGGACTGTACGTCTTTGGCAGCGACGTGACTGGCAGAGGGACGACCTCACTCATGAAAGCCGGTTGTGTCTGTTCAGTGCTGATGAAAGACATGAACGCCTTTGAGGGGAACACGAAAGGCGGCATGTTGCGTTCAGGAGGTCGTGCTGTATGATGGAGGGGATGTTATGAGTGAGTGAGTGAGTTGGGGTTTTACGGATCAGATCCTCTCTCTCCCCTACACTGAACCGAGTTTGAAGCTAGGCTTTTGCTTTGAAATTTTAGATTTTCAGCAATCCATTCTTGCCGTAAAAGGCGACTGTCCTTGTCGTTAAAGGCTCGCTGATCATGACTTGCTTGAAGCATGTCATCGTATACCAATTGCGTGGGTCGATGTTCATGATGTCAATCACCGGATTGCCTGGTCCAGGCTCGATTATTTACAGATCGCCTTCATTTAACAAGAAACCAAGCTAAGCCAAATCGTAATTAAAACAGGATCTAACGAGATATTGTGTAGTAATAACCTTTTACCTTGAAAACTTAATAGAATGAGTCAGTTGTAACACAGTCCGTGAAGATACGCTTGGGTTAAAATTGGTCTTCAGCAACCCATGCTTTTCGCAACGGAATCGGGTAGTCAGGATCGGTGCCTTGGTTGATGCATGTCATCTTATCCCGATTGCATAGATAGATGCTAATGATATCAATTACTGGATTGTCTGGTCCAGACTCTATTATGTACAGACCGCCGTTATATAGCTAGCATATATGCTGAGTGCGGCTTAAAACAACAAAGAAACAAAACTTGTAACAGATGATTTTATGTAACACAATTTATTCAGTCAAATCTGGTAAGTCATAGGTGAGGTGAAATGCGGTTTAACGTCGCGTCCAAGATTATTGCACTAATATAGCGACGTGTGGTAAGTCATAATTCCTCTTAGTTATTCTCTACATACCAGTTTCAGATGAAGTGGTGGTACTGCTATTGTTTACAGTCCAAGAGTAATCTTGTATCGTGACACGATAGCGTTAGCCTCCCCGGAAACAGACGAGTCGGACACCATTGCTACAGATTCGTGGGTGCAGAAGCAATAGGTATATTGGCATGTGATAAAATTACAACGACCGGGGTAGAAAAGGTCTTCAGCAACCCCTGCTTGCCATAAAAGGCGAATATGCTTGTCGTTGGAGCCGACTAACGGGATCGGGTGGTCAGGCTCGCTGTCTTGGTTGATGCATGTCATCATATCCCAATCGCGTGGATCGATGCTCATAATGTCAATCACGGGTTGTCTGATCCAGTCTGATTATTTAGACCGTTGTCACATAGCTGGATAATTGCTGAGTGCGGCGTTAAACAACAAACAAACACACGTAGGATATATATATATATATGTATGAAGCCTTGACCTACATGTTTTGTTATAAAAAAAACCCGTTAATCATGCATTCAGCACTGGTATTCTTTCTGTAAACCCGAAGGAAATAAATATTATTAATAGATTATTAGTAGAGTGCGTTTCCCTATCGTAAATATTGTATATTTGTAATAAATTAGAGCCGACTAACGGGATCGGGTGGTTAGGCTCGCTGACTGGGTTGATGCATGTCTTCGTATCCCAAGTGCCTAGATCAATGCTCATGATGTGAATCACTGGATTGTCTGGTCCAGACTCGATCATTTACGGACCGCCGTCATATGGCTGGAATATTGCGGCGTTAAACAACAAACAAACAAACAAACAAACACATGTAGCCGGGAAACAGCATGTATTCCTGCTCTCCATTAAATCTGACTAATCACTGGTTTTCACCTGTTTGATGCTGTCTATTTTCACGCAGTTATTTTATGACTGCCAACTAATTTTAAATGTAAACATTCAGCCACCTTGAGGTATAAAAGAGACAATAGACATGCTGTGAATTTTGCATGCATTGAAACGATCAGTGGAGGTTAAACAGAAACAAAGTTTACTTAATGTCTGAAAGCTATAGAATGAACGGTTAAGGTATAAAATGATCAAATATAAAATATGACTAATATGCTGACTAATAACAGATTATTATTGCTTAATGTAAGTATCAAAGGTACTTTACTAAGTAACTAAGTTGCAACAAAGTCAGACAACCTTACTAACTAATCTTAATTAAAAGTTTTATATATACATATTCATGAGTACTTGACCCTGACTTATATACATAGTCAATTCCCATAGTGAACTAGACGTTTCAACCAGGTGCTCAGTGTTGCATGGCCTTTGAACGCATTACCGTGAATACAAACTCAAAAGGCCTTAATAAATTTCTCAGAAACAAAATTCCGAAGAAGCGGTTTGGAACAGGCCAGTTTAAGTGCAGAGTGAGAGCCTGGGAGAATTAAGAGACTGAATACTTTATCGATCACTGTTACAAAGTTTATATAATTCAGCTCTACAGACAAAAAATATTTTAAAAAACTTTGAATTAGTCCTTTATAAACGAACACTTTCAGCTATAAAGAGAGCTCTTCAGGTTTCGCATAGTGAGTGAGTGAGTGAGTTGGGTTAACGCCGCTTTCAACAGTATTCCAGTTATATCGAGGCGTGTCAGCTTAATGTGGGAGGAAAGCCCGAAGTGATGCATGTCTTAGACGTTTACCACTTCGATGAAACCCACGAGCACGGGTATGATGCTGACAAACCTAGAAACATAATCGGGGCGAAGTGAAATTCGAGCCCACAATCATAGGTTTCTGGCGTGCCCAAGGGACGCAACTCTGCACAGCGAATCGCGGCGCCTTAGACGACTGGGCCACCCATGCCACCTGTACTACTGACCTTTTTTTGTCATAGAATTTTGTTCAGTCCGTGAATTGTTGCAGCTCCAGTGACCTATCATCTATCGCAGAAATCTCGGCATCCCAAAACACGGAGGCCATAACCTTGCCAGCTGATGGGACAGTGTTTGCCTTCTGTGGTGGTGGTGCTGTCAAATGCCTCCACCGTTTTGATTGTTGTTTGGACTCTTGCTGGAAGTGGTCAACCCAGGTTTCTTCCATAGTCATAAGTCGTTGCAAGAACCTTTCTGGATCAGGTTATAAAGAGTGAGATTATCACGAGTCATGTTGTGCCTGTTGCGTTTTTGAACAGATGTCAAAACCCAACAAGCTGGTGCTATCTTCACTGCAAATAATGGAATGTAATAATGGAATCTATGGAAGTTTTGGGGTTTTTTACGCCGCACTCAGCAATATTCCAGCTGTATGACGGCGGTCTGTAAATAATCGTGTATGGACCAGACAATCCAGTGATTGATATCATGAGCATCGATCCACCCAATTGGGACCGATGACATGTATGAACCAAGTCAGCGAGCCTGACCACCTGATCCCGTCAGTCGCGTCTTACGACAAGCAAAGTCGCCTTTTCCGGCAAGCATTGGTTGCTAAGATCTATTCTACCCGGATCTTCATGGGTTTCTCGCCTACCGTGGTAATAGTATGTGGTTGATAATCACCACATCATGGATTCTCTGGATTCTCTTGCTGACGACACAGACCTTCCGGGACGGATTCGTCTTCAAGACTCTCCCTGATATGCTTAAAACTCGGCTTTTCGTGTTAAGCTTAGTTTCAGGACGTACTTGAACATGGCACGTTCCTCAAGTGTGTCCAGATTCGAAAGGTCACAGACCCCTGCTTATTTTACTGACTGAGTTTTTGCGGATATACTTCTGTGTCATCATGTAATGTCAACAACAACAGAAATCACTATTACACCATTTTTGCCATGTGACGCTCAGAATTGATCAATCTTCCCTCTACAAGTATAGCCATCAAAAACATTGTATGGTAGACACGTGTAGAACGTGTCCACATTTGACGCTTCAGTGACAAACATTATGTCCGATGCTGTTCCCAATTTTGAATTGTTCCACATGCTCCCGAGTTTTTTCAGGTGAACAATTGACTTGTCGTTGCATCTGTTTGTGACGGATTCCACTACAGGGGCAGGATACGCTCAGGTGTCTGCCAACACCTGGTGTTATCATAGGTAGAGGTGAGGTCGGAATCGTACAATTGACTCGCTTTTCGCAGAGATTTCTCATGATTAAGTAAAGACATTTGTCACTTTATTTAACCTTATCTCTGCATACATCGACTACAGTGTGAAGAGAGCTAATCCTTATAATTGATCCCTTTGCTGCAAATGGTAGCATCAGTTTGTCATAGTGATTCCTAAATCATTAAGAATAAGTAAGTCTCTCTCTCTCTCTCTCTCTCTCTCTCTCTCTCTCTCTCTCTCTCTCTCTCTCTCTCTCTCTCTCTCTCTCTCTCTCTCTCTCTCTCTCTCTCTCTCTCTCTCTCTCTCTCGGGTAGCCTAGTGGCTAAAGCGTTCGCTCGTCACGCCGAAGACCCGGGTTCGATTCCCGACATGGGTACAATGTGTTAAGCCCATTTGTGGTGTCCCCCGCCGTGATATTACTGGAATAGTGCTAAAAGCGGCGTAAAACCTCACTCACACACTCTTTCTCCCCTCTCCCTCTCGCTGTCTCGCATTCACATTCTCATTCTCATTCTCACTCTCACTCTATTAGTTTATTAATTACGTATGGACTAGCAAGATTCTAACTCTGAGCGGACAATCCATCACAAATGAGAGCGTGTTCGGCTACCTAACCCGGACACTCTCTCACCCCAGAAATGTATTCACGTAATAGTGCCACATTGTCACTGGTACACCTGATATCAACGGGTTTGTAAACCATAGTATTTATAGAAATAAACATAATGGAGATATTCTGAATGAGGTAGAAACTGATCACGTCTTGACCCTTTGTCATACAGCCAGCAGCGAATGTTGGTCATGCTGTCTCAATGGCAAATTCACCGAATGAATTGTGAGATATTCAAATTTGTCAATTGAAACCGAATCTCTTTGAATATGTTTGAAAGACATGCTCTTACCTTGGTGTCAACGCTTGATGAAGACACATGTCATATTTCTATTGAACCTCATTAACTAACTTTTCCAAAGGTACCACAAGTTGTGTGGGACGACGTTAGAATAGGTCACCAGCACTGTATGACTGGTTGTATGAGGCGACAAGATATGGATCGGTTGGTCAGGGTCTGTGACTTGGCCGATTTGGGGGATAGTGCTCATTTACAGCCAGTTGGTTGATTTGTTGGTTTGTTGTTTAACGCCGCACTCAGCAATATTCCAGCTATATGACGGCGGTCTGTAAATAATCGAGTCTGGACCAGACAATCCAGTGATTGATATCATGAGCATCCATCCACGCAATTGGGATCGATGACATGTATCAACCAAGTCTGCGAGTCTGACAACCTGATCCCGTTAGTCGCCTTTCACGACAAGCATAGTCGCCTTTTACGGCAAGCATGGGTTGCTGAAGACCTATTCTACCCCGGAATCTTCACGGGTCATTTAAAGCCAGTGATATGTCTGACATTGAGGCCGTAAATAGTTATTTGTGCGGTCGAGATGCCTCCATAGAAGGGAACCGACGGCGACAAAGGTACATCATTATATGCTCAGCACAACTAATGTTTGTTTGCTGTTTTACGCCGCACTCAGCACTATTCCAACTATATGACGGCGATCTGTAAATAATCGAGTCTGAACCAGTCAGTTCAGTGATGGACATCATGAGCATTGATCTACGATGACATGCGTCAACCAAGTCAGCGAGCCTTACCACCTGATCCCGTCAGTTGCCTCTTACGACAAGCATTGTCGCCTGTTACGGCAAGCATGGGTTACTGAATACCTATTCTACCCCGGATCTTCACGGGTCAGCACAACTATTGAAGGGCCCCCGACATAACATGGTGTTTTACAAAACAGGATAATGCGATGAAACAGAAACAAAATACGAAACGACGTACGTGTAATGTTGGTGTTCGTCGATCATGATATGAATGCACGGGTGGCCCAGTCGTCTAAGGCGCCGCGATTCGCTGTGCAGAGTTGCGTCCCTTGGGCACGCCAGAAACCTATGATTGTGGGTTCGAATCCCGGTTCACCCTGATTATGTTTCTAGGTTTGTCATCACCATAGCCGTGCTCGTGGGTTTCACCAAAGTGGTAAACGTCTGAGACCTGCATCACTTCGGGCTTTCCTCCCACATTAAGCTGACACGCCTCGATATAACGGGAATACTGTTAAAAGCGGCGTTAAACTAAACTCACTCGCTAATCTGTCATGGCTGGTGGTTTCTGTAACACACAGCCTTCCAATTGTGGGTTGTCTTTAACTTTTTGGGGGTAGTATATATGAACCATATCGGAATGTCGTATTAACTGACATTTTTCTCTAAGATGAGCCACATTTTGTTTTCTCAATGCCCCTTTTCCAGGGCTGTCATTGATGCAGTGCCTGCACTTATTGCTTCATCCGATTATCGAATGCAGGTTGTGTTAGACTTACAGGTACAATGAACTACGTTTATAACGAACACGCTTATAACGAACTGACCGATAAAACAAACATATTTTTAGTCCCGGTCATTTGTTGTATAAATGCTGTACATATGCTTGTAACGAACTACGGTTATTACGAACTAAAACTAGTGATCCCTTTGAGTTCGTTATAACCGTAGTTTACTGTATTTCACACTGAGCAGACAGCCTATCACCCGTGAGTAAGTGTCCGGTTACCTAACACCCCACTCTCTCACTCCAGAAACTTACTCACGGAACAGTGCCACTTTGTCACTGGCACTATTGATGCCAACGTGTCTGTAAACCTTAGTATTTATAGAAACAAAGGTAATGGAGATATTCTGATAGAAGTGGAAACTGATTACATTTTGACTCATTCGTGACCAACTCGTGTTAATCTGGGCCAAGCCGAATAGCGACCATCTTCCCGAGGCAAGGAGTTAACTGACTTTAAAAGTCCAATTTCAACCCTTGCCGAACTAGGCTTGATTTCCTTGGCTCGACTGTAGCGCCACCAATGGTCATTACGAGTTATGTCCCTTTTAAGCCTCTCCTATGGACCAATCAGATTCAACCTCACGTATCACTTGCATTTGTTTCAAACAAAACGGTGGCTCCCAGTCAAGACGATCTGATCGATAATCAAGATTTATATTGTGATAAAACGGGTCTTACATCGCGAAATGCATCAAATCACGTGAGCACCTTGATTTAAAACATGAAAAGATTTGGAAAATATCTGTTGACAACGAGTTGGCGGTGCACATGCTTTGCAAATCCTTCAATCGACTGAAATCTGCACGACAGTTTACAAACCGGATTTCGATTTCGTTGCGCGATTTTGATGGGACTTTGCAGAGACTCATTAGTCCAGCCAAAATGTAACTCCATAATTCCTGCCTAGTTCGGCAAGGGTGGAAACTGGACTTTTATAGTCAGTTAACTCCCTTGCCTCGGGAAGATGAAAAGCGACTCGTGCCCCTCTCCTGGCCATTTTTGTGACCGGGTCCTGTCTTAGCGCAAACGGGCATACCTAAAACAATTGTCAACTCGTTGCGTAATGGTTCATATATATTTCCCCATACATATATTTCAGATGCAATTTAAAGCCAGCTGGACATGCGGAATTATACAGTATGATTGAACACATTTAACTGTGTCTTGGGTATATTTTTAGATGCAAGACATATGTAAAATATAAAATATTTCTGAGGGATTCTTTGACGAAGAACTTGAAATCATACGCGCATTCTGATTCGTTTGTCGTATTTTTGCACATAACGTTCATCGATCGGGGGACGAGTCTTCTTACAGGTTACGGAAAGGGGCGAATGGTGCCGAAAGGTCTTGACTGTTTCTCCTGTAGCCATTAGCGAATTTACTTCATGATGACCGAGTGATATGTGAGAAATTCAAATATGTCAATTGAAACCGAGTCGCTTTGAATATGTTTGAAAGAGTTGCTCTTTCCTTGGTGTCAATGTGTCAGTGTGTCAATGCGTGCTGAAAATACATGTTTTATTAACATTGAACCTCATACACTGCTATTTCCAGCAATATCACTCTTTGTGTTGATTAAGGATGACTTTCAGCTCGTGCGTCCCTGTTTTGAAACGAAACGAGCCTTTATCAAAGTGCAGTAGAACTTACAGGCTTAGTAAATATACTATTGCAGTTACTAAATTATGAGAAGTATTTTTGAAAGATGGATAACTGGTAACTGATTAGTAAATTGTACTAATCTACCACAGGCCACCTTTACTAGTCTAATTAGGAAATATTTACAAACTGATTAGTAAAATTTACTAACATGTTAGTGTCTGAGTGGACAATGAAATTCAATGAAACTATTTCTGTCAGTGTACTGATGATTGTGCATTATATTGGTGATGGTGTCTCTGTGTCTGTCTGTCTGTCTGTCTGTCTGTCTGTGAGTGTGACCATGACGCAGTATGAGACCTATCAAGATCTTGTATGGAAGTACGGACGCCCTGGTCAAACCACAGTGCTGTGTGTGCAGTTAGAGTATTCAGAATGAATAAACACATTTTGCAGTCGAAGGAGTCTATATTGAATATAATATAGACTCCGTGATCAATCTGAATATCTTACATGGTACAAAGTGGGTCACGACATACGTCACGTTACGGTCGTATTATGATCGCGAGCACCATTCATAATATGAGAATTTTCATAACCACATCTTCAGGCCGAAAGAAAGTAGTGAGTGAGTGAGTGAGTATGGTTTTACGCCGTTTTTAGCAATATTCCAGCAATATCACGGCGGGGGACACCACAAACCGAAAGAAAGTAGCGCTTCGCAAGTGTACAACTTGATATCTGGTTCCATTGTTGTTTGGTGTTAACCTGACGCCGAGTGAACAAATGTGGCACGTGTATCTCCTATTGAAAGCTGACTTTATTATTTGCAAATGAACCCAGCACACCGGTACTTATAAAAGACGCCCTTTTGTATTCTTGCACGTCAATGCTCACAATAGAATCGACACTGTAATACATAGGTAGAAACTTTGGAAGCCGAGTTTTTGTAGATCTTGGTAGCATTCGATTGTGCGCTTTGTGCGTTCACTTCTGGGATTTCTTTTTAAAAATTCAAAAAGCAATCACGCGAAAAGGTTCAAAATACCATGCGAGTTTATAATATGTTCACGGTAAAAAGCAACGTGAAATTGAGGTTATCTGCATGCTGTTACACACGGTGATTTTTAGATAATTGTAATTAATTATTAGAAGTTCAATTCAAATAAAATCAATATATGTTACCTTGTGTTCCTCATAGGATCCAACATGAAGTTGACCCTTGACTGGACCGCCTCCGTGGTCTAGTGGAAGAGCGTCTGCCGGAGAGCTGAAGGTCTGGGGTTCGATCCCCGGCCGCATCATACCAAAAGACGTTAAAAGATGGTACTTGTTGTTACCCTGTCTGGCGCTCGGCATTAAGGGGCTAAAGCAAGGACTGGTCGGCTCGGAGTCAGTAAACTGTGTCTGAGTGGGGTATTCATGTTAAACTGCGGCATGGTATCTCAGTGAGCTTGCACTATAAATTGGCATCAGTCCGGATCAGTAAAAGCAGCCCCACACACAGACACACGTGCATGCAGGTAACTATATAAGTGCAATAATCTTGGACGCGAGGTTAAATCCCATTTCACCTCACCTCACCTAAAACTTTACTGTTCAAAAAAGCATTAAACCATACTCAATTTTATATTTGCATCATGTACATATGTAAGTTTTACAGTTTTAACCTGAATATTGAAACCAAGTCGCTATTGTAAATATACTACAGATTTAGAATACAAATTTACCAATTAAGTTAGAAAGGGAGAAATGATATCCTATTTTTTAGGGTGGCCCAGTCCGTCTAAGGCGCCGAGATTCGCTATGTGGAGTTGCGTCCCTTGGTCACGCCAGAAACCTATGGTTGTGGGTTCGAATCCCGGTTCGCTCCGATTATGTTTCTAGGTTTGTCAGCACCATACCCGTGCTCGTGGGTTTCACCAAAGTGATAAACGTGTGAGACCTGCATCACTTCGGGCTTTCCTCCTACATTTAGCTGATACGCCGCGATATAAATGGAATACTGTTAGAAGCGACGTTAAACCCAACTCACTCACTCAATCATATTTGTGTTTTACTTTAGATGATTTCACCGAAGTGGTAAACGTCCGAGACCTGCATCACTTCGAGCTTTCCTCCGACATTAAACTGCCACGCAGCGATATAACTGGAACACTGTTAAAGGCTGCGTTAAACCCAACTCACTCACTCTAACACTCACTGACTTTAGATGAAATGGGGTTTAACGTCGTTTCCATGTTTATTGCACCATCATAGCGATGTGCATGCACTCGCATGCTTGTGTGTTATGTATATTTGTGTGTGTGCGTGCCTTCGTGCGGCTGCTTATACTTGTCGGGACTAATGCCGCTTGTATAGTGCTACTATCTCGCTGAGATACCATGCTGCACTTTAACATGTATACAGCCGACCATTCCTTGATTTATCGTCTTAATGCCGAGAACCAGACAGGGTGGCTTCATGTACCACCTATTAACGTTTTTTGGCATAACGCGAACAGGGATCGATCCACCGACCGTCCGTATTCCGACCAGGCGCTCTACCACAAGACCACAGATGAATTATGAGGACAAAATGTATTCCTGTGCTTGCACACAAATACGTACCTAAAAGAAAAGTATTTCTGAGCCACGGCAAAAGACGTTAACCTTCAATGGCAGAACGTCGGAACGGTGATCTATTCACAGCACGGGGACGCATGTAAACACCCACCCTCCTTACGCGGATATCGGCAGACAAAGAAACTCCTCTGGTCGACGTGCCGATTGTTGACAGATTAAAGTCAAATAGGATACGTTTATGAACATTCATAGCCACCCGTTGCCCTTTTCACCCTCCGTTAACCAGAAGGAGGTAGAAACCCCGGGAGTGCCAATACCCTTTTGATACGCCTGAACCAAGGCTTCTTGGTATACCGGATACCGGATCGCAATACTCAGGTTGATTTTAATGTTTATCTGGAACCCGGATGCCAATATTTCAATATTGAAAATGTTCACCTGTTTTTGTTTGCAAGGAGTGACAAATCAGTAGTGAGTGAGTTAAAATTTTAAGTCACATCGGCAATATTTCAGCCATATCGTGACTACACAAATCAGTAAAATATTTAACTCAAAGCTTATGAGCACGCATGGTAATGCGAATTAGGCGAAAGTCCCAGTCGAAGTTTACTTGTACAAGCTTGTATCACGGATATGACTCAAGAGTTCTTACATTGGATGACAAGACAAATTCAGTGGTATGTCCGTGTGCCTATAGGGTTGTGGGTGGCACCCTCAAAGGTAGAAGCCAATCAAAACCCACCCACGTCACAACTGGCAGCACGACCTCGTGAATAGCCCTCTCCCAGCTTTATAAGGAATATTTCTTCTGTAAACCTACCAGCGACCCTCAACTAGTCAGCTGTCCGACTTACAACTGCTGTGAACAAGCGTTTGTGTTGTCAAGATGTCAGTACGGAAGGGAATTGACGGCGGCAAAGGTATGATCAGCACAACTTTTGAAGGCTTCCCAACATGACATGGTGTTTTACAAAAGAGGATAATGCGCCAGGATAATGCGCCAGGATAATACGCAGGAATTATCATAAAGTTTTGGTATTCCAAGGTTTTCGAGGTCCTGGAAACCCGTCAGGGGTTGCGCCAACTGCAAGTATACAAATTGGCAAAATTAATCTTCTAATTCTCCACATAACCTTTAATATATAATAATTACGGGGCTGTCGGGTAGCCTAGTGGTTAAAGCCTTCACTCGTCACGCCGAAGACACGGGTTTGAATCCCGACATGGGTACAATGTGTGAAGCCCATTTCTGGTGTCCCCCGCCGTGATGTTGCTGGAATATTGCTAAAAGCGGCGTAAAACCATACTCACTCACTCATATAATAATTACAATCTGTGTGGGTGGCCCTTCAACGAATGTGTAGAGTATATTAGCAAAACATCTTAAGAGCGTTAGTGTCATCAGTATTAGAAACCTTAAAGGGTTTACAGCAAACGTTGTGAGACATTTTTGCAATTGCACATTACAACGTTGTCATCAATCTAAAAAGCAACGTTTCCTCGTCAGTTGCGAGACGTTCTAATATGTCAATTGAAACTGAGTCTCTTTGAATAGGTTTCAAAGACATGCCCTAACCTTGGCGTCAAGCTTGATGAAAACACATGTCATATTTCTATCGAACCTCAGTTACTAACATATTCAAAAATACCACACTTTATGTGGATTAATGATGATTTTGAGCCCGTGTGTCTTATGAGGCGACAAGATTGGATCGGGTAGTTAAGTCTCTGGAACTTGGCTGTTTGTTGGGACATTGCTCATTTTTTTCAGCTACTAACAAGTCTGGCAGACTCAAGCCGACGCGAGGTAGTTAATTGTGACTAAAATATATAACATCAACTCCAGAGAATAACCATTCTCGATTATCTGCCGAAACAGATTTCACTGGTCATAAAAAAACAAAATAACGGTGATTGTAAACCTATAGAAAGTGTGTTCTGTGTTGTGATTGGCTAATTTGGGACACATGACCAAATGTCAGAGGGTGAAAATATGATTTGAATTCCCTGAAGCAAGCGACCGAATCACTGTGTAGGAATACATAATTACTCAGCATTTTTTGCATACTAATTAACAATGGACGCAAATTTGAAATACAAAATTCATAACAAATATTTTGATTTTCTCTATTCATGGGAATTATTGGGATTTTATATTTTTAATTAAAAAAAATTACAATGAAATAATTACCAAAATCACAATCACCATAGCGCTAACGCGCTCCTGGCGAATCCTGAGATATCACTGTTCTGTATATCAAACGGCATAAAAAAAATCCAAGACCAAGCCTATTCTTCAAGAAATGTGTGCATATAATTTAACGAAAAATAATATCGATTTTGGTTAAGTTATATCGTCAGTTTTAGTTATAAAATAAAATGAAACGGCTATTCATGGACACTAATTATATGAACTTATAATATTGACTATTACACTGCCTAGAAATACATACAAGACGAATTGTAAATGTACCTGTCACATGTACACTTGTTCAAATTAAAGAAATATCGTATACGACACTATAAACTTATCAACTTCATATGTGAACATTATTCAAACAAACAGGAGATTATCAAACGTTCATATATGTTGTGGCCTATATCTACGTATTATATCATATTCTACCATGAATTTGGAATTTACTCGATTCTGATTGGTCAATCAGAGGCTATTAAATCACAATAAACCCCCTCTGATTGAAACAGCTGGTTTGACGGCCGCATCACCGCGGAGGCTAATATTCATAGAATAGTACTATTTTCAGTCATTGTCGGTAGGCATATTTAAATAATTATATATACAATTCCAGGTTACAAAATGCAAAGATGAGGTTACTACAATATTCAAAGGATGTGTGGCAATACATTTCGTGCAGAAAAACACGACAGAAATCAACAAAGGGAATGTATTTACGTTTTGGAGACAACAGAGAGTTTGGAATTTTGGCGCTTTTCTATATACGACTGTGACGTCATATCTTTTGCGTCACAATGAGCGATATGACGTCATAATGGTGACGCGCGATATAGAGCGAAAGCCTTGCAAAGCTTGCTTTGTTTTCTTTAGGGATGCCCACCTCATGTTAGCTTACCAAGTTGCCGTGCTTATATGCTTTCAATGCCTGTCATATGTTCGAGTGAAGTATTACGGTGTAAACAAACTGCTTGAGTATATACAGCACCTTATTTTGTTCGGTGATTCCGTAATTCAGATCGAGAACCCACTCAAAACACTGGACTCAACCCATGCCCCTTCACTCAGTATATTTGCTGACACCAAAGAGTTCGCGTTTTATTTAGTCATGGTAGAATGGAGATAAACATACTGTGTTTTCAATGTAGAGCTAGGTAACCTGTAGATTTAACCGCGCTAAATTTAACATTTGAAACCTCACGCTGCGCGTTCGGTTCCAAATTCAATTTAGCGCGGTTAAATCTACAGGTAACCTAGCTCTACATTGAAAACACAGTATGTTTATCTCCTAATTGAACATTGATTAATATCCAAAGTGAAATTAATTGTGTGAAAAAAAATGTACAAAAGATATGCAAGATCTACATCATGAAACAGTAAAAAAGCAGTTAACAATGATCGTGTGTACTTTCATTCAAGGACCTTCACCTCAGAGATATTACCAAATATGTGCAACAAATATGTTGAAGTTTGACATCACTACCGGTGACCGAATTTTACAAAATGGCGTGTTGACTGTCAACAGTGCGCGGGATTTTACGAGGGGACTTTCGTTCATTCAGGGTTCGTATATACATAAATGTGACATGTAAGTAATCAGAAACATTCTGACAATCTGTGTACTGTTTTTTGTTGTTGTATTTTTCATTGAAACCAACGAAAATAGTCAGAAATTCTGATAAATACCGTTGTCGTTGTGCGTGATTTTGCGTCAGTCATGGCGTCACACAGGACGGGAACTTCGACAAGTTCTGTTGAAAATATCAAATTATTGCAATGTATATATGTTTAATTCCCTAATTCTTCCTACGATTCTCTTCCCGTGTATATTCTGAAAATGCAGATCTCGAGCCAATGCACTCAACGAATAGACGAATGGCTTTGTTTACATTTCCAACGAGTGCAGTTTTTTCAGCGTTCGTTTTCACACCTCATTTATTTTGCTTCATTACTTCTAGACAATTTGTATTGGTGACAAAGACCATTTGGCATTTAATTCTAAAATATATGAGGAATTCAAGGATATGTAGGTATCGCAGTTGAATATACGTGATGGTATTTGCGTCTCATTACCGGTGTACGTTATTACCAAAATCACAATCACCGGGGTACCATAGCAGCGACAGAACGTTCGATGTTGACGCCTCACAACCGAGTAAGTACGAGGTGTTAAAGAGTGCGCATGTTTTTTTCTGAATAAAAGAATAGGTTTACAATATCTATAAATACTATGTGTGTGTCTATTTCCGGGATTTTATCGAGTATTTGCATCTTGGAAATTCATCTCGAGACCCGAAAGCGTTAGCTTGAGGGGCTCGAGATGAATTTCCAAGATGCAAATACTCGATAAAATCCCGGAAATAGACACACACATAGTATTTATCTTCTAAATATAATATGAATGAATCACTGAAAATCAATAATGGCCCTAGAAATAGCTTTAATTTCATACCAACATTTGGTTTGATGCGATAATGTTTTCTCATTGAGGTTTTTGGTAAACAGAACATTGGGTATAGTTGATGTAAACTTGTGTGATGATGTCTCTATGGGTGATGTGTATGAACAAAGCCCCTTGATGCCCTGAACAAAGCCCCGTGACGCCCTGAACAAAGCCCTGTGATGCCCTGAACAAAGCACCGTGACGCCCTAAAAAAAGCCCCGTGACGCCCTGAACAAAGCACCGTGATGTCCTGAACAAAGCCCCGTGACGCCCTGAACAAAGCACCGTGACGCACTCAAGAAAACGATGTGATGTCCTAAACAAAGCCCGGTGACGCTCTGAACAAAGTGATGTGGTGCCCTGAACAAAGCCCGGTGACGCTCTGAACAAAGCGATGTGACGCTCTGAACAAAGTGATTTGATGCCCGCAACAAAGCACCGTGACGCCCTGAAAAAAAGCACTGTGAAGCACTGTGACGACCTGAACAAAGCCCCGTGGTGCCCTGAACAAGACACTGTGATGCCCTGAACAATGTACGTCAATGCTTACAATAGATTCGACACTGTAATATATAGATAGAAACTTTGGAAACCGAGTTTGTGTAGATCGTGCTGCATGGAGCCTCTCCATGGCGCAGTTCATACGTTCACTTCAGGGATTTGTTTAAAATTCAAAAAGCAATTATGCAAAGAGGTCGAAAATAGCATGCGAGTCAAAATACATTGCGGGTATACATACTAGCAAGTAAGGCTGTAATTGAAGACCGCCTCCGTGGTCTAGTGGTAGAGCGTTCGCCCGGAGAGCGGAAGGTTCGGGGTTCGGCCGCGTCATACCAAAAGGCGTTAAAAGATGGTACTTGTTGTTACTCTGTCTGGCGCTCGGCATTACGGGGCTAAAACAAGGAATGTCGGCTAGGAGTCAGTATACTGTGTCTGAGTGGGGTATTCATGTTAAACTGTGACATGTTATCTCAGTGAGCTAGCACTATAAATCGGCATCAGTCCGGACTAGCACAAGCAGCCACACACACACGTGCATGCACGTGCAATAATCTTGGACGCGACGTTAAACCAGATTTCACCTCACCTGTAAGTGTTACCAACATAAATCAAGCATACATACATTTACTTTCCATTACTGTCCAGAGGGGTTTATATTACTTAGTTTATATATATATTTAGGTTTTGTGTTTAATACTGTTTTATACAGCTAATTACTCACTGAACTGTGAGTTCATCAAGAACTATAAATATATACAAGATGCATTATGTTTCTAATAAATCAAATTAAGAATGCATTCTACAATATATATTATTTCTAATCGCAATAATTAGAAAACATCCATATATACAACATCATAAAATAAATAACCAACTAACCTCAAATATGAATAAATCCTTTCACAAATCCAAATCCTCACATGATAAGAATTGCATGCGTCAATAAATCTCGCTGAGTATATGGTGTTTCCTTCCAGCTTGGCTTATCAACAAGACAATAGACTGCGCCAGGGCGCGCTGGGGCAAAGAGTGCTGTAAGTCAAAAGCATGCAGTGTGACAATTAGTGGAAGTTAGACTGAGAGTAAGCTTACTTAATGTTACAGAGCTATGGAATGAATGTTTAAGATATAAAATACTAAGGTATAAAACATAACTAATATTATAACTAATAATATATTCTTATAATATAAATATCGTAATAAACTAATCAGTTAAAATTGTAACAAGGCCATATAACCTTACTACTTACTAATAAATCTTAATTAAACGTTATGTACATAAATGAGCCTGCCACAGACGCTTTATCTACTAGCTCACGGAGATTGGCCTTTTCATGAACTACAGGGGCGAAACTACCATTGTAGCAGAGTGAGTGAGTGAGTTGGGTTTAACGCCGCTTTTAACAGTATTTCAGTTACATCATGGCGTGTCAGCTGAATGTGGAAGGAAAGCCCGAAGTGATGCAGGTCTCAGACGTTTACCACTTCGGTGAAACCCATGAGCACGGGTATGGTGCTGACAAACCTAGAAACATAATCGGAGCGAACCGGGATTCGAACCCACAATCATAGGTCTCGGGCGTGCCCAAGGGACGCAACTCTGCACAGCGAATCGCGGCGCCTTAAACGACTGGGCCACAATACAATTTGTATGTTTACACCTAAAAAAAGCTTCACACAGTCGAACATGATATTTATTGTCTAGCTTGGAAATCGGAATCTTTACACACTTTAGGATTTCAGTGGTAGATGGTTTATCGAAGCTGTGAAAACCCTGGTCAGTCTGCCACTGCAGAACGTTCGTTCAGCACAATGAAGCGGATCAAGACATGCCTCGTGTCAACAATGGCCAACCAGAGAATGAGCTTTGTGGCACTCCTCCACTTCCACAAGGAAATTGCCATTGCCATTGACGAAGTGATTGACGACTTTGCTGAAGGACGGAACCGCCGAATTGCCCTAACGTTAATTCAAAGATCAAGATTCTGCGCCTTTGTCAATGACATGGTGACTTTATATCTAATATGTATTTACGCCCTCGTAAAAATGGTTTTGTTTACACTTAAAATTAGCCATGTTGTGCCCCTAAAGTATGAGGACAAATAGTTGTCCAGTACATGAATATATACACACCACCTGCAGTTAAAGGAAAGAATTCCTGGGCCATAACAAAAGACAGTCACCTTTACTGATTGAACATCCGAACGGTGATCTCTTAACAACACCCGGGGCACTGTTAAACAGCTCCCCTCCGCCGGTGCCGGTAGATAGAGGGAGAAGAAACCTCTTCTCGGTTCGGTTCGCCGATTGTTGGCAAGTTAAAATCAGATAGGACACGTTTATGAACATTCAGAGGTGCCCGTTCCCAAATGTAAGTAGAAAGGCCATATGTATAAATAACCAACAGTGAATTCATCCGCCTATAACGAGCAGGATGTAGTAATAACGAGGATGCCAACATCCTTTTGGTACCAGTGGCATTCAGGAGCCTGCAGTGCCGGACACAGTGTGTCATGAACTATTTATATGTATCGGGTACGTGGTTGCCAACATTCCAATGTTCAAACTATTCGTCTTTTTCACCTTCCAAAGAGTGACAAATCACTAAATATTTAACCCAAAGCTTGTTATCTTCCCGGGGCAAGCGTGTCCACTATAAAGTCTAGTTGCCGAATCAAGGCCACTTTTCTTGGCTCGACCCTGGCGCCACCTCGCGTAGATCACGAGTTGTGCCCCTTGTAATGAAAACGCGATATCCAATCAGATCGTTGTTCTTATCTCATATACCTTCAAAAAGATGGCGACTACCTTAGGCGACGACCTAGTCGACCAGAGAACAAAAACATTCGCTAGTTCATCCCTGACACAAAAACATAGACAATCGTTGGGTTTTTTTAAAAGATGAAAAAGACATATTCGTGTCAACCAAGGCAGACAGAGGTAAATAACTTTCATACGAAGGTGTACCAGCCGTGGATGTTGATTTTTGTGAAACGTTCTCTGATTGGACCATCGATATCTGCGATAGTCCAATCATATTTTGCAACGGAAAGTGCAAGGGTGGAAACAAGACTTTGACAGAGAGGCAGGTGTACGCTCTTGCCTCGGGAAGATGAAAGCTTATGAGCACGCATGGTTATGCATTCCAGGTGAAAATCCGAATTTACTTGTGCAAGATGTCTACACTAATATGACTCACGATGTCCTAAGTTTGATATCAAGACAAATTAAGTGGTATGCCGGTAAGCATAGAGGGCGGTTGGCACCCTCAATTGCAGAAGCCAATAAAACCCCACCCACCCTACAACTGGCAGCACGACCTCGTGAATAGCCCTCTCCCAGCTTTATAAGAAATCTTTCTTCTATAAACCTACCAGCGACCCTCAACTCGTCAGCTGTCCGACTGACAACTGCTGTGAACAAGCGTTTGTGTTGTCAAGATGTCAGTACAGAAGGGAATTGGCGGCGACAAAGGTACATAATTGTATGCTGTGTGTACTGAAGCTATTGAAGGGTTCCCGACATAACATGTGTTTACAAAACAGAATAAAGCGACGAAACAGAATCAAAATACGAAAGGACGTCAAATCCAACATGTGCATATGTGTGACATACGCAGGAACTATACTCTGCAAAAAAAGAAACGCAAAAGTAGAAAAATCGTAAATATCTGTCAGAGCGTTGCCGACATCTATAAACAATTAATATCAAAAATACATTCGTCATTTCTGAATGAACTGGGCTTTATTTGTGTGGAAAGGTGGAAAATTGCAAATCCACAACCATTTGATAGCCTTGCGCCGAAGCACACCAACATACACGTGCAGCATCACTTGTTGGGCTATAAAAACGTCGGGTTTATATTTGCATGTCATCACAATCTAACAGCAAGTGAACAGCGAAACATGCCACGACTGACGGAAGCCCAATGCAACAATGCCGTTGGCCGACTGCAAACAGAAGAATCATCTTCAGCTGTAGCCAAGGTTTTTTTTCGCCAAGCACCTTTAAAAGACAGTGGAACCGTTATCAGACACACGGGACATCACGTGACCTTCCCAGATCCGGTCGACCACGTATCACTACTAAAGCACAGGACAGATTCATACGGCTACGTCACATACGTGAAAGAACCCCCACGGCCACCTCTACAACTGCGACAATACCAGGATTGCGTAGGATATCAGTGTGGAACTGTTTACGCGCTGAAGCTATTCGCGCCAGACGACCAGTTCGAGGTGTCATTTTGAGGGACCTGCAACGTCATTGGTGTCAAGTTCACAGAATATGGACACAACTGCGATGGAGACAAGTTTGGTTTGGTGAGGAGTCACGTTTTATGCTTCGCCGTGCGGATGGTAGATATCGTGTTCACAGGCGTCGCGGGGAATGTTATGCACGAAAACACTGCATACTGGAATTGGACAGATTTGGTGGTGTAGTGTGATGATGTGGGCAAGCCATCTCCTACACTGGTAGAACAGACTTGGTTCAATTTTTGGGGAATTTAACGGCACAACGTCACCCAGATGAGAATTTCTGGCCACAAGTCCTTCCCATTATGCAACAACCGAATGTCATTTTCCAACAAGACAACGCCCGACCTCACACGGCAAGACTGACAACAGCCTTTTACAGGAATCACAACATCCAGGTCCTGCCATGGCCCTCAAGGTCTCCAGATTTAAATCCAATACAACAAGTGCAATTATCCTGGGCGCGACGTTAAACCCAATTTCACCTCACCTCACCAGGGCCCCGTTCCACAAGGAGATTTCAGTGCTGAGGTGATCTTAACTCCCATACTTAACATAAGCTTACGTTCATCATAGCGCTACAACCGCTTGTGGAAAGGGGCCCAGGTTCAGACGTTGACGTAAGTGCCATTTGCGAAACTGAGACAGTCTGTCTGTGTGATCGGGGGAGGTTGGGTAGCGTAGTGGTTATAGTGTCCCCTCATAACCTCATTTAATTTGATCGAGGCCTTTGTGCTAAAGGTGTTAACGACTTAAGTTCAGTATGAAGAGTGAGGGGCGGTAGGGTAGCCCAGTGGCTAAAGCGTTCGCTCGTCACGCCAAAGACCCGGGTTCGATTCTCGACATAGGTACAATGTGTGAAGCCCATTACTGGTGTCCCCCTCCGTGATAATGCTAGAATGTCGCTAAAAGCGGCGTAAAATCAAACTCACTCACTCACTCGGTGAAAAGTTAGTGAGTTTGGGTTAACGCCGCTTTGAACAGGTATGCAGAAGACAATGTAACCGGTTTCTTGAATTACACGAATGGATGTATACGTAGTACTGTTTTTTCCTAAGTTTAGATGGACAAAGCGGTAAATATGGCTAAAGATGTTAACATATTAAATGTGTTTGCATAACTCCATCTGACCAGCATAACAAGAGATAATGAGACTGTACTCTGTCCGAATCGCGTTGTCAGTTTGACCCTTAGCACGTTTAAGATTGGAACGTGTTCAGTTTTGTGTAATTTTCCCTTATTGCGCAATCTATGAAATTTATCACAACACCCAATCTCTAAAATATCAAACCCGGGAAGAGAATGAGAATAGGTCTTCAGCATGCTTGACAATGCTTGTCGTAAGAGGCGACTATGCTTGTCGTAAGAGGCGACTATGCTTGTCGTAAGAGGCGACAAACAGGATCGGGTGGTCAGGCTCGCTGACTTGGTTAATGCATGTGTACTTGCATCATCCTTGCGAGCTACAAGTCGGGTAACCCCGAACCTCTTCCATTCAAAAAATGATGGTACAAGTGTCATCAGATTTGAAGGTGTTTATTCTGTAGATGGAGGTTCTCATAAAGGGTAAAAGGCTGTAAGAACACAAATGGTTACTTAACCTGGTCGCTAGCATATAATATCATAATTACGGTAGTTTCCTTTACAACAAAAATAACACAAAGCCTTTAAACAAATTTCAGAGAATCACAAAAACAACACACACAAAAATTCTTTTATATGTAACCTTATGTGACACTAAATTATACGGGAAATCTACAACATAATTTGAATGCGTCAGCATATTCAAAAAAACGCGCGAAAACTTAGTCATAGTACATGGCTTGTGAAAGCAAATTCAGGACATATTATCCTATGACGGTCCAATTAAACTGTTTAAGCAAGTTTAACCATACTATAATAAAATTACTGCCAATACGCACACTGTGGTGTGTCACAAGTGGTCAAAACCTAATTTTCCTTATTTAGTCTAGCTTACCATACTAGTGTACCGTTATTTATAGTGATATCTTTTTATAGTTGTATGCTAGTTTTAAATAATAAACTGTGATATTCTAGTAAATTTACTGTCCATCGATGACAGGTTTTACTTTAGTTAAAATATATGTATTAATAATGTAAAATTTCTCGTCACGATATGCCTGAAATATTGCCGATGTGACGTAAAGCATTAACTCACTCACACTCACACTCACACTCACACTCACACTCCCACTCGCTTACCATAACACAAGGACAAATTTGACTCATGCACAGGAGAGTTCCAACAGCCAGGGAACAAACATGTCGGAAAACTGTTACGCTGTAACAGCAAAGCATGTCATCGTATCCCAAATGCGTAGATCGATGCTCATGATGTAAACCATTTGCACGTGTGGCCCAAACTCGACTATTTACAGACCGCCACCATATACCTCAGTTATTGCAGCATCAAACAACAAACAAACCCATATCGCTATAAAATATCGTTAAAACAAAGTTGTAACATTTTGTACATTTACTTCCATGTTAATAAAAAAGAACGGTTTGTTGACTGTGGTCACTTTGCGCTGGTCGAGTCCACTTATGTATGGAAGACAAGCAACTCATGTATTGCTTTTTGACACACTTTCCCAGCCCATTCAAACATATTTCATCGTAATGTTTAGGTTCATAAATTTGGTAAAACATCCTTTCTCGGGTGCGGGAAAAGCTTAGTACCTCGACATCTCCCCTCTCACCCCCTCCTCACCTCCACCTCACCCCCTCCCTTGTGTTTACCTCACCTCCACCTCACCCCCTCCCTTGTGTTTACCTCACCTCCACCTCACCCCCTCCCTTGTGTTTACCTCACCTCCACTTCACCCCCTCCATTGTGTTTAGATTCTCGACCAACCCCTCGTTGTCTCTCATCCCACCTCACCTGCACCTCACCCCCACCCTCTCCCTTGTGTTTACATTCTCGACGAAACCATCATTGTCTCTCATCCCACCTCACCCCCCCTCCCTTGTGTTTACATTCTCAACCAAACCCTCATTTTCTCTCATCCCACCTCACCTCCACTTCACCCCCTCCCTTGTGTTTACATTCTCGACGAAACCATCATTGTCTCTCATCCCACCTCACCCCCCTCCCTTGTGTTTACATTCTCGACTAAACCATCATTGTCTCTCATCCCACCTCACCCCCCTCCCTTGTGTTTACATTCTCGACCAAACCCTCATTGTCTCTCATCCAACCTCACCCCCCCCCCCCCTCCCTTGTGTTTACATTCTCGACAAAACCCTCATTGTCTCTCATCCCACCTCACCTCCACTTCACCCCTTCCCTTGTGTTTACATTCTCAACCAAACCCTCATTGTCTCTCTTCCCACCTCACCCCCCTCCCTTGTGTTTACATTCTCGACAAAACCCTCATTGTCTCTCAACCCACCTCACCTCCACCTCACCCCCTCCCTTGTGTTTACATTCTCGACCAAACCATCATTGTCTCTCATCCCACCTCTACCCCTCCCTTGTGTTTACATTCTCGACCAAACCCTCATTGTCTCTCATCCCACCTCACCCCCCTCCCTTGTGTTTACATTCTCGACAAAACCCTCATTGTCTCTCATCCCACCTCACCCCCCTCCCTTGTGTTTACATTCTCAACCAAACCCTCATTGTCTCTCATCCCACCTCACCTCCACTACACCCCCTCCCTTGTGTTTACATTCTCGACCAAACCCTCATTGTCTCTCATCCCACCTCACCCCCCTCCCTTGTGTTTACATTCTCGACAAAACCCTCATTGTCTCTCATCCCACCTCACCCCCCTCCCTTGTGTTTACATTCTCAACAAAACCCTCATTGTCTCTCATCCCACCTCACCTCCACTTCACCCCCTCCCTTGTGTTTACATTCTCGACCAAACCCTCATTGTCTCTCATCCCACCTCACCCCCCTCCCTTGTGTTTACATTCTCGACAAAACCCTCATTGTCTCTCATCCCACCTCACCCCCCTCCCTTGTGTTTACATTCTCAACCAAACCCTCATTGTCTCTCATCCCACCTCACCTCCACTTTACCCCCCCCCCCCCCCCCTTGTGTTTACATTCTCGACAAAACCCTCATTGTCTCTCATCCCACCTCACCCCCCTCCCTTGTGTTTACATTCTCAACCAAACCCTCATTGTCTCTCATCCCACCTCACCTCCACTTCACCCCCTCCCTTGTGTTTACATTCTCGACAAAACCCTCATTGTCTCTCATCCCACCTCACCTCCAACTCACCCCCTCCCTTGTGTTTACATTCTCGACCAAACCCTCATTGTCTCTCATCCCACCTCACCTCCAACTCACCCCCACGCTTGTTTTTACATTCTCGACAAAACCCTCATTGTCTCTCAACCCACCTCACCTCCACTTCACCCCCTCCCTTGTGTTTACATTCTCGACCAAACCCTCATTGTCTCTCACCCAATCCCTTTTGTTTACATTCTCGACCAAACCCCCATTGTCTCTCATCACACACAGAAGACCTTTGCGTTGTAATATCCTCGGGTTTCCAAAAACCCCAACGTAACCATTATCTAAATGGGAATAGTTTTTTTGTAGTCATAAAATGAGAAAATCGTTGGGTAACATACGTTCTCAATGAAACGTAACAAGACAATAGCACCCATTCACGTGATCAGAAGCCCCGCTCCTCCTCCCACGCCAGTCAATAACAGACGCATTTACTATAATCAATGTCATCGGGCGGAGTAAGGCTGTGGACCACATGCAACCCTCGCACGAGGATGAATCCATCCCTGCTCGCTGATGATGAACAATTATTATCAAATGCCAGATGATCCAGCACGCACAGCGGCCAAGGAACCACGGATGTCGGGGCGAGTGAAGAAGGCCTTGTTTGTGCTGGGTGCCCTGGTCATCGCCGGGATCATCATCGCCATTATCTGCATCGCTGTCCTGCCATCTTCACCAGCCAAGGATGAGGATAATCCCTTCCTGTGTGCGATCTCGAAAGATCCGTTCAGCTATAATCATGACGCTTTTAACGGTAAGCTACACGCTTGTTATTAAAGACGTAATGGCTTGAAAATTCGGAATTTCAAATTATTTTCGGTTGGTACATGTGCTGTTTGTAAAGGAATGTTATATTAGGATTACCAATGAGACTAGCTTGCTATTACTGGCAAGAACCACGGCCATGTTGAATATCGACCGAGGCAATTGCGGAGGCTTTCGAATACTCCGCTTCAATTTCCTGGTCTCTGTTTCCAACTGACCTTTCTTCCTAGCGCTGCACAAGCCGTTTACATTTTGATACGAATAAATACAAGCGTATCACAGTTCAAATCATGTTTCGATATTGTACGTACGCTTCGATAATGTCACTGGGAGGTCGACCTCAGTGTTGAGAAATCAATAATATTAAACATTCATTAGGAGAATTGTTTGGTAATGATTAGCGCCGTTTGAAGGTCCCCTCTACTGGAAGAACATCTCCAAGAACACACGATGCTGTGGCGGTACCCACCAGTCGCCTATCGATCTACTGCGCAAAGATCTGACCTGTCGACAACTCTCCAACATCACCTACAACACGGACAGACAGGGCGCTCTGCCAGGCACTCTGAAAAACAATGGTAAGATGAAATCTTGAGGCTTTACTGAACCAAATCACAGTGGTGTGTTCTTGTGATGTTGAGATTTTTTCCGTGGTGTTGTTCTCTGAGCCGATCACGGTCAGGTGGATCAACATTTAGTCCCAGAAATAAAGTTATCTTATTTGAAAATACATTTCTACATAATAAAACAAATATGATCCAAATGGAGCCTAGAACAATGCATTATCATTCTAGACTTGAGTTGGACGTTTGTACTTTAAGTTTGGAGAATTAGTCTTAAAGATTGACTAACGGTCAGGCTTTATTGTGAACCAAACCATATCCTTGTTTGTTTGGGTTTTTTGTTGTTTAACGCCGCATTGAACAATATTCCAGCTATTTGGTGGCAGTCTGTGAATAATTGAGTCTCACCAAGAAAAGAAGATTGATATTATTAGCAATCTCGACGTCCTACGCGAATCTCACTATAATCTCTTCTCTTAACAAGGTATCATAATTATCGGATACCGCCTCCGCGGTGTAGTGAATAGTGCGTCGGTGGATCGATCCCCAGCTGCGTCATACCTAAAAAAAGATAAAAATGGCACTTGTTGTTTCCATGCCTGGTTTTCGGCATTAAGGGGATAAAACAAGGACGGGTCGGCTCGCAGTCAATATGTGTCTGAGTTTTATCAATGTTAAACTGCAGCATGGTATCTCAGTGGGCTAGAGCTATGAAATCGGCATTAGCCCTGAGTAGTACAAGCAGCCAAACACACACACACACGCGCGCTATGCAAGTGCAATTAAGAATTGAACGTCAGTTTGGATGGGTTCATTGAAGTGTGGAAGATTTAAAAGCGCTGGTTAAACTGCGTGAACCTCCGAGCTTGCGACGATTTATCGTGTGTGCTGTAATACTTTGCTCAGCTGGTGTTTCTTGTCACCTGAGATGGACCTACTCTTTTACCTGATGCCAGCTTCATTAAATGCCCCGTCATTTCTCATGTGCCACCGCTTCTCGGTCTAGAATGCACGGAGAAGGTCGGTCAACTCAGAAAATTGAATAGGAATTCCGTCTACGGAATTTTCGTCTCCGATGGCCAATCGGTAAAACTGTTTGTTGTTTTTTTTTAGGGAGGGGGGTATATTTAAGTTTCTTTCCTTACCTTTTTATGTTTTATGGTTTCTCGAAATCTTAGATTTTTTTCCCGATACGATAGTAAATCGGGTTTTAGTTTGGGATTGATCAGGAGCTGTCGCTTCGATCTGTGTCAGCGGCCACATCTGAGCAGGGTAGACATTGTTCTCATTGGTGCTAGATTCCTGTCATTTCCGAAAACAAGACATCAAGGTCAATATCGCTCAATAAATCAATTTCGTTCAGTAATTTTACAAATTCATTTTCTTCACTTGCGTTATTAGATCTGGTATTGAAAGATAACCATTCTACATGTATATCCAAGTCACCGTAAGGACAATCCTTTTTGTTTTATCTAGCAGCTAGACGACATTAAACACCAGAACAAGAATTTATTTATTTTTAAGTCAGATGAAATGTTACAAGACAAAGCAAAAATACTAAATTAATTGAATTCCTGATAAATGCAGGGATTAAAAAGAAAATAGAAAAACGAGATGATTGTAAACACCGATCGATAAGTCGGGGAAACCCCGGAAAGTAGTTCCGGCAAAAGTTCACACGATCAATTTCACAAAAAA
This sequence comes from Haliotis cracherodii, assembly GCF_022045235.1. NCBI lineage: Eukaryota > Metazoa > Mollusca > Gastropoda > Lepetellida > Haliotidae > Haliotis > Haliotis cracherodii. The sequence goes on from NW_027266272.1 coordinate 18,552,006, forward strand.
TTGTTCACATCGTGTCAACTTTTCAGTCCGTTCACAGGGGTGTGAACTCCAAATATCAGATCACGTGACCACCCATTCAGCCAATCAGCATGAAAGAAACAGTGTAAACGTTAAAGTATGAAAATATTTAACCTTAAACGAGACGTTAAACCCTGTTTTACCTCATCTCACAGGCATGGTAATAGGAGCTCAACAGATTAGCTTGATGTATACTGATTGCGAAAAGTAAGGGAACAGGTATGAAGGAAAACGTTTTGGCGATATCACATACATTGTCAGTGTACTGTCAATGTGACTTTCTTCTACAGTGTTTTGGTTGTTGATGTAGAACATATAGAGCCGTACACAACAGGAGACTTTCTTCTATAGTGTTTTGGTTGTTGATATGGAACATATAGAACCGTACAGAACAGGAGACTTTCTACTACAGTGTTTTTGTTGTTGATATGGAACATATAGAACCGTACAGAACAGGAGACTTTCTTCTACAGTGTTTTTGTTGTTGATATGGAACATATAGAACCGCACAGAACAGGAGACTGTCTTCTACAGTGTTTTTGTTGTTGATATGGAACATATAGAACCGTACAGAACAGGAGACTTTCTACTACAGTGTTTTTGTTGTTGATATGGAACATATAGAACCGTACAGAACAGGAGACTTTCTTCTACAGTGTTTTTGTTGTTGATATGGAACATATAGAACCGTACACAACAGGAGACTGTCTTCTACACTGTTTTTGTTGTTGATATGGAACATATAGAACCGTACACAACAGGAGACTGTCTTCTACAGTGTTTTTGTTGTTGATGTGGAACATATAGAACCGTACACAACAGGAGACTTTCTTCTACAGTGTTTTTGTTGTTGATATGGAACATATAGAACCGTACAGAACAGGAGACTGTCTTCTACAGTGTTTTTGTTGTTGATGTGGAACATATAGAACCGTACAGAACAGGAGACTGTCTTCTACAGTGTTTTTGTTGTTGATGTGGAACATATAGAACCGTACACAACAGGAGACTGTCTTCTACAGTGTTTTTGTTGTTGATGTGGAACATATAGAACCGTACACAACAGGAGACTGTCTTCTACAGTGTTTTTGTTGTTGATATGGAACATATAGAACCGTACACAACAGGAGACTTTCTTCTACAGTGTTTTTGTTGTTGATATGGAACATATAGAACCGTACAGAACAGGAGACTGTCTTCTACACTGTTTTTGTTGTTGATATGGAACATATAGAACCGTACACAACAGGAGACTTTCTTCTACAGTGTTTTTGTATTCCCTTACTTTGTCTCATGAGTATACTTTGATTCTATGCTGGGTACTGTTTGTCTAGTAACAAGACACGGCCTCATGGCTTAGATGGGATTAATACTGTACACTCAGGCATTGAATGTTTTATTCAAAATGATACGTCATGCTCAAAGCTCTTCGCCTTGTAAAGTACAGACATTTGTGGAATTTAATTAACCCTTTTCTCCATTTGAGTCGTAAACACTCCTGACCCACTCCTGTCACAGTCATGTTCTGCAGATCCATGAATTAGCTTAATCTGTCACATTTTCCACGTCTGTGGTAAGGTTTCAGGAGTGTAAAGTCTAATAATTATTGTAGATTCAACAGAACATAACAGTTGTCACCAATTCCTGATAGGTATTATTAAGATGGTATAAAATGGTATCAATTTAACCTCGCTGTTCACCGTCTCCAGTACAAGCCAAGGTTGCCCAACGGGGATTCTGATGGACCTAACTTATATTACATCTGAGTGAAAGAGTTCAATGAGACCGTGTTCTATGCTGGCAAGGTTGGAGGACACGCAATCAAACTGGTCTTCTTGAATGACCACCCGATCCCTTCAGCCTGGCTATCGCAAGGTTACTCATTCCCACCCTGAATCCCCGTTGGGGAAACCACACAAGTCTTCACTCTTATAGTGAGTGAGTTAGTATGGTTTTACGCCGCTTTAGCAATATTCCAGCAATATCACGGCGGGGGACACCAGAAATGGGCTTCACACATTGTACCCATTTCGGGAATCGAACCCGGGTCTTCCGCGTGACGTCACTCTTATAGACATCCGTGAAGATCCGAGTGAAAATAGGTCTTCACCAACCCATGCTTGCCGTAAGATGCGACAATGCTTCTCGTAAGAGGCGGCTAACGGGATCGGGTGGTCAGGCGCGCTGACTTGGTTGATGCATGTCATCGATCCCAATTGCGTGGAGCGATGTTCATGATGTCAATCACTGGATTGTCTTGTCCAGACTCGATTATTTACAGACCGCCGTCATACAGCTGGAATATTGCTGAGGGAGGCGTTAAACAACAAACAAACAAAACTTTATTGATGAAAGACTACCGATGTAACTTTAAATTTTAACTCACTCACTTTCTGAAATATCAACCCAGGTTCGTGTAGGGCGATATATGTCAGGTATGCGGATATTGGAAAACGTCAACCTTCAAGGACGTGTCATAAATCCTGTACTTTTCAACATTATGATAAATGATTTTTTCAATTACCTCCCCATTGATGTCAGGTGGTCAGGCTCGCTGACTTGGTTGATGCATGTCATGGTATCCCAATTGTGTGATGCTCGTTATGTCAATCCCTGAATAGTCTGGTCGAGACTCGATTATTTACATATGATATAGCTTGAATATGGTTGGGTGCGGCATTAAACAGCAAACAAACAAACAGACACTGTTATAGAAACTCTTTTTAATACCAGTGAATATTAACTGAACACTTTAGAGGTTGGCGCCAGTGACTTTTAATTTGGGCTAGTAACATTTCCGTAAAGGTTGAAAATCGTAGTCAATGCATACTAGTATATAGTTCTTCGAATCTTCAAGTCAGTTAAGCCGTCATTAAACGTCAAAGTTTGTTGTCATTTTGTTTTAATTTCAAAGTTTATCTGAAACACGCGTAATAGTTAACAGGGTACATTGATTATGACTGATATATACTACTCAAGGTTTGCTAAGGATCACCACTTTAAAAGTTAATACATCAAATTGTATGTATCTGTTGGAATAGCCACAGACAATATTGCGTGAAGACATGTTTAACGAACAAAATGACAACAAACTTTATGTGACCAATATTCAGTCAGATCGCCCGTCAATATGGAAGCATCTGACCCAAAATGAAACGTCAAAAAATCACAGAAACAAATTTATTTGTCCTAAAAAAACAAGTATCATTTTGTAATATTGTACGAGTACAATAACGAGTTACTGGCTCAGGGTATTCAAGTAGGAACGATTGTTTTATAACTTCTACTCAAGTTACTCTTTGTGTTGCATACATCTATAAAAGTCCAGTTTCCACTCTTCGCTCGTCACGCCGAAGACCCAGGTTCGATTCCTAACACGGGTGCAATGCGCGAAGCCAATTTCTGGTGTCCCCTGTCGTGATATTGCTGGAATATTGTTAAAAGCGACGTTAAACCATATTGAGTCACTATTACGAGAAATACCCTGGACCTGTCACTTCGATTTGAGTCTGATTCTAACACAATGTTTTAAATAGCCGTGCAATTTAAATAAGCTCACGAAACAACGAAATAGAAGGCATGGTAAGAAGGTTAACCAGGGTATTTATCCGAATAGTATGGAGACACAAAGCCCTGGACACTCGGTAGTGCATTGGGGTTATACAATCAGTTGTGGAGGTAAGGCACATTTCACATGCAAATCTTATGTGGAAAAAGAGAACGAATTGAATGCCAGAAAATATTTTATCATCGAAAATCATGAGTTTATTTGAGTCACTTTCATGAACTATAAATGTCTGTGTGTGATATTGGGCAAAACATATTTCCTGTGAACATGTTTCAAAAAGTAATGCTGTCGCAACGCAGGTCAGGGAGCAACGCTGTCGTTCTCCAGCGAGGACCTGGTAACAGACGACTTCCCCTTCACCAACGGCGACGACTTCGCCCTAATTTCTATGCACTTCCACGAACCTTCAGAGCATCACATCAACGGGACCTTCAGGCCGGCGGAGGTAACCACGAGTACCTTATACTTCCTCTCCTGGCCCTGTCGTCTAAGGCGCTGCATTTCGCTGTGCAGAGTTGTGTCCCTTGGACACACCAGAAACCTGTGATCGTGGGTTGGAATCCCGAGTCGCTGGGATTATGTTTCTAGGATTGTCAGCACCATACCCGTGCTTCTGTGTTTCACCGAAATGGTAAACGCCTGAGACCTGTAACATCTTTGAGAAGTGCAGCTAAGGCTTTCATCGCGCATTAGACCCGCGAAGATCCGGGGTAGAATAGGTCTTCAGCAACCCGTGCTTGCCGTAAAAGGCGACTATGCTTGTCGTATAAGGCGACTAAAGGATCGAATGGTCAGGCTCGCTGACTTTGTTGATGCATGTCATCGATCCCAATTGCGTGGATCGATGCTCATGATATTAATCACTGAATTGTCTTGTCCAGACTCGATTACTTACAGACCGCCGTCATATAGCTGGAATATTGCTGAGTGCGGCGTTAAACTACAAACAAACAAATCATCGCGCATTAAGCTGACAATTCCCTGTATGGTGACATGTGTTTGTATGTTGTTGGTTACATGTAACACCGTCCTGGTTACAGTTACATCTGGTCCACTACAACAGGAAGTATGGCACCATCCAAGAGGCTGTGCACAGACATGATGGCCTGGCTGTCATCGGGATCATCCTCGAGGTAGGCTCTCAACTGCAGTTCAGGTGACAATTGACTTTGTGTCTGTCTCGGCTGCCACTGGTGGGACAGGATACGCTCTGCTTTTATGAGAACACCCGGTACCATCATTATTTTATAATGATTCATACACGCATGCTCATTACAGAGTCGGAATCGTACATTTGACTATGCTATTAACCGAGTTTCTTATGATTATGGAAAGATGTTTGTCACGTTTGTTTATAATACAGCTACGAAATCCCTGTTCACCTGGGTTACGACTCTTTTAACATCTGAAACCTTTGTACAGTAAACTACGGTTATAACGAACTCAACGGGACCACTAATTTTAGTTCGTTATAAACGTAGTTCGTTATAAGCATATAAACAGCATAACTACAGCAAATAGGACAAAACAGTAAGTTCGTTATATCCGTCATTTCGTTATAAGCGTGATCATTATAAACGTAGATTACTGTATTTCGGAAGCTAAAACGTTATGTATGTGATGCCAGCAATGAATCAAGCGACAAAACCCCAAAAGTCTTAAGAAATCTCTGCTGCATGCAGAATTCATTGAACGATTCCGATTATATCATGTGTTTATAAATTACAATCAAATAGTGATGATACAAGGTGTTCATGATAATCTGAGCGTATCCGGCCCCACCATGCACAAACACGTGCATCGGCAAGTCAATTGTTTACTTTAAAAGACACACGAAAATATGGTACAGCAATAGAGAATTGCGTCCAACATCATTTCGGTCACTGATGAGTCAAATTTGGAAATGCCCACCTCATGTCCGCAATCAAACGAGATGACACGCAGTCAACCAAGCCACCGATGTGGTTGGTATCCAATAAATAAATCAAACTATTATCTATTTCCATTACCAATCCTTAGACAATATCCATTAAAATGTGTCTACCAAGAATTTAAGAACACAAGATCATCCTCGATCGTCCTTGGTATAATATCGTATAAGATACATGAGATAACTTCCCGGGATCCATTCACAGCCAATGCTTGGTTTTGGAAGTGACCATCCCCATCTTTCTTATCTCAAAGTTATTTCGCTTATCAATGCACAGTAAACTGCGGTAATAACGAACTCAACGGGGCCACTAATTTTAGTTCGTTATAACCGTAGATCGTTATAAGCATATATACAGCATAACTACAGCAAATAGTCGGGACAAAAAGTTCGTTATATCCGTCAGTTCGTTATAAGCGTGTTCGTTATAAACGTAGTTTACTATAATCTGATTGGGTGTCTATACTCGGGGGCATGTTCTGAAAACGAAGCGAGGTTAAAAACGAAGCTATGTTAGCGAAGGGGTTCATGGTATACTTCATTCATAGAATGGATATTAAGTACACTGGATAACCGAGGTTAAAAACGAAGTTAGGTTAGCGAAAGGGTTCATGGTATACTTCATTCATAGTATGGAGATTAAGTACACTGGATAACCGAGGTTGACACACCTGCACTATAAAAACGGCATTAGTTCGGACGAGTACTTCACTTCACCTCACCTCACCTCACCTCGCCTCACCCTAACTCACCAAATAGATCAGGCGAGGGACACAATTTAATGTCCCTATCTTCCTCTCAACAGCAGGACAACGTGTCCACTAACGCCGCGCTCAACACCCTCATTGACGGGATAGGACAGCTTGGCAGCCCGCAGAGTAAGTAGCATTATGTCACCCCTCTGACAGATCCACAACACTTGATAGTATGTCTAAACTGTTGATTGTATTTTAAACTGTTGATAGTATTTCTACACTGTTGATAGTATTTCTACACTGTTGAGTGTATTTCTACGTGTTCATTATATTTCTACACTGTTGAGTGTATTTTTAACATCGTAAGTAGCATTATCTCACGCCCAGTCTGACAGTTCTACAAACTATAAAACCTCAATGTCAAGGAATTACCAGTTACCGTTATCCGCCGAAATATGGTTCCATTAGGCATGTCACTGTGCTCAACTGACCATTACCCCGCCTGCGCTAGAGTAATGTCTGACTCACAGAGAAGCCGACTCGTTATTGTCAAAACATAGCGTGAGTGGGAATATAAATACATGAAGTCTTTTTTTCGATGAAATGCATCAACCAAGTCAGCGAGTCTGGAGCGATGCTGATGATATCAATCACTGGATTGTCTGGTCCAGACTCGATTATTTACAGACCGCCGTCATATAGCTGGAATATTGCTGTGTGCGGCATTTAACAACAAACAAAACACACAAGCAGGCGGCACTGATGGTAACTAGTCAGATCTTATATACGACTGACCTGATCTCAATACACAAAGGTCACAGGCGTGAGTTGTCACAGCTACTCCTGTCTTTGAAACTGCTTATGTATTTCCACACTGTTGGTAGTATTTCCACATTGCTGGTAGTATTTCCACATTGTTGGTAGTATTTCCACATTGCTGGTAGTATTTTCACATTGTTGGTAGTATTTTCACATTGTTGGTAGTATTTCCACATTGTTGGTAGTATTTCCACACTGTTGGTAGTATTTCCACATTGTTGGTAGTATTTCCACACTGTTGGTGAGTGAGTGGGTATGGTTTTACGCCGCTTTTAGCAATATTCCAGCAATATCACGGCGGGGGACACCAGAAATGGGTTTCACATATTGTCACACTGTTGGTAGTATTTCCACATTGTTGGTAGTATTTCCACACTGTTGATAGTATTTCCACATTGTTTGTAGTATTTCAACATTGTTGGTAGCATTTCCACTCTGTTGATAGTATTTCCACATTGCTGGTGGTAATTCCACATTGTTTGTAGTATTTCCACATTGTTGGTAGTATTTCCACACTGTTGGTAGTATTTCCACACTGTTAGTAGTATTTCCACATTCTTGATTGTATTTCCACACTGTTGGTCGTATTTCCACACTGTTGGTAGTATTTCCTCATTGTTGATTGTATTTCTGCACTGTTGGTAGTATTTCCACACTGTTGGTAGTATTTCCACATTCTTGATTGTATTTCCACACTGTTGGTCGTATTTCCACACTGTTGGTAGTATTTCCTCATTGTTGATTGTATTTCTGCACTGTTGGTAGTATTTCCACAATGTTGATAGTATTTCCACATTGTTGATTGTATTTCCACACTGTTGGTTATATTTCCACTTGTGAGTTGTATTTCCACACTGTTGGTAGTATTTCCACATTGTTGATTGTATTTCCTCATTGTTGACTGTATTTCTGCTCTGTTGATGGTATTTCTACACTTCGTGTCGCAGGTAAGGTCAACGTGACGATTGACCCTCGTGACTTGCTCCTCCAGAGCGGTGGTTACTACACATACAAGGGTTCGCTCACCAACCCGCCCTGCTCGGAGTCCGTCAGATGGGTCGTCATGAAGAATGCGATACACACCACTGAGGCAAACGTAAGTAATTACTCCGCTTGTCGTGCCATAACCAACTGTCCAACTATCTCCAAGTGCATCATGTTTGGAGCCGAATACAATAGAGATAGGTTGGTTGATAATCTATGATCTTCCCGGAGTGAGTGTTTAGTGAGTATTGTTTTACGCCACGTTTGGAAATATTCCAACAATACTAGGGAGGGTGAAACCAGAAATTGGCTTCATACCTTGACCTATGTGAGAAATCGAACTCGGGGCCCTCGGCGTGACGAGCGAACGCTTTAACCACTAGGCTACCCGACCGCCCTACTTACCCGAACATGGACCGTTGCTCATGCTGTCAACCTTTTGTTTGTTTGGACGATGAGTATGACAATGTTGCCGGTATACCTGTAATATGGCGGACGTACTGGACTGGCGGGCCATCACTGGATTGTCTGGTCCAGACTCAATTTTTTTATAGACCGCCGTCATATAGCTGGAATATTGCCGAGTGCGGCGTTAAACAACAAACAAAAAAATCTAAATGCCTATCAAAGACTTCATGAATTTATATTTCCATTACCACGTGTGTGTATACTCACGCTATGTTTTGATAATAACGAGTCGGCTCCTCTGTGAGCCAGACATTACTCTGGCGCGAGGGGTAATCGTAAGTTAAGCACAGTGACATCCCCAATGGAACCATATTTCAACAACAAACGAACACATTGATTTACGATCTACACGTCATCTGTCTTGCAGGTTCTTATTCTGAAGTCCCTTGAGGTTCTCGAGGGAGGCACTCTCACGAAATACGGTAACGAGCGACACGTGCAACCTCTCAACGGCCGGCCTGTCTACACCAACACGTGTTGAGGATGTGTTCGGGTAGCATGTTCAATGTCCCAGGAACACGTTTCTCTGTCATTAGGTTATTTTGTCTCTCGATGTAAACTGACAGTTGGTGTTTCACGTATATGTTCCTGAACAACTTGCGCGAACGTCACATTTGTAGTCCCTTGACGTAACCTCGACCGTATAGGAGCTAGGGTCCCAATGAATGTAGAGAGCATGATCGGAAGGCACAGTATGCACGTTCACTGTATGTATCTGTCAACACGTGTCAGATTGTCTCAACAGCTGTTGGATAATTAGGTTCATGAATCGTGATTTTCCTTTTAAGGTTCACTCAAGCACATATTCCCGTGTCCCATGTAGGGATGGATAAGTTTTTTTAAATTTTAAAGTTTATTTCTCAAGTAAGTTACGAATATTACAGGTAAACCTGATTCCCGTGTACCACGTGACTTGTTTAACGCCGCCCCCTGCGCCAGGTGTGAACGACGGGGCCGTGGCCATGGTAACCATGTCTGTAGCACTCCTCCTGGTTCCGCTTCATGTTAAACACACTACGAAAGACATGACGTCAGAAAAGTCGGAATCTGATAGAAAACGAACTTAGAGTTCAAAAAGGTTTTTTTTCTTATTGTGCTTAACAATAATGTAAACAAAATTAGGGCATGAGAAGCAAGAATATATTTTACAAGGCATCATATATAGTACTTAAGCTGTGCGGGTGAAATTCAACCCATACTGGTGTATTCGGGTGTATGATGTGTCTCCATAGTATTAATTGAAACAGTCTTCCTGTTGATCCAAGTATTCCATCTTGCCAAAGAACAATCATGATCATATTCTGAAATGCCGTCGTTCTTAAAGCTGACAGCGTCGCAATCTCATTAAAATCAGACCTTAGTTCTCACTACAGCTAAACAAAGATCTGTGGACATCACATTAGGGCTCACGTCAGAACGACCTTTCATCCGACCAATCAGAGCGTCGCTTACCAGATCAGTCGGAATGTGACAGTCGGAATGTGATTTCTAATCTTGCAACCTCGAAAGCTTTAACACGGGGTATTCCGAACTATAGTTACGGGTTTAACGACTGAATCCATACAATCTAGACCATCTATTAGCCATTCCAGAATGTTTTTTTGTTCAGGTTTCAAATTTTTTATCGAGAATTTGTCAAAATATATTTCGAAGCGTAGTCGCCAATTTGAAATTGTTGCCGTAAAGCACGAGTAAGTTGCCTTCTGATTGGCTAATATGAACTTCTTGTCTGTCATTTCATTGGTCGGTCAAAGTTCGCGCAAGGTCGGTCTGACGTGACCCGTAATGGGTCAGATCTTTGTTTTAGCGGTAGCGAGATTGGACAGCGTCGCTGCACGAATCCCTGCTCATTCCGATGACGTGGCATTTTCTGAATTTCCTTTAAACCTATTTCATTGTTTCCAACAATATATGTGACCATCCATGAGATTAGGGATTTGTGGGTGAAAAAAAACTGTTTTGACTTTTCGTTATATTTCAAAACTACCGTATCTTCGGAACACAAGAATACATTTCACATTTTATTACAGAGAAACATGGCATCAAACGCTTGTACTCATTTTCCGTCTTATGAAAATGCCTGATGAATTGGTAGTAGACATATATGCTGAAAGGTTTTGAAATAATGTTTTCGTTACATTGCGAACAAACGAGACAAAAATAAGATATGTTGTGACCGCACACATGGCGATCTTCACTGAAGTAAGTTGACGTCAGAAGTCTTTATGACGTCACATCACAATTGTATCCTGGCACCCATAAGGTCCCTTTACTCCTGATTGGTCGCATATACAACCTCGATTTGTTGTACAAATTGATTATAGTTTAGATGTTTAGCAGGCAGCCAGTTTCGATATTTAGGAGGACCTAGTGTACGGCATCTTCCCGAGGCAAGCGTGTCCACTAGCCTATATCAAAGCCTAGTTTCTACCCTTGCCACATCAAGGCCACTTTTCTTGGCTCGACCATGGCGCCACCTCGCGGTCATCACGAGTTGTGCCCCATGTAATGAAAACGCGATATCCAATCAGATCGCTGTCTTCTTGCATGGCTTCACAAGGATGGCGACTACCATAGGCGGCGACCTAATCGATCAGATAACGAAAACATTCGCTATTTCATCCCTAACACCATTAATGAAAAAGACATATTCGTGTCAACAAAGGACAGGCAGGGGTAAATCACTTTAATACGACCTACGAATGTGTACCAGTCGCGGATGTTGATTTTGTGAAACGTTCTCTGATTGGACTATCGATAGGTGCGATAGTACAATCATTTTTAGCCCAAGAAAGTGGGCTTGATGTGGCAAGGGTGGAAATAACACTTTGATAAAAAAAAAAAAAGACCAGTGGATGCCCTTGACCCCGGAAGATGAGTGTACGGCGTACGTTAACTGTCCAAAAGGTTGTAGAGATATGTTGAACTACACACATATGCAATTTACCTATTCAACTCAGTATTGACTTACTCTCGACCTTTGATGGGTCGGTCTGCATTGTTATAATTGTTATGTTTAGCCAGATAGTCCAGTTTACACATGCCTATCGCAGACTCTCTTGTAGATGGCACTACTAACGTTTGTTGTCATGGCTACGCCTCCAACCTATGTATTGTAGCTAGCTCCTCATATGTTGGCGTTTTCACCATCTTGATATTATTGATGCGATACTCATATACTGATGGCATAAAATAAGGGCACATACATTACAGTTTCCCGATGATAGCCGATGATGGCCGATGATGAATGCCACGACACCGAAGAGAGAAACGTCCTGTTTTTTCTGCTGATATTCATCCAATATATTGTACACGGAAGTAAACTTGCTCACTTATTTTTACCATCAGTATATTTTCTTTGGGCAGCCTCGTTTCCACTGTATAACTCGAGAACTCATTGGTTTAGGCGGCAATCGGCCACCAGAGGGATCTCTGCAAAACCACGAGATATCAGCTTCTGCCCTCATACAAAATCTCCCCTTGATGCGTATGCGCAAATGGGTATTTCCGGCAGAGTACTATTTGCATATTGGCGCCGCGTTTCATTCATAACAAAGTAGATCGTATTTTTCTTTCAGATAAAATCTACAGAATACTCGTAACACATTCCTCATTATAACAACCAGTGGTTTGACTGGCCCAGAATCGGTTAATAGTGGGCCATGATACTGCTGGAATATTGCTGACGGCGGCGTCAAAATGCAACCATCTTGAAACGAGGCCCCAAAGCTGTATCGACGTCATTGCGCATTGTTATATCTCTCTGTCAAAGTTGTTTTCTCATGTTTCACTGGTACCCGTTGCATTTCTCTGTAGAAGGTTACCCAGTTTACAAGCAGTCGTATGCCCTGTTGTACCACTACCGATAGACAAACTGGTTGTTCAGAAGCTACTTGTGAAAGAAGTGGAGAAAGGAAGTCCACCTCCATGCATTTTCGGACTACTGGACAGAAGAGAGTGAACAGTTCAAAACTGGATTTGACCAGCAATTACACATGTTGTCAAAACATTATTAGGCAGCAGACTTGAGGTCCAAAAAGTATGACAACCGTATCTAATATTTCACCATCGAATAACCTTTTCTTATTGGATTTTTAGTGGGCGGTGGGGTAGCACTGTGGTTAAAGCGTTCGCTCGACACGCCAAAGACCCGGGATCGATTTCCCATATGGGGACAATGTGTGAAGCCCTTTTGGTGTCCCCCGCCGTGATATGATTGGAATATTGCTAAAAGCTGCGAAAACTATACTCACTCTTGTTTTTTGTTGTCATTTTGGTCACTTTTTGTAATCCATGAAGGCACAACGGGAACCAGTTCAACATGTATTTACCTCGTCTTGCGTCTGTTACACATTGCATCGTTCCCACTAGGCCACGAACATCTTCGTGTAAATAAAGTCGTTTTACCAACGTCTGTTTCTGTTGTGACTCACCCCTATGAGGATTCCGGGGTAAAGAAAAATGGTTCCAAGTAATCTTTACTTGTAAGAGGCGACAAAATGGATCGGGATGTGTGACTTCCGGGGCGGTCGGGTAGCCTAGTGGTTAAAGCGTTCGCTCGTCACGCCAAAGACCCGGTTTCAATTCCCTACATGGGTACAATGTGTGAAGCCTATTTTTGGTGTCCCCCGCCGTGATGTTGCTGGAATATTGCTAAAGCGGCGTAAAACCTCATTCACTCACTTAGGTCAATGTGTGGCATAACCCAACGACTTTAGACGTTGTTCATGGTATCAACCACAGGTTTGTCTGGTCCAGACTATGCCTATACATGACATATGTACAATCTGTTCCTTAGACCACTAGGCCACCCGTGCGTCCCAAGTAAACATCTTACGTGATGACGTCACACGGATGTGAACACTGATTTAAGCCGCATTCAGCAATATCCATCTATGTCATCAATGGGGAGGTCATTGAAAAAATCATTTATCATAATGTTCAAAAGTACAGGACTTATGACACGTCCTTGAAGGTTGACGTTTTCCAATATCCGAATACCTGACATATATCGCCGAACAAGAACCTGGGTCGATATTTCAGAAAGTGAGTGAGTTAAAATTTAATGTTACATCGGTAGTCTTTCATCAATAAAGTTTTATTTGTTTGTTGTTTAACGCCTCCCTCAGCAATATTCCAGCTGTATGACGGCGGTCTGTAAATAATCGAGTCTGGACAAGACAATACAGTGATTGACATCATGAACATCCATCCACGCAACTTGGATCGATGACATGCATCAACCAAGTCAGCGAGCCTGACCACCCGATCCCGTTAGTCATCAATTAAGTGATACACTAATAAATAACAAGGTATACAATAATAGATACATTTAGACCATTAATACATGCCTGTAACGGACAGTAAAACAACTAGATTATCACAGATATGTCTATACATAATATTACATTATAAACATTGGTTACACATCGCCTATAGGTGGGTATAACCTATAGTTAGTTTAAAAGCGTGCAGTCAATACCTACTGGTGTGCCCCACTTCTGTCGCATTTGACCTGTGATGAAGCATCAAAGTACAAGCTGGTGGACTCTCATAGATGACATCCATGTGAAATTTGGGGATAGGACATTTAGGCAAGAAGTAGGCATCCCCATGGGCACCAATTGTGTCCACGCCTTGCTGATCTGATTCTTTACGGAGTTTCGGATCGGATCGGCAAAATCAAAATAGAGGAATTTGACCATTAAGTCTAACTTCATCTTAAGGTATATCGATGATCTGATATCGTTTAATTAGTCACTCTGCCAAGTTCCTGCTGCCGCTTCTTATACCTGATTTAGAAATAAAAGAGACGAATGGGACCCCCCCCCCCCCGCCTCCCCCACCCCCACCCCCACACCCCATCCCCACACCACCCCCACACCCTCCAACCCCCAGTTCCATATTTCGATCTATGCATATGGATTCATTTGACAAAACCTAGAGTGTCAAGAGGGGTGACTTTCCAAGTGTCAGCTTTCCTATGCATCTCAAGGCTTTGGTGTCTACGTTTCACCAGGCTCAGATACAGACAAGCATGCGCTTCCTTCCAAGATTTCGAAGAGCATCATTCGACCTTGGCTCAAAAGTTACAACACTCCATTTTTCAAATACCGGTTGACATTTCCAAATAATGTTCCCGTGTATTTTAAGGCAATCAATTCTCTTGCCTTTGTGTGTGGCACAAATAATATTTATTATTTTGGTGATAGGAAGTGGCGTCACAGATGGTTGCCTTGCCGCAGCATCATCCCTTGTGTTACCAATGATTCCAACATGGCTGGGTACCCTACAAAAGACGATGGCCAGTTGCAAGATCATCATATAATGTTATAATTTTTAAGTAAAAGTGGATATCTACATGACATTCTTTTACTAGCCTGAAAGGACGAACTGGAATCTAAACATATTATATACTGTTCATATTTAGACTGGTTAACATTTTTAAAGCTGTTGAAATAGCTTTTGCTGTGTTATCTGGTAAAAAATGATGAGGTTGTTTGGGTTCCAATGACAGTTGTGCTGCACCCGTGACACGTGTGCTTCGTAACTGATAATATGCTTGTTGGTATCGTAATTGATTCGTTTCAAATTTCTTTCGTTTTTTTTAAATGCCACTTCTACCTGCGGAAGAGAGGACAGAAAGAAGACAGAGATGCTTTATCAAGGTTTTTTTACCCAACCAATTTGTAATGATTTAGCTCCACACTTAGTTAATAAATATGGCAAATATTTGCCCGTTTTCACTATGTGTAAACTTTGATGGACACCTGTAGCGAACTTAAATTTGCTGACCTGCTGGCTGCTGTATAGGTAACCTGTACCTTACAAGTATGCTACAAGACGTGCTACTCCATATAGTACTCTGTAATGTCATATACTGAATTGACTAAAAAATATTTTTAAAAAGTTCAACATTGGCAGCAAGACTTTATTCTTGTTTCAAGCGGTGGGGTGAGTGAGTGAGTTTTGTCACTTAGAGAAGAGAAAGGGTTTGGTCGTTTTATTACAAAGGCTATCACTTCAGGAAGACGTAATTTTGCTGTTCCATATTGAGTGCTTTAATTGAGCAGCAGTGACAGGGGAACTGAGATCAGAATTACAGACCATAGTTGAACAGATAGAAGTCAACTGATAACTTCAGGACGGAGAGGCGTCCATTAGAAACGTAGGTGAGAGCAACGACACTGTGGGTGTTCCACTATAATATTGTGAGCACAATAAAACCCTCAGTTGTGAGGGTTCAGCAACCAACGCTTGTAAGAGGCGACTACCCGATCTGGGATCCGACTCGGTGAGGAGGTTGACACGTGTCATCGTCTTCTAACTGCACATGATCTCCTCCCGTGAAGATCCGGGGTAGAATAGGTCTTCAGCAACCCATGCTTGCCGTAAAAGGCGACTGTGCGTGTCGTAAGAGGCGACTAACGGGATCTGGTGGTCAGCCTCGCTGACTTGGTTGAAGCATGTCACCGTATCACAGTTGCGCAGATCGATGCTCTTGTTAGCAATCACTGGATTTTCTGGTCCAGACTCGATTATTCACAGAACGCCGTCATATAGCTGTACCATTGCTGAGTGCGGTGTTAAACCAAAAAATAAAAACCCTTATAGTTAGATACACATTTTAATGCTAACAAATAAACTGATATTCAATAAAACAAACAAACATGGCAGTGACAAGAACATTTCTGAGAAGGACAGAAGAAGAAGCTACACTAGAACTAGTTGGATGGTAAGTTGATTTGTTGTTTAACGCCGCACTCAGCAATATACCAGCTATATTACGGTGGTCTGTAAATAATCGAGTCTGGACCAGACAATCCAGTGATTAATATCATGAGCATCGATCCACGCAATTTGGATCGATGACATGCATCAACCAAGTCAGCGAGCCTGACCACCTGATCCCGTTAGTCGCCTTTTACGACAAGCATAGTCACCTTTTACGGCAAGCATGGGTTGCTGGAGACCTATTCTGCCTCGGAATCTTCACGGGTCTACACTAGAACTAGGCTCAGCTGGAATTAATCTGCAGAAAACACAGAGACTTGGTTCCGGCAATTCCACAGACCTGACAAGTTTCATTAAGTCGTTGAAGCATCGTTTTATTTGTCTGTAACTCACACTTTAATCTTCAAGGCCTAACGGTCAATGCATAAGTCACACACGGCACAAGCCACGCTGTTTCAACCTGCCATGAAAATATGCAGCAGAACGTGTAGCATAGTCTCTCGTTATATTTTAACTCGACCACTCACTCATGACCACCATTAATTGATCTGGTGAAAGAGTATGCCGTGCACATTCCATTACCCTCCATCGCTTCCACGGGCCTGGTAGCAGCTGTTCACATGCGCTCTGAGGTCTTCATGTCGCAGTGATCAGATGTGTGCAGAATTACTGTGATGGAGTATGAACGTTTAAGTGAAACGAAGGCCTGCTGGTGTGTCACTGTGGGCCTTGTGTTAGCCGTGACAGGCACAACACTCCTCTCCGTGTTTTTAAATCGGACATATCCCAGTCAGACGGACGACCTATGTCTATGCAATGCGACAAATGTAACGTTCAGCTATGACCCAAACAGCAAAAATGGTAAGATAATGATAATAACAATAGAAGGCACTGGAATGTATTGACCCCCCGAGAGACTACTTGTTTTAATCAAGTCTTTAATGAATTGTTGGTCAACTCGACTTGAGATGTATTCGCAGGGGCAGGAGGTGACTTCGGAGGTGAGGTGCGGTGAAATGGGGTTTCACGTCTCGTCCAAGATTATTGCACTTATATAGCGACGTGCATGTACGTGTGTGTGTTTGTGTGGCTGCTTGTACTAGTCCGGAGTGGGGCCGATTTATAGTGCTAGCTCACTGAGATACCATGCCGCAGTTTAACATGAATACCCCACTCAGACACAGTATACTGATTCCGAGCCGAACAGTCCTAGTTTTAGCCCCTTAATGCCGAGCGCCAGACAACAAGTACCATCTTTTAACGTCTTTTGGTATGACGCGGCTGGCGATCGAACCCCGGACCTTCCGCTCTCCGGGCGGACGCTCTACCACTAGACCACGGAGATGTGACTTCGGAACCAATTTCTATTAGAAGAAAATATTTCAGGGCGATCCTTTTACTTTTACTTTTAGTCCATTGCTTTTCTGCTTGTCACTTAATCCTTCAAGCCACAAATACCTATTCTGCATCCGTCCTTTCATATTCGTTTGGTGTTTGGACGAAACAAGAAACTGACACCCTCACACGAAGAATTATGTCAGGCAATATAGATCCCATCACCCTCGCTCTTCCCTCAATCGCTCATATTTACCAATTACAATGGGAGTGCGTGGTTGCTCTTCATGATAGAATTTTATTGTGCACTTTTGCACACATTTATTTGTCTGATGATCCTCTTGTGGGGCATGTCAAGACCCATGATCAAAACAAGTCATTCCATCGTTTTCTTAAAAGAGACAAGGATGTGGGACATAACCTCAAGGTCAGTGTTGATTTTGTTTTTGGTTCTGTACTGTTGAACGGTACAGAAATGAGCGTCAGCCAAGCGAAGTACCATATCAAATCAGCCCAGACTTTTTCAGGGAGAGGCTATCTGAACGACCACTGAAAAGTGAAACAGAAGGCTTTCTGTTTGCTGCTCAGGACCAGTCACTTCCCACTCGAAACCGTCAATGTGTGATTTTGCATCAAAATGTAAATATGAAATGTAGATTATGTACTGAATTTAATAAGACTGTCCAACACATTGTCTGTGGATGCCCAGCTTTGGCACAAACACAGTATCTTAAGCGACATGTTGGAGTGGCTCGATCATTACCGTCTTCGTCATGCTTGTGGTTTTGACTCAGATGTCCATCCATGGAACGACCCGAATATTTGGAGGGCGTCATGTAAAATGATAAATACAAAATTCTTTAGAATAGGCCCGTATACAGCCTCAGACGTATCCAGGCCAAAAAACTGATCTTGTCCTTATTGACAGATCCAATGAAATCATTTAGTTTTCTGTCCTTTTTGACACTAATGTGGTTGACAAGATTCGTGAAAAACATGGCAAATATGCGGACCTCGCTTTCGAAATAACCCGCTTGCATCCCAAGTACCAAGTTGTCCGACTCCCCATTGTTCTCGTTGTCTTAGGTTTGATACCTCCCAATCTGTTGACTGACATTGGGAGAGTACCCGGGTTTGCTGCCAGAAATACAGCCCTTCTGACAATCTGTGTAATGCAGAAGGCTGCAGTGTTGGGGAGTCTTCACATTCTCCGAAACGTTCTGGGTGTGTTCGTATAGGCAGCGCTTCCTGGGAGAAGTCCAACTCCATACCAGGTCTCCGTATAGAGGGGGATGACGTTACAAGAGGTGCTTGTTTAATGTTCATGGCTATCCTGAAAATTTATTCACGTATTTTACAAACTAGTTCTGTTCCTTTCATACTCATTCGGATTACAGTAAACTACGGTTATAACGAACTCAAAGGGACTTCTATTTTTAGTTCGTTATAACCGTAGTTCGTTATAAGCATATATACAGCATAACTACAGCAAATAGTCGGGACTAAAAAGTTAGTTCGTTGTATCCGTCAGTTCGTTATAAGCGTATTCGTTATAACCGTAGTTTACTGTATATCGATTTTCAAGCGTCTCTGTATGCTTCAAAATAATAGACGGTGCGTTACACACGAACAGATGTTGCAGATGAAGCTGTAATTGGCTTTGTAACGGTGGAATATCGAGGTGGAATACATTCATGAGCGACTATAGCTAAAGAATTGTTGTAAATGAGACCATGTCATTCGCCATCGTATCAGTTAACAAATACAATATGTTTGTACCTGATGCTTTTGACACGTTAAGTTATTCAGCTGGTGCTGAGCCAGATGGTAATCGCGAAGACCAGGTGTCTGCGGAACCTGGGAATCGATGCATATATCTTACTTCATGACAATGTCAGCGTGTGACAGAGTGGCATTAGATCTATAAGGCTGGCGTGGATGGGAACCTAGTGGAAGTGTCTTCACTGATAAATGCAGTGACATTAGAATAAAATATATTGCTATGAATCACATTGCTACCATCACGAATTACATTGATATGATTTGGTTCACATTGCTACCATCAGTGGGTCACATTGCCAATGATTTGGTTCACATTGCTACCATCAGTGAGTCACATTGCCAATGATTTGGTTCACATTGCTACCATCAGTGAGTCACATTGCCAAATGATTTGGGTCACATTGCTACCATCAGTGAGTCACATTGCCAATGATTTGGGTCACATTGCTACCATCAGTGAGTCACATTGCGATATGATTTGGTTCACATTGCAACCATCAGTGGGTCACATTGCCAAATGATTTGGTTCACGTTGCCACATCAGTGAGTCCCATTGCCAAATGATTTGGTTCACATTGCTACCATCAGTGAGTCACACTGCCAATGATTTGGTTCACATTGCCACATCAGTGAGTCACATTGCCAATGATTTGGTTCACATTGCTACCATCAGTGAGTCACATTGCCAATGATTTGGGTCACATTGCTACAATCAGTGACTCACACTGCCAAATGATTTGGTTCACATTGCTATCATCAGTGAGTCACGTTGCCAAATGATTTGGGTCACATTGCTGCTATCAGTAAGTCACATTGCCAAATGCTTTGGGTCACATTGCTACCATCAGTGAGTCACATTGCCAACGATTTGGTTCACATTGCTACCATCAGTGAGTCACATTGCCAATGATTTGGGTCACATTGCTACAATCAGTGACTCACACTGCCAAATGATTTGGTTCACATTGCTATCATCAGTGAGTCACGTTGCCAAATGATTTGGGTCACATAGCTGCTATCAGTGAGTCACATTGCCAAATGATTAGAGTTCCCTGGCTACTCAAACTGTGTAAGGGTAAAATCGGAAGAGTATAAAGTCTTTGAAAAAATGTGTCTGTAACAGAATTATGGTATCCTGGAACCATTTGTACCTGACTAGATGGTATTGTGTCTTAATGAAGGAGGGGTGGTGGGGTAGTCTAGTGGTTAAAGCGTTCGCTCGTCACGACGAAGGTCCTGGTTTGATTCCCCACGTGAGTGAGTGAGTGAATATGGTTTTACGCCGCTTTTAGCAATATTCAAGCAATATCACGGCGGGGCACACCAGAAATGGGCTTCACACATTGTACCCATGTCGGGAATCGAACCCGGGTCTTCGGCGTGACGAGCGAACGCTTTAACCACTAGGCTACCCGACCGACCTATTCCCCACGTGTATGTAACCCATTCTGGTTTCCCCCGTCGTGATGTTGCTTGAATATTTCTAAACCCGGCGTACAACCATACTCACTAACTCACATACTTAATAAAGGAGTTATTCGACCTGGAAGATCCGTTTCCATAATTACCAACAAAAACGTATAGTAGCAGAATGGATTACATAAGCATTCGTCTTTTCAGTATCCATCATAATTACTTATATTTTAATAGTCATGTTTTCTTGGGGTTTTAACCGAACCACTCGTACAAATACTTAAATGGTGTCACTTATGACATGGAGCATAATGTTACATATAACATTGGGTAAATATGATATGACGAGTAGATTTGTGAACATGTGTAAGCGTTGGTAAAGGGTCCGTTCAACGTGTGTTGTGGAATAAATATCAACTGATTTCAATCGCACACACGCACACACGCACACACGCACACACGCACGAAGACACACATACACTAACAGTAACACACGCGCACTCAGACAGAAACACACATATTTGATTTATAAACCGATCTTAGATATAATATATATGTGTATATATATATTATACTATTCTACAGTAACGTGGGGAAGTATCATAATCTGTGCTTTTGTTATGTAACTTGTTTATGCGGACATTTTAGAGTAAATAAATTATACGGTAGTTGTACCTTCCGGACATCACTTTTAACAGTGTGAACATATTATGTGAGTGAGTGAGTTGGGTTTAACGTCAATTTAACAGTTTCCAGTTATTTCGCGGCGTGTCAGCTTAATGTAGGAGGCAAGCCCGAAGTGATGCAGGTCTCAGACCTTTAACACTTCGATGAAATCACGAGCACGGGTATGGTGCTGACAAACCTAGAAACATAATCGGGGCGAACAGGGATTCGAACCCACAATCATAGGTTTCTGGCGAGCCCAAGGGAATCGCGGCTTCTTAGACGACCCGCAACCCGTGTCCCCGTGATCATATTATGTATCGTTATGAAGTAAATGATGTGATTTGCGACACTATCATATTGTTTTCACTCACTCTCTTTATTCTTATAGTGGGCTTGCTGTCCTAATGCCAGGGTTTTATGTTACGCCATGTTGATGCACTGCATAAAAGTTGTCCGTAATTCCCCTAATAAGCGTCATGCTGGTATTTATTTTGAAGGGATCAGTGACACTGGGTTGATTCAAGGCGCTGTCTTGTTTCAGTGGGGTTTTTTTCAAAAGTGTTTCAAATGGCTTTCCTCGGTGTTTCATGCCTGCGCTGGTTAAACTGGGGGTTTGTAACTAATAAACGCTATCTGAGCTGTTCATGATTTTCTGAAAAGTTGTATAAAAATCAGACAAGTGTTGAACTGGCGCTTCTTGCCATTCCTGACATTCTGAAATGTTTCAGAAACATAATTTCTAAACCGTTCAAAAGGGTTTCAAATGGCTTTCCTCGGTGTTTCATGCCTGCGCTGGTTAAACTGGGGGTTTGTAACTAATAAACGCTCTCTGAGCTGTTCATGATTTTGTGAAAAGTTGTATAAAAATCAGACCAGTGCTGAAATGGCGCTTCTTGCCATTCCTGACATATTCTGAAATGTTTCAGAAACATAATTTCTAAGCTGTTCAGTAGTTTCATACACCCTTGTCTATACATCAGACAACTGTTGAACTTGTGTCTTTTATTATTCAGGAATTTAATCCGTGGTGAAAAACTAAAAAAATTACAATGGCGGGTTTGTGTCCAGTGACAAACTTATGACTTTTCATTTTTTCTCTTAGAAATGTCAGATCACTTTGTGTATATCTTCACATTGAAAGAACTGGGCTTCAGTATAACGTGTGTAGTTTATACCTCTCAAACCGCGTTAAATTGATTTAGTAGGATTTTCACAAGTATCAAGTTGTCATGCCTTCCACTTATACTAGAAATGTGCCTTACCAATTCAATTCACCTCCATTTAATTTTCAACCGATTTAGACGGCCTTTTATATGAGGGTTATATCTGAGTTATTAACCTACTGCAATCGTATATATTATACATAGTGTAAACTAAACTCAAAAGACGTTTTCCATAGTTTTACAGTGTTCCGGAATTATTTTATGTTATAATTATTCATTATACTGTTAGCTATTTGAGTCTAGATGTCAACACTCCGCATCACCAGTGTCTTGTGGACATGCTACTTATAAATGCGGGTTTCTCGATCGAAGGGAGATAACTCTCATTTCCGGAATTATTTGTTGCTATGTGTAGATGTCTCATAAATTCGCGTTGTTGTCAGTAAGTATTGCGTGCCATTGTTGAAGCTATGTGTTGTCATGGCAGTTCATGAACGGGATTGGAAAGATATAAGGATGTGCTGCAAGGGTTTAAGTCCAAGATCGAGACAAAAGATTTCGTGGCTGTAATGCATACGTTTTACGAATGGGGCCAACTCGGAAACAATGACCGTGTTATTTTTTCGGAAAGGGGAGGCTTGTACGAAAATTGCTCCCGGAAAATATACGAAATAAGAATGAATAGAAATAATGATTTTACGAGTACATCGAATTATGAAATTTAAGTTTCATTGAATACTAAGAGCATTTACTGTATAACCTAATATATTCTATCTGTTGGCACTTTGAGGTAGAGCTGTAGTGTGGTATTTACGAAGACGGGTTAGCTGCAAAATAGTACACAACAAATTCGTTGTGATTACAATGGGCCAACGTACTTCTCATTAACTATCACACATCTTCTATCGGTGGATAGCAGGTAGTACTAGTAGAAACAGTGTCACAGCTAGAGTCCTGCACCATGACTGTGGAATATAATTTTTTTTTATTTTAAAAAACACTCTACGAAAGCAATCTAGCCAGCTCTAACTAGCTCTATTCCACATGAAATCAGCATCAGGAAAATTATTTGTTTGATTTTAGAGTCGAGAAGGGTATTGTGTAATATAAGATTTCATAGACTAAATGTTAATCTACTAGAACGTGAGTAAGCTCATCAAACTGATTGTCCCCACGAAAAGGGCCTGGTCTCCATTGGGGAAGGGTGGCCTTATATAGCTTGGGGACATGTAAACCCAAAGTCAGTTTTGAGTTTTGAGATGTCATATTTATAAGAGTAATATAAAAATATATATACAGTGTTCACCGTAATAAGCCCTTGTGTGCTAAGAAAATAGACAAGCGCTTATATTAGAACCATTGAGATCAGGCTATAGTAGACTAAAACCTTTGTTATAATAGTGACAAAGCAAATATACCCCTTGTGCATTGCTGTTTTCTGTAAGTATAATGTATCTGAGCTATAATGTATCTGTACAAGAGTGTATGGACTTTCATGTAGAGTAAAAATTGCCTACAGATTGGTCTAAAAGTTTGTCATGCTTATTGGAGCAAGGCACTATAGGGCTTGAACGTGTCCAAATTTACTACCCAAGCCTCTGATCCTCTATTACCTGACCCTATCCGAACACAAGATTAAGAGGTATGGTGTTTGTGTGCAATTTGGCATGGCAAGGTAAAAGGTGCAATTGTGTTACAATCATGGGATCATTGATACGAGGAAATACAAAGTTTATTTTCCTGAAGTGGGAGCATTAATGTATACAAGTCATCTAAATTGTTTTTCTGAATCTATATATAACTATATCAAAACAAAAATCTTGATCTTGGGGTATACCCATTGAGTGAGTGAGTTTGGTTAATGCCGCTTTGACAGGTATTTTACTCACGGCGTGTCAGCCTTATGTGGGAGGAAAGCCTGAATTGACACAGGTCTCAGATATTTACCACTTTGGTAAAACCTGTGAGCATGGGTATGGTGCTGACACACCTGGAAACATAATCAGGACAAAACAGGAATCAAACTCACGATCATAGGTTCCTGGTGGGTCCATGGGACACAACTCTGCTCAGCAATTTGTGCCTTGAACTGGGGCATGCCTTGGAAGTCACACGCTGTACTTACTCCAGAATCTTCCTGTGTGAAGAAATTCCTCAATGCCCCAGTCGCAGAACTAAGGGGAGGAGAGTCCATCCTTTCTCGGAGCTGATGAGTGAGTGAGTTCGGTTTTACACCGCTTTTAACAGTATTCCAGTTATATCACGGCTTGTGTGGTTAATGTGGGAGGAAAGCCCAAAGTGATGCAGGTCTCAGACGTTTACCACTTCGGTGAAACCCACGAGCACGGGTATTGGGGCGAACCAGGATTTGAACCCGGAATAATAGGTTTCTGGCGTGCCCTAGGGACGCAACTCTGCACAGTGAATCACGGCTTCTTAGACGACTGGGCCACCCTTGCCCCCTCGGAGCTGAGGAAGTCCAGATTTACAGGAACATGTGCAGATACCCCACCTGTCAGGCGTGACCAGGCCATACATCCTAGAACATGACTTAAGCAGCCATAGCTCTCTACTATAACTTTCCATATGTGTTTCATAACAACAAGGGGGCACGGGTGGCCCAGTCGTCTAAGGCGCCGTGATTCGCTGTGCAGAGTTGCGCCCCTTGGGCAAGCCAGAAACCTGTGATTGTGGGTTCGAATCCCGGTTTGCCCCAATTACGTTTCTAGGTTTGTCAGCACCATACCCGTGCTCGTGGGTTTCACTGAAGTGGTAAACATCTTAGACCTGCATCACTTCGGGCTTTCCTCCAACATTAAGCTAACACGCCATGATATAACTGGAATACTGTTAAAAGCGACGTTAAACCCAACTCACTCACTCACTCACTCATAACAACAATATACGTTAAATCATTGACAATCAATAAGAGAATACTATCGATTGTTTTGTGGATGTTTTCACAGTTTAATGTGCATCTTATTCAGGAATTGAGATGACTGGGATGAATTACTGAATGTGACCATACTCTCTGTGTGTCATGTGTTGATCGTGATCGCTAGTACACGGGACAGCCTATATTACCATGGATGACGATACGGATGTTTTAATTGCTGACAACGGAAGGAATCGCTTTGTCGCTGTTTGGCGGCTTCTCACTGACAGTACATACAAGAAATGTGCTCTGGGCCTGTGTTTGGGAGTGACTGGGATAACTGTGATAACATTGGTCGTAGTGTTCGTACCTCGGACGTCTGGCCCATCAGAGGACCTGTGTCCACCTACCCCCTCGGTTGCTTTCAGCTACAATTCTCACAGCGCTGAGGGTAAGACAATAATTTCATATTTCATATTTCATCTATTAAGAGCCCAGGTACTATTGTATGAAGCGATCTTAGCGCTAATGTGATCGTAACACCCATACCATAACATAGACGTACTTGCTTTCAGCTACAATTCTCACAGTGCTGGGGGTAAGACAATAATTTCCTATTTCATCTTTTATAGACTATTTAGAGGCCAGGTGCCGTTGTACAAAGCCATCTTAGCGCTAAGGTGATCGTAACACCCATACCATATCATAGACTAACTTGCTTTCAGCTACAATTCTCACAGTGCTGGGGGTAAGACAATAATTTCCTATTTCATCTCTGAAGAAGCCAGGTGCCGTTGTACAAAGCGATCTTAGCGCTAATGTGATCGTAACACCCATACCATATCATAGACTTACTTGCTTTCAGCTACAATTCTCACAGTGCTGGGGGTAAGACAATAATTTCATATTTCATCTATTAAGAGGTCAGGTGCCATTGTATAAAGCTATCTTAGCGCTAAGGTGATCGTAACTCCCATACCATAACATAGACTTACTTGCTTTCAGCTACAATTCTCACAGTGCTGGGGGTAAGACAATAATTTCCTTTTTCATATTTCATCTCTGAAGAAGCCAGGTGCCGTTGTACAAAGCGATCTTAGCGCTAATGTGATTGTAACGCCCATACCATAACATAGACGTACTTGCTTTCAGCTACGATTCTCACAGCGCTGGTGGTAAGACAATAATTTCATATTTCATACTGTATATGACCGCATATAAGCCGACCCCATAGATAAGCCGAGGTATTAATTTGACCATTGAAATATGAAAGAAAATGATATGACCCACAGATAAGCCGAACCAGGAAGTTAAAGGCAAAGACATATCGCGAAGTCAGACTGCAAAAATATTATTTTCATATTTCATCTATGAAGAGGCCAGGGTGCTGTTTTACAAAGCAATCTCATCAGAGAGGTGATCGTAACTCCCATACCATTTCTTTGCTGTTTGTTTGTTTGATGTTTAATGCTGCACAGCTATATGACGGGGGTCTGTAAATAATCCAGTCTTGACCAGACATTCCAGTGATTGACATCATGAGCATCGTTCTACACATTTGGGATATGATTACATTCATCAACGAAGACAGCGAGCCTGAAGACACGCACGGGTTGCTGAAGACCATATTTGAACAGATGCTAGTGTCTGAATAAGAACATGGATATATCGAACAACAAGGGACCAGACAAATCAGTTTGTTATATACGTTGTTCGTTATATACGTTTTCGTTCAGAAACGTCCGCCATCTTCGATAAAACGAAACACAATACACGTAAATGCAGCATTGACTAGTATTAGCCGAGATCACTTCAAAGCCTTCAACTGATAACATTTTATAAAATTCATTTAATAACATTTAATCCATAACATTTTTCGAACATTGTTATCAAATACATGTACAAAATGTAAACATATTTATCAATTTACATACGGGGAGATGTGTAGTCGGTGATTTTGCTCTGGTCTCGTTTCGCTGACTGCATTCATGAAACTGCATCCTCGAGATGAGTCAAACTGTCAAATGATGTCATCTCTGTTGATATTTGAGTGTTCAAGTAGATGTTTAAAGTTTCAAGAGCCTTATTGGCATCGGCAAAGGAGGGTGGGGCTGGTTCCACGCAGTCGATCCCGTCTTGCATGTCTTCATCTTAGGAATCCGCTCGACTAATGCTTTTCAACAATCGACGGGACATAAATGTATGATATAATAATAATAATAATATGATTTCACTCGGTGTGATCCCCTGCCATGAATTGAGTCAAATACACAGCTGTGTCCTGGTCTATATAATCATGGACCGCCTCCTTGTTCTAGTGGTAGAACGTCCGGCGGAGAGCGAAATGTCTGGGTTTCGATCCACGTACGCGTCATACCAAAGGACGTTAAAAGATGGTACTTGTTGTTACCCTGTCTGTCGCTTTGCATTTTGGGGCTAAAACAAGGACTGGTCGGCATGTAGGCTCCATTCAGTCCCCCCATCACCTCACTCACTCACTCACTCACTCTTCCTCTCCGCAGGTCCCCTACACTGGAGCCACCTGGCTCCTGGGACACGGTGCTGTGCAGGCTCCATCCAGTCCCCCATCACCTCACTCACTCACTCACTCACTCACTCACTCACTCACTCTTCCTCTCCGCAGGTCCCCTACACTGGAGCCACCTGGCTCCCGGGACACGGTGCTGTGCAGGCTCCATCCAGTCCCCCATCACCTCACTCACTCACTCACTCTTCCTCTCCGCAGGTCCCCTACACTGGAGCCACCTGGCTCCCGGGACACGATGCTGTGCAGGCTCCATCCAGTCCCCCATCACCTCACTCACTCACTCACTCTTCCTCTCCGCAGGTCCCCTACACTGGAGCCACCTGGCTCCCGGGACACGGTGCTGTGCAGGCTCCATCCAGTCCCCCATCAACATCCGGACCCAGAGCCTTCACTGTAGAGGTTTCACTGCCATCACCTACCAAGGCAGTCAGACAGGTGCCCTGAATGGAAACATCAGTTCAACAGGTAAGGCAATTTTTAAATCGGCAGGTTTTTTAAAAAACAAGTCTCTATTATTGTAATAATTAATGTTATGGCTCTATTCTATAATATTGTAATAATTAATGTTATGGTTCTGTAGAATCAACTTGTATTTTACTGACCAATTTGAGCAAAATATTGAGATTTTTTTCCAATATTGCCTGCCAAGGGCTCTAAGTTTGGAATCCTGGATAAATTCCCGACGTCTATAGATGTGGCCGGCTATCATTTTGATAGGATTCATTTGAATAAGAACTGTTAATACAATGTTTTTGAACACACTTTTTGAAGTGTAAATTTGTTTTTATGTGCAAAACACACAATGCGTGAGAAGATTGTCGTATAATTATTATTCTGTCAATGCCAACAGTAAACAGTAAACAAATGATTTGGTAATGGGCGATCTGACAATGGGACGTAAGCTGCTGAGAAAAGCACTGAGGCATGTCATGACAGTAGTCCTGGACCAGACAATCCAGTGATTGCCATTATGAGCAATCGATCCTCACATTTGGGATACGATGACAAGCATCAACCAAGTCAGCGAGCCTGACCACCTGATCCCGTTAGTTGCTTCCAACAACAAGCATGGGTTGCTGAAGATCAATTCTAAACCTATTAAGTGGCATTATGTACCATGAAGATTCCCCCAATGTTGGGATGGTAACTGTGATGAATTACTTGTCATAAGAGGTGACTAAATTTGATCAAGTGGTCAGACTACATGACTTGGCTGTTTGCTTATCATTACACCCTGAAGATGTGGAACATTGCTCATGATATCGACCACTGGTCTGTGCGTCCCAGACTTAATTAGGGTCTGATTGTTTACTCCTGTGCCGCGCTAAAGATGGAATAATGCAGACTGCGGCATAAACAAAAAACATGTTGTAGTTGTTGTTATTTCAATAAAATATCAGTTGAGATTGTTCGTGTTTCAATTTAGGCCAAGGTGCTGTTCTCGTCTTCTCTATGCAACACCATCTAGTGACGAGAGTTCTGCCTGAGGTCACTGATGACTACTTCCTTGACTCCATGCACTTCCACTGCCCCTCGGAACATCACGTTGACAGCAAAGCCATGCCAGGAGAGGTGGGTCTAGGGCTCAGAATGGGAGCCTGGGTGTCACTCTGTAGCTGTGTAAGGCATTAGTTTTTAGAGAAGTCAATTAACAGATTCCCAAATCCTGAACAAATTAAGAGTGGAAAAAACAATATAAATATGATTTACATTAAATTATACTGACTGTTGGGGTAAAAAAAATAAAAAATTGTCCCACTCACTGAAAAATCAACCAGAATTGTGAAAACTGTGTAAACTCCTAAAACGAAGAAGTCTAAAAATCTTCTAAACTAACTATATTTTCAACGATTGGGGAATGGTCTCCCCCTGCGCTGCCTATCTTGTCTGTCAATGACGATGGAACAGCCTTCTCACAAAAGATGTTCCCGTCTTGACCACCCAGCCCCTTACGGAGAATCTACATTTACGGTGAATCAACCTACGGTTTTGGAAAGTTTCTCTCAGTGGTATTGGATCCAACTGATCTTGTATTTTCCTCATGAAAAATACTACGAAGCTTACATGAGACCATCTTTTTTCTTCGTCTCCCTCGTCCCCTGCTGTTTATCGTTCCTCTTCTTGCCTGAATCTCATTTCAATCCCTGAGACATGATTGATGGTTTTGACAATGTGTTAAAAGAGATGCCTGGCCTATCCTATCATCTGTGGGAGACAGTGATACCCCTGTCTTGTATCCTTACCTTATCTCACACACTATATGCCTCCTATCTATCCCCGCATCACAATTCCTCAAGCCGATTCAGCTCTAGAAAGAGAATGAGTTGGTTGGGGAAATCACGTGTTCAGAGCATGTAGGTCCACTGGCATGAAAAGCGTGCCTGACCTAGATTGTTGGGAGGTGATGTTGATGATGCTAGGCGTGTTCGGGTTGATTGCTTTTTTTGGGAAGCTGGAAACCTTTGTTTAGGCACGATTCCACATAGGATCGAAAGAGGAATAAGAACTGCTTAGTCAACACTCGGGGAGTTATTTCGCAACAAATAGGGAGTTATTTTGCAACATCCAGTGAGTTATTTTGCAACATCCAGTGAGTTATTTTGCAACGTTCCGTGAGTTATTTTGCAACATCCAGTGAGTTATTTTGCAACATCCAGTGAGTTATTTTGCAACATTCAATGAGTTATTTTGCAACATCCAGTGAGATATTTTGCAACATCCAGTGAGTTAGTTTGCAATGTTTATTGAGTTAGTTTGCAACATTCAGAGAGTTATTTTGCAACATCCAGTGAGTTATATTTCCCCTGCAACAAGTTTTATTTCCACCACCATTGAGTCGTTTCCTCCCTGTACTGTATGATGTTGCCGATCAATCACATCGATAATGAGATGTTGTCACTGTTAAATAAGGCTGCACAGTATTACCGGTACTGTGGTAAATTGAGGTTCATTCTTTCCACAATACGTATCACAATATCATTGTTTAATGCTCGGTATATCAGGTGATTTCAAATAGCTACTTTTATCATGTGTTTAATGTGATGCACTGTACCACTTGCCAAATACATGTACTTTCGAAATGTTCCATAATTCCAAAATGCAAGTTGGCATTCTGGAGTTCGTCTGGGGCGGTGGTGTAACGCCAAGTTATCACTGTCCCGGAGTGCGCATCCTTGCATATTTACTGACTGAGTAAACATCATGATGTACCAGCATCTTGTTTTGTTCCATTTTTGAACTTCAATTCATACCTGAATGTATCAAATTACTTCCGAGTTCAAAATTGAGAATTATACAATATATTGTGATACGTATTGCAATATGGCCGTGTGCATCGTAAAATATTGTGATACACTATAAACATCCAATACCTATCCCTACTGTTAAAGACCCGTGAAGATTCCAGGGTAGAATAGGTCTTCAGCAACCCATGCTTGTCGTAAAAGGCGACTAACGGGATCGGGTGGTCAGGCTCGCTGACTTGGTTGATGCATGTCATCGAACCCAATTGCGTGGATCGATGCTCATGATATCAATCACTGGATTGTCTGGTCCAGACTTCATTATTTACAGACCGCCGTCATATAGCTGGAATATTGCTGAGTGCGGCGTTAAACAACCAACCAACCAACAACCAACCTACCTACTGTTAAAACAGCTGGAGCTCCTTCCCCACGTTTCCTGACCTTGTCACGTTGTCGTCGTTGTAGTTGCACATGGTCCACTACAAGAAGCAGTATGGCAGCGTTGCAGCTGCAGCAGCCAAGCAGGATGGGTTGGCTGTGATTGGAATATTTCTGGAGGTAAGTTGGCTTCAGGAACATTTGACAAAGTTGTGCATACATCTGACTGAGGCTTACTTTGAAATGATGACGAAAGTACATTTATCATCCCAAACTGGCTCCCACAGGAGATATCACTTGGGAGAGATCAAGCGATATCTACATTGTAATATTTCATCTACAAGAGGGCGGTCTGTAAATAATCGAATCTAGACCAAACAATCCAGTGATTGACATCATGAGCATCGATCCACGCAGTTGGGATATGGTGACATGTATTTACTGAGTGCGACCACCCGATCCCGTTAGTCGCCTCTTACGACAAGCATGGGTTGCGGGGGACCTGTATTCTTTCCTGGTATTCCCACTGGTTTACCAGTAACCAGGGCAGACTGAACAAATAACTGTGGTCGGGATCATGTAAGAAAATCCTCGTTTATTGTCGTACGCGTCCAATGCATGGCATTGATGGTCTCGATGCAAATCACAAATACAAGGAATATATTATCTAATTTAAGGCTTGAAAAAATAACAGAATTGGTTCTCTGGCCATTTAATTATTGCACAGGTGGGCGGTGTTTTTTGGGGTTACAATAATTTTGGGGAAATCGTGTTGTTCTTAAGTATTGTAGCATTTAACTGCTGGGGTCGTGTGTACGAGATGTGGAATATTTAAGTTTTTTAAGATTTAATTTTTTGGGGGAAAATGGAAACGTGCTGCAGACTTCATGATACGGGCAGTGCCTGAGAACCAAGATTTTTAATTCTTTCAGCTTAAGTTACAAAGTTTTTAATCTAGATCACTGTCCAGCCCTATCAATGCATCTCCTTAATCACTTAGCACTTTACCATTTTATTCAAAGACGAACACACATTATCATTAGTTGGTGTCACTCAAAGTCGTATGCACTTTTTCTTCAAGCTGTACAAAACGATCAAAGATCAAGAAAGTGGTCATTGATACATGGTCCAAGGGAGACAACTTTTAGGAAATTTATGATTTTATGTATGCTAGATGAGACATTTTTACTGATAGTTTTGGTTTGTTATTGCTGTTGTTTAATTTTGTTTTGTTTTTTGTTGACATTGATGAATTTGATGTTTTGTCTTTTTAACTTTTTCAATTTTCTGGAATGCAAGTTAAAACTTAATGCATGTTTTGAGATCATTTGCCTGAATCTTGTGTTGCCATGTCCTTCCATTCACATTTTCGCATTCACTTGTCACGCCGGAGACCCGGGTTCGATTCCCGACATGGGTCCAATGTGTGAAGCCCATTTCTGGTATCCCCCGCTGTGATATTGCTGGAATATTGCTAAAAGCGGCGTAAAACCATACTCACTCACACACTCATTCCATTTAATTTCGTGGATGTCTATGGCACTAAACAGGTTCTAGGTTGAGGAATAAGACGTCAGTATGTTGTTAGTTTAGTGAGTTGGATTAACAGTGCTTTGAACGGTATCTCAGTTATTATGTTGTCTTAATGTTGGTGGAAAGTCCAAAGTGATTCAGTTCTTAACCACAATGTTTAGCCTACAATCATGATCTGGGCAGATATGGATCAAGGGTTGGACAAGATAACATTCCAATATGGCTGTCGTGGTGGCCATGTTTAAAATGGGATGGGAATTGTGTGAGGATTTGTACTTTGGGAAAACACCCCAGATGCGATCATGATTTCAGGGGAGAGGGTTGAAACTCTGAATATTAATGATGGATGGTCCCAAATATTTGCTTACTTGTGCTTGTATGAGCTGGAAAATGACATGACGTCAAGCATAACTTTTGTCTTTTTTTCATTATTTAGACATTTTTTCTTGTATATTTTGTTCTTACTCTAAAATTCTCTCGTCTGAAATTACAGAGTGCGGGAGCTGATCTTTGGCATATATTTTTCTTCTTCTGATGATGTCATGTTTTTTTCAATTAATTAAATTTTAGTCCTCGGCAGTTAAGTAGAACACACATTTCTCTCTCTTGCAGGCAGGATCATCGTCAAACAACTCTGCACTCAATGCGTTCTTGGATGGGGTACAAAAGCTGAACAAGGCTGGAAGTAAGATCCAGTTCCAGCTGTGCCACATCACTCCATCTATTCATATCAGTCCATCTGTTCATATCAGTCCATCTGTTCATATCAGTCCATATCAGTCCATCTATTCATATCAGTCCATCTGTTCATATCACTCCATCTATTCACATCAGTCCATCTGTTCATATCACTCCATCTATTCACATCAGTCCATCTGTTCATATCAGTCCATCTGTTCATATCAGTCCATCTGTTCATATCAGTCCATCTATTCATATCAGTCCATCTATTCACATCAGTCCATCTGTTCACATCAGTCCATCTGTTCATATCAGTCCATCTGTTCATATCAGTCCATCTGTTCATATCAGTCCATCTATTCATATCAGTCCATCTCTTCATGAATATCACTCCATCTATTCATATCACTCCATCTGCTCTATATCAGTCCATCTGTTCATATCATCCCATCTATTCACATCACTCCATCTATTCATATCAGTCCATCTCTTCGTATCATCCATATATTCATAATGTCAGGCTTTCCCCCCCTAACAAGCTGACACCCCCCGATATAACTCAAATACCACTGAAATGATGTAAAACCAGACACTCATGGCAGTCCATCTATTCAGATCAGTCATCTGTACATATATATATATATATATATATATATATATATATATATATATATCCACCCACTGATGAGACAGAAATTCCAATGTATGTTTTTGTTGGTACATAAAGATGGGGTGTCCGTGACCTTGGATCCACGCCAACTGCTGCCCCCTGGTGGCAAGTTCTACACCTACTTTGGCTCGCTGACAACACCATCGTGCTCTGAGTCTGTCCGATGGATCGTGATGCAGAATCCAATCGTCACTACCCAGGAGAAGGTAGGAGCAGGTCTTCTGTGATAGGAGGATGCTTAAGAACATATCTAGCTGAAACAAAATCTACACCCCGTCAACAATTTTGTATTTATTTTATAAAAAAAATGTGTTTCTAATTTATTGTAAATATCAAACATATTTTTGTACACCTGGTCAGTAAACAGAAATTCATGTCTCACAAATGTAGCGAAATATTCATCTTGAAAAGAAAGAAACAACTTCCTTTTACCACCACTATCTCTGGGATTAAGGATATGATCTCTCTTGGTTGCATGCTTAGGGCACCAAAAAAAGTAACCTGATATTTGATCAATGGAAACATCTTTAAATTATTTTTGCAATTTGCTCATCCTAACATAAGATCAAAGGTGTCATTATTTAGTAATTTGACTTCCGCCAATTGGGAAAGTCACAACAAGCAAAACACTTCCAATATTTCACAGTGTTTTTACTTCATAAAGGATAACATACAAGATGGCTGGCGGAAGTGGCCATTGCCAATTAACCATAAAGTCTTTATAACTTTTGGAATAAGATTTTGTAAGGAGGGAGTAAGTATGCTTTTGTGACAGTGAGAAATATCTATGGTGGTATGCATTGCATTGCAAATCTATTTCTCTGTGTTTTCCTTCAGGTGGAAATACTAAGGACACTCAAAGTCAAGGACGCAGCTCATCTCTCTGTTTATGGAAATGCCAGACCCCTACAGTCACTGAACTCCAGGAGGGTGGACAGCAACACATGTTAGTTCTAGAATCATGGTCTACGGCAACATGGGTTCTACTGACAGCAACACATGTTAGTTCTAGGATGACGGGGCCCATGGCAACATGGGTTCTACTGACAGCAACACATGTTAGTTCTAGGATGACGCGGCCTACAGCAACATGGGTTCTACTGACAGCAACACATGTTAGTTCTAGGAGCTACGACAACACGTTAGTTCTAGGTTCATGTTCTACAACAACACATGTTAGTACTAGGATCATGTCCTACGACAACACATGTTAGTTCTAGGATTATGGCCTATGACAACACATGTTAGTTCTAGCATCATGGCCTACGACAACACATGTTTAGTTCTAGGATCATGTCCTACAACAACACATGTTAGTTCTTGGATCATGTCCTACGACAACACATGTTTAGTTCTAGGATCATGTCCTACGACAACACATGTTAGTTCTAGGATCATGTCCTACGACAACACATGTTAGTTCTAGGATCATGTCCTACAACAATACATGTTAGTTCTAGGATCATGGCCTACTACAACACATGTTAGTTCTTGGATAATGGCCTACGGCAACACATGTTAGTTCTAGGATAATGGCCTACGGCTACCTTTGTAAGTTCTAGGATCATGGTCTACGGCAACACGTTAGTACTTGGATGATGTGGCCTACGGCAACATGGGTTGTACTGGATGGATACAGGACAGATATCCTAGTGTGGTCCACCACAACATGGGTTATACTGGATGTGTCTAGAACATGTCTTCTTGTGTTGATCTTGACCATCTGATGCTTATGGCATCCTGTCTACAGCAATATGGGTTACACTGGATGTATCTTATACGTCTGATGGATTTGGCTTCTTGTCTACAGTTACTTGGGTTCTACTGTGTTTGTCTTGAACAACGGGTATTTCAATGATGATCTCAAATATCTGATGGATATGGCTTCTTGTCTATAGAAACATGGGTTGAACTGTGTGCATTTAGAACAACGGCTATTTAAGTGTTGGGTGGGTGGACATCGGGTGTGTAAAAGCGGGGAGGGGGGGTAGGACATCAGACATGTTTAGTGGGTGTAGGTGCGTTCAGGTGCGTTTTTGTCTGTCATTAGAACCAACTAAGGACTAGATGGTCACAATGGCTTCTGTATGTCTGTGTGACCTTGCTGTGACCTTGCTGTGACCAAAGTGCTCACTGAACCTTGATGGCATGTATTAACTCGTCCATTGACGTACATGCTACCGTGCAATAATCGTTTCTTGCTCAAAGTTTTATAAAACATACTCCCATACTCCCTAACATTTTACAAAGCCTAATCATGTTTGATTACTTTACTGCAGTGATATCAATCAGGGGGGCACGGGGGGCACGGGGGGCCCAGTCGTCTAAGGCGCCGCAATTCGCCGTGCAGAATTGCGTCCCTTGGACACCCCATAAACTTATGATTGTGGGTTCGAATCCCAGTTCGCCCCGATTATGTTTCTAGGTTTGTCAGCACCATACCCGTGCTCGTGGGGTACATCGAAGTGGGAAACGTCTAAGACATGCATCACTTTGGGCTTTCCTCCCACGTCAAGCTGACACGCCGTGATATAACTGAAATACTGTTAAAAGCGACGTTAAACGCAACTCACTCACTCACTCACTCACTCACTGATATCATCCAACGATGGGTTACACGATGCTGCAGAGTATCAAGCAGTTAAGTTGGCAGCATTCAGAGACAAAGTCCAGATTATTTTTACTGTAGAATGGTAACATTTGCCGATAGTTCAGTCCCACCATGATGGCATCAATAGCTGCTAATGTTATCAACCAATGTCCAGTCGGTCTGGTCAAGATTATATGTTTTACAGACTGCCCTGATTGTGACATGAGACATTACCTGACATTTTTAGTCTGTACACTGTGATAGTTACATGTTTTGTATCTTTCTACAAGATAGTTGTGTTCCCTGAAGAAACAGAAATTAAAAAAGTATTAATTACTCAGTGTTAATCCTTATTCTAAGCTAACAAGCATCATTAAAGCGTTCGCTCGTCACGTCGATTCCCGACATGGATGCAATATGTGAAGCTCATTTCTGGTGGACCCTGCCGTGATCATGCTGGAATATCGCTAAAAGCGGCGTAAAACCATACGCACTCACTCACAATGTGGCCGACTGAAGAGTGAGATAACATCCACTCACTCATTTCATGGGTTTAAATCCAAGACTGGCCCTGACTGTGGTCTGTTAGCACCGTCCATGCTTGTTGGATGTACCAATGTGGTAAAGGTCAGTTGGCTGTAGCCTTTCCTCTCACAGTAAGCTGACATGCTGGGATATAACTGATCAATGCATCATTATACCTTAATCACCATTCACCTATCACTCAACCACCATCCAAGCTTTATAACCTATGAAGATCCAGGTTAGAACTGATCTTCAGCAACCCAGGCTTGTAAGAGGCAAACGGGATAAGTTGGTCAGGATGGGTTATTTAGTTTCTTATGCTCATGATGTCAGTCACTGGATTGTCTGGTCTTGACTCGATTATTTACAGACCGCTGTCATATAGCTGGAATATTCCTGAATGCAGCGTTGAAAAACAAACAAACAAAACCAAGCAATACATTCACTCATTTAAAAGGTCACTCAGCCACCCATTCATTCATTACTCATTTGTAGGGGCGGTCGGGTAGCCCATTGGTTGAAGCGTTGCTGATCACGCCGAAGACCCAGGTTCAATTCCCGACATGGGTGCAATGTGTGAAGCCAATTACTGGTGTCCCCAGGTAGCCTAGTGGTTAAAGCATTGCTCATCATGCCGAAGACCCAGGTTCGATTCCCGACATGGGTACAATGTGTGAAGCCCATTTCTGGTGTCCCCCGCCGTGATATCGCTGGAATATTGCAAAAAGCGGCGTTAAACCATACTTACTCACTCACTACTCACTTGTACTCTGTAAAATAGAAGAACACAAAGGCCAGGCATGATCCGATCTTTTTATTTCATTTAGGCATCGTAAGCCTACCAGGAACACCTAGCAATGGGCCAGTTATCATCAACATGTTAATCTACCAACATGGTCCGTCAACTTGTAAACAACAAATCATCCAAAATAATTTGGTTAAATATGGACCAGCGATTAAAGTACAAAACCTAGGCAGCTACTTCTTGCAAAAATAACCTTTGCACCAGAACACTGTCTCATTAGATGTTACGGAGGACCTGCTCCTGGCTGTGGAGGATGCTGTTGGTCAGTGTTTGGTCAATCCATTGGACAAACATCGAGTTGTCTTCAACCTTCAACCTTCACACAATGTGCAACAACTTCAGACACCGTGCAAGGTCCAACTTTCAAGTAGCAGCACACATTCTCTAACAACCTAGGCAATATATATAACTTGATGACCTAGGTTATATACACTCAGATGACCTAGGTTATATTAACCAGGATCACATTGGTTATATGTACCCAGAACACCGAATTTATACACTGGATGACCTAGGTCATATATACCCAGATGACCAAGATTATATATACCAGGAAGGCCTAGGTTATATATACCCAGATGACCAAGATTATATATACCAGGAAGGCCTAGGTTATATATACCCAGATGACCAAGATTATATATACCAGGAAGGCCTGGGTTATAATATATGACCTGATGACCTAGGTTATGGACACCTAATGATTCTGTGCTGCTCTTGCCTCTGCAGCAAGAAAATAATTCTGAGCTGCGGTTTATCCCTGATGCATCTCTGCATCCCTGTGCAAGCTGATCGTCATCTCTGAAGCAACAAGTTCTGTTCTGCTCTGTTTCTGAAGTGACAAGGTATTCTGTGCTGCTTCTTGTTTCCATAGCAACAAGGTAGTTTAATGCTGCTTCCTGTTTCTATAGCAACAATGTAATTCTATCCTGCTGAAAGTTCAGGTCTTCAATCCCACCCTAGGATATGATAAAGTGATGTGGTGTTGTAACAAGTGCACTGATGGAATATAGGAAACAGTCTGTACACTTAACTAGATATGTGCTAACTGTGGACATTTCAGTGTTCTTAACTTGACCAAGTATGAATGCTCGTAATCTGTAATGCTATTTCCTGGAAGTTTCTTTCAATGGTAGAAACTGGATACCCGTAAAATATACTCTTGCCTTTGAATGTTACAAAGCATGTGAGACCAGACATACATGATCAACTTTCTAACTCTGAAATGTTAAACAAATACCCACAGAACAGGCTACAAAATTCCAACTGTTCTCTCACGAAGAACGTACCCAGTGATACGTTATTTGCTGCACCTGCTGCCAAGACAAGGCACACCAGCGAACAATTAAACTTGCGAGTTCATCAAAACATATCTACTTTCAATGAAATCCTCATGCTTTTGAAATTGGGAAATGAAAATGTCAACAGACTCGGAAATGTTTACATGCATTTTCTGAATCGTGGTTTGAACTAAAAAAATGCTAATGAAGTCAGTCCTTCCTGTTTGTGGGTAGATGTCAAGCACACAGTTAAACAATGTTGAGAATCAATATGACAATATCCATGGTTAATGGCTACAGTAACTGTTCTATGCAGACAAATGTCCACAGCAAAGATCGGTAACCAAAAATAAGCTTTGCATAATGAACCTTGTCACATAGACCACACTGGTATTTATTAAATTTGCACTTGGTTTTGCATAATCATAACTAACAAATTTTAACTACTAGAAATGAAGGCACAAGATAATTGGACAGATTGAAAACTGAAAAATAGGATGTTTGGGGCCAAATGCCATGTATAGGTGTTGACCATTTGTAAGTCTGTAAATGTTTATAATCATGAAGACCCACACAACAGCAAACAGGCAGGTAACTGTATGGCATAACATCTCGGAACTACAGTCTTCAAATACATTGTCATTTCACCAGTATGTAACAACCCCTGGCTGAACAGAGTGTAGCATGTCTGAGTTATTGTTTCATAACTCATGAGTGAACAAAGTGTAACATATCTGAGTTATAGCTTCATAACTCCTGACTGAACAGTGTAACAGCTCTTGAGTTATTGTTTCAAAACTCATGGCTTAACAGTGTTTTTAAGAGCTATTGCTTTATAACTCCTGGCTGTAGCTTCATAACGCCTGGCTGAACAGAATGTAACATCTCGAGTTATTGTTTCATAACTCATGGCTTAACGGTGTGTAACATTTGAGAGTTATTGCTTATAACTCACAGCTGAACATTGTTTAACATTTTGATGACATTGCTTCATAATTCATGTAAGAATTCAGTTATTGCCTCATAACTCATGATTCAACGGATTATGAAAACTGTGCTTGGGTCATATTGCATGATTCAACATGTGATACGATCTCGTGCTGTAACATAGTTTCTGTTTGAGAAAAGACAATGTGTTTGAAGGACAAGCATCTAACAAACAGTAATGACAGTAGTAATGTACACCTGTGAAAACACTAACTAATCTCAGAATGATACCCAAATCTCAGCCAATCCTCCACAACACTCACAGATCAGACTCACTGCAACTGCAGGCGTTACCAGATGTGTTTACATTCAAATTTATAATTTTAAAATGTAGATATTCAAAACAATTAAAATTTAATTGAATTCAAACAAATTTCTTTCAAGAATGACAATTTGCCATGATGATAGATGATTTTTAATAGTAACGGAAGCAGATGACTATAGTTCACAGGTGACTAAATCCTGACTTAAAGAGATACTTTTCTCTGAAGTTGACTTCTTAACAGTGTATACGTAAGTCTGTGAACACCATGCGCCGAGAACACCTGGTATTAACAGGGTCACAGTTCAATCAAAGAGTTGAGCCTCCTGCATCAATGAGCTGTGACTGGAAATCAGATACTGATCGTGTGTTTGTGAGAAGTGGTTCACTCTGAGATTACTCCATGACGTGTAGAGTGTGTTCTGGACACATGCCTACGTCTACCGTCACGTCACAATGAGGTAATCCAACATGAGCACTGTGCTGCTTCATTGGTCCGTCAACATCTGTACAAGTAAACACCAAGAAAAAAGAGCTTGTCGAAAAAGTAGCCAGGCTCTTTACGTTGGATAAACTAATCTCTGTATTATCTGGATGTCCAAAATCAGAGGCTAACACTTTGATATCAAGTTGTGAATGACCTCTGTGCTTCTTATCCTTAGTAAAGTTTTGATCAATTCATTCACAAGGATGAGAACGAGGCCTTTGCTGATTTTCGACCCATCTGTACACCAATCTTTGTACATCGATCTGATCATTTTGATGTTAATATCATTCAAACTTGAGATCCTTTATCACTACTGCTAATACAGGGACAGTCAAAGAATATTGTTAATAAAAAAACACTTTTATTGACTTTGAAATTCTTATCCATAAAAGTAGATTCTTGTCACAGGTTGACGTCATTCGTTTGATATTGGGAGGGATGGCGTGTAGCTTCGATGACTGACTACCCAGTATAAAACATTTCTGATCATTAACGTTTGATTTCTGATCATTAACGTATGATTTCTGATCATCAACGTTTGATTTCTGATCATTTATGTTTGATTTTAGGTTGAACTGCCTTATAATCTTCTACTTTTCGACTGTAACATTTTTAGCAATAAATGACTGATTACTTTTGATATTTCGTCAAACCATTACAACTGATGTCAGCCTAGGAGATCAAGGGTTAGTCAAGTATGATGTTTCAAGGACAAGAACCTCTTTCAAGATGACATACATAGAAATATACAATACGCATCCAAAAATAGTTTGATCTTATCATTAACGATATATCCGACGTTAACCTTACACATGTTCCCTTGTTGAAACAAAGTGTACAGAAAGATGAAATCCTATTGACTTATCCAAGGGAAGTCGGGGGAGTTTATTATGCAAGGACAAGGTGATAGCCCATCATACGGATCGCTACTACAAAAAGTGTCTAACTGCATCGGCGGACGCATGACGCATCCTTTTCATCCTGTTTGTTCTTTCCTAGACAACAGATGTTACAGAGAATGAGGTGTCTTCAAAAATATGTACACAGAATATGTGGGGTCTCTACAGTTGGGGATTAAAACTGGCCGTCGTAACAAAAAAATAATAAAATTCATAACAAATTTCAACTAATTACATCCTGTAGTGACTTGGCCCTGGCGTGATCCAAATATGACTTGAGTGTTAATGATAGGAGCTAGGAAATGTTAAGCAATATCACAGATGTTTTGAATAAATTACAGGAGATACAATTCTTGATGGAAAAACGAATATCACTGATAAAATAATAGTCTTAAATAAATTTCAAACCCCCTACCATTAATACAAAAATGAATTTGTCTGTACAATT
Source organism: Haliotis cracherodii (assembly GCF_022045235.1). Taxonomy (NCBI): domain Eukaryota; kingdom Metazoa; phylum Mollusca; class Gastropoda; order Lepetellida; family Haliotidae; genus Haliotis; species Haliotis cracherodii. Next base: position 18,594,797 of record NW_027266272.1, read on the forward strand.
TTCATTATGAACATTGAACATGGATGCCTAAGGCTTTATGCAACTGGTTTGGTGTCAATTCATTCTGGAACCATTGTGTTCCTGCTAATATGATTCAAAGAAACAATCCCATTTTTCTGCAACTGAAACTGGTTCTTTAAACTAGATCCGGATTGGCTTTTCAGTGGTGTAATCTAATGAGCTACAGAAATAGGTCATTAATTTTTACTGGTCAAACAAGTGGAAAAAAAAGATAAAAATCTGTATATATCGAAAACGGATGTAAAATAAGTCTGTAGAAATTTGACCACTAAAAACTAATCCTTTGTCCCACATGAGGAAGACCACGAACATCATCAATGACAGGTAAAACACGATTCTGTACAAAACTACCATGAATAGGTGAAAAGCCTTCAGTTAACACCACCAAGATAACATTAAAATCTAAAAACGACATTCCAAAAACTGTCATTAGTTTCTGTTTGTCTCCTAAAAGTCTAAAACACAGACACATGGATTCAGGTCAACAAACACCACATTGACGTTCTCACGCTAACAACCACCAAATAACAGATCACCATAGAAACGCATGAAACTACGTCTGTACATCATCAATGACATGGCGTCAGAAAACCTGATGCCCAAAATTCAAAAACAAAAGTAAAAAAGCATCACTAAATCTACATACAACATCAGCTTTTCCCACAGGACCCAGGGATATAAACGGCAGATCTTGTTTCCATGGAAGCACAGTTTAGCACTTCATGAAAGTATACTGAACTAAACAAGTTAGGGATCATTAAAAAAATATGTTTGGGGATAATGTTTTCGTGAAGAATTAGCACACAATTTCATAAAATTATCCCCACATTTTCACGATCCCTAACTTTTTTTGTTTAGCATATATGTGATCAAGAGCGGGATACCTGAGGTGTTTTAATTTCATCTCAACAGTTGGGGATGCTGTTATCAATATTGTTCATGTATTGCTAGCCTTGTAATAGGGCTGGGACGAGTCACAATTTACTACCCAGGTACCCACCCCACTATTACCTGACCCTACCCGTGTACCTACTCTAGGTCTCAACAGATAGGTACATATGTCCGATTGGGAATAGTTTGACCGTACCCCTGGCAAAATGTATTTAGATACTCAAATAAAACGATCTGGTTATGCATACACTGAAGTTGACTGAAGTTTTATCTCTATTCAAAGATATAAAGTCGGAAAGAATTCTGCATAGTCAGAAAGAAATGCGAACATTAGTCACTTTTAGCGAAACCGTGGAAGGTCTAGATAATTTTTGTTATTAAACAATATATCATGTGACTAACGTGTCCTCCTCATGAACCACCTGACCGGAGTACCCGAGTTACCCGTCCCAGACCCACCTTGTACTTGGTGATGAAAATTGTAATATTCTCTGGTTCTACATTACAGAGACTATGAACAAACTGCCATTTACATCCCTGGTGTGTCGCGAGGAAGCCATCAAAATCTAACATCTAACATGAAAATATACAACTGGAAAAATTCATGTTGATTCTAGCTCAATAATCATGAATAACAGTGAATAAAGTCACCATTCTGACTGTGCACTGGCCTCTGCATTCACAGACCGACATACAAAATAGAAAGTGCACCTCCTAGTGTATAGGTGTAAAAATATCCCTCAAATTTGGCAAAATAAACAACGATAAACAGTAAAGTTCATTTGACTACAATCCCCCTTCATGAAAAGTCTACAATTAGCCAAATAGTCAGAAGCATAATCTCAGTCCTCAAAAGAAACGTACACATAAATCAAAGATACTTTATGAAAAGATCAACATTTGTATTCTACATGGCAAAAAACATACGAAAAATCTATACATTAAAACATGAACTAGAATCAGGACTTAAAACATATCTTTTTACAAGTCAAAAGTTCATTTGGTCACAGTTATGATGAAACTTGCTCTCAACAAAAAGAAAAATCAAAAATATTCTGGCATAAAACCTCTCACTCCCGCAGTCAAAAAATGGGAATTTGCAAAATGGTAAAAAATAGTCCGTGTCAGTAGTCCATCATGGCAATGGAGAAGTCACACATCCCTGTCACAACATGGCTGCCAGTTGCCATTAGAAACGTCTGTGGAACGCACTTACACACATGTGCTGTTAGCACAACAGACCTGAAAAGTAAAAGAAATCTCATTGAAAATTGTAAAATAGTCCAAGAGGTTTAAGGTAAGTGAGCAATTTATGGTTCACTGTCTATTTCAGGAATATAATCATGGGTAGAGAATAACCAACTAGAATGAAATGCCCCATGTTTTGGTGGTGGTACTTCTGTAATCTACACAGAAATAAGTAGGACACATCAAGCATGCATGATGATGCTTACTCAGTCGTCTAAGGTGCAACGATTCGCTGTGCAGAGTTGCACCCCTTGACTATGATTGACCTATGACCTTGACCTATGATCCCAAACCTATGATTGAGGGTTTGAAGCCCAGTTTGCCCCAATTATGCTTTTAGGTTTGTCAGCACCATACCCGTGCTCGTGGGTTTCACCGAAGTGGTAATCGTCTGAGACCTGCATCACTTCAGGCTTTCCTCCCACATTAACCTGACACGCCATGATATAACTGGAATACGGCGTTGTTAAACTCAACTCATTCACTCACTCTGAATCTGGATTGTTGTTTGCAGAGCCTGTCAAAGGGACACAACTCTATCTACAATTTGAAGCAAGTGGTACTTTCATCTCAACATATCAAGCTATTTACTGTCACAATAGCTGGGAATTGACAATCACACCTTGTCCCAATACAAAATGCCTGATATTTTCTTCTATTGTCACTTTCAAAAGGTAAAGAGGCTAGAGTGGACCTGCTGCAGAGACATCCAAACAGAGTTGTGTCCCTTATATGCGAGCAAGGCTCATCTGATTATGGGTTCAAATCCCAGATTCGCCTCATTATAATGTTCACTTGTTACCCGTGATTGTGGATTTCACCCATTTGGTAAACGTCTAAGACCTGCATCACTTTGGGCTTTCCTCCCACATTTAACGAATACTCCGGCACACATCAGAACTATTGTTGAAAGCAGCATCAACCACAACTCACTCACTCACTCTATTTGGCAGCGGCAGCAGCATAGGCTTGAAAGTGATGCTGGGCAGTTTCTTCATTCGAATTATGATCCTGGAACAAACCAATGATGATTATGGTACCGCCAAGTGAACTTCATAACTTTTATACAGAAAATACAAGCCAGGTTTCTTTACATATTCTGGGCTTGACAATATCTGGATTGATCAGATTCTTTACATATTCTGGACTTGACACAGTCAGTATTGATCAGGTTCTTTACATATTCTGGACTTGACACAGTCAGTATAGATCAGATTCTTTACATATTCTGTACTTGACACAGTCAGTATTGATCAGATTCTTTACATATTCTGGACTTGACAGGGTCAGTATTGATCAGATTCTTTACATATTCTGGACTTGACACAGCCAGTATTGATCAGATTCTTTACATATTCTGGACTTGACACAGTCAGTATAGATCAGATTCTTTACATATTCTGGACTTGACACAGTCAGTATTGATCAGGTTCTTTACATATTCTGGACATTACAGCTAGAGCATTGTTGTGGACCAATCACTGACCTCCATGGGGAGTGTTGTCAACATGGCCCCTGTCTGAGACCCCTGTTGGTAAGCCAACTGGGCATAGGGGCTGGCGACATACTGAAATAACAAACAGATCCATCATTAACACTCTGCAATAGTTCAACAAAAAACATACTGCTCATAATAGACTCACTTCATAATTGTCTTCATCAAAATTTACATATTTATGCTTGTAATCATTAAACTACTTACTGATTTAAACTACTAGACTAAGAGTGTTAAACAGACTACGCTTGCTTTCTAGCAAATAATATTAATTCTGCTCTGCTACCTAAAAAACTCTACTATTAAGTAGTTGTATTAATTTAAAGGGCTTATGATGAAAACATTTGACCATTATTCAACAGTCCATGATTTATAGACAGATGCAAGTGAATCTTACTGAAATATACGTACAATTATGGCACAAATATATGTACATTGGATATGGTAAAAGGGTGAATATTTGGATACATGATATGGTTATATGTAAAGATAAAACAAATATGGTTACAAAGCAAAGTCAAAGGGTAGATAACTCTCACCAAGATGAATCCCCATCCCTTTAACAAAGATTATCAAGGAAAGCACCACAATGCACTACCATTAAATGTTAACACTACAAATAGCAAACTCTCTGAGCATATTATCTCTATTGTTAATAAGACTGATTATAAGTATTTTTCTTTCAGTTGAAACATTCATTTGGTACATATATGTTTACATTAAATACACAAACTTTGCATAAGCAGTTGGAAGTTATCTCCCCTGCATCAAAAAGCAGGAGTTAACTCCCCTCTGCAAAAAGCAGCTGGAGTTACCTCCTCCTGCAGTAAGCAAGCGGGAGTTATCCCCCCTTCACCAGTTTCACATCTAAGCATAATATGTTTGTATATATATAAATAGAGGGTACAAGATGCAATCTACAAAAAATACAGAACCAAAGCTGGAGCAAACAAAAGATACATATGGTACAGATATGTTAGTATAAGCACTGAACAGATAATAACATGCAGACTAAATCAAGATATATGTATGTATCATGCACAGATATATATGAGGGTGGTTATATATATGGTGCTGCTTGCCCACTGCTGTCTGAAGTCTGGCGGTCTGCACTGGTCATGACGCTTGTGATGTCTTGACTCCGACTAGGATGGAATTTGCTTCTTTCGAAATCCTCTCATCATTACATCAACAGTGGCTTCATATTCAATTCCCCCTTCATCATTTAGAAGAGGCTATGTCATCCATACACATTCATTTTGATCGTTGTTTGGTACAGTACCTAGCTGCCCTAGTCAGTATGCATTACAGTCCAGAATAACACTACATCATGAAAGTGAATGCTTGTACATTGCAAGGGAGCAACCATTTATCAATCAGGGTGTGGGGTGCCAGGAGTTTTTCAAAAACAATAATCTGGTTTATTTAATTTTATTGAAAAAAATAATCTGCCTTCAATTGAGACCTCACCATCCTGAACAGAAGACAATATTAAAGTGTGTTCAATTTTTAAAAAAAATTGAACACTTGTTTATGTGAGAAAAAACAATTGAGCTCTTAAACATTAAAAAAAGAAAATTGCTAATTTCAAACCGAAATCAAATGGTTGGTCCCTAATGTAACATTACTCATATGTTCATGTCAAATGACAGCTGGTATGTATTTTCAGGAATACAAATTAACACGTATCGGCCAATGCTGCCTAATGTTTGGGTTTTATGGGACCTTGAGGAATCTAATATTATTTTGGTTTATTCTTGAATGTCATCACAATTCAGGTTAAAATGACTTTCCAGGTAAAATTCTCCGCCAATTATAAAGCAGCCTTGACTCTTCCCTGTGACTAGTGTTAACTGAAGGATGTCACATCCCGGTGATCTTAAAGCTAATACAATCATAGCTCCCACTATTTTAACACTGACCAACAACCATCATGTCTCTAATATATATATATATATATATATGTGAAACAGGGCGCTGATCATGTTAACATTGTCACCAACACCTGGTGTGGTCATTTCAAGATTACAATGTTTCAAGTTGTTTTAATGATCTTGGCACTTTCACTATTGTTACTAAAAGGGCCCCTTGCACAGTGATCTTAGCATTAAGACAGTGGTAGTTCCCAGGATTAAAAACATTGACAGTTTGGTTTGTGGAATTAGCCCATGTGTTACGAACACCTGGTGTCGCCATTTCAAGATTACAATGTTCCAAGTAGTTTTCTTGTCACTTTCACTCTGTCTGAGATGAGATTACTGCAGTCTAAACTATGAAGTTTCAATTCGACTTGGATGAAGCCTTAACCTGTCTGAATCAAGTCTCACAACTACATGTCAAGTTCTAAAATAACATGGTTGGTGTTTGTTGAGTTTGTTTATCTGTTATTTTGCAATATCAAAACCAACTTAACAAATGTATAAAGATGATGCTTGTCTGCAGAACCCCCCAAATGTATTTCTCACAAAGACGGAGGATAGTGAACAAGGCTAGTTGTGCTGGATCAGGTCCATTGGTGTTAGGAAAAAACAAACACAGAGTATTTTCTAGCTCATTTATTCTCTGCCCATATAAGGAGATTCACAAATGGACTCTCCGTCATGGACATCAGAACACTACAAACATAATGATTGAAGAAAACATAGACTCTCTCTCTCTCATACACACAAACAACACTGGAACCTTATAACAGTCATGGGGAAAACGGTACATTAGTAGCAATCACACATGTTAACACAGGAAGTGCCCTGGCAGCCATATTGGGTCATGAAAAAATCATTAAAATAAAAAAAAGAGTAAATATCTGTTCCCAGTACCAAGGTTATATAGACTAATCAGCTACATATATTTTTCTTCTTTTTTTTTCAAATTATTTTTTTCATCCCACAAATTGGTCAGCTAATTCTATATGCTCTTGATTATATGCCCCAACCACCGTCAAGCAAATTGAAACACTACTTGTCAAACTTAAGAAACAAATATAAAACTACAAAGTGACAATGGTTAATGAGGAAGTGGAGGAACTGTTGGAATGTATGCCTCTACCCTATACCTCTCCTTGCCCATTCTTCAACCTTCCTACATTCTTAAAGGAGGACTCCCATCTTGGATCATAGCTGGGTAATAAGCCCGTATTAACTGGGTCTAACTACTTTGTCATGGTGGTTCTGAATATGCTATTTCACTTCTAAATATCAAGAATCCCTTTAAGGAGACACCTTAAAAACACACTTAATGGTAATTTTATTAAAATTTAAAAAGAAATGGTTTTTTTTTAATGTTTAAGTATATTAGGAAAAGGTTTATGATTTGAAAGCAGTTCTTGTGCACAATAAACATTTCCAGTGATATATCTAGTAAGGAGCTACACTTATGTCCCCTTCAAAAAGCCTTTAACAGTATCTGAATGCGAAAAGAGACACATAGGCAACATCAAAGAGTAGCTGGTCCCGTGTAAATCTTTGGATAATCGGATTAATATGGCAAGTCAAACCAAGTAATATGTGGGGTTGGGAAAATATCATAGTGTTTTTTCAAACTTCTAGCATACACATCAAAGCCTTATAAAGTGAGATATATTGTAGTATTTGATTCTGTTTAAATCTGTAAGTACATTCATGGATGGGGTTTGGCAAAATAGCATGACTATGCCCTATACCTAAAATACTGTTTCATTTGTTATGCTCATAATGTATTGTTTCCCTGGATGAAAATGTGATATGCTGATCAGGTTACTATTCCACAGATCGTGATAAATTAACATCAGAAACTGGTTTTATCAATGTGATCTATCCAAAGATGAATGGGAGGTAACTCTCACTTTAAGACATAATTCCGTCCAGAGTAGTGTTCCCTGTACATGCAAAACATAATGACATGATAGCTATTTACATATGCAAATTATATTGGTAAAATAAGTGAATCTCACGGTAAAAAACATCAAAAATGCTTGCTCAGCACAAATAACCTGATATTGTTATAACTACTTGTGTAAAAACTGTAAAACTCCACAGAAATAAACAGAAAGTCAACATTAAAATAGTTGAAAAATATCAAATTCTAAAAAATGACAAAATATTATGTTTGAATTCTGAATTCATCTCAGGCGTAGTGCTGTTCACGTACGCAGTAAAAGAATTATTGCTATAGATTTATGCAAAACAATAATTATACTAAATACATAATTTTATATTTGATAACATTGTACACAATTTTCTTATCACAAGATTCATATATAACATTTTCAAAACAACTGATTATTCTATAAACTGGTTTACAACTAGCTTCCTTCTCATGCTAGACACTGACTTCTCTGAGTTTCAAATACTGGTCCATTGAAAACAGGTTGAACTTACTTTAACAAAAACATGTTCATCTAACAATCTGGTTTCCTTAAGAATGCTTGTTTCTCAAATGAAAACTTGCTGCTTACTTCACCAAACACAACTTTAAGTTCATCTATCAATCTGTTGTCAAGTGAATACTCTCAACTCAAAATCACCATGCATCACTATGCAATTTTGTTGAGTTAAGATTGTTTTTTGGTTGGTTTGTTGTTTTATGCCGCACTCGGCAATATTCCAGCTATATGACGGCGGTCTGTAAATAATCGAGTCTAGACCAGACAATCCAGAGATTGATATCATGAGCATCGATCCACACAATTGGGATCGATGACATGCATCAACCAAGTCAGCGAGCCTGACCACCCGATCCCGTTAGTCGCCTTTTACGACAAGCATGGGTTGCTGAAGACCTATTCTACCCCTGTTGAGTTAAGAAACCATTTGCTTCTACAGTCCTCATCAGTACCAAGTTCCCTTTTCTGCAGTGTCTGGATAATAAGGAAACGCTGTAAACCAGTGTAGGAACAATCTTCAGAGGTATAACCATACAGGCATGATCCATTCAATCAAAGCACTTCACCCTAGGATAACAGATCTGTAGAAATAGTTCTCCAAAATAAAATCTTATTTTTTCTCACGTGACTAGAAATTGGCCAAATACATGCTACCTGAAAGAGTACATATGGCTAAGAAGGGGAATATACTAAAAATGATTATGAATATTTGATCATTCGTTTCCAATGCATTAATATCAAATGTAGATGTCACAAAAAGCAAAATGGTTGTGATTGACTGACATCTTGAAAACATGCGTATGAAATGCCTGGATTCAAGGTTCTCTCATGGTAGTGCAGGTAACAACACATGTATAGTGACGTGTAATCATAGATAGATTAACCTCATGGATTTTCTAGTCGGAAACTGTAATGCTGCATATTCAATGCTGAAATAATTTAATTTATAGACTTTCAAGACCATTGCAATTTCAGTTACACATATGGACTGTCTGCATGGTTGGATGGCAATATATATCCTTGTCTAATTATATGAAAATCTAGAAATTAATTCATTTGTAGCTTGTGAGGTTGTAAATACAAATTTGGTTAAATAGCACCATGATGTAGTATAGAGTTTACACTTGCTTCCCATGAGTCTACAGTCCTGCTGGGTAATGCGAGAGGAAGGACACTACCAGGTCTGATGGGGATTCTGATCTTTCTCCTCACAATTCTTTCATTATGCAAAATATTAAAGGGGAAAATTGAAATGGCACCCAAAGTTACTACACTTAAAGGCATCTGTTTCGGTGAAATTTTAAGTGGGATGCTTTCCAAATTTACTCTATTTGTTACAAGATGTGAACACAAACAATCAGGACTATGACGTATACTGCTGGAAAAAAATAAGGGACACAATAAAATCCATGAGTGCGATATGGATCATAATGGATCTGGGATTCAAACTCATAACCAGCAGATCCTGGCAAGCTAAGGACCACAACTCTGCATGGAGCATTGCTCACTTTAGAATAAACAGGATACTTTCAAAATACATGTTTCATTTCACCCAAAGAAGGAAAATATATCCAAGATCACATCATTTCCAAGAAACATCTTAATCCTTCCTTCTGTTCCCTTATTTCTTTCCTTCAGTATATTATCAATTCTCCTTTTATTCATTCTGTTATTCCCTTATACAGAAGTACTCTACATAATTCTACCCTGATAAGTGTTTAACTTTCAACACTCAATTACAGGTATGAATGAGTTTTGATTTTCACTATGACATTTGATCATTTTTCAGATGTGTTGCTTTAGTTCTACAACTGCCATGGCAGGAACTGAGGTACAGCATGTTACACGCAGTATAGTATGGACAACACTGGCTTATAACTGTCTTGATAATTATAGTACTTTAAACAGTATAGAAACAGCACCATGTCTTATGACAACATAGGATATACACTTTGAAAAAATAAAAACAATGCTATGGGATTTTTTGTACAAGTTATTATATATGGTTCCTTATTCAAAATAGATCTTTCTGTACATAGTGTATAGCGGAAAATCATTCCAGTATATCACTTCAGTTGGAGGCAATTTCTGTTGGCGACGGAAACTGAATCATAGCAACCATTTACAAATTAGTTATCTAAGACGTTTTTCAAAATCTAATAAACATCGTACTTCACATTAAAGAAATCCTAATACGTCATTTCAATATATGATATTTTTTAATGAGAAAATCAGTTGCACGGGACATGAAGTAATAAACTGTAATGAACTTCTGATTTACTTAATTTCTTAGATATGTTCTATATTTCAATAAATATACATTTGTAAACAGCCCTCTTACTATCTACATAAAACTAATATTTTTATAGTTTCAAAACTTAAAATTCAAAAGTCATAAACAAAATAATAACCCATAAATAGAATTGTAAGTTATTACTTAATTTCAAATAAATAGAATAAATATTAAAATATCTGTTCTCAACTGATAATCAGTGCCAATCACCAAAATGTAGCTTTGTCGTAGTGATTGAATACAACAGATCATTTGTGATGATGCTTCTGGACACTATCATGTCACATCATTGGGAAAAAATCTGATATGATTCACTAAAATGATTGAATAGAAATCAAAATATCTATGAAGATTGATTGATGTGGTTACCATGGTTACTGTAGCTTGTGTTATGTACAAACTAAAGGGAACTGCGACCTTCAATCGTACAAGGTCAGTCTTTGGTTGTAGTGATCATAATGATGAAAGATGTCAAGAGGTGAAATAAAACAACATGACCATTCATTAGTACATTTCTCTGGCAAGGTGGGGACCATATCAAAATCGGTTCACTCTTTCTTGAATATACCCTCAAGGCACAGGGCAATCGTCAATATATTACAACTTTAGCTTTCAAGCATTAAAAACTGCTGCCAGTTTCAGGTTCAAATTAGATATAAAAAATTCACTGAGTGTCAGATTTTCAGATGGTCCATTTCGATTTGATTCTACAAAGACAATGAAAACACAAAATAGTCAGCTATGCTAATTCCTTTCGACAAGGTTACAAAACACACAAACAATATGCAAAAAATCAGACACCAAATCTGTATATACAACAATGAAAAACATCATAACTAGAGCCATTTCTTCTACAAAACATCATGCTAAAATACTAAAAAAAGTTGCAATGACTACTCATTAAGAACAAAGAAGATCTTCTCAGAGGTCTCTTCTGATATTCCACTCTACTAAGACAGAAACAATCTAAGATAACAAAGACAAGCAGAGGTAAAGTATTTACACGAAGTCTGTCATTTCTGTCAGTAAGAATGATGGGTGTTCATGCTAGGCTACAGCCAACTACGTCTGGAGGACAACCAGAGGCCGAACTGGTCGTGTTAGCGTGGAAGAAGATCGGCTAGAGCCAACTACGTTTGGAGGGCAACCAGACGCTGAATTGGTCGTGTTAGCGTGGAAGAAGATCAACCCAAGAATCAAATGACCGTGCATTGAAGATGTTGATCTAGGGTCTGGCCAACTACAGTAAGATTTCAACAATTCACACAGTGTCAAGAAGAAACAATCTCTACCAAGAGAAACGGGATTAATTTAGACTTTCAAGGGGGACTTGCCTACTATCTAGAAGAATGCACATTGGTAAGAGCAAGATTTTTGTCAATGATGTTAATCTTAGAGGATTGCTCTGGAAGCCAATTGGTTAGACACAAGAAACTTACAACGCGCTATGTTGGCCTACCGGGGTATTGGAAATGTGGAGATGACCCATCAAATTGGTCATGCCAGCCACGGCCGCAGAGGGATCAAAACTCGAGCACTGTGGATTTAAGTTGCTAGCCGTGGGGGCGTTCATCTGAGAAGAAACATCCTCTGTATGGAATCATGAACTCAAGTGATGTTAAACACCTCGTGCTGAAAAAACACCTCACCACAGATATCTTAAAAAGTCTAAAACATGAGACGTTACTTGTGAAGGTGTCGGTGCAAACATGGATAAATCCTGACTTGCAGTGATAGCGAAACAAAACCTAGATGTATTCAGGGTGAATTATTCAGCATGATCTTAAAACTATGAACCCATATTTCACATCTAGACACTGCAAACAGATGACAATATGCAGAACAGAAGATTTTGTTGGCAACATATAATCAACTGTAAAAGAAACTGACACATCAATCACATTTGAACAACTGTATCATTAATCAAAAATAACAAAAACACATCAATAAAGGAATTATAACAGAAGAAAAATACATATATACAAGAACATCTGAGATGGCAAAAACCTGACCAATGGCCAAATCACACAGCACGGTGTGTCAGAGTGATCTCCCTTGAAGGTCTTCGTCTTGGTGAGTTATCTCCCCTTTGCTAGCATAGCATTCAACTTGAAAAATCAAAACTTACATGAGGCAACTGCGGTTGCATGATATACTGTGGATGCATTCCCCAAGTGGCGGGATTGGACGACACCTGATAGGTAGTCACTGGGGTCGTTGCCACCGATGTGTAGTTACGGGGCACGAGTCCGGTAGGCAGCAGCGCCGCTGGTGTGGCTACACTGTAAGGCATATATTGACTGTACATCTATAAGTATGCTCCTTAATTGTGTCGACACAACTCTACTGAAGTTGTACCTCATTTTCAGTTTGAATTTTTGTGGGGGGCTTTGGTGGACAAATGTAGCTTTAACATTAGTCGTAATTGTCATAATGTTGCTTATTTAAAAACATGAAGGTACATATTCTCCTTTTTAGCTGACAGTTTATTCTAGCAACATGTGATTATTGAATTACAAATATAACATAATACAAATTTTAACCCAACAAAATAGAGGCATTCTTTCATTGGGTAATCCAAAGGACAAATCAAGACTTTGTATTACAGTGTGACAAGTCAAAATTGTGTTGGCCCCAAAAGGTTTACTGATTAACCAAATGCAATAAATATAAAATCCTTCTGGGAGTGTGTTAACATCAATACTTACCCATGGTTCAGATTTGTTGGAATTGCTTGCTGGTCATAACTGAACTGTAACTAAAACAAATGGAAAGTTATATAACAAGAGTCAACGCTGCCCCGCTATTCAGCATTCAAAAATACCAAGTACAGTAACGTTAATGCTTTTCAGGAAGAAACCTTGTAACTGAATATCTACAATATTTTCTATTTGACATTAACACCGGGCAGTGACAGGATGTAGTGTTTAAATCATAGTTATCTCCCTTGGACCATGTTGAGTGGAGATTGAGTGAAACACCTTAAAATCTTGGCATGATTCTAACAGCTTAGAACAGAATTTATCTATGGTTGTACTCACTTGAAGGCCTAGCTCCTGCAAACAAAAGGAACATAGAGTTTTAGTTCTTTGTTGTAATAAAGCAAAAACTTTAAAAAAAGACGTGTAATAATTTCATGAGTGAAAATAGAATATTTTACGATGTCTGCTCAAATGTTAAAGTCACTATGACAGAAACACTTTTAACTTTGAGAATTAGAACAGAAGAAATGTATAGCCCATGGATGGATGATGCAAATTATCGATCAACTTAAATCTGGTCAGTAGTTGTACTTACGTCTTCTCTCCCCGGAGGAAATAATCTACCCTGCTGGAACTGATTCTTCTTCTTACTGCCACTGTCTGCCAGCTTCACCAACAACGCTTCTGTACAACCTGAAACACAAACATGGTCGTCACATGGCAGCCATTATTTTCACTGTAATGCCAGCTCGATCACCTTATTCAATCACTGCACTGCCAACTCGATCACCTTATTCAATCACTGCATTGCCAACTCGATCACCTTATTCAATCACTGCATTGCCACCTCGATCACCTTATTCAATAACTGCATTGCCAACTCGATCACCTTATTCAATCACTGCATTGCCAACTCGATCACCTTATTCAATAACTGCATTGCCAACTCGATCACCTTATTCAATCACTGCATTGCCACTCGATCACCTTATTCAATAACTGCATTGCCAACTCGATCACCTTATTCAATCACTGCATTGCCAACTTGATCACCTTATTCAATCACTGCATTGCCAACTCGATCACCTTATTCAATCACTGCATTGCCAACTTGATCACCCAATTCAATCACTGCATACACTCACTGAGGTCCATGGGCCTTATTCCACAAAGCAACCTCAGTGCTACGACTATCGTAATTCCTTTTCTTTAACACTGACTGAAGATCGTCATATCGATAAGTTCGTTTGGTGAAACAAGACCTGTTCCACAAAGTATTCTTAGTGTTAAACGACCTTGAGTCTATGTTAAGATCATCGTAGTCTTGAGCTGACATGATTTGATATAACTGAATCTGGTAAAAAGCTTTATCACACCCCAACTATATAGGTCCCCAGCAAGAGGCAAATCAGTCTCGGTTGACTGCATGGCATCATGTCCCAATTTTGATCGATGCTCATGATGCCAATCACTGGATCATCTGGTCCAGACTTTATTTACAGACCGCCATTGTATATTTTGAACATTGCTGAGTGTGGCGTTCAACAATGAAAAAGCACTCATTTCACATCAAAGATCAAATGGCGATATGAATGATATATTTGCCTTCAGTTATCTTATTGTCATGATGTAATAGGAAAAATGTTAAATGCGGCATTAAACCCAACACACTAGCTCACTCAGTTATCTTTTTCTTGAGCTAAATGTTTCATGATGATGAAACACCGACTTTGATCTTTTCATTCATGGATAATAGTCAGTTATAGCCAATTGTGATATTTCAAAGTACAGCACCATTCTGTACAGGTGTGCCATATACGAGAGGACCTGACACAGCTCTGCACCCTGGCTGACTCCCTCATTTAAGACAAATATTTAACGCGTGTGATAAAAATTCCTCAACTAAATGTTATGATCATCAAATTCATTAGAGAAAAACCAACACAACCACTTGGTTGTGAAAAAACACGACACCCTGCTTATATAACCTAAGGCTGCCATTCCGAGGACACGAATTACTCTTGTACAAAGCATGTCGCCCGAAATTCAATAAGCTTATGATATCGGAGCAGTGCGTTATTCACGGTCTGTGGCCCTCTACAATAGCGTTCAGTTGAATGAGAGGCAGAGAGATATTCAAATAAGTTCAACACTTGTAACGACAAAGAAGCGATATAATCCTTGGTGTGCCCTCTGCATACATGAATTGTTCGCTTGTAGTCGTCTTCTGCACGTGAATGCTTCAACGACCACAGCAGTATAGTCAGTGCACTGCCATTACAAGGGTATGTGTAGATGGGTCCGACCTTGCCATCAATACAACGGTGTACAAGATTAAAAGACGTTCCTAACCAAAGGGCCACTCTGTGACTTCTTACTAATCTGTAGTCGGTATGGAGGTTGTCAATTACTATGTTTTATGTATGGACATGTTTGAACTATGCTACTCCCTCGTCCATTGATAGCAGCTCTCGCCGACTTGACAATGTTCTTAAACCATACTTGCCTCAATGTACATTTATTTGCTCATGGTGAATTTAAATCAGTTCTTGTGTATCAAATTCAAATTTTGGCACACATGGTATTGATTCTTTTCATATAGATCTATGGTGATCTATTCAGTAGGCAGAAATAAAATGCTCTTGTTGATGGAAAGTCACAACACTATACCTCCATAAATCAATTTGACTAGAGATGAAATCTTCGAAGAGTTTTACAAGCATTGAAGAGACCCGTCTTACTTGCCCCAAATGGTTAGGCTTAAAGGTTACTATGTTTTAGTTGTGTTTGTTCAAGAAATCAATTTAATAAGTCTCTAATAATTAGAAGCTGTTCTCATTCAAACAGATCTGAATAAGTGAGAGTAAGTGAGGTTTTAAGCCGCTTTCTAGTTTTACCCATACAAGGAATAGAACCCAGGTCTGAGGTGTGACAAGCCAGTGCTTTAACCACTCGGCTACCCAACAGCCCCTTGAATATGTGGCTGAAAGCACACATACACATAAAATCGAAACATTGACATATTACCATTCAAATCAACCGATTTTTTGTTTTTTATCTTACTCTTATAATTATAGGATCTATTTATTTATAGATCATTAACCGATACCTTTCTTACCTGGTAAAATTTTAGCGTTGAAAGCATCAATAACTTGCTGGCACTTCTCCCGTGACTCCATGCGTGCGAAGCCCACTCCACGGCTCAACCCATCAGGTTTCCGCAATATTCTTGTGGATATCACTGTACCGTAGTCTTTAAACATATTTTCTAAATTTTTCTCGGTGAAGTATATAGGGAGATTAGCTATATACAGATTAGTTGGATCTTGTTCTTGTTGCTGAAAAGGAAAAAGAAACTCTTAAGTATTACACAAAACAAGACATCCGTCAATACAGGCGTTTCAGTGTTTTATTAATATTTTGAATCCACTAAACTGGGACAGCTGTTACAAACATTAACATTTTAGACCAAATAGTC
This sequence comes from Haliotis cracherodii, assembly GCF_022045235.1. Taxonomy (NCBI): domain Eukaryota; kingdom Metazoa; phylum Mollusca; class Gastropoda; order Lepetellida; family Haliotidae; genus Haliotis; species Haliotis cracherodii. The sequence continues at coordinate 18,611,285 of NW_027266272.1, forward strand.
TGCATGCTTATGTAATATACAAATGTTGAGGATTTTGAAGAAAAAAAATGGGGTGTGGGGCCGGGGGGAGAGAGGAGAAGGAATAACCAAAACCGTTTCAGGAGTACTCAGTGATGTTTTTTCTGTTGCTTGCCTTCTCCAAAAACATATACCGTATTCGACGTAATATGCGCCCGCTCTAATAAGCACCCACGGCGAGATTTGCTAATTTATTGGCTAGTGAACAAACCCAATTAGCACCCCTTCCGACCCCTATTCGCATATGTTACGCACCAATTCCTTCCTCTATTCGCGTATAATACGCACTCGTGTGATATATGCACCCTTTATTATTGGCAATTAAATTAAATTAAATATATCTGTCGTACATAAACATTCCAGGCTGTCAGCATAAACCATGAAATTTATCTTTCATCTCTGTTTTTTTCACCAAAATAATATTCTAATAAGAGCCCCCTATTTCTAATTTTGTGAGCGCCCTGGGCGCGTATTACGTCGAATATGGTATTATACTAAACGATTTTTGTATTAATTTTTTTCAAAAATGATTTTATTTGAATAAAATGCCAACCATAAAATCAATGCCAGTAAGTATTGAATATTTCATACCTATTTGGACAAATAAAACACACACAATGAAATTGTTTGCAGCAGCTGTTGTTGCACTCATCCATATTGGGAGTCAGTCAATTAACAACGTCCACAGTAACCATTCCATCAGGAATGTTTTCAAGCAAGCTTAGATTTCATAAACCCCCAAACATCAAAATAAACATTTTGGATTGAAAAACACATTAAATGACAGCAAATGATGTATTTAGATGTGAAATTGGCCATCGTCTCACATATTTACATTGACTGCTTTAAACTGATATGGAAATAGGGGAACAGTCTGAGTGAGTCTCGCCATTTTGACCTTCTACTATTCCATAAAGGGACCTAAATGTGCCATTCTGGGACAACACAAGCAATGCCTTTGCAAGAATATTCTATTTGTTACAGACAAGTGAGCTATTTAGCTTAAACAAATCATCCATTTCTCTGTCGTATAAGATAGAGACCCATGAAATGATATCACCTAAAGAAAAACATAGATTCCCAGAGGCTCCCCATGCTGTCTCAAGCACTGCGTGATAAATATATTTTTTTGTCATTTAGTCGTTGGGCTATGATGTTCGCTGCCCGGAATGCAAACCTGTGCTACACAATCTTGTTTATGGGCATACAAAGCTTTTATGTGTATGAATAATCTACACACTGCCGAAAAGAATTTATTGTCAAACAATAGTTTGTCTTATATGCTACAAATGAGTCATCAGGAGTTAGTGGTTTCAAAGAACGATTTAGAACATTGTTGATATACCAATCAGGTTTCAAATTTAAACATTGTTATCTGAGGCAAACCCTGTAAGATATTATCAGTTATCTCTTCTTTTGTGTCCAGTTTATTTTCTTCCCAAAGGCAGAATCCCCTATGAGTGAGTGAGTATGGTTTTACGCCGCTTTTAGCAATATTCCAGCAATATCACAGCGGGGGACACCAGAAATGGGCTTCACACATTGAACCCATGTTGGGAATCGAACCCGTGTCTTAACCACTAGGCTACCCAACCGCCCCAAATCCTCCATGACGAAAGTGTACATACATTCTCGACAAATATTACAGTCACATGATGGCTGATGTTTTGGTAAGTGTTTTATTGTTTTCAAACATGTACCAACATATATGTAAAAATAAGATGATAAAAGATTCATAACTGCATAGTAAATTGTTGTGTAATCAGATAGGGAACTGGTCAAGAATATCTTCCTAACAACTAGCGAAAGCCTTCTACTGAGAAGACTTTCATACCAGAGTAATTACTCCGGCTTAAATTTCCTAAATTGCTCTACAGTTTAACAGATCCAAGATTACATTATGTATTGTGAAACTTTCTCAAAACCACCTTTGTTGGGGAAATTATGTAATTTCTCCAACCCTGTTGAGCGAGACGGCCATTACAGCAATAACAGCCTTATCTTATCACGAGAATGTTGGTGGGCTCTCAATGCAAAGGTGAAATGGCTTGACGCAGTTGGAGTGATTTTACGAACTCCCTTTAAAATCTGTTATCAATATGTGGCAGAACGCAGTAATCCGTCAAGACACAATAACAGCTAATTACGGCTTAAGATTTTGTCAGTATTTTGGAGCGATTAGATAGGGTTTCTGGCAATCCGCCAAGACTGAAGAATAATCGTCCCACCCTGGTGTGGTATAATCGCTCTGAAAGAATCCTGTTGTGTCATGTCCAGTTCAAGACAAGAGGAGCTATATTTCATATCGCACGCCATCAACAAAGTCTTCAAATATATCACACACTGTTGACACGGCCTCACATGATCCCCTCGTTTCATTGGTCACATACATCTGTTGTATGAGGACCATATATTGCCCACACCCCTGCAAGACAACATAGGCCTTAATTCCTCTAACAACTCTGTTCCTCCTGGTTATAAATATACCTCTGTATGAAGCCTAAAGTCATCTTTCAATTAAACTGACAGTTTGAGGGAAGCCAGGAGAATAGTTTCTGGTTTTAAATTAAACACTCCCGTCTCTGTGTGGCTTGTAGCCTTGAAATACCCTGATGATGCGATCCATACATGTTGATGGAAATGCTCAACCCATCAGATCAAGAGGCACCCAATTCACCAATATGCCAATGCACAATATTTGAGAGGAAAATATTGTTTTGCAGATACAAGGGAAGGATATATTTCTTTTTATAAAGCATGTTTTTTAAAATATATATGAATATCCGAATGAGTTGAAGAGGTGGGTGAGTGGTGGGTGGTCTGTTTCGATGGGTGGGTGGGTAGGTGAGTGAGTGGGTTATATTTTTGGTGAGGATCTGTATTATTGACTTGCCTTTGCGTGTATTTGGTGCTACGGTGGGGCACAATAAGCTCACCTTTTCGGGAACACCTGGTATCATCACTATTTGATAGTGATTCATAACACGTGCTTATGATACAGTTAAAATCATACAATGGATTCTTCATTTTAATGAGAGGTGTTACGATTATGGAAACAGTTTGTAACTTTTATCTAATGAGCGTGTGAGTTGGCAATTAGGTGAGTGAGAGAGACACCTAGGATAAGCTTCACTCGTGCCAATGTGGAGACTTGAACCCTGTAGGCTTGATGATCAAACACACCAACAACTGGCCCATGTAACCCCTATCTAAATGGATCAAGCAGCCCATGTTGATTTTAACCTATTATCCAGAAAGAAGAGATCTCAGGAATGTTTTGCTATTGTGCTTATTCCCAAACACTGGGTTAATACGAAGAGTTATCAGAATATCACATATCTCCCAAACCCGGATCAAAAGGCTCACAATGACAGCACAGAAGTCTTACAACTTTTCATATTTCTTTCATGCAAATTTGAAAAACGTTTACATGGTGCTGTTTTTAAGTGGGGACTGTCTCCCCGTAGGGATGGGCTGTCCCAACAAAGGAGTTCATGAGCTGCCAGTAGAGATAATTTCAATTATACATCATGACAGATAAGAGGAATGACTTTGACCTACTTAATTCCTCAGGTGTAAAACATTTACACATTCTACATACCTTAAATTCTATCTGGCTTTATTCTATTGTAAGGCTGACAACCAAATGAACTAGCTATCTCAACAAAATATTTCACAGATTTGCTTTTACATTCTTATTTGTGACCTTATCAAAAGTTTCCATTCCACTGACATAGTCTGACATAAGACATTTGAAAAAGATAAGACATAGATTATGTCTATACGGGGACCAATTCACATATGTCCTGTCTGTCAAAGTTCTGACAAAACATGGCCAAGACCACAGAAAATTATGATGCTGTAAAACCACATGTTGAATCTTAGCAGCTTATTATCTTTATAATTACACTTAACCAAAGGAATTATAGACCCAAACATGTCCCAAAGGTGTAAAACATCAACATGCTAAATAACAAATAAAAATAACAACACAACTTTTACAAAAGATATTATTCATTTAAGATATTCATTTCAATTTCAAACCCCCTTTTTTATGAAAATGAAAATGAACAATAACATCAAAATGAATACATGTATGAAACTTAAAAACGCGTGTTGCTTCGCCCTTCACATGTAGATATGCCCTAGGGCTTTCACAATCTTGTATACTACACAAGAAAATTGGGTATTGAATCGCTGATGTTTCAAGCATTTGCTTGTATGCATGTTTAGCAAAGGCTTAAAGCGGATCCTCAACTGACTGCAGTAACAGGAAGATCGAAGCTTTTCTATTACCGTTTTTATTATGCTTTCAAATCTGAACAACTAAATAAAAATTCATTGATTACGACAGATCGGGTTTCAATGCTACTTGAATCAAACTGGCTGTGTATTCAGACTGTGTGTATACATACACCATGCCATACATGCTTCCCTGCCTGACCCACAGCTTCCTAGCATAGCTGTTATCAAAATGTCATATGAAATGAACTTCTAATATTCTCTCGAATAATGCACCGCCTTCTTTTGAGCACAAAATAGGGCAGAGTTGCCCACATTTCTTGTTACGGCAGCCCGCACCCCGACTTGATCCTAAGAAACCCGGACATTGTCCTGTTCTATACTTGATATAGAATACCCACCCTTGCACTAGTCATTCATCATTTTCTTGTGTAAATAACACTCCAAGGCCTTAGTTTCTACACAACTCAGATTTGTAACGCAAATCTTACTTTCGCGATTATGAAGTGCTTCTTGGTGATAGATATTGCATTTACACATCTTTCATATTCGACCAGCAAACTAAAGCTTTGATCAGGCCATTGATTGTTGTTTGGTATTTGGAAGAAGCATCTTTGAAGTGATATTAACACTTCTTACTCCTATTCATTATAAGCGAGATATAACTCGTATTTGCCCGGTGTTAAATAACAAATACGTTTGTCATACTAGTCGAGCGTTTGGTAAATATTTAGTTTGAAATTTGTATTGGGGAGCCTTTTTTCAAGAAATTATTTTTCGATTTCATAACTTGTGTCAATAGAAGGATAGCCCTAAAGCTCACAATGGTGGCCCTTAATGGACAGTGGAAATATTAACGTTTCAAGGCTGCATATTCTACAGCTCATACCACCTATACCTATACAAAGAAGTGACACGTACGAGGCAACACGTACGAGTTTCCTCTTTGAAACTAGCAGATAAACACCAGACTCCATACAAAATGGACATCAAACTCAACGAAGTTCCAAGAAGCCTTAACTTCATATTTTCCTTTTGATAAAATAATATCTGAAAACTAGTAACAATGTATACGACATATCAAAGGCACCATCTAGGGTAAATTTGAAATTTAGAACTTAATCACTAGAATTTTCATGAATCATTACATTAAACAACACACAACAAGGGGCAGTCAGGTAGCCTAGTGGTTAAAGCGTTAGCTCGTCACGCCGAAACCCCGGGTTCAATTCCTGACATGGGTACAATGTGTGAAGCCCATTTCTGGTGTCCCCCGTCATGATATTGCTGGAATATTGCTAAAAGAGGCGTAAAACCATACTCACTCACTCATAATAAAGATATGCTTAGTGAAACAGCATCTGCATATACTCTATTTTAACAGTAACCCATATCAATCCCCGTCATATTTTGCAAAATACAGGTCAAAGCAAACACAGAGCACTGGTAATTAATGTTTTTTATCATGCGAATAACACATTTTGAATAAACACTAAGGTCAAACTGTGAAAAAACAAAGACGCAACAGACTTGTATCAGGTGCTGTGGGAGATGAGATAGTTATCTACCCATTAGTCAAATCTAACTAGTGTGCTCGTTTGAACTGGTGTTTTATATAAAATAATCAGACTTTGGCAGTAAACAAATACTCCTTGTGGATTTTCACTGATCTTGGACCAATGGTCCAGTGGCCATTTCTATCCCTGTCAAGGCAAAGGTCCAGAAAGTAATGTGCTGATATGAAATTTTAACTCACTCATTCGAGAAAATAATGAAAAACTTTATTTCATGCTATATTAAGAGCCTAATATACACCTCGTTACTCGGACCACTCCCCGGTCACTAGTGATCTGGTCAGTTGTGTCAGGATTCACATGGGAAAACAGAACTGATCCCCAAAGTTGGGAATAAATCTTCTACAGAGCCTTCTACTCAAGACATTTGTAGCAAATTATTTCTAAATTTGTTTTATTTTCCGGGTAATCCTGGACAACCACCAGATCACAATTAGCCCCATCTATAGTATTCCCATCCATTGTCGACTAATTCCCTCATTGGTGTCACACTCACCATAAAGACATTAATTAGTTTGTCAGAGTCCGGAATGGGTAAAGACACTTAACAATAATGAGCTCTGAGCATTGCCCCAACAAGAAACACATTGCTAGATTAGGCAAATCCAGAAAAACAACAGCGTTTGCAGTACAACTAATTATTATTCATGACTCATATATGGTTGTCGTCTTGTTCAGTTTGTCACAATGTTTGGTTACAACTGTACTTAGCATTGGCAAAACAATTCATTGAAGTCTAAATTGAATTTTGAAGTCAAGGAGATAAAGTTATTAAATTTTGGAATGCAAACAACTTCAATCTCTGACTGCAGCAAATGCTAGCCAATAAATGCAAGAAGATTATGAGATTACTTACAGAATCGAGTCGGTGCCAAATCTATTAAAAAATAGTTACATAGATTTTAAATAATGACTCATGAGGGCTGGATACAGAGGAAAGAAAAGTTGTTTTCTTCATGATTCTTAGAGGCATTGTAATGAATTTACAAGAAACATATAGGTGTTGTGACATGGGGGTGGGATGCAAGTACCCTACTTGTCATAAGAGCTGGCTAAAAAGAGCATCAGATGGTCACAATGTGCAACAATGTGCCTCATTGTGCCCAAGTGTGCCCCACTGACATTGAACAAGTCTCATGCAGTCAACTACCGGTTTGCACCAATTACAAGCCATAATGATGTGGTTTAATTATTGCAGAGGCATCACTTACTCATTCAGAATAACACCATTATTCCATGTCTATGACAAAGTACACAAGAAACACATCATGAAAATAAATGCAAAAACAAAAACCCTTTCAATATTCATAGGAAATCTCTGCTAGAAGCAGAAAACAATGGTATGATTCTGACTAAATCCTGAGCATGTGTTTATAAATCACTTTCTAAAAGTAATGATACTAGGCGGTCATGAAAAGATATCCTGCCCCACCAGTAGCACCCATCACAAACACATACAAAGGCAAGGCAATTTTTCACCAAAGAAAAAGTAGGAACATATGCTACAAGTCAAGATAAGGAATTGCGTCAGACATAATTTTTTGGCATTGATACGTCAAATTTGGAAAAGCCTTGGTTGAATTGTCCTTCAGACAGCACATGACTCTACTGAGATCACTATTTACTGGTATTGGTCTACAGTATTATCGGTATCATAAGTCTAACACAAGATCCCGACATCATGTGTCTCAATATCAGTCAAAGGCATGCCAAAATGAATACCTGACTGCAGACTGAGTACTGCAAAATCAATTCTTCTTGTAACAATAGTTGTATGCAATTAGCATGTCTAGACAAATGACCTCCCTGCGATCTCCATAGCAAAAGATATTCTGTTGAATTCCTTATATTGTTTTCAAATATTATGCAAGTGATTTGTGATCTTAACCAATGTTTGTTTATAGTTCCAGGGTGAAATAGGAGTGATATTTTCTTTCCAATCTGTGTATACCCGGTTTCCCAAAGTTGTACACCTAGCAGCATCCACATATACTGTCCAGGATGCAACAGAACAAATAAAGGTTTATTCTTCTTCTACTTCATCATACTTAATAAACTAAACTAAGAAAGTATACATTTGAAAACTGGATTTGACAAAAACATTATAATTACAAGAGATAAAACATTACAAGGCTGAAAACAGTCGACAAAACACCGCAAACTTAAGGTCCAAAAGACAACTACGTCCCTGTCTCAAATACATCACCATCAAATAACCATTTCTTGTTCTTTTCATTTTCAGCCACCAAAAATGGGTGCATACTTTCTTTTGCCAGGCAGTTTAGTTAAATATATTGTTTGCAGTTGAATTTCTTTTCTTCAACTGAAATCTATCCAAATTCCATTGATTTTTAACCTGATAAGGCATACCAGCTGTTTTGGAACAACAAACTGTATACCCTGTTCTTGCTTGGGGACAAATAAAAACATGGCTTTTGAAAGGGATGACAATTAACAGATAAGTTAAGTATTTAAAACAAGTGCCCCTAATTGTGAAGGTCTAGGTCATCATTTGAACGTCTGTGACGATCTTTCTCGAAAAAGGTCAAAACTGCTGCCTGTTTGCAAACCAATGTACTGTATCATAAACCTTCAAAATATAAACTTATTGGCAGACATTTCAAAACTAACTTTCAGCCAACACTTATTTCTGCTACTGTTATGATTTGATAAATATATAGATGCCATCTTCACCAAGTTAAGTGTCCAGAACAAGTTCACAAAACACGGAGTAGACACATCACCCGTTATGTCTGACTGGCACTCTGTAGGTGGTGCTCTATATGTGTCATTAGTGTGCCTTCAACTGCCATTAGATATTTATACACCCAGTCCAAACACAATAAATCCATACAGACTTACACTTCTCCTATCAAAAATTGTCAGGGACTTATATTTACGAGAAACCGTATTAGAGAGGGAACCCCCTGCCACTAAAACTAAAACTTCCTAGGTAACGACCTCTTTGATCCAAAATTGCCGAAACAGAAAAAGCAGGACTGCAGTGAATTAATCTGATAGCTGCCGTCTCCTAAATGATTTCTCTGAGATGTTCCTGTACTGGAAACAAGGGCTCAATGTTCAGTAGATTCAGCACTCGTGTCATTATGGGGGGAAATGATCACAATCTGACACAGACTATATTCAACTTGTCGAAACCATGGCATGCATAAACAAACAGCCATCTTGGATTCATTCTTGCAAAAGTTCCATCAAATCATCTTGGCAGCATATAAGTACTTATCTTCCAGATATCATAACCTTCAGATTCAAGTACAGAATTTTAACTGAAGTGAGGGTGAATGATATCCATTCAGACATAAGTCAGTCTCACTGAATCAGATCCATATCACATGCCTCAATGCCCAATGCACCTCCAAAAGTTGAGACAAAAGCAACAATTTCAACATTTTTTCATGAAGACATAAAAACTTTAAGAACGTTTTTTTACAACTATTGTTGGCTTAGGGCTACATCATGTACCATAGGAGGGTCAGGTAGCCTAGTGGTTAAAGCATTTGCTCATAACGCTGTAGAACCAGGTTCGATTCCCAACATGGGTACAATGTTTGAAGCCAATTTCTGGTGTCCCCCACCGTGATATTGCTGGAATATTGCTTAAAGCAGCATAAAACCATACTCACTCACTCACTCATGAACCACATTCACTCCTGTTCTTTCATTACTCATGGAGAGACAAGAAATAGCCCTCAAGAAATAACAAAAATTAACAAAGGTACAGTCCCTCTCCAACGTCTTGTCTCTGTCAAGTAATTTGGTCAATCGATTCTTAATAAATGTGAGTGAGTTGAACCTGTGGTAATCACTAGATGAAGTAATGTATACCAACAACTGTGGAGCAGGATATGCTTACATTTTCACTAACACCTGGTGTCATCACTATTTGATAGTGATTCATAAACACATGCTTATTAGGGCTGGGACGAGTCCAAACTGACTACCCGGGTACCCACACCGCTATTACCCGACCCTACCCGGGTACCCACACCGCTATTACCCGACCCTACCCGGGTACCCGCTACAGGGCTCAAGAATTTGGTACAAAATGTCCGACTGGAAATAGTTTGAGTGTAGCCCTGGTAAAATGTATTTAAATATATGTATAAAACGATCTGGTCATGCATACACTGAAGTGTTATTTCTATTCAAACCTATAAAGGTCAGAAGCAATGGTGCTTAGGCTGAAAGAAATGCGAACATTAGTGACTTGTAGTGTAACCATAGACTTCTAGATATTTTTTAACTAACCATGGGTACGGGTAGTCCTGTGGGTACCCGGGTCCTACTCAGTACCAACCCGACCCGAGTACCCGAGTTACCCGTCCCAGCCCTTATGCTTATGATATAGTCGTACAATAGACTGCCCTTGGTTGAGATTTCTTACGGTAATGGAAATGAATTGTCAATTTTATTTATTTGTGACAATCGAAAAATATATTTCATGCCTTTGATCATGATGTTTATCAAGTACTGATGTTCCAAAACTTGCTTTATTTTGAATGGATACATTTCTCTTATGTCCTTCTATTCCTAATCAAATATCCATGAGTTAAAGATCTTGGTGTGATATGGCAAATCCTCCTCCACCATTGGTCCCATCCACTCTGGTGTCCACACTGTTATTTCTCTTAACAGTGGATAATAAACCATATCACAGGGAGATATTATCCCATTATTGCTGTCTGTTTCAGCCCTGCTGTTATATATCCCACTAACAGTAAATGGTCATAATATATACCACATATTGTCCACACTATGGAACACTGGACTTTGTCATCCATTCAAATTGCTTTCCATTGAATGATACCTCCTAAGATTTGATATGACAAATATTACACACATTGCTACGTGTAGTATTGGGTGGGGTGATTATATAAGGTTTCAAATTGCTCCAAATTTAGATGCCAAATGTGCATGTAGTGTCAGGTTGTTTGTTGTTTGTTTGTTGCAGCTTTGGACACTAGTCCCAAGCCAAATCTAATTGAATATCTTTTGTCTTGTTAAATGCCTTCCATCTATTTCAATGTCTTTTGTCTAGTTAAGCCGCCACCATGGTCTAGTGGTAGAGCACCCCAGAGAGCGGAAGGTCGGGGTTCGATCCCCGGCCGCGTCATTCCGTCTTTAAAAAATGGTACTTGTTGTTACCCTGTCTGGCGCTCGGCACTAAGGGCTTGAAACAAGGACTGGTCAGCTCGGAGTCAGTATACTGTATCTCAGTGCGCTAGCACTATAAAATTGGCTTCAGTCGGGACTAGTACAAGCAGCCACACACATGTGCATGCATGTCGCAATATAAGTGTAATAATCTTGGATGCGACGTTAAACCATATTTCACCTCACGTCTCGTCTAGTTAAATGTCTTTCAGTGTTGTAAGATCAGCTGATAGTTGAAGTTCATCCATTAAGGTTAAAATCTACCAAAAATTATTGCCAAGATACAAATTTGGTCATGAAGACTGCTAATGACAGAAAAATACCACAGTATCGTTTGCCCTTCAGCAGCGTGTAGGTCTCTGATTGTTATGTATGTTTTGATTTGAAAGCCTAAAAAAAGATTTATCATATAATGTCTAATGTTATCGACGTGATAAATCAATCTGATATACGTGGTATCACAATCTGAAGAATATACAAATGAGGTCGGCTTGCAGGAACTACTTTTAAGTTCCACACATCGATGCAATGCCGTCTTTATCAATTGACTATTGACTAACATTGCCAATATACTTTGATAGGGATTGCCAATGTGTGGGTGATTCTGTAGCCAAACATGGCCGCAAGTCATCTGGCACTATATTATAAACTAGGTTGTTCACTCATACATTCTATTTATACCCGTTTTCTGAAGTTACTTCATTGAGCTAAATTACGTCTTAAAGATCCATTAATTTTAGAATGACACCATATGATACATAGATTAATACCCTTGTTTGTTTCTGTGTCCTAATATAATATATTAGAAAAAAAATGTATTATGCTTGCAATATAAGCTCCTTTTATATTAACAGAATTAATGTATTCCCCTATTAGCAGCTCGTTTCAAAATCAAATTTCTGGGATGTCTGCTTATCAGTGGTTGGAACTAGTTTAGGGGATAGTAGTATATGATAAACACACTCAACACTTGGGACCAGTCTTCAGGTATATAGCACCCATAACAAAATGGGGTTGAAAGGCTTATTTTATGACTGTTGACAGTAGACAAACCTATGTAGTGGACACTTGTCTAGGGTCAAGCATATATTGAAACAGAAGTGCGTGGTCTAGACAACCTGTCGCTACAAATCTTGCTGGACATTTTAAAGTATGCGGCCAGTAGTGTCACATGTCAGAGGTGAGTTTGAAATTGAGGCAGGTGACATTATTTCGCCTTTCAAGTCAGCCAGGTAGCTTTGCCGCGTTCAGGGACACAAGCTTGTGCTAGGCACCTCCACACAACCCAACACAATCTGAAATACCTTCTAGCCTACAATTAATACTGAGAAGTCAGCAGCCATGTTTACTCAAAGACGGGATGGTCACCTTTCAGGCGATGTCAAGAATTTGTCAAGTAAAGATGTGTGCGCTGTCAAAATCTGTTAAATGAATACCTCAATGCCATCTTAGGGCCATCAGCCCCTCCCTGATATGTAGTGAGTTGTCAAGAAGCTACTACCTCCAGGCTTGGGTCAGTGGGCTGCTAGTATACATATCTCACTCACATGCCACTTCTTGTACATTTTAGTAGCTTCAAGAATTTAGTGGCGTCATGCTAGCTCGGTACAGGCCAGGTATTCCGAAATGCCACTGTTGTCTGTGAACTTTTTCGTATAGACTCTACACCTAGTACTATCTACATCAGAAGCCAGCATCCACCATCCTTAGGGACTGGACTGGTCAGTTAAGGTTCAGGGTCTCGTTGTGCATAGCAATCTTAGCACTACGACTGTCATAGCTCAGACTTACGATAGTTGTAGTACTAACTATAAATTCTCTTGCCAGAATGTAGTCCATTGCCTAGACCCAAGAGAATAAATTGAAAAAGGAGTCCAACTCAAGTCAGAATGATTTACAAGTCTAGATTGCCTCAGTTCAGGAAAGTAAGGGTTTTTTTAATTTGTAGATATACACTTCTAAATATGCTAACTTTATTTCTGGTACTAAATGCCATAACAAGGCAATTAAAAGGAGGATAGTCAATTTCTTTCTTTCATGGATAATTTATTTGGCCCAATGTTTGTTGATGCACTGACTTAAAATTAAATTAAAACAAAATAAGTTAAAAAAATAAATGTTTCAAATAACATGGTAAAGAAAAACATCTTTTCACTTTTGAAGTTTTACAATTCGTCACACAGAGACAAAAACCATTAATGTTCACTCATCAGGCCAGCATAGGATTAACTTAATCAGACCATTCAGCATGACAATTACTAGGCATGGAAACTATTCTTGTTTATGCAAAATGGTCTTGTCACAGACAAAAAAAATAAGAAAATAACAAATTACGAGAACGTAAGTCATGTTCACATAAATGTAAATTTGATTTTACCTCATTCTCTTGTTAAACCTAGCGATCAATCATTTGGTCCATGTTTTGAGCATCACTCTTCTTCAATACCTAATGGGAACCATCATTCCGTGAATCTAGTTAATCAATTTCTACATTGAATGCATCTACAAAGACAATCACGTTTAATGAGTTCCTTTATTTAATGACAAGTTGCCATAGGGCAAAATGCAATCAGGTAGACTCATTATCTAAGACAATGCCCATACTTCATTTCGACACTTGATGATTAGGAGAGACGTCCATTATCGCATTCAACTGGTGCAGTCCATTAAAAACACAGGGGAGAAGGAATGCTTTGACACTTCAATGAAACTAGAAAAAGAGTGAATCTCCAACAATCACATTACATATCGGACAAAAGTCAATATTTTCTATGCAGTTTTCTAAAATATTTGCTCCTAGCCGACTACATTACAGCCAATTGCCCACCCCTACTGATCTATTCGTGAGCTAGAACAATATGGCAGAAAGAAATCCATGATTAATTTCAGTCACATGCATACAGACTTTGTTCTGTGCGGTTATTACTAGTCAATGCTTTTGGCCTAATTGGTACTTAATTCCCAGAATGCATCAGCCTGAATCTGTTGGACGGCTGTGCTTGAGACATGTGTTTTAAACGTGATTAGTTTATTACGATTCTTCCAATAGCAAGGACAATTTAATCAGAAAAACAAAGAAAACGAGAATACACAGAAAAGAAATTACTTCGTCCTCTCCTCATTACATTTTTCCGTTTTTCTCTTTGATGCATTCCATTTCCGTGTTTACTCTCAAAATGATAATTATTGAAGCAAACTACAACCAATGTTTGATAAATTTCTTCAAAATGAAATTGCAAAATCTTTCTTTTTTAAAAAAATATCCTGAATTGTTACGGCATTTGTAATTCTTTTTTAACTACGGCAAATCTGAAGATAATTATCTCTAGCTTGAATGTGAAGAGTGAAATATCAACATGCTCATGATCTAATTCAAATATTTCTCGAAGCTGTGTTGAATTCAGTTCCAAGCGTGAAAATGTTCAACACTGTTTAGCTCATTGCAGGGATGTGTGTCAGTCCAAACATTAAGACCACATTCCTATAGAAAGACCAAGACCAACACACAGGGGAACAAATTCATATGTCACGATTAAATATAGACACACGAAATTGGGTGCTGGTTGTCGTCTTTCTTGAAAATTCCAACTAACCATAGGATGGGAATACCTAACAACTGTTTGAGTTACCAGTTAGTCAAATCTCTTTGTCTGAGTAGAGGAATAGCGGAGATGGTGAAGCAAAGAGCACCTGTTGGAACGACGGCAGTCCGACCTGTCCTCGTACACAATCTGGCGCAAATTCCCCTAATGACTATTTGTTCATCTTGCCTTTTGACTTGGAAAACATTTTACGAGTTTATCAAAAAATGTTACGAAAAAGACGAGACCCTACAATTACGCCAAGAAATTTGACTTCAAAAGGAGGTTTGTTTTTACCAAGATTGTAAGGTCTGTTTCAGCACAGCAGAATGTGGAGGCTAAATCCGTAAGTAAACATTTAACAGAACAAATAACTCCTGAATCTATTACCTATTAAATATACAATTTGGGGGAAACGAATGTTCCAGTGGCCTGAATCACTGCAACTTGTTGCACAAAGTTGCATTCCTTAGCCATGCAAACATGTGCTGTATGTTGATTCGGATTGCAAATGCACCGATTATTATCCTTGGTCAGTCAACACAGCCCGTTCTTGTTGGTCTCACTTGGTGGTCTCACTGAAGTGAAGTATCTATGACCTGCATCACTTTAGTTTGTCCGCTCACAGTAGTAAATACGGTTTTATACTGCTTGTCAATATTTTGGTAAAATCATGATTGGGACACCAGAAATGTCTTCAGACAGTTTGAGAATCAAATTTGGACATTCGGCATGAGTAAGCTTTGACGACTAGGCTACCACGCTGACCCATTAGATGGATGTTCTATTAGATGGATATTATATCATTTGGACGATTTCAAAATATCAGCATCACTGCTTTTACCATCAGGCAACCCACCCCTCAAATCAAGGTGACATGTCGGTATATAGAGCAAGATAATACCCACCACACCCACTCATACAACAGGATTGAGCCTGAGATTGAGTGAGTAGGTTGCTAAAGAATTTATACAGTTGGAATCCATTGTGGGCATCCAATCCCCTTCTAGCATGCATGGTGTTCTAGGAACCTTTCTTGACCCTATCTTCAAGCGGACCTCACGATAAAAAGTTGACTATATCTTGGTTGCCATAATCAGACAGTTATCACAGTTTATATTAATGGGCAGGGAATTAAAACCACATATCTCCCTAGATAGAGTGTGATAATAACTGGGCATATTATCAGTAGCTTACACACACACATACTTGTGTGAGCTATCTCCAGGACCATGTCGGGGACACAAGTTCAAAGAAATTGATTATAAATCAACATCGTTAAACATTCAACTGAGCTATGCCAGTGCCTACATGACAAATCGCACAGTCGACTTTCTAATCTATGTTTACAGTTTATGATAAAATATTCCACATGGGAATAGCTGGGATTCCAGCAACACACACATGTTTATTGAAATATTCATGTTGTGTAATGCTCACACTAAATACCTATTAAAAACGGTGACACTGATACACTGCAATGGTGGCCATCACAATCCCTAACACAGTATACCCTACCTACACCTTCAATGAAAATAGTTTTTGAAAGTTTTTGAAAAAAATCTGTTAAAACTATCGTACTGTTTGACCAAGTTTGATGCTGAATGCCATCGACCCTATTTCTGATGGAGTAACAGCCAGACCTGCACTCACCAGGAAGTTTTATAGAAATGACTATCAAGAAATTGTTGTACCAATTTCACGTCTTTGTTTGGTTGGTTGCCACACTCAGCAATAGTTCAGCTATCAATAATAAACTATATCAATAATAAACTCTATCAAGTATTCCAGTGATAAAATATTGACAGCAGAGATCCACATTATTGGGGTTTGAGACACACCATCAAACAAATCACCGAGCCTGACCACCCGATCCATTTGGTCACCTCTTTGACCAGCACAGGTTGCTGGGGACTAGTCTCACTCGGATTCCCCAAAACGTTGTTTGTTCATAACTACTAACCCTCATCAATGCCTTAGTCAAGAAACTTAGTCAATCCATTTGTAATAATTTGATAATGCCGATGTGGAGGAAAGTTATATGCATCACACATGATGCTATGAAATAGATACGTCTGATTAGCTCTCCAAAGGTGTTTCAAATTAATATCATCTGGCCAACACAAATACAGACAGTCAAAGTCTGTGCAAAGAGCTCAAGGGTTGGGGTTTAATCGTGTCTCTAATATATGCATACTTTTGACACCACCAGGTTGTACAATAGGGTGTTAATTAAACAGAGTATTAAACAAGATCTCATATTGTGTTACAAAGCATTAACTGTAACTGTAAATAGCATGTGTGAAAACTCAGGAAAAGGTGTCCAGCTTGTGTCGATCTGTCTCCTGCTATGGATGCTATTGTGGTAGTGTTCAGACCTCATGTTGTGTGGAATGTTTCAGAATACAGACACATTATTGCAAAGGTTCAACGCCACTTTGAATAGCATTTCAATTACAACACAGTAACCCTATGGGGATTCGGGGGTTAGAACAGTTCTGTAGCAACCTACGCTGGTCGTAAGAGGTAACGATTGGTTTGGTTGGTTTGTTGTTTGTTTTACGCCGCACTCAGCAATATTCCAGCTATATGAAGGCGGTCTGTACATAATCAATTCTGGACCAGACAGTCCAGTGATTAATATCATAAGCATAGTTCCTCGCAATTGGGATAGATGACATGCTTCAACCAAGTCAGCAAGCCTGACTACCCGATCCCGTTAGTTGCCTCTTACAACATGCACAGTCACCTTTTACGGCAAGCATGGGTTGCTGAAGACCTATTCTACCCCGGTTCTTCCAAGAGGTGACAAAATGGATCTGGTGGTCAGACTCAGTGACTTGGTTGAGTGTCATCATTATACTCCATGGATCGCAGCTCACAATATCAATCACTGGATTGGTCTTGGTCACTGGTCTAGACTCAATTATTACAGGCTGAGGTCATATTGCTAGAATATTGTCAAGTGCGGCCTTAAACAAAAAAAAACCAGAAATAACATCACAGCATCACTTGTCCACCCTGAGCCACGTGTCCCGAGCCACGCGTGGGTGTGGAGGATAGATGTATTCACCAGAGTGACAAAAATGCATCTGTTAGCAAGGGCTGATATGTTTACTCTTAGTACACTCTTATATGAGACATGAACATCCACGTTAGAAGCGACAAATGGGATCGGGATTGCTGAAATGATTTATGCTTGTCATCGTATCCCCATTGTGTAGATCGATGCTCACAATGTCAATCACTGAATTGTCTTGTCCAGATTTGATTACCGGTATTAACAGACCATCGTCATACATCTGGAATACTGCTGAGTGGGCGTTAAACAGCAAACAAACAAACAAACAAACAAACCCTCATATGTTTGACAAAACTACATATATGAATGTGCTTTAACCTTTACAACAAACAAAATTCAAAGTGAAAGTGTCTTGTACAATGTGACAGCTTGTAACAGAATGCCAAATTAGAAAGAAAACCCACAGCTGCAATACCCACTCAAAGAGCTGATTCAGCAAATGTATAATGGTATGAAGAACCGAAACAGACTGGGACCTAATTCCAGTGGTCACAGGCTAGACCTTTGAAATTTGCGGGCAGCAAGTCTCGTGGGTGCTGCACCTTAATTACTGCAATGTCAAGGTGTGCCACAGGTGAAATGATGCACTTTACCTGCATGTTTCACTCAATCACACCTGCTCGTTAGCATTTCACACCCACAGGTGTTAAACATTACACAAATACCTGGCCAAACTGTCGCAGGTTGCGTGGACATATACACCATTAAGGGTCTGCATCTCTTAAAACTCCTGTATATATGAAGCTTACTCAGGCCATAAGCTTCTCTACCACAGCCCCTACACACACAGTCACCATAAACTTACACTTTTAAGTATGCCCATTTTAGTGAACTCCAGACTTCGATGTGGAATTGCTTTTGCAAGGATTAGGGTATTTTAAAGTGTCACCATATGGTTTTGAAATACGACACATACTATTCTAGACACAAGTATTCATCTGCCTAACAATGGTTATTAGCAACTAACTGGTCCGCTTTTTTCCATTTATTCTAAATGATAATGATTCATAAACAAGCATGTTTATGTTTAGGCCTGTCCGAACTAGCAATATGCAAGCCTGAATGCTATTAATTACGCGGAATTCTAACAAAACACCCATTTCAATTACGATCAAATGATAGATAAATCCAATTATATTGATGGAACCTTAAAATCATAAGGTTAAAACCAAAATAAGAAAAGGAAACAAATCAATAACAAAATGTGCAAAATAATTGTTTATTTTATTCATAAATTTATAATAGTATTAATTTTAGGCAGGAGCTGTCATGTTTGTTTGTTTGTTTGTTTGTTTGTTTGTATGTTTGTTTGTTTTTTGTCTTACACTACACTCACCAATATTCCAGCTGTCAGTAAGCAAGTCTTGACCAGAAAATCAAATGATTGACATCATGAGCATCAATCTTTGCAACTAGGATGTAGTGACATGCATCAACCAAGTCAGCGAGCATCACTATCCGGTCCCATCAATCGCCTCTGATGACAAGTTTGGGGAGACAAGTGGAGATTTTACGCAGGAGCTGTATTGTAAGGTAGGGGTGGGGGTGGGGTGGTGGTGGGTGGCATCCGAGGACCTACCTTTGCCATTTGTGCCTGGATGCCCTGACTCTGGAGCGTCTGGACTGCCGCCTCAGCCGCTTGTGGAGACTCAAAGTCTACGAACCCATACCCTGAAAGTCACAAAAAAGCAATGTTTAGACACAACAGTCAAACAATGTTAGAGTTGCCTCACATCAGTGAGTTGAGTTTAATGCTGCAAAGAGCACAGGTATGGTGCAGAAAAACCCAAAAACATAATCAGAGCAACTGGGATCTGAACCCATGATCACAGGTTCCTGGCACGCCAAAGGGACACAACTCTGTAACAAAAGGGGCACAAAAGTTTTTGATTAATGTCTGGTTCACATTCCCCTGATAAAATGCAACCCTACTGAGAAGTGATCTAGCACTGTTGCAATCCTGTGTTGTAGGCAGGTATGGAAGATTTGTTACTGATAGCACAAAGGTCTCCGTGTGCTTGTGGGCCCTGATCAATATAGACAGGTTGTATCTGTTCACACAAACAAAAACCTTGTAACCTCTATCGTTTCCGAGTGAATGCATATTCCATAAGTAATACCTATCTGAATATAAATCCCTAGCCAGCAATGTCATTGTGAGCCAAGTTGCTTTTTCAGAACCAAGTCAATTCAAACCAGGAACTGACAGAAAGCAAATCATTAACTTCAAAAAGTTTCTAAAATTTGAATAGAAAGCCAAAAGTTACTTTCAAAACATTTTATCACCCCTTAAAACTTAAATTTCCTGTTTTATAAATGGTCCAAGATTCAAGGGAGTCTACAAATCGGTTTCATTCTGGGCATATACAAAATGGAAACATGTCAACACCAGCATTTGTCTGAGAAAAAAATATTCACACATGTGTTTTTAAACATGTGCCTAATCAATAAAAAGAAACAAATTGGTGAAGTGTCAATAAGATCAACTATCCTTCTTTTATTAACTTTAAATGCATGTAGTTTAAATGAACTATTTGAATTCAAAATGCAAATTTTGTTCTGGAATCTCATACAAAACTTTAACAGCCTTCTTAATGAGACAACTTTGAATGAAACGAAACGCTCTAACTGTTCAATCAGCTAATTTGCTAACTTAATTTCGCATCATTCTTTCCATAAGAAGTTGAAATCTCCTAAACTACATCTAATCTGGGATAGGGGGATGTACCTTTTCACACGGCCTTGACATTGCTGTATGAAAGACGTCGTAGCTTTCTAATCCCCAATGGTTTACTCAATTAGAAACTTTCCATGAGATACGGAAACTCCACACTACTCAAGATTTATTTGCAACTTGTGAATAACTGACTGGAAAAACGTCTTCTGGTACGCGTCATTAGCATTTTGATGAGTTTCAATGAGACACATGAATTCTGAAATCAGGGTGGAATATGCAAGATGGCCATTGCAGCTGCAGGGCGCAGGACGAATAAGATAACGCTGGTGCGTCTGCATTGAGCACATGTAGAACAGTTTACGGTGATAATCCCCAGATAGAAATTATTATCTTTACGAGTCTTCAGCTCTACCATTGATGTAATCAGCCTGATTTACCGCTACACAAATTTAGCTCCAAAGCTTGACGGTAAACCATCAAGCATGTCAATCGATTCAAGACGACGCTTTTTGTAATCATCTCCTTAAACTAAACTCTGTTTTTCTTAATCACTGTATTGCCTTGACTACAAAGAGTGTTGCAATCTACTGCAATTTTGTCTGGTAAAAAAATCAATGAAGAGGGCTCAATATTAACATCACGGATGAAAAAACCAAAACTTTTGAATATCGACTGTCATTCCTTTCAACTCGTTTAACTTGTCAAAACAGAATAGTTAATTCTTTGATGGCCTATTCATAGAGTAAGGAATCCTTTTCAATCAATGAGCTGTCACTGTGAAGATTGGTGTCATATTAATGTTGGCGTGATTATGTTATCACACAAATATTTCATGATAGTATTCTGAGTTTATTCATCAGTGTCCTGGTACGCAAGAGACTAATCCATAAACGTCTTAGATCTTGCATGCATCATCTGCTACTTACATGGATGTAATGAAATTATGTGTCCCCATTCTCCACACAGGGAAGAAACACAGCAAGCAGTGCTGAGAGTTTACAGACCATGGATACGACTTATAACAAGCTCAGAATATCTCTGAACAAGACTTGGAATCAACTGAGGTGTGAGAAATTAATTTTCTTTCTCAAGGGCAACTTACAGAACCTGAGACCAAAACAATGAAATACCAAAACAGTTTTAGAAAGGAAACAAAGACGTTCTTCAATCACAAAAATAACGTGTCTAAATAACAGGATCTGGAGGTATTCTTTCAACCATAAAAATAGACAATTAACTGACATGTTTATCCATAGTCGTGGGTGACGGGCTATCAAGGGAGGTGTGACGAGTTCACATGGGCCTGCGGACGGTAGTCGGAGGAAGGTGTCAACGCTACAGCGGCAGGTATTATCGGAGCCCTGACGAAGGCTGCCACGCTCTTACAGGAACAAATCTTTTGTGCTCAGTCAGGAAAGCAGTTCTTGGAGATTGTAAAGCACCCAAGGTGTGAACGGTCCTTCAAGTCAGTTGGGAACATGAGCTGAATATAAGTAGCTGATTCATCACCCTGTGTACCATAGACAGCTGAGATGGGGGGTACTGGTGCAGTTGCCATGGTTACAATGTAATCTCCATCTTCATGTTCGAAGATCGCTGGAATCATTTCATATCAGCTGCATGTTCATTTCTTTCATGTTAATATGTCTTCATTCCTGTCTTATTATGTGTCTAATAATGCTGTAATAAATATGTTGCCGTAGCAACTTATTCTCTGGTCAGGTTGTGTTTGTTCACATCCACATTTCAACGTGTTTTACTTATTTACTCTGGGATCTGGTGGCCCAGTCGTCTAAGGCGCCTCAACTCACTGTTCAGAGTTGCGTCCCTTGGTGATGCCAGAAAGCTATTATTGTGATTATGTTTCTAGGTTTGTCAGCACCATACCCATGCTCATGGGTTTCACAAAAGTGGTTAACGTCTAAGACATGCATCAATTCAGAATTTCCTCCCACATTAAGCTGGCATGCCGTGATATACTGGGAATACTGTTCAAAGCTCTTTAAACCCAACTCACTTAGTTACACATTACTTATTTTCTGTCAATTAATACTGCCATTTGTCTGTCCATGCCATGGTTTCCCAACCAATACATCGTCTAGTCAGGCTGTCAACGTCCTATCATCCACTTACCAGGCCATCTTCCAGCCTTGGTTTGGAAACAGATGTTTAATTGGGGATTTCCTGGCAGAAAGCAGTGAGGTAGATAAAAATTGTAACAATATCAAGAGAAGAGATGAGTACAGCTTTGCCTTATCAGCCATTTTGCATCTATTCCCTACCAATCTCATTAAAATTTTAACAACCTTAAAGGGAAATAAGTGAATTAAAGTCAAATTTTTATTAAAAATAAAATAAAATTATCAGCTGATTGCCTTGATAAAACCGATCTGCTTTGAGACCCTCAAAGCACCCACCAACATTTCATGTTCTAGATTTTCAGTGGTCAGTGCCCCATGACCTTAATCTCGTTAATCCCTCACACCCAGGCCAGGTGTACCCACGTCCACCTGGGTTCTTAAACTTCTCGATCACAGGCACCCTTCACGACCCCGGTCACAAACTGTTTATTTCTCTCCTTCCTGTAAATTAAGCGACACCTTTCTTGCTTCATGTAGCGACAACCAACGAGTTTATTAGAGGCCCAGTACCAAGGCACTACCTGCCTACTAAGAGACTCGACCGTCCAGGTAGATCGTTTATACAGGTGTGTCCAGGTAGACCAGGTAACTAAACACACTCAGGTAATGCAAACACAGCGACACTATTGTTCACACGGATAACTGAATGCTACGAAATTCAATTATTTTTTCAAGCCGTTGCTCAAATTAGATTTTCTACCTTTTCACAACAGATCATTATTTAGTTAATTCAACAGTGTAGAAATAAAGTGACACACATTATTTTCTTACACACACAAAAGTGTCTTACTCGAGAAAGAATTACAATCTCTGTTCAAGGGTTACTTATTAATTTGCTTTTGAGCTGATGTGGTTGAAACCACAAGGGCTAACCCATGCCGTAAGCGATACACATATGGCCAACAAGAGATGGACTGTTAACACTGCAAGCTTTCTCATTGGGGAAACAGTTGTTTAAGCATGGGCAGATATAATCACAAGTTTTAGCTGGAATGATAAACAAATTATGAAACCCAACTTGTAACTGTGAACAATACTACATACTATATCCTCCAGTGGTCAGAATGTGCTCGAATCTGAGCAGAGATTTTGGAGTTTCAAGTTACAAAATGACATTCCATTAACAGGCTCAGTGCTGGTCCTTATGCAGAGAGGGCTGGGGATGACTTATTTTGAAGACATTTAATGGAGATAATATTACCAAGCAAAAGCCACTGTGTTACAAAGTATACATTTCTGACTTAGAACCATTGAAATTAAATTTGTAAATTGTCCATCTTATCTGCTTATCATTGTTGGCTTTGTACATTCATCACAGTTTGTGTTGTGTAAACATCATAATATATATACTGTACTCTATGCACTTACTAGGCATTCACCTGATCAAGGAGAAAGATGTAGCTCTGAAACGTTGTTCAAGAATAAAAGAAGTTGCTATCCATAAAAAGAGTGTCATGTATTCATGCTTTCCCTGTTTAAAGAAACAATGAGCTGATATTTATCGTCAGTATATTTCATGTTTTTTCCTTGAAACTAACTCCTTGGATTATTTGATGTTAATTTTTTTTCAATATTTCCTGACTATTTCTTTGTCTACAAAAACTTCCACAAACGTCTCTGGTTTTTCAGAGCCACCTAGAGCCATGAGGAACATGTTTGGATTTTATTTTTTTAATAAACGTCTCCAAAAACATAGTTTCCACCTGTTTTGACATCACTGACTTTGCACAAACCTCTGTTGTTGATACGTCCATAAAGAAAAGATAAACAACATTTTCCGCCATGTTTTCAAGTCAGGAATGTTGATGAATTTCCGAGATTTAGACTTTCCAAGACAACAAGAGACAAGACTTATCAAGCAGCCATGCTCAGTTTCTAAAACAAAATTCTTCTCTTGTAACCCTTGTCAGTATTTCCACATTAAGACCGGGGGCTAAATCAATGTCACAGAGGCATCATGGGTAATCAAATCACTTGCTGCAGAACTGCAACACAATTTGGATGTCGGCCATTATGATCATCATGCTCTAAGACTTACTGCTGCACCAGGAATACACTGAGCCTCATTTCGCCTAGACTTGCACAAGTCTTTTAGGCGAAAATTATTAGTTTAAATCATAATTTCCAGATAATATAAATGATAAGAAGACATTGTTCCTAAAAATTACTGGGACTTGCCTATTATACGGATATAATTACCGTGGACTTTTCATTCAGTACAGTCTTGAGTGAGTTTGGTTTTAAGCCGCTTTTAGCAATATTCCAGCAATATCACAGCCGGGGACACCAGAAATGGGCCAGTACAGCCTTGAAGCAAGGCTACATTTCATCTTGCTATGTCCTTAAGTCTTAAAGGCTTGGATATCAATTAAAATGTCTTTCCATGCATTCTTATTGCTACTACTGGGAGAAATATATGACAGATTGATTTGTGATTAAAATGTTATTGAACAGGGCTCTTACCTTTGCATTTATTTGTGTTCTGATCGATTATTGCTTTTGTTGATGTAATTTTTCCAAACCTGCAAGAAAGAAAACAATGAGTTAGAGAAAAAGCAACAATCAAGTGTGTACATGTATGGATAAAGATCCCCACCCCCATACAAGCTCAAGATTTACTATGTGAAAGAGCAAACACTGAGATGCCCCACACCTATACAACATCAAGACATAGCAAAGACTGAGCTTGCATGACAACTAATTATTACAACAAATAGTATCAAGACAACAAAACAGTAAACTTGTCTTCACATCATCATCATCTTCGTCACTGTCGTCATCATTACAAACAAGATAATTAATAACAAAACTTACTTGAAGTGACACAACCAATAGTATCTGAAAACTTGCTTGATGTTTTTGTTATGAAATCACATGACCAGGGCCTCTTTCTACAAATTTATCTCATTCCATAGACTTTCCTCCTATATTAAGCTGACACACGGGGATATATCTGCAATACTGTCCAAAGTGGCACTAAACTCAACTCACTCACTCACTCAGTCACACATAGACATAACACTAAGGCAAATCTCTCAGTCCAGTGACTCAAGAACTACAACACCTAACACCAGGGCCCACTTGCACAAAGCGATCTTAGTGCTACGACTATTGTAAGCCTTTGTTAAAGTATGGGAGTTACGATCATCTTAACGCAAAGATCGCTTTGTGCAAGTGGGCCCAGAAGAGTTCTTCTTTTAAGTATCATTTCAGTGTATGAGTGAGTGAGTGAGTATGGTTTTACGCCGCTTTTAGCAATATTCCAGCAATATCACGGCGGGGGACACCAGAAATGGGCTTCACACATTGTACCCATGTCGGGAATCGAACCTGGGTCTTCGGCGTGACGAGCGAACGCTTTAACCACTAGGCTACCCGACCGCCCCTTTTCAGTGTATGAAGTGCTTTACTGAACAATATGGACTTACTGCAAATGAATAAAAAAAATTACAAGATGGCTTTGAGTTTATGAATATCTGATCAAACGCTTAAAATGAATCCAAACAATCCCACAATTCTTTGAACCTCTATCCTATACTTTCTACATTACTGGGATTTCACAATCTCTTCTCTGAAACATGTTTGTCAGATAGTTTTTACAAACTTGTTACAAATATCATTTATTAAATGTTGGGTACGACATGGTCCTATTTCTATGGAGGCTAAGTCAAACCAGTCATGCAACTGCCAGATACACGACTGGCCATGCATGACATTATTCTCAATCAAAAGTCACTAAGCGCGGACAATAGCGTCTCATCCCTTCTATGGAAGCTACCCCATCCCGGGTTGCCTTGAAAGCACAAATGCCTTATTATAAGCCGACAAACACAATTTCACGCAGCCCAGCGAAAGAATGAATCGTGAATAAATTCAGTCGCAGGGAACATTAATCTAGGCTGCCTAAATTTCCATTTGACTGATATATTTAATTAATGTCATCAGATTCAGAACAGCTTGATTGAATCTCAAAGCTCTTTAAAATATTTACAAACAGAATGCTTTCATATTTCATTCTGATATGATATCTGTAATGACTGACAAGTTTTGAGCTCAACAATCCGTGGCAACTGGAGCACAGCAGGCTCCCCGAGAGAGACGAGGCCGAGATGCTTCGTTACAATGTGTTCACTAAACCAGTCTTTCAACACTCACTACTGTTCTTTTCCATCCAGGCGTTCACACATGATGTTCCCCACCATTCTATCTTATCTGACACTAACACAATGACCTCTGTCAACATTTTATGAAATTCCACTTTAAATTGTATCCACGCCCTGAATTCTTTATTGTTTGTGTCTTTTGTTTGGAGAAGTAGTTTAGCCAAGCAGTCTACATACTGTTTATAAACCAAGGCCATGACTTGTCGCTGTTTGTAAGTAAAATCTTGACTTTTGAACATGAAAGTTATTACTGTAATCACTCTCCAATGTGTAAGAGAGGCAATAAAACGCAGCACATCTGCATTCAACTGAACAGTAAGTCTCGGAATGTTTTGAATGCCATTAAAATAAACCACTTCATATTATATTAGCCTCCAAATAACTTGGCAAAGAAAAATTCTTGGGTTAAAAGTGACAACCCAAGTTGCCATAAAATCCTCACCCTACCCTTGTCGACGCAGGGAGTTTTTTCTTTACGTGTACAATTCTAAACATGTTATTAACAGCTTATTTAAAACCCTAAACAGCAGCTTCCAGATATTTATCCAGCAATGTACAGGTTATAATCTAAACTCAGATTAGGGACAGATTCAAAGAAAATGGGGGCGGTCGGGTAGCCTAGTAGTTAAAGCGTTAGCTCGTCACGCCGAAGACCCAGGTTCAATTCCCGACATGGGTACAATGTGTGAAGCCCATTTCTGGTGTCCCCCGCCGTGATATTGCTGGAATATTGCTAAAAGCGGCGTAAAACCATACTCATTCACTCACTCACTCAAAGAAAATAAAACTGCTAACCTTATACAAATGCCTTCACATGCTAACTTAATGTGTCAGTGGAAAGACTATGTCATAAAGCAAGTGTTTGTGACGTTACCACCAATGCTTCGCTGGCCTTGTTCCATACCACCTCAAATATACTACTCAAAAGATGTGAAGGAACACCTGATTCTTTCATATTACTATAGTTCATATGTCATACAATGACAAATTATATCTATGACAGATTAACAATAGCAATATGAAAGAATTGGTTGGAGATAACGATATCATAAGGACATCCCTCCCCAAATGTAATACTCAGCAAAACAACTTTTCTACCTAAAGATTCTGATTTGATCAAATATACTACTCAAATAAAGTTAAACAACACCTAATTCTTTCATATTACTTTAGTTGCCAGAGAATCGGGTGTTCTTTAACTTTTTTTGAGTAGTATACACCAAAAGGCACACAGAAAGTTACAGTTCTGAATGTAGATCTAAGTTGAACTCTTTATTTTGATTGGTTGCTGATATTAAGCTCATGAGCTGTGTCATGGTTTATTCTCCCTGAAGTGTTTTCTTGTACGATAAACAACTCCCACTCATCGTTTACATATTAAATACAGATATAATACCCTGGATGAAAGAGGATGGGTCTGCATATGAGATTTAAAACCACGTAACAAAGGCATATATAATGATCAAGTTTAAGTTCTTTCAAGAAGCTGAAAAAACTCTCCATCCCCTGAAGGTGTGATGTTTTCACTCTACAGCAATTCAGTAGCACAGTGCATTAACTACTATTAGATAACTCAAATAAAGTGATCCTTTAAATGGAAAGCTTTGACGAAAAGGATAATTCTAGTACAAACTGACTCTAAATGGAATGTTTCGTCAATAGGACAAATTCAAACTGCACCCTTAAATGTAGTTTGATTGCCTTGGTTGTGTGCTACGTGTACTTAGTGACTTGGTCTGACAATGTGTGACTTTGTATGACTAACAATCGCTGCTCTTGTTTGAATACTATGTTCAAAGAGCAATAATCCGGAAAATCGTACTAAAATTACATCTTGAACAATTTTACCGATTTAAACTCGGCTGAATGCCTGCCTACTCCACGCACATTCCTACTTTGTGCAGCTTGGTAAACAATTATTCAGCCTGTGTATTGACAAGATAGATTTAGGAATTGTGGGTGCATACGAGTCAGTGTTACCAAGCTAAATCACCTGTATAATACTGTATAGTACTTTGATTTGGGCCCTTGAAGATCCAGGGTAGAATTGGTCTTCAGCAACCCATGCTTGCCGTAAAAGGTGACTATGCTTGTCGTAAGAGGCGACTAACGGGATCGGGTGGTCAGGCTCGCTGACTTGAATGACGCATGTCATTGTATCCCAATTATGTAGATCGATACTCATGATATCAATCATTGGATTGTCTGGTTCAGACTCGATTATTTACAGATTGCCGTCATATAGCTGGAATATTGCTGAGTGCGGCATAAAACAGCAACAACAACAGAAAACAAAAAAAACCTTGGATTTTACCTCATTACAAGACTCAAATACAGGTGATGCACATAAAATGTCCAAAACAATATCTGATATAACTTCATTATGTAATCTCATTATTTTTAGGTAACGTCAGGTAAATTATTAGGAGTCATGTTAATGTTGAATAAGTTCGTAAAGTTGAATGATTCTTTGTAATATCTGAAATCCAGCACAGCCATTAAGGTTCAACGTGAACCATCTCTTACAATTGACTTGCCCTTGCATATGTTTGTGATGACTGCAAATTAGTGGGGCAGGATATGCTAACCTTTTTGCAAACAACTGTTATCTTCACTGTTTGACTGTGATTCAAAAGCACATTCTCAGAATTGTACAATAGACTCCACTTTTAGCAGAGATTTCATATAAAATTGGAAATTGTTTTGTCACTGTCAAAACCAGCAACCATGCACTGGTGTTACTTCATACGACAGTCCTCAAAATACCCTATAAACAACATCAACCCTTATGTCAGATCTCAACCTAACACCTAACCATATCATGGAGGGACATACATACACCGATCCAGATTGAGGTCCAGGCGGTCTGGATATTTTGGACCCCTCCCTTTTCAAAATGCTGGATCCGCCCTTGACATATATATCAACAGGACAAAAAACCCACTAGATCAGCACTCAGCAAAAGAAAATCTAAAGAAATTGTTTGGAAAATCAAAACCCTGATTTAAGGTTGGCATGTACAGACTCCATAGTACCCACTTGATGTCCCAATTATGTTTTTCTTGCCGATGTCCCCATAATACACTTATCATACAACCATGTCAACAAGATTTCTAATAACTAGATGGCAAAATCATAAGAAGGCCATATTCACAAAAATAGTTACATTTCATTATGTGTTACTTCAACCATGGCATACCCTCATTGGCCATGTCAGGTACTCAAGGCCAGAACTCTTCAATGTCAGTTAATGAACCCCCCTGACTCTTTATAAAGCCCAAACATCTTCCATTCATGCTCTCGTCCATTCAACCCTCCACTTTCTTTGGATGACCTGCTATGCACTAGGCCCGCTCTGCTTCACTGTCAAGGGTTGTGATTTTGTACAAACATGAATAAATCACAAATTCCTTGTACTCATTCAACCAAATCAATTTTGTCATTCGTCTATTTTATCAAACTACATACATTGTGATTTAGAAAGGTCAAAATTGCACATCAAGTCAATATTGCATTATAAAAAAACACAAATTATGTACTCAGATCTTATAATGAACATCCACACAATTCATACCTCATTTAGATACTGTGAAGAAGCAAAAGTTACAGCGTACCAAATTTAAGCGACAAAACCCTTTCCATAATCAAAAGAAATTTCTGCTAAAAGCAAAATCCAATGTACGATTCCGACTATATCAAAAGCATGAAATATGAACCACAATCAATTAGGGAAATTAATAATAATGAACCTTAACCAACACCACTCCTCATAGCAAACAAATCTACAAATGATTTCAATTGCTATATCTTATTCATAACTACATTCTCAGAATCAAATCAAAATGGCTGACCACAAACCCTTCGTCCTGACAACAGAGAAAGGGTTACACTCTGTTCTTTACAGTCTGATGCTCTCCGAAATGGCTATTACTGCCTGGGAGGCGCTAGAGGTTACGTCAGTGCTAACAGATTTAATGCCAGCTTAATGGCATAATAATAGGCAATCTCTGGCATACAAGGACATTCAATAGCCGTACCTGGTTAAGTCCACAAATCACTGTATCATGGAGACACTTGAATAGATGACCAGTCATCTTGTTGCATATGCTTAGGGAGTGTTTTTGTATCAAGTTCTGGCTTGTGCCACCAATTTCAGTCAGGAAATTTTATGCCCTAACCAGTAGGACAAAAGTTCACATGTCAAATAAAGAATGATTGTAATTGCCTGTCGAAGTAATAAACCATCTTTCAATTTTCCTTTTCTGACAAAAATGGACTTTTTCTTTTCCTTCATAGGATTTTCTTCCAAAATTAGAAATAAGTATTTGAAATAAAAGTTCACCGAACGTGAAACACAGGATTAAGGTCGAACGCTTTTTCAGATTGAAGTAGCTTCTATTGATCAGTTTGTGAGTGAAATCTACATTAATGTTTTTCTTTCAAATCCAAAAATCTGAGTGTTCATATAAAAGCTGGGAAAATTTGAAACTGAACAAATACTTATATGCTCTATCTTAAATCAACGTCAGTTCTTTCATCAACAAGAAACAAGTCTTTGAATGGCATTTAGAAGTGACAAGCAATAAGCTTACTATATTTATTTACTGTTAATTGAAAGACTCAACAGTGGGTGAATGTTCTCAAGAAATGTGGTCTTTTGAGTGAAGTTTACTTTCACTTCATCAAGGATTTGCCCACTTGCTTCCCACACACGTTATGCAAGTTCACCCTTGATTGTCAACATCACGATCTTACAGCAGGACCTTGACCAGTAATGGCCGTTTCACAGGTCATTGTTCCCGGAATGGTATCACGGCCTGAGGACATTGGCGGCATCATTTCATTACTTTACTGTTGCATGAAGGTGGTAATTGCTACCACAAGCTGAATCCATTGATAAATTGATTGGTGTTGTGTTAATATAGTGCCATTGTCATTTCATCAAGATCCTGAACAGCCTTTGGACTTGATGGCTGATCAGCCAATTTCATTCGTGTTTCAATTTGTTGGAGGAGGCAGGGTGGCCCAGTCATCTTAGGTGCTGCAATTTGCTATGCAGAGTTGTGTCACTTTGGCACACCAGAAATCTATGACTGGGTTCGAATCCCAGTTCGCCCTGATTTTGTTTCTAGGTTTGTCAGTTTCATGCTTGTGGGTTTCACAAAAGTGGTAAACATCTGAGACCTGTATCACTTTGGACTTTCCTCCCACATTATGCTGACATGCCATGATAAAACTGAAATACTGTTTAAAATGGCATCAAACCCAACTCACTCACTCATTCACTCATTTTGTTGAAATAATTATTATATAAATCCAAATCTAGAGTGGGTGAGATTTAACAGTTTACATATGGATTCATAGGGTGGGTGAGTGAGTGAGTTGGGTTTGATGCTGCTCTGAAGAGTCAGGTGTCATATCACAGCAAGCAACCATAGTAGTCTTGGATCAGACAAACCAGCTGTTGATAATCAAAACAAGGGCAAGCTGACAGGTTACCATGATAAAGTTGTGACAATGCCGATAACTGCCTCAAACTCACTCACTCACTCCACAAACAACATTGTTACGGAAGTGGGAGAGGGGGGTTTGTCAGTCAGGAGCTGGGAAGGTCAAATCAGGGTAGTGTTTACTCTGCTCTCAAGCACCTACATCTGTGTGATGTCTTTATGAATAATAGATTCAGTTTCAGAAAAAGGTACATGTCATAAACAAGTCAAATTTTCATTCTTCTATGTACAAAAAAGCACTGACAAGTCAATCAAATGGATTTTCAGATGTTTCGAGGCGGATTGGGAAAAAAGCTTCACTTGTTGAAGAAATGATTAATCAAATACTTGTGACAAGTTGTCAGTCATTGAACAACTTATTTCAAAAAGCCATGAACTATCTCACGAAACTTTGTTTATAATAAGCATTTATAACCGAAAACATAATCCTTAAAGCAGTGATGCAACTTCACCATCAAACATTCTTCTACACTGATTGAGGGGTACAAGGATTGAAAAACATGGTCCTATACAGTAAACAATACTGCTTTTAATCATTCATTTTCAGTGATCTATTCATATTTTCATCACTATTTTCCCCTTTATGCCAGTGGAATCTGCTTCAACAGATAATCAAGAGTGACTATTCTCTGGCATTGACATATTCAATTTACTATTGGCTGGCTGCATTTCAGGCAAGCACAGCACCCACAAGCAAAGATTTCAAACACTGTGTTTGTTTGTATGTTGTTTAAGGCCGCACTCAGCAACATTCCAGCTACATGATGGCGGTTTGTAAATAATCGAGTTTGGACCAGACAATCCAGTGATTGACATTATGAGCATCGATCCACACAATTGGGATATGATGACATGCATCAACCAGAAACAAACGAACATTTTACAATAGTGTTGAAACCCAGCTTACTCTAACATAAGACATCAGTGAGCCACTTCACTATGAGACAATGTCACAACTGGAAATCTGGTCATGAATCAAAACTGATTTTTTATTTTCTCTTGAAATAGACATAAACTATACAAGCAAGGACACCAGTGCTCATGAAACTCATAAAAAGACAGGATATGTGAGAATTTTTGGCACCTTTGTCATAAACATAATATGTCAGAAGATAAATGTTCTTGGATTTCATAACAAAATACATGACATTAGAAACCCAGTTCTAGTATTATACAACTTGCCACACCACTACCGATGACTCCAAATATTCATGTACATGCCTGATAGGACTTGCACCGCCAATGAAATAAAGCTGTCTCCCAGCAGTAGGTATGCTGGGTCAGGGAAAACTAGCGTCAGTCCAAAATTCCCCAGATAAGGCAACTCTTTCTTAATTTTTCAGGTTACAGATTCAACCAAACAGAAAAGTATCATTAGAAAAAAAATATTTTACTTATTTTTTTTTATTTGTTCGATCTTTAGATTAGAAACTTACAAAACTTGTTAAATATCTGATCAATTTCATTGTCTATCACCACAGGCCACAGTGAACACCATAAACCAACTAAAACAAGATGTCATGTCAGATTTATTTTTACTACTTCCTTTCTCCCTAGTCCTTACAATTATAACATATAGCAAAATCCTTAAAAATGTCAAATTTCTACAATTCCTGTAAACTACTGGGCAGTTTGGCAGGGACTGTAGGACTAGTGCCAATTTCTATCACTGCAAATGTATTAATACATTGACTTTTTCCAAGTATATTGGTCAGCAAAAAGTCTGTTAGCCATAAAGTTTGACCTGGGTCTTGTTCCACAAAGCGATCTTAGAGCTCAGGTGATCATAACTCCCATACTTTAACATAGACTTAAGATCATGGAAGTGCTATGATTGCATTGTGGAACGGGAACATGTGCCATCAAATATAGCTGTCTATCCTCACCATAATAGGTGCAGGAATAGGAGAGTCAGTTCAGAACTCCTCACATAAGTATGGACATATATACTCAGATAAAACGACGTGAAAGCAATAGGATGTTGTTGCCTCAAGGCGGGGACCTTTCACCTGCTTTCACAAGCTGACCACTTAGGCACGTGTACAACAATTGACACAAGTCAAAAGTAGCCCTGATAACAAACTTCAGTCGTACAATTCATTGTATGGATCAAAGAATCACGACACAAGGATCATAACAAGCTTCCATGAAGTATGTTACAGGACATTTTGTTTTTATGAACAGTTCAAAAGCAGACCTCCCTGGTCTGAGATTTTAACATGTGTGTGAGACTTTGTGTGGTTGTATACTGTTGGTATCCAGATTCTTTTCTTAACAAAGGGCAAACAAAATATGCATTTCATGTTTAAAGAATATTGACAGGGGATTAGTTTATTTTCTTTGAAAAGGTTTACAGTTGGTTTTTTTCTACCATGTCAAATACTTTCTCTTGTGGTGTAGATACTAAATATAGCAAAAGCTGATTTTTAAAAATACTGTTTAATCACATGGATGATATTTCAAACCCCTGCTTAATTATTTTTTACGTGGACCTTTTAAATCTCAAACATCTGAGCCAGAGAATAACCAGTCTCGTTTGTCTACTGAAACATATTCAATAGGGTGTAAAAGGCAAAATAGCTATAAACATTTTATGAATGGACCGCTAAAAAATCGGTGATGACACCAGGTGTTCAAAAGGGGGGAAGCATGTCCTGCTCTACCAGTAGCACACGCCATTCACACTCTTATTATAAAAACATAAGTGTTTTTTGAGAGTATGAATAAAATAAAACAACTAGCCTCATGATCAACAAGCAGTGTCAAAAAAATTTCCTGAAGCACAAGGTTTTGTTTGTTTGTTTGTTTGTTGTTTAACGCCGCACTCAACAATATTCCAGCTATATGACGGCAGTCTGTAAAATAATCAAGTCTGGACCAGACAATCCAGTGATTGACATCATGAGCATCGATCCACGCAATTGGAATCGATGATATGTATCAACAAAGTCAGCGAGCCTGACCACCCGATCCCATTAGTCGCCTTTTACGACAAACATAGTCACCTTTTACGGCAAGCATAGTCGCCTTTAGGTAATCAGGTCTGAATCTGTGTATGTAAATAATCTACCATCAAGTGTAACCTGTTTCTGCTGGAGTTTTTCTTCTACATGGTAACACATTCTTTCAGAAAAATCACAACTACCCCCCCCCCCCCCCCCCCCACCCCCCCCCCTCAATTGCCTAGCCTCGCCTAGAATTCACATAAATGTTTCAAGTAATACAGTGCTATTAACAGGTTTGGAACTGCTTTTACAACAAAAAGATATTTTCAAAAGATATTCTTACGGAGATAATAGAATCGTCTTTCAACAGTTTATTATGTTTTAGACTCATTTGTGTTCATGGTTTGGGTCGTATGACTAGTTTAAGTAATTATTGCGATCAAAATATCGCAAGATCCAGAAAATCTGCAGTGTTGAAACATTTCCTCTCATCAAAGTAAGATACAAAACAAACACTTTCCGCACATAGCCAAAATCCATTTGGGATGTCTAAAGTTTTATGCAAGGAGCTAGTATGTCTTTATAAGGAGGCTTGACGTCAGTGCAATTGAAGAAAGGATTGGTCTATGTATATATCGGAAGCTGATTTGCCTTCAAAGCAGCAGTTCAAACATATCCGAAATTCAATAGTGATTCCGATACACCCTCAGTGGCTCATTACAGCACATGCTTTTATTTAATCAAAATCTGCCGAGTTCTTATATTGGAAGGTCACATCAAGGTCAGCTTATGGAAGGAAATCAATGGATTACTTCATCTTGTAACAATGTTCTTAAGACAGCCTGTCCTGGTCAGGATGGCTTCACAGATCAAAATACAGACAGCACTATGTGTATGTGTCCTTTCACTATAGGTCTAGCTGGTTGGTTTGTTTTGACAACGTTAGCCAATCAACCCATGGCCATTACATACTGCGTTATTTCATATTTCCTACGAGGAATGTTTTCAAAAATATATTTTCCTAAATATTTGTTTACAGTTTTGGAATATGGTCTGTCTGGTGATCTAAGGTGTCAAAACTTACTATGAAGAGTCGTGCCCCCTTAAATGCAAGGATCTGCTGCTCATGGGTTTGAATCCACAATAGCAAGTGTAAAACATCAAAGACCTATGTCACTTTGACCCTGCATCTTGATATGGTGAAAATCTTTCGCAAGGGAGTGACCGACCATTTAATAACTTAATATTCTGGCGAACCGTACTTTGAAGAACCCGTTTCAAAAAGAATCCGAGCCAATGGTCAGATGATCTCAAATCTTGTTGGAAGTAAAGTGTGACTTACTGTTGACATAATGTGACAAGGTCCTTGTCTGTGGTGTTGGGGTTAAGGCCACGAATGTAGAGGTTTGTTCGACTGAGGTTCTCTCCAGACAGAGACTGGTTGCTGGACTGGCTACTTGTTGTGTTGGGGCTGGCGGCAGGCATATTGCGAGGTGGATAACTCTGCAAAAAAGGAAGAATACATGAATACAAAATAACAATACATTATTTCGGAATTCAGTTACCATAGAGAACGGAAATAACATATAAAATATATTAAATTGCATGACAAATTTCTGATTTGTCAATTCGAATTTTGCATTCATGAGTATTCATATGCATCCATTAGCATGCATCAATGTCAAGGCTCAGTTGGTTTACTGTTCTATCAAGTTCCACATGACAATAGTCCACTCGGTACCCAAGATCATGTCCACAAATACTTCCTACTAAGATACACCATAGAAGTTGGGAGAAGCCTAGTGCTAAGACCACTTTGTGCAACCTAGCTCTTGCCCCAATTATCAGGAATACATAGAAACGGTGAGCCAGATAGGAAGCACTTGCTCTGCCAGGGAGATTACGCCTATCTCGGGATGCAATGCGTTGGATATTGGTCTTAAGGAAAGCAGTAGGAACAGTCCACACCCATGATATAATACCACTAATGACAGAAGGGCTAGATATGATACCACAAATGTTAGACATACTCCCAATGCTTTTTCTATGAATACGACTGATAATGCAAAGTTTCCATCAGTTTTATCATAATGGCCTTCATCAAAAAGTCAGTGGGAGTTAAACTACCATTACAGCAGGACACAGTGACTCATATACGTGGGGTTTGTGGCAATAAGAATTGGAATTCTTCTGTTTTGAATGACATTTTTCAGATACACATCCCTATATTCTGAAGCCCTTGGAAAACATCTTGCATACTTTTATGTGAGAAGAAAGTTAGTCCATCTTGATGTCTGATAGAACACAGGATGCACGTCTCATGCTTTCCCGATGTTATGTACAATACGGTCTCAGAACAAAACATCTGATGTTTCTTCAAGTTGAAACATTGTCGAAGCATGCTCGTGAGATTTGAGAATGATAATGCCACATATATAACGTTCCCCTACAACTAACCATATACATATCTCTTGTATCTCGGCCCAGGAAAACAAACTCTTTGTATGAAGGATAGCCAATGTCATATTTCTTATCCACAGTGATTTTATTAAGAGCTGCTTGGCCAATACAGGTAACTCTGTGTAATAAAACTTGGTGAAACATTCTCGTAAACTGAACTTGTGATAGTGACTATGTTTCACGAAACTATCTTCCACACAACCAGCCACCTTGTTGCTTGGCATTTGTCAGATAGGTCTACACCAACAAAACATGTCCATTCAAATGATTTCTACAAAGTGGGTTGATGTATTGAGAAACACCGTCCCCACTCCACAGGTCCTTTGTCCTTCCCAGCTACAACAGCGATAGCCCAAGAGATGCTTACGACAAATTGATTACAGTGTAAATTTACCAATCATGATGTCCTGTCTCAACACTAATCAGCAGGTAGTTCAGCGATTTATTCCTGGCTAAAAACTTGCTCATTCATATATGGGACCAGTGAAGACCAGGCTTGCTGACTTGGTTGACGCACGTCATCGATCCCAATTGTGTGGATCAATGCTTATGATATCAATCACTGGATTGTCTGGTCCAGACTTGATTATTTACAGACTGCCGTCATATAGCTGGAATATTGCTGAGTGTGGCGTAACACAACAACCCAAACAACCAACCAACCAACCAACCAACCAACCACTCATATATGGTGCTTCCTTGTGACTATGGCAGTTTTTCTTGTTGTGCAAAAGGTCTTGATTGCACTTATGAGATGGCTACAATGACGGCATGCTATCTATGCCCGACAAAAGTATCTATTACATAACACCCTTTAACATATGTTACCAACATAAACCTCCGTTACGCTAAACAGCCTTAATGAAAATTATAACGGCATGGCCATTTCAATATATATTGTGACACATGGCACACCATATAAAAGAGTTTAAGCTGATTGTTTTTGCAAAGGTTGTGGGCAGTTAGATGTTATTCAAAAATATTTTATTCTTTTTGTATGATATACCAATCGAAAATAATTGGAAACTACAAAATATGTGAATGTCAACTGCCGTAGATTATGTTATAGCATGATGATCTAGTATAAAATATTCTGTTCAGATGGTGAGACACGATGATCTAATCCAAATTATACTGCTCCAGAAGCCATGAATATTTAGTGTCTAGGCTTTAGATAGGTTGCAGCTAGGAATACTGAGTCATCATCCAGTTCCATACCAGAATGCTGCAGA
The DNA here is from genome assembly GCF_022045235.1 of Haliotis cracherodii. Classification (NCBI taxonomy): domain Eukaryota; kingdom Metazoa; phylum Mollusca; class Gastropoda; order Lepetellida; family Haliotidae; genus Haliotis; species Haliotis cracherodii. The sequence goes on from NW_027266272.1 coordinate 18,650,085, forward strand.
TTCAATAAAATTTATCAAATCCCAGCATTATCTTGCCGTGAAAAGATGAAACTGTCTGACAAAATAAATTAATCTCTTGAGCCCAACTGGGCACAATTTGACTCAACTGACCTGTGATTTTTTTGGCTCCAAAGGCATGCGACTATTTTGGTCCATAATCAGAATCTATGGTCAAAGTTTGTAATTTCCATCCCTGATGTTGGGTTATGACTAACACAGTCACATTTATGACTAGAGTGAGACGTTTTTATGAAATATTTCACTTTGACTCATGATCAATAGCTAAATGGATGAGTGCAGTCTGAAAACAGCCACAAAACAGAAATATCTATCAATGCAGGGCATCAGATACTGAAATTTTTACAACAGATCGCTGGACAGCATGGGGCAAAACTCTACCATTGTTGCTTCCTAACTGATCTACTTCAGGATCAATACAGCCGCAATCGACTCAACATCAGTGGAGTGTGGAGCCATTCCATGGACCTGGAGCAAGCTGCTGGAGCCATTTCACATAGCTAATTGGGTAGTATGGTAGACATATTGTAGACACATAGATGGTCTGATACAGCCCGTATTGTCCGGGAATACAGCCGGCCTATAGATGCTGATGCAGTTTGATCAGGCTATAGATAATACCCAGGTACCATTAACACTTTTTCACCCAAGTGACCACTGACAAAAGTATTCAGAGAAGTCTTTGAAAAATATTCAAATGATGACCTCCAAAGAATAAAGAGATAATTTTTTTATGATATTATAATATGTGAATGAGTGAGTGAGTATGGTTTTACGCTGCTTTTAGCAATATTACAGCAATATCACCACGGGGGACACCAGAAATGGGCTTCACACATTGTACCCATGTCGGGAATCGAACACGGGTCTTCGGCGTGATTATAATATGTAAATACACTGGTGCCACCAAGGCAGTCGATTAACCCTTATTTTGACACAGGCAATATTGAATTGTATACTGTAAGATGTCATTCTTAGCAGTAGTCAAAGTCAGTTAAGGGTCTCCTTGAGGTGTCAAGATGCGCTTGTCCAGGTTTTCACAAAGCAACCCAACAAGCAGGAATGCAACACTAGGATGGAAAAGACAAGGCAGAAGGAGTACAAAGAAGCATAAATACGTTTTTTAGGGAAATATTATATCCAGTGTACCTGAAAGTGTACCTGAAATGTATGACCAACCACGTGAACGACAAAACTGATCTTGACCATTTCAAAGCAAACAATATAATTTCAATAGTGGACAGGTCCTTTCAACACTTACATAGTCATATATCTTCTCATTAGTAGTTACATAAACAAAATATAGCATAAATTTGTAGGGAATTTTATAACAGGTCCTTTCAACATTTACATAGTCATATATCTTCTCATTAGTTGTTACATAAAAAGCATATAGCATAGATTTGTAGGGAATTTTTATAACAGAAATTTGGAGCGTTTTTAAAACATCATATTTTGTTTGTTTTATTCAATATGTATAGGCCTCATTGTGTGGATGGTTCTTGGCTGTGTGAGTTATTTCGAGTTATTCAAAACAGAACACTTACTTCACACATACATATTAATTTTTTTCCAACTTGACATGTGACTTGTAAGAATCAAGGTGTCCCCGTAGCCATTTACTACATATGCGACTGAGATTGAATTTTCTTCGAGGTATATTTACAAATCAATATTTTAAAGTGAGGTTTCAATATCAGGGATTGTTAAGACTTTGACCACACACGAGGTAAATAGAATATACACACATACATATTCCTGTGGGCCACATTCTTAATCTAAGAAGAACGTGATCACTCACAATTATTGACTCTGATTTCTAAAAAAAATATTCTCCATATATCCATCAGCTCTGACAATCGTGTTCAGTGCTCTTATCAGGGCAAAAAGGGCACTGCTCACCCAATACTCTCCGGGTATTTGAGGCTATTTCGAGTTTGAACAAACCCTCTGGGCTCAGTGAAGATACAAGAGATAGGACATATCGCCAGCATTTTTTACAGCCATGACAAGGGATTTGTTTCAATTAAATATGCAATAGACGCCTCATAGAGCTGGGGCAAAACTGGCCCACATTTTTATCAGCTGATTTAGATATTGACTTTAGGATAAATCACAACATCAAATAAATTCAGTTGTTTTATGGCTGAAGAGAGTGTGTTCCTTATGACCGGCTTGACAACATTTCAAAGCATAAACCTTCAGCAAATGAACGTCTTGACTCCAACAGAAGGGTCTTGGACTTAGAGAGCCCAGCATAGGTTTTGTTCCAGCAAACAGGACAGGGTATTATGACTAGCATTAAGGAATTTTTTAGGAATTTCAAGAATTTTACAAGTGACAGTGACCATACGATGTGTTGCCAGTTGTAATATAATGTCATAACCTGCAATCTTCTCAGTGTCTCCTTGTTGCTCCATTAAAAACATCAGCCCCACACACATTCAAGCAAACATCGTTTTTTTACCTGGACAAACAATATCTTATTCTTAAGACAAACAGGTCTGTTTAAACTCTATTCTAAGACCGGGATGCCTGGCTTGGCCAACTAGCACTTGCCGAACAAACCACATCGCCATCTTCATGTCTGGGCAAATATTAGAAATATAAACATACACAAATAAGCTAAATATATTTCCTAAATCATAGACGTGAAATATTTTTAGGATGTTAAGGGCAAAAAGAAGGCTGTTATTTCCTCTCTAAGCCTTCTCAAGTCATGGATAAGATACACTTATGGAAAGGGCCATGTTTGCAATCACCAGGAAAACAGTGTCTAATGACACTATGCATCTGTGTTTAATTCCTCCATGTGAAAGTGTCAGAGCTCTCAACCCTCTACCATCCAAACTGACACAAACTCCTTTTCAACAACACTTCAAAATATTGTCTAACAAATATTTGCAATACGGTTTAGAGATTAATTTCTATACGTGTTCTGAAACCTAAATATACAAACAACCTTTTTAACACCATGAACAAATATTTGTATTTTATATATGACCATATTTTTTATAAAGATATATGTCGATACATACCGTTGAAATGTTTTCCCTTGATTTCTAGCAATTTTTTTAAATAATATATTTTAAACAAGAACGTTTCGTAGTATACTGCCAAATTCCATAGCACATATTCTAACCAGGAGAAGTTAATCCTAATCCAGAAGTTTACAATACTATGGTTACATGCATTTTATCTTTCCAACGACCTACTTGGACATCCAACTCAATGTTTTGCATACATTGGAGATAAGGCTAATCCTTGTGAAAAGTCAACAGCATGTATAAGCTATCTTACCCATCATCTACATGTTGGCCTGTGTCTAGACAAGCCACTGAAAGCAGGTAACTCTATCTGCATTTGGTGGTAGCACAATAGTAAATGTACCATGTTCTTAACTGTCTTGAATCATCCAAATACCTAGTCCTGTAACTTTTGAATTTTACAAATGCTTGTGCCTATCTTTTTACAGGTACAAAGCCTTCTGCTTCATTCAGATACCTATATGACATAGAGCTATAACAGTTTTATAAATGTTTGTAGATATCTGTTTCATTTTAAATAATATTACAAACTTTCTGCTTAATTCAAATACTTATATGACATGTTGCAATACCTAAAAGACATGTTTCAATAACTGTTGAATTTTTAAAAAGTTTGTAGATAAATGTCAAATATTTAATTTCTATAAAAACATAACAAGAAATAGAAATGTAAAGAATTTGAATGAAATGTATTAACCTACAATAAAAGTGTGTATCATACATGCAAGAAAATGAATACAATATGATTCTTTTCATCTACAAACACGTAAGTAAAGAGTTCACAAATACCACATACCATCCAAGCATGTCTGCCATCTACCAGATCCTGGCCATGCCTGGTATTCATATCCCAAGTTTAACTGTCAAAGTAAACGTCTTGCTATGTGTAACAAGCAAGACCCTGAAATCTATCACAGCTTTTCACCTGACCGATTTCTGTCAAATGATCTTTCCTGTAATATTCCTACAGTTGTAATCACTGCTAATCACAGGTGTGTGAGAAGATGAGATACTCCGATAACGTGAAACGTCCTGTTTCCAAATATCCTCCAACCTACCTCAGAGTGTCCGTTGTCCACGATCTGCAGAAAGACAGGAGAGCCCAACATTCCTAAGTGACCTATCTGGCTGACGACCACAGCTTGTAATATTTCATTAAGCTTGCTGTCTACCTTCTTGTCTACAGTTGACAACTGGTCACAGCATGAAGATGAACAAACTCCGGAGTTTATTTACTGTCACAGAACTCCGATCTATTCTCGAGCGCGACTCCAACTATTCAAACACCCAGCGGTCCCCTTCCACACTGAAATGAGAGACCTCTCACAGTCGCTCACACCGTAAAACTGATAAAATTGCCATACAGGCATACCTGGGTTACCACCTGTAATCAACACTCCCTCTTTATAACAACAAATCAGGGAGACAGGCTCACTCATTCAAATAGCCAGAGGGGCTTGTACCCTGTTGGGAATCTTTCGTTGACAGGTTCTACAGTTCTGCCACTATTTACCCCTATAATTAACTGGAAATCACAACACTGTTTCTGAATACCTCTCCTTATATGCCAAAAATGTACAGAATCATCACTTGTTTAACCATACAGCTCTCAGTGCTGTAAACCCTATGTGGGTTCTTGTATAAGGATTCGATGAAGCATGAATGTGATAAAATAATCTTCTAAACAGATAAGTGACAATCTAAACAGGTACAGACCTTTTAACATACATTTACCAATTGGCATTTGAAATACTTCAGCCTCAAGCCTTTATCACACCTATCAATATTCAGGCATATTTTTTTCATTGTACAACACAGACTGTGGTAGTTTATATTCTAATTTGTGCTCTAGCACGGCTATCAATACTAATACATTATGCATTTTTGATGTTTCATTGTTTATACAAAGCATTCATTTTAATCAACAGGTGTTGGTTTGGGTCATGCAAAAGGTTAAAATGTTTCAGCATTTAATGATGTAAATAGTCTTCGGTTTAGTAGGATAACTGTATGTCAAACAAAACGAAAGTACAAACAGTATTCTTTCTCCGAGTGGGTGAAGTAGCTTCTCGGAAAATGAAAGAAGCTGTCCCTTTCAAGTCAAGCCATAAATTCCATTACATATATGATCATGATAATAGTGTCGTCGTGAACGTGTGGACGACCGCTTCACCACAGCTATGTGACACTGGTGGAGGGCTGGAGATTATCTCGAGGAAGATGGTTGGAAGGTGCGGAGCACAGGTAGATGACAAGCGCGGACTCGATCTGCCCGATCACGAGACGGTCCCACCTGTAATAGTGTTACCTCCATGGACGATCTAGATTTAAGAAGTATCTGTGATCGTTTTTTTAAACCAAATAGGTCAGTTGTGAAAGAGAAGCGTCTTGGGTGACAGGGTTCGGTGTAGGACAGGTTTGTCACGTTATACAACTATCAGACATTACACAAACTCGTACTCTCCCCAGACAGATCTGTAGTCACTGTCACTGTCATCTGTCTATCTGTCACCACAGGAATGTCAAGGTACCTCACTACAACCGTACGCTCAGGGATGAAGCCCCTTTCATCCAGCTTATCAATACTAAATACCCTCTCTCTCAAAAGATATCTTACACAATACACAGACATGGTATAACAGTTTTAGCGGGAGGTCTTAATGTTACAACTGTAGGTGCCAACATAAAACCTTTTTCATCAAACTTATCAAAACCAAATACCTTCTCAAAAGATATTTTACACAATATACAAATATATTTGAGGAAGATCTTATTGGATGTTTAGTCATAACCTGAATCAGTCCAAAAATTAAAATACTTTAATGTCATTAAATTAACATGTATGATACAACAACAATTTATTTACAATCACTTTTGTTTTTAAACTAAACTAACCTGCATGAGGACTAGCTAGGGAACTCTTGTACAGTTTACCTTATATACAAGGCAATAGCTTAACTTTCAAGTCATATTAACCTAACACTCACACCACATACCATATCCTAAATCACCTCCCATATCTCAAATATTTTCTGTCCAAACACACACAAATACTCATGATTCAATTAACTCTGACAAAGACTAGAATATGACTTTATGTAATAAGATATTAATAATCCAAGTCAAACACACTCGTATCCCCTTTCCCTCTTTACAAATAGGAAATTGGATATTAAGTCTTTTACAAAGGTTCTTCCCAGTACTAGTCAGTTCCTTTAAACAGTAACCAAACACACATAAAACACCTCTCTGTTTGTTTTCGCCTAAGTAAATGCCCGTCCATATTTCACATCAGAGGTGTAAAGCAATACTTATATAGGGCAGGGGCTCATGTTTCTCATATTTTCACAGCTTGGACAAGGTGTCAAATACCTCTGCCATATAAGCAACAAGTTATGATTACTTTAGAGCAGTAAGAAGTCCAATGTTCACATTTATGCCTACAGTTCATTGGTTCATAAGGTAGATAGTAACATTTGGAGACAATTTTTGAAACGTGGACAAATCGTCATGTCTATAAAGACTTACTATATTACAGCAATATTACAGCAAATTGTCAATGTTATCTGATTACGACTTAAGCCAGAGACACATGATTGGCTTTACTATTCCACAATCCTAATCCACATAATACTACTTTCCTAAGACCTGCTTAACACTATCCGTCCTTTACCAATCAATGGAGAGACGACAGCATCAGAGGAATGATCACGACATGCCTAAACTCATCCAATCTTCTTACATTCCCTCTTCTGTCGATCCAGTGTTGATACCATAATCTTCCCAAGCCCCGCCCACTTTTATATCCTGCTGATATTCAGATTACCTGTCTCTGATTACAGGTGTAAGTGCCTATTAATTATGTACCTGTCATTAAATGTTCACTTCAACTTTTATCTACCTTTTCACAGGATTTTCCCAAGTTCAATTCTCTCCATTGTTACCTGTATAAAAGATCTGTCCATTAATCTGCCCCTCCTCATACCTAATGACACAACCCCCTTTCAGCAGCCACCCCTTCAAACTCCACCCCTCCCCCCCCCCCCCCCCACCCCACCCCTGCTGTAAACTATAATTAACCCTGATATAATCCCAAAGAGAAGTATTCAAAGCCTTCTTTTTATGTCCCGTAATATATCCCCATCCAAATCATTGTCATTAGTGCTCATAATGATCTTATTCCAATCAACAAAACTAATTGAGTCTTTCTAATAATAACACTAATATTAAATCCATGTGCCATTCCATTTAACAAATGCTCATAGCTACATCATTATTACTCAATCCAAAGAATTAGTGTGCACTCAAATTTCATTCTCAGCTTCCTGGGGAGTATGCACTTAATCATAAGATGTCCACTTAATCATTTCATTAAAGCAATTGATGCAAAAGAAAACTTCAGTCTTTAAATTACATTTCTTATTCCTCCCTGCGTAATACTATTGGTAGTTTGTCTTAAAGAATTACTGTAAAGAAAATAAAAGCGACAAAACCATTTCCATAATCAGAAGAAATCTCCAAAAAATAGGATCCATTGGACAATTCCGACTATATCACACGCATATGTGTTTATGAATAATAGTCTGAAAGTGAGGATAGCAAATATTTGCGAAAGGTTAATGTTATTGCCTTGAAAACAACAAATAATATTACAACTTAATTTCTAAATAAACTAAAACATAATCCTTCTTAATTCAATCACATATAGAGAGAGTTAAAAGATTCCAAAACCTAATGTCTCTCGAGTCAGATAAGCCTCCTTATTCCCCCTGCCCAGCCTCATTAACATGTATAATTTTCATATTAAGATCAACCTGTTGTACAAGTTCCGCCCATCAAATGACTACAAGAGATAAATAGCTTCCCTTGTAACTCCTCCTTCATATAAGAAAACCATCTTCTTTTTAACCCTAAATAATCTCTTCTTTCAAGATACCTAGTGGGCCATGAATCCCTGTCAGCTGAGAACCTCAATCTCACTATGTCACATTCCAGAGCTGAAACCTACACCTTGCCACGCCCACTTTCCCTGCCCCACACCATGTCAGCTGACCACACAGCCCAGTTTACCTGTAATCAGTGAAGCTTGACCTTACCTGGCACAGGTATGTAAAAGTCCTAGTATGTCCTGCTAGTGACGACTAGTCATTACACTGGCAGAGTAGACAACCAAATCCCTGGTAAATGATTCCCTCCCTATGTTCAACCACTCGTAACCTCTCGCCCCACCCCCCTTCATTACCATAGCGACACAACAATTGCAATCCTTTTATAGCGCTGTCCCCATTATACTGCTGCATCTAGTGTCAACAGGTATCTGATTGTATATCTTACTCCCAGGCCACCACTATAAAATAAACATTGCTATCACAATCGGTAAATATTAGCAGTTCTGCTTACTACAATCCCCATCGTACACTTTTCTCTAATCCCACCCCCATATGGCTGAACTTAGCTTCAAAAAGATTTAAGCTGATACAATCTATACACAGACCGATAAACCTTGTTTCGCCAAATTTCCAGATCAAACCAATTAACAAGCTCAAACCTCGGGCAACAAGACATAAACAAATCCAATCAACTTAAAAACACACATACATTTTAGTGAAATATAAATAAAGGAATCAAAACTCCCTAGATCATCATTCAAATCGCGATTTTTCGAAATCCTACATATGACACAAAAATGTTAATTAAGTTGCAAATGTTTCTTCAGATGGTAAACACATAGAATACCCATAAATGAAAGATAATTATGTTTCAAGGGGAAAGGCACATGTAAACTGTTTGATTCATTCATCTTGGGATTAGCCCAGAGGCTGTACAGGGGAGTAGTATATTTTGATCAGTGAGAGCCCCAGGCAGACATACTATTCACCTACACACTAGCTATTTGTTTGTGCATAACTATACTGTTCCTGAGCTGTTTCACAAAGCGATTGCAGCACTATGACAATCGCAACTGCTTACTTAACATAGACTTACGCCAGTCGTGGTTCTACGATCGCTCTGTCAAATGGGGCCCTGACCTCATTATTTACCTCCTTTTGACACATGACACAAACATTTTCAATCGGTATGTTTTTTTTATGAAGGTGTTATTGTGGTTTAATTGACAGCTGATGATTGAGTGATGAAGTTCTATCTCAATCTGAATATGGTTTATGAATGAGAAGTATGGAATGAAAGGTAATTTTTTTAACCTTGTAAAGAATATAGTGATCTCTGGATAATATCTTATTCATAATGGTAATGCATCGCAATTATCAAAACATTGTGAATGCTTGTGGGATTAAAGTAAATTTCTGAAAACGATAGCTAGATATATACACGTATATGGAAGAAACAACCAATGGCTACTGAGATGGAGAGAAAGAAGCGATTAGGAAGAATAAGAGATACGGAGAAAGGGTGATATTGAGGAGGGAAAGAGGTGGCGGGGATCTTGACTGTATTAAAGTATCTTATCTGACACCTGTTTCAATTTGTAAAGAAAATCCTCCAACTATCTGTGTGCCCCTCAAAATTGACCTGTCGCCCCATAAATACTTCATCCAAATACCCAACAAGTGTGGCTGGCCATCCTTCACATGGTCCAGACACAAAACAGTGACCATCCCATAAACCCCCAAACACATCATTATTGAGAGAAAGAAAAGAAGCCCTCTTCCCAACATAAAAGCACAGCAGTGGAGAACACAAGTGCTTTAAAGCAGTTTGATTGATTGTAAACTTCCAGCTAGGGTGATACTGCTAAATAACTACCAGCGTTATAGTGAGGGAGGAGGGGATTGCTATCCCCTCAGGGTGGGCAGCATTACAATGTGACTATATGGGAATATGACAACACAACACTGCTATAGTGAGGCAGTCAGGTGAATCTCCCCTGGGCAAGGTTGGGAAGAAATTGATAAGCTGGGTTGTAATGGAGAGGGTGAAGGGACACCTCACACCTCCCCCCATACCCTTGTCTCGCCTCCCTGTGGCACCCCATGTCCTTCAATAATTCAAGAGGGGTCAGTGCCATGCCTGGCTCTACCTGCTTGACTGCCCTCAAATCGGGGCTCGTTACACAGGCAGTGTAAAATCTGTTTCATTTATGAGCTAGTTCTACCCCTTAAACCCACTTTAATGCAAAATAAATTTCACAGGTGAATGAAAACAGTATAAAAATCAGTTTTGTGTTAAAATTTATAACAATTGTTGCCATCTAACAAATACCGAGCAGAAATCGTGTCAATTATAATCTACGGAGGAATCTTCAATTACACTTTCCTTGTAAAGTTAAGAACACTACTGAAACCTCAAGGCAGACATTGAAAGACTGAAAATATTTATGGACTTGTCATGGCATCAAGGAGTGTATACAAGTGTATACGAGTCAAATGGAGCCAGAGGTTAATAAAGTCGCATTCCACAAATTTCTGAATCTCACTAGGCGGAGAGCTAGCATGAATAATGATGTATCATATTGAAAAGGTGTGATCGTCCAATACTCTGTCTTGTGAGAATAAAACATTCAATGCCTGAGTGTACAGTATTAATCCCATCTAAGCCATGAGGCCGTGTCTTGTTACTAGACAAACAGTAACCAGCATAGAATCAAAGTATACTCATGGAACAAAATAAGGGAACACAAAAACACTGTAGAAGAAAGTCTCCTGTTGTGTAGGGTTCTATATCGTCTACATCAACAACAAAAACACGATACATAGATAGTAGAAGATCAGTACATGGACAATATATGTGATATACCTGTTCCCTTACTTTTCACCATCAGTATATATCAAACTAATCAGTTGAGCTCCTATTACCATGCCTAGACCGCACCACAACTTCAAAGGAACAATTACAAACATTAGCTGTAATACTGTGTATATTTGCAAAAATTGTACATCTACTGCAACTAGTGAGAACCTGGATGGATTAACAAGGGCTTAGCTTGACAGTGTATGGATACATGCTAAACAGGGCGTACATAGGCCTGCTTCGGCAGGGATTTCATTGGAAATTGATACACCTACCTGCTACAACATGACCTCAATACTTTGTACTTTTGATCCATCGGCTCATGGATACGGAACATTCTTTTAACTGCCTATTATGTCATAGACAGCTTTTATGGAATATTGACCAGGAGATAAAACTAGAACTTGATGGAGATTCAATTTCCACTACCTGTCTTTACATACTTTATTACTCAGTGGTTTTTGTTTAGTAATATTATCTCTATTATATGTCTTCAAAATAAGCCATCCCCAGCCCCTTCTGCACAAGGACCAGCACTGAGTCTGTTAATGGAATGTCAATTTGTAACTCGAAACTCCACAATCTCTGCTCGGATCCGAGCACATTCTGACCACTGGAGGATTTAGTATATACAACCAAATAAGCCCCTCGCAAAAAAATGTCTATGTTTGAATTACCGAATTGAACAAGCAAAAAGGTAATTTTGTAAAAAAGCAATCTGCAAACTAATCTCAATATTTCGTAAAGATATAATGGTTGTTCTTTTAACCTAATGAAATTTACAGAGAAAAAAATGTGAATATTTGTAACAGGTAACACATAAAATTATATTAGACAGATATTTGAAAAAACTGATTTTGTAATAAGTTACGAAAGAGGTCTGTAATCTCCAAAATAGGAAATACTTGCATTCATTGACATTTTGACCCTTAAAGGGAAACGGACACATTCCTCACAGTTGACACATGCAGAGAAACATGATCTTATCTAGCTCTCTCTTACTCTGTCCAACTGTACACTTGGCAGGTAAATCTTTAAGCTACAGGCTTTACTGAAATCAACTTCCCCAAATCATCAAACTAACACACCTCTCATGCATGGTTCAATGTCTATTGGTTTAATGCAAAAGGATGAACAAAAACAACATGGGCTGATTACGGAAAAAATCCCCCCTGACTCATAGCAGCGGTGTAATAAATAGACTGGTCCAATACTAGAAACATCAACAGCAGACTTCGAGTGACCCTTGTAAACTAGCCGATATTTTGTCATCAAATACAGCCATGGACTAATGAGGGAAGTGATGTGTGAGGGCCATATTTGAGGCGACACTCGTGACAGTAATGGTCAACATACAGATGAATATGCTACAGGTCTGGCTGACCACACAACTGACCGGGGTCGATGGCTCTAATGAGAAAGAATCCCGATGGAAAGAAACGAGGAACGGATGAACAAAAAAATGCATAATTTGCATAACTCATGCAAATAACCTGACACATTCTCCTCATGAGCCAATCCAGTGGGAATCTCTTTTTAACATTTCCAAAAACACCTGTTCAAGAATTATCTCTTGAAACTAGCATACACATTGTGGAATTATTAGGACTGACTTATTTTTCTAATTTTGTCAACACAAACAATTTAATCAAAATATCATCAATATCAATGATATGCAAAAGTCTATATGAATAGGATACATGTACTTCTAGATAAATAAAATAAAGACCACTTATGTTCCATCAATGTTAATAATGTCAGCACATACTAATGACCAAAAGCAAATAAACAGCATCATCAACTAAAGCAAATAAACAGCATCATCAACTACACATGTATAGTATAGTATGTGTCCACAAATGGAATAAAACGAGGAAAATATGAGTCACAAAATATGCAAAGCTCATCCCTAGGCTCATAGCCACACCCAATTCAAGCAGCCATCAGTTTCGGCCCGGCGGAGTCCCCTCATCCCCAAACCCATCCCCAGGAACAAATATTTTACCTGTTGCAGTTCGTCAAGAGAATCGCAGTCAGCGGACAGAGGCACAGAACTAGGCATACCACATAGTCCAGTGATGGCCCTGGGAATGTCTACCACGTAAAACTGCTGGGGTTGTTTCAGGGAGTAGCAGAGCGACATGACAGTTATAGAGAGAGGTCCTAGGTACCGACTGTAGTGTTGTACACTCCTCACACCACCATATACGATCCACACACGCTATTGTTATGGCGTAGTCACCCGGATTGTTCCCTGGCCAGTGTGCCACAGCGTACCACGCGTTGAATGAGCTGCCAGGACAGTGGGAAACAGAGTCAGTGATCCGCGGGGAATCTACGCAGGGCAATCTACGGCCCTCATTTACCGTGGCTGCAAGCTCCCCAAACTAACCAACATCACATCTCCTGCTGCTCAAATATATCACGCAATATCTACATTTAAACATAATCTGATTACTTTTTTATGATAGTGTCTATATCTGTTTTGGTTGTTTTTGACCTATCGATTTTCTTTCCTTCCTGTGATGGTGCACCATATGTAAACACTTTTCAATGAATTGATCAAGTCTGTTATGAAATGAATAGTTATTGATTCTATTTTACATGAAAAATGGCAAATGTGATGATTTCACCATTTTTGGGTCTAAGTCTCTTTTTCATCCAGACAGTAAAATAGTGGGAAAAATAGTAAAAAAGTTAAAATCTTAATATTACTTGCTGAAATGTCTAGTATTTGAAATATATTGAAAGTTACTACAGCTATAGACGAAGAAGAAGATTTATTGTTCATAAACACCCAGGGACAGGTTAAAATGCATGAACATGACTAGTTATAATAGAAGGTTATAAACATTGATATACACAATGGAATATAAATATTGCTAATATTAAGGTCTGGAGAGCAGATGCAGACTTTCCTTGCATGAACATTTTGTAAATGAAATAGCTCTATTTAATCAGTCATCACACCATTTTGTTTCTGACAAAACAAAACAATTTTTGTAAAATGCAGTTTTCAATATTTGTAAAAAACAGTAAGTCTTAGGCAGCAACGTTTTGTTCATCTATGCTCCAGATATAACCTGTTGATATCCCATGTACACTGTACAAAGATACAAAGAAAACAGATAGTATAACACACTACAAACCGTACCCAAAATGGGTATCTTTTTTATGATATAATGCGAACATTGCCTACTTAAAGTCTTTGTGCAGTGTTCAATACAGAATTATGAAAAAAACATATCTAAAACCTCTTGAGAGTAGTGAGTGATAGAATGATACGATAAAGCATGTGAAGTGTGCGATCATCAAAAGCACATTATGCACATTACCCACCGGTGGAATCGGGAACACCTTCACAATAACATGTGTCTCACGGGATGGCTTTCTGAGTTGCCGTGACAGAAAGAAAATCAAAAACAGGGGAAATTGTTATTGACCCACTATAAAGACAGCCAGAACTCTGTCACTGTTCAATACGGTTTCATTTCCAGGCGGAAATTCTTGTAGCAAATATCCTGTGACTTCCACTACACGGTGATCGCAAGCATACCTGTGTCACAGTAACAAGCTGTATTAAACACTTCTTAGAATTAGTCCACACCTCATTACCAATGAAATAAAACTTCTGAGTTGACTTGAGTGAAATCAAACAAAAACTTAAGTCTCAGAGACGTGAAAAATATAATCCAAACAAACATCTCCACCGAATTACACTGGAGGCTGCTTTTAAGTTTTTCTCGTCACCTGTTAAACTTTCTATTCATAAAATGTAATTCCTCAGAGAACAAAAAGTTACATATTTGAAAGGAGCATCATGGAAAATCCTCAATTGAATTAAAAATGGAATCCTTCCCTCAAAATTTTAACAAGTATGGAATGGGCTCCAGGAACACTTCGAGATGGATTAATCAATAAAACCAGCATGATACTGTGTCAATTTTATCATCAATTTCTATTTTCTTTTCAATTTGTTCAACAAATACAATTAATCAATCTGGAACTGTTTATGGCTCTCTGACATCAAAAGCAAATTTGTTTGACTTACACACACAAATCAAGTAAGGTTTTCTGCTATGACTCATGAAAATATTTATTTTCGTTGGACGAAGTCATCCATCTGAGAGATTAGATGAAGTAAAACGCAACAGTGACGATGCTAACATCATTTCATCGCTGTGTTTGAATTTCTGATCAGTACGGCAGCAAATCGTTGATTACGCTAAAAATAGATCTTGATTCTTGGCGTCAACACTCCTAACCATATCAATCAAATTTTCGTGGATGTTTCTTGGTCAAAATCTCATTCTCTCTGTGTGATCAAACAATCCACCTTGATTCTGTGGCTATTTCTGGTTGAAAATTTGTTCCATTTATAACACCATTGCTGGTTAACAAATGATCTTAACCAATACAAAATCTTGGCAGTGAAAAGACATCAACATCTAGACTCTAAATGAGATCACCTTGTTTCTATTTTTACTTTCTACACAGCTGCCCAGAGGGTATTATCATGGCATTACATAAAATAACAGAATAAATACATACATTACCGATGATACATCACAAAAGAAAAAAAAAAACATTAAAAAAAATAATAGGAAATATTTTCAACATATCATTTAATAATGAAATTGTCATGTAACATAATTATAATATTCAGCTATTTTATTACATGATTAAAATAGCTCCTTCTCAGTATAGTCTCTGATAGCAATAAACATGTAGGATAATCACAATTTTTAAAGCGCAAAATTCCACTAAAGTCAATCCTCAAGGCGTTACATAATTACTCCGGTCAATGGATCAGTGTGCACTCGAATTCATTCTCAGCTCCCTGGGGAATATACAACATTAGTTATGCTACAGTGCAGGATCAAACCCAGTCCCAACTCAGTCGCAAACCTGTCAGTTGATATCCTTCAATGGCTACCCTGGTCTTGTACCATTGAAACATACAGCAAGCAAATGACTTCATTTCTCAAAAAAGCATTAAGCCCCAAATCGAGCAAATCCACCAAATAACTTGAACCACTAAGTTTAACAATTCAAGGCACTGGGGTATACCTTATTTCAGACACCTCAGAAAAAAATTGAGTAAAAAACATTTAATTTAAACATTGGAAGTTTTCTTCAACCAATGCTAAAATATCTATAATGCTTGAAGTGTTCTTTCAAACAAATCATTTAAGATGAAACCAGAAGAGTTGAGAGTAATCACCCAAACACAACTCCCCATCGCTACCAACACACATGTAGTCTTGCAGTCTTCAAAGAAAACCAAAGAATGAATAATGTTCTACAAGCTTTCCATGTCAAAAGTTGGTATAATTAAAGATACACGAAATGAACAAAAATACTCACTGTCTGAAGGAAACATGTGCCACCTATCACTATGGGTGAAGAATAATCAGTTGGCTGCTTTCCGCTCGGCCCTGACTCAAACACAGGAAGTTTAAAATACCTCCAAAACAATTAACCCTTGTGTGTAAATGAAGGCCTTGAAACCTAGGGCTTTATTAATATGATGCCCAGGTCATAGAATGCCCACAAATTCCTGCCAACCAATCGGTCCGTGCATTATCTCCCTTGGATACATCTCGTCTCCAGAGAACAAGGCAACAATGGCAGTTAAAAGTGTTACAGCTCTATTACTTTGCTATTTTATGCTCGACAATGTCTGGTAATCATCTGTGATAATTCTTGCCACTAGATGGCAGCGGCTGTGACTTGGGGTACGTAGGACATACCTTGATGCCTAACTCCACCATCTCAATGTCATGCCTGGCAGAACTATTCTCACAAAATGTACCATCAATCCCATGACATAACTGGATAAGGTTCATTAACCTCAAAGTGTTATAAATCTTCATGATTAAAAAAAACCTTTATACTATTGACTACAAATCCTCTTCAAATATGAACCGTCAAGCGTTGAAGTTCATAGTATGTTTTTAACAAAATTTTATTTGCTAATATATCTTAAAGTAATAGGATGACTGTCATGTAAAATATGTTATATTAGAGTATATACCCTTGAGGGTGTTTTGTGCCATTAATCATCTTGAATCTTTAATCTTGCATAAAACAAAGAATGAGGGTGCCAGAGCGTGAACCTGTTGTTAAAACCAGGAACTTGCACATAAATTCCCATAAATAATTCATTCTTTCGATTTATAATCCACGTCTACACATATCCATCACTATGGACACTGAAGCATAAACACATGCTCGTGATACAGAATTGTACAATGTACTCTACTTTAAGCACAGATTTCTCATGATCATGGAAGGACTTCATCGCTTTTATTTCCATTCATGATCTACCCTCAATACCTGTCCTTTAGATAACACAAGCTTTACTTACACATAAATGAAACTTTGTCTTGAAACCAACTAAATCAAAATATTATTCATCAATAATATCTATTGGTAGCTCACTACCGTTTTCACTGTGTCCAAATTGGAAAAAACAATAATACTCGAAAAATCTCCAACATCACCAAACATGATTTCTGCATGCACAATGTCCACAATGGACAGTAAAAGGTATTAAACAGGTGGTCTTACCAGGCAGTAAGGAAGAGGATACATAGTGAAGTTGAGAGTCAGGTGGTACAACAATATCCTGCTTCAGACAGTTGCCAGATAAAACTCAGGACAATATTCTAAATGGGACAAGTCCTGAAAGTCATGATGACAATTGACTTTTTTTCACTGTGGTCAAGGCCAGTTCTTACACAGCTGGTGACATCAGTTCCAACCCCTTATGATGTCAAACGCCATGAGAATGATAAGCAATATACGAATTAATCTGACATGGATAAATAAATCAGACAATTTCTATAATTATTCAGCCCAGGTGCAGGAACCCATGGAGATGTGGGGATTCCTGGTGGGAAAGCCTTTTATCCAGGTTTGGGGCCCAGTGGGACAAATGCTTCCCGTGAAGTAGAACTTCATAGGATCATCATTGGAGATGGAGCGTAGCCCTGTTGGATGCTAGCTTGAGCTGAGTCTTGACCCTACCGTCTGACAAAATGAACTGAGCCAAGCCTCAGTGGGACAAGCCAGTCACGCTGGTGCTCCAGGAGCAATCACAGATCAAATACTAGGCCTGTCAAAAGGCTGCCATAAAAAGGTGTATTAGCCATATGCATGCAAGCTTTCAATATTAGTGATGAGGAGGCCTTGGTTTGATTGACACCTACAATGCTTAAAAATTATTATCTTGGATAGACAGAAAGAGTAAGGGGAGGTCGTGATAGGTAAAACAGGAGAAAGAAATGGGTGATAAACGTGCAAGACGTTGACATCTGCGTATGGTTAAAAAAGAAATGCTGGGAAACCAGACAAATGCCAGTTAACATTAATCACATCCATAAAACCCAAACGAAAGAGTGGGACTGAGTGTTTTAATGGTGTGTAATAGCTACAATGACTAAGAATAATCTGTCTGTTTGAACAATATCAGAAAGTTTCAGTTATGAATTCATAGATATGATTTAAAGTTGATAAAGACAAGATGAAGAAAGGATGGGAAATGATGAAGCTGTGGACTAGGACACAAGCAGCAGGTGCCCCTTCAAGACTGGTTATGTTATCTTCAAGTTGATGTGATCACAGGAAACCCTAAGCCATCCTTTCAGTTGAGACAGAGATACATGGAGATACACAGAGAAGAAGGTCAAAGATGTTAAACTCATATCTACACTGGTACTATTACATGCTTATAATAGACTCTTTGTGGTATAACAGATTCATGTTATAATATTATTACATGTTTATGATGTACAACCTATACGGCTACAGGCAAACAAGTAATGTTTTATAAGGGGTGCACAGTAAGTTTATATGTCTTATGGAATTTTGGCCCCCAATCCAGCGAAAAAGTATTTGTCTAAAATTCCAAATTCCAATATTGTTTTTCATTTCCTCAAATGTTAAGGTAGGAAAACAGTAGGTTATAATTATAGTATTTTCAATAACTTATTTGTTAAATTTGTTTGTGAATTAAAAGAATTCTACAGCTAAAAGGTATTGAATTAGGTTCTCAAGAACTGTTACTAATTTAGTTTATTGTTTGTCAGATGCAAACAAATATACACTGGCACCATGTCTGACAAGAGATACTGATAAGCAGGAATAGCTTCACAAAACAATATGGGATTAAAGCCACAAAATGTTGGCACTTTTCCATTTGAACTTAATGAGACTTTGCTCCCATGATTCATACAATTTGGAGGAATGTTCCACTAACCTGCCAGTGGCTGTTAATCTCTATATCTTGAAACTCTAAGAGCTTAATTGTATTCCTTCTTGTTGGGGTCTAGTAGATTGACAACAGAAGAAAAAATTAAACTCAACTGGAAAAAAGTGGCCAGACAAGAAGAACAACTGCATATGTTACCCGTGCAAGTCTGTGAAATGTCACAGAACCTACTCATTGGTCCTATTGCAAGTTTTGGACTAGCAAACGAGCTTTGAACAAGCAGAAGTGGCTTTGGACTAGCAAACTGGCTTTGGACAAGCAGACAGGCTTTGGATGAGCACAAGGGATTTGGACAAGCAAACAGGCTTTGGATGAGCACAAGGGCTTTGGACAAGCAGACAAGGTTTGAACAAACAGAAGTGGCTTTGGATAAGCAGACAGGCTTTGGATGAGCACAAGGGCTTTGGACAAGCAAACAAGCTTTGAACAAACAGAAGTGGCTTTGGACAAGCATATGGGCTTAGGATGAGCACAAGGGCTTGATCTTGAACTCAGAAAAGACTACAAACGCACAGCTTAAACATGAACATAAGCGCCATAAGCTTAGTACTGTAACATTAAACTAATTTCATGTTACGTTTCCCATTTCACAAAATTCTCTGTCTGTCATCTATAACTCTGAGTAATCTTTTTCAGTCAAGATTTAATCAAAGATTAAATCCAGATTCCTGCGACTGAATCCATGCATCTCCATCTGCTCGGAGGTGAATGGAAACGCAAGACGTGGCAGCACAAATTAATACCCAGGTAAGTCATGTAGATAGATGCCCGATTTTCCATTGGCTGCCAGGAGATAAAAAACCATGAAGACCCACTGAGTCTCCCTCCCATTCTGGTTTAACTTGTCTCATAAATAACATCCTATCTCCTGTCGACTGTTTGTATGTCATGTACTCGCATCGGCTTGTTTCAAAGCTGCTGCTTCTACCACTGGTTAACACAACCACAACAGCAGCCGATGATTTAAGAAAATATTTACACAAATAAAGCGAATATAAAACGGTATGATCTTACCAAGCCTTGGTGAGCGTAATCCAAGAGTTCCATGGACAAGTTGCAAGTTTGAATGAGAAAGTAGGAACCTATAAGCTGGCGTCTGCAGTTCGGGAACTGATGGTCTTAATTTAGCCTGAGTGACTCACTGCCACTGGGCTTTATCAAGGAATGACATTTCTGGAAAAAATGTCCCATTGAAAGTTTTTGTGTTTTGAAAGCCCCTATGTTGGTAGATCACTTCCGGTGCAATAGGAGGAACAATAACATGGTGGTCGCCATGACAACCAGACCTGCAGGCCCACAAGGGCGGTGCTCTGCAGGACATTCCTGATTCATACCAGCTTGGGGTATTACTTTCCTGCAACAAGTGTTTATATTGTTGAAGACTGACTCGGGGACCTTAGCTGAACTGGACTTGTACAATCATCTGGGTCAAATGTCCATACAGAAATTATATTACTCACAGCAAATAGAGTGAGTTGACTGCAAAGTTCATATCAACAAATATGCAAATGTTCTGAAAACATATACATAAATTATTGTTTACAATGCTTTGATGGGAAATACCGACCGAGAACAACTACTTATTTTTCTGAGAATCCATGTTTGGTTAATCAAAACATTAATTTAATGTTCTATGGTTACAGGGTACTTGCATGAAGCTCACCATAACAAACCTCAAATCAACAATCTGGGGAGTGTGAGAAAGATAATATTGAATCTTGGACTGTTTTACAGAGGATACAGAAATGAATGGGTGCATCAAGGATCTGCTTGACGTGTTGGTGGGAACGTGTAGCTGAAAGTACTTTAATAAGTATCTCGCCCTTGTCCTCATTCCAAGAGGAAGCTCCATACTTGTTGTCACACAGATGCAAAACAAAGCATTATTCAATTACTTAACCCACAAATCTGATGGAGATTTGACACTTCAGATACAGCTCAGTTTTGGAAGATAATAAGGTTGGAGTTGATAAACCTTCGTACAAGCACTCCTACAATTTCTTCATCGATTATGTCCGCATGTTAAAAGCCTGCGTAGTTCCCAGCTGCCAGGCAGCAGACTAGCCACTTCATACAACTGTCTGCACAAATCAAAACATAAATAGGCAGGTATGCACAAATAAACACAGTCGCAGTGTGACACAAGTATTTACTCGCTTCACACACACCAAACCATGCCTATTGTGTTCTGATCACGACCACGGAATGTTAAAAAACCATGGTTGATTTATGAGAATATTTTTTTCCGCACTAGAAAAACTCTTGACGTAAATACCCATTTTTTTTAACATAAACACTCAGTTTTTCCATTTCAGTAGGGATAATATTGATCCTTTAATAAATGTCAGATATCAAAAGATTTAATTTGAGACACGAATCAATAAAAACAAAGCTACCCCAAATCTTAAACAGACTTAACTTGAGATGTTATTGGGGTAAAAACCAGCCTAATTCAACACCCAGTCGGGGAGAAGACATATGTAGTAAAACATGACTCTCAAATTTCCCCTAAAAAAATACAGAGATTAAACTAACATTTTATTAAGTCTTTGAAAGGCATTTAGAAGTGATACACATAAGGAAAAGAATTTATGGATGTCAACTTCTTTATTTTGAGAGTGAGTGAGTGAGTATGGTTTTACGCCGCTTTTAGCAATATTCCAGCAATATCACGGCAGGGGGGGACACCAGAAATGGGCTTCACCCAATGTACCCATGTCGGGAATCGAACCCGGGTCTTTGGCGTGACGAGCAAATGCTTTAACCACTAGGCTACCCGACCGCCCCTTTATTATGAGAAACACAAGGTATGGGAGTATATGCTTACTCCTTCATCAGGTGAATGAATGATAGGAGACAGAGAACATATATATGTATGTACCAACAGATAATTGGCGGTGATGGGCGATTAGCAAGAGACAATGGAAGTCAACACTTCACAGTAATAGCGCTCATAGTTATGGACAACTGGAAGCCAGGACTAAATTATCACTGATTGGTAATGGGCAATGGACAATGGCCAAACGGGGCTGATAGTTATGGACAACTAAAAGCCAAGGGTAATTAGCACTGATAGGAAAACGAGAGGCTGGGGGTAATTAGCACTGTATTATTCATTTACCTGATGAAGGAGTAAGCATATACTCCTATATTCTAATCTTTTTTTAAAAGTCTGAAATGGGCAACGTAGGTCGTGTTAGGTAGGCAGAGCATGTATACTGTTTTGTTGGTCATCTACCACCTATGACTCGAACTTCGTTAAACCGCTGATCATCTTTAACGCTCATTAATTATTTGGACCTTGAAGTTAGCATTGTAGTGAGGGATCACTGCACTTTGAAATGTTGTGTTCCTCATAATAAAGAAGTTCACATCCATATAATCTCTTCCCTAACACTTTATGGATACTTAATATTCCAAATGTTTCATATTTGAACAAAAACACTTTCTTACATCCAAAATAACTACTTCAAAATCTTTTCTAAACAAGCCGTGCTGAAACCTTGTATGTTAAACTGAAGATGAAGCTTGAAGAAATGGCTTATTATAACATCTGGGAATCCACTTGCTGAGAATAAAGCCTACATTTGAACATGGCTCGTATCCTCTAGGTAAGCATCATGCCAGCTCCACACTCAAAGAGTCATTAAAGAAAACAAGATATTGACCTCTCTCGCCTATCAGTATTGAGCAACATGTACATCATAAACTCGAACACTCGTTTCCTGTTTTCCTCAGGTATTTAAAGATGTCTCGAAGATTACACCTTCTTCTAACTTCGTATCAAATTTGGTTATCTTGTGATCCACCGAACACAAATTTGGCACTCACACCTTTCTCAGATTTCTGGGAATTCTTGTTCTTCTAATGCAAACTGGCAGTAGATATATATACCTGTCAAATGTTTTACATGCTAGTTCAGGTTTATGACAGTAAATGCTCCGATTACAAGACATAATGTAATCAAGCTTAACATATAGATGTTCCCCCCCCAATCTTCATCCTAGGTCTAATGGTCCCTGAAGCAATAAAACCTCTTGTATCAGATCTAGAATTAGCCAATCTACATGACAGAACTTGTGATCAAGGGATGTTTTGGGGTCCTTTCGGTACAAGTCAGTGTGAGATGTTCAGTAGCATGACAAGCAACAACTCCAATCTTAAATAACTTACCACTAACAGAGGGAAATTAGAGGTAGTCTGCCATATCAAATAGTGAAATTAGAAGCATTCTGCCATATCACATAGTGAAATTAGAAGTATTCTGCCATATCACATAGTGAAATTAGAAGTATTCTGCCATATCACATAGTAAAATTAGAAGTAGTCTGCCATATCACATAGTGAAATTAGAGTGAGTGAGTGAGTGAGTGAGTGAGTATTGTTTTATGCCACTTTTAGCAATATCACAGCGGGGGACACCAGAAATGGGCTTCACACATTGTACCCATGTCGGGATTCGAACCCAGGTCTTCAGGATGACAAGCAAACGCTTTAACCACTAGGCTACCCGACCTCCCCTCTTGAAATTAGAAGTATTCTGCCATATCACATAGTGAAATTAGAAGTATTCTGTCATATCACATAGTGAAATTACAGGTATATTGTCATTAAGAACAGAAACATGCCATATCCCATGCAATCCACACGTATAATGTACATTATACATCGAGAGTTACGTATATTCTACATCCAGTATTACGTACATCATACACCGAGTCTGCATCCTCCTACACATCCAGGTTCCCATCCTGAACTGACAAGCAGCTGGAGACAACACTACCTGCAAAACCTGCAGTCCTACATCTTCTACAAATGATGAACACAGCACTTCAGCAGGATGGCCCACCCACAAGACTTGTGTTATTTCCTGCAGTACAGAACCCACTGCACACCTTGAGTTTCACTATGCCCACTCGTTGGCTTAAAGAGACTTCTGGCACAATAAATCATCTATGGTTGAAGTCAGTTTCAAATTGCAACAACCTCACAAAGGACACTGTCTTAAGATACATGAGTTATACAGAATTAAACAGTATCTGAATCAATCCTTTTTTTCCACTCCATATTCATGTAATTTTCATCACTATTTTGCGTTTTAGTCCCAATGGAAACAGTTTCAGCAGATAATCGAGACTTATTTAATATGTAATTATTGATTATTTTATTATCCCTTTACCTTTGATGCATATAAACAGGAGTTTGGCAATGTAATTTTTGTATAAATGATACCACATTCATTCATATTTTTTTTCAACCTAATATTTCAATAAGAAAGTTAATGATTCAAAACCACATTAATTACATTTTACTAATATGTATTATGACACCCTCTGCAAACATTCTATCAAATAATCCAAAATAAAGTTGGGCACATTCCAAAACAACTGATAAACCACAAAGTTTTGTTTCTTTCACCTGTTTCATAACAACCAATGCATTACAATGTTACCCCGACAGATTTGTATGAATTACAACACAATGGTTGTAACCCTTGATGCAAAACCCAGACAGTAACAATGTAAATAGCAAAGGGTAATGTTAACCATTAAAGGTCTATTTGGAAATATTACAGTTAGATCTATAGACTTAATAGCTTGACATTAAACCACCAAACAACAACTGTATGCGATCTTTGGCATGGTGGCAAAAATAGCCGAACAGAACAATGGCTGATTTTAGTAAATACCACCATACTGACTCCTATCAACACTGATAATGGGGTAAATATTGTGTTATTATTTTGGCAATCTTTACATGAAGAGGAGCACAAATAGACTAAGTGGCTGGCTTTTCTCAGCTGTTTAAGTTTTGTTTGTTTAGTTTGTTTGTTGTTTAACGTCGCACTCAGCAATATTCCAGCTATAGATGGCAGTCTGTAAATAATCGAGTTTGGACCAGACAATCCAGTGACTGACATTATGAGCCAGCTATATGATGGCAGTCTGTAAATAATCGAGTTTGGACCAGACAATCCAGTGACCAACATTATGAGCTAGCTATATGATGGCAGTCTGTAAATAATCGAGTTTGGACCAGACAATCCAGTGACTGACATAATGAGCATTGATCCTTGAATTGGGATACGATAACATGCATCAACCAAGTCAGCGAGCCTGACCACCCGATCCCGTTAGTTGCTGTTTTACACAAGCACAGTAGTCTCATATGACAAGCATGGGTTGCTGAAAACCTATTCTAACCCTGATCTTCATGGGTCCTTTAGTTGCCAGCCAGCTAAATGCTGGACGGAAATCACAAGTCTTACTGGTCCTACACATTACTGTTTAAGTGCATTGGTAAAGATATTAAAGGTATTTTTGGTTACATTACTTGTTCATGCTTATGATAGCATCACAAATTAATTATTTTCCTAAAATGTCCACTTTCAATCTCATACAGAAGTTAAAGTACACTTACTATCATACAGTCGACTCACACTTAGTCTATGAAAACATTCTTTTTTCAAATAATTGTAATATTTATTTTTTCAAAAGAACCCTTCCTCCTGTACTGTGGAATCAAGAAAACTCGATTTGGTTTAGTTTGATTGAGACTTGATTGCTTCTGCTTTCAGTTAAAAATAAACTTTCTAAATATATATTCCACCGTCTTGGCGCAGGACTAACACACCTGTAAGCATATTCAATTTCAGATTATGTTTTTATTTTGCAAAAAAAGGATTACATGTTCACAGATTACTCTCCTATGAAAAGTGGCAGTGGGGTAGCCTAGTGGTTAAAGTGTAAGTTCATCATGTTAAAAGCCAGGGTTTGATTCCCTACATGGATGGGCGCAATGTGTGAAGCCCATTTCTAGTGTCCCCTGTCATGAAATGTGCTGGAATATTATTAAAAGCAGTGTAAAACTATTCACTCACTCTCCCACTCACTCACTCACTCACTCACTCACTCACTCACTGCATGTGAAAAAAGTTCACCTCCTTCAATAATTACCATTGCTTAATCCTCAGTCAAATCAAAACATTCAAGTATTTAATCCTTTAAAATCAGACCAATTCTAAATGCATAGTCCTTTTCCAGGAATCACAAGATCACAAGGGAGGGAACCAAAACGCAGGAGTGCCAAGCTTGTATATAGCAAACATCAATATTATCCATTTGATACTGCTGTTATTGTATAGATAACATTGTGAAGATACGACAACCTTTGCCCACTGATGGGGAACAGGTCTTGAATCAGCCAACCATGCAACATGTCTTCAATATTGTTGGGATTTGTCCAGGACAATGCATGTGTGACTGTTGTTTTCACTGTGTCACAGGTCATAAAATTGTCATGATTTAACAACTCATGACCTCTGACCCTATCGTGTCCATCCAATGAGAAACGGCATCCATTCTGACATGTGACAACCTATAGCATACATGAACACCTATCTGTTTATAGGAACAAGTTCTGGGTCACAATAAAATATGGCATTTATATTCCTTATAAAAAATGTTTTGTACCTCTGTGAATATAGTTCCTGTTCTGTTTGACACAAAAACTGATCAAGTAGTTTCATGTATAAATAACCTCTTAACTACATTCTTGTGTCCTTTGAAATGTTGTCAATTAATGGATCGTGGGACGGTGGTTGGATTGTTTGAGTGTTTGAGTGAGTGAGTGAGTGAGTGAGTGAGTGAGTGAGTGAGTGAGTGAGTGAGTGAGTGAGTGTTAATTGTACCCATTCAAAACTTGGAATAACCCATTAACAGAGTAAGGCCACAGACAAAGAATCAAACCATGAGCTGAATCTTGGATTCAAACCCATGAACAGCAGATCCTGGTGCAGCTTGACGCCTAAGACATCTGGGCCAACAATGCACCAAGAAGCCGAAAAGGAAGAGGAAGGAAAAGAAGAAGAGGAAACGTAGATGGAAGAAGAAGAAAAAAATTATGTCCAGTATTATTTTGGCAAGATACTATCTGAAAAGCCATTTACCCACAGTGAAATTGTGTGAAATGGTATGAGTAAATATAAACATATGATTCCGCCCCGAGATGATTAGCACAGCCGGTTGGCTGAGCAGAGTGCACACATGTGGTAAGTATTGTTCCCAGAGCATTGTGAACATGGAACATCTGTTCCAGCGACACTGGCACCATTCTAACCTGGACCAGTAACTTGATTGACACGATTTATTTCTATCGCTTAAAATGGCAACTTAGTCACCATCACATGTTAAAGTTAACACAGATGTGAAAAAACGAAGAATGATCATGATATACTTGATAAAACTAAATGGTACGTAGTGTGAGAAACATATTCCAATTACAAGCTCCTTCTCAAACAAATGATGCCAGGGGTTTTGTAGCAAATAGTAATAGTTTAAAAAATAAGTAACTAAAAAAGACAAAATTGGGATAAATTCCTTCTTAAAAGCATTCTTCTGTAATATTTTTTGTGTGTTAAGAACTGGCTAAGGAAAGATAACCACAAATTTCCATCTTTTTATTCTAAAAGGTAACTCAACAGGATCTGCCGCTTGATATGGCATTCTGTCCCATTTAAAAAAGTGGACCGAAAAATTATCATTTTTAAGAGAAGGCTTGCTTAAATATGACTAAATTGTTCAGTCAGCTAAATGCGTGGTCTCAGTACAAATATCAATTTACTGTAAAAGGATATTTTTATGAATTATAATTACCCAAATCATGTAGGAACAGCTGTGACCAACCTTTATTTCAAACTCTAGAGATGTTTAACTGTTATAACAAACACAACACTAGTCTCCAGTACAGCTGATGATAATGTAATTCAAATGAAGTATGGGTTTCAATGCAACAACCCCTACAGAGACAATATATGGCTGTCAACTAAATGCTTGGTGGGGGCTGATGTCTTACCGTAGGGCTTCAACAACCAATACAATCACATGTTTTAATACCTTTGTCTTAAACAGGACTTGCCCAGGACGTGACTTTCATCAGAGTTGCTCTTTGCAAACCATACAACATTTTGTTATTACTGTTTTATAAAAAAGACTATATTGTCGGAACCACATCATATTTCATATGTAGCTGACATAAATGCTAAATGGCTGTGAATGTCAAACAAACATGGTCTCTGCTTCCATTGTATTGCTACATACAGATATAGTTTTTTGGCCCATCAAGTGGTATTAACCTCTAACATTTATTCTCCCATAATAAATTAAAAGACTGTAAAGGTAGACAATCCCTACCTGTTTTGTTTCATGTCCTCTACACTAGGTGAATTCATGCTGGCAACAATACATGTTATCTGGTGAATGATGTTATATCCCAAATGATATAAATGATCCTCTTAAAATCCAAAATACTTTAACATTACTTCGAACAAACTACTGAAAAAAGGATCACAGACCTCATTGGAGTATTCATGCAGAGCACTAACATTTATGTTTTAAAATATCATCAACCCTCACACTTTTTAAATAAATATTGGCATTGTTTACTGCTTCTTCTAACATCCATTAAAAGTTTTTAAAAATAATAACATATCCCATCAACTCCTAAAACTGGAACTAGCTCCCAGGCATTGATAACGTTCTCCTGATGACTAGTGTTGAGTTATGATGTAGGTCATAATTCCCTGAGCACTAGTGATAGATATATTCTATTTGAAGGAGTCTTGTAGTGGAATGTGGGGTCACATTGTACAAACATCATTATCTGTCAGTGAAGAAGGATTCCACACTCCCTCCATATCCCACGCTTATATCTGCATAGTGTGAACGGAGATATGTAGAGTGGCCACCACATGCTGAGCCCTAGGCTAAATTACCCAGTATGTTGCACAGAAGATAATTTGAAAACCTTTTTCTTGCACATGTTGTTGTTAGATATCTATAGTGTTTGATCATGAAAGAAAATTGTATTTGATGTAGTTATTTCAATATTGCATACTCATACATTTCATACTCAAAAGATTTGTTTTAATTGTAACTTAGATGTACCGTATTCGACGTAATAAGCGCCCAGGGCGCTCTCAAAATTAGAAATAGGGGTCTCTTATTAGAATATAATTTTGGTGAAAGAGTCGAAAGATCGTAAATCATACAGCCTGAAATGATACAAAAGTCTGTGCGTATTATACACGAGAGATATATTTTTCCAGAATTTAATTGCCCGTAATTAAGGGTGCATATAACACACGAGTGCGTATTATACACGAATAAATGTACACGAATTGTGTACATTGATCAGTCAGAAGGGTGCTGATTGGGATTGTTCACTAGCCAATATATTGGAAAATATCGCCGTGGGCGCTTATTAGAGCGGGGCGCTTATTACGTCGAATACGGTAATTAATTTATTTATTTTTAAAACATTACATTATATACATAATTTTATCTTTTTATCTGCTCCTATTACAAATAAATTACTACAAAAATATAAATGAATATCCTAAGCAAGAAATATTTTATATTTATATTTTATTAAAAAGTCTTATGTCAGATGTAAACTTTTGTAGACAATAGATCAAAGACTGACATGCATACAAAAATAAAACTTATCTGAATTAGGTTGCATCTTTAAATCAGAATTTCTTCAGGGAGCAAAAGCATTCTTAACGTACTCAACTTCATGACCTCTTATTTCAAAATCAATTTAGAACTGTGAATAAATTTCCAAAAAATGTCAAACAAGAACAGCCGAAACCTTCAGAGGATACACCACCATAGCTAAACAGAAAGAACATCTTTTTCAAAATACTCAAACCAATTTTATATTCCTATGATGCAAGGGACTTCACACACATCAAAACAACAATGAACACCTCAAATATGAGGTCATCAGAGGGCACCAACAATACATTAATGAAGTTTTTCGACATGAATCTATTTCTTTTGATCTCTAAAAAGTTCAGTTTGGCAACCCATAACATCTCCTAGTGGGGCTCAGCAAAGTTAACTCTCTGTGATTATTCCCTCCTAGGATATGAAGAAAGCATTATCCCCTGTAATTTCTTGACTTGCAAACTATCACCTTACATCATTTTCACACAAAGGATCTCGACTCTTCCACCACTCAATCTGTGCAACATAGACTCTCATGAGATAACACAAGGATGGGCTGTGTGCACCCTTATCTTTAATCCCCAACCAGAGAGCTCTCCTTACAACAGAGGAAGGAATGTGACCTCCAGTCCCAGAATGCAACATTACATCCTGTTGGAGACTATCAGGAAATGTGCAAATGGTGAGCATGTGATGATAAGGGAAGACTCAGGACATCTATGCTGTTACACTTACTTACACACTGGCCTAATGAAATTATTTTAACGTAAATTGAAACTGGTAATACTTTCACCACTCTGGTGCCGCAATGCCGAAGGGTCTTTTTACAGAGACTGAAGTTGTCTATCTGTCACAGTTAATAAATGCATGTCTTTGAGTGCTAATCAAATATCATATATTCAGGACGATACCATCATCTTGCACAGAGATGAAGAGAGAAGATGAAATGTGCAAATTAGACAGGATTCAGACTTCAAAGATTCATAAAATGATGTTATTCTTTGTGATCTTGACTTCATAATTTGACAAGACAAGCAATATTCAGCTAGTCAGTTGTTGCAAACAGCAGGATTCTCCAGCATGAGACCCATGTCCTGGAAACACTGGTAGTATCATTATTCAACACATAGCAAAATAAAGTTTCAGATTTAGAGGAAAAATATAATTGTGACAATTAACCTCATGATCACTTTCTGCTTATGACTATGAAACAGAAATTGTTTGACAAAACTAATTATTACATATGTATCATTACTCCACACCTCTTCAAATAAACACACTTCATTTTCTTTAAAAGTCAAAAAATCCATTATCAATTTTTTTTAAAAATGACAGGATTGTATAAAGTCTAAATATAATTGTTATTCATGTTTAATTTTGTTTCGTAATATGGCTGAAATATTGCCAATGTGACGTGAAATTTGAACTCACTCATAGATCTGCTATTCCAATAGTTGTCAGGCAAGCATTACAGTAATACCACAAATTAGGAAAGACATGCCCTGTCTAAATCCACGATGAGAAAAAGAAAACTATGAAAGAACTGTGCACAAATTACTTACACAGTATATTGATTGAAATGAAGTGTCAGCATGAAGAAGACACATATAACAAATTCACAGCTGGTGACTTTACTATTCCATCATGAAAAGCTTCACCAATATTCAAAAGTAAATGAAGCATAAAGCCTTAAAGGCAAAAATGTTAAACTACCTATCAACAGATTGTTTATAATTCAAATTCAAATTAATCACTTGATCAATTTGACAAACAGTGAGCTCCCCAGGAATATATTTCCTGTACTGGCAGACATGATGTCTTTCAAGTTATCTCGAAATCCTAGCCTGAGCCAATACACGCCATTCTCCACAGAAAACTCTCAAAAATATGGATTTTCTCTCTGAAAAAAGCAGAGAATCATACAAAGTGGGACTCTACCTCGTCAGGGTCCTACCACTAAGATGCCACTACAACCACTCGTGGAAATTCAGTTCTAGGTCCCCAATCAGAATCAACTCAAATAATCCACCGATTTCAAAAGGACTTGTTGAATGAATTGCTTAGAATACAGAGGACCCCTCATGCACTACGAGGATCTCAAGTGTTTGTGAATGATTCAACTATATGAATATCAATTGGCAGTCTTTACAAGTGCAGTGGCAGAGATGATCTCTGTCAGTTGAAACTCAACACACAAAACCAAACTCTCTAGAGACAATTTCCCCATAAAAATCCATCTCCCATTTCCTGCAAATGAATATTTTTTGGCAGTAGTACTGTGAAACTGGGCAGCATGGAATCACATTATGTGTTACCGTCCCAGTAAGAATTGCTAATTTCTAGAATGGAAACAGGAAGGGGATGCTACTTTCTGAAATTATTGAACAGTGTTGCAGCTACAGCCATACAGAAAATCAAACAGCTCACGTTTTGGGACTACCAGATGAAGTTCTATCCAAGTTGTATATCCAATGTCGGGACGCCGGAATGGACGGGCACACAATAATCCTTGTATCACTACAAGCTGAGCCGAACTGGCCCCAGCAATCAACAGTTCTCTGTAGATGAATCGGAGCAGACGTCAAGTGCAGTGAGAGCGGTGGCAGCTATGGGAGACAGGATGCTGGTATCTCTGCCTGCTACAAACAGCCGGCCTGTGTGCTGAGAGTGAGTAGTTCTGGGATGTCCTGCTTATAGCCCAGTACAGATCAGAGGAGACTACTCCCTTGCAGCAGAAGCTTGCCAGATTAGATGATACTATGACTCAACCAAATTTCCATAATAGCTTTCCGACAAACGATTGATGCTTGACCACTGAATTCAGAGAGTGCGGGCTGACATGGTATGATTAATATAGAACCCTAACAAGCACTAGTCAGTGTCAGTTCAACTTTATGATGGATAGCCTCATCCTATAAACTTTCAATCAAGCAGGATGTCAAACAGTCCTAAGACAATGGCTGTGCTACAGGGGGCACTTGTTTCCAATGATAGCTGAGTATTGGACAATAACAGCTATTTAGATGTTAGAATGAGGCCAAGGGGTATCTGCCAATATGGGATTGCCCTATGGCATGTTCTAATAGCAGTTAGTGCATATTTTGACCCGGGGCAAATTTGAGCACAGCCCAAGGGTGAGATGGACGGGACTGTCAGTATACTGGATTATCAAGGGAGCTTACCTCCCCAAACATGCTGGAGAAACTGTTAACAATATCCGATAACAAAGATCAATGGAACTGCTTCGATTGTTATTGATGCTGAAGTGACTCACAAAGGGTTAATTATATAATGTTTATTTTGGCATCTGGTCTAATTCACTTGTAAAACTAATAGTCTTATTTCAGTACATCAATATTTAACCAGTAATTAATTATCAATTAATATTTACAAAGGATTCCAGCATTTATAAAATATTATGCCAAACTGGATTACCATTCATAATCTAATATTAAATAATGTTGAAAGGTATATCAATTTTTTTTTTATCAAAACCATGACCTCTTTTTTAAACTATGTAAAAAATACAATCTATAAAAACATTTTTGACAAGTGGTGGCAATTTCCCCTATTGTTGTGATTAGTTTGCATGTTTAAAGTACACACTGTAAACTCCAATAACAGAATTAACCATTCTACCTTGGCGTTCTACCTCTAATTACAAATTTAGCAATCTGTTATGTCAATCAACCCCTTCTCCATGCAAACAGTGCAATGATACTGGGGAAAATACCATCTGCTGCAGCATCCAAATCTACCACAGATCTAATGAGCCATAAATGCATGAACAAAACCTTGTGATATGCCTTGTGAAAGTACCATGTAAACTATCACCAACAAGAACTTGTTCTTATTAGCAATGACACATCATCTAGAGATATAAAGCAATACTTGCCACAAAGCAGGCCATTTTCTACCTCCACCCATGGAAAAAATCTGTGTCAGAGTGACCTTGCATGAAAAGATGAAGCTCGAGAAAATGTAAGTCCAACCAGTATTCAAATCTCGGACGAACCACGAACAGACACAGGCGTGATGAATACGCCATGAATCACTGAAGTTGGGACTCCTATCGTCACTGTGGGATACCATAGAAACTCAGCCATTTACAGATAAAATCATAAAATGCGGTGAATTCATTATGACAATACCAGTGCGTGTAATATATGAAAGTTGTTGGTATTGTTGTCACTAACGTGCCCCCCACATTACAGTTCCTCGCCTGTCGACTTCCATCACACCTGTTGATGATGCAGTTTGCTCATCAAGGCCTGTATAAATGTTCTATGTATTCAAGTAAAGCAACCTGAAAGTGGTTCTGTTTATGGGAACATTTGGACATCTGTTGTTTTCATTACCTTGATATATTCTGACAGTGTTAATTATGAACAAATATAGGTTATATATCAAAACAGAATTTTTTTCATTTCCGACAATTAAAACTGTTGTAATTCAAGTGTAATCATCCATGCAAACCCCACCTTAGAACCTCCTTGTCTATTTCATTACCATATTCACTCTTTCAGATATAATAAGTCATTCATCCATGGAAATGAAAATCTTTTATTTCTCAAATGTAATCACCATTTAAATGTAAAAGCATGAAATCCTGTCCATCCTGGAAATCAAATTGATATTTAATCAGCTGAAAAACATAATTACGTATACCGTATTTGATGTAATAAGTGCCCAGGGCTCTCTCAAAATTAGAAATAGGGGGGGGGCTCTTATTAGAATATTATTTTGATGAAATAACAGAGTTGAAAGATCATAAAATGTTTATATACAACAGATATATTTTTCCAGAAATTAAATAAGTCTTGTGTACATTGATCAATCAGAAGGTGTGCTAATTGGGATTGTTCACTGGCCAATATATTAGCAAATATCGCCGTGGGCGGGTCTCTTATTGTGTCGAATACGGTAAATACAAGAATCAATAGTACTTGAATTTAAAAAGTAGGTCAGAACTAAATTATTTCAAATTGAAAACTCAATTTAATGATCAGAAAGCCCCGAGCAGTTGTTAGAGTAAGAGCAAAAAGGTCATAACTGGTCAAGTACCACTGTAAGATTTTGTATAACATTTGACATGAACCCACATTTACACATGGAAGCTTGGCAAGTCTTCACACTGGGGTGGTGGGGTGGCCTAGTGGTTAAAGCGTTACTCGTCATGCTGAAGGCCTGGGTTAGATTCCCCACATGGGTACAATGTGTGAAGCCCATTTCTGGTGTCCCCTGCTGTGACAATACTCACTCACTCACTCACAGTATTCAGTCTTTTTCTAGACGGAAGGAAGGTTTTCAGTTTATGTGCGATATGAACCAAGTAAACTCCTTATGATTGTGATGCGATAGTTATATCTCATCGTGAGGCAAAACTTTTGATGAGTATGACCAGCAATTACTTCTCATGCATGGATGAGCTAGGATGTGAACAAAGAAGTCCCTCATTGATGAGTGAGTGAGTTGGGTTTAACCCCGCTTTTAACAGTATTCCAGTTATATCACAGCGTGTCAGCTTAATGTGGGAGGAAAGCCTGAAGTGATGCAGGTCTCAGATGTTTACCACTTCGGTGAAACCCACGAGCACGGGTATGGTGCTGACAAACGTAGAAACATAATCAGGGCAAACCAGGATTCGAACCCACAATCATAGATTTCTGGCGTGCTCAAGGGACGCAACTCTGCACAGCGAATCGTGGTACCTTAGACGACTGGGCCACCGATGCCCCCTCCTCCCTCCCCTCATTGATGAGATGGGTCTCTATCTGATGAACACATGGTCTTTGCAAAAAGTGCACAGGGTAATCCTGTTAATCCCATTAGCTTCCCTGTCATATTGTTATCTTTTTACATTAATCACACACTGTGTGTTAACGTGTCAGCGTGTTTATATATGTTAACACACATAATTATCCCTACTCAGCATCCTCCTGATGAAGAGGTAAGAAATAGCCATGGAAAGAAGTTGAGACGAGACAATAGTTACTCCTCCTGGATGAGATGTGATACAAAACAATAGTTACTCCTCATGGATGAGATGTGATATGAACCAATAATTACTCCTCATAGATGAGATGTGATACAAACCAATAGTTACTCCTCATTGTTGAGATGTGATATGAAACAATGGTTACTTCTGGATAAGATGTGATATGAACCAATAGTTACTCCTGGGTGAGATGTGATATGAACCAATAGTTACTCCTCATTGATGAGATGTGATATGAACCAATAGTTACTCCTGGGTGAGATGTGATATGAACCAATAGTTACTCCTGGGTGAGATGTGATATGAATCAATCGTTACTCCTGGATAAGATGTGATCTGAATCAATAGTTACTTCTGGATAAGATGTGATATGAACCAATAGTTACTACTGGATGAGATGTGATATGAACCAATTGTTACTCCTCCTGGATGAGATGTGATATGAACCAATTGTTACTCCTGGATGAGAGGCAATATGAACCAACATAGTCCTCAAGAATGAGATTTCATACGAGCCAATAGTGATATGGACCAATAGCTACTATTTGCATATGTGATGCAATATGAAGCATATACTCATGTAATATGACCCAAAACACTGCTCTTGTTTGAAATGTCATCCAAACCAGTAGGTACCATTGTGGTTGAGATCTGATCTAGACCAATGGTTACTATTCATTAATGATATGCAATATGAGTGAGTGAGTGAGTTGGGTTTAACGCCGCTTTTAACAGTATTCCAGTTATATCGCGGTGTGTCAGCTTAATGTGGGAGGAAAGCCTGAAGTGATGCAGGTCTTCGACGTTTACCACTTCGGTGAAACCCACGAGCAAGGGTATGGTGCTGACAAACCTAGAAACATAATCAGGGCGAACCGGGATTCGAACCCACAATCATAGGTTTCTGGCGTGCCCAAGGGACACAACTCTGCACAGCGAATCGCTGCACCTTAGACGACTGGGCCACCCGTGCCCCCGATATGCAAAATGAAGGTAATACTCATTACAATAGAGATAAGCCCTGTCAATCTTGAGTATCAACTCAACATGAATAACCAACACAAGAAACAAGCTGTATCACATGGATGAATACATCTAATTAACTTTATGTTCATCTTGTGTGTTTTGCCTCAAGCACACCGCCATCTTGAAATGTCACAATTACAATAAGAAACCTCCCCCTCGTGAGCCACATTCTGCATAATGAGCACAAAGAAAGGCCACACTGCTTTCACACATAAGAGAGATTTAGCAGTCATTATATGATAATATCCGGCCATGTTTAATGGCCAGCTTACTCAAATATCTAATTATTCGGTGCTGATGGATGCAGGCCAAAGGGGCCAATTTAATCATCCTGACAGACCTAATAAACCTAGGTTATCTTTATTTTACATGTAAAGAGAGTTTGATTATGGCCAATCATTTCTTGACAAAAAGAACTGCAGGAAATATGATGAAAACACTGTATCTATTGAAGTATTTCATTTAACAAGTGTCCCTTCTACATTCAATATGCCCTGAATCACATGCCTAATGGCTTTAACACTGAATGCGGGGACGACAATTTAGGATCTTGAATATTCCCAAATTTTCACAAAAGCTATTTATGTTGGAGACAAATGAAATCAAATTTGCATCAAAAAGTGATTATCTGATTGAAAAAACAGTGCATGGTTAAACATTGATTCATACAAAGTAGCAAGATGAAGGCACTGACCACCATAGATGTTCTACTTAAAAGCTGAATGCATTTTAAACTATAGGTATAAACACTTGAAAGTATCAAATTTAATATTTATTAAAGTTAAGTAAATTTTTACAGAAGATGGAAGGAATTTAACTTTAAAATCCAGACTCATGATAGTGTAGTTAGAAGAGCAAGATCAGCCTGGATACATTGTCGCTGTGGTTATGACATACATAACATGTCTTCCACAGGACAAACTTCATGTAGATGGCATGAATGCTTTGCTTTATAACAAGACCCTGTGATCACACTCAAGCCTATAAAATCAAATCACTGAAGACAACCCTTACAGCAAAAGCTGTAATGTGTTAATGGCAGACATAGTCTGATGCACCACAATAGAAGGCATGTTGCATGCAGAGCATACAACTTTACCAGATGTTCTATAATTTGTGAATTGCCTCATGAAACAGGTTTTTTTTCACAAACCCATTACAAAGTTAGGAGTTGATTTGTAAAGGTAATATCAGACCTTGATATTTGCTCAGAACTCGACTCAAAGAACACAGTTTCAAATGGGGTAAAATGTTATTTACAATGTTTTTGGAGTCAAATTTATGGCTTTTGTTGCTTCTGATTTGTTTGGCTACCATGTTCTGTTTCCTCAAAGATACATTTTACCACTTCTAAGCTCTTGAAGCTTTTAGTTCGCTTGTTAGGGCCCAAACCTAACTCACTCACTCACTCACTCGACCGCCTCCGTGGTATAGAGGTAGAGCGTCCGCCCGGAGAGCGGAAGGTCCGAGGTTCAATCCCTGGCCGCCTTATACCAAAAGATGTTAAAAGATGGTACTTGTTGTTACCCTGTCTGGCACTCGGCATTAAGGGGCTAAAACAAAGACTGGTCGGCTCGGAGTCAGTATACTGTGTCTGAGTGGGGTATTCATGTTAAACTGCGGCATGGTATCTCAGTGAGCTAGCACTATAAATCGGCATCAGTCCGGACTAGTACTAGCAGCCACACACACACACATACGTACATGCATGTCGCTATATAAGTGCAATAATCTTGGACGCGACGTTAAACCCCATTTCACCTCACCTCACTCACTCACTCCAAGCTATGCAGATTATATATAGTAGGGATGATTTTCTTCGATTAGTTTTCAATTTTTGTGTTTGCATGTGTAAAAAAAATGACAAAATTTACCAAAAAGCTATAATAATAAGAACGCTCTGCTAGCAGAGTTGATTGTACAATTCCAACTAAATCATAAGCATGTGTTTATTAATAACTATTAAATAGTGATGATACCAGGTGTTTGCAAAAGGATGAGCATATCCTGAACACCAGTGACACTCATCACAAACACATGCAAAGGCAAGTCAACTGTTCACCTGAAAAAAAACCTGAGGATCACATGGTACAAGTCAAAAGAGGAAATTGCATTGGTCAACATTTTGGTCACTGATTCATCCTTGTATGTGTTTTGACAAGTGCATGAAACAAGATATGGCTGCAGCAACTACAGGCTATCATCCTGTGAAAAGCAGCCATTGACTGACATGACCTCAAGGATATAGAACTGGCACTACACCCCACCAAATTAACAAAACAACATTAGCTGACACTAGGAAAGATCAATGTTCTCTCCTATTAAATGTGTCTTGGCTTATTTCAATAGCCTTAGGATTGTTCCTATGATTGTTGGGGGGCACGGGTGGCCCAGTCGTCTAAGGCGCCGCGATTCGCTGTGCAGAGTTGCATCCCTTGGGCACGCCAGAAACCTATGATTGTGGGTTCGAATTATGTTTCTAGGTTTGTCAGCACCAAACCCGTGCTCGTGGGTTACACAGAAGTGGTAAACGTCTGAGACCTGCATCACTTCGGGCTTTCCTCCCACATTAAGCTGACATGCCGTGATATAACTGGAATACTGTTAAAAGCGGCGTTAAACCCAATTACTCACTCACTCAATGTTCTCTCCTAATAAATGTGATTTGGCTTATTTCAATAGCCGTAGGATTGTTCCTATGATTGTTGCTTTCCCTCCAAATATAACCATACCCCCTCAGTTCTCATCTCTCCAAATGCCTCCAAACTCATCGGCTGAGCTTTTGCAAAAATACATGCAACTATTCTGTCAAAGTTTATACTGTTTTACTACATAATTTTGACAGCCACTCCAGGCTACCTGAATCCCAATCCAAACAAAGAACCGAATATGCCTGTCATGCATTTCAGCGTTAGCTTGCGACAGATTTCTGTTTGCCAACCAGCTGTATGTCAGGCGTTAGATATTCCAACTCCCTGATAGTTGCCGTTAACAAACATAGCAACAAAACCAGGAGATATCAAATGAGAAAATCTTGAATTTATATGTCAATTCGTCAGTATTGTCAACCTTTTCGGGGCATCATAAACACACGACAGAAAAGTTATAACTAGCATCAATGTATATTCCCTCTTGTTGTGCAGCCCCAGCAACGAAGATGGTGATACCAGGGCAAATATTGACAATAGACTTCTTACTTTGATACAGACAGGGCCAACACACTTCTACAGTCTTCAAACAACACACATAAATGTGCCAAAAATGAAATTTCGTTTTCCATGTTTACTCCAAGCAAACAGGCATTCTACTACTGCAGAGGATTCGAATAGTTTTTCTACATGCACTACTCAATCATTGACAGCATCAATGGTGACAGAAAACAAGTCCATCAGTTTCCAGGCCAGTTTTTGTTGAAAGGCCATTGAAGAAATCACACCCTTATGACATTGTGCCTGACACAGAGGCAGATAATGTATCCGACGCAACTGTTTTCAATGTATGTGTTTTCCTACCATCGCATATACAAATATTGTTATAGATAAAATGCAACAAAAGATTTGCAAGTCATGGATTTCTCGTTCAATGGAAAGAACGAAAAAGGATGAGATAAACAATAGGGTTGGAGATTTGGATGGTGTCTTATTGAAATATTGAACAGCTCTTGCAAGAAATAGCAGCCTTTCTTGTCAACCCACAAAGGCTCCCTCCAAATGCTTCTACATTTCATTCTTACCATGAAATTAATCATTGACATTCTCCATCATCAAAGATTTGTTGATATTTTATTATATTGATCAATCTCCAGTGTCTGAGCCATTAATTTCCATTTATTGTTTGAATTATCAATTTTCCTTTCTGCATTACAACATGACTGAAGTCATACTGTCTCTATCAGAATTCTTTCAAGTTGATTTATTAACAGCAGGCACGGCAATATTGTTATTTAATAGACTACTGGAACACTTTCAACATCAACAAGCAGGTGGTTGAAATGTTGTTTTTCCCTTAAATTATGCATATAAATTTGTGCTTCCTTCATTCCCTCTCTGAAAAATGTGCACGCTCAGCTCTTTAAAACACCATAACAATAGAATCAATATCATTCTAAAAACAATATTCCAATTTAATCAACTTAAAACTACATTGTAGCAATTCTTAAAACAATATGAAATTAAATATAATCCTTCAAATTACATGATTAGAAACATCATTCTTAAAAGTATTGAATTAAACATCAGCCATAACTATGAACTCAAAATATGTCATTCCTAAAACAGTATGGACATGCATAATAACCTAGCAACTCAATACAAGCAACTTCCTTCACAAATGGCTGACATGTGAGAACTTGCGATATCTGCCACAGAGACAGATATCGTTTGGGCAAATCACTTGCTAAAAGTGTAAGAAGAAGTATCTACCTTCTGCAATAAGAACGAGGACAAGTCCAGAAACTCGGCAAGTCCAGAGTTGCTGACAAGTCGATGGAGAGGACTGTGTTCCAAGGCCGACATTTCTTGAATATTTGCACCAATATGATGAAGAGTGAGAGGAAAAGGGGGAAACAACTCTGTCGGCAGGTGACTTGTCGAGGAGATTAAGGTCTATTTACCCACGTACAACGTCGTCTGTAGCGTAATGACCGACCTATGGTGAACTATTCCTCAAAGAACCTGTCTAAGTTTGCCATCTCTACCACTGTGTTCGCCAACCACATGCAAATTGCCACAAATGTTTGCAAATTCGACATCATCAGTACATGCACATCGCTGGCCATGTTAATTTGTATTGATACAGCAAGACTGAAATTCTCTCATCTGACCCAACTTTACATCACATGCCTGCTAGCTGTCGACAGATGCATATACGTAAGCCTCTAAACTTCTAATTAGCCTAACCACTTGTAAAAAGTCGTCTTATAAAAATAAAATGCTCTTGTGAATGTACGTCAACTTTGTCATTGACATGCTAGGATCTGAAGTACTTACAAAGTCTTCTGACAAGTTGTTTAGTTTCTTCTACTTTGAAAAAATAAGACACTTCTCAACCTTTTCAGCCGCACAGTATTTGGCGTCGTGAGAAGAATTCGTGAGTCGTAATCCAGAACTTGCATACAAATAAATCAGATATGGTTTGAAATAATTACAGCGATAGAATCCTGTAAAGATCAGTTAACCATTTCAGAGTAATCCTCTGTGTCATCTTCATGCTGCTCCTCCTTCTCATTAATATCATATTTGATTAGTAGCCCATCAGTTATTTCCGGGGACTTCTGTAATTCAGTGTAATTACATTGAAGAATCTACCATCTTATTTTCTGAGAGTGGTCAGGGACTTACTTTGAAACAAATTACACTGAGGTCATTTGCATTTCTTTCAGAAGGGACAAATTGTTTTTTACATCCACTTTGTGAAATGTGACCCTGTTTCCTTGTAACATGTGACCCCGTCTTCTTGCAACATGTGACCCTGTTTCCTTGTAACATGTGACCCTGTCCTCTCCTTGTAACATGTGACCCCGTCTTCTTGCAACATGTGGCCCTGTTTCCTTGTAACATGTGACCCCATCCTCTCCTTGTAACATGTGACCCTGTCCTCTCCTTGTAACATGTGGCCCTGTCTTCTTGCAACATGTGGTCCTGTGTCCGTGTCACATGTGACCCCATACTCTCCTTGTAACATGTGACCC
This sequence comes from Haliotis cracherodii, assembly GCF_022045235.1. Taxonomy (NCBI): domain Eukaryota; kingdom Metazoa; phylum Mollusca; class Gastropoda; order Lepetellida; family Haliotidae; genus Haliotis; species Haliotis cracherodii. The sequence goes on from NW_027266272.1 coordinate 18,692,395, forward strand.
TGTCCTCTCCTTGTAACATGTGACCCTGTCTTCTTGCAACATGTGGTCCTGTGTCCTTGTCACATGTGACCCCATCCTCGCCTTGTAACATGTGACCCCATCCTCTCCTTGTAACATGTGACCCCATCCTCTCCTTGTAACATGTGACCCCATCCTCTCCTTGTAACATGTGACCCCATCCTCTCCTTGTAACATGTGACCTGTTTCCTTGTAACATGTGGCCCTGTGTCCTTGTCACATGTGACCCCCTCCTCTCCTTGTAACTTGTGACCCCTTCCTCTCCTTGTAACATGTGACCCCATCCTCTCCTTGTAACATGTGACCCCATACTCTCCTTGTAACATGTGGCCCTGTGTCCTTGTAACATGTGACCCCATACTCTCCTTGTAACATGTGACCCCATCCTCTCCTTGTAACATGTGACCCCATACTCTCCTTGTAACATGTGACCCCATCCTCTCCTTGTAACATGTGACCCCATACTCTCCTTGTGACATGTGACCCCATACTCTCCTTGTGACATGTGACCCCATACTCTCCTTGTGACATGTGACCCTGTCTTCTTGTAACATGTGACCCTGTTCTCTCCTTGTAAAATTATCATTTTTCCTAAAACCAACCGTAGTTGTCATTAAAGTCAAATGCCACCTAACCCCATCCCACTGCATAACTTCACACTTTTCTTCAAGTCAGGTCAACACACATGAGTTGGACCACAATCTGTGCCCTTTTATAGACTTGACTCATCCGAATACAGAATGCCAACAAATGAATTCTTATTCTGCGTTTACCCTGCTCCCCTTCCAAGCCACTAACAGCACCCCCTCCACGACTGTATTCCTCCCCACCCTGACCTCCAACCTAATCTGATTCAAACCTGTCCAGACTTGATGACTAAACAGGATTAAAAGTGTATGGATTACCAAAGTTTGACCATAAACCTTTCTGGGGAGCTGTAACTGCAGATATGACATCGCCAATGCTATAAAGGATGATGGGGCTGACATATATGGAGTTATATGGAGAGGCCTGGCATCAATATAGTCAATTTAATCTGTAACTCCGACTTGCAGGGTCCCAGACTATAAGTCATATAATCACCTCAATGCTATTGATTAGAAGCCTGCTTAAACCTGGGAGGAGGGCCAACTAGGAGACGATCTACATGATGGACAGGGTGGAGGGTTAGAGGAGGGTTGGGACGGGGGGAGCAGGGTTAATTGTGGGCATGGTAGGGTTAGAAGGCGATCTACATGATGGACAGGGTGGAGGGTTAGAGGAGGGTTGGGACGGGGGGAGCAGGGTTAATTGTGGGAGTGGTAGGGTCAGAAAGAAGGATGGGGTGGGTCAAGTCTTGTGGGAGTCAGGGTAGATAAAAGGTATGGGTGTTGGCTGGCTGACAGGAAGAGTTACGGCTGGAGTGATTTAAGTTAGAGGCAAGGTAATGTAGATGGGGTGGGTCAATCTTGCTTGGGGAGGGTGGATTGAAGAGTTGTAGCTGAAGGGTTGAGGTAGTATACAAAAAAAAAAGGTTTGAGTGAGTTGAATAGTGGGTGGCAGGGTTGTATAAATGGGGGGTGTCAGATCTTGCTTTGGGGTGGGGATGGGGGTACAGGGTTAGCGAAAGGGAACTGGCCTACAACATAATTCACATAAGGGATTGAATGGTTTCAACTGTGGGTGTGGCAGGGTCATATCATGGAAAGGGGGTCGGGCTGGGGTGAAGAAGGTTATACTGGGGTGGTAAAGGTATGACGGCTCTTCAATGGAGTCTATTTGTTGGTAAAAACTGGATACTGTTGGGTTTGGAGGTAGATATGCTCATTGGCTTGGAGACGTGTAGGTTTACATGACTGAGTTGGATTGAGTGAGACTGGTTGTACGCCACTTGTACCAATATTCCAGCAATATCACAGCAGGGAACACTAGAAATGGGCTTCACACGCTGTACCCATGTTGGGAATCGAACCCGGGTCTTCGGCATGACAAGCGATCGCTTTAACCACTAGGCTACCTGACTGCCCTGACTGAGTTAGGAGATAGGGTTATGGGGTACATGAAGACATGGGATACAGATGTCTTGTCCAGTCTTGTCCAGTGGAGATAGTTGTAGAAAGTGGGAAATGGTTAATACATTCCTGTCCGGTAGTAATGTGTCTCTGCAATACCTCTTGGTGAATATTATACATGTTAGGCTTAACCTTAACACATCAAGACTATCTGTATCTATTTAAGTCTCTGGGGACATATACAAAAACGCTGCCAAGATCTCTGTAGCAGAAGGAAGCACATTTTATGTAACAAGTACTTCTTTTTAAAAACAATAAAAGAAAGAAAAAAAACAGATCTCTGTAGCATGTTTTATAAGGTTACAGACGCCAAGCTCTTTTATAGATCTGACTATGAATCATGGTTCATCGTTTGTCCACGATCAAACAGGTCCTGCTCCCCTCCACACAGCTTCAAGGGGAAGTCAAACATTAACCACATCTTTCATCTCAACCATAAATTCCCCATTTTCAAAACAAGAACAAACATACATAATGGCAGACCTCGGAGACCAAATGACCAGTCAGGGTTGAGGTGTCATTTCCTTACAGCCATCAGTCACAACTAAACATAATGGCAGTTTTATACCAACACGATTCAGAAGGAATGTCAGACATGAAGTCAGAGTTGAACATCATCGTTGCAGCCTCTAGAGAACATTGGTGGAGGACCCTGTCCTGCCTGTATAACCTCTCTCTACTGCCTGTCATGACTTGGACACAGATTAATGGTATCTACCTAGCCAGGTTCTCCACCGAGATCCCCTTGTCTCCTCAACTTCTATAATGACAAATTGTCCTACCATTGTAGCTGGGCCTTACCACTGCAGACATAGACACCACAGCTTAAAGCGGTCATTATATCAGTGTGGAATATCCAAAAGTAAAAAATAGCAAAATTATTCCCATTTTAAATCATTCTTCTTAAATCCAGATCGAAATTGTGCCCAAATACAAAATGGGAAAAAGGTCCCTATCTGTTTTGTTTTTTTCATTTTAACATTCTACTGCAAATTAACGATATATGGTTACCGTATTCGACGTAATAAGTGCCCCACTGCTAATATATTGACTAGTGAACAATCCCAATTAGCACCCCTTCCAATTGATCAATGTTCACAAGACTTATTTATTCGCATACAATACCCACTTGTGTGTTATATGCACCCTTAATTATGGGCAATGAAATTCTAGAAAAATATATCTGTCGTTCATAAACATTTCAGGCTGTCAGCATAAACCACGAAATTTATCTTTCAACTCTTTTTTCACCAAAATAATATTCTAATAAGAGCCCCCTATTCCTAATTTCGAGAGCGCCCTGAACGCTTATTACGTCGAATACGGTACATTTCATGGTGGTTCCTTTCAAGTATTTAGTAAACTGACACAACATCTCAATTTCACGATGTACTTCTGGGAGTAAGGGGCACTAGATAGATATTTCATCAAATGTATAATTACTGAAGACATGGGGTAGCACAACGGTTAAATTGTTCCCTCATTGACCTAGGTTCGATTCCCAACATGGGTACACTGTGTGAATTCCATTTCCGGTGTCCTGCTGTGATATACTGGAATATTGCTGAAAGCCCCGTAAAACAAAACTCACTCACTCACTCACTATTGCAGACAGGACTGATTTACGCACTATGTTAATGGCATGATTTTCTTATAATTCCTAAAGTCAATTGTGTCTTCATAAGCACAGCTTCTTACTGCCACTCAAAAATATATCACCCATCACTAGTTGTGATGTTTGTAATTAGTTCATTACATAATTTGACAAATTGTTAAAATCACTGTATCAATGCATGCATTGCTAAAGGTCCTTCAAGCTTTACAATGTCCAAATAAATGAGATTTTAATCAAAATAAATATTAAAGGTCTTTCGGTTTTGGTCTACAACTCAAGCTCTAAATTCAGCTTGACCTGTGTAGAGGAAATCAATATCCAACAACAAGAATTTTATGTCAAAATTTTTTTTTAAATTAATCTTAAAATACAAAATTAGCATTACTTTCATTCAGCAAGCTTCAAACATCAACAGTTTCAATTGCAACAAATTAATCAATTCAAAAGAACATTAAACAAAATATGAATTTCATGCAAGATAACCCGTCAACAGAATAAAGCTATTTTGAAGTGTTAACTAGCTTCATTGAAAAAAAAAAGCTATAAAACCCAGGCATGCAGTACATCGGCATATCGGCTCTATTCAAACAGACAAAACACTAGCAGCGAACACTCTATTGAACTCAGCTGTCACTCATTGAGAGAGGGACAACGACTGTGAATTCCCTGTAAATGGTCGTAATTGCTTTAACAGACGAATTGTTCCGCCTATCTCAAGAGAGCAACAGATCACTGTTTCTTCCTTGTCGGTAAATAATCAATATCAGCTAAATCAATTCTTTCCTTCGTTATCACGCTAATGGCCTAACGAGGAGAAAGGCAGTTGCTTAGTTTTGCAATCCTGGTTTTAACACATTAGGATGGCATTGGTTTTGGAAAATCCTTTTGAGGAAGGACTACAAAGATTGTGAAGACCACAGAGTCAAGTTTGTTGATGCAAATATCTTGTAACACGATCCCCGCTTCCTCTGAAAGGATAAGATTGTCACTTGTTCTTATCGAGGGTTTTAATGGTTGGCCAATCAGTGACATCCTTATCAGACTCCTCCATGCCTCCCCTAGAACCTCCTGGTCAATATCAATTCCAAAAACATAAATTTAGCAGAATTTCAAACATTTGACGTGCATGATCGAAAACTTATCTGAACTTGCAGCTCTTAAAGTCCTTCATCAACTAACATGATCTGGAAGTGGTACAGATGGGCCATGGTGATGCTTGGAGATTAGATAGGAGCTCTAGCAATAGGGAGCCCCTGATACCATACTCCTAACATGGCACAAATGTCCCTCTGTGACGATACAGCTGTGATAGAAGTATCAAAGATAGTCCTCTATAAGCACACGTTGCATGTAGTCCTTGTATGTGCCATGACTTATACATTGTATATCCTCATGGCAAGACACAATGTTATAAATCAGTTATACCTCAGTGTTGAAAAATCACTTACCTTCCTTTAGGGATGAATTATTTTTAGGGGGAGATGTTCGATGTTTTCAATTTTGAATTGACATTTTGTTGTCATTACATTACATTTAAAATCCTATTTGTGTTTGTTTTATTCCATTTGAATCTTTGAGTGAGTGAGTGAGTGAGTGAGTGAGTGAGTGAGTGAGTGAGTGAGTGAGTGAGTGAGTGAGTGAGTGAGTGAGTGAGTGAGTGAGTGAGTGAGTGAGTGAGTGAGAGAGAGTGAACGAGCGAGTGAGCGAGCAAGCAAGCAAGCGAGCGAACAAGTTTGGCTGAAAGCCGATTTGACAAGTATTTCACTTTTATCCCAGTGCGTCAGCCTAATGTGGGTGCAAACCCTTAGTGACCAAAGACGTGGATGTTTCCCACTTAGGTAAGATGATGATGAACCAAGCACAAGTATCAAGGAGCCTTAACTAGTACCAGAATAGAAATCATAGCCGACAATAAGAACGCTTAAGAACACAATAGGAACATAAGAAGATGGACTCTATTATTAGAAAATGTCATAAATGAAAATCAGTTAAAGCCGAAGCAGCAGCCATTACTTACTTTAATAGCAGTTAGAGTATGCATTAACATATTCTCCACAAAGAATGATTACCCGACAATAAGGACAATACATTGTGTGGCAATAATTAAACCAGTGTTTATTTTAACCTGTCTTGCTTGGTTATATTACTATATTATTCTAATTAGCGTAAGACTGCTTGCAAACTCTTCGATCAATCCAAGTTGAAGGCCAAATATTCGTCAAGTCCTTTCTTGTTCTATGTGAATTAAGAAGTAAAACTGAAGTAACGTTTCTAGAACATAAACTTAGTTCCCATAAATGATTATTTGCAAGATCAGTCAAAACATAACTTGTGCCATGAAAAGTCTCCAAGTCGTATATTTGTAGGGCATACTTGCAACAACACAACAATAAAAAATACCATTTTTGCATCAACACTGAATATTATTTTCAACTGTCACTATTAAATTCACTAGATTTGCATGTCAAAGTGTCCCTTTAGTTAATCTATCCCAAAAGACGAATCAAAATAAAATATTTCAAAGCCCGCATGAGACAGAAATGATTCTCCTTGCAAATATGGAGATGTATATTTATTACATTTCAAAACTTTTAAAGACATTTTATAAAAAAAGGATGACAGCACTTAACATAGTGATGAAAACATGAGCATGCTCCAGGATGAGTGAGTGAGTGAGTGGTTTGAGGGTGCTTTAAACAGAATTCCAGTTAAATCACTGCGCGTTAGTCTGTCTTACAGACCTTGATACATTTATATCAACTACAGCCCATGCAAGTCTATAATGTTTGGCAAGTCTAGATTACTGCAGTATCAGGAATGTATCTGAAAATGAAGAGAATCACTGGGCTCCCTTTTTATTAGATTTTTATTAAGATAACTGAACAACTGTTTTTTTCTGTATGATATGTTCATTTCAGAGACTATATGTTAGTCTAACTGCGCGTCAGCTTGATGTGGGAGGAAAGTGATGCAGGTCTCAGATGTTTACCACTTTGGTGAAACCCACAAGCATGGGTATTGTACTGACAAACTTAAAACATAATTGGGTGAATCAGAATTCGAACCCATGATCATAGGTTCCTGGCTTACCCAAGGGATGCAACTCTGCACAGTGATTGGAGTCGCCAAGATGACTGATAGGTACCATGTACACAGGAGGAAATGATGACACATCTTACCACTACAATTCTGGTCTGGGCGACATGATCTGAAGATATATCCGTATCATCTCTTGGAGTAAAATGATTAAGGCTGCATAATCACGTCATCATGATGACAATGTTCTCAATCAATAGTGCTGAAGGGGTGGTGAGGTAGCTTAGTGGATAAAGCGTTCGCTCTTCACGCTGAACCCCCGGGTTCGATTCCCGACATGGGTACAATGTGTGAAGCCCATTTCTGGTGTCCCCCGCCGTGATATTGCTGGAATATTGCTAAAAGCGGCATAAAACCATACTCACTCACTCACCCTATAGTGCTCAATGTTTGATCTGGACACTGAGATTTTAAGGGTCTCAATATATATCCACATGATGACAAATCAATTATATTTTTTATGGAACAAAAAGAATATCATGTCAAATATGTACCTGTACCTTATACTGACCAAACTTACCAAACTTGTGCTTCTTAGGACTTACTTTTATTTTGTTGGTTTACAAGACCGACTGACAAAAAATATCTGAACTTACAAGAAAAAAATAAGTTTTGTCAAGAAAAACATTGTCCAACTCTGTGATTGACATCATGAGCATCATTCTATGCATCCAAGCCAGAGAGCCTGTACCCCTGATCTCGTTAGTCGCCTCATATGACAACCATTGGTTGCTGATGACCAATTCTAACTCGGAACTTCACTGGCTAAGACAGGTCAGGTTTGTCCTCCATGGGACTTTATGACGAGGACGGGGATGTCATCATATGAACAAAACCCATCAAATATTTAAGAGACATGCTTCATGGGAAGTAATGAAATGAATAGGAGTACACTTGTCAAACAATGACAAATCAGGACATCAATGTCATATCAATGGTATGTAAGTTATGTGTTCTCATACCATGGAGTGAGTGAGTGAGTGAGTGAGTGAGTGAGTGAGTGAGTGAGTGAGTGGGTGGGTGGGTGAGTGAGTGAGTGAGTGAGTGAGTGAGTGAGTGAGTGAGTGAGTGAGTGAGTGAGTGAGTGAGTGAGTGAGTGAGGCTTTTATTTATAGACTGCCGTCATATAGCTGGAATACTGTTGAGTGCAGCGATAAACAAGAAACAAACAAACCAAAACTTCAACATCACATAGATCAACTCAACCCTGTTTTCCAATCTCGCATGTTGACATGTATATCTCAAAACGGTGTCCCCAGACTAGAGTGAAGACGCTGTCTATGTACCAAGTAAATAAAACAATGATTCAAGACAATAAAACCACCAAACCCATTTAACTGATCAATAAAATTCAATCCAACCATTCCTACCTTAGTGACAGCGATATTCCAAAGGCACCCTTATGTGTTTATATCACATTTAACCAAGTTTATATCACACAGTTGCAATGAACACTATGAGATATAAGACAGAATACATACAGAATGCAGACACCGACTGTTAATATGACTTGTGAAGAGGCTAAATTCACATTGTACGCCAACACAGTGAAGCCCCGCCCAAGTTTCCTCATGGGTGGTAGCTATAAATATACTAGCAGCATGAGTGTATACAAACCATTTAAATCACTGTGAAACTAGTTGCTACATGTCTGATATTTCTCGGTCAACAAGCCCCATTAAATTTACGTTCGATATAAAACTCCTCCCACCTATTCACCCTTACAACATCCATTTAAAATTGTGACAATTTTCAGACTTAAATTCCTTTTGTCTCAAGTTCTCATTTTCACTGATCGTCCCCATAAACCTCCGGAATCAATTGGACCACTCAGGCTAAGTGTACAAAACCCGAAAATCTCAACAAACAATTGAACGTACATTGTAACAAATACCACATTAACAAAAAATACCTTGAATGCCCTACCTGACGAGTTGAAGCAGCCTAGGTGGGGTATATGGGAATAATATGCCCTAGTACAATGGAAGCGTAAATGAAACAGCAAGGAGCTCAATATTCTCTACAATCCTATATCCGTTTCCTGACAAGGCGGGCCATGTGTCTACTGGCTGTTCATGGTAGGTCCACATGGGTTTCACTGGTGCAGCTAAAGAGATTTTATTGCCAGATTACTAAAAACTGCAGTCAGTACTACTTCCCTAAATGCCACCAATGTCTATTTGACGCATGGAAGAGATTCATCAGTGTCGCTATAATTAATAACTACAGAAATCTTCGGGAGCTAATTTAGTCAGTGGTTGTCGTTTGCTTTGGCTTCTGAGTCACAAAAAGGAAATGTTTTCTTGAAAAAAGAAACAACATGGCGCTTGGGTGGTTGAATTGGTGGCCTGTATCCGTCAGTGACCCAGGCAGTGGGAACCTGTATGATGGTAAATGATCTCTTGTGGAGGCTGAGAAGGGGGCCTCACAGGCATGGTAATGCCAGATATATTCCAGTTTTATCACTGTCAATATCATAAATATTAACCCTTTCCCTCTCTGTCTGTCTTTAACAGATGAGTTTTTAGAAGGGAAATCTAAAAAACAATCCTTAAATATTTATAAATTAAGAGAAAATTTGAAACATTTAAAAATAATTTTACTTAAAATTCCTTTCACTCTCAAATTTTTTTTCGCAAAATGTTTGGAATATTATGTTATGTGAGATTCATTTTTTAAATTGAAGAAAAACCAACTGATGACCAAGAAGCAATGGTATAAGCCATCAATAAACCTCCACAAGGTTCCTGTAGTTTCTACACTTGTGTAGTATATGTGTATATCTACCGGCACACATAAACACTATCTCACTCTGACAGACATTATAGAGCTTGCTATCGTATCATAAACATTGTGTAAAGAAAATAAACAGGAATCTAAATCTCAAGTGTTTAGATTGGTTTTTATGAAGTTTTCATGGGTAAGATTTCAACATTTCCACTTACAATAGATATTTGTACGAACAGATAGCACAGTTTCTTTTCTAAGTTTTTACCACAGTTTCCTTATCACATTTATCCTTCAACAATTCTAATTTTAAAATAGCTCAAACTCCAAATGTACCGTTCAGAATGTTGCTATTACGATGTACATGTGACTGTCTAGATTTTAGGGCTGGGACGAGTCCAAATTTACTATCTGGGTACCCGACCCCCGTGCTACCTGACCCTACCCAGGTACCTCTTCTCCTACTACCCGACCCTACCCGGGTACCTGACCCGCTATTATCCGACCCTACCCGGGTACCTGACCCGCTATTACCCGACCCTACCCGGGTACTCACTGCAAGTCTCAAGAGTTGGGAACAAAATGTCTGACTTGGGATTGTTTTACCGCAGCCCTGGCCAAAACTATTTCGATACACATATCAAACAACCAGATCATTTTACACTGAAGTCAAAATGAAGCTTTATCTTTACTCAGACATATACAAGTCAAAAGGTAAAAGGAATGTGTGCATCGTCAGAAAGATATGCGAACATTAGCGACTTGTAGTGCAACCACTGAGCTATAGTGACTTTTTGTCATTAAACACTAAATCATGTGACTAACCACAGGTCCGGGTAGTTTTGTGAGTTACCTGAGTACCCATCCCAGCCCTACCAGAATTGGTATGCTTCATGAGGAAATAATTGGTGTGTACCATGCAAGCCTCAATATTCAAGTGGGAAGGGGTATCCCTTAGGTATTTCAATACGTATATAGAATCAAGTCTGAGGCAGGCAAACTGTAGCAAACTCCCCAGAAGTGTACAAGTATAGGCGAAAGGTGAGGTGAAATTGGGTTTAACGTCGCATCCAAAAAATATTGCACTTATATAGCAACCTGCATGCACGTGTGTGTGTGTGTGTGGCTGCTTGTACTAGTCCGGACTGATGCCGATTTTTAGTGCTAGCCCACTGAGATACCATGCCGCAGTTTAACATGAATACCCCACTCAGACACAGTATACTGACTCCGAACCGACCAGTCCTTGTTTTAGCCCCTCAATGCCGAGCGCCAGACAGGATAACAACAAGAACCATCTTTATACGTCTATTGGTATGATGCAGCCGGGGATCGAACCCCCGACCTTCCGCTCTCCGGGCAGACACTCTACCACTAGACCACGGAAGCGGTAAGTATAAGCATCCAGGCAATAATCTCTATTTATCACATGACCAGTGTAGGTTAAAGGCCATTAACGTAATCATAAATACTTCATTTTATTGATATGCATCTCTCAAAATGATGTAATCTTTAGAATATTCTCCAATATATATTCAGTCGATGTATCCTCTGAGGCAGGGAGAAATTTCAAAGTGAAGAAAATCTATTTCGTAAAATATGACACATCTGCAAGCACACAAAGTTGCGTTTCTATGACAACCATCTCTGATAATACTATGGTCCCAGTAAAAGACGTCTAATATTAGACCCAAGGAAATTGATACAAACAAACAGCTTGTTGTGGAATTTTTTGAAAAATATAGAACCATCAATTTGAAAATAGCATCCCATGCATTTAGTTAACCAATAAGTAGCCATGAAACTAATATAGTTCAGGGCACGTCAAGGTTACCTTAGTACAGTGAGAAATACAAGCTGGCTCTGTCTCACCTTAGTACTGACATCACTTCAACAACGATTACCTCGTTGCAGAACTGGTTCATCAAGTATACACCCAGACAGTTGAAACCAGTTTGATCAAAGTGAACCCATATATCGTTTGGAATTGTTGCTTCAAATGTTTTATGTTAATCAACACCCGTAAAAATCAAACTTTGAGCAGGTTGTTAATTTCATGGTTTAGTTGTCACTTTGATATATGTATGTGTACTAAGGAAGATAAGGAGGCTGCCATATATCTTGCGAGGGGGAGGCTGACTGCTTTCAGCGTAGCTTTCTTCATCCTTCAAAAAGCAATTTAGTATATATCACAATGGGGTGATATTAAAATTTCAGCAAAGTTTCACATTTGACACACATGGATCTATACTTTCTAAAACAAGCTTTCATTTGGTGGAAATAATTAAAGAGCTTTCATTTCCATTTTTCATTTCTAGGGACTCCCACACTGAAGCACATATCACACATGTTGAATCTCCTTGGGTGAGGGACTTCGCTCGAAATATGCCCCTGTTCACCCAGCAGTGAATGGGTACCTGGTAGGCTAGGTGGTGACTGTTAGCTTTCTAGCGCCTCACGGGCAGTTTGGGTTGTATACTTCCCAGGGAGCTGAGAATGAAAAATCAAGTGCACCCTGATCCATTGACCAAGGTTATACTAATGCAGCACTTGGAGCTTGAATTTGAATGGAGTTGTGCACTTTACAATTGGACTATTGTCCCTTTTAGTATATATGTGAGTATGAGTGAGTGAGTATTGTTTTATGACGCTTTAGCAATATTCCAGCAATATCACAGTGGGGGACACCAGAATTGGACTTGTGCCCATGTGGGAAATGGAACCGCGGGTCTTCGGCATGACAAGCGAACGCTTAAACCACTAGGCTACCCGACCAGCCCCATTCTTATATGTGTTGAAGAATACCATAAAACATTCTAAAAAAGAAATCTCGCCCTAGATGACCCCATCAACCTCGGAATGCCCCACAGAATGACCTGCATGCAACACCAGCAGTCAGTCCTCCTCCCTCCCTGGGATAATTGCCCACCAGTCCACGGAAGAGAAACATACTTGGCCCAGCCAGCAATAACACAAGCATCTCACCCTCGACATCACAACAGCAACACTACATAAAGTAACAACAAATGAGAATACCAAGTCACTAACAAACAAACAACGACCTGTGAAGATTCCGGGGTAGACTAGGTCTTCAGCAACCCATGCTTGCCGTAAAAGGCGACTATGCTTGTCGTAAAAGGTGACTAACGGGATCGGGTGGTCAGGCTCGCTGACTTGGTTGATGCATGTCATCGATCCCATTTCCCATCGATGCTCATGATGTCAATCACTGTATTGTCTGGTCCAGACTCGATTATTACAGACCCCCCCGTAATCTAGCTGGAATATTGCTCAGTGCGATGTTAAACAACCAACAAACAAACACCAATCGGTTGCTCCACCAGGAGCTTCAATACAAGGTGTGCCTTCACCCATCCTTGGACACAGGCCAATGGCCTCTTCAACCAGATCTTCATATTAGCTGTAGCAGCTTATTACTATTTTGTGTTGACCCGAGAAATGATACAAGTCCCTTCACAATAAACCCACAACTGTTTTCATAGTGAAAAGAAGCATCCCTTTCTTAGTGGAGAAACTTGTCAAAATATTTATGCATGGGCTGTCATGCTGTTGGCTGGGACAGTGTTTAAGGCACAAACATATCTGTAAACTCTTCCAGTGTCCACAGACAGGGACGACATACATATCATTATTCCTCTGTGCATGTTTATTCATACATATGGGGGCAGTGGGGTAGTCTATCGATTAAAGCGTTTGCCTGTCATGCCATAGACCCAGGTTCGATTTCCTACATTGATAAATTTGTCAAGCCCATTTCTGGTGTCCCCCGCCGTGATATTGCTGGAATGTTGCTAAAAGCAGTGTAAAAGTTTACTCACTCACTCCCTCCTCATACATACAACTCTACGTAATTACCCATGGGGATTCTGGGTAAGAATACAGGTCCCCAACAACCTATGCTTGTGGTAAGAGGCAACGAAATGGATGACTTGTTTGATAGGCATTACTTAGAAGTTGACGGATGACAAGGTAGACACAATTTTATGGATAACAACTTCTTTAATACTGTAAAAAGCAACATTTCAGTATAGATCCTTATACCATTGTCAAGCAAGACTGAATGAGGGACTTAGTACAGAATATATGTAGTAGGTGGAGGATTAACAGTAGAGGATTAACAGTAACAACAATTGCGTATATGAGTGGGATAACATAGGTAAGATGTTGACAACAAGGGGGGATAATACTGTCACAACACGATGGACAGAGAACACATAGGTGGAAGCCAATGGGACATGAAGCCAACTAAATAGGATAAGTGATTATTGCTTGATGAGTTCATAGTAGGCAGATGGGATGAAATGGATCAATGGTTAGGTCAGTGATTTGGTTGATTGCATGTCATCGTATTCCAGTTGCTCATGATGTCAATCACTGAAAAAATATTAAGAATATATCAGTTGATATATGTCTTTGAGGGCTTGCAGGAACTCTAAAGGCTGGAAAACCTCTCTAGTACTACCATACTACAACTATACCCTGTAAACCAATGTAGGTATCTATGACTACCAATCTAGCCATCTAGTTAGTCGGCTTGTGTTATGTATTTGTCAATTCTTGTCATGGACAACTTTCAGGAGTCACATTCCTAACAAGAGTGTTGATTTCTTCACTTGCTGTTAATCCACTTGAGAGGTAGGCTGTCGCTTCCTGGTTGCACGGAGGCAGGACGGAAGGATGGAGTGACACCGGCATATGAGCATATGGCACACGCTGACGTGCCAGCCCGGCTCCAGCCCTCACGGCCATCTTCCATCCAGCCTCTCTTGTTCCTGACTCAAAAACCCACACCTTATGTCCTTCAAAACCGGGAAGTACATGGAGGGCATTTTAATTAAATTTCATTTGAAAGGACAACTCTACAAGCCTTGATTTGCCATATATATATTAACATCTGAAACTTGTTGCCATATCCTAGCCCCTAGTTGTGAAAATATTGATCGTGTGGTGCTATTTTCTATATTCCCCGTTTGCTGTATATGGATAACCAGAAAGAAAAACTTTAATTGACGTCTGACATTCACGTAATCTTTTTTTTTGCCCTACCAAATTCTGGATGAGGAACACTTCATCGGAATTAAACCATATCTAAAAGTAACCACCACATTACAACACTGCAAAGCAGTTACGAGGCTAAGACTCAGTGCTCATGACCTTCAAATTGAGAGAGGAAGATACTTCAACACTCCAACAGAAGAAAGATTATGTGCCTTCTGTGATTTTGATGAAACAGAAGATGAGGAACACATCCTGTTGCGATGCCCTCTCTACTAAGATCTGAGAGATAAAATAAATTCATCACCCGGCTTTGCTATGCACCTACCATCACTAAAAATACTATTAAATCCACCAGAGCCCTTTGCAAAAATGATATCTAATTTCATTCACAAAATGTTCAGGCAAAGAAAATCTGCATCTCCTCCCTAACAATATAATCATAGCAATATTTGTATTCTGTTTTGTATGTCAATGTTTTAATTAGTCATGTTCATGTTTTGTACCCTGCCCCCTGTGGGTGTTTTGTACAATAAATATCTTCTTCTTTTTCTTCTTCTTCAATTAAATCCCATACCTATGTTCTGACCAGAAAACAAAGGATAATGATCCTTTAAATTTGTCTTTTTTTGTGTGTGGGATTAGCAAACTAAATGGACGCATCTGCTGATTGTTTATCCGTATCAATGCATGGTCACCTTTGTGAACTGAGCTGATGTATAATATTGGTGACTCAACAAATTCCTCGTGTGCTAGTTCTTGGTGAAGATCACCAGCACAAGGTGGACGAAGATCTTTGTCAGCTTCTAATTAAACACGACCCGTGTCATAATGTCAAGCATGTAACGAAGCCATGCTGCAGGTTGATTTACAGCATGTAAAAACTCAGGTAGTCAAACCGACTGCCTCACTGCACACCTACTTAACAAATTAAGTGTCACTAAGCAAATATAGAAGTGCAAACGCTTGGCAAGAATACTAGAATTTGTCCACAAATCATCCTGTAGGGTTAGTCATGAAGTAGACACATTTTTGCTCATTAAACAGCTCATCAAAGGTGACCCACTGAGAAACAGTCGTCCTGGGGGTTTACCTTATTTGCCATGTTACCAAAATTACAGGTAATTTACAAAAAACAGAGTTGATTCTTCCCCAGTAGGCCAACTACGTGACTGGGTAAGTGAGTGACTGAGTGAGTGAGTGAGTGGGTAGGTGGGTGGGTGGGTGGGTGGGTGAGTGAGTGAGTGAGTGAGTGAGTGAGTGAGTGAGTGAGTGGGTGGGTAGGTGGGTGGGTGGGTGTGTGATATCATAGCCCTTACATGGCACAAATATCCCTCTGTGGAGTTACAGAAGTATCAAAGATAGTCAGTCGTCTATAAGCACAGGTTGCATGTAATCCTAATACGTGCCATGACTTATACACCGTATATCCTTATGGTAAGACACAATGTTATAACTCAGTTATACCTCAATGTTGAAAAAACACTAACCTTATTTTAGGGACGAATTATTTTTTGTGCTGTTTGATGTCTTAAATTTTGCAGTACATTTTGATGTCATTACATTACATTTTAAAAGCCAAGTTGTGTTTCTTTTGTTTTTTTCAGTTTTGTGTGAGTAAGTGAGTGATTCCAAGTTTGTATTCATATTTTGATCTCATTTCATTACATTTGAAAGGTTTATTTGAGTTTGATTTTTCATATGGGCTTTTTAAGAATTTAGATCTGACATCTTTTTCAGAGAGAAAGACAATCTATAGTGAGTGAGTGGGTGTGAGTGAGTGAGTGAGTGAGTGAGTGAGTGAGTGAGCATGTGAGCGAGTGAGCGAGTGAGTGAGTGAGTGAGTGAGTGACATGCATGGGACGCTAAGATTGAATTTCACACATTGTAAAAAATGAAGAATAGAACTGGGGTTTCAGCCACCACTTTAACCACTAGGCTATGCCACCACTCCTGATGGAAATGAAGATCTATACAAGACACCTCTAAATTAACCTGCAAGATGTGCTAGCGCTGGGGCATGACTCAGGTAGCACGGGAACCAAGCACCTGTTTGTCTTGTCAAATTTCAGATATTTAATATCTAACTACACCTGAGAAACACAAACACATTCTTATTATCTTATTATTCATCTCACAGGTCTACAGACTTCGAAATTTTTTATAAACAATACTGATGGTTGGTTAATTTATTGTTTTACGCCTCACTCAACAATATTCCAGCATTATGATGGCGGTCTGTAAATAATCGAGTCGGGACCAGACAATCCAGTGATCGATATCATGAGCATCGATCCACGCAATTGGGATCGATGACATGCATCAACCAAGTCAGCGAGCCTGACCACACGATCCCGTTAGTCATCTCTTACAACAAGCATAGTCGCCTTTTATGGCAAGCAAGGGTTGCTGAAGACCTTTTCTACCCGGATCTCACGGAGGCATACAGAAACACAGCCGAAGACTTGACTGTAGTCACTCATACAAACCATGAAACAAATATAACCATTACAGCCAATACAAGTCTATAACAGTTGGCAAGTCTAGATTACTGCAGTTTGAAAATGAAGAAAGTCTCTTGGCACCCTTTTATTATATTTCATACGAAAATGCACCAACTGTTTTTTTTCTTAAAAATATGTTCATTACAAACACCAGATGTTCGTCGAGATGGACTGCTGTGTCCTGATATAGATACTTCACATCAACAAATAAGAAAAAACACCAAGTAAAACAAAAACGGCTGGAGGGATGTACATATGGATAGATCCTCCTCCAAGTAAATACACGATGTCTTGTCGAACAAACCTTCAATTAATACCTGTTCCCTTTTTTCTTTTATTCAGTATATACTGGCATATCAATACATTGGTATCAATCAATGGTACATTGGAATCATCGGAATAAGATATCACTCTTGTAGTGGTAGGCTGGCTCTATTATAACCTGTGAAGATTCCAGGGTAGAATAGGTCTTCAGCAACCCATGCTTGTCGTAAAAGGTGACTATGCTTGTCGTAAAAGGCCACTAACGGGATCAGGTGGTCAGGCTCGCTGACTTGGTTGATACATGTCATCGATCCCAATTGCGTGGATCGATGCTCATGATATCAATCACTGGATTGTCTAGTCCAGACTCGATTATTTACAAACAGCCGTCATATAGCTGGAATATTGCTGAGTGCGGCGTTAAACAACAAAACAACCAACCAACCAACTATTATAACCCTGCTAATGTAATGAATAAGAATGACACTGGAATAAAATAGTTTTTTTAATTTAGATTTTGAATGATATTCTCACTTTGCATTTTTAGTTCTTCAAAATATTTAATAACATTTTCAATTCCCAAGCTTAATAGTCCAGTCAGTTTCTGGCAGTTATCACCCAAGATGACAGCCGAATTTTCCCCAGGATTCAGAAAAATTGACATGCATCAACCAAGTCAGTGAACCTAATCTCCCGATCCCGATAGTCGCCTCTTACGACAAGCATAGTTTCCTTTTATGGCAAGTATGGGTTGCTGAAGACCTATTCTATCCCGGATCTTCACGGGTCAATAAAATATTAAAAATGTCCCATTTCCAAATAATGGTTGCTGTAACTGGTTCTTCACAACTCTGTTTCACAGAAACTTATCAAAGTATTTATACAAACTGACAATAACTTCAAATCACTCAGTGCCGAAGCGTTTTTTTACATTCTTTCTTATAGCAACATCAAATCAATGAGCTCAGTTCGACAAAATATTTAAAATAATTTTCCTCAATCTTATATTATTATCAGTTATTATATTCTCATATATTATATATGTTCAAATGTTTCTTTGCGTTTATTTATTATTGTGCCTATGTCTGTCTGTATTGTATTGTATTGTATTGTATTGTATTGTATTGTATTGTATTGTATTGTATTGTATTGTATTGTATTGTATTGTATTGTATTGTATTGTCAAACACTGTTGTGTCGAAGTTGAAGGGGTCTACATCAATACATGTACTTTCAGTTAGCCGGGGTTCGACACAACTGAAAATGAAGAATAAAGAAGAAATATGCAGGGACCAAGCTTTTACTTCAAGACAACCATAAGTTTCACGCATTAAAGTTTGACGCAGCGGACTGTATGTATGCATTATAAGTATCAAGACCAGGTATTCACACTAAGATGTTAGACTAACATTTAGTCTATGAAATCTTATATCACACAATGCTCTTCTCGCCTCTAAAATTATACAAATAATTTTCCTGATGCTGAGTGGAATAGATAGCTAGAGCTGGCTAGACTTGCTTTAGTATACATATCTAGATTGTTTTTTTCATAAAATAAATATATTCTACAGTCAAGGTGCAGGACTAACTAAGATGTGTAAAAATTCTAATCCTACATTCAGTTACATGGAACTAATCTGTATCCTACAACAGAAATGATATACAATTCAGACAAACTGGGTGTGTCCCAGTACGTCCTTCACCATGGAGGCGCTGTACTTCCACAGGCTAAGTATCCAGCTTCCATACCAATGGCTTCTCCTGTCGAGCCCCTCTACTGTATAATGTAACGTCACACACGTGTCACATATCAAGCACGCTCTCTGACAGAACTTCCCGTTTTTATTTCTTTCCCCTGACATAAACATAGCTGTAGCCATTGTTTCTACATAACTAGCACTTTCCACGTTCACTTGCCTATTGTTTGTAGGTTAGGGTGGAGGCAGCCTACAATGCCTCTCACAATGAGCCTGTGACACATCAGGCCACAAATCAACTACTACCATAATTCATAGTCATTCTTTATAAGTCTTTCTTTGTAAATCTTTCAGGAATAAAACCATATTTGTTGTAATTGAAAGTTGGTTGATATTTATACTAAAATACTTTGAAAATCTTTTTCAATTTTTATGTAATATTTTACAAAATGGCCCTCAAAAACTAAACTAAGTTTTTCTTTGAAATTAGACATAAGATAATCAAACACAACAAAGTCGTCATATTGGTTCAAATCACATTTGATGTGTTTGGAGATGGATTCAAGAACAAAAATTATTTTTTTCTGATTTGGAGTTATTAGTTGATGATGCATTTTCTTATATAATAGGGGGCACGGGGGGCCCAGTCGTCTAAGGCGCCGTGATTCGCTGTGCAGAGTTGCATCCCTTGGGCAAGCCAGAAACCTATGATTGTGGGTTCAAATCCTGGTTCGCCCCAATTATGTTTCTAGGTTTGTCAGCACCCCTGCTCGTGGGTTTCACCGAAGTGGTAAACGTCGAAGACCTGAATCACTTTGGGCTTTCCCCCCACATTAAGCTGACACGCTGTGATGTAACTGGAATACTGTTAAAAGCGGCCTTAAACCCAACTCATTCACTCACTCAAAAATAGTAAAACTATTTCTGAAAAAATATTGTATCTTTGAGAAAAGTTCTAACATTGGCCTAGAAACTAACAGCAGTGGTCATAAGCCTGGCATAATTGTCGATGTTTGATTTTATTTTAAATGCACAATCACATTTTGATATACCATGATATCCTGTGTAATACAAGGAATGACCCCTGTACAAGCTTCTCATGGCTTCGTGACAATATCCACTTTCACAGTAGGCTCCCACATACTTCTATAGCCATCTGTGAGGATGTTACTAATATATGTGGCATAGCAGCAGGTATTTCATTAGTTGGGGACAGACGCATCTCCCATCACCTATCTCACAACAATGGAGCATTGTTTACCTGTTCAAGTCAGAGTCACTTGTAATGAATCACCGTCATCGTTTCCAACGCTTTTTTTGTATAAAAGGGTGTGCTTCAAGCTGGGCTGAGTAGAACAGGACTGCGTCGTGGGGATGAAATATGGTGGGGATGGTGGGAATTGCAGAGGATAGATTTGAGTTTAGGGGTGAAGCGCTTGAAATGTTTGGACGACAGGTTAGATGTGCAAGTTAGGGTGGGGTTTGGAGGTGAGGTGAAAAAATAGGGTTTAATGTCGCCTCCAAGAGTATTGCGAACGCAGAGATGCAATGTAGATGTCACCATTTCTATAAAGGATATATGGAAGAATTTCAAATTTCAGTTGACGTTTATTTGAGAGATAGATCCCTCTCCTCCACCATTGAGATTAGCAGTTTGGAATACCTTGATTAGTTTGTTTGTATTTTTGCTGTTTAATGCCACACTCAGCAACATTCCAGCCATATGACGGCGGTCTGTAAATAATCAAGTCGGGACCAGACAATCCAGTGACTGACATCATGAGTATCAATCTATGCAATTGGGATATGATGCCATGCATCAACCAAGTCAGCAAAAATAAAGCATAGTGTATTCTTTGACTTCATTTTGGAAAGTTCGCGCAGTTTTGTGAAACCTACTTTTAAAAATAATCTTTTTAAAAAGTATACTAATAATGTTCCATGGATAACAAATAGTACATGTCTCTTTGTAAATTCAAACTTGACTTGTATTTTATCATAAAGGCACTTTGCACGTAAATTCCAGGTAAGTTTGCTGCAACCCCAGAATACATGACTGAAAGCTTCAAAGTCTTTGGCGCCAAAACTCAGTAAGAATTCTATTCCAGGATACCTGTTTATGGAACATCTATTCCCATATCGACTGGCTGCCAATGTCACAGCAGCCAAGGTCTCCTGGACCATTAATTGAGGATGATAGTAATTACCTGGCACTTATCAATCATCACTTCGCTGTCCGTGGACACCAAGCCTTAAACAAAGGTGATCAAACACTACCACACAATAGCCTGCAGATACTCCAGCCCCGGTTACTCCATTGTCATTTCTTTAAATGTCATCTCTTAAAGTTATACAATGAAATTAGCGTGGCCATTATAAACTCGATAAATAGTTAAGTGGGCATTGACTAATGCTGACTCGTGATTACTCAATTTTATGAAAATACAGCCTCACTCTATTACTTGGGTCAGGCTGGGTAGATTTATGAGGTAAGGAACGGAGAATTATTCGGTAATTTTCCGGGGATGATTTATGGTAACTTCGAGTACAGAATGGCGACCCATCAATTTCTTTATCATCCACTGAGTAATGCCTTCATCACCACCATTGTCAACAGAGGAATATTTCCAAATTCTATCCAAAACGGACACAGGTCTCAAGGTGTGATTACTTGTTCCTTAATTCCCCAAACAAAACACGAATCAGTTTCGTTTCTGTTTCTGTAACATTGAACCCAAGGTGTGGTGTCAAAAGGTTAAATCAACCTTGATTAACAATCAATTATTAATAATAAGATATCCACAAAATCATCACAAACAGCCAAGGTAGATTCATTCAAACCAAACACTCTTCATCCTTGTAGGCTTACAGAGCGGGTATGATTATAAGCATTATACTCACCATGCTGTTATCTTCATCAATGATTAAGACAAAACAAGGGGGTATGATGAGAGCTCAAGAGGCAAAAGACCTGTGTAATATAATATAGGTCAGCTAATTAATCTTGTCTGTTCCAGCTGGACATCATGACAGGGTGATCTACTATACCTTCAGTAAGTGCCCTGGGGGTAGGGACACTCTCTAGGGGAGGGGGGCTCATTATCACTCGTTGCCATGGCAATCAGTGTGATTGTTTTGATTTATCGTTAAGTGTACAGGAAGAAAAGCAAGGTAATTATATGTCACAAGGTAGTAGATGTATTTTGGTACATCATTGGTGATGAGATGTTTTCTTAAACAGTTTTGGTGGAGCAGGTTATAGTATATTATTAAAAGCCGAGCAACTATACTTGTCATAAGAGGTGACCAACGGGATCGGGTTGTCAGGCTTGCTGACTTGGTTGATGCATGTCATTGTATCCCAATTGCATTGATCAATGCTCATGATGTCAATCACTGGATTGTCTGGTCAAGATTGATTATTTACAGACCGCCGTCATATAGCTGGAATATTCTCGAGTGAAGCATTAAACAACGAACAAAAACATTTATTTTTAGAGTTAGTAAGAGGAGGGTTGTTGAGGGGGTGGTTCTCCCGAGCTGCTGAATCCTACCCCATGAGGGCCCTGGTTGTAAGGGGTGACTGAACTGAATCTGGGGGTCAGGCTCGGGGATGTTGGCTGATTGTGTGTCATTGTTACTCCCTGGGATATCCCTCATTATATCAATCACTGTCTGTCCTGGACAAGAGGGGGCAGAGGTGGCCCAGTCGTCTAAGGCGCCGCGATTCGCTATGCAGAGTTGCTTCCCTTGGGCACGCCAGAAACCTATGATTGTGGGTTCGAATCCCGGTTCGCCCCAATTATGTTTCTAGGTTTGTCAGAACCATTCCCGTGCTCGTGGGTTTCACCGAAGTGGTAAACGTCTTAGACCTGCAACACTTCGGGCTTTCTTCCCACATTAAGCTGACACGCCGTGATATAACTGGAATAGTGTTAAAAGCGGTGTTAAACCCAACTCACTCAACTCACTCCTGGACAAGAGTCTATTACGGGCAGGGAAGTACATATGTAAAGGTCTTGTAGGTGCAGGACTAAATGTGTATGTGGGGGTGGGAGGTGGGTACGTTGGCGTGTGGGGGTGTGGGTGCTGGGAAATGTCAGTTTTATCATAGGTGTAAGTAAATCTATGGGTAGGTGGGGTGTATGTTTAGTAGGTGTGTGGGTAGGGATGTAATCTCTGGTCTGAGTTGACATTAGATGGGATCATATCGTCAAGAGGTCTAGCATATTATCCCGTACAAACATCAAACAAGTAGAACACAATATAATAAAATAAGGGCGTGTCTTGAGATAAGGCAAGTTGAGACATATTGAGGTATCCATGTTATTCAGAAGAGACGTGTGATGAGTTCCTTA
Organism: Haliotis cracherodii; assembly: GCF_022045235.1. Classification (NCBI taxonomy): domain Eukaryota; kingdom Metazoa; phylum Mollusca; class Gastropoda; order Lepetellida; family Haliotidae; genus Haliotis; species Haliotis cracherodii. The sequence goes on from NW_027266272.1 coordinate 18,715,741, forward strand.
GTGTAGCAGCACACAGAGGACATCAAGTTAGGGGTACTGAACTAGGATCAAGTGAGTGTGCACTGAACTAGCAAGAAGTGAGGGTGGACTGAACTAGGATCAAGTGAGGGTGGACTGAACTAGGATCAAGTGAGGGTGGACTGAACTAGCAAGAAGTGAGTGTGGACTGAACTAGGATGGAGCTAGGTCAGACTCAGGGTGGACTGAACTAGGATCAAGTGAGGGTGGACTGAACTAGGATCAAGTGAGCGTGGACTGAACTAGGATGGAGCTAGGTCAGACTCAGGGTGGACTGAACTAGGATCAAGTGAGTGTGGACTGAACTAGGATCAAGTGAGTGTGGACTGAACTAGGATCGGGCTAGGTCAGACTCAGGGTGGACTGAACTAGGATCAAGTGAGTGTTGACTGAACTAGGATGGAGCTAGGTCAGACTCAGGGTGGACTGAACTAGGATCAAGTGAGTGTGGACTGAACTAGGATGGAGCTAGGTCAGACTGGGTGGACTGAACTAGGATCAAGTGAGTGTGGACTGAACTAGGATCAAGTGAGTGTGGACTGAACTAGGATGGAGCTAGGTCGGACTCAGGGTGGACTGAGCTAGGATGGAGCTAGGTCAGACTCAGGGTGGACTGAACTAGGATGGAGCTAGGTCAGACTCAGGGTGGACTGAACTAGGATGGAGCTAGGTCGGACTCAGGGTGGACTGAACTAGGATGGAGCTAGGTCGGACTCAGGGTGGACTGAACTAGGATGGAGCTAGGTCGGACTCAGGGTGGACTGAGCTAGGATGGAGCTAGGTCGGACTTAGGGTGGACTGAACTAGGATGGAGCTAGGTCAGACTCAGGGTGGACTGAACTAGGATCAAGTGAGTGTGGACTGAACTAGGATCAAGTGAGTGTGGACTGAACTAGCAAGAAGTGAGGGTGGACTGAGCTAGGATGGAGCTAGGTCGGACTCAGGGTGGACTGAACTAGGATGGAGCTAGGTCGGACTCAGGGTGGACTGAGCTAGGTTGGAGTGAGGGTGGACACAGGACGGCCCGAGGTAGAGTGGACACAGGGTGGAGCTTTTAAAGAGACAGTTTTTGGTCACTACATTTGTGTTCTCTGATTGGAGATGAAACATGCTGGGGACCACAACACTCTTTCTCATGACACCCAGTATGTCCAATTTTCTTGTCACCAGAGGCATATCTATTTTATCATATACAACCTGGAACAAAAATTGACAGAGAATTTATGGATGTCAACTTTTATTATGAGGAACACATGTTTCGGAGTATTTGCTTACTTCATGAGTTAAATGATGAAGGAGTAAGTATATACACCCAAACGTTGTGTTCCTCATAATAAAGAAGTTGACATCCATAAATTCTCTATCTTATGTTTGTTTATCACTTCAAAATGCCATTCAAAGACTTGGAACAAAATATGTTTTAATAAACAAATCCCAGGCCCACAGAATATCACATGGATGAGTGAGTGAGTATGGTTTTACGCCGCTTTTAGCAATATTCCAGCAATATCACGGCGGGGGACACCAGAAATGGGCTTCACACATTGTACCCATGTCGGGAATCGAACCCGGGTCTTCGGCGTGACGAGCCAACGCTTTAACCACTAGACTACCCGACCGCCCCTCACATGGATGAAAAACATTATGTTGGGATGGATGGGTGGAGCTTCAATGGGCTGATGGGTGGCGCAGCTCAAGGTGATGTTTAAACAGATGGGTGGAGTTTGAATGGGCTGATGGGTGGGGCATAGAAAGATTATATTTGATTGCATGGTAGGGCTTCTATAAATTGAGGGGTGGGGCGTTCCGATTGTTTGGTTGATGGGGGGGGGGGGGGGGCAATGATGGTTGGGTGGGTCATTGAAAGGTGTCTGTTGGCTGGATGGGGGGGTCTTGGAGGGGTCGGCAGCTAAGGTGATGTAGGTGTTGGGGGGGGGTGACTATAGGGATGATGTGTGGCACATGGTTGACATGTGATGTTTGATTGAATAATGGCCGGGCTATTTATAATGGAGAGGGCTTGATCAGTGACCAGTCAAGAAATAGGCAAGTGGTAGTGATTGGCCATATCTAAATCTCATCGTATAACAATTGCGTAGATCGATTATCATGTTGTCAATCACTGGATTGTCTGGTTCAGACTTGATAATTTACAGGCCGCTGTCATATAGCTGGAATATTGCTGAGTGTGGTGTTAAACAACACACAAACATATGATAGAAGTACTAGCCTCTGTACAGGAATCTTGTTTTGAAAGATTCAAAAAGTTGAAATTATTAAGCAACCCTGGCTTCATCATCAGCTTCCAAATGTCAAATAAGGTTGTGTTGAACTTCGATGTGTCTAAATGTAGGATTAGAACTTTTATACATCTTAGTGTGATTACCCCGGCTTGATATTTATAATATATACATACAGTCAAACACTGCTGTGTCGAACTTTGATGCAAGTAACTTTTGGTTGTCTCGAAGAGAAAGCTTTGTCCCTGCTTGTTCCTTTTGTAGTCATCATTTTCGGTTATGTCAAACCTCGGATAACTCGAAGTATTTACGTAGGTCCATTCAACTTTGGCACAACAATGTCTGTTTATTTCAACATCAACTTGGAAGTGGTATTGTTATAATGAAAAAAAAAAGATTTATATTTGTATATTCATGTTCTTGGTACTTGACCTGCATAATTCTACATCCTGCATCTTGGCATATTAAACTGAGATAATATGTAAAGCAAGAAATATAACTGGTACTGTTCTTAATTACTTGTAAATATCACCTCTCCATTGTTGTATAAGGACATAGTCTGTACAACATTGTAGAACGCGGGGGGCTAAATTATCCTTATATTTATAATAACTCAGTGATTTGTTTTTAGACACAACTGTTTACATGGATAGAATATAGACAATGACCGCCATCTGAATTTCAAATGAACGTTACAGCTTGGAGTATATGATTAGACTTGTAAATTTGGGATAAAGTTATGGGAATCTTATGACTGGAATAGTTAATCCTGGGTAACTGGCAAGTCTTGAGACAACTAGAGCAGTTAAAGTGACCTTAATTTCCCCTGCTGGTGAGATGAGTGTAATTTGCCAGTGGGTGATGGGGCCTTTATAATGCCTGGTCTGCTGGATAGTCTACATTGATTCCAGCACTACAGTCAGGGCAGGTGTGGGCATGTGAACAGATCCACGCGAAGGAGAGAGTCGAATCGAAGGACAGAGTGGAAGCGAAGGGAAGAATGGAAGAGAAGGACAGAGTGGAAGAGAAGGACAGAGTGGAAGAGAAGGAGAGACTGGAAGAGAAGGAGAGAGTGGAAGAGAAGGAGAGAGCGGAAGAGAAGGAGAGATAGAGAGACTGGAAGAGAAGGAGAGAGTGGAAGAGAAGGAGAGAGTGGAAGCGAAGGAAAAAATGGAAGAGAAGGAGAGAATGGAAGCTAAGGACAGAGTGAAAGAGAAGGACAGAGTGGAAGAGAAGGAGAGAATGGAAGCTAAGGACAGAGTGAAAGAGAAGGACAGAGTGGAAGAGAAGGAGAGAGTGGAAGCGAAGGACAGAGTGGAAGAGAAGGAGAGAATGGAAGAGAAGGAGAGAATGGAAGCTAAAGACAGAGTGGAAGAGAAGGAGAGAATGGAAGCTAAAGACAGAGTGGAAGAGAAGGAGAGAGTGGAAGAGGAGAGAGAGAGGAAGAGGAGAGAAGGAGAGAGAGAGGAAGAGGAGAGAAGGAGAGAGTGGAAGAGGAGAGAAGGAGAGAGAGTGGAAGAGAAGGAGAGAGAGTGGAAGAGGAGAGAAGGAGAGAGAGTGGAAGAGAAGGAGAGAGAGTGGAAGAGGAGAGAAGGAGAGAGAGTGGAAGAGGAGAGAAGGAGAGAGAGTGGAAGAGAAGGAGAGAGAGAGGAAGAGGAGAGAAGGAGAGAGTGGAAGCGAAGGAAAAAATGGAAGAGAAGGAGAGAATGGAAGCTAAGGACAGAGTGAAAGAGAAGGACAGAGTGGAAGAGAAGGAGAGAATGGAAGCTAAAGACAGAGTGGAAGAGAAGGAGAGAGTGGAAGAGAAGGAGAGAGAGAGGAAGAGGAGAGAAGGAGAGAGTGGAAGAGGAGAGAAGGAGAGAGAGAGTGGAAGAGAAGAGAAGGAGAGAGAGTGGAAGAGGAGAGAAGGAGAGAGTGGAAGAGGAGAGAAGGAGAGAGAGTGGAAGAGGAGAAAAGGAGAGAGAGTGGAAGAGGAGAGAAGGAGAGAGAGTGGAAGAGGAGAGAAGGAGAGAGAGTGGAAGAGGAGAGAAGGAGAGAGTGGAAGAGAAAGAGAGAGAGTGGAAGAGGAGAGAAGGAGAGAGTGGAAGAGAAGGAGAGAGAGTGGAAGAGGAGAGAAGGAGAGAGAGTGGAAGAGGAGAGAAGGAGAGAGAGTGGAAGAGAAGGAGAGAGAGTGGAAGAGGAGAGAAGGAGAGAGAGTGGAAGAGGAGAGAAGGAGAGAGAGTGGAAGAGAAGGAGAGAGAGAGGAAGAGGAGAGAAGGAGAGAGTGGAAGCGAAGGAAAAAATGGAAGAGAAGGAGAGAATGGAAGCTAAGGACAGAGTGAAAGAGAAGGACAGAGTGGAAGAGAAGGAGAGAATGGAAGCTAAAGACAGAGTGGAAGAGAAGGAGAGAGTGGAAGAGAAGGAGAGAGAGAGGAAGAGGAGAGAAGGAGAGAGTGGAAGAGGAGAGAAGGAGAGAGAGAGTGGAAGAGAAGAGAAGGAGAGAGAGTGGAAGAGGAGAGAAGGAGAGAGTGGAAGAGGAGAGAAGGAGAGAGAGTGGAAGAGGAGAGAAGGAGAGAGAGTGGAAGAGGAGAGAAGGAGAGAGTGGAAGAGGAGAGAAGGAGAGAGAGTGGAAGAGAAGGAGAGAGTGGAAGAGGAGAGAAGGAGAGAGAGTGGAAGAGGAGAGAAGGAGAGAGAGTGGAAGAGGAGAGAAGGAGAGAGAGTGGAAGAGGAGAGAAGGAGAGAGTGGAAGAGGAGAGAAGGAGAGAGAGTGGAAGAGAAGGAGAGAGTGGAAGAGGAGAGAAGGAGAGAGTGGAAGAGGAGAGAAGGAGAGAGAGTGGAAGAGAAGGAGAGAGTGGAAGAGAAGGAGAGAGAGAGGAAGAGGAGAGAAGGAGAGAGTGGAAGAGGAGAGAAGGAGAGAGAGTGGAAGAGGAGAGAAGGAGAGAGAGTGGAAGAGGAGAGAAGGAGAGAGAGTGGAAGAGGAGAGAAGGAGAGAGAGTGGAAGAGAAGGAGAGAGAGAGGAAGAGGAGAGAAGGAGAGAGTGGAAGCGAAGGAAAAAATGGAAGAGAAGGAGAGAATGGAAGCTAAGGACAGAGTGAAAGAGAAGGACAGAGTGGAAGAGAAGGAGAGAATGGAAGCTAAAGACAGAGTGGAAGAGAAGGAGAGAGTGGAAGAGAAGGAGAGAGTGGAAGAGGAGAGAAGGAGAGAGAGTGGAAGAGAAGGAGAGAGTGGAAGAGGAGAGAAGGAGAGAGAGTGGAAGAGGAGAGAAGGAGAGAGAGTGGAAGAGGAGAGAAGGAGAGAGAGTGGAAGAGGAGAGAAGGAGAGAGTGGAAGAGGAGAGAAGGAGAGAGAGTGGAAGAGAAGGAGAGAGTGGAAGAGGAGAGAAGGAGAGAGAGAGGAAGAGGAGAGAAGGAGAGAGTGGAAGAGAAGGAGAGAGTGGAAGAGGAGAGAAGGAGAGAGAGTGGAAGAGAAGGAGAGAGTGGAAGAGGAGAGAAGGAGAGAGAGTGGAAGAGGAGAGAAGGAGAGAGTGGAAGAGGAGAGAAGGAGAGAGAGTGGAAGAGAAGGAGAGAGTGGAAGAGGAGAGAAGGAGAGAGAGTGGAAGAACAGGAGAGAATGGATGCAAAGGAGAGAGTGGATGCAAAGGAGAGAGGGGAGGGGGAGCAAGTAGGGTTATTTTAATGCTTCTTAGAACAGTATTTCAATTAGGTCATGGGATGTCAGATTTATGTAAAGTGATGTAGACACACAGTCAGGGTGAATCTGGGATACACACCCACAAGGTTGTTTCTGCCAAAGGGATGCAATTCTGCGCTAGTGTACTCCTTACACCATGTATGCCTGATCAGAATCCATTCGGATGGAGATGGTCGGACACAATCATCTTGGACAAAGGTCATTCAGTTTTCTTAACCCTCTACTGGTGAATAGCACTGTTTAATATATTAGACAAAGATTTAGTCCCAGAATTAAAGTTTTCATATATCTAAAACATATATATACAAAATGCACAGTAAAATCAAGATGGAGCCCAGAACAATGCTTCATATCACAGCTGATGCAAGCTTGACTTGCCAAATCATTCTAGACTTGAGATGCATACAATAGTAATATATTCTCAAGGGTCTGGGAGACAGACTTACAATATATAAATGTCACTCCTAAATGTCATCTCATTCAAAAATATTTGGCATTTGAGACCACAAACCCCTTTAAAGTACTTCACAAATCCAGTATCAACACTACAATCACGTTTAACCATTCATTTAGACTGACCTTATTCTGGAGACTTGTTCTAACTTTCCACTGTATTCCCCCAAACCAGGGGCCTGTTCCACAAAGGGATCTTAGCACTAACACGACTAAAACTACCATACTTTAACATAGGTTTACGAAAAACGTAGCGCTAAGATCACTTGGTTTGTTTGTTTGTTGTTTAACGCCGCTATCAGCAACAATCCAGGTATGTGATGGTGGTCTGTAAATAATCGAGTCTGGATTAGACAATCCAGTGATTGACATTATGAGCATCGATCCACACAGTTGGGATACGATGACAGGCATCAACCAGGTCATCGAGCCTGAGGACCGATCACTTTGGAGGAGGTGGTGTTTGGGTTAACCCTCTATGGGTGAAGAAGACAGGTAATCAATGATTATTGCTACATGTTGACTTCACTTCATGGGGTGGCAAGGGTGGCCCAGTCGTCGAAGGTGCAGCGATTCACTTTGCAGAGTTGTGTCTCTTGGGCACGCCAGAAACCTATGATTGTGGGTTCGAATCCCAATTATGTTTCTAGGTTTTTCAGCACCATACCCGTGCTAGTGGGTTTCACTGAAGTGGGAAACATTTGAGACCTGCATCACTTCAGGTTTTTCTCCCACGTTAAGCTGACACACCATGATATAACTGGAATAATGTTAAAAGCGGTGTTAAATCTAATTCACTCACTCAGTGGTAATTCATAAGAAGGAACACAAAATACTGATCTACCCACTTAACATTTAAAACCCAAAGACAATATAAAATTTCAAAATCAACATGTCAAGATGAAAGTCCAAAGGTGAACAAGTGTTGACAACAAACACAAATGGAATGGTCAAGCTTGAGGAGTGGGTTGTTCCATGGTGTCCAAGCAAAGAGAGTTGACCAGTAATTACCTGACACAAACTCTTTGATGTTGCTAAGTAGGTGCTTTGGCTAACAGCGGGACTCAAAGAGCCCCAGCGTTTGTGGACTACCACCAGATTTGTCAACGCAACTACAAACTACAGGGTTCGGACAGAATTACAAGAGATTTGTAGAACTTGCTCTTTTGTGTTGGACAGATCAGCTGTCATTTGACTTGGAACTTCATCTATTTCAGAACTTCTACAAATTGAAATTTTCAGCCTTAAAGAAATTCAAATAAAAACCTTTGAATCAATTGCGTTTCTTTTAATTTCTTTTTAGTGTTGACTAATCCAAGTTGAAAATTATAGCCTGAAAAGAAATTGAAATCAAGTCCTTTTAATTAAGTTTGTTTTTTTACTCTCTGACATTGAAACACTTGTCAGTGTGAGTCCTGGTAACAGTGACAAGGGACAACAAAGATCACTTCACAAAGACAGTTCTTGTGGAAGTAATACATGTGAATTTGAAATCTGACCACAGAGTTACGTCTTTCATCCTCATCGCCATTACCCTGAAATGTCAGCACGGAAAGTTTATTTACACTTGAGTCATTTCAAAATGTACAGATTTGAACTTCAAATATTGCTTAACGAGCATTTTGTGATGAAAGACCTTTATAAAGGCCAGGTGTAGTAGTTGGGATTTGTGAAAAACATGCGTCCCGAGTCCTCATGTTGCTGTCTCAGACTTGCATAGGGTGCGTTTCAAGGAAATGTTTTTACACAACAAGATACCTGCATTGACAGGGCTGCTGAGAATACTGATCAGTGAGACTCCTTGTGCAGCTACAGTAAACTATGTTTATAACGAACACGCTTTATACAGAACTCACCTATAATACTGCATATACAACTCACCAAAAATACAGCATACACTACTCACTGAGAATACAGCATATACGACTCCTCTAAAATACAGCTTACACAACTCACCACTAATACAGCACATACGACTCACCAAAAATATAAAATACAAGCCTCACCGAGAATACAGCATACACGACTCACCAAGAATACAGCATACACAACTCACCCAGAATACAATATACAATCTTCACCGAGAATGCAGTATACAAGCTTCACCGAGAATACAGCATATACGACTCACCAAGAATACAGCATACACAACTCACCCAGAATACAGCGTACACAACTCACCAAGAATACAATATACAATCTTCACCGAGAATGCAGTATACAAGCATCACCGAGAATACAGCATATACGACTCACCAAGAATACAGCGTACACAACTCACCCAGAAAACAGCGTACACAACTCACCCAGAATACAATATACAACCTTCACCGAGAATGCAGTATACAAGCTTCACCGAGAATACAACACATACAACTCGCATCACATAAATACTAATGTCATGTTGCCAAATGAATTTTCAAACAAAATCTATGGTACCTAATCCGTACATAAACTCCATAAAAAAACTTAGAATAAAATTAATCTGGGTAAAATTACCTGTTCACTTAATGCCATGTGAACGGTAGACTGAACAGAAATTATTGCTTCATTCACAAAGGAACTTCTGTACCCGAGCCTGCGGAAATTTGGGGATGAAACCATGTGCATGACACGGTCTGTCCCGCATCCCATCATGCATCTACTTGACATTCCATCGTGTTGTCTGTCGCTTTTTGGAAGCACTCATGCGATGACATGAAAGCCTACGCCACACAGCCTCATTGCAAACTTAGATCAAACATTTAGCTCTCACTACATACTCAGGCCCAACACTCCACCTACACTTTAAATGTTTCCTCAGGTTTGTTTTAAAATACCCCTTTTTTAAAACCTCAACACACACAGGTGAATAAAAGTTCATTGAAAATCAGCACCTCTTTTCCAAGCGCTTCTAATGCAACTTGTACACAAGTTCGGCTGAACAATTCTTTCAAGGACACTCTTCAGATGTGAAGAAATAATTCAAGATATTTATGTTCGCAGTAAGTGTGTATTGGTTTCCTTGGATCCATGTCTCCTAACCTTCAAGATCCAATGTGGAGAGGATTGTCAACAACATACAAATTTTTTGGTAAATTGACCAATCAAGGACATGGCCATGTGACCATTGATTATTTGCGCAACACTCTGTCCCTGTTTTTGTATAGGTGACACTGACACTGATCCTGAAAGGTCAATGGTTTTGAGAAAGGTGTGACCTAGACACAGGTAGATTAGATACATACTCCAAAGTTTACGGTATTTTCAGTGACCCAAGTTTTAATCCGAGCATGATGTTCCTCACATACGATGTTAGTCTATGAAAAAATAGCAGTCATTCCTGTTGAAAAGGATTGCATTCAAACGTTGTGACATTGTTATACAACACTTTCAAAATGTTATATTACACTGTGCATCTGTTGCAATGTTTCAATGTTAAACTGTGAAACTGGGACATGCCATTCAACAGTTGTGACATTGTTACACTGCTACATTGTTCAATAGTTGTGACATCGTGACATAATTAAACTGACATTGTTACACTGCTATATTGTTCAACAGTTGTGACATTGTGACACTATGAAACTGTGACATTGTTACACTGCTACATTGTTCAACAGTTGTGACATTGTGACACTATGAAACTGTGACATTGTTACACTGCTACATTGTTCAACAGTTGTGACATTGTGACACTATGAAACTGTGACATTGTTACACTGCTACATTGTTCAACAGTTGTGACATTGTGACACTATGAAACTGTGACATTGTTACACTGCTACATTGTTCAATAGTTGTGACATTGTGACACTATGAAACTGTGACATTGTTACACTGCTACATTGTTCAACAGTTGTGACATTGTGACACTATGAAACTGTGACATTGTTACACTGCTACATTGTTCAATAGTTGTGACATTGTGACACTATGAAACTGTGACATTGTTACACTGCTACATTGTTCAACAGTTGCATTGTCTTTGTTTGTTGTTATTTAACACCTGCTCTCAGCAATATTCCAGCTATATGACAGTGGTCTGTAAATAATCGAGTCTGGACAAGACAATCCAGTGATTGATGTCATGAGCATCAATATGAGGATATGATGACATGCATCAACCAAGTCAGTGAGCCTGACACCCTGATCCAATTAGTCACCTCTTACGACAAGCATAGTCGCCCTTTATGGCAAACAAGGGTTGCTGAAGACCTATTCTACCCCGGATCTTCACGGGGAAGGTGGCATTGTGACATTCTTACATTGTTACAATGCTATACTGCTATATTGTTACACTGACCTTACACTGAATAGAAGGTTGATGACAATAAACAGTAAGCCCTGAAGAAGAATTCTTGACAGGTTTACTGCCATTTAACTATGAAAGATCTCAAGCTTTTGCACCACTGGTAATCAAAAAGTATAGTTGGTGATCATTTCTCCACAAACGTTTTTCCTAATTCGTTTGTTTTGTAAGCAAGATTACATTAATTTCCTGAAGAAATCTAATTCAGATTTATCTCCCAAAGATCAGGCGATGTCATTGATCCCTAGAGCCAGCATATACACTTAGTTTAGCAATTAAACATTCCCGTTCTGACAAACTGAAAATGTCTATAGGTAAACGCAAGGATTTGTTTGTCATTTCCATTAAGTTGTTTTCAAGAGGCAGTTAAGTTGTTAATCATTGTCCAAACATGCTGGCTTGGACACCAAGTCAGAAATGGAAAGAGGAAAATATGGCAGACAATTATAGCCCAAACAAAGCCTCCATAGGCTACTTTATCATGACCTAGAGCTAAGAAGATTGGCTGAATTTTGCTATGACACTCGTTGATGTCTTAAGGGGTCTGTTGTCATGTCGACAGAGGGCTTATAGTGATGAACGTCATCAGTGTCTGCAATATGGTTTGTCACAGAAATACTCAATAGTATTATCATTGGGAATATATGAGTTACCAGTAATTGCCCCATCCATAAGCCCATCCACGACTTTTGAGCTTAAGAAGTATTGCTTCGTTGACCCAACATCAAGGAGAACTGTGATGCCCTCTTTTATACATGGTGCAAACAATATGAATAAATTTCACATTCAGCGAACATTTTGGATTCACAATTTGTGGACACATTTTCCACAGTTATTAAAGTGTGACGACCATGTCTACATTATATGGGCTCATAGCTTTACAAACAACACACAAGTTGGCTCCCTGCCAACACAACTAATTTACAGGTGACAAGCCTTTGGAATTCAGGAATTTACATTTTAGCATATTCATATTCTTTTTCTGAAGATTTCTAAAAAGGATGTTTGCATGCAAATACACAGATATCCAATTGGGGACCATTTTCATTGATAGAGCTTAATTCTTCTTGTAAAAGTCGGGGGCACGGGTGGCCCAGTCGTCTAAGGCGCTGCGATTGGCTGTGCATAGTTGCGTGGGCATGCCAGAAACCTATGATTGTGGGTATGAATCCCATTTTGCCCCGATTATGTTTCTAGGTTTGTCAGCACCATACCCGTGTTCCGAAGTGGTTAACGTCTGGGCTTTCCTCCCACATTAAGCTTACACACCACGATATAACTGGAATAGTGATAAAAGCGGAGTTAAACCCAACTGACTCACTCACTCTTGTAAAAGTCATGATCAGTAAATTGGGAAAGTAGAACTGACTTACAGAATTGACTACACAGTTGAAAACCATACAGAAGATACCATAGGAAATGCTTAAACTATGAAACACTGATTAAAAGTACAACGAGGTTTCATGATAGTGGCAGATTCCTCCATGTACCTATCATTCAAAATGGTGACAATATTTCACAAAATTGCGTTTGTGATAAAATACCATCAGATAGTAATTTACAAATCATTTCTATCATTATAATAATTAACCAGTTTAATGTCTACCTTTCTGAGGATTTCATATATCTTTCCTGTTTGACAAACATTTGCCAGGATCCTGTCAAGATGAGAGAGCTGTTCCACAAAGAAATGTCACCCCAATGACAGGCATATCTGTTATAAGAGAGCAAGGATGACCCAGTGGTCTAAAGAACTTTACTCACTGTGCAGAGTTGCCTCCCTTAGCCATGCCAGGATTCACTGGACAAGGGTTCGAATCCCAGATTGACTTACGGTTTAGTCAGCATCATCAAGTGCTCATCCACTCCACTGATAGCTGAGGTGTAACTGAACCACTATTCAAAGCACCATGGAATCAAACTCACGATTCACACAAATAGAGATTGTCCCGGATAGCACCAACACCCAACATAGACCATGAGAGTCAGTGATAGCGCCAACAGCCCTGTATGATGAAGTTCAAGCACTGCTGGGTGCATTTTGACAACACTGGTGTTTTCCTAGTCTGACTGGCAGGTACTGCAAACAGGACTTGAACAAGACTGGAGGAAAAGTCAAATGATGCATGTCCATGGAAAAAGAGAAAAAAGTTACGGTGGGTTAGCTTTTTGGTAAAAGCGTTATCTCGTCATGCCAAAGACCCGGGTTCGATTCCCACATGGGTACAATGTGTGAAGCCCATTTCTGGTGTCCCCATAAGATCAGAATATTTTTTATTAAATTTAAATCCATTTTCAAAATAATGATCAGGAAGTATTTAATTTCAACGAAATGCTCAAGGCATCAGTGTACTGTGTATGGATGTGATGCCAATGAAGGATGAATGTCAGGTGGGAGTGTGTATATGGTGGACCTAAGAAAGCATGTAGAGATTCTCTTCATCTGGTAAATGGATGGGAGGTGGGGGTGTTTGGTTGTGAGTTAGGCAGGGATGTAAATCGAATAATTTATTTCTTATGTCCCAACGAGGACTTTTCACCACACGCTTAAGCTGGACTTTCTGACAATCACTAATCTTTACACACACAGTGTCCATTCATTGTTAACATTATCATGAAATCAGCTATAAGACATAAAGAAACTCAATGTTGCCAGATGTGATGAGAAAATGATCATGAAAGATTGATTTCCAAAACTAATCAAGTTAATGATTTTGAATTTCGGATAATTGATTGGACAAATATTATCACCTGTTCACTAACTCTAAAATCAATATTGAACTGTCAGTCAAAAATCCATAGATGTTCTCAGTAACTAAGCAAAAACTGAATAAAATTCCATTTCATTGTCATGATTTTTTGCATAAAATGGTTGTACTCATCCTGCGAACATAACACTGTCACAAAAATTCCAATGGTAAATGAATTAATGGCAACATATTGCAAAAGACTGACACAGCATTTGAAAATGATCTAAAATCGCAGGCTGCACTCTTGCAACAGGTGGTGTATATATTTGCATATATCACCTGGTCACATGATCTCCTGACCTGTTCTTATTCAAAACATCCCACACAGGACCCACATCATACATATTCATGCTGGTTTCTGTAATACAATACTGGACAGCCACATCACCATATTGAGACCATTTCTTTTACTCAAAACAATTCTGAATAATACTGACATACATGTTTCTGTCAAACAGCTCATGTGGCTTTTGTCTTCAATAGTTTTCTGTTTAACATAACAAAGCCACATTCCAGTTACTGTTTGTTTGTTGTTTAACCCAGCACTCAGCAATATTCCTGCTATACTACGGTGGTCTGTAAATACTCAAGTCTGGACCAGACAATCCAGTGATTGACATCATGAGCAATGATCTACACAACCGAGATACGATGACATGCAACAACCAAGTCAGCGAGCCTGACCAACCTATCCAATTAATCACCCCTTATGACAATGATAGTCGCTTTTTACAGAAAGCATAGGTTGCTGAAGAGCTATTCTACTCCGGATCTTAAGACGAGACAATATTGAGGATCTGTTGGTCAGGCACTGTGACTTTTGTATCTACATACTTGTCGTAAGCTGACTAGACATTATCGAGGATCTGTTGGTCAGGCTGTGACTTTCATATCAACATACATGTTATAAAAGCTGACGAGACAATATCGAGGATCTGTTGGTCAAGCTGTGACTTTCATATCAACATACTTGTCATAAAAGCTGACAAGACAATATCGAGGATCTGTTGGACAGGCTCTGACTTGAGCTGACTGCATGATGGCATGATGGCGGGGATCATGGCTCGTGATCGCTTCTTTGTCTGCCTCCTTACTGGCAGCTGTGATCCAGACACAACAATACCTACTCGGTCACATTAATTTTTTAACATTTATTCACACTCAAGATATGATATGTCCATATGGACCTTTATCAAGTGAGACGTACATGTTTCATGTATAGATTTTATTGCCAAACTCATATAGATTTCATCTTGGATGAAAGAAGACAACTCAGTCGATACCCGGCATTTCAGATGATCTGTCCCTTGTGAATAATGCTGTAAATGTTGGAGTGCAAAGGAGAGAAATCGGAAATATCAACTTGCAAGTGATTTGTTATGTACCACATGAATAAATTATGTCTCAAATTTGAAAAGTTAAAATATTATCTGAGAAAGTTTTTAAAACCTAGCTAACATCATTTGCATAGATATTGCATATCGAGAGGTTTAGAAAGATCAAGGATGAATTTGAAAATGTATGATCCAGATACAATCCATACAGAATTCATCATTCAGGTTAACCGTGCATGAAGTAAATCTAATTCCAAATTTTCCTGTTGATCAGACTACACTCCTGTATATACCGCGGTATAGAGTTTGTGAAGGAGTGTGAACAATCCAGTGCAGCTACAATCACACTCCGCCTCATTGAATGTATAAACGACCAGCTTGTACATTATTTAAAAAAATTGAAATTATCAAGATCACATCCAAAAGTGGATAGTTAACTGAGAGTTATTTTAAGTGGGAAGTTGATATCTAAGCATTTGCTCTTACAAACTTTTAACCCAAATCTAAAGTCTCTCATACATCCCCTGCAAAAACCAACCACAAATATCTGATTCCCGAGCAAGACTATAATACTTTGGCAAGTCTAGATTTCATCAGTTTCACAAATGGAAATGTTCCTGTTCTCCTTTCTATTTAACAACAAATATCTTAAAACATTCTCATCTCAGAGACTAAATGTTCCACTCAATCTGCTCTCAAACAAAATGCATATCATGCAACACAACAGAGCTAAAATATTCTACCATCACTGTACCAGTCTTTTACACGGAGATGGGCTGTACCAATATATTCCAGCCTTATACTTTTCAGATGCAAATGATATTTTCTGGAAATTCTCATTTGTTCTTTAACAGCCTATGTTTATGTGTGCATGTTCTCATCTTCTCGGGGGGGGGGGGGGGGGGGGGGGGCACGGGTGACCCAGACATCTAAGGCACTATGATTCGCTGTGCAGAGATGCTTCCCTTTCAAGCGCCAGAAACTTATGATTGTGGGGTTCAAATCCCGGTTTGCCCCGATTATGTTTCTAGGTTTGTCAGCACCATACCCGTGCTCATGGGTTTCACAGACTTTGGGCTTTCCTCCCACATTAAGCTGACACACAGCGATATAACTGTGATACTGTTAAAAGCAGCATTAAACCCTACTCACTCTCATCTCCTCAAACTTCATAGAAATGAACTAACAAGTATTTACCCCCTAAGACTCTCCTAGTTCAGTGATCTCAATTAACTGACAAACAAAAATAATACAAAAGTTTTGTCCTTTAGCTGTAAAATACCCACTATATTCCTCATCCCATCAAAAGCGAAGCACATTAACCAATGCTACTCTCTCTCTCCAACCTGTTATATGAGGCATCCTAATATGACAGGAAAACATTTTCTAACCTCAACCCCCATTTCCAGTCTCTTTTGTGACTCACTGGTTCTCAGTTATCTTATCTCGAAGATGGTAAGCAGAAATTAAATTTAAACAGTTGTCATGGCAACCTGTCAGCCATGTTCCAAGGTCAGCAGAGGTCATCCAGATTCAAACATCTGGGACAGGGTCAGTAAATCAGCATGTGCATGAGTAAACAGATACAGGAGAAAGGGGAGAAGGGGGGAGAAAGGGGGGGGGGGGGGGCTGGACAGCTAGTGAGATGATAGAGAATGGTACTGTGTTAGGGATCTGTAATGAAACCCAAGAATGATATACTTAAAAATAATATTGGGCCAAGAGGAGGAAAGATTGAGGCACAGGCAGATGAAACAAGGGCATGAGAGAAAGAACAACAGGCGACTAACAGGATCGGGTGGTCAGGCTCGCTGACTTGGTTGATGCATGTCATCTATCCCAATAGCATGGATCGATGCTCATATTAATCACTGGATTATCTGGTCCAGACTTGATTATTTACAGACCGCCTTCATATAGCTGGAATATTGCTGAGAGCGGCATTGGATGGTATGATGCTCATATTAATCACTGGATTATCTGGTCCAGACTCGATTATTTACAGACCGCCGTCATATAGCTGGAATATTGCTGAGTGCAGCATTAAACAACAAACCAACCAATCTAAGTTTAAATTGACAATTGAATATGGAAAGAAACAGAGACAAACGACAGACAGAAGAACAGGCATATATGTCATCAGGACAGAACCTGGGTATAAAGGGTAGATATAACAGACCACAGACATTAATGTTCAAAGTAGAAACTGGAGAGTGTAGTGAACTCTAGAGAGTAACATATATATATCCTTGAGATAGAGAGAAGGAAACAGAACTGGGGTGGGAGGGAGTTGTGACTGCTGCATGAAGACTGATAGGAGCACTCACACAGCCCTGGGAGTTGACAAGTTAAGTAGAGACACAGCAGGGGGAGGGTGCTGTGGTCCATTAAGACACAACAGTGTTCCGTATACTACCGTATTCCACATACATACAGATATATTCCACATACATACAGATATATTCCACACATATATACAGATATATTCCACATACATACTACCATATACCACATACATACTACTGTATTCCACATATATACAGATATATTCCACATACATACTACCTTATTCCACATATATACAGATATATTCCACATAGATACAGATATATTCCACATACATACTACCATATTCCACATACATACTACTGTATTCCACATATATACAGATATATTCTACATACATACTACCATATTCCACATACATACTACTGTATTCCACATACATACTACCGTATTCCACATATATACAGATATATTCCACATATATACAGATATATTCCACATACATACTACTGTATTCCACATACATACTACCATATTCCACATATATACTACCGTATTCCAGATACAGCCATATTCCACATATATACTACTGTATTCCACACCTACTTCCTGGAACCAAACACACTCAAGAAAGAAGCATACTCTTTGGAAAATTATTTACACAAGATAGAAATGTCCACAAGCATGAAAACAAATTATTTCACTATGTCATCTCAAATAATGAAACCACCAATATCAATTGCATTTGTTTCCATGTCTATCATTTCAAGCAATAAATATACGTTGATCTTAATCAACCGATGACGTTTTATGCATAATATCATCAAATGTGTAATATTGAATTTTTAATTGGTTTTGTGTTTTCAGGTATGTATGTATGTCTGTATATATGTATATATGAATCATAATGTTTTGTCATTTAAAACATTGCATCTGTTCCGTAATGGAACGTTTCTGCAATAAATTTTATCTATCTTATCTATCTATACTATTGTATTCCACATACATACTACCATATTCCACATGCATACTACCGTATTCCACATAATACTACCATATTCCACATACATACTACTATATTCCACATACATACTACCATATTCTACATACATACCTTATTCCACATACATACAACCATATTCTACATACATACTACCATATTCAACATACATACTACTGTATTCCACATACATACAACCATATTCCAAATACATACTACCATATTCTACATACATACCGTATTCCACATACATACTACCATATGCTACATACATACTACCGTATTCCACATACATACAATCATATTCTACATACATACTACCATATTCAACATACATACTACCATATTCTACATACGTACTACCATATTCCACATACATACTACCATATTCTACATACATACCATATTCCACATACATACTACCATATTCTACATACATACTACCATATTCCAAATACATACAACCATATTCTACATACATACTACCATATTCTACATACATACTACCGTATTCCACATACATACAACCATATTCTACATACATACCACCACATTCCACATACATACTACCATATTCCACATACATACTACTATATTCTATATGTATTATACCTTATTTTACATATACACTACCATATTCCACATGTATACTCCAATATTCCACATATTTATTACATATTCCACCATATTCTACATATATATACTACAGTATTCCACATATATTCTATACTACACTATATATAAATATGCAGTAAATACTTTGCATACGGTAATGGCAGGCCAGCCAGCTATTTCCAGCTGCAACTATCTTCGTTTAACCAGTTGGTTTTATCAACTATCAGAGACAGACAAATGTGCATGTCATTAGGTAAAATAGAATACATCAAGAATTATCATGCTTGATGCAGACTTAAAAATAAAGTTGTAAACGATATTACTTTACTACATGTATTTTAAGCACCAGACAAATGTCACTTTGTTTAAATCATTAAGACTCCCGTCTGTTTTTTAAGGTGGAGCAGTGGGTGGGGCCTAATGGAGAGTGGAGCTCCAAAATCTCGCATTTGACATAATGAGGGAAACACAACTGGACCAATTATCATGTCAGACAATTAATCAGAATTATGTAATAATTAGAGGGAAGATAATGGAACATTTGAATACAAGTGGACTGCCACTGAAAAACAATGAGAGACTATGTGAGGAATTGGATTTTTTCGGTCATCACTACAAGAATGAATAAATTGATGTCCTGTCATAAATTCCGATCTTATTACAAGCGCTGCCAGGGGAGGCGTCCTGGGACTGTTAGACAGGATATTTATTTGGTCACTGCTTCAAAGCATACCATTGTTTTCTCCGAGTGATGAGTTGAACTAAAAAACAAATCACAATACACTTTTTATTACATTTTTCTTTTGCACTATAGGCAACATTTGTTTTCCAGAATTTTCAGGAACTTTTCCTTTTTGGTCCAGAACATGTACAGTGTATCCATTCTCTTGCAACTAAAGTTCGTTTCAAGGCGTCAATAGCGGTAATCTGACATGGTTGCTGTAAATAACAGTGAGTTGTGCGATCTACCGATCACTTCGCATACGATTTCGCCGAAATTATTGTAAACATTATTATAATTACTGAATGAAATTTTGAATATAATTAATAAAATATATTGCAAACATTAGTCCAGATAAACAATGAACAATATGTTTATAACCACATATTGTAATAATAGGATTAAATTGCGTACTTCAGTTCAGATTTGTTGACTGGTATTTCCGGGGTTACGTGATCGCGGTGATCAGCTGATAATGTTTTCTGATATGGGGGAAAACATCGTGTCATTGGAAAACTTGAGTTTATTGAAAATGTTAGTAAATTTTGGGAGCCATGCTTTACCACGCGCTATAACCAGTTATCGCTATATTGAAGGGCGCAATAGCGAGGGAACACTGTATATCAAAGTGGTCCCTAGATACACAATGTTCATGAAACTATCAACACACTAGACCATAAAGTGTACTACCTCCGGCATACTATCAGGGTATAGCTGTATTCATGCACTGGATATTTATATACACATGCACCATTAGGATGAAGGCGAATTATTTACCTCAGGACAGAGTTTTGGACTTAATTGATAAACATACCGGGTACTTCTCTGATTAAATGACAATTGGCCAAGAGTCCTCAGCTGTAATTCAATTATTTTTTAATCAACATCAGTTGTAAAAGTATACAAATTGCATGATGTTATCCAAAACTAATTCCCAATTTTTCAGCCCACATGCAAAAATAATAACAGCCATAACAGCCTCCTGGATGTACAGTTGTATAGGCCATTAAAGATATGGTTATTCTATTGCCTGTTTTATTCCCAGTGAAGTTATTCCACCTGTGCAACAGCTCATCTATATCTACATAACGAGCCTGTAATACAGGATTGACTACAGCATGCATAATGTCATACGAAGTAATAACGCCTCCTGCCGGCTCATGCCAAGTCCTGTTTGACATTGTGGGGGCACTTATTTACTGCTGATCACCACAGCAAGTACAAACCATGGAGCAGTCCGTTTACCATTATTTTTAGCCAACTTAAGATGGAAATTAGCTCGAGTAACACTGGCCACTCTGAAAACTGTGGCGTTATTAACCCCTCAAGTGTTAGCTGGCCTGTTAATTTGTTTTGTTTGTTTGTTTGCTGTTTAACGCTGCACTTACCATTATTCCAGCTATATGACGGCGGTCTGTAAATAATCGAGTATGTGCCAGAAAATCCAGTGGTTGATATCATGAGCATCAATCCACACAACTGCGATATGATGACATGCATCAACAAAGTCAGCGAGCCTGACCACCTGATCCCGTTAGTTGCCTCTTATGACGAGCAGCCACATTTTACGTCAATCATAGTTGCCTGTTATACCAAGCATGGGTTGCTGAAACCCATGGGACTATTCATTTGTGGTTTACCAATTAAACAAAAGTTTGGTCCATCCGATACTAAGAACCATGATATGATTATATTGGGTGGACAAGAAGAGATATCAAATTATACAAATATATATCAACACAAGCCTACAAAAGCTGAAAACTCTGAGTATGAGTCTATTAATCATCCGAATCCTTCTTCCAACTTTTTCAGCTTGTAGTGAAATCATTTGATTGTGGTGTCATGGTAACTGATGACATCACAATGGTCTGCAAAGCATAATGATGCTATTTCTTTTAGTGATATATCCTTGGAGAAGCCAATTTGGGATGAAAAATGTATTATCTGCAAAGTGTATCGTGACAGTCCTACTGGTGATCCGACACATTAACTCATAGTCACTTGACCGTACTGATGGTATAAAAAGAGAACAGCCATCAAGAGGTCTGAGCATGCATGGGAACATCGTCGGGGAACACTGCCTTTGCATGTGTTTGTGATAGGTGCCACCAGTGGACCAGGATATGCACACTTCCTGAACACCTGGTATCATCGCTATTTGATAGTGATTCATAAACACATGCTCATGATAGTCAGACCCTACACTGGACTCTGCTTTCAGATGAGATTCCTCAGGATTACGGGGGGTGGTCGGTAGCCTAGTGGCTAAAGCGTTCGCTCGTCACGCCGAAGACCCGGGTTCGATTCCCGACATGGGTACAATGTGTGAAGCACATTTCTGGTGTCCCCCGCCGTGATATTGCTGAAATATGGCTAAAAGCGGCATAAAACCATACTCACTCACTCACTGACTCATGATTATGGAAAGGGTTTGTCACTACTTCATATGTTGTTTTGTTCGCTCGTCACGCCGAAGACCCGGGTTCGATTCCCGACATGGGTACAATGTGTGAAGCACATTTTTGGTGTCCCCCGCCGTGATATTGCTGAAATATGGCTAAAAGTGGCGTAAAACCGTACTCACTCACTCACTCACTGACTCATGATTATGGAAAGCGTTTGTCACTACTTCATATGTTGTTTTGCATGTATTTTTCTACACATACCACAATGATTTTTGTCTGTGATGTGACATACCATATAATAACAGCTCTATTCTGTTCACTTGAATCATCACATACCTAAACATTACTCTGCCATTTTTCATTGTGTTCAATTCTTATCAAGGTACGTTTTCACATATTTGACATTTTTGCTTTGGGCATGCTTACATTGGCATGTTTGATGATGTCATTATCATTGTTGAGCTCCATGCAAATCTGACATATGAAGTATACACAAGTAAACACTATGACTAAGTCATAGTTAATTCAGCAAACATGAACATGCAAATTCCTTTGGATTAACATCCTATTAGGTAAAAAACAGACGTACTGCAGATTCCAAATGTTCTGCTGAAATAACCTAGATGATATTAACCCTTTATCAGCCAACATTTCTCCTTGCTGGTATTATTTTGTACAAATATTCAGGAGGTACATATTCAGATTTTGGGAGTTATTGGGTATTTGATGTTTGAAATTTCACTGGGGGCATGGGTGGCCCAGTCCTCTAAGGCGCCGCGATTCGCATTGCAGAGTTGATGCAGAGAAAATATCCTCTTAAACAACTTTTTTCCCATAGATACCAAATTATATACAATATATAATGGATGCGATATTTATACCAAATTCCACATTTTCAAAGTAGACACGATACTCAAGAAAGCACTCAAAAGTCATACAGTTTTTTGACCAATCAGATTGCAGTAATGTTTGTTTGTTGTCTAACTTTGCATTCAACAATATTCCAGCTATATAACGGTGGTCTGTTAATAATTGAGTCTGGACATGACAATCCAGTGACTGACATCATGAGTATCAATCCACACAATTAGGATATGATGACATGCATCAACCAAGTCAGCCAGCCTGACCCCCGAATCCAATCAGTCGCCTTTTACGACAAGCATGGTCGCCATTTACGGCAAGCATGGGTTGCTGAAGACATTCTACCCCGGATCTTCACAGATCCAGATTGTAGTAAAAAGTCCCTGTTGTTTTACATTTCTCTTCTGAACACCAATGTTATTGTTTATAAAGATGATATTCATTTTACTTGATCTAGGCATTGCTGCACCCTGGTTTATTTTTAAAAGGTTCAAAAACTTTACGAACATCAGCGCGAATCCCCAAGCACTCTAACGCTAATTACTCCTGTTTCAGAAACACAAAATCTGTCAAATGGAAAGTCAAATTTCCCTTGGCAATAAGTTTCTATTGACATTTTTTGACAGATGGAGTTAATATAATACCACAGACTGAAACAATAATCAATTAGTTTATTGGGATTATTTTTCTAACCCAACTGCTATGGGCATCAGGAAATGTGTAAACCGTCATGCACAGGAAGATCCGAAGGTTGTGTGTGGAGCACTGTTTTTGTGCTGTTGTTGTTGTTGTTGTTGTTTTGATTTTGTGGGGGGGGGGGGGGGGGGGGGGGGGATGGGGGGGGGGGGTCTCTGTGTGTGGTGTGTGTGTCTCTGTCTGTTTCTGTGTGTGTGTGTGTGTGTGTGTGTGTGTGTGTGTGTGTGTGTGTGTGTGTGTGTGTGTGTGTGTGTGTGTGTGTGTGTGTGTGTGTGTGTGTCTGTGTCTGTCTCTGTGTGCCTCTGTCTGTGCATGTCTGTGTATATATGTGTGTGTCTATGTGTGTCTGTGCATTTGTGTTTGTGCGTCTGTGTGTATTTGTGTGTGTGTCTGTCTCTGTGTTTGTGTGTTTGTGTGTCTGTGCCAATGTGTGCCTTTGTGTGTCTCTGTGTCTGTGTGTGGTATCTGTGAGCCTCTGTCAGTGCATGTCTGTGTGTCTGTCTGTGTGTGTGTTTGTGTGTCTGTCTCTGTGTGCCTCTGTCTGTCTGTCTGTGCATGTATGTATGTGTGTGTATGTGTGTGTCTGTGTCTGTCTCTGTCTCTGTGTGCCTCTGTCTGTCTGTGCATGTCTGTGTATATATGTGTGTGTCTATGTGAGTCCGTGCATTTGTGTTTGTGTGTCTGTGCGTGTATTTGTGTGTGTCTGTGTCTGTCTCTGTGTCTGTGTGTTTGTGTGTCTGTGCCAATGGGTGCCTTTGTGTGTCTCTGTCTCTGTGTGTGGTATCTGTGAGCCTCTGTCAGTTCATGTCTCTGTGTGTCTGTAAAGGACGTTCTCTTAGACTCTACATGTCATCCTTTCATATATTTTTGTTCAAGACTTGGGTAAAGTGTGCCCATTCCCCTTGTTCGGAATGGTATCTCAGCCAGACCTGCCTGCTTTGAGTGAGCACTGCATCCACCCAACCCCTTACTACTGTATCACACTCCTTTATCTCAAGTCACACCACGCTTATCTACATTCCACATACAACAGACACACAATCCATTTGCAAGGATTAGCACTGAACTTATGATCTTTGCTCAGCTAATTTTGTAGTGAGAATTTGTTGTAATGCTAGCATGATATTGATACAGCTAAGCGTAATTAACCTTTGAATATTTAATAGATCAGGCAATTCATTCACCGGCTGGAGACTTTGTTAGTGAACAGTATCCTGTATTGTTCTGCTTGAATTATTGATACAACAGTTGAGCTTTACCAATCATCTGATCTCCCATGGGCTGGGGAAAAGAACATTAATTATTCTAGTGTTAACAACATCAACAAATGTAACTGGCAGTGCCAATTGTTCACATGCCTAGTTACAGAGCAGCAACACTCAAATGGTATCTTTCCATACCAACAAGGGAATTAACGAAAACAGCCATTGTCACAGTTTCCAAACAATTAGTTGAATACGAGCAATATAGCATCTAAGGGGTTGTTATCCTTAATTCACTAGAGCATATACTGAACTGACATCAATTTGATAACATTCCAATCAGATCAATAAATCATCAATACAAGACAGTTTTCAGTTCAAAAACATTCGCTAATCATTTGAAAAATAACTGACATAAAATACATAAATAAAAAAATTAATTAATTAATAAAATGTATGCATAAAAGTGCTGAAAACATTTTAAATTTTACAACAAATTCTGGAAGTACCATAATGCAGAGGAAATCAATTACCTTCCATGCACATTAATATTAGTATTTTTATGTATTTCTTACATCTGGGTAAATTAATGCTTGTCTTTTATTGTTCTTCAATAGAAGCAGTCTTGCACAAGTAGTATGCAAGGAACCCAGCATGCATACCAGGGAATAATTACCTGTGCTTCCCGGTGGGAAGTGGCCATGTGTTACAATGTACACTTTGTTCAATAAGTGGTGGATATGAGGGTTTTTTGTGCTGTCACTATCAGCTGTCGTTGGCCCAGTGATTGAGTCACAAGCTGGGATGGCCTGCACACGGTTTGCGAATTTTTACATTCTCTGGCTAAATATAAACTAATAGTATCAGCAGCATACCTGGGATATTTTCATTTATATATCAAATGAATTTGGGTTTCCATATTTTTTCACAAAGGTAATTATTAAACAATATGAATATTGATTTATATGCTCACACGCATTTTCTTTTTTTCTTTATAGATATTATTTTAACAAAGATAATTATAAGACGAGAAATATTGTTATAGATTTTAAACTTTTTGTTCGATTGTTTGTTGTTCTTTGCCGTACTCAGCTATATTCAAGTTATGATAGCTGCTGTAAATTAAATAATTCAGTGAACAACGATCCAAGGCATCGAGACGAGATGACAACCAAGTCATCACATCAGACCATCCAATCCATTCAGTCGCCTTTCATGACCAGCATAGGTTGCTGGAGCAGACCTTTTATGAATCACAAAGTTAACACATAGGGGCTGACTGATGCTGAAAAAGTTATACCAAGTGTATGTGGAGACTGCTCCTGGAAATCATATTCTGTGTTTGAATCCCACCTCAGCCCAATAATGAATGTAGGTTCTTTAGCTCCAAACCCCTAGTCATGAAAGGGGTGGTTGGGAAGCGTAGTGGTTAAAGCGTTCGCTCGTCAGACCCGGGTTCGATGCCCCACATGGGTACGATGTGTGAAGCCCATTCCTTGTGTCCCCCGCCATGATATTGCTGGAATATTGCTAAAAGCAGCATAAAACCATACTCACTCACTCACCTGATCATGTTTGTTTTTGTTTGTTTGTAGTTTAACGCCGCAATATTCTCGCTATATGATGGAGGTCTGGAAATAATTGAGTCTGGACCAGACAATCCAGTGATTGACATCATGAGCATCGATCCACGCAATTAAGATGTGATGACATGCATCAACCAAGTCAGCGAGCCTGACCACCCGATCCAGTTAGTCACCTCTTACGACAAGCATAGTCACCTTTTACAGCAAGTATGGGTTCTTGAAGACCTATTCTACCCCCAGATCTTCACAAGTCTGAAGGCAGTAAACATTTACAATTCTGTCTTCTGAACATTCATTACTTCCCAGACCCTCTCCATAAAAATCAGAACACAAGTAGTTTTTTTTTCATTTACATGCAGTTAAATCAGGATAGGTATCATAAAACTTCAAGACACTGTAACAAATATCATATCAGAATCTGCTTTTCCCATGAACATTTTATTGCCTCTGTGTGGGGCTGGGTATTAGATTTGTAATAGCCAGGTTTGGCTACATGTCTATATATGTAACAGTCCTAACTACCCATATACACTAATATATTCTTCTTTGTAAGGACCTTCTTTTAGTTTCAGTCGCAAAAGTTAAACACTTAATAAAACTTTTTTTTTACAAAAATTATATTCAAGGAGCCTTAAATATTCCTTAGAACCAGGTTCAAGTTTATTATAGACTTGCTCATGGACTTGATTCATTTATTGTTACAACCAGTCAGAAGACGGACAAAAATGTCTTTTTGTCAAGTATGCTTATCTTATGACAGCCCATATGTTGAGAGCGAGACTGACTGACAATGACACCAAAGGCCACGTAGAGACTTGTACAAAAGGGTTTTCGAGAGACCAGGCCATTCGCCGAATATCCAGACATGTTGTTGCATGGAGAAGGTCCACGGTGATTGCATACGGATTATATGGCTGGAGAGGTTCGTCATCCAGATAATATATACCTTAAGACTTCCAATGGTACACACCTACTCAAGGACAAATTACAACAAATACAAATTCCCTTTCAATTATGCCTAATTCCCTCCATATCCTCTTTACCCTAAACCATCATCTCCCAATCCACGAACAAAAGCCATGGCAGTGCACAAGAATTTCCGATGTCCATGGTATTTGTAGGTAAGCTGGGCATTGCTACTTGTCTAATGAGGCAGTTCATTATCCCTGGATGTCAGAAGGCATATTTCACCTGTACACCACCTGTCAATTAACCTGTCATCATCGTATGGTATTAATCCCTGTATCTTTCCTCTCTCTCATGCACACCATCATAGACTGATAAACCCTGAATTAATGCCAGATTTTGCATCATCTTCTTCGATTTCACCTGTACAACACCTGTTGATTAACCTTGGTATCATTCAAAGTTTTAGATCTATACATATATAGTTTTATATACTCCACTGTATCAAACACATTCAAGAAAGAAATATACTCTTTGGAAAATTATCCACACAAAATGTCACACACAAAATGTCAATGTCCACAATAATGAAAACAAGTTATTTCACTACATCCTGTCAAATAATGAAGCCATCAATATCAATTGCATTTGTTTCCATGTCTATCATTTCAAACAATAAATACCCCTTGATCTTAATCAACCAATGACATTTTCTGCATAATATCATCAAATATATAACACTGATTGGTTTTTGTGTTTACAAGAGTGGATGTCTGTATATATGTATATATGAATCATAATGTTTTGCTACTTAATACCATAATGGAATGTTTCTGCCAAAAATATTATCTTATTATCTTATCACATCGTCCATGTAAACTAGCCTACAGAGACACCATGCATAAATGCCCAATTCATTTGAAATTCTGCTTGTAAATAAATAGATGGATAGCAGGTCCTGAATTGACCACCTACTAAAAATCATGAAAAAATGAATTTCTGCTCCAACTAAACGTGTAATAACTATAATCTGATACCACTATCTTGCAAATAAACACGGATGTACATTGTAAATAACTTTAGAATTTGTACCTTGTTGCAAATAATGATGTCAACACCATGAATAATATTTGTTATCATATTTACAATTTTGGACAATACCAAATTATATATCCAACAAATGTGTGTGTGTACTATATTGTGTCTGTTACGTAATGGCATTTTTGTAATGAAATATATCACATGTTATCTTTGTATGGAAAGTGTTTTGTCGCTTTGTTCATTTCCATCATGTTGTCATGCATCTATGATATGTATAACCACTTGAAATTTGACACTGTGACACACGTCCTATTTTTTCACCCTGTCCTGGGTGGGCGTGTACCATAGAATTCTTGATTTTTGACTAAATGGTTGTCCCGCCATGGACATATACCCAACAATGATATACAATGATGTCATCTGACAATAGTGTAAATAAAAGAACAAACGAGAGATTGACAATTGTGGAGTTCAGCAAAGGCATTCTGAAGAAAACCAATGCCAAGGTTGTAAAATCTACACAACAAATATAACACACTTTACATAACTCAACATAGTTGGGCTTACATAAATGCACACAGTACGTAATATTGGCTGTTATTGAATACTTTTCCCTGGCTTGTCAAACCCATGCGTATCCTGTCTCCGAAACAAAACTGTCAGGTATTTTATTAGTTGGCTCAGCGAGGTATGACGGCAAGTGGATGGATGACAGCCTCCATCAATAGCTCAATTCTTCAATTTCTTTATTTATATTACAACAATCACAATTCAATATACTGAGGCAAACTAACTTATTTTCCAATCCCACGTCTTCAATGGCATGGATAAATCACTGACACTATTCTCCTAAAACTATTAACAACAAGTCTGCTTGTACTATTTTCTTAAGGGCATGCTACACTGGAATCTAATTATTTGTGCCAAAATTATTTGAACAATACTAAGTCACTCACCCTGAAAATTCAATCTGTCAACATAACCCTTCAACCATTGGGTGGCATTTATGTTGGCATGCCAGGTCAAGGGTTAGGGTCATTGGGTCAGAGGTGAAAAGTCACATGCTAAGAGCAAGTGTTAATCTCAAGGTTTCATCTGCTGGCTTGGTCTATTCCAGCTCTACTTCCCATCTACCAAGTGCCATTTCCTCCACTCTGGACAAGGCACCCATTGTATAAGAGCATATAGCTTGCAGACTTTAATATTCGGTACAGTTTACAAGCATATATTTTTTCCTGAATTCTAGGATTACTCATCACCAGCAGCTTATGACAAGTGTTTTCATCCAATTTTATGATTCTGATTCATCTACTTTAATTTGATAGTTAATGATTAGCAAATATTTCTCTAACAGCCCAGTGATAAATCTGTCTTGCCAAATAATGTACGCATGCATTGACTCATCCAGTAACATCAGCGATTACAGTATTTCATACAGGCTTGACCAATTATGTCTGAAATTGTTTCTATTGCAGAGAATATAATTGCTATGGAGACAGATGCAACTCAAAAAATACAAATGAATCATTATGTAAACATTTTTTAAAATCTCCAAACCACTTCAAACACAATTTGTATATTTTATAGCTGGGACCTGTTTGAACAGAATCAATCAAAATTTATCCAGATAGTGCACAAATTTGACACTGATGTATGAAATGAATCATTTTGTAATAATATCATCTAATTATTGCTCTTTTATTGTCAACACAATTCTCTGATCCGAATATAGTTCCTAGTTAGGAGGTATGACACTGACACTGCCTCAGTGTAGTGGGACTCTTAGTGTGAGTTGTCATGGGTGGCGGGAGGGAGACTGGGTTCTGGGTTGGGGGTTCTGGGTTGGGGGTTCTGGGTTGGGGGTTCTGGGTTGGGGGTTCTGGGGGGAGGGTAGGAAGGACATAGGATATTAATATGGAAATGGTACTGTAGTGAGTGAGTATTGTTTTACGCCAATTTAAGCAATATTCAAGAACATCGCGGTGGAGGGCGCCAGAAATAGGCTTCACGCATTGTACCCATGCGGGGAATAGAACCTGGGACTTCAGCGTGACGAGCGAACACTTTAACCACTAGGCTACCCGACCGGCCCAGTACAGTAAAGTTACTGCCCATTGATTTCATGACAACCAAAATTACGTGTTGTTGTGAAACTGTGAAAAAAGGAGAGAAACACACACACACACACACACACACACACACACACACACACACACACACACACACACACACTGATCACAGAATACACACAACCTGTTAATTCAGACACAAGCTGCTGAAACACATTAAACATATCAAATAACACTAACATTACTGTCACCCCGTCCTGTTATTATTTTAACTGACCTAAAGGCCCAATACAAATTGGTCCCTCCCATTCTATTCAAGTGCCCCCCCTGCCATCCTCCCCCTGACCTGGTTCCATGCAGTCGTAGGAACTGAACATAATGGGACTCCCTAAATGCTGTTTGAGGGAGAAGTATCATGAAAACACTAAGGACGATCAATCCCCCAGTTGGGCTGGTCAAGTTGTTTCCACTGGTGATAAACCTACATGATCATCATTCACAGGCCTGTCCGAAATCCTTCACAAACAAGTCTGTCAATTATTTGAATAACTGATATTTCAGCTTGAACTGAAGACTTACCGGTTAGTACTTAAACAGTGAAGTGTATAGAGGTTTGATGAAAGGCCAAGCAATCTTGCCTCCGATGTCTTGACCAAGTTGGAGAAAGGGGAGAGTTTTATCAGGCTGAACAAACTGGGGAGAGTTTTCTTCAGGACAACTCGGACATGAGGCTCTACATGTGGGCGTTCTGACAGCACTGACTGAAATCTAGTTCTGATCAGTAGGAAAAAAGATTAATGGATGCAAGACGGAATTAGGTTCATCTCTCGAGTGTGAACCTGAATTAAAACTGCCTGCCCAACAAGATAGCGAATCACAATTATCATAATTTTACCTGAATTTGACAGTAATAAATTGAGAAAAAATTATGGTGATTTATTATGCAAAATCCCCTTGAAATACACCTCGAGATTTCCTAACACTCAAATGTAATGTTAAATGGGAATAAATTTCATTGTGATTAAAAATGTATTATTAAAAAGAAATGTGAGAAATGAAACATTCAGAAGGGTATTATCTGATATATTTCCTTGACAAAGTCCTCACAGATGCTATCAATGCAATTTGGCATGATGGTAGTCACTTTGTAAATTTGTGAATCACTGCTTGATGAGAAATCACTGGAATGTTATCTCAGGATGATGAATAGGATTATTATCAGTTTTCCTCAAACGTATCTGAATTCACAACATATCGTTTATCACTGCCATAAGCAAATAAGATAAAACCTCTTTCTCCATTGGTGGGGTTATCGCAGGAAAAAGATATATATTTTCAGATATCAAAAAAGCTTTCCACCTCAATAACTCTGTATGTTAATCATCTTGTTGCTAATGGCAAATATTGAAATATATATATCCTCAATGATAGGAGAGTACAACTATTTCACAGTTCAAAACATCGCTAATGAATTTATGACACATTACAATCAATTTCTTATCAACATTATCCAGCACCTTTTTGCTGAGGCGGTAAAATGTCACTCTGAGACTGGTACAGATGGTCATGAGAATTGGTGTGGAAACATTACAACTAGCAAATGGCTTAATTGGACACTGTAATCCTACCTTTCAGTCCTGGATTGTGGTTAGTATTCGTTCTGGCAATGGCCCCAAGCTGAAGGAGTTGTGAAGATTATTGAATAAGCTATCACGTCAAGCATGTGAAATACTTACACAATCCGCTCTGGTGTCATACGTAATGGTTCTGGGGGGACGGATGATGGCATGACCACTCAGAATGTCCATGTGATGCTGATCTACATCCTTCACCCATATATCACCCAGATACCCCGTACACGTTCACATGTAGCCTATTAGTATAGATGTAGTACAACCAATATACCCCGTACACATTCACATATAGCCTATTTATATAGATGTAGTACAACCAATATACCCCATACACGTTCACATGTAGCCTATTAGTATAGATGTAGTACAACCAATATACCCCATACACATTCACATATAGCCTATTTATATAGATGTAGTATGACCAATATACCCCATACACATTCACATATAGCCTATTTACATAGATGTAGTACAACCAATATACCCCATACACATTCACATATAGCCTATTTATATAGATGTAGTATGACCAATATACCCCGTACACATTCACATATAGCCTATTAGTATAGATGTAGTACAACCAATATACCCCATACACGTTCACATATAGCCTATTAGTATAGATGTAGTACAACCAATATACCCCATACACATTCACATATAGCCTATTAGTATAGATGTAGTATGACCAATATACCCCGTACACATTCACATATAGCCTATTAGTATAGATGTAGTATGACCAATATACCCCATACACATTCACATATAGCCTATTTATATAGATGTAGTACAACCAATATACCCCATACACATTCACATATAGCCTATTTATATAGATGTAGTATGACCAATATACCCCGTACACATTCACATATAGCCTATTAGTATAGATGTAGTACGACCAATATACCCCGTACACATTCACATATAGCCTATTAGTATAGATGTAGTACGACCAATATACCCCATACACATTCACATATAGCCTATTAGGATAGATGTAGTTCGACCAATATACCCCATACACATTCACATATAGCCTATTAGTATAGATGTAGTACGACCAATATACCCCATACACGTTCACATGTAGCCTATTCATATAGATATAGCACAGCCAATATACCTCATACACATTCACATCAGATAACCTATTCATATACATGTAGTATAACCAATATACCTCATACACATTCACATCCAGTCTGGTCAATATCTCATCTTGTAACGCAGTATGGAGATCTGGACAACATCTCATCTATATATACAGCAGCATCGGGATCTGGACAATATCTCATCTATATACAGCAGCATGGAGACCTGGAAATATCTCATCTATATACAGCATGGAGATCTGGACATTATCTCATCTATATACAGCATGGAGATCTGGATAATATCTCATCTATATACAGCATGGAGATGAGGACAATATCTCATCTATATACAGCACAGAGATAAGGACAATATCTCATCTATATACAGCATCGAGACCTGGACATTATCTCATCTAAATATAGCATGGAGATCTGGACAATATCTCATCTATATACAGCAAGGAGGTCTGGACAATATCTCATCTGTATACAGACAGCATAGAGATCTGGTCAATATCTCATCTATATACAGCAGCATGGAGATCTGGACAATATCTCATCTACATACAGCATGGAGATGAGGACAATATCTCATCTATATACAGCATGGAGACCTGGACATTATCTCATCTATATACAGCATGGAGACCTGGACATTATCTCATCTATATACAGCATGGAGATCTGGACAATATCTCATCTATATACAGCAAGGAGATGAGGACAATATCTCATCTGTAGTCATTAGTCATTAGTCCAGGGACCCGTTCCACAAAGCGATCTTAGCGCTACGACTGTCGTATGTCAGTGTTAAAGAATGGGAGTTATGACCGACTTAGCGCTAAGATAGCTTTGTGGAAAGGGGCCCAGGAGATCAGGTAAGCATCTCATACGTATATCTGGCATAGCGGTAGTAACACCCATTGCACTTACTCGCTCAGTGCCCCAAGTTTCATTTTGATTTTTTTACTTCCCAACCAATGTTTTGTATATTCTCAATCTACCATCACAATGTATCATAACATAGCAGCTTTTCAGGTTATTCAATGAGCAATATCGCCACAATTGTATATCATTTTTATATCATATCTGACTCCGAACACAACATTGTCCTTGCAACTGAATGATATGTTAACAAATATGTTTCTGATTGTTGCAAATAACCATTTAAGTTTATCGAGAATCTTATCAACCACAATCAACATTTGAATAAGAATTCAAATTCTACTTATATGAATTAGAGCAGTCATGCAAACTCTAATCCGTAAATCCCCATTACCAATGGGACCACCCCATCGCAAGCCTCTATCTACAAATGTAAACAAGTGGCGACTGGCTGTGGTAGAGAGCCCCACTGAGGAATGCGTGTCCACTCAGGGCTGTGAAAACCACCACTATCCCCTGGTGACATGTGGCTTCAAGTGACCACGACCACCCATAGAGGGCCCCATGGGGGAGATCAAACCACCACCCGAGGAGGGCCCCATTA
Organism: Haliotis cracherodii; assembly: GCF_022045235.1. Lineage (NCBI taxonomy): Eukaryota > Metazoa > Mollusca > Gastropoda > Lepetellida > Haliotidae > Haliotis > Haliotis cracherodii. The sequence goes on from NW_027266272.1 coordinate 18,750,115, forward strand.
TACAGAAAACTGTAGGCCTGTGGGTCAGGTCTTGTCTTGTTGGGGGAATCATTGTTCACACCTTTGCACCGGGCGTATATAGCTTATATTGTACACACACTGTATTGAATATAGATTAGCATATTCCCCTGAAACCTTATATCCCATAGTCAGCACTGGGACACACAGCCTTCTTGTTTAGCATGCCTGTGTATCCAACAGCCAACGAAATGTTTAAATTGAGTGAGTGAGTGAGTTAAAATTTAAAGTCGTATCAGCATTATTTCAGCCATATTGCAACAATTGTTTAAACAGTCTTAAAGTCACCACATACATATGCTGGCCATCAATAGCATAGATCTGAATACCTGCAATCAAACACAAGCATTCATATGCACAATTTTCATGGAAAGTCCTACATATGCATCTGCAGGCTTCATGATGCCTCCCTCATGCATATACGATTGCAGTTTTGTAGCATTGATCTACATATCCATATGCAGTCTTGTAGCATTGATCTACACATCCATAGGAAGTCTTTTAGCATTGATCTACATATCCATAGGAAGTCTTGTAGCATGGACATTTACATTGATCGATGCTCATGATATCAATCACTGGATTGTCTGATCCAGACTAAATTATTTACAGACCATCGTCATCTAGCCGAGTGTGGTGTCAAACAACAAAACAGCACTACATATACATGTATCACTATTCCTGCTATTATCAGCCAAGCAGGCAGACACTATCACCAGAAGAGTGAGTGAGTGAGTATGGTTTTACGCCGCTTTTAGCAATATTCCAGCAATATCACGGCGGGGGACACCAGAAATGGGCTTCACACAGTGTACCCATGTCGGGAATCGAACCCGGGTCTTTGGCGTGACGAGCGAACGCTTTAACCACTTGGCTACCCGACCGCCCCATCACCAGAAGAGACAGGAATGATTTTATTGTGCATATGTACCTGATATGACAACACAAAATATTTTTTGCTCCTATGAAAAGAATAACAAACAAGTCCCTGCTATGATATTGGTGGAGTATTGCTTAATGCAGTTCACTCACCAACTCACCCGCTCGCACACCGACCCACCCACTCACCCACTCACTCACTCACTCATCCCCTCACTCACTCACTCACTCACTCACTCACTCACTCACCCCCTCACTCACTCACTCACTCACTCACCCACCCACCCACTCACTCACTCACTCACTCACACACTGACCCACTCACTCACTCACTCACTCACCCCCTCACTCACTCACTCACTCACTCCCTCACTCACTCACTCACCCACCCACCCACCCACCCACCCATCCACTCACTCACTCACTCACTCACTCACTCACACACTGACCCACTCACTCACTCACTCACTCATCCACCCACTCTTGTTTCTGTTCTTGTGACATATGAATATAAATTCCCCAAAGGTTCTGGCATTTTTAATTATCTGAAAATCTAATATGACAATAATCACATTCTAAGGAATTGCAACGATCAAATCAATACCTCATGCATTAATAAAAATCTCATTTCCATATCAGATACCTGATATATTTCACTATCCTAAATTATTCTTCCCAGATCAAGACCAGAAACTAGTTATTTATCTCTAATCTGCATCTAGTATTTATTACATGAAAGTATGAAACCTCAATTAGTTGTACATACAATTAATTGTGACAGTGGAAGATACCTATATATACACATAGAATACACCAATGAAAAGTATGATATTTAATAATTGGAAAACTATAGAACTTGTCATGACAAGAGGTATTGCTATGGATAACAACGTCTTTATTATACATACACAACATTTCAGAGCTACCTCTTGACCCTTGATCAGGTGAATTGTCTTATTTTCTTTCAATACATTTAAATGATATAAGCGGTGGAAAAAAATATATATATATTACTGTTTAAAATAGTTTCTAACATACTCCTGAGTAATATACACCAGGTAGTTTGTTTGTTTCTTTCTTACTTTGTTGTTTAATGCCACGGTCAGCAATATTCCAGCTATATGATGGCGGTCCGTAAATAATCGAGTCTGGACCAGACAATCCAGTGATTGACATAATGCGCATCGATCCACGCAACTGGGATACGATGACATGCATCAACCAAGTCAGCAAGCCTGACCACCTGATCCCGTTAGTTGCTTCTTGGAGGCAAGCACAGTCGCCTTTTACTTCAAGTGTGGGTTGCTGAAAACCTATTCTACCCCGGATCTTCACGGGTCTAGCAGGTAGTCATTTCTGGACAACTTTTGATGTCATTAATCAAAACTGGCTTCTAGAGCTCACTCAAGCTATCCCCCCTCCTCAAATATACTCATCACATCACACCACTGTTTACATGGGAATATGTTGGTCCCAATCATAAACCCCAGCATGACAATGCTTTATGAAAACACTGAAGCTGTTGTTGTAAAAAACTGACAGTCATTGTACAGGCCATGGATGTGACAGGCCCGTCCCATTTCACAGAGTCACCACTGAGCGTCCACACCACCTAAACATGTATATGTGTTCATACCGGTAGGTAAATCAGTGGAGATAACACAAATATCTACCTGAGAGTGACACTACAGTCCCGCTCACTGTGCGAACTGCCAGGTCAACCTGAACATAATATCAACTTGCCTTAGCACGTACATAATCTATTACTCAGGTTCACTTTGAATGGGGTTGAAATTCATTTCTACACTCACCTTGACAGACGCAAAATGACCAGCCATACCTGCGAGTCGAATGAAGACATTCAGATGTCAAGGTCAGAGGTAAAAGGTCATACAAAACGTCCAACACTAGGTCTGGTGGGATATAGTGGGAATATAGATAGGGTGTATCATCTTTTATTGGCAAGGTGGTTTGGGAGGGTTTGGGACAAATTTTACCTAGCACACCTGTCCTTTTACACACATTGATTGGAAATTGTCTGTCATGGTTTCAACAGGTGTGACATACGTACATCTGCTTCTTTTATTCACATATACATTTCGCGGTGCATCAGAAATATTTACGCATGACAAAGGAGCTATATTAAATATCACTACATCAGCATCGATCGCCATGTAGTTTGTAGGACAGAATAGCATGTCACAGAATTACAATAGTTGTGTTGCCGAGTTGGACCCTACCTTATGTTGTCCCAGTTGACCTGCCATAGCATTTGGGATGATATCGGGGAAAACTTCGGGACTGCCCTGAGCCACACCCAACATGGCCATTCTCAAATTGTTACTGGTCAGGGAAGCAGCAGCAACAGCAGCATAATGCTGGGACAGATTCATTGCAGTTGTTTTGCTCAGGAAATATCACACCACTCAATTTTATCCCCGAACTGTCAAACTTGCTTCTATTATTAGCCAGACCAGCAACAGTGTTGACACAGAGACTCCCAGCAGTGGATGGTGTGGGCTTGTGTCCTGTTCCTCGCATGCAGCTCCGTACTACACTACAAGTCCACACTGTTCACTATGGGCTATCTAACACCTATAGTCTCTAAGCCTTTGATCCCACCATAGGTAATCTGTATGAATGAGCTAAGCAGGTGTATCATACAGTAGTCTGCTTTGGGTAGTCCAGCCTGGCTGTGTGCTGTTCCAAGAACCGTTAACAACAGCCAGATAGCGGAATAACAACGGAGATCGTTTTTACTGATACCTGATTAGCTGTATTGGACCACATATGTAACAAATATCATTATCACCACCAATCTTAAATTGGTCATATGGCGCAGGTATAGGCTCTCTTACAAAGCAGTATACAGATATATTACTTGAGTACTGAGCAAAGTTCTACATGTATATACAGAAAATAATTGTGTTTAAACTGATCTCGAAGATAACACTAGTTCTTATGAACCTGGAATGAATATGATGCATGCTGACAGATTTGTGTAAATTAAGAATTTTGTCTGAAGTGTTCAAGTGATATTAAGGGATATTATGATTATTACAAGGCTTTGATACTGTACAAATTCATTTTTTCTCCATTAACATGTGTCTGGATGAATTCTTGCTAAGGAGCTCTTGTAAAACTTCAAAGAATGAATTGATTATTTTTAATGAATAAAGGCAGCGTAATTCGAAAGGCAAGGATGGACCTCTTAAAGATGAGGCACCGAGCCAGTAACACACTCTCTTGATTAATGAATACAAAATCCATCGTTACAATTCAACAACTTGAGAGAGAATAATTAACAGATATTAATCGATGCAAGCACATTTCTTTTACAAGAAGTGGAATATTATGGCAACACCACAAGAATTCATCTCAATACGACAGTCACGCTTTGCTGAAAATAAAACTGTTTTACTTCGGGTAGTCCTGTGCCATGACTGTGGAATTTATATATATATAGTGAGAGATCTTTTTTACTAAAAGCCTTGGCAAGTCTAGTCAAACATAACCAAGTCTAGTTTACTAAAAACAGCAGAAGGGGAAAAGTTCTTTTGAAGAAGAAAAAATACAATTATTTTAAAGAAATGTTTTCATAGACTAAGTGTTAGTCTATAATTCTGGATGACTAGTGACAGATACATATTTATGTTTTTAAATAGACTAACATCTAGTCTCTGAAATGAACATATCGTAGAGAAAAAAAACAGCTGTTAAATTATTTATAAAAAGGAGCCTAGAGACTCTCTTTATTTCCTGATACTGCAGTAATCTAGACTTGCCAAACATTATAGACTTACATGGGCTGTATTTGATATATTTGTATCAGGGTTAGTCCTGCACCATGACCGTGGAATATATTTATTTTATGAAAAAATAATAATCTAGAAATGCATACAAAAGCAAGTCTAGCCAGCTCAAGCTAGCTCTATTCCGGCATAGGGAATTTTTTTATATTTTTAGAGTCAAGAAGGATATTGTGTAATATAAGATTTCAGAGACTAAATGTTAGTCTATATCAGGGTCTGTAATACAGACTAGTTTGGGAACAAACTGTAACCTGAGGTTCACCCTCCTACCTCGGCCACAAAGTCTCACCACTCCTTGGTTCCGGGGATAATGTAGCTTGTTCAAATCAAAAGTCAGATTTGCTGCTCAAGTCCATTTGAAGAATGACAATGTTCCGTGTTACAATGTCAGATGTGCTTGTGTAGCCTGAATATTCTGTACACCAAACACAACTAGATGATGTATTGACGAGTCTGGAAGCACTTCTTGATTACTCATGACAATGTAATCTCACTGATTCCAACTTTTAAAATGTGGAGAGAACCTTCTGATGAGAAGTGGGAATCAGAATCTGTGCACCACTCTCGGACAACAAACAAAATACATTTGTTTATAGTTTTAGCTGTCATGCGGAAATTAGTTCGGAGTTCCAAAGCCTTACAGCAAAGCTAACTAATTTTTCATTCTCTTAATTACTTAAAATAAACTGGTCCAACAATTTCATTCATTTGATGCAACTTATCCAGTTGAACAGGTTTCTAGTCAAACACACCATGGGAAAGCAGGGATCTGAGAATACATACCAAACTAGGATAACTTTGGATAATGAATTAGAGGATATGAGGAATAATGGATTATGAGAGAATAAAATTAATGTAGACCAAGATATAGTGAGAAGTGGTTAGCTCATTTTGGCAACTTTCAGGAAAAAGATTAAAACATTCACTAATATTTGAGACATTCTAGAAGGATAGATGATTTTAGAAAATGATTTAGAACAATTTTTTATAATAAGGTCAATCGATAAAAAGCACTTTGGCCAATCCAGGAGAAACATACAGGATAATTCAGAAGGATTTGGGAAAATTCAGTAAAAGGATTTTTAGAACAATTCGAAAAGGATTTGGAATAATTCAGTAAAAGGATTTTTAGAACAATTTGAAAAGGATTTGGAATAATTCAGAAGGATTCAAGACAATAAGGAAAAGGATCTGAGACAAATACAGAAGGATAATTTATTTTGATTAAAACTTGATAAAACAAATTTTACAAAAGCACAAGAAATTTAGTTTTGTTATAGGTAAGAATGTATCATGGTATGTTATGCTTGGCTTGAGTCCTGTGTCTGTATGACTTGAAACATTCGGAAGTGGCCTATGCCCTAACCCAATACCTGAGTGGAGATCAGGTGTCCATCCCATAATGCCTCACATGTGAGGGCATGTAGATACAACTTGAAATTGAACCTGGGAAAACCTAGCATACCGTATTCGACGTAATAAGCACCCCGCTCTAATAAGCGCCCACGGCGACATTTGCTAAGATATTGGCTAGTGAACAATCCCAATTAGCACCCCTTTCGATTGATCAATGTACACAAGACTTATTTAGTTGCGTATAATATGCACTGGTGTGTTATATGCACCCTTAATTATGGGCATTTAATTCTGGAAAAGTACATAAACATTTCAGGCTGTCAGCATAAACCACGAAATTTATCATTTATCGTTTTTTTCACCAAAATAATATACTAATAAGAGCCCCCTATTTCTAATTTTGAGAGCGCTTTGGGCGCTTATTACGTCGAATACGGTAAATCCCAGGACCTCACCATAAACAAGCACATTATCTGTTTATTTCAATCACTCAAGCCTGTCAATAAGAACACATGCATAAAAATAGGGAGAAATTCATACATACTGGCACACTCATATGCAGTTGTTCTCATTGATCCATTATAAATATTTTTTTCATAATCTTGTAAATATCATATGTTTATACATACCAAACTACAACAGGGATTATTTTGAAAATATACATAAATGCTATGAAAACATATAAGATATATGTTTATAAATATCACATTCTTCTTCCAGTCAATGAAAAGGCTTGAGGTGTATATCTCCCGGAACGTATCTGCTATTCAATAGTAGATAAATAGTGGTATACCACAGTGGGTTGTACATAGACAGTATATCAGTCTATCAATGTCGACATATTTACCCAAGATTAGATAACAGAATAAGGAAGGGATGTAGTGAGTGCACAGCTGATAATGTACAGATATAATTGCACAAGCCTTCCATTGATAGAGAGAGCACACCGGTCTGTGGGAGGACCAATACAAGGTCAGGGCAAACTGACCACTCACAAACAACTGATATGAAAAAAAGGATATTGATCATCACAGAATCCATCTACATGAGGGGCTATGATCCATAGTACTGCTTACTGTTTGCAGGGGTAGATGTTGTACTTTGTGTTTGTGTAAGTCGGGACTGCCTGCGGGTTCAAGTGGTAGAGCATCCGCCCAGGAAGTGTAAGGTCCAGGGTTTGATCCTTGGCCGCGTCATACCAAAAGACGTTAACAGATGGTACTTGTTGTTACCCTGTCTGGCGCACGACATTAAGGGGGGCAAGGGGGGCCTAGCTGTCCCTTGGGCACACCAGAAACAAATGATTGTGGGTTAGAATCCTGGTGAGCCCAATTATGTTTCTAGGTTTGTCAGCACCATACCCGTGCTCGTGGGTTTCACCGAAGTGGTAAACTTCTGACACCTGCATCAGTTCGGGCTTTCCTCCCACAATAAGCTGACACCCAATATAACTGGAATATTGTAAAAGCGGCCTTAAACCCAACTCACTCACACTCACTCACTCACTCTACATTAAGGAGCTTAAACAAGGCTCGGAGTCAGTATACCGTGTCTGAGTGGGGTATTCATGTTAAACTGCAGCATGGTATCTCAGTGGGCTAGCATGATAAATCGGTATCAGTCCAGATTAGTTTGAAGAGCCACACACACGTGCTTGCACGTCGCTATATAAGTGCAATAATCTTGGACACAACGTTAAACCCCTTTCCTCAACTCACCTGTGTAAGTAGGAGGAGGATGGCTAGCCATAATTCATGTATAATGAAACCTTGTAAGTCCGGATGCCTGTATTCCAGATGCCCCACAACCCAGAACATTACTGTTTTAAATATACACTACTGAACAGTAGTAACACACTTGATTCTTTGTCAAAGCATTGTTACAACCCTTTATGTAAAAATTACTCTTAATGTAATTTTTTTACTTTAAGGGTTACATGTCCACTCTTTATGTAAAATGTTCTTATAAATGAAGTTTGATTGGATATATCGTTACTTTTTATCTATTTATACATTTGGCTTTCCTCCCACATTAAGCTGACACGCTGTGATATAACTGGAATAATGCAGCGTTAAACCCAACTCACTCATATTCCAACAACCTCTCAATAATGACCACCTGGTAGTTATTTACAGTTTTGGTATTAAGATAGTAATGAAAATGAAGTTATATTGTAGAGTATGGTAATATACACCGTTGTACGACAGTAAGTTTGAAAGAAATTGGTAAAAAGAATCATGAGTCATAACTCCTTAAATAAAACCTGCATATAGCAACCAGGTGATTGTTGTAGAGAGGGATTCTAAAACTGATTGGTCATTTGCACATCTAGACAAAGTAACGATCACTTAAACCTGCAAAGTTCATGACCATCTAATAAGTATTATTTCATGGTGATAACCCTTAATGTAAAAATAAGTGTAACTTCAACCCTAAATGTAATTTTTTTTACAAAAGAGTAATTTTACATGTAGACTTGTAACAAAGGTTAACCCGCAATCCTTAATGTAAAAAGTTCTTACATCAAGAGTAATATTTACATTAAAGGTTGTAACAAGGGTACATTAACCCGCAACCCTTTAAGTAAAATCTTTTATATGAAGAGTATGTTAAAATACATATATATATATATATATATATCAGTTATGGCCTGATGAGACTCTTACGTGGTACAAGTTGAAAGCGCTAGCCAATTAAAACTGTGTTCAATCTTACTCCACTTATTTAATTATTACTATGTATATATTTTCTTTTTTGCTAGCAGATAAAGTTGTGTTGATTTAAGTCTACTTGTCATCATTCTCAATGTCATCATCAACATCACTTCCATTGTGACCTGTGAAGATTCCGCGTCAGAATAGGTCTTCAGCAACCCATGCTTGCCCTTAAAGGCAACTATGCATGTCATAAGAGGCGACTAACGGGATCGGGTGGTCAGGCTTGTTGACTTAGTTGAGGCATGTCATCAATCCCTAATGCATGGATCAATGCTCATGTTCTCAATCATTGGGTTGTCTGGTCCAGACTTGATTATTTACAGACCGCTGTCATATGGCTGGAATATTGCTGCGTGCAGCGTTAAACAACAAACAAACAAAACTTCCATTGAATCAAGTGAATCATGCCCTTCCTATCCTAACCTTCTGTTAGCTCTGCCATATTGCTTAAAACCAAACTACCCTCACGACAATATCAGGCCCCCACCCCAAGAACACCAGACCCTCTCTCCAAAAGACTCCTCAAAGTGTCACTGAACCCACCCTTCCAACCAAACTCAGATAACACAATTTCAGGTCACCAAGTGCAATGGCCTAGAAGCAATTGAACTCTATATTCCAAATACCATTCATATGTACCAACCAACTGAAGAGGGGGCCTGTGAAGCCGATAAGCCTGTACTCCCTGATATGATATAACAGAACCACTTGATGTAAGAACACAGGTAAATACCATATCACAACTAAACACACTTTAACAGCTTATGCATATGCTGACAGTGATTAGTCCTCCTTGAAGGTACAATCAAATCAGAAACACATCCCGTATTCAACGTAATAAGCGCCCGGGTCGCTCTCAAAATTAGAAATAGGGGCTCTTATTAGAATATAATTTTGGTGAGATAATAAGCGCCCGGATCGCTCTCAAAATTAGAAATAGGGGTTCTTATTAGAACATAATTTTGGTGAGATAATATGCGCCCAGGGCGCTCTCCAAATTAGAAATAGGGGGCTCTTATTAGAATATAATTTTGATGAGATAAAAACAGAGTTGAAGGATTGTTAATTTTGTGGTTTATGCTGACAGCCTGAAATGATATAAAAGAAGATTCGGTGCTTATTATACACGATAGATATATTTGAGAATTTAATTACCCATAATTAAGGGTGCATATATCACACAAGTGCGTATTATACACAAATAAATAAGTCTTGTGTACATTGATCAATCGGAAGGGTGCTATTTGAGATTGTTCACTGGCCAATATATCAGCAAATATCATCGTGGGCACTTATTAGAACGAGGCGCATATTACGTCAAATACGGTATCTCCAGTAAGTCGTGGCCAAGAGAGGTTCCTTGTTATTTGCACCTGTACAAACAGAATATGGCTCTCTCTCTCCACAATACCTGGTAAATCTATTGAGACAATAGCCTTGCTGACACACAAACATACACCTCATGCCTTGTACATACACTGGGAAAGATCTATGTATGCTTTTAGTATACCATGAACTAAGAAATACACTCAAGCCTCATGACTGGAAGCCAGCCCTTAAATTATCATTGATAGGTAAAAGTGTGTGTGTGTGAGTTTGGTTTAACGCCGCTTTTAACATTATTCAAGTTATATCACGGCATGTCAGCTTAATGTGGGAGGAAAGCCCGAAGTCATGCAGGTCTCAGACGTTTACCACTTCGGTGAAACCAATGAGCACGGGTATGGTGCTGACAAACCTAGAAACATAATTGGGCCGAACCGGGATTCGAACCCACAATCATAGGTTTCTGGCGTGCCCAAGGGACACAACTCTGCATAGCAAATCGTGGGGCCTTAGACAACTGGGCCACCTGTGCCCCCTGATAGGTAAAAGAATGGAAATAGCAGTAAGGGCAAACGTTGGTGTTAATTATCTAGCTGGCTTCCTTTGCCCTTATAGCAATTCCATTCTTTTACCTCACAGTTCTAATTGTCCATTGTCCATTGTCCATTGCCCATTACCTATCAATGATAATTTATGGGCCGGGTTAATAATTCCAGTTGTCCATAACCATCAGCACTAATTACTGTAAAGTGTTGGCTTCCATTGTCTTTTGCTAATCATCCATCAGCGGCAATTATCTGTTGGCCTCTCTTGTTAGTTTCCACCCCTTGTTAATGTATGCTTTCTGCCTTCAAGCATTCATTCACCTGATGAAGGAGTAAGCATATACTCCGAAGTGTTGTGTTCCTCATAATAAAGAAGTTGACATCCATAAATTCTCTTCCTTATGTGTATCACTTCTAAATGCCTTTCAAAGATCCATTTTGACTTTTACGCCCATAGTATCTGTTTCAGCAGAAAGTCACGACTCATTATTTATCCTCTGGCATTGACGTTTTATATTTACAACTATCTTAACAAAACAGAAATCTACTTCTCAGTGTTTGTTTGTTTTTTGTTTAACGCCACACTCAGAAATATTCCAGCTATATGACCGCAGTTTGTAAATAATCGAGTCTGGACCAGACAATCCAGTGATCACACTCCTCTATAAGGGAGGAATGCCAACATTACAAAGAAAGTCAGATTAACAAATTATGGTTACAGTGTTGTTTCCCTTTGATTTTTGTTTGTTTGTTGTTAAAAGCCGGACTCAGCAATATTCCAGCTATATGACGGTGGTCTGTAAATAATCAAGTCTGGACCAGACAATCAGGTGACTGACATCATAAGCATCGATACACGCAATTGGGATTTGCTCCAGTTATGTTTCTAGGTTTGTCAGCACCATACCTGTGCTCGTGGGTTTCACAAAAGTGGTAAAACGTCTAAGATCTACATCACTTCGGTCTTTCCCCCACATTAAGCTGACACGCCGTGATATAACTGGAATACTGTTAAAAGTGGCGTTAACCCAACTCACTCATTTTATGTAGAACAGAATAAGTTCTATTAATTCATCATCAGATATTTAAAGATGATATCTTAAAGACACTTTCTGATTACAGCATTTCAACAAAGTTTTTCAATACACCACCAATTTGACTGAGATATGTTTGTAGCTATGGCATAACACATCAGCTGAAACAACTTAATTTCACCCACTGGATCTTTTATCAATAAAATGCTCGTTTATGAGCATTTACAAATGTTTCTTAATTCTTTTCTATACCCTTTGACATTTACAAGATCCATCAACATCTTGCTATTATCAATTTAAGTGCCACCTTAATCCTTTAGCTAATACATTGCCATCTTATCTTGTCCAGTGGAGCCAAATCTTTTCACCAGGGACTTAAGCATGTAAGATGTAGGTGCCAATAAGATACATTGAACTGTAATTAATCTCTTTGTACTTGTACCAAACAGTGGGAAGGTACAGATAAGACACAAAGAATGTGTAAGGTGTCATTTTCCAGATCAGCAAATTCGTAGAAATGACAAATACTTCAGAAATTTTACATGACATCAAACATCATGTTAAGACACATACCGTATTCGACGTAATAGACGCCCCTCTCTAATAAGCGCCCACGGCGATATTTGCTAATATATTGGCTAGTGAATAATCCCAATTAGCACCCCTTCCGATTGATCAATGTACACAAGACCTATTTATTCGCGTATAATACACACATGTGTGTTATATGCACCCTCAAATATGGGCAATTAAATTCTGGAAAAATATATCTGTCGTATATAAACATTTCAGGTTGTCAGCATAAACCACGAAATTTAGTTTTAACTCTGTTTTTTTCACCAAAATAATATTCTAATAAGATCCTCCTATTTCTAATTTTGAGAGCGCCCTTGGCGCTTATTACGTCAAATATGGTAACTGGATGAGGGTTTTGTCAAACTGCATATCAGTCATGCATATGTGCACAAGTATGCACAAGCAAATAAACTGGTGACAGAATTATCTACGAATCACATGATTGTATAAACATGCATATCAAGATAAGCAAGCACTTAGAAATTTACAAAAATGTTCTTTTACAGCTTGAAATACTCACATGATTTATTTACCAGAAAAATATATAAACTGAATAATGTTTTCTTGAACCTCTTTGATATATCATCAATATGTGTACTTATCTATCCAAACACATGGCATTTGCTCTATGCACTACAAAAAAGGTTCTTTTGCGTTTAAGATGATTCTAATATTGTGATACGTATCGTATCATATTGTACTGTGATACGTATTGTAAGGTCTCCCCCTATATTGTGATATATACCATATTGACCCCTTGTATTGTGATACATACCATATTGTCCACATGTATTATGATACATAACATATTGACCCCTTGTACTGTGATATATAACATATTGACCACTTGTATTGTGATATATACCATATTGACCCCATGTACTGTGATATATAGCATATTGTCCCCTTGTATTGTGATACATAACATATAGACCCTTCGTATTGTGATATGTAACATATTGTCCACATGTTTTGTGATATGTACCATACTGACCCCATGTACTGTGATATATAGCATATTGTCCCCTTGTTTTGTGATATATAACATATCGACCCTTTGTATTGTGATACATAACATATTGTCCCCTTGTATTATGATATATAACATATTGTCCCCTTGTATTGTGATACATAACATATTGTTCCCTTGTATTGTGATATGTAACATGTTGTCCACATGTTTTGTGATATGTACCATACTGACCCCTTGTATTGTGCTATGTAACATATTGTCCCCTTGTATTGTGCTATGTAACATATTGTCCCCTTGTATTGTGATATGTAACATATTGACCCCTTGTACTGTGATATATAACATATTGTCCCCTTGTATTGTGATATAAAACATATTGTCCACATGTATTGTGATATGTAACATATTGTCCCCTTTGATTGTGATACATACCATATTGACCCCTTGTATTGTGATACATACCATATTGACCCCTTGTATTGTGATATATACCATATTGACCCCTTGTATTGTGATACGCAACATGTTGTCCCCTTATATTGTGATATATACCATATTGACCCTTGTACTGTGATATATAACATATTGTCCCCTTGTATTGTGATATATAACATTTTGAACCCTTATATTGTGATACATAACATATTGACCCCTTGTATTGTGATACATACCATATTGACCCCTTGTATTGTGATACATACCATATTGACCCCTTGTATTGTGATATATACCATATTGACCCCTTGTATTGTGATACGCAACATGTTGTCCCCTTATATTGTGATATATACCATATTGACCCTTGTACTGTGATATATAACATATTGTCCACTTGTATTGTGATATATAACATTTTGAACCCTTATATTGTGATACATAACATATTGACCCCTTGTATTGTGATATATAACATATTGACCCCTTGTACTGTGATATAACATATGGTCCCCTTGTACTGTGATATATAACATATTGACCCCTTGAATTGTGATACATAACATATTGACCCCTTGTACTGTGATATAATAACATATTGTTCCCTTGTACAGTGATATATAACATATTGACCCCTTGTCTTGTGATACATAACATATTGACCCCTAGTACTGTGATATAATAACATATTGTTCCCTTGTACTGTGATATATAACATATTGACCCCTTGAATTGTGATACATAACATATTGACCCCTAGTACTGTGATATAATAACATATTGTTCCCTTGTACTGTGATATATAACATCTTGACCCCTTGTACTGTGATATAACATATGGTCCCCTTGTACTGTGATATATAACATATTGACCCCTTGAATTGTGATACATAACATATTGACCCCTTGTACTGTGATATAATAACATATTGTTCCCTTGTACTGTGATATATAACATATTGACCCCTAGTACTGTGATATAATAACATATTGTTCCCTTGTACTGTGATATATAACATATTGACCCCTTGTACTGTGATATAACATATGGTCCCCTTGTACTGTGATATATAACATATTGACCCCTTGAATTGTGATACATAACATATTGACCCCTTGTACTGTGATATAATAACATATTGTTCCCTTGTACTGTGATATATAACATATTGACCCCTTGTCTTGTGATACATAACATATTGACCCCTAGTACTGTGATATAATAACATATTGTTCCCTTGTACTGTGATATATAACATATTGACCCCTTGTACTGTGATATATAACATATTGACCCCTTGTATTGTTATACACATTGTACCGTCACACCAATATTCCATCCACAACATACAACAAACATACACCAAAAATCACAGCATGTCTCATCTATGAAATTATTTCTTACATCAAATACACACAAATACAGCTTCCACCGTGAACATTCTTCCACATCCTGGCACATGTACTCATCAGGGACACTCCTTCACAAACAAACCCAGGAGAAATAATTCTTATTTGTTGTTGTCATATTTTGCTATGCGACATGTGGTTCCAACAGTACACTATATAAATGCAAAATGCATCATGGAAATAAAACCTTATTGATTTTCGCATAATAGATGTGGAGTCAGAACCCCATCTGAACCTACCATCTGTTGCGGAGCTGAAATTTGATCAGTCTTATAAGCCAATCAATTTCGTTTTACAAGGGAAATTAATAACAGTTTGTTTCGTTGGAAGTCGTAAACAATAGGCGATAAATTCTAATATTCAGGTATATTCACTAAATAATGAGATGATAGCCAATGAATTTTGTTGTTTTATTTTAATTATTATTCATTTTTCAACACATTTGTAGTTTGTGTACAGCGGCCATAAGATGCTCCTTGATATTTGAAAACATGTGGTGCTCTGAGTGGACAGACATCCGCATTGGTGCTTGCTTAAATCAAACATCTTATTGACACATAAAAAAAGTTATTTCAGTTCGGCCACAGTGACCTAATTCACAAACATGTGGACCCACCATTTTATGTCCTGGGGGTAATGGGCTGGCATTTTTGGGAGAAACAGTGTATTTCGGGGGCACTGCTTCAAAATACTCAACATTGTTGTTTTCCGTGAATTAAAGGAAGAGCCGGACACACTTTTTCCAAGATATTCAACAGGTCCAAGCAAACAATCTATGCAATTTTCTTGTAAGATTCCAGGGCCCACTTGCACAAAACGATCTTAGCGCTAAGATGATCGTAGCTCCCATACTTTAGCATAGGCTTACAATAGTCTAAGCGCTAAGATCGTTTTGTGCAAGTGGGCCCAGGACAAATTATTTTTACATTTTCTGAAATATAATTATCTTCTTAACCCCACCCCCTTCTAAAAATATCAAATGATCAACCCCCAACCTCACAATAAGGAGACCAATGTGTGTTCTGAAATAGCTGGGTCATATCTCAAAGGGTCATAACCAAAGAATAGCATCGAATATTTATTAAAATGTAGTCCTACCTCCTTCCTGTACATAATCATATATGTCAATGCTGTATGTTACTACAATATTGTCTACATTACATTATGTTTACACGTTTGTTTTCATGTATAACTTCATGTTGTAGTAGCTTGTAGAGTCTTTGTGCCCTGCCCGTGAGGATGGGCGGACAATAAAAAAAATCTTCTTCTTTGTCTTCTTCTTCGTTCTTTTCTTCATCTTCTTCTTTGCCTTTTCTTCTTCCTCTTCTTCTCTTCTTCCTCGTCTTCTTTTCTTCTCCTTCGTTTTTTCTTCTTCATCTTTGTCTTTTCTCCTTCTTCGTCTTTTCTTCTCCATCTTCTCCTTCGTCTTTTCTTCTCCATCTTCTTCCTCATCTTCTCTTCTTTTCTTCTCCTTCGTCGTCTTTTCTTCTTTGTCGTCTTTTCTTATCCGTCTTCTTCTCCTTCGTCTTCATCTTTTCTTCTTCTTCTCTAGCAATTGATCAGTTAACATTTTACCAAAAAGGCAAGTGTAAAACGTTACAGCTCCATGAACCTTTGCCTCAATGATTCACTGACAATGTTACGTACAAAACTTCAGCTATTTCATCAATTAACATCTTACCATATAAGGCATATATGTCACAACTCCAACATTCATTGACTACTTTAACAAGTGAAAGCTTGAATCAAAATGAATGTTTGCATGATTAGGTCATAACAAGATTGAATTTCAAAGCACCACGGTAGATTTGCACTGCTCTCCCAACACGATGACATGCCTACCTGCGTAGACAACATTCCCCAGCTCACACACCTCACACACCGCACTTATCAACCAGAGTAGGCAATCATCCATTCCAATACTAAACCTGTTATTTCGAGATCTAGTCAAATACTGATTTATGACGACAAGAATGACAAGTGATCCCCATACCTCAATCTGACACTGCAACATATATGACTGAACAGTTAAATGATATCAGTAGGTTCTCGTACCATTGAGAAACCTCATAGAAATGACCCAGTAATTTGAAACATTTAGGGAATCAATATTTACACGGAGGTTTTATACCCACAGTGCCAAAAATTATCACCTTGTTCATATTTTTTCCACTTCAACAAAATTAAATGATTTTATTGTGATAGTAAACAGTCTTTAATGGGCACAGGTGCAAATACCAAATATATGGGTGCACATACATATCCAAGAGAAGGAAAAAACTACTAGACAAACTTGCTGAATCATCCCATTTAGTACTATTTGATTTCCAAATAAAGAGTTTAAAGTATAAAGTAGATCACCAAAGAAACAGAACAACTCAGAGGGGTGATGTCATGAATATACATCAACTCCATTAACAGGAGGTATTTATCTCTTTTGGATCTGCAACGCCCAAAGTGTGTTCTAAATCTAATGAAAAATCCTTTTATACAAATGCAATTGTTATCATTTTCATGAAAGCGTAAAAGCGTGTCATTTAATCAGACCACCCAAGACCGCTCACTCAATCTGAAATTAACAGAATTGTTAAGTTAGAATGCATGTATGTATATTTTTTATACTGCTTGTGAAACTGTTTTATATCTTGTCTATTCATAAGTGATGCGAGTAGGAACCTCCATTTTCAGGAGAGTTCAGCCTGACACAGCGTTGTGCAATAATTCAGTTATAGCACAGTGTGTCAGTTTAATGTTATATCTCGGTAGACTGGAAATAAACCTAAAGGTTTTAAATATTGAGTTACATAATCTTAGATTTGATTCCCCGAAATTTCATTTGAAACTGGGTAAGCATGAGTAGGTTTCATCCTTGCATCTATCAGGTTCTGGTGCAATATAATGTCAGTATACATGATCAAATCTACATCCAGCCTTCGGAATTCACGCTTGGCTCCTAGCCTGAGACTACTAAATTGTGCTAAGGACAAGCAAAACATCCAATGATGGTAGTCGTCCTTGACTAATTCTCAATGCTCAAATTTTGCTACAAATTGGAACTACAAGTAAATAAATAAACACATTTTTGTCTTGTTCAAGCTGGACTTAGTAAGTTCGAACCTCCAGAACTAGTTAGATAAGGTTGAGGGACTTGTCTTCAAACATGAATTTCTAAAGCTGAGAAAGTGTTCTACATTACGCCATAATAAATTAGTTGTCACAATTCATTTCTGCTTCACATCGAAACACATCACAACATCACATTGTCCACAAGTACCTGCAGATGAGTGAGTGAGTATGGTTTTACGCCGCTGTTAGCAATATTCCAGCAATACCACGGCGGGGGACACCAGAAATGGGCTTCACTCATTGTACCCATGTCGGCATTCGAACCCAGGTCTTTGGCATGACGAGCAAATGCTTTACCACTAGGCTACCCGCCCCACCTGCAAATGAAACACCCCACTCACATCATCACATAGTCCACAAGTACCTGCAGATGAAACATCCCACTCACATCATCATATAGTCCACAAGTACCTGCAGATGAAACACCCCACTCACATCATCACATAGTCCACAAGTACCTGCAGATGAACCCCACTCACATCATCACATAGTCCACAAGTACCTGCAGATGAAACACCCCACTCACATCATCACATAGTCCACAAGTACCTGCAGATGAACCCCACTCACATCATCACATAGTCCACAAGTACCTGCAGATGAAACATCCCACTCACATCATCACATAGTCCACAAGTACCTGCAGATGAAACACCCTACTCACATCATCAAATAGTCCACAAGTACCTGCAGATGAACCCCACTCACATCATCACATAGACCACAAGTACCTGCAGATGAAACATCCCACTCACATCATCACATAGTCCACAAGTACCTGCAGATGAAACACCCCACTCACATCATCACATAGTCCACAAGTACCTGCAGATGAACCCCACTCACATCATCACATAGTCCACAAGTACCTGCAGATGAAACACCCCACTCACATCATCACATAGTCCACAAGTACCTGCAGATGAACCCCACTCACATCATCACATAGTCCACAAGTACCTGCAGATGAAACACCCCACTCACATCATCACATAGTCCACAAGTACCTGCAGATGAAACACCCTACTCACATCATCAAATAGTCCACAAGTACCTGCAGATGAAACACCCCACTCACATAATCACATAGTCCACAAGTACCTGCAAATGAACCCCACTCACATCATCACATAGTCCACAAGTACCTGCAGATGAAACATCCCACTCAAATCATCACAGAGTCCACAAGTACCTGCAGATGAAACATCCCACTCACATCATCACATAGTCCACAAGTACCTGCAGATGAAACACCCCACTCACATCATCACATAGTCCACAAGTACCTGCAGATGAAACACCCCACTCACATCATCACATAGTCCACAAGTACCTGCAGATGAAACACCCCACTCACATCATCACATAGTCCACAAGTACCTGCAGATGAAACACCCCACTCACATCATCACATAGTCCACAAGTACCTGCAGATGAACCCCACTCACATCATCACATAGTCCACAAGTACCTGCAGATGAAACACCCCACTCACATCATCACATAGTCCACAAGTACCTGCAGATGAACCCCACTCACATCATCACATAGTCCACAAGTACCTGCAGATGAAACACCCCACTCACATCATCACATAGTCCACAAGTACCTGCAGATGAAACACCCTACTCACATCATCAAATAGTCCACAAGTACCTGCAGATGAAACACCCCACTCACATAATCACATAGTCCACAAGTACCTGCAAATGAACCCCACTCACATCATCACATAGTCCACAAGTACCTGCAGATGAAACATCCCACTCACATCATCACATAGTCCACAAGTACCTGCAGATGAAACATCCCACTCACATCATCATATAGTCCACAAGTACCTGCAGATGAACCCCTCTCACATCATCACATAGTCCACAAGTACCTGCAGATGAAACACCCCACTCACATCATCACATAGTCCACAAGTACCTGCAGATGAAACACCCTACTCACATCATCAAATAGTCCACAAATACCTGCAGATGAAACACCCCACTCACATAATCACATAGTCCACAAGTACCTGCAAATGAACCCCACTCACATCATCACATAGTCCACAAGTACCTGCAGATGAAACACCCTACTCACATCATCAAATAGTCCACAAGTACCTGCAGATGAAACACCCCACTCACATAATCACGTAGTCCACAAGTACCTGCAGATGAACCCCACTCACATCATCACATAGTCCACAAGTACCTGCAGATGAAACACCCCACTCACATCATCACATAGTCTACAAGTACCTGCAGATGAAACACCCCACTCACATCATCACATAGTCCACAAGTACCTGCAGATGAAACACCCTACTCACATCATCAAATAGTCCACAAGTACCTGCAGATGAAACACCCCACTCACATCATCACATAGTCCACAAGTACCTGCAAATGAACCCCACTCACATCATCACATAGTCCACAAGTACCTGCAGATGAAACACCCCACTCACATCATCACATAGTCCACAAGTACCTGCAGATGAAACACCCCACTCACATCATCACATAGTCCACAAGTACCTGCAGATGAAACACCCTACTCACATCATCAAATAGTCCACAAGTACCTGCAGATGAAACACCCCACTCACATAATCACATAGTCCACAAGTACCTGCAAATGAACCCCACTCACATCATCATATAGTCCACAAGTACCTGCAGATGAAACATCCCACTCACATCATCACATAGTCCACAAGTACCTGCAGATGAAACATCCCACTCACATCATCATATAGTCCACAAGTACCTGCAGATGAACCCCTCTCACATCATCACATAGTCCACAAGTACCTGCAGATGAAACACCCCACTCACATCATCATATAGTCCACAAGTACCTGCAGATGAAACACCCCACTCACATCATCACATAGTCCACAAGTACTTGCAGATGAAACACCCCACTCACATCATCACATAGTCCACAAGTACCTGCAGATGAAACACCCCACTAACATCATCATTTAGAATCTCACTCGAGTGACTTTTGACATCAAATATATAAACAAGAGTAAAAAAGGGCTTGGCATTTTAAACTTTTATCGAAGAGTGTTGACATGTTAGTTATCAAAAGACATGAGGATGAGATTCTATTTATCATAAAAAATTATTCTTTTTCAGTTCTAAACAGAAGCCTCCGAACCTCACATTTCAAAAATATTTGGATGAAAATCTAAAAGTGACATTTAAGTAAACAATTTCCAATCGCTATGTGCCTTTTTACTTTTCTATCCTTAGCGCTTTTATTTTTAATTATTTGGTTTACAGATCTACAAGAACAACATTTCAAAAATATGAAATAACATCCATATTTTCAGAATTTTCATTGTTTGCTCCTCAAAAACTAATCTGAGGTCAGGAAAATAATTCAAAACTTTGGAAAGAAGTAACTGTTTCACAAGTTTTTTTATTAAACATTTCAATCTTTTTTGTTTACTCCGCAAACTAGATCAATCTTTAAAAAAACAACCTTTATAACATGTCATATTTGGTAACAAATAGACCATCAATCATACAAAAAGTGAACAGAGAAGATCAAAACAACTTTTCCCTGTTTGACTCATTAAGTCCACCTTACATTGGTAGAACATAAAAACATCCCCATCATTAACTCCATCAACCAGTCCCATATCTTACCTCCCCCTCCCCAGATACATGGAACCTGCACCAGCAGTGCCTCAGACTAGATCTCCTTATTTCCTGTGTTGAAGGATAAGACAGTTTTGATCCTTCACAAGCACATCTCAGCAACATGCTGCTCTGTTCCTGGGTTAGGAGATAAACTTGTCTGCAGTACAGCAATGATCAATCATTTTCCAGCTAATTTCCTGCCTATTTTATTAAACCTAGTGAAAAAATAAAACATCTCTTGTTCATAACCTCCCTTGCGGATTTGTTCTGGGCCCACTTACACAAAATGATCTCAGCGCTAAGACTATTGTAACTCTATGTTAAAGTATGGGAGTTGAGTGAGATGGTTTTATTACCTCTTTGAACAGTATTCCAGTTATATCATGGCATGATGCGGGATGAAAGCCCGAAGTGATGCAGGTCTCACTTTTACCACTTTGATGAAACCCACAAGCATGGGTATGGTCCATGCTGACAAACCTAGAAACATAATCGGGGCGATCCGTGATTCGAACCCATGAACTTAGGTTTCTAGCATGCCAAGGGGATGCAACTCTTGCAGCGCCTTAGACGACTTGGCCCCCCTTCAGGTTAAGATGAAACATGACACCTGCTTTCAGCATTTGTTATGTTCTTTCAGGTGAGCAATTGACTTGCCTTTGCATGTGTTTCTGACAGGGTGCCACGGGTAGGGCAGGATACGCTCACCTTTTCGCAAACACATGGTATCATCACTATCATTATCTCTCCAAGACAGTGTATCTCCCTCCAAGACAGTGTATCTCCCTCCAAGACAGTGTATCTCCCTCCAAGACAGTGTATCTCCCTCCAAGACAGTGTATCGCTCTCCAAGACAGTGAATCTCCCGCCAAGACAGTGTATCTCCCTCCAAGACAATGTATCTCCCGCTAAGACAGTGTATCTCCCTCCAAGACAGTGTATCTCCTTCCAAGACAGTGTATCTCTCTCCAAGTTGTCGTATCTCTCTCCAAGACAGTGTATCTCGCTCCAAGATGGTGTATCTCTCTCCAAGGCAGTGTATCTCTCTCCAAGACAGTGTATCTCGCTCCAAGACAGTGTATCTCGCTCCAAGATGGTGTATCTCTCTCCAAGACAGTGTATCTCCTTCCAAGATGCCGTATCTCTCTCCAAGACAGTGTATCTCCTTCCAAGATGGCGTATCTCTCTCCAAGACAGTGTATCTCCCTCCAAGTTTTCGTATCTCTCTCTAAGACAGTGTATCTCCTTCCAAGATGGCGTATCTCTCTCCATGAAAGTGTATCTCGCTCCAAGATGGCGTATCTCTCTCCAAGACAGTGTATCTCGCTCCAAGATGGCGTATCTCTCTCCAAGACAGTGTATCTCGCTCCAAGATGGCGTATCTCTCTCCAAGACAGTGTATCTCCCTCCAAGATGTCGTATCCCCTTCAACACTGCAAGCTAGCTGTCAGACACTAATGTGAAACATCTAAATACACGCTAGGAAACGTCCATTTCCTCCATGTAAGCAAACAAAGGCTGTGTTTCCTGCATGTGAGCCAATTAGCAAAACAATCGCTATGAAGTGACAACGGCACCAAAGCCAACTATACACGAGGTTTTCTTCAAAGTTTCAGTTTTACAGATTTCGAAAAAGTGGACTTCAATTAGAAACAGGATTGGAAACATATTTTTCACAGCAATCTCTTCTTAAGATTCAGCAGTTTCTGTGGCAGAAATTCTTTGAGATGTGTCTTCAACTGACTTTCCCGATTATTATTCTTAAAGAAACAGGACTCGAGTCACAATGAATCCATGTTGCAGTGCTGTTTAACAGTCACAGGCAGTCCGATTAACGTGATTGGCTGTTGAAAAGCCATGGCAGAAATATATAGCCAATCAGTGACAAGATTATTGAGGAAACATCGGAACACTTGGAGGCAAGGCCAAAGGGAACAATTCGGTGAATTTAATCAGAAATAAAAAAACTTGAGATTACCTTAAAAGAAATGAGAGGCTAAATGCATTTTCAATGCCACATTAAGTGAGTGAGGAAATGAGTTTCTGCCACTTTTACAGTTTCAAAGTAATATCATGAGGTCACCTCAGATTGTCTTCACACATTTTAACAATGTGGGAATCAAACTCAAGTCTATTCCATGACAAACTGATCCTTCAACCACCAGGCTACCCAAACAGAGCAGGACTACTAGTGTTGTGATATTGAGTTTCATCAAATAGGAGCCAGCGTGTCTGCAACAAAATGTCAGTTGCATTGCTAATTCAGGGTAGTGTCCCAAAAGATTGTAATAGATGTTTAAATCAATCGTTTTTGTTCCATCGTCTCTAGAAGTTAATTTGGTATCATCACTATCATTATCTCTCTCAAAGACAGTGTATCTCCCTCCAAGACAGTGTATCTCCCTCCAAGACAGTGTATCTCCCGCCAAGACAGTGTATCTCTCTCCAAGACAGTGTATCTCCCTCCAAGACAGTGTATCTCCCGCCAAGACAGTGTATCTCCCTCCAAGACAGTTTATCTCCCGCCAAGACAGTGTATCTCTCTCCAAGACAGTGTATCTCCCGCCAAGACAGTTTATCTCCCTCCAAGACAGTTTATCTCCCTCCAAGACAGTTTATCTCCCTCCAAGATGGCGTATCTCTCCAAGACATGAGGTCACCTCAGATTGTCTTCACACATTTTAACAATGTGGGAATCAAACTCAAGTCTATTCCATGACAAACTGATCCTTCAACCACCAGGCTACCCAAACAGAGCAGGACTACTAGTGTTGTGATATTGAGTTTCATCAAATAGGAGCCAGCGTGTCTGCAACAAAATGTCAGTTGCATTGCTAATTCAGGGTAGTGTCCCAAAAGATTGTAATAGATGTTTAAATCAATCGTTTTTGTTCCATCGTCTCTAGAAGTTAATTTGGTATCATCACTATCATTATCTCTCTCAAAGACAGTGTATCTCCCTCCAAGACAGTGTATCTCCCTCCAAGACAGTGTATCTCCCGCCAAGACAGTGTATCTCTCTCCAAGACAGTGTATCTCCCTCCAAGACAGTGTATCTCCCGCCAAGACAGTGTATCTCCCTCCAAGACAGTTTATCTCCCGCCAAGACAGTGTATCTCTCTCCAAGACAGTGTATCTCCCGCCAAGACAGTTTATCTCCCTCCAAGACAGTTTATCTCCCTCCAAGACAGTTTATCTCCCTCCAAGATGGCGTATCTCTCCAAGACATGAGGTCACCTCAGATTGTCTTCACACATTTTAACAATGTGGGAATCAAACTCAAGTCTATTCCATGACAAGCTGATCCTTCAACCACCAGGCTACCCAAACAGAGCAGGACTACTAGTGTTGTGATATTGAGTTTCATCAAATAGGAGCCAGCGTGTCTGCAACAAAATGTCAGTTGCATTGCTAATTCAGAGTAGTGTCCCAAAAGATTGTAATAGATGTTTAAATCAATCGTTTTTGTTCCATCGTCTCTAGAAGTTAATTTGGTATCATCACTATCATTATCTCTCTCCAAGACAGTGTATCTCCTTCCAAGACAGTGTATCTCCCTCCAAGACAGTGTATCTCCCGCCAAGACAGTGTATCTCTCTCCAAGACAGTGTATCTCCCTCCAAGACAGTGTATCTCCCGCCAAGACAGTGTATCTCCCTCCAAGACAGTTTATGTCCCGCCAAGACAGTGTATCTCTCTCCAAGACAGTGTATCTCCCGCCAAGACAGTTTATCTCCCTCCAAGACAGTTTATCTCCCTCCAAGACAGTTTATCTCCCTCCAAGATGGCGTATCTCTCCAAGACATGAGGTCACCTCAGATTGTCTTCACACATTTTAACAATGTGGGAATCAAACTCAAGTCTATTCCATGACAAGCTGATCCTTCAACCACCAGGCTACCCAAACAAAGCAGGACTACTAGTGTTGTGATATTGAGTTTCATCAAATAGGAGCCAGCGTGTCTGCAACAAAATGTCAGTTGCATTGCTAATTCAGGGTAGTGTCCCAAAAGATTGTAATAGATGTTTAAATCAATCGTTTTTGTTCCATCGTCTCTAGAAGTTAATTTCCACTCTATACATTCGGTCTAAGAAGCCACGGAAGCCGATCAGTCGAATATGCTGTAACTCACTGTGGTGGCAAAACATCTACGGTATGATATATGGCACACTGGCCTTTCTCCACTGAAACACAGTGGAATGAGGGGGGTGAGACCATCGATGGCCGAGCGTGATCCATCGATGACAAGTTGAAATAGCTGACATCGATAATACTTCACTATTTTTTTCTAAAGACTTAACATATGTGACCAACCATGTAAATAAGGGAACTCATGGGTGAAAAATCTCATTTTGACTACTTACTATACTTTAAAACTACAGTTTCTTAGGAACACAAAAATACAATTCATAAGCTTCAATTCATATTTATTACAGAGATACATGACATCAACCATTTGGATTCATTTTCTGGAAATTCCCATTTTCAGGCTTATTACTGTTTATGTAATAATTGCAGTTTTTAGATATAAAGTATGATTTATCAAAAGTAGACATGTATGCTGAAATGCTTTGAAATAATGTTTTTATTACATTACGAACTAACGAGAGAGAAATATGATACCTATTTTTACAGTCTGCACTCATGGCACTTTTAACGGATGTAATTGACGTCAAATGTCTTTCTTTATGACGTCACAGCACAATAGTATCCTAGAACCCATATGGTCCTTTTTCTCCTGGCACGTCACGTCCATGTATAACCACCTCTGTAGTTAATACTTCAGTCTACAGCAGAACATAATACAGTAAACTACAGTTACTGTATTTGATGTAATAAGCGCGCAGGGCGCTCTCAAAATTAGAAATAGGGGGCGCTTATTAGAATATTATTTTGAGTTGAAAGATCGTAAATTTCATGGTTTATGCTAACAGCCTGAAATGTTTACATACGACAGATATATTTTTCAAGAATTAAATTGCCCATAACTAAGGGTGATAAAACACACGAGTGCGTATTATGCACGAATAAATAAGTCTTGTGTACATTGATCAATCGGAAGGGTTGCTGATTGGGATTGTTCACTAGCCAATATATTAGCAAATATCTCCGTGGGCGCTTATTAGAGCAGGGCGCTGATTACGTCGATTACGGTATAATGAACATAAAAGGACCACAAATTTTAGTTTGTTATAGCCGTAGTTTGATATAAGCATATATACAGCATATATATATAGCAAATGGCTGGGATAAAAAATAGAGTTGTTATATCCGCCATTTCGTTATAAGCGTGTTCGTTATAAACATAGTTTACTGTACATGCAGCCTCTCATAATGACATCGCTAACAACATCCAAAACATTCTACCGAACCTAGTGGTGAACGTGAAGTGGAGCTTAACATAAAATTCATTCAAGATTGTTGCACTTATGTATAAACGTATGTGTGTGTGTACATGATGATGTGGTTCGGGATCGAACCACTAACATTCCACTCTCCGGGCAGACGCTGTATCCACTAGACCACTGAGGGGTCACTGAACCTAAGGCTGATGGACATGTTACAGACTCTACACCTGTGTGTGTGCGTGTTTGAGTGTGTGAGTGTGTGTGTGCGTGAGTGTGTGACTGTGTGAGTGTGTGAGTGCAGGATGTAGTCGGCATCAAACCACTGATATTCCACTCTCCGGGCAGACGCTGTATCCACTAGACCACTGAGGGGTCACTGAACCTAAGGCTGATGGAAATATTACAGACTCCACACATTATTGTTAGAAAGTCTGCATCAATGTTGGAAGGAACAGACATGATAAACTAATGGTGGTACAACCACAGCATTTTTCCCCATCACTGAATTACCTAGACTTGCTCCTTAACTTGCACAAATCTCTGAGGCAATATTTATTAGTTCAAATCATAATTTCTAGATTATGTAAATACTAAAAACAAGGTGTCCCCAAAAGAGACTGGAGTCCTGTACTATCTAGACTTGCCTATTAGGATAGAATTACTATACATCCATGGATTTTTATTTAAGTACTGCCTTGGAGCAAGGCTAACATGCTCCCAATATTCACCTGTATGTGGTAAAACTGTCAAACTCCATCAAACTGACTCATTCACCAGAGATTTTCCTTGAAAGAGATTTTACATCCTGTCTGCTGCTGAAGTCAGCCTAGAGTGCCTGATCCCTTATACCCTTGTAAATGTTCCTATCATGTGGAGACTGTAAAATCAATCTCATGCAATGCACTTATCCAATACCTCCTGATATTGTTCTTACAGTTATGTGACATCTTGTTAACTTTTGACCCTGATAACACTGAAAACCCACCATCTTGTCTGTTTGTTTGTTTGCTGTTTAACACCACACTCTATATGATGGCAGTCTGCAAATAATCAGTCTTCAGCAACTCATGCTTGCTGTTAAAAGCGACTATGCTTGTCGTAAGAGGCAACTAACGGATCGGGTGGTCAGGCTCACTGATTTGGTTGATGCACGTCACTGATCCCAATTGTGTGGATCAATGCTCATGACGTCAATCACTGGATTGTATGGTCCAGAATCGATTGTTTACAGACCGCCGTCATATTGCTGGAATATTGCTGAGTGCGGCATTAAACAACAAACAAACGAAAACATTATGACAGTAAGACATTTTATACAGTTATCATGGTGATGATAATGATGAAACCCATTGTCCGAGTATAGTAAATAGCACCATGATGGATTATGATGCCAGGTGTATGAGAAAATGTAAACATTACAACTTTTATTGGGAACATATTTGTATACAATAGAACATCCTAACAGTACCTATGTCGACCCTGACCCCAGCATCATTACTGAGTGTGGCTCTACCCATGGTTCTTCTGCATCTTCAAAGCAGAAAACTCTACAATCAAGGGGGCACAACTGTGACTCCTCAACTTCAATTTCTGTTCTTTCTCAACGTCTAAGAAGCCAATGATGTACGACATCATGCCAAGTCTGTGGTTATTTTTTTAGCAGGTCTATTTCAGGAGTTGGTTTATCACAGCAATCGACTCCAAGTCCTTATCAGAGACTACTAACCTAGAAATCTTCTCTTCATTCAATCAGTGCCTGAAGAAGCTACGGTGACATACCCTAGCCACATGTCTGATGTATGCCACTAAACAAGGCCAGACTTTTCAAATTTCTTAATCATTTTGTGAAAAATCATCGTTGGTAAGTGGCACAAAAACACTAAAAAAGCAATTTCAGAAACATGCCTTCTGAACATGCTGCCATGTAAGCAGAGTTAGTTAAGCTTGTTTGTCCATCTTGCAGTTTAAGCTATTGTATATACAAGTTTTTTGTGCTGAACAAGGAAACTTGCTTTCCACAAAATAAAAAAAGAATGCTTTTCAGATAAAACAATTCCACTTTTCATTATTTTAGTTCTGGCAGAATTCATCAATCATTTTTTTATAAAGCCTTGCTCAAAGCCAGTACAACTTGAGAGAAAGATTTACAGATAAAAAAATAATGCATGCTTTGTAAAAAAAACTTGAAAACAATGAAGATTGTGGGATCAAAGACAGGATTAAGGATAGGTATATATACAATGCCCTAGACAGGAGATGGTTTTTTTGTGGCATATAGAGTTTACATAGTTACAACCAATATACAACACTGTGGACTAAAGGCAGGTTATACAGAAATGGGAAGTATCAGCTATATACCACATCCCAGATAAAGAGATGGTTATATATGGCATGGTATATAGACCGATACACCATATCATAAAAAATGAAAACCTGCTGAATGTTTTGCTTTTGCAAACTAGTGTGCCTCTTAGAAGCTCTACAAGTATAATCACTGAGAACAGGGATACAAGTGGTGCTACTGATTGTGTTATATCTTATGAGTACCTAGTGTCTGGGATTTTAATTATGTGAGACCTTAGACCTGTGAAGATCTGGAGGACTGAGTGGTCTAGCTTGCTGACTTGGTTGATGAATGCCATCATATCCCAATTGCATAGATCGATGCTCATGTCATCAATCACTGGACTGTCTGGTCTAGACATGATTATTTACAGACAGCTGTCATATAGCTGGAGTATTGCTGAGTGCGCATTAAACAATAAACAAAACAAACAAAACGAGAGACCTTAATATTAAACCCACAACCATTTCTTAATTTAGGGATAAGGTAACTTTCCCAAAGTAAAAAAAAATTCACTTAAAAACAATTAAAAGTTTGCTCCTTTTGAACTTTCTTTTCTTAACATTATTGTCATACGTTAATGAATTTTTTAATAAATAAACTTCAAATCAACCACGACAAAGACAAAAAACATAATTTGGCCTCACTACATATTACACAACATGTACTCCGTGACACTATGGGAGAGACACTGGTCAACCTTGGTAAAAAGCCTGATGACCCTGGTCAAGCCTGATGGACTGACCAGTGTTAAAGGGCCTTCACCGGCTCTAAAGAAGAACCTGAAATCTCAGCTGTGAAATACCATGACGAAAGACAAACCCCTGGGAGGAAGATACTGTTTGACAAATGTAAGACTATAAACAGCGTCTAAAGACTTCAATAAACACTGCATTGACGCTAACAATTAAACCAATCAGATTGAAGGATTTGGAACAGGATGAATGTTCATCGGAATACACAGAGGCAGTGGAGGGTTGTCAGTGACAGGGTGCTTACACAAATACAAATCAATTATCAGTGTGAGGCAAAAGGAATTTCAATCTGGATGCTCACAGCTCTGTCAGGCCCTGTCAACACAAGTCCTCCACATCCACAGATTTGTACCCTGGGGCTAATTCTCAGTGACCCTTTATAC
This sequence comes from Haliotis cracherodii, assembly GCF_022045235.1. Taxonomy (NCBI): domain Eukaryota; kingdom Metazoa; phylum Mollusca; class Gastropoda; order Lepetellida; family Haliotidae; genus Haliotis; species Haliotis cracherodii. The sequence goes on from NW_027266272.1 coordinate 18,780,803, forward strand.
ACCAGCTTGCAATTCATTGTGAACTTGTTTGATTTCATTATACCTTAAGTCCTGGACAAGTAAGATCAAGTTGATGATTGTTGGAATAAGTAATTTACCAATCATCTCTTCAGCTCGGGAGCTCGGGAGGAAGAAAGTGTAAGATTGGGACGGCCTGGACGATTGTCAGCAGATACAAGTTGATGATCAATATTACTTAATTAGATTATCAAAAATAGATTCTCATTATTAAAATAACCATAATATTCACTCAGAAAGAAAGCTGTGATTGATTGCATTAAGTAACAGCAGAGTGTCTGGGAGGGGGTATCAGAAAACATGACAAGGTCAAGGTCAAGGTCAAGGTCATGAGAACAGGAACGAGCAAGGAGGGCGACGCAGAAGTGACCTATATCCATCCCTGCTTTTGTGTCTACTAGATGGAACATGTCTCTTTACATCATTATCAGTAGACTTCAGTGTTTAATAATATCGACTATTATTAGCTGAGCTTACTTGACCGAACAGAATATTACTAGACTCGGGCTTCGGACTAGTGGCTAAAGTTGCAGCTGCTCAATTTTTGAAGCGGCAACCCTTAACAAAATCAGTCCAAGAATCAATGACTACTTCATGAGTCTTTTTAGCCATGAGATTGATTCAGATTAAGCAGCAAGTCTAGATGATGATGCTATAACACCATTCTCCACTAACAGGGCAACACATGCCGGTCTAACAGACTGGCAACAAGTCTAGATGATGATGCTATAATACCATTCTCCACCAACAGGGCAACACATGCCGGTCTAACAGACTGGCAGCAAGTCTAGATGATGATGCTTTAACACCATTCTCCATTAACAGGGCAACACATGCCAGCCTAACAGACTGGCAGCAAGTCTAGATGATGATGCCATCAAACCATTCTCCACCAACAGGGCAATATGTGCCGATCTAACAGACTGGCAGCAAGTCACCTCGTTCCCACCCAATTTACAGGACTGCACATGCTGGTGGTGGTAAACTCACAAATAAATATCTTCCAGAATTAATGACACCTTGCTCCCCTAACATGGCTGACTCAGACACCTAATGGCCATGCTGCCTGCTAAAATATCTACACATAAATCAGGCCACATGCCTGAGTGAAAAGTCACACATACATGGCACTTCCATATCCCTTAATATAAACACTCACTTACAAGTTTGTGATATCATTAATATATATATGCATGTGTCGCCCTATCAATATATTTGGTAACTTAGTCATCTCTGATAAGACCCGTGAAGATCCGGGGTAGAATAGGTCTTCAGCAACCCATGCTTGCCGTAAAAGGCGACTATGCTTGTCGTAAGAGGCAACTAACAGGATCGCTGGCTCGCTGACTTGGTTGATGCATGTCATCGATCCCAATTGCGTGGATCGATGTTCTTGATGTCAATCACTGGATTGTCTGGTCCAGACTCTATTGTTTACAGACCGCCGTCATTTTGCTGGAGTATTGCTGAGTGCGCGTTAAACAACAAACAAACATCTTTGATAAACAACTTAGATTAACACTTGGTTGCCAAACCAAAAATCAAAGATAATGTGATATTATAACACACACTCACATGGAATGATGATCAGGAATAACATATTCCCCCTACCAAAGGGCCACCCTATCAACAGTCCCTCGTTATAACTATGGTTTCCATTAGCTCACTAACAGTTATGGGAGTTCATAAACAGCCCATGTGAGGAATCAAACCCAGACCATTTGCCACGAAAGCCAACACACCCCTACCCTTAAGTGAGTGAGTGAGTATGGTTTTACGCCGTTTTTAGCAATATTCCAGCAATATCACGGCGGGGGACACCACAAATGGGCTTCACACATTGTACCCATGTCGGGAATCGAACCCGGGTCTTCGGCGTGACGAGCGAACGCTTTAACCACTAGGCTACCCGACCGCCCCGTACCCTTAAGTTAAAGAACAATCAATTATTTTATGCCATAACAGATTAGTCATTATAATTTTTAAAAATCAGATGTTACTTTAACTTATTTTGAGTAGCATATAATTTTTTGGGGAAAATTCAAACATAATTTTTTTCATGCTTTTCTGAATAAAACATATCCTGTTGATTTTTTAGATTGTTTAACAATTATTTCAAAAAACAATTTAACGGAATAGTAAAGAATTTTTGTATTGATGATTGACTATTAAAAGGGCATACAAAACAGACATAACATTTCCATGTTCCCCCGACTAATTTCCATTTTTCAGACAAACTGACTCAGTTTTCACAAACGAAATTCCATAAACTATGAACAACTGTGAGAAGAATCTTCAATGACTGAGTCACCGTCAGCAGTCGATGAACAGGTGCTTCCGGTAGAACAATGTCAGTATGTTCCACACTGAATGTACGTATACCGAGGTCATCGTGACAATTTGATTATCAAGGATACTCGATCATTTCCTTTCTAAATTGCCGTCTTCCTGAACACAACAAAATATGTTATTCAGTAATCTGAAGGGAATCATAGTATAGTCAACTGACCTAAACCTTGGAAACAAAGTTTAAAAAGCGACTCTAAATAAATTGTTTAATACCTTAATAATACGTAAGTTTACGTAAATCTTGAAATTAACTTGAGCGTGAATTAAATGCAAAAAATGCGAGAGGTCTTTGTTCGCATTAATGAAACTTTGCATGTATGTCTCAAAAATGACTATGAAGATTAGTGAGTGAGTGAGTATGGTTTTACGCCACTTTTAGCAATATTCCAGCAATATCACGGCGGGGGACACCAGAAATGGGCTTCACACATTGTACCCATGTCGGGAATCGAAAATGGGTCCTCGGTGTGACGAGCGAACGCTTTAACCGGTAGGCTACCCGACCACCCCAGAACCTCACGAGAACAGTACAATGTAACTGCAAAGAAGACGTCAAGAGTCCCTGACCTCAGCCATTGCTGCTAGGTTTTTTTTGCAAGTTTTGAGACAAAATAGGAAGAAAAAACTTTCTCAAAATTTGGCAAAACGAAATAATTTGTGAAACATGAATGAAAAAAAGGGCATGAAATCATGCATTTAAAACGTTGTGGTTTTCACAAAATTAATCATACTCCTGGTACCTTTAACTCAGGAAATACTAAATGTGGTTTGCAGACCACTAATGTTACTAACCACAAAACAAGGAAAAGGATTTAAAGTCAGCTGTATTTGAAGTCATCAGATGCTGCTCAGATCTTCTATATACTGAAAAAAATGTCAGTGAACCATTTTGGTGGCCAAATCCGATTTAAATCTATGATTGGCGACCTAAATTTATCTACTGCTTGCCACTTGGTTACCTTAAAGTAAACATAACTGGTGACAATATCTGTTTAAGATATGTTGGCTCCTAAAATCCTTGTTTGGCTCCTAAAATATTCATGTTAAGAGCTGCCTGACTCCTTAAAACTACGAACTTAGAGGGTTGATTTTTTTGGATATTGTTTTATAGTGAGTGAGTGAGTTACGATTTAAAGTCACATCGGCAATATTTCATCCATATAGTGACTAAATCAAGTTATACATTGATACATTTAGACATTAAGATCTGTCGACAAAGGACAGTAAAAGCACTAGACTATCACAGATGTAGATTTAAAACTAGCATATCATCATAAAATTTGAACTATTCACAACAGTACATAATAAGAATGGGCCATAGATAACCAATAACCAAAGGTAGGTCACCATACTAGGTACCATGGGAACTTACGGTACTTCTGCTACCTACACGGCACTCCAGCAGGATTTACACCATCCCTCTGGCCACTGCTGATTGTTAGTAAATTTTGGCCAAATCATTAAAAAACAACAAGAATTCTACGATTAAATACATGGAAATGAAACATACTTTGAATGAAGTGGGACTTACGTACCCTCTCAGGGGGACAATGTTTTATAGTGAAGGCTGTGTCTCTTTAAATTAAACATTCATGATCCCTAACTTTTTTTGTTCAGTATATATGGGGATAATGCTGAGGGAGCAATTCAAAACTTTAATGATATTAAGTAGAACATTTGATTACAATAACTTCGTTGCATTTTCACTCAGCTTCTTTTTTTTCCAAACCAGTGATTAAGATGCCATTCATTCTCATGCAAGGAAGGTCTTTGAAGCGGCACAATATTTCTTGTGTTGTTGTCTAGTCGTGCTGTTTTCTGAAATAGCTATGCAGCCAAATGATAATAGAAGGTGACGATGTTGAAATCACACAACCACGGCACTTGGCCATTCTTAACTCCAGATGGTAGTGATAGGCTTGTTTGATGCCTAGTCTCATCTTTGCATGGAAGATATATGACAAGAAGATGACAAAACTTGCCATGAATGCAAAGCAAACTGGCAGATAAAGCTATACTGAAAGATGGGGCAGCACAGGTAGATTTATGAGGTGATGGCCCTTGGAAAAAGATTATCTGAAAATGAAATCTTTAAAATTCATTGGGGCAAAAAGACGGAGTGCCGTAGATGAGAGGGGTTGACACTTTGATGTCACAACAAACAGAGGACAGACCGAAGCACACTAAAAAGGGCACAAAACTGGGGCCATTTTCTGTAATTTGGGCCTGGGGTGCCATTTTTTTAAATCCACTATGCAGATTTACAAAGTGTGCACATCAATTATTACATTTATATATCCATTAATGCAAAAAATACTGACGTCATTTCTTAAATGTGTTTTCAGAAATTGGCTTAATCTCCCAACCAGTCAGGTAGGTAAAGAATAATGCAAGCCTATCATTAGTTGATAATGGCCACAATTATGTTGCACCTGAACTCAAGGAAGCAGGGAGGATGACACAGGTGGGGAGGTGATGAGAATGGGTGGACATCAGAGAAGGAGGCCTGTACTTATATACTACATTCGAAGGGTGAAACAGGTGGTGAAGTGAGGAGAATGGGTGGACGTCACAGAAGGGGGCCTGTACTTATATACTACATTCAAAGGGTCAACATAGGTGGGGAGGTGAGGAGAATGGGTGGACATCAGAGAAGGAGGCCTGTACTTATATACTACATTCGAAGGGTCAACACAGGTGGGGAGGTGAGGAGAATGGGTGGACGTCAGAGAAGGAGGCCTGTACTTATATACTACATTCGAAGGGTCAACACAGGTGGGGAGGTGAGGAGAATGGGTGAACGTCAGAGAAGGGGGCCTGTACTTATATACTACATTCAAAGGGTCAACATAGGTGGGGAGGTGAGGAGAATGGGTGGACGTCAGAGAAGGGGGCCTGTACTTATATACTACATTCAAAGGGTCAACACAGGTGGGGAGGTGAGGAGAATGGGTGGACGTCACAGAAGGGGGCCTGTACTTATATACTACATTCAAAGGGTCAACACAGGTGGGGAGGTGAGGAGAATGGGTGGACGTCAGAGAAGGAGGCCTGTACTTATATACTACATTCAAAGGGTCAACACAGGTGGGGAGGTGAGGAAAATGGGTGGACGTCACAGAAGGGGGCCTGTACTTATATACTACATTCAAAGGGTGACAGGTGGGGAGGTGAGGAGAATGGGTGGACGTCACAGAAGGAGGCCTGTACTTATATACTACATTCGAAGGATGACACAGGTGGGGAGGTGAGGAGAATGGGTGGACGTCACAGAAGGGGGCCTGTACTTATATACTACATTCAAAGGGTGACACAGGTGGGGAGGGGAGGAGAATGGGTGGACGTCACAGAAGGAGGCCTGTACTTATATACTACATTCAAAGGGTGACACAGGTGGGGAGGTGAGGAGAATGGGTGGACGTCACAGAAGGAGGCCTGTACTTATATACTACATTCAAAGGGTGACACAGGTGGGGAGGGGAGGAGAATGGGTGGACGTCACAGAAGGAGGCCTGTACTTATATACTACATTCAAAGGGTCAACATAGGTGGGGAGGTGAGGAGAATGGGTGGACGTCACAGAAGGGGGCCTGTACTTATATACTACATTCAAAGGGTGACACAGGTGGGGAGGTGAGGAGAATGGGTGGACGTCAGAGAAGGAGGCCTGTACTTATATACTACATTCGAAGGGTCAACATAGGTGGGGAGGTGAGGAGAATGGATGGACGTCAGAGAAGGAGGCCTGTACTTATATACTACATTCGAAGGATGACACAGGTGGGGAGGTGAGGAGAATGGGTGGACGTCAGAGAAGGAGGCCTGTACTTATATACTACATTCGAAGGGTCAACATAGGTGGGGAGGTGAGGAGAATGGATGGACATCAGAGAAGGGGGCCTGTACTTATATACTACATTCAAAGGGTGACACAGGTGGGGAGGTGAGGAGAATGGGTGGACGTCAGAGAAGGAGGCCTGTACTTATATACTACATTCAAAGGGTGACACAGGTGGGGAGGTGAGGAGAATGGGCGGACATCACAGAAGGGGGCCTGTACTTATATACTACATTCAAAGGGTGACACAGGTGGGGAGGTGAGGAGAATGGGTGGACGTCAGAGAAGGGGGCCTGTACTTATAAACTTTATTCGAAGGGTGACACAGTTGAAAAGAGTGTGGGGTGGGAAGCATCGACATTCAGTGTCGGTGTAGGTCTGAGATTGGGTAGGTATCATATAAGGAGAGAGGGTTTGATAAGGATGGACACAGTGAAAATAGAGTTAAGAGGGATGCATCGACATTCAGTAAATGGTTTAGGGGGAATGGGTGGATGTCAGAGAATGGGTAGGTACCTTATATTAGCAGAGAGGGTTGGAGGAGGGTGGACACAGGTGAAGAGAGTGTGGGGTGGGAAGCATCAACATTCAGTAAATGGTTTAGGGGGAATGGGTGGATGTCAGAGAATGGGTAGGTACCATATATTAGCAGAGAGGGTTGGAGGAGGGTGGACACAGGTGAAAAGAGAGAGTGGCATTCAATAAAGTGAGTGAATATGTTTTTATATAAATATTCCAGGAATACCATGGCAATTTAACCACTAGGCAACTCCATAACGGTGTAATGGGAATGGGTGGACATCAGAGAAGGCTGCTAGTACTGTACAAGGCGAATGAGCTTCAGATGGTGGACAGTAACTAGAGACTGGGGCTACAGGGGCTGAAGGGGGCAATGTAGACTTACACTTAGTCTCTGAACATATATATTTTTGAAAGAAAGAAATTTCCATTAAAATTTAAAAGGAGCCCCAGAGGCCTGAACTTCTAGAAAATCTAGACTTACTTCATTTATAGCTTTTGCATTACAGAAAGGACTAGGTGGAAGTGAAAATGATATGGTTCAGAGACTGTGAGACAGGCTAGGAGCCAAGGATGGATGCCAGTCATCCATGTTTCAGTCATCACATACTTTATGAAGTGAGTATGGGTTGGGAAAATCAAACTTTTACCAGTTACCCTTCTCTATAATATACTAAAGTAAGGACAAGTTCACATTCAGGAAGGCTAACGAAGATATTCTGTTGATTTCTAAAGCCAAATAGACATTAATTATGAGGTTAACAGAATAGAGACACAAACAAGGTCTGAGAGTTTCACTCTATGAGATGAGAGGGTGTGCAAGTGGAACTGAGGGCAGCCATGGCCAGACCCATAAAGTCTGCACTGGTTTCCTTCTTCAAAGAGGCGCCAGGTTAGATCCCACATCAATGACAGCAAGGGCAAAATTATGTTCATTACTAGCCCTGATAGAGAATTATGTACTGGACTAAGTTCAAAGTATTGCTATCATCATTACAGTATTATTGGTCATGATAAGTATAGAAACTGTGTTATTCCCCAGATGGGATGAAAGGTGTCTATTCAATTGATCAAGGCATATATCTAAAATTGGCCAAGCTGTGCTGATTTCTGCCCTAAATATGGATTTTCAATATCATCCGTGTGGTCAAAATGATGAATTATCCAGGCAGCTGCCACACGAGATGTTGGGGAGAATTCATCAAACACAAAAAATCTCCCCCATAAGAAACCTCAGGGGACATGTTAACTTGTTCTGGGAGCCGAAAATCAAGTTCTGAAGATTTTAGCCTAGTTCTTGTACAGATTCTTCCCTTGCTCAATTTCCCCAGGTGATTTCAGACCCTCCTGTCTGTCATATGCATATTACAATCTACAGTGGGGATTGGATGGCAACGGGTTCACAGACTCTCCTGTCTGTCACATTACAATCTACAGTGGGGATTGGATGGCAACCAGTTCACAGACCCTCCTGTCTGTCACATTACAATCTTATGGTGATTACAGAGGGGATTGAACGTCGACATTTGCCCTGATCTTCAGGTGATTACAGAAAGGATTGGATGGCAACAGGTGCCCTGATCTTCAGATGATTACAGAGAAGATTGGCTGGCAACAGGTGCCCTGATCTTCAGGTGATCACAGGGGGGATTAAACGGCAACAGGTGCCCTGATTTTCAGGTGATTACAGAGGGGATTGGATGGCAACAGGTGCCCTGATCTTCAGGTGATTACAGAGGGGATTGGCTGGCAACAGGTGCCCTGATCTTCAGATGATTACAGAGGGGATTGAACGGCAACAGGTGCCCTGATTTTCAGGTGATTACAGAAAGGATTGGATGTCAACAGGTGCCCTGATCTTCAGATGATTACAGAGGGGATTGAACGGCGGCAGTTGCCCTGACCTTCAGGTAATTACAGGGAGACTGCCTGGCAACAGGTGCCCTGATTTTCAGGTGATTACAGAAAGGATTGGATGGCAACAGGTGCCCTGATCTTCAGATGATTACAGAAAGGATTGGATGGCAACAGGTGCCCTGATCTTCAGGTGATTACAGAGGGGATTGAACGGCGACAGTTGCCCTGATCTTCAGGTAATTACAGAAAGGATTGGATGGCAACAGGTGCCCTGATCTTCAGGTGATTACATGGAGGATTGGATGGCAACAGGTGCCAGGTGATTGCATGGATCGATGCTCATGATGTCAATCATTGGATTGTCTGCCATCATATAGCTGGAATACTGTTCAGTGCGGTTTCAAACAAGAAACAAAAGTAACCAAACTTGATATACAATACAGGTATTATTGCTTACAAGGACAAACACCCCCATTCCTCACACAGCTGTACAATGATATATTGGTGAGTATATTGATCACTGACACAAATGTCAAGGACAGAATAATGTATTGTATCCAACGTGGATGTCAATGCAGATTACACAACTTGAGGTCGCGATGATAGTGAAGTGCCAGGATTGGTGTGTCATAATCATTATAATCATTTAACTGTGACCATAAACATTATTCTAATTAGAAATATTTCTTTTAGACATGTATCTCACTCAAATTAATTACATTATTCACATGGCAAGACCAAGTATTTGTCCATGTTTAATGAAAGCCTAAGCCTACACTACATTTTTCCCAGGTCGGAAAAAAGAAAGACAAAAATATATCTAAAAGCCACACTCACTGCGAACCACTAATTGTTGATAGTTTTGTTTAACTTTAATAAAAGAACAGTGTTCATGGCATACCAGATGGCTTTATTGTCTGCTGATTCAACCCATTTTTGGTTAAAAAATTCGAACAGCAATAATATAAGTAATTTTGGTCAGGTATTCATTAATTACCTTTCATCGTTTGTGTTAGGAAATATGTGGCCAAACTGAAGATTTTGTCAGGTTAAATTTGAGGTAATAAGAAGAAATATCTTGTTGAAACAAAATGGTGCTCAACATATATTTCAGATCAAACACAGCAAGGGGGCACGGGTGGCCCAGTCGTCTAAGGCACCGCGATTCGCGTGCAGAGTTGCGTCCCTTGGGCACGCCAGAAACCTATGACTGTGGGTTCGAATTCCGGTTTGCCCCGGTTTCTAGGTTTGTCAGCACCATACCCGTGCTCGTGGGTTTCACCGAAGTGGTAAATGTCTGAGACCTGCATCACTTCAGGCTTTCCTCCCACATTAAGCTGACACACCGTGATATGACTGGAATACTGTTAAAAGCGGCGTTAAACCCAACTCACTCACTCAAACACAACAACAGTTTTTATCACTTTTGCACACTAACGTCTTCCAAAATACAAGAAAAACAAGTTCGTCTGTAATAAAGATTATATCTAAACCTATTATTTTCCCCAATACCAAACTAACACATAAGCTACTGTGCAAACTCACCACACCATGTCACACAAGTACTTTTTCCCAGTTAATTCAGTTCATTGATGTATTTTCATGAAGAAAAAGGGTCAGTCAGTTGGAATTAAACAATACTGTCTTTCCTCATGGGCCAGACTGATAGCATAACACCACATTATCATTACTTCTAGGGATGGTCAAAGTATTCAAAAATAAATTTTCTTTTTTATTTATTCAAATAACTGAACGAACGAAATGTTCTGTGAATAGACAGGAGGAGTTGAAATGGTAATATTATGATAAGCTCATCATCATTTGTAAATATGCCATTGATACCGGGGGGATTCTTTGTCTGACATCACAAAGACCTCTGTTCTTTCGTATTCCATATTCAAGTATTTCTTTATGCTGACACAGCAATATAATATGCCGATATGGCATTACTGCAGCCATTCAAGCAGAGCACTGCTCAACTCCACATCAACAAGCATGGATATGTTTTGTTTGATTATATTCATTACTTTGAAGTTGACGGATAACAATGTAGATCGACACAATGCATGGATAACAACTTCTTTATTTACTGTAAAGGCATTTACAGTAATTATTGTAGTTGTTCTCCATAAATTGTGTCTACTTTGTCATGTATATGTGACTGATATTACAAAAGAAGGGACACAAATTTAGCAAAACTCATCATACAGAGTGTATAACTACAACCTGAGTAATTGTAAGGTTTCATATAACCTGGATATTATAGGGCTTTAGCTTTGAATTTAATGGATCATCGATCTGCCAACGCTATTTCATCAGACGTGGAAAAACAAATTCAAAATTTCCACTTGAAAAATATTTTAAGATTTCCACTTATTTTGTGATTAATCATTGTTCACAAAACTACATGATAATCAATTTGATATTAATATTTCTCTGAATCATTCAATCATAAGTTTCCATGCATAATAAATCTAGATTTATGTCCCTTGTTTGAGATATGGTGAAATTAACTCCCTTAGACCTCCAAGAAATAGCCACCATTTCTCACTAAGTTTGAAAATCAAAGGTATCCAGGTTGAGGCTAAAAATATTCCCTGCTCTTGCTTCTGACCGTGGATCTGAGACCTGCATCACTTCGGGCTTTCCTCCCACATTAACCCGACATGCCGTGATATAACTGGAATACTGTTAAAAGCGGCGTTAAACCAAACTCACTCACTCACTCACTCTGACCGTGGAAGACAAAATCATGATCCAACATCCAAAAAAATAATGGTTTATTACTTTTTTGCGAACACCTGGTGTTATCACTATTTGATATTATAGCTAAAATGGATAGAATTATCATAAAAACGCCCCCATGTTATCAGAAATGAGCGGGCCACTGTAACTTGATAATGCCCTCATATTACTTGACGACGGGCCATTATCAGGCCCGTTGTTAGGTGACGTCATAGGATAGGGATAAGTGACATAACGTTCAATAGTGACGTCATCTGGTTTGTTCTATGACGTTTCCATATTTGAAAAAGTGGGTCAGTGACATTCGTGTTGATTGCAGTAAATGTTTCAAAATCAACATTGTTGTTTCTTTTTATTTGATAACAAATTCCATCCATTTTAGTTATAATAACGGTAATGCTATTTTTCAGGGCATTATCATTTTGCAGAAGCCCTCGGTCTTTTCAACCGCAAAATGGAAGACCTCAGGCTTCTGCAAATGATAATGCCCTGAAAAATAGCGTTACCCTTATAGTGAATCATTGTTCATCATCTCGTCGGAATCGTACAATGGACTCGGCTATAATCAGAGATTCTGTATGATTATGGAAATGGTTTTGTTGCTTGTATTTATAGTTCAGATCCAAGAGGTGATCTGAGGTGAAATGGGGTTTAATGTTGCGTCAAAGATAATTGCACTTATATATGTGTGTGTGTGTGTGTGGCTGCTTGTACTAGTCCGGACTGATGCCGATTTATAGTGCCAGCACACTGAGGTACCATACTGCAGCTTTCATGAATACCCCGCTCAGACACAGTGTACTGGCTAAGAGCCTACCAGTCCTTGTTTTAGCCCCTTAATGCCGAGCGCCAGACAGGGTGACAACAAGTACCATCTTTTAACGTCTTTTGGTATGACGTGGCCGAGGATGGAACCCCGGACCTTCCGCTCTCCAGGCGGACACCCTTCTCCTATCCAAGAAAGTTTACTGCTATTGTATAACTTTGGAGTCTGGGGGCACCCAACATTTTAAGCTTTTAATACCAGGGATCTGACAAGGACCACTTCTTTTTCATGCTTAATTTCCACCTTTGATATAAAATTAAACTCTGAATGATCCATCTAAAATTTTCACTGCTAAGAAAAAGACCTTGTGCAAAAGAAAAATGAGAAAAATCTCCCCAGACTCTCTCTCTTTTCAAGTATGGATTACTTACTGGGGTTTTCAACACAGAGGCTCTGTAACCAAGTCGAGAACTCAGTCCACCAACAAATGGCATTTGTTCTGGTCTGGGAGACACTTGCATTTATTTGTACCATCAAATAAATACAGTTTGTAATCATACTCTTTCAGAAGCGGCTAATGTTTTGTATTGGCGTTGTATACATACATTGTACAATGGACTGCACGCTACTGTCTCTGTGCTACCTCAGTCAGGTGAGGCAACACTGGGGTGAAGGATGAATGGACAGTTTTGTAGGGGCGGAGTTGGTGGTGAAGGCATGGGTGAAAGAAGGAATCAGCTACAGAGGGTCTATCTGTGTTTGAGAAGTGCTGTTGCTTAACGCCTAGACTTGCACAGGTCTCTAAGGAAATGATTATTAGTTTATGTCGGGGTGGTCGGATAGTCTAGTGGTTAAAGTATTTGCTCATCACGCCGAAGACCCGGGTTTGATTCCCCACATGGGTACAATGTGTGAAGCCCATTTCGGGTGTCCCCTGCCGTGATATTGCTGGAATATTGCTAAAAGCGGCGTAAAACCATACTAACTTACTCACTAGTTCAAGTAATAATTCCTGGATTAAGAGTGTGTGTGTGTGTGTGTGTGTGTGTGTGTGTGTGTGTGTGTGTGTGTGTGTGTGTGTGTGTGTGTGTGTGTGTGTGTGTGTGTGTGTGTCAGTGTCAGTGTCAGTGTGTGAGTGTGTGTGTGTGTGTGTGTGTGTGTGTTTGTGTCTGGGGGTACCTGGGTGTGTCTGGAGGTGCCTGGGTGTGTCTGGAGGTGCCTGGGGGTGTCTGTCTGGGTGTGTCTGGAGGTGCCTGGGTGTGTCTGGCTGGGTGTGTCTGGAGGTGCCTGGGTGTGTCTGGCTGGGTGTGTCTGGAGGTGCCTGGGTGTGTCTGGCTGGGTGTGTCTGGAGGTGCCTGGGTGTGTCTGGCTGGGTGTGTCTGGAGGTGCCTGGGTGTGTCTGGCTGGGTGTGTCTGGAGGTGCCTGGGGGTGGCTGGGTGGGTGTGTCTGGAGGTGCTTGGGTGTGTCTGGCTGGGTGTGTCTGGAGGTGCCTGGGGGTGTCTGGGTGGGTGTGTCTGGAGGTGCCTTGGTGTGTCTGGGTGGGTGTGTCTGGAGGTGCCTGGGGTGTCTGGGTGGGTGTGTCTGGAGGTGCCTGGGTGTGTCTGGAGGTGCCTGGGGGTGTCTGGGTGGGTGTGTGGGTGCAGTTTATAGTGTTAGACCAATGAGAAACCATGTAACATGGATATGCAAATGATGTCCAAGTTCCACTGACAATTTTGTCCAAGCAGAAATGGAGCTAACAAGTAATCTCCATGAACAAAATTACTACAACCAGAAGCAATGAGCACCCTTTTGCAGACAGCCCACTCAAACACAGTATACTCAGACCCGACCCCTTAATCCCAAGTACAAGACAGGGTAACAACAAATACCATCTTTTGGCATGATGCAACCAGGGATCAAACCATTCATCTTCCACTCTCCAGGCAGATGCTCTATCCATTAGACCACAGAGGCAGACAGCATGGATATGGAGCTGACAGACCAGGGTCTATAATCTAGGGGTACCTGGGCTAGAACCAAGGAATTTGTGTCACATGAGCAAGTGCTGCCTTGGGCAGTTGGACCACCAGTAAGAGGGGCGGTGGGTGGTCTTGGGACATTCAATACAAGGACTGTGTAATTGGGGAGATTATATCACAGTCACTGACCCGTGAAGATCCCAGGTAGAACAGGTCTTCAGCAACCCATGCTTGCCATAAGAGGCGACTAACAGGATCGGGTGGTCAGGCTCGCTGACTTGGTTGATGCTTGCCATCGTATCCCAATTGCGATGGATCGATGCTCATGATATCAATCACTGGATTGTCTGGACCAGACTCGATTATTTACAGACCGCCGTCATATAGCTGGAATATTGCTGAGTGCAGCGTTAAACAACAAACGAACAAACAAAAAACAAACAAATCTTAGAACAAAACTGACAAAACTATGAGATTCAAAGAACATGCATAACAACTGTATACTCTCGATGGCTGTGGGGGTAGTAGAAACCAAGGTCTCCATGTTTTCAGCACCAGATGGGCCAATGCTGAGGCTTCAGTAGGGGAGGAGGTCTAAGGATTATGAAGGCGATGCTTATTTTCCACACTAACTGGGTTGGAGAGGCGCACCACTCAACTGGAACTTATACAGTGTGAAGCGGGGAAGTCATCCACAACAGAATGCATTAACTGTCTCAGCAGTCCGCTCCGATTTCAGCTCGTAATTCATGCCCATGGTTTTCTTTGAACTGAGGTGACAGAGTTCTTAATACAGTCGACAATGTCAGAAGAAATATCTTGAACATTCTACAAATGGTTTAATTCGAGAGCCTAGCAACCTGTGTGGATGAAAGATTTTAATAGCAAATATTAAAATTTGCTACATTAACTGATAGCATATCTGTATAAATATAAATTAAAATTCCAAATGCAATTTCAGAAATATGGAGAAATGTGTTATGAGCCAAATGTTTTTTGTCAAATGAGTTTGGGATCTTTTGGTTTCTAATAGTTTAGATAAATTACTGTTATCTTACAAAAATCTTTATACCACATTCAACATAAAGCCATAAGACCCATATATATGGTGAGTTAACTATGAGTTTAGCTCATAATGATTGTAAGAAACCCTTTTCTAGTCAACCTAGCCTTGACTGTAAATATAAACCTGGTCGGAAAACCAAATCTCAGGTAAAAAATACTTTTTGTCCATTTTGTTTGTTGATAAAAGGGCACTCCATCAATATGACAGTGACCTGTAAATAAATGAGTCTAGACCACACAAGTGATTGATAGTATGACCAACATCCAATGACATTGGCAATTAACGAAGTCACCAAACCAGATCAACTGACCTGTTTACTCACCTCTAATGCAAAGCATAGTTTGCTGGGAAAATTTCAAAAACAATTTCAAACAAACTGTGACTGTCATTCATGCACTTTATTCAAGTTCATACCAACGTTTTGGGGGAGTTTATTGCCACACTTGGCAATATTCCCGCTATATGACAGTGGTTTGTAAATACTTCAGTCTGGACCAGACAATCTAGAGATTGACATCATGAGCATTGATCTGTTGTAGCAAGTAAACCTGAGATAATTTGGGTCATGATAGCATAACTTGCCCAGTCTATGGTAACCCCAATCCCTTCCGTAGGCAGCTCTTACAACATACATGAGTTACTGTAGACCTACTCTATCCTCTGAGGGGAGGTAAAAATGGCATTTATTGATACATGCCGCAGTTTAACATGAATACCCCACTCAGACACAGTATACGGACTCCGAGCCTACCAGTCCTTGTTTTAGTCCCTAAAATGCCAAGCGCCAGGCAAGGGAACAACAAGTATCATCTTTTAACATCTTTTTGTAAGACGCAGACGGGAATCGAACCCCCAACCTTCCAATCTCCAGACAGATGCTCTACTTCTAGACCTCTGAATCCCAAAATGGTTCATCTGAAAATATTTCTCTGAGCCAGATACCTCTTTGGCTCAACAATCTTTCCAATACTAATCATCTACTTTATCTTCTGAATCTAACAATAATAACCATTTGTTTGTTTGTTTGCTTGATGTTTAATGCCACACTCAGCAATATTCCAGCTATATGATGGCAGTCTGTAAGAAATCAAGTCTGCACCAGACAATCCAGTGATTGACATCATGTGCATTGATCCACGCAATTGGGATACAATGACATGCATCAACCAAGTCAGCGAGCCTGACCACCCAATCCTGTTAGTCGCCTCTTACGACAAGCATAGTCGGCTTTTATGGCAAGCATGAGTTGCTGAAGACTATTCTATTCTTCACTGGCCCAATTAAACTTGTAAAGGTTATGGTGTCACATACACTACAGGGGAATCAGTAATCCATTGTATACCTATTCCCCTGCTAATATGTGTCTCTAATAACAGGTGTACATTTAGTCCTCAGAAGGCTAGTAAGCTCTATGCTTAACAAATAGAAAAGGTTTTCTTACAGCAACCTTGAAACGCTTATGCCATTTAGCTCCACTCTATGTTTGGCTTCACTTCTCTGTTATTCAGGACAATACAATATAATGTGGAGCACAATTAAGAAATTCAAACCCTATCTTCAGTGGGATAGATGAAACTCGAACACCGCTAGTATGGTTCGGACGTCGGCCATGTCTCTTTGAGACCCTCGGCCTTGTCTTTTTGAGACCTGTAGATAGTCAGAACTTATATTCTTTTGAATTTCAGTGAAACACCCCTGAATAGCATATATCTTGAGAAGGAAAAGCAGCTGTCTTCGTGTCACAAGGCCAACATATCCAATGAAGAGTTGGAAATTTGATCAGTGAAGTGAATGCGTCCTGCAAGGTTGTATACTACCTCTGGTGGTTTTCTTTACAAAACCTGAAACCATCTTGAACTTGCTGTTTTCTGTCCTTAAGCTTAGTTGACAGGGCTCTTCAATAACATGGACCTGATCCCTGTCTATCAGTATATTTTGAATAAAACCTTTGAAACAGGATTATGAATGAAACATGACCCTGAAGCCTGATCGTGAATGTCATATGCTGTTGTTATGATGGGTGGCTGCTTCTGTGTATATTTCTATTGTATCTTTCCATCTGTAAAGAAAACACACACTGCAGCAAAACGAATAAATGTGTTTTTAAGCAAGTATTTATACCACATTCAATAGCCATGATCAATCTCAAGATTTATTCGTTATTAGTCTGACTTGAAGCATGGAAAACTGGCAGATTATTGGGATCACTCCCCTCACAAGAAGGTAGCCATGTGGAAAAACGCCCTTGTTTTGGTTTTTATTTCCAGTGCAGCTCAAATTGCACATTTCTGGTTCAAATTCACCAGCTCAAAATTGAAAAAGGAGCCATTGAAGTCTGGGTAATTTTATGGTGAGGAAACGATTTATGTGTTCTCTTAAGGCTCAAATTACACTGCCCCAAACACCATGTCCAAAAATGACAATGTTATGATAATAACAAAGGCACTGTGTACCTCAAACATTATTCTTATCAGAGGCAAGAAGATGTTTGTACAAGCCCAGAGTTGATCTATTCACACTTCAGCTACAAAGATGTTCAAATTGCTAAGCTTATCTTAGACTACCAGGACCCAAACCAACTTACTCTGTACATTTTTCAAAACAGACGGAACACAATTCCTCCTCTGTTAATGTATTACTACCTCTGTTGAGGCTGGGCAGAAGAAAACTGCTACAATGTTCTTGTAGTGTTATTTAAATTCAACCTGTTTAATTTGTCGCTGCATCCAAATTGTATCACACTTCTTGACATTTTTTCAGCTGAAAAAAATCTGTAAACACACACAAACACAAGCTGTTGTGTAAACATTGTGGCGGTAGCATCTGAGGAGAAGACAAGGAACCCCCAGCAGCTGGGAAATAGATGCTGCTTTCCTTGTAACATATACTGATTGTGAAATGTGATTTCCTCATAAAAAGGTGGAATGGTTATATTTTCAAAGCCCTTTTCAATACCTCACACTGTTTTTTTTGTGTGAGTGTGTGCATGTGTGTGATGCGTGTGTACATGTGTGTGTGCACGCGCATGAATATCATGCATGTCTAGGCTAATGCTGCTAATAGCTCACAGAGAGAGATTGTGTGATTGTGTATAAGTGTACAGATACAAGTGTGCCTTGTAAGGTGTTCATCAGTGTTTGTCATATCCAAATAGCAACTACATTAATAAAAAAATTCAGCATTATTGATCTTATTAAAAGGCTTACAGTTGACATTGTTTCTTTTAATCAATTTACAGGTTCAATGTCAGCAAATCTGTAAACATCCGGTTTCTCTAATTAAAGGACATTTCATCCGATCTGCTTCAAGGGCACCAACAGTGCCAACATCCACTGGACAAGTAGCAACATTCTAGATAAACCAATGGCAACACATTTCATCCTCTCTCCTAAAAAATGAACTTTCAAACAAAAAAATCTTCATAAAAGATAACTCTTGCACTCCAGGGCATCCTCGTTCTCAGTGACATCTACCTGTCTGTCTGAGCTTCAATGACGGCGGATCTTCCTCCAACTGCTTTTCACATAATTTCAGCCATTAAAAACATCCCCACTGGCAGCTATAGTGCAGAGGGTTGCCATGTTTGAGATTGACGATATGTCCGTAATGTCTAAGTCAAACACAGAAACTGCA
The DNA here is from genome assembly GCF_022045235.1 of Haliotis cracherodii. Classification (NCBI taxonomy): domain Eukaryota; kingdom Metazoa; phylum Mollusca; class Gastropoda; order Lepetellida; family Haliotidae; genus Haliotis; species Haliotis cracherodii. Next base: position 18,799,556 of record NW_027266272.1, read on the forward strand.
GGTGCTCTTGCAAGAACTTCATCCGGTTATGAAACAAGTTTCTTCCTGGTATAAGATAAAAGTTGTTTTTTCCACAGTTTATGTTCTTGTACAGGAGATGGTTTGCACAAATCAACAAATGTGTTAGCATGTGGATATCAGTAACACCAATCAAGGTGACAAGTCATCAAGTGAGTGAGTGAGTGAGTGAGTGAGTGAGTGAGTGAGTGAGTGAGTGAGTAAATGAGTGAGTGAGTGAGTGAGTGTGTGGGCGGGTAGGTGGGTGTGTGGGTGAGTGAGTGAGTGAGTGAGTGCATGGGTGGGCGTGTGGGCGGGTAGGTGTGTGAATGAGTGAGTGAGTGAGTGAGTGAGTGAGTGAGCGAGTGAGTGAGCGAGTGAGCGAATGTAGTTTTACACCACTTTTAGCAATATTCCAGCAATATCACAGCAGGGGTTTCTCACATACTACCAACCAGTGTCAGAAATTGAAAGCCGAGCCTTCAGGGTGATGAGCAAATGCTTTAACCACTAAGCTATCCCACCACTCGGAAGGACCAGCGAATGATGACATAAGCTACATGCCAAGCCACTAGTGTGCATTGACACACAATCAGCTGTTACCTACAGCAACCACCACAGACTCATTTAAGTCAATCATACTACAATTCGTCAGCCCTCGCCCCTTTCCGTAACCGGCAAGAAGATTCGTCCCCCTATCGATGAATGTTACGTGAGAAAATAGGACAAACCAATCACCTCGGTGTATGACAAGTACTTAGGTCAAAGAATCCCTCAGAAATCATTTTTGATTTTACATATGTCTTGCATTTAAAAATATGCCCAAGACACAGTTAAATGTGTTCAACCATACTGTATACTACTTTAAGTCCTGATGTGTTTTCCATTGCTGAGCCCATCATGGTTAATTCTCCCAGCAGTGTTTTATTGTAGGATAAACAACTCCCACTCATTGTTTATTTCTTAAATCAGTGGCTGTGGGACATCTAACCCTCCTAATAACCCAGTGACTGCATGGGTTATGCAGTTCCTCTACAAGGGCCATGCACACACATATCACAGATCATCACCTGTGGGTATTCCAGGCACAGGAGTGACTGATTACAGGTGTAGGGGGTGACAGTAACAGCAACTACACCGTTCCTCACACGCCCACTATATGCATGTATCTACCTGTAGAGAATGCTTGCAATGATGTATATGTATTGTGACTATTTTCACTGATGACCATTAAAGGAAGCACCTGTCATTGCATATATCACTCAGAAATGTGGAATCTACACCAGCTTATGACTCATGTAAACATGGCCATGTGAAAGAACTGATCATTACAATGTGTGATCAATCTGGGTCAGTGTCACATTGATGTTGAATTGTGATGTCATTGTGCTGGACAGATGTTGCATTGTGATGTCAGAGTGTTAGAGTGATGTTGCATTGTGATGTCATTGTGCTGGACAGATGTTGCATTGTGATGTCAGTGTTGGAGTGATGTTGCATTGTGATGTTACAGTGTAAGTGATGTTGAATTGTTATGTCATTGTTCTGGACAGATGTTGCATTGTGATGTCACAGTGTTATAGAGATGTTGCATTGTGATATTACAGTGTAAGTGATGTTGAACTGGGATGTCATTGTGTTGGACAGATGTTGCATTGTGATGTCAGAGGGTTAGAGTGATGTTGCATTGTGATGTCATTGTGCTGGATAGATGTTGCATTGTGATGTCACGGTGTTGGAGTGATGGTGTATTGTGATGTCACAGTGTTGGATTGATGTTGCATTATGATGTCATTGTGCTGGACGGATGTTGTGTTGTGATGTCACAGTGCTGGAGTGATGTATCTTGATGTCACAGTGTTGTATTGTGATGTCACAGTTTTGAAGTGATGTTGCATTGTGATGTCATAGTGTTGTATTGGGATGTCATTGTGCTGGAGTGATGTTGTTTTGTGATGTCACTGTGCTGGAGTGATGTTGCATTGTGATGTCACGGTGTTGGAGTGATGGTGCATTGTGATGTCACAGTGTTGGAGTGATGTTGCATTGTGATGTCATTGTGCTGGAGTGATGGTGCATTGTGATGTCACGGTGTTGGAGTGATGGTGTATTGTGATGTCACAGTGTTGGAGTGATGTTGCATTATGATGTCATTGTGCTGGACGGATGTTGTGTTGTGATGTCACAGTGCTGGAGTGATGTTGTATCTTGATGTCACAGTGTTGTATTGTGATGTCACAGTTTTGAAGTGATGTTGCATTGTGATGTCATAGTGTTGTATTGGGATGTCACTGTGCTGGAGTGATGTTGTTTTGTGATGTCACTGTGCTGGAGTGATGTTGCATTGTGATGTCACAGTGTTGAAGTGATATTGCATTGTGATGTCACAGTGTTGAAGTGATATTGCATTGTGATATCACAGTTTTGAAGTGATGTTGCATTGTGATGTCACAGTGTTGTATTGTGATGTCACTGTGCTGGAGTGATGTTGTTTTGTGATGTCACTGTGCTGGAGTGATGTTGCATTGTGATGTCACAGTGTTGAAGTGATATTGCATTGTGATGTCACAGTGTTGAAGTGATATTGCATTGTGATATCACAGTGTTGAAGTGATGTTGCATTGTGATGTCACAGTGTTGGAGTGATGTTGCATTGTGATGTCACAGTGTTGGAGTGATGGTGCATTGTGATATCACAGTGTTGAAGTGATGTTGCATTGTGATGTCACAGTGTTGAAGTGATGGTGCATTGTGATGTCACAGTGTTGGAGTGATGGTGCATTGTGATGTCACAGTGTTGGAGTTATATTGCATTGTGATGTCACAGTGTTGGAGTGATGTTGCATTGTGATGTCACAGTGTTGGAGTGATGTTGCATTGTGATGTCACAGTGTTGGAGTGATATTGCATTGTGATGTCACAGTGTTGGAGTGATATTGCATTGTGATGTCACAGTGTTGAAGTGATATTGCATTGTGATGTCACAGTGTTGGAGTGATGTTGCATTGTGATGTCACAGTGTTGAAGTGATGGTGCATTGTGATGTCACAGTGTTGAAGTGATGGTGCATTGTGATGTCACAGTGTTGGACTGATGGTCCATTGTGATATCACAGTGTTGGAGTGATGTTGCATTGTGATGTCACAGTGTTGGAGTGATGTTGCATTGTGATGTCACAGTGTTGAAGTGATATTGCATTGTGATATCACAGTGTTGGAGTGATGTTGCATTGTGATGTCACAGTGTTGAAGTGATGGTGCATTGTGATGTCACAGTGTTGAAGTGATGTTGCATTGTGATGTCACAGTGTTGGAGTGATGGTGCATTGTGATGTCACAGTGTTGGAGTTATATTGCATTGTGATGTCACAGTGTTGGAGTGATGGTGCATTGTGATGTCACAGTGTTGGAGTGATGTTGCATTGTGATGTCACAGTGTTGGAGTGATATTGCATTGTGATGTCACAGTGTTGGAGTGATGTTGCATTGTGATGTCACAGTGTTGAAGTGATATTGCATTGTGATGTCACAGTGTTGAAGTGATATTGCATTGTGATGTCACAGTGTTGGAGTGATGTTGCATTGTGATGTCACAGTGTTGGAGTGATATTGCATTGTGATGTCACAGTGTTGGAGTGATGTTGCATTGTGATGTCACAGTGTTGAAGTGATATTGCATTGTGATGTCACAGTGTTGGAGTGATGTTGCATTGTGATGTCACAGTGTTGGAGTGATGGTGCATTGTGATGTCACGGTGTTGGAGTGATGGTGCATTGTGATGTCACAGTGTTGGAGTGATGTTGCATTGTGATGTCACAGTGTTGAAGTGATATTGCATTGTGATGTCACAGTGTTGGAGTGATGGTGCATTGTGATGTCACAGTGTTGGAGTGATGGTGCATGTGATGTCACAGTGTTGAAGTGATATTGCATTGTGATGTCACAGTGTTGGAGTGATGGTGCATTGTGATATCACAGTGTTGAAGTGATGGTGCATTGTGATATCACAGTGTTGAAGTGATGGTGCATTGTGATATCACAGTGTTGAAGTGATGGTGCATTGTGATATCACAGTGTTGGAGTGATATTGCATTGTGATATCACAGTGTTGAAGTGATGGTGCATTGTGATATCACAGTGTTGGAGTGATGGTGCATTGTGATGTCACAGTGTTGGAGTGATATTGCATTTGTGATATCAGTCTTCAATGAAGTTGTATTTTAATATCACAGTGATACATAGAATCATGAAACTTTAAATGACATCATTCTCATCAAGTGTGATATCACACATATTCAATTACCATCAGGAGCCATCAATCCACCAGTGAAATCACAGCTCTTGCCATTAATTTCTAAGTGACAAGCTGTTCTATTTAATATTTAAAACATATTTCAATCATGTTCTTCAACACAAGCATTTCCTTATGAGTACCTATAATCCCTGTTGACAATTTATCAAACATAGCCACAAACATTATGTTTTTACACTGTTCCTGATTTTATTTTTATTCTAAAAACCCAAGGCAGTGCCCCGTAAACAAATCCTTGTCCTCCTATGCCTCTTATGTAATGACATAACGCCAGTGACAAGGCACAAGATCCACTAAAGAGAAATTGATTACTCGAGGGACTACCACAAAAACAAGGAGACTGAAGTCAGGTTAAAGATTGTGTCAAATGGACGTGGTGAGTCATCAATTGTTGAAAAGCCTCATACTTCATCTATAGTGTGTCCAAGAAAACTGTTTCGATTTTTTTTTTTGTGGTTGTACTTTGATGAATAAAAATTACCATATACATTTTTAATATGAACAATGTCACATTTATCATTGTTTAAACAAAAGCATATATTTATTAACTGAAAGCTTTTTTAAACAACAGCATAATTTTATGAACTGAAAGTTTTTTTTAAATAATAGCATATTTTTATTAACTGAAAGCTTTTTTAAACAACAGCATAGTTTTACTAACTGAAAGCTTTTTTAAATGATAGCAAGGTTTTATTAACTGAAAGCTTTTTTAAACAACAGCATAGTTTTATTAACTGAAAGCTTGTTTAAACAACAGCATAGTTTTATTAACTGAAAGCGGGGCGGTCGGGTAGCCTTGTGGTTAAAGCGTTAGCTCATCACACTGAAGACCCGGGTTCGATTCCCGACATGGGTACACTGTGTGAAGCCCATTTCTGGAATATTGCTAAAAGCGGCGTAAAAGCATACTCAGTCAGTCAGTTAACTGAAAGCTTTTTGAAAACAATAGCATAGTTTAATTAACTGAAAGGTTTTTTAAACAATAGCATAGTTTTATTAACTGAAAGGTTTTTTAAACAATAGAATATTTTTATTAACTGAAATAATTATGAAACAATACCATATTTTTATTAACTGAAAGTTTTATAAACAATACCACATTTTATCAACTAAAAGCCCTCAATTATAATCCTCTTGCTTGACTCCTCGGTACAACAGATGTCAATAGCAAAATGTCATATTCAATTCTGAATATTTATTGACACTACATATAAAAATTGTGACATATCTTAAACATATATTTCCATATATCATTTATTTATTTCCAACAGTCAAAGCATTTGGAAGTTTTACTGTTGTGAAACACATTGTTATGAAGTGAATATGAAAAACAATCATCACTGGCATTATTGTCCATTGAGTATTATTTTAGTCTTCCTTAAAGGGGAAGTGTACACGCAAAAATCACTTTCTTTCTTTTTTTAAACAAAACGCAATTTTAGAATTAGTTAGTATCTGTGTTTGAAAATATACACTAATTTATTTTCACAGTGAAAGTAGGAAGCTCACAATAGTGTGAAAGTGATATGCCGTTATGAGGCTTTCGTTTAACGAGCGAAATAGGCCTGAGTTATCCCCCTTAGATTATGACGTAATTGGTGCCAATTCAACTGAGTCCCTGTCTATTCTCAACGCAAAAGATATCAAGGACCAGTTTGCGGTAAAACAACATGGTCTACGACACACTCCGGCGCAGTGGTGACTCAGCATAACACAATTCTGGCTGGTATCTGAGATGCTAAAATCACAAAACTGTACCTACACCACGTGAAGCGGCTCTAACAAAGCATGATGACGTCATAATGTTTATCAATTGGCACCAATGACGTCATATTGCAAGGGGCATAAGCCATGGTGTTTTTGTTATGGAAATAGAACACTTGGTAAATGTGAAAAATATAAATCGTTTTAGTGCAAAAAATATGTTAATTAAATAAGATGTTTTTATATTTTTGTCTATGACACTTCTATGTTAACACATTTGATGTGGAAAAAGTACAAGAAAAAATGGTTCATTTCCGTGTGAACTTGCCCTTTAAGGCAGGCTTTTTCAATCACTGTTTCAAGGTGCGGATAAAGCTTAATGGCAAAAGGAGGTGTATTTTGTAATCCCAAGTTCACATACAAGTGCTTAATGAATGCAAATTATTCAAACAATACTTTCCATAGTACATGTACCATATTCGACATAATAAGCGCCCCACTCTAATAAGCGCCAACTGTGATATTTGCTAATATATTGGCTAGTGAACAATCCCAATTAGCACCCCTTTCGATTGATCAATGTACACAAGACTTATTTAATTGCGTATAATACGCACTCGTGTGTTATATGCAGCCTTAATTATGGGCAATTAAATTCTCGAAAGATATATCTGTCATACATAAACATTTCAGGCTGTCAGCATAAACCACAAAATTTATCTTTCAACTCTGTTTTTTTCCCCAAATAATATTCTAGTTAGAGCCCCCTATTTCTAATTTTGAGAGCGCCCTGGGCGCATATTACGTCGAATACTGTAGTCCTATTATTGTTTGTTGAAAGTATATACCCAATGAGTCAGTTATAGTTTGTGTAGGGTTTGTTTGTCTGTTTGTCGAATGTGACACTCAGGAATATTTCAGGGGTATCAAAAAGATCAAGTCTGGACCAGACAATCCAATGACTGACATCATGAGAATCAGTCCATGACAAGATCATTTTATACATGTATCTAAATACATTTTTCCAGGGCCAGTGTCAAAATATTCCCAATTAGACATTTTGTACCCATCTCTTGAGACCTTCAGTAGATACCCTGGCAGGGTAGGGTAATAGGGGGTTGGGTACCCAGGTAGTAAACGTGGACTCATCCCAACCCTAGTTTATATCTTATATGTTATACGTGGCATGTGGTATGTGGCATGTGGCATGTGGCATGTGGCATGTGATATGTGTAATGTGATATGTGATATGTGTAATGTGGTATGTGATATGTGTAATGTGGTATGTGATATATGGTATGTGATACATGATATATGGCATGTGATATGTTATATGTGATATGTGGTATGTGATATGTGATATATGGTATGTGATATGTCATATGTGATATGTGTAATGTGGTATGTGGTATGTGATATATGGTGTGTGATACGTGATATATGGCAAGTGATATGTGACATGTGGTATGTGGTATGAGGTATGAGGTATGTGGTATGTGGTATGTTACATGTTTAATGTGTGTTTTCCTTACACTTACCATACCTCATCACTAATATAACTCCCAAATGTTCCGTTTACTTCATCGCGGGGATGAGCACCACTGCATCCACCTTCAGATCCACACATGAAGTGTGTCTGGGGGAGGTACGGAGGAGGTGGGTGAGAGAGAAGGGGTGGTATGGGGGTAGTGGGGGAAACTTCCTGTCACAGAGACAGCTCTCTGACAATATCTATCTATAGTAATGCTAGCACGCCCAGGCGGAACTCCAGAGGACATGACACCAACAAGAAACCCAACAAGACTTCTCTCAATCAGAGTGTGTCATGGCCTGATGTATTGGAAGCTGACAAAATGCAACAATCTATCTCTTCTCCAATATTTTACAGGAACTGGTGTCTCCACTCAATACAAATGATCAAACTAACCATTGCACCACACATGCTGTCTGTGTTGTATTCCAAAATGGCTGCCAGAATGACCGTCTGCTACATTTTCAAGGGTATTTGGATTGTTGTGCTGCAAGCTCTAAGTGACATGTCTGAAATTAATTTTCTTTCAATCAATAAAGAAAATCAGGGAAAAGGTGTCTATTTCTGGTTTGTAATAAAGAAGCAATGTTTTTGAACTTACAGTTAAGATTTTAATGTGTAGGAAGTTGTTTGTTCAATCACATTCTACTCCATATATCCATCGAGATTCCAAAGTCTATGTCATGATTCGGTTTCCTCTAAGACAAACATTTTCCACAGATGCAAAACTGAAATTTCACATAGTGGAAAAATATTTACTAATTACTTTGGCTAATTTCCATACCAGTTTTATAAAGTCATAAAAGAAACTGAAAAAGATGAATGGAAATATAAGTGAACAACTTGGTGCATAACTCTTTGTTATATGTGAACAATTGACTTGCCTTTGCATGTGTTTGTGATAGGTGCCACCAGGAGGGGAGGATACGCTCACCTTTTTTGAGAACAACTGGTATCATCACTATTTGATGGTGATTATAAACACATAATGAGATGAATATTCTTATAAATATTGAAATATTGAATTAGGTCGCTTATATTTATAAAATGTGGTAAAGGGACTTCTGATAAATGACAGGTTGAGTTGCACAGTGAACATGAAATCATACAAACACACAGTCTTACACACCTAGCCTGCTATGACACATGCGTCTCATATCGTTAAATTACCACAAATGTGTTATAACCTTTGAAACGAGCTTGCACAAATTACACACCCAATAATAAATACGACACTCATGGCAGAAAGTGGAACGTACGTACATGATGCAATACATGGAACATTAAAATCTTTTTTTAATGTTTCTTCGCAGTTAATATATTGGAACGTGGTTGTTTTTGACACAGGTATATATAAGGCTACAAAGACTGCAGCAGTCCTCGCCTCAAGCTCCCCACCTGTAAATGTCAAGGGCACACTCCCCTTTAATACTCCTTTAGACTTGAACAAAATGTTTACACGTTTTACAGCTACATGTTTATTAGGATTGTAATAGCAAGGTGAAGGTCATCACAGTGAACACGTTTCACTTTAATGAATCTGAACAGCCTCTCCTTTGGCACATTAATAACAGAGTCCTGTGGCTCAGCACCTCATTTAATCCAGGCACGAGGGGTTGCTGAAAAGTTCTGAGCCTACTACAAATGATGTACAGTCAAGTCTCGATAATCCGACACTCAGCTTTATCCGACACAAATGATGGGAACCGATTGATTCAGGGCTATTTAGTCCCGTTTATCTGACATTCTCGCACTCTGACCCCAACACACCTAATTTGCAACGAATTACCGAAATCACTCATTAATCAGTCTGTAAAGTATACTATCAACAGTTTGCATGCATTCAATACAACACTTTCCATGCTAACAGGCTCATTTGAACCAAATACACAAACAGGCAGCATATTCCTGCAGACATCAAAGTGACCAGGTATTCTGTCTCCAGTATCTCTAACTGAAAGGGTCAGCTCTAACAGACATCCAAGGTGTCAACTTTAAGGTGAGTGAGTTATGTTTAACGCCGCTTTTAACAGTATTCCAGTTATATCACGGCGTGTCAGCTTAATGTGGGAGAAAAGCCCGAAGTGATGCAGGTCTTAGACATTTACCACTTCAATGAAACTCACGGGCACAGGTATGGTGCTGACAAACCTAGATACATAATTGGGGTGAACCAAGATTCGAACCCACAATCATAGGCTTCTGGCGTGCCCAAGGGACGCAACTCTGCACAGCGAATTGTGGCCCCTTAGACGACTGGGCAACCCGTGCCCCCTTACTTTAAGGGATCATGCTCCTTCCTTTGCTAATGTCAGGAAGTGGGCAGTGAAGTTCAAGAGCGGATATTTGGTATTCTGGGGAGGGATTACCTGGGATTTTATCCAAAAAAATTCTTCGCCGAAAATTCTTGACAAAAAAATATAATGCTTCAGACTGTTGAAAAAACAATATATTGACAGCCACAAAAATTACATTGTTGTGAGGTGTTTTACTTCAAAACATCATGCTCAAAATTTCAAATAAAAAATATCTGTTTTTCTCTCTGTAGCTAAAAAAGTATCTAATCTCGATACAAAATCCTAGGACCCCTCCCCTCCCACGAGTATCAAACGCGGTCCCTAATATGAGAGATTAGAAATTTGCTTATTCAATGAACATGTGACAATGCTTAAAGCAAAGAAAAAAACTAGTCTGAAGTACTGGCAATGTCTTTTGACAAATTTCGTAATATATTTCACTTGATAGAATTTGATGTAACACATAATGACTGCAAGAAGCATCTCAGAGGTGGCTTCAATTCCAAACATGGGCTAAATGTGAAAGGTCTATTCATGTATGTCCCCTGATGTAATATCGTGAAAAGCGGAAACAACTCACTCACTCACTCTGGTTGGTGTGAAAATTAGGACTATGCCCATCATGAGTTGAGTAGCAAGCGGAACCTCACAGAGAGGAAATTGGAAACCAAATCATAAAGCTCTCTTTGAGGCAAGTTTTAATATGGAGTTTGGCAAGTTTCCACCTGTGACCATCTGGTTTTCATTTGTTGCATGATTTCCAAAATTAGGATGTATTAGCTCTGGGAAGTTGTCAGTGTGAGTGAGTGAGTGAGTGAAATAAACTTCTTTATTGTCCATAAACTTTGTTCAAACATCAAAACATCAAACCAAAACACTGTACCCAGACCTTTTGAATTCAGAGCCAACACATCAGCAAATTTGCTACCCAAAACATTGGCTACATTTCAATGAAATCTGAAAAAGAAATACAAAGAAAACTAAATAGGCCCAGAGCTGGTGTCTGAAAACACCACATTATAGCTGAACATGTGACTGAAAAGTCCATATTCCAGCAGATCTGGTGTCTATTAAGTCCCAAAACAGCTGAGCTTGAGACTACAAGTCCCAAAACAGCTGAACTTGTGGTTGAAAAGTCCATATTCCAGCTGAACTATTGTCTAAAAGGTCTCAATGAAAGCTGAGCTTGTGACTGAAGGGTCTCAATGAAAGCTAAGCTTGTGACTGAAAAGTCCCAAAACAGCTGAGCTTGTGACCGAAAAGTCCCAATCACAGCCGAGATTGTGACTGAAAAGTCCCAATAAACGCTAAACTAAAAAGCTTGCGACTAAAAAGTTCCGAAACAGCTGAGCTTGTGACCGAAAAGTCCCAATCACAGCTGAGCTTGTGACCGAAAAGTCCCAATAAACGCTAATCTAAAAAGCTTGCGAGTTTAAGTCCCAATCAAAGCTGAGCTTGCGACTGAAAAGTCCCAATCAAAGCTGAGCTTGCGACTGAAAAGTCCTAATCAAAGCTGAGCTTGTGACTGAAAAGTCCTAATCAAAGCTGAGCTTGTGATAGAAAAGAGGCACCTACCGGTGACTGTGCATAGCTGCCGTAAGCTGCAGGATGGGGCTGTGAGTACCGCATCCCCACCCCTGAGGAGCGGTAGTAGGGGTTGGGGGTCCAGGATCCCTGAGGGGTGTGGTACCCTGGTGCGGAGGGGGTAGCGGTGGGTGACATTGTAGTGTTCTTCGGTGCATACACTGGCCTAGTTTGCTGAAAACATAGAATTAAACATTATTAATCTGTTGAGTAAGACTTACGTTATTGATAAGTAATTATCAGTTTGAACACTTGTATGTTGACTTATGATATCATTTCAGAAATTCAGTGTTCAGCTTCCATACATCCTCTATATCTCCAATGCTTGCAAGAGGGGGTGGGTAGCCTGGTGGTTAAAGCATTTGATCGTCACACCGAAGACCCGGGTTAGATTCCCCACATGGGTGCAATGTGAGAAGCCCAGTTCTGATATTCCCTGCCGTGATATTGCTGGAATATTGCTAAAAGTGGCATAAAACCATAATCGCTCACTCCCTCAGTGAATAATAGGGCCCATTATAATCATTATGTCATATTTATTACCTACGAGCGCAAACATAACAGGGTTCATAAAGATCATGTGCCCTAGGGTCATATCACGTCATGAGACAACAGTTTATTGTTTCCGTCATCTGGACGTCAACTGACGTCATTCGAATCTTATTGTGACGTGAGATCGGAATGACATCACACTTGCAACAACGCCATTGCTGAAGATTGTTGAACGTCATTTGACACATTGTGGTTCCGCTTCTTTTGCGACTTACTGTCTGTGTAGGTAAATGCTAAAATTAGCCTCTGTATGTAGACATCTTCTTCGGTAATAAATAAAACATTATATTTCGGTTCATGTCATACTATGTTTACGACACTCGTGCATACATTCACCCACCCATCCACTGACTCACTGACTCACTCCAGGGCTAGCATTATGGTGAACCTAGACTAACCCCTGAATCCATTCCTGTGATTTTCACGATTTCTTTTGCCTGTCAGTCAGTTTTTCAAAGTTGAATTTCTCACAAACCCCGAACATCATCAATGGGATTGGCCACCATGTTGTTGATATCGCCAAACCAACATTGAGGCTGGTTTGTAACACACATGCTAATTGGTCCGTTAGACTGAGTAGCATAGCAATTAAAACTGACAAATGAAAAGCAAGGGCAGGTAATTTGAGACCGCGGGAACCATGGGAATGGATCCAGGCATTAGTCTAGGTTTTGCGCGACCCCTGGAGATCTTGAGGATGGCTTTCACAGTACTACCTAGTTTATGTCAAGCATTGTGGGGATTCTGGGTGAGAATAGGTTCCCAGTTACTCATGCTTGCTAGTAGAACCAACTTCAGAGATGAGGCTCAGTGACTGGGCTTATGTGAGTCCTCATTGCGAGATGGTACTCATTGGGGCTCATGGTTTGCCTGGTCCAGATTCGATCATGATACATCTAAAATATTGTTGACTTCAGCAACATTCACCCACTTCAAACTCTTTCACTCACATATAGTTTCCAATATTTGATAAAACTGAGATCCTTCGGACTCTGGCTAGATCTAACCAACCCTAATATGGAGTATTGTATATGACTTGGCAAGATCTGTAATTAAAAAATTTGACCATTGCTTGTTCATAACGTTACCTTAGCTACTATGTATTATAAAACAGACGGGAAGTAATACTGACCCATCCAGTAGCTTGTTTTTGTTGTAAAGACCACTGTGTTCAGACAGCACTGACAAGAGATGGACAAGAGGTGATACATAAACTAATCGTAACTACGACTGTCTTAAGTCTACAGCATAGAGTTACGACAGACAAGGCACCTGGGTATTAAAACATCAAGTCGCTTGTTTATCTGATAAAGACCACTGTGTTTAGACAGTGTCCAGTCCAGAATTGAAAATCAAGGGGGGACTTGTCACCCCACCATGTAGAAAATTGGGGGGATTTTGAAAAAGTAGGGGGATAACTGCTTTCTTCAAAAATGTCTTATTTTGTATTATGTACTGAAACATCATCATATAAAAGTGTAACAGATCAGAATAAAGAACTGCTTTTTTGAGTCACTAGGACCGGGATCGATTTCCCCTTCAGTTTGAAAAGTAATTACAGTGACTGTGGTTTCATCATTGTCTTTTTTATAGCATCTATTTTGATTTAAAAAGTCTGTATTTTTTTTTTTTGCGCGACATTTTCACTATTCAAAAGATCGTCTGCAATGACAGTTGGCGATTCATATTGTGTGATTTCAGAAACGAAACTAAAACGAACTAAAATGCTCAAAAATATTTCTAGAACTATTCATATAGAATATTTATTTGTCTTTTAACATCTTGTCAAAGGTTTCTGATTACTAAACAACAAAATACAACATAATTTTGATCAAAGTTTTGATACGCTTTCTACAAAAGTAAAGTAAATTTCGTTTGCTATGCAAATCCTGTCGATAATTTATTCAGCAACCAAAGGGACGTATAACTTGTGTTCAAACTTCTGGTTATTATCGATCGGTCTTCGACAGTTGTTTACAATGTTTGCTGTGAACTGTCTTTCTTCGTTAATTGATTAAAGATTTAGTGAGTATTAAATCTAAAGGTAGGGATAAACAGCTGATAAAGTAAGTGACTGTACATAAAATTACTGTGCGCGACAGATCGCGCTTTGAGTTTTTAATGAGGGGCGATTTGATTTTTTTTTTTAGCATCAATCGCGCAATCGCGCGGTCTGGGTTGGACACTGTACAGACAGCAATGATAACAGATGGACAAGGGCTCATACATGAACTAATCGTAGCTACGACTGTCTTAAGTTACATACCATAACATAGACTTACGACAGACACGACACTAGTATCAGCACATTGAGTAGATTGTTTATCTCGTAAAGACAACTTATCAGACAATGGACAAGGGCTCACACAGAGGTCATCGTAGCTACGACTGTCGTAAGTTACATACCATAACATAGACTTACGACAGACACGACACTAGTATCAGCACATTGAGTAGATTGTTTATCTCGTAAAGACAACTTATCAGACAATGGACAAGGGCTCACACAGAGGTCATCGTAGCTACGACTGTCGTAAGTTACATACCATAACATAGACTTACGACAGACACGACACTAGTATCAGCACATTGAGTAGATTGTTTATCTCGTAAAGACAACTTATCAGACAATGGACAAGGGCTCACACAGAAGTCATCGTAGCTACGACTGTCGCAAGTTACATACCATAACATAGACTTACGACAGACACGACACTAGTATCAGCACATTGAGTAGATTGTTTATCTCGTAAAGACAACTTATCAGACAATGGACAAGGGCTCTCACAAAGGTCATCGTAGCTACGACTGTCGCAAGTTACATACCATAACATAGACTTATGACAGACAAGACACTAGTATTAGCACATTGAGTAGATTGTTTATCTCGTAAAGACAACTTATCAGACAATGGACAAGGGCTCACACAGAGGTCATCGTAGCTACGACTGTCGTAAGTTACATACCATAACATAGACTTACGACAGACACGACACTAGTATCAGCACATTGAGTAGATTGTTTATCTCGTAAAGACAACTTATCAGACAATGGACAAGGGCTCACACAGAAGTCATCGTAGCTACGACTGTCGCAAGTTACATACCATAACATAGACTTACGACAGACACGACACTAGTATCAGCACATTGAGTAGATTGTATATCTTGTCAGACAGCAGGCAATGACAAAGAAATTGACAAGGGCTCACACAGAGGTCATCGTAGCTACGACTGTCGTAAGTTACATACCATAACATAGACTTACGACAGACACGACACTAGTATCAGCACATTGAGTAGATTGTTTATCTCGTAAAGACAACTTATCAGACAATGGACAAGGGCTCACACAGAAGTCATCGTAGCTACGACTGTCGCAAGTTACATACCATAACATAGACTTACGACAGACACGACACTAGTATCAGCACATTGAGTAGATTGTTTATCTCGTAAAGACAACTTATCAGACAATGGACAAGGGCTCTCACAAAGGTCATCGTAGCTACGACTGTCGCAAGTTACATACCATAACATAGACTTATGACAGACAAGACACTAGTATTAGCACATTGAGTAGATTGTTTATCTCGTAAAGACAACTTATCAGACAATGGACAAGGGCTCACACAGAGGTCATCGTAGCTACGACTGTCGTAAGTTACATACCATAACATAGACTTACGACAGACACGACACTAGTATCAGCACATTGAGTAGATTGTTTATCTCGTAAAGACAACTTATCAGACAATGGACAAGGGCTCACACAGAAGTCATCGTAGCTACGACTGTCGCAAGTTACATACCATAACATAGACTTACGACAGACACGACACTAGTATCAGCACATTGAGTAGATTGTATATCTTGTCAGACAGCAGGCAATGACAAAGAAATTGACAAGGGCTCACACAGAAGTCATCATAGCCACGACTGTCGTAAGTTACATACCATAACATAGACTTACGACAGACAAGACACTAGTATCAACACATTGAGTAGATTGTATATCTTGTCAGACAGCAGACAATAACAAGAAATGGACAAGGGCTCACACAGAAGTCATCGTAGCCACGACTGTCGTAAGTTACATTCCATAATATAGACTTACGACAGACAAGACACTAGTATCAACACAGTGAGTAGATTGTATATCTTGTAAAGACAACTTGTCAGACAGCAGACAATGACAAGAAATGGACAAGGGCTCACACAGAGGTCATCGTAGCTATGACTGTCGTAAGTCAAACAGGGCACTAGTATCACTGTAATACAATGCCCTAGCTAAATGTTTCAGTGCAGATCCATTGGCTACTTGTAAGCCATTTATCGTTGCATGATGTTGTGCATGCAGGCTAGTTATTTGTCTATTGATTCTTCCCAATTGGCAAGAAACAGAGCCGGACTGACTAGTAATGCGATAACACAAGGGACCAGTGCTGCCAGCTTTTGTTACTTCATATTTGGAAATGAAAAGAAACACGTGGATCATTTTCCTCATATTTCTTGCATTTTTCCTGTAATTTTTTTGTTTATTTTTATGTATTTATCTAACTAATTACTGTCTTGAAATAGACTTGAAAGAATATTGATTTTTACGTATCATATTATTGTCATTTGTTTCATAAAACATAATTCTACTAAGAATGCAACAATTTTTCCTTATGCCACCCACGTAGTGTCTGGTTGTTGGAAGACGCCTGTGACAATGAATTCAGTTTGATGAGCAGGACAGTCACATTGCATGAATACACTTAGTATAGCAAGTCATAAGAAAACATCTTTATCATATGATAATTGATGAACTGTTTCCAGGCAATAATGCCATCCATACAAAGACCAGGCATGTTCATTGTTAAAATGTGACAGTGATGATGACAGTGATGAAAGTGATGACAATGATGATAGTGATGGTGACAATGGTGACAGTATTCATGACAATGGTGACAGTGATGATGACAATGGTAATGATGACAATGGTGATAGTGATGATGACAATGGTGACAGTGATGGTAACAATGGTGACAGTGATGACAATGATGATAGTGATGGTGACAATGGTGACAGTATTCATGACAATGGTGACAGTGATGATGACAATGGTAATGATGACAATGGTGATAGTGATGATGACAATGGTGACAGTGATGGTAACAATGGTGACAGTGATGACAATGATGATAGTGATGGTGACAATGGTGACAGTATTCATGACAATGGTGACAGTGATGATGACAATGGTAATGATGACAATGGTGATAGTGATGATGGCAACGGTGAAAGTGATGGTAACAATGGTGATAGTGATGGTGACAGTGATGATAGTGATGATGACAATGGTGATAGTGATGATGACAACAATGATGGTGATGATGACAATGATGATTATTATGATTATGGAAATGATTTTCTTGCTTTAAATTATTTGTTCTGTCTAAGTGTTGTTGATGATGATACATACGATGTAAAACATGTTTTTTCTTTGGAGAAGTAAAATATTATTTTATCTTATCTGATCTTTCACACTGAAGCATCCTGCCAATAAACTACCTTTCATAAAGTGAGTGAGTGGGTTTAGGTTTACCCTGCTTCAGCATTATTCCAGTAATATCACAGCTTGGGACACCATAATGGGCTTTACACATTGTACCCATGTGGGGAATCGAACCCGGGCCTTCGGCATGACAAGCAATTGCTTTAAGAGAAACCATGTAAACATTCATTATCTGCATCAAGTACAGACAATCAAACAGTCAGTATACCGCTAAAACAAGACTCCATTAATAGATACGTATCCATGCGGCTGGGCATTCACCAATGTCAATGGAGGCGCATTCTTTATGGTATCGTACATCACAATCATCTCCGTTAGGAGACAAGAGGATGTCTGGATCATAAATGGCGGAGAGATCGCCAGTCTTTTCTATGTGATGTTTTATTCTCACATAGTAGTTATTGTGGAGAATTACCAACTGGGTCAACTTGCATGCAGCATTAAAGGATTCTTCCTCACATTTCCGAGCCCTAAATCGTTAAGTATTTCATGGAGACAAACTTTGAGTGAGTGAGTGAGTGAGTGAGTGAGTGAGTTTGGTTTTATGCCGCTTTTTGCAATATTCCAGCAATATCACGGCGGGGGACACCAGAAATGGGCTTCACACATTGTACCCATGTCGGGAATCAAACCCGGGTCTTCGGCGTGATGAGCGAACGCTTTAACCACTAGGCTACCCGACCGCCCCTGCTTCAAATGATGATTTTATCATGTTTGTGTGCCATGTAGACAAATACTGTGGACATTTTGCTGGCTCCATATATAAAACGTCTTTGGTAGTTGGCAGGACATTTATACACACAGTCTTATCCATAATTACCCTGTTACCAATCACTGCATGTGTTGATAAATAAAAGTTTAAAAACATGGCACCAGATAAAGAAGAGATACAACAAACTAACACCTTGACAGATAAAGAAATATTATGTCTGGTTACAAGATATCTCCAGGAGTACATTCCAACCAGGACTGCAATTCGATCTGCAGTGGGAAAAGCTTGGTATTTGTTAACCATTGTTTATGATGACATCACAATTGCAAGTGGCAGTCATGTCAAGGATTGTTTGGGTTGGGAATGATTGCAGAGGAAATTAACTATGGTGGTGAATTAGGTTCATTAACTTGGGAATGTACTTTGGAAATAACTGTCTAATGTGTTTTGGTGTGATGGTCATAGTGTTGGGAGTGATGATGACAATGGTGATGACAATGGTGGTGACAATGATGACAATGGTGATGACAATGGTGATGACAATGATGACAATGGTGATGACAATGGTGGTGACAATGATGACAATGGCGGTGACAACGGTGATGACAATGATGATGACAATGGTGAATCAGGAAACAGTAGTTTCTAAGTAGACGAGGCCTATTATATTTCGGTTTTTGGAAACATAAAGGCACAACATATTGCTTGGTTAGACAATCAAATGCTACAGAAGTGCTTGCAATTTATTTATTTTGACATAATTCAGCCTTAAGGCAATAACTATTGAATGTAATTTAATTATCTGCTACAGTCTGATTGGTTGAACAACACCATTATTTGAAATATATGACTCATCACTACACATGATTTTATTTCTTGATAGGAATCTTTTTTTCTGTCAATCACAATTTTGAAAAACATGGTATTCTGCTTGACAAAATGGACACTATATACACTATATCTAATACTTAAAAGAAGATAAGGACCACCCAGTTCTTTCACATTACCATAGTTAATCTGTCATGCCATGAAATACTAACTATAGTAATTATGAAAGACTTGGATGGTCCTTAACTTCTTTTGAATAGTATATTAGATCCAGAGATATTTGGAATTAGCATACATCTTCTGAAGGCGAGTGAAGTGGACGGACATGCATGTCAAAGACGTAGATTAGTACACAGGAAATGTTTACAAGCAGCCCCAGGGTGGAAAACAGGAACTTGTTAGGTCACCCTGTGACATGACGTCTTTCATGTTCGATGTGGATCAGCATGGCGACAATGAGAGACTCAACAAGGTGGACTTACAGGTCCTGGCTTGAGCAACCCACCCCTCTCTACTGTCATGTACAAGGATCATAGGCTTCAACACAGCCATGGGAACATTCTTCAGAAGCTTGTTGTCAATAGGAACATGTTTTTTCTCTTCTTAATATGTTGTCTTGTTATTCTGTTTTCACTCTTATTGTTATCACATTGGTATCATCATATCTGTTTGGATGTCATCATTATTGTATATATCAGTTGTCATTTTCAAAACAGTCATCATCACAATCACCACTGTCATCATCACTGTGACCATTATCATCATCACTATCACTGTCATCATCACTATCACCATTGTCATCATCACAATCACCATTGTCATCATCACTATCATTGTCATCATCACAATCACCATTGTCATCATCACTATCATTGTCATCATCACTATCACCATTGTCATCATCACAATCACCATTGTCATCATCACTATCATTGTCATCATCACAATCACCATTGTCATCATCACTATAACCATTGTCATCATCACTATCACCATTGTCATCATCACTATCACCATTGTCATCATCACAATCACCATTGTCATCATCACTATCACCATTGTCATCACCATTGTCATCATCACTATAACCATTGTCATCACCACTATCACCATTGTCATCATCACTATCACCATTGTCATCATCACAATCACCATTGTCATCATCACAATCACCATTGTCATCATCGCTATCACCATTGTCATCATCGCTATCACATTGTCATCATTGCTATCACCATTGTCATCATCGCTATCACCATTGTCATCATCACTATCACCATTGTCACCATCGCTATCACCATTGTCATCATCGCTATCACCATTGTCATCATCACTGTCACCATGGTCATCATCACTATAACCATTGTCATCATCACCATTGTCATCATCACTGTCACCACTGTCATCATCAGTGTCACCATGGTCATCATCACTATAACCATTGTCATCATCCCCATTGTCATCATCACTGTCACCATTGTCATCATTACTATTACCATTGTCATCATCACTCTCACCATTGTCATCATACACTGTCACCATTGTCAATATAGTCACCAATTGTCATCATCACTACCATAACCACCACTATCATCATCATCATCTATGCACAGCAAATATTGTCATAAATTTCCAAATTGGAAAAGAAAACTTCCCAATTCATGTTAATATAGTTAATAATTAATGTTACTGGCATGTTTTTCACTGGTAACTAGGCCAATATAGAGAAAGAAGGATAAATGGCTATAGTTAGGCTTATAAAGTATGGCATTGAAGACAGTGTTTAACTACAACATTAAAAACCTCTAATCTAAGAATATAAGAACTTTTAAAAAATCCCAATTATAAAAACATTTTTAAAAAAAAACATTTTGTGTGGCAAGGGCACTCGGATGGAATCCAAGATAAACCCCTTTATCAGTACAATATTGCCACTCATTGGCTGCTATGAGATTAACATCATGTTATAATGATTACAGCACACCAATGAAGGTACAAATGTAGGTATCAGTTAAGATGTATGGCAAGGTGTCCACTGATACCCAACTTGAACATGGCAAGTCAATCTGCCAGCACGTTTCACGTCAGTCAAGAAAAAGGAAGACCATTCGTTTCCTGTTTTACAGATCTACTTGATACAAATGCCATGATTAAGACATTTAAGTAAAAACTCATGTCAGTGTTGATTTGGGGATAATTATTCTGAATATACCCTTGAAATAAAAGTTTTAAAAGAAATACAAACAAAAATTATAAAATCCTATACTATGAAAATGCATTTTAGAATTTGGGAAATAATTTTCAGTGAACTGACAAAAAACAAAGAAACTGGTGTGTGGTATAGAAGTCTGAAGGTTGGCAACATTGCAATAATGTTGTCTGAGTTTGAATCCACATTCACATTGTCATACCTGGACATAAGCTTCCAGTCACTTGCTACTTACTATCAAGAGTCAAAACTCACTATGGGTTTTCAAAGTGTTTCATTATATTTGTAATCACACACATTTTTCATTCTTTATTTTTCGCAGAATTTGGAGCAGAATACAAATCGGTTTGGCCTAGCCATACATCTGGTAAGTGTTATCAACCAAGTATACAGAATTCTGAATCATTTCCTTGACTATTCCACATCTCACTCCACCACCAAAACTCTACATCAATTCCATTAAGGACACCTGAAACCTTTCATAAATCATGAATTTAGCGTAGAATATCCCAAAATAGGTTTGCAATAAAGGATTCAATATGGATTGAAATTTCATATCAATTTAAAGCTTGTGAGAATTACTACAAAAATTCTGAAAATCTATATATACAAGGGAAACAGTCAACATATTGACCAGACATTGATTTTGAACCATCAAACTTCAGGCACTTCGTCAGGGAGCACTTATTACTGATGTTTTTTTAACCACCATGCACTGACTACCACCCTTGGGCAAAGGATATGGCCCTGGTTGAAAAGGCTGAGAAAAACGTCCCCCAGGGACTTTGGGGGGGATTTGGGGAGCAACAGAGTATATTGTTCCAGTCCCCTGGTTCTCTAACCATCATCTGGTTCACATGTACCCATTTGAACACTGTGCTTTTCACATTCAGACAATCTCCCTTTGACATACACTGAACCTGTTTAACTTTGTCATAATCAGATCAACATTTTTAAATCGACCCATTCCTACAAAGTGCATTAAGAATTGGCTCAGACTGTGTCCTTCCCAAAAATAATGACCCCAATAATGCTAGAAAATGGCAATGGTTAGGTACAAGACCAGATGTTGTCGGTAAGTTTATTTATGAACAATGCTTAATCGGGATATTTTAGAAATTTTGAGTGCTAGAGAATAGTTGGAGAAAGTTAAATTAAATTCTGTGTGTTGAGAATACCATTGATTTCACACATGTGACTGTTTGTTTGTTTGCTGTTTAATGCCGCACTAAGCAATATTCCAGCTATATGTGGCGGTCTGTAAATAATCGAGTCTGGATCAGACAATCCAGTGATTGTCATCATGAGCATCAATCTACGCACTTGGGATCGATGACATGCATCAACCAAGTCAGCAAACCTGACCACCCGATCCCGTTAGTCGCCTCTTATGACAAGCATAGTCGCCTTTTACGGCAAGCATGGGTTGCTGAAAACCTATTCTACCCCGGATCTTCACGGGCCTCATGTGACTGTACATGATTTTCTACAATATTGTGAAGACTTAACATGTCAAGTCAGATAGTGTTTGTCTATTTCCAAAGTTAACAGGCGCATGAGGGGCGCATACACATTATATACAACTGCTGCAAGTGTTCCTGACAGTGCCATACTTTGCCCTTTAGTAATGATAGAAAGAGGATACGTAATGACGGTTGACAGAGCACTGTTTATCTCGAGAGTGCCGATATCAGTAAGGGAATCACCAATAAAGTACGCAATCTCAATGCCTGTTATCCAACAAAACTGTTTTTAGGGGCGCAAAAACAAGATAATTCAAATATGTTATATATCACAAATGTTACATATTTATATATGTCGAAATGCCCATACCTCTTGGAACTATGTACCACATACAGTAAAGTCTCGTTAATCCGACACTTGTTAATCTGACAATCGGCTTTTTCCGACACTGAAGATGGTAACTGATTAAATCAGTGCTATTTAAACTTGGAAACAAGTCCTCGCTACTGCTGAGGACATCCCATTACAAGTCACGTCAGAACGACCTTTCACGAACTTTGACCAACCAATGAAATGACTAACAGGAAGTCGACATTAGCCACCAAGAAAGCAGCTTTCTTGAGCATTGCAGCACTTGTTTCAAATTGGCGACTTTCATTCCAGACTGCTTTTAAAAGTTTTTTTGAATCAATAATACAGTCTGCAACAGTAGGTTTGTGTTAAGCTTTAGATGTTGCATGATTAGAAAACATATTCCGCTAACAATGTAACATAACAATATGAATATTTCCTTTTTTTTTACGTGTTTGTATCGTAATCTATTGTGTAGTTTTTCCAATTTTCGATCACAAACGTTGATACTACTCAATTTCGTTGATCCGACATACTCCTTAATACGACATAATCGTATGCAACCAACCATGTCAGATTAACGGGACTTGACTGTATATTGTTTAATATATCTTGGTTATACCACAAATATTGCCATATATTAGGGCACTATCATGAAACATAGCCAATGTCTCTTGTTTTGTTTTTATTTCATTTTTATTTACAAATATGAGACTGGATATTCAAGACTTTCAAACCTTTAAAAGTGTTTATGCTCAAAAGAAATATAAAAATTTACACACAATTACTGCAAATTATGTATCGTGATACATAGCACATTGTGAACAAAGTATCATGATATGTATCGTATCGGGAGATTATATATGTCACATTGTGATATCCCTAGTGTCTATTCTCAGTCAGCCAATGAAATTAGGCCGTATAGCTCACGAAAGTCAAACGTGTAGGAGCCTTAGAGCAAACTCTAACACTGACTGACGATGAAGCCATGCGTAGAGCATGTGAAATATTGCCTTTGTGCAATGTAATCTGAGTGCTCATTGGTCGGTGGTTTCCCTCTGGCTGGAGCCAGGCCTTGCTTTGATTGGTTAGTTAAATATTGCAACTAGACCGTGAACCAGCCAGGATGCAATTCATTAGGCACAACATAATAAACGGAGCAGTTGTATTCCAATGTGGTTTTACTTACTTTAGTGGATGTAATATGTCTTTAACTTTAAACATATTAATGACATTATATGAAAATGCTAGCATAATACAATTTTTCTATGACACTTGCGACACCTGAACACTAGTTATCTCAAATCATCATATGGTACAATGTACAATAAAACGTACAATAAAACATTTTAATCCCCAAAGTCAGGCCACAGCACTTAATAAGTGTGTGAGTGAGTCAGTGAGGTTTTACGCCGCTTTTAGCAATATTCCAGCAATATTATGGCGGGGGACACCAAAAATGGGCTTCACACATTGTACCCATGTCGGGAACCGAACCCGGGTCTTCGGCGTGACGAGCTAACGCTTTAACCACTAGGCTACCCGACCGCCCCAACAGCACTTAACATACACATACAGTTTAATATATGATAGAAAGGAGACCAGATAATCTCTTCATTGAAGAAATCTAAACTTGCCAAAGTATTGAAGATTTGCTTCAGCTATTTCAGATATTTATGTTTCAGTGCCTGAACGAGAAACCACACATAGCATACAAACAAGCCTAACAGCATTTCTGAGCAAAGTAAGTCATGGAAACTGTTCATGTTTGTGTATCAGTGTGGATAACAAATGATTGGGCTCTAATACCCTTGGAATATTTTGCCTTGCTTTCTCGGCTTTGGGAGCAACTACCATTAAATTATGTCTTCAAGACTTCTTAATACCATTCAGACAGGTTGAGATAAATTAGAAATGTATTTATCATATTGTACGATGAAAAAATAAATTTGTAAGTATTCATAAAAAAGATAAGAATAAAATGATTTTAGATTAAGCCTGTTAAGCTATGGCATCACAGAGTTGCTTCCCTTGGTTGTGTCATAATCTGCTGATAGTTTGCTTGAATCCTGATTAGGATTCTTGGTTTACATGCATTACTTGATTGGTGGTAAACCTGCTTCAGTTTTGGCCTTCTTCCCACATGTTTGTTTGTTGTTTAACGCCACACTCAGCAATATTCTACATATATGATGGCGGTCTGTAAATAATCAAGTCTGGACCAGACAATCCAGTGATTAACATCGTGAGCATCGATTCATGCAATTGCGATACGGAGACATGCATCAACCAAGTCAGGGAGCCTGACTACCCAGTCGCGTTAGTCGCTTCTTTTGACAAGCATGGGTTGCTGAAGAGCAATTTACCCCGGATCTTCACGGGTTTCTTCCAACATTAAGCCGACATGCTTTGTGATAGAACTGAAGCCTTGTTCCGAACAGCATTCAACCATGACATTGAAGAATGCTTGATTCTGATTGGTCAAAACAGGAATAAAATTCATTTGATACCTATTAATTAACCAACCTTTTCAAACAAACTGTATGTACGAATACATTGATCTTTCTCTAGATGACATACATCATTAACTGCCAATAGCCTAACAGAACTGTACAGTTCACTGTGCAAAGTTGCACGCTTTGGCCCATGATTGAGGGTTCAAATCTCCGTTCACCCCAATTATGTTTCTAGGTTTGTCAGCACCGTACCCATGGTCGTGGGTAACATCTGAGACCAGAATCACTTCAGGCTTTCCTCCCTCGCCAAGAAATAACTGGAATACTGTTAAAAGCAGCAATAAAACCCAACTCACTCCCTCACTGGTCCATAATTTTGTACTGTAAGTATAGAATGAGATGTCAATGAATGATGAAAGAACGAAAAACCCAAATCGCAATTTAGTCGGTCTGACTGATCTCACGTGCTACGGCGATGTGATTCTAGATCATAATTAAAGACAAACACCAAAGGTCCGAAAGTGGTTGGCGGACTTTGTTCTGATTGAGCGTTGGTGAATGCTGACATTGAGACAACAACAGTGACGACAACAGTGACAGTGACATGACGTTCACAATGATGGCAGCAATGAACACAGACTGACCACAAACGTCCGACAGGCTGACAAGGCACCCCCCACAATGGTGTTCTACTGTTTTGTCCTGCTTTTGTTTTATTTTGAAACGATTCAGAGAAAACAATTTAAGATGTTAGAAAGCCATGCAGTACATAACGCTTCCATGTTGGAATAAGTTCACAATAACCATGGCAACAGTGGACTAAGTCTAGTCTGGATGAAGATAAATATTCATGACACAGAAATGCAGTCTACTAATTCTTGGCCAATGGTCTAGACACATAAAGCCATCATAAAGAGACAACAACAGCATAAATGTGAAATCTTGGACAAAGAAGCCTGGTCAGAACTGGTTCCATGTACTCCTAGACATAAAAGACAACTGAACGGATCAGTACTCTATTGAGACATACATGTATTCTACTGAGACATACCAGTATTCTACTGAGACATACCTCTAATCTAATGAGACATACCTGTATTCTATTCATACCTGTATTCTACTCTCTCCTGGAGAGACAGGATCTCAGAGACATACCTGTATTCTACTGAGACATACCAGTATTCTACTGAGACATACCAGTATTCTACTGAGACATACCTGTAATCTACTGAGACATACCTGTATTCTACTGAAACATCCAAGTATTCTACTGAAACATACATGTATTCTACTGAAACATACCTGTATTCTACTGAGACATACCTGTAATCTACTGAGATATACTGGTATTCTACTGAGACATACTGGTATTCTACTGAGACATACTGGTATTCTACTGAAACATACCAGTATTCTACTGAGAAATACCAGTATTCTACTGAGACATGCTGGTATTCTACTCAAACATACATGTATTCTACTGAGACATACCAGTACTCTACTGAGACATACCTGTATTCTACTGAGACATACAGGTATTCTACTGAGACATACCAGAATTCTACTGAGACATACCTGTATTCTACTGAGACATACTGGTATTCTACTGAGACATACCTGTATTCTACTGAGACATACCTGTATTCTACTGAGACATACCAGTATTCTACTGAGACAATACCAGTACTTCACTGAAACATACCTGTATTCTACTGAGACATACAGGTATTCTACTGAGACTACCAGTATTCTACTGAGACATACCATCCATTATCATTTAGAACATTACATGCTGCAAAGTTTGCGAAAGTCTTGTACTGCCATGCATCAGCATCTGACTATTATCAAACAAGTATGTACTATGTGTAGTTTACGTAGTTCAATAAATATTGTTAATCCAGGGACAGGTTTAAGGGGAGATAGAACCAGGGGAAGACGTGGGGGAGGGGACGACAACTGTCATGGGACGTAGGGGTCAACTTGAATTGCAAGGGCAGAGCAGGTCAAAGGTCATCCAGGTCACAGAGGTCATTTGGCCCCTCCATCACAGAATCCCCAGCTCATGTTTCCAAAGGACCCTGGTCTGTGGTATCACCTTACTAATCTCCTTTCACTCCTTCAATTAATGATGTGAATAAAATTTCTCCCTGGGCTTCCACTGGCAATGGCGGGGAGACAGGATCCAGGGATGAGGCCCCATTATTGCTTCATTTGCAACTTGAGCCTGTTTGTGTAGCAGATATGACAAAACATGACACTGTTTACCTTGTGATTGTAAGAATTTGTTGGGTTTGAAATTCTCCCCTGGAGAGAATCCTGATAGATTCATTGTTTACCTGTCGAGATTTAAGGGTTATTTTTTCATACATTATTCAAAATTTATGTCGTTGATGAAATTAATATCAGCTATCAGGTGTTTTATTTGAATCATGTGGCTGTCTATATTTGTTTCGCACACATGGTCATCATTGATTGAATCTGGTATCTGTATCATCTTTGACATGTGTTATCCAATGCATCCACCATTATCAAAGGTTCATCATCATCATTATCATCATCATCATCATCATCATCTCCGCTTCCACCACCACTGACAGAACCATCACAGCGGTAGAGACTAACATTTTTAGTCCATTAGTCCTCATGATATTAACACATAGTAAACGCTTCAAAATGGCAAATTTCTTCTGATATCCTTACTACTTGGCAGTTTGACAAGGACTACAGGACTAGTGCCAGTTCCTAATGCTGCCATCAACACATTCATCATTTTCAGAACCATTATTATGCAGGAATACATCTGACTGTGGCATTACACAACATTCACTCACTCACTCACTCACCACAAAAGAACCGTCATCATCATCATCATCATCATCAATTTCACCACCACCACCACCATCATCATCATCATCAACATCTTCATCACTTCATCATCATTACCATCAGCATCATCAGCATCATCAACACCATTAATTTCACCACCATCATCAACATCATCACCATCTTCATCATCAACATCTTCATCACTTCATCATCATTACCATCAGCATCATCAGCATCATCAACACCATTAATTTCACCACCATCATCATCATCACCATCTTCATCATTACCATCATCATCATAATAATCATCATCAACATCAACACCATCATCAACATCAGCATCATCACCATTATCAGTATCATCACCATGTTAGCTGCCCATCATCTCCCTCCCCAGTCTCTCCATGGCTTCAGTGAAGCCTCCCATGACTTGTGTGTCCATTACTTCATCCTGTAATCTAATTAACTCTAACACCGTAAGCACACTGAGACTAACGAGACCCACACATGCAATTACATGCAATCCCAACAATAAAAATCTTCTTTTCCCCCAAGTCTTATAACCAATTAACAAGAATAAGAAAAATCTATACAATATCACTTTGCGACTGGGAAGATCAAACCGGACCAAGAACCGACCAATCATCAGCAACAATTGCAACAAGACTTCATATGACACAAACGCATCATCGTGCTCACATAAAGGGAGGTAATCAATACATGGCATCTGTCAGTTCAACTTGATGCTTCCATGCAGGCAAAATTTGTAATGAGTGGCTATATATGTCTTGTCCAACTGAGGATTGGCTGCAGGGACTTAATAATCGCATGCTTGTTGCCAATTTATCCTCACATGTTGAGTAACACAAGGCTGCTCTTGACAGTTTAACAATTGTCTTTCGGGAAAGGTTTCAAGGTCACACAAACCTCAATGCCCTTCTGCCTCATCATCACACAAGATTCTCCTGAACATCGAATACCAGAATATTTTAATAGATCCTTTCTCTATACATGTATTTGGTAATAAATAATAAACTTCATATGTGAAGGGGTGGTCGGGTAGCCTAGTGGTAAAAGCGTTTGCTTGTCATGCCAAAACTCGAGTTCGATTCCTGACATGGGTACAATGAGTGAAGCCCATTTCTGGTGTTCCCCGCCGTGATATGGCTGGAATTTTGCTAAAAGCAGTGTAAAACCTCACTCACTCACTCACTCACTCACTCACTCACATTCTCTCATCAGTGGCAAGAATTTCTTAACCATTTTAATAGATACAACAATTGAGGCTTTTAAGATAAGAAAAGATATTTGGGGAGGGCTACTGGTAAAGGGGCCACCTTGTTGGTATTGACTTAAGAGTGGATTCATAATCGACAATGTAATCCCTAAAAAAAATTTAAAAAATGAACTGAATAGCTTGTAAAACGGATGATATAATGCCTTGTCAATTGATTGTTTTTTTACTCATATAGCACACAAAGATTAATCATTCAAATAATGATACCTCCTAAACGGTGATCGACCATGTGGTCCCTTTGCTGGTAGGCTTTCCATTTACTGTATAATGCTCCATGAAGTGAGCGAGTGAGTTGGGTTTAATGCCGCTTTGAACAGTATTCCAGTTATATCACGGCATGTCAGCTTAATGTGGGAAGAAAGCCGAAGTGAAGCAGGTCTCAGATGTCTACCACTTTGGTGAGACCCACAAGTATGGGTATGGTGCTGACAAACCTAGAAACATGATTGGTGGGTACCGGGATTTAAAACTAAGATCATTGATTTCTGGAGCGTCAAAGTGATGCAACTCTACACAGTGAATTGCGGCACTTTCGATGATTGGCTACTCAGTCCATTCCTTGAGTGAGTGAGTGAGAATGTTTATATGCTGCATTGAGCAATATTCCAGCAATATCACGGCAGGAGACACCAGAAATTGTACCCATGTGGGAATCAAACCTGGGCCTCCGGGGTGAAGAGCAAGCGCTTTAACTACCCCACTGCAGTTCATTCCTTGAAGAAACCATTGCAATATTCTAGAAACTGCAATACATGCATAGTGAACACAAAACACACAGGTATATTCCCGATACTTAAGAGGTACATTTTAACAATGTAATATAATATTTTAACAATTCAGTACTGATGCGAAAATACAAAGGTAATACATATCCCTGCACAAAACATCCTTGAACATGTTTTCACTTCAACTTATGAATAATCTGCTAATCTCTAATCAACAACCATCAATAATGGTTAACTCTGTTTTAAAGAATTAAATAATAACATGTGGCTGATGTCATGTCACTGTTTGAGTGTATGAAGAAAGGGAGGTAACTCCAGCTGTATCAGCTTCACTCCGAGAGTACCAGCAATGTATGCTTCTCATAAATATAGGGTCATATTTCATGAAAAATTCGGCCACATTTCCACTTAACACACTGACACAAAATGTGACTGTCACTATACACTTTCCACCCATGCATGGACAAAAAACGTCTGCGTGCGTGTAATAGATTCTTCATGGTCATAGCCGTCATACAACTGCATCATTGTGTTCATGTGGCCCCACATTCCTGTCCCCATTGTGTGTGTGACCCCCACGGGAGCGGCATAGGTGAGAGGGGAGGGGGGAGAGGGTGGTGAGATGCAGGCCGATCTCCTCTATCCTGGGTGTGGGTGTGGCTGCTCTTGGCTGTCATTCTCAGGTGTGTTATGTATTCCATGCCTGCTAATAACCTTATACACACGCTCCAGATAAGCTGCAGATTTATTTTGGGCTTAAAATACACAAAATATATCCCCATGAATTTCAAATACAATTTACAAATACACATGAAAAATGTAAAAAGAAAACAGAAATGTTCGTCATTACTCAACATACCTGTATTTTGTGACATATCTTTATTAAATGAAAAAAATGCAGGCATCACATTCATGAAATCTACTGCAGCGAACAATGAACATTTTAATTATTGTCGGGGAACGGGTGGTAAAGTTGACTAAGGCACCGTGATTTGCTGAGAAGAATTGCATCCCTTGGGCACGCCAGAAACCTATGATTGTGGGTTTGAATCCCGACTCAACCCAATTATATTTCTAGGTTTGTCAGCACCATACCCCTGCTCATGGGTTTCACCGAAGTGGTAAACGTCTGAGATCTCCATCACTTCTGACTTTCCTGCCACATTAAGCTGACATGCCGTGATATAACTGGAATACTGTTAAAAGCAGCATTAAAACCCAACTCACTCACTCACTGATCCCTAGCGAGTGAGCGAGCGGATGGGTGTGTGAGTGAGTGAGTGAGTGGAGGAGTGAGTGGAGGAGTGAGTGAGTGAGTGAGTGAGTGAGTGAGTGAGTGAGAAGGTGAGTGAGTGAGTTGTACTCCACTCATTGCAACATTGCCAGGTATAACATGCCGGGGGATACCAAAAGTATTTGCTATAGGTATACTAAGTGTTTGCATTTTATGCTGATTGTGTGACTAATGTACCCATTGTGTACATATTGTACACTCAGTGTTTGCCCACGTTTGTGTGTTCATTGTGTGCTTACTGCATGCTGACTCGTCATGCTGCTCTGAACAGTATCCCAGGTATGTCACATTGTCGTCAATGAGTTGATTCACAATCTGATTGATAAAAAACTAATTTAGGCTTATGCTTTTTTTAGGTTTAAGGGGACGGGTGGTGTTCAGCCCTTCAACCCAGCCACCCACTATTACATTTTTTAATAAAATGACTCATGAAAAGTTTTTTTCATTATGGCTCACAAGGCATTCAAACCTCTCGATCAAATTGGGTTGTCAATATTGGTGGGTGACCGCCTCCGTGGTCTAGTGGTAGAGCCGGACTAGTACAAGCAGCCACACACACACACACACGTTCATGCACGTCACTATATAAGTAATCTTGGACGCGATGTTAAACCCAATTTCACCTCACCTCAATATTGGTGGGAACAAGCATACAAAGTTTCAGCTTCATTGGTCTAGTGTCCTTTGTGGAGAAGGTATTCACAGTGGAAGACAGAAGATTTCAGGGCTTCTGGCTCTTTAAGAAGTTTTTAAAAAAGAAAAAGAAATGGCTGCCTAGTTGCTACATTGAAATTGAAATTTGAAGCCTTGAACAAAACTTTCAGCTGAGGTAACCTATAATGGGATCCAATGGGATCCAACGGATCCGAAACCTAGTGAGTGAGTGGATGAGTGAGTATGGTTGTACGCCTCTTTTAGCAATATTCAGGCCATATAACAGTGAAGGACACAGCTTCACACATTGTTCCCAAGCAGGGAATCGAAACCAGGCCTTGTGTGACAAGCAAACGCTTTAACCGCTACATAGTCTGTCTTACAGACCCTGATACAAATATATATCAAATACAGCCCATGGAAGTCTATAATGTTTGGCAAGTCTAGATCACTGCAATATCAGTATTTCTGACAATGAAGAGAGTCACTGGGCTCCTTTTCATTATATTTTTAATAAGATAACTGAACAACTGTTTTTTTCTGTATGATATGTTCATTTCAGAGACTAGATGTTAGTCTAACTGCTACACTACACATCGCCCTCCCCAGCCCAGACATCATCTGACTTATTTACGTCACATGAAACACATTTATGAAAATATCACCTTCCCTCTGTAATAAACCCTGTAAAAAACAGCATTATTAAATATTCCATCTGATCAAAATTTATTCAAAATATTCATCTTAATTTCAGCTCTTGTTCTCTTTTAATCTACTTTAACCCATCTGTTTACAAGTCACTGAAGCATATGACGATATCAATTTCCCTCCCTGAATAACATCTGACAAAAGCAGGACTGGTTGATGCTGAATACATTTCAATTTACATATAGATCAACATTAAACATTCCAGGCACTGAACAGAATTTGAAACAGTTACATTAACCCACTTTCAGAAAGCAGTTTCGTACTTGTCTATTAACATGTCAGAGCTTGCATGTTAACAGTCGATGATTTTCAAAGATGTCATGAAAAAGAAATGTTGGCCCATGCCAGTGATCCCGTCTTTGCAATGACCTCGCGCCAGACATCATTACCTTCTCCAAGGGTTTCGTAAATATCAACACAGAGATAGTTCTTGCCATGTAAACCAATACAATAGAAATTCACAATGGCTCCTAATGCTCCGCTTAGTTTTTCTCCAACAACAATTTCTGACTATTGTACACAAACAAGGGCAGGCATCAAACCATCCCTGCCCTAGTGCCGGGGCGTGAATAAACACAATAGATAGAAGTATCGCCTTTTTGTACCAAAATAAACGTATTGGGAATTCATTGAACGCAAACATCCATAATGAGGCATGACCTCACAAATTCCATGTCAGTCATGGTATATATCACATAACAGCCTGCAATGCCAACACACTGAATACACTGACAACATGCTCAGTGGGAGATTACTATCTATAACACCCTGTAGGTGGGATATCATCAAGGCTGGAAAATAACCACTGGATCTCATTTCATTCCTACCTTGCTGATGATATCTTATTAATATCAAGTGATTACAAGGGCATGTGGCTCTGTTCTTTATTGCAAAGACGAGGGTCAATTTCACTTTATGAACTATATCATGTTTCACAGACTGAGCCACGCGTTTATGGGACACTTTGATCATAAAGGGTAGAAACATGGACCCTATCTGCACTGATTTTGGGGGCAACAGAACAATAAAGGGGAGACTCTACAATACCTCCAATTGTTTGGGATCTACCTGATCATAGATATCACACCATGCTTACAAGAAGAGAACCTGTCTACTAGACAATGTAAAGCGCACTAAAATAGGCTGAATTAATCAACCCAAATACTTGAGTAAGAATGCATATATAAAAATACGAGTCTGAATTCTGCTCTGGCATGTTCTGCAGATGCATCTGTAACAAATGGTAAACATGCATGAACTTTGAAGACATGTATGACTCTTCACATATAAAAATCATGAAAGATTTTTTAGAATTGGATGCATTAAAGCCTCTCTCACTATTTCATTAACCAAATTCAAAATGACAAGACCAGAGAACAATTAGTCTCGGACATGTTCACTCGAAGTCTAGAATATTGTAATTGCAATTCTTCTTTCAGAAATGTAGTCAAACATAATATTTATTAATATTATGCTAAATAAGATGGCTACATGATAAATCACAAAGAACAGTGAAGGGTGGTTTATTTCACAATGAAACAGTGTCCTAACGTGACGTCATTTCTGGAGATTCAAATATGTGCTTGGAACTTGATGATTTTGAGAGGGAAGTGTCCAGTAAGTTGTTCTCCACAGATGAAGCTGGTCTATCCAGATAAAAGAGTGGCCGAACGATCACATCCAAAAGTGGAAGACATGTGACAATTGATATTGGGAGAAAAGGTACAGATAATCGACGTGAGGACTGTGAGAATATACTGGAAATACCAAACTCAACAGATCTTTTTGTTAAATGAACCAAAATTTCTGAGGTTGGATTCTATTGAGGGAGTCATCACTATTAAAATTTGGGTAAATATTCTTAAAGCTTGGCTGTACATAATGTTGATACCTCATATAAAAAAATAAACGACTCGTAATCGTTGTTTATCGTACAATAAAACACTACAGGGATGATAAACCACTCAGCATTGAGTGAGTGAGTGGTCTGTAAATAATTGAGTCTGGAACAGACAAACCAGTGTATTAACATCATGAGCAACGATCAACGCAATTAGGATACCATGACATGTATGAACCAAGTCAGCCAGCCTGACCGCACGATCCCGTTAGTCGCCTCTTACGACAAGCTATTGTCACTATTTACGGCAAGTATGGGTTGATGAAGACCTATTCTACCCAGGATCTTCATGGATCTTAAATGGACTTGATACATTGCACCCATATGGGGAATAGAACCCAGGGACTCTGGCATAGAGAGAAAATGCTTTAACCACTGGGCTACCCAACCAGCACATTAAGCTGACATGATGTGATATAACTGAAATATCGTCCAAAGAACCAGTAATCCCCATTCACTCTTAGTATTCTTAAATCATCGACCACATACATATCGCTCTCCCTGAGACTGCGACAACAGACTTGCAACATGACACATACAGTGAGCTAGTTCCCAATAGGATATGACACATGAACACTTGTCTTTGCACATTCATTAAGGAGCTATTTCCTTACAGAGAATGTTAAAGTACTACTGACCAATAAAAAAACATAGGGTAAATTTTACAATAAATTCTATTCCTAGTTAAGAGTTCATTCCCCAGGGATTTGTTTTTTTGTTTGTTTGTTTGTTTAAAACTGAACTCTGCAATATTCCAACTATATGACGGCGGTCTGTACATAATCGAGCCTGGACCAGACAATACAGTGATTGATATCATGAGCATCGATCGACGCCATTGGGATCGATGACATGCATCAACAAAGTCAGCCAGCCTGACCACCCGATCCCATAAGTCACCTCGTACGACAAGCATAGTCGCCTTTTACAGCAAGCATGGTTGCTGAAGACCTAATCTGACCCAGATCTTCACGGGTCCATATCATTGTACCTTGATGGCATGGGACACAGCTTTTCGTACCAATCACTGGATTCTCTGGTCCAGACTCGATTGTTACATGCCATGAACATATAGCTGAGGAGGACAACAGTGGTATGCACTGCTATACATAATTCTCATCACATGGCAAAAAGTGTCATGATGCACTGACATGTCGTGTACAGCTCGAACTCTCAACACAACAAAAACATAATTAAAGACTTGTTCTAAATAAATCTTTGCAGTAAAGTGAAACATCAGTCTGTCTTATATCAGCGACGTGTATGATAGATTGACGAGCCTTATGTTAACTCTTACCACAGTTTGAAAAAGACTGTTGGATGATGGAGCACACCGACAACAAACTGTAAAACATCGTCTTGTATGCCAAGTACATGGGGCCATGGGATTCCATGCAATAAACCTATGTACCATAGTTTTTAGCAGGACTTGATATTTATGCCTCTCAAGATGAAAGAAACACTGCAGCAAATAAACAGACCCATCTTACAGCACTTAAATATTCATCCCGCACCACTTAAAAAGACCTAGCTTGCAGCACTTAAACAAATCCAGCTCCCAGCACTTAAACAGACCCAACTTGCAGCACTTAAATAGACCCAGCTTACAGCACTTAAACAGACCTAGCTTACAGCCCTCAAACAGACCCAGCTTACAGCACTTAAATATTCATTCTACAGCAAATAAACAGACCCAGCATACAGCACTTAAATATTCATCCTGCAGCAAATAAACAGACCCAGCTTACAGCACTTAAATATTCATCCTGCAGCAAATAAACAGACCCAGCTTACAGCACTTTAATATTCATCCTGCAGCAAAGAAAACAGACCCAGCTTACAGCACTTAAATATTCATCCTGCAGCAAATAAACAGACCCAGCTTACAGCACTTAAATATTCATCCTGCAGCAAATAAACAGACCCAGCTTACAGCACTTTAATATTCATCCTGCAGCAAATAAACAGACCCAGCTTACAGCACTTAAATATTCATCCTGCAGCAAATAAACAGACCCAGCTTACAGCACTTAAACAGACCCAATTTGCAGCACTTAAACAGATCTAGCTCACAGCTCTTAAACAGACCCAACTTGCAGCACTTAAACAGACCACACCTGCAGCACTTAAAGAGATCCAGCTCCCAGCATTTAAGTAGACCCAACCTGCAGCACTTAAACAGACCCAACTTGCAGCACTTAAACAGACCCAACCTGCAGCACTTTAAAAGATCCAGCTCCCAGCACTTAAAGAGATCCAGCTCCCAGCACTTTAACAGACCCAACCTGCAGCACCTAAACAGATCCAGCTCCCAGCACTTAAACAGATCCAGCTCCCAGCACTTAAACAGACCCAACCTGCAGCACTTAAACAGATCCAGCTCCCAGCACTTAAACAGATCCAGCTCCCAGCACTTAAACAGATCCAGCTCCCAGCACTTAAACATATCCAGCTCCCAGCACTTAAAGAGATCCAGCTCCCAGCACTTTAACAGACCCAACTTGCAGCACTTAAACAGATCCAGCTCCTAGCACTAAAACAGACCCAACTTGCAGCACTTAAACAGACCCAACTTGCAGCACTTAAACAGATCTCACTACCAGCACTTAACAGACTAACTTAACAGACTAAGCCTGTACTAGGTACTGTTTTAGGCCATACCTTGGCTGTTATATTAAACGTGATTATCAAAACTGCTTGTAAAGTTATCAAGCTTTTCTTCCCATGCAAACAGGTCAAATTCAGAAAAATAAATTGCAACCAACTCCAAGGCATTTGATTGACTAACAAAGCAATAACTGGTGTTTTATGAACCTAAAACATGCCCACTAGAGATTACTTTCACTGCTTATATTGCGTTATTGCACTAAACGATGTCACTTATTTCGCCTTATTGTCTACAGCTTTTGCGTGTTAACAATTGAATAAGCATTCTGAGGAGTTATAGTTGACATGTTTATTAACACCACGCAATCGTCTAAACGTTTTCACCCCATCATTTTCAGAAAGATAATGTTAATCCTTAGCAAGCAGCTTCTTCCAGTTCATTTCAAACTAAAAAATTAAACTTGAATAAATTTTCAATATATCAAACCTCTGGAATTTCACATAAATCAAGCTGTTTTTTGTCAATGTAATGTTACCTTCAAGTATTTTTATGACACAAGCTAACCACCTAAACTACATTCCAGGGACCCGTTCCACAAAGCGATCTTAGCGCTACGACTGTCGTAAGTCAGTTTTAAAGAATGGGAGTTACGACCCACTTAGTGCTAAGATCGCTTTGTGGAACGGGGGCCCTGAAATCCTACAGCTGGCCCCTATCCTCAATTTCAAGCATCAATAAATTCATTTTATTTCTCAATTTTCAAGTCATTTCGGTGAGACCATGCTATCTACTGGGCACCTACAAATCCCTGCTTACAACACAATATCCTCCACCATCATACTTCACTGGCACTTCAGACTTATCTCCAGTTTCAGGCTACACCTACAATATGGGGATTAAGGGGATTCAATATGAAAACTAACAGATCAACTTTCACTGCACCAAAAAACCCATAAGTACACAATAACGCTGAAAGCAATGTCAATATTATCGTAACAGGATTAAGGCGATAAATTAGGAATTCCTCGTGGGTTCGGGTGACAGTAGTACACTGTGTTCAACACTTATTATCCTTCAAAACCTATTCCCGATACTCTCAGATAAATACTTAGCCTTTAGAATTCAGTTACGCCCTCACATTTTCGCATCTTTCAAATTCCATCTCAAAATTAAACAGACTTTGTAGCCGCTACCAATCAGCTTTCGGAGATGTATTTTGCATTTTTTTTATGTGTGAATTACTTTGAACAAGATTAGGTAAAATGACTAATATTAATATACAGTAAAGTACATTTATAACGAACACGCTTATAACGAACTGACGGATATAACAAACATATTTTTGGTTCCGGCCATATGCTGTATAGATGTTGTATGTATGCTTATAATGAACTACAGTTTTATCAAACTAAAATTAGTGGTCCCTTTTAGTTCGTTATAACTGTAGTTTACTATACATGATTAACAAGTGTATACGCCTATTTTAAATTTTGTGTCCCAATCTTCTGCAGTAATTTTAAGGTTACAAAATAATTTCGAAAATATGAATTGAACTATAAATGTAAACTGACAAGTTAAGAAAGGATACACTTGAAATATGATTTGACAAAAAGATTTCAAGGTTATCAAAACATTACTAGGAAGAAAACAAGTGCTGAAACACTGCAGACTTAAGGTCCAAACCACAACTGTGATATCCTTATCAAATACATCACCATCAACTCACCATTTCGTGTCGGTTTCATTTTTAGTCACCATCAAACATGGGTGTGTACTTTTTTTTGTTAAATTATTTGATAGGCATTACTAAAGTGAGTGAGTGAGTATGGTTTTACACTGCTTTTAGCAATATTCCAGCAATATCACAGCGGGGGATATCACGGCGGGGGACACCAGAAATGGGCTTCACACAATGAACCCATGTCCGACCCGGCATTACTTAAGAGTTGAAAATTTATAGATAAAAACAAATGAAACAGTAAACAAAGAAGTTGTTATCCATAACTTAAAATTGGGTCTACTTTGTTACTTTCTTTTGCACGGCAAATTATATGAGATACTGTATACAAAGATGCTAAGCCCAAACAGCGACCTTATCACCTTGTTTTCAACTGATTCTATTTCTGACAGCATTTTTACCTATTTAAACTTGCAGCTAAGCCTGGTGGTTTCAGAGTAAACAAAAAAATGTGACAGGAACAGAGATGATACTGTATTAACCGAAATAATTTGAGTAAAAAATTAAAAAATCAAATAAATTACCTACTATCACTTTGCTGCTATACAAATACAAACACCTCTATATAACCAACTGGTGACAAAATTGACATCATCAATACCAAAGATTGCATAGCCATGTAAAAAAAACACATCACCAAACAAATTCTCTGAAGACTAAATGGGTATTTTACATCAGTAGACACTTCGATCACTAACAGTACTACCAGGTTGCTGAACCTGCCATAAAATCTCCACTATAAAATCTCCACCACTTGACTTCTTGAAGCCAAAGCATACCAACCAATATCTACCCAAATCTCATCTGACAGGTAAATTATTACCCAACATGCTTAGCATACTGACCCGTGACCCTGCCATGCTGTGTGTCACGTGTCTGGTTTAACGGTAGACATTAGTCAACAGAGATAGGAAGAGCCTTCTATTGGAAAAGGTGACTGCAGTGTAGCTGCCTTGTTGAATGACAAGAACTGGCATTCTGGAGCTGCCTTGTCATTAATAAGACATTCCACGAACATCTTGACACTCACACCATGAATCAAGCTCCTTTACATGCCACAGGCACAAAGAGAAAACACGTAATACCTGTAATATTTGCCAGCTCTAACTCCAACTGTTTATCATTTACTCCGTTATCTGTTCATGGAAATACTCATTAATCGCCTATCTGTTTACCTGTTCCTTCATTTACTCAATTCTCTGTTCATGGATTTACTCATTAATCAATTACCTGTTTACCTGTTCCTTCATTTACTCAATTACCTGTTCATGGACTTCCTCATTAATCAATTACCTGTTTACCTGTTCCTTCATTTACACAATTATCTGTTCTTGGATTTACTCATTAATCAATTAACTGTTTACCTGTTCCTTCATATACTCAATTACCATCTTCCCGAGGCAAGTGAGTTAACTGACTATAAAAGTCCAGTTTCCACTCTTGCCGAACTAGGCTGGTATTATGGAGTTACATTTTGGCTGGACTAACGAGTCTATGCATAGTCCAATCAAAATCGCGCACTGAAATCGAAATCCAGTTCGTAAAGTGTCATGCAGATTTCTGTCGACTTCAGGATTTGCAAAGCATGTGCACCGCTAACTCGTTGTCAACAGGTATTTTCTACATCTTTTCATGATTTTAATCAAGGTGCTCACGTGATTTGATGCACTTCGCGATGTAAGACTCGTTTTATCACAATATATATCTTGATTATCAATCAGATCGTCTAGACTGGGCGCCACCGTTTTGTTTGAAGCAAATGCAAGTGATACGAGAGGTTGAATATGATTGGTCAACAGGAGAGGCATATAGAAAGGACATAACTCGTAATAGCCACTGGTGGCGCCCAGTAATTCCAGCCTAGTTCGGTAAGGGTGGAAATTGGACTTTTAAAGTCAGTTAACTCTCTTGCCTCGGGAAGATGCTCAATTCTCTGTTCATGGATTTACTCATTAATCAATTATCTGTTTACCTGCTCACTCCTTTAGATGTTCATTCTTTTACCTGTTCATCTATTTTGTAATTTATCAGTTTATTTACTTATCTTCATTGATTTACCAATTTACCTGTTTATTTTTTTACTTGTTAATTAATTTACCTGTTCACTCATTTACTTATTAAACAGTGCATTTACTCACTTGTTTACCTGATCACCCACTCACTCATTTGCCTGTAAATTTTATTACATGCCCAGTAATTCAGTGTGAAAGAAGTTGAGAAAAGTGATATTTTTCATTTCAGTGAACATATATCACTTGACAATTTCACTGCAGTGAACATAATACTTTGACGGAACTACTGTCATACACAAACTGTTAGCTTCATTTTTACATTACTTTTACATTGAAAAGGCCAAATAATGAAAGATGGTCATTTATGGAGTTAATATTACTTCTTGCCATTTGTTATTTTCGTGAAAATGTTTTGTTACAAACTGTAAATTTCTCATTTAACTTGTCAATCAGTTATTACATTTGTTTTTATTGTTTAAGAGTTTGTAAACTCAGAACTACTTGTCATGTTGCATTTACAAGGGATGGTGAAACGTCTCTGTGTGTTACGTAGGGAACATGTGCATTACAAAGTTTTACATTGGTAATGAAAAAATATGTTGGTAGACTACACAAAAAGTATACAGTGAATAGTATATTCCATGTGTCTCCTGAAATATCATGTTTCTCTCATCTCTTTATCTTTTCACAAGTTCATTCATGTATTCATTTATATATGCATTTATCTATTCATTTATCCATCCATTAATTTACTTATTTCCCTGTTTATTTATTGACTTTTTACATTTTTTACTCATTTACTTGTTCTTTCATTCGCCTCTTCATTCTTTTACTCCTATGCCTGTCATTATTCCATTCACCTGTTCATTCATTTACTCATTCACCTGTTCATTCATTTACTCATTCACCAACACATTCATTTACTCATTCACCAACACATTCATTCACTCACTCACCTGCACAATCATTCACTCATTCACCTGTTCATTCATTCAACCATTTACTTGTTCATTCATTTAATCATTCACCTGTTCACTCATTTTCTTATTAAACAGTACATATATTTACTCATTCACCTGCACATTCATTCACTCATCCACCTGCACATTCATTTACTCATTCACCTGCACATTCATTCACTCACTCAGTCACCTACACATTCATTCACTCACCCACCTGCACATTCATTCACTCATCCACCTGCACATTCATTCACTCATTCATCAACACATTCATTCACTCATTCACCTGCACATTCATTCACTCATTCACCTGCACATTCATTCACTCATTCACCTGTACATTCATTCACTCACTCAGTCACCTACACATTCATTCACTCATTCACCTACACATTCATTTACTCATTCACCTGCACATTCATTCACTCACTCACCTGCACATTCATTCACTCACTCACCTGCACATTCATTCACTCATTCACCTGCACATTCATTCACACCCTCACCTGCACATTCATTCACTCATTCACCTGCACATTCATTCACTCACTCACCTGCACATTCATTCACTCATTCACCTGCACATTCATTCACTCACTCACCTGCACATTCATTCATTCATTCACCTACACATTCATTTACTCATTCACCTGCACATTCATTCACTCATTCACCTGCACATTCATTCACTCATTCACCTGCACATTCATGTACTCATTCATCAATACATTCATTCACTCATTCACCTGCACATTCATTCACTCATTCACCTGCACATTCATTCACTCACTCACCTGCACATTCATTCATTCATTCACCTACACATTCATTCACTCATTCACCTGCACATTCATTCACTCACTCACCTGCACATTCATTCACTCATTCACCTCACATTCATTCACCCATTTATTTGTTCATTCTATTCATCTCTTCATTTATCTAATCACTAATGTGCCCATTTACCTTTTCCTTCATTCACTCATTCACCTGTACATTCATTCATTCACTCATTCACCTGTACATTCACTGATTCATTTCCTCACCTGTTCTTTCATGACCTCACATACCTGTTCATTCATTTTTCCTGTCTGTTCATTCCGAGCCAGAATTTGAAATATATACCCACCTACTAACCATTCATGAGCTATCTCTCTATCATGCCAGACTTTGTTTTGTCCGATGTCTTAATAAACAGTTCAAAAGCAAAAGGTTGCCAACAGTGTGACATTTCTACAACAGATAACTGAAGTGCATGTACACTGAATTACCCACTGACACATTCATTATTGTCTGAGTGGAAGACAAAACATTATCTAGAGATCTAGGATTTTCAGTGATCCATTCATATAATTAGATCACCGCTATCTTTACTTTTACACACAATGGAATCTGTTTCAGTGAATAATCAAGACAAGTTATTCTCTGGCGTTGATATGAGCTTGGATCGACCAATCCATACTTTAACATCGTAGACCTGATGGTTTCAGCGGAGACATCAAAACGAAAAGTTTATAATACAATGATGAACAGATGAAAGCTCCTAAACCAACTTGAACTTTCAGTCCAGGTGAGGTGGAAGCTCACATTACAGACAATCCTTTCAAAACCATAAAAATCTCAGACAGACAGTCCTTAACATGACCAATCTGATGACATCAAGATCACACACATGCATATCTAAAGCAAGGCACCCTTTTTGACATTATATTTGCATTAACCCACTCTGTGTCATGGCAGAAGATCACAATCCTGTTTACATATTTGAATCATACAAACATGCAAACATATTGCTTCCATTACCATCTTACAAGCATTAACAACATGATTTATGTTTAAGGCTTCCGAAGGGTTAATCCCATAATAACATACAATAAACATGACTTTTATTCTACCACATGAAAACGTCTGCATGGATAATTAGATAAAGAGTTTTGGAGCCTATCACCCAAGCTTTAGCAAAGTAAGAATTATCTGGTAATTCGTCTATATCACGTAAATCAACACGCTGCCTATCATTAAATACAGCCAATTATAGCCCAGTTATCTCTCTGGCTATTTTAGCCGAGCTTTCAGTCATGCATTTGCTAGCAGTACAGATGTCAGAGAGAAATAGTACTCAAAGAAAGCATACTGGTAAGCGAGTGAGTGAGTATGGTTTTACGCGGCTTTTAGCAATATTACAGTAATATCACTGCGGGGAACACCGGAAATGGGCTTCACACAATGTACCCATGTTGGGAATCAAACCAGGGTCTTCGGCGTGGCGAGCGAACGCTTTAACCACCAGGCTACCTGACCGCCCCCATACTGGTCAGAATAGTGCTGCGTACTGACACAATAATGTGCTCGGTAAACAGATTCATTTGGAA
The DNA here is from genome assembly GCF_022045235.1 of Haliotis cracherodii. Lineage (NCBI taxonomy): Eukaryota > Metazoa > Mollusca > Gastropoda > Lepetellida > Haliotidae > Haliotis > Haliotis cracherodii. The sequence goes on from NW_027266272.1 coordinate 18,844,210, forward strand.
ATATAAGGATGGATTGTTTTCCTTTTTAATATGTATACAACTTATATGTATTCTTCACCGTTTTGGAAGAGCCGTGGGGTAGTTTAGAAGTTAAAGCGTTGGCTCATCATGCTGAAGGCCAAGTTTGATTCCCCACATGGGTACAATGTGTTCTAGTGTCCCCTGCTATGATATTGCTGGAAAATTGCTAAAACAGATGTTTCACAATAATAGACCACCAGTTGTCAGACTTTTTTATTTGTGGAACCCTTGGCGACTGAGTGGGTTAGATCACTGACATTGTGTGCTGGCCATTAGGTGCCTCAATCTGGCAGTGTGGGTTCGAATCCCGGATGGGTCTCAACCCCCCAAAAGTATGAGAATCTGTACTTCACTAAGAAAGTATTATCCCAAGTATAACATTTGTTACATTTGACCACTTTCTAAATGGCATTGTGTGTTCATGTATAATAAATGTTTAAAGAAAATCAAATTAACATTACCCCCTCTTTCCAATGATGATATGGATTGAATATTGCATAAAGTCCTACTCACTCATGACGCATATGTAATTTGTTAAAGGTTGTTTGCTGTCCAATCAAACAAGATCCCAGCATATAGGCTTTGCCCCTCCCTATTGGGCTATATCCACACCAGAGGGGCATGCTCATGTACTACACCATTATAACCTCGGTCAATGGATCGGCACTCAACCATCATTCTCAGCTCCCTCGGGAGTATAGAACCCCAGTTGCCTGTGAGGTGCTAGGATAACAACCACATTGCCTTCTCATTCTACTGGGTACCCATGCACTGCCGGGTGAACAGAGGCACATTTCACACAAAGTCACTTGTCCAAGGAAACACCACATGCGCTGCATGTGCCTAGTGTGGGGCAGGACCGAAGCACGAGAAACTCTTGACAGGAGCCAAGCTGCTGAACACGATCATCTAGGAGACACACACACACACACACACACACACACACACACACACACACACACACACACACACACACACACACACACACACACACATGTTTATATATCCTACCCAGGACGATTCAGGTTAGAAAAGGTCTTCAGCAACCCAACCCAACGCCTGTAAAAGGTGACTGTGCTTGTTGTAAGAGGCAATAAACAGGATCGAGAGGTCAGGTTCGCTGACTTGGTCGATGCATATGTCATCATATCCAAGTTGCATGGATCAAAGTTTCACGATGTCAATCACTGGATTTTCTCATCCGGACTTGATTATTTTCAGACTGCCATCATACAGCTGGAATAATGCTGACATTAAGCAACAAACAAAATTCTGATGTCTCTTCACAAGAGCCAGCCTAGCCCACCCACCCCACCTGTTTATATTGCTGATCTTGCACTTCTTTACAGGAGCCAGCACAACCCTAAATCTTTAACTCACTACCTTGGTGCTGTCCACATAAACTGCACATCATGATTTTAGTGAGTGTTTTCTCTTTTTCTAGCTGCTATCTCTTCCACGTCTGCTGTAAATGAGCCATGCTCAGAATATTCTGTTTTATCTCTTGTTGTTTACAGCTGCATCCATCTCCCCATGTGCCTCCACTGCAGCCTTCCCCCTGCTGTCGGTGGAATCAGCCACCACAACAGGTGATGCTCAAATTGTGCAGCAAATGATCCGTCTAACATCCCCCTCACTCTTGTTTCTTGACAAAAACACCACAAAGAAACAACATCACATTCCCTCCTTTTCCTCCCCCACGCTGCCCTTGAGGTTTGTAACAGATAGACTTGCTTATCGTCTTTCCTGCACAACATTACCCCGTGATGCTAACCTTGCATCTCCACATCGCCCTGTCTTGACACAGATGCTCACAGACAGACAGACAGACACACACACACACACACACACACACACACACACACACACACACACAAGGACACACACACAGACAGACAGACAGACAGACAGACAGACACACACACACACACACACACAGACAGACAGACAGACAGACAGAGTCACATCGCCCTGTCTTGACACAGATGCTCAGACAGACAGACAGACAGACACACACACACACACACTCACAGACAGACAGACAGACAGACATACAGACAGACAGACACACAGACAGACAGAGAGAGTCACATCACCTTAAACCCAATTTTACCTCACCTCACCTTGCATACATGTGACCATGTTTCTATTTCCCCTGAGATTTATTCGACTAGAATTCGGAATTAGTTATTATATTACAGGAGATTGAATCCACCTTGTAAAATATTCAAGTGGAAAGTTATTCCTGGGATTTCTTTTCCACACACCTTTTATCTCAGGCCATATTTTACATAGTCCACCAAACCCTTGAAGATCTGGGTTAGAACAGCTCTTCAGCAACCTATGCTTGTCATTAGAGGCAGTTGACAGGATCACTGACTCTGTTGATGCATGTCATCGTATCCCAACTGCATGAATCTATGTTCATGATGTCAATCACTGGATTGTCTGGTACAGACTCGATTATTCACAGAATGCCATCATATAGTTGGAATAAACAACAAACAAAGCGGTGTTAAACAACAAACAAACAAACAAACCCTCGTCCACCAGGTCAAGTCGAGCAAACTCTCAGTAACAACTTCAGAAGATCCAGAGCATGAACATGGGAGTGACAGGCTGGTGTCACATGCCATCCTTCACTTGATTTCCAAGAAAGTTACTGGTGTAAAATCTTGTAATTTTAGCCACAGAAGTTTGATAATTTTACAGCATAATTCATCTGGGACTGCTTTGGAGCAAAAGCTTTGACCTTCTCTCAATCATTCTTACACATACACTTTCCAACAAGTCTATGAAAATAACATTGCCCAAGTAAGTCTGACAAATACAATCTGGGTAGAAAAATGGATTTCTTCCAAAGGTAGGTAACTATTCATAAGGTTCATGTTAGACCTGCCTCATTCGGGTTCCCACCCCCTCACTCACCATTCCACCTACGCCCTGTTCAACCCATTCACCAATACAAAACATCAGTTGTTATCATTGCAGTATTTATTCCCTTCTTCTTTTACTCCCACGGCTATATCACCATTCCATCTTGGTGCTGTGCAATATCACCTATATCACCCTGCATGTATGTACGTTGCTATGGTGATGCGAGCCAGAGGTCAGTGGCTGCTGCTGTAGACGCAGGAGGGAGCATCACCTTTGTGATTAAGCAGGCAGCATCCCTGTTGGGAATGAATAAACATCGTGCCATCTAGTATTCTTACAGTTGATTGTTACAGTCGTGTCTCACTACTGCACAGCATACACAAGAAAGCATTGTGATAAGGGATTAATAAATAATCACACACACAAGCTGATAAAGTTAAATAAATATTGTTCATGACATATGATACTTTCGGAAAATGACAGACAGGTATGATAGTTTCCAACAACTGTTGTACAGAACTTTTATAACTCCACACAGGCTAACAAGAATCACATGTTTCAACCCAATACTGCAACCAAGAATCTTTCCACGTTTCAACCCCACACTGCAACCAAGAATCTTTCCACGTTTCAACCCCACACTGCAACCAAGAATCTTCAATGTTTCAACACCACATTGCAACCAAGAATCTTTACATGTTTCAACCCCTCACTGCAACCAAGAATCTTCAATGTTTCAACCCCACATTGCAACTAAGAATCTTTACATGTTTCAACCCCACACTGCAACCAAGAACCTTTCCACGTTTCAACCCCACATTACTACCAAGAATCTTTACATGTTTCAACCCCACACTGCAACCAAGGATCTTCCATGTTTCAACACCACATTGCAACCAAGGATCTTCCATGTTTCAACACCACACTGCAACCAAGAATCTTCCATGTTTCAACAACACACTGCAACCAAGGATCTTTCCACCTTTCAACCCCCTACTGCAACCAAGAATCTTTCCACGTTTCAACCCCACATTGCAACCAAGAATATTAAGATGTTTAAAAACCCCATTGCAACCAAGGATCTTCCATTTTTCAACACCACACTGCAACCAATGATCTTCCATGTTTCAACACCAACACTGCAACAAAGAATCTTCCATGTTTCAACACCACATTGCAACCAAGGATCTTTCCACCTTTCAACCCCACATTGCAACCAAGAATCTTTACATGTTTCAACCCCCCATTGCAACCAAGGATCTTCCATGTTTCAACACCACACTGCAACCAAGGATCTTTCCACCTTTCAACCCCACACAGCAACCAAGAATCTTCAAACAAATTTTAACCTAATACTGCAACAAAGAATCATCATACACATTTCAACCCCTGGTTATTGGGATGCAACACCTCTACAAACTCCTGTTCATTGCACTGTAAACACAACTTATCATGAAACATACCACCCATATTAAATTTTCTTATCATTTATGAGCCAGTTGTTTTCTTATTTACATGTCTCCGGCAATATCATCTTCAGACAAATCCAACAACACTAACCCATCTCCTGATCCTTGCACAGGAAGCAGAACCTATCAGCAGATCACAGTGGGCTTACAACTAATGTTTATTGTCAGACTGGGCCCAGTGGAGCACTGCCTCTGTATGGTTATCCAGTAGCCTTGCTCCAAGTCTCTACTCAAAGACAAGTGCATGGACGTGTAGCAATTCTATCCTAATATTCAAGTCTAGATATGGACAGTATACGGCAGTCTCTAAACGTCAGCTTGTTCTTATTATTTACATTATCTAGAAATTATGATTAAAACTAATAATCATTGCCTTAGAGACTTGAGCAAGTCTAGTTATTCAGAACCAGGAGAAAATGGCAACCTCATCAGAAGAGGATCTGGTGTGGGTGGAAGTATCACTGACGGAAACAACATGGGCAGACACACAGACAGACATGTATGTGGGGGTGGGGAACTCGATTAACAGGACAGCCACGTGGCTGTTGGTATCGGCAGACCAGAGAGGTCTTGAAGCAAGGGAAGATGCTGTTGTTGTGAAGGTGTTCAGGGAAGGCTTTGAGCTTCACACCTTCAGGGACATATTCTACTGTGCCTCTTTATGATATGTGTCTTTAAAATATTTGTCATCATCTTCATATTTAAACATTAGGCCAGTTCAATTTTTTTTTTCAAATCCAGAATATCCTAAATTTTGTGAAAGTAATAAAAAACTTAAATGTGTTCTATTGACAAGGTGCTTTAATTCCTTGATTTTTTTTATATATTAACATCACAATCAACCCAGACATATTTATTTTACTTTGCCTTCCACTGCTTGCCATAGCAATCAAGAAACTCGGGAAAAATAAGCCGTTAAATTGGTCTGGACTTATAATTAAGACATATGCAAAGAAAATTATTTTCAGATAAATAAAGTTTCTTGCAACTGGATTCTAGCTTAATTGGAAAATATGAAAGTTTATAATAGAATATATATTCGAGTTTAGAATAATCTTTTTTCGCCTTGTTTTGGATGACATACCAAACTTTTACTTGATCATGTATAGCATACTATACTGTTAGGTCTTTGAAAGGCCTTTAGGAGTGATACACATAGGGAAGAGAATATATGGATGTCAACTTCTTTATTATGAGCAACACAATGTTTCAGAGTATATGCTTACTCCTTCATCAGGTGAATTAATGCTCTCTGCCTCATGGCATTCATTCACCTGATGAAGGAGTAAGTGTATACTCCAAAATGTTGTGTTCCTTTTAATAAAGAAGTTGACATCCATATATTCTCTTCCTTATATTATACTGTTATTACTGTAAATATACTATATTGAATAATAGGATAAATCCTAAAGAACAATGAAGACTGAGGTTTGGTTTCTTTCATGATAAAACATTGTTCAATCATGTCATTGGGATTCGAACATACGTTCACAACTTGATAATGTCATAAATTGAACGACACTATTTTTTATGAGGGTAGTGAGTATGTTTGAGAATAAAAGATTAATTATTTTGATGTTTGCACGAATATTCAAGAAACACAGAACCTCAACTGATCAAAAAATGGACTCAGTCGACAATACCGAGATAGGATTTAATTCAAGAGTCATCTGGGGGCACGGGTGGCCCAGTGATCCAAGGCGCCGCGATTCGCTGTCCAGAGTTGCGTCCCTTGGGATCGCCAGAAACCTATGACTGTGGGTTCGAATCCCGGTTCGCCCCGATTATGTTTCTAGGTTTGTCAGTATCATACCCGTGCTCGTGGGTTTCACCAAAGTCAAAAACGTTGAAGACCTGCATCACTTCGGGCTGTCCTCCCACATTAAGAGATCATCATCATCATCATAAAATAATATCAACTTCCACTCACGGCGATTCAAGTGAAGTTTTGAGTGAGACAGCCATGTTGTATGCCTAAAATACTGCTTACAACATTAGGCGGACAAATGATCCCCAATAATAGGATCCCCAATAGTATATTTCAAGGGTTTTACAGGAAATATGAGGTTCCTGCAAAGTCATAGTGTACTGTACTTTCAAATTTGATAATGACTTTAATTAACGGACCTTTATTTCTTGTCAAGAATTAAGTACATTGAATATCATCATGCATCCCTTGGGATAAATTTGATAATTCCTTTAATTACCGGACCTTTATTTCTTGCCCAAATTTAGTACATTGAATATCATTATGCATCCCTTGGGATAAATTTGATAATGACTTTAATTAACTGACCTTTATTTCTTGCCCAAATTTAGTACATTGAATATCATTATGCATCCCTTGGGATAAATTTGATAATTACTTTAATTACCGGACCTTTATTTCTTGTCAATGAACTAAGTACATTGAACATCATTATGCATCCCTTGGGATAAATTTGATGCAGTATTTAATTGTTCTGCATTCATTCTATTTCCATTATACAACATGTAAATCCCTCCGCTGTCATATTGACTTATTTATGTGGCTATACATATCAAAACCACAACACATTTTTCTGTTGTCGAGTATTCCAGTGCAGAAACTGACCCTGTCACTGACATCCCCACCAGGTAACCTCCAGCCTAACGAAGTGACAGGTGTCAGCCAGATTAGCTTCATCATGCATGCATGCAGTCACCAGATGATACACTGACTGACCATATTGCCAACGCACCACATGTACCACACAAGACAGACATCGTAAAGGCCAGACTGTGTTTATATCTAGGTTCATCGATTCTTTGGAAAAATTCCACTTAGGCCTGGGATTAGTTAGGGATTTGGGGTTGGAATAAGCCCCTATGCTTGCTTGAAAAGCCACGAGTGAGTAAGTGAGTGAGTGAGTGAGTATGGTCTGACACTGCTTTTAGCAATATTCCAGCAATATCACGTCGGGGGACACCAGAAATGGGTTTCACACATTGTACCATGTCGGGAATCGAACCCAGGTCTTCGGCGTGACGAGGGAACACTTTAACCACTAGGGCTACCCGACGAAAAGTGACAAAAATGGATCGGGTGGTCATTGACTTAGCTGGCTGCATGTCATCATGCCCCAACAGCGTGGGATGTTGTTCATCATATCAACCACTAGTTTGCCAGGTCTCATTTATTTACAGGCTGCCATGATATATATAGGCAGAAGATTGAGCTGTTGTATAAAACAACCAGCATTCCCTCCTTGACTCACTCTTTTGGGCAATCTCTTTTGTGATGATTCCTTACCACAATACTTCAAAGAAAGAGCTTTGAATCTGTACACTAAGTATCTGACCCATGATGATCCGAGGTAGAATAGGTCTTCAGCAACCCATGCCTGCCACAACAGGGGACTGTGCTTGTCATAAGAGGCGACTAACGGGATCGGGTGGTCAGGCTCGCTGACTTGGTTCATGCATGTCATCGTATCCCAATTGCTTCGAATCGATGCTCATGATATCAATCACTGGATTGTCTGGTCCAGATTCAATAATTTACAGACCACCGTCATATAGCAGAGTGCAGCGTTAAACAACAAACTTAGCACCTGACCATATTTACGAGGAATCAGTGTAATTTGGGTTAAATGCTGTTCAAAACAGTATTTGATTTCCATCACAACTTGCAGAGTTGAATGTGTGGGACAAAGGCCAAGTGACACAGGTCATGGACACTCACTACTGTCAGGAAAACCAATGCCAAGATATGGCACAGAAACACCTAAGATCAGCATTGCAAGCCTTGGACTCGAACCCATGACTGTAAATCCACCTGCACCTTAAGTATTCCTTAAAGACGAAAGATAAAAACTACTGCAAATCCTGGATTCAAACCCATGACCAGTAAACCCAGCTGCCCCTTATATATTACTGAAAGACAAAAGATAAGAATTATTGCAAATCTTGGATTTAAACTCAAGCCAGCAGATCCAGCTGCCCCTCACACAAGGGAGCCACCAAAGCCATGCGTGAACTCCGCAGCATAACTAAATTCACCTTAAACACAAGTCGGTGAGATGCAGCACAAGCGACTTAACAGAGCCAAGCCACAATGTTTGTACCGTGGGAGACCTCATTAAGCTGCAGTAATTTCGTCTCTGGAGCTTGTGATGCAAGTTTGGGGAACTTCAAGGTCACACTCCACAGATCACTACCGACAAACATTCAAATGAGTCAGTCTTCCATTGATACACATAGGTTCACAGACTGTAAACTTCCGCAACTAACATGTTTGTGATTTATGTTGCTCCAAGGAGACACAGGTTTTTTTGTTTTTTGTTTCTTTTATTTTTTTTATTTCCCATATACAGCAATAAGTGTCATATACATCGCAGAGTATTCATACCACCATAGGCATTATCATGTAGATCAGAGGGTATTCATACCACCATAAGCATTATCATGCAGATCAGAGGATATTCATACCACCATAAGCATTATCATGTAGATCAGAGGGTATTCATACCAACATAAGCATTATCATTTAGATCAGGGGGTATTCATACCAACATAAGCATTATCATTTAGATCAGGGGGTATTCATACCACCATAAGCATTATCATGTATACCAGAGGGTATTCATACCACCATAAGCATTATCATGTAGATCAGAGGGTATTCATACCAACATAAGCATTATCATTTAGATCAGGGGGTATTCATACCACCATAAGCATTATCATGTATACCAGAGGGTATTCATACCACCATAAGCATTATCATGTAGATCAGAGAGTATTCATACCACCATAAGCATTATCATGTAGATCAGAGAGTATTCATACCACCATAAGCATTATCATGTAGATCAGAGAGTATTCATACCACCATAGGCATTATCATGTATATCAGGGGGTATTCATACCACCATAAGCATTATCATGCAGATCAGAGGGTATTCATACCAACATTAGCATTATCATGTAGATCAGAGGGTATTCATACCACCATAAGCATTATCATTTAGATCAGAGGATATTCATACCACCATAAGCATTATCATTTAGATCAGAGGATATTCATACCACCATAAGCATTATCATGTAGATCAGAGGGTATTCATACCACCATAAGCATTATCATGCAGATCAGAGGATATTCATACCACCATAAGCATTATCATTTAGATCAGAGGATATTCATACCACCATAAGCATTATCATGCAGATCAGAGGATATTCATACCACCATAAGCATTATCATGTAGATCAGAGGGTATTCATACCACCATAAGCATTATCATGCAGATCAGAGGATATTCATACCAACATTAGCATTATCATGCAGATCAGAGGATATTCATACCAACATTAGCATTATCATGCAGATCAGAGGATATTCATACCTCCATTACCATTATCATTTAGATCAGAGGGTATTCATACCACCATAAGCATTATCATGTAGATCATAGGGTATTCATACCAACATAAGCATTATCATGTAGATCATAGGGTATTCATACCACCATTAACATTATCATTTAGATCAGAGGGTATTCATACCACCATAAGCATTATCATGTATACCAGAGGGTATTCATACCTCCATTACCATTATCATTTAGATCATAGGGTATTCATACCAACATAAGCATTATCATGTAGATCATAGGGTATTCATACCAACATAAGCATTATCATGTAGATCATAGGGTATTCATACCACCATAAGCATTATCATGTAGATCAGAGGGTATTCATACCACCATAAGCATTATCATGCAGATCAGAGGATATTCATACCACCATAACCATTTTCATTTAGATCAGAGGGTATTCATACCACCATAAGCATTATCATGCAGATCAGAGGATATTCATACCACCATAAGCATTATCATGCAGATCAGAGGGTATTCATACCACCATAAGCATTATCATTTAGATCAGAGGGTATTCATACCTCCATAAGCATTATCATTTAGATCAGAGGGTATTCATACCACCATAAGCATTATCATTTAGATCAGAGGATATTCATACCACCATAAGCATTATCATGTAGATCAGAGGGTATTCATACCAACATAAGCATTATCATGCAGATCAGATGGTATTCATACCAACATACCAACAGTGTTTATATACACACAGAATCCGTGTCATTTCTCTTTCTAAGAGGTAATATTAATAACATTTATTTAACTGGACATGAAGATCTTTAAGTGTTATACATAGATATAAAATATTGTACCGACAAATGCAAAAACTACACTAAAATACCGAAAAAATCAGAAAGGAGAAACATCCTCATCTTTTGCATTTGCAAACAGGAAATATGACCAGTATGATATAAAAATAGCTTGGTTGCAATTTACAAAGGATATTGTTTTTGTTATTGAATAGAATTCTCAAATTTCTCGTTGAATCTGTCTGAAGAGTTGTTTGACCTTACAGTCAAACATATTGTTTATTGTGTTAAATCGACCACTCAAACCCGCAACTTACCTACATGTAATATTTCAGTTAAGACCATCTTAGCATTCACATAAATAGAGGATATTATGAGTGTTCATGTCATACTATATTTATGACACAAGTGTCTAAATACTTGAATTTAGGCACAAGTGTCATAAACATGGTCTGATATGAACACTTATATAATGTTCTATTTATTACTGAAGAAGATGTCTACACACATAGGCGAATTTACCTATAACGACTGCAAGTTGCAAAAGCAGCGGAACCACAGTTTGTCAAATGACGTTCAACAATCTTCAGCTAAGAAGTCGTTTCTAGTGTGACGTCATTCCGACGTCATGTCACAATAAGATTCGAATGACATCAGTTGACGTCCGGATGACGGAAACAATACACTGTTGTCTCGTGAGTGAGTGAGTGAGTGAGTAATTTTGGTCTTACGCGGCTTTTAGCAATATTCCAGCAATATCACGGCGGGGGACACCAGAAATGGGCTTCACACATTGTACCCATGTTGGTAATTGAACCCGGGTCTTCAGCATGAAGAACGAACGCTTTAACCACTAGGCTACCCCACCGCCTCCCTATTATTCAGACACACTATTGTTTACATCAGTCTTTGAAACATGAACCCTGCCTCCTTGTATGTAGAGTGAGCTCTCAACATCCACTGCATCAAGTGGCTCACACCCCCTCATCTGTGACCTGATGTAAGTATGTCATCTCGATCAAACAGTGACAATCTGTGTCATGATTCTAGGCCTGGGATCAGTCTTTCCAACACGGGATAGATGTCTTTACAAATACATACTAGGGCTGGGAGAGGTAACTCGGGTACCCGGGTCGGGTGGGTACTAAGTAGGACCCAGGTACCAACAGGACTACCCGGACCCGTGGTTAATCACGTAATATATTGTTAAATGGCAAAAGTTATCTAGAACTCTATGGCTACACTACAAGTCACTTATGTTCGCATTTCTTTCGGACAATGCACCCATTCCTTCTGATTTTTCATATGGTTGAATAAAGGTATAACTTAATTCAACTTCAGTGTATGAATGACCAGATTGTTTAATACATGTATCAAACTATGTTCTGCCAGTGCTATGCTAAAAATGTTCCCAATCTGACATTTTGAGACATCTCCTGAGACCACCAGGGTAGGGTCAGGTAATAGGGGGATGGGTACCTGGGTACCCGGGACTTGTCCCAGCCCCAATGAACACGCTCTGGTTATATAACAAGCATTTTCACTTGAAAAGATTGTAGTTCTTAATTGTAGTTCCACAAGAGAAAGACCTATTCAACTTGAATTCAATTTTGGTAGCCTGTCCATTTGATTCACACTTATAAAACATCCACAAATAATTTCTATATTAGGGCTGGGACGGGTAACCCGCTACTCAGGTCGGGTGGGTAGAACATTGGACTTGTTGCAGCCCTATTACATATGTTCAAAAATGAATTAGGTTGAGATAGCTATCATGAGGTTACGTGTCAATACAAAATGAGTGTCAGCTTAATGTGGGAGAAAAGCCAGAAGTGATGCAGGTCTAAGACGTTTACCACTTCAGTGAAACCCACGAGCAGGGGTATGGTGCTGACAAACCTAGAAACATAATCTGGGCGAACCAGGATTCGAACCCACAATCATAGGTTTCTGGCGTGCCCAAGGGATGCAACTCTGCACAGCAAATCGCGGCGCCTTAGACGACTAGGCCACCCGTTCCCCCTCCATACAAAATGAAGGACATGTAACAAGTTGTGGAATTTAACAGTAAAATACAGATAAGCTGATAACTGGAATACTGTTAAAAGCGGTGTTAAACCCAACTCACTCACTCACTACTAATTTCATAATCAGGACCTAGAAACCCGAAACCTGCACCAGATTCTTTAAAGTCTACTACGAAAAGCGGGAGTTACTCTGAATCTAAAGCCCCAAGTCTACATGGCTGGACCAAAATCAGACCTTCCAGTTAGAATAGGTCCCCAGCAACCTATGCTGGTCGTAAGAGGCAACTAAAATTGATTGGGTGGTCAGGCAAAGTGACATGGTTGATAGTGTGTCAACATACGCTGATGGTGTTAATCACTAATTACACAAAAACAATGTCTCAGTTTCACACAGGTCGCTAATTACAAAAAGACATTTTTCGTTGTTAATAATATCAATCACTAGATTGTCTGGTCGAGACTCATTATATACAGACCACCATCTGTAGCGGGAATATTACTGCGCACAGCATTAAACAACAAACCATTATACCAAGAAGAGACAGATCATTAAACATCAGTCTGTTCTTCCACTTGCCCAAACACTCAGTCCCATACACCAAAACAACACATCGCCAAGCCAAGGATGTCACAGCTTTCACCAGTTCAGCTATAATGAGAACCAGCAAGGCCTGTGTGTTGTAATTGTCTCCGACAGCAGCTATCACAACACTCAAACCGATTTCATGCTAACAATGAAAACAAAAACCAACACAAGTATTCATCACTAATTATGACAGTACGTATGTCAAGACCCCATATTTCAGAAGTGTGCAAGATCAGCAGATATCTTAATTAGAGCACCTGAGTAGATCTGCAGGTCCCCAAAAAACACAACCATCTTTGAAATGAAAGCGCAGACGGACCCAGGCCAGAATTCTTCTATTTTATGTCTTGTGTCTGCTGTTTTGGCTGTGCTTTTTAGAGGGAGAGAGAGAGAGAGAGAGAGAGAGAGAGAGAGAGAGAGAGAGAGAGAGAGAGTGTGTATGTTGTGTGTGTTGGGGGGTAAGAGAGAGAGAGAGAGAGAGAGAGAGAGAGAGAGTGTGTATGTTGTGTGTGTTGGGAGAGAGAGAGAGAGAGAGAGAGAGAGAGAGAGAGAGAGAGAGAGAGAGAGAGAGAGTGTATGTTGTGTGTGTTGGGGGAGAGAGAGAGAGAGAGAGAGAGAGAGTGTATGTTGTGTGTGTTGGGAGAGAGAGAGAGAGAGAGAGAGAGAGAGAGAGAGAGAGAGAGAGAGTGAGAGTGTGTATGTTGTGTGTGTTGGGGGAGAGAGAGAGAGAGAGAGAGAGAGAGAGAGAGAAAGAGTGTATGTTGTGTGTGTTGGGGAGGTAAGAGAGAGAGAGAGAGAGAGAGGGGGGGGGGGGGGGGGGGGCGGGGGTTGATGTATTTTATTACAGAAAATTTGGTCAAGTTCCTAAATTAAAAAAATACTTCCAGCAGGAACGTTTCAGGTCTTCCAGATTTAAATGGGTCACATGGTGAAATGAAAGTCTGGTCTAACTGGTTCTGTATAAAATAACTTAGACTCCAGTGTCTTAAATTTTTGTAATGTTTCTGTCATCAACTGTAAAACAAACACCCTCACGACAGTGCTTCATTTCAGTATTTCACTTAATGCCAAATATTTTGAGATCATTTCATCTTCATTATTTATTTTGTTACTAGGGAAAATAATTTAACATCAGGTTTTAAAAAAAAATAATTGTTCGTTGGACAGCATGTCAGTAGGTTGAAATAGAAAAAATCAATAAAATACTTTCAACAAGAATGTTTCAGGTCTTTGAGATTCAATTGGGTCAGTAGGTATGTCCTGGAAACATTTGCATTGAAATATTCTTTTTGCCTGATCTCCTTCTTAGAACACTTAAGTTGCTTGTTTTGAAGTAGTGACGGAAAATTGATCCTGTTTCATTATTAAGTTATAGTCCGCCCAGAGAGCGGAAGGTCCGGGGTTCGATCCCCGACCGCATCTTACCAAAAGACGTTAAAAGATGGTACTTGTTGTTACCCTGTCTGGCACTCGGCATTAAAGGGCTAAAACAAGGACTGGTCGGCTAGGAGTCAATATACTGGGGTATTCATGTTAAACTGCGGCATGGTATCTCAGTGAGCTAGCACTATAAATCGGCATCGGTCCGGACTAGTACAAGCAGCCACACAAACACACACACGTACATGCACGTCGCTATATAAGTGTAATAATCTTGGACGCCACTTTAAACCCCATTTCACCTCACCTATTAAGTTATCAGACTATTCAGTGGTCCCTTATAAACAAAATTGTTCAGGAATCTGTCCATTGTTTGCCAGCTTTTACCTGCAACTCTGCTAGAGTAAGGAATACAGAAAGTGTTATCTTCCAAAAAAAGCAGCAGGTGGTCAGTTCTTTATCATAAACAAGCATGAAATACTTATATTCATACATTTTCAGCCTAAGACAAAGTCGTTACTATGGAAACTTGAAAAAAAGTAATTTTTCAACAATCCCAAACTATCAAAAGGCACCAGTTCACCACTAGACCTATCTATGTGCCAAGTTTGGTTAAGATACTTCTCATGGTTTTTCAGTTCTGCTCCAGACATGAAACATGATGGATGAACAGATGGACAGAAGGACGGACGGAGAGCTCCCATGCCTATATCCCCCTTCCACTTCGCAGCGGGGGATAATAAAATGGTTCTGGAAAAACTTGCTATCCATTGTTTGACAGCTTTTACCTGCAACTCTGCTAGAGAATACAATACAGAATGTGTTATCTTCCAAGAGTGAGTGAGTTTGGTTTTACGCCGCTTTTAGCAATATTCCAGCAATATCACCAGAAATAGGCTTCACATCTTCCAAGAGAAAGCGGTAGGTTGTCAGTTCCTTATTATAAATGAAATGGTTCTGGAATAACCTGCAATCCATTGTTTGTCAGCTTTTACATACAATTCTGCTAGAGTAAGGAATACAGATATAGAATACTAAACGAGCTCCCGTGTAATACCAATCTTATGAAACGAGTGAATAGATCTGGGTTCTGATGAGCGAAAGCAACTATTGACACTATTACATGGGAGCGAGTTTAGTATTTTATTTATTACTTGCCATTTATAACTTTTTAGAATTATACTGTTGAGTGTGAATAGGGTGACACCTACATGATCCACAGCATAATCCAATTGAGTTTTACAGAATAATACTTCAAAGACGTCAAAAGTTTAAACGTATGAATTTAATACCATACGTCATTGAATAAGCCAAGGGATGTTGAGAGCTTTCAATATTTGTTCGTGAAACGTGTTCCGAGAGTACATAAGCATGCGTTTTGGTATTACACAATGTGTAATACAGCTATATGTTTATTAAACGGGTGAACTCTTCACGGGCAAGTAATAAAATGTGTTATCTTCCAGGAGAAAGTGGTAGGAGTTCAGTAGTTCCTTATTATAAATGAAATGGTTCTGGAATAACCTGCAATCCATTGTTTGCCAGCTTTTACCTACAACTCTGCTAGAGTATGGAATACAGAAAGTGTTATCTTCCAGGAGATAGAACCTCTCCCTGAATTCACAGAATGACACATGGGTCCCTTCATTACAATCCAAACACGTCAGATATACAGGAATAGTCGGCTCCATGCCGAAGGTAAGGAGCAGAAGATGGCTCACATCACAATATTGTTATTGTACTTCCGATAAACTCTTGCATGCCTGTAGCAGACAGGGTGGGTATGTTTCATGTTCTGTAGTGGGCCCCATTCCACAGTGTGATGCATGCGCCATGACCATTAAAGTCCATATGTACAAATGTTAAATAAAAGTAACAAAACTGTTTCCAGAAAGTCGGAATGGGTCCTAGGTACCGTATTTTCTTGAGTATAGTGCGCACCCATGTATAATGCACAGCCCCCTCTAGCACCGTACACCGTACCCCTTCAGCGAAGTCAGGCAAACGAACGGGTGAATTTGAGATAAAAAAATCACCAGACACGTTGATTTACCGTTTAAATAGTATTTTTTGTTCTGCTAGACATTGTTTTATAGCCAGGGTTTAAGATTACCCTGTGTATTTTCTCGTAAACTAAGCCAGAAACAGCATTCAGCTGTACACACGTTTTCTTGGAATCGACCAGTGATTCGGTCAAGACACACCCAATGATATAACTCTACAGGATTTAAATGCAAGGATCGGCAAAAATTAACTCTGTTTGCTTTGTTTTGTTTGATTTGTTTCTTTTGTTTAACTCCGTACTTGGCAATATTCCAGCTATATGATTGCTGTCTGTTAATAATCGATTCTGGACCAGACAATCCAGTGATTGATGTCACAAGCATCAATCCACGCAATTGAGATAAGATGACATGCATCAACCAAGTCAGCAAGTCTGACCACACAATTCTGTTAGTCGCCTCTTACGACAAGCATAGTTGCCTTTTACGGCAGGCATGGGTTGCTGAAGACCTTCTACCCCGGATCTTCACGGGGCACCTCCATATGGTTGGTGTAAGGGCTGACTAGAGGGAGATCATGTGATCAGGCCCTGTGTTGATTGCATATCATCATAACCCCAATGTGTGGATCCTTACTCATGCTCACTCACTCACTCACTCACTCACTCACTCACTCACTCACAGGCACAATGGTATGGTTTCCCTGATCACAAGTAACTAACATGGTGATACCAACGAAGCCCAAATTCTAGACTTGCACAAGTCTCTCAGGCAATAATTATTCCTTCAAATCTAGATTATATAAATAATAAGAACAAGTTGTCCCCACAGAAGATTGGCTTCCGTGTACTGTCCGCTTATCTAGACTTGCCAAATCATAAGGATAGAATTACTATACACCACTAGACTTGCCAATCATAAGGATAGAATTACTATACACCAATGGACTTATCATTCAGAAAAGCCTTGATATAAAACACCCAATAATAGAAAAGAGAAAAGGAATGAAATAGAACATGTGTCATCAGTCTTCCAACAATGTTCGGGGCGGTCGGGTAGCCCAGTGGTTAAAGCGTTCGCTCGTCACGCCGAAGACCCGAGTTCGATTCCTGACATGGGTACAATGTGTGAAGCCCATTTCTGGTGTCCCCCGCCGTGATATTGCTGGAACATTGCTAAAAGCGGCGTAAAACCATACTCACTCACTCACTCACTCCAACAATGTTCAATGCCATTCTAGGCATAAATACACCATGACAAATGTTATATTTGGGATAACACTTTCTGAGTAAAGTACAGATTCTTGTACTCAAAGTACGTGATCTAGACTACCAGTTGTGGGATTTTCATTTTGTGGAAGCCTCGGCGGCTGAGTGGGTTAGATCGCTGACTTTGTGTGCTTGCCATTAGGTGCCTCACTCTGGTCGTGTGGGTTCGAATCCCAGACGGGACTCAACCCAAAAAGTATGAGAATCTGTACTTTACTCAGGAAGTGTTATCCCAAATATAACATTTGTTACATTTGAGCACTTTCTAAATGACAATGTGTGTTAATAAATGCACCAAAACCTTTTATTGTGAAACATTGAACAAAAGCCAGCAAATCTGATTGGATGATGAAACCAATTGGTTGGCTGTCTTATCTTTCTGCCTTGTGGATAAGACACTGGTTATGCCCATGTAGAAACAACACATTCAGGACACTTTCCTCTCCTTGAGTTTACAGTTCTGCCAACTATGTCAGGGGTCTATCCCAGATTCACCAGAGTGCCCCTGGCAGGAAAACTGGGGGGGAGGGGGGAGGAAGGGGTTGGTATTTTGTTCAGAAGGTTCTTATTTTCTTAAATTCAGATGGAGGCTTATCTTAACATTGTATTTTGAGAGAACATTCAGTGCCATAATATAAAACTAAGCGTTACAACCCCTTCCTATTTATTCGTCCTGTTATCAGTGCAATACGAGTTATTTCTACATAGCCATAACATTACCTATTTGTTAAAGATACTAACATAAATTGGGAACATTTTCATGATATTTGCCGCAGACTTGGGGCTGAATGTCACTCACTGCCTCTGAGCATGTCTTGATAAATTTCTGTATGTCCATAACATGTAGACAGAAATTAATGTCACTTGGCTTTGCAATCAGTCGTATCTGACTGATGGTGTGCGCTCTGTAGCTCACCTTGTGCAAGCTGAACGTTCATTCTGGGCCAAATTCTTTTGGGTCCACTAGCCTGAACTTGTCCCTTGCCATTATTTTCATGGACATTAATTATGCTGAAGCTTAATGCACACCATACCAAATTTCATCAAATAATCTCCAAAAATGAACGACCAATGACCAAAAATATTCTTTTTATATGGCTGCCATAGAAACCAAACAGAAATTACTTGAAGCAGTTTGAGAGATAATATTGGTGAGATCATCAATGGAGAGCTTCTGAAGCATTTTTCTTTTGGCTTCAGAGGCAAATTGGAAAATAAAAAACGATACCAGTATTTTCGTCCAATAGTGGGCATGGCCATATTAAGTCACAGTTAAAACCCGTGAAGATCAGGGTTGGAATAGGTCTTCAGCAAACCATGCTTGCCATAGGAGGCGACTAGCAGGATTGGGTATCCGTCTCACTGACTTGGTTGATGCATGTCATCGTATCCAAACTGCATGGAAACAGTCTCATGATGTCAGTCACTGGATTGTCTGGTCCAGACTCAATTATTTACAAACCGCCATTACATAGCTGGAATAGCTGGGGCATTAATAAAAAAAAAGAAGAAAAAAAGCCAAAGTTAATGTCAAAATTTACACATCTGGAGAATCTGACATTCTTTTATTTGGAAGCAACAAAACTTTAACGAAACTTGAGTATAAACAGAGTCAGAGTGAAGGTTGTTTCTTTTCACAGTGGTCTAACTTTAGCCTACCGATCATGGAATTACTACCAGACATCAGCTCCACTGTTTTGTTATGACGACACAAAATAAGCCAAGTCACCCACCAAATTTCACCAAATGCTATCTGTGACATTGAGGGGGGGGAGGGAAGGCGGCACAAATTAAACTTTCGAAAATTTAACATCAAAACTGTAAAAACTTTCGCGATGAGAGTTCAACTCTAAACTGCTAAACATTCTACTAACTGCCAAAAATGCAACATTATCGGTTATTCAATACCTTAACTGCTGTTAATATGAGAAGAAATACCTTCTTTTCATACTCATAACTGTATAAACATATTAGGCTGCTGTTTTATTGGACAGAGTCACATTAAATGTTTTTAGAACTGAAATTGAGAAATCAACAGCCAACAGCCAGAGGAATATGACACAAGATTGTAAGAAATTACCAAGTTGTGATTTGTTTGTTAGTTGTGAATACAAAAGTTTATTGTTGCCACCTTGATAGCATAACTTTTGTGGGGTTTTTACATTGAAATTTTGGGTATTTTTCATGTAAATGAAAATCAAAGGCGGGTAATTTGGGAACACGAGAACCATGGGAATGGATCTAGGGTTCAGTGTTGGTTTACTGAAATACAAGGCCTGGAGATGCAGACAATACCCACGAGATTGAGGTCACTTTAACTGTGTTGCTGGTATTCCTACCCTGACAGAGAGGGATGCTGCTCATAATATCAACCACTAGTTTGTCTTGCTCAGACTCATGTCATTACACACCATCTAGATGCAGCTGGACTATGTGTGACAGAACCCAACTAACAAACAAACAAAAATTATCTAATACCTCACCGTCGCCTTCATTTGATTGAATTATTTCTGGAGGAGAACCAATTAATGAAATCCCTGGCGATGTGAGCGAGTTAGTGTGGCCGTACGCCGTTTTTAGCAATATACCAGCAATATCACTGCGGGGAACACCAGAAATGGGCTAAGTATTGTACCCATGTGGGTTATCGAACCTGGGCCAAGCAAACACTTTAACCACTAGGCAATGGTACCCCATCTTCCCGAGGCAAGAGAGTTAACTGACTGTAAAAGTCCAGTTTCCACCCTTTGCCGAACTAGGCTGGAATTTCTGGGCTTGATCGTAGCACCACCAGTGGTTATAACGAGTTATGTCCCCTCAATGCCTCTCTTATGAACCAAACAGATTCCACCTCTCGTATCACTTCCATTTGCGTCAAACAAAATGGCGGCACCCAGTTATGATGATCTGATCTACGATCAAGATCTATATTGTGATAAAACGGGTCTTACATCGCGAAGTGCATCAGATCACATGACCACCTTGATTGAAAACATGAAAAGATTTGGAAAATATCTGTTGACAATGGAATCCTGCAATCGACCGAACTCTGCGTGCAGTTTACGAACCTAATTTCGATTTCATTGTGAGATTTTGATTGGACTATGCATAGACTTGTTAGTCCAGCTAAAATATAACTAATTAATAATACCAGCCTTGTTCGGCAAGGGTGGAAACTGGACTTTTATAGTCAGTTATTTTTAAATTTTAAGCATGAATTAAAAACAAATGGTATTGAGGGGTGAATAGAAACTTTTACCACTCTGACAGTAATATGATGGACAAAAAATCAAATGAGCAAAATTTTAATCACAGGTTTGTCTGATCAATTGAGATTCAAATCTGGATCATATGCATTCCGAGGGAAAGAATTTCCACTTGGTAAGCACCTTGCCATAACAGAACAACTGCCCCAACAGGAGTGTATATTCACATTGATATACACTGACATTAAAGAACCAACAGAGAGGCCAGCACCAAGCATGAATCACCTCAATACATAGCACATGTGAGTACCTTGTATCAAAGGGAAACGCCAGACCAACAGGTGCCCTTTCAGACCTGTGCTTCATGCAGTGTCAGGGTGGAGCCCTCCAACAGGTGCCCTTGTTGGAACAGAGGTCAGTGCAGCAGAGAGAGCTATTTCATCCTTGATACATTTACGTATGTCTTTGGGGTTTGTGTTGAAGCCAAACTTGTTCCAGTTGTCATTAGGTGTGAAGGGTAGAATAGGTCTTCCCATTCTTGGAGATATTATTGTTTATAGGTTACTGTTTAGTGGTGACGGAACAGTATACTGAACATGGAGCTATTTCATCCTTGGTACATTTACGTATGTCTTTGGGGTTTGTGTTGAAGCCAAACTTGTTCCAGTTGTCATTAGGAGAGTGAGTGGGAGTGAGTATGGTTTTACGCCGCTTTTAGCAATATTCCAGCAATATCACGGCGGGGGACACCAGAAATGGGCTTCACACATTGTACCCATGTCGGGTATCGAACCCGGGTCTTCGGCGTGACGAGCCAACGCTTTAACCACTAAGCTACCCGACCGCACCATTAGTTGTGAATGGTAGAATAGGTCTTCCAATTCTTGGAGATATTATTGTTTATAGGTTACCGTTTAGTGCTGATGGAAGACTACATAGGCAGTGTCCGAAATAACTGCCTGCCTGCCTAGCTGGGGCTAGTAACTTTTCTGTCAGGATCCATGAAATTTTCCTCAACCTGCCCGACTTTCTGGCATTTAATATTCTATATTACTAATTACATATTCAGTTTTCTCCGAGTAGATTCTCAAGTTATTGTTTGCGTTATTTCAAATGAAGGAAAACGCGATTTTAAAATTGTTTCAAACACTGACAAAAGGTCCCACTCCTCCATACCTCCACCGCCCTTATAAACCATCTCTGTGTTAACACATGGTACTTGATGTTACCCTGCCTAGTGGTTAAAGCGTTCGCTCGTCACGCTTTATACTTTTATATGAAGATATATCTTCATTTTCCTCCCCCCTCAAAAGCCATGCCTCATTTTTTAGACTGTCTTATCACGGAACACCCTCTTTTAGACAGTTTTATGGGATTAATAACAGAAGTTCCATCTTGGAGGAACAGACACACCAAAAAGGGAACAAATGTGTTGATTGATGAAACTAAGTAAAGGAACTACCATTATGTGTTTGAGTTCCAAAGGAACGTTTATACCCCAGAATGCAAATCTGAATGACATACATATAACTGTAATTATAAAGTTATATTTCTGTGAAAACTATTTGCACCAGTCCTAACTAGCGTGGCAAATTAGCAAACTTTCCTGGATAAATAATGAAAGGATTATATGTTACAAAGATTCATAACAAATAATAGACAGTTAATAAGTTATCCTCCAAGAATGAACCCAACCCTTAAAACTTAATCATTTCACCCTACTTGCAAAAAAACCCCACTTCTTAAATAACAAAAGACACCAGATCATCACTTGCTTTAAAGTTTTGCAAAGAAATGTTGAACCATATAAGAGTGATGGTTTTGACATAAAAGGTGACTGATGGACAGACAGACGGACGGACAGACTCATTCCCTTCAATCTCTGTTCCCACACAAAACTCAAACTCACCACTAAAGTACCATCCATGTAGTATGTTCTCCTGATTCAAAGAGCGCCCCCCCCCCCCCCCCCCCCCCCCCTCATCAGTGGATCGTTGGATACCTGTCCAATCTCATTAAAATCAGATCTTAGTTCTCGCTACCGCTAAACAAAGATCTGAGGACATCCCATTACGGGTCACGTCAGACCGACCTTGCGCATACTTTGACTGACCAATGGGATGACCAATCAGAAGGCAGCTTTCTCGTGCTTTACGGCACTTATTTCAAATTGGCGATTACGCTTCGAAACATATTTTGACAAATTATTGATTAAAAATTTGATACCTGAACAAAAGAACATTCTGGAATGGCTAATAGATGGTCTAGATTGTATCGAATCAGTCGTTAAGCCCGTAACTATCGTTCGGAATACCCTGTGTTAAAGTTTTCGAGGTTGTATGATTAGAAATCACATACCGACTAACACTTTCATGATCTGTTAAGTGATTCTCTGATTGGTCGGATGAAAGGTCGTTCTGACGTGACCCCTCATGGGATGTCTTCAGATCTTTGTTTAGCGGTAGGTAGCGAGAACTAAGGTCTGATTTTAATGAGATTGGATACCTGTCTCCCTTCTCCTTATCATAGAAGATAAAGTCTCCACACAACGTGTAAGATTACAATGTAACTGTTTTAGCTAAGGAGGTGCCAGACAAACAGATTCTTATCAGTGTTTCAGCTCAGAAACGAACCAAACTAGTTGAACCAGTACACTGACAAGAGCCTTTTGCACAGTTTCACCTTTCACAATACCTCAACCCTGTATCTATCATACAGGGGGCGGTCGGGTAGCCTAGTGGTTAAAGCGTTCGCTCGTCACGCCGAAGACCCGGGCTCGAATCCCGACATGGGTACAAGTGTGAAGCCCATTTCTGGTGTCCCCCGCCGTGATATTGTTGGAATATTGCTAAAAGCGGCGTAAAACCAAACTCACTCACTCACTATCATACAGCTACTTCCCCTGAGCCACCATGGTCCAGTGGATAGAGTGTCTGTCTGGAGAGATTTAAGGTTAGTGGTTTGATCCCTAGCTGCATCATGATTCGAATTCTGGTTTTCCACCATCATGTTTCTAGAAATGTCTGCATGTTTGTGGATTTCATACTATTACGAAAGTAGTAAATGTCTATGACCTGTTTCACTTTTTCGGTGGCACATTTTCCTCTGCACATCTCACAGGTCACCAATCAGGTGAAGTTGAGCAAAATTGGTTGCTCATGATGTTAATCACTGGATTGTCTGGTCCAGACTTGGATATATACAGACCGCCATCACATCGCTGTCATGTTGCTGAGTGTGACGTCAAACAACAAATAAAGAAACAAACAAACAAACACAGACTTTCTCACACTTATGACCATAATTTGATTGGATAGATATTTTTAGCAGTGTGTCTCTCGAAAAAAAATCAAATGGAGAAAGGGTCTCAGATATTTCTCCTAACACAGTTGAGATATGAAGCTAGACTTCACAATCGAGGATGCTGCTTCCAAAAACAACCACCCTCCATCTTGTCTTACATACAACATACAAGCATTTACTTTTCCAGTGGAGTTTAATAGGCCCCAAACTCTCTGCAGCTTGTCCTAACAGGTCATAAAGTTGGATGGGATGAAGGGCTGGGATGAGTCTACTACCAGGTACCCACCCCACTATTACCCGACCCCACTGGTTTGTCTGGCCCATATTGCTGGATCATTAACCTACCAAGCAGGTGCCCTTTTGACCTACTTTTTGACAGTAACTTTCAAGCATTTCAAAAATGAAACTTCCATATGTCTTTAATCACAACTCAGAGATGTGACAGGAAGCAGAACTAAGTAAGGATAAGATATATGGATGAGCAACTTCTTTGCAACCCTGCAGATGGTCTCAAGAGATAGGAACAAAATGTCCTTTTGGGAATAGTTTGACCATAGCCTTGGCAAAATGTATTTAGATACTCGTATAAAACAATCTGGTCATGCATACACTGAAGTTGACTGAAGTTTTATCGTTATTCAAACAAATTTAAGTCAGAAGGAATGGTTGCATAGGCAGAAAGAATTGTGAACATTAGTGGCTAGCAGTGTAACCATGGAGTTCTAGATAATTTTTGTCTTTAAACAATAATCACGTGACTACCATGGGTCCGGGTAGTCCTGTGGGTACCCAGGTCTTACTCAACACCCATCCAACCCGAGGACTCGAGTTACCCGTCCTAACCCTAAAACGGTGATCAGACTCTGTGACAAGTTTGTGCGCCAATGTCCCCCAATGGCATGGCAACTATGTTTGTCGTAAAAGGCGACTTACGGGATCGGGTGGTCAGGCTCGCTGACTTGGTTGATGCATGTCATCGATCCCAATTGCGTGGATTTGATGCTCATGATATCAATCACTGGGTTGTCTGGTCCAGACTCGATTATTTACAGACCACCGTCATATAGCTGGAATATTGCTGAGTGCAGCGTTAAACAACAAACCAACCAACCAACCAACCAACCAACCAATGGCATTGGACGTTGCCCATAGTATCAATCACTGGTTTGTCTGGCCCATATTGCCCTTTTGACCTACTTTCTGACAGTAACTTTCAAGCATTTCAAAAGAGCAACTTCCATATGTCTTTATTCCCAACTCAGAGATGTGACAGGAAGCAGAACTAAGTAAGGATAAGATATATGGATGAGCAACTTCTTTATTACAATTAGGAGCTACCTAATGGTGTAGGTTCTAACACCCTTATCAAGCGGGTGCTTTTTAAAGAAGAAGAAAGTAGAACAGCAACCAGCACTAAATGAAAACACTTAACTACAAATATATAATATTGTAAATTTAGGCATGAGATAATTCCTATAAATGCGTGTTTAAGATTGTAAATGTCACATTTCCTCCGATGCAGCCACTGCTTATTCATCGTTTATTCAAGATTTTGGAAACAAAAATACATGCCGAGTCCCATTTTTTTCAGTCAAACTGCTAAATTTAGAGTGTCCCATTTTAACATGGCTATAATGTACAGGTCCTGCTCCCCTAATGTCAGCGAGGTGATTAATGTTCGTATCAAGCCCAACCAAAGTAACATGTCAACCATTACCAGGCACAGCACACAAGAATAGTGTGGTAACATTAGCGGCAAGCAATTTACATCTATTTTATTCTGAATGAAAGGTTAGGTTTAAACAAGGCAATGGTGCTAGTCAGTCAAGCTGTTGTTTCTTTGCTTTATTCATCATTTGTATTATTATAGCATTATTATAATTGAACTGTTTTATTTCCTTTTTGGGGGTTGAGTGAGTGAGTTGTAGTAGTAGTAGTAGTTGTTCTTGTAGTAGTAGTAGTAGTAGTAGTAGTAGTGAGTGAGTGAGTGAGTGAGTGAGTGAGTGAGTGAGTGAGTGAGTGAGTGAGTATGGTTTTACGCCGCTTTTAGCAATATTCCAGCAATATCACGGCAGGGGACACCAGAAATCGGCTTCACACATTGTACCCATGTCAGGAATCAAACCCGGGTCTTCAGCATGACAAGCAAACGATTTAACCACTAGGCTACCCGACCGCCCCAATAGTAGTAGTAGTAGTAGAAGTAGTAGTAGTAGTAGTAGTAGTAGTAGTAGTAGTAGTAGAGTAGTAGTAGTAGTAGTAGTAGTAGTAGTAGTAGTAGTAGTAGTAGATTTGTTTGTTTTTGTCTGTTGTTTCATGACGCACTCAGCAATAATCCAGTTTTATGACGGCGGTTCTTGTATACTCCAAGGTGCATTGTCAAAGTGCAATTTCTTATAACAATGTAGCTCAAAACAAATTTTGCTTTTGTTTTTTAAGCCAAGTACAACTCACAACATTCTCACTCATTTCTTGTCAAGGATGGATAAAGCTAATAGATTGTTCCGATTCATTTTAAGTGAAATCAAGCTTCTTTAGTTAACACAAACGTTTGCGTTTGTGGTTTCATGACGCACTCAGCAATATTCTAGCTATATGACAGCAGTCTGTAAATAATCGAGTTAAAATTTATAGTCACACTGGTAGTATTAAAGCCATATTATGACAAGCTAGTTCTACATTAATAATATATAAATTATGACTCTTTCAAACCTGTTGACAAAGAACAGAACAACTTGACTTGTAGTAGTAGTAGTAGTAGTAGTAGTAGTAGTAGTAGTAGTAGCAGTAGTAGTAGTAGTTGTAATAGAAGTAGTAGCAGCAGCAGCAATATTAGCAGCAGCAGTAGCATTAGGTTGTAGTAGTAGTGTCTACAGTGCTTATGTAATAGTAAGTTAAGGTAAAAACAAAATTTTAGATTTTAAAATATATCACGATCTCTAGAGTAAAGGTTGGATAACTTATAGCTGTGGTCAAATCCCACTCCACATAATACTAACTCAGTGACAGTAGCCAGCACATGTAAATAACAAACTGACTAGTCAGTCAGTGCTGCCACAACTGTGCACATACACACAACACTGCCACAAGGTCCTGTACATCCATGGCAGGGCTGGAATATTGCTGACTCCATCACAAATAACACCTCGAACAAACTTAACTTGTTTATTGGTCCTATAAATATCAGAAAACACATCGCCTGATCATGTACCTCGTTCATCTGACAGAGTAAAGTATTGTTTCCAGGCTCCATAGCTTCTTTCAAAGTTCATTCATGAATCAAAATTATAGTCAGTGTTTTTTAAAACAAAACTTTTAAACGTACAATTAAGGACGAGTCCATTCAGGGCTTCCTACAGGCAAGCCGGATGTAGCCTTGTAAACACTTCCCGAACCGGGATCTGCCACCCCACCCTTGTATTGCTGAGCGAACATGGTGAAGTGGCCACCACCATCCAGTAAAGAAACACAACGTAACATTCCACAGTTCAATAGGAAACCACAGTCTCCACATATATCCTTCATATTTTCTTAACTTAGTGAGTGAGTGAGTGAATATGGTTTTACGCCGCTTTTAGCAATATTCCAGCAATATCACAGCGGGGGACACCAGAAATGGGCTTCACATATTGTTCTTAACTTAGTACTCCCATGACATGTACAATATACAGCAAATAAGTCAAATCTTAATTTGTGTTTAAGCTTGTTTGTTTGTTGTTGTTTGAAACAAGTCTGACAGAAATGTTAGCAAAATATTAACATGAATCCAACACACTGAAAAAAATGATCATTAGAATGTGTACATGAGGTATACATTATTTAGAATCTTAAGATTTGGATGTTTATTTATTTGTTGTTTGATGCTGCACTTTGCAGTATTCCAGCTATATGACGGTGGTATCCAAATAATCAAATCTGGACCAGACAATCCAGTGACTGACATCATGAGCATCGATCCACACAATTGGGATACGATGACATGCATCAACTAAGGCAGCAGTCTGACCACCCGATCCCATAAGTCATCTCTTATGACAAGCATGGGTTGCAGAAGACCAATTCTGACCTAGATCTTCACGGCAGAATTAGTGTTTAAAGGATGCAATTAATTGCAAATACACTTATGTAATTTCTGTAAGATTAAAAACAAAATACATGCAGATTAAAAATAAATCAGATATATATTTTGAGTGATGTAAGGTCATGTCATGTCCACCCATCTCAATTCCATTTGTCCAGTCATTCCTTCAAGTTCTGGTACACAAGGGGAGATGACTCTTACCATAAGTCAGTGGCAAGTCACTAGTGAGCATCATAGAAGTCATGTGAGATAAACACAGGTTAAACCAGTGACGTCACTACTATGTGACATCACGTTCTTCATTCTGGCTCTGTGCACTGTTCACGTTCGACCTATATCTTCCTGTAAAGCTATACAACGATATCATACGTCTGATTATTATGCCATATGCAGTAAACTACGTTTATAACGATCACGTTTAAAACGAACTGACGGATATAAGGAACTGGAGTTTTTTATCCCGTTTATTTGCTGTATATATGCTGTATATAGGATTATAACGAACTACGGTTATAACAAACTAAAATGGTGGTCCCTTTGGGGTCGTTATAACAGTAGTTTATACTGTACACAGCTGAAATAGAAATACAGTAAACTACGTTTATAACGAACACGCATAAAATTAACTACGGTTATTACGAACTAAAATTAGTGGTCCCCTCAAGTTCGTTATAACCGAGGTCTACTGTATGTAAATAAAATTGTGTGAAATTTTATTATGTATTGTGTTATATTGACAATTACGTATATTTGTATATATTATGTGTCTCACATTATGATCAAATATAATAAACAATTCTCATTTTCCTAAAAATCTTTCACCCATAGACAATTGAGGAATATTTTTTCTCTTCACAGCCAACTGAGGAATATTTTTCTCTTCACCGTGAGCCAAATGAGGAATATTTTTCTCTTCACAGCCACTGAGGAATATTTTTCTCTTCACAGCCAACTGAGGAATATTTTTCTCTTCACAGCCAACTGAGGAATATTTTTCTCTTAACAGCCAACTGAGGAATATTTTTCTCTTCACAGCCAACTGAGGAATATTTTTCTCTTTATAGCCAACTGAGGAATATTTTTCTCCTCACAGCCAACTGAGGAATATATTTCTCTTCACAGCCAACTGAGGAATATTTTTCTCTTCACAGCCAAATGAGGAATATTTTTCTCTTTATAGCCAGTTAAGGAATAGTTAATAGTATTGTTACAAATATTACACATCACAAGTGTGTCAGACAACAGGTCTGACAATGCTGATACAGTGTCATGATCAGAATACATAATTCATATTTACATGTCTGCCAGTTGTGTTGTGTAAATGTGTCACATTTCTCCTGCCGCACGCAGGGAGCAAGCAGAATAAAATTAAGTTTCAAATATCTAAAAAGAAATTATCATGCATGTGTATTATATATTTGCATTCTGGTCTTTAAAGTCAATTACCAACTACAATTCATTTCATTCATTCATGAATCTTCACATATTTCTTGGACATACAAAACTACCAAATTGAGTTTACCATATATGGTATTTGAGTAAGTAATCCAACAATTAATAATAACGCATTAAAATCAAAGAAAGTACATATGAAGTCCAATATTCATGTATGTTAATTGAGTCTGACATCTTAATATAAATCTTAGCCTGTATATTTCAAATCACGTCAGTACATAAAAAATATCGGTCACCATATATGGTAATCTTACCCATAATACATCTTGAACTTCATCTGCACAGATCTGATAGGATACAGAACCGTCATGGTAACCATAGGCAGGGGATCCAAAATCCATGGTGTATAATCCAGTTATCGAATATCAGAGTTGACCACAAAAACACAAGAAGTGGCTTGTGGTGAGAGGAGGATAGTGGAAGTGCGTCTTGTTGCGTGAGTCACTAATATCATTCCTTCATCACAAGCTTGGGATGAAACATGTGACTGAGAAAAAATACAATCACAAAATAAAATCTACACTCTAAGTTTGCCAGCCATTAAGGTGTAGTGTTGATAGGTGATCTGAGAGGGGTTTCTAGGTTAAAGTTGTCCAGACTTGAGGTATGAGGTTTGCCTTAAAGGAATGGTCATTATTCTACACAGCTTGCGGCAGCAACAGTAACAGCCCTGACTCAATCATAGTGGTAAAGGTTGAGAGGCAACTCCACGCTACTTGACAAATCAAACGTGAGAGGAACATGTATGGTTAGTTATCACAACGGAAGAAAGACACATCAAGCTTTGATGGCAACAGCTCTGTACAGTCAGCAACAACAAGTTCCACTTTCTTGATTCATGACTCTCCCTTTCACTGATAAAGCCCACTTCTGCACCGACTGCCCGCCCCACCGCCAGCTCCAACATGTGCACAACCTACCTCCCTATCTGATGCATGGCAGCAGACACAAGCATACACGCACAGAATGGCAGACGCACAGTGGCAGACGCGAACATTACAATCTACCTAGAGCCTAGGAAGGAAAGTAAACTGGCATCCAACTGACTGAATGTCATAGCCAAGGGAGGTGGAAGCGTTATGACCACTGCGAATATGTTTGTAGTTTTGCATAGGTGGAGCAGACGTACTTGTAGATTAAGGCAAAAAGCAGACAGAAAAAACAACAGAGGAAACGATAAAGAGGGGATGTGAACTTTATAACTGCCTGTTATTGCCAGAGGAGGGAGATGACCATGGATTGTATGAACAAAACACTTCGGCAGCAGCCGTTGATGAGAGTGGATATGAAGGTAAAGCGGCCGCGAGGCAGCAGCAGACGTGTAAAGGGAACATGAGGGCAATATACAGATCTGAACCTGCCCGGTGTCAAGTTTTCTGCAGGGAAAACTGGGAGCACTTGCATAAATTTTTATATAAACACAGACTCAGAATGTGGGAAGGGTAAGTGAGTGAACTTCGTTGTTTCATGCCTCTATAACCCCACAGCTGTACCACAGCTATATCAGAGCCATATCGCAGCCATATCAGAAGCAAATCGCTGCTATATCAGAGCCATATCGCAGCCATACCACAGCCATATCAGAAGCAAATTGCTGCTATATCAGAGCAGTATTGCAGCCATACCACAGCCATATCAGAAGCAAATCGCTGCTATATCAGATCGAGCCATATCGCAGCCATACCACAGCCATATCACATGCAGCCATATCAGAAGCAAATCGCTGCTATATCAGAGCAGTATTGCAGCCATACTGCAGCCACATCACAGCAACATCACAGCAATATTGCAGCAATATCACAGCCATTTTTCAGCTATAATTACAGTCATACCAAAGCCCAGATATATCACAGCCATATCGCTGCCATATTGCAACAATATCATAGCAATAACAAAACTCTTAAGCCATATCACAGCCATATCGCAACCATATCGCAGCCACCATGTATGGAATTAATCAAGGTATCAGGTCACGATGACCTACAGTCAGCCATGTCACACATTGTAACCTCTTGATCCCAGCCTAAAGTTTCCATTTTAGTATTACCGTTAATGTCAAATATGAAATTGCTGAAAACAAATGATTGCCCTGTTGGCAAAATCTTACAGTAAGCACATAGGCCTCAGACACAAACAGTCATTTGAATGTTTACATGTGGTATTGCTTAAGTTTGTTTGCTTGCCGCACTCAGCAATATTCCAGCTATATGACGGCGACCTGTAAATAATCAAGTCCTAGCCAGACAATCCAGTGATCGATATTGTGAACAATAATCCATGCCATTGGGGTAGAATGACACGCCAATAACCAAGTCAACGAGTCTGACCTCCCGATCCATTTATTCACCTCTCAGTACCTCTCAGCAATTTCAACCCGTAATACTCCAATATTTCCATTTGATCATCTTCTTTAATATGGATAAACCTCATTAATCTGGATAGTCTACTGTGCAGCCAATTTAATCTGGATTATCTATAGAAGAACCTCCTTAATCTGGACAGCCTATAGATGAACCTCTTTAATATGTATAGTCCAAAGATGAACCTCTTTAATCTGAAAATCCTATAGATGAATCTCTTTAATTTGAATAATTTATAGATGAACCCCATAAATTTCAAAAGTCCATAGATGAACCTCTTTAATCTGAAAAACCTGTAGGTGAACCTCTTTAATCTGGACCGTCTATAGATGAATTTCTTTAATTTGAATAGTTTATAGATGAACCTCTTTAATCTGAAAATCCTATAGATGAACCTCTTTAATCTGGACAGTCTAAAGCAGAGCCTATTTAATCAGAACAGTCCATAGATGAACCTCTTTAATCTGAATAGTTTATAGATGAACCTCTTTAATCTGGACAGTCTATTGCAGAGCCTATTTTATCTGAACAGTCTATAGATGAATCTCTTTAATCTAGACAGTCCATAGATGAACCTCTTTAATTTGAATATTTTATATATGAACCTCTTTAATCTGAAAATCCTACAGATGAACCTCTTTAATCTGGACAGTCTATAGCAGAGCCTATTCAATCTGAACAGTCTATAGATGAATCTCTTTAATTTGAATAGTTTATAGATGAACCCCATAAATTTCAATAGTCCATAGATGAAATTCTGTTATCCAAATAGTCTAAAGATGAACCTCTTTAATCAGAGAAGTCAATTGTGAAACATCTTTAATCAGAGAAGTCAATTGTGAAACATCTTTAATCAGAGAAGTCAATTGTGAAACATCCTTAATCAGAGAAGTCAACTGTGAAACATCCTTAATCATAGAAGTCAATTGTGAAACATCCTTAATCAGAGAAGTCAATTGTGAAACATCTTTAATCAGAGAAGTCAACTGTGAAACATCCTTAATCAGAGACGTCAACTGTGAAACATCCTTAATCAGGGCAATCAATAGTTCAACCTTCCTAATGAGAGAATTTGATCCTGGGACCTCTTTAATCTGGACTAATAATAGTTAAACCTCCTTCATCAGGGATGTCTTTTCCCCCTGTAGTCCAGGTTAAAAGGTTTCAAGATTAACATGGTACCAACCATGAACATCTTGAGATGTATTCCCATAAGTCGATAACTGTATTCTGAGTAATCAAACTCATGACCATCAGACATGTTAAACATATTCTTGCTATTTTCAAATGTTCTACCTGCTACCACCCCATGACACCATAAACATCCCCCCTCCCTCTCCTGATCTATAGGTGTAAGCAACACCTACCTCCAACATCCCTCCCAACAGGTGCCCCCTCTCCCCTCCCCACTAGCAGGTCATGACAAGGTCAAGCACCGGCCAAAGTCAGCTATGTACACCAAGTGTGAGATAATTGTGTTTATACCACACCAAAGTTGAGAGACCATTCCAATTGGAGGTATACTTGCAGATAACCCACAAGAGAAGAAAGGGCATGTAGGATCTGCCTTTAATTAGCCTGCAGGGTCAAACTGGACTCTGACCCTTTAGTGCTGAGGGTAATTATTCTCAACAACTGTTTCAAGTGAGACCAGTTTATGACAACAGTTTGATTAGGGGCATGTTATAAACTTGTGTAATCCCCGTTAGGAAATAAAATCAGCCAGTAAATTCATTACCAGCATTTCAAAATTTGTTCAAAATCTATGATTGTTTCGAGAAGTTTTGGTATTTTTCTTTCCTAAAACAATTTTTGTTATAAGAACAGTCATTTTAGAGCCTTCATAAGAGGAAAAATTCCATGTAAGTGGATTTTGGCTTAGTTTACAGTGGTCCATTCACCTCTTCATTAATGGTTTGACTGGAGTACATGAACATGGCATTGGAGAGCTGGAGTTGACATATAGGGACACCCCAAACCAATGTTGACATGACAGGGGGAGTGAGTAAGATTTTACA
Source organism: Haliotis cracherodii (assembly GCF_022045235.1). Lineage (NCBI taxonomy): Eukaryota > Metazoa > Mollusca > Gastropoda > Lepetellida > Haliotidae > Haliotis > Haliotis cracherodii. The sequence continues at coordinate 18,878,421 of NW_027266272.1, forward strand.
TTGTATGTTACATTAACTTCATGATTTACAACTGTGATGTTGCGACCCTTTGGGATAGATACTGGCACAGTATGCCTTTTCCACAGTTCCGAATTTAAGGCCTTTTCATGACAGGACTACCAAAGTCAAGGCCTTTATATGGCAGGACTACCAAACTTAAGGCCATTCTAAACCCTATTATGGTAGGACTTTCAAATTCAATGCCTTCTTATGACAGGACTACCAAAGTCAAGGCCTTTTTATAGCAGTACTACCAAATTAAAGGCCTTTCTAAACCCTATTATGGTAGGATTTTCAAATTCAATGCCTTCTTATGATAGGACTACTAAAATCAAGGCCTTTTTTTAGCAGGACTACCAAATTCAAGGCCTTACTAAACCCTATCATGGTAGGACTACCAAATTCAATGCCTTCTTATGATAGGACTACCAAAATCAAGGCCTTTTTTTAGCAGGACTACCAAATTCAAGGCCTTACTAAACCCTATCATGGTAGGAAATGTTTATGGCAGGACTATCAAAATCAAATCCTTTTTCAAAATCAAGGCTTTTTATGGCAGGACTAACAAATTCCAAACATTTTTATGGCAGGACTATCAGAATCAAGTCTATTTCATGGCAGTACCATATTCATTGCTTTTTATGGCACGACTACCAAATTTAAGGCCTTTCTAACCCTATTATGGTAGGACAATCAAAATCAAGGCCTTTTATGGCAGGACTATCAAAATCAAGACCTTTTTAAGGCAAGACTACCAAATTCTAAACATTTTTATGGCAGGACCATCAAAATCAAAACCTTTTTTCAAAATCAAGGCCTTTTTATGGCAGGACTAACAAAATCTAAAACTTATTATGGCAGGACTATCAAATTCAAGGCCTTTTAGTTTTAAGCTAAGTTACTGTTTGATTATCAGACACAAGTACTCAACAAGCAGACCTGCAATATGTCCGTGTGTGCCATTATTTTAAACAGCGGAAGTCACCCTTATCAAAAACAGAATGTTGTTTCAGCCACAAACATATGCAGCTTAAAGGGGAAGTGTACACGCAAAAATAACTTTCTTTCTTTTTCTAAACAAAACGCAATTTTAGAATTAGTTAGTATCTGTGTTTGAAAATATACACTCATTTTTTTCCACAGTGAAAGTAGGAAGCTCACAATAGTGTGAAAGTGATATGCCGTTATGAGGCCTTCGTTTTACGAGCGAAATAGGCCTGAGTTATCCCCCTTAGATTATGACGTAATTGGTGCCAATTCAACTTGGTCCCTGTCTATTCTCAACGCAAAAGATATCAAGGACCAGTTTGCGGTAAAACAACATGGTCTACGACACATTCCGGCGCAGTGGTGACTCAGCATAACACAATTCTGGCTGGCATCTGAGATGCTAGAATCACAAAACTGTACCTACACCACGTGAAGCGGCTCTAACAAAGCATGATGACGTCATAATGTTTATCAATTGGCACCAATGACGTCATATTGCAAGGGACATAAGCCATGGTGTTTTTGTTATGGAAATAGAACACTTGGTAAATGTGAAAAATATAAATCGTTTTAGTGCAAAAAATATGTTAATTAAATATGATGTTTTTATATTTTTGTCTATGACACTTCTATGTTAACACTTTTAATGTGGAAAAAGTACAAGAAAAAAAGGTTCATTTCCGTGTGAACTTGCCCTTTAACTAAACCATCACAACCACGTTCTACATGTCTCTATCTAGGAAAGCTTACGTCTAAAAATATATCTTCAAGGAAGATAAAGATAGCTCCAAATTTATTTTTGTAAGTAATTTCTGAATCAAGCTCTCATTACACAATGAGAAAGAATCTAAAATAGAGACAGAAAGTGTTGCTGTGCCAGCCCTGCACTGAAAGATATACTTTTAGCACTTCCTGAAGATATATATAGTTGGGTAATGTTTTAGTGTATGCCTTGGCAAAATACCTGGGTCTGTTAAAGGCATATGCTATCTTCCTGCAACTAACATTAACATTTTATGCATGTTTAGTTTGTGTTGGCACATAATTTCATGGTTCATATGAAACAAGTGCGTTAATCCTGTGCAAATATGTGGTCCTTAAATTCTGAACAACAGTTTTCATACTTTCAAAAAAGAGTGATCAGTAAAATAAATAAATTAAGAGAAGTGTCTAACTCTCTTTATAGCAAACATTATCTCAAGATTGAGTACCATATTCAACCCTATAACCTGTGTTACTTATATATTGAGTCACTGTTATCATTGGTTTCCTCATAAACAGCTTCTTACATATGATTATTTAAAGGGGCTCAACACTTGATGTAGTTGGCAGTCCTCCAGAAATAGGGCACAGACCACTGAGCCACATCATTTATTTCCCAATTTTCTTAGGAAACCTCTGGGTTGTATACAGTGTTATATGGCAGTGTGTTATTGTTGTGTAACAGGACAGGCTTTGGGCACTTTAAGACACCATGACTTTGCGTTGTGTTTCTTTTATTCAGAAGATATTAATGCCGAAAATACTAAAATAAAGTGTCTATGGTCCCTCTGTCTGTCCTATACGACCTCAGTTCGTTGGATGTAGGGAGGTGATTCACAACAAAATATAATCAAGTTTCAACAGTTTATTACAGAAAAATAAAAAAAAACGAAAAAAAAACAACTGTATCAAAATATAAATACGAACTCAACAACAATTACAAATCAATCAATCCTATTCCTAACTAAAACTTACATTATTAACTCAAAAATCCTACTTACTTATACCCTCAAAATAAAACTCAAAAGCAGCCTAAAGCAAACGACTCACTAACCCACTTTAATCCCTACAACATCCTTAACACAGTCTATTAAAACAAACCACCCTTTCAAACCTCCAAACACAATTGGTCTATGTAGCTACATCACATAGCTGACATTATTTCCTGATTAAATCCACCCGTCCAAACCAGCTTTCTAACAATTTACCCAGTAATTCTAAAGTTGCCACAGAATTTAGATCTGTATTGCCTAAAATCACTAGGGATTGGGGAAATGTTCGACCTCCGAACACGATCGGTCAATGTAGCTACATCACATAGCTGACATTATTTCCTGATTAAATCCACCCGTCCAACCCAGCTTTATAACAATTTACCCAATAATTCTAAAGTTGCCACAGAATTTAGATCTTTATTGCCTAAAATCACTAGGGATTGGGGAATTGCTCGTCCTCCGAACACGGTAATTTGGTGTGGTCTCCCTCACCTGTAATGATCTTCCCGATCATGCAAGACAATGAGAGCAATCGCGCCTATCTCTTATATACTCGCAAGGACACGTAACCTCTGGGACAACACGTCTAAACGGTGCAGCCACTGGCTAATCCAGTCTGTCACCAACCAATCGGAGCGCTCTTACCATACGACCCACGACTGTAAACACTAAATCGGCATGCAGCCGACAAACGCACATGCCCGCACGTCGGGCAAGATCTGAAACGTGCTGTCCCAAGCGAACTACATATCGGTAAGGAGCTATTAACCACGTAAATGCTACCATCTATCCTACATAATCAGAGGAAATTTCAATATTTCTACAGTTGAAGAATGATTGTAACTGTGTTACATTGTTCCTTTTGAGATGTGGTAGACACTCACTGCATTGCATGATTAGTTGTCACGAATGTAGTACTATTTCATGTAAGCAGTTGTCAGGAAATTACTATATTTAGATGGAAGTGTCATGTGTAAACTTCCTGAATACTGCAGACTGAGATAGAGTGTAACAGAAACATGGGGAATATTCATTGTTGTAAGGACTATTACTAGTAGCTAGTGAGACTGTATATAAGAGCATGCCTCTCGCATCTTTCATCACATCAAAACCAGCTTTCTTGTGAGGATCGCTCATCATCCCTGATTCCCTGCCTCAGCCTGTCTCAGAAGATGGACCAGTCGCCACTGGGTGAACATATTATTCCCAATGACTACCATCACTGTATTTTTGTATTTGATACCGACTACTGCCTTCATATTATAAACTGTATGTACTGCAATTGTAATTACTGTGCAGTAATTTGTGTTGATTTGTTTGTTGGTTTCACACTTCTTTTACATACAGTTCTTTTACGTACAGATTTCTGGGTGAACATGTAGTTTCAATTTGGGAATCGACACTTAACAGTATTTTACAAACATGGAGTCCTTCAGAAAACAAAGAGAGGTTTGAACTAGGTCTGCCGACACCTCAGCCCCATTGCAAGAATGTTCACAGAACTGTCACAGATTGGTTGGAACTAGAAGGTTTTCCGGTACCTCAGCCCCAAGGCAAGAAAGTTCACAGAACTGTCACAGATTGGTTGGAACTAGAAGTCCTACTGGTACATCAGCCTCATGGCAAGAATGTTCACAGAACTGTCACAGATTGGTTGGAACTAGAAGGTCTGCCAACACCTCAGCCCCATGGCAAGAATGTTCACAGAACTGTCACAGATTGGTTGGAAGTAGAAGACATTCTGGTACCTCAGGCCCATGGCAAGTAAGTTCACAGAACTGTCACAGATTGGTTGGAACTAGAAGTCCTACTGGTACCTCAGCTCCATGGCAAGAATGTTCACAGAACTGTCACAGATTGGTTGGAACTAGAAGGTTTTCCGGTACCTCAGCCCCATTGCAAGAATGTTCACAGAACTGTCACAGATTGGTTAAAACTAGAAGTCCTACCGGTACATCAGCCTCATGGCAAGAATGTTCACAGAACTGTCACAGATTGGTTGGAACTAGAAGGTCTGCCGACACCGCAGCCCCATGGCAAGAATGTTCACAGAACTGTCACAGATTAGTTGGAACTAGAAGGTCTGCCGACACCGCAGCCCCATGGCAAGAATGTTCACAGAACTGTCACAGATGGGTTAGAACTAGAAGTCCTTTTGACACCTCAGCCCGGGTTTTACAAACCTGTTAATTTCTCTAAATAGTATCTGCTACCTGTTCATCTGTTCAGTCTCAAAATATAGCCCACACTATGCACACAACATATCATTGGGGGCACACTCATAACTCCATCCCACAGCGACATGGTCTAGTGGTAGAGCGTCCACCCGGAGAGCGGAAGGTCCAGGGTTCAATCCTTGGCCGCGTCATACCAAAAGACATTAAAAGATAGTTCTTGTTGTTACCCTGTCTGGGACTCAGCAATAAGGGGCTAAAACAAGGACTTGTCGGCTCAGAGTCACTATACTGTGTCTGTGTGAGGTATTCATGTTAAACTGTGGCAGCTTTCTTGTGAGGATCGCTCATCATCCCTGATTCCCTGCCTCAGCCTGTCTCAGAAGATGGACCAGTCGCCACTGGGTGAACATATTATTCCCAATGACTACCATCACTGTATTTTTGTATTTGATACCGACTACTGCCTTCATATTATAAACTGTATGTACTGCAATTGTAATTACTGTGCAGTAATTTGTGTTGATTTGTTTGTTGGTTTCACACTTCTTTTACATACAGTTCTTTTACGTACAGATTTCTGGGTGAACATGTAGTTTCAATTTGGGAATCGACACTTAACAGTATTTTACAAACATGGAGTCCTTCAGAAAACAAAGAGAGGTTTGAACTAGGTCTGCCGACACCTCAGCCCCATTGCAAGAATGTTCACAGAACTGTCACAGATTGGTTGGAACTAGAAGGTTTTCCGGTACCTCAGCCCCAAGGCAAGAAAGTTCACAGAACTGTCACAGATTGGTTGGAACTAGAAGTCCTACTGGTACATCAGCCTCATGGCAAGAATGTTCACAGAACTGTCACAGATTGGTTGGAACTAGAAGGTCTGCCAACACCTCAGCCCCATGGCAAGAATGTTCACAGAACTGTCACAGATTGGTTGGAAGTAGAAGACATTCTGGTACCTCAGGCCCATGGCAAGTAAGTTCACAGAACTGTCACAGATTGGTTGGAACTAGAAGTCCTACTGGTACCTCAGCTCCATGGCAAGAATGTTCACAGAACTGTCACAGATTGGTTGGAACTAGAAGGTTTTCCGGTACCTCAGCCCCATTGCAAGAATGTTCACAGAACTGTCACAGATTGGTTAAAACTAGAAGTCCTACCGGTACATCAGCCTCATGGCAAGAATGTTCACAGAACTGTCACAGATTGGTTGGAACTAGAAGGTCTGCCGACACCGCAGCCCCATGGCAAGAATGTTCACAGAACTGTCACAGATTAGTTGGAACTAGAAGGTCTGCCGACACCGCAGCCCCATGGCAAGAATGTTCACAGAACTGTCACAGATGGGTTAGAACTAGAAGTCCTTTTGACACCTCAGCCCGGGTTTTACAAACCTGTTAATTTCTCTAAATAGTATCTGCTACCTGTTCATCTGTTCAGTCTCAAAATATAGCCCACACTATGCACACAACATATCATTGGGGGCACACTCATAACTCCATCCCACAGCAACATGGTCTAGTGGTAGAGCGTCCACCCGGAGAGCGGAAGGTCCAGGGTTCAATCCTTGGCCGCGTCATACCAAAAGACATTAAAAGATAGTTCTTGTTGTTACCCTGTCTGGGACTCAGCAATAAGGGGCTAAAACAAGGACTTGTCGGCTCAGAGTCACTATACTGTGTCTGTGTGAGGTATTCATGTTAAACTGTGGCATGGTATCTCAGTGGGCTAGCACTACAAAATTGGCATTAGTAAGGACTAGTACAAGCAGCCACACACACACACCACACACACACGTCGCTATGTAAGTGCAATAATCTTGGACGCGAAGTTAAACCCAATTTCACCTCACCATAACTCCATCCCATGAGAGGAATAGCTCATACAAAAACACAGGCGGAATAGCCTTCTGTGTATTCTCTTAAGTACATACAGTGTTCTCTGTTCTCAATCACTTGCATGTCAAAGGCTTCAGGATCTAAACTACAGCTGTTGAAGTATCACTAGGAGATATGAGGATTCCAGGGCAGGGCAGGATCCCAGAGCCCCACGCTTGTCATTAAAGCCAATTAAAACAGTGATTAGGTGGTCAGGTTTGGGGACTTAATTGGCTGATTTGGTGTCACTGTGCCCTGTTGACATGATATATATGTCTTAAACCTCGACACCAGATAATAACTAATCTCAATTATCCGAAAAAAACAGGTTTCGCTGGGCATAAAAGGCAAAAAGGAAGTGTGAAGTATATAAATGGATCACTGAAAATCATGCTCATTGCACGCTGCTCACTGCATAGTTCAGGTACTGGTTTGCTTAATCCAAAATAGATTATTTACAGGCTGCCAAATTAGCTGGAATATTGCTGACAACAGCATATTCACAGGTGCCATAATATAGCTGGATAATGCTGACTACAACATATTTACAGGGTGCCATGATACAGCTGGAATATTGCTGACTACAGCATATATACAGGGTGCCATGATATAGCTGGAATATAGCTGACTACAGCACATTTACAGGCAGCAGTGATATGGCTGGAATATAGCTGACTACAGCATATTTACATGGTACCCTGATATAGCTGGAATATTGCTGATTACAGCATATTTACAGGCAGAAGTGATACAGCTGGAATATTGCTGACTACTGCATATTTACAGGCAGCAGTGATATAGCTGGAATATTGCTGACTACTGCATATTTACAGGCAGCAGTGATATAGCTGGAATATTGCTGACTACAGCATATTTACAGGGTGCAGTGATATAGCTGGAATATTGCTGACTACAGCATATTTACAGGGTGCCATTATATAGCTGAAATATAGTTGACTACAGCATATTTACAGGTAGAAGTGATATAGCTGGAATATTGCTGACTACAGCATATTTACAGGCAGCAGTGATATAGCTGGAATATTGCTGATTACAGCATATTTACAGGCAGAAGTGATATAGCTGGAATATTGCTGAATACAGCATATTTACATGGTACCATGATATAGCTGAAATATAGTTGACTACAGCATATTTACAGGCAGCAGTGATATAGCTGGAATATTGCTGACTACAGCATATTTACAGGCAGAAGTGATATAGCTGGAATATTGCTGACTACAGCATATTTACAGGGTGCCATTATATAGCTTGAATATTGCTGACTACAAAGTGTGCACAGAATGTTTCCCCAAGCTACAAATACATTTTTGAGATCCTTAGGGTCTTACCTTTGAGGCTACATACTAGAAACTAGTAATTTGACCTATTTCAAGGGATTCACCCGGGCAAATTTGATATACCCTAATTCAAAAAGTATTTGTTGTAACACTCTGCTGTCCTAAGGATATAGCTGAAATAGTGCTGACTGCAACATATTTACATGCTGACTGCAATGTATTTACATGCTGACTGCAACATATTTACATGCTGAATGCGACATATTTACATGATGACTGCGACATATTTACATGCTGACTGCAACATATTTACATGCTGACTGCAACATGACCCATGAAGATCTGGGTTAGAATAGGTCTTCAGCAACCCATGCTTGCTGTAAAAGGCGACTAAGAGGCGACTAACGGGATCGAGTGGTCAGACTCGCTGACTTGTTTGAAACATGTCATTGTATCCCAATTGCGTGGATCGATGCTCATGAAGTCAATCACTGGATTGTCTGGTCCAGACTTGATTATTTACAGACCGCGGTCATATAGCTGGAATATTGCTGAGTGCGGCTTTAAACAACAAACAAACAAACAAATAAACACTTCCCCAAATAAACATAATTTGACACAGCCACCAGACTGCTAGTTAGTTTACTCCTTAAAATAATCATGTTACAAAAACAAAGCCAATTATGAAGTGTGGATTTGTTTAACTTATCAATCCCTGTGAAACATTGCCCTTCTCGAAGTAGATCACTGATCAAAGTGCTGTAGCTCAAGCAGTTGATATTAGTTAACACTAGAAATAACTGAAAGTGACTACCATTTTGCAGGAACATATTTAGAAACTTGTCCAAAATGAACATTTCCACATAAATTTATTCTTACATTTAATCCACAACTGAGAATAGATCTAAACAAGATAAGAATACATTATAACAAAACAACTTGTGCCAGGTAAATCAGACTTATTATCACCAATACATTCTCCTTAAAATACACTCTAACTTAATTGACAACTCTTAGCTAGTTGCTGAGGAGCTAGTATCTTAATAGGAGCTACTTACCTGACAACATTCCAACATGGCTGCTAGGATATACAGCCCAATAAAAGTAGGCAGTGTCACACCTAGCTGCAATAAACTTAATGCCGACATGACACCCACTCACAATAACCCACTGCTTACCGCAACCAGAGGGTGGTGGACTTAATGTCATGACCAACTATACCATTGTTTCTAGCACTACCACACCAACAGCTATGCACATCCATGGTAGACTTGCACAATTCTCTAAGGCAATAATAATTAGTTTCAATAATCATTTCTAGATAATGGAAATAATAAGAACAAGTTGTCCCTATATGAGACTGGAGTCCCTATGTCAACATATATAGACTTGCCTATTAGGAGGATAGAATTACTACACATCCATGGACTTATCTTCCAGTACAGCCTTGGAGCAAGGCTAATCTATGGGAAACAGTCCTGAAGATCAACTATATGAGGGTTACACTTTTACAATTGTAGACTTATGGATCAACAGATGATTGAAATTTTGAACTGTTTTACTGATACACATACCAGAAGAATTAACAAATAGTCAACTGGATAAATGAATAACAGTTAACTGGATGAATGAACAATAGTTTTCTGGATGAATGAACAAACAGTTAACTGGATGAATGAACAATAGTTGTCTGGATGAATGAACAAACAGTTAACTGGATGAATGAGCAATAGTTGTCTGCATAAATGAACAAACAGTTAACTGGATGAATGAACAATAGTTGTCAGGATGAACGAATAAACAGTTAACTGGATAAATGAGTAATAGTTGTCTGGATGGTTGAACAAACAGTTAACTGGATGAATGAACAATAGTTGTCTAGATGAATGAACAAATAATAAACTGGATGGATGAACAATAGTTGTCTGGATGAACGAAGAAACACTTAACTGGATGAATGAACAATAGTTGTCTGGATGAATGAACAAACAGTTAACTGGATGAATGAACAATAGTTGTCTGGATGAATGAACAATAGCTAACTGGATGAACAAACAGTTAACTAAGTGAATAAGCAATAGTTGTCTGGAGAGATGAACAAACACTTCACTGGCTGAATGAGCAATAGTTGTCTGGATAAATGAACAAACACTTCACTGGATGAATGAACAATAGTTGTCTGGATGAACGAACAAACAGTTAACTGGATGAATGAATAATAGCTGACTGGATGAACGAACAATAGTCAAGATTTGCTTGTTTAAAAGACACTGTCATTTGGCAGGAGTACTGCTGTGCGGCTTTAGGACACAAACACTTCCATTTTTATGCAAATTGTGTTAGTAGCGTGCGCTACTTGTAGCAGGACAACTTACCCTTTTCGTGAACACCTGGTGTCATCAACTATTTTGCATTTTTATGCCAAATGGAATCTGTTTTGACAATCAAAACTGAATATTTTCTGGCGTTGATGAGTTATATTTAAGGGGCAATTATTCAACAGTGCAAGTAGGTTGGCTTTCATGCCACTTTTAGCAATATCAGGCACATCACAGAGTGCACAGACGAGGACACCAAGACTTCACACATTGTACCAGTGTGGGGAATCTTACCCTAGTATTTGGCATGGCTTGAACCATGAGGGGGGGCACGTGTGGCCCAGTCGTCTAAGGCGCCGCGATTTGCTGTGCATTGTTGCGTCCCTTGGGCACGCCAGAAACCTATGATTGTGGGTTCGAATCCCGGTTCGCCCCAATTATGTTTCTAGGTTTATCAGCACCATACCCGTGCTCGTGGGTTTCACCGAAGAGGTAAACGTCTGAGACCTGCATCACTTCGGGCTTTCCTCCCATATTAAGCTCACACGCCGTGATATAACTGGAATACTGTTAAAAGCAGCGTTAAACCCTACTCACTCACTCACTCACTCACTCATTTAACCATGAGGCTGTGTACCCCAACACCATGAATAAATATCTGAGAATCAATAGAGATGATGCCTCAAGATTTGAAAACAAGGGGCTAAAATCAAGCAATTGAATCAACTCTCAAGAAACTGTATTTATTGTTTATTCTGTAAACAATGGTTATCAAATTTCCATAGATAATCAGAATAAAACTTGTGTCTAAGAATGTATTTTTCTATTCATATGAACAAGACTACTCTAAATATCTGAAAACTGAAAATGCTATTTAATTAAAAGTATTTTTAACAGTGTAAACAGGTTTTTGTTGAACTTTATTTCAAGAGAAATTTTCAAAACCCTGTCAACAATTATTTTTTATCAATCTGTCTCCTGCTTATAAAAAGATAAAATGGCTTAACTAACTGTAAGTTTTATTTTTTATTTTTGTTTTTTCAATGTTTTACAAAACTATGGCTAGTTGCTGTTGTACCAAAATACAGGAGTACCCAAACAAAGCTTTCACTTAACAGGGGTGGTTGGGTAGCCAATTGGTTTAAGTGTTAGCATGTCACACCGAAGACCCAGGTTCTATTCCCCACAAGGGTGCAATGTGTAAAGCCACTGTCTTTTATACCCCTAGACTAACACCTAGGCTCTCAAATGAACATATTTTACAGAAAAAAAGTTGTTAAATTATAGTTATAAAATATAGTAAAAAGGAGCATAGAGACTTTCTTCATTTTCAGATACTGCAGTTATCTAGACTTGACAAATATTATAGACTTCCATGGGCTGTATTGGATATATTTGTTTCAGGGTCTGTATGACTAGCATCCCCCCCAGTGATATTGCTGGAATATGGCTAAAAATATATTTAGAAATATTAACTCACTCACTTCAAATAACAGAGTGTGAGCTAGTAAGGACAAGCTATATGGATGAACAACTTCTTTATTACCTTTATGTTCATCCATATATCTTATCCTTACTAACTTATTCATCCATATATATCTTATCCTTACTAACTTATTCATCCATATATCTTATCCTTACTAACTTATTCATCCATATATCTTATCCTTACTAACTTATTCAATCCATAAATATCTTATCCTTACTAACTTATTCATCATTCATATATCTTATCCTTACTAACTTATTCAATCCATATATCTTATCATTACTAACTTATTCATCCATATATCTTATCCTTACTAACTCATTCATCCATATATCTTATCCTTACTAACTTATTCAATCCATATATCTTATCCTTACTAACTTATTCAATCCATATATCTTATCCTTACTAACTTATTCAATCAATATATCTTATCCTTACTAACTTATTCATCCATATATCTTATCCTTACTAACTCATTCATCCATATATCTTATCCTTACTAACTTATTGATCCATACATTTTATCCTTACTAACCTATTCATCCATATATCTCATCCTTATTAACTTGACCCGTGAAGATCTGGGGTAGAATAGGTCTTCAGCAATTATTTACAGACCGCTGTCATATAGCTGGAAAAAGCTGAGTGCGGCGTAAAACAACAAACAAACCCAACCAAACTGACTAGCTTAGACTTCAACTTCTAAATGCCTCTCAAAGAAGAGTGTGAGCTGTGAAATACCACCATCATGAAACCGCTTGAAACAGTTGAAGGTAACAAAATGTACCACTTCACAAATGTGAAGGTTAATGCAAAAGACCTATCTGACAATGTTCAACAGTATAGGTTATCTGTTGAAATTTCTTAACAGGTGCATGTTTGCTTCAGTGTAATAAGGGAGGTAACTCTTGCCACTTCGCTGATCCAAACTTCAGAATCACTAAATGACTTAAGGTGTATCATATTGCTGAATCAGTTTTTATTTATGTGATAATTAGGTATCAGTTAAAAATCTTGACAGCATCATTAAATATATTTAAAAGCTGCCTTTTCTAATAAATCCTTTAAATCGCTTTGAACTAATAGATAATTGGAAATAAATTCAGCTAATCACCAACCCACTTGTCAGCTGGCTTGGCTTCAAAAGACTCCCATACTAATTAACGACTACATTTTTTACATGATTTACCATTTATCAAAGATAGTAATTAAGTTTGTTTTTAGTGAAAATAATTCCAATTAAAGAGAATGTTTGGTTTCGGTAATATAAAACGTGGCTTCAGATACGGAGATAGTTGAAATATTTCAAAACCAAGAAAAGCAAAAAGAGCTATTTTAAATAATGAATGTCTTGTCAAATTAAGAAAGATGTATATCATGATTAGCCTCTATAAAACAGCAGTTTGCTGTCGGTCAATGTAGTAATTCCCATATGAAACTATTACCCACAAGACAATGTGCACAGGCAGACGTCTGCAAGACACAGACATCTGGGAACAGTTGGAATGAAGGGCTTTTCTCGTCAGTCTGGCTCATACTGTAGTCATACCTGTCTGTATGGCTCATATTGTTGTCATAACCGTCTGTATGGCTCATATTGTTGTCATACCCATATGACTGGCTCATATTGTGGTCATACCCATCTGACTGGGTCATACTGTGGTCATACCCATCTGTCTGGCTCATACTGTGGTCATACCCATCTGTCTGGCTCATACTGTGGTCATACCCATCTGTCTGGCTCATATTGTGGTCATACCCATCTGTCTGGCTCATACTGTGGTCATACCCATCTGTCTGGCTCATACTGTGGTCATACCCATCTGTCTGGCTCATACTGTGGTCATACCCATCTGTCTGGCTCATATTGTGGTCATACCCATCTGTCTGGCTCATATTGTGGTCATACCCATCTGTCTGGCTCATACTGTGGTCATACCCATCTGTCTGGCTCATACTGTGGTCATACCCATCTGTCTGGCTCTTACTGTGGTCATACCCATCTGTCTGGCCCATGTTAATGTCATACCCGTCTGTCTGGCTCACATTATGGTCATACCTGTCTGTCTGGCTCATATTAATGTCATACCCATCTGTCTGGCTCATATTGTTGTCATACCCGTCTGTCTGGCTTATATTGTGGCCATACCGGGTTTAAGACACTTTCTTAATGCATTAAACATACATATTTCTATACTGTCCAAAGCATTGCATAGTGAACCAAAAAAGTTGAATATTTTTTAGGATATTTTTATGAAATTGTCTTCACGATAAAAAAAAATATATCATCAATATGTTCATGATACTGACTCATCCTCGATAATCCAGGGTATCATATTGCCATTCTATCATGACATATATACTCCAGACCCATTTGCTAATACACCTTCATTTTGGAAGTGCTGCCGGCCATACCATGTTTTAAGTTAGCTAAGAATTAACTGACATTTGACAATGTTTTAAATCAACAACTCGTCAAAATTAGAAACAGGGGGCTCTTATTAGAATATTATTACCTCAAATACGGTATATTAAAAACTATATATATTTATGACCTTTAAATCCATGTTAGTTGATCACGACCTTCATAATCCTTGGTCCAGGACGAAATAGGAAGGTCTCACCCTTAGCCTAACTATATACACGTATATAGGAAGGTCTCACTATATATATAGTAGGTCTTACTATGTATATAGGAAGGTCTTACCCTTAGCCAAACTATATATATTTATGACCTTTAAGTCCATGTTAGTTGACCACGACCTTCATAACCCTTGGTCCAGAGACGAAATAGGAAGGTCTTACCCTTAGCCTAACTATATATATTTATGACCTTAAAGTCCATTTTATTTGACCACGACCTTCATAACCCTTGGTCCAGAGACGAAATAGGAAGGTCTCACCCTTAGCCTAACTATATATATAGGAAGGTCTCACTATATATATAGTAGGTCTAACTATATATATAGGAAGGTCTCACCCTTAACCAAACTATATATATTTATGACCTTTAAGTCCATGTTAGTTGACCATGACCTTCATAACCCTTGGTCCAGAGACGAAATAGGAAGGTCTCACCCTTAGCCTAGCTTGGGTTAGAAGGAGTGCTCTGGGGCACCAAGACAACAACCACTATGTGGTGACATGACACATGGGGCCTCTTGTATATATATTTACTTGCACAATCTTGTATATACCACAAGCTATCGACTTGATCTTGTAACTTCCTACCGAGATCTATACACGATCCCTCACATAGAGGAATATGCAAATCATTATCAACGTTAGAGTGAATGTTAAACATGCAGCATGCTCTTGTTAGAGTCACAGATAATCAAACTCGATTTCTACATTATCAATTTCATTTCAAATAAATCCCTTTGAAAAATGACACTGATGATGTATTAATCAAAAATCTCCTTGAAGTACAGGTGATCCTACCTGAGCGCTGGGCTACCTGGAGACCCTGAAGGTGTTCGTTATGCTCCAGTTTTAATTCAGGTGGGTACACAGGGGACCGGGGAGTCTGGCTGGGCCATCTTTATTCACACAACCCAACAAGTACCTCCAACTGAGGGGGGGGGGGGGGGGGTAATTTCGAAATGTCCACAAAAGTCATGCATATGAAGAATAGGCTTCCTCAGGTAACTCACATGTGGGTCAGAGTTCACTTGATTAGGCAGGTGAGACTCACAGGTAAATATCATTAGCACAGGTAGAACTTTCTCTTGTTTCATGGGTGTTCTAAGCCAGAATCTCAAGATGCAGAAGACCAAAAAAACTTTTCATTGTTATTTTAAGTTAACTTTTATATAAAGTACAATTAAAATACAATTTAAAACAAAACTACATAATTTGGGGTAAACAATAAAGAAAGTTTCGCTCCAACTTTAAAGTTTGTCTGGCCTCTGGATAATAAACAAATCTTGGTTTTACATCAGCAAAATATCAGGTTTGAATGCACTCAGTTACTGTTTTCACATACCGAAGGACTTCAGGCACACAGAGAAAGAGGCAAGCTCCTTCCCAGCGCGTGACACCTTCGTTACACTCTCGGTAACATCGCTGCCACCAGTGTGGGCGCGGCCATTACAAGAATCTTGAAATTTGCCCTCCAACCCCATATGCAGTAACGTTTATACTTTTGTTTATGTCTTTGGGAATGCCATCATATTTCAATTTGAAAAGGTTTACGACTGACCATGTTTTCCAGACGAATTTACTTTGTTGTTTTGATAATCAGATTGGTTCGAGATTTCAGACTAACGGAAAATCAACCAACTTCTTCCTTACATTCTTACTATATCAATAACACGATAGTTTTAATGAAACAGAAATTCAAACTGACAAACGAAGAAAGTAATTTAGCAGCGATAAGTGTATTCGGCGTACGACAGTCGACACTTGTTTGTAAACACAACGGTCATTCGGTTGCGAGTTCAACTCCAAGCATGGTTGTGGCCACCTATTCACAGTGGGGAGTTTTGACTGGTGGCAGCGATAGTATAGAGAGCTCCGGGAACGTACTATCGCTGTGAGGAGCTTGAGAAAGAGGCTATAAAGGGAAGTAATCACATAAAGGGAGGTAATCCTGTTCTGTAAGATTTTACCTAATTATTTAGTCACATCAACATATTGACTGTTTGTTCTCTCCCTTGTTCCTGCAAAGATATCAACTCAAATACCTCAAGTTTGTTACAACAGCTACGGAAAATGATGATCAGGTAGTGATACTCTGTGGCCACCGATGACGTGGTTCATTGCTCATGCTTTCAATCACTGGTTTAGCTGGTCCAGATTCATGTAAGCACAAATGGAGAAAATGGACACATAAAAATATTATACTGCATCTTAAGGGGTGCACAATAATATTCATTGTACCTACAGTGCATCAAGAGGAGTTATGGGTGTCTGTTATTTCATCCATCAGTCATGACCACTGTCCACATGTTCATTGATTCATTCCAGACTCTAAAGTAATTATCAAAATGTAAAGTACACGACACCATTTCATTATTTTACAGGACCCATACTGCCTGCAAGGACCCTCAAAACTAATTATTGGGGGTCCCCTGGACCCTGTGTTTGTGAGTCAAGGTAAAACTATGCTGGCCACTTCTTCTGTTTTGACTGGGTTCCCGTCTACCTATCGGAGGAGACAGGCGATGATTGATTTCTTCTTGACTGCAATTGAATGACACTAGCAAAGCATCCATTGGTCCTCCGTGTAAAATTAAAAGAAAGAAGAGACTATGCAAAATATATAAAGTACAATTGCCCTTGCCCAATGAACATTATCAGAAGAGTGTGTTATAAGTTTTATTTCCCAGGCAAGCAGACATGCCTCCATGTTTATTTACAAGTGTAATTAAGGACTTTACGTTTGTGCATCTAGGACCATATATGGTGCAGATTTGCCACCTGTGCCCACCTGCTTAATGTATGAAACTTGGTGCACGAACCAACACTGAAACCAGTTTATCGTCTCCTGTACCAAAATATGGACAGGGCACGGGTCAATGACACATCCTTAACGAGCATGCATCCATGAACTAATTAGCTCACAACATATGGTCTTTATATCATCTGTATCATCTGGCCCCTTTTCGCATCAGTCAACCTCCACCCAGCAGACAAGCATGCTGATTTAAAAACATAATTTACTTAAACCGAACAGCATCATGTTTATCTCTGAAACACATTAATCATTCACAGAGTAGAAAAAATAAATTAATTCGCTGCGAGCAGCACTAATTTTTCACCCGACTGGAATCTTGGCATAGAAATAAGCCCAGATAAGTAAACCAGATTCTAGACTATTGACAGGCTGTTAACGAGGGATAATGATCCATGGTCTCAAACTCAATGACACACTGAGTGAGTGAGTGAGTTGGGTTTGATGCCCCTTTGATCAGTACAGTCGTGCCTCGTTTATACGGACACTTGCGTCATTTCACAATTCGTCCGTATAAACGAATTTCCGTATAACTGAAACCAGCTTCTTACTGGAAGAGTTACTTCCCTTCAATTATTCAACTCATGACAGATGACAGAACAAACAGATACATCCACTCAATCTTTATTCATACACGTTTCAAAAAGTCTGTCATGGAAGTTTTAACTTTACCACATTTTGAGGTTTGAATTTTAAACAATAATGTGTCACTTGGTTAATTGACTTCTCACGAATCAAAGAATTACCACCAGCGGAAGTGTATTGTCCGGATAAGTGAGACAATTTTGTGTGCATTTCAGTGTTTTGTGTATGAAAATGACCGTCCGGTTCCGGAAACTGAATTTCCGTATATACGGGTAAATTTATATAGTAATTATTTCTTTTTGAATGAAAATCGTCCGGGAACCGAGGTTTCCGGATATCTGAAGTCCGTATAAGCGGGGCACGACTGTATTCTAGTAATATCACGTCATGTCAGCTTAATGTGGAAGAAAAGCCCCAAGTAATGAAGGTCTCGGACGTTAACCACCCTGGTTAAACCAATGAGCATGGCGATGGGGCTGACAAACCTAGAAACATAATTGGGGAGAATCGAGATTCGAACCCGACTGTAGGTTTCTGGCATGGCCAAGGGATGCAACTCTGCACAGCGAATTAAGGCACCTTAGACGACCGTGCCCCCTGTGCCCACATAATGATAATAATATTAATAACAATCATGATGATGATGATGATGTTGATGATAAACGACCATGCCACTTGTGCCCACATAATGATAATTATATTAATAACAATGATGATGATGATGATGATGATGATGATGATGATGGACTTGTAAATGACCAATTTCCATCAAAAAGGTGTTCAATGGTGCTGACAATATATACAACATCCACACACAAATGTTCATTTCCACTGCAGTACTGCTGATGGTGGTTCAGAGTGAAAGCACGCACTGATCAAAGTGGCCCACTGTCCTTGGACAGGTGTGGCAACTGGTTAATTATTCTTACCTGTACTTGTTTAGAAGGGTAAACCGCAGCCGATTTCTTCACTGGAGCAGCCTTGGTAGTTGGCTGGAACATAAACAATGTTGTTCATTAACAGGACATAAATACTTTATCACACGTTCTGGCAGTCCTGTTGCCCAGTGCTGGCTCGTTAGGGTATAAACCCAGACAACATGTTAACGAGGTAATTAGTGGAATCTGTGCAAACAGTTTGCGAATACCATGCATCAAATGTGCCAAAATTACTTATTCTATATATATTTAACACAAGATTCAGTTTTGTCCTTGTACTTGTTGGTTTGTGGTTAAACGCCGCACTCAAAAATATTCCAGCTACATGAATGCGATCTGCAAATAATCCGAGTCTGGACCAGACAATCCAGTGATCGACATCATGTGCATCAATCTACGCAAATGGGATCGATGACATGCATCAACCAAATCAGCAAGCCTGACCATCCGATCCCATTAGTCACCTCTTTTGACATGGATCGCTGAAGACCAATTCTAACCTGAATCTTTACAGGTATTTTGTCCTTGTGGTTTAAGAAGACAGTTTATGTTAAATGTTCAAGTTGGATTCTTGTTAAGTGTATGTTTTTTAATGCTACAGTCAGAACATCCCTGTGGCGGGACAAGAGCTTCCAGATCTACCTGCCACAGTGAGATAGCTAAAATACTGGTGATCAAGAATCGGCTTCCTCAGGTAACTCACATGTGGGTCAGAGTTCACTTGATTAGGCAGGTGAGACTCACAGGTAAATATCATTAGCATAGGTAGAATTTTCTCTTGTTTCGTGGGTGTTCTAAGCCAGAATCCCAAGATGCAGAAGACCCAAAAATGGTTTCACAGTTATTTTTAAATTAACTTTTACATAAAGTAGAATGAAAATACAATTTAAAACAAAACTACAAAATTTGGTGTGAACAATAAACAAATCTTCGCTCAAACTTTGAGCAATGTTATCTCTAAAATAGTTTGTCTGGCCTCTGGATAATAAACAAATCTCGGTTTTACATCAGGTAAAATATCAGGTATGAATGCACTCAGTTACTATGTCCTTGCATTTGCTTGCTTGCCACAGTGACATAGCTAAAAGACCCGTGAAGATCCGGGGTAGAATAGGTCTTCAGCAACCCATACTTGCAAAAAGGCAACTATGCTTGTCGTAAGAGGCGACTATCAGGATTGGGTAGTCAGGCTCGTTGACATGGTTGATACATCCCAATTGGGCGGATCAACGCTCATGATGTCAAACACTGGATTGTCTGGTCCAGACTCGATAATTTACAGACAGCTGTCATATAGCTGGAATATTGCTGAGTGCGGCGTTAAACAACAAACAAACAAACAAACAAACAAACAAACAAAAACATAGCTAAAATACTGGTGATGCAACATAGCACCTGCTCACCAACATCAACAATTGTACAGGTTTGTTATTTCACGCCAGTATCCCATACCACGCACATCTTATCATCTTATTATTCAAGCAACAAAAAATAATGGGCCAAGTTTCTCAAAGCGGTCGTAGCGTTACGACTGTAAAGTATAGGAGGTACGTAGTCGTAGCGCTATGACTGTAGAGTATAGGAGGTATGATAGTCTTAGCGCTACGATCACTTTGTGAAACGTGCCCTGATTGTTCACCTGCTGACCCTAATTATAAAGTCATGTACCGATAATCTGAACAACATCCATAACTCATACAGCACCACAGGCGTATCCAAAAAAGGCTTGATTATTAAACCCATGAGATAAGATGGTTTCTAGGGTCTGCAGTTTGAATTAACTTGTTGGGATAACTTGAGTTTTTGTTCCAAAAGAGCCTTGTATAACATACATCACGATACACACTCACAGCATCGAGTCTGGTTAGTTACAGATGTCAAAACCAACATGGCTTTTGTCTGCCTTACACTCAATCACTAGAATTTGTTTCTGTGAGAAAATCTAAACAAGAGATCCTGTACTCTGCAGACATTGTTCAACTGCACATGGGACTGCAAATGTGATTAATGGGAAACTTTTCTCCGTCTTGTTCTCCGAACATTCAATATCAAAACATTAAGACCAAACAAACGTGAATGTTTCTTAAATATTGATGACATTTCAAACCAAACTTGAATTTCCTGGCTTTTATATTTACAGCTTATTTTATTGCTCTTATTTTTTTTTTAAATATCTTACTTTACTTGTAAGCATAATACCATCAGTAATGGACCCTCGCACCTGGCTACTTGAAAACGGGGAGGAAAACGGAAACGACAACATGGAAATTACACCTCGTTCATATCTCCGCATACTTGGTAGACAGACAACCAACTCATGTTTTCTTCACAGATCTTGCAATTGTAATGGCATAGCATATTCATGTTTTTTAACACATTCAATTCTATTATTAAGTTTGTAAACGATAAATCAAGCATGAAAACATGACTGTTATCTTAAAGTCCCGTACACAAGCATTTCCTAAAGTAATCACAAAGTAAATTTCTTATGTTTCCTGTAATTACCAAATGAGCCGAATCATCAGATTTTACAGGATGATTGCAAAAGTTTTTCTCTTCAATGAATTGAAATAACACACACAAACGAACAAAAAACATTGACATTTCGCATATTTCTGCATGTAAAAGCAATCTATTTCTTCAAAACACATCTGATAGTGAACTTTTTGGTATCCTGTAATTAGAAAAATTAAATAAATTAGCACATTTATCTGCAAGAAGGATCACGTCACAGATTTCTACATTCAAAAACACTAAACAAGTGCAGAGTTTACAGCAATTTATCATTTCCTGAACAAATCTGAAGGGTGTAATTCTTTGCCATAAACAAAACATTATCTGCGGAAAATAGCAGTTAGAACGATGTCCGCCATCTTGCAGTCAGATGCATAGGCATGAGTTGAGAAAGGGGCACCTGTCAACATCTACACACTACAATCAGCAGCCAAACTGATAACCCAAACTCTGTTGGTTGTAGCATCTTATCAGCATTCCCCCCACATCATCTGCAAAGCACCAATATCAGGACGTAGTACGAGAATCTCATAATTAATGAATATGGGGTGTTTTATTTCCAAGAACTAAATTCCCAGAAAAATCACTTGTTAGGATGAGAAGAATCCATGCAATTTGGCATCAGCGCCAATGGACATATGCATCTGAACACTATTCAATGACAAACCAATAAATGGCATCAGCGCTAATGGACATCTGAACACTATTCACTGACAAACAAATAAATGGCATCATCTTTCAATCTTCAAAACAACTTTTCTTCTAATCATAAAAAGAGTGTTAAAGTAGTGCAAAATGTATTACATCTGCAAAACTTGGAAAGCAGTCCGAGAAAATATCATGTGCAAAATAGTGGCATGCTAAAATGTACCAGTACTGCAATATGTAGGTATAGCTTCACATTCAAACTGCATAAATGGAATACCAGAAATGATAGCGTCTTAAAATATCCACACAGCTAAACTTAAATCATAGTTTAAGTCTTTTATCAATGAGAATTGAGAAGACGATGAAAACTGAAGAATAACAAAATATTCTCCTCCCAGCAACCTTGGGTGTAGCATGTCACTTCCATTATTCAAACAGTTTTCTGGCTTGCTGATAGGAAAACAAACAACGTTTACTATCTCCCACCGTCTTGTAACCTTATACACAAGGACAAACACAAACCAAGTCTTTTCTTATCATCCAACTGATATTGAGTAACGTCACCAAATATTTAATCACAAAATTATAATAAAACACAGCCCCCTCTCAATTCCACCCACTTCAAGCCAATACACATATGACAGATATTTCAGAAATACAATACGTGCATGTCATGCATATGGTGTTACGCTGACGTGATATACAACTTTATCATATACTTGACAGTGAGATAGCCCATTCTGTCAGAGAAATATATCCCTTCTCCCTGTGTAGGGGGAATATCAGGTGTTATTGTTTTGGCTGGTGGTAATTATTCATAACAACCCCAGCAAGCGCAACTCGCCGTGTTGGGACAATTAGATTCAGACGAGAGGGGAGCAAACCTGGGTTTGCGCCTCTTTCTGCAGACGATATGGACTTCAACCCTCGAGCCCCTTGAGGAGGGCGCTAACCTACACATAATCATTTCTCTTGAATATTGTCACTTTGTGGAAACAGCGTATCATCAAACAATTCAACATTATCAAGATTCTTTGTTTCTTTCTTCTATGCATGGTCAGCAATATTTCGCCTCTATTATGGTACCCTGTAAATAATTGACTCTGATCAGGTAAACCGTCCCAAGATGGCACACAATCAAAGTCAACAAGTCTGACCCCATGATCCAATTAGTCCCCTGTTTCCTACTTGAGAGCTGGGGCCTACTCCAGGTCCCCACAGGTAGGTCTTCACGCAATGGATGCTACCTCAGAAGTATGAGACAGAATGTTGTTCCAAGCACCATGTTAACAATCTACTTGTGCATGAATGTCAAGAAAGGATAAATATTCTATATTTGTCATCGAAAAGTATTTAACAGGATCATATCAATCATTGATTACATTTAATGCGTTCACTAAAGACTAATTAACACAATCAATAGAAATACAAATATTTTTATTTGTTTTACAATTGCTTCTCTTTTTGTCACTGTATGTCAACATTTGTTAAAGAAAATAATAATGATGATGATGATGATGATGATGATGATGATGATGAAGAGATACTAACATAAACAGGAAACATATTAAAACATTTCAGGCTTTTAAAACAGTTAAGAGAAAATAATTCAACAGCCAGCTCCTTGCTTTTGCCCCCAAGTCTGATAAACTAATGCTCAATTTGCAACGTGTGTCTTCCCAACCTGTTTTACCCATTACTTTCGGAAGTTAACTAGCATGATTTATGGCTAAAAAGATTATCAGATACAGGTTTCCTAATGCTATATCCTTCAACATAAACTATCCATGACAGCACAACTATAATGATACCAATCACAAAACAGGCTTCATTTAATATCTGGGCACTGGGCGCTAAGGTGGGTATTTGGGTTTCATTCATTACTCGTGGGAAATGTTTTTATTACCTATGTATTAAAGTATTTTTATCCACAATGAACTAGAAAATTATATCCAAAATAAACAATTTAGAACTAATATGTACGATACCCTTATATTACTATAAATATGGCGGCATGGTGATCCAGTTGTCTAAGGCTCTGCAAATCCATGTGCTGAGTTGCAGTGTGCCAGAAACCTATGACTGTGGGTTTGAAATGTTTGTTTGTTTGTTGTTTAACGACACACTCAGCAATATTCAAGCTTTATGACGACAGTCTGTAAATAATCGAGTCTAGACCTGAAAATCCAGTGATTGATGTCATGAGCATGATCCATGCAACTGGGATACGATGACATGCATCAACCGGTTAAGTCAGTGAGCCTGACCACCAGGTCCCATTAGTCACCTCTTATGACAAGCATAGTAGCCTGTTAGGGCAAGCATGGGTTGCTGAACACCTATTTTAACCCAGATCTTCACGGGTCTACTGTGGGTTTGAATCCCAGTTCATCCTGGTTATGTTTCTAGGTTTGTCAGCACCATAAAATTGCACGTTGATTTTGCCAATGTGGCAAATGTCTAAGACATTCATCACTTCAGGCCTTCCTCCCTCATCAATGTGACATGCTATGACAAAACTGACATGGCGTGACATGATGGCCCAAGTGCTTGTTAACTCAAACGCGCTCACGCTACTGTATATATGAACAGTTTCACAGTCACGCGACCTGTGCTGGTGAGCCCACATATCATTTAAACCCCATTACGCAGATTGACATATTTTCCAGCAACACAATGAGATTCACAAAAGTCACAAACATGTCAAGTACTACAGAAACATCCATGGAGACGTCTCTTCACAGTGACATGCAAAGGAATGCAGTGTTAAAATAATACCCCTGAACTGATATAAAAAGCTGTTCTGTTAGCACCCCACGATTTCATTGGAGTAAAATACAAAACAGAGTTGAAAATTATATGAATGGATCGCTGAAAATCAGTGATGACTCTAAGTGTTCAAAAAAAGGATAAGCAAGTCCTGCCATATGATCTGCATAATAAAATGTTTGTTTGATGCTAGGCACTGCACATCAGTCCTGTCATGCGAAGGAAAAACTATTTTGTTGGCACACCCTGCATTACTATCAAGCAGCCATAAAACCATTTAGTTTGCACGTCTTGCACTTCCATAAAAGCGGTTCTGTTTCAGCCTCCACCACTACTATAAGCTACTGTTTGCACCTCTGCACTACTATAAAAGCTATTGTTTGCACCTCCCTGCACTACTATAAAAGCTATTGTTTGCACCTCCCTGCATTACTATAAAAGCTATTGTTTGCACCTCCCTGCATTCCTGTAAAAGCTATTGTTTTCACCCCTGCATTACTATAAAAGCTATTGTTTGCACCCCTGCATTACTATAAAAGCTATTGTTTTCACCCCTGCATTACTATAAAAGCTACTTTTTTCACCCCTGCATTACTATAAAAGCTATTGTTTGCACCTCCCTGCATTACTGTAAAAGCTACTGTTTGCACCCCTGCATTACTATAAAAGCTATTGTTTGCACCCCTGCATTACTATAAAAGCTATTGTTTTCACAACTGCATTACTATAAAAGCTACTGTTTTCACCCCTGCATTACTATAAAAGCTATTGTTTTCACAACTGCATTACTATAAAAGCTATTGTTTGCACCCCCTGCACTACTATAAAAGCTATTGTTTGCACCTCTGCATTACTATAAAAGCTATTGTTTGCACCCCCTGCACTACTATACAAGCTATTGTTTTCACCCCTGCACTGCTATACAAGCTACTGTTTTCACCCCTGCACTGCTATACAAGCTATTGTTTTCATCCCTGCACTGCTATACAAGCTACTGTTTTCACCCCTGCACTGCTATACAAGCTATTGTTTTCACCCCTGCATTGCTATACAAGCTATTGTTTTCACCCCTGCACTGCTATACAAGCTACTGTTTTCACCCCTGCATTGCTATACAAGCTATTGTTTGCACCCCCTGCACTACTATACAAGCTACTGTTTTCACCCCTGCACTGCTTTACAAGCTACTGTTTTCACCCCTGCACTACTATACAAGCTATTGTTTTCACCCCTGCACTGCTATACAAGCTATTGTTTTCACCCCTGCACTGCTATACAAGCTATTGTTTTCACCCCTGCATCACTGTAAAAGCTATTGTTTTCACCCCTGCACTGCTATACAAGCTATTGTTTTCACCCCTGCACTACTATACAAGCTACTGTTTCCACCCCTGCATTAATATAATTAAGCTATTGTTTTCACCCCTGCACTACTATACAAGCTACTGTTTTCACCCCTGCACTGCTATACAAGCTATTGTTTTCACCCCTGCACTGCTATACAAGCTATTGTTTCCACCCCTGCATTAATATAATTAAGCTATTGTTTTCACCCCTGCACTACTATACAAGCTACTGTTTTCACCCCTGCACTGCTATACAAGCTATTGTTTTCACCCCTGCACTACTATACAAGCTACTGTTTTCACCCCTGCACTGCTATACAAGCTATTGTTTTCACCCCTGCACTGCTATACAAGCTATTGTTTTCACCCCTGCACTACTATCGACTATACAAGCTACTGTTTCCACCCCTGCATTAATATAATTAAGCTATTGTTTTCACCCCTGCACTACTATACAAGCTACTGTTTTCACCCCTGCACTGCTATACAAGCTATTGTTTTCACCCCTGCACTGCTATACAAGCTACTGTTTTCACCCCTGCACTGCTATACAAGCTATTGTTTTCACCCCTGCACTACTATACAAGCTACTGTTTTCACCCCTGCACTGCTATACAAGCTATTGTTTTCACCCCTGCACTGCTATACAAGCTATTGTTTTCACCCCTGCACTACTATCGACTATACAAGCTACTGTTTCCACCCCTGCATTAATATAATTAAGCTATTGTTTTCACCCCTGCACTACTATACAAGCTATTGTTTTCACCCCTGCACTGCTATACAAGCTATTGTTTTCACCCCTGCATTACTATACAAGCTATTGTTTTCACCCCTGCACTGCTATACAAGCTATTGTTTTCACCCCTGCACTACTATACAAGCTACTGTTTCCACCCCTGCATTAATATAATTAAGCTATTGTTTTCACCCCTGCACTACTATACAAGCTATTGTTTTCACCCCTGCACTGCTATACAAGCTATTGTTTTCACCCCTGCACTACTATACAAGCTACTGTTTTCACCCCTGCACTGCTATACAAGCTATTGTTTTCACCCCTGCACTACTATACAAGCTACTGTTTTCACCCCTGCACTACTATACAAGCTACTGTTTTCACCCCTGCACTACTATACAAGCTATTGTTTTCACCCCTGCACTGCTATACAAGCTACTGTTTTCACCCCTGCACTACTATACAAGCTACTGTTTTCACCCCTGCACTACTATACAAGCTATTGTACTAGTACTAGTATAAAAAGCTACTGTTTCCATTTGATTCAGCAAGGGCTTCCCAAATGTTGAAATCAAAACCGGACCTTCAGCTAACGAGTGAACACTCTAACCACTAGGCCACGCTATGGCCCTCGTACCCCGATGAAACAGATCGACTAGCCTTACCATATTAACATAGCATTTGAGTAAGTGAGTTTGATACTACGCTGCTTTTAGCAATATTCCAGCAATATCATGGCGGGGGACACCAAAAATGGGCATCGTACCCGGCATGACGAGCAAACGCTTTAACCACAAGGCTACCTGACCGGCCCAGTGAGTGAGTGAGTGAGTGAGTGAGTGAGTGAGTGAGTGAGTTGGTGGGTGAGTGTATGAGTGAGTGAGTGAGTGAGTGAGTGAGTGAGTGAGTGAGTGAGTGAGTGAGTGAGTGAGTGAGTGAGTGTTTAATATGTTTTCCACTTAATCACGGCGAATCTGTTACTTCAACCCACAACCATGAAGCTCAAGCACACTAAGGGACACAACTCCGAGCTGGAAAATGTGTACCTCACAAATCGGCCTACTATCCACAGCTAAACTACTTATGGCCACACGCCGTCGAACCCCACCTCACCTTGCTTGTGACCCCCACACACGAGAAATGTCCTTTCATCTCAGACTACTTACAATTAACAAGCTCAGTCTCATCTCAGTGTTCTGATGGAAACAACTATCATGTTACCACATAAGAAACTGATCAGTCTGAATGCCTCACAGCAATAAACAATAGCAGCTAGAGCAGTAATAGATATATACACCGGGCATACTCACTATTACAGAGAAGGCACAACCATCAAGCCATTCATGAATTAAATTCTCATGATGCAATTATAGAATAACTTTGTCAAAATGGAAAACTGTATAGGCTTATGAACACATAAATAAACCTACCCTCATTCCGAAATGACAAGTGTCAGCTACAGCGTAGGACATGATCTAGCCATATCTATACCACTGCACCTCACAACCTGGTACGTCCAGGTGATATACGACCTGTTATAGCCCTGTATGTACTTACCAGTTTCACTTGGGTATATCCACACTTCCAGTAGAGTATAATACGTGGTTATCACCAGATATAGGTTCATTCACAACACAAAATCAGATCGTTTATCTACAACCTTGGTATAACATCCGGCAATGGCCTTAACGACCCAACAGGACATTCATAGATGTCACTTTCTGCATTTATTTACAATATTTAACTCAGAAAGCACACTATAGAACTCATTAAAGCTCTTCTTGACAACTGGAATGACTTTTATTTCCATTTTCAGCTGTTTACAACATTTAATATCAGAAAGAAGACACCTTGTAATAGCATATCCATGGGGGGGGTCCTCGGATTTTGAATCAATATTAGGCATTAGCTACAAAACCAGATATTTTTTTCATGTAAAATTACGAGCCTGAATTCTCTTGGAAGAAAAACACATTCCTACAATGTAATCTTTGTTACAGGCAAGTTCCTAAATTTGCAATGCATACTTACAATAACTGTAGTGATACGACTTTCATATTTCCCTCTCTTAGTGATAAGAAATATTGTATCCCCTACCTTCAACTCAGGATTATTATAGTGTTATGACAATCCAAACTCCCACACTTGGACAGAGATTTAAAACAGGCATAGTGTTACAAAGGCTTTGTGCACATGTTCCAAATGCACTGCTCATAACAAATGTAATTTTCATCTCCCTTGCGAGTATACAACCCAAGCAGCCTATGAGTTAACAGTCACAGGATAATCTCATACTACCTGGTACACACGAGTTTCAGTAAAAACTTCATCAACCAATTGCAGTATCCTAACAATCTCATTAAAATCAGACCTCATTATCAGACCTGTTGCAGTGCTCCAGTTTTCTTTGTTTGTTTGTTGTTTAACCCCCCACTCAGCAATATTCGAGCTATATGATGGCAGTCTGTAAATAATAGAGCCTTGACCAGACAATCCAGTGATTGATATCATGAGCATCGATCTATTCAACTGGGATATGATGACGTGCATCAACCAAGTCTGTGAGCCTGACCACCCAATCCAATTAGTCGCCTCTAGAGCCTGGACCAGACAATCCAGTGATTGATATCATGAGCATCGATCTACGCAATTGGGATACGATGACGTGCATCAACCAAGTCTGTTAGCCTAACCACCCGATCCCGTTACTGGTTTCAGTCACCTTAGCATTCTGATTTGGTTTGACATTTTTCTTTAGGTATTCAATATATACTACCGTATATGACCGCGGATAAGCCGACCCCGTAAATAAGCCGAGGTGTTAACTTGACCATTGAAATACGAAAGAAAATGATATGACCCGCAGATAAGCCGAACCAGGCAAAAAACACTGCGAAGTCCGACTGCAAGACATGTGCCGGTACTCGCAGATATTCAAAAATATAAGATGAAAAACGTTGTAATTATATTGAAAAAGTCATTATTATTTCTAATAAAGATTTAACAAACCAGTCATTCACTTTCATAATGTGGGAAGCTGTTTCTCGTGGGGTTTTTTAATCTCATAATGATCGTTATATGTTGCCATCAACAACGAAGCGCCATTTTGTGAATCGGTGTATATAGAATTATGAACCCATGAGAAAATATATCAGCTAGAGCGAAGACTCGCAGTTTGAATTCAGCATCGTAAGCATGGCGTTTTCGTTTCAAACTCATGATGAGAGTGTCAGTCAGTACTTACTTACTTTGGAGATTTAACGTGCACTTTCCGACTGATGCGTATTTCGCACACGGGCCCGGCCAGGCCATTTAATGTTTCCGAAAGGGGCGAAAGTGGTCTGTGCAACCCAAGAGGGGGGTTTAGGGATTGCTTATATAGAATTTGGGAATTTTGAGATTTGGAATAGATGCCGATGGGGTTGGGGAGGAGAACTAAGGGAGCTGGGTATGGTGGATGTTTGTTTGTTTATGTAATTTTGATTGCGTAGGTTATTGTGTTTTTAGACGCGTTTTTGTTAGTTCCGTTTTTATTAAGAATACGCCTAAGGCCTTGAAGTTTTCTAGTTTATTTTGTGGGTTTAGTATTGCTTCTAGACTGAGAGCCTTGTTTAGATTGAGGGTGGTTTGTAATGCGGTTTGATGTGTTAGGTAGTGTGTGCAGTGGATGAGTGCGTGTACTGGGGTTTCTGGTTGTTGGCAGTGTGGGCAGTTACCTGTAGTGTGTTTTTTTATTTTTTTTAGCCGGTTATTTAGGTTGGTGTGTCCTGTTTGGAGTTTAGTGATTACTCTGTCGATTTTTTTTGATGGATGGAGAATTTTTGGTTTGGTTAGTGGTTTGCTGAGCACTTTTTCGATTTGGCTATTTGAGTTTAGATATAGGTTGTGCCATTTTTTTGTGATTTTTTGCTTGTTTACACTTTTAATTTCTGATTTTGAGATGGGTAAGTTTAAGCTTATTTCTTGGATTTTGAGGGATAGTTTAGCTGCTTTTTCAGTCAGTAAAAATATACCAACATTTATAACCCCCTTTACACCACTATTGTATGTTAATCCAATTGAATTAAATAAACTATCACACTATGAACACATTGAATGACCATCATTTACTCACAGGCTTCTCCAGTTTATTAAACTAATCTCTCGAAAACAAAGGAATTAAGCCCCTACTCCCAACACGATTGCTAAGCACCCACAACTTGAAAATGTTTGTGTAAACAACATGACAATACCAATCAGCCCGTTATTATCAATGCTCATTTCCTTGTGTACCGTGTTGCTTTTTAAACAACAGGAAGCAATCACAGTGGTCACCGTTTGTGACGTCACAGGAAACAGCTGATAGCAAATGGCGAACGGAATAACTCGCCGATACAGTTGTTTATTTGCCTCTTTCAATAAAGGTAGACACTTGTTCACTATCAATTTATAAACTTTGCAAAACATATGTATTGGCGATTTCATTTGGGGATTATATATTATAGCTGTGAATTACATATATTGTTACATGTAAAGATTGTGGAGTCTCCCTAAGTGGACTACAAGCCCTCCAAAACAAAAATACCAAAAACCGACCTAAATTAATAAATCAAATACTTAAAAGCTCCAACGACCTAACAAAAGCAGGCAAACAAATAACCTTCTTGTGGATACCCGCCCACGTAGGAATATACGGTAATGAAAACGCCGATAAAGCAGCTAAACTATCCCTTAAAATCCCAGAAATAAGCTTAAACTTACCCATCTCAAAATCAGAAATTAAAAGTGTAAACAAACAAAAAATCACAAAAAAATGGCATAACCTATATCTAAACTCAAATAGCAAAATCAAAAGAGTGCTCAGCAAACCACTAACCAAACCAAAAATTCTCCATCCATCAAAAAAAATCGACAGAGTAATCACTAAACTCCAAACAGGACACACCAACCTAAATAACCACCTAAAAAAATTTAAAAAACACACTACAGGTAACTGCCCACACTGCAAACAACCAGAAACCCCAGAACACGCACTCATCCACTGCACACACTACCTAACACATCGAACCGCATTACAAACCACCCTCAATCTAAACAAGGCTCTCACTCTAGAAGCAATACTAAACCCACAAAATAAACTAGAAAACTTCAAGGCCTTAGGCGTATTCTTAATAAAAACGGAACTAATAAAACGCATCTAAAACCATAATAACCTACCAAATCAAAATCACATAAACAAACAATCATCCACCATACCCAGCTCCCTTAGTTCTCCTCCCCAACCCCATCAGCATCTATTCCAAATCTCAAAATTCCCAAATTCTATATAAGCAACCCCTAAAGCCCCCTCTTGGGTTGCACAGACCACCCTCGCCCCTTTCGGAAACACATTAAATGGCCTGGCCGGGCCCGTGTGCGAAATACGCATCAGTCGGAAAGCGCACGTTAAATCTCCAAAGTAAGTAAGTAAGTAAGTAAGATTGTGGAGTTTACGAAGAACGATAAACTTTGAACATTCAATTGAAAACTTATTATCGGAAGTAGTAACATGCATAACATTTTTTTAATAATGACAACATTGGTGTATAATAATAACTTTATTGATAATTTATAACAATAATGGCTCTAGTCGTGGCAACTTCCAAACTTTCAGGAAGTTGTGATCTATCGGACCGTCATTCAGGCGATGTTTCTGACAGATCACGATCTGAAAAATACTATCATGAAAGTGTATCCCGTGGATAAGCCGACCCCTTTCTACAGAATCTTTTTTCTGGTCCTCAAAATTCGGCTTATACGCGGTCATATACGGTACTTAAAAGAAGTTAAAGAACAATTTTTTCATATGGCTATAGTTAATCTGTCAAGACTATAAATTATAGCCGTATAAAAAAATTGGGTGTTCTTAAACTTCATTTGAGTAGTATACTTCAACTACCTAAGGCCAGTCTATTGGGTATTATTAAACCGGTGAGCAGGCCTATATAGGCAATAACTCTGCTTAAAAGGCTGCTCCAGGTGACATATGTGCATATGTTACATATGCTGCCTCCAGTGTGTCACTACAGCTTGCTGTTCCACCAACCAGCAGAACAACATATGGCGACAGAACCTTCCGAAAAGCAGGTGCAAGTCTATGGAATGCACTGCCAAAAGATGTCAGGGGATCTGAAGATGTCAACACCTTTAGATCAAAACTCAAGACCATCTTCTTCAAAAGAGCATACAACTGAGCGCTCTTGAGCAGGCAGTTGTCTGGATAAGTAGCGCTATATAAATGCGTAATTTAATTAATTAATTAACATGTCCCATTAACACTGTTGAACATGTCGAAGTCGAAACTACGACAACATAGCACTTTTGTGTATTATTCACAGAAGTGGAGTTCAATCCATAACTAAAAATCTGAAAGGCCAAATTTGACAGTTAGTTACAGTGTTGTCTTACTATCGGGGTTTGACACTTTTCATGAGTATTTGTATGCAAGAAACTTAATTTTATTTTGCATATTTGCAGCTTATTTGGAGGTCTGCATTGTGACCTCAGTATGGTGATATGGCCCAGATTACCACCTGTAATATTACAGCTCTAGCTCTTGACACTGTAAGGGTTAAGGAGGAAGTAAGTGTCATGCAAGCTGATTTCCAGACATGTTCAAATCTTCGTCTGTCTGTCACCTGAATAAATATCTTGTACCACTCTTTGACATTCCTCAAGCTATTATTAGGAGAGGCTGACATAATGTACCCCTATTAATAGATATTTCCTTCATTGTAGGCTATATAAAAATCAGTATGTCATTCTGAGGGTAGGAAACTGTCCATTACATCAAACATGAGAAAGTGATTCTCCATGCACCTAGAGTGAGTGAGTGAGTGAGTGAGTTTTACGCGGCTTTTAGCAATATTCCAGCAATATCACGGCGGGGGACACCAGAAATGGGCTTCACACATTGTACCCATGTCGGGAATTGAACCCGGGTCTTCGACGTGACGAGCCAACGCTTTAACCACTAGGCTACCCGACCGCCCCCCATGCAACTAGAAATGTTGTCCTCTTCAATAATAGATCAAGAGGTAAAGGAGTTTCATTGTCGTATTGTTCAATGCAATGGTTCTGGCAGTGTATCTTATTGTTTAACAATGATGGTAAGTGTGTTACATTGTTTCTGTTGAGAATCGGTCATTGCATTGTATTTGGGCAGTGATTAGTCATCATGAATGTAGTACCAGTCAATGTAAGCAGTTGTCAGGAAGTTACAATATCTATAGTTACTAGTGTGGTGTGAAAACTTCAAGTATACTGTGGACTGGTATGGAATATTATGTGGTGTTCTGGAAACGTGTTGGGACTGAATGCAAGGGGACAGTCGCGAGTTTACACATCTCTCGCACATTTGGTCTCCCACTCACACAAATTTATATCGCTTTGAAACCAGCTTTCATGTGAGGATCGCTCATCCTCCCTGATTCCCTACATAGCCCATCTTGACCACTTTTGCTGCGGGGTGAACATATATCATTGTCACTTACTTTTGCTATTCACCACTGTATTTGTGTATTTGATACTGACCACGTCCATCAAATTATTTATTGCCATTCAATATTGTACTACCACTCTATTGTTTACTGCCATCATAATTGCTGTGCAGGAGTTTGTGCTGATTTGCGAACCTAGTTAGCTTTTGTAATACATTTGTTGATTGTATACCACTTGTTGGTTGTTTGTTGGTTTTACACTAAGTTCTTTTACACACAGATTTCAAGATTAACATATTGTTTCAATTGGGGAATCAACATGTAACAGAGTGAATTCGTATGTTCGCAACTGTCTGAGGACAGACTAGTTGGTGAGACACTTCAACAGAAACAAACAGGTTCAGGCCTGGTGCAGTCACACCATGTGTGGTCAAATGGTCGATTTCCTAAATATGGTCAACCAATATCTCCCACGGTTTAGTGACTTGGTTGATTGGGTGGTCATGTTCAGTGACTTGGTTGATTGGGTGGTCACGTTCAGTGACTTGGTTTATTGTGTGTCATCATACAAAATTGCAAGGAAATCAGTATTGGCCATACTTCTGATCCGAGGACGGACACCTTGTCCACATGACCAAAGAGGTTAACCACGTCAGCAAGCTGACAAGGTAAGGATGTCATCTGTGGGATGACGGAACAAGTTGTCATGAAACTATCAAAAGACTATTGCATTAGTTGTACCTACATTACAAAAGTGACACAATTACATTTAAAACATAGTTCTATTTCAGTGGTGAAAAAAGGTCCTTGAAAGTCCCTCCTGAAGCCCCAGTTACACAATCAAAAAGAGTTGAATAGAGAGGATTCAAGTGCCTATGTCAACTATCTAAGAAAAAAGAGGGAAAAGTTCAGGTTTTCTCTTTAAAAGGTGAAGGTTGTAACACTGTGTCACAAGTACACAGAAAGTCATAGAGAGCACACTTTGTAACACTGTGTCACAAGCTACACAGAATGTCATAAAGAGTACACTATGTAACACTGTGTCCCAAGTACACAGAAAGTCATAGAGTACACTGAATAATACTGTGTCACAAGTACACAGAAAGTCATAAAGAGTACACTGTGTAACACTGTTTCACAAGCTACACGGAAAGTCATACAGATTACACTATGTAACACTGTGTCACAAGTACACAGAAAGTCATAGAGTACACTATGTAACACTGTGTCACAAGTACACGGCAAGTCACAGAGTATACTATGTAACACTGTGTCCCAAGTACACAGAAAGTCATAAAGATTACATTATGTAACACTGTTTCACAAGCTACACAGAAAGTCATAAAGAGTACACTGTGTAACACTGTGTCACAAGTACACAGAAAGTCAGAAAGATTACACGATGTAACATTGTGTCACAAGTACATTGAAAGTCATAGAGTACACTATGTAACACTGTGTCACAAGTACACGGCAAATCACAGAGTATACTATGTAACACTGTGTCCCAAGTACACAGAAAGTCATAAAGATTACATTATGTAACACTGTTTCACAAGCTACACAGAAAGTCATAAAGAGTACACTGTGTAACACTGTGTCACAAGTACACAGAAAGTGAGAAAGATTACACGATGTAACATTGTGTCACAAGTACATTGAAAGTCATAGAGTACACTATGTAACACTGTGTCACAAGTACACAGAAAGTCATAAAGAGTACACTGTGTAACACTGTGTCACAAGTACACAGAAAGTCATAAAGAGTACACTGTGTAACACTGTGTCACAAGTACACAGAAAGTCATAAAGAGTACACTGTGTAACACTGTGTCACAAGTACACAGAAAGTCATAAAGAGTACACTGTGTAACACTGTGTCACAAGTACACAGAAAGTCATAAAGAGTACACTATGTAACACTGTGTCCCCAGTACATAGAAAGTCATAAAGATTACACTATGTAACACTGTGTCACAAGTACACAGAAAGTCATAAAGATTACACTGGGTAACACTGTGTCCCAAGCTACATTCATAAATAATACACTATGTACAACTGTTTCACAAGCAACAGTCATAAAGAGTACTCAATGTAACACTGTGTCCCAAGGTACAGTCATAAAGAATACACTATGTAACACTGTGTCCCAAGCTAGTCATAAAGAATACACTATGTAACACTGTGTCCCAAGCTAGTCATAAAGAATACACTATGTAACACTGTTTCACAAGCAACAGTCGTAAAGAGTACACTATGTAACACTGTTTCACAAGCCACATAGAAAGTCATCATACTAAAGATACACTGTGGCAGACACAGATTAAATCCCTGTTACTCGATACCTCAAGGCATCAATCCACTTCAACAGGCCAAGGAATGTGAAATTCTAACTAGCTCATTGAATAGACACATGCCATTTGCCTTCACAGGAACTGATTGTGACAAAAACAATCAGAAAATAATTACAACTGCACTGAAGCAACTGCTAGAAACATCTGCCAATCCCTCGGGTGGCCATACCGCTGGGAGCTGAGCCTCAGAGAAGAAGTACAGCATTAGAAACCTCACACACCAACTTATTGTACTACTGATACTCACACATCACCTTGTCCTCGTAAGTCACTCATTTGATACACCCCACTTCACTAAACAGGGCTATAAACATGCCGGCCAAAGTAACAGTACTTTTCAATGTCTCTGTCAGAGTAATCAGATCTATAGTAAGCATGATAAGCTTTACTTTCAGCAATATGTGGATGCCATTACAAAGAACTGGATGCACAACAGGCATTTAACTAGGTGTCTTCAGAGAAATAAAGAAATCTTATTTAAGAATATATATGTACAAAGCAAAAAATAAAATCCAAATGGAGCCCAGAACAATGCTTCATTTCAGGATCTAAATCTAGACTTGCCAAATCATTCTAGACTTGGGTTTGATTCCTTTTTCAATTTATTCTTTTGGATCTGCGAGACAAGACTCCTCAGAGGTTAATAATATTGATAAATCTTCAAATTTCCAAATTACCAGTTGATGTTATTAATTTTATTTCTATATCATTAATATTATAGATCTGCAAAGGTGTCTTATATTTTACTGACACTGGAACAATGAAGAGGAAAAGAATGTAACATTAAAACATTCATTGAAACCTCTGAGGTTCTCGTAAAAATTGACAGGTTTAATTCATTGGTCGATCTCACTATTCATGTGTCATATTACTTCAAGCTCATTGGCTAATCAACATGTGTTATCCTAGTGATGAACTGTGGTTTGATTGATTGCAAAGCTGCCCCGAACAATGTGATGCCATGTTGGAGAGGGGGCACTGGGGGAGATGGAGGTTTTCTCTCCCCTTGTCACATGACAACAAACGCACATTTGAGACAACGCAGAATGACATGGAAGTTGGCTGGAAAGTGTGTGTGCACCCATAGTATTTGTCAATTAATTTAATCTGGGACAGTTTGGACTGTCAGGGATTGGCCATTTGATATCTATATTTGCGGGAGGGGGGAGTCTCTGATTTGATTTTGGGGGGGATACATTTTTCAGCTATAGCAGCAAAACCAGATATATATTTTTCTTATTGTAACTGAGCCAATATACTTATATTTTTTTAAACACCTTCCATCAATCAATGTAAGTCTTGTGGCAAACAACTTCTTTTTTTTCAACATATGCAAGCAAATGATTTCAACAATATTCTGGGACAACGTATTTTTTCGATAAAATCTCAGATCCCTGGGGAGTATGAAACACAAACTGCCTGTGAGGCACAGTTTACAGTCACATTACGATCTCATCTGACCAGGTACCCATTCACTGCTGGATAGACAGAGGCATATTGCGAACAAAGTCCCTTGTCACATGTCACCCTTGTATATAGTTGCATCGTTTTGTATCGATACATGATCTACCGACGTAATTATCTTATCATCGCACCGAGTATCCCAATACAACAGACTTTCGATGAATTGTTATACTCTTCGCACCATATTCAGCCCTTAGTGAACTGTCCTCACTGATATTCCGTCTGCTGTATCTTGACAGAATCTAGTCCTTGATTTCAATACAAGAAAGTAACCATTAACATCGAAGGAAATAATATTCAAAAGTACATATTTATCATTAAGACTCCACATTTCAGCTGTCTAAAACTCTACTTATCACAAAAACACACGGTACTCAAAGGGTTAATGTTTTTATCATACGGTATCACACGTCTCCTATCTACACTATCTGGAATCTCTTCCTCTCTCAGTACAGCTGTTTAACATATTATTATGAAAATACGGAGAGACAACTCCGCAAGTCATAAATCTCTGGACAGTCAGCTATGCCGAGGTCAGCATGACATGTGGTAGAATTTCACGGAGGACAGACTGACAAGGAGTGTTCTGTAAAAATGAGTCAATGCTACTTAATAAATAGGACTTATTTCCTCAAATTTGAAGGGTTTTGTCTCACTGTATGATACACACAACTGCTTGCCGAAAGAAAGTAAACACCCATGTTTGATGGTGGCTAAAAATGAAACTAACAAGAAATAATTATTTGATTGTGATGTATTTGATAAGGGTGTCATAACAGTGGTTTGGACCTTTAGATTGCAGTGATTTGGTGACTGTTTTCAGCCTTGTAACATTTCGATAACGGTTGTAATATTTGAGTTAAATCTAATTTTCAAGTGTATCCTTGTATTCTTTTGCCTGGCGGTTTCATTTGGATTTTCAAAATTATTTTTATATTTTTCAGCTACTTTCCAAATCTGGGCGAGTCCTGACAAAATGGAATGAGTTTTATAATTAACAAAGGTTTGGTGTCATTGGGATCATCAGGGATCCAACAAAAGGTACACAAAAGCATTAATTAAGTACCTTTCTTTTCGGATATGTGCTACATTAAAATATGACTGTAAGTCCCATACTTTAACATAGGCTTACGATCATTGTAGCGCTACAAGAGGCCCTGGTCTTACCATCACACAAATAATGAAGTTAATCGAAGAAGTCGAAAACCATTTATTTTAACACTGAAAAGTATCAGCACCCAGCTAACACCAAAACTCAGACTGTCATGTTCTGCAGTGAAAAACGATTTTTGTGAACCCGGGATTCAACACTAGCCATGCAATCAGTATTTGGAATATCCACCCCTCTTGACATCTTCAGAGCTCCTGAATTTATTTTTAGCAATTGAGTTTCTACTCGAAGGTTTCGATTTTATTTGGGTTATTACATTTTCCATTGGGTAACCTATATTTTTTCACTTATCTATTGTGTTTTTCCCAAAATGAGTTAACATTTTGTGATTTCCAAAAAAAATGAAATAATGTTTTAGATGTATATTAACTCGTAATTGTGTTTCGGAAATTAGCTCTGATGTACACATCCTGACAAAGCTTCATTGGGTATTTACACGTGGTGTTTTCAAACAATTGAGTTTCCCATTTCATGCATGCATTTCTGTACGCAAGTTAATTGAAAGTAATTGGGTTTTGAATAGTTTTGGACCGCCTCCATGGCCTAGTGGTAGAGCATCCGCCCGGAGAGCGGAAGGTCCGGGGTTCGATCCCCGGCCGCGTCATACCAAAAGACGTTAAAAGATGGTACTTGTTGTTACCCTGTCTGGCACTCGGCATTAAGGGGCTAAAACAAGGACTGGTCAGCTCGGAGTCAGTATACTGTGTCTGAGTGGGGTATTCATGTTAAACTGCGGCATGATATCTCAGTGGGCTAGCACTATAAATCGGCATCAGTCCGGACTAGCACAAGCAGCCACACAAACGTGCATGCACGTCGCTATATAAGTGCAATAATCTTGGACGCAACGTTAAACCCAATTTCACCTCACCTCACCTTGAACAGTTTTTGGTGGGTATTTTACACAAATATGTGTAGCTCTGCATCTTGTAAAGAAAAAGGTCGGTCAGCCGGCGTGTATGGATATCATGCATCATAGTCACTATTTTTGGAACATTTTCTACAACTTACAAAACAACAAGCCACTTTTTATGCCTTGAACCAACTTCAAACTACTTATTACTTATCATTCCAATAGTCAGTTGACATTCAGTTCAGGTGAGCTAACTGCAACAAGAAGACGAAGTCATCTATATCATGCGTATATCCCCCACCTGTTTAGATATATTTGTTTGCAACAAGGTGCTACCAGAAATATTCCAGCAAAATTTCAGTGGCCTGAAAATAATCAGGTCTAGACCAGACAAACCAATGACTCATATAACAAATTTTATATTTTGGACAACACTTTCTTAGTAAAGTACAGATTTTCATACTTTTTGGGGTTGAGTCCCGTCTGGAATTCAAACCCACACCTGCCAGAGTGAGGCACCTAATCGCCAGCAAAGTCAGCTATCTAACCCACTCAGCCACCGAGGCTTCCACAAAAATGAAAGTCCGCCAAATGGTAGTCTAGATCACGTACTGTGTGTACCCCTCTGACAAGTATAAATTGACACGGCTCCCATGGTCGAAAGCTATGAATACACAATGCCATTTAGAAAGTGGTCAAATGTAACAAAAGTCTGAGAATCTGTACTTTACTAAAAAAGTGTTATCCCAAATATAACATTTGTTACATATGACCACTTTCTAAATGGCCTTGTGTATTCACAATGACTAATAGTATGAGCAAACACTCCATTTTATCAGGGAACAATGTCACACAATAAACCATGTCACCTGGGATGACCAACAAATATGTTACCGAATGGGACAAAAATGTAAATGAACCCTTCACTCATCAGAACCCAAGGCCAAATCGTTGCCTTGGAAATGAAATAAAAAAGGAGAAAAGATTTGTCAAACTCCTGAATGGTAAATGAACCATATCAGCACTTACCTGATATAAAGTTTCACAAATAAATATTTGACCACTTATGAAACCACTCTGGAAATGAACCCTACACTCATTTGAACCAGAGTCCAACTTGATGCCTTGAAAATGCAAAAAAATGAAAACAAAATATTGAATAGCAAAAGCTTCAGTTCAGTACATGCTTGATGTGTATACAAAGTTCATGACAAAATTTTGAACAGCTTATGTGTTCTGTTCCGGAAACCAAACATGGCGGACGGACAGAGCCTGATTCCATCTCCCCCACAAAACTGTTTGAGCAAAGGGATAACAGTGATAACATAGTTCCTACTCACCTTTAAAATCAAATAACAGACAACATATGGAATAAACTTATCAATTAAGCAAACAGATTGTACTATGCTATTTATAAATTATTGTCCAGATTCCAATCCCTGATAATATTTGACAATATGGTAAATATATACTTACTTGCCTCCAATATACAGTCATACAGATGCTACATATTTTCATATACCACACTTCATATTACATGCAATAAATACTAAAAGTAGAACATGTTATCATTTATATAAGGCAATAAAGAGAATTCTCTTCAATACAGATACTCATTCTCATTCTTAATAGTTCAAACATTGTATCCATGGTCCCATGGAATGGCCATATTTATATATATATGAAAGTAACCCTTTTGGAGCATGCTGAGGCTAGCTTATCATTAAGTTCTCATCATATAAAACAGGTGTATCTCATCTTATCAAGAACTAACATTGCTGCTATACTCTTAACAACTACTGACACTCTACATCCCTGGATGAAGGTTCAAGGTAGTCAACACTGACAATGTGATGGCAGTGTAGGGGTTAATTCTCATACCGTTCACTCCCCCACCTGTTCTGTAATAAAATCTTCTACGTAAACAGTGCATAACCAGATTACACACCTATGATAGCAGATTAGCAGACTCCCAACAATGTCAAGCCCATCCAGAGTGAAACCGTTACTGGAAAGGACTCCTCAAGTGATACACTCCAAACAATAAGTCACTCATGAAGATGTCTCACAAAGGTGCGACATCACAAGGTTGTCTTATTGTGCCAATTAAAGGTGTAATTTTAATTCGGAATACATTCTTACAGACGAGACACATCAAAGATATACTATACACCATTTCTTACACTGAAGAAAAGATCAATATAATGATTTATTATTGCATGTCAGATCAATTAAATGAGAGCCTTACCATACTGTCTTGTCATTTCAATGCTGCGAAACCACAAACAGTAATGACAGCATTTCCTAATCGTATATGTGACCTAATTTGGTTTGGGGTCGTGTTATGGTGTACAAATGTGTCAGTATTTGTCACAAATTGTTGTCTTGGGCCTCTAC
The DNA here is from genome assembly GCF_022045235.1 of Haliotis cracherodii. Lineage (NCBI taxonomy): Eukaryota > Metazoa > Mollusca > Gastropoda > Lepetellida > Haliotidae > Haliotis > Haliotis cracherodii. Next base: position 18,921,023 of record NW_027266272.1, read on the forward strand.
ATGGATGAAATATACTGTCAACATAGTGCCACTCACAATTGATTTATAACGTTCTTCTTTGTCTGACTTTGCACCTGAATGTGAATAATCTGTTGCGGCACAAACGTGTATAAATCATACCTAAATCAAGAGTAAAATTGTCAAATCCGAAAAACCACATACCCACCCACAAATGAATCAGTATATTTTTCAACCTGCTGTCTCGGGAAAGCTACATGCTACATTGATGAATCGTTGCAATGTCAGTTGTGAAAGGAATCCCCCACCCCTCCCTTGCAAGATTCCACTCTCCCACAACAAAGCAATGTTTTTCTGCATGGACTGAATCGACTGACGACTGGTGTAAAAACCTATGGTACTTAGTCTGCATTCTTACTTTATCCTTTTCCACGGGTGGACTAGCTTCTGATTTGGGTGGATCTTGGGCCTTCTCCTTTGTATCGATATCCTCAGGAGGAGTGTCACAACTCTCCAGCTTGGATCCGGGACTTCTTTCTGGACTTTCGGAATCCTTCACTTTGCACTGAATGGTCGTGCTGTCGTCTGCTGACACAACGTCCTTTAAAATCAAAATACCGCAGTTGTAAGGCGTCATGGACAGGTCACGTTACATGCAATAGACCTCATTACACACACGACTACTAGGTCTCGAAACATTGCACGTCTGCTCAGAATCTATACGTCTAGGACAGTCGGATTAAATTTCATCGAAGCTGGAGCAGGCCATGTCGAAATGGCAACGTGGACTGAAGGTCTCGAAACACTCTTTATGTCACATGAAAAGTTACTTTGATATCGGAAATGAGATGAAACGGTTTACCAAACACATACGAACCTTCATCCTGAACGCTGGGAGTTTCGCGACCCTCGTTGCCTTGTTGAAGTACCAAACTTTCCTCCGCCCCTTCCTAGCCCGGCTTGTCACAAGTTTCCCCCAGACGATATGCAGACGACTTCTGCAAACGTAAACAGAAAGCACGTGGCGTATGCTAATAATGGCACCGCTCGCCCTCGTTATAACGGCGATATACCCTTCCACAAACAATCCCAGTCGATATCTTCCAGGAATTGATACTCTCAGAGGTCAGGGGTCACAGAGCTCGGGATTCAAAACTGACATCAACAGTTGGCGTTATATATATCGGACCGGCGATGACATTTCCACACTCGTAGCAAATCTCCTCAACAGAGAAAGCAAATTAGCAGCGTTTGAATTGAAATGTCAGACGCCGAAATGCGGAAGTGTCGTCCGGAAATACACAAGTTTAGCGTGCAATTTTCAATGGTTTATGCCATCATAGAATGTGTTTAATAATTACTGAAATCCGACAACTTCGGTGATAGGAAGTTCGACTTTTATTGATACGGGCGATGGATGAAGTGGTTTGGGAGATATGATATCGTAGATAATTCACACCAGACGACATAAGTGAGTGAGTATGGTTTTACGCCGCTTTTAGCAATATTCCAGCAATATCACGGCGGGGGACACCAGAAATGGGCTTCACACATTGTACCCATGTCGGGAATCAAACCCGGGTCTTCGGCGTGACGAGCGAACGCTTTAACCACTAGGCTACCCGACCACCCCCCAGACGACATAAAGCACATGCATTGGGATACCTCAAGCCACGAGTAAGTTTTTTGGTTTTTTTATGTAACATTTATGTTGTTTCCTCCCACGCTGAGATATCTGAAATCATGTTTAAAGCGGCGTTATGATGAAACCTAGAGATGTTGGATGAATGTTGTTTTACAACGCAGTTAGCAATATTCAAGTTAAATGATTGCAGCCAAACAAACCGTTGGAGTACGATGACCTGCATGAAGGTGCCAACCCCTCTCTCTAGGCATCCGGCATGCCACTTAATGTGTCATGGTATCCGATTTGAGAACTCCTGATTCATTCAGTGTACACAACTGGTACAAGTAAATTAGACTGGGATTTCACATAGAATGCATGGCCATGCATGCTCTCGTCTGTCTCCCAGACTCAAGAGAATATATTAAAAAAGGAGTCCAACTCAAGTCTAGAATGATTAAGCACTGTCCTGGGCTCCATTTGGATTTGATTTTAATCATTTTGTAGATATATATTTGTAAATAAGATAACTATATTTCTAGGACTGTTAGTATACGCGTGCTCATAAGCTTCGGGCTAAATATTTGATTGATCTGACATCCAGGATCCTGCGGCATCCGGCTTGGCGGAATCCGTCGTACCAAGAGGGCTTGGACTCCGGAATACCAAGAGGGCTAGGACTCCGGACCACCAAGAGGGCTTGTACTCCGGCCTACCAAGAGGGCTTGACTCTGGCCTACCAAGAGGGCTTGTACTCCGGACCACCAAGGGGGCTTGTTCTCTGGAATACCAAGAGGGCTAGGACTCCGGACCACCAAGGAGGCTTGGACTCCGGCCTACCAAGATGGCTTGGTCTCCGGACCAACAAGGGGGCTTGTACTCCGGACTACCAAGAGGGCTTGTACTCCGGACCACAAAGGGGGCTTGGACTCCGGCCTACCAAGATGGCTTGGTCTCCGGACCAACAAGGGGGCTTGGACTCCGGCCTACCAAGATGGCTTGGACTCCGGACGACCAAGGGAGCTAGGTCTCCGGACCACCAAGGAGGCTTGGACTCCGGCCTACCAAGGGGGCTTGGACACCGGCCTACCAAGAGGGCTTGGACTCTGGCCGACCAAGTGGACTTAGACTCCGAACTAACAAGAGGACTTAGACTCCGAACTAACAAGAGGGATTGGACTCTGGCCTACCAAGAGGGCTTGGACTCCGGACCACCAAGAGGGCTTGGACTCGGGCCTACCAAGGGGGCTTGGACTCCGGCCTACCAAGATGGCTTGGACTCGGGCCTACCAAGGGGGCTTGAACTCCGGACCAACAAGGGGGCTTGGACTCCGGCCTACCAAGGGGGCTTGTTCTCCTGCCTACCAAGAGGGCTTGGACTCCGGACCACCAAGGGGGCTTATACTCCGGACCACCAAGAGGGCTTGGACTCCGGACCACCAAGGGGGCTTGTACTCCGGACCACCAAGGGGGCATGGACTCCGGCCTACCAAGGGGGCTTGGACTTCGGACCACCAAGGGGGCTTGTACTCAGGACTACCAAGGGGGCTTAGACTCCGGTCTACCAAGAGGGCTTGGACTCCGGACCACCAAGAGGGCTTGGACTCCGGACCACCAAGGGGGCTTGTACTCCGGACCACCAAGGGGGCATGGACTCCGGCCTACCAAGGGGGCTTGGACTCCGGACCACCAAGGGGGCTTGTACTCAGGACTACCAAGGGGGCTTAGACTCCGGTCTACCAAGAGGGCTTGGACTCCGGACCACTAAGGGGGCTTGTACTCCGGACCACCAAGGGGGCTTGGACTCCGGCCTACCAAGAGGGCTTGGACTCCGGACCACCAAGGGGGCATGGACTCCGGACCACCAAGGAGGCTATGTGGCATCACCAGTATTTTAGCTATGTTTTTGTTTGTGTGTTTGTCTCTTGCTTAGCGCCGCACTCAGCAATATTCCAGCTATATGACGGCGGTCTGTAAATAATCGTGTCTAGACCAGACAGTCCAGTGATTGACTTCATGAGCATCGATCCACGCAATTGGGATACGATGACATGCATCAACCAAGTCAGTGAGCCTGATCACCCGATCCTGTTAGTCGCCTCATACGACAAGTATAGTCGCCTTTTACGGCAAGCATGGGTTGCTGAAGACCTATTCTACACCAGATCTTTTAATATACGTATTCTAAAGGTCGCCGGTATGAAATAACGAAGTATTCCACATGTACATACTGCTATAGAAAATGAGTGAATGAATAACAGAAAATGCGTGGGTTGGGTTTACACTGCTTTGAACTGTATTCAAGTTACATCACGGTGGTGTCCGCTTAATGTGGGAGGAAAGCCCGAAGTGATGCAGGATTCAGACGTTTACCACTTTGGTGAAACCCACGAGCACCTAGAAACATAATTGGGGGTACTCACAATCACTGGTTACCGACGTGCCCAAGCCACGGAACTCTGCACAGCGAATTGCCCTACTATAGAAAGCAATCAGGAGGACCAATTGGGTCTCTTGGACGGGATATATCGCCAGTACCTCCATGCTTCTCTATCCTCGATCAGAGTGTATTATATCTCCATTATGATATGATAAATACACTGGCCCCATCCGTCATTATAGCTTCGTTAAGGAAGTGACGTCATCGTTTCCATTTCTCAAATCACTAACTTAGCACAAAATATCTCTCGCTCATGAGTCTGATTTTATTGGACTGATTATTTTTTTTAGAATGGATATATACTACACTGGATAATCGAATGATGCTTGTCGTTCCTAAAGGGATTCTAGGGCTGACTCGATCCCGGTATCCCACGATTGTCTCCCCTTGGGGATTCCGAGGCAATGTGTCTAATTCACACATGAACCAGTTTCCCCAGGTAAACCATGTCCCCAGGTAAACCATTGCTTGTGTCCCCTGAGGGGTTCCGGGGCTACAAGTATCCAGTGCATGCTTGTCTCCCCTTAGGGGTTCCGAGGCTACAGTCCGCCCGGAGAGCGGAAGGTCTGGGGTTCGATCCCCGACCGCGTCATATCAAAAGACGTTACAAGATGGTACTTGTTGTTACCCTGTCTGGCACTCGGCATTAAGGGGCTAAAACAAGGACTGGTCGGCTCGGAGTCAGTATACTGTGTCTGAGTGGGGTATTCATGTTAAACTGCGGCATGGTATCTCAGTGAGCTAGCACTATAAATCGGCATCAGTCCGGACTAGTACAAGCAGCCACACAAACACACACACGTACTTGCACGTCGCTATATAAGTGCAATAATCTTGGACGCGACGTTAAACCCCATTTCACCTCACCTCACCTGCGAGGCTACAAGTCTCCAGGACATGCTTGTCTCCCCTTAGGGGTTCAGAGGTATAATAGGGATCCAGTATACCCATGCCTGTTTCCCCATGGCATTTCCGGGGCAAATAGGGACATAAATGTTCCACGTTTGTCTCAGAATTGAACAGAATTGTCCAAGTAACTCACGTTTTTTCTCCCAATTGGAATTTAGAATTCAGAAATGTACCAGTAACCCACGATGGTCTCCATTAGTACCCCATGCTTGATGAAAAAAGAACACGCTACCATGTCGATCTGACTGACACTGTGTTCGATAACTGCGTACCATCGTGTCCCCGTGACGATCGGTCATCGTCCAATCAACCACTGGTTTGTTCTGGTCCAGACGCGATTATTAAGAGAAGGCCGAGATAGAGCTCCCACAAAAGACCATCATATCACCGTGGTAACCCTTCTATGCCCAAGGATAACCAAGTTCATGGTTAAAGCGTTTGCTCGTCACGCCGAAGGTCCGGGTTCGATTTCCCACACGAGTATACAATGTGAAGCCAATTGCCGGGCCCGTGAAGATCCGGGTTAGAATAGGTCTTCAGCAACCCATGCTAGTCGTAAGAGGAGACTAACGGGATTGGGTGATCTGGCTCGCTGACTTGGTTGATGCTTGTCATTGTATCCTAATTGCGTAGATCGATGCTCAAGATATCAATCAGTGGATTGTCTGTTCCAGACTCGATTATTTACAGACCATCGTCATATGGCTGGAATATTGCCGAGAGCGGCGTTAAACAACAAACAAACAAACATTGCCGGAATTAAAAACGGCGTGAAATCTACTCAGTAAGTAGACAATGGGGTCGGTAGGGAAGCCAAGTGGTTAATGCGTTCGCTCGACTCGTCGATGGCCCGTGTTTTATTCCCCGAATGGGCCCAGTGTGTGAGGCCCACTGGTGTCTCCCGCCTTGATGCTGCTGGAACAACTAAAAGCGGTGTAAATATATAGTATTACTCGTTCTCTCGATTGTCAGTCACTGTAAACACCGATATGCATGAAGGAATCAACGCGTGTGTCTGCACACACTTCTTAATTCAAATACAACGAAGGCGTGTGCATAAACAGCGACCATCTCGGTATTAATCAACTAGCATCAGATCAGGGGTAGAACAGGTCTTCAGCAACCCATGCTTGCGCAGTAAAGGCGACTATGCTTGTCGTAAGAGGCGACTAACGGGATCGGGTGGTCAGGCTCGTTGACTTGGTTGATGCATGTCATTGTATCCCAATTGCGTGGATCGATGCTCATGATGTCAATCACTGGATTGTCTGGCCCAGACCCGATTATTTACAGACCGTCGTCATATAGCTGGTATATTGGTGAGTATGGCATTAAACTACAAACAAACAAACAAACAAACAACTAGCATCATATCATTATCAAATGTGTCACTTAAAGGTGAGATAGGGTTTAACGTCGCGTCCAAGATTATTGTCCTTATATATCGACGTGCATGTACGTGTGTGTGAGTGTGTGTGTGTGTGTGTGCGTGCGTGCGTGCGTGTGTGTGTGTGTGTGTGTGTATGGCTGCTTGTACTAGTCTGGACTGATACCGATTTTATAGTGTTAGCCCATTGAGATACCATGCCGCATACCACTCAGACACAGTATACTGATACCGTGCCGACCAGTTTTTGCCCCTTCATGCCGAGCGCCAGGCAGGGTGACAACAAGTAGCATCTAATAACGTCTTTTGGTAGGATGCGGCTGGGGATCAAAGTCTGGACCTACCACTCTCCGGGCAGACGCTCTACCACTAGACCACGGAGGCGGTCGTAAACGGAGAATGCGGGCATTTAAGTCAGGAACGTGACTTGCCTCGGGAAGATACGTGATGACGGACTCAGGCATCTTGGGATAAATTTACCCAACACTAACACTGAAACAGCCAAATTAGAAAATACCATGAGGTGAGGCGTGAGATTTAAAGAGGGGGACGGGCGGGGATGGTAGTACCATTGGTTTATGCAGGCCTGATATCAAATATAGCAGCTGGTATGGTGGGTACGACAGGGATCATTTCAGTATAAGGCGCCGCGTTGTGAACTATACTTGGTAGAATACCAGCGTTTGGAGCGACCCAGATTTGGTGAACTTGGAGCTTGCGTTAATCATACAGGGACCACCTCCGTGGTGTAGTGGTAGAGAACGGAAGGTCCAGGGTTCGATCCCCGGCCGCATCATACCAAAAGACGTTAAAAGGTGGTACTTGTTGTTACCCTGTCTGGCGCTCGGCAGTAAGGGGCTCGGAGTCAATATACTGTGTCTGAGTGGGGTATTCATGTTAAACTGCGGCATGGTATCTCAGTGAGCTAGCACTATAAATCGGCATCAGTCCGGACTAGTACACACACCAATATTCAAAGAGACAATCAAATCTAAATTCAACTCCCTCTTCAAGGAATCTCTTCAAGATGTAAATGCAACAAGAGGCACAGGAAACAAACTTAGGACATACAGGATAGTTAAAAATGAAATAGAATTAGAACCCTATCTCAGTCACTGTAAAATAAGAAAATATCGAGTGCATTTTTCTAAACTAAGATTAAGTAACCATAAATTAAATATTGAACTTGGAAGACATACAAAGCCACCAACCCCACTACATCAGAAGCTATGCTCTACATGTTCTGATGATGTAAACACTGCCTTCTTCAGTGTACCAAACACAATTAAGAAAGAAATATACTCTTTGGAACATGATCCACACAAAATGTAAATGTAAATGTCCACAGTCATGAAAACAAATTATTTTACTACTGTCAAATAATGAAGCCATCAATATCAATGGTATATGTTTCCATGGCTATCATTTCAAACAATAAATGCCCCTTCATCTTAATCAAACGTTGACATTTTATGTATAATAACATCATCAAATATCTAATATTGATTGTTTTTTGTGTCTTATGTAAATGTTGTATGTCTTTATATATGTATACATGAATCATAATTTTTTGTCTTTTAAAAAAATTGCATCTGTCCCGTAAGTGAATGTTTCTGCAAAAAATATTGTCTTATGTGTGTGTGTGTGTGTGTGTGTGTGTGTGTGTGTGTGTGTGTGTGTGTGTGTGTGTGTGTGATGGGGGGAGGGAGGGGGGAGGCGTGCATTTGTCAGTCTGTCTGTCCCCATACCATGGAAAATGTTGTGTTTTGGTGTACAAAATGAAATTAAATACAATATTTGTGTTTCATCCTCGTTTATTGTATTGTACCTCCATGTTAAAGACACTGGACCACCATAGCTTCGTTTTAAGTCAGATTCGAATAGCATGATGCCAAACCTCGCGTATCAATTTAAACACGAGAAGTGTTTATTTTGATGCTATGTCGAAACGAAGCTGTGATGAAGAAGGAACGTATCTTGTTAGAAATTAGATATTATACATTGGATAATGGGGTATGCAGATGAGAAACCTTCGCCATTAAAATATTGATATTATTCAAAGTACACTATGCAACCACATCAGAAACATATTCGCTGCATCCTTAGAGGCAATGTCGGAGGGGTAAAGGTTTCATGTGGAATGGCATCGGTTACTGCTCAGTGCGATTGAGACAATTTCGGGAGAAACCTGTTCGTTTCGGTTCGTTTCATTGGCAGTTTGGCGTGTGCTGGAAGTTATCGGAAGATCAGCAGCAGACGAATGACCTTGAGCCTAAATATCATGGCCTTCTGGTTGGGGCAGCAAACAACATATGATTTTAGAGCGTATCTGATTTCATAGATATTGGAGTATCCATGAATAATCTACATCGGCTTTAGTTGATGGGTCATTTCTAAATAATATCGCGTGAGATGACAGTTTATTTCTTTGTTTGTTGTTTAACGCCGCACTCAGCAATATTCAAGCTTAATGACGGCGGTCTGTGAATAAACGAGTCTGAACCAGACAATCCAGACATCACGAGCATCGATTTACGCAAATACGATGACATGCATCAACCAAGTCAGCGATCCTGACTACTCTTACAAAAAGGACGGGTTGGTAAAGACCATTGCTAACTCGGATCTTCACGGAAGAGAGGCATGGGCTGCTGAAGACCATTGCTAACCCGGATCTTCACGGAAGATAGGCATGGGTTGCTGAAGACCAGTTCTGACTCGGATCTTCACGGAAGACAGGCATGGGTTGCTGAAGACCATTGCTAACCCGGATCTTCACGGAAGATAGGCATGGGTTGCTGAAGACCAGTTCTAACTCGGATCTTCACGGAAGACAAGCATGGGTTGCTGAAGACCAGTTCTATATCGGATCTTCACGAAAGACAGGCATGGGTTGCTGAAGACCAGTTCTAACTCGGATCTTCACGGAAGACAAGCATGGGTTGCTGAAGACCATTGCTAACCCGGATCTTCACGGAAGACAGGCATAGGTTGCTGAAGACCAGTTCTGACTCGGATCTTCACGGAAGACAAGCATGGGTTGCTGAAGACCATTGCTAACCCGGATCTTCACGGAAGACAGGCATGGGTTGCTGAAGACCAGTTCTAACTCGGATCTTCACGGAAGACAAGCATGGGTTGGTGAAGACCAGTTCTAACTCGGATCTTCACGGAAGACAAGCATGGGTTGCTGAAGACCATTGATAACTCGGATCTTCACGGAAGACAGGCATGGGTTGCTGAAGACCAGTTCTGACTCGGATCTTCACGGAAGACAGGCATGGGTTGCTGAAGACCATTGCTAACCCGGATCTTCACGGAAGATAGGCATGGGTTGCTGAAGACCAGTTCTAACTCGGATCTTCACGGAAGACAGGCATGGGTTGCTGAAGACCAGTTCTATATCGGATCTTCACGGAAGACAGGCATGGGTTGCTGAAGACCAGTTCTAACTCGGATCTTCACGGAAGACAAGCATGGGTTGCTGAAGACCATTGCTAACCCGGATCTTCACGGAAGACAGGCATAGGTTGCTGAAGACCAGTTCTAACTCGGATCTTCACGGAAGACAAGCATGGGTTGCTGAAGACCATTGCTAACCCGGATCTTCACGGAAGACAGGCATGGGTTGCTGAAGACCAGTTCTAACTCGGATCTTCACGGAAGACAGGCATGGGTTGGTGAATACCAGTTCTAAATCGGATCTTCACGGAAGACAAGCATGGGTTGCTGAAGACCAATTCTAACTCGGATCTTCACGGAAGACAAGCATGGGTTGGTGAAGACCATTGATAACTCGGATCTTCACGGAAGACAAGCATGGGTTGCTGAAGACCAGTTCTAACTCGGATCTTCACGGAAGACAGGCATGGGTTGCTGAAGACCATTGCTAACTCGGATCTTCACGGAAGACAAGCATGGGTTGCTGAAGACCAGTTTTATCTCGGATCTTCACGGAAGACAAGCATGGATTGGTGAAGACCAGTTCTAACTCGGATCGTCACGGAAGACAGGCATGGGTTGCTGAATACCAGTTCTAAATCGGATCTTCACGGAAGACAAGCATGGGTTGCTGAAGACCAGTTCTATATCGGATCTTCACGGAAGACAAGCATGGGTTGCTGAAGACCAGTTTTATCTCGGATCTTCACGGAAGACAAGCATGGATTGCTGAAGACCAGTTCTAACTCGGATCTTCACGGGGGACAAGGATTGGTTGCAAAATGATATTTCTGGGCCGTGCTCGTGGGTTTCACCAAATTAGTAAACTGTCGTATCAAACCTGCATCACTTCGGGCTTTCTTCCCACATCAAGCTGACACGCAGTGATATTACTGGAATACTGTTCAAAGCGTCCTTAAACCCAAAACCCAACTCACTCACTCACTCACTAAAAGATTGTCTGTTGCTGCTACAATACGTACTGCCTTTCAAGAAAGACAATCGCTACCGGAAACAGTTCATTATATTTTACGACACTTCACACTTAGTGCACTACTTTCTTATAGTAGTTGTGATTGTTACGCCATTAAGGAAAATGTTTTATTTCTAATACACACACTCAGCTGATTATCTGTTAACAGGACACCGTGACATAGCTGGGTTATTGTATTGGTGTTTTACAAGCACTCAGCATTGTTTCATCTGTACAACAGTAGCCTGTAAATAATCAGTCTGGACCGGACAATCCACTGACCGATACTATCAGCAAGGTCCTATGCCACTATCCTAGTCACACTGCCTGACCTCCTGGTCCATTTAGTTGCATGTTTAACCAAGCACAAGTCACTGGATTTCCACCATGTTGAATATTGCTGACCATAGGGAAAACAGTATCCACTCACTCACTCACAGACTGGACCGTCACTTACTCACTCTAAGACTAACATCTAGTCTCTGAAATAAGCATATAGTACAGAAAATACAGTTGTTCAGTTATCTTAATATAAATATAACATAAGGGAGCCCTCTCTTCATTTTCAGATACTGCAGTAATCTAGACTTGCCAAACATTATAGACTTGCATGGGCTGTATTTGATAAATAGTTGTGTCAGGGTCTGTAAGACAGACTAACTCACTCTCAAAATGTGTACTACTGATTGGCTCTTTGTGGTTGTCTAACATGTTATCCCTGAAATATAATTATTTTAAGATTTGGGGGAAGGAAATATCTCGTGATGAATACTCAAAACAAGACAAAAAACACCCACAGTTGGAAGGCTGTGTTGCAATACCACCAGCCATGACAGATTTACTAGTCATGTGAAAAAATCAGGTGTTCTTAATCTTCTTTTGAGTAGTATATAATAGTAAAGAGCCAACAGAATCCCTCACATTCCTGATACTGAAGAAATCTAGACTTGACACAGTACTGTTGATGATATTGTTGATAGGCATTCCTGTTACAAGTATTACCCTCTGTGTTATCAGTTAATCTATCTACTCGTGTTAACCCCTCTCATGTATAATCATTGTTCTTACTGCTGACCCGTGAAGATTCCGGGGTAGAATAAGTCTTCAGCAACCCATGTTTGCCGTAAAAGGTGACTACGCTTGTCGTAAAAGGTGACTAACGGGATCGGGTGGTCAGACGCGCTGACTTGGTTGATGCATGTCATCGATCCGAATTGCATGGATCGATGCTCATGATATTAATCACTGCATTGTCTGGTCCAGGCTTGAATATTTACAGAGTGACGTGATATAGCTGGAATATTGCTGAGTGCGGCGTTTAAACAACAAATCAACCAACCAACCAACTAATCCTTCATCCATAGTTCTGTACCATGTTCATTATTGGTCTTGCTTGACAACATGTTAATATCTATGCCGAAAGTTGCTATTATACTCTAATAAAGAAGTTGTTATCCACAAGTGTTAGGGGAGAGAATTTATGGATGTCAACTTCTTTATTATGAGGAAAACAACATTTCGGAGTATATGCTTACTCCTTCATGAGGTGAATGAATGCTGTGAGGCAGACAGCATATATATGTACATATAAGGACAACAAAAGTTATAGGAAAACAAAAGGTGAAAACTAACATGGGGGGCCAACAGATAATTGTTACTGATGGGTGATTAGCAAAAGACAGTTTAAGTGTTTTGTCAACTTTGTACTATCCATGTCCTTGGGCGTGGGGGACATGATGTTTAAGGGTCTGTCAAAGACACAATCTGGGCGTGGGGGACATGATGTTTAAGGGTCTGTCAAAGACACAATCTGGGCGCGGGGGACATGATGTTTAAGGGTCTGTCAAAGACACAATCTGGACGCGGGGGACATGATGTTTAAGGGTCTGTCAAAGACACAATCTGGGCGCGGGGGACATGATGTTTAAGGGTCTGTCAAAGACACAATCTGGGCGCGGGGGACATGATGTTTAAGGGTCTGTCAAAGACACAATCTGGAAGGGGTGAAGCCATACATCGAGGCACTAGTGCATAATGAGTTTTCATGTGATGATACGCGATACGATTTTTTCTGTATCAATACAAGATGATACACTTATTATAAGAAATTACTTACTTCCCGTTTAGTGAGACCCAACATTTTTGTCTTTCAAATATCGCAAAATGTATTGTAATTAGAGTTCACTACTAAAAATAGCCGCTACAAACATGTGCCTACAGCTATAGCTTTATTTACCTTTGAAGCCTGCTCTGAAATACTTAGAGTCAAGAAGTTTCCACGCGAGTTGATGTAAGTATGCATATCATGATACGTATGATATTGTGACCTATGTGTCATGATACGCATGATATTGTGACCTATGTATCATGATACGCATTATATAGTGACCTGTGTATCATGATACACATTATATTGTGACCTATGTATCATGATACGCATTATATTGTGACCTATGTATCATGATACGTTTTATATTGACCTATGTATCATGATACGCATTATATTGTGACCTATGTATCATGATACGTATTATATTGACCTATGTATCATGATACGTATTATTTTGTGACCTATGTATCATGATACGTATTATATTGTGACCTATGTATCATGATACGCATTATATTGTGACCTATGTATCATGATACGCATTATATTGTGACCTATGTGTCATGATACGCATTATATTGTGACCTATGTATCATGATGCGCATTATATTGTGACCTATGTGTCATGATACGCATTATATTGTGACCTATGTATCATGATACGTATTATATTGTGACCTATGTATCATGATACGCATTATATTGTGACCTATGTGTCATGATACGCATTATATTGTGACCTATGTATCATGATACGCATTATATTGTGACCTATGTATCATGATACGCATTATATTGTGACCTATGTATCATGATATGTATTCTATTGTGACCTATGTATCATGATACGCATTATATTGACCTATGTATCATGATACGTATTATATTGTGACCTATATATCATGATACGTATTATATTGTGACTATGTATCATGATACGTATTATATAGTGACCTATATATCATGATACGTATTATATTGTGACCTATGTATCATGATACGTATTATATTGACCTATGTATCATGATACGTATTATATTGTGACCTATATATCATGTTACGTATTATATTGTGACCTATGTATCATGATACGTATTATATAGTGACCTATATATCATGATACGTATTATATTGTGACCTATGTATCATGATACGTATTATATTGACCTGTTTTATGATACGTATTATATTGTGACCTATATATCATGAAACATATTATATTGTGACCTATGTATCATGATACGTATTATATTGACCTATGTATCATGATACGTATTATATTGTGACCTATATATCATGATACTTATTATATTGTGACCTATATATCATGATACGTATTATATTGTGACCTATATATCATGATACATATTATATTGTGACCTATGTATCATGATACGTATCATATAGTGACCTGTGTATCATGATACGTATGATATTGTGACCTATGTATCATGATACGCATTATATAGTGACCTGTGTATCATGATACGTATGATATTGTGACCTATGTATCATGATACGTATTATATTGTGACCTATGTATCATGATACGCATTATATTGTGACCTATGTATCATGATACGCATTATATAGTGACCTATGTATCATGATACATATTATATTGTGACTATGTATCATGATACGCATTATATAGTGACTATGTATCATGATACGCATTATATAGTGACCTATGTATCATGATACATATTATATTGTGACTATGTATCATGATACGCATTATATTGTGACCTATGTATCATGATACGTATTATATTGTGACCTATGTATCATGATACGCATTATATTGTGACCTATGTATCATGATACGCATTATATAGTGACCTATGTATCATGATACTCATTATATTGTGACTATGTATCATACGTATTATATTGTGACCTATATATCATTATACATATTATATTGGGACCTATGTATCATGATACGTATTATATTGTGACCTATGTATCATGATACGTATTATATTGTGACCTATATATCATTATACATATTATATTGACCTATGTATCATATGATACATATTATATTGTGACCTATGTATCATGATACGTATTATATTGTGACCTATATATCATGACCTATGTATCATATGATACATATTATATTGTGACCTATGTATCATATGATACATATTATATTGTGACCTATGTATCATGACCTATGTATCATTGTATGTATTGTATTGTGACCTTGCTGCATCGTTTCACTCCTACTATTGATCCTGGTCTGAAAAGCCTGCAAGAATGATAAATATTCCCATGAAGATCCGGGGGAGAGTAGGTCTTCAGCAACCCATGCTCGTCGTAAAAGGCGACTAACGGGATCAGGTGGTCAGGCTTGCTGACTTGGTTGATACATGTTATCGATCCTCATGATATCAATCACTGGATTGTCTGGTCCAGACTTGATTATTTACAGACCGCCATCATATAGCTGGAATATTGCTGAGTGCTGCGTTAAACAACAAACCAACCAGCCAAATCCATCCAAATGAAGTTCATCAGCTGAGACAAAAAGGACACCAACATGGGTCATTCCCGAGACTTGTGTGGAGCCTATTTCTGGCATACCAGCTGTGAAATGACTGCGAGGCCTCGGAGCATCATAAAACCCAACTCACTAACTCGCTCTTAAAGACAACAAACTCCAAACTCTTTCAGTGGTGAAAATAAATATTTATTTCCTTTATTTCAACATAAATGTGATACAAAATTTGCTGTTAAAATCAGATGAAGTAATATTGTTACCCAACAAATATGTGATGAACCGCTAACTGAACGATAGCTTTGTTACAGGGTGTTACCCCAGCCAGCTTTGGTAACCATGGTAACACAACACAACTGATAGCTCTAATACTATGGTTAGCTGGTATGGTGTAACGGATGTATTGATAACAACGGGAACACAATAATTATCTTTATAATTAATACAAGGGCTGCAGAATAATCAACATAGTTACCCTGGCAACAGGAATTGAATATGTTTTCCAAGGTAACAGAGCCTCTACATCAATGATAACAGACAAAATATAGGAATAACACTGGAATACCATCATGGCTACATATCTTTAAGGGTCCTATTAGAACAGCGTTGTTTCCATGGCAACAGAACTTCATTACTATGGCAAAGGAACAACAACCACAAACTGAAACAAAACTTTAAACCAATGGTTAACATGGCCTTCCAAACATTCTCCTTACATGTGTGATCATCTTTCTCATCTGAACATACAAACATTTGCAATTCTTTTCCATTTGCTGTATCCAGTCCATGAAGAAACAAGGGAGGTAACTGATCATAACATCGAAGCAGAAGACCACATTTAATTTTCTCAGTAATATGAAACTTTAACATCAGCAAGGCATGTAATCATTATACGATCGCGTATTTCTAGGAAGTAGATCTACAAATATTTCACCTACAGTATTCTCTACATAGAAATTTGACACAACAGTTAATAATGCTGAAAGTTCTTAGTTATTTGTCCATGACTATTTACAATGGGGTCTTTGGAAATACATAACTACAATATTTTCTAGCAGATAAACAAATATAATCACAGAGAAACAGTACCAAAATAATCTGTCAACGGATCGTCACTGGTTAAATTCTAACTTTGATGTTCAGCTTATCATATGATATGCATTTCTCTGAGAGAACCCAGTCACAACTGAGCATAGCATCTTTCATCATATGGGTAACAAAAATTTGCCAACCAATTAGTTTGTCACTTAAAACAAAAATGAAAATAGATTTGTGTTGCTCAGTATGTTTTTAATTTCAGGGCCTGAACCCAGGCCTTTGGTGAGACGAGCGAGCGCCTTAACCACTACCCCACCCTTCAGTCCTTGGTATCAAACACGAAAGATAACAAGACTGATAAGATGTGTGTCTGCATCTATCCTAAGTTCAGTGCCCAAGAAACAGTAATGTTTCGTTAGCCTTTGACTAGTCCACCACAGAGATCCTGAAGCAAATTCATCCTATACAGCCCATGCAAGTCTATAATAATTGGCAAGTCTAGTTTACTGTGAAGAGAGACTCTGGGCTCCTTTTTATTAGATTTTATTGATAATTTAAAGGGGGTTTCTGAAAAATATTTTCATTTCAGAGACTAGATGTTAATCTATGATGGTAGGATGGAATTTAATTGCTGTGATTCTATAATCCCCTGTTCTGACAAATTCATTGATTCACTGATTCAATGATTCAACTGGTTAAGTCTAAACAAAACAAATAACATCACAAATATACACACAATGTCAACAGTATTAAACACTTAATTTACGGAAAACCTAAATAGTGACCTCCATACAACAGAAATATACAATACATTGATTATATAGATTTTTTACTTATAACAGAAAATATTATTTGTACATACAATATGTGAAAACATTGAAGAAACGTCTGAAAACATGTCAACATTTGGAAGGTGTTAACTTTGATTACTTCATAACAATCACTCTTTAATGACTCACATCACAACAATGAAACCAGATTGAGCAAATGACCAGAGGGACCAGATTATAAATGTTGATTTGTATTTTCGATCAAATGATAATTAGTATTGTCAGTTCTGATAAATTTCATCAGATATATTTTCTTTTTATGAAATGTCTTCTTTTTTACTTAAATCTTCAAAGTAAAATGTGATTAACTATCATGATACCATCCCTCATCATCAGTGGAGTTCAGGATGCCGCTGTACAAAGTGATCTTAGCGCTAAGGTGATCATAACTCCCATACCTTAACATAGACTTACGATGATCGTAGTGATAAGGTTGCAATGGCACCCAGGACATCTTGCCCCACGATCGATCTTTCCAGTCAATAATACCACACATCATGAAATTAATGCAAGCAAGAAAACATAACGGCAGAAACATGTCTTTGACAATTTTAATAAAATAAATAATGATTTTAAAGGTTTTCCTCATCACTTGAATGCATCATACAATATTTTATCTTGACAGTTAAAGGCGATAAGCCTCTTGTCCCAACACCCCATAAACTGTTCATCGTACAGCACCCCAAAAGCCCCTTCTCCAAGCACCCACGTATAAAGGTCTGTTCCACCATGGATCCAGTGCAACAATCGTGACATCAGCCTATTTCTCTGACCAGGATCCACTTGCACAAAGCGACCTTAGCACTAAGTGAATGAGTGAGTGAGTATGGTTTTATGCCACTTTTAGCAATATTCCAGCAATATCACGGTGGGGGACACCAGAAATGGGCTTCACACATTGTACCCCTGTCAGGAATCGAACCCGGGTCTACAGCGTGACAAGCGAACACTTTAACCACTAGGCTACCCGACCGCCCCTTTAGCACTAAGATGATCGTAAATCCCATACTTTAACACAGGCTTACGATAGTCTTAAGCGCTAAGATTGCTCTGTGCAAGAGGACTGAGTAAACATCTTCTTTTTTTCTTCTCGAAATAGATTCCATCAATAATGTTACAATAAAAGTACATCTCTCATATACTCCCTGGTATTTATATCCTTATATCCTGGCTGGTATAACATGAGGCATGATATGTAGAGATTATTTACCAAGTGTGTTATCTTAATTATCTTAAATGACAAGCAAAAATTGAATTATGCGAGCTTTTGGATCTTTGTCATATAATGTCATTCTTACCAAAATCACTGTTTAATACATATTTTCAATATTTTTTTAGATTTAGCTGCAAATGTCGGTCCCTCAGAGGCCAAACAATGTTGTGTCTGGTCACTTCTACTACAAAAACACTTTAGTTACATTCAACCTACTGAAAAGTGTATGTAATATATAGAAAATATGCCCACAAACAAACACAATTCTTCATTAAACAAAACAGTTGAGTTCAAGCAAGACAAATCTCATTATCCGTTACCGAAGAAAATGCTTTTGTGACACAGCAAACAGTAGCGACCTTGAACTGTAACCCTGACCCTTGACTTTCAGCCTTGACCTTAGTACTGAAGCAAGATTATGTTACAGCTATGGAAATACACAACATTAAGAGATCAGTGAATTGCATGCCAAGTTGGAAAAATGTAAAAACATTTACGTAGGGCAAGATATATTATTGCTCGTATCTACAGGAATTGGACAGAATTCAAACGAAAAAAATCAAGATAGGTCAGAGGTTAAATATATGTAGGTAATTCACGGAGGCCAACAATGTGCTTCAGCAAGGTAACTGAAGTCAAGTCAATATGGCTGTTGTGACGGCCATATTGAATCAATTCAGTATATGATTTGACACTAAATTTACTACCAGATTGATTGAGATCATACAATAATACAAGTCTGTTGGTCGTCCCACATCCTTACTCCTCGCAAATTGTGGAAAGCTGGTACTTAGAGAAAACTGCCTAAACTATAAAAAACAGTATTTTGTTTCAAGAAATATATTTGATTCAAACAGTAAAAATTCTATTTAAAGAATAGTGTTCAGGAATGTTTAAGAAATGTCCTGCAATGTCCTTCCAAACAGTTTTTAAACGGTCTGAAAAAAATACAATAGTCTCACAAGGCAAGTTGTGCTCAACTCCCTGAGGAGAGTCCACACATATCTGCAGTCCTGATTCCATCATGAACACCTGGGATTGTCACACATAAACTATTAAAATATTCAACAGTAACAACAATAGTAGCAGTCCATCAAGGTTAGAAGAAGCTGACAGATTACCACAACAAATAATATTAAGTATTAGGCTAAAAAAGAAAAAAAGTTTGGTTCTCAGGCAGTTCCCTCATCATCATAAAGTCCGCCGCATGTTTCATTTTTATTTCCATTTTCAAAAAGTATTTAAAAATATTTAAATATTCCACGTCACGAACACACAACCCTGGCAGTGAAATGCTACAATAATTAAAAATAACATAATTTCGCTGAAATTATTGTAAACAAAATTTGGTTACATGCTAGCTTGAACAACCCCCAAAAATAACCAATTCTTTTATTTTTTAGCCTTACACCATTGTTAATAATTCACATATATTTTTGAAGACCTCTAAAATCTCAAAACTGAAAAAGGTTACATCAAGTCAATATAAGCCAATACACATTACACTGATAGACTGGTGTACTGACTGACATACCACAAGCTCCTGACCAAGAACTCGCTCCCGGGGTTACAGATACTTCTTTTGGAGCCACTGAGTTTTTACTCACAAGTTATCATTCACATTGGGTATTGATACCGATAGTTTTCTTAGGGTTATAAATTAGAAGAAAAACCTACCATATTCAACGTAATAAGCGCCCCGCTCTAATAAGCGCCCACAGCGTTATTTGCTAATATATTGGTAAGTGAACAATCCCAGTTAGCATCCTTTCTGATTGATCAATGTACACAAGACTTATATATTCGTGTATGATATGCACCCATTTGTTATATGCACCCTTAATTATGGGCAATTAAATTCTCGAAAATATATCTATCGTGTATAATACACACAGATTCTTCTTTTATATCATTTCAGGCTGTCAGCATAAACCACAAAATTTACAATCTTTCAACTTCGTTTTTAATCTCACCAAAATTATATTCTAATAAGAGCCCCCTATTTCCAATTTTGAGAGCGCTCTCAGCGCTTATTATGTCAAATACAGTATTTCATTTTAGAATTTAAGGTCATCTCACTGTTGAAATGATACCTCTATTTATAATTATCAATATATTTTTACTGCCTTGGGTCCCGTTTATTGGGAATCATTAACACCAATGATCAGACATTTATTTTTTAAAATGCTGCTGAAATTGTGTTTCAGGCGACTTTTAATTGTGTATCTGTTTGTACTGAGGCCCAAGTGTGTAACATGGCTCATAAACTCCATCTTCCCGAGACAAGGCCGATAACTGACTCTAAAAGTCCAGTTTCCACCCTTGCCGAACTAGGCTGGTATTCGAGTTACATTTTGGCTGGACTTACAAGTCTATGTATACCGATAGTCCAATCAAAATCGCTTAATGAACTAGACATCTGGTTCGTAAGCAGCATGGATTTCTACGTGCAGATTTCAGACGACTGCAAGATTTACACAGCATGTGTACCGCCAACTGGGCGTCATCAGATATTTTGTAAATTTTGTCATACTTTTAATCAAGGTGCCCAAGTGAGTTGATGCACTTTGTGGGCTAAAACCCGTTTTATTACAATATAGATCTTGATTATTGATCAGTGATGTGAGAGATGGAATCTGATTGGTCAATAGGACGGACATAACTCGTAATAGCCACTGGTGGCGCTACAACCAAGCCTGGAAATTCCAGCGTAGTTCGACAAGGGACTGGACTTCTATAGTCAGTTAACTCCCTTGCCTCGGGAAGATGATAAACTCACATGTCAAACTACCAAGGAGAGTTCAGATCAAGTTTGTGTGATGCCTGCATTTGGTTACTGAGAAAAAAACATGCGCAAGTTGAAAAGGATACATGAGTAATTACGCAATTTTGTCTTTTAAATGTTTCTCGCATAATTGTACGCAAGCAGCTCAAAATTGATGATAACGGTGATTTATTTTAAATCTTCAGCAAATACGCCAATCTCAGGCTCTGTACTTAAGAGGTAGAACTTCAGTATCAGCAATAGTTAATGTGACCTAATCTTTAACTCTGATGCGACACGTAATAAAGGCATCTGAATCAACAGTTTCATTCCAGTTCTCCCAACACTGATGGACTGCCACATTCAACACTCTGGAATTCAACTTTCAAATATGTACACAAATAATCCCCCACAACAATTCACAATTTCCTGATTTCAAACCACAATTCAAAATATATAAATATTGTCCAAGAACTATGACATATGTAAGTTTTGTTTATATTACACAAACAGGATTATGTACATTTAACAAATGCTAGTGACAGGCGCTGTGAATCATATTACACCATAGGAAATAACAGTGATAGTAACATTAAACTATGGGGGATAATAACTTTATACAACAGAAAAATTATTTTATACAATAAGAGAAATCAATGTTAGATCAGGATAATTTAATTACTAGCATTATAATGAAAAGAAACATTTCAGCTTGCAATAAATATGTCTGATAACCTTGTTCTCCTTCTCACTCAAGCAAAGACTTCACCTGAATCAAAACATAACTTTTGTTTTCTTCTTGAAACAATGCTTCAGCAAATTTAGTTACTCTTTTTATGTATAAATACAGATTGTTTGTTTCCCCCTTGCTTTTTGGTATTTGGGGATAAAAGAGATAAAAAATGTTATACTATGGGAAATAATAACTGTATCGGTTAGTTGATGTTGAAGAAATATACTAGGGGTGAATCTGCACAATGTGACACACCTACCGTATTCACCATACTTAGCACCCTGCTCCAACAAGTGACCAACTTCTAGTTCACCTCTAAGACCACTGCCAATCCCAGGATTACAAGGCTAGCCTAGCTCTCTCACTCCCCATATCTACTGACATAAAGCAGATAAAGCTCCCCAGCCTGATTCAAAGTGGAGGCCACCTTTAAGACCACTGCCAATCCCAAGATAACAAGGCTAGCCTCTATCACTCCCCATACCTACTGACTTCAAGCAGATAAAGGCTCTCCAGCCTGATTCAAAGTGGAGGCCACCTTTAAGACCACTGCCAATCCCAAGATAACAAGGCTAGCCTCTATCACACCCCATACCTACTGACTTAAAGCAGATAAAAGCTCTCCAGCCTTAATCAAAGTGGAGGCCACCTTTAAGACACCTGCCAATCCCAGGATAACAAGGCTAGCCTCTCTCACTCCCCATATCTACTGACTTAAAGCAGATAAAGCTCTCCAGCCTGAATCAAAGTGGCCACCTTTAAGACCACTGCCAATCCCAGGATAACAAGGCTAGCCCCTGTCACACCCCATACCTACTGACTTAGAGCAGATAAAGCTCTCCAGCCTGAATCAAAGTGGCCACCTTTAAGACACCTGCCAATCCCAGGATAACAAGGCTAGCCTCTGTCACACCCCATACCTACTGACTTAAAGCAGATAAAAGCTCTCCAGCCTGAATCAAAGTGGAGGCCACCTTTAAGACCACTGCCAATCCCAGGATAACAAGGCTAGCCTAGCTCTCTCACTCCCCATACCTACTGACTTAAAGCAGATAAAAGCTCCCCAGCCCTAAATCAAAGTGGAGGCCCCTTTAAGACACCTGCCAATCCTAGGATAACAAGCTATTCTCTCTCTCTCTTTCTTTCACAAATAGATCAGGGAAGATGAAATGCCCCAGGATAATAGGGGCATTGAGAACTGTTGTCATTATGGCTACTTCAGGAGATCAAAGATATTGAATTTGACAAATTTAAATTATTGCCACACCATTTTGATTCTTTGAAACTGAATCACAATTTATTAGAAAATGTTGAATTAAAGCAATAAAACAGAGAATCGAATGTTCATAATCTCTGATTACAAAATGCAAGTAATAATGTATCGCTATCAAATTCTATGAATAAAAAAACGGGAAAATTTTGACTGTGATTTGATATTTGCTTTATATAGTTGTGAAGAAAGATTAATGCTGAGTAGTGAATGGAATTAATATCAGATTACAATTATCATCTTGATTCTACAAACATATTTAATTTCATATTGAAATGTGAAACTGTGAAATATGTAATTACCTGAAATATACGAAGCCCTCATAGTGCAGCAACCATCATTGATTAACACTCGCATTCAATCTCATAACAATCAAATTGCATCCAGCAATACATACCTCTCTATGTGTAGATCTGCCAAACCCTCAACAGGAAGCAGTGTCAGGTGACCCCTGAGTGACCTCTGAACTCTGACCACATAGATCGGGTTTCTTGAGCAAATCAGATGTAAACTTTCTAGAATAATCTTTTTTCTTTTCAGTAACTCCTCAATTCAGAAATGTTGATCTCAACAAAGAAAAACCCCTAAAGTCTGTTTGTTTGTTGTTTAACGCCACACTCAGCAATATTCCAGCCATATGATGGCGGTCGGAAATTAATCAAGTCTGGACCAGATATTGCAGTGATTGACATCATGATCATCAATCCACGCAATTGGGATACGATGACATGCATCAACCAAGTCCGCGAGCCTGACCACCCGATCCCGCTAGTTGCCTCTTACGACAAGCCTAGCCATTTTTACAGCAAGCATGGGTTGCTGAAGACCTATGCAAAGTCCCTACAAAATACGAATAATCCCTTTCAAGAACATCCAAGTTGTATAGGGAACAGGGGCATTCTGAGAGCCTTGATCTGGTACAGGAAGGGCACAGCGATACTACTACCCATTTGGCTGAACGGACAATGGTCCTCAGAAATGACAGGGTGTATAAAAAATATCTACAACACATACAGCAAGATAGATATGCTGCACTGAATCGCTTGCTCGCTTTTACGGAAATTTAGGACCTCAACGTTGGCTGATTTGAAAGTACGCAGCCGTGCCCTACCATATCCAGTCAGGGATGTAGAGGTAGTCAGATCTTCAGGCAGAGAGGTGGCGTATCAGAGTAAAGATCGGAGTCTAATAAGACTGCCACAGACACTGATGAGTGAGTGAGTTGGGCTTAAAGCTTAAAGAACAGTATTTCAGTTATATCAAAGCCAGTCAGCTTAACGCAGGAGGAAAGCTCAAAGTGATGCAGGTCCCAGACGTTTACCACTTTTGGTGAAACCCACGAGCACAGGTATGGTGCTGACAAACCAAGAAACATAATTGGGGTGAACAGGGATAGAACCTACAGTGATAGGTTTCTGGTGCGCCCAAGGGACATAACTTTGACAACTGAGCCACCCCTGATCTGTACTCGGATATCATGATACAAGTCATCTCAGACGAGTCGTTACAGGTGAAAGAGGTCAGTCCTTCAGACTTTATCAGCAGCCCATGTTAAGAGACCTAGCTCACAAGCGTGTGTTTGAACTTGACCTGACTGAAATGTCGCCACCACAGCAATGCCATATTTGTCAACTTAGCATATTGCACAATTATATATGTGATCAACGCCTACATGCGTAGTGATTTACGAAAGCTATGTACAATCAATTAGGGTAAATCAACAGCCAAGATATGGCTCAAAACGTTTGGCATCTGAAGCCTCCACAGTCGGAGAACAACCCATGTCAACATCAAATCAATTATCCGAACAATTATTTCCAGGTTTATATTATTTCACATGGACATTGTGATTCTCTTTAATAAAATATATGTTCATTTGAGCAGGTTACATTTGTAAATTGATATTCTTCATAACATATCTGTTTAAATGTCAAATTGTTTTAATGGAATGATAACACTTGATAATATGTAAACAACGGCATTCAAAGCTGCCATTAGACCAGATGAACTTAGTATTTGTTTCTTGATTAATATGTAAATATGTACAGATTAAAACAATAACTCAAGCAGAAAGGTGCAAATATCAGCATGTTTCCAATCAACTTAGAGTATATTCAATTTCATATACCGTATTCAACGTAATAAGCCTACCACTCTAAGAAATGCCCACTGCGATATTTGCTAATATATTGGCATGTGAACAATCCCAATTAGCAGCCTTCCAATTGATTTATATGCACAAGACTTATTTATTTGTGTATTATACGCACTCGTGTGTTAAATGCAACCTTAATTATGGGCAATTATATTCTGGAAAATATATCTGTCGTGTATAATACGCACAGACTTTTTTTTTTTTGTATCATTTTAGGCAAACAACAAAATTTACAATCTTTCAACTGTTTTTTTTCTCACCAATTAATTCTAATAAGAGCCCCCTATTTCTAATTTTGAGAGCGCCCTGGGCACATATTACGTCGAATACGGTAGTTTATAGAATTCAAGTCAGGCTGATCCGTTAAAGTAAAGTAATTGTTCTGGTCTTTGGAAACAACTTGCCCTTGTTTGCATACAGTAGTCCAAAACTAAATACATCATTTTGGAATGTTTACATGATTATGATCAAAGTAATCTGGCTAGAATATCTGGAATGTTGAAACATCAATAATTTATTGCCGACACTAATTTCCCAGAATTCCATGGGTGAACTATGGGTCATCTTCGTTGTTCTGTGTGTGACCACTTCAACATGGCCGACATGATTAGATCATACGGGCCACCATTACAAGCAACAACTAACATGTATATACATAACGAACAGCATAACAATCAGGCGGATAGTACCAGGTCTGTCCATAACCAAGAGGAAGCACCCACCAACAGAAACATGCTAGGGTTAACTCAGTAAACAAGCTGTCCACAAAGGCGGAGCTGTACAGTGAGTGAGTGAGTGAGTGAGTATGGTTTTACGCCACTTTTAGCAATATTCCAGCAATATCACAGCGGGGGACACCAGAAATGGGCTTCACTCTATGTACCCATGTCGGGAATCGAACCCGGGTCTTCGGCGTGAAGAGCAAATGCTTTAACCACTAGGCTACCCGACTGTGCTGTACAGGATCTGTATAAGATCTACAATGACATACACTGACATACATGATTATATCAAAATCAATGTGATTTTGTTTGTTTGTTTGTTGTCAGAAATATTTCAGCTATATGACAGCAGTCTGTAAATAATCGAGTCTGGACCAGACAGTCCAGTGATTGACATCATTAGCATCGATCCACGCAATTGGGATACGATGACATGCATCAACCAAGTCAGCGAGCCTGACCACCCGATACTGTTTGTTGCCTCGTACGACAAGCTCAGTCGCCTTTTATGGCAAGCATGGGTTGCTGAAGACCTTTTCTACCCCGGATCTTCACAATCAGTGTGATAGGAAACTCACCACCTGTGCTACATTTCTAAGACTGATACATTTCACGTATCACATATATATATAACACATCCCATCATGTATCAGAAGTATCCCATGTATCATGCATCACATGTACCGTGATACATCCATTCTTCAGTGAATCCTGATGGCTCGCGTGTGTAACAGCATCCCTGTGCAGTCATCTGTATAATGGGTACCCGGGAGTAGAAGTAGAACACGTACAAACATCTGACAAAAACAGCTGAATAATACAAAATTCTTGCAGCATACCATGACAATAACACAGGCTGTGTCAGGGAAATATTTGTCAAACAATAAGACATTTGTAGTGTACCCTTCCTCTGATATGGTATAAATCACTTTATCACTCATCTCATCTTCAAGGTTAGATCATCAATCCAACAATGTCGAATTAACGTGGAAGAACTCATCAATTTCTAAAGTAAAGAATACTTTGGCCAAGAAACACGCAAAACTGTCACAAACTACTTAACTAATAAGCATAATGCTTTTTCAAACTGCTTAAGAATTTTCACAAAAACATCTCGGATTTATTTTTTATACCATGCATGCACCATTCACAAGGACATGCTAGAGACAAATGCTGATGCAATCAGTAGAGCTGCTGTCTCTACAACCTTTACACCATCTGCAACATCAACTGAACATCACCCGATTCAGCCGTCTACCTGCCGCCATCAAAACTACTAGCATCAAAACTAGTTCCAGTAATTCATGAAACTAATGACACATGACTACCTTGACACTGATTGGCTGAAGGTCTTGTAACCTGTCCTGTGATTGGCTAAGGGAACAGTCGGTCATACTCTAGCAGGACATATTCTACTACTTTGCTCTGTATGATGGTCATAACGGCCATGCCGCCCGCTTCGCCGTCCGACCACATCAACGTCGGACCGAACACGATGGCCACGTTCTGTGTCTGCATTCGGTTCTCCTTGCTGTGAGCGATGACGCTGTGACAAGAATGAACAACGTCACGTATGGACACATCCCTCTATACACCAATATAAGATAGCTATGTTTTTGTTTGTTTGTTTGTTGTTTTATGCCACAACTCAGCAATATTCCAGCTATATGATGGCGGTCTGTAAATAATCGAGTCTGAACCAGACAATCCAGATTGACATCATAAGCATCAATCCACGCAATTGGGATACGATGACATGCATAAACAAAGTCAGCGAGCATGGGCATCCGATCCTGTTAGTCGCCTCTTACGACAAGCACAGTCGCCATTTACGGCAAGCATGGGTTGCTGAAGACCTTTTCTACCCCGGATCTTCATGGGTCGTAACAATAATCAGATGCACAAATGTACCCGAGCTTGGCAAAAAAAAACACTGGAATCAGGACGAGTCTTTTCCACACAACACAAAACTGGGTCACGTTTAGCACATGGTGGAATGGGTTGTCTGTTTGTTGTTTAACGCCACACTTGGCAATATTCCTTGCATTTGGGATACGATGACATGCATCAACCAAGTCAGCGAGCCTGACCACCCGATACTGTTAGTCACCTCTTACAGCAAGCATGGGTTGCTGAAGACCTTTTCTACCCCGGATCTTCAAAGTCAGATAGCTACATGATAAATCACAAAGGGCAATGAAGAACGAAGCATGGTTTATGTCATGATTAAACATTGTTGTTAAGACCGAATTTAACACACTGTTAATAAAATGGACTTGTTTGACATTGCCAAGGTCAGGTTCTATTGAGGGAGTTATCATTATTTAAATATGGGTAAATATTTTTAAAGCTTGTACATTTTATTAACATCTTTAAAGAGGCTGTACATAATACTGATATCTCATATAAGAAATATACTACTCGTGGTCACTGCAGGGTGATGACTCCTTCAGGGCTGTGCCCCTCGTGGTTTATTCTCCCGGCAGTGTTTTAATGTATGATAAACAACTCCCACTCGTCTTTTTTTTCTAAAATAATGAGGTGCTTGTACAGTCTTAAATCATAGCGACATAACAATCTGCCCTTCGATTTGAATTGTAACAATAACGACTTTATAATCTCCCATGGTATCCAAAGTGTAACTATGGAAATATAACAATCTCTCCTCGCATCTCAACTGTTAGTAACACATCGCAACTTTAAAATTTCCCCTAGGATTTGAATTGTAACTATGGTGACTTTACAATTTTTCCCTGGGTTTTGTCCTGCAACAATGGCGACACTAAAATGCCCTCTAAGATCCAACCTGTAACTATGGCAACACTAAAATGCCTCCTGGGATCTGGCCTGTATTAACTTTTTATTATTATTATATCATACATTTACATACCACAGGTATCTAGGTACTAGTATCTGTTCAAATGCGGTTTTATTTGTTCCCCAAACAGTGGATCCGTTTGCATTCCAGTTATAATTCTCAGCTCCCTTGGGAGTGTACAACTTACTTTGTGAGATGTTTGAACAATGCCCTCATAGTGTGGTAGTGGCATTTAGGTAGCTCCAACACAAGTTCCTTGAAAGCCTGCAACTTCTGTGAGTTCTTCTCCTTCCCTGCAAGACAGATGAAATATTTCAAGTCAGGTCTAAAGCTTCCAACACCTGGTTCAATCATGAAACAGGCACTTGTAGATGCAATTTGCCTTCTCTCTCTACCAGAATGAGATCAGAAACATTGTATCTTTTAACTTTATCCATTCATTTCAAGGTGCATTCCTAAATCTCTTGTGTCTAAGACATCTATTGTCAATAGCAGACGTGAATCCAACATGTAGAACAACATGACTTACTAATGGCAGCTGTGATTCAAACAAACATGTTGAACGATGTGACTTACTAATGGCGGCTGTGAATCGATCAAACATGTTGAACAATGTGACTTACTAATGGCGGTTGTGAATCGATCAAACACGTTGAACAATGTGACTTACTAATGGCGGCTGTGAATCGATCAAACATGTTGAACAATGTGACTTACTAATGGCAGCTTTGAATCGATCAAACATGTTTGACGATGTGACTTACCAATGGCGACTGTGAATCGATCAAACATGTTGAATGATGTGACTTCCTAATGGCGGCTGTGAATCGATCAAACATGTTGAATGATGTGACTTACTAATGGCAGCTGTGAATCGATCAAACACGTTGAACAATGTGACTTACTAATGGCGGCTGTGAATCGATCAAACATGTTGAACAATGTGACTTACTAATGGCAGCTGTGAATCGATCAAACATGTTGAACAATGTGACTTACTAATGGCAGCTGTGAATCGATCAAACATGTTGAACAATGTGACTTACTAATGGCAGCTTTGAATCGATCGAACACGTTGAACAATGTGACTTACTAATGGCGGCTGTGAATCGATCAAACATGTTGAACAATGAGACTTACTAATGGCAGCTGTGAATCGATCAAACATGTTGAACAATGTGACTTACTAATGGCGGTTGTGAATCGATCAAACATGCTGAAGGGGAACAGTGGTTCTTTCAGTTCCCGAAAGAAAAGTTTGAGCGATCCCGTCAGGACGTTAATATCACAGCTCTCATCATCCAGACTGTATGTCTCCTCTGTGAAGCAGAAATTCAAACAGCCATTAAATAAAGAGGTAATTACCATTTGTTTTACCAGTAAAATCTTGGACTGGTAATTCCTGTGACGGCCAGACCATGTGGACTGGCAAATTAAGTACCTTGTAAATCTTTGTTGTTGAACAAAACATCAGAGATATTCAATAACGTATAAATTTTTAACAAGGTCAGCTTATCTTTTAATAAGGGTTTCAGTTGTCTATTACTAGTGCAAGGAAATAACATTTTGCTTTGCTTCGAGGTTAAATATCTATATGAAGCAACCAAAGTGAAATATTCCGGAAAAAAAGTGAAAATTTTGAATGACATGTTGATCTAACTAAATTACTTCAGAGATGACCTCATTGCATTTGTCAGCCATGAACGTACACTACATTGAACATAGTGCTGAAAGAATTAAAACCAGGTAAATGTCATGCATTTTTATATTTGTTGAAAGTTGGGACAGACAAAAATTGAGGGGACTGGTAGATTTTAGAGTTGCCAGTCCACCTGGACTGGCACTTACGAAAGCCACCAGGAACACTGATAAAGTCTTAAACTCTCAGTAATAGTTACCTTGAAATAAAGATTATCTGCACAAACTCACCTGGCAGTTTATACTGAAGCAACAGATGAACATGCATGCCATTTTCACTGGTATAGGACTATAGGCTTACAAATAAATGGCAACGTGTTTCCATTTGATTGGCTAGCCAAGCAATTTATCAAAAAAGAATTAGGCCACGCCCACTAGCAGGCTACTGTTTCCTGACTGGCTGATAATAGAATGGGCAGGCATCTGTCACATTATCTAGCAGAACAATGTAACCCATTTCGTTATTATTAGTGATGTATATATTTATGAAAATTGACATCAATATCTTATGGAGCATAACACCTCCAAGTCATATCATGACACCTCCAAATGACAGTATGACACCTCCTAATGACAGCACAACACCTCCTTATGACAGCATGACACCTCCTAATGATGGCACAACACCTAATGACAGCACAACACCTTCTTATGACAGCACAACACCTCCTAATGACAGCATGACACCTCCAAATGACCGCATGACACCTCCAAATGACCGCATGACACCTCCAAATGAAAGCATGGCACCTCCAAATGACAGCATGGCACCTCCAAATGACAGCATGACACCTCCATATGACAGCATGACACCTCTTATGACAGTATGACACCTCTTATGACAGCATGACACCTCCTAATGACAGCATGACACCTCCAAATGACAGCATGACACCTCCAAATGACAGCATGACACCTCCCAATGACAGCATGACACCTCCTAATGACAGCATGACAGCTAATGACAGTATGACACCTATTGACAGCATGACACTTCCTAATGACAGCATGACACCTCCAAATGACAGCATGACACCTATTGACTGCACGACACCTAATGACAGCATGACACCTCCAATTGACAACATGACACCTCCTAATGACAGCATGACACCTATTGACAGCATGACACCTCCTAATGACAGCATGACACCTCCAAATGACAGCAAGACACCTATTGACAGCACGACACCCAATGACAGCATGACACCTCCAATTGACAACATGACACCTCCAAATGACAGCATGACACCTATTGACAGCATGACACCTAATGACAACATGACACCTCCAAATGACAACATGACACCTCTAAATGACAGCATGACACCTATTGACAGCACGACACCTAATGACAACATGACATCTCCAAATGACAGCATGACACCTCCAAATGACAGCACAACACCTCCTATTGACAGCACGACACCTAATTAAAGCATGACACCTCCAAATGACAGCATGTGCTGGTGAGCATCCTCTTACCTTTATCTACAACGAATCTCAGCTTCTGTATCTCTGCCAGGTTTCCGCTGACTCGGTACAATCCATCGTGGTCCAAACCTGGTTTCGACGGAGAAACATTTGAGTTATCAGTACACAGTGGGTTGATGTTGGATGTGTAGGTAAAAAGTGGATGGGTGTAAAGTGGGTGTTAGTGGATGGGTGTAAAGTGGGTGTAAGTGGATGGGTGTAAAGTGGGTGTAAGTGGATGGGTGTAAAGTGGGTGTAAGTGGATGGGTGTAAAGTGGGTGTAAGTGGATTGGTGTAAAGTGGGTGTAAGTGGATGGGTGTAAAGTGGGTGTAAGTGGATGGGTGTAAAGTGTGTGTAAGTGGATGGGTGTAAAGTGGGTGTAAGTGGATGGGTGTAAAGTGGGTGTAAGTGGATTGGTGTAAAGTGGGTGTAAGTGGATGGGTGTAAAGTGGGTGTTAGTGGATGGGTGTAAAGTGGGTGTAAGTGGATGGGTGTAAAGTGGGTGTTAGTGGATGGGTGTAAAGTGGGTGTAAGTGGATGGGTGTAAAGTGGGTGTTAGTGGATGGGTGTAAAGTGGGTGTTAGTGGATGGGTGTAAAGTGGGTGTAAGTGGATGGGTGTAAAGTGGGTGTTAGTGGATGGGTGTAAAGTGGGTGTAAGTGGATGGTTGTAAAGTGGGTGTTAGTGGATGGGTGTAAAGTGGGTGTAAGTGGATGGGTGTAAAGTGGGTGTTAGTGGATGGGTGTAAAGTGGGTGTAAGTGGATGGGTGTAAAGTGTGTGTAAGTGGATGGGTGTAAAGTGGGTGTAAAGTGGGTGTTAGTGGGTGTTAGTGGATGGGTGTAAAGTGGGTGTTAGTGGATGGGTGTAAAGTGGGTGTAAGTGGATGGGTGTAAAGTGGGTGTAAGTGGATTGGTGTAAAGTGGGTGTAAGTGGATGGGTGTAAAGTGGGTGTAAGTGGATTGGTGTAAAGTGGGTGTAAGTGGATTGGTGTAAAGTGGGTGTAAAGTGGGTGTAAGTGGATGGGTGTAAAGTGGGTGTAAGTGGATTGGTGTCAAGTGGGTGTAAGTGGATTGGTGTAAAGTGGGTGTAATTGGATGGGTGTAAAGTGGGTGTAATTGGATGGGTGTAAAGTGGGTGTAAGTGGATTGGTGTAAAGTGGGTGTAAGTGGATTGGTGTCAAGTGGGTGTAAGTGGATGGGTGTCAAGTGGGTGTAAGTGGATTGGTGTCAAGTGGGTGTAAGTGGATTGGTGTAAAGTGGGTGTAAGAGGGTGGATTGTTGATGTGTAAGAATGTGGGTGGTACGTGTTTGTTTTTCGTGTTTTCAAGTCACTGGACTGTAGCTCTATAACGGAAGGGACAGACACAACAGATGCATGCTGGAAACACTGAGGTGGGCGGCTCACAGTACCTTTATGTTCCACAGCGGCGATGCACTTCGTCACAAACGCCGGGACAGTATTATGCTCTCTCTCACACAGCTCTCGGAGATCAGACCCAAACACACGGTCTGGAACATGGACAGACACATAAGTATTCCACATTAGTCACTGTTACGTCATCTGTACTTACCGTATTTTCTCAATAATGTGCACCCCCTCCAAGGGATTCAGTATTTTGAAAAAGATTTTTTTAGTATCATGGGCGGTAAATAATTATAATATCCCTTCGGAGAATTTAGGTAAACGAAGAGGTGACAACAAACTTGGTCAATAAAAATTTGAAATTAGAGAAAAAATAACACTACTTAAAGTACTACCTACCTAACCTTTCATATTAGCATATTTATCCTTATATTACCCCAATGAATACTGTGTTTATCTGTTGGCTGTATCCTCCTGAGAAACATACGCATTATATGATAAATAGCGGTAATCTGACCATGGCTGCTGAAAATAAACGTGAGTTGGTGCGATCTGCCGATCCCTTAACATTAGCATTCATATAGCAAGAATATTGCTGAGTGTGGCATTCACTCGCACAGACACACACACAGCGACACTTCTACAACTACTTCCACTGCTCCACCAGCACAACACCATCACCAACCTCTGCTACTCCCAGATGTATCCCCATCACAAGGTTAACAGTAGACATTTGCTGACTGACAGTTCTTCAGAGCCTTGGCAACTTTACCTTTGATAATTCCTCGTTTGACCAAATCTTCCTGTAGGGGGCGCCGGCTGATGAGGCTGCGCAGTTTGTCCCGGATACGGAAATAGGTTGCATTAAGAGATGCGTGCCTCTCCGAGGCGCCACCTGGTGGCTCCTCCACTGACTGGCTTCTCATCACTGACAACAAATGAAGCTGGCAGATGACATCTGTTCAGGATTCTACCATCACTGTTCTCGTTCTCACCCTTTAGTATTCACGGTTACCACCCTGCATCTCCCCTAATGCTTGGATGGACCAGCAGCTACATTACCCACCAGCAACTACGTCCCCCACCAGCAAATATGTCTCCCACCAGCAACGTCAACCTACTAGCAACTTCGTCACCCGACCAGCAGCTACGTCACCCACCAGCAACTACGTCTCCCACCAGCAACGTCAACCTACTAGCAACTACGTCACCCGACCAGCAGCTACGTAACCCACCAGCAACTACGTCTCCCACCAGCAACGTCAACCTACTAGCAACTACGTCACCCGACCAGCAGCTACGTAACCCACCAGCAACTACGTCTCCCACCAGCAACGTCAACCTACTAGCAACTACGTCACCCGACCAGCAGCTACGTTACCCACCAGCAACTACGTCTCCCACCAGCAACGTCAACCTACTAGCAACTACGTCGCCCACCAGCAGCTACGTCCCCCACCAGCAACGTCAACCTACTAGCTTCTCATCACTGACAACAAATGAAGCTGGCAGATGACATCTGTTCAGGATTCTACCATCACTGTTCTCGTTCTCACCCTTTAGTATTCACGGTTACCACCCTGCATCTCCCCTAATGCTTGGATGGACCAGCAGCTACATTACCCACCAGCAACTACGTCCCCCACCAGCAAATATGTCTCCCACCAGCAACGTCAACCTACTAGCAACTTCGTCACCCGACCAGCAACTACGTCTCCCACCAGCAACGTCAACCTACTAGCAACTACGTCACCCGACCAGCAGCTACGTAACCCACCAGCAACTACGTCTCCCACCAGCAACGTCAACCTACTAGCAACTACGTCACCCGACCAGCAGCTACGTTACCCACCAGCAACTACGTCTCCCACCAGCAACGTCAACCTACTAGCAACTACGTCGCCCACCAGCAGCTACGTCCCCCACCAGCAACGTCAACCTACTAGCAACTACGTCACCCAACCAGCAGCTACGTCACCCACCAGCAACTACGTCACCCCATCAGCAATTACATCACCCCACCAGCAGCTACGTCACCCACCAGCAGCAACATCACCCACCAGCAACTATGTCACCCCACCAGCAACTACGTCACCCACCAGCAACTACGTCACCCACCAGCAACTACGTCACCCACATTTCTGCCTGATGCTTCAATTATTTAATTTAATATAAGACATGAATACAATGACATAGTAGATAAATTGATGGGCATGTTTCTGTATCATAAATATCCAACATGAGGAACAAACAAATATGTATATATAAGAATACAATATAATGGACTCTTACTGTTTTTTTCTGTGGGGCTTGGCTCCGGTTTCCTCTCCGGTTTCTGCTCCAGTTTCTGCTCCGGTTTCTGCTCCGGTTTCCTCTCATTCTGAAAATATCGGCCACTGTAAATAACTTGGGTCATGTGACATTTAACACCTCAGTGGCAACTAGATTATTTCTCCTTTCAGGATTCCGGGATAACGCAGGTCCCCTACAACCAACACTGGGCGTAAGAGTTGACAAAATGGATGAGGTGGTCAGGTTCAGTGACTTGGTTGATTACGTCGGATGTTGCTCATAATATCAATCACTGGTTTGTCTGGTCCAGAGTAGATTATTTACAGCCTGCGTGATACAGCTTGAATATTGTTCCCGAGCAACATATCAAGGGCTATGAAAAGATTTAAACCTCAATAACATTTTTCATTTTGTGTCCATGATTTGAAGTTGATGCCTCGCTGAACAGTATTTCAGGTTCAGTGTCAGGTTCATTCGCGAGGAAAAGCACAAACTTCCGTCAGTCAAAGATGATTACCACTTTAGTGAAGCCAACAAGAATGAGTAAAATTTTCTATTGATATAGGTAACACGATATCGAACACTGACACCAGACGAGTAGTGAGTTTTATGATGCCCTGAACAATATTTTCGCTTGAGTGAGTGAGTATGGTTTTACGCCTTTTTTAGCAATATTCCAGCAATATCACGTTTGGGGACACCAGAAATGGGCTTCACACATTGTACCCATGTCGGGAATCGAACCCGGGTCATCGGCAAGCTACCCGAGCAAGCTACCCGATCGCCTCTATTTTTGCTTGATGTGGGAGGAAACACCAAAGTGATGCGGGTCTCTGACGTTTACCACTTGGGTGAAATCCATGAGCACAGGTATGGTGTTGGCAAACCTACAATCATAATCAGGGTGACTTGGACTTGAACTCACAATCATAGGATTCTTGAATGACAAAGGGAAGCAACTCATACTGTGAATTGTGGAGCCTTTGTTTGACTGGGCCACTATTGCCTCAGGTTAAAGGAGACATATGATTTCCCTATCAAAATGGCATTACATCATGAGTTTTAGTCCAGTTCACCCAGCAATATTCCAGCTGTATAACGACAGCCTGTAACTTATTGAGTATGGATAAGACAATCCAGAGATGGATATTATGAGCAGCAGAGCCAGCATCTTGTTACAATATCAATATATGACTCAGCCTGATACTCCTCTATCTCCCCCCACCACAAACTTGCCATTTATAGATATTTCAATTCTAACACCCAATTGCTACGGAGCTCAACTTTACTGGAAGTATGCTTGTGATGCTACCTTATCCTGAAGGTCATCCGCTGCGACCTTGAGACGGAAAAACCAATTTCTGGCCGTGGCTTCTTCATCACACTGCAGCAGGAACTGGGTGTTGCTGCTGGCCGTCAGCTGCAACATGGACAACACAGCACCTGACACATCAGCCAACAGACCGTCTCATACTGCCAACGCCAGTGTTACCACGACCCGGACAATCATCACGACCCAGAATCATCCCAACCCAGGCAATCATCACGACTGAGACAATCATCACGACCCAGAATCATCACGACCCAGAATCATCATGACCCAGACAATCATCACGACCGAGACAATAATCTCAACCCAGGCAATCATCACGACCAAGACAATCATCACAACCCAGGCAATCATCCTAGCGAGACAATCATCACGACCCTGGCAATCATCACAACCCAGGCAATCATCACGACCGAGACAATCATCATGACACAGACAATCATCACGACCCAGGCAATCATCATGACCCAGGCAATCATCATGACCAAGACAATCATCACGACCCAGGCAATCATCACAACCCAGACAATCATCATGACCCAGACAATCATCAAGACCCAGGCATTCATCACAACCCGTACAATCATCACAACCCTGGCAATCAACACGACCCAGACAATCATCACGACCCAGACAATCATCACGACCCAAGCAATCATCACGACCCAGGCAGTCATCACGACCCAGGCAATCATCATGACCCTGACAATCATCACGACCTGGACAATCATCACAACCCTGGCAATCATCACGATGGAGACAATCATCACAACCCTGGAAATCATCACGATGGAGACAATCATCACAACTGAGACAATTATCCCAACCCAGGCAATCATCACGACCCAGGCAGTCATCACAACCGAGAGAATCATCACGACCCAGGCAATCATCATGACCCACAATCATCACGACCCAGGCAATCATCACTACCAAACCAATCATCATGACCCTGACAATCATCACGACCCAGGCAATTATCACAACTCAGGCAAACATCACAACCCGGACAATCATCACAACCCTGGCAATCACGACCCAGACAATCATCCTGACCCAGGCAATCATCACGACCCAGGCAATCATCACGACCGAGACAATCATCACAATGGAGACAATCATCACGACGGAGACAATTATCACGACCCAGGCAATCATCACGACCGAGAGAATCATCACAACCCAGGCAATCATCATGACCCACAATCATCACGACCCAGGCAATCATCACAACCCAGGCAATCATCATGACCCAGACAATCATTACTACCCTGACAATCATCACGGCCCAGGCAATCATCACGACCCCGGCAATCATCACAACCAAGGCAATCTTCGCGACCCAGGCAATCATCACGACCCAGGCAATCATCACGACCCAGGCAATCTTCACAACCCAGGCAATCATCACTACCCAACCAATCATCATGACCCTGGCAATCATCACGACCAAGGCAATTATCAAAACTCAGGCAAACATCACAACTCGGACAATCATCATGACCCTGGCAATCACAACCCAGACAATCATCACGACCCAGGCAATCATCACGACCCAGGCAATCATTATGACCCTGACAATCATCACGACCCGGACAATCCTCACAAACCTGGCAATCATCACGACGGAGACAATCATCAGGACGGAGACAATTATCACGACCCAGGCACTCATCACGACCCAGGCAGTCATCACGACCGAGACAATCATCACGACCCAGGCAATCATCATGACCCACAATCATCACGACCCAGACAATCATCACGATCCAGGCAATCATCACGATCCAGACAATCATCACGATCCAGACAATCATCACGATCCAGACAATCATCATGACCCAGACAATCATCACGACCCAGGCAATCATCATGACCCAGACAATCATCACGACCCAGACAATCATCACGACCCAGGCAATCATCACGACCCAGGCAATCATCACGACCCAGGCAATCATCACGACCCAGGCAATCATCAAGCAGATGACAAAAGTATGGCATAATCAAGAGGAACCTGGAATTTAGGATTCCAATTTGTCAGAAAAATCCTTTAATTATCAACAAAGCATTACCTGTTGTAGACAACATACAACCAGGGATACATGGAGAACATATAAGCTTGCAAGGTCCAGGCCCCACCTGCACTAAGTGATCTTAGCGCTAAGACTATCATAAGCCTATGTTAAAGTATGGGAGTATCATCTTAGCAATAATATTGCTTTGTGCAAGTGGATCCAGATCTCACAACATCTGGGGAGAGAGAGTGCAATAAATGAGATCAATGCTTACCGTGATGACATTTTTCTTGCTTGTGACCTCCGTGTTTTGACTAAAGTTGACCTTAGCGCCAAGCAGACTGACGATTAAATCGGGCTTGCCGTGAGGGGAGCCAGATCGGTGCACTGCTGCCTTCTGGTCCTTGTAGAAGATGATGTTGGAGCCGTGGAGCACCACGTACGACTGGCTCCAGTTCTTCCTGAAAGGGGAAACAGCGTTATATTTCTATGGGAACGTCGTTGACTCAAAACTGAATTCCACCTTTAGAAATAAGCACTAGTAGTCTAGTGACAACTATAAGGCTGAAGAAATAATAGTCGTGGTTCTCAGGCATAAAGTCTGCCGCACATTTCGTTTTTATTTCCTTTCAAATAATTTTTCAAAAATCCTAACACTAAACAAATGCAAGCCAATATAGCACGCAGTTACTTCCCTTTACATAGGCACTGCTTTACTGCACATCTCATGTTGTGGTCATGGCGGCAATAGGAGTTTGTATGCTTATTTTTGTAGGGAGGCCCATTCCCAGGTTGATGGTACAAAGCTGTTGATTTGATTACATACTAGTTTGAACAAAAACAACAAGAAGGGTTTGCCACTAACGTGGCTATATCCCCCGCCCCTGTTGCAGAATTTATGACATAATTAAATCTAAACAAACCCTAACCTTTTTTAACCGAGGTGGAACTTGTCATAATTTGGAACCTAAGTCCATCTTGCTGCCATGGAAACGTAAAAAAAAAAAAAATTATTAAAAATTTCTAAATAGCAAAAGGCACCAGTTCAGCATGTACCTGACAGACCTGCAAGGTTTGATGAAAAAATATAGAACGGTTTACGAGTTATGCTCCGGAAACGAAACGTGACGGACGGACGGACGGACGGACGGACGGAGCCCATTTCTATATCCCCCGCCTCCACTATATTTTTAAAAGTCATTGCCTGAGAACCAATTCTTTTTTTTTTTTAAACCTAAATGATAGCAATTATTATGTGGCAGTAGAGGGTGTTGTAAATGTATCTGTTGTCATTAGCAGTGGCAGCAAATAATTGAAGGGTCAATAAAATGTTGAGTGCTGAGAGTTATCTGCCCCTTGTTTTATAAAGATGGTTGGCATGATCGTTCAAAAGGTTTCGAAATGGATCAGTTTCTAGAAGGCTGGCTGTACCTATATAAAGAGACGTGGGGTGATAGATGTGTTCTGAGCCTCACATAGAACGACTTGAGCTAAAGATATTAAAATGATTTATTTTTCAACATAATCCCCTTCCACATTAATACACTCTGGATCATTTCCGGTATTGCTGAAGTGACAGACCTTCAAGAATAGGGCTCGTCATCAAGGCTCTCCCTCCCACGCTTCACAGCCCACCTCCTTATGGTGCCTCTCTACACTCCTCAAGTGTGTGGGGGCACGGGTGGCCTAGTCGTCTAAGGCGCCGCGATTGGCTGTGCAGAGTTGCATCCCTTGGGCACACCAGGAACCTATGATTGTAGGTTCGAATCCTGGTTCGCCCCGATTATGTTTCTAGGTTTGTCAGCACCATGCCCGTGCTCGTGGGTTTCACCGAAGTGGTAAATGTCTGAGGCCTGCATCACTTCGGGCTTTCCTCCAACATTAAGCTGACACGCCGTGATATAACTGGAATACTGTTAAAAGCGGCGTTAAACCCAACTCACTCACTCACTCAAGTGTGTCCATTTCCGAAGGACACATACCCCTGCTAATCTTACTGACTTCTCACAGTGAAACAATTTGTTCATTTGGCTCCAGTTTGGCAGATTTTCTCTATGATGTCATGTTATGTCCCACAACAAAAGATTTCATTACACAATTCCCCCTACGCGAGGCTTTGAACTTATCAGTCCACCCTTGTATCTACATGACAAGAGCGGAGTGGATACATATCTGAAAACGACCCTTGAAGATCCGGGGTAGAATAGGTCTTCAGCAACCATGCTTGCCGTTAAAGGTGACTTTGCTTGTCGCAAGAGGCGAATAACAGTATCGGGTGGTCAGGCTCGCTGACTTGGTTGATGCATGTGGATCGATGCTCATGATATTGATCACTGGATTTTCTGGTCAAGACTTGATTATTTACAGACTGCCGTCATATAGCTGGAATATTGCTGAGTGTGGCGTTAAACAACAAACTAACCAACCTATCTGAAAACACCAAATTCTTGGCAGCTTCTAAAACTAAGATTTAAGAACAGGGACAGGCCTATTTCTAGACATTCAACAACAAAATTCTGAACATTAATTCTAGGGTTCATAGCGGCGGACACTTATTTGATCCATTGTATTGCCTTTATCATTGTAAACATAAAATTGTGTTTTAAATGTTTTGGTTTCTTCTCTGATCTAGTTTGGACATTTATTGATTTCACAATTTAGACAATTTTGTGACAGCGACAGGACACAATATTCATCCAATACCCAGTTCAGTACTTTCTTTTACAACTGCCAAGTATCAGACTGCCTGGGCCACAAATCGCAAAGAGAATCTCACATTGGCAGGACACAATATTCATCCAATACCCAGTTCAGTACTTTCTTTTACAACTGCCAAGTATCAGACTGCCTGGGCCACAAATCACAAGGAGAATCTCACAGAGGCAGGACACAATATTCATCCAATACCCAGTTCAGTACTTTCTTTTACAACTGCCAAGTATCAGACTGCCTTGGGCACAAATCGCAAGGAGAATCTCACAGAGGCAGGACACAATATTCATCCAATACCCAGTTCAGTACTTTCTTCTACAACTGCCAAGTATCAGACTGCCTTGGGCACAAATCGCAAGGAGAATCTCACAGAGGCAGGACACAATATTCATCCAATACCCAGTTCAGTACTTTCTTTTACAACTGCCAAGTATCAGACTCCCTGGGGCACAAATCACAAGGAGAATCTCACAGTGGCAGGACAATATTCATCCATTACCCAGTTCAGTACTTTCTTTTACAACTGCCAAGTATCAGACTGCCTTGGGCACAAATCGCAAGGAGAATCTCACAGCGACAGGACACAATATTCATCCAATACCCAGTTCAGTACTTTCTTTTACAACTGCCAAGTATCAGACTGCCTGGGCCACAAATCACAAGGAGAATCTCACATTGGCAGGACACAATATTCATCCAATACCCAGTTCAGTACTTTCTTTTACAACTGCCAAGTATCAGACTGCCTGGGCCACAAATCACAAGGAGAATCTCACATTGGCAGGACACAATATTCATCCAATACCCAGTTCAGTACTTTCTTTTACAACTGACAAGTATCAGACTGGCTGGGCCACAAATCACAAGGAGAATCTCACATTGGCAGGACAATATTCATCCAATATCATTTTACAACCATTGGGCAACAAACTGATTTGGGCACATAAATCACACAGAAGAATCTCTGAACAAGATGGAGGACTTACTTGACTCGTTTGCCAGCGTCAGCTATTTTGGCTTTGTTCAGGATTCCTGTCAGCTGATCCTGGAAACAAACAGAGATTAACAGAGATTAATGAGATTAACAGGGATTAACAGCCAGTGATTGCCGTGGGGTATCATACAGGATAAACTGGACATAGATTTAAATGTTTACAAGATTCACATCATGTATCAAGATATCGTAAAAGTATAAAACATTGCCAAGATATTATCACAAATTCAATCAAATACATCACCACAGTATTCACCATATATGAGCAGAGCAGTGGCCATTTCAAACAGGAAGTAAAACATTGTGTATTATTCTGAAATATTGTGACTTTTACCTTCTACATATTCAGCTGAAGATAAACAACACACAATAAACAACACAGCATCATTCAGATATCTATCAACAACATTCCATGGTTACATTGTACAACACATTGAATAGAACGCTCATAATAGTACAACGTTGATAACATTCAGGTTAAAGTCATTCACACTAAGGGCAAGCATGTTGTATATAATGCAT
This sequence comes from Haliotis cracherodii, assembly GCF_022045235.1. Taxonomy (NCBI): domain Eukaryota; kingdom Metazoa; phylum Mollusca; class Gastropoda; order Lepetellida; family Haliotidae; genus Haliotis; species Haliotis cracherodii. Next base: position 18,964,316 of record NW_027266272.1, read on the forward strand.
GCAACCAGTCAGTATTGAGTAGGTCAAACACGTTATACCATGATTAGTAACCAGTTAAAACCACAGCATCCAGGCAAAATAACTTGGATCCAGGTAAGTCAAAAGAGTGTGTATTTGGGCATACCATTTTATTGATGCATACCAATAGTTTTGTATCGAGACATACCAATACAAATTGTATCTTAGTAAACCAGTGTTTCCATGTAAACCAATGCAACTTATATTCAGGAACACAAGTTAACAACTTGTATCCAAACACATAAATACAACTTGTATCCTGGTATATCAATATGACTTGTATTCAGGCATATCAATACAAATTGTATCCAAGTATACCAATATAAATTGTATTGAGGCAGACCAAAATGACCTATATTCTGCTATATAAAATTGTACTCAGATATATCAATACAACTTGTATCCAGGCGTACCAGTACAACATGTGCACTCCACCACAAAACGTTGAACCTCATCAACAAGAACATTTATTTATTAGAAGACTATTGAATGTCGTGAGAATCAAAGCCTAATGAGTGAGTGAGTGAGTTGGGTTTAACCCCGCTTTTAACAATATTCCAGTTATATCACGGCGTGTCAGCTTAACGTGGGAGGAAAGCCCAAAGTGACGTTTACCACTTCGGTGAAACCAACAAGCACGGGTATGGTGCTGACAAACCTAGAAACATAATCTGGGCGAACCGGGATTCGAACCCACAATCATAGGTTTCTGGCGTGCCCAAGGGACACAACTCTGCACAGCGAATCGCAGCGCCTTAGACGACTGGGCCACCCGTGCCCCCCTGAAGCCTAATGACAATGTTGTAATGTTTACCTTACAGTAACTTCTGCATGTTTGTTTGCTTATTTTGTTTGTTTAACACAGCACTCAGCAATATTACAGCTATATGACGGCAGTGTGTAAGTAATCGAGTCTGGACCAGAGAATCCACTGATTGGCATCATGTGCAACGATCCACTAAATTGGAATGTGATGACATGCATCAACCAAGTCAGCGACCCTGACCACCCGATCCCGTTAGTCGCCTCTTACGACAAGCCTAGTCGCCTTTTATAGCAAGCATGGGTTGCTGAACACCATATCTAACCCGGATCTTCACGGTCAGCAAATGTATGCCTCAGGACGTTTGTTCACAGGTGATTTCAAGTCAAATCAACAAATTTAAGTCATCAGTGTTCAAGTACCAAATACCGTATTTCCTCTAGTAGATGCCATGCATCCAATACATGCCAACCTCTAAGTGATACCGGGTCATACGCTCTGTCAAAAAATAGAAGCTGGGCCTCTAGTAGATGCCAAGTCCATCATTTCAAATGAAGGAATGCCCAAGATAGAAGTCTCCTATTTTACACTGTGATATGTTGGTGATTAATAATGACTGTTCCCTGCAAAATACCCTTTATGACAATAGGATTTGGGATTCAATAAGGGATGGAGTTACCACTGCGCCAGCATCAAACAGAACAGACGCTGGGAAAACAGCTTGACCAACAACCAGGCGTCTAAGAGAGGAAATACGGTATTTTACATCTTAGCTTCAAATATGAATATAACAATCACTGTCTTCGTGATAATATTATTAAAAGCGTGAAACAAGATGAAGAAAATTGCCTTCTCTGATAAGCAAAGATAAGTCTGATTCCTGACTAAATACATGTTTTCAAGTATGTTTGTTGTTTAATGCTACACCCAGCAGTATTCCAGCTATATGATGCTGGCCAGTTGATTGTCTAGTCTGGACGAGACAGACGAGACCAAACCTACAGTAGATGTTATTTCAATTACCGGAATAATGGAAATCCTTTTCTCTTAAACAAGACTCAGTCATCCTAAATTCTTTGAAAAAGATGCTTCAAAACCAAATTCCAAACAAATTGAATGAAACCACTTCTTTTGCCTGATTTGATTTCTACGCTAATTAAAAACCAAGCAAGTGATGTAAATTGAAAGCGAATAAAATGCTTAAAAATCACCAAAAAAAGTTGCTTATAAAATGGACATGTTCTCTGTGTAGATCCATGGCTGTCCATCGTCAACTACAATAATTCTTTAAATACCTAGCTAGCAGCTTAATATGACAGATAATGTGTGAGTGAGTGAGTTGGGTTTTACACTGCTTTTAACAATATTCCAGTTATATCGCGGCGTGTCAGCTTAATGTGGGAGGAAAGCCCGAAGTGATGCAGGTCTCAGACGTTTACCACTTCAGTGAAACCTACGAGCACAGGTATGTTGCTGACAAACCTAGAAGCATAATTGGGGCGAACCGAGATTCGAACCCACAATCATAGGTTTCTGGCGTGCCCAAGGGATGCAACTCTGCACAGCGAATCGCAGCGCCTTAGACGACTGGGCCACCCGTGCCCCTGACGGATAATGAAGTTGAGTACTGTCCTGAGTTTACTGTCAACAGTTAATATCTAGGTAGCCGCTCAATATGACTGAATCAATACTGTTCCCTATTATCTCTATGCCTGTCTGTGAGTGAGTGAGTGAGATGTCTGTTCAGGCCTAACACAGGGATGCCAACCCTAATTGAAGCTTTGTTGTATTCAGGCAGGTGAAAAAGCGTAATTGCATGTGAAAAGATTAACGTTAAATGTACGATTAGGTCAGTGTGTCTGCCCCGGGAAAGACTGACATTTAATGAGTAATGGATATTCTAACACTATGTGAATTGAAAGCAAGGCTCTTATTAGTCAGCATGGTCTCGCAAGTGCATTAACAATTTGTTTTATGAATGTAAAAAATTCATGGAAAAAATGACAAAAAATTGGAGGAAGACAAGGGTAATAGTAACTATTATGCCAAAATCATAATTAACGGCATCTCCGCCAACATAATCACTCACGCTTATATTGGCAGATCCTGGCAATAGCTAACTGAACAAAATGGACACAAATGAAACAGTCCAGAAGTTACCACGGTAATTGCTGTTTATTTAAAAAAGACCTGAAGTAAATAATAACACCTCCCAGACACCCACAGTTAAAAGAAATATTCTTAAACATTTTATTCGAGTTAAAATAATCATAGTCTTTTAATATGGTCCTGAATTACCACAAACATGGAGTTTGCTTGTTCTGACAGACAAAATACACAAACAAGTTCTGATCAAGTTTGATGCTACAAATATGATGCCAGTCAATTAATTTAATGAATGCACGGTCAGTCATAGATCTACTGTTGGATCAGAACAGAGACGTAAATACGTCTTTGATCAGAACTAATTCACAACACTGTTGTACCATTGAGGACCATTCCAAAAGTATCTATGAAGCTCAGCTTTGATTCACTCACTCACTCACGCACTCAATGTATCAATATACAGTAAACTACAGTTATAACGAACTCAAAGGAACCACTAATTGTAGTTTGTTATAACTGTAGTTCGTAGTGAGCATTTTGACTGAATAACTGAATATCCACTCTAGTCGTCGCATTTAAAGACAGAATTTATCCACTTCGAAAACTACAGCCTAATCACTGATTTGGGGTCAAGGTGTCAGTATTTAATCCAGTTCAACACTTGCCTTCAATTGTTTATTGCCGTTTTTAAAAGCCGTGCATGGCCGCGAATGTTTGGATAGGCTGATTGGTGACAATGAGCAGCTCAGAGATAAACAGTTCGTTATTAACATAAGCATCATCGTTGACAGAGTTGATGTGGGACCACAAAGTGCATTCGCTATGAGTTATTTCGTTATAAGCATGTTTGTTATATCCATTAATTTACATGATAAAATATACAGCCAATGGCCGGACCGAAGAAATAGTGCATTATATCCAGAAATAGTGTGTTATATCTGTCAGTTCGATATAAGCATGTATGTTATATCCATTATTTTCATATGATGAAATATACAGCCAATGGCCGGACCGAAGAAATAGTGTGTTGAATCCGTCAGTTCATTATAAGCATGTATGTTATATCCATTAATTTCATATGATAAAATATACAGACAATGACCATACCGAAAAAATAGTGTGTTATATCTGTCAGTTCGTTATAAGCATGTTTGTTCTTTCCATTAAATCATATGATAAAAAAATACCTCCAATGACAAGACCGAAGAAATAGTGTGTTATATCCGTCAGTTCGATATAAGCATGTATGTTATATCCATTTATTTCATATGATAAAATATACAGCCAATGGCAGGACCGAAGAAATAGTGCGTTATATCAGTCAGTTCAATATAAGCATCCATTAATTTATATGATAAAAAATACTGTCAATGGCCGAACTGAAGAAATAGTGCATTATCTCCGTCAGTTCGTTATAAGCATTGTTTACCGTAGAAGCTATAACTGTAAAGCTAGTACACCTCCACGGACTGTACTACACAACACTACTTGCATGCAACCCTGTGCGGCAGCTTCTCCCTCCAGTGGGATTATCTACCCCGGGCAGCAAATAAGGCACCAACCATTTTGTCTTCACCAGGGTGAGGGAAGACGTGGAATTTAATGTATTAAAAAAAAAATTTAAACAGTTTCAAAACAATTTTTTTTCCACTTTGGCATTTTTGGGGGGCTGTTGTTTTATACGAAGCAATATTCCAGCCTTATGACAGCGGCATGTAAATAATCAAGTTTGAACCAGACAATCCAGTGATTGATATTTTGAGCAACAATTCAAGCCGTTGAGGCAAGATGACCAAAAAAAATCAGTCACCAAGCATGACCACCCGATCCATTTTGGCGCCTCTTACTACCAGTATAGGTTGATGCTCATGATGTCAATCACTGGATTGTCCTGTCAGATTTCGATTATTTACAGACCCTCATATAGATGGAATATTGCCGAGTGCAGCGTTAAACAACAAACAAACATAGATGCCAGGTACACATGTCCAGTCTCAATTAAAAATATTTCTCGTAAAATATAAAACGTAAATCGCCAACTCTGTCCTGCAGATAAAATGGTTGATCCCTTAAAAAGTAATTGCTTGTAACTAAAGAGTAATGCACATACATATATGACTATAAAAGATTATACACACAAACCTTACAAGGCATATGAGCGTACACTCACAGTCTTACTTACATCAAACCTAATGGTAGGCGAGGATGGCCTAGGTTTGCTGGATGGTGGGGTATCGCCCGCCTGAAACCACAAACTGCCCAGTCAGAACATGCACATACGCCATGCAGGAACATACTACAAGCAGGGAGCCCCAGGAGGGAGCCAGCAGGGAGCCCCAGCAGGGAGCCAGCAGGGAGCCAGCAGGGAGCCAGCAGGGCTCGTACAGCCACATGCTCTGACACAAGGGTCTAATGATAGGATCAGTTCAAGGGATAGGATCAGATCCAGGGGTAGGATATCAGGTCCAGGGATAGGATCAGGTCCAGGGATAGGATCAGGTCCAGGGATTGGATCAGGTCCAGGGATAGGATCAGGTCCAGGGATAGGATCAGGTCCAGGGGTAGGATATCAGGTCCAGGGATAGGATCAGATCCAGGGATAGGATATCAGGTCCAGGGATAGGATCAGTTCCTGGGATAGGATCAGGTCCAGGGATAGGATCAGTTCCTGGGATAGGATCAGGTCAAGGGATTGGATCAGGTCCAGGGATAGGATCAGTTCCTGGGATAGGATCAGGTCCAGGGGTAGGATCAGGTCCAGGGATAGAATCAGGTCCAGGGATAGGATCAGTTCCTGGGATAGGATCAGGTCCAGGGATAGGATCAGGTCCAGGGATAGGATCAGGTCCAGGGATAGGATCAGGTCCAGGGGTAGGATATCAGGTCCAGGGATAGGATCAGATCCAGGGATAGGATATCAGGTCCAGGGATAGGATCAGTTCCTGGGATAGGATCAGGTCCAGGGATAGGATCAGTTCCTGGGATAGGATCAGGTCAAGGGATTGGATCAGGTCCAGGGATAGGATCAGTTCCTGGGATAGGATCAGGTCCAGGGGTAGGATCAGGTCCAGGGATAGAATCAGGTCCAGGGATAGGATCAGTTCCTGGGATAGGATCAGGTCCAGGGATAGGATCAGGTCCAGGGATAGGATCAGGTCCAGGGATAGGATCAGGTCCAGGGGTAGGATATCAGGTCCAGGGATAGGATCAGATCGACGGATAGGATATCAGGTCCAGGGATAGGATCAGTTCCTGGGATAGGATCAGTTCCTGGGATAGGATCAGGTCCAGGGATTGGATCAGGTCCAGGGATAGGATCAGTTCCTGGGATAGGATCAGGTCCAGGGGTAGGATCAGGTCCAGGGATAGGATCAGGTCCAGGGATAGGATCAGGTCCAAGGATTGGATCAGGTCCAGGGATAGGATCAGGTCCAGGGATAGGATCAGTTCCTGGGATAGGATCAGGTCCAGGGATAGGATCAGTTCCTGGGATAGGATCAGGTCCAGGGATTGGATCAGGTCCAGGGATAGGATCAGTTCCTGGGATAGGATCAAGTCCAGGGATTGGATCAGATCCAGGGATAGGATCAGGTCCAGGGATAGGATCAGGTCCAGGGATAGGATCAGTTCCTGGGATAGGATCAGGTCCAGGGATAGGATCAGGTCCAAGGATTGGATCAGGTCCAGGGATAGGATCAGTTCCTGGGATAGGATCAGGTCCAGGGGTAGGATCAGGTCCAGGGATAGGATCAGTTCCTGGGATAGGATCAGGTCCAGGGATAGGATCAGGTCCAAGGATTGGATCAGGTCCAGGGATAGGATCAGTTCCTGGGATAGGATCAGGTCCAGGGGTAGGATCAGGTGCTGGGATAGGATCAGGTCCAGGGGTAGGATCAGGTGCTGGGATAGGATCAGGTCCAGGGATAGGATCAGGTCCACGGGTAGGATCAGGTCCAGGGATAGGATCAGTTCCTGGGATAGGATCAGGTCCAGGGATAGGATCAGGCCAAGGGATAGGATCAGGTCCAGGGATAGGATCAGTTCCTGGGATAGGATCAGGTCCAGGGGTAGGATCAGGTGCTGGGATAGGATCAGGTCCAGGGATAGGATCAGGTCCACGGGTAGGATCAGGTCCAGGGATAGGATCAGGTCCAAGGATAGGATCAGGTCCAGGGATAGAGAGGAGATGAAGAAGAGGATGGGTTTCTTGTCAGTTAGCAGGAATAGGATTTACAGCACTCACTAAGAGGTTTAGGCGTGCCCTTTGTAACTCGAATGTGCCAACAAGAATTACTTTTGATCTGTTATGGTTATTTTGCCAGGAGACAGATGTTAAGCAGTTGATCTGTCTCTTCCTTATCACTAAGGTTGATAATGCTGTTCCAAACTTCTGAATCAGCTGGTTTATTTAATGAATCATATAGCACTGAAACAATGTTCATATGTTCATTTCCTAGGTTGGTTGGTTGGTTGTTTTACGCTGCACTCAGCAATATTCCAGCTATATGACGGCAGTCTGTAAATAATCGAGTCTGGACCAGACAATCCAGTAATTGATATCATGAGCATCAAATCCACGAGATTGGGATCGATGACATGCATCTACCACGTGAGTGAGCCTGACCACCCGATCCCGTTCGTCATCTTTTACGACAAGCATAGTCGCCTTTTACGGCAAGCATGGGTTGCTGAAGACCTATTCTACCACGGATCTTCACGGGTCTCATTTCCTAGGAGTCTCTGCTGTTGACTTGTGCAAATAACAAGTATCACTGGCTTCATATGAGAAACATCATGGCAAGGCAGCTTTAAGAAAAGAGAAGATTTTAAAGTATGATCTTCCGGCGCCAGAAACTTATTTTAACCACAAATTTCACAATTGTTACAGAGGCATTGGCACTCTATTACAAAGAATTTCAATTCTTTGATTTGGATATGGAGGGCGTGAGAGCTTGATTTCAAGACAGAACATGAGAGCTTGATTTCAAGACGGAGAGTATGAGAGCTTGATTTCAAGACGGAGAGTATGAGAGCTTGATTTCAAGACGGAGAGTATGAGAGCTTGATTTCAAGACGGAGAGTATGAGAGCTTGATTTCAAGACGGAGAGTATGAGAGCTTGATTTCAAGACGGAAAGAATGAGAGCTTGATTTCAAGACGGAAAGAATGAGAGCTTAATTTCAAGACGGAGAGTATGAGAGCTTGATTTCAAGACGGAGAGTATGAGAGCTTGATTTCAAGACGGAGAGTATGAGAGCTTGATTTCAAGACGGAGAGTATGAGAGCTTGATTTCAAGACGGAGAGTATGAGAGCTTGATTTCAATGTGTAGAGCATAAGGGCTTGTGGGTTAGTTTACAGAAAGACAATATGTTTTTCTTTATGACACACATCAGAGAATGTTTTCAGTATGTAAGGAAATCACAGTGTGATTGTTGCCAAGGTTGTGAGACCATGCCAATGACAAAGAGAGTGAGGGTAAGTCTTCAAATGTGAAGAAAATGATATTATTTTCCACAAAATGACCATGAGTGTACGTTTTCATGAAAAAAGTGAGTGTACAGGAGAGAGACTTGATTGACATCAAAGACTTGATAAGAGTCTATGTTTTCATGGAAGAGAACTGGACAATATATTTTCAGTGAGAAAATGTTGTTTTCAATGAAGATGGTTTCAGTGTAAAGGGAATGTAAAGTATGTTTTTAACAGGAAAAAAACATGACAATGAATTCAATGGGAAGAGAAGGAGAATGTATTTGTCAACAAGACAAGCATGACAATGATTTTAATGTAAATTATGAGAGTGTATTTTCCATATGACATTCATGACGATGTTTCCAAATGGAAAAGAATGCGATCATGTCGTCAGTATGGAGAGCATGACAACATTCAAGGGAGGTAACTCCAAGTACTATCACAAGACATGGCCCAAGACACACACAATGCATATGGCTGCTATCTTGTTAGGGGTAAAAACAAACATGGTCATCAACAGAATATATACAACATCAAAGGATATTCACAATGTTAGAGGCAAACATGTCTTATATGCATAAAAAATAAAGGTTATGTTCTGCAAGACCATGCACTATCATATCAAGCCTTTTATTTTTCCTAAGTTGGTTTGCAACATTTTTTGCCTAAAATTCATTGTAGGTGGTCGAAAATATGTTTTATCAATTTTCAACTTCCAGATTAGTACAATCTCGCTGGTCAAACCATCACGAAAGCACAATTGCTAAACCAAACCAAAAGATAAAATAATATAATTTTTTTTTGTTAGAATAAAGATTTTATAGGTATTATTTTGCATGAACAATGGTGATAAAATCTCATGGATATTTTCAGTTCACCAAATTGTAAAACAGTCGGCCAAAACAAATGTTTATGAAATTTTTTTTTTAGAATTTAAGGTATGTTTGATCGGTCAGCCTTGCATACCAAATACAAAAAATGATCAGGCCACCCAATATGATGACATGACATGCTCATTCCATCAAGGAACATATGTCTCCACATACATTTGTCCATGCAAGACCTCGGTCATTAGGCAGATAGCATCAGGAAGGGCCTTGTACTACTTACATCAAACCTAATGGTGGGTGACACCGGCTGAGGCTGACTGGACTGAGGAATGTCACTTGCCTGAAACCACAAACTGAGGAGTCAAAATGGCGGAGAAAATGACTGACAGGGTTTTCTGTGCCATCAGGAGTGAAGGTGGCCATCTTGTTTGAGACAGGCTGCAAGAAGGTGTTGCAGGAGTTTGTAGTTGGTGCAGATCAGATCAAGTCACTTGTTCGTTCATTTGGTTCAGCACAAAGACGTGGACTACCAAGAGTTGAACAGCATTATCATATTTTACATTAAGGATTGAAAGATTTTACAGCCTATACTCATCCCCTTCTCAGCTCTCCCCTTCTGTGCTCTAGCAGCCTATACTCATCCCCTTCTCAGCTCTAGCAGCCTATACTCATCCCCTTCTCAGGTCTAGCAGCCTATACTCATCCCCTTCTCAGCTCTAGCAGCCTATACTCATCCCCTTTTCAGCTCTATCAGCCTAAACACATCCCTTTTTCAGCTCTAGCAGCCTATACTCATCCCCTTCTTAGCTCTAGCAGCCTATACTCATCCCCTTCTCAGCTCTCCCCTTCTGTGCTCTAGCAGCCTATACTCATCCCCTTCTCAGCTCTAGCAGCCTATACTCATCCCCTTCTTAGCTCTAGCAGCCTATACTCATCCCCTTCTCAGCTCTAGCAGCCTTTACTCATCCCCCTTCTCAGCTCTAGCAGCCTATACTCATCCCCTTCTCAGCTCTAGCAGCCTATACTCATCCCCTTCTCAGCTCTAGCAGCCTATACTCATCTCCTTCTTAGCTCTAGCAGCCTATACTCATCCCCTTCTTAGCTCTAGCAGCCTATACTCATCCCCTTCTATGTTCTAGCAGCCTATACACATCCCCTTTCACAGCTCTAGCAGCCTATACTCATCCCCTTCTATGCTCTAGCAGCCTATACACATCCCCTTCTGAGCTCTAGCAGCCTATACTCATCCCCTTCTCGGCACTAGCAGTCTATACTCATCCCTTTCTCAGCTTTCCCCTTCTGAATTCTAGCAAATAATTGTCTGTAACATGTTATTCAACATTGGTAGTGACATTTGTGCTGAGGCCTATGACTGAATCTGTGACCGGTGTTGGGGTGGCTGTTGAAGGAGAGGGTGACGATGCTGCTGAAGGCAAAGTCTGAAGGGAAAAGGACAAATACATCCTCAAACACAAAACAGACAACAGAAGCAGTTGAGTGGCCAAGAAGGTTGGTCAGGATCGGCATTCAAAGATGCAAGAGGTTTCGTGTGAATACACTTGAAAGCAAAGTGAGTGAGTGAGTGAATATGGTTTTACCCCGCTTTTAGCAATATTCCAGCAATATCACGACGGGGGACACCAGAAACTGGCCTCACACATTGTACCCATGTCGGGAATCGAACCCGGGTCTTCGGCGTGACGAGCGAACGCTTTAACCACTAGGCTACCCGACCGCCCCTTGAAAGCAAAGTCCACTGTGTTGTAATCCGATGTGGCATCAGGATATTGTTGAATTCATGCAGACGTCAGGAAGGTAGGTGTAGTAGGTACACTGGCAGGCAGGTGAGTTGATCAAAACATGGAAGGCATGTGAGGAAAGCTGTTGTCAATGGTAGGATGAGAAGCAGAAGCACAAAGATGGTCGGTAAGGTGATGGTAGGATGAGAAGCAGAAGCACAAAGATGGTCGGTAAGGTGATGGTAGGATGAGAATCAGAAGCACAAAGAAGGTCGGTAAGGTGATGGTAGGATGAGAAGCAGAAGCACAAAGAAGGTCGGTAAGGTGATGGTAGGATGAGAAGCAGAAGCACAAAGAAGGTTGGTAAGGTGATGGTAGGATGAGAGGCAGGAGCACAAAGAAGGTCGGTAAGCTGATGGTAGGATGAGAAGCAGAAGTACAAAGAAGGTCGGTAAGGTGATGGTAAGATGAGAAGCAGAAGCACAAAGAAGGTCGGTAAGTTGATGGTAGGATGAGAAGCAGAAGCACAAAGGTTGGTAAGGTGATGGTAGGATGAGAAGCAGAAGCACAAAGAAGGTTGTTAAGGTGATGGTAGGATGAGAAGCAGAAGCACAATGGTCAGTAAAGTGATGGTAGGATGAGAAGCAGAAGCACAAAGAAGGTCGGTAAGGTGATGGTAGGATGAGAAGCAGAAGTACAAAGAAGGTCGGTAAGGTGATGGTAGGATGAGAAGCAGAAGCACAATGGTTGGTAAGCTGATGGTAGGATGAGAAGCAGAAGCACAAAGGTTGGTAAGGTGATGGTAAGATGAGAAGCAGAAGCACAATGGTCGGTAAGCTGATGGTAGGATGAGAAGCAGAAGCACAAAGGTTGGTAAGGTGATGGTAAGATGAGAAGCAGAAGCACAATGGTCGGTAAGCTGATGGTAGGATGAGAAGCAGAAGCACAAAGGTTGGTAAGGTGATGGTAGGATGAGAAGCAGAAGCACAAAGAAGGTGGGTAAGGTGATGGTAAGATGAGAAGCAGAAGCACAAAGGTTGGTAAGGTGATGGTAGGATGAGAAGCAGAAGCACAAAGGTTGTTAAGGTGATGGTAGGATGAGAAGCAGAAGCACAATGGTCGGTAAAGTGATGGTAGGATGAGAAGCAGAAGCACAAAGAAGGTCAGTAAGGTGATGGTAGGATGAGAAGCAGAAGTACAAAGAAGGTCGGTAAGGTGATGGTAGCATGAGAAGCAGAAGCACAAAGAAGGTCGGTAAGCTGATGGTAGGATGAGAAGCAGAAGCACAAAGAAGGTCGGTAAGGTTATGGTAGGATGAGAAGCAGAAGTACACAGAAGGTTGCTAAGGTGATGATAGAATGAGCAGCAGAAGCACAAAGAAGGTCGGTAAGGTGATGGTAGGATGAGAAGCAGAAGCACAAAGAAGGTTGGTAAGGTGATGGTAGGATGAGAAGCAGAAGCACAAAGAAGGTCGGTAAGCTGATGGTAGGATGAGAAGCAGAAGTACAAAGAAGGTCGGTAAGGTGATGGTAGGATGAGAAGCAGAAGCACAAAGAAGGTCGGTAAGCTGATGGTAGGATGAGAAGCAGAAGCACAATGGTCGGTAAAGTGATGGTAGGATGAGAAGCAGAAGCACAAAGAAGGTCAGTAAGGTGATGGTAGGATGAGAAGCAGAAGTACACAGAAGGTCGGTAAGGTGATGGTAGGATGAGAAGCAGAAGCACAAAGAAGGTCGATAAGGTGATGGTAGGATGAGAAGCAGAAGCACAAAGAAGGTCGGTAAGGTGATGGTAGGATGAGAAGCAGAAGTACAAAGAAGGTTGGTAAGGTGATGGTAGAATGAGCAGCAGAAGCACAAAGAAGGTCGGTAAGGTGATGGTAGGATGAGAAGCAGAAGCACAAAGAAGGTCGGTAAGGTGATGGTAGGATGAGAAGCAGAAGCACAAAGAAGGTTGGTAAGGTGATGGTAGGATGAGAAGCAGAAGCACAAAGAAGGTTGGTAAGGTGATGGTAGGATGAGAAGCAGAAGCACAAAGAAGGTTGGTAAGGTGATGGTAGGATGAGAAGCAGAAGCACAAAGAAGGTCGGTAAGCTGATGGTAGGATGAGAAGCAGAAGCACAAAGAAGGTCGGTAAGGTGATGGTAGGATGAGAAGCAGAAGCACAAAGAAGGTCGGTAAGGTGATCGAAAGAAGGCATTCTGGAGCAAGAGGAGTAGAGTCTCTGTTGGAGGAGAAAAAACATAATGAACAAAGTGAAAAAGCAAAGATTTGGAGAACTTGCAAAAAAGTCCCTTCTGACATGACATGCCACCAGTGCCATGAGACAGGGCTCCAGTTATTGGTAGACAGCAGACGTCAACATGACATGCCACTAGTGCCATAAGACAGGGCTCCAGTTGATGATAGGCAGCAGACGTCAACATGCTGTAGGAAGAACATCAGAACAAGCACAAGAAGTGTGGTGAAAAGACTCTACAAGACCGGGAGGCATGACCAGGAGGCATGACCGGAATAACACGAGACAACCAGACATTCACAGCACAGAGGCCAGAGACAGCTTCATAGGTCAAAGGATGAATGAGGTGATGGTTGTGAAGACAGCAATCTTGAGTGAAGGGAGAGAGAAACTGTCTGATAAGGTGGAGAAGGTATGTAGTGTTGATGTGACATGAGTATTACAATCATTTTTTTTCATTTTTTTAAAATTGATATAGTGTTACAATTATTAGGATTGGCTTGCTTGTAGCATTTGAAGATGAAGTCAAAATACATGTCAGTGTGTCACAGACTGTGGATGGCTGGAGTGATGTGGGTGAGCAGGAATGTGGGTTTCTCAACCGCGGGACACACACAGGTAAACATGAGTGGCAAGGTAAGATTGGGATACCAATTACAGGTACACAAAAACCATGGACATTGTATTAACAGTGGGCCCTGAGAAAAGTTTATTTGTTTGATGGCGTGTTGTTGACTGCTGCACTCAGCAATATTCCAGCTTTATGACAGCGGTCTGTAAATAATCGAGTCCGGACCAGACAATCCAGTGATTGACATCATGAGCATCGATACACGCAATTGGGATACGATGACATGCATCAACCAAGTCAGCGAGCCTGACCACCTGATCCTGTTAGTAGCCTCTTACGACAAGCATTGTCGCCTTTTACAGCAAACATGGGTTGCTAAAGACCTATTCTATCCCGGATCTACAAGGGTCCCTGGGAAGGGGTTGATATTGAAGTAGGCAATATCATCTGTAAAAGTAAAAGTTTATCAATACCCTCATTCTTTCCCAATTTTTTTTTTTTTATCAAGCTTAGACAAATATTCTTCTATTGGCACGTTCACATATTTCTGTACAATACTCATGATGTATCAGTACCATATCAACAAGATGTATATATCTTGGATATCACCCAGTGTATATATCATGTTCATCACCAGATGTATATAATCCTTTGCCTTACTGACAATGATCCTTTGCCATACTGACAATAATCCTTTGCCATACTGACAATAATCCTTTGCCATACTGACAATAACAAAGCACAATTTTCTCCATAACATTTTTGTGAAGAGTCAACAACAACAGTTATGTTGACTTTTACATATTTGCCATTATGGTACCACAGTAAATACAGACATCAAAATATATTGGCACTAAAAACAAACAAAAAAGATTGGTACAATTTCTATACATGCTGCAATTTGTCAACTGGAACAAATGGTACAAATGAAGATATATAGCTATATGTACAGATTGAGATTTTGACACCAGTGAAACCATTTGATTGGATCCAGTAGCATCTGTGCATATTTTTGTTCTTCCTAAAAATATAATCTCAACATACTTGTTAAGCTCATGTTTAATAAATAGAGACAATGCAGGGGTGGAATAACAGACAAGCCATGCAGTAGCATAAAACACTTTTGTGTACTGGTTGAGACGCACTGGTGTGGCTGCAGGACGCACTGGTTGGACTGTGATGCTTCATGGGGTAAGAGGAATGGTGCATCAAGCCAGGTTATAAGGACACAGTTGTTTCATTGTGCACATTTCAAGCATAATTTCAAGTCAATTCAGATAAGTATTATTTTGAAAATAAGTCATCAAAAATCATACAAAAAACATAAAAATATAGACTAATGAATCAATGGGCGTTATGAAAATATCACTCATTACTTATAACTTTTTAGAATTCAGTATAGTATCTGATGCTGCTTTTAAATATTTAATGGTATGTATCATTTTCACAAATTACAACTTTTTCAACCTTCCATATGCATGATATGTTGAATTACCTTTCACTATGTTAACTCCACCCACCCAACACTTTCTGATTTAATTAATACAACTCAATTTTCGATAGGGATAATCAGATGGTCATTCTTCATATATTTCAATATACACTTGACATAAGAGTATCAGTTTTCCCTATCAAAAGCTGAGAAGTATACCTCCACCCAGCCACAACACACATCACAGATCCTGTCGCAGCACACACACACACACACACACACACACACACACACACACACACACACACACACACATTTTATCTTATCCATCACCGAGTCGGGACAAAGATAAACATAAATGTTACTTGGCCTGACGTACTTTCTTTCAGTGTCAGAATGGGTCACTTTGAACATATAAACACAATTTTCTGTTGGTTGGATTACAGATTAATCATTGTTAAATGATGTCATCAAAAAATAATCATAATATATTGAACAGCTGAGTTAACAATGGCTGCCAAACTTCAAGGCCTTTTTGAGGACTTGATGACATCTTAAGTCCGTTTCACAGTATAGAGAAATGTAAGGCCTTTACACATCGTGAAGAAAGCTAAGGCCTTTTTTCAGAGTATGAAAAAGGCCTTTTCACAGTACATAGATATTTAAGTCTGTTTCACAGTATAGAGAAATGTAAGGCCTTTACACATTGTGAAGAAAGCTAAGGCCTTTTTTCAGTGTATAAAAAAGGCCTTTTCACAGTACATAGATATGTAAGGAAGAGTTGTGACTGGTGGCAGTCATAGTATAGTATAGAGAGCTCTGCAAACAGACTTATTACTGTGAGGATTTATAACTGGTGGCAGTTATAGTACAGAGAGCTCTGCTAAAAGGCTATCGCTGTGAGGAGCAATGAGTCGTGGCAGTGATAATATAGAGAGCTCTGCAAACGGGCTATCCCTGTGAGGAGCTTTACATGTCAGACATCAATCAAATCCGATATATCTACAATATATGATGTCTCTGATCTTCTATTTCATAGGTCAATATAACTTCCTACCATTCCACACCATCAGCGTTAGAAATTGGCACTAGTCCTGTAGTCCTTATCAAACTGCCCAATAGTAAAGGTATCCTAAGGACTAGTAGAAATTGGCCCATTTTAAGGGTTTTGCTATATGTTATCATTATAAGGCCTAGTGGACAAAAACTGTTAGTTTCTAACCCTGCACCATACAAGAATCATACATGGAAAAATCATTCATACCGTTTAATCAGTTGTTACTATGGTAACTGGAACATATGACATTACCGATAAACTGTTTGTGTAGGAGAAGCTTGGCGGCAGCGTGGAAGACTTGGCAGCCATGTTGGCTCCCTTCATGAAGTCAATCCCCTCACACAGTGACTTTGCCTTCGATATCCTCATCGACTGGCTCATCTGGCGGTTCCGGTTCTCGTCCACCGTCTCGCCGTTATGAACTCGTATCTGAAAAAAAGACCACCATTGAAACAAGCTTCTTCTTCATTCTGAAGACATTCATTCATTTATTTAATATTACTTCTCGAGATGTATCACAAACAAACACCTTGCGCCTGTTCCGTGTAACCATGGTAACACAATCGTAACTCGTTCTTTAACACTCATTTTTCAACATAGATCTATGATAACTGTAATGCAAGGATCGTTTTGGGAAACAAGCCATGTACTTACATTTTCTAATTAAATTACAAAAAATATAATGATTAAAATATCCTTAAAATGTGAAAAAAGTATAGAAATGCAAAGTGTTCTAAAACTATCTATGCAAGAGAGCTCATTGTGAGGATGAAGGCAGAAGACGTGGTAGAGCGTAATTTATACACAACTGTTTCATGCTCTAATTCCCATGCCAGATATACAACCATTGTTCCACATATTCAAGAGGCAAGGATTAAAGTGTAATTTAATATTAAAATTTTATGATCAATTATTCTAAATTACGTTACAGGATAGGAGACTTTAATGTTCACTAAGCAGGTAGACCAGGAGAAACATCACTTTTTGGGTTTAACATCTAAATTATCGAGATAATGTCATTTGTGTTGACGAATTATATAAACTAAAGACGGAGTGGGTTTAACGTCACTTAGCATAGTATTCCAGTTATTCATATCACGGCATGTCAGCTTAATGTGGGAGGAAAGCACAAAGTGATCCAGGTTTCCGACGTTTGCTACTTTGGACTTGAAACCAAAGGTTTCTGATGTGCCTCAGGTATGCAACTCTGACTTGACCACACGTGCCCTGACATGAGTTTGTTTGTTTTTTGTTTAACGCCGCACTCAGCAATATTCCAGCTATATGACAGCGATCTGTAAATAGTGATTGACATCATGATCATCGATCCACGTAATTGGGATACGATGACATGCATCAACAAAGTCAGCAACCATGACCACCCGATCCCGTTAGTCTTCTCTTACAACAAGCATAGTCACCTTTTACGACAAGCATCGGTTGCTGAGAGAGAATTACAGCGATTGGAAAACAACATGACAGACAACTTCTCCTGCAACAAACACAACTAATCCAATAAAGTCAATGATGCTGTTTCCCACTGAATAGTAGAATAACTTACAGACATCACTTTTGGAATATTTTTGCCATAATAAATGATAACAGCATGTCCTACATACTGTAAATCCTGAATGAAGACCACCCACTCCCCAGATCTACAGCCTTTGTGTTGTCATCTGCCTTCAAGTTTGTTAACACCTTCTCCACATACCAGGGGCGGTCGGGTAGCCTAGTGGTTAAAGCGTTCGCTCGTCACGCCGAAGACCCGGGTTCGATTCCCGACATGGGTACAATGTGTGAAGCCCATTTCTGGTGTCCCCCGCCGTGATATTGCTGGAATATTGCTAAAAGCGGCGTAAAACCATACTCACTCACTCACTCACTCCACATACCAAGTGAACTGTTGTTGGTTCAATTATTTTATTGCCTTTGAACTTTCATAATGCAAATTGTAGCTCTTTAGTCAACTGGTCCACCTGGGCCCCAGTATTAACTGAAGATGTCATATTGTCAAGTTACTTTTGAAAAATTTGGGTTGATATTGAAAAAAAGCAATACATTATTATATGCACTTCACATGCTTTAATTCTTCATCATTTAATTGACTGCAAACCACGTTTGACTACTCAACTGATATGTGAGACAGTTCTCAACATACACAGCAATTAATTCAATCTTTCAACGAATCTCTGTATGTATAATGCATCCACAACTATATTTATCTATCTGGAGCTAAACATGTTCCTCTCTTCCTTGTGCTAGTTTTCATTTTGACAAAAAAAGGATCCCTTTGAATATATGTTTGAATATACATGCCCGAAACACAGAGCTTCCTGACCAGGATGTGTTATCGACCGACGTGACAGCACGGAAATGTTCAACTGTTTTACAGAAATACTTCCTTCAACCTTGTCTTGTGGGTTATATTCATCCCCGCTACCAAAGTCTTGGATAGTATTTTAGGCTTTTCAAAACAATGCTGCCCTAAAATGTGCAAACATAGAATAGAATTAACATTCTCAGGAGAATCTGTTTATCAAGTTCAGTTGTTTACTGATTTCAACATGATCATTTGTGTACTGATCTCAACACAACCATTTGTTTACTGATTTCAACAACCATTTGTTTACTGATCTCAACACAATCAGTTGTTTACTCATCTCAACACTATCATTTGTTTACTGATCTCAACACAACCATTTGTTTACTGATTTCAACAACCATTTGTTTACTGATCTCAACACAATCAGTTGTTTACTGATCTCAACACTATCATTTGTTTACTGATCTCAACACTATCATTTGTTTACTGATCTCAACAACCATTTGTTTACTGATCTCAACACAATCAGTTGTTTACTGAGGTTGGATTATATTCAGGGTTGGTTTGCAATATTCCAGCTATATGAAAGCGGTCTGTAACCAGACAATCCAGTGATTGACATCATGAGCATTGATCCTTGCAATTGGGATACGATGACAAGCCCAGTCGCCTTTTACAGATAGCAAGGGTTGCTGAAGACCTATTCTACCCCGGATCTTCACTGGTCTTCTATTCAGGGAGTCATCATTATTAAAATACGTATTAACATACTTAAATGTACATAATGTTGATATCTGATGTAAGAAATTAACAACTCACGGTCGTCGTTTATTGCACAATAAAAACACTGCAGGGAGAAAAAAGCGGTTTATTCTCCCTTCAGTGTTTTACTGAACGATAAACAACTCCCACTCGTCGTTAATTCTTAAATAGAAGAAATGTCTCCAATCACCAGGACCCCCTCCCAGTCATCCTGCCACAAGATGGAGGCATCTATACTAAGGAACTGCATTCAAACATGTGCAAACAATTCTTGCATTGTACAAAAAGATAGATGGAAAAAATAAAAAGCGCAAAGCTCTTGAAGTGAGTGAGAGGTGCTTCCACAACAGTACAACAGTAGCAGCAGTGCAATCAGGCTTGGAGCAGGTAAAACAGTGAGTCAATGGTTTGACAATGACCCCAATAGTCAACTGTCTGAGTCATCCAATCCCCAATAGTCAACTGTCTGTGTTACCCAATCCCCAATAGTCAACTGTCTGTGTTACCCAATCCCTAATAGTCAACTGTCTGTGACACCCAATCCCCAATAGTCAACTGTCTGTGACACCGAATTCCCAATAGTCAACTGTCTGTGACACCCAATCCCCAATAGTCAACTGGTTGTGTCACCCAATCCCCAGCAGTCAACTGTCTGTGTCACCCAATCCCCAATAGTCAACTGTCAGTGTTACCCAATCCCCAATAGTCAACTGTCTGTGACACCCAATCCCCAATAGTCAACTGTCAGTGTCACCCAATCCCCAATAGTCAGCTGTCAGTGTCACCCAATCCCCAATAGTCAGCTGTCAGTGTCACCCAATCCCCAATAGTCAGCTGTCAGTGTTACCCAATCCCCAATAGTCAACTGTCTGTGACACCCAATCCCCAATAGTCAACTGTCCGTGACACCCAATCCCCAATAGTCAGCTGTCAGTGTCACCCAATCCCCAATAGTCAACTGTCTGTGACACCCAATAGTCAACTGTCTGTGACACCCAATAGTCAACAGTCTGTGACACCCAATAGTCAACTGTCTGTGACACCCAATCCCCAAAAGTCAGCTGTCAGTGTCACCCAATCCACAAGGGCACATCTAAAGCAGCTGGACATACACTGTGATCAGAAGGCAGCTTCCAGAATGTCTCTCCTGTTTTGACATGGCAGAACTGTCTGTGACACCCAATCCCCAATATTCAACTGTCTGTGACACCCAATCCCCAATAGGCAACTGTCCATAACACCCAATCCCCAATAGTCAACTGTCCGTGACACCCAATCCCCAATAGTCAACTGTCCGTGACACCCAATCCCCAATAGTCAACTGTCTGTGACACCCAATCCCCAAAAGTCAGCTGTCAGTGTCACCCAATCCCCAATAGTCAGCTGTCAGTGTCACCCAATCCCCAATAGTCAGCTGTCAGTGTCACCCAATCCCCAATAGTCAGCTGTCAGTGTTACCCAATCCCCAATAGTCAACTGTCTGTGACACCCAATCCCCAATAGTCAACTGTCCATGACACCCAATCCCCAATAGTCAGCTGTCAGTGTCACCCAATCCCCAATAGTCAACTGTCTGTGACACCCAATAGTCAACTGTCTGTGACACCCAATAGTCAACTGTCTGTGACACCCAATAGTCAACTGTCTGTGACACCCAATCCCCAAAAGTCAGCTGTCAGTGTCACCCAATCCACAAGGGCACATCTAAAGCAGCTGGACATACACTGTGATCAGAAGGCAGCTTCCAGAATGTCTCTCCTGTTTTGACATGGCAGAACTGTCTGTGACACCCAATCCCCAATATTCAACTGTCTGTGACACCCAATCCCCAATAGGCAACTGTCCATAACACCCAATCCCCAATAGTCAACTGTCCGTGACACCCAATCCCCAATAGTCAACTGTCCGTGACACCCAATCCCCAATAGTCAACTGTCCGTGACACCCAATCCCCAATAGTCAACTGTCTGTGACACCCAATAGTCAACTGTCCGTGACACCCAATCCCCAATAGTCAACAGTCTGTGTCACCCATTCTCCAATAGGCAACTGTCCATAACACCCAATCCCCAATAGTCCACTGTCCGTGACACCCAATCCCCAATAGTCAACTGTCCGTGACACCGACTCCCCAATAGTCAACTGTCCGTGACACCCAATCCCCAATAGTCAACTGTCTGTGACACCCAATAGTCAACTGTCCGTGACACCCAATCCCCAATAGTCAACAGTCTGTGTCACCCAATCTCCAATAGACAGCTGTCAGTGTCACCCAATCCACAAGGGCACATCTAAAGCAGCTGGACATACACTGTGATCAGAAGGCAGCTTCCAGAATGTCTCTCCTGTTTTGACATGGCAGAACTGTCTGTGACACCCAATCCCCAATATTCAACTGTCTGTGACACCCAATCCCCAATAGGCAACTGTCCATAACACCCAATCCCCAATAGTCCACTGTCCGTGACACCCAATCCCCAATAGTCAACTGTCCGTGACACCCACTCCCCAATAGTCAACTGTCCGTGACACCCAATCCCCAATAGTCAACTGTCTGTGACACCCAATAGTCAACTGTCCGTGACACCCAATCCCCAATAGTCAACAGTCTGTGTCACCCAATCTCCAATAGACAGCTGTCAGTGTCACCCAATCCACAAGAGCACATCTAAAGCAGCTGGACATACACTGTGATCAGAAGGCAGCTGCCAGAATGTCTCTCCTGTTTTGACATGGCAGAAAAACTCATCCCCAGACTCGTTCCTAATCCTCTCATACTGAAAGAAAACAATCAGCTACAAAAACAACAAAACAAAACCATTCCCACCTAGAAAACATAATACTACAGGAAACCATGGAAACAAACAAAACAAATTACATGGCCACTGAGGTAATTATTTCCCAAAGTAAATGGGACTGATTACTCTCTAAGGCCATTATTCTTCTATTTCTATTTCTCTTTTTCTGAGAAAGTTGAAAAAAGTAGGGGAAAATATAAAATTAATAACACCAGCTCCCTTTCAGTACCTTTGATTAATTAACCCCACAAGTGTCCAATGTTTTCTGGGAAGGTGGGCAATCTCAGCAGAGTGAGTGAGTGAGTGAGTGAGTGAGTGAGTTTGGTTTTACGCCGCATTTAGCAATATTCCAGCAATATCACGGCGGGGGACACCAGAAATGGGCTTCACACATTGTACCCATGTCGGGAATCGAGCCCGGGTCTTCGGTGTGACGAGCTAACGCTTTAACCACTAGGCTACCCGACCGCCCCCAGCAAAGTCAGTGTACCAAGGGCAGGTGAACAAATTTTAGATTCATAATCTGGCTGATTATGCACAAAATCAGCTGTGAGTGAAAAATAGCAATGTCTTACTGAACATTACATAAGTGCTGCTGCTGATGTCTATTTTAAAAGCCGCCAGGTCCCACTTATGTTGCAGTGTTGACACTAGAACCTGTTTCTAATTGCAAGCCGCCTCCGTGGTCTAGTGGTAGAGCGTCCACCCGGAGAGCGGAAGGTACGGGGTTTGATCCTCGGCCGCGTCATACCAAAAGACGTTAAAAGATGGTACTTGTTGAAACCCTGTCTGGCACTCGGCATTAAGGGGCTAAAACAAGGACAGGTCGGCTCCGAGTCAGTATACTGTGTCTGAGTGGGGTATTCATGTTAAACTGCGGCATGGTATCTCAGTGTGCTAGCACTATAAATCGGCATCAGTCCGGACTAGTACAAGCAGCCACACAAACACACACGTACATGCACGTCTCTACATAAGTGCAATAATCTTGGACGCGACGTTAAACCCCATTTCACCTCACCTCTATTTTAAAACAATTGAGTAATCACACAATGTTGCACATGACATATAAGTAAAGAAAACATTTGTATCTCAGTTTTCTCAGTTTTTGTATAAAAGGGTGCTTGAACAAATAACAGTGAGTGAGTGAGATAAAATTTAATGTTGCATGGGCATTATTTTAACCATATAGGGACAAGAGGACAAATGAAAGAATAATGGCCCAAGAGTATACAGAGTAAAACGTTTTACCTACCCGGGTATATATTGCAATATTTCTCAATGTACAGGACAATAGTGAGGTCCTTGTTGTCACTGAGTATATACCAAATACTTACATCGACTTACATTATTGGACATAGTTGTCAAGAAATTCTTATCTAATGTATTTTAGATAAATGAAAATTGAAAAGTTAAAGAAATTCTTGCAGGTATAGTAAAGGTACTGAGTATTTCCAAATAACCTTAGGCAATGGCATAAGCAAAGGCTTTCGGAATTGAAGAATTGTTTTCATAAATTGACATTTTCATTGATCATATTCAAAAGCATGGTAAGAAACCAAAGCAATTTGAGAATAAAACAATTATGCAAGACCAAAAGCTAAGAGGCCACGTTCAAATAACCACAGTCTTTTGACGTAGAACAGCATAATCATTCTCAAAAAATTACCGACAATATTCAAACAAAAAACTTACTAAACTGGACGCTCTATGATATCTCTATGGAAACAAAATACAGTAAACATGGTAAAGCAAATTAAACTTCACACCAAAAATAAAATAAATCGATACATTCAGTTGTTTTTGTTTCGAATGAGTCAAAACTAGATAATAAAACAAATAACTAAAACATATTTTTGAATTTTTTAATCGTGTTAAAAGTAATTTCATCTCTGCTGACCTTGTCTTTTGTCTTCTTGTGTATTTGGAAAACCTTCCCATCATCCTTCACCTCGTCATACTCTGACTCCCGTGAAGAATGGCTCCCTGTCAGGTCAAAGTTCACCTTCGGTAAAGTCGGCGACAGTTTCTCTGCAATTTTCTGTTTTTAAGAAAATGAAACCAATTAAGTTAACTGAAAAAGGTGTGAAAAATAATTATTATCCCATTGCAGCCATCATGGTTACTATTCACACAAACTTTCAGCAAGATCATACATTCAGTTCTTTTGTAACCTTTGGTCTGACCGATGTAGTTCTTTACAAGCAACCCTTGGTCAGACCAATGCTGTTCACAAGAAACCTTTGGTCTGACCGAGGTAGTTCTTTACAAACAACCCTTGGTCGGACCAATGTTCTTCACAAGCAACCTTTGGTCTGACCAAGGTAGTTCTTTACAAGCAACCCTTGGTCGGACCAATGTTGTTCTTTACAAGCAACCCTTGGTCCGACCGATGTAGTTCTTTATTAACAACCCTTGGTCCGACCGAGGTAGTTCTTTATTAACAACCCTTGGTCCGACCGAGGTAGTTCTTTAGAAGCAACCCTTGGTCTGACCAATGTAGTTCTTTATTAACAACCCTTGGTCCGACCGAGGTAGTTCTTTAGAAGCAACCCTTGGTCTGACCGATGTAGTTCTTTATTAACAACCCTTGGTCCGACCGATGTAGTTCTTTATAAACAACCCTTGGTCTGACCAATGTTGTTCTTTACAAGCAACCCTTGGTCGGACAAATGTTGTTCTTTACAAGCAACCCTTGGTCTGACCGAGGTAGTTCTTTACAAGCAACCCTTGGACTGACCGAGGTAGTTCTTTACAAGCAACCCTTGGTCTGACCAATGTTGTTCTTTACAAGCAACCCTTCCTCGTAGTTGCCCTTTGGGGGACAAACATCGGGCACTTAGTTAGTGATAAGAGAAATGGAGGTGGTGACGCCATTTCCCCAACAAGGTTTAGTGGTGAATGGCTCCAGAGCTCTTATCATGATACAAAGGAGACATCTTACACTGGATAATCAGGGATGACAAGTATGAGGCACTGGCGACCTCCTTCATTCCGGAAACCCCTTTAGGAGACAAGCATGGGCACTGGGGAACTCTTTCCTTCTGGAAACCCTTTGGGAGACAAGCATGGGCACTTGGGAACTCTTTCCTTCTGGAAACCCCTTTGGGAGACAAGCATGGGCACTGGGGATATCTTTTATTCCAGAAACCCCTTTAGGGGACTAGCATGGGCACTGGGGACCTCTTTCCTTCTGGAAACCCCTTTGGGAGACAAGCATGGGCACTGGGGATATCTTTTATTCCAGAAACCCCTTTAGGGGACTAGCATGGGCACTGGGGCCCTCTTTTATTCCAGAAACCCCTTTGGGGGACAAGCATGGGCACTGGGGACCTCTTTCCTTCTGGAAACCCCTTTGTGAGACAAGCATGGGCTCTGGGGACCTCTTTTATTCCAGAAACCCCTTTGTGAGGCAAGCATGGGCACTGGGGACCTCTTTTATTCCAGAAACCCCTTTGGGGGACAAGCATGGTCACTAGGGACCTCTTTCATTCTGGAAACCCCTTTGAGAGACTAGCATGGGACACTGGAGAACTCATTTCCTCCGGAAACCCATTTGGAGGACTAGCAAGGGTCACTGGGGGGCTTTTTCCCTCTGAAAAACCCTTTGGAGGACTAGCAAGGGTCACTGGGGGTCTTTTTCCTTCTGAAAACCCCTTTGGGAGACAGGCACGGGCACTGGGGGCCTCTTTCCTTCTGGAAACCCCTTTGAGTAACAAGCATGGGCACTGGAGACCTCTTTTATTCTGGAAACCCCTTTTTCTGTGACAAGCATGGGCACATCTTTTATTCCGGAAACCCCTTTGGGAGACAAGCATGGGCACATCTTTTATTCCAGAAACCCCTTTGGGTGACAAGCATGGGCACATCTTTTATTCCAGAAACCCCTTTGGGAGACAAGCAAGGGCACTGGGTACCTCTTTTATTCCGGAAACCCCTTTGGGAGAGGGGCACCAGTGACCCTGAGAGAATGGCAGAGGTTAATTGTTAATCATACCTGATTTTTATGCCTAGGGGGTTTGAAAGCCCTTTCGCCTGTGTCTTCATTAATATAATAGGGTCTTCCTGGTCCATGTTCATTGTAGATATACCAGGGGAGATAATCTACCAGCCTACGTCCTGGGTCCCCTTCTCCTGGTAGTGGAGGCACAAAGTTCTCTCCTTCTCCAGGCAGGGGCAGGTTAGCATATTCGATTGGTTCATGCTGAAAAAATAAATACGTAATTTTTAGCGGGAAAAATATCATAAAAAACCAATCCCCACTCACTCTAATTGCTTATCTCAACACATTTCCGAAAGGTAGTGGGAACTTCCTTAACTGTGTTCCCGGAAAACAGAAAAAAAAACAGCTCGCCCAAAAGCATCCTTGGACTGCACATGCGCACCAGAAACACATGTCCAAGCATGTCACTTAAACTTGTATACTTGTCATTATCTCATTTTCATGCCAAATGAGTACAGTCAAGTCGTTAACCCAACACTAATAATGGGAACTGATTAAATCAGTGGTATTTAGACCTGTAAATCCTACATTCTCACACTCTGACACACCTAATTTGCAATGAATTACAGAAATCACTTATTAATCAGTCTCGTTAATCTGACACAATGTGATCTGAGTACTCTGTGGTCATCTGCCCACGAGTACACAGCCCCATTATTTGATGTGAGATGAGTCAGCTAGTAGCTGCATATCACAAGACCTGCAGAGATAAACTTTCTCAATGATAACAATTAATGCTTTAAATAAACAAAAGGATTAATCACATGTTTAGATTACCTCAGTCTCCTTAAAATCGGATACAAATTCTCGCTACTGCTGAGGACCTCTCATTACAGGTCACGTCAGAACGACCTTTCGCGAACTTTGACCAACCAATGAAATGACCAACAGGAAGTCGACATTAGCCACTAAGAAAGCAGCTTTCCTGAGCTTTGTGGCACTAGTTTCAAACTATGCTTTTTACATCTTTCCGAGGCAAGAGAGTTAACTCACTTTCAAAGTCCAGTTTCCACCCTAGCCGAACTAGGCTGGAATTACTGGGCTCGATCGTAGCGCCACCAGTGGCTATTACCAGTTATGTCCCTTCTAAGCCTCTCCTATTGACCAATCAGTTTCGGCCCCTTGTATCACTTGCATTTGCTTCAAACAAAATGGTGGCGCCCAGTCAGGACGATCTGATCGATAATCAAGATCTATATTGTGATAAAACAGGTTTTACATCGCGAAATGCATAAAATCATGTGAGCACCTTGATTGAAAACATGAAAAGATTTGGAAAATATCTGTTCACAATGAGTTGGCGGTGCACATGCTTTGCAAATCCTGCAATCAACCAAGTTTACGAACCAGATTTCGATTTCAGTGCACGATTTTGATTGGACTATGCATAGACTCGTTAGTCCAGCCAAAATGTAACTCCATAATACCAGCCTGGACTTTTATAGTCAGTTAACTCTCTTGCCTTGGGAAGATGTGCTTTTTAGGGTATTTTAAATCAGTCACACAGCCCATAACGGTAGTTTTGTGTTAAGCTTTAGTGGTTGCATGATTAGAAAACATTCCGCTACCAATGGAACAAAACAATATGAACAATTCATGGTTTTATTATGTGTTTGTATCGTTATCTATCGTGTAGTTGTTCGATTTTCGATCACAACCGTTGATACTACTTAATTTCATTTATCCGACATTTTTGTTAATCTGACCTAATTATATGCAACCAACCATGTCAGGTTAACAGGACTTGACTGTAGTTGGGAAATTTCCCTCAACTCTGTCATCAGAGCCTTCCTGTCAAAATACACTCAGGTTTTGGCCTGGTGGCTGAAGTCGCATACTGCGATCTATACAAGCGTTTTCATCACCAACAAGCAGTGCCAGTCAGTCTTGCCTCCCCTTCTGGTATGCCACTTTAGACCTAGGACATTGCAATTTAATCAATCAATGCATGCTTTGAATTACCGAATTTGCTCTATTACGTGCCCTGCTCCAAAAATCAACCCAAATCTGTAAGCAATCTCTATTAGCGCCCTACTAAGACCATCAATTTATGTGACTGTCATTTTCTTGTGCATATTACCAGCATTAGAAATTAGCACTAGTCCTGTAGTCCTTGCCAAACTGCCCAATAAATTAAGGTATCCTAAGGACTAGTAGAAATTTGCCCTTTTTAAGGGTTTTTTACTATATGTTATCATTATAAGGACTTGTGGACTAAATATGTTAGTTTCTACCCCTGATTACAGATTTGTTTTACGGAAAACAGAACATAGAAGGGGTGTTAATTGCTGTGGTGCTGTTGTACAAAACAACCCTAGCTCTACGACTGTAAGTCTATGTTAAGCTATGGGAGTTACAATCACCTTAGTGCTAAGATCACCTAGTACAACGACACCCTGGTAACTATCACTAAATGTTTTTTAGTTTCATCACTGCTTGGTCTCGACTGGAGCTTCACTACTGCTTGATTTCGTGTATGGTTTCAAAAAACACCTCCCTTTGTAAATCTTCTGAGGGGACATGGGTGGCCCAGTGGGCTAAGGCACAGTGATTCGCTTTGCAGATTGTGAGTTCAAATCCCGGTTCACCACGATTATGTTTCAAGGTTTGTCAGCATCATACCCGTGCTCGTGGGTTTCAACAAAGTGGTAAAAGTCTGAGACCAGCATCACTTCGGGCTTTTCTCCAACATTAAGCTGACAAGCCGCATTATAACTAGAATACTGTTAAAAGCGTTAAAGCGTGTTAAACCCAACTCACTCGCTCACTGTAAATCTTCTAAGCACCCTGGCTACTTACTATGGCAACTACGCTAAAACCTTACGTGACAAATCATAGCACATGGTAATAATTTAATGCACATAAATGAGAGCATGAGATTAAAGTTAAACACAACACTTTCACATGCAGAAACAAATTTTAAGAGGGAAAATAACTGATCCTCTTATCATGCTTATCTGATGTCAGTGTTGACACTCTTTACCACAAAGCAGGATATAAGGATGATAAGAGGTAACCCAAGCTTGTCTATGTAACTTGCATTAGTTTCGTTTGAAACCACACACCGACATTATCTCGGGTTCGGGTTCCAACACACAAATGTATGTCACAGTGAATGTCATCAACTGGCAGTATTCTACGATGCAAGACTTATAATAGTCTGTCTTACAGACCCTGATACAAATATATATAAAATACAGGCCATGCAAGTCTATAATGTTTGGCAAGTCTAGATCACTGCAGTATCAGTATCAGTCACTGGGCTCCTTTTTATTATATTTTTATTAAGATAACTGAACAACTGTTTTTTTCTGTACGATATGTTCATTTCAGAGACTAGATGTTAGTCTAGACTTATACATTGTTATAAATTCGTGACAAGAGCCTGTTACAGATTTCATCGGCCTTTTCAATGACTTAACATTTCCTTCACTATCATTTATCTCAAACATAATTCATTGTTTCCTGGTCTGTTTTTCAGAATATCTTAAAAGCAATCCCTATTTTGTTGGCATACAATAAGAAAATAAATCAAGGATTGAGGAAACAGGTCCACCGTTTTCAATGTTGATGGTTTTGTTGGGTCATTTTCAGCCAACATATTTGTAAGTGAGTGAGTGTGTATGGTTTTATGCTGCTTTTGGCAATATTCAGACAATATCACTGTGGGGACAGCAGAAATGGGCTTCACACATTGTACCCATGTGGGGAATTGAACCTGGGTTTTCGGCATGACAAGCGAATGTTTTGACTACTAGGCTGTCATATCTGCAAGTGAAATTTTAATCATTTTTCAAAATAAAAGAGACTGACCATGCTGATAGGATTTAAGAAACATTTGGGATTACAGTGACCCTAAAAATATGAGTGAGTGTGTTGGGTGTAACATTGCTTTGAACAGTATTCCAGTCATATCACGGCATGTCAGCTTGATATGTTTGTTTTTGTTTTGTTTGTATGTTTAACGCCGCACTCAGCAATATTCCAGCTATATGACAGCGGTCTGTAAATAATCGAGTCTGGACCAAACAATCCAGTGATTGACATCATGAGCATCGATCCGCGCAACTGGGACACGATGACATGCATCAACTAAGTCAGCAGCCTGACCACCCGATCCCGAAAGTCACCTCTTACGACAAGCACAGTAGCCTTTTACAGAAAGCATGGGTTGCTGAAGACCTATTCTACTCCAGATCTTCACGGTTCGCTTGATATGTGAGTCAGATCAAAGTGATACATGTCTGAAACGTTTACAACTTCGGTGAAACCCACAAGCACTGGTATGGTGCAGACAAACCTAGAAACATGAAAAGTCGGTGGGAAATGAAAACGTTACAGAGATCCAGATAAGCTGCGTATCTGCGTAAAATACGCATCGGAAATGCAGAAATACGCAGTAAAATAATATCCAAGCTTATCAAATACGCAACAAACATTACAGATATGCTACAAAAATAAAACTTGTGCGTATATTCAAAATATTGTGAAGTAACCCTTCGTATTCGTTTGGCAAATCAGCAACTTATTTTGAAATTATAAACGGGCATTCCGTCAACCTTGCCAAACTCCACAATGACAGTTACATCATGATCATTTGCGATCACACTTTCTTGTGGAAGTATCGTGGTCCTATAAAGCTCTCGAACCCACACAACACCAGTTTGCAGGGACTAGATGAATAGTGTTCTTAAATATTTGTCTTAATTACCCACATGTGTAAAAACTAGTGGGTAACAGAAATTTGAATACCCAGATAGAATATCTGATACGCAGTGATTTTAAAATGCATGGGTAAAATACCCACAACACCAAAAGCTTATCTGGAGCTCTGCGTTACAAGCATGATTTGGTGTATTCTGCCAAACACAAAAACCAGGACAAAAAAGGTATTAAACTGCAAGACAACAGATAACCATTTTGCAATGTTTTACTTCACAAACAAATAATCTGAAAGAACTTTTAATTTTATTTACAGATCAGGACATTGCAAAAATTGGAATCATAACTCTTAGATAAGACACTGAACTTCATAATCATGGCCAATTTTTATGAAAATTTAAGACATTTCATCCAAAGAATAGATTGAACATAGGCACCTCGACTAACATCTAGTCGCTGAAATGAACATATCTTACAGAATAAAAACAGTTGTCAAATTAATTTAATAAAAACAGAGTAAAAAGGAGCCTAGAGACTCTCTTCACTGCAGTAATCTAGACTTGCCAAATATTATAGACTCACATGGGCTGTACTGCATACTGTATTCGACGTAATAAGCGCCCAGGGTGCTCTCAAAATTAGAAATAGGGGGCTCTTACTAGAATATTATTTTGGTGGAAAAAGAGAGTTGAAAGATAAATTTTGTGGTTAATGCTGACAAACTGAAATGTTTATATGCGACAGATACATTTTTCCAGAATTTAATTGCCCATAATTAAGAATGCATATAACACGTGAGTGCGTATTATACGCGAATAGATAAGTCTTGTGTACATTGATCAATCGGAAGGAGTGCTAATTGGGATTGTTCACTAGCCAATATTATTAGCAAATATCACCGTGGGCGCTTATTAGAGCGGGGCGCTTATTACATCGAATACGATATATTTGTTTCAAGGTGTGTATGACAGAGTAAAAGGCACTCTGCAACGGAAGCTGCTAAAAGCACTGCATCGCTTTTATGAGTGTAGCGCTGTTTATCAGCAGGGAATATAACACCAACACAATCAATAATATCCTGATTCCGTCCGCCATCTGTTCCCTCTACAACACCTTCTACAAAGTCGTTGTTGTTACACAATGTAAAAGTAATCACAACAGGCAGCCTTTGGATGAAACAAACTGCAGGAAATTTCAGACAGGTTGACCAGCCATTAGCGCCAGTGTGGATTGGAACTGATTGAAAATATGACCTCAACGAACTCCTGCCTTCATTTTCTACTCCATGAGGTCCATGCTTGTGGCTTCAGATGGCGTTTTACGATCTACAGCATGGCAAATCTGAAGGCCCTTGACAGGTCATCCGATCTGATTTTCATGTTACCATGGTAATGCTATGACTTTCAACATGTTGAGATTACAATATCCAACATTTGAACAAATACAAGGCTGTAAATTTCAAAGTTGAGACATTGCCTAAAGGTTCTACTTCACCAAATCAAAACCAGTTTGGACAGTGCGGTTTTCGTAGGGAGCCTTCAGTGCAGATCGAGAGATATCTGCAGGACGTGATTGGAGGATATTCTGTAAGATTTTTATGTCTTTCAAATGTACATCCATCCAGTTATTAAAACTGACCATGTTTTTCTCTTTAGTACTGTCTTTTTCAACATGATGACTTATGCTGAATGTGACCACAGCTATTTTCAAGTAGGTGACATTTGGTCCGAAACTGGGGGTGGTGTGTTTAGCTTCCTGTACTCGGAAAAGGAGCTGGCTAAGCTAGTCATTTTTTATTTTTTTATTGCTGCTCTAAGGCCAAACTGTGCACACACGCACAGGTAAAGCTGTTGAATGCTTAGTTATTTTTAAAAAAAATATAACGTTACTATAGAAGTCTATGGGAAAACATTTGGTTGTGTGTAACCTGAAGGTTCCAGGTGGCCATGCTGTCGCTGGCTGTCCAGCCTACTGGAATAATGAGGTGTATAATTGGTTGAATATTAACAATGTAATCAAGTAATGTAGGTCAGAGGTTAACTAGGTAATTATGTTGCACCGCAAAATCTGATAGGGTTAAAGGTCAACACATCAATCTTTCATCAGCATGAATAACCAGTTGGTCAGCTAAATGAGGACAACCAGCTTAGATCTCATCACTGGAGTGAACAAGCAAGTCCTGCTTTGATACCATACAAATAGTGCTTTTCAGATTATATTCTTTTCCATTTTATACATTTTTAGGGTTGGATAATCTTTTCATTTAAAAGTCTCAAGTTAGTCCTGTCTCAAGATTCAAATAAATATGCAAAAAACATACAATATTTTGATACAGCATAATATTTCAAAGACATATTTCACCCAATTTATGATAACCCACCTTAAAAAAATGTTAGTTTCTTCACTGAATCAGAATCAAAATAATTTTCAAAGTCAAGGTCGAGTATGGGTAGATGTTGCTGTACAGGTAATGTTCTACTATAAGTACAGTAGCCATGAAATCAATGCAATGTGAGACTTGCAGTAATGTCAGTTACACCTGTGAAGATTCCAGGGTAGAATAGGTCTTCAGTAACACATACTTGCTGTAAAAGGCGACTATGCTTGTCGTAAAAGGCGACTAACGGGATCGCGTGGTCAGACCCGCTGACTTGGTTGATACATATCATCGATCCCAATTGCGTGAATCAATGCTCATGATGTCCAACACTGGATTGTCTTGTCCAGACTTAATTATTTTACAGACCGCCGTCATATAGCTGGAATATTGCTGAGTGCGGCGTTAAACAACAAACAAACAAACAAACAGTTTCCATGGTATTGTTGTCAGTTTACTACTTCTATCGATAGTATCGCATGGGGTAGATGTGGATTATTAATATTAGAACTTGTCAGTATATGTTAGAAAACTTGTCAGTATATGTTAGAAAAATAATTTCTCGTGAAACAATTAATTAATTTGGTCTGGCCTAAACAGGAAATGTTTTTCACCCAGACAGACTATTACAATATATATGGTAGAAACAATCGGGCTTGTCAACATGGTCACGTTTACCATAATTTGTTGAGTCACTCCACTAGACGCCGCCTGGGCTGATTTATAAGGTTTAATCTTTATGGTTCCAAGTCTTTCGTGGATAATCTAAATCGTAACTACTTGAAACAGAAACAGCCCCAACTACTTGAATACCCATTACAACCCACACAAGCATCTGAGTGAGTGAGTGAGTGAGTGAGTGAGTGAGTGAGTGAGTGAGTGAGTGAGTGAGTGAGTGAGTGAGTGAGTGAGTGAGTGAGTGAGTGAGTGAGTGAGTGAGTGAGTGAGTGAGTGAGTGAGTTAATATTTAGAGTCACATCGGCAATATTTCAGCCAGATCGTGACTTGAACAAGCTATAGCATATATTAAAAAACTGTCGTCAAAGGACAGTACAACAACTAGCAATATATCACAGATTATAACTTTAAAACTAGTTTTAGAACAATAAAATTATTGGATTAGGACAGACGACACATCATAAAAACAGGCTATTGATCACCAACAACCAAAGCTAGGCCACCACACCAGGGACCATGGGGACTTACAGTACTTCGCTACCTGCATGGACCCCGGCAGGATTGACACCATCCCTTCAGTTATTGGTGAATATGGAGAAATGTAGCCAAAATTTAAAACAAACAATCATTCTACGATTAAAAACCTGGCATATATAAATTACTTTGAATGAAGTGGGCTTACGTACCCTCTCTGGGGGACAATAATTTTACGCTACTTCAACCCCCATCAAGGGTACAACCACTAACAATCTCAGTTCATAATGATATATTACCAATTTATAAAATATAGAACTTTCTACATCAAAATTTATTAATCAATTCAATTTCCTTTAAAAAAACAATAATTAAATGAGAGTTTATGTTAAAATCTGAGGACAAAGCTAAATAATCAGGATACAATTACACAGATTATAAAATTAACATCTGTTGGTCTGTTGAAGCAGGTGAGGTGAAATGGGGTTTAACATCACGTCCAAGATTATTGCACTTATATAGCGACGTGCATGTACATGTGTGTGTTTGTGTGGCTGCTTGTACTAGTCAGGACTGATGCCGATTTATAGTGCTAGCTCACTGAGATACCATGCTGCAGTTTATCATGAATACCCCACTCAGACACAGTATACTGACTCCAAGCCGACCAGTCCTTGTTTTAGCCCCTTAATGATGAGTGCCAGACAGGGTAACAACAAGTACCATCTTTTAACGTCTTTTGATATGACGCAACCGGGGATCGAACCCCGGACCTTCCTCTCTCCGGGAGGACGCTCTACCGCTAGACCACAGTGACGGTTCTGTTGAAGCGATTGTAATTAATATTGGAATTCAATCCAAGTAGGTTTAAAGAGCATTGACACTGTTTTAATTCTGATTGTGATTGCCAGGTGGATGGGGGTCTGGGAATGGGTGTGGTAATGGGATGATTGGTTGGGGAGTTTTTTTGTTTTTTTTAAATATTGGGGGAAAGAGAGGTGAAAAGAGTGAGTGAGTGAGTTTGGTTTTTACGCCGCTTTAAGCGATATTCCATCAATATCACGGCGGGGGGACACCAGAAATGGGCTTCACACATTGTACCCATGTCGGGAATTGAACCCTGGTCTTCGGGACGACAAGCGAACGCCTTAATCACTAGGCTACCCGGCCGCCCCAGAGGAGAGAAAAGAAATCCCAACCACATTATTTACTTATACATATACCAGGGGTACTCAACAACCTTAGAGTACGACTGTCGTTAGTCTATGTTACGGTATGGGAGTTAAGATCCACTTAGCCCTAAGATCGCTTTGTACAACGATACCCTGAACGCTAATATTACAACATGACATTCAGATAATTGTCAAGCGGAAGCATATCTTTAACAGGGGTTGATTTAACAGCTGGCCCCTTGGCCTGTGGCAAGGTAAAATTAGGAAAGGCTTGCTGAAACATAATCGTCAGGCTAGTCATAATTTCACCCCTTCTCTGTGTATGTTTAATTTTTTTAATTTGACACTGCATATGGATCATGTAATTTTAATGAGAAAATATTTTGGGGGATGAGGTCGTGTGAATGGTTAACTCAAAGATCATCTCGGTAGAATGACACAACCGACAGTCATTTTGTAATGTTGGAGTGGATTGTCTGGTCCAGATTCAATTATTTACAGACCGCCATCATATAGCTGGAATATTGCTGAGGGCGACAAACAAATAAACAAACAAACAAACATAAAATCGCCACGAAACGAGGCAAATAAAAGCCAAGTTTTAATTTCAGAGTGCAGAAAATGACTTTTTAGGGGTGTGTAGGTGTGGAGTTCTAAACTTTTCGGAGCCCCCTGGGTAACTCAGTCATGGCCTCCAACATCTAGTTTTGGGCCAGTTAGTTTGGAAAAGGGCCAGTAATTTTTTTAACTTTTTAGCCCTGTTTGCTACATACAAATTTGTTCTTAAATCTACCCCTGTTCAACAATCTCTTTTTCTTCAGAGATTTGAAAATAACCAGGGATTAGCCATTGGGAGTCCTGGGGGTCCCAGTAATGATCTGGGGATACCAGACATGGTCCTTGACTCCCAGGGTGACAATTGTACCAACAACAAACCAAATATCGGTGTCTCATTCTACTTGTGAAGCTTCTAAACGCGGTGGGATAGCCCAGTGCAGAGCTACAGATAAGCAGTGTATTTGTGTAAAATATCCTCTAAAATTAATCAAAACCAAATTACTTTCAATTAACTTGCGTACCAAAACCAATGCATTAAATGAAAACCTCGAATGTACAAAAACAGCTTCCATAAATACCCAATGAAACTTTTTCAGCATGCGTACAAAGGAGCTAATTTCTGAATCACAATTACCAGCTTATTTAGTTTCTGAGTCAAGCCTATACATGTATATTTAGAACAGTTATATACATCTGAAACATTATTTCATTTTTTGAAATCTATTTTGCGGGAACAACCCAATAGAGTGATGAATAGATGAGTGAAAAAACATTGGTTACCTAATAAAAAAATGTACTAACCCAATTAAAATAGAAACCCTAGAGTAAAAACTCAATTGCTCAAAACGTTATCTGGAGCTCTGCCAATGGTTAAAGCTTTCGCTCGTTACGCCAAAGGCACGGAATCGATTCCCCACATGCGTACAATGAAGCCTACTTCTGGTGTTCCCCACCCTGATATTGCTGGAATATTGCTAAAAGTGGCTTAAAACCACACTCACTCACTCTAAACTTGCTAATTATGGGGGTATCCTTCATACAAATAAATCAATGATTGAACAAGCAAGTCCTGCTTTGATACCATACAAATAGTGCTTTTCAGATTATATTCTTTTCCATTTTATACATTTTTAGGGTTGGATAATCTTTTCACTTAAAAGTCTCAAGTTAGTCCTGTCTCAAGATTCAAATAAATATGCAAAAAACATACAATAGTTTGACACAGCACAACATTTCAAAGACATATTTCACCCAATTTATATGATAACCCACCTTAAAAAAATGTTAGTTTCTTCACTGAATCAGAATCAAAATAATTTTCAAAGTCAAGGTTGAGTATGGGTAGATGTTGCTGTACAGGTAATGTTCTACTATAAGTACAGTAGCCATGAAATCAATGCACTGAAACCATGTGAGACTTGCAGTAATGTCAGTTACAGGGAGGATAAGGATCATGTATCTTGGATTTAAAAAACAATGGTGAAAAGACATTCGTAGTGACAGCTTTAATTATCAGTTTCCATGGGACCTGTGAAGATTCCGGGGTAATTATGGGGGTATCCTTCATACAAATAAATCAATGATTGAGCAAAGACATCAGACATCAAGAGTAATCAAAACTGCGTGTGCATGTCGGGGTTCAATTTTGAAATTCCCCTTGCCCAAGGACAACTCTGTCAAGTGAATGAAATAAAACCTCTCACCCTGATTAAATTTCTACTTGTCCCAAACATTCCATTGAATAAACTGATAAACACTGATGATATGCCAGACATCCTTGCAACTGGTAGCCTATACTTTCATGGCTTCTTTAGGTTGGATTTCTTTCGCACATTCCCGGCCACGGGTCATGTCATTATTGTCAGAATATTGAGATTTGCCAACAGATTACGCGATGTCTTCACAATCTTCATATTGGAAAACAATCTCTCACAAATGACACATTGTATGAAATGTGAATTTTGCGATAAAAAATTGCTAGACACTTTGTTGCGATAGGTATTATTATATACACAGAGATAAGAACATCAAGTGTAATTGTTTCATAAAGTCCACCGGAAATGGCAATCAGCTGTTCGCACGTCCGTGGTGAACTGGAAATTAAATTACCCAGTTTAACATGTATAATAACTCAAAAGAATTTGTATTGATTGTAAGAGATTAAAGCTGAAGCTATTATTTTACCAGGAATATATTCTAACATGTTGTTATTTTAGATACTGCTTTCACTTCATCATTTAAAAACAACCATTATCACAAGGGCAGCACTGGTATATAACAGGACATGAAAGATAGGACAGTTTGATGAGTAAATAACAATAGTAATGGAATATTACAAGTCAATATATATCCATTCTCTGACAACAAAGTTTTGTTTTTAGGTATCAATAGTGGTCATCTGAACGTGGTTGTGATAATAATGATGATATATTTGCCGATCAGTTCCAAACACGATTTCACCAAAAGCAATGTATACAAGATTGAACGAAATTTTGAACAACCTCAATGAAAGAGTAAAAACATAACGCCAGAAAGATGCACTGAACTCTTTATGACCAGTAAGCATCATAACAGGACTAATTTGTGCAATAACAGGACTAACTTGTGCAATAACAGGACTAACTTGTGCAATAACAGGACTAACTTGTGTAATAACAGGACTAACTTGTGCAATAACAGGACTAACTTGTGTAATATAAGGACTAACTTGTAATAACAGGACTTACTTGTGTAATAACAGGACTAACTTGTGTAATAACAGGACTTACTTGCCTAATTACAGTACTAACTTGTGTAATAACAAGACTGGCTTGCATAATGACAGGACTAACTTCTGTTATAACAGGACTAACTTGAGTAATAACAGAACTAACTTGCCTAATATCAGAACTAACTTGTGTAATAACAGGACTAACTTGTGTAATAACAGGACTAACTTGTGTAATAACAGGACTAACTTGTGTAATAACAGGACTAACTTGTGTAATATAAGGACTAACTTGTAATAACAGGACTTACTTGAGTAATAACAGGACTAACTGGTGTAATAACAGGACTCACTGGCGTAATAACAGGACTAACTTGTGTAATATCAGGACTAAGTTGTGTAATAACAGGACTAACTTGTGTAATAACAGGACTAACTTGTGTAATAACAGGACTAACTTGTGTAATAACAGGACTAACTGGCGTAATAACAGGACTTACTTGTGTAATAACAGGACTAACTGGCGAAATAACAGGACTAACTTGTGTAATAACAGGGCTAACTGGCGTAATAACAGGACTAACTTGTGTAATATCAGGACTAACTTGTAATAACAGGACTAACTGGCGTAATAACAGGACTAACTGGCATAATAAAAGGACAAACTGGCATACTTCAGTACAGATTTGTTTTTCTCCAAATTATCAACAAGTCCACAGACAGCAAAATATTGCTAGCCCAAACTAAACATTCACTAGCCCCAGGAGTTGGGCAACAGGATTTTTAACCCATGTTACCATGGCTACAACTCAATTGGCTTTAATTATTTAAACTGCCATACCTTTTGGCATCCCAAGGGACTCTCATTGCAAGTTATTATGCATCCGGTAAAACCCGTAACAATATATTTTTGTAAGGACATGTTGGGCGCTAAAACTGTTTACCTTAGTCAGGAAATAAAACTGTCTCTACAATCACTTGCAACATCAGAATTTGTTAGCATAATCAAACATTAGTTGGTTCAAACTATCAGTCTACAACTGAACAACAGGATTTAATACATCATCCTGTCTGTGGATAATGACTGTTTATTGATTGTAAACAGTGTGTCTCAGGGCTTCATCATGCACTTTCATTAATGCTTGTCATGTTCATCAGAGAGTGAGTGAGTTAGATTTAACAGTGCTTTTAACAGTATTCCAGATATATAACGGCCTGTCGGCTTAATGTGAAAGGAAAGCCCCAAGTGACGTAGCCTATGACCGTTTCCGGACCCCTGGACGTAGGTCTCGGACATTTACAACTTTGGTGAAACCTACGAGC
Organism: Haliotis cracherodii; assembly: GCF_022045235.1. Taxonomy (NCBI): domain Eukaryota; kingdom Metazoa; phylum Mollusca; class Gastropoda; order Lepetellida; family Haliotidae; genus Haliotis; species Haliotis cracherodii. The sequence continues at coordinate 19,004,380 of NW_027266272.1, forward strand.
ACGGGTATGGTGCTGACAAACCTAGAAACATAATCGGGGCGAACTGGGATCAAGTGAGCATTGTAAGGGGAAATGATACAGCCAACCACATAGTATTGTATCATACAGGGTTCATACACTATCAGCCGGGCACATTTCCATGACTTTTCTAGGGTATTATGCCTGTTTTCCATGATATTATATCAATAAATTCACAACAAAATAACAAACTTATTTACTCAATTTGTTCAAACTTCACTTTGGTCAATAGATGTTATCACGCGAGTGTGTTTGGGGATGGTAAATATCCTGCATTAGGAGTAAACATTGTATTTAGCGAGCCAGGATATTTACCATCCCCAAACACACAAGCGTGATAACCTCTTTATCATCTAATGTCATTCTTTAATTCTTTGCTTCAAAATCGCTTTCCCTCTCTCACAAACAATACCGAAACATTGCGAGTTTTCCTGGAATGTGCGCATTAATATTTATTATGTCACAGGGTAAGTGATGTGTCAGTCAGACAGTGACAGTAGCCAATATAGTTCCAACTGAAATCTCTTTCTTATACAGTGGCGAAGCAACATATATGCAAAACAACAATTGTTTTTAATTGCCTTTCGCGGCAATCCATCGGTCTGTCTGCTAGAGTAACTGTCCTTTGTCAAAAGGAAGCTTCTTTGCCAAGAAACCTACCCATTATATGATAAAAGCTTTTATTTGCCTGTAACTGATTAATTACCAGAAAAATATGACATAAAATACAATTACTTTTCGATGACTTTATAACAATCTTCTATTTTCCACAACTATTCCAGGCTAAGGAAACACGGACTGAAACGCCATGGCTTTACCAGGATTCAATGACAATTGAACCATTTGTGTATCTCTGTTCAGGGAACTTTTAAGGACAACTTAACAAAAAAATGAATATGTCTTCCTGTTTACTGATAACAATGTACAAGTAGAAAACAGGTGTCTATGGATTTAGGGTTTCATAATGTTCATCTAGACTAACATCTAGTCTCTGAAATCAACATATTTTACAGAAAAAAACAGTTGTTAAATTATAGTTATAAAATATAATAAAAAGGAGCCCAGAGACTTTCTTCATTTTCAGATACTGCAGTTATCTAGACTTGCCAAACATTATAGACTTGCATGGGCTGTATTGGATATATTTGTTACAGGTGTGACAGACGAGGTTTCATCCTGCCACTTCATTAATGTCTGTTCCGCTCAATAGATTCATTTTGTTTGTTTCTTGTTTAATGCCACACTCAACAATATTCCAGCTATATGACGGCGGTCTGTAAATTATCGAGTCTGGACCAGACAATTAAGTGATTGACATCATAAGCATCGATCCACGCAATTGGGATTGATGACAGGCATCAACCAAGTCAGCAAGCCTGACCACCTGATCCCGTTAGACGTCTCTTATGACAAGCATAGTCACCTTTTACAGCAAGCATGGGTTGCTGAAGACCTATTCTAACCCGTATCTTCACAGGTTCAACAGATTCAGTCAACTATAAAGGGGAAAATAACACAGCACTTACCATCCACATTGTTTTGAATAATCCTGTTCTGCCAACTTCAAAATGCTGAAGGGGTGGTGGGGTAGCCTAGTGGTTAAAGCAGTTGCTTGTCATGCAAAATACCCTGGTTCGATTCCCCACATGGGTACAATATGTGAAGCCCATTTCTGGTATCCCCTGCCTTGATATTTCTGGGGCCGGGGGTGGGGGGGCATGGGTGGCCCATTCGTCTAAAGCGCCGCGATTCTCTGTGCAGAGTTGCATCCCTTGGGCATGCCAGAAACCTATGATTGTGGGTTTGAATCCTGGTTCGCCCCGATTATGTTTCTAGGTTTGTCAGCACCATTCCCGTGCTCATGGGTTTCACCGAAGTGGTAAAAGTCTGAGACCTGCATCACTTCGGGCTTTCTTCCCACATTAAGCTGACATGCTGTGATATTACTAGAATACTGTTAAAAGCAGCATAAAACCATACCCACTCTCTGAAAATGCTAATCAAATCTACTTTAAACACGATAAATAACCTTTGAAAGTTACAGGTCCTACAGAGACTAGCACTGCCTCGCTTTAGGCTACTGGTTCATGGGACAAGCTGATGTGATGTGAAATTGGGTTTATTGCACTTATTTAGCGACGTGCATGTATGTGTGTGTCTGCTTGTACTAGTCCGAACTGATGCTGATTTATAGTGCTAGCTCACCGAGATACCATGCCGCAGTTGAACAGGAATACCCCACTCAGACACAGTATACTGACTCCGAGCCGACCAGTCCTTGTTTAAGCCCCTTAATGCCGAGCGCCAGACAGGGTAACAACAAGTTCCATCTTTTGGCATGACGCGGTCGGGGATCGAACCCCGGACCTTCCGCTCTCCAGGCGGACACTCTACCATTAGGCCACGGAGGCAGTCAGCTGATGATGGATTTGGACTCTGCTAAGTAACTAACAAAGTGAACAACAACATGGAGAGGTCCACTAACTAAACATACTGGGCTCATTATCACTGATAATATGGAAACACAACACTCAAGTGTGAGAATTTGACAACACACCACCATGTAATCAGTGACGATATTCTGCTATCTATCTGCAGGACTTAAAACATGGCTCTTGAAGTATAATCATTTTTTAAATTTAGGCCAGGACATTTTACTTTCATTTTTTTTATATTTTATTGTTTTTAGAAAGACCTGTTACATAAATAGGCTTTCGCCCAGGACATATTTTTTAATACCAGGTAGTTTGAATAACGTGTACTTTTATACCAAACCCATTCTTAAATCATAAAAAACATGCTTGCTTTAACTATAAACTCATTCAAAATACCACCTGAATTCTGAGGTCATAATGTTTGTTTACAATAACTTTCTTTTCAATTGAATGTTATTTAACAATGTTGATCTTTTACGTGGAATTTATGCCATTGTTCACCAGTCTATTTACATGATTTAACATGAACTAAATGAAAAAATTGCAGTTGGTCATGAATAGTGAGTGTGTATGGTTTTACGCCGCTTTTAGCAATATTCCAGCAATATCATGGCGGGGGACACCAGAAAATGGGCTTCACACATTGTACCCATGTCGGGAATCGAACCCGGGTCTTCGGCGTGACGGGCGCACACTTTAACCACTAGGCTACCCGACCGCCCCTTGTCATGAATATACAGAAAGGGTGAAACAAATGGACTGAAGTAGGCCAACAAAATCAGATGCAAGTGACTACATGGGAAACCAACATTATTTCATGAGCAGGCCTTGAAGTAGTTTCCTTGGGCGCCATCATGCTCGAAAACAGGATTTATCTGAGATTTCAAACTAAGTGCTCAAAGTGGTAAATTGGGGAAAAAAACATCCTTTTAGGAAACTAGATTTTTCAACATTATTCAACACTTAGCATGTTGAGATGTACATTTATCTTAATATTGCATTCACTGTATTTATACAAATATGCATAATTACTTTTGATCAATCTTCGAAATTGGTGAATATTATTTCTCTGTGAGCTAGAAAATGAGCAGATGTAAAACAAATTACTTTTACTGAAATGTATAATAAACATTTCAATTTCTGAATCGCAAGATTTGTTCATAAATCATTCATTTATTGTGCTAGCCCACTGAGATACCATGCCACAGTTTTACATGGATATCCCACCCAGACACAGTATAGTGACTCCGAGCCGACCAGTCCTTGTTTAAGGCCCTCAATGCCAAGCGCCAGGGTAACAACAAGTACCAGTTTTTAACGTCTTTTGGTATGATCAACCTGGGATAAAACCCCGGCCTTCCGCTCTCCGGGCAGATGTCTTACCACTAGACCACAGAGGCGGTCCGAGTGAGTGAGTGAGTGAGTTGGGTTTAACGCCGCTTTTAACAGTATTCCAGTAATATCGCGGCGTGTCAGCTTAATGTGGGAGGAAAGCCCGAAGTGATGCAGGTCTCAGACGTTTACCACTTCGGTGAAACCCACGAGCACGGGTATGGTGCTGACAAACCTAGAAACATAATTGTGGCGAACCGGGATTCGAACCCACAATCATAGGTTTCTGGCGTGCCCAAGGGACGCAACTCTGCACAGTGAATCGCGGCGCCTTAGACGACTGGGCCCCCCGTGCCCCCACAGAGGCGGTCCGAAAGCCTGAAGTGATGATAACAATAGTCTATCTATAACGCTCAAAATTCCATTCACCAAGTGAATGCTCGTGGCGCTACATTATTATTACACCGGTCAATGGATCAGTGTGCTCTTGATTTTCATTCTCAGCTCCCTGGAGAGTATACAACCAAAACTGCCTGTGAGGCGCTACAGTCACATTACCTCTAAATGACTTCTAAAACATGTCTCTGGTAGAATAATTCTTCTTAAATAATAATAACAATAATAACTACAGATTTATATAGCGCTGGTATCCAGTTCGAAGAACTGCTCAAAAGCGCTTCATTGAGCGCTCAACTTGCTCAATTTGTGACCTGTGCGCCGTGCAGAGGCCTATGTGACACCACAAAGTGATACAGGACTTAGACGTTTACCACTTTGGTAAAAGTATGAAAACCACTAACATGGGTATGGTGCTGACAATTCCAGAAAACATATTCACAGAAAACCCGAATTCGAACCAAATTCGAAGATTTAGCATCTTCAACAACTGGTCCACCCAGATCACCACAATAGTGAGTGAGTGAGTATGGCAGCAATATCACGGCAGGGGGCACCAGAAATGGGCTTCACACATTGTATCCATGTCGGGAATCGAACCCGGGTCTTCGGCGTGGCGAGCGAATGCTTTAACCACTATCCTACCCGACCGCCCCACCACCACAATAGAACAAGCACAATACACATGACATAATTATCTCAGAAAACAGAGTGTCTCTATTGCCCCTCAGGGAAACATTAATATCATCAATCGGATGCAGGCTTGAGTCAAACGACATCTATCCTTGAAATGATAAATGCCTTTTGACAATGAATGCATAACGGTTTCACTTCTAGACTGTATCTTGTGCTGGAGTTACACAATACCATTGTATAGCCATTACAAGTCTCGCCAAGGGCAAGGCTGTCAGTATCTCACTGCCATGTTGGTGTAATAAACGTGTGTTAGCACACTGATTGACATCAGCTGATTATCAGCTGATGGATTGACATAACACTGTAACACAATCAACAGTGCCTCTCCATCTTGTATGGCTTACAGATTTGCTGGTGTGTAGCCTGAAAATATATAAGTTACTTACGTCAATATAACATTAGCTTACCGTATTCGACGTAATAATCGCCCAGAGCGCTCTCAAAATTAGAAATAGGGGGCTCTTATTAGAATATTATTTTGGTGTAAAAAACAGAGTTGAAAGATAAATTTCGTGGTTTATGCTGACAGCCTGAAATGTTCATATACGACAGATATATTTTTCCAGAATTTAATTGCCCATAATTGAGGGTGCATATTACACACGAGTGCGTATTATACACGAATAAATAGGTCTTGTGTACATTGATCAATCGAAAGGGGTGCTAATTGGGATTGTTCACTAGCCAATATATTAGCACATATCGCCATGGGCGCTTATTACGTCGAATACGGTAATTTGTTTTGAGTCAGTTTTGTATGACAAATGCTGTCCAAAAGGCTGGCATGTATTCTACTAACACGTTTACTTTTTTTGACTTTTGTCATGGAGTGTTTGAGGTAGCCATACTGGTTTTACAAAGCATTAGATGAGTTATAATTTAAACAGGGCGGACGGGTAGCCTAGTGGTTTAAGCGTTCGCTCGTCACGCCGAAGACCCGGGTTCGATTCCCGACATGGGTCAATGTGTGAAGCCCATTTCTGGTGTCCCCCGCCGTGATATTGCTGGAATATTGCTAAAAGCGGCGTAAAACCATACTCACTCACTATAATTTAAACAGTTGCTTTTTTATATTTTTTCAATTCATCAAAGAGTGCAGTTGGACAAATACAAATAATTTTGACTTATTTAATTCCAGATTTTGGATTTTTGCTCTGGTCAGTCAACTGGAAAATTTGAAATACAAAAAGTTTTCCCTCAGCATGGTGATGTCCCGAAACCGATACACTTTGTCAATACTCCAGTAATATTTGTTTGTTTGTTTGTTGTTTAACGCCAAACTCAACAATATTCCAGCTATATGACAGTGGTCTGTAAATAACTGAGTCTGGACCAGACAATCCAGTGATTGACATCATGAGCATCGATCCACTCAATTAGGATACGAAGACATGCATCAACCAAGTCAGTGAGCCTGACCACCCGATCCTGTTAGTCGCCTCTTACGACAAGCATAGTCGCCTTTTACGGCAAACATGGATTGCTGAAGACCTATTCTACCCCAGATCTTCACAGGTCACTCAAGTTATACCACAGCAGGGCACAGGAATGACTACACATACTGCAGCCATTAGGGTAATACTGAACCCAGATCTATGGTGTGATGAGCAAACACCTTAACCACCAGACCACCCCAACAGTTTCTTAACAGCAGAATGTCAACATGGTCCCAGATATCAACACATCTGACCACTGTTGAAGACACCCGTATGAATAAGTGTGAGTGAGTCAGTCAGTCAGTCATTTTTTATGCCACCTTCACCACTTGAGCTGTAATGATTTATCATCCATACTTAGGTGAACACGACATTTAAATCGGCAGCATGTGAGATCGTAATACACTATAAATAGAACAGGAACTAATAGAGTTATTGGAGAAGATCTTAAAAAACGTACAATTGTGAAAATGCTACACAGAAAGATCTTGCACACTGCTGTGTATGTCCACAATAGATCACAAAACCTACATGCACCATGTGTCTTAGACACCAACGTACACCATGTGTCATACGGGAACCACCAACTGTAAACATCATCTAGTTCATGAGTCCCACATCATGGAAACCAACTTCTATTCTGTTCTGTATAAAGACACAAAGATCTCCATTACATGACTGATTATTCCCCTCACATACCCGACACCTGGCCTCACCTGTCTACTTCTTCCCCTTGAAACCTGAAACCATTAACCTTGAAACTAACTATTGTTTATCTGTAGCATGTGCTTCTGTCTTCCAGCTCGCTTAAATTTGTGGAAGTATGTGTTTAAATTGTACACTTCAAGGATCCGTTCAAAAATGTTGTCATCCATGTCTGAAGCTGTGAGTGAATAATTGATTTATGCTTCCCTTTTTTCCCCCCCGGCTTCTCGTAGCAATACATGTAAAACACTATTGCTACACATCAAACAAAGACCATGGACAAGATGGGAACTGAGTGAGTGAGTGAGTTATGTTTAACACCGCTTTTATCAGTATTCCAGTTATAACGCGGCCTGTCAGCTTAATGTGGGTGGAGAGCCCGAAGTGATGCAGGTCTCAGACGTTTACCACTTCGGTGAAACCCACGAGCACGGGTATGGTGCTGACAAACCTGGAAACATAATCGGGGCAAACCGTAGATGGGAACTGTATGAGGCCTCATTTTGACTTAAGAATGTAACCTAGCCAGGATGTATTAAGACTGTTTACACTTTCTAAGGCCAATTAAATAACTAACCCTGTCACTGGCTTAGCCATTATATAAACACAATACAAAACATTGCAGCATGATACTTGTGTCTGTCAACCTTTTATCTCAAAATTAAAAGTTTCATTTTCATTTTATTCACAGCAAAAACTAAAAGTTTCATTTTAATTTTGACAATGTCTGCAATTTCGCGCTCACTACAGTAAAGACTTCACCTCAAGTGAAAGGATAGCACTTTCCCAAATATATTAGGTGTGAATAAACACCCCAAATATGGTGAGTCAAAATGGAGAAATAAATTTAGTCATTGATATTTTTATCTCACATGCTTAAAAACATATTTTTATTTTGAATAAATGATTTTTTTAACCTGAGCTTGATTGATATACATATTGGAATAGCTCACAATCAAAGTATCTCAAATATAGGGGTGTCAATGATTTGAAAGTTCAGTATTGATATATCAGCTCAGAAGTATCGTGATATAACAATACCGTATTCGACGTAATAAGCGCCCAGAGCGCTCTCAAAATTAGAAATAGGGGGCTTTATTTTGGTGAGAAAAACAGAGTTGAAAGATAAATTTCTTGGTTTATGCTGACAGCCTGAAATGTTTATATACGACAGATATCATTTTCCAGAATTTTATTTCCCATAATTAAGGGAGCCCTATAACACACAAGTGCGTATTATACGCGAATAAATAAGTATTGTGTACATTGATCAATCAGAAGGGGTGCTAATCCTTTATCATGTTTATATAATTTTGTATAGATAAAAATGTCCTACACCTGTGATTAATCAATGTAATTTTAAATATTAACTAGGCTGATCAACTAAATGATGAAAATTGAATATTATTATTGTCCAACTTAACCATGACAGTCTTAACATATGTAAACATTTCTGTGGCAGTAAATTATCAAATTATCGAATTATCGATATTCATAAATTTGTAATGATGCAGCAACAACATTACAAAATATGCAATGTATGATGACATCCCTGCACTGAAAGAATTTCAAATTTTGACATGTCATTGCATACTCATGAGGTCCCCAACATTAAATAATCGTGTCCTCCAGTTTAACGAACAAACCCAACACAATGATAGGAGCTCATGAAGAGTGCCATTTATCAGAGCGAGCAGCTTGGTTCTGCAATATCAGCAGTATGTGAGCCACATATAAGTGTTCTGCATACTAATTATATAAATAGGACTCACATACAACAAACCACTAACATCAGCCAGGAAACAATGGAGAGTAAATTCTTCCCATGCTGACAGCAGCTGAGTATAACGAAACCCACCACTCAGTAGACAATGCAAAGCAGGCAAATATGCACTCCACCACTTATCCCAAACAATATGCTCCCTTTTGACCAAGTCACACAAAAATATAACAGAGCTCCAGATATCTTTAGAGCAATTGAGTTTTTACTCAAAGGTTTCTATTTTAATTGGGTTATTACATTTTTCATTGGGTAATCAATATTTTTTTCACTCATCTATTCATCACTCTATTGGGTTTTTCCCAAAATGAGTAAGCTTTTTAAGATTTAAAAAAAAAATGAAATAATGTTTAAGTTGTAATATAACAGTTCTAATATAGGCTTGACTCGAAAAGTATATTAGCTTGTAATTGTGTTTCGGGAATTAGCTCAGTTGTACGCATGCTGAAAAAGCTTCATTGGGTGTTTTCGCATGCTGTTTTCAAACAATTGTGTTTTCCATCTAATGCATGCGTTTCTGTACGCAAGTTAATTGAAAGTAATTGGGTTTTGAAAAGTTTTGGGGGGTATTTTACGCAAATAATACGCAAGTTATCTGTAGCTCTGATATAATGATTATTGTTTTCCTTGATGTTATCATTACTCAGGATAGTGTTGGGAACAAGGAGTTATTTTCTAAAATAATAAACATTTTCAACACTCGACAGTCATGCACTTCAGGGGACCTATTCAGAATTATTATATCTTTTTCTATGATTTTTATCACCGTTGGGGGATGCATAATTCTTTGGCTCCAATTCTTTTGAAATGTGCATGATAACGTAATAGTTCTATTACTACTTTGTGGATATGTTAAGAAATAATTCAGGCCTATCTAATCAAAATCATTATATTGTTAATTGTGGACACAAAGGGTTATCAATATGCCAGTAATACGCAATCTGTACATCAATACACAAGGCACCTAATTACTTATGGTGTTCCGTGACACCTGTTGCTCAGTGTGAAGGGAGGAGCCAACAGTGTTATGTTTATGAGTACATCTTGATGATGTCCTAACTGGTTCAAATAGTTCTAAAACAAATCCCATTCCTGTCAGATGGTCAATACATGGATGAACATTTTATAAATGATTTAATTAAAATGGAACCAATAGATCTAGATGAAATAAATGTTGCTCGATTTTCGTTTTGTCACATGTCTGTTCTAAATAGCAATACAAATGTTATAAGATTTTTTTCCTAAATACACAAAAGGACATTGGAACATTGGAATTGGAAGTAATTATCGACATCTCAGTTTAAGAATTCTAACTTCTTTGATAGGCATTTAGAAGTTGGAGTACTAAGTAAGGATAAGAATTTATGGATGAACAACTTCTTTATTACAATTACGTTAGAACCTACACCGAAACGTCGCTCTTAATTGTAATAAAGAAGTTGTTCATCCATAAAAATTCTTATCCTTACTTAAGAATTCTATTTCTCGAATCGAAACTTTCTGAAACTAAGTACATAAACATCTGTATCTTCCATGTTGATAAAATAACAGTTAACACATGAGGACGACAAGGAGAAATAATCCATCTTAACCTGTTTTGTTTCACCGACTGGATTTGGAAGGCCTGCCTCCATTCGGTAATCGTCCAGGTTGGCATACTGCACCTCCACGGAGTTACCCCCATCATAAGTATTTAGGGGGAGAACTCCAGGCCTCTCCCCATTTGACACATCAATCCTTGGGGACTCCCTGTGAAAGTCGTCAAGGGGCGTGGTCCTCCCATCGTTATCGTTCACATCCTCGACGGCAAACGTATCCTGATTGCAATAGATGCCTGCATCGTCCTGTGATATAATCCGCACGTACTGCGCTGGAACGTAAAAAGTCGTCTCCCCTCGGTCGCTTCGTTTAACCTGCCACCATTCTGTGTTGGTTTGCTCGAGAAGCGTGTAGAGCTCCCCTGTCACTATCGTCACCGTGCCATTATCGTCCTCGTAGGAATAATCATAGAGAACTTCGACAAGGCCCTTTTCCTCGTCTACTGACATAACTACCAGTTGTCTCAAGAAATAAACCTCTCCCTCCTGGATTTTTCACACATATTTTCTTTTTCCTTCGATCGTTACTAAACACGGAAGCTAGCTAGAGCTCCGGAAGTTCCTTTGCATGATGTTACGCAGCATTCGATTGGTCAAAAGAAAATTTGCTCTCATCATTATCGCGTTGTTTCATTGGTCGTTTTAACAACTTTTAATTTCCTCATGAATTTATGAATTCTGAAATTGTTTAACGCATATTTCAAAAGTTATTTTATCGTTATGTGGATTTAATCTTAGAGCTGAAAATTGATATCTTCAGATTTAACTTAGCAGAAATTAAAATCTTTTTACAAATCATAAAAGAAAATATGAAAACATATGAATGCAGATCGATATCATAAGAAGTGTGAGAGAGTTCGATCATGTTACTCTATTTTAAAAATCATCTCAGCTTGTATCTAGATTCAACTGGCAATATAAATTTGAATATATTTCACATTTTGTTTTAAATGTTCTCTATCAGTTGTTAAGATCCGGGGTAGAATAGGTCTTCTGCAATCTATGCTTGCCGTAAAAGGCGACCATGCTTGCAGTAAGAGGCGATAAACGGGAATGGGTGGTCAGGCTCGCTGACTTGGTTGATGCATGTGATATGTTACCCCAATTGCGTGGATCAATACTCATGATGTCAATCACTGGATTGTCTGGTCCAGACACGAATATTTACAAACCGCCATCATAGAGCAGGATTTTTTATGAGTTCGGGTAAACAACAAACAATTGTGAAGCACAAAATAAAATAAAATCAATTTGATCCTTGAAAGTACGTGTGGCAGACAAAAATAAACGTACTTCCTAATAATGGTTAAAGGTACATTGGCATGTTTGAAGGTCCATCGATTGCATTTGCTGTTACACTGTTATTTTGTACAATTATAAGGTTTTCTTATCAACTGGAAAGGGGTTCTTCAAGGTTAAAATAGTTTTAATCATCACACGAAATTGAGAGTTCAAAAGGTAGACGTAATATTTTCAACACAGCTCACAGTTAAACAGGCACATGGCTGTTCTCTATATGCAGGAAGGTTGGTCTGTAAAGGTATATCTGCCCCTGGGAAATGTTGATTAAGTGAAAGAATTTTTGTTGTGTGCACAATTTACCCTAATATTCTTCCTTTGAAAATTACTCATTTTCTGTATCTGTTTTCAGAAAATCCTTAAAATGTACATATACCTCAACAATTTATTTTTTTAAATGCAGATCTTGTAAGAAATAACGCATTTGGAGGAAATAATAGACAGGGTATTATTATTTTTATCACACACTGAAAACACTTTATGGAACAACATTCAAAAAGGTTGTTGGTCAGAGGGTGAAGGACATTTGTTTAACTGCGAATTGTGCTGAAAATATTACTTGACCTGCTGAAGTTGTTTAGGCACTCATTTTTAATGTGCCGAATCCATTCATTGATGCCCTAGAAACTCTCAGGAACCGGGCTTGCCAAACACGTTCACCCACCTACCTTCTCCCCTCGACCAACTTGCTTAACTTTTTAACTTTGCCTGATTGACCGCCCCCGTGGTCTTGTAGTCGAGCCTCTGCCCGGAGTGAGTGAGTGAGTATGGTTTTACGCCGCTTTTAGCAATATTCCAGCAATATCACGGCGGGGGACACCAGAAATGGGCTTCACACATGCCTCTGCCCGGAGAGCGGAAGGTCGGGGGTTCTATCTGTGGTCGCGTCATAGCAGAAGACGTTAAAAGATGGTAATTATTGTTACCCTGCTTGGTGCTCGGCATGAAGGGGCTAATACAAGGACTGGTTGTCTCGCAGTCAGTATACTGTCTCTGAGCGGGGTGTTCATGTTAAAGTGCAGCATGAGCTAGCACCATAAAATCGGCATTAGTCCGGGCCGGTACTAGCAGCCACACACACGCACGCACGCACGCACGCACGCACGCACACGCGCGCCGTTAAAGTCCATTTCGGTTCAGCTCAGCTTTGCCTAATTGCCTGTGTTGTGTGACATGTGTCCACTTCACAGGACAATGTGCCTCTGTATTATCAAATACAACATGAGAAGCTGACTGAAGCTTCATCTTTATTCAATCTTATAAAAGTAAGAGGGAATGTGTGAATAGTCAGAAAAATGCGAACATTATAGTGACTTGCAGTGTTATAAAGGAGTTGATTTTTTTGTCATTAAACACTTTATCACGTGACTGTAGATCCGAGGGTCCGGGTGGTCCTGTACGGGGGTACCCGGGTCCTACTCAGTACCCATCCTACCCGAGTTACGGCTAGACTGACAGTCAACCAAGTCTCAAAGACAAAGTCTTCGCAATCCATTTCGTAGGCCTCGTTTCGAGGCCTCGTCTGCGAGTTTGTATGTTATTATTAGTGACATGGTCCCGTGTTGATAAACACATGACTGGAAATGATTATTTGAACAACAATCCTAGGCACAAGTGTCTTAAAAGAAAGAGGAAAACAGTGATTTATTTTGTTTTAATTCTGTTCAAGTTGCAAATGTATCTAATTGAATATCGAATATAGAGGAATAATTCAAATTCAATGTAATAAAATTTAAAACGAAACTGCAACCAAGGTATTCGAACTTGTAATCTTTGTGATGATGAATGCAGTCCAACCCAATTGCCATATACGCATTTATCTCCCTTTGAAAACGCTCCGTGAATGAAGTTAGGATTTTCATTTCGCCATGGCAGAAAATTGTCCCCACGTGCAAGTGAAATTTTTCACTAAGCAACCAACGTACGTGTTTTATTCGGTTGTTACTGATTGATAATGGTTCTTTAAAACGTTATTTGTTGTATGATTAATTTCTGTCTTGTTCTTTCAAGTATTGAAGAAACTATCTTGAAAAGGATAGCACAGACTCCAACAAAATGTGATCGAAAGTCTTTGCACAAATGTTTGTCGATAGTTTGTTATGAATATTGCATTGTAGATATAGCAGTGTTTTATGAATATCATGTGATCTCATATGGGGAAAATGTCCGTCCGTTATCCCCTCCTATGATTATAGACAACAAAAAGCGTTCTTGTCCTGGTTGGGTGTAAAGAAAGCAAGCCGAAAACAATGTCTCTGAAAACATGGAAATTGGGCCGATAGGCGGGGTAAAAGTTCCGAATAGCTTGCTTTCATAACTTGAAAAATCTGACAATGATAAATCATAATTGTTGCAATCATTTATGTCTAAAACATGATTCATGTTGATCGATATTCTGACCGGTGCAGAAATAGTAATATTTTGACTAGTTCTCAAACAGATAATCATGCTGATCTGCCAATAGCGGCTTGTCCAGATTGGAAGGCCTCCTGTCCAGAATTGTGTGTGCACAGTAAAATTCAGCTGGCGTACTACAATCTGTGGTCATCTTTGTTGAAATTGGGTTTTGACTGGACATTCAAGTTGCTGTACAGACAAATCAGTCAATTATCATTTGTTTGTTTGTTGTTTAATGCCTCAGTCAGCAATATTCCAGCTGTATGACAGCAGTCTGTACATAATCGAGTCTGGACCAGACAATCCAGTGATTAATATCATGAACATTATTCCATGCAATTGGGATCGATGCTTGAATCAACCAAGTCAGTGAGCCTGACCACCCGATCACGTTAGTTGCCTCTTATGACAAGCATAGTCGCCTAGTTGATTATGAACACATTGCATACCTTGGATTAGTGATCAGTTATCAATAATGCTATCAAAACTATTAATGATGAAGATTTAACACTTGCCATAGACTAGCAAGTTTATTACAATATGAATTTGCACTATAATGAGATCAACAATTGTTTTTTACAAGGTATTCAGTCTAAATTGTGTTGTAGATACATTTTTTTCGGTTCTTGTAGTTTCAACTTATCCTCCGATAAATAAAATGCCTTGTTCCACAGTCCAAACATTTCTGTTTGGGCAAAGTGTAATTCGCCATGGTATTTCATCAATATTTGTTCTGTTCATTTTTATTTTTTAGATATTCAGTTCCAGACAGCCCGTTTTCTGTGCCTGCTAATGTTGGTATCACAGAACTGAGTTCTCTAATCAATGGACTCCTAAATGGTTTGTTTTATGTTCATAAGTTCTTCGAAATCAACTGTCAAAAAGATCACTGACACATGAAGTTCTACTAATATCCAAACTGTGTTATGTTTATCAATTGTTATATAACATTAACATGTTAATCTTACAAATTTGACTTTCGAAATTTAGTGTCAAAGTCAATTTCTTGCTATTTGTAGTGTAAAACCTCTCGTCCTTGAAAACTGTTCTAATTAGTAACTTTAGTGTCAAAGTCAATTTCTTGCTATTTGTAGTGTAAAACCTCTCGTCCTTGAAAACTGTTCTAATTAGTAACTTTAGTGTCAAAGTCAATTTCTTGCTATTTGTAGTGTAAAACCTTTCGTCCTTGAAAACTGTTCTAATTAGTAACTTTCAAACACTGAAAGAGACATGTTAGTTCATGGACACTTTAACATTACTTGGCCATGTGTCTGGTCCCTGAGAGTGTCATTTCCAACCACCTGTGTCAGACTTATATTATTTTCCATATGTTTTAAACCAAGGGCAGGTAGCTCTAACCAATGTGCTTAATCAGTGTTAATAAGCAGTCTGTTATGGTTAGAAGTAACTTAGAACTATCAAATTATAAACAATCTTTGTGTTCTCATTGTGAAATATTGTCTTTATTTTCAGAAGAAGATAGTGAGGGTGGAGTGGATTTTGATTTCCTCATTGATGGAGAGTTCCTCCGTGTGACTCTGGATGTATACTTGGAGCAAAAAGGAGTTTCAACAGTAAATAGAAAAAGAGACTCATTATCATACTAATGCTTATCACTGCTTGCCACATATTGATTGGTTAAATGTTATCATGTATAGATTATTTATTTTAACAATTTTTAGAAATATGTTCCATTCTTTGAGAATAACAATAGCATACTGGTATATATAACAATTTAATGCTACTGGCATGTCAAACCCAAGTTAGGAGCCATTGGCTGACTGGTAGATAACAGTCTTACACAATATTCAATATAGAACTAAGAATAGTTGTGAAAATATATCACCTCGTTTATAATTCTACAGTATGAGAGTAGATGATGCCAACCTTCTAGAAATAACCCCCAGTTTCTCTGTTCCAGGAAGATGTGTTGGACATTGAGTATGTGGAGCGTCAAGCGGCGCCTAAACCAGAGAACTCACTTCTCCATGACGACTGGGTCAGTTGTCTCCAGGCCAACACTTGCTAGTAAGACTAATAATACGGCTGTTTATATTGCGCTATATTTCCATGCCATACAGAGGCATGCACAAAGGGCAGCATTATTATTACCCCGGTCAGTGTATCAGTGTGCACTCGTTTTTCATTCTCAGCTTCCTGAAGAGAATACAACCCAAGACGCCTGTGAGGCGCTAGAAGTTACTATCTCATCCTACTTGGTACCCATTCACTGCTGGTTGAACAGAAGCACATTTTGAACAAGGAGACACCACATGTGCTACATGTAGACACTGTTACCTTGCTTCAGTCTCCCGCTTAGAGGGGCGGTCGGGTAGCCTAGTGGTTAAAGCGTTCGCTTGTCACGCCGAAGACTTGGGTTCGGTTCCCGACATGGGTACAATGTGTGAAGCCCATTTCTGGTGTCCCCCGCCGTGATATTGCTAGAATATTGCTGAAAGGGGCGTAAAACCATACTCACTCACTGACTCACTCCTGTTTAGAACAAGCAAGTAACTAGTCAGGTGCCAGTTATATTGCAGTGTTGACAACAGAACCTGTTTCTAATTGCAAGACTGGTACTCATAGAGATGTACTGTATATATTTATATGATAGTTCATCTCTTGACTGTTTGTGCCTTAACAATGTTAAGGACTTGAATCATGTTCTGAAAATAAGTTTGAAACTTGTTCGTTGGGATGGTATGATTTAACATGGAAGGAATTAGTAATGTGATTAATTTAGTGTCTCGGACAAGATAACACAGGTCTTTGAAAGGCATTTAGAAGTGATGCACGTAAGGAAGAGACTTTATGGATGTCAACTTCTTTATTATTAGGAACTTGACGTCCTTATAGATATTATGAGGAACAAGATCCAGGGCAGAATAGGTCGTCATAAACCCATTCTAGCTGTAAAAGGTGACTATGCTTGTCGTAAGAGGCGATTAACGGGATCGGGTGGTCAGGCTCGCTGGCTTGGTTGATGCATGTCAACGATCCCAATTGCATGGATCGATGTTCATGATATCCATCACTGGATTGTCTGGTCCAGACTAGATTATTGACAGACCGCTGTCATATAGCTGGAATATTGCTGAGCTCGGTGTTAAACAACAAATAAACAAAATATTATGAGGAACACAACATTTCGGACTATATGATTACTCCTTCATCAGGTGAATGGTCATAAGTTTACACGTGTTCTTTCTCAGTGTTCTGTTTTTTTTGTGGGTTTTTTTATTCTTTCTTCTTGTATAACCATTGAGACTTAATATATTATTCCAATAATAATTCAGGTAAGCTTCAGAGTATTGTGGCCAGTGTTTGAAATAAAAGAATTGCCAGGCTGCCATCAGGGCCCACAGAAAGCTGCTGGCGCTGACACTCTTCGGAGCCTCACCGCCTCCGTGGTCTTGTGGTAGAGCGTCCGCCCGGAGAGCGAAAGGTCCAGGGTTCGATCCCGGGCCGCGTCATACGTAAAGACATTAAAAGATTGTACTTGTTGTTACCCTGTCTGGCGCTCGGCATTAAGGGGCTAAAACAAGGACTGGTCGGCTCGGAGTCGGTATACTGTGTCTGAGTGGGGTATTCATGTTAAACTGAGGCATGGTATCTCAGTGAGCTAGCACTATAAATCGGCATCAGTCCGGACTAGTACAAGCAGCCACACACACACATACACGTGCATGCACATCGCTATATAAGTGCAATAATCTTGGACGCGACGTTAAACCCAATTTCACCTCACCTCTTCGGAGCCTCATTAAAAAAATCCCTGCAGCTTATTGTGACAATAAATAAATCGACACGTAAATGTACTGCAGGCCAGAAAGACCCATACAAAATGGAAACTAAGGGCCCAACACGAAATCTACCTGCCACGGGCCTACGGGCAGGCGCTTATTTCGAGCACTGATTGTGGCTCTTCAAAGCTTCAGTACCATTTTTCTATTTGCAGCATATTGTCAGGCTGCTATGACAACACAGCCCGATTGTGGTCCTCCAGTGGAGATTCGCTGATGACCATTCCTGGCCATACGGCGCCAGTCAAATGTGTCGCTTGGATGAAAGAAGGTTGGTGCCTCACATTTTTGACAAGCGTCTTTGTTGTTCCAGGTTAGATTAGACCCCAGCAACGTATGCTGGTCATCAGAAGGTCTGGCTGTTGGAGTTTATTATATAGACAGTCAGTAAGACTGGGAGCGCAACTTTATATGCTTAAGAAATCCCAAGAGAATACTGGGTTAGAATGGGTCCACTGTACTTACTTACTGTACATACAAGGTGACAAAATCGTGATTTGTTGATTACCTGTTATCATACCTGAAAGTGCATATCTTTGCTCATAATATCAATCACTGGATTGTGTGGTTTACACTCAATTATTTACAGGCAGCTGTGAAAAAGCTGGAATGGTTCAGTGTTCGACAACAAACAAATACAAACATGACAATCAGATTAGATGTTCCTGGGAAGCTTTGCCACTAGCAGCTTATAGTTTTGGCTGTGTTATCTCCAGTATGTCTTGTTTTGTTTGTTGTTTAATACAACACTCAGCAATATTCCAGCTATATGGCGGCCCCTTGTAAATGATCAAATCTGCACCATCCAATCCAGTGATTGACATCATGAACATCAATCTACGCAATTGGGATACAATGACATGCCTCAACCAAGACCTTCACAAGACTTGTATAATGGATCTCAAACATGTATCTGGTAGTAGGTTTCTACAACAGGGCATATTAAGAACAATCTTTTTAAATTTTGTTTTATCAAGCATCATCTGAATACTATATAATGATACAGTGATCCCTCGCTACAGCGCTACCTTTAGGGTCCAAATAATTGCTGAGCGTTATAAACAATCCGCAGTTTAACTGAGGTGGAGTCGTAGGGGGAAGATGACGAACACATAACACCATCCTAACACCATCTACGATGCATGTTTCAGAGTTTAATAAAAGATTAGAATAGTAGTGTTAAAAAAAGATTTATCGAGTGTTGTGTGCTTTAAAAAAACACATCATATCCTTTCATCGAATTCAGGTGAACAAACAGTTATAATAAACTTGGTCAATTAAAACCGTGCGCTATAACCAAGTTAGCGCTATTTTGAAGGGCGCTATAGCGAGGGAACACTGTATAGGAATAATAAAAATGCTCAAGAGGAAGGAAATCTGCCAACATTTGCAACATAATTTGATTTATTTCAGACGATGACACAAGCAGTTTTGTGACTGGGTCACATGACCAGACGTTGTTGGTTTGGGTGTGGCAGCGGGAGAGGAATGAGGTGGACTGCGTGTGTACGTGTCGTGGTCACGCGGGGAGTGTGGACTGTGTTGCAGTCAATCAAACACAAGACAAAGTGAGATCATCATATACACAGCGTGTTCTCAGTTCATAGAAAGGCGACTATGCTTGTCGTAAAAGGCGACTATGCTTGTCGTAAAAGGCGACTTTGCTTGTCGTAAAGGGTAACTATGCTTGTCGTAAAGGGCGACTAACAGGATTGGGTGGTCAGGCTCGCTGACTTGGTTGATGCATGTCATCGATCCCAATTGCATGGATCAATGCTCATGATATCAATCACTGGATTGTCTGGTCCAGACTCGATTATTTACAGACTGCCGTCATATAGCTGGAATATTGCTGAGTGCGGCATTAAACAACAAACAATCAATCAACAATTCATAGAATTCATGTTTGCCAAACAATGAATTGCTCAACTTAGATGCCTTCTTATGTATTTATGAAGTACAGCTTTGCATTTTAAGTGCTCTAGGCAGGGGATGCTTATAATATTCAAACCAGCCAGGCACAGCCAATGGATCTACAGTCAGGTCTCCTCCTTGTGATCAACTACTTAAACTGTACATGACTCTCAAGCTCTTCACAGCGATAGCCCATTTGCGGAGCTCTCTATGCTATCGCTGCAACCAGTCAAAGCTCCCCACTGTGATAGGTGGCCACAACAGTGCTTGGAGTTGAACTCTGACTGACCGTCATGTTTACACACAAGTAATAACTGCTGTGACACTAGATATTCTTACCCCAGCTTAATTATTTTCTTTGTTTGTCAATTTGAGATTTATTTCATTTCAACTATCATGTAATTGGTATAGTAAAAACACAGGGGGATTTTTCGTTAGTCTGCAATCTCAAACTAATCGGCTTAAACAAACAAAAAGGAAAATTCATTTGGGAAATCTGGACAGTTGTAGACCTTTTAAAAAGTCAAATTTGATGGCATTCCCAAAGACATAAACAAAAATATAAATGTGACTACATTTGGAGTTGAAGGGCAAATTTCAAGAATCTTGTAATGGCCGCCTCCACACTGATAGCAGTGATGTTACCGAGAGTGTAACGGAGGTGTCACGCGCTGGGAAGGAGCTTGCATGACTCTGTGACTCCCAGTAACCATACAGGGATTTATCTAGACCAATCTCATTAAAATCAGATCTTAGTTCTCACTACCGCTAAACAAAGACCTTTTATCCGACCTTTTATCCGACCAATCAGAGTGTCGCTTTCTAGATTATGAAAGTGACAGTCGGAATTTGATTTCTAATCATGCAACCTCGAAAACTTTAACACTGGGTATTCTGCACGATAGTTACGGGCTTAACGACTGAATCCATACAATCGAGACCATCTATTAGCCATTACAGAATGTTCTTTTTTTCAGGTTTCAAATTCTTAATCGAAAATTTGTCAAAATATGTTTCAAAGCGAAATCGGCAATTTGAAATTAGTGCTGTAAAGCACAAGAAAGCTGCCATCTGATTGGCTAATGTCGACTTCCATTGGTCGGTCAAAGTTCGTGCAAGGTCGTTCTGATGTGACCCCTAATGGGATGTCCTCAGATCTTTGTTTAGCGGTAGCGAGAACTAAGATCTGATTTTAATGAGATTGTATCTAGACTTGCTCAGAGGCAGCAATTTGGCCCCAGGTCTGCAGCAAATGTCAATTACAAATCCCAAATTGGAATTTGAAGTTTTCTAATTCCTGTTAATAAAACCACATGTGATGATTGTTATGACGATGTAGAGGTGACTTGTAACTTAATGGTAACTGGAGTCAGAAACGATAAAAAGAAGAGGCACTTTGTCTGATATCCGAGTTAAATCCCGGCCATATGTGTTAGTCAGGTCAGTGTTTCTGTAAATAACAGTGAATGTGTGATCAGTTGATTGGTTCCCACACAATCTGGCTGAAATAATATGTGGAATGATATGACTGCGCTAGTGAAATGGATGTTATAAACGAAATCATAGATTTAATCAAAACATTTATCAAAAAATATTGGACAAAATGGTGTACCTAAAAACAGATTTGTTGACATCTCTGGTACCTGCAGCACTGTTTTCACTTTGGAAAGAAGAGTGAAAACACAGTGAATGCATGTAGTCAGGGGTCCGGAAAATTTAAAATCCAAATCGGACATTTGCATTAAGGCCACGCCCTCTTCAAATAAAGTATTTTTGTACGACTTTTCACACACATTACAAGTTGTTGCGTACAGTGAGTGTTCCCTCGTTATTGCGCGCTTCGGTTAAAGCGCGTGGTAAAGCATAGCTCCAAAAATACATGATGTACTATAGGTATACTTTTGAGCTTAGTCAGGGCACTAATAAGATGAAGATTGTTTGAAGATCGGTCCAGAAGTTGGTCAGTGGGAACGTAATGGAGCTGTGTGATTATTATGGTGAAAACGGTATTCGGGACAATCCCTGTGGAGATTCCAGGGCCCACTTGCACAAAGTGATCTTAGTGTTAAGGTGATCATAACTCCCATACTTTAACATAGGGTGACAATATTCTTAGTGCTAAGATGATCATAACTCCCATACTTTAACATAGGGTTACAATAATCTTAGCGCTAAGATGATCATAACTCCAATACTTTAACATAGGGTGACAATAATCTTAGCGCTAAGATGATCATAACTCCCATACTTTAACATAGGGTTACAATAATCTTAGCGCTAAGATGATCATAACTCCCATACTTTAACATAGGGTGACAATATTCTTAGTGCTAAGATGATCATAACTCCCATACTTTAACATAGGGTTACAATAATCTTAGCGCTAAGATGATCATAACTCCCATACTTTAACATAGGGTGACAATAATCTTAGTGCTAAGATGATCATAACTCCCATACTTTAACATAGGGTGACAATAATCTTAGCGCTAAGATGATCATAACTCCCATACTTTAACATAGGGTTACAATAATCTAAGCGCTAAGATGATCATAACTCCCATACTTTAACATAGGGTTACAATAATCTTAGCGCTAAGATGATCATAACTCCCATACTTTAACATAGGGTGACAATAATCTTAGTGCTAAGATGATCATAACTCCCATACTTTAACATAGGGTTACAATAATCTTAGCGCTAAGATGGCTTGTGCAAGTGGGCCCTGGGAAGTATAGGTCCCCAGTGTCCTATGGTTGTGGGAAGAATCGACTAAAAAGATTCTGGTGGTAAGGCTCTGTTACTTGGCTGGTGGTGTGTCTTTGTCGTCCCGAGAGTGTGGGTCGATGTTCATGCTTTCAAGTCACAGGTTTGTCTGGTCACAGTCATCATGGTGACGGGCGACAACTTAAATACTGCTGACCGCGTCAATTAACACTTACTCAGTCATGGTTAAACCAACACAGCTGACACAAGGTCACGTAGAAGCTGATGAGTCTTTGTCTTCTTTTCTTCAGTTCTGTACCGGATCCTGGGATAAGATGTTGAAACTCTGGTCTGCAGGTCAGTTTGTTTATCACTTTTTTTTAAATGACTTTTAAAAAAAAATAGTTTGTTTCAGAAAATACTTCCCAAAAATATTTTTTTGACTCAGCTTTTTTCTGAAAATAATATTCAGACATTGTTTGTCCCCAGGGTTAGACAGAGACACAGACGTTTCAGACGATGATGGCACAGAGTCCGCCTCAAAGAGGAAGAAAACGGCTGAAACAAAAGTTCATTCACGAGTAAGTTCATGGTGCTAGGTTTCTCTGTGAATGTCTGGCGTAGTTTTCAACAATAATACTCTTTGCATTCATTGGGTTTGACACCCGTGAAGATTTGGGATAGAATAGGTCTTCAGCAACAAGATTTGTTGGACACAACATGTTTTGTACAGCTACAAGTCTCTGTTTTGGCAGGTCCCGATGTTGACATTGTCAGGGCACAGTGAGGGCGTGTCGGCCATCGTGTGGCTCAACTCACAGGAAGTGTGCACTGCATCATGGGACCACACCATCAGGATCTGGGATCTGCAGGAAGCCAAGCAGTCGGCAACATTGGTACGTGTTTGTTGATGTGTTGCGTTAGTGAGTGGTATTTAGTGTTGTAGTCAGCATCATTAGTATGCGTTATTTGATATGTTGAGTGGGTGTTATTTAGTGCTGTTTTCGGCAACAACATTGGAACGCTTTTGTTGACGTGTTGAGTGAGTGAGTGAGTGAGTGAGTGAGTAAGTGAGTGTTTAGTGCTGGATTCAGCAATACTCCAGCTCTTTGGGATCACCGCTTTTGCTCGCACAATCAGCGCTCTGCTTTGCCCAGCAGGTCTCAAAGCTCTCATTCACCCGATTGTCATTCCGGATAGGCTGATGGCTCTCATGTGGAACATGCCCATGTTTCTAGTGATTGTTCAGATTCAGCTGACCGCTCCTCGGGTCGGTCCCACACTGATGATGAGACCGCCTCCATGGTCTAATGGTAGAGCGTCTGTCCGGAGAGCGGAAGGTCCGGGGTTCGATCCCCAGCCGCGTCATACCAAAAGACGTTAAAAGATGGTACTTGTTGTTAACCTGTCTGGCACTCGGCATTATGGGGCTAAAACAAGGACTGGTCGGCTCGGAGTCAGTGCACTGTGTCTGAGTGGGGTATTCATGTTATACTGTGCCATGGTATCTCAGTGAGATAGCACTATAAATCGGCATCAGTTCGGCCTAGTACAAGCAGCCACACACATACATACACGTGCATGCACGTTGCTATATAAGTGCAATAATCTTGGACGTGACGTTAAACCCCATTTCACCTCACCTCACCTCACCTCACCTCACCTCACCTCACCTCACCTCACCTCACCTCACCTCACCTCACCTCACCCACACTGATGACCAGATTACTGTGAATGGGACTCCACTTGTTTTGGTTCTTATGGGGGCGGTCGGGTAGCCTGGTGGTTAAAGAGTTCGCTCGTCACGCCGAAGACCCGGGTTCGATTCCCGACATGGGTACAATGTGTGAAGCCCATTTCTGGTGTCCCCTGCCGTGATATTGCTGGAATATTGCTAAAAGCGGCGTAAAACCATACTCACTCAATATTCATGATAAACTGCAATTTTTTCATTTAGTTCATGTTAAATCAAGTAAATAGACTGGTGAACAATGGCATAAATTCCACGTAAAAGATCAACATTGTTAAATAACATTCAATTGAAAAGAAAGTTAAAGCAAGCATGTTTTTTTATGATTTAAGAATGGGTTTGGTATAAAAGTACACGGATTCAAACTACCTGGGATTAAAAAATATGTCCAGAGATGACCTCTGCCCAAAGAGTGGAAGGTCAGTCCTTGTTAAACTGCATTACTCTGGTCTTGAACAAATACAGACAGACAGACAGACAGACAGACTGCTGTGAGATTGCCAGTTTCTGTTCACAGCATCCAAACAAAGTCATTCATTTTACACTCTAAGTCAACCTCATGTTTGTTTCAGCAAGGATCCAAGGTGTTCTTTGATGTCTCCTACTCCCCACTTAGTCAGACACTGGTAGCAGCATCAGCAGACAGACACGTCAGATTGTATGATCCACGGTCCAAAGGTGGGTAGCATCAGCAGATAGACATGTTTGATTGTATGATCCATGGTCCAAACATAGGTAGCAGCATTAGCTGACAGACATATTTGATTGTATGATCCATGGTCCAAAGGTGGGTAGCAGCATTAGCAGACAGACATGTTTGATTGTATGATCCATGGTCCAAAGGTGGGTAGCAGCATTAGCAGACAGACATGTTTGATTGTATGATCCATGGTCCAAAGGTGGGTAGCAGCATTAGCAGACAGACATGTTTGATTGTATGATCCATGGTCCAAAGGTGGGTAGCAGCATTAGCAGACAGACATGTTTGATTGTATGATCCATGGTCCAAAGGTGGGTAGCAGCATTAGCAGACAGACATGTTTGATTGTATGATCCATGATCCAAAGGTGGGTAGCAGCATTAGCAGACAGACATGTTTGATTGTATGATCCATGATCCAAAGGTGGGTAGCAGCATCAGCAGACAGACATGTTTGATTGTATGATCCATGATCCAAAGGTGGGTAGCAGCATCAGCAGACAGACATGTTTGATTGTATGATCCATGGTCCAAAGGTGCGTAGCAGCATTAGCAGACAGACATGTTTGATTGTATGATCCATGATCCAAAGGTGGGTAGCAGCATCAGCAGACAGACATGTTTGATTGTATGATCCATGGTCCAAAGGTGCGTAGCAGCATTAGCAGACAGACATGTTTGATTGTATGATCTACAGTCCAAAGGTGGGTAGCAGCATCAGCAGACAGACATGTTCGATTGTACGATCCACAGTCCAAAGGTGGGTAGCAGCATCAGCAGACAGACATGTTTGATTGTATGATCTACAGTCCAAAGGTGGGTAGCAGCATTAGCAGACAGACATGTTTGATTGTATGATCCACAGTCCAAAGGTGGGTAGCAGCATTAGCAGACAGACATGTTTGATTGTATGATCCACAGTCCAAAGGTGGGTAGCAGCATCAGCAGACAGACATGTTTGATTGTATGATCCATGGTCCAAAGGTGTGTAGCAGCATTAGCAGACAGACATGTTTGATTGTATGATCCATGGTCCAAAGGTGCGTAGCAGCATCAGCAGACAGACATGTTTGATTGTATGATCTACAGTCCAAAGGTGGGTAGCAGCATTAGCAGACAGACATGTTTGATTGTATGATCCACAGTCCAAAGGTGGGTAGCAGCATCAGCAGACAGACATGTTTGATTGTATGATCTACAGTCCAAAGGTGGGTAGCAGCATTAGCAGACAGACATGTTTGATTGTATGATCTACAGTCCAAAGGTGGGTAGCAGCATTAGCAGACAGACATGTTTGATTGTATGATCTACAGTCCAAAGGTGCGTAGCAGCATCAGCAGACAGACATGTTTGATTGTATGATCCATGGTCCAAAGGTGCGTAGCAGCATCAGCAGACAGACATGTTTGATTGTATGATCTACAGTCCAAAGGTGGGTAGCAGCATCAGCAGACAGACATGTTTGATTGTACGATCCATGGTCCAAAGGTGGGTAGCAGCATTAGCAGACAGACATG
This sequence comes from Haliotis cracherodii, assembly GCF_022045235.1. NCBI lineage: Eukaryota > Metazoa > Mollusca > Gastropoda > Lepetellida > Haliotidae > Haliotis > Haliotis cracherodii. Next base: position 19,030,862 of record NW_027266272.1, read on the forward strand.
TTTGATTGTATGATCTACAGTCCAAAGGTGGGTAGCAGCATCAGCAGACAGACATGTTTGATTGTATAATCCATGGTCCAAAGGTGGGTAGCAGCATTAGCAGACAGACATGTTTGATTGTATGATCCATGATCCAAAGGTGGGTAGCAGCATCAGCAGACAGACATGTTTGATTGTATGATCTACAGTCCAAAGGTGGGTAGCAGCATTAGCAGACAGACATGTTTGATTGTATGATCCATGATCCAAAGGTGGGTAGCAGCATTAGCAGACAGACATGTTTGATTGTACGATCCACGGTCCAAAGGTGGGTAGCAGCATTAGCAGACAGACATGTTTGATTGTATGATCCATGATCCAAAGGTGGGTAGCAGCATTAGCAGACAGACATGTTTGATTGTATGATCTATGATCCAAAGGTGCGTAGCAGCATCAGCAGACAGACATGTTTGATTGTATGATCCATGATCCAAAGGTGGGTAGCAGCATCAGCAGACAGACATGTTTGATTGTATGATCCATGGTCCAAAGGTGCGTAGCAGCATTAGCAGACAGACATGTTTGATTGTATGATCTACAGTCCAAAGGTGGGTAGCAGCATCAGCAGACAGACATGTTCGATTGTACGATCCACAGTCCAAAGGTGGGTAGCAGCATCAGCAGACAGACATGTTTGATTGTATGATCTACAGTCCAAAGGTTGGTAGCAGCATTAGCAGACAGACATGTTTGATTGTATGATCCATGATCCAAAGGTGGGTAGCAGCATTAGCAGACAGACATGTTCGATTGTACGATCTACAGTCCAAAGGTGGGTAGCAGCATTAGCAGACAGACATGTTTGATTGTATGATCCACAGTCCAAAGGTGGGTAGCAGCATCAGCAGACAGACATGTTTGATTGTACGATCCACAGTCCAAAGGTTGGTAGCAGCATCAGCAGACAGACATGTTTGATTGTATGATCCACAGTCCAAAGGTGGGTAGCAGCATCAGCAGACAGACATGTTTGATTGTATGATCCATGATCCAAAGGTGGGTAGCAGCATTAGCAGACAGACATGTTTGATTGTATGATCTATGATCCAAAGGTGCGTAGCAGCATCAGCAGACAGACATGTTTGATTGTATGATCCATGATCCAAAGGTGGGTAGCAGCATCAGCAGACAGACATGTTTGATTGTATGATCCATGGTCCAAAGGTGCGTAGCAGCATTAGCAGACAGACATGTTTGATTGTATGATCTACAGTCCAAAGGTGGGTAGCAGCATCAGCAGACAGACATGTTCGATTGTACGATCCACAGTCCAAAGGTGGGTAGCAGCATCAGCAGACAGACATGTTTGATTGTATGATCTACAGTCCAAAGGTGGGTAGCAGCATTAGCAGACAGACATGTTTGATTGTATGATCCACAGTCCAAAGGTGGGTAGCAGCATTAGCAGACAGACATGTTTGATTGTATGATCCACAGTCCAAAGGTGGGTAGCAGCATCAGCAGACAGACATGTTTGATTGTATGATCCATGGTCCAAAGGTGTGTAGCAGCATTAGCAGACAGACATGTTTGATTGTATGATCCATGGTCCAAAGGTGCATGGCAGCATCAGCAGACAGACATGTTTGATTGTATGATCCATGGTCCAAAGGTGCGTAGCAGCATCAGCAGACAGACATGTTTGATTGTATGATCTACAGTCCAAAGGTGGGTAGCAGCATTAGCAGACAGACATGTTTGATTGTATGATCTACAGTCCAAAGGTGGGTAGCAGCATTAGCAGACAGACATGTTTGATTGTATGATCTACAGTCCAAAGGTGGGTAGCAGCATTAGCAGACAGACATGTTTGATTGTATGATCCACAGTCCAAAGGTTGGTAGCAGCATCAGCAGACAGACATGTTTGATTGTATGATCTACAGTCCAAAGGTGGGTAGCAGCATTAGCAGACAGACAAGTTTGATTGTATGATCCACAGTCCAAAGGTGGGTAGCAGCATTAGCAGACAGACATGTTTGATTGTATGATCCACAGTCCAAAGGTGGGTAGCAGCATTAGCAGACAGACATGTTTGATTGTATGATCCACAGTCCAAAGGTGGGTAGCAGCATTAGCAGACAGACATGTTTGATTGTATGATCTACAGTCCAAAGGTGGGTAGCAGCATCAGCAGACAGACATGTTTGATTGTATGATCCACAGTCCAAAGGTGGGTAGCAGCATCAGCAGACAGACATGTTTGATTGTATGATCCATGGTCCAAAGGTGTGTAGCAGCATTAGCAGACAGACATGTTTGATTGTATGATCTACAGTCCAAAGGTGGGTAGCAGCATCAGCAGACAGACATGTTTGATTGTATAATCCATGGTCCAAAGGTGCGTAGCAGCATCAGCAGACAGACATGTTTGATTGTATGATCTACAGTCCAAAGGTGGGTAGCAGCATTAGCAGACAGACATGTTTGATTGTATGATCTACAGTCCAAAGGTGGGTAGCAGCATTAGCAGACAGACATGTTTGATTGTATGATCTACAGTCCAAAGGTGGGTAGCAGCATTAGCAGACAGACATGTTTGATTGTATGATCCACAGTCCAAAGGTTGGTAGCAGCATCAGCAGACAGACATGTTTGATTGTATGATCTACAGTCCAAAGGTGGGTAGCAGCATTAGCAGACAGACAAGTTTGATTGTATGATCCACAGTCCAAAGGTGGGTAGCAGCATTAGCAGACAGACATGTTTGATTGTATGATCCACAGTCCAAAGGTGGGTAGCAGCATTAGCAGACAGACATGTTTGATTGTATGATCCACAGTCCAAAGGTGGGTAGCAGCATTAGCAGACAGACATGTTTGATTGTATGATCTACAGTCCAAAGGTGGGTAGCAGCATCAGCAGACAGACATGTTTGATTGTATGATCTACAGTCCAAAGGTGGGTAGCAGCATCAGCAGACAGACATGTTTGATTGTACGATCCATGGTCCAAAGGTGGGTAGCAGCATTAGCAGACAGACATGTTTGATTGTATGATCTACAGTCCAAAGGTGGGTAGCAGCATCAGCAGACAGACATGTTTGATTGTATAATCCATGGTCCAAAGGTGGGTAGCAGCATTAGCAGACAGACATGTTTGATTGTATGATCCACAGTCCAAAGGTGGGTAGCAGCATTAGCAGACAGACATGTTCGATTGTAAGATCTACAGTCCAAAGGTGGGTAGCAGCATTAGCAGACAGACATGTTTGATTGTATGATCCACAGTCCAAAGGTTGGTAGCAGCATTAGCAGACAGACATGTTTGATTGTATGATCCATGATCCAAAGGTGGGTAGCAGCATTAGCAGACAGACATGTTCGATTGTACGATCTACAGTCCAAAGGTGGGTAGCAGCATTAGCAGACAGACATGTTTGATTGTATGATCCACAGTCCAAAGGTGGGTAGCAGCATCAGCAGACAGACATGTTTGATTGTACGATCCACAGTCCAAAGGTTGGTAGCAGCATCAGCAGACAGACATGTTTGATTGTATGATCCACAGTCCAAAGGTGGGTAGCAGCATCAGCAGACAGACATGTTTGATTGTATGATCTACAGTCCAAAGGTGGGTAGCAGCATCAGCAGACAGACATGTTTGATTGTATGATCTACAGTCCAAAGGTGGGTAGCAGCATCAGCAGACAGACATGTTTGATTGTATGATCCATGATCCAAAGGTGGGTAGCAGCATTAGCAGACAGACATGTTCGATTGTACGATCTACAGTCCAAAGGTGGGTAGCAGCATTAGCAGACAGACATGTTTGATTGTATGATCCACAGTCCAAAGGTTGGTAGCAGCATCAGCAGACAGACATGTTTGATTGTACGATCCACAGTCCAAAGGTTGGTAGCAGCATCAGCAGACAGACATGTTTGAATGTATGATCCACAGTCCAAAGGTGGGTAGCAGCATCAGCAGACAGACATGTTTGATTGTATGATCTACAGTCCAAAGGTGGGTAGCAGCATCAGCAGACAGACATGTTTGATTGTATGATCTACAGTCCAAAGGTGGGTAGCAGCATTAGCAGACAGACATGTTCGATTGTACGATCCACAGTCCAAAGGTGGGTAGCAGCATTAGCAGACAGACATGTTTGATTGTATGATCCACGGTCCAAAGGTGGGTAGCAGCATCAGCAGACAGACATGTTTGATTGTATGATCCATGGTCCAAAGGTGGGTAGCAGCATTAGCAGACAGACATGTTTGATTGTATGATCTACAGTCCAAAGGTGGGTAGCAGCATCAGCAGACAGACATGTTTGATTGTACGATCCATGGTCCAAAGGTGGGTAGCAGCATTAGCAGACAGACATGTTTGATTGTATGATCTACAGTCCAAAGGTGGGTAGCAGCATTAGCAGACAGACATGTTTGATTGTATGATCCATGATCCAAAGGTGGGTAGCAGCATTAGCAGACAGACATGTTTGATTGTATGATCTACAGTCCAAAGGTAGGTAGCAGCATCAGCAGACAGACATGTTTGATTGTATGATCTACAGTCCAAAGGTGGGTAGCAGCATCAGCAGACAGACATGTTTGATTGTACGATCCATGGTCCAAAGGTGGGTAGCAGCATTAGCAGACAGACATGTTTGATTGTATGATCTACAGTCCAAAGGTGGGTAGCAGCATTAGCAGACAGACATGTTTGATTGTATGATCCATGATCCAAAGGTGGGTAGCAGCATTAGCAGACAGACATGTTTGATTGTATGATCTACAGTCCAAAGGTGCATGGCAGCATCAGCAGACAGACATGTTTGATTGTATGATCCATGGTCCAAAGGTGCGTAGCAGCATCAGCAGACAGACATGTTTGATTGTATGATCTACAGTCCAAAGGTGGGTAGCAGCATTAGCAGACAGACATGTTTGATTGTATGATCTACAGTCCAAAGGTGGGTAGCAGCATTAGCAGACAGACATGTTTGATTGTATGATCTACAGTCCAAAGGTGGGTAGCAGCATTAGCAGACAGACATGTTTGATTGTATGATCCACAGTCCAAAGGTTGGTAGCAGCATCAGCAGACAGACATGTTTGATTGTATGATCTACAGTCCAAAGGTGGGTAGCAGCATTAGCAGACAGACAAGTTTGATTGTATGATCCACAGTCCAAAGGTGGGTAGCAGCATTAGCAGACAGACATGTTTGATTGTATGATCCACAGTCCAAAGGTGGGTAGCAGCATTAGCAGACAGACATGTTTGATTGTATGATCCACAGTCCAAAGGTGGGTAGCAGCATTAGCAGACAGACATGTTTGATTGTATGATCTACAGTCCAAAGGTGGGTAGCAGCATCAGCAGACAGACATGTTTGATTGTATGATCTACAGTCCAAAGGTGGGTAGCAGCATCAGCAGACAGACATGTTTGATTGTACGATCCATGGTCCAAAGGTGGGTAGCAGCATTAGCAGACAGACATGTTTGATTGTATGATCTACAGTCCAAAGGTGGGTAGCAGCATCAGCAGACAGACATGTTTGATTGTATAATCCATGGTCCAAAGGTGGGTAGCAGCATTAGCAGACAGACATGTTTGATTGTATGATCCACAGTCCAAAGGTGGGTAGCAGCATTAGCAGACAGACATGTTCGATTGTAAGATCTACAGTCCAAAGGTGGGTAGCAGCATTAGCAGACAGACATGTTTGATTGTATGATCCACAGTCCAAAGGTTGGTAGCAGCATTAGCAGACAGACATGTTTGATTGTATGATCCATGATCCAAAGGTGGGTAGCAGCATTAGCAGACAGACATGTTCGATTGTACGATCTACAGTCCAAAGGTGGGTAGCAGCATTAGCAGACAGACATGTTTGATTGTATGATCCACAGTCCAAAGGTGGGTAGCAGCATCAGCAGACAGACATGTTTGATTGTACGATCCACAGTCCAAAGGTTGGTAGCAGCATCAGCAGACAGACATGTTTGATTGTATGATCCACAGTCCAAAGGTGGGTAGCAGCATCAGCAGACAGACATGTTTGATTGTATGATCTACAGTCCAAAGGTGGGTAGCAGCATCAGCAGACAGACATGTTTGATTGTATGATCTACAGTCCAAAGGTGGGTAGCAGCATCAGCAGACAGACATGTTTGATTGTATGATCTACAGTCCAAAGGTGGGTAGCAGCATTAGCAGACAGACAAGTTTGATTGTATGATCCACAGTCCAAAGGTGGGTAGCAGCATTAGCAGACAGACATGTTTGATTGTATGATCCACAGTCCAAAGGTGGGTAGCAGCATTAGCAGACAGACATGTTTGATTGTATGATCCACAGTCCAAAGGTGGGTAGCAGCATTAGCAGACAGACATGTTTGATTGTATGATCTACAGTCCAAAGGTGGGTAGCAGCATCAGCAGACAGACATGTTTGATTGTATGATCTACAGTCCAAAGGTGGGTAGCAGCATCAGCAGACAGACATGTTTGATTGTACGATCCATGGTCCAAAGGTGGGTAGCAGCATTAGCAGACAGACATGTTTGATTGTATGATCTACAGTCCAAAGGTGGGTAGCAGCATCAGCAGACAGACATGTTTGATTGTATAATCCATGGTCCAAAGGTGGGTAGCAGCATTAGCAGACAGACATGTTTGATTGTATGATCCACAGTCCAAAGGTGGGTAGCAGCATTAGCAGACAGACATGTTCGATTGTAAGATCTACAGTCCAAAGGTGGGTAGCAGCATTAGCAGACAGACATGTTTGATTGTATGATCCACAGTCCAAAGGTTGGTAGCAGCATTAGCAGACAGACATGTTTGATTGTATGATCCATGATCCAAAGGTGGGTAGCAGCATTAGCAGACAGACATGTTCGATTGTACGATCTACAGTCCAAAGGTGGGTAGCAGCATTAGCAGACAGACATGTTTGATTGTATGATCCACAGTCCAAAGGTGGGTAGCAGCATCAGCAGACAGACATGTTTGATTGTACGATCCACAGTCCAAAGGTTGGTAGCAGCATCAGCAGACAGACATGTTTGATTGTATGATCCACAGTCCAAAGGTGGGTAGCAGCATCAGCAGACAGACATGTTTGATTGTATGATCTACAGTCCAAAGGTGGGTAGCAGCATCAGCAGACAGACATGTTTGATTGTATGATCTACAGTCCAAAGGTGGGTAGCAGCATCAGCAGACAGACATGTTTGATTGTATGATCCATGATCCAAAGGTGGGTAGCAGCATTAGCAGACAGACATGTTCGATTGTACGATCTACAGTCCAAAGGTGGGTAGCAGCATTAGCAGACAGACATGTTTGATTGTATGATCCACAGTCCAAAGGTTGGTAGCAGCATCAGCAGACAGACATGTTTGATTGTACGATCCACAGTCCAAAGGTTGGTAGCAGCATCAGCAGACAGACATGTTTGAATGTATGATCCACAGTCCAAAGGTGGGTAGCAGCATCAGCAGACAGACATGTTTGATTGTATGATCTACAGTCCAAAGGTGGGTAGCAGCATCAGCAGACAGACATGTTTGATTGTATGATCTACAGTCCAAAGGTGGGTAGCAGCATTAGCAGACAGACATGTTCGATTGTACGATCCACAGTCCAAAGGTGGGTAGCAGCATTAGCAGACAGACATGTTTGATTGTATGATCCACGGTCCAAAGGTGGGTAGCAGCATCAGCAGACAGACATGTTTGATTGTATGATCCATGGTCCAAAGGTGGGTAGCAGCATTAGCAGACAGACATGTTTGATTGTATGATCTACAGTCCAAAGGTGGGTAGCAGCATCAGCAGACAGACATGTTTGATTGTACGATCCATGGTCCAAAGGTGGGTAGCAGCATTAGCAGACAGACATGTTTGATTGTATGATCTACAGTCCAAAGGTGGGTAGCAGCATTAGCAGACAGACATGTTTGATTGTATGATCCATGATCCAAAGGTGGGTAGCAGCATTAGCAGACAGACATGTTTGATTGTATGATCTACAGTCCAAAGGTAGGTAGCAGCATCAGCAGACAGACATGTTTGATTGTATGATCTACAGTCCAAAGGTGGGTAGCAGCATCAGCAGACAGACATGTTTGATTGTACGATCCATGGTCCAAAGGTGGGTAGCAGCATTAGCAGACAGACATGTTTGATTGTATGATCTACAGTCCAAAGGTGGGTAGCAGCATTAGCAGACAGACATGTTTGATTGTATGATCCATGATCCAAAGGTGGGTAGCAGCATTAGCAGACAGACATGTTTGATTGTATGATCTACAGTCCAAAGGTGGGTAGCAGCATCAGCAGACAGACATGTTTGATTGTACGATCCATGGTCCAAAGGTGGGTAGCAGCATTGGCAGACAGACATGTTTGATTGTATGATCTACAGACCAAAGGTGGGTAGCAGCATCAGCAGACAGACATGTTTGATTGTATGATCCATGGTCCAAAGGTGGGTAGCAGCATTAGCAGACAGACATGTTTGATTGTATGATCCATGATCCAAAGGTGGGTAGCAGCATTAGCAGACAGACATGTTTAATTGTATGATCCATGATCCAAAGGTGGGTAGCAGCATTAGCAGACAGACATGTTTGATTGTACGATCCACGGTCCAAAGGTGGGTAGCAGCATCAGCAGACAGACATGTTTGATTGTATGATCTACAGTCCAAAGGTGGGTAGCAGCATTAGCAGACAGACATGTTTGATTGTATGATCCATGGTCCAAAGGTGGGTAGCAGCATTAGCAGACAGACATGTTTGATTGTATGATCCATGATCCAAAGGTGGGTAGCAGCATTAGCAGACAGACATGTTTGATTGTATGATCCATGATCCAAAGGTGGGTAGCAGCATTAGCAGACAGACATGTTTGATTGTATGATCCATGATCCAAAGGTGGGTAGCAGCATTAGCAGACAGACATGTTTGATTGTACGATCCACGGTCCAAAGGTGGGTAGCAGCATTAGCAGACAGACATGTTTGATTGTATGATCCACAGTCCAAAGGTGGGTAGCAGCATTAGCAGATAGACATGTTAGATTGTACGATCTACAGTCCAAAGGTGGGTAGCAGCATTAGCAGACAGATATGTTTGATTGTATGATCTACAGTCCAAAGGTAGGTAGCAGCATTAGCAGACAGACATGTTTGATTGTATGATCCATGGTCCAAAGGTGGGTACCAGCATTAGCAGACAGACATGTTTGATTGTATGATCCATGGTCCAAACGTAGGTAGCAGCATTAGCAGACAGACATGTTTGATTGTACGATCCATGGTCCAAAGGTAGGTAGCAGCATTAGCAGACAGACATGTTTGATTGTACGATCCATGGTCCAAACGTAGGTAGCAGCATTAGCAGACAGACATGTTTGATTGTATGATCCATGGTCCAAAGGTAGGTAGCAGCATTAGCAGACAGACATGTTTGATTGTACGATCCATGATCCAAACGTAGATAGCAGCATCAGCAGACAGACATGTTTGATTGTACGATCCATGGTCCAAAGGTGGGTAGCAGCATCAGCAGACAGACATGTTTGATTGTATGATCCATGGTCCAAACGTAGGTAGCAGCATTAGCAGACAGACATGTTTGATTGTATGATCCATGGTCCAAACGTAGGTAGCAGCATTAGCAGACAGACATGTTTGATTGTACGATCCATGGTCCAAAGGTGGGTAGCAGCATCAGCAGACAGACATGTTTGATTGTATGATCTACAGTCCAAAGGTGGGTAGCAGCATTAGCAGACAGACATGTCTGATTGTATGATCCATGGTCCAAAGGTGGGTAGCAGCATTGGCAGACAGACATGTTTGATTGTACGATCCATGGTCCAAAGGTGGGTAGCAGCATTGGCAGACAGACATGTTTGATTGTATGATCCACAGTCCAAAGGTGGGTAGCAGCATCAGCAGACAGACATGTTTGATTGTACGATCCATGGTCCAAAGGTGGGTAGCCGCATTAGCAGACAGACATGTTTGATTGTACGATCTACAGTCCAAAGGTGGGTAGCAGCATTGGCAGACAGACATGTTTGATTGTATGATCCACAGTCCAAAGGTGGGTAGCAGCATCAGCAGACAGACATGTTTGATTGTACGATCCATGGTCCAAAGGTGGGTAGCCGCAATAGCAGACAGACATGTTTGATTGTACGATCTACAGTCCAAAGGTGGGTAGCAGCATTAGCAGACAGACATGTTTGATTGTATGATCCATGGTCCAAAGGTGGGTAGCAGCATTAGCAGACAGACATGTTTGATTGTATGATCCATGATCCAAAGGTGGGTAGCAGCATTAGCAGACAGACATGTTTGATTGTATGATCCATGATCCAAAGGTGGGTAGCAGCATTAGCAGACAGACATGTTTGATTGTATGATCCATGATCCAAAGGTGGGTAGCAGCATTAGCAGACAGACATGTTTGATTGTACGATCCACGGTCCAAAGGTGGGTAGCAGCATTAGCAGACAGACATGTTTGATTGTATGATCCACAGTCCAAAGGTGGGTAGCAGCATTAGCAGATAGACATGTTAGATTGTACGATCTACAGTCCAAAGGTGGGTAGCAGCATCAGCAGACAGACATGTTTGATTGTACGATCCATGGTCCAAACGTAGGTAGCAGCATTAGCAGACAGACATGTTTGATTGTATGATCCATGGTCCAAAGGTAGGTAGCAGCATTAGCAGACAGACATGTTTGATTGTATGATCCATGGTCCAAAGGTGGGTACCAGCATTAGCAGACAGACATGTTTGATTGTATGATCCATGGTCCAAACGTAGGTAGCAGCATTAGCAGACAGACATGTTTGATTGTACGATCCATGGTCCAAAGGTAGGTAGCAGCATTAGCAGACAGACATGTTTGATTGTACGATCCATGGTCCAAACGTAGGTAGCAGCATTAGCAGACAGACATGTTTGATTGTACGATCCATGGTCCAAAGGTAGGTAGCAGCATTAGCAGACAGACATGTTTGATTGTACGATCCATGGTCCAAACGTAGGTAGCAGCATTAGCAGACAGACATGTTTGATTGTATGATCCATGGTCCAAACGTAGGTAGCAGCATTAGCAGACAGACATGTTTGATTGTACGATCCATGATCCAAACGTAGATAGCAGCATCAGCAGACAGACATGTTTGATTGTACGATCCATGGTCCAAAGGTGGGTAGCAGCATCAGCAGACAGACATGTTTGATTGTATGATCCATGGTCCAAACGTAGGTAGCAGCATTAGCAGACAGACATGTTTGATTGTATGATCCATGGTCCAAACGTAGGTAGCAGCATTAGCAGACAGACATGTTTGATTGTACGATCCATGGTCCAAAGGTGGGTAGCAGCATCAGCAGACAGACATGTTTGATTGTATGATCTACAGTCCAAAGGTGGGTAGCAGCATTAGCAGACAGACATGTCTGATTGTATGATCCATGGTCCAAAGGTGGGTAGCAGCATTGGCAGACAGACATGTTTGATTGTACGATCCATGGTCCAAAGGTGGGTAGCAGCATTGGCAGACAGACATGTTTGATTGTATGATCCACAGTCCAAAGGTGGGTAGCAGCATCAGCAGACAGACATGTTTGATTGTACGATCCATGGTCCAAAGGTGGGTAGCCGCATTAGCAGACAGACATGTTTGATTGTACGATCTACAGTCCAAAGGTGGGTAGCAGCATTAGCAGACAGACATGTTTGATTGTATGATCTACAGTCCAAAGGTGGGTAGCAGCATTAGCAGACAGACATGTTTGATTGTATGATCTACAGTCCAAAGGTAGGTAGCAGCATTAGCAGACAGACATGTTTGATTGTACGATCCATGGTCCAAAGGTGGGTAGCAGCATCAGCAGACAGACAAGTTTGATTGTATGATCTACAGTCCAAAGGTGGGTAGCAGCATTAGCAGACAGACATGTTTGATTGTATGATCTACAGTCCAAAGGTGGGTAGCAGCATTAGCAGACAGACATGTTTGATTGTATGATCTACAGTCCAAAGGTGGGTAGCAGCATTAGCAGACAGACATGTTTGATTGTATGATCTACAGTCCAAAGGTAGGTAGCAGCATTAGCAGACAGACATGTTTGATTGTATGATCTACAGTCCAAAGGTGGGTAGCAGCATTAGCAGACAGACATGTTTGATTGTATGATCTACAGTCCAAAGGTAGGTAGCAGCATTAGCAGACAGACATGTTTGATTGTACGATCCACAGTCCAAAGGTGGGTAGCAGCATCAGCAGACAGACATGTTTGATTGTATGATCTACAGTCCAAAGGTAGGTAGCAGCATCAGCAGACAGACATGTTTGATTGTACGATCCATGATCCAAACGTAGATAGCAGCATCAGCAGACAGACATGTTTGATTGTACGATCCATGGTCCAAAGGTGGGTAGCAGCATCAGCAGACAGACATGTTTGATTGTATGATCCATGGTCCAAACGTAGGTAGCAGCATTAGCAGACAGACATGTTTGATTGTATGATCCATGGTCCAAACGTAGGTAGCAGCATTAGCAGACAGACATGTTTGATTGTACGATCCATGGTCCAAAGGTGGGTAGCAGCATCAGCAGACAGACATGTTTGATTGTATGATCTACAGTCCAAAGGTGGGTAGCAGCATTAGCAGACAGACATGTCTGATTGTATGATCCATGGTCCAAAGGTGGGTAGCAGCATTGGCAGACAGACATGTTTGATTGTACGATCCATGGTCCAAAGGTGGGTAGCAGCATTGGCAGACAGACATGTTTGATTGTATGATCCACAGTCCAAAGGTGGGTAGCAGCATCAGCAGACAGACATGTTTGATTGTACGATCCATGGTCCAAAGGTGGGTAGCCGCATTAGCAGACAGACATGTTTGATTGTACGATCTACAGTCCAAAGGTGGGTAGCAGCATTGGCAGACAGACATGTTTGATTGTATGATCCACAGTCCAAAGGTGGGTAGCAGCATCAGCAGACAGACATGTTTGATTGTACGATCCATGGTCCAAAGGTGGGTAGCCGCAATAGCAGACAGACATGTTTGATTGTACGATCTACAGTCCAAAGGTGGGTAGCAGCATTAGCAGACAGACATGTTTGATTGTATGATCCATGGTCCAAAGGTGGGTAGCAGCATTAGCAGACAGACATGTTTGATTGTATGATCCATGATCCAAAGGTGGGTAGCAGCATTAGCAGACAGACATGTTTGATTGTATGATCCATGATCCAAAGGTGGGTAGCAGCATTAGCAGACAGACATGTTTGATTGTATGATCCATGATCCAAAGGTGGGTAGCAGCATTAGCAGACAGACATGTTTGATTGTACGATCCACGGTCCAAAGGTGGGTAGCAGCATTAGCAGACAGACATGTTTGATTGTATGATCCACAGTCCAAAGGTGGGTAGCAGCATTAGCAGATAGACATGTTAGATTGTACGATCTACAGTCCAAAGGTGGGTAGCAGCATCAGCAGACAGACATGTTTGATTGTACGATCCATGGTCCAAACGTAGGTAGCAGCATTAGCAGACAGACATGTTTGATTGTATGATCCATGGTCCAAAGGTAGGTAGCAGCATTAGCAGACAGACATGTTTGATTGTATGATCCATGGTCCAAAGGTGGGTACCAGCATTAGCAGACAGACATGTTTGATTGTATGATCCATGGTCCAAACGTAGGTAGCAGCATTAGCAGACAGACATGTTTGATTGTACGATCCATGGTCCAAAGGTAGGTAGCAGCATTAGCAGACAGACATGTTTGATTGTACGATCCATGGTCCAAACGTAGGTAGCAGCATTAGCAGACAGACATGTTTGATTGTACGATCCATGGTCCAAAGGTAGGTAGCAGCATTAGCAGACAGACATGTTTGATTGTACGATCCATGGTCCAAACGTAGGTAGCAGCATTAGCAGACAGACATGTTTGATTGTATGATCCATGGTCCAAACGTAGGTAGCAGCATTAGCAGACAGACATGTTTGATTGTACGATCCATGATCCAAACGTAGATAGCAGCATCAGCAGACAGACATGTTTGATTGTACGATCCATGGTCCAAAGGTGGGTAGCAGCATCAGCAGACAGACATGTTTGATTGTATGATCCATGGTCCAAACGTAGGTAGCAGCATTAGCAGACAGACATGTTTGATTGTATGATCCATGGTCCAAACGTAGGTAGCAGCATTAGCAGACAGACATGTTTGATTGTACGATCCATGGTCCAAAGGTGGGTAGCAGCATCAGCAGACAGACATGTTTGATTGTATGATCTACAGTCCAAAGGTGGGTAGCAGCATTAGCAGACAGACATGTCTGATTGTATGATCCATGGTCCAAAGGTGGGTAGCAGCATTGGCAGACAGACATGTTTGATTGTACGATCCATGGTCCAAAGGTGGGTAGCAGCATTGGCAGACAGACATGTTTGATTGTATGATCCACAGTCCAAAGGTGGGTAGCAGCATCAGCAGACAGACATGTTTGATTGTACGATCCATGGTCCAAAGGTGGGTAGCCGCATTAGCAGACAGACATGTTTGATTGTACGATCTACAGTCCAAAGGTGGGTAGCAGCATTAGCAGACAGACATGTTTGATTGTATGATCTACAGTCCAAAGGTGGGTAGCAGCATTAGCAGACAGACATGTTTGATTGTATGATCTACAGTCCAAAGGTAGGTAGCAGCATTAGCAGACAGACATGTTTGATTGTACGATCCATGGTCCAAAGGTGGGTAGCAGCATCAGCAGACAGACAAGTTTGATTGTATGATCTACAGTCCAAAGGTGGGTAGCAGCATTAGCAGACAGACATGTTTGATTGTATGATCTACAGTCCAAAGGTGGGTAGCAGCATTAGCAGACAGACATGTTTGATTGTATGATCTACAGTCCAAAGGTGGGTAGCAGCATTAGCAGACAGACATGTTTGATTGTATGATCTACAGTCCAAAGGTAGGTAGCAGCATTAGCAGACAGACATGTTTGATTGTATGATCTACAGTCCAAAGGTGGGTAGCAGCATCAGCAGACAGACATGTTTGATTGTATGATCTACAGTCCAAAGGTGGGTAGCAGCATTAGCAGACAGACATGTTTGATTGTATGATCTACAGTCCAAAGGTAGGTAGCAGCATTAGCAGACAGACATGTTTGATTGTACGATCCACAGTCCAAAGGTGGGTAGCAGCATCAGCAGACAGACATGTTTGATTGTATGATCTACAGTCCAAAGGTAGGTAGCAGCATCAGCAGACAGACATGTTTGATTGTATGATCCACAGTCCAAAGGTGGGTAGCAGCATCAGCAGACAGACATGTTTGATTGTATGATCCATGGTCCAAAGGTGGGTAGCAGCATCAGCAGACAGACAAGTTTGATTGTATGATCTACAGTCCAAAGGTAGGTAGCAGCATCAGCAGACAGACAAGTTTGATTGTATGATCTACAGTCCAAAGGTAGGTAGCAGCATCAGCAGACAGACATGTTTGATTGTATGATCCACAGTCCAAAGGTGGGTAGCAGCATTAGCAGACAGACATGTTTGATTGTATGATCTACAGTCCAAAGGTGGGTAGCAGCATTAGCAGACAGACATGTTTGATTGTATGATCTACAGTCCAAAGGTAGGTAGCAGCATTAGCAGACAGACATGTTTGATTGTACGATCCATGGTCCAAAGGTGGGTAGCAGCATCAGCAGACAGACATGTTTGATTGTATGATCTACAGTCCAAAGGTGGGTAGCAGCATTAGCAGACAGACATGTTTGATTGTATGATCTACAGTCCAAAGGTGGGTAGCAGCATTAGCAGACAGACATGTTTGATTGTATGATCTACAGTCCAAAGGTGGGTAGCAGCATTAGCAGACAGACATGTTTGATTGTATGATCTACAGTCCAAAGGTGGGTAGCAGCATTAGCAGACAGACATGTTTGATTGTATGATCTACAGTCCAAAGGTGGGTAGCAGCATTAGCAGACAGACATGTTTGATTGTATGATCCATGATCCAAAGGTGGGTAGCAGCATCAGCAGACAGACATGTTTGATTGTATGATCTACAGTCCAAAGGTGGGTAGCAGCATTAGCAGACAGACATGTTTGATTGTATGATCCACAGTCCAAAGGTGGGTAGCAGCATCAGCAGACAGACATGTTTGATTGTATGATCTACAGTCCAAAGGTGGGTAGCAGCATCAGCAGACAGACATGTTTGATTGTACGATCCATGGTCCAAAGGTGGGTAGCAGCATTAGCAGACAGACATGTTTGATTGTATGATCCATGGTCCAAAGGTGGGTAGCAGCATTAGCAGACAGACATGTTCGATTGTATGATCCATGGTCCAAAGGTGGGTAGCAGCATCAGCAGACAGACATGTTAGATTGTATGATCTACAGTCCAAAGGTGCGTAGCAGCATTAGCAGACAGACAAGTTTGATTGTATGATCCATGGTCCAAAGGTGGGTAGCAGCATCAGCAGACAGACATGTTTGATTGTATGATCTACAGTCCAAAGGTGCGTAGCAGCATTAGCAGACAGACAAGTTTGATTGTATGATCCATGGTCCAAAGGTGGGTAGCAGCATCAGCAGACAGACATGTTTGATTGTATGATCCATGGTCCAAAGGTGGGTAGCAGCATTAGCAGACAGACAAGTTTGATTGTATGATCTACAGTCCAAAGGTGGGTAGCAGCATTGGCAGACAGACATGTTTGATTGTACGATCCATGGTCCAAAGGTGGGTAGCAGCATTAGCAGACAGACATGTTTGATTGTATGATCCATGGTCCAAAGGTGGGTAGCAGCATTAGCAGACAGACATGTTTGATTGTACGATCCATGGTCCAAAGGTGGGTAGCAGCATCAGCAGACAGACATGTTTGATTGTATGATCTACAGTCCAATGGTGGGTAGCAGCATTAGCAGACAGACATGTTTGAATGTATGATCCACCGTCCAAAGGTGGGTAGCAGCATCAGCAGACAGACATGTTTGATTGTATGATCTACAGTCCAAAGGTAGGTAGCAGCATTAGCAGACAGACATGTTTGATTGTATGACCCATGGTCCAAAGGTAGGTAGCAACATCAGCAGACAGACATGTTTGATTGTATGATCCACGGTCCAAAGGTGGGTAGCAGCATTAGCAGACAAACACAGCAACTGAGTTTCGTCAATTGTTTTTAAAAATAACTTTGTATTCATGAATAAATTGTGTATATATCAACTTGGTCTTGTCGCTATATGGTTGAAATAATGCCGATGCTACGTTAAATTTTAACTCACACACTCACTCGTGTTAACATTGCCTGGTGATCTGCTTCCATGTTTATACTTAAGTGTGTGTGGTTCATCGATAGAACCTCCTGGTTCACCAATCAATGAGCTCCCTCTACCAAACAGGCATTATCGTTGTAGCATGATTATTTGTTTAGCCACTCTGGCCTAGATTTATTAATGCAGGCTGCAACTTTCAAGACATGACAGTTACATCTATGAGTCAACCCCCGTCTGGCTTGTGGGGAGTATAACTTATTCCAGTCACTGTTTGTTGCAGATGGAGCTGTGGTGAAGAGCTCCTTCACGTCTCACAATGGCTGGGTGATAGGCGTGGCCTGGTCGCCAACCAACCAATACGAGTTCATCTCCGGATCACATGACTCGATCATGAAATTATGGGATACACGCAGGTATGATCTTTTTTTACTTTTCATTCAGAAATATTTGTTGTCCAATGATTTGGAGGCGGTGGGGTAGCCTAGTGGTTAAGCATTCACTTGTCACGCTGAAGACCTGGGTTCAATTCCCAACATGGGTACAATGTGTGAAGCCCATTTTCTGGTGTCCCCACGAGATGTTGCTGGAATATTGCTAAAAGCACCGTTAAACCCTACTCACGGACCCACTCCAATGATTGGGTGAGATTGGTGAGTGGTACTTTGCTAAAACAAACGCTCTTACATTTTCTGAACAATTGCATTTGAATACAAAACCTGAGAGAACTTTGACCATACCTGTGCTCGTGAGTTTCACCGACGTGGTAAACGTCTGAAACCTTCATCACTTCAGGCTTTCCTCCCACAATAAGCTGACATGCCATGATATGACTGGAATACTGTTAAAAGTGGCGTTAAACACAACTCATTCACTATTGCTTATAATTATTTGAAAATATTGACTTGAGTTTTATGACAAAGCCCTTGTTGACTTCCAGCCCGAAAGCCCCACTGTACAACATGGAAGGTCATGAGGACAAAATACTGGCTGTTGATTGGTCGCTTCCTGAGTTGATGATGTCAGGAGGGGCAGATAACCACTTGAAGATATTCAAGTATGATTCCAAGTCAGAGTCCATGGACGTCAGCTGATTGAACTCTTTGTACATTATTGTGTCAATAAATATCATGTCTTTACTACCATCTTCTACTCATTTAATTATGTCTCCCCCCTCAAAGGATTTGGGAGACCTACCGGTATTGTTTTTGGCTTGGTTCCCTTTGGAGTGGAGGTCGGATGTACAAAGCCAGTCATGCATTGCAGCCATTGTCACAACAGTTGCATTGTCAGGCTTTTCAGCAACCCCATGTACATAATCCCTGAATACACAAGGACAAATACAGCATTATTAAAACCGGAGGGGTCCAAAATATCAAAATCCTCTCTCAGATAATTTTACTGCCTCCAACAAACATTTGGTTTTCAAAGGGGGGGGGATGTTGTCTCCCCTAACCAAAACAAGGGTTCAAATCCACTTGTCTACACCTACTGGATAAAACACTCTTCCCAGGGCTTTTACGTGTTGGGATTCCTGATCAGAAAAGGTTCCAACCTGTTCCAACTGAATGTAGGTTAATTATGTTGATTATGTCGTGGAACAGTGCGTCTGTCCGTCCCACAGAGGGTCCTACAGTTTCCAGAGAATATCCCTGAAACTCTACACACAAGATGTCGACATGTTGATGATACGCATATCGCAGCCCCGTTTCATTTTGACAGAGTTACTGCCCCCGTTTTACGGAGCTTCATGAAATCTACTCCTCCTCCAGTTTCCAGAGTATATCACAATATCTAACTATAACTATAACTAAAGTTAGTTTCCTTGTATGAGGCTTTTGTGGGTGAGCTACATCCTTATGGCATCAGCATACAGACTGGATTACTCCCAACAAAATGTTCTGCAAAATTTGTTTCAAATGCAGTGCCATCTACTGTTATTTCATAAAATACCAAGAAATATAAACTTGTTAAAAAAATTCATGCGGGGGGATGTTGTGCTCTGAGAGCACTCTTGTTACTCATGTTTTCAGTCACTGGTATACTTGCTCATGAAGGTCTTCAGCAACCTATTCTTGCCTTAAAAGCGATTATAAGAGGCAACTATCAGATGTTCAAGGCTTGCTGACTTGGTTGATGCATGTCATCGTATTCCAATTGCATAATCAGTGCTCATGATGTCAATCACTGGATTGTCTGATCGATAACTTTCAGACCGCTGTCATATAGCTGGGATATTGCCGAGTGCGACGTTCAACAACACTCACTCAGTGTATCATCAGTACTCCAGATGATATCCACAAATGAAAACTATCGACAACTAACAAAACATTAAACTACTTTATTTCACAGCAGCGTAAACATGATTAATGTATGTACAATTAACAGTGGGTTGTGATGTGTACAGAATGAAGTGAGCACAGAATGGGTTGCTGACAAATGTGACACCAAAGACGACTGACTCATGCTAGTGATCAGGCAATAGAAACCAATTGTGTTTCAGGCA
Organism: Haliotis cracherodii; assembly: GCF_022045235.1. Lineage (NCBI taxonomy): Eukaryota > Metazoa > Mollusca > Gastropoda > Lepetellida > Haliotidae > Haliotis > Haliotis cracherodii. The sequence goes on from NW_027266272.1 coordinate 19,050,731, forward strand.
ACCTGACCGACCCATTGTCCCACTTGCGGCCCAAATGTTTTAATCACAGCTTGAAACAGCCGTCAAACAACATGTTACTTTTGAATGAAATCAGTTCTAAATCTAAAAAACCTGACCTATGTTTGTTGGGTCCACAGTTTCCCTGAAACACAAGTTGTGGGTTTAATTTTTTGCCTACACGGGTTTAGCACAGACTGAATGACTTTAAAAAATGATCCTAAGTAATAAGAAGAGTTGGTAAAATGTATAATATTTACACCAAAAAGTAGTAGCAAATGTGTTGTGTCACCTGCCCTTTTGGGGTGAGAATTCAATGCAAATTTGATTCTTTTGTACCGGTTTCATCAACATGGAAAATCATGTACGTATTCAGAGATGATGCACACTTAAAAAGAAACCATGCAAACATCAACAATTTCAAAAATTCATATCCGTATAGTAAGTTCAACTTAAAAAGGAAAAGAAAAAGATATGATGGAGTAGTCTCCCCTGCTGCTTGGGGAAGGCGGTCAGACACAAACACTTAACGATGTCGGAAAGCGAGCTTAACACAATGAACACCTGTCCCCAGCTCACCATGTAGCTTTCTTACATCCGTCAGGCTCGCACAAGGCACGGACGGTCTTTACTCGACGTTTTTAAAGCAACTTCTAAGCTTCACTAACCAGTGTTTGAGCATCAGTCTAGTCAACTACATGGATCTTAGTGCTAAGACTGTCGTTAGGGTATGTTAAAGGAGAGAAATCACAACAGCTGCAAGATCTGTTTGGGACACAGGCCCTGGAAGGAGCAAGCCTGTTTTTGATGCAAATATCTATGTACAGCTTTATTAGACAGTTCAAATTTCAGATTTAACCTTACCAGTAAGTTTCCGTCATTCAGCAGACATTCTGGGTTAGTAATCCCCATCTTTGTAAATACATATATAATTACGTTGACCTAATAGTGTGAACTCTCTCTCAAGTAACCAAGGTAACTGAATTACTGCTAAATCAAAATATGGCTTCTGAAACTTGAGTTTAGAGAAGAGTAATTGTTGTTGAATTATCATATTTTGGTTCTTAAGAGTTTTTCTCATCGCCTAACTTTCCCTGGTGGAGTCTCTTGTACATGACATGATTCTTCATAATCCATTAAATTATTTAATTCATTGTCATTATTGGACCGAAAGTTGCCAAGAAAATCGTAAGACCAAACCACATGCTGACATCATGACAGCAGTTTCAGTTCTTTGAAGGGAGACAACTCTGGGATTGAGTTATGTCCCTTAGACCCACATTACAAACCTGTACATGGACGTGTTGTACATTTATACAAGATTATTTTATACCACAGATAATAACACCGACAAACACTTTTTGTCTCTAAATTCTTGCCAAACAGCATAAGAAATAATAGTACAAGACCGAGCTAGAACATCTAATAAAACACTATGCTATATGAAACAGGAATATTGAATGTTAGATGGAAATAAAAGCAGAGGGACAAACAGGAATGATGACTATGACGTGACATGATATACGGTGTCGGCGGCTGAGATGATACCCTACACTACATGTAGCAGTACACACAATAGTCAGTGGAGTGGAGTGGAAGGACGCCACTATGTAGAACAAAATACAACCAGGATTATCTTCTTTTGAAGAGATGAAGCATCCTATTATCCCCCTTCTCCCCAGTTAGTACAATCATCACATGGAAGTTAACAGTAGGTCAGGACTATTTCTGTTATTTGAAACAAAAGATTTCTAAATGCTTGGCTCAAAAATCTTGGTTCTCGGTCTCACTGTATGGTGTGGGCTGAACGCTGCTTTAGAATGGTATCTTGTAGAACCACAGCATGTCAACATTTGTGTGGGAAAGTCCAAAGAGACGGAATCCCTCCCCCCTCCGATACCCAAATATAGTATGTTGTAGGCAGTAAATGTATCTGAGAAAGGATTTTGAAATTTCAGACCCTTCCCTTTTAAAAATTGCTCAATCCGCCCTTGAGTGTCTTTTAAAACATGTATATGAACAAAAGTCAATAAGAGTTTTATACAGAGGCTTGCCAAGGAGTCTTATACTAGTTTCAATGGTGAGATTCTATTTATCATCTGAAATCATTCTTCCAACTTTCTCAGTTTTTTTAACAGTAATAACCAGTGTCTTGAGTTTAAAAGGTACACCAGTTTCAGTGACAGAGAGATTAGTGATGGTCTACAAAGCACTGTCATGTAACTTCATTCATCTCACACGAGCAATGTCTCTTTAATGAAACCCACACGGTGCTGACAGACTATGACCCACAACGGCGGCGGATCTTAAGATTCCGACCAACAGTCAGCAGCTCTGGCCAAATCTTCAGATTGTTGAGCCCAAGACAACTAGGCCACTCTTTCTCCCATACACGTAAGTGAACCATGCACTACCCTGACCAGGCGGAATATACACGCTCCGACTGTCATAACTCACACAAACCTACAAGATCGTGCTGAGATTGCTGTGGAACAGACCCCTGATCAAGGTTTTCATCCAAAGAAACATACAGCTCTGTGTACAAGCTTCAGTCAACTGTGCAACGAAGATCACTTTGTGAAATAGGCTGCCGGAGTCCTTCATTCCCCAGTCCTGGATCAGCCCTGAATTGACATTCAGTCAAGTGTCCCTGTGTGGTGTGTACAACACCTCATCCCCACCACAGTACTGTAATCACACTTCCAGTTAGGCAAAGGCAAATCAAAGTGTCATTTCCAAACAAAAACAGTGCAATTAACCGTAACATTTTTATACCCAACTTGAAAAGCAGATCGGAAATATGTCCATCACCTTCATCCAGATTTCAAGATGTTGTCATAGTAACTGATGACAAAATCTGCAGCAGTGGAAACTAACATTTTTAGCCGACTAGTCCTTGAAATGATAACATGTAGCAAGACCCTTAAAAATGGCAAATTTCTACTGGTCCTTATGATACCTTAACTATTGGGCAGTTTGGCAAGGACTATAGGACTAGTGCCAATTTCTAACGCTGAATCTGTTTCTAATAATTGCTCCACACAGCAAGACAAGTGACATTTCGGAATCTGTTGACGTAACTTTGCGTTTCCACTTCAAATACCAGTCATATTGTACTGCTGAGCTGTGTCTTCTACATCTTCCCAAGGCAAGGGAGTTAACTGACCATAGAAGTCCAGTTTCCACCCTTGCCGAACTAGGCTGGTATTATGGAGTTACATTTTGGCTGGACTAATGAGTCTATGCACAGTCTAATCAAAATCGTGCATCGAAATCGAAATCGAAATCTGATTCGTGAACTGTCCTGCAGATTTCGGTCAATTGCAGGATTTGCAAAGCATGTGCACCGCCAACTCGTTGTCAACAGATATTTTCCAAATCTTTTCATGTTTTTAATCAAGGTGCTCACGCATTGCGCAATGTAAGACCCGTTTTATCACAACATAGACTTTGATTATCGATCAGATCGTCTTGACTGGGCGCCACTGTTTTGTTTCAAGCAAATGCAAGTGATACGAGAGGTAGAATCTGATTGGTCTAAAGGAGAGGCTCAGAAGGGACATAACTCGTAATAGCCACTGGTGGCACTGCGATAAGCCCAGGAATTCCAGCCTATTGCGGCTAGGGTGGAAACTGGACTTTTAACTCAGTTAACTCTCTTGCCTCGGGAAGATGTGTCTTCTAATGCTCATGATCTAACCACATGATACAGTAATAACAATGAGAACGCTGGCGATGGTCTGCTCAACTTCCTTCATAAAGGTGCCTGTTCAAGGAATACACGCAACAGACTGTCGTAAATACAAATCTTCTTGGGTAATGTAATCTTGAAACTATGAAAGCTCCATTACAATTTAAAATCAAATGCTGATTTTGCTACTGTTTTAAATGGGAAATGACATTTGGACAAGCCACCATTACATTTCTACAAATCGTAGCTGCCAGAGGTGAAACAATACAGCAAGGATGCGATACGATACATATCACTATATGATAATTATCGTGATATGCGTATTTACCTCAAATCTCATGGAAATGTTTTGACCATAAATATTTCAGAGCAGGTTCAAAACAAAAAGCTAGCAGCAGACTTGTTCACTGCAGCTATTTTTAATTACAACATATTTTGCAATTTTTTACTGACAAAAACCCTGGAGGGTCATTAAACTAGCAATAATTTATTTCAGCACGTGTATCGTTTTGTATCAACACAGACAGAAAAAAATGTGTTAGGTATTGTTTTGGCACATGAAAACTCACGATGCACCGGTGCACCGATGTATCGTTTCACCTCTAGTGGCTGCAAGACACAGGTGACCCCTGGACGCCCGGTCAGTGGACAGTTGGACCGACAGTCCACCTTTATCAAGTGGACACATTAACACAGTACAAAAACAAACCAATAATGTTGCACAGAGAGAGTGACTGTGACATGTGATAAGGTTGTGTGTGACTCAGCTGGATATTTCGTTCATCCTTCTCGTCCCAGGCATTCATCTGTGGCTACGCTAGAGACCACACTCATTCTTCATCCGACGTCAGATACACTAACTGGTACGCCCAGAATAGGTGTGGTAGAAGAGGTGGAACACTTTTATTTGATGGTAAAGATTTACTGACTACTTTGACAAGGAATGAGATGGCAACAAGTGCCCCCTCCTTCTATCTGAACCTGCACAGACAACACCCTCAACACAACCATGGCCCATGGTGACCCTGCCTTGCTTGCAGATGTATTGGTCAGAAAAAGCAAGTTGAGCTTCACAGTCAAGAATCAAGATTCTGAAGATATTGAGATGGACTTATCTGCTGGAGGCTGTCATCCCCATGGTCAGAGCAGGCTTGTCACACAAAACCAGGCTAGTCACACAGAACCAGACTAGTCTGTCACACGAGACCAGGCTAGTCACACTAGACCAGCTCAGCCAGTCACACGAGACCAGGCTAGTCACACAGAACCAGGCTTGTCAGTCACACGAGACCAGCTCAGCCAGTCACACGAGACCAGGCTAGTCACTCAGAACCAGGCTTGTCAGTCACACTAGACCAGCTCAGCCAGTCACACGAGACCAGGCTTGCCACACAGAACCAGGCTTGTCAGTCACACGAGACCAGCTCAGCCAGTCACATGAGACCAGGCTAGTCACACAGAACCAGGCTTGTCAGTCACACAACCAGCTCAGCCAGTCACACGAGACCTGGCTAGTCACACAGAACCAGGCTTGTCAGTCACACGAGACCAGCTCAGCCAGTCCCATGAGACCAGGCTAGTCACACAGAACCAGGCTTGTCAGTCATACGAGACCAGGCTAGTTACACAGAACCAGGCTTGTCAGTCACACGAGACCAGCTGAGCCAGTCACATGATACCAGGCTGGTCACATGAGAACACTTACACAACTAACAAGTCGCACAAGAACAGGCTAGTCCCACAAGACCAGGCCAGTCACATTAGACTGGGTTAGTCCCAAAGACCAGGCTAGTCACATTAGACCGGGCTAGTTACTGAGGTTAGTACAATATAAGGTCCAGCACCTATCATCTCCTCCTGGGACGATACACAGTAGATTTCCTAGATGCCAACGTACACTGCCGGTTGGTCTCCCAGGGAAGTTCAAATTCTCTGAAAAAAAAAGCATTTTGAATTAACTTTTATCCAAATACAAATACCACTTATTACAATTCTCATTCTTCGACCTACTGATGTACACAAATAACATCAGTATCAACATCTTGGCTTGTGAAGTGTTTTGTTTGTTTGTTTGTTTGTTACACCGCACTCAGCAATATTCCAGCTATATGATGGCGGTCTGTAAATAATCAAGTCTGGGCTAGACAATCCAGTGATTGACATCATGAGCATCTATCCACGCAATTGGATACAATGACAAGCATCAACCAAGTCAGTGAGCCTGACAACCTGATTCCGTTAGTCGCCTCTTACGACAAGCATAGTCGCATTTTACAGCAAGCATGGGTTGTTGAAGACCTATTCTACCCCGGATCTTCACGGGTCGGCATGTGAAGTGAAGCATATGCTGTAAGCACCCGACATTACTTGCGACAGTAGTAAACAGGGTGAACACATGCCATGCTCAGAGACGTATATCATTGCTATGAATTATTCATTCTGAACTCAACAGTAAACATGATTCTACAATACTTCCATGTCCCCTTTTTTTTTTCCTTCAGTATAACTCTAGAGTGAGAGTATGGTTTTACGCTGCTTTTGGCAATATTTCAGCAATATTGCAGCAGGAGACACCAGAAATTGTGACCCAGGTCTTCAGTGTGACGAGAACGCTTAACCACTAGGCTACCCCACCCCCCCTATAACACAAGAGGGAGTAGATGTGAGCTAGCAAATGTGGTTGTACACCATACTTAGCTATATGCCAGCTTTATCATGGTGGCCTGTAAATATATAGTGGAGTCCAGACCGGCTATATGATCCATGCCGCCAAGGAATGGTGACTTGTAATCACAAGTCGGGTCCCTTTTGGTCGACTCTTACAACAAGCATAGATAATCACTTCAGCTCCCGAACCCATACAGACAAGGTCCCCCTCAAAGCAGGGTTAGAAATTGGCATTAGTCCTATAGTCCTTGCCAAACTGGCCAATAGTTAAGGTATCATAAGGAATAGTAGAAATTTGCCATTTTTAAGGGTTTTGCTACATGTTATTATAAGGACTAGTTGTTTAAAACTGTTAGTTTCTAACGCTGAAAAGCGATCTTAGCGCTACAACTGTCATAAGTCTATGTTAAAGTATGGGAGTAACACTCATCTTTGTGCTAAGAACGCAGAGAGAATATACTCACAATGGCTTCATATGGGGGATAGGTTGTCCGAACGCTGTTACTGTGAGCTTCTCTCCCACCTCAATATGAGTGACTGGAACAAAATCACATCAATTAACATGGATCAAATTCACTCACTGTGGATAAAATACACCATGTCATTTATTCACAATCTCATTAAAATCAGATCTTAGTTCTCGCTACCGCTAAACAAAGATCTGAGGACATCCCATTACGGGTCACGCCAGAACGACCTTGCACGAACTTTGACCGACCAATGGAATGACCAATCAGAAGTCAGCTTTCTCGTGCTTTATGGCAGTAATTTCAAATTGGCGACTACGCTTCGAAACATATTTTGACAAATTCTCGATTACAAATTTGAAACCTGAACAAAAGAACATTCTGGAATGGCTACATTTGTAGATGGCTAGATGGTCTCGATTGTATGGATTCAGTCGTTAAACCCGTAACTATCGTTCGGAGTAAAAGTTTTCGAGGCTGCATGATCAGTAATTACATTTGGACGGTCACTTTCTTAATCTGGTAAGAGATGCACTGATTGGTCAGATGAAAGGTAGTTCTGACGTGACCCATAATGGGATGTCCTCAGATCTTTGTTTAGCAGTAGCGAGAACTGAGGTCTGATTTTAATGAGATTGATTTACTCACAAAGCCCTTACAGAGTAGCAAGAGTTGGTGAATATGGTTTTACACAGCTTTGAACAATATTCCAGCAATATCACAGCAAGGGACACCAGAAATTGGCTTCAGACATTATACCATGTGTGGGTCTTCAGCATGACGAGTGAATGCTTTAACCACTAGGCTACCTGACCGCCGCTAAAGAAGTAAGAACAATCAGTTTGACAGTAACTGTACCAATCCTGATAGTGTTTGACAATGACAAGGTATGACAATCTGTTACACCCCGTACAAACAAGTAGCAGCAGTTAACTCTAGGACTCATTACACCCTGACCGACACTACAGTAATAGTTACAGGTTTTACAAGTCCACACTCAGGCACAGTGATGACTTAGCATTACATCACTACCAGAAACTAATTCGCTAAATTGGTGTAATGCCAAGTCACCACTGCACCAGACTGTGATCTCCTACTCAGGGTGGCAGCCAGCCAGCATAGTACCTCTGCCACAGGCCAGCGCCATGTGACGATTCGTCACATCTTTCACTGTCCATTCAAGATACTGCATATGCTTTTCATCCGTTTCATGTTTGACAAGTCTACACATTTTCATAAACAAACGTCAAAGAATGGTTACGGTTCATTAAGAAAGTATCCTAATAAGTCAAAATCTGCTTGTTTTTGCGCAGTAATCCTTTGTTTACATTGGATGTGCGGCTCCACTTGCTATCATCGAAGCCCAACAGAGCGTTTTGATGAATAAATGCAACTCGCTGTCGCAGTTGTAGTAGCATATCTATATAATTATGCAAAACAATATGTAAAGCGCCCCCAAATACTTGCATTGGTCCGTTCTATACTGATTTCTGAAAAAGCGTGTTTGTTTACAAACAAGAGAAATGTCCGGTCATGTGATATGCAAATTAGCCTGTGGCAGTGGTGTTATGCTGAGTCACCACTGCGCCGGAGTGTGGACTGTGATATGTTGCATAAAACTTTTGAAAGTAGTTCTGGCAAGCAGGACTTACTATCATCCAGACAAGGGATGAATGACTCCACATGACTCTCGTCATCTTCTTTGGTATTGTGGACAATTCGCTGTTCCTTTTCTTTCAGACGCAGCAGATTCCGCTGTTCACGTAGCTGCTGCAAGTCCCATCTAAAACACAAACGTTGAGAAAGTCAGACAAAAACGTTTGACCGGTGATTGCTGTCAGAGTGACATCCAGACAGAATAACACCTGGGTTCAGACTGTTAAATTGGCCTACCTTTAGAATACATTACCGCAAACTTTTCAAACCCTCACCGGACAGTGGCTTTCAACAGTATTCCACTTACATCACAAAAAGTCAGCAATGTGGGAGGAAAGCACAAACTGAAGCAAGGCTGGTGAAGGTTCTACTACACCAAATCAGAATCAGTTGTTTGACAAGCAGTTTTGCAGACTGAATAATCTGGCAGCTGTGATTGGATGATTTTGTGTTTTTGAAATGTACATCCATCCAGTATTTAAAACTGACCATGTTTTTTCAATATCAATGCTGTCTTTTTCAACATCATGACTTATGCTGCATGTGACCACGGATATTTTCAAGCAACTGACATTTAGTGCGGAACTGGGGATAGTGTGTAAGCTTTCTGTACTCAGAAAAGGAGCTGGCTCAGGTAGTCACTGTTATTGTTCTTATTGCTGCTCTAAGGACAAACTTTACACACACGTACAGATATGTCATAGCTGGTAAACGCTTAGTTATTAATAAAAAAACCACAACATTACTATAGAAGTCAATAGGAAAACATCTGGTTGTGTGTAACTTGAAGCACATGTATCGAGGGACACGACTCTGCACAAACAATCACAACTCCTTGGAAACTCACCTTTTTCTTCTCCGTTCTTCAAGCTCAGGCTTTTGATGTCGTTTTATAAATACCTCGTCTTCTAGGTTCTGAAATCAGATAAATCAACATCATCCCGTGAATTATTACACCACCCATCTCTTATTCCCTGGACTGATTTTTAACAGAGTGAGTGAGTGAGTGAGTTTGGTTTTACGCCACTTTAGCAATATTCCAGCAATATCACGGCGGGGGACACCAGAAATGGGCTTCACACATTGTCCCCAGATTTTTAACAGAAGATTGAACAACTATACTTTGTTGTTTAACACCACACTCAACAATATTCCAGTTATATGACAGTGGTCTGTAAATAATCAAGTCTGGACCTGACAATCCGGTGATTGATATCATGAGAATTGATACCCGCAATGGGGATATGCATCAACCAAGTCAGCGAGCCTGACCACCCGAACTTAATAGCCGCCTCTTACAACAAGCACTGTCGCCTTTTATGGCAAGCATGAAAACTTTCACGGGTTTAACAAGCTATACTTGCTCCGCTTGTAACTTTACTTTCCAAGTGAAACAGCCAGACAGATACCGTATTTTCTTGAGTATAGTGCGCACTTTTTTTCGAAAAAACACAGCTGTGTAGAAGGGGGTGCGCATTATACACGAATTATGAGTTTGGATGTTTTTCTCCCCCATGGAAAGACATTACCGTGAGCACGAAACGCCGGAAATACCATGTCAACAAATCCATACTGAAGTACGCAAAATAATTATATAATTACACTGTCTGTCTATAAAAAGTGTTCTTTGTATTTCTGGACTTATGTTTGTAACTTACTTTATTAATTTTATTCAAAATTCCTTATAATATTGTTTTTATTAAGTTTGGCGAAATCGTGTTTGAAGCGATCGGAAGATCGCAAAACTCACCGTTATTAACAGCAACCACAGTCAGAATACCGCTATTGACGCCTTGAAACGAACTTTAGTTGACAGAGAATGGATACATATATCATAAATGACATACTTTGACTCGTTAAAAGTCATATTTGTTTTTGTTTGACGATTCTATGTCAACATGAAATTCTCGCGCTCACGTGATCCCGTGCGCGTGAGCCTTGACGGTGAGTGGTCAGACATGTTCCATGTAAAAAATAATACCCGGGAATAGCGATCAGCTGCTTCGCTTAGGGTTATTATTATTTTAAATATGTTTAGTAAAGGCTGCATATAATTAAGAAAATAATGGAATATATTATTCCTGATAAATAAAATAGTTTCAGATACAATTGTTGCCGATCCTTGCATTAAAAATCCTATAAAGTTATTTCATTGGGTGTGTCTTGACCGAATCACCGGTCGATTCCAAGAAAACGTGTGTACAGCTGATTGCTGTTTTCGGCTTAGTTTACGAGAAAATACACAAGGTAATCTTAATCCCTAGATATAAAACAATGCCTAGCAGAACAATCAATACTATTTAAACGGTAAATAAACATGTCTGGTGATTTTTTATCTCAAATTTCGAATTTGTACTGACGAAGTTTCTCAGCACCCGTTCGTTTGCCGGACTTCGCTGAAAGGGTACGGTGTAAATTTTTTCTGCGCATAATATTCAAATTTCTTTTTTTCCAAAATATTGAACCCGCTAGAGGGGGGTGCGCATTATACATGGGTGCGCACTATACTCAAGAAAATACGGTATTTCTAACCATCAGATTGTAAAGTAAATATACCAACATCTGTCATGGACCTTGAGTCAGGCAAGAGGATGTCATCCCCATACTCTACAGAAACACAGCTCTTGTCACTTACCTCTGTCCCTTCAAGTTGGTACAAGTTTGTTATTTTGTTGAACCTCCAAGTGGGTGTTTCAACTGAAACAAAACAGAACACCATTATACAATACAACAACATAGCATGAAACGATTTGAGTAAGTCAGTTGGGTTTAACAATGCTTGGAACTTTTTCAATAATATCAGTGTCTGCTTGATGTCGGAGAGAGGCCCAAAGTGCACGTGTGAGGTGTCTACCACTTTGGTCACCATGTAAAACAAGCACAGGATACTGGGATCTCATTGAGAATAGCACTCCAAACAACGCTCTCATTTGATTTCTGTATGTAATAATGTAATGGAGTGAGTGAGTGAGTTGGGTTTAAAGCCGCTTTTGACAGTATTCCAGTATTATAACGGCGTGTCAGCTTAATGTGGGAGGACAGCCCGAAGTGATGCAGGTCTCAGACGTTTACCACTTTGGTGAAACCCACAAGCATGGGTATGGTGCTGACAAACCTAGAAACATAATCGGGGATTCGAACCCACAATCATAGGTTTCTGGCATGCCTAAGGGACGCAACTCTGCACAGCGAATTGCTGCGCCTTAGACGACTGGGCCACCCGTGCCCCCAATATTGTAATGGAGAAATACTGAGAACCTGGAAGTAGCATCACCAAGCCCCGAAATGATTCCTCCGCCTTTAACCATGTTACGGTTGACATATAATTCCTCTTATTTTGCATAATGATCTCTAGTTGTGTCAGTTGCATGTTCAAAATAGCCAGTGAATTCCTGGCTCAAATCAACTGCAACAGCAGTACTGTCTCATCACAATGGTCTAAAACATTCGATTGGGTCAATAAGCCTTACGCAAAGTATTTGGGTTTTACAACCTTATCTGGTTTCTGCCATATCAGCTGTCATTTTGAACAACTATCCAAGCCAAGCATATTACCTCAGGACAGTTTAGCAAATGATGTGGGTTTGATTTTTTTAAAATCCATTTTGTGGACTAAAAGACTTCAATGCCTTCAACATTCAGAATAATGGGACATGCATCCCACTTGGATTTGTGCGAAAAGTCACAAGTTCAGAATGGAAAGACTATAACGACGCCCTCAGCAATATTCCAGCTATATGATGGCGTTTTGTAAATAATTGAATCTGGACCAGACAATACACTGATTGACACCATAAGCATCGATCTAGACAATTGGGATGCTATGACATGCATCAACAAAGTTAGCAAGTCTGACTGCCCGATCCCGTTTCTTCGCCTCTTACGACAAGCATGGATTGCTGACAACCAGTTCTAACCTGGATCTTCACAGACTGAAAGATCATCCATACTCGTATTAGACATGATCACCACTGCAATATGGCCTCTTCACCCACACAAACACAAACCAGATCAAACAACTATGAACTCATCCAATCCATCAACTTGACAACCTTGCCACCTGAAACTAACATAGAATACTTTCTTGTATTACCTAAGGTCTGTGATCGTGCACTCCGACACAAATTTGGATACGAAATATTGTCAATAGTCCGTGACCTCGCTTCACAACATGTCACGTGATATGTGCAGTCTGTCTTTAACAGAGTCTCCTCCCCTTCCATAACAACCTCCTTGTCCGAATCATCATCATCATCATCATCAATGTCAGACTCGGCCACCTCCAGCTGGGACTTGGTCACAGTCTTTGTTACAGTTCTGTGCACAGATCGGTTTCCAAGGTTACGCGGAGATTCCTTATCTAGTGCAGCCCGCTTGCTAGGAAGACCATCTTTCTCTGTTGCTGATTGATGTGCTTTCCTGAAAATATATATTTCCATGATTGTCCAATGTTGTGATTTTTTATATTACCAGTGTCTCTGGCACTAACTCACTATTCATCACGTTTTTGCCAATGAACACATTGTTTATGATTGGTCGGTTTGTTGTTTTACACCGCACTCAGCAATATCCCAGCTATATGACGGTGGTCTGTAAGTAATCAAATCTGGACCAGACATTCTAGTGATTGATATCATGAGAATCAATCCACACAATTGGGATCAATGACATGCTTTAACCAAGTCAGCGAGTCTGACCACCCAATCCTGTTAGTCGCTGCTTACTACAAGCATGGCTGCCTTTTACGGCAAGCATGGGTTGCTGAAGACCTATTCTACCCCGGATCTTTTCGGGTCACATTGTTTATGGAAGTGAGTGAGTGAGTTGGGTTTAACGCCACTTTTAACAGTATTCCAGTTATATCTCGGCGTGTCAGCTTAATGTGGGAGGAAAGCTCAAAGTGATGCAGATCTCGGACATTTATGGAAGTGAGACTGGACACATGGCAATGATAATCAAAAAATAAAGAAGAGTTTTTCTTCCTCTATGATGGAAAATTACCCACTTTGGAATCATAATAAATGTTAAATCTGAGAATTGAACCATTATTCAGCTAATTCCGCGAGTAAAGAGTAAAGAAATATCAGACAGTTAGGGTGAAAGAATACAGACAGGCCACGATACGATACATATCATGATACCTAGGTTATTATATGATATGTATCGCGATACACATATTAAAAACCAAATCACATGGGAACTTCATGACTATAAATATTTCAAAACAGGTTCCAAAGGAGAAGCTAGCTGTAGACACATGTTCGTAGTGGCTATATTTAGTAGTGAACTTGAAAATATTCTGCAAAATTTGACTGACAAAAGCGCTGGGATGGGCGTCATTAAATGAGCATAGGGAATTTATATTAGCAATGTACATCTTGTTTCGATAGGAAGAAAAAATGTACCGTGTATCGAATTGTCACATGCAACCTTGAGATATACTGGTGCACTGAAGTATCGTTTCACCCTTATTGCACATGTGGGGTCCAACACCATGAGGCAACCTGGTCAGTATATATATTAGCCATTGACAAGAAAGCCTTGTATTCAGTGCAGAATGACTAAGTTGTAAATAGACATGGTGAATGAGTGAGTGAATATGGTTTTACGGTACTTATAGCAATATTTCAGGAATATCTTGACGGAGGACTAAAGTTATGACAACCCAGTTATGATGCAATCATGCTTATATTAACTAATGCCAGTCCCACTGATTGACAGCACATGAGCTTCCCAATCCTAGTCATATTTCACATGCAAACAGAATCGCAACACCGGTTCCCACGACAACCACCGTGACACTGTCAACCCCTGTCAGTTTCCTGCAACTGATGACACACCTTTTGACCCCCTTGTCTGGGGGGATCGCCAACGCCGCCTCAATAGCCGCTTCCCGCGCCACGTGAGTATCATGGGATTCCTCCTTCTGTTTGAGTATTGACATCCGACGCTCCATTCGCTCCAAGCGACATTGTAACTGAAAGAAGAATTTTTAAAAAGGTATATAAAACGAGTTGACACCATTTGCAAAAATTAAGTCAGAGAGAAATGTGGTCCTTGTTCTAACCCTTGCATTACAAAAATTAGGTGATCCCTAGATCAGCCAACACCAAGAAACCCTCTTGAATTCAAACACTGATTTGATGCACATGCTAGCTAACACCTAGCTGTAAAACCGATCACTGAACAACAGAACAAAAGTATTTGTCACAAGATAATCCTTACTTCCCAAAAGGTGTGGTGACCTGGAACTTCATACAACATCAGTGTTACCATGGTTACTGTACATAACTTTAAAAATAAAAAATTCAATGCCTCTTCATAATAGCTGTATTTAGTTGCAAACATTGTCCAAAGTTGTCTCAATCAGAATTTCTAGAAAAACACTGATTCTCTAGAATTCCAAACCTGTGATAATTGTGAGGATGGGTGAAACTAGTGCTCTTTTCAAGGCAAAGATCAAACTTTTCAAGGCAATGATCAAACTTTTCAAGGCAATGATCAAACTTTTCAAGGCCAAAGGAAAGACCTAAGTGAGCATTACTTGTTTTCAAACAGATTCATTAGCATCAGGGTTTTACATGACGCACAAATGTATAAAATGGATGCCAAAAAAAATATCTATTGTGTCAAGATATATATACAATAATATACAATAGTATTCTTTGTACCAAATTCTCAACAAAAAATTTACAGTTCATGTAAATTAAGTAATTATGAAATCTTACTGTACAGTACGCTACACCATTTCATTACTTTACAGGACCATTATATTTACTGAAAGGACCCTTGAAATTTAGTAGGTCAAGGTTAAACCCTGATTAGCATGATTGGAATATTTCACCGCCACAATAGCTCTATTTGTATACAGTGGTATACCTAAGTACAGAAGTGAAATATTCCAGGTCTTGCACCAGTGATTCATTATCAGTTATCTATCCAGTTACTGGTTACCCCTCCTGATATTATCACATAACAACATCGAAACATTGACATATATCATTACTTAACAGCAGAGGCCTTTTCACTATGTCCTTTAATTTTAACCCATTTCGAGGTAGATTCAATGTATCAGGCTTTCTGAGCATGTATAAACTTGGTACATTTTCCTTGTCGGACATTGTCTGTACAGACAGAATAATTCCTGCATCCTGCACAAGTACACAATATAATGCATTAGTGAGTGAGTATGGTTTTACGCCACTTTTAGCAATGTTCCAGCAATATCACGACAGGGGACACCAGAAATGGGCTTCACACATTGTACCCGTGGAATCGAACCCGGGTCTTCGGCGTGACAAGCGAACGCTTTAACCACTAGGCTACCCGACCGCCCCTATAATGCATTAACAGTGGTCCCCAGGAACACATGGAATTGTATTTGATTAAATCAAGAAAAGACTTCCATCTGTATTCCCCTCCCAAAAGTTGTACATGGATGCAATGCGACTTAATCCTATTAGTTACATATATTTTTGAGAGGGGGTGCTGGCGGAAGTCTTACTCAGATAAACATAAGGAAACTGTCCCTTGATTATGAACAGAACTTGCCTGTCTCACATTATTATAAAGATGAATTTCATAAAATCAATCCAACAACAAACATGGTGGTGTATGGAAAGTTTCCTTTCAATATCATTCATTGCTGAACGGAAATGTATGCAAAAATCTTTTCAGCCTAGCACAAGTAAATCTCGGCTTTATATAATTTTTACACATACTACATGATCAATCTCTTGAATAGTCCTTCCATCCTTCAAGCAGGCAGTAGCATGTCTGTGCTCACAAAATAAAACTGGCATGTAGGTCATCAGATATGTTGAGGTTACAGATCAGTCTTCACTGTACTCTTGGCCATGGGACACACAATATATTCCACTATTCACACAGAAATCTGGAGGATTACTACATTTTCAAAATTACCATGTACAACCCCGAAAAAAACACCATACTGCTTTCAAGGATAGAACAAAATCTACAGATGGGGGAAATATTGATTTGTTTTGGATAACATTTTTAGGACAACAAAATATTACAAAATGTAGGAATGTGGATTTTAATGATGAATGAAGACCTTATTTGACCAGTATGTGACTGAATAAACACTAGAGACACTCGGGAATGTTTCAACAATTCCGGACGTGCCTCGTCACTCACAACGTTCCGGAGGATTAGTGAAATAGCCATGTTGATTGCTACTCTCGCTTGGATTTTCAATCGCTTACCTTCCTTCCAAGTAAATTTCGCAGTCTTTTTCTCAGCCCTCTCGGCACAATACTGCCAGTAATAAACTGAATCATCTTCAGATCTTTGAGAAATAATTTAACTAATTATTTACAATCTACGAATTACTTGGCTACCCAAGCAAGCTGATATGTACACAAAGAAATGCGGTTGGAGTTGGCTTGGGTCACATGATCAGTCATGTGACTAGAGCACATAGGTCATAGGTCAGTTCGCGCCGTTGTATTTGTTTTGGGCATGTTACAAACGAAAGAAACAACATTCCACCACACATATCTTCTATTTCGCGATTCGACATTCATGTACATACTTCGAACGGAAAAGCTCTCATTTGAATGGCTCTTCTCCTGCACATGAATAGATGGCAGCGAGGTCAAAATTGGCAACAAGTTGTTTTCCCAGGTCACTCGGTCGTATAGGTTAGAGGTTGAAGGTTGAACAGCATGATTGGCTGTTGACCGCGTGGACGAATTCTCCTTCTACCAATACATTTGTCAATGTACTATCACCATAATGTATCACTTTGTGTCTTGACAATAGGAAATCATGATCAGTTTCAATATGTGGCTATTCGCGATGCGAAGAATCAAGCGTTAGCTGCCCTATTTTTCTAACTGGTCTCAAGCGTAGTGATATTCATTGAAATCACAACTTCCGTTTGCGCACTCACATGTCTGTCCGTTGGTGTCGAACTGTCAACAGTCACGACGGGGATACCGACTATATTTTGCAAAATGCAATTAAAAGATGGCCTTATAATACGTCTAAAAGACACCTCCCTTCGTAATAAAGTGGCAAATTAATTGACATCATGCAGTATTAAGAATAGGTTATTTACAGTGTCCAATATATGCGGGACACCCCGATATTACACGCGATCGTGTGCTTGTCAATACATCTAATCAAAACATTCAGGGAAACAAGTCTTGATTCAAAGATTTAAGTCACTTGGTTATTTACCAGACTGATATGTTTACACAAGTTAATAAACGAAGCACTCTGACACATAACGGATAAAATGTAACTTGGAAAAACAAGTCGGCCATTTTGCCTCGCCATTGAGTTCACCACACCTGAGATAAAAGTATCCTTACCGCGTTTTTCTCCGACTTTAGCGTTTTGATCTCTTTGTCTCTTTTTGATATCATATCCTGTTGGTGCTGAATTAATTCAATGTGAAGAAGTAACAGGTCCTTCAACTGTTTATTTTCATTCGGATGCGAGCCGTCCGCATTCAACAATTTCCCGGTCATTCTCGTCAGGGCGTTGTGATCTTCGGTTGACAGCGGCGGGCGACCACAGAGTGTATTTTGGTTGTTGTCTGAATCTTTCTTCACATCGGGATCTTTCTGTCCTTTAGCATACTTTAAACTTTCCTGGATGGCAAGGTTTAGATCGGCTTCATCGAAACCCCCATTCATAGCTTTCGATGATAACCGCCGCTTTTGTAAATAATGCCTGCCTTCTGAACGAAACTTTGAATCCATCGTGTTGACATCCGATTTCATACTATCGTCTGGCAGTTCAAGCGATGCATTGACATTTAGCGATGATGTTTTCAGAAATCACAACTAATGTCGTCCTTTGATGTATCTGAACGATTACTTCAAAGACAGAATTATCAAACCCGTTGGAGTAAATCCTCACCGGTGTCTTGGCGCAAAAGTTCCCGTTGAAAATCATGCCTTGTAAACAAAGTCGCAGTTGGTGTTTACATTCAGTCTACGAGAGGGAGCCCAGGAAAATCTGACACTTGGTCAAAGTATGCGCCGCGTTCAGAATGATAATTATTTACAAGGATCATTACCATTTAGTGCAGTTGTGATTTGTAGTCAACGATCATGTGCATTTTATTTGTTCCAAACCTAGAAGTTATAAACAAATAACATATCATTGTGACGAAAGGGAAATCCCGATTCTTTCACCGTCCACATTTTGTCCAATAGCCATAATTAATTTATCCAACAAGTTCTGCACATAGAGAATTTATATAGCTTCGCTTCCCATGTAAAAGTACATTAAATATTGTCATGTTTATCTTAAATGTTTGTGATGCAACTCAACACCGCGATAAAACAATAGCATGCAGGCTGAACCTACACATATCCACCTCGTAGATGATAGAGTTTGACCTAAATGAACTGTAGGCCAACAACTCGTCTCCCAGCACCTGAAAAATAACTGCTGTTGTTTTTGTTTTTTGTTTTTTTAAGATATAGGTTGCCTAGTGGTTCAAACGTTTGCGCGTCACGCCGAAGGCTGGGTTCGATTCTCCACGATGTGTGAAGCCCATTTCTGTGGTGTTCACCGCCGTGATATTACAGGAATAGTGCTAAAAGCGGCGTAAAACCATATTATAGTCACTCAGTCACTCACTTACTCTGAGTGATTTCCTCCTCCTCTTCATGACCCTTGACCGGAACAATATTATAAACAGAAACACCTTTCACATGTTTTAGTCTTTACTAAATTACCTCCCTTCTTTCATAACGTCCTTTATCTAATGACGTCATACGAAAACACATGACGTAAAGAATAAGCTCTTGTGACGTCATTCACGCACTACAGTAGGGGGCGATGCACTCCGAAACTTTCATGAAACTAAAATAAAATCATTGTCCATAAATGACAGTTAAACATGTGTAGAGAATAACCAGTGCTGTGCATTATTATTGGTGTCCCAGAGAATATACATGTCTGATTAATCCGTGACAATTTGAGACAAAACTATAAATATCGATGACTGATCTGAATATTACTTCTAGATCTTATATATTATTTATTTTACTACATATTTTATTTTATTTGAATGACTTTGTGAACACGTTACATTCAAGCAGTACTTCCAAGGTTTACTACTTGCATGTTTAGCAATAATTGTTTTGCTTGATGGCATTGTTGATCAGCCCCTGGCCAATACCATATGTAGATTATTCCACGTACTGCAAGGCAGATTTGTTTATCAGGTCATAACACCGTACGCCCGCGTTTCTTTTGAGTTTGTGGGCGGAGTCAGACAGGGAAGCGAAACGTAAGAAGGAAGCAGATATTATGCGAACATGCAGACATGTTGGTTGTAGATGGCTGTAAGTAAACAACGCCCCGAGTGCATGACAGTGTCAGTTTATACTGTTATACGCCGGATTTGTGGTAGAGGCACCTGACATTTTTTATTTGTTTTCACTCCAATTTTTTTGTAAGAACATCAAGCATTCCCAGTGAACAAGTTTTTTTATTTATTTTTGTATGGTATTTTCTGGAACAATCAATTTTTACAATTTTTTATTCAACATTTGGTGCAGTTATTTCAAACTTGATCAGTTTAGTCACACATCCTCAGATCCGTTAACAGATGTTGGCTTGGCATACTTGTTGAGAGAATATTTATAGATTTGTTCTGCCAATAACTGAGAAATGAGGTATATGCTCAACAATATACATTTAATATATATATAATTTCATAGCGTTACATCATGACAGTCTGGAGTAAGGACACTCTTCCAGCGGTGAGTGGTGACATCCTGGTCGACGATCTATACCATTGGTGTATGGTGACACATAGCAGAATGGGGATATACAACTGATAAATCATAATACAATGAAGATATAACACGTACACTGGTAAATCATAGTAGAATGGATATATAACACACAGTAAATCATAGTAGAATCAGGATATACCACTGGTAAATCATATTAGAATAAGGATATAACGCTGATAAATCATAGTAGAAGCGGTATATAACACACTGGTAAATCATAGTAGAATCAGGATATAACGCTGATAAATCATAATAATATAAAGATATAACACTGGTAAACCAGTAGAATCGGGATATAGCACACTGGTAAATCAAAGTACATGTAGAATGGAGATATACAACTGATAAATCATAATAGAATGGAGTTATAACACAATAGTAAATCATAATACAATAGAGATATAACAAACACACTTGTAAATCAAAGTACAATCGGGATATAACACTGGTAAATTATTGTAGAATCGGGATATAACATGTAAATCATAGTACAATCGGGACATAACACAGGTAAATCATAGTAGAATCAGGATATATCACAGTCGAAATCATAATAGAATGGATAAATAAAAGTGATAAATCATGAAAGATTGGTGATATAAGACACTGGTAAATCAAAGTAGAATCGGGATATAACACCATGGTAAATCAGTAGAATGGAGATATAAAACTGATAAATCATAGTAGAATCGGGATATAACACAGGTAAATGATAATAGAAAAAAACGTATAACATACATGTAAATCATAAAAGAATGGAGATAAAACACACAGATAAAGCAGAACAGAGAGCACTGATAAATCGAGGATGATGAATACACTGTTTGTTATAGATGATTCCGAGCCGAAACATATTACATTTTCGTTCGATGTTAATGTCTGTTCTGTAACCATATAGTGTGTTCATGTGACGAATATTACTACTGAAATAGATCTGTTTGGACCTCATTATATCCTTGTCACTTGATGTAACAGCTGTATCCGTCACACATTAATTTGTCGCGGGACTCCATTACACAACCCTGATTTTGTTCCTGTGTTTGGCACCGCCCTGAAGACAATGAGTTATTGTTCAAAATCAACATGCTCCGCGACCTCCAAACAACTAACTCTATGTGTATGTGTCTGTGTGTCTGTGCGTAATTTCAAACTCCAGACTCCAGACCAGGAGTTGCATCATGCGACAGAAGTCCTGTCACTCCAAGACGAGTCTCTCTAGGTCCTGCGTATGGGGGGCGGTCGGGTAGCCCAGTGGTTAAAGCGTTCGCTTGTCACGCCGAAGACCCGGGTTCGACTCCCGACGTGGGTACATTGTGTGAAGCCCATTTCTGGTGCCCCCCGCCGTGATATTGCTGGAATATTGCTGGAATATTGCTAAAAGCGGCGTAAAACCATTCTCACTCACTCACTCCTGCGCATGTTGAGCGTCATTCCGCTATATCCAAAACGCCTTGCCACGTGGTCATGTATTGTTCCTTGATGTATGACACCAACAGCTTGCTTCCGGGTTGTGGCGTTAATCTTGGCATGCTATTGTCTAAACGTTTAAGTGTGAATAAACAGTACACCGTTCATTTTATACCCAGAAATTTGTAGGCTGGCATGATTTCACTTTAAACTCAAGTTCCATTGACCTGGGTACTGTGGCACGTTCATTACTCAGAGACCCGTGAAGATCCGGGGTAGAATAGGTCTTCAGCAACCCATCCTTGCCGTAAAAGGTGACTATGCTTGTCGTAAGAGGCGACTAACGGGATTGGGTGGTCAGGCTCGCTGACTTGGTTGATGCATGTCATTGTGTCCCTATTGCGTAGATCGATGCTCATGATGTCAATCACTGGATTGTCTGGTCCAGATTCGATTATTTACTCATGATTATTAAACATGACTCAGCAAATTGTTTTTGTTGTGTTTGGGCGAATATTATCAGCTATCTTATAACACTATTCGGAGTTTGGACCCAGCGTGTCCAAAGTTCTGCTTGATTACATTTCTTCGTCAGTTTACGTCAAACGTTATCCTATTTATGTCCATCATCCACAGTCTTAGTCCATTCCAGTTGTGAGAACAAGTGAGTGAGTGAGTGAGTTGGGTTTAACGCCGCTTTTAACAGTATTCCAGTTATATCGCGGCGTGTCAGCTTAATGTGGGAGGAAAGCCCGAAGTGATGCAGGTCTCAGACGTTTACCACTTCGGTGAAACCCACGAGCACGGGTATGGTGCTGACAAACCTAGAAACATATTCGGGGCGAACCGGGATTCGAACCCACAATCACAGGTTTCTGGCGTGCCTAAGGGACGCAACTCTGCACAGCGAATCGCGGCGCCCTATACGACAGGACCACCCGTGCCCCCTGTGAGAACATGTCAAGTTGACCAGTTGTCAATCTGAAGAAAACTGCACGTTGGACTTTTGCTACACGTGTTGTAAAAAACGTTGTTTTTTATAATTTATTTATGGTTTACTAGTATTATAGTGCTATATTTATTTGTTCTGTTTTAAGATCACCTATAGCAGTGAACAGTGAGATAATTTTAAGATTCTTTAAATTCCGTATGTTGAATTTGAAATGTGACCTTAAAAAAATCAGCTCTCTTTCATGAAAAAAATATATCTCAGCCTCTAATAAATGAAGAAAAAAGAAACATGACTCTGACACACAAACACACCCTCTCCTCCTGAATATCAAATGGTTCGCCCCTTAGGGTAAAGACCATTTTGTATTTGGGGGCGGTAGATATTGGATATTGGGACAGTGATAATCATCTCTACGCATGCTCGGCGGGAATGTTGGGTAAAGCCAGTGCGTCTGTAGCAACTGTTTAGTTCTAAGCTGCTTCCCGCCACGATAAGCCGGGCCGGGTCACCGTGATGTGGTCACTTCTATATAAGACCATACAACGCAGGTAGCTAAAAACAAACACGCAGGGTTTGAATTTCGCCAGTAAATATACGGGGCTTCTCGGGATCAGTTATAAGCGACTAAATCATTTCCATAATCCTAAGACATCTGCTAAACGTTTGTTTGTTGTTTAACGCCGCAAACAGCAATATTCCAGCTATATGTCGGCTCTGCTTTAGTTTAGTACGATGCCGACTAAATTCTGAGCATGTTTTTGTGAATCACTATCAAACAGTGATAACACCAGGTGCTCGCGAAAGGATGGGCGTGTCCTGCCCACCGGTGGCACCCGTCACAAACACATGCAAAGGGAAGTCAATTGTCCATCTGAAAAATAACAACCCAGGAACATATAGCACAAGTCAAAATATTGAATTGCACCGGACATCATTTTGGTCACTGGCAAAAGTGTCTTCCACATCCCTACCATAAAACATTTTAGAAGCCTTGGTGAGCTTTGCACGTTGTAACTCTGATAATACATTTTTTAGCACGGGCCGTGAGCTTTGCCGTGAGCTGTTTGAGCTAAACACGTTTTAGAACAACTTGATCAATGTTTTCTACCCTCTGATAGACGAGGGGGCACGGGTGGCCCAGTCGTCTTAGTCGATTGTGGGTTCGAATCCCGGTTCACCCCGATTATGTTTCTAGGTTTGTCAGCACCATACCCGTGCTCGTGGGTTTCACCGAAGTGGTCGGAAACCTGCATCACTTCGGGCTTTTCTCCCACATCAAGCTGACACGCCGCGATATAACTGGAATACTGTTAAAAGCGGCGGTAAACCCAACTCACTCACTCACTCTGATAGACGACATTATGCAAGACCCGTGAAGATCCGGGGTAGAATAGGTCTTCAGACACCCATGCTTGCCCTAAAAGGTGACTATGCTTGTCTTAAGAGGCGACTAACGGGATCGGGTGGTCAAGCTCGCTTATTTGGTTGATGCACGTCATCGTTACCCAATTGCATGGATCGATGCTCATGTTGTCAATCACTGGATTGTCTGGTCCAGACTCGAATATTTACAGACCGCCGTCATATTGCTGAGTGCGGCGTTAAAAAAACAACAACACAATATTATGCAACCTCACTCCTCACCAATCAGGACCCACTGCTTTTGTGCAACACATATATCAGCTTGTTATAATATAACTATAACCCTTCCATATCATAGTGTAATTGTAGACTTGTAGCTGTTACATAGCAGCAAATACTCTCTGAATTTCTCTTGCATATCAATCTCCTAGAGAGGTGTCGTATCGGAGTAATGAGTATGAGATATTTTGCAAAAACGTATTGACTTTGTTGTCATTACTTATCACTCCTTAAAATTCAGAATTTGCAGTCATTCAGCTTTAAGGTAAAATTAGGGGATATTTGAATTGGGGACCAAGGGATGGCATTTTTAAAATAATAATTCAAACTTTGTACACTATCTATATACTTTGGTCAACCAATAGGCTTTTTCGAGATAACTTTTAATAGGTCCCGCAAACATATAGTTCAAGCAAGCTTGTTTAAACGTATATAATCAGCAAAGTATGGCAGACTGGGCATAAAAAAATAACCATTCGTTTCTGATACCAAAACATCTAAATAATCATTTATATCAATATTTGGGCTTAGTACTTCAAAACATTACTGCTGAGTGTAGCGTTAAACAAGCAAACGTTTTAGAAAATACAGACCGCAGCCCACAAGCAAATGAAGATAAACCCCCTGAATATTGATCATATGAACCTGCTGCTACAAGCATGATTCTCCAACAGAATTTACGCTATCGCCCCAGCAACTGGCGATTGTTGGCAACACTAGTCATGAATTAAACACTTTTTCAGATGTCCCAAATATGGTGTTGTGGAGGAGGTTGACTAAGTAATTTCGATTGAGGAAATGTAACACTGTTATTCTAAATGATCTGTCTCCTGTAATTATAATGATAAGGAAATAAACTCATGTGTATTAAATAAATGGCAAGTGGCCTTAAACCAAATATAATATGAGCCAATTCAATGCGACACGACCGTGCGGACCAAAAGACGATGGGGGTTATATTTCATGGGCAAGAAAGTTATGGGACACCGCCTGATTCTTTTGTGGTTTTCATTCACCAAAGAGTCAATGTGTCAAACGTGCGCCTGCATTGCCCCAACATGCAGTTATGTTGGACAAAGAGACAAACTTCGAGCTTGCCATTCATTGCATTTTGATCCATACGCCAATTTAGCTCAATTAGACACATTTACCCGGCAAAATAAGCTAGGGCAACAATCTTGCGACATTTATACGTTTCTGCAATGATTGGGAGGGAAGGAGTTATCTCCCATGGTATGAAAAAGTTTACTTCAACAGGAAAGAAATATCGATTAAATGGGATATGAAACAGGCAAAAGATCGGATAAATGGGAAATGATTTGATGTCTTCTCACGACGGCTATCAATATGTGATGGCTATAGATATATTCTGAATATGGTGAAGTATTGGAATTAATGTTAATTATTTATCAATTTTCAAACCTTTCCGTTTAAAAAAGACAACAAGTATCAAATAAAGGAATTCTTCCAAATTTAGAAATAGTTCTTTTTAGGGATAAAGAATCATCATATATAATACCAGCATTTCGATTTTCTAAGTCTGTTAAATAACACATCTCAGCAACCAAACGATTCTAATAATCATATCTTATACTGTAATCCACAGTTGAACCCCCATATTTCTGTTTCTGTTGGTGTCTCTATGCGCAGGACCATGTAACTAATTATAACAATAAAATTTAAAAAGTCGCAAAAAACAATCATAGACGATTTGGTCTTTTGGCCTTGTCTATGATTTTTTAAAGACTTTTTATATTTTTATTGTTATAATTAGTTACATGGTCCTGTTCCCTATGTCAGTTATTCAGCAGATAATGTATTTATTTAGTAGCTATTAGATAATAACGACCTTAGCTTAATAATCAATGCAATAGCTATCAAATTGTAAAATATTAGTTGTACATGTATTTGATATTGATGTCAGAAAGCCAAACATGTAAATTTCATTGATGCCATTGTCTTGATGACGTCGTAAATGTATCACTCTTGTCCAATCCTATCGTTTTGTCAGTAAAATATGTTTAATAACTTCATATTCCCGAAATAACTTGGTTAATTATAATTATTACTACGTGTACACGCATTCTGAAAAAAAAAGTTTCACATGAAATTGATGTTTTCAGCGGTTGCCGGGGAATAAAACAACATGAGTGAGTGAGTATGGTTTTACGTCGCTTTTAGCAATATTCCAGCAATATCACGGCAGGGGACACCAGAAATAGGCTTCACACATTGTACCCATGTCGGGAATTGAAGCCGGGTCTTTGGCGTGACGAGCGAAGGCTTTAACCACTTGGCTACCAAACCGCCCCAAAATAACCTGAAGCCCATGGTAATCACGATTATTGTTTTTATAAGACATTAAATATGTGACTGTATATATACTTAAAGCTGTTTCTGTGAAGGGTGGTTATTTTTACCATTATTTGTGGATGTATCGTTTAAAAGGTCAGCATTCCATATTTATTATCAACAGGTGTACTGCTCCAATGTTCAGTATCACCCTGGTGTCCCAGTTTTGTTTTTGTAAACGCACTAAACCACGTTTCAGAGCAACCATTTTATTTTTCGTTTTACCGAAATTCATTTCACATTTGGCTTGCTTTATAAGAAAACAATTAATGTGCCCTTTTCTTGCAAATTATATTCAAAGGTCCAGAGAACACAGTTCGTTATTTTTATCTATTAAAAATATAAATAATTTAGCACCTGTTTATGTTGGATAAAATAATTAGGCTACTAAACATTAAAAAAAGTTGGTTGTTCCCTTTTTTTCTGTCTCCGGTAACAATGCTTCAGGTTGATCTTTCATCGTTTATTTTCAGATTAATTGCATATTTAGCCAGTGTCTTTGCATTTGTTAATTAACAATTATGGAAAAATCAGGTCCAAAATAGATGTTTATGTACATCAACATTATTATGAAGAAAATAACCTCAAATAATCGCTCTTATTTGTGGCATATCAACACCCGAATTCTCAGCCGGAACTTCTTTTTGTGATTTTTTTTATGACTGAATTTTATGAAACTATGTCCGTTCCTGTCCATATAAAGACGAATGTTATCACCTGCAAAGTTGACATGGAAGAAATTGCTGGAATTAACAATCAAAAGAATTATATGGCGACTGGTACTGAATACGATGATTTAATTCGGATATGTATGCGGTTTATGCAGTGTGCTATTCTATAACTTTGGACGTGCATGTAAGCGTGTTACGTCAATTGCTGTACATGTACAGTTTCTCTGGAGAACAAACGAACAGTCAGAAAACAGGGTTTTGTTTGCCCCTATCTTGCAGACAGGTCCTCAGAAGTGGGCAGGTATAAGTATTGTGTTCATGCCTGGGACACGCTTTTAAATAACCAAAGCTGCCGAAAAGCAAGGTGCTCGTGAAAAAGGCCCAGGGCGCATATTTCACGTGCATCACGTGCCACCGGTCGGAGCTTCTGCGTGAATTCGCGAGACGGAATTCTCAGGGGTTCACTGGGAATGTGGAAGTGGGACGCCAGCTTTTACGCCATTTCAAGGAAACAGTCTCGTAAAAACAACATATGAGCGCCCAAATGTGTCGTTAGAACACTCATGAAAGCCAGTTTTGCTGTAATGTGACCTGCCTCTTGTCCAATGGAAAGCCGTATATCGTTTAAACTTCACATTAAACAATTACTTTTCATGTAGCCCCCCATTGTGGGCGCCGCAATTCGCAGTGCAGAGTTACGTCCCTTGCCCCCGCCAGAAACCTATGATCGTGGTTTCTGTGTGTATGTGTGTTTGTTGTTTAACGCAATATTCCAGCTATATGACGGCGGTCTGTAAATAATCGAGTCTAGTCTAGACCAGACAATCCAGCAAATGACATGAGGAGCGATCTACGCAATAGGATACAATGACATGCATCAACCAAGTCAGCGAGCCTGACCATCCCGTTAGTCGCCCTGACCTACTCTTCACCCGGACCTTGTGGGCTCTCAAACCGGTTCGCCCCGATTATTTTTCTGTCAGCACCACACCTGTGCTCGTGGGCTCCACCAAAGTGCTAAACTGAGACCTGCATCCCATTGGGTTTTCCTACCACATAAAGCTAACGCGCCGTGATATAACTGCATGGAATACTGTTCAAGCGGCGTAAAGCCCACTCACTCACTCACTCAGAATGCGCAAGCGATTGAAACAATTATCGATTAGGACCCCACGAAATTGTAAAGAACCATGTAGACCTCAAGTCTCGACGGAAAACTAACGCGCATCATCAAGGTTGGTTGGTTGGTTTGTTGTTTAACGCCGCACTCAGCAATATTCCAGCTGTATGACGGCGGTGCATCATCAAGGGCGATCTCGGTGTTGATCCCAAGCACAGACCCTTATATTCAGATTACCTGGTACAGACAACAATGAGAACTGGATTAGTTACAAATATTTCCACAATTCTATAAGTACCGATCTGTTATAATTTCAAGAACATGTTCGTAACTGCGGTCTCTGCTGGACGGTACGTTTTCACAATCCGACAGCAAAAGGAATTTGTTGTCCTTAATGACGGGGTCAGTTTCACCCCGAGGCGCGGATTATCGACGGTGGCAGATTAACGTCTTGACGTTTTTGCCCTATGGTCGCGATATTTGTATTACGCTAGTTATTCCAACCCACTGTTATATCATACTTTAATACAAGCAGTACTTCGTTTGTTTGTTGTTTAACGCCGCAGTCAGCAATATTCCAGCTATATGACGACAGTCTGTCAATAATCGAGTATGGACCAGACAATCCAGTGATTGATGTCATCAGCATCGATCCACGCAAGTGGGATCGATGACATGCATCAACCAAGTCAACGAGCCTGACCACCCGATCCCGTTAGTCGCCTCTTATACGACAAGCATATACAGTCAAGTCTCGTTTATCCGACATTCGTTAATCCGACAATCGGCTTTATCCGACACAAATGATGGGAACCGATTAAATCAGTGCTGTTAAGACCCGTTAATCCGTCAGTCTCGCACTCCGACTCCGACCCACCTAATTTGCAACGATTTGCTGAAATCAATCATTAATCAGTCTCGTTAATCCGACACGGTGATCAGCGTACTCCATGGTCATCTGCCCGCGAGTACATAGCCCTGTGTTTTGATGCGTAGTCGCCTCTTACGACAAGCATGGGTTGCTGAAGACCTTTTCTAACCCGGATCCTCACGGGTCTACTGTATGTAAACGATTACGCATGTTGTGTGACACAGTAATACACTATATATTCTCCCATTCATAAAACATTAGGTGTTGACAATGTAATGGGAATGTGTAACCATAAATGACATGTATATTAAACTATTTATTTATTTACATATATGAATATGACACAATTTTTGAAATCAAGGTTATTTTAACGATAAAGGATAATCGAAATGATATAAAATTGCAGTCCTGGATGGCTGCAAGAGATAAATCTTCCAAACATCCATGTATAGAATAAATTATTGTGAAAACGATTGTTTAGAATTTGAAAACCTTTTAATAAACGTTTGGAGAATTCTGCTTAGGTTTAGAGCGTCCAATCATAATTGACAAATTGAAACAGGAAGATGGAGGAAACTACTGATTATGTGACACGGGAGAAGAATTTGGCTATTTGTTTATCTGTCCATTTGAAAAAAAGAGTCCCGTGAAGATCCGGGATAGAATAGGTCTTCAGCAACTCATGCTTGCCGTAAAAGGCGACTATGCTTGTCCCAAGAAACGTCTAACGGGATCGGGTGGTTGATACATGTCATCGTATCCGAATTGCGTGGATCGATGCTCATGATGTCAATGACTGGATTGTCTGGTTCAGACTCGATTATTTACAGACCGTTGTCATATCGCTGGAATATTGCTGAGTGCGACGTTAAACAACAAATAAACAAAACATCATTTGAAAAGAGAGGAAACAACTTATTTATATATACTCAACAACAAAACTTCATGTGACACCAATATTTTAGTGTATTTTTCAAACAAGTAAAAGTTTGGTTTTCAATATTGTAGTACATGTATGGAATCAAGTCACAAAAACGCAACTGCTACAGAAAAGCATGCATTCCATGCAAAAGTTGACTTTTATACAAGCCCAATACATTTCACTACCCAAGAATGGGTATAAAAACATGTGCGTTAACGGGATTCCATTGCATTGTTTAGCATCGTGCTGAAAACAACCATTCAGAAAAACAAAAAAATAACGCAATTATTAACATTACAAAATGCCACGTATGTCCGAAAATGAGCGTCTGCGAGCCATTGGTATGCTTGAAGCAGGACCGAGTCAACGTGATGTTGCAAGACAATTTAACGTCCACAGAAACACCATTTGTTGTTTATGGCAACGTTGGCAATAGACGGATGCAGTCAGAGACCATCCTCGGAGTGGCAGGCCACGCGTAACCAATAATCGACAAGACAACTGGATTCGAACAACACACCTACGAAATCGATTCCAGCCAGCAACAGTGACTGCAAGAAGCATCCCTGGCCTTCGACGAATATCTTCACAAACTGTACGCCGTCGCCTCAGATGTGCAGTGATTGTCGCCAGAAGACCCGCCAGACGTCCCATTTTGACAGGAAACCACCGTCAAGCACGTCTACAGTGGTGCAGACAGCGTCTACGCTGGACGGACATGCAGTGTGGAAAAGTTCTATTCACTGACGAGTCTCGTTTTCACACCTCTGCCACAGCGATGGACGGATTCGAGTGTACCGACGTCGAGAGATGGATCGGGGCCTTCGACGTCAACCACGTGTTCCACAGACACTCCAGGAACTTCGAAACATGCTCCAGCAGATATGGACAGATATCCCACAGGACTTTGTGCGACGCCTGGTCCATTCCATGAGACGAAGATGTGTTGCTTGCATCGCAACCAGAGGTGGACACACACGCTATTGATTTGTAAATTGATATTTTGGCATGTTCGTGGTATTTTTTTTATGAAATCACGCTTTTTCTGAAGTCAGTATGGCAAATTAAACCATTTGAACACTTACAGGCGTCTTTTATCTGTTGCAAACCGAAATTGTTTCAGATTTGGTAAAAAACAAATTTGCATTAAATCTTATTCAATGTCACTGGAACGTTTGTTGTTCAGTATATTAATATAAACTAACCGCAAAAAGAACCGTCACCTTGGATAGATACATGAGAAGATACATACCTTATTTGTCCAAACACTGTAAACGTACTTTGAGACATATTGAAAAGATGAAACTTGGCAATACTGATCATCAAGGTTGAAATTAAAGTGTCAAATGTTCTTAAAGTGAAACATAACACTAGCCTCTGTGAAAATGGCATCACAAGTCAGTATCTCGTGTGTCCGCCATGTGCATTGATGACTGCCGTGCAACGTCGATACATGGAATGGGTGAGGCGGTTGATGAAGGCCATACGCACTTGATCCCACACTCTGAGGAACGCCTGACGCAGTTCAGCTGCAGTTGTCGGCCTTGGTCTGACGTCATTCAGCCGTCCCACAGGTCCTCAATCGGGACTGAGGGCAGGCCACTGCATGGTTCTGATGCCATTCTGCTGGAGGAAGTCTCTTGTTGCTCTCGCAGTGTAGGCACGGGCGTTATCATGCTGAAACTCGTGGTTACGGCGACGTGCCAAATGAGGTATGGCGTGTGGCCTCAAGACTTGGATCAATGTACCGAGCTGCTGTGACACCATTGCCTCTCCCTTGGCCGACGTTCTGGAAGACCACAGGGCCGACCCTCTGTGCAAGACCATTTCCACCCCACAGCATATGGTCCATACGTGGACTTGAAATGCATTGGCTACTTTCCGGGCGGTTCGACCACCTTGCAATCGTCCAAGGGTTTGGTGTCGCTGATTTCTTGTCAATATTGGCATGTTGTAGCAATTCAATAACGAATATATGTTATCCGATCTAGTTGGATTTTTATAGGGCAAGAAATGGGGGAACGCATATACATTTCAATTTGAACGGAAATCACGTGCATCGGGTTACCATGGCCGTTGCCGTGATGTGTTTGGGCGATCGGTTTTATTGTCATCTGCTTTGTTTTTTGTATCATCAAATTCCATTTTACCGGACAAGGTAATGTTAAATTTTAGAAACTTTGACATAAATTACCCAGATATTTGAATGACAACTTTTCATGCAATGTTACTTGAGGTGACGTTTCTTATGCGATTCAGTATATTATAAAACCAACATGTCTAAATGAATGAATTCGCTTTTTAATTGCCCACACTTATAGGAACATTTAGAACATGACCTTGGTTGTGTAAAATGATCATGATAAATTTCAAACCTGCGAAGGATGTTTGATAACTTTTGTACAAATTTCCAGTATTTGTGTTTTTTACATTTTTTCGCTCTGAAAATATGTGCAAGCAAAGACGTATGTACGTCTTTGGTATAACCAATACTTGAATTGTACCTATAACGTCGCTGCTAGCGACCCGAGTGTAAATACAGTACAGTTCCCTGTTTGATGACGACCTTCTAGCACGTGCGAGCGCTACGTGAGAGACGGGATTACATGTATTTGGAGATTAACCCACGAGCTATATATGGTGGCATACTAAGGATTATCTGTTTGGAGTGGAGATGAAAATGTCGATCCCCCAGAAGGTCATTCATGGGGAACAGATAATCTGAGTTCTGGGTGCGACCCACTGTCACAAACAATGGCGGGTGTTTGTTGTATGTGAACCTCATTTAATGGAGGGCGTTTGTATAGAAGTTCTCGTTACTAATATAGTCAACAATTTGGTCGTATACATTTTATAATTACTCGTGCAGTTATTACACGAATCGTTCAAATCTTCTTGATGATATTAGGTCGTGTATAGCGACGTGCATATGCGTGTGTGTGTGTGTGTGTGTTGCTGCTTGTACTAGTCAGGACTAAAGTCGGTTATATAGTGCTAGCCCACTGAGATATTATGTCTCAGTTTAGCACGGATATCCCACGCACAGACGCAGTATAACGCCTCAACGCCTACCAGTCCTTGTTTTATGTTTCAACGCATCTTTTGATATGACGGTCGGGAATCGAACCACCGACCTTCCGCTCTCCGGAAAGACGCTCTATCCACTAGACCACGAGGCGTTCTGATATTATATGAACTCAATATGGAAATAAACTAAATACTTATTTTAACCAACCTTGCAATGGCACCTCTGCAATGTCTTTAATTGCTGATAAAAATGTGGTTATTTTCTCAATTTCTCTAATACCTCCATTTATTAATATTTTATAAAATCACTCAATCGCAGTTGTAGCCGACACGAACACCGAACACCAAACGAAGTTAATTATGTATCAGGAAATATGTACAAAATAGGGACGTAGATCTTATCTTGATCACGTTATACGTGGGTAAATCGATTCGAAGTTGGTGGCCAAATATATATTCTTTCGTGTAACCATGGTAACTAGATGTGTCCTGAACGTGTATGAAGTGTCCAAGTCACCGACTTCATTCTAGTGTGTGTATATGGTTTTACGCCGCTTTTAGCAATATTCCGGAAATATCACAGCGTGGGACACCAGAAATGGGCTTCACGCCATTGTACCCATGTGGGGAAATCGAACCCAGGTCTTCCGCGTGACGAGCGAACGCTTATACCACTCGGCCACCAACCGCCCCGATCGCACTCGATATATCAACCCGAGGACTTGTCCGGTGACAGAAACTGCGAAAATAAAACACCGAACTGTGTGTATATTTACCTGCATATCATTAAAGGATATACTCGAAGATCTACTGCTGGTATCTGTAAAGTGCTCTTGGCGATGACTGCCTTTCATATTCAGCTGTTGTGGCTGACGGACGGGATACAATTCAGCATATTGCGGACAACCATATACCAGTTCTGTTTCAGTTCGGTCCAACTGACACTCCACATGAGCAAGCTATCGGCAAGAGTGAGTGAGTATGGTTTTACGCCGCTTTTAGCAATATTCCAGCAATATCACGGCGGGGGACACCAGAATGGGCTTCACACATTGTACCCATGTCGGAATCGAACCCGGGTCTTTGGCGTGGCGTGCGAACGCTTTAACCACTAGGCTACCCGACCGCCCCCTATCGGCTGACACGACTAAACATATCCGGGAGCTTTTGACCAGGTGTCATATAAATCCTGACAATTTTGTTATGCGAATTCTAACCCATGACGAGATCTGGGTCCATCACTTTGATCAAGAAAAAAACGTCAGAGCGAACAGTGGAAAGATTTGGCCTCCACAACCCAACAAAAGGCCTACAAGCGCACCTGTGAAGATTCAGGGTAGAATAGGTCTTCAGAAACCCTTGCTTGCCATAAATGGCAACTCTACTTCTAGTAAGAGGCGACTAACATGATGGGTGGTCAGGCTGGCTGACTAGGTTTATGGTTGGGCTGGGAGAGTCCAAATTTAGTACCTGGTACCCGACCCCCTATTACCCGACCCTACCCGGGTACCCACTGCTAGTCTCAAGAGTTGGGAATAAAATGTCTGATGTCATTTAACAATATATCACGTGACTAACCATGGTCTGGTAGTCCTGTGGGTACCCGGGTCCTACTCAGGACCCACCCAACCCGAGTACCCAAGTTACCCGTCCAAGCCCTAGCTGATGCATGTCATCGTTTCCCAATTGCGTAGATCGATGCTCATGATATCAGTCACTGGATTGGTGTGAAGTAATCCCAGGAAGAAGAGCAATCGTAAAACTATGTAATTTGCTCATACATGTATGTATATTTTCATAATAGATTCTTTGAGTTCGAAACATTGACCAATAAACAGATAGTGTCCTTCATGTTTCAGGATGTGCATGGGGCGGTCGGGTAGCGTAGCGGTTAAAGCATTCGCTCGTCATGCTGAAGACCCGGGTTCGATTCCTGACATTGGTACAACGTGTGAAGCCCATTTCTGTCCCCCGCCGTGATATTGCTGGAATATTGCTAAAAGCGGCGTAAATCCAAACTCACTCAGGTTGTGCATTTTCTATAGGGAACGGACATATTTTCCAATCTTCCCTTTAAACGGCTAGTTTATTCATTGTTTGAGGTCAAGAATTTCAACAGATGTCACAGAATCTTTTCTTGCGAAGATGTACTAATAGGTTTCTATTTTGGTTACTTTTATACTACATACGTTATCATAAAATACTTTTTGAGAGCGGTCTTGATTTGATTTTGTCTGTTACTGGGCATCTCTGAGCCCAGTTGTACTTACTGCATGCACTGTGCTCTATGTGAAGGGCAAGTAGACTATTGGAAAGTTGAAGTCATCCCTCTTGTCATACAGTCTTGGGGAGAGCTTTTCGTTCATCTGAATGATCATGCAACATATGAGTGAGTGAGTGAGTTGGGTTTAACGCCACTTTTAACAGTATTCCAGTAATATCGCGGCGTGTCAGCTTAATGTGGGAGAAAAGCCCGAAATGATGCAGGTCTCAGACGTTAACCACTTCGGTGAAACCCACAAGCAGGGGTATGGTGCTGACAAACCTAGAAACATAATCGGGGCGAACCGGGATTCGAACCCACAATCATAGGTTTCTGGCATGCCCAAGGGACGCAACTCTGCACAGCGAATTGCGGCGCCTTAGACGACTGGGCCACCCGTGCCCCCTGCAACATATGAAAGGTTCAATCTATTAAACAAGAACAAAAGCTATACATCAGGGCCCACTTGCACAAAGTGATCTTAGTGCTAAGATGATCGTAACTCCCATACTTCAACATAGGCTTACAATAGTTGTAGCGCTAAGATCGCTTTGTGCAAGTGGGCCCTGGCCTTCGTCTTCCTTGTCGTAAGAGGCGACTAACAGGATCAGGTGGTCAGGCTTGAAGTCTTGGTTGATGCACGTCATCGTATCGCAATTGCAAAGATTGATGCTCATGATGTCGATCACTTGATCGTCTGGTCCAGACTTGATTATTTACAGACTGCCGTCATAAAGCTGGAATATTGCTGAGTGTGGGCATTAAACAACAAACAAACAAACAAAACACTGTGTATGGTAATCAAACCTGGGACTGCAATGTGACAAGCAACACATGCTACTCAGTATTTCTGTCATATTCTGACAGATCCAAGTCTATTCAGCACACACAGAGCAAAAACAACAAACATTATTTCAAAAACACTCTTTAATATTATCGTTGGATTTCTCTAATATACGAGACTAATTAAACTCCTGATTAAAATGACATTGAGCAAAGACAAAAATATTTAGAGTTGATAGAACTTGATATTCACACATTCTTCAATAACATCATTCATGGACTTCCAGCCCTGAAGATATATGTACAGTCCGTTTATCTACAACACAACCCTCTCTAAGGGCGGTCTAACCAGGGAGTACACATAAGACTTAACAGGTCCCAGGCCAGAATAAATACATTATTAGATTTTCATCTCATATCTATGCAGCATCCCTCACACTTCATATTTTGCTGAGCTCGACACTTTGTAAAATCCCCCCCCCCCCTCCTCCCCAATAAGTAATGACAAGTCCCTAAATAATATTCAAGTTAAAATCTTATTTGAAGAAAGAATATTTCTTTTCCTGATAATACCTGATCGTATCAAGATGTACCTGACACTGTTTAATTAGAGTGAGTAAGTGAGTATGGTTTTATGCCGCTTTTAGCAATATTCCAGCAATATCACGGCGGGGGGCACCAGAAATGGGCTTCACACATTGTACCCATGTCGGGAATCGAACCCGGGTCTTCAGCGTGAAGAGCGAACGCTTAAACCACTAGGCTACCCGACCGCCCCCTGCTTAATGAGAGGACCTATTTACTGAATATATTTGAGTAAATGTGTCTGGTGAGACTTTCTAAAGCTATATGACTTAGTTTTCCTTGTGAAGAAACACCCTATTATTGTATAGTTTGTATATACCGGAAACATGGCATAACAATGCATGGATATATGTGTGTGCTATATAAATGTCTGTAATACATAAACACAATGTGCAATAAATTCCCAATTCACAAAACAGCAAACATTTGCATTGACTCGGAACAGAATAATCTAAATAGCATGTATGTCTCATTAAATAACCAGAACATCAGCCACAGAGCCACACTATCAAATAACTGGGATTCTAAAAAATTACCTGTCTATACCTTTGTTAGAAATTTCCAGTCACATTAATTATAAAAATACAATCCATTTAACTCACACACACACACACACACACACACACACACACACACACTTGCCTTGGGAAGATGAGGTTATCAGTGTCAGCACTACCAATGGCTGCTGACATAATTTAGCTTGTTTTGCCCTGTGTTCCACTGCCTCTCAATCAGTAATACACAACATATTAACTTAACACAGGTACACTACTAACTAAAATGAAAAAATTAAAAAATATATAAAAAAGGACGATAATAAAAAACAAAGGACAAGGTACAACAAGAGCCACTTTTTTTACCCACAGTTCAGCATAATTGACAAAATGAGTTGAACGTTTAAAACTTGCTCTGAAAGTCATCTTAAGTTATCATATGAATGAGAACTTTTTCCCTTCAACACTTATATGTTTTGGACTTTCACAACATTAAAGTACAGATTAGGTTAAACATATCGGAATGGCTCATTTTAGACGTTTTTGAAAGTACTTTCTCTTTGGACCTGAACAAGGATTTGACTCAAACTGATTTTCTAAGATGATATAAATCACTACAGTACAATTGTATGGTAAAACATCCCCTTGGATGACAGATTTGTTCATAGTTGAATTTTAAAATCAGCCTTTCAATCAGTTTAGCCATTCTTATGTAGCTGATTAGGTAAGAAATCCAAAACCTGCTCATATAAAAATACAAAAAGTACAATTTGCAACCATTGAACATGTCTGATATTTTAATACCATATTTAAAAGTTTTCTTGAACTTTAAAATTTGATATTTCCTGTGGGGCAAAAAGGGGCCTTATCCTCCTCATACTTTCAGTTTGATTTTGAGATATTAACAGGTCAACGTGTGACTACTGGTACTTGTGTCTTCAGGTGGGATGTTCTGGCTTTGGTTGATGACAACTCTCTACACTACGCATTACAAATACTGTATTCGACAGGCTGAATAATCATAAGCATATGATCAATTGTCTGCAAACATATTTCTTTGCATTACCGTATTTGATGTATAAGCGCCCCGCTCTAATAAGCGCCCACGGCGATATTTGCATATATATTGGCAAGTAAACAATCCCAATTAGCACCCCTTCCGATTGATCAATGTACACAAGACTTATATATTCGTGTATGATACGCACTCATGTGTTATATGCACCCTTAATTATGGGCAATTAAATTCTGGAAAATACATCTGTCGTATATAAACAGTACAGGCTGTCAGTATAATCCACGAAATTTATCTTTCAACTCTGTTTTTTTCCACTAAAATAATATTCTAATTTTGAGAGCGCCCTGGTCGCTTATTACGTCGAATACGGTACTTCTAAGGCTTTTTTTTCTCAAGTTGGATTACGAATCCACCGCCCTAACATAATGAGAAAATGAAAGAAATACAATTATTTTATCCAATATTTTATCAGTGCCAACCCAAATAATAAAATCAAAGAATAAAAAAATATGTTTATCAAATCTTGCACCGCTGGCCCCAGACTACTAGATTGTGCTGGACAATTGAAAATCCAGTGATGGTAGTTGCCATTGACAGGTAGCATTTCAGGGCTGTGTTTCTGAACCAGATCTCAATGCTTCAATTTGCAACATACCGAAACTGGAACTGAACAAAACTGACAGAAAATGTAAACATGGTACACATTTTTGTCTTGTTCAAGCAGGACCAGGTACAACAGCAATGAAAATGGATATTTTCCTTTTTCAGCTGAAACTTATTTGCAATGGAGTGTGGTCCATAATTCGGGGGTGTTTGAAGGGGAAGCCATCAGATTTTAACAAATTTGTGGTCACTAAAATTTGCAGAAATTAGCGGATCCATGGAGGATTCTCATCCCTGCTACAAACACTGAGGACTAGTCACAAAAAAATTCAAGAAGCATTCTCCACTAGTCTTGAATTATTCAAAAAGATTCTAAATGTGTGGCCTTGAGACAAACCTCTCTCACACATCTGGGAGTTGCCAAAGCGATTACAGACCATGCATAAATTTGTACTTTAAAATCACCACCTGATATTTTCTTTCAGAAAATGAGGCACAATTCCAACAAACAAGGTACTACTTTGTGATGGCCTAACTTCCATATATCACTAATATCACAGCACAAAGATGATAAACTATAACTGTAGCCTATTTCTACTGTGGATACACAAAGAGAGAGAGAGAGGGAGGGAGAGAGAGAGTGGGGGAGAGAGAGAGGGAGGGAGAGAGAGGGAGGGAGAGAGAGGGAGGGAGGGAGTGAGAGTGGGAGAGAGAGGGAGAGAGAGAGAGGGAGGGAGAGAGAGAGGGAGGGAGAGAGAGGGAGGGAGTGAGAGTGGGAGAGAGAGGGAGGGAGTGAGAGAGAGAGAGGGAGTGAGAGAGAGAGGGAGTGAGAGTAGGAGTGGGAGAGGGAGTGAGAGAGAGGGAAGGAGAGAGTGAGAGAGAGGGGGGAGAGAGAGAGAGAGAGAAATTACTTTTTAAAATATTTTATACTTTATCTGTTTTCACATTTGAGGTTGTTATCGAATATGCGCTGTGCAGATGTTTTATAATTTGAAAGTCTGGTAACTAGTTCATTGGCATTGTTTTTTATCATACTGAGTAATACCAAAATACGGATTAATTCGTCACCACTCGCCCCTTTCCGTAACCTGCAGGAAGACTCGTCCCCTATCGACAAATGTTATGTGCGACAAACCGATCAGAATGCGCATATGACATCAGGTACTTCGAACAAAGAATACCTCAGGAATATTTTTTTGATTTTACAAATGTCTTGCATCTAAAAATATACCCCAGATACAGTTAAATATCTTCAATCATACTGTATAAATACCGTAAGTCGAGACGTGTTTTTAATACCATCTGGAATATATATGACATGGGGAAAATATACATGAACCATTACGCAACAAGTTGACAATTCTTTTAACTGTGCCCATTTGCTCTTAGACGGAACCCAGTCGCCCAGTGAATTGGGAATATTACCTCTAAAAATTCAACACAAAATGAAACTATAAGTCAATAAAATGAATGAATGAGTTTGCTTTTAGCAATATTCCAGCAATATCACAGAGGGGGACACCAGAAATGGGCTTCACACATTGTACCCATGTCGGGAATCGAACTTGGGTCTTCAGCGTGACGAGCGAACGCTTTAACCACTAGGCTACCCGACCGCCCCAGTCAATAAAGGGTAGGCATATCTTGTGTCATCGTAACTAAACATGACACCCCTAGTTACAGTGTACAGGACAAAGACTAATTAAGTAATATAAATAACGAACTGAATCCTATAATAATTACAGAAATAGGTTCTCAGTTAAACTGAGAATAAAACAATATAAACTCGGGATATGTATGAGTATAACATATTGATAATAAAATCATATTTGACTTTAGATAAATCTCCACCTTTTCTAACACATACAATGCTGGCCAAAGTTGATATAATCGTATGTACATATATATAAAAATGAGAATCCATCATCAACTGTGCTGGGAATAATACAGATCAAGTTTATGATGAATATATACATATGGACGCAATATGACACTCAACAGACTCGTACACTAGATCACAGTGACATGAACTGATTTACATAATTCAGTGAGTGAGTGAGTGGGTGAATCAGGTTTAATGCCAGTTTGAACAGTATTGCAGTAAGATCATGCGTGTCTGATTTATGAGGGAGGAAAGCCTGAAGTGATGCAGGTTCTAGATGTTTACCTCTTTGGTTTACCTCTTACCTCTGTGGTAGGAAAGCCCCAAGTCTCAGACGTTTACCACTTGGGTGAAACCAATGAGCATGGGTATGGTGCTGACAAACCTAGAAACATAATCGGGGCGAACCGGTATTCGAACCCACAATCATAGGTTTCTGGCATGCCCAAGGGATGCAACTCTGCAGAACAAATCGCGGCGCCTAAGATGACTGGGCCACCTGTGCCCCCTCTAAAACTTGAGTTTATTAAAAATGCAAGTAAATTTTGGGAGCCATGTGTTACCGTGCGCTATAACCGAGTTAGCGCTATACTGAAGGGTGCAATGGTGAGGGGCGACTATACCACACATGACTAACACCTATTGGACCAGAGTCTTTATCTGTGATCAAAGTAGATTTTGTCCGACTTTCCATACCCTGCTGGAATTTCCCACGGAAGAACATGTCCCCATTATCTCATGTGGGACTTATGGTGATTGGTTGGTTACAATGTCTGACCGGGCGAGTGCGCAGACATTTGACTGCGAGATCAGTGCTACTCATGGTTTCCATCACTGGTTTTCCTGCCAAAACTTGACTATTTTCATGAACACCTGGTATCATCACTATTTGATAGTAATTCATAAACACATGATATAGTTGGAATCGTACTCGGCAGCAGAGACTTACCGTATTCAACGTAATAAGCACCCTGCTCTAATAAGCGCCCACAGCGATATTTGCTAATACACTGTATATTGGCTAGTGAACTATCTCAATTAGCACCCCTTCCGATTGATAAATGTACACAAGACTTATTTATTCGTTTATAAGAAGCACTTGTGTGTTATATGCACCCTTATTTATGGGCAATCAAATTCTGGAAAATATATCTGTCGTGTATAATAAGACTTTTCTTCTGTATCATTTCAGGCTGTCAGCATAAACCACGAAATTTACGATCTTACAACTGTTTTTTTTCACCAAAATTTTATTCTGATAAGAGCCCCCTATTTCTAATTTTGAGAGCACCCTAGGTGCTTATTGCGTCGAATACGGTACCCCGAGAAACAGTTTTTGTTTTAGGTAGCCTAATTAGTATTCTGGACGTACATAACTCATTGCTTCACAATACAAACAGCTGTCTATAGCAGTCACTCATGGGTAATTTATATGTAAATCATAAATTACATCAATTTTGCAAAACCAAAATGAATTGTACAATTGGCATTCATCCAGGAAACGGAAATTATTCCACAGGGATAAAATGTTATATTCATTTGCATATTCATAATTAATTTATCATTTTTTCTCCAAATATATTAGATTCCAAGGTAAACGATTAAATGACTTCATATTTATTCAAATTAAATATTTTTCAAGACTTGTTTTTTAAAAGTACTAAGCACCTTTTAACCTGACACATCCAGGTATTGTTTAAAATACAACACACACATTCAGTTTATTGTAGATGGACCCTTGGCCCTAACCCACAGAGCAATATCACCGTGACCTTGCAATATCAAGTCCCTCCCTCACAGACACGCATTTCTTTTTGTCATATTTTTTCTTTTCATCTGATTCTACTTTTCAAATGAACCACTATTGAGATTCTGTCAGATTCGGTCCAACTTAAAAAACATGAAACTTTAAGAAGCATAAAATAAACAATGACATTCCATTGAAATGGCATTAAATAACACACAAATATTTGTGAAGAAAATCTGTAACGTCATGTTTTTTCCCAAGTAATTTTTATAGCTGTTGACCCACATTCTTCACCTAAGAAATACAAAATGGCTTTACTCAGTGTCAAAATTCAAATACCATGTTGGTATGATATTTCAGAATGGTCAATTAACCTGAAAATGTTTCCATTTACAAAAAGCTTCAGTTTGCAGATAAGTCGTGTTTGAATGACTTGATTCAAACTGGCTTGTATTGCAATATTGCTGAGCTAGCACCTTTTTAAAGCTTTGTTTAAAGGAGTCTTAAAGGAAGTCATTGAGTGATACCCAAAGGCTGGAAGACCTAAACTATCACATGATCCAGTATGTCACAATGTCCCCCTGTCTGCACACAAAACCAGAGTTATTAAAACCACTAATACCATTGAATACAGCCTGATTAAACGTATCTACCAAAACAAGGACAAAATATGGGTAGACAAGTCCATGATGTTAGGAATAGCCCAATAGAGGGAATACACGCTAGTCTGCTAGCCTGCTGGACCTAGACTAAATTGTGCTGAGGACAAGTAACAATCCAATGATGCTAGTCCTCTGGACTGATAACACTTAAGGGCTGTAATTCTGAACCAGTTCTCGATGCTTTGATGTTTCTACAAATGGAATCAGAACTTAGGTGACAGAAAATGTAAACAAAGTAAACAGTGTTGTCTTGTTCAAGCAGGACTAGCTAAAAATTCGTATAGTTAAATGAAGTTTCCACTTGCCCTCTTGACTAGTTTAAATAAAAAGATACAAAACTCTAAGGCAGCAATCTGTAATCCATGTTTTGTGATTAATCAGCACTTGGAGTGACTGAGTGAGTTGGGTTTAACGCCGCTTTTAACAGTATTCCAGTTATATTGCGGCGTGTCAGCTTAATGTGGGAGGAAAGCCAGAAGTGATGCAGGTCTCAGACGTTTACCACTTCGGTGAAACCCGCGACCATGGGTATGGTGCTGACAAACCTAGAAACATAATCGGGGTGAACTGGGATTTGAACCCACAATCATAGGTTTTTGGCATGCCCAAGGGACGCAACTCTGCACAGCGAAACGTGGTGCCTTTAACGACTAGGCCACCCGAGCCTCCACCAGCACTTGGAAGAACCTCACAATGGCTACCTTTAACCATGGACTAAATAACCTGGACAGGAAACGCCACTGAAAGCCTCTGGTCAACTCCGCCACACGACTGCCAAATGTTCAGCCAACTCTGCAGGTGCATTAACATTTTATCGGAATCAACGTGAGAAAAAGTGAATACAGCTGACTGCTGTTTCTGGCTTTGATTACGAGAAAATACACACATTAATTTTAACCACTGCATATAAAACACTGCCTTGCAGAACAGGAAATACAATATAAATGGTAAATAATCATGTCTTGTAATGTTTTATCACAAATTTTACATTTTTATTGATCAAGTTTGTTATCACATGTTCGTCTACCCGAAGGGATATGATGTAGTTTTTAATGCGCACCCCCCTCTAGCTGTTTCAATATTTTGAAAAAAACAACTTCGAATACCAAGCGCAGAATTTTTTTTACACCATACCCCTTTAGCGAAGTCCGGCAAACGAACAGGTGATGAGAAACTTGGTCTGTAC
The DNA here is from genome assembly GCF_022045235.1 of Haliotis cracherodii. Classification (NCBI taxonomy): domain Eukaryota; kingdom Metazoa; phylum Mollusca; class Gastropoda; order Lepetellida; family Haliotidae; genus Haliotis; species Haliotis cracherodii. The sequence goes on from NW_027266272.1 coordinate 19,095,181, forward strand.
AAATTCGAAATTTGAGATAAAAAATCACCAGACATGTTGATTTACCGTTTAAATTGTACTTTTTGTTCTGCTAGGCATTGTTTTATATCCAGGGATTAAGATTACCTTGTGTATTTTCTTGTAACTGCCCATAATACCCCCCAAAATCTTATTTTTCTCCAAAACTTGCATCCCCCAGACTGTGCGAACTAGAAAAGAAGAAGTAAAAAAAAATATGGTGCATTTAATCCGAGTTAATAATTTTGACACAAGTAGGAGTAGGTGAATTCTGATGACTCAGAGTATATTATTTTTTCACAAACATTATTCATGTTCATAATTCATATAATGTAATTTAATTACCGAATTAATTAGAGGCCGGATATTTTGGTCACCATCAATCTAGCGGGATACTGATAACATGGGGTTTAAATTGGATTACAATTTTGTTGATGCGAGCAGAGATAGTTTCAGGAAAACTGTAGTGTTTCCTATCCAGGTTATTGAACTCCTTGCTTTAACCACATGATATAATCTAAAAATGTACCAAGTAACTATGGTAACGATGGTAACTATGGTAACTATGGCATCCAGTTGGGGAAGTTAAATAGATTCAAGCTGTCTTTGTGTTTGTGGTTGGGATCTCCAGGAATCTGGAAACAGTCGACCGGGAAAGATCCAATAGTCTTGTTATAAAGATTGAGGCTGAAGTCTGTGCAGCCCAGTAGCTGCGTCTTATGTTCATGATGGAAGTTCACTTTGAACGTCAGGTTGAAGAAGTGGATGCAGATGTCTACAACCTTCGGATACGTCCCCAAGCACACAAGGGGAGGTAACTCAGCTGCAACAAAGATATCATTACATAATTACTAACATGTTTTGATTGATTGTTTGTTTAACGCCTAACTCAGCAATATTCCAGCTATTTGACAGCGGTCTGTAAATAATCGAGTCTGGACCAGACAAATCAGTGATTGACATCATGAGCTCTATCCATGCAATTGGGATCGACAAGAATAGTCGCCTTTTAGTGCAAGTATGGGTCGCTGAAGACCTATTCTACTCCGGATCTTCACGGGTCTACTAACATGTGTTAAAGTCTAACGATATATATCGAACTATCCATTTATTGCAATTGTGTGCCTTACAATGGTTCTATATTGATAGGAATATCAACGCCAGTATTGTTGATAGTATGCATAACAATCGATAGTTTCAATAGTCGCGATTAGTCGAGGTTCAAATGTGTCAAGTGTAGGGCAAACAACTTTAGTGTACCTTCCCATTGGTTTGTTTGTTTGTTTGTTGTTTAATGCCGCACTCAGCAATATTCCAGCTATATGACGGCGGTCACTACAATACTATAGCAATAGTTGACAACTATCTTCTTAACCTTATCTCCCATATAATGAGTGTCAAAGTTATCAGCTTCTCCATACATCCCCACCAGCCACAGGCTACTACAACCTGAAGCGTTTCAGTGCAATCAGACATGAACAAATATTAATCCAGGGCAGCCGAGCAGAACACTGATACAGCTAATGTGGAAATGACACAACAACAATTTGTCTGCAACGGGCTGTGCAAGAACAAAGCAAGAAAACAGCTGAAACTGATCACATGAATTAATAGGTGGAATGTGGAGGTTGTTCAGGATAGACACCATTGGTCAAATCCAACTACATAGTTAGCAGATTTCAGACTGCCTGCTTATGTAACAAAATTTATACGAAAAATAAAATTGGGGAAAAAAGACAGTGCCTTTGATTTTTGCATGTCTCAGTGAGCAATATTCCAGATATATCACTGCTGCCTGTAAATATGCAGTAGTCAGCAATATTCCAGCTATATCACTGCTGCCTGTAAATATGCAGTAGTCAGCATTATTCCAGCTATATCACTGCAGCCTGTAAATATGCTGTAGTCAGCAATATTCCGGCTATATCACTGCTGCCTGTAAATATGCAGTAGTCAGCAATATTCCAGCTATATCACTGCTGCCTGTACATTTGCTGTAGTCAGCAATATTCCAGCTACATCACTGCTGCCTGTATATATGCTGTAGTCAGCAATATTCCAGCTGCATCACTGCTACCTGTAAATATATTGTAGTCAGCAATATTCAAGCTACATCAGCAATTAACATAATTATGGAATAGTGATTGATTCATTATAACAACTATTATACACACCTGACACAACATTTTTGTAGATTGGCTTCGAGTCCAATAAAACTTCCAAGACTATTTCCTGAAAAATAAAATAAAAATCATGTTTATGGCTGCACTGCAGCTAAATGAATACCCAGGAGTTCCCATGGTTCCCCGAAATCTCCTTCAGCATATAAAGCCTACCCACTCTGAAATCTCCTTCAAGCCTATCTACCCGGAAATCCCCATTACAATTTAAGCATGTTGCTTATCTACCCTGAACCCCACTAGAGGTACTTGAGTCTTATTTCACATTAAGAATTTACAAGGCATGACTTATTTGTTTGTTGTTTAAATATGCAGTCAGCACTATTCCAGCTACAAAAGAGCGACCTGCACATAATTACGTCTGAATACAATGAGCCACATCCCTTGCCATCAGGTTATAATTAGCCATCGTGTACGATGACACACAATCAACCACGTCACCCAGCTTGACCATTTTGACCAACTCATGTATTTAGTCATCTAACTGGACAGACACGTCACTGGAACTGATTCTATTCTGACATTGACATGGGGAATTCACTCTCTACTTGTTTATTTACAGGCCGCTGTGTAATTTTCAGGAATTTGGCTGACTGCAAGTTTAACAATACCCACATGGTATTAAGCATATGTCATTCCACATTAGACCTGAGAAGACCTGGGGTAGAATAGGTCTTCAGCAACCCATGCTTGCCGTAAAAGGTGACTATGCTTGTCGAAAGAGGTGACTAAAGGGATCCGGCGGTCAGGCTCGCTGACTTGGTTGATGCATGTCATCATATCCCAATTGCGTGGTTTGATATTCATATGTCAATCACTGGATTGTCTGCCCTAGACTCAATTCTTTAGAGACCGCCGTCATATAGCTGGAATATTGCTGAGTGAGGCGTTAAACAACAAACAAACAAACAAACAAACATTCCACATTACCTGTGATTTAGAAACAAATGTGAAGTTAGTACACGTTGTTGAGTTGAGATGAAGTCTCTTATTGGCTATCCTGGCACAACAAACACAATGGTGTTCGTAACAGTCACAGAAGCCTACATGAAATGGCATGTTATATGTATAGTTGGCAGTCCTGTTCTTGGAACTTGACAAAACTGGCGCTGACAAGTCCAAAGGATGGAGCTTGTTCAAGAACTCTGTATCTTTCATGATATTTCCAATGTCTTCGAAAGACACAGTCAGGTTCCAGCGATGGGGTTCGAATATATATCTCACAAGATTATGATCCTTACCCATGCCAAAAACTGCCAAGTGTTGTAAAGTCTTATTCTTCACTGACTCCGCGACTTCGTAAGTCTTATTTTTAAATCGGGCTCCCATTTCGTAAGTCTTGTTCTTGATGTGAGCCCCAACATTACCAATGTTCATCCAGTCTTTGAACATGCCATCTTTTTTTAACGTTACATTTTCTTTATTCACAAGTTGGGTAAAAAGAGCTGTTCTATTAATAATATCACTCTGATTCTGTGGAAGCTGTGGTGGCGGATCCAAAACCAGATTTGGTTTTTGAATGACTTCATGTCTGGCAGGAGTATAAACCCTGATGGGCGGTGGTTCAGCGACCTTGACCTTCTGGTAAGAGACAACGCTTCCAACTGGGCCGTAGTTGATATAATCCTTGGCACGTTTATCTGAAACAATCAGAATTGATGTATTTAAGTGTTGACATCTCTAGTTTTACATTCAACATGTTAACAAGGTATCATCATGTTTCATCATCATCTATCTATATTTAGTAAGTGCTCAATTTCACAACACTGAATCCTCATTTCTTGAATTCACAGTGTAAAACATACATGGTATGAAGCTGTAGTGGTAAAAACAGGAAAATGTCTAACAAACATGCTGAACTTGGAGGTTGAACACAAAGATTTTCCTGTAGTGCATTGTCATAAGTTGAAACTCTCGATCTGTAGATGAAGAAAACGTGTCAAAAAGGTCACTGTGACCTTCAGTCACTGGCTTCAGAGAGCACAAATCAGGTCCCTATGACCTTCACTATCTATCTTTAGGTAGGGCAAGTCAGGTCACTGTGACCTTCAGTAACTAGTTTTAGAAAGGGCAAGTCAGGTCACTTTGACCTTCAGTCACTAGCTTTAGATAGGGCAAGTCAGGTCACTGTGACCTTCAGTAACTATCTTTAGATAGGGCAAGTCAGGTCACTGTGACCTTCAGTCATGGGCTTTAGATAGGGCAAGTCAGGTCACTGTGACGTTCAGTCATGGGCTTTAGATAGGGCAAGTCAGGTCACTGTGACCTTCAGTCACTGGCTTTAGATAGGGCAAGTCAGGTCACTGTGACCTTCAGTAACTAGCTTTGGAAAGGGCAAGTCAGGTCACTGTGACCTTCAGTCACTGGCTTTAGATAGGGCAAGTCAGGTCACTGTGACCTTCAGTCACTGGCTTTAGATAGGGCAAGTCAGGTCACTGTGACCTTCAGTCACTGGCTTTAGATAGGGCAAGTCAGGTCACTGTGACCTTCAGTCACTAGCTTTAGATAGGGCAAGTCAGGTCACTGTGACCTTCAGTCACTGGCTTTAGATAGGGCAAGTCAGGTCACTGTGACCTTCAGTCATGGGCTTTAGATAGGGCAAGTATAAAGTATATTATTTGAACTATTTTATGTCTATCGCAATATTTGGCCTGTCACCTAATCATATAATGTGCATGACATCTGAACTTGACCGATGTGTTATGTGTATCACATTATCTGACAAATAATATCATGCATATCACATAATCAGAACTTGATCAAAATGTTTCATGTAAAGGTCAGATTATGTGATATGCATGATATCATTTGTCATCACATTATTAGAAATGATATGTGTATCACATAATCAAAACTTGATCAATTTGTTTTATGTATCACATTATGACAAATGATATCATGCGTATCAAATTATCTGACCTTTGACCTGATACATATCACAATTACTGACCCATTATACATAACAAAAGTAATCTGATCAACTTATCACTATGACAGCAATAATTAACTCACTCCAAAGAACAAATATTTGAACAGCTTGGTCTCGTTTGCCCCCTGGGCAGGAGATAGCAGTCCTTATCTCTACCCTCAGGGACTCTCCTCAAGGAGTGCAACCACCCAGCCTAACATGGAGTCAACTTCAAGGACTGTGAGTGAGCGAGTGAGTGATTGAGTGAGTGAGTGAGTCCCCTCAAAGACAACATTGAAACAAGAAGCTGGAGTGAGTGAGTGAGTGAGTGAGTGAGAGAATGAGTGAGTGAGTGAGTGAGTGAGTGAGTCCCCTCAAAGATAACATTGAAACAAGAAGCTGGAGTGAGTGAGTGAGTGAGTGAGTGAGTGAGAGAATGAGTGAGTGAGTGAGTGAGTGAGTGAGTGAGTGAGTCCCCTCAAAGATAACATTGAAACAAGAAGCTGGAGTGAGCGAGTGAGTAAGTGAGTGAGTGAGTGAGTGAGTGAGTGAGTGAGTGAGTTCCCTCAAAGACAACATTGAAACAAGAAGCTGGAGTGAGTGAGTGAGTGAGTGAGAGAATGAGTGAGTGAGTGAGTGAGTCTCCTCAAAGATAACATTGAAACAAGAAGCTGGAGTGAGTGAGTGAGTGAGAGAATGAGTGTGTGAGTGAGTCCCTTCAAAGACAACATTGAAACAAGAAGCTGGAGTGAGCGAGTGAGTGAGTGAGTGGGTGAGTGAGAGCGTGAGTGAGTGAACAAGCAAGCGAGCACAGACTTGGCTACCAGTTGGCTCCCATTAATAGAATTAGCTTGGTGACTAAAATACATTGAAAGAAACTGGATGACATCACCACTTGTCTCTATGGACATCAGGACTTCCCTTGTTACGTATCCTTACAGTGATACTGAAGCCTATCCTGCTTCTCATGCTATCATCTACAAGAGTTTGTGTACTTCTGGTCATGTGACCACTTCTGTCTTTAACAATGGTGGCATGTCCAAGTCATAGAAGAATAATTCGCCATATGTTCAAGAGCCATCTTTTAGCCAAACTGTCCATCACAGATTGATGACAGGAATAACATAACAATGGCTATTTCTGCCAGCAGACCTAGAAGGCGTTTATTAGATGCAGATGTGGGTGGGATAGCGTAATCAGAGAATTCAGCATCGGGATGTGAGACAACCCAGATTACTTCGTCTGCTATGAATGTATCTGATAATAATAAATGCTAATTGGCTAAGCCAATTCCAATGATGGTCCTTCCACAAGGGTAAGTCAGAGTTACAGACACCGTATTCGACGTAATAAGCGCCCACGGCGATATTTGTTAATATATTGGCTGGTGAACAATCCCAATTAACACCCCTTCCAATTGATTAATGTACACAAGACTTATTTATTTGTGTATGATACGCACTCGTATGTTATATGCACCCTTAATTATGGGCGATTAAATTCTAGAAAAATATATCTGTCGTATATAAACATTTCAGGCTCTCATTATAAACCACAAAATTTACGATCTTTCAACTCAAAATAATATTATAATAAGAGACCCCTATTTCTAATTTTGAGAGAGCAATGGGCGCTTATAACGTCCAATACGGTATATTATACATAGTGTAAACTTAACTCAAGAGACGGTTTCCATAGTTTTACAGTGTTCCGGAATTATTTTATGTTATAATTATTAATTATACTGTTAGCTATATTTCTTGAGTATAGTGTGCACTTTTTTCCAAAAAAAACACAACTGTGTAGAAGGCGGTGCGCATTATACACGAATTAATGAGTTTTGATGTTTTTTTCCCCCATGGAAAGACATTACCGTGTGCACGCAACACTGGAAACACCGGTAAATAAAATTGTTATCACTTATCAAGGTTTTTTTTCTCAGTCTCTCATAGTGGGAGAGTCCATTCATACTTAAGGTAATGGGAGCTCATTAGTGACAGCCACTGGTGCATAACATTGTTTTGATAATACTGTAGGCAATTAAAGAGCACTGTAGGCGATAGTAGACCTAACCTACACAAGACTTATTTATTTGTGTATAATACGCACTTGTGTGTTATCATGTTATATGCACCCTTAATTATGGGCAATTAATTCTGGAAAAATATATCTGTCGTATAGAAACATTTCAGGCTTTCAGCATAAACCACAAAATTTATCTTTCAACTGTTTTTCCCCCACCAAAATACCATTCTTATAAGAGCCCCCCATTTCTAATTTTGAGAGCGCCCTGGGCGCTTATTACGTCGAATACGGTAAGCAGGGTATTTGTGGAAAATACCCAAAAAATATATTCAAAACCCAATTACTTTTAATTAACTTGCATACAGAAACGCCTGCATTGAATGAAAAACTCAAATGTATAAAAAAAGCTCGCGTAAATATCCAATGACGCTTTTTCAGCACGTGTACAAAAGAGCTAATTTCCGAAACACAATAACGAGCTAATTTACTTTCCAAGTCAAGCCTATATATTTAAAACAGTTATATACTGATATACATTTAAAACATTATTTTATTGTTTTTAAATCTTAAAATGTGATGAATAGATCAGTGAAAAAATATTGGTTACCCTATGAAAAATGTGATACCGGTAACCCAAATAAAACAGAAACCCTAGAGTCAACACTCATTTGCTCAAAAAGTTATCTGGAGCTCTGGTAATTGTTCAATTACTTGTCTGTATTGCAGCAACCTTTGCATAACACATTACATCAATTACTTTTTGGGGCTTTCTGGTTTTGTTTTTGTTCCTTGTTTTTTTGTTTGTTTTTTTCCTTTACATTAATTATAATGACAAAAAAACAATAGGCAATCGTAGGGGGTTTAAAAGATGAAAAAGACATATACATGTCAACAAAGACAGGCAGCGGTAAACCACTTTCATACGAAGGTGTACAAGTCGTGGATGTTGATTTTGTGAAACGTTCTCTGATTGGACTATCGATGTGTATGATAGTCCAATCATATTCAGCACAGGAAAGTGGGCTTGATGTGGCAAGGGTGGAAACAAGTTTTTGACAAAAAGGCTTCTGGATGCTTTTGCCTTGGGAAGATGCACCTGCACATGTAGTCCACAGTCTATCAAGTCAACAAAGTTAATCACTTAACGGTTAGCATGAAAATCCACATCCTAAAGAGGCCACCCTGACTGATGATTAGTTAGAGCGAGTAAATTAAAAAAATCTCTTCACAACATTCCAGTCAACCTTATTAAAAGATCATTATTAAATATACGTCATACAAAATATGCATGTAAGGACTTTGACCTTCATTTGTTTGTTTTGTTTGGCAATATTCCAGCTATATGATGGTGGTCTGTAAATAATCAAGTCTGGACCAGACAATCCAGTGATTGATGTCATGAGCATCGATCCATGCAATTGGGATCGATGACATGCATCAACCAAGTCAGCGAGCCTGAACACCTGATCCCGTTAGTCGCCTTTTACGACAAGCATTGGTTGCTGAAGACCTATTCCACCCTGGAATCTTCAAGGTCCTGTGACCTTCATTTAGTACAGAATGAATACCATGTCTTATATGTAAGAACCTCTTGAAAAGGGTTTTCTTACCTTATTACAGAAATACCAAATGTATTTAACTCATGTGAGATGAATGTTCAAAGTTTGATAGCTTCATATTAATGTAAATTAATGAAAATGAGATGGGTAAAGATGGACATGTGACTTTAATATAATTTATCTTTCCATTGTAATATTGGCCATGAGTTCCGAAATAAACCTAACTGATTGTTTGTCTCAACAAACATTGCTGTCAGTAATGATGCGGAAATATTTCATGCATAGATACTGAGATAGGTAACTTCAGATTTCAAACTTCAGCTTCTACAGTTTAGCCAACCAACAACCCACATGTTTCCCCAACCACTAAATAGAGTAGTTTCCAAAGAGGAAGAGTGAGTGAGTGAGTTTGATTTAACGCCTCATTTAACAGTATTCCAGTCATATCACGGCGTGTCAGCTTGAGGTGGGGGGGGGGGAAAGCCCGAAGTGATGCATGTCTCAGACGTTTACCACTTCGGTGAAACCCACGAGCACGGGTATTGTGCTGACAAACCTAGAAACATAATTGGGGCTAACTGGGATTCGAACCCAGAATCATAGGTTTCTGGCGTGCCCAAAGGACGCAACTCTGCACAGCGAATCGCGGCGCCTAAGAAGCCTGGGCCACCCGTGCCCCCTCCAAAGAGGAAGAACCACTGAAGGACTTGTTCAACTACTGCACTTAATGAAACACTGGAAACTTGGCTCACAGTCACAGAGGTTTCTACTAGGGCTGTTACGATTCACTCGCGTATTCAGTGAATCAAACCGTAACCATTCATGAATTGAATTCGTTATTCATGGCCACTAGAATCAAATATTTATGAATATGCTATCATGTATATTTACATACCCTGTACCTAAAAATATTCATAACAACATATTATATGCATAGATTTCTTTCAATGACACTCTAATAATATTTTATTTGATAGTATTGTTTTCACTGGTCATTGTCGCATTTGACATGTTTGAGCAGATACTAGAACCTGGATAAGTGCAGTATATAAATGTATAATTTATTAATAATTAACAAACCATGTCAAATAAATTATTATCTTATTGTTTCACTGAATATAATAAAAAATTCATAAACTGCTGGGGGCGGTCGGGTAGCCTAGTGGTTAAAGCGTTCGCTCGTCACGCTGAAGACCCGGGTTCGATTCCCGACATGGGTACAATGTGTGAAGCCCATTTCTGGTGTCCCCCGCCGTGATATTGCTGGAATATTGCTAAAAGCGGCGTAAAACCAAACTCACTCACTCACTCACTCATAAACTGCTGACTTGTTATTGTAATTGTGAATTAATATTCGTATTCGTTACCCTATATTCTTGATATGAATCATATTCGCCTCATAGTGTTTTCATTGCAGCCCTAGTTTCTACGCATTGTACAGCTATCTCAAAAGCAACAACTATAAAAATTATAAAAGCATACACTGATTTGATTCCCAGTAGTTTCTATAGACTAACATCTAGTCTCTGAAATGAACATATCATACAGAAAAAAACAGTTGTTCAATTATCTTAATAAAAAATATAATAAAAGGGAGCCCTGTAGCTCTCTTCATTTTCGTAATCTAGACTTGCCACACATTATAGACTTGCATGGGCTGTATTTGATATATATTTCTGTAAGACAGACTGGTTTCTACCCCTTGTACAACTATCACAAGAGCAACAACTATAAAAATGATAAAAGTATACATTGATTTGAAAAAAATATAAACTCCTAGATTAATAACATAGCTTTTTTGTAAACTCGTTCAAGCATAAGCCATTTGTCACTGACAATAGACAGAAAGGGCTGTAAATATGTGTCCGTATTAACTGAGTTTATGATAATCACGAAATGTGCTGACACAGCAACAATATAGCAATTACAGAATATATTGGATTTATAATCCTACAATTCATGAGACAGCTGTTGTTTGAGTTGAATATTGTCTGAACTAACACAGGTACGATACTATTGTCATTAGCACAGCTGATTCAATGAAAGAAGGCTGTTGAGCATGTTGAGTGTGCACATTTGTGGTTTATGTTTATCTAGGATATCACACTTAAATACAGCAACGTGTTAACTTTTAAATTGTTGAAAAACTCAATGACTCATACATATTACAAAATAACTAAATTAAAAATGTTCTCCTGTATCGTTTGTAGTTATGATAATTGAGCCACACTTTTTCTATTTTAATATCATATTTTCTACAGATCTGAAAAGAGGTGGGAGTGGAGAGGCTGACAAAAAAATAAATAATTACGTAAAAGGTAGATCAATATTTTACAGTATTATTTGACATAAAGTTGCTGTGCTGGTCAGTTTAAAGTTAAACAACTCAATGCTAATTATGCTTAAAACTAAGGATGTTTATGACTGTTACCTGGTTACAGTAACCACGGTAACATATTCTTCTGTGAGAGAATGCCGTCACCAGAGACAAAACATAATGACTTGGATCAATTACTATTACAAATGTTACAGTTACCCATATGTTGGATTTTTGTAACAAATCATTTTTCATATCTATAAAAAAAAAACAGTCCTCAAATTCAGTAAAGTTCAAATATTTTTTGTGAAGTTACAAATTTTTTATGGATCCCTGTCCAACCAATCATTTCTCTTGCTAAACATGCTAAACAGATACATTGCATTCAGTATTTTATTATTAGTATTATCATAATACGAAAGTAATTGTCAGCCTCAATCACAAACATTGTTAAAGTGACATTTTACATAAACCTGTGAACACTGGAGAAGGCAAAAACTATATCCCAGTATATGGTCTCTGGAGAAGGTGACCAGCAATGCAAAACCTTACCACCAGGCCATGTTACCATGGTTACAAAAGACATACCTTTTCAGCTTTAAAATGGTATGCTTATCTTTGTAATTACTAGTGCAGAGGCAGTGCTGTACCTTGACTTACAAAGTGGGGGTCAGTGGGACCCCCAAAACATAATTTAAAGGGTGCTAGCAGGCAACATGAGGGTCCTGTAAAGTAATGTAATGGTGTAGAATACTGTACGTTTTGATAATTACTTTAGAGCCTGGAATGAATCAATGATCATGTGGACAGTGGTCATGATTGATGGATGAAATAACAGACACCCATAACTGCTCTTGATGCACTGTAGGTACAATGAATATAATTGTGCATCCTACTGGATGCAAATAATATATAATATAGTTTTATTCTGATTCCATTCTCTACATCTGTAACTAAATCCCTTTAGATGGTAGATACTAATAGTTCATTACAGCAGTAAAAGGAAATCTGATCCTGATTCAACAATATCATCATGATCACATAAATGCATAATGCTACTTTTGAAATGAGTCTGAGCCAGTTTTAATTAGTTCCAGCAGTTGAAATGTTCAGCACTGTCTGGGCCCATGGTCCAGTGCTCCAACATGGAGAATGTCGATGACATGTCATGCTTGGCTCTCTGCTCCCTGTATACAGCAGAGTGAGTGAGTGAGTTGGGTATAACACTGCTTTTAACATTATTCCAGTTATATCGCAGCGTGTCAGCTTAGTGTGGGAGGAAAGCCCAAAGTGATGCAGGTCTCAGACGTTTACCACTTCGGTGAAACCCACAAGCACGGGTATGGTGCTGACAAACCTAGAAACATAATCGGGGCGAACCGGGATTCGAACCCACAATCATAGGTTTCTGCCGTGCCCAAGGGACGCAACTCTGCACAGCGAATCGCGGCACCTTAGACGACTGGGCCACCCGTGCCCCCCTTATACAGCAGAGAGGGCTGCAGTACATGGAACCACCACAACACTGTCTGCCCAAGAACAACTAACCATGTTGAGGTCTGGCACACCAAACTGACACACGTCACGGGCAGAACAAGCTACACTAACATTTAGTCTATGAAATTTTATATTAGTATTATTACACAACAAGCACAATACTCTTCCAGCCTCTAAAATTATACAAATAATTTTCCTGATGCCAAGTGCAATAGAGCTAGCTAGAGCTGGCTAGACTTGCTTTTGTGTACATATCTATATTGGTTTTGTTTTCATAAAATAAACACACTCCACAGTCCAGGTGCAGGATTAAAAACAACTTGCATCATCCAGCTAACTATGTGATAACCATCTATATAGAACAGTAAAAACCCAAACTATTGGCTATGAAATTTGATGTATTATATATGTTGATCTATTTGTTCGAAAACATTGGTAATAAAATTGATGTATTAAACAAGTTATTCCACTTCTCCAACAATCTGACTCAAGCCCACTATCAAGACCCCCTATTAATATAGTGGGCAACTCCTGCCACTTAATCCCTATGTTGTTAACCCCTACCAATGTTGGGAAAGTCAGGGGACACCTGTACAGCAGGGGTGTGGCAATAAGAGAAGAGTTCTCTTGTAATGAGGCTTTGATAAAACTCAATAAAACTCGATAAAACATGCACCAGTGCAATTGGAAACTGACCTGCAACCCATAATTCATGTGTACATGCAATGCAGGATACACTTGTACATGTTTGTGGTGACTGAGTCTGAATTTACATACATATTTGAGGATACTGCATGCATGTATTATAAGGTTTTGTTGGTTTGTTGTTTGACGCCGCAATCAGCAATATTCCAGCTATAAGACGGTAATCTGAAAAATAATCGAGTCTGGGCCAGACAATCCAGTGATTGGCATCATGAGCATCGATCCATGGATACCATGACATGCATTAACCAAGTCAGCGAGTCTGACCACCTGATCCCCTTAATCACCTCTTACGACAATCTTAGTCGCCTTTTATGGCAAGCATGGGTTACTGAAGACCTATTCTATCCCAGATCTTCACAGGTCTAATTATAAGGTGGTATGGTGCATGTAGTACAATGGTATATTATTGAATTGCCTGATGTGTGGCAGAAACTATCGGAATTCAATACATGACACTGATCTGGGATTAACATCTTACCTAAGCACAGTTACATCAACTCACATACATGAGGGAATACAACCGGTTCTTATCTGGTGGATGGTGAAAACTGGTTGGAACATGCACTTGTTGAAGGTTATTCTTAGTTTCTATAATCAAGCCATATCAACTTGTCCAGAACTGTATAGGAACAATATATTTTAGTTTGTGTAACTTGTGTTACCATGGTTACCATCTGTGTGAAACCATGGATTTTTCTAAGAGTTTTAATCAAAATTGGAAATTATTGTGAGGTATTCAATTTTCTAACATTCATAGGTAATATAATATTGCATCAAATGCAAAAATGTCAAATTTAGTCACATAAGCAAAGACATAAAATATTAAGTGAAATTGATGAAATATTGAATTGGGATAACTTTAATTCAAAATTGGGAACATTTGCTGCAGAATATCTATCTCCGGAACCGCTCAGATCAATCCCTATAAACATTGGTTTGGAACATGGTACTGGCTCCTTTTGTATTCCTAAATCAGCAAACTGTAAAATTCATAATACATTCTCCTATCAAAAGAAGAGTAAGTTTATCCATGTCAATACTGTACAAACATGTGATGAATGAATTACAGTGTCTTTTGAAAAGATTAAACTAATCATGCTAATAGGGATCACTTCGAACTGGACCTGTGAAGATCCGGGGTAGAATAGGTCCTCAGCAACCCATGCATGCTGTAAAAGGCAACTAACAGGATCGGGTGGTCAGGCTCGCTGACTTGGTTGATACATGTGCATACACAATTTAACGCAACACATACAGTATGCAATTTTTTAACAATTTTTATCAATTACAAAATTTGAGTTCCATATTTATCTGTTCTTAACACTCTTTATGTCACTAAAGATAGAGCATGTTTAAGTGAGTTGGGTTAGTAGCATTTTGAACAATTATTTCCAGTTATATCAAGGCAGAGTATGCTCATGTGAGGCCTACATGTGATGTCAGTATTGATATATTGCCACAATGGTTAGGAGCTTGTACATCCAAACTTATACCACTGATCACTTTTCATGACTTCTTGGAAAAAAACATGTAGGAAGTGAGTATAGGCAATTTCAGAGTTGGTAAGAATATGTTCCCCGCTGTTTTTATTATAGGATCAAAGTGCTAAAGTTAGTCTTAGGGGTAACCTACCCTAACCTAACACAAAAAACGCTAAAGATCGAAGAGGCATGCGTAAATATTCATTTTCCGATGCATGAACATTTTTCTTGAGATATAGACCTATCTAGGCTAGTATTTACGATACTAATGGAAGGCAACCATTAATAATCGCACCGACTTATCAGTGTCTTATGAATACAATTTGATGACAGTTGTACACTGTGGGCATTCGTTCAAATAAATTCAACTGTCAACACACAGAGATATCTCTGTGGCCGACCACGCTTAACTCTGCTTAGCAAACATGACATCGCTAAGCATGAATTTATCCTACTCCGAGTTGACGACCTGTCACCCACACAGCACCAAACATGCTTGCAAAAATTAATAATTTGTCACAGACGAATAGCCCTACCTTTTGGTGATGGAAGCGACAAGTACAAATATGCAATCCAAAATGAAGATGCACAAAAAATGAAGAAGAACACTCTTCTCCTTCTGTATATCCACCTCAAGACTGCCATTTTGGAATATCACGTGACTTCTAGGAAGTGCAAGGTGCCCGAGGTCCTGTTAGGGATGCGAAGGTTGTGACGTGTATTGATCGTGGATCGAGCTTTAAGCTGTCGTCAGGATTATGTCAGCTACGCCACGGCGATTTGCAATGTGTAATGAGCTCAGATTTGACCGATATTGCACGCAACGGCCCATGATAATTCTTTCTCGATACAGTATATGGATATAATCTGTTAGGTTTTCATGAATTCTTTTTGTTTTGTGGGCTTTGTTATAGCTGGTGAGAATTTTGAGGAGGCTGATCAAACGTGAGGGTCCCAATGTAAGCAAGGATTATTTCCTACCTAAATATTATCCCGGGTGAAGTTTTCACTCTAGAGTGTTACTGTAGTACCTTAGTGTTACACTTGTATGGGTTCAAATTCACTTGGGAGAATCATCCTGACACAAGAGAATTTCATCCCGAGGATATAAAAATAGGGTAAGATAATATTTACTCTTACACCAACCCCTGCCTCTTCTGAATGCCGAATACTATCTAATGTTTCACTCTGAGTCTCAATGCTACCCCTGAATCCCGAATACTATCTAATGTTTCACTCTGAGACTAATTGCTACCCCTGAATCCCGAATACTATCTTATGTTTCACTCTGAGACTAATTGCTACCCCTGAATCCCGAATACTATCTTATGTTTCACTCTGAGTCTTATTGCTACCCCTGAATCCCGAATACTATCTAATGTTTCACGCTGAGTCTCATTGCTGCCCCCGAATCCCGAATACTATCTTTTGTTTCACTCTGAGTCTCATTGCTACCCCCGAATCCCGAATACTACCTAATGTTTCACTCTGAGTCTCGTTGCTACCCCTGAATCCCCGAATCGAATGTTTCACTCTGAGACTAATTGCTACCCCTGAATCCCGAATACTATCTTATGTTTCACTCTGAGTCTTATTGCTACCCCTGAATCCCGAATACTATCTAATGTTTCACTCTGAGTCTCAGTGCTACCCCTGAATCCCGAATACTATCGAATGTTTCACTCTGAGACTAATTGCTACCCCTGAATCCCGAATACTATCTTATGTTTCACTCTGAGTCTTATTGCTACCCCTGAATCCCGAATACTATCTAATGTTTCACTCTGAGACTAATTGCTACCCCTGAATCCCGAATACTATCTTATGTTTCACGCTGAGTCTCATTGCTACCCCTGAATCCCGAATACTATCTAATGTTTCACTCTGAGTCTCATTGCTACCCCCGAATCCCGAATACTATCTTATGTTTCACTCTGAGTCTCATTGCTACCCCTGAATCCCGAATACTATCGAATGTTTCACTCTGAGTCTCATTGCTACCCCTGAATCCCGAATACTATCTAATGTTTCACTCAGAGTCTCATTGCTAACCCTGAATCCCGAATACTATCTAATGTTTCACTCTGAGTCTCATTGCTACCCCCGAATCCCGAATACTATCTAATGTTTCAGTCGGAAACCAAAGAGGTATTTGCACGAGTTTCATGAAAAATAACTGCTTTTAGAAGGAGGACCCCGTTCGTACACTTGTGTCGACATGAAAACGGATTCGAAGAGTTTGTTTGTTTGTTGTTTAACGCCGCACTCAGCAATATTCCAGCTTTATGACGGCGGACTGTAAATAATCGAGTCTGGACTAGACAACCCCGCGATTGACATCATGAGCATCGATCCACGCAATGGGGATACGATGACATGCATGAACCAAGTCAGCGAGCATGACAACATGATCCTGTTAGTCGCCTCTTACGACAAGCAGGGTCGCCTTTTACGGCAAGCATGGGTTGCTGAAGACCTATTCTACCCCGGATCTTCACGGGATTCGAAGAAGAATGAAAAGACGCAAACTCAACTGAAACGTACTCGCCTTACTAACCAAACAGGGGCACGGGTGGCCCAGTTGTCTAAAGCCCCCCATGTCGCTGTACAGAGTTCCGCCCCTTGGGCACGCCAGGAACCTATGATCTTGGGTTCGAATCCCGGTTCGCCCTAATTATGTTTCTGGGATTGTCAGCACCATACCCGTGTTCGTTTGTTTCACAAAAGTGGTACCCGTCTAAGGCATGCTTTATTTCTGGCTTTCCGCCCTCGTGAAATTTGTTTATTTCAGTTGGGTGCACCGATGGTCCAGTCGCCTAGAACGCAGCCATACGCCATGCACAGTTCCGCCCCTTGGGCGTGCCAAAAAACGTATGACCCTTGGTTCGAATCCCCGTACGCCCTGATTATGTTTGTAGGGTTGTCAGCACCATCCCCGTGTTCGTTTGTTTCACAAAAGTAGTATCCGTCTAAGGCATGTTTACTACGGGCTTTCCTACCACATGAAGCTGACACGCCGTAATATGACTGAATACTGTTGACTAGTTTTGATATGATAGCAGTGGGGTATTTACTAAAGACGGCCCTTAGTGTCAGTCTGCAACATCATTATAATGGTCATAAGTTACCGATTCTAATCAATTATCATCATCACTATTATAATAAAGGGTTGTAATGACATTCCTTTGACGTCAGTGGTCATGATATTGTTGATCTGGAATAAAGAAGTCCACAAAATACTCTCTAGACTCCCTAGGATAATATTATGTCCTGTGTATTTAGCATGGCCCGACCCATGGTGTGGGGTCTTGAGGCAGATCTATATATAAGTGGTTGGTCCTCCGCCGTTATTGTAGAACATCTGTATTTAATCATTACACAACCAAACAATCACTGGCCACGTGTTTATTACGTCTATAGTCCTGATTGTGTCACGTGTCGCTTTATTGCCATCCCGTTTCACTGTCAACGTGTTTATTCCGTCTAGTCAATGATTGTGTCACATGTCGCTTTATTGCAATCCTGTTTCACTGACAATCACGGGCCACGTGTTTATTCCGTCTATTCATGACTGTGTCACATGTCGCTGTATTGCCATCCTGTTTCATTGACAATCACTGCCCACGTGTTTTTTCCCTCTTTTTATGATTGTGTCATGCCTGATTTGACCAAACACAAACTGCTCTTCTCGTGAAACCAAATATCACATAAGTAGTGTTTGTCACCTCAACTATATACAAGGCCCATTGATTGGCACAATAACAATAAAATATGTGGCTTCTATTACATGATTCGCTCTACTAAAATGCCTGTTACTAGTCGTTGCCGGCCATTACCGCCTCCAGGACCACGTGGCAATGTAACCAGACCATGAGTTAGGCAGCTTACAACACTACAGTTTATGGTTGAGCGAACAGCAACTCAACTGACTGTCACCTTGGGCTGATAATGTGATACTCCAGCTAATGATAAACAAAGGGTATCAACCCGCTTCGTCTAATTTCTGAAAACAAGTAAATAGTAGCAATAAGACAACCCAGACATAGTCAGTTTGCTGGTTAGACGAAGTAGGCATGTGGATCAACCCATTTTACTGTGAACTGGGATGCACGAAATTAAAAACTAAAAGACAAATTTTCTTCATTCATTTATTCATTCATCTATCTATCCTAGCACTTAAAAAAAGAGCCACAAGCATAATGTTGAACAAGCATAACTGTGAACAGGGATGCACGAAATTAAAACAAAACGACAAATTTTATTCATTCATTCATGTATCTATCTATCTTAGCACTTAAAAAAAAAGAGCCATAAGCATAATGTTAAACAAGCATAACTGTAAACAGGGATGCACGAAATTAAAACAAAAAGACAAATTTTATTCATTCATTCGTCTATCTATCTTAGCACTCAAAAAGAGCCACAGCCATAATGTTCTTTACCCATTTTACAGTGAACAGAGATGCACGAGTGCTGACGAATGACTGCTGAAGATGACGTAGATGACAGCCCAGAACGTGAGGTAATGGACAGGGTTCTTGTTGCTGTCGGCATTGTCGGGATGTAACAAGGACTAAAGTACTCAAGGAAATGAAAAAAACCTGTTTTTCTCAATTTAAAAATCGACACAAAGTGTTACGTAGCTGAAAATACGAAATAACAAAACAACTCGAAAAGTACTAGTCTGGATTTGCTAGTTTGATCTCAGTGAACAATACAAAATGTACTTTACAGGAGGTAATTTGTCGGCACTTTCAACATTCAAAAATAAAACTAAGTCCAAATTGACATAGCAGAAACAGACTATAGGCATTATGCACCTGTTCTCACCTGTCGTCAAGGTGTCATAGGTCACCTTGATCTACTTACACCTGGTTATGCCCTGTGTCACAATAGTCTGTTTTATTCACATTTTTACACACTTTTACGTGTAAAAAGGCATAAAAACATTTGATACGCTGTATTTGTGCCACGGCCCAATTAGTACTAATTTAGTTGTTTGAATATTTACATATTTTGTATATCAACTGCATTTATTTAAGATCTGAGGTCGAAAAAACAGTTTTTTTTCATTGCCAGGAGTACTTTAGTCGGGTCGGAATCAGCACAATGTGTCTGAGTGGGGTATCCATGTTACCGTATATCATTGGGCTAGCTGTACACAACCGACACAAGTCCGGACCAGTACAAACAGCCACATACAAGGCAAATGCAAATGAATTTTGAACGCGAGGTTGAAACCCCATTTCATCTCACCTCACCTTTATTCTCATAAAGATACTTGTTTCTAACGAGGATAGCCATATTGATATTATAAACAGGGGATCAATGAAACAAACATAAAGGGTGTCTGGTTTGCCATAAAGTGAAAATCCATACTTAGTGATACCGTGTTGTTTTCTGACATGGCCACAAAGTACGTTTTCTTTCCATGATCATGTACCTGACTTTTTAACAGAAATAACGGCCTATTTGCAAATATTGTGAATAATCATAAATCAACAGCGGCCTGCGTGACCAACGAGAAGACACATTTTCCATTTCATGTTCCGTTTGCCCATTTGTTTCTCCTATTTTAAATCATTCTTAACAGTGCCGCAGGACATAAGACACTGCTTGGAGTGTCTTTCTTTATGCTAAGCGTTAGTGCATTAACTTGTAATCTAACACTGTCTGTAACGAAAGCCATATCTTCAGAGATAAATACACGACTGGGGCCCTTTTGGGGTTGCTGAAGTTAAAACGTATCTTAGAGTTACTCCCCCTTGGTTCACTCCTGAAGATGAAAACACGAAAGTGAATATATCCGGTTTCAACATGTGTTTAGAAATTTCATAAACGTGTTAGACAGTAATAGTGTGTTTACGGAAATAATCACATAATTTTATTCGAAACTATGGCGTCGAACGAAGATGTGTTAGATGACGAGAAACGTCCGCAGTTTGGTAACCGATACCTCACCGACCCTAAGAATGTGTTTGAACACAACGCATGGTAAACAGAGATATTAAATGATTAAAACTAAATCAATATGCAGTTGATATTGCCTTGATCTCTGTTGATCCGCTGCACATACAAATACAAGCACTACTTTAATTGCCTTGTATCGTTGTATCTTTGTTGAATTAATATTGTTCTTTTTTAAAAAAAAGTCTTATTTTTGTATGTTGATCCAAAGACTTATCTATATACGTCCTTCCATGATCCACCGAGCATATTTTAAGCATCGTACTAACTCGTAGCAAAACAAGTATGCAATGTTATATGGACACGTTTAGTCATTTACAATAAATGAAAAATATGTATGGACTTGCCAGAAAAGTGTATGGTAGCAGAGTGCTGAATAATGCTTTGAAACTTTCCACAAAGCACCGTACTTGTGCAAACCACAAACGTAAGATAGGTCCAAATCAGCCTCAACCTGGTAGAAGGGGCAGACCTTTGACAGATGAAAGTCGAGTGTGGGAATTCAATAACTGGTAAATATATAACATATATCACTGTCAGAATAGTTTTGATCCCAAAGACATTTTATGAATCTATTGCAGGAATGGGCTGAACATGATTAATTTGAGCAAAAATGTAAGTTACATATTTCATATGAATAAAAGAGGAACAAAAATAATGTTTTCTTACACTCAGAGGGAAACACAATAAAGAAGTTTGTAACATGATATTGAGGTAAAAAATAGCTCTAAAACATGTACATATGATAAAGAAGTTGTTATCCATAATACTCCTTGTCATGATTGCATCTAACTTCTAAATGCATGGAAAGACTGTAATAAAGAAACAGTTCAGAGATTCCCATGACTATAGGGTTCTACATGACCACCAGTTTCATCGTCCCCAGACTAGTGTTATCATGGACATGCTCTGTGTATAGGCTTCAATAGGCAAACATCTAAGACCTGCATCACTTCAGGCTTTCCACCAGCTGACACGCCATGATATAACTGAAATAGTGTTCAGAGCAGTATTAAAACAAACTCCCTCACTCATCACCATCACATACGTGTTCAGTAATACATTCTGACCGGATTATTCTGGATTGGTACATTTGAGTTATCACAGTGATCATTTCTTTTTCGTATGAAACAAAATATTTAGCATCCATTTACAAGATCAAACACTGATAATAGTTGGAAAGACCATGTAAAAATGGGTGTAAAAATGTATCAAGGGCCATTGCTGCAAATTGAACTGTGTGTTGAGCTGACATATGGAGTGTGATGATGACTACTTATTGGAACTCATGCTGATTGCTGTCTTAATTGATTGATTAGGTGTTTATCAAATAATGCTGTATTTTAATTTGCCATCAATAACTACCAATAGTTGTTAAGATTAATCAGTTGCATTGATGATCAGTTTGTTTCAGTTTCAAAGGAATTGATAATATAATCTGTGATCGATTCTTTTCTAATTATGTTTGTTCCATTTTATGATCTGTATAGGGTCATAAAATTTAGTGTTGTTCTTGTGTAAAAACATGAGATAACAAATAGTTTCAAGGCCTGTTGCTATGGCAATGTTGCCTAGTGTTATTATGTTTATTGATGAAGGGCATTGGGAAAGTTTCTCTATACATGCTATATATATATATATATAATTTTTTCCATTACATTTTTTATTGTTCTTTTAAATAACAATGATTCATCTTTTAACCAATTCCCATCATTACAAATAACAGTAGGATAAAGTGAAGAAACAGGCTGTTAGCAATGTTTAGTGAAACAAGTCTGTCTGCTTCTCTGTGACAGGGACAATGTTGTATGGGACTCTAGTCAGGAGGAAGAGGCAAGGAGGAAAACTCAGCAACAGCTGGCAGAAGCTCTCCCACAGGATACCACAGGTATGTCCATGTGACAGACGCTGTCCCACAGGTGACCACAGGTATGTCCAGGTGACAGACGCTCTCCGACAGGAGACCACAGGTATGTTCAGGTGACAGACGCTCTCCCACAGGTATGTCCAGGTGACAGACACTCTCCCACAGGTATGTCCAGGTGACAGACGCTCTCCCACAGGAGCCCACAGGTATGTCCAGGTGACAGACGCTCTCCCACAGGAGACCACAGGTTTGTCCAGGTGACAGATGCTCTCCCACAGGTATGTCCAGGTGACAGAAGCTCTCCCACAGGAGACCACAGGTATGTCCAGGTGACAGAAGGTCTCCCACAGGTATGTCGAGGTGATAGACGCTCTCCCACAGGAGACCACAGGTATGTCCAGGTGACAGACGCTCTCCCACAGGTATGTCCAGGTGACAGAAGCTCTCCCACGGGTATGTCCAGGTGACAGAAGCTCTCCCACAGGTATGTCCAGGTGACAGACGCTCTTCCATAGGTATTTCCAGGTGACAGACACTCTCCCACAGGTGTGTACAGGTGACAGAAGCTCTTCCACAGGTGTGTACAGGTGACAGACACTCTTCCACAGGTATGTACAGGTGACAGAAGCTCTCCCACAAATAGACCATTGGTATGTACAGGTAAGTACAAGTGCTGACAAATTGATATTTTTTAAGGAATTGCTTCACATATTGTGGCATGTCATATTACAACACATAAAAACTACTGTGTATTCACTGAAATAAAGTGCTGGAATGTTTGTTTCAGAAATGTATGAAGAGAAGGCAGATCATTTCTGGGATGAATTCTACAACATTCACACCAACAGGTTCTTCAAGGATCGTCATTGGCTGTTTGTTGAGTTCCCAGAGTTAGACTCAACCAATGAAAAGACGGAATCCAAGACAGCAGGAAACATGGACGCAAGGGATGATGGGAAGACTGACTGCTCAGATGTTGCCCAGGGAGTTGAGAATATCTCCCTGACACCGACTAAGCATCAAGCAGATACTGACAAGGAAGAAGTGTATCCTGGAGAAAATGCCGATTTCAGAGTATTTGAGGTAAATTCAGTTTTGTTTGTATCTGTGTTTGTTTGTTTGTTGTTTAACGCCGCACTCAGCAATATTCCAGCTATATGACGGCGGTCTGTACATAACTGAGTCTGGACCAGACAATCCAGCGATTGACATCGTGAACATCAATCTTGGTATTGGGATACGATGACATGCATCAACCAAGTCAGCGAGCCTGACCACCCAATCCCGTTAGTCGCCTCTTACAACAAGCATAATCGCCTTTTACGGCAAGCATGGGTTGTAGAAGACCTATTCTACCCCGGATCTTCACGGGTCATATCGGTGTAGAGTAAGGGTGATGGAGGGTGAGTGTGCTGACAGACCTAGGATCATAATCAATGCTGATGTGGTGTAGTCTGCCCAGAAGGTCTGTGGTTAGATCTCCTGGTCATATCCTACCAAAAGACTTTAAAAATGGAACTTGTTGTTACCTTGCCTGATAGTCAGTAATGTGTCTGAGTGGGGTGTCTGTGTTAACTGCGGCATGGTGTGTCAGTGGGCTATAAAACTGGCATCAGTCCGGACTAGTACAAACAGCCACACACACATATGAATGCCTGTCACTATGTAAGTGCAATGATCTTTACTATGTAAGGGGGGGGGGGCGGTCGGATAGCCTAGTGGTTAAAGCGTAACCTCGTCACGCCGAAGACCCGGGTTTGATTCCCGACATGGGTACAATGTGTGAAGCCCATTTCTGGTGTCCCCCGCCATGATATTGCTGGAATATTGCTAAAAGGGGAGTAAAACCATACTCACTCACTACTATGTAAGGTGAGAGTGAGTAAGGGTTATGGTGCTGACAGGATTCAAACCAGCAGATTCTTGCACACAAGGGACACAACTCTAGAACTCCTTAGACCACTGGGCCCCACTGCACCCTGTATAGAACAAAATTGATTGTAAGAATAGGTAAATGATACACTCTCAAAATATCACAACTCATGATACTTATTTGTGTGTAGATCTGACAATCTCTCTGTAGGATGTTGCGTCACGTGGAGCAGTACAATATTTGACTGCCCATTCTATATGAAGGATGCATGTGTTCTTGAGCCAATAAGAATTGTCAGCTTCCTGTTTGGTTTCATGTGTTTACCACCTCAATTTTCCATACACCAAAATCATGATCGAAAACTTTATTAACAAGGCATTTTGGTGTCAAAACTCTTAGTCTTCTATTTCAAGCCTGAACTGATTTGTTTGTGGGCACAGGTGGCCCAGTTGTCTAAGGTGCCGCAGTTCACTGTGCAGAGTTGTCTCCCTTGAGCATACCCGAAAGCTATGAACATGGGTTCAAATCCCAGATTGGCCCTGATTGTTTCTTGGTTTGAATGTTAGCACCATACCCCTGCTCGTGGGTTTCGCTGAAATGGTTAATGTCTAAGACTTCAGGCTCGACATCAAGCTGAGATTAGTTATGACTATATTTACATGGAACAGGATCTATTTTGTTCCCATTAGGAAGTTGTTACTCAAATTTGCTGCAGACTTAGGGCTGAATATTGACAGGTGCAGGTATGGCTCAATTCCTGTGAAGATATTTCTTGTTAACCCTGTTGTTTGGTTCCAGGTTGGCTGTGGCGTGGGCAACACGGTCTTCCCCGTCCTGCAGACAAACAAGTAGGTCATTGTGAGCCCACCTGGCCACACTAGGGGGGAGGGATACAGCAAGGTCACTCGATACCATATGTATCACGATACGTACGAGGGGCGTTCAATAAGTTTTGCAACTTCATTATAAGACCAGGTCGCAGAATATCTTTTGCACTTTTATTTTTCAATATAATCTCCATTCACCTCGATACACTTATTCCATTTGTCCTTCAAACTTTTAATACCACTTTTATAGAAATCTGCAGATTGGCCCTCTAACCACGCCTCTGTGGCAGCCTTTATGTCCTCGTCACCCTGGAAGCGTCTTCCACGTAGGGCAGATTTCATTTGCCGGAACAGGAAATAGTCACTTGGGGCAAAGTCTGGGCTGTAGGGTGGGTGATTTAACTGTACAGCCCAGACTTAGCCTCCAGTGATTATTTCCTGTTCCAGCAAATGAAATCTGACTGTGAAAGTTCAGTTTCCATCCTTGCTGAACTAGGCTGGAGTTACATTTTGGCTGGACTTACGAGTCTATGCATATAGTGCAGTCAAAATTTTGTGACAAACTAGACATCCAGTTCACAAACAAAATGGATTTCAGTGTGCAAATTTCGGTCAACTGCAGGATTTGCAAAGCATATTTACCGCCCATTGTAACAGATATTTTGCAAATCTTTTCATGTCTTTTTGCAGTTCGGCAAGAGTGGAAACTGGACTTTTGTAGTCAGTTATCGCCCTTGCCTCAGGGAGATGCAGAAGGTCGCATGTTTTAAAACAAGCAGTGACGATACTTCATCAGTCAGTCTGATGTTATTATAATATCTGTGTATTATTTCAATTTCTTTATACGTCCCTTGTCAAATTCTGTCCATGGAGCAAATTAAGTGCAGGAAATCACCCTTCATTTTGTAGCCATTGAACGAAGTCAAAATGATGCGTTCCAAATTTGAATGTGAGAAGGAAATGCCGTCTGTGACGTTCAGCCTCTGGTTGGAAGCTAGAGTCTACCAACATTCTGTTCGCTCAAGTAAACATCGCTAATATTTGTCCGTATCAAAATATCAACAGGAAATTATGTTGAGTTTATTTCTAGTAGACTCATAGTTTTTGGCACAGACTGGATAAATACTTGGTATTCTATTTCTCTTTTTATTTATAATAGGCAATTTTTATTGCACATATTTCCACACCACTCAGGGGCATGCTCAAAGCGCTATTATTACCCCGGTCACTGGATCAGTGTGCACTCAACAACCATTCTCAGCTCCCTGGGGAGTATACAACCCAAGCTGCCTTTGAGGCGCTAGAAGGATAACAACCATATGGCCATATCATCCTACCGAGTACCCATTTACTGCTGGATAAACAGAGGCACATTTCGAACAAAGTCACTTGTTCAAGGAGACTTGCTATAGTGCTTCAGTGGTTGGTTGGTTGGTTTGTTGTTTAACGCCGCACTCAGCAATATTCCAGCTATATGACGGCGGTCTGTAAATAATCGAGACTGGACCAGACAATCCAGTGATTAATATCATGAGCATTGATCCATGCAATTGGGATCGATGACATGCATCAACCAAGTCAGCGAGCCTGACCACCCAATCCCGTAAGTCGCCTTTTACGCCAAGCATAGTCACCTTTTACGGCAAGCATGGGTTGCTGAAGACCAATTCTACCCCGGAATCTTCCGACGATTTGTGACCTGTGCGCTGTGCACAGGACCACATGCCACCATGTTGTGCAGTCATGCTTTGTGCAGACAGTTTTAAAATACTCATGTAACGCCCGGGCTGACAGGTTTCTTGTCTGTGTTTTCAGTGAGATAACATATGTTGATTATCAAAATCTGAAATGGAATTGGAATCATCAATTTGAACAAATGAGTTAAAGTGAGGTAAAATATTGGGCATCTGAGAAGATCTCTGAGCAGAGGTTATAGGTACCCCAGTGGTCTTATTCATGTCAATTTGTTGTGCAGAGTTGCTTCCCTTAGTTGCATCAGGATCTGCCCTGATTTATTACATGTAGTCATTCGTTTTACTGTTATAAATGTAACTGACGTCTTTGGGCTGTCTCAATCTGTGTGTTTATGTAAAAGTGTGTTCTCTGGTGTGATGATACATCAACACTGATGCAGGCCATCAATACATACAGATGCTTTTCTTTCAGTGACCCCAAGCTGATGGTGTATTGCTGCGATTTCTCTTCCACTGCAATTCAGATTGTTAAGGTCAGTTGTTATTTGTAGCATCCATGAGGCAAGATGCTCTCATCCCTGCCATGTTATCCATCTTTCCGTACATCCGTCCACTTCTCAAAGCATGCAAAGGGGACAAATTTTCTCAAAAACTATTTAAATCAGAAAAATGAAATTTTAGAAACTGATCTTACTGGTCATGATCTCAAATGAGTTTGGGACAGGTTTTCTCAGAAACTACTGAAGTTACATAAATGGAAATTTGTATACTTATCTAAGAGATACTTGTCAAGACTGAATTCGAAATTTGGTCCCCTTTATTCTTTTTACAGAGTTACTGCCCTTGATCGATGTTATTTTACTTGGTGCATAGGGGGACAAGTTTTCTCAGAAACTACTAAAGTTAGCTTATCTAAGAGATACTAATCAAGACTGATTTTTTTTTTCCAGAGAAGGGGCCTTTGTGTGTATTAATTTCACATTTAATCATTTTTTTCTGATGACATGAAGGGGCCCAAGTGCCTATCTCTTCTTAAGGCTTTATAGGACTCTTTTTCATAGTTTATATTCTCTATTATATGAACAAACAAAATTCTTATGTGCCCCATGGCGGGGAATAGTGATGATGCTGTTTTCTTGTTGAAAATGATTCATGGATTCCAGAGACCCTGAAACTGTATGAAAGTGGTAAAATAAATGAACGTTTTGGGTAATGTGTTTTGGGATCGAAGTTCAGAAGGAAACTGCAATTTGTAGTGTCAGGATAAGTATACTAATACATGTATCCTCAATATTCAAAATCATGTAGGTTTAAGGAGGAAACAAATTAATCATAAATGATTTTTTTATTAAAACTGACAATTTCTGTCGTCATGACAACTAAGTGTATGATTGATGTCCAACTCCAGGAACACACGGACTATGATCCACGTCGCTGTACTGCCTTCGTCTGTGACATCAGTGACACCAGCGCTGTACTCCCGATGCCGGACAACAGCCTTGACCTTATCATCATGATCTTCGTCCTGTCGGCCATCAACCCCCAGAAGTAAGTTAGCTTGGGGTTAGATGTTTGTTTATTTGTTTTGTTTCTTTGTTGTTTAACGCGCACAGAGCAACATTCCAGCTACATGATGGTGGTATGTAAATAATCGAGTCTGGAGCTGACAATCCAGTGATTGACATCATGAGCATCGATCTATGCAATTGGAATACATTGACATGCATCAACCAAGTCAGCGAACCTGACCACCCGATCCCTTTGGTCGCCTCTTTATAGTCTTATTACAAGCATAGTCAACTTTTACGGCAAGCTGAAGACATATTCTACCTTGGACATTGTACATGTCAGTCAGGGAATGATTTTGTACATTTCATAATTTTTTGTGGACAGACTTCATTGCTGTGAAGTGATTGGTCAACTGGTGACGTCTCCCATTTTCATTCGAGTCTAGGTCAAGTAGGTTAAAACATTCGCTCGTCCTGCCGAAGACCCGGGTTCGATTCCCGACATGGGTTCAGTGTGTGAAGCCCATTTCTGGTGTCCCCTGCCATGATATTGCTGGGATATTGCTAAAAGCGGCATAATCACCCACTGACTGACTGACTGACTGACTGACTGGAATGACTGACAAGAAGTCGACATCAGCCAATTAGAAGGCAGCTTTCTCGTGCTTTGCGGCACTAGTTTCAAACTGGCGACTATGTTTCGTAACAGATTTTGACAAATTCTTGATTACAAATTTGAAAACTGAACAAAAGAACATTCTGGAATGGCTAATAGATGTCCTAGATTGTATGGATTCAGACATGAAGCCCGTAGCAGTCCTTTCGGAATACCCTGTGTTAAATTGTTCGAGGTTATAGGATTGGAAAACATATTCGGACTCTCACTTTCTTGATCTGGTAAGCAACACTCTAATTGTTCGGATGAAAGATCGTTCTGACGTGACCTTAATGGGATGTCCTTTGATCTTTGTTTTGCAGTAGCGATGACTAAGATTCGATTTCAATGAGATTGGCAATGAAGATAGTTAGAGTTGTCTCCCTTTATAGATTAGTCCTCTACTCAATGTATGTTCATGTTTCTGGTAGCATATGTACGGAGGCATTGTTTACGTTTCAGTAGAACGTTTTGTTTCTGAATATTAATGTATACAAGGATAATTATAAGATGAGCTTGCTGTTTGCTTGATAGACTAAATCATATTGGGTGGACCCACTTGTCAAGATGTTCAAATATTCATGGCGTATTTGATATGTGTAGGCGACTGTTTCGAATGGCTGACAATATGGCCACCCTATACATGGTGTCCATTAGACAGTGGGTAGTAGACTGTAGACCAGTAGACTTCTCTCGGGAGCTGATAAACGCATTCACACATATTATTTTACCAAAATTATATTTTTTATCAAGGCTGGCTGAAGTTTCAAAGTTTTCCGCTATGGAATAAGAGTAGTGACCATCACAACCCTAAACTGTAAATCTTGTCTGCTTGTTGATAGTCATTTAGGAGACATAAACGCGAAGTTACATAAATGCGAACAAAGACCACTCACATTTTTTGCATGAAATCATGCTCGCGTTTGTTTTAAGATTTACAGTGTTTACAACCAACATTGCCTCAGCTGTCCATGAGATTCTGTGTGAGAATCTTTTAATCAAAAGTTTGAATTTCATCTTTTTGACATTTAAAGAAATTGTTGATATTTTCCCCCAGAATGCAGTTTGTGATTGATCGGTTGTCCCGCCTCCTGAAGCCGGGGGGACAGATATTGTTCCGAGACTATGGCCGCTATGACATGGCGCAGCTGCGATTCAAGAAAGGTATACGTCTTTTGTCTTTCATAACAACATAATACATGTACTTTGTGTCAACTTTTTGTTTGTTTTAAGGCAGTTATTTACAGTAGTGTCATTTTCCCGAGGCAAGGGAGTTAACTGACTGTAAAAGTCAAGCTTCCCCCCTCACTGAACTTGGCTGAATTTATGGAGTTATATTTTCGCTGGACTAACGAACCTATGTATAGTCCAATCAAAATTGCGAAACAAAATCAACATCTGTGAACAGAAGGAAACAGTTGTTCTTGGTTAATATGGAAGTGCTTGCCCAAACACACCCGTTGCGCATGTTCTCTTTTTTGGGTAAATCTCGTGCGTGTCATGCTGATGTGACGGACCACTATATTGAACGGAGTAACATGTTTGAGTTGACATTTATTCGTTGTGGGACGAAGACGTCCTCAGAGCTCCAGTCAGGAGATTGCTTTTGCAGAATGCAATATTAGAATGAACTTCTATTATCCACTTTATAACAGAAAGCGGTCAATTATTCACTTTCGTTGAATACATAGAAACATTTCATTTTGGGACGATTTGGTCAGTGTGGCAAGGAAGGTTTGTGTTTCTGTCTTTAGTTTAATTAAAATGTCCGACATGATATTTTTTTACTTGTTGTTTACTTAACGGGGAAAAAAAAAGTATCTCATTCCCAATATGGTTTGTAAACAACATGGCAACTGTGTGTTCCATCAACTGGGCGTCAACAGATATTTTCCAAATCTTTTCACATATTTAATCAAGGTGCTCACGTGATTTGATGCCCTGTGCGAGATAGACCCATTTTATTACAATATAGATCCTGATTATCGAACATATTGTCTTGACTGGGCACCATTATATGAGAGTTGAATAGGAGGGACATAGAAGGGACATAGAAGGTTTAATAGCCACTGGTGGCGTTACAATTAAGCCATGAAATTCCAACCTAGTTAGGCAAGGGTGGAAACTGGACTTTTACAGTCAGTCAACTCCCTTGCCTCGGGGATTTGCAGTCGTGTAGTTGGTTGTTTGGCTGGTTTGTTGTTTAACGCCACACTCAGCAATTTTCCATCTATATGATGGCAGTCTGCAAAGTAATCAAATCTGGACCAAACAATCCAGTGATTGACATCATGAGCATCAATCCACAGAGTTAGGATCGATGACATGCATCAACCAAGTCAGCGAGCCTGACCACCCGATCCCAGTAGTCGCCTCTTACAACAAGCATAGTTGCCTTTAAGGGCAAGCATGGGTCGCTGAAGACCTATTCTACTCAGGATCTTCACAGGTTCGCCCCGATTATGTTTCTAGGTTTGTCAGCACCATACCCGTGCTCGTGGGTTTCACCGAAGTAGTAAACGTCTGAGACCTGCATCACTTCAGGCTTTCCTCCCACAATAAGCTGACACGCCATGATATAACTGGAATACATTCCTAAGCGGTGTTCAACCCAATTTACTCACTCACTCTATCACAGATCAGACAGGAGAAAAGTGTTTGTTTAAGTTATTAATCAGCTGTTCAACTGATGTGAAGAGGTCAATCTGTTGCAGGTTCATAGTAGATGACACGTTGTGTTGGTGTAACAGGTCGATGCCTGACACGTTTTTGCTGGTGTTTCAGGTCGATGCCTGACACGTTTTGGCTGGTGTTACAGGTCGATGCCTGACACGTTTTTGCTGGTGTTACAGGTCGATGCCTGACACGTTTTGGCTGGTGTTACAGGTCGATGCCTGACACGTTTTTGCTGGTGTTTCAGGTCGATGCCTGACATGTTGTGACGATGTTTCAGGTCGATGCCCGACATGTTTTTCTGGTGTTTCAGGTCGATGTCTTTCGGAGAACTTCTACGTGAGAGGAGACGGAACGCGAGTCTATTTTTTCACTCAAGGTGAGAACCAACACTTGATATTCATACAGTATATACTGTTCAAGATAATAAGTGTACGATGAGGACATGGCAAATACCAACAAAGATGAAGTCGATGAGAAAAATACAAAGTCCCATTCAACAAAGTGATCTTAGAACTATGATTTTAAGTATGGAAGTGGACTAACAAATAGTCCATGAGTTATCTGTGAAGTTAAATATATATAATTCTATATGGGAACACTCAATTGCGGCTGCCGTAAGTTGTGTTAATGTGTGTGAGTTACGATCATCTTAGCCCCACGGCTGTCATAAGCCTGTGTTATTGTGTGTGAGTTACGATCATCTTAACCCCACGGCTGTCATAAGCCTGTGTTATTGTGTGTGAGTTACGATCATCTTAACCCCACGGCTGTCATAAGCCTGTGTTATTGTAAGGGAGTTACGATCATCTTAGCCCTACGACTGTCATAAAAGTCTGACCCGGTTGAAACAAGAACTAGACAAACAAAAAACTTCAAGGATAGTGTGAAGTATTAAATTATGTTCCACTATTTTCTACTTGCAGAGGAGCTTCGTGACATGTTCTCCAAGTGTGGCTTGGTGGAGAAACAGAACCTGATTGACCGCCGGCTCCAGGTGAACCGAGGCAAGCAACTGAAGATGTACCGGGTGTGGATACAGTGTAAATACCAGAAGCCTGCACAGGCTGCCTGCACGACCCAGGAGTCGACTGAGGAGATGGGAGATGAGAGCCGCCAGGACAGGGCACAGTGTCCGGTAGACAATGAATCGGGAACAAGTTCTTGATGACCTTGTGTTGGGACCAGGTGTTGGGAAATGAGATGCCCCAGAATCGGGGACAAGTTCTTGATGACCTTCTGTTTGGGCCAGGTGTTGGGAGGTGAGACGCCGTACAACTGTATGAGCCACCAGGACAGGGCACAGTGTCCGGTAGACAATGAATCAGGAACAAGTTCTTGATGACCTTGTGTTGGGGCCCTTGTGTTTGGGCAAGGTGTTGGGAGATGAGATGCCCCAGCACTGTATGGAGACCCCCCTTGATAGGGCACAGTGTCCGGTAGACAATGAATCAGGAACAAGTTCTTGATGACCTTGTGTTGGGGCCCTTGTGTTTGGGCAAGGTGTTGGGAGATGAGATGCCCCAGCACTGTATGGAGACCCCCCTTGATAGGGCACAGTGTCCGGTAGACAATGAATCGGGAACAAGTTCTTGATGACCTTGTGTTTGAGGCCAGGTGTTGGGAGATGCGATGCCCCATCACTGCATGGAGACGCCCCTCGACGGAGCACAGTGTCCGGTAGACAATGAATCAGGAACAAGTTCTTTATAACCTTCTGTTGGGGCCAGGTGTTGGGAGATGAGACCCCAGCACTTTATGGAGACTCTCCGTGACAGGGCACAGTCTCCAGCAGACAATGAATCGGGAACAAGTTCGTGATGACCTTGTGTTGGGGCCCTTGTGTTTGGGCCAGGTGTTGGGAGATGCGATGCCCCATCACTGTATGGAGACTCTCCTTGACAAGGCACAGTCTCCAGTAGACAATGAATCGGGAACAAGTTCTTGATGACCTTGTGTTGGGGCCAGGTGTTGGGAGATGAGACCCCAGCACTGTATGGAGACGCCCCTCGACAGAGCACAGTTTCCGGTAGACAATGAATCAGGAACAAGGTCTTTATGACCTTGTGTTGGGGCCCTTGTGTTGGGAGATGAGATGCCCCAGCACTGTATGGAGACGCCTCTCGACAGAGCACAGTTTCCGGTAGACAATGAATCAGGAACAAGGTCTTTATGACCTTGTGTTGGGGGCCAGGTGTCAGAGATGCGACACCAGCACTGCATGGAGACGCCCCTTGACAGAGCACATTGTCCTGTGAATCAGGGACAAGTGACCTTGTGTTGGAGGTTCGAACAGTCTGATGGTTCTGAATTCAGAAATCTGAACAATTAGGGCATTTGTTTGGATGGCAGTTTTACCCTTGTTTCAGATTTATTTCAGAAGAATTGTTCTGTAAGAAAGCTGGAACAGTAAGTTGTGGAACTGTCCAGACAGAGGGTGATGCTATGATACTGAACAGTTACACAATATACATAAAAGTCAATCAGATACCAGGTGGTCAAAATTGAAATGTTTTTCTGTTTTTACTCGTCCATCACCAACAGAACTGACGGACGAAAAAGTCACGTCCCAGACATGCCCCAATTATGATCCGTGGCATGTCAGTGTGTGTCATCCTTCCCCAAGGGCTTCTCATGCTATCACTCACTGGTCAAGGGAGTTAAATGACTATAAAAGACCAGTTCCAACCCTTGCCAAACTTGGGTGGAATTCAAGAGTTACATTTTGGCTGGACTAACCGGTCTATGCATAATCCAATCAAAATCGAAATAGGCATCCGGTTCGAAAACAACACTGATTTCACCGTTCTGATTTAGGTCAATTGCAGGATTTGCAAAGCATGTTTACCGTCACCTTTTACGGCAAGCATGGGTTGCTGAAGACCTATTCTACCCCGGATCTTCATGGGTCTTCTCAGAGATGACTAACCTTCAAGTTGGTTCTATGAAACAGTAACACATCCTGCATATGTAAAAAAACATTTATTACAAGATGAGTATATTCTAAGTTAAGTTACACAGCCCTGGGGCTGTTGAAAGACATTTGGAGTTTGTTTCTGGATCATTTCATGTTGGATGTCACCTCTGGACAGGATCTGTGTGTCCTGTGACCACCAGGTGTCTTGCGAGTTCTCTGAACAGCCCTGCAACATAAAGACAACCATAACATACTTAAGTCATTTGAAAAATTCATTTAATTTTAAACGTCCTTGCAAGCATTATTGCCATGGACTGCTGGCTGAGAAGTAGTTTGTTCAGTATGAAGGGGGTGTCAGGACTGTGTGTGTGTGTGTGTGTGTGTGTGTGTGTGTGTGTGTGCGTGCGTGCGTGTTTGGTGTTGGTGTGTGTGTGGTGTTGGTGTGTGTGGTGTTGGTGTGTGTGGTGTTGGTGTGTGTGTGTGGTGTTGGTGTGTGTGGTGTTGATGTGTGTGTGTGTGGTGTTGGTGTGTGTGTGTGTGGTGTTGGTGTGTGTGTGTGTGTGGTGTTGGTGTGTGTGTGTGTGGTGTTGGTGTGTGTGTGTGTGGTGTTGGTGTGTGTGTGGTGTTGGTGTGTGTGTGTGTGTGGTGTATGTGTGGTGATGGTGTGTGTGTGTGGTGTTGGTGTGTGTGTGTGTGTGGTGTTGATGTTTGTGTGTGGTGTTGGTGTGTGTGTGTGTGGTGTGTGTGCGTGCGTATGCGTGCGTGCGTATGCGTGCGTGTGCGTGCGCTTTGTTCCTCCATGACTGGTAAAAACATACAGCTATTATCTTCTCCACACATTGCTTCATTGTTATGCCACAAAGTGAGATTGATCAATCAGAGAGCTGGGCCCACTTGCACAAAGCGATCTTAGCGCTAATACTATCGTATGCCTATGTTAAAGTATGGGAGTTACGATTACCTTAGCGCTAAGATCGCTTTGTGCAAGTGGGCCCAGAACTATTCACCTAAAATGAGCCCGTACGGTCAGTAAAAATTCAAGATGGTTGATACTGACCTGATATGAGACCGCATACTGTCAGTAGCAGCAATTTTGGATTTTCCAAATCCAAAACACAATATTTTTCTGCTTACCTAATATGTAGCCTATACGGCAACTAAAAACACCATTACTAATAATAGCAGGCAATGGTAGGTTCGCGCAAACTCCATGCACATAGTAGGGCACATTTGAGGATATATACTACTCAAAAGAAGTTAAGGATCACCTGATTCTTCCATATTACTATAGTTAATCTCTCATGCCATGACAGATTAACATTACCAATATGAAAGAATCGGGTGATCCTTAACTTCTCTTGAGTTGTATATATTTGACTATATCTCATTGACAAAAGAAGTGGAGAAAGAATGGACAAAAACAGGTATGAGCGGAGATGTTTTGAATATAGGTGAGAGGGGCCTTCAGTGAATCGTCCATGGAAACGTCAAGCCTCATTCTTCCCTGGTTTCGGAGAAGCCGCTTTGGGACATCTTTAGGAGTTATATTGTTACGCGCTCTTATTGCCAGGAACATGTAAGCATCTTTACAATCCATCGACTGGCCAATGATTACCCAATAGAGGTGCCTGAAACCCATCCCATCCCAAAACAGCCAGCTCTCACACGCGAGTAAATTGTCAGGTTTCCTTCTAACTGCAACCAATCGGCGCCTATACGAATCCTACATTCACACACATCGTCAAATACGCCCCAACTGCAACCAGTCGACTTCTGCATTCACACAAATCGTCAAATACGACCCAACTGCAACCAGACTACACCTATACGACTTCTACATTCACACACATCGTCAAATACGCCCCAACTGCAACCAGTCGACTTCTGCATTCACACAAATCGTCAAATACGACCCAACTGCAACCAGACTACACCTATACGACTTCTACATTCACACACATCGTCAAATACGCCCCAACTGCAACCAGTCGACTTCTGCATTCACACAAATCGTCAAATACGACCCAACTGCAACCAGACTACACCTATACGACTTCTACATTCACACACATCGTCAAATACGCCCCCCAACTGCAACCAGACTACACCAGTACGACTTCTACATTCACACACATCGTCAAATACGCCCCAACTGCAACCAGACTACACCTATACGACTTCTACATTCACACACAACCTGTCAAATACGCCCCAACTGCAACCAGACTACACCTATACGACTTCTATATTCACACACATCCTGTCAAATACGACCCAACTGCAACCAGACTACACCTATACGTCTACATTCTATTCAGATGGAATATTGCTGGCTTTAAACAAGCGCAATATACAGATACATATACTGAATGATACACTGATCACATGTAGGAGGAAACAACTTCACACACACACACACACACACACACACACACACACTGAAAACGGCGAAAGTCAAGACCCGCTTACAATGCCAATCGCAAATCACAGAAAAAACTAATTCATTTGCCCAGGTGGGACTTTTTCAAAGTTCCTTACATATCTGTGTGGTGTTTGGTTTCTCTGTCGTGTTTTTTTAACGCTGCTTTCCTCGACTTTTTAGACCTGTTCTTTTTGCTGAATTTCTTCCCTCTGTAGGGGCTGAGGGACCTGGAAAGAAGACAGTTACAGGTTATGGCAGCCCGCTACTAATACAACCAATCTGAAAACTAACTCTTTCTAAAGGAATCCGAAGATCCGGGGTAGAATAAGTCTTCAGCAACCCATGCTTGCCGTAAAAGGCTACTATGCTTGTCGTAAGGGGCGACTAAAGGGATCGGGTAGTCATGCTCGCTGACTTGGTTGATGCATGTCATCGTATTCCAATTGCGTGGATCAATGCTCATGATGTCAATCACTGGATTGTCTGGTCCAGACTCGATTTTTTACAGACCGCCGTGATATAGCTGAAATATTGCTGAGTGCGGCGTTAAACAACAAATAAACAAACGCATGTCAATGTGGTGTGGTTTCTCCTTGATCAAATGTGTAGGAAGGGGGTTTCATAATAAAAACACCAATGTAATAACATATTCCTATGCTTTGTTACTCTCTTATTTGTATTTTCGCACATGGAGTCGACTTGTACGAAGACGAAGCCATCTGAGAAGGGCGTTCATGTTTCATGAGGAATCGAACCCCGTACCAAAATCCAGCTAAGCACCTTGATCCCGATTTCGTTTTTAGGTTTGTCAGCACCATACCCGTGCTCGTGGGTTTCACCAATAAGGTGGTAAACATCTGAGGCCTGAATGCATAAGGTCGGGCTTTCATCTCACAACACTCAGCAGTATCTTTTTTGCAAACCGGGTGAATATTCGCAGTTCAATATTACAACATCAGATAGGAAATATAATAGTCTACATCTTTGCGTAACTTTATAGTCGGAGTAAGATCCGGTGCCGCGCGAGCGCAATTCTCGCACAATCTTCACTTTTCAGAGCTTTGGAAAATGTGCGTCTGAAACAACTCTACATCATGCGGATTAAACTGACACGCTGTGATATGACGGAATACTTTCCAAATCGGCGTTAACCCAAACTCACTAACTCACCAACTTTTCTTCCTTCGCTGTCTCAACGTTTCGGACACATAAGAACGGCTTTGTTTTTGTTTGTTTGTGTCTGTTTGTTTGTTTGTTTGTCTGTTTGTTTGTTTAACGTCGCACTCAGCAATATTCCAGTTATAATATGACGGCGGCCTGTAAATAAGCGAGACGATCCAGTGATTGATATCAAGAACAAATACCCATTTCGACGGGGTACGATGGCAGGCTAAAAACCAAGTCACAGAGCCTGATCACTTGTCAATTACTGTCTCATTCCACTTGCACAAAGCGATCTTAAATCGATTTTAAGACGACTTGAATTTAAGAGCGAAATCTTCAACGATCTACATACGTCTGTAAAAGCGTATAACTAACTATATCTGCGTGTACCAACAGCGGAACCTGCTGTGATGCATTCTCCCATTGCGAAATTGCCCCCCTGTACTTTTCAGTATGCCGGTGTTTACTCAAAACAGTGGGTCCTGACGGTCTTTCTCAAAATGCCGGTGTTTACTCAAAACGTGGGCCCTGACGGTCTTTCTCAAAATTCACGTGTTTACTCAAACAGTGGGCCCAGAAGGTCTTTCTCAAAGTGCCGGTGTTTACTCAAAAGTAGGCCCCGATCTTTCTCAATATACCAGGTATACTTAAAAAGTGGGCCCCGGTCTTTCTCATAATGCCGGTGTTTACTCAAAACGTTGGCCCTGACCGTCTTTCTCAAAATTCCCGTGTTTACTCAAACAGAGGGCCCTGACGGTCTTTCTCAAAATGCGGGTGTTTACTCAAAACGTGGGCCCTGACGGTCTTTCTCAAAATGCCCGTGTTTACTCAAAAGTGGGCCCCGGTCTTTCTCCATATACCAGTTATACTAAAAAAGTGGGCCCCGGTCTTTCTCAAAATGCTGGTGTTTACTAAAAAAGTGGGCCTCGGTCTTTCTCAATATACCACGTATACTAAAAAAGTGGGCCCCGGTCTTTTTCACATTGCTGGTGTTTACTCAAAAGGTGGGCCCCGGTCTTTCTCAATATGCCGGTGTGTCCTCAAAAGTGGGCCCCGGTCTTTCTCAATATGCTGGGCCTCGTTCCTCAAAGTGATCTTAGCGCTAAGTCGATCGTAACTCCCATTCTTTAACACTGACTTACTACAATCGTAGCGCTAAGATCGCTTTGTGGAACGGGACACTGGTGTTTACTCAAAAGGTGTGCCCCGGTCTTTCTCAATATGCCGATGTGAACTCAGTAAGTGGGCCACGGTCTTTCTCTATAAGCCGATGTTTACTAAAAAAGTGGGCCCTGACGGTCTTTCTCAATATGGTGTTGACTCTAAAACTTCGACATAGTTTCGATTGCCCCAGATACAAAAATCCCTCGGAGACCCATCTTCCCTCATCTTTCGTCAACTAGCGAAACAAATACACGTGGCTGATATAGCTGGCCACAGGTATACATGTACTCCCGGAAGGTTTCGTTTTCGCATGTTTCAGGTGGTTTTAATACGTGTACGGAACTCAAGCTTGTCTGTACCTTCTCTCCACCGACTCGGGACTACTGAGGCCGTCTTCCCTCATTCTCCGCCGGTACCGCCTCCTCCACGAGTCCTCTTTACGAGTACGGGCCCGACTGCGGTCGTACACGTAGTCTTCGTAGTCGCTGTAACAAGACGTACGTGACGTAGTGAGTGGAGAAAACTCAGGTAAAGTTTAACTTCC
This sequence comes from Haliotis cracherodii, assembly GCF_022045235.1. Lineage (NCBI taxonomy): Eukaryota > Metazoa > Mollusca > Gastropoda > Lepetellida > Haliotidae > Haliotis > Haliotis cracherodii. The sequence continues at coordinate 19,135,128 of NW_027266272.1, forward strand.
ATACAAACCCTATACCTCTGTTTCCTGACGTCCTAAATATTATTCAAGACCTTGCTCCAGCATAATTACATAGTCTTTATGTAATAAAGATAATGGCTTATATATAATTATTCCAACCCACACTCTTTCTTGTCAACATGTCCGTCCCCCTTTTTAGCTCACCTGACTAAAGTTAGCGTATATCGGGCGCGTTATCCGTCGTACATCCCTCTGAGTGGAAGCTTGATTGATCCAAACGAATGAAATGTCACTTAAGCGCATTTCTCGTACATATTATACGCGATTAGAAGATTTTGAATTTAGACCATTGAGGCTGAAACTTTTCATTAAGAATTGGGATCTACACAGAATTCAGATATATCAGATTTTAAACATATACGCTACGGTGGCCATACATATATGGGTTTTTTTTTAATGTAATATTTGCACATTACTAATCATTATGAAACTTCATATGCAACATAGCGTTTGATTATTTGTTTTTGTTTTGTTTGTTGTTTAACGCCGCACTCAGCAATATTCCAGCTGGCGGTTGTCTGTAAATAATCGAGTCTAGACCAAACAATCAAGTGATTGACATCATGAGCATCGATCCACGAAATTGGGATACGATGATATGCATCAACGAAGTCAGCGAGCCTGACCACCCGATCCCGTTAGTCGCCTCTTACGACAAGCACAGTCACTTTTTACGGCAAGCATGGGTTGCTGAAGACCAACTCTACCCCGGATCTTCGCAGCGTGTGGTATTGGTATTTGGTATAACACACGATTTTAGCATGTTTTGATTCATGATCTGTCTGCGTACCCCGTTATTGCGTTTTATGGGTTTTAGACATCTCCGGATATGGCCGGAGCTGTTGTCTCTAATAAAGCGATCTGCCATTATTTCTTCATAACAGGTGAGGGGGCACGGGTGGCCCAATCGTCTGAGGCGCCGCCATTCGCTGTGCATAGTTGCGTCCCTTGGGCACGCCAGAAACCTATGATTGTGGGTTCGAATCCCGGTTCGCCCCGATCATGTTTCTATGTTTGTCAGCACCATACCCGTGCTCGTGGGTTTCACCGAAGTGGTAAACGTCCGAGACCTGCATCACTTCGGGCTTTCGTCCCACATTAAGCTGACACGCCGTGATATAATTGGAATAATGTTAAAAGCGGCGTTAAACCCAACTCACTCACTCACTCATAACAGGGCCTACCTTTAGATTACAGTACCACAAACTTTTCAAACACGTGATCATACCCTATGACGTAATTTGTAGTATTTTTTTGCCAGTCACACCGGCGAAACAATGCCCTGTGACGTCAGGGGTCATCGAGTGTGCATATGCTCCTCCCAGTGATCTATCATCTCTAAACGAAATGTCATTGAATACGCCAAGCGCTGTGGAGAGTTTTGAATATTTGCTTACTGAATATAGCCTGCGGCGGCGCATTTTATAGCAAGCGCTAGTTTACGAAAGCACTTTTATTTTTTATATATTTTTTATTTCGTTTTTCTCGTAATTCAAGTGGCTAAAAGGGTTATAAATGGGAACTAATATACATATATTATTTTTTCGGTGCATTAATTTTCATTATCATGCAAAGAATGTAGTTTGTTAGGGATATTTAGTGGTGCTGAACACATCCAAATGTCGCCAGTGTTAGGGTAGGTTACCCCGAACTCTATCCTTAGCCCTTGGATCCCCTTTACGATAAATCACCCCTTTACGATCATTAGGGTTAGGAACCCGTTTAGTGGCTATTAGATTACCCGAACTCTATCCTTAACCCTTGGATCCCCTTTACGATCAATCACCCCTTTACGATCATTAGGGTAGGTACTCGTTTAGTGGCTATTATAGATTATATAGCGGCTCCTTATATTCTTCCCACAAATACGTCGAGTAAAAAGGATGAAATGGTTTTGTGTTGAATACTTTGGCTACTGGAAACTGTCCTGGAACATTCACACAAGCCACTTTCACCGGCTACATTTTTCAGTACTGATTCAAAAGCGAACTCACCGTTGTGTCGTCACTAGTCATGCTTATTCCTCCCTCGTTCCTTATTATTATCCACATCATCCTTACAGTGTTCCCTACCACACTTTTCTGTCACAAAAAATCACCCGACGAATTATTAAATACCATATCATATATTCATGCGCACTCGCGAGTTCGACGTCTGACGTCTGACGCCTGGAGCCGTTTTCAGTTCGCGGCATATCGGCTCATTCCTCACCACCCGGTATCTTGTAGATTACGGAATGGGACGAGTGTGCCAAATGGCATCGTGATCATTCGTGAGTGTCCGTAGACTAAAGTCACGAGACACCATGCCTACCTGTAACCTTCGTAAGTGTCCGTCACCTATTCGACCCTTTTCGTTTAGTTCCGTAACGCCATAAGCATGACTAGGTAAATTTGCACTAAGTTTAACAGTGTGGACGTAGGTCAGTCGGTTAGCTGTCAGGCTAACAATCAGAAGGTCGCGGTTTCGCGTCCGACTGATTCTCATTAAAACTGGTTGATTGTGTTGTGATATGTGACCTACGGCAGAGATCGTCCTCACGAGTAGTTGTGGTACTGTATTCAAAAGGTGAGCTTCAGGGCCAAATTTATGTTCACTGCGTGTCACGGGAACTCACTCTGTCCCCGCTTTACAAAATCCTGGATTCGCCTTTGAACGTGCTCCCAACATCTCCATATCATTTTACTGAGTTTAGAATGGAGTAGGTGTGAAACCGAAATAACAAATAATTAAATATTCGACCTCCCTTTCCATTTGGAAAAGTAAGCGATGTGAAACAAGACATTTATCAGTTAGCATCACGTCGTATCAATAGACGGATTTCCATAGCAGCTTCGCTGGGATTTCCCGGGTTTCCCCGTCCTTGTCTCCAGTCTTTGATGTATGCACGAGTAATGTTTTCGTCGTGTATGCGCAAAGAGTATAAAGGGTTCAGATTAGTCTGTCATACAGATCCTGATACAAATATATCCAATACAGCCCTTGCAAGTCTATCATGTTTGGCAAGTCTCGATTATTGCAGTATCAGGAACGAATAGAGTCTCTGGGCTCTTTTTATTATATTTTTATTAAGATAATTTAACAACTGGTTTTTTTTCTGGAAGATATCAGAGACTAGATGTTAGTCTAGGGTCAGATGGGAACACTGCAATACTCTACATGTACCCCGTTGGAAACTTTCCACCCGTGAAGATTCCGGGGTAGAATAAGTCTTCAGCAACCCATGCTTGCCGTAAAAGGCGACTATGCTTGTCGTAAAAGGCGACTAACGGAATCGGGTGGTCAGACTCGCTGACTTGGTTGATACATGTCATCGATCCCAATTGCGCGGATCGATGCTCATGATGTCAATCACAGGATTGTCTGGTCCAGACTCGATTTTTTACAGACCGCTGTCATATAGCTGGAATATTGCTGAGTGCGGCGTTAAACAACAAACAAACAAACAACGTTGGAAACTTAATCTCATTACGAATAGAGAAATACGTTTATAATATAAAGTCTTGGCTGATTTGGGCTTTGTAAATATTGGATGAAGAAAAATGTGACGAAAATAACATTGATAACATGTCCTTACTTCCGAGCTAACCTTGGGGAGGTTGTAACATTTACTGTTTTGACTGGTCCGTTATGATGCATTTTAGAGACAAAAGAACATTATCATTAAATTAAGTGACGTCATTCCGTGCCATAATGTAACTCAACCCCCCAAAACGTAAAAACGTTCGTTCCGTTCTGATTGATGGGAATGTCCCCATAGTTGTGGTTAAACATGTATATATATTTTCAATTTTAAACTCTTTTCTGCAGCTATACAAGTAATACTGTACCCCACGAATTGTGATGTTAGTATTTACTAACTCACCAGGGCCCACTTGCACAAAGCGATCTTAGCACTACGACTATTGTAAGCCTATGTTAAAGTATGGGAGTTACGATCGTCTTAGTGCTAAGATCGCTTTGTGCAAGTGGGCCCAGATCTTTATTGATTAGGTCCCCTAAATAAGCAATTCATATTTCGAACAATTTATTTTGCCATGTTTTGTTTTCCCAATCTCATTAAAATCAGATCTTAGTTCTCGCTACCGCTAAACAAAAATGGTTGTTCTGACGCGACCCCTTATGGGATGTCTTCAAATCTTTGTTCAGCGGTAGCGAGAATTAAGGTATGATTTTAATGAGATTGTTGTTTTTCTAAATTACGAAGTTTGGCAGATCATTCACATACGTATATTTATACTTATACAACTTGCATACAAATGTGATGAAATATAGAGTTGACAGTTTTCTTTGAAGATCCCTGTCTACCTTTTGGGAAGATAACCGGCTTCGTAAACTTTACATTTTAATCTGCTTTGTCCTAAATGTGAAATGAAATTGCCTGATATCAAGACAACACACATTCTGACAAGAAAACTAACGAAGGATAATCCAAATCTACATTACCTTTCATCTGTGGCAAAGGTGCTAACGCTTTCGTGACTGCTTGATGGGGAAGCCATAGTTGTTATGAGGGGTAGTGATGCCGACGCAGTATTGTGACGTCATAACGTTATGACGTAGTTGTATACAATTACGTCACGCTCCTCCCGTCGAACGAAGTTGTTCATGCGCAGAGAAGAGTTGCATACGTGTACGGACGGGAGAACGGTTTTCAGACGTGTAATTTGTTATTCATCGCGAATGGAACGTTTTCACTTTTCACATTCTATACTGTGTGGCCTTTACAGGTTCCCCATTAATATGCAATGTCCATACATTTTGTCTTCTGTGTGAGGTTATTTGTAACATATTTACTGTATTCCGGTGTAGAACGTTCACCGGTGTTAAAGTTTGTGTGTGTGTGTGTGTGTCTACGACTATATTGTTTCTGATTCTGTTGATGAGCGCTATTGCCATAACAATCTATGTGTTACCTGTATCCCTGTTGTGTTTACAACCGAAATATATATAACTAAACTTGTATCATCACTTCTTTGCCAACGAATAACTCAAGGTGTCCTGGGTGCCGTTGTTCAAAGCGATCTTAGCGCTAAGGTGATGGTAACACCCATACCTTACATAGACTTACGACAGTCGTAGCGCTAAGGTTGTTTTGTACAACGGCACCCTGTTGAAGTAAACTCCGCATTTTTTTAAAGAGATTTTACAAAACAATTAAACCAATTATGTTCGTTATTTAACCAGTAACGCGTTTCTATATTTTCCTTCATTTTGGGAACTAACCTACCTTGTACCATCATGAAGCAAGATCACTTCCCGAAGATATAGACCCTGAAATAACTTTAAAACTTTAAGCGAAACAAATGAAAGATTAGTTTCCGTGTAAGAACTGAAACTGAAATCCGCATAAAATTTAACTGTTTTTGTCCAAAATACTTGTGGAGTCTATTTCAATACCTGTAATTAGAAATAAAATAGCATTTAGTGATTTTACATTATTTACTGGACTCTAACGTGTGTGTGTGTGGTGCGTGCGTGTAGACTATTCTATTTATGAATACACAATGCCATTTAGAAAGTGGTCAAATGTAACTAATGTTATATTTGGGATAACACTTTCTTAGTAAAGTACAGATTCTAGTACTTTTTGTGTGTATTCATAGCTTTCGGCCATGGGAGCCGTGCCAATTTACACTTGTCAGAGGGGTACACAAAGTACGTGATCTAGACTACCAGTTGGGGGACTTTCATTTTTGTGGAAGCCTCTGTGGCTGAGTGGGTTAGATAGCTGACTTTGCTGGCGATTAGGTGCCTCACTCTGGCAAGTGTGGGTTCGAAACCAGGACGGGACTCAACCCAACAAAGTACTAGAATCTGTACTTTACTAAGAAAGTGTCATCCCAAATATTACATTACAATAATCATTTAGCTAATACCCTGTCAAATATGATTAGACCTTTTGCTCTCGATAAAAATGTCATATAAAGCGTGGAACTTATTAATCAAGATTTTAACAGTGATTTTGACTAAGCTAGAAGGCAGGGCACAGAAAAGCCCAGTAGAGTTCAGTCCTACAAAAATCCCAAAGTCTATGATATTTAGTCACCGTAACTTAACCAAATTGCCCTATTTGATTTTCAATAATCAACACAGCAAGGAAATATACACACGACCATCTTGCATGTAGTCCCATCATGTTAAGTGGACAAGTCGTGTACTTGGTATGACACAATTCATATCTAAAGTGGCATTTTCCATGGGAACACAAGAAATGCCTTGTTGAACCTGTACCAAATGTATAAAGGTCCTATTCTAGAATACGCATCTGAAGTTTGAGATGGTTGCTCGGTAGAATCTTCCAAACTTTGCTATTAAAGCTGGTTTATATTATGACACAGGGTGGTGACCTTAAGTTTGTTGTTTAACGCCGCAATATTCCAGCTGTATGGCGGCGGTCTCATCACCTGATCCCGACCACCCGATCACCATTTTAGGCGACCCCTGCGACTATAGCTGTGGTTAGTGGACAACAAGATGGGTTTTTCTAAAAAAATAAAAACCCTGTTTTACTGATTTTGGGGTGGATATGCTTCGAAATGTAGGAAAAAAGATATTGTGCCCTCTTCTTGCCGACAAGTGTCCGGAGAATACTGTTCGTTATTTTTATTTATTTAAAAAAAAAAAAATAATTGAGAAGGTGTTTATTTAAAAAACAACATAAATGAGTTCCCACGCATGTTAAAAAACGTACCGAGGGTTTGGAAATCGGAGGTGATTGGCTGATTAGAGCGTTCACCTGACGCGACTTCCTATGCAGGCGTCCTCGGATCTTCACAGTGCACGGAGTTGGTCCCGTGAAGAGCCGGGGTAGAATAGGTCTTCAGTAACCCATGCTTGCCGTATAAGGCTCAAACTTGTCGTAAAAGGCGACTAACGGGATCGGGTGGTCAAGCACGCTGACGTGGACGATGCATGTCATCGAATCCCAATTGCGTGGATATATGCTCATGACATCAATCATTGGATTGTCTGGTCCAGATTGCCGTTATATAGCTGAAATATTGCTGAGTTAATCAACAAACAAACAAAGAAATCATCGAGTAATGATCTGATTTTAATCAGATTGAAAGTACACCCTGCTACGCAGTCAGAGCAAAAATATACACCATGATCACAGCTGCAAAAATCTGAATGGCCTTTCTTGACAGAATTCATTTCAATTCAATGCCATGAGAAAAGAATCATTTGAAATGTCGATCACGACAGTTTGAAAAGCCCGTTCGTCCAACAGCTTTCTATGAAACAAGGAAATGACCTACATACTATACAGGCCTCTGTGATTTACAATGTCTTGTCTGCTATCTTTGTCAACAAAACACCGGAAATGTTTAATAGAAATACACTCACAATATTCTTCATCATATATACAGCCTTTGCCGACGTGCTGAGAGATAGTATGCTCTCTATGGGGTGTCCTTCGTTGCGAATGCCAGGTATCTTTACACTCTATGACACTCGTGATATTTATTTATCAAGAAATATTTTAGCAAAGACACAGGAACCTGGGATCTCAACCCCATTTCACCTCACCTCACCTTACAAATATTTTTTAAGTCAACAGAATCAGTAATTAATGGCGCTTGAAGTGATACGGCGCCATTAATTACTGATTCTGTTGACATTCTAAAGATATAACAGCGCTGTGCATTTTTACTGAGGTTTACGTCGCGTTCAAGATTAATGCACTTATGAATGTGTGTGTGTGTGTGTGTGCGTCCGTGTGCGTGTGCGCGTGCGTGTGCGTGATTGTATGGCTGCTTGTACTACTCCGGAATTTTGCTGTGCCGCACAGCTTTTCATGCATACCCTACTCAGACTCCAAGCCGGTCAGTCCTTATTTTATTACCTCAATGCCTAACGCCAGGCAAGGAAACAACAAGTACCATCTTTAATTACCTTTGGGTATGACGCGACCAGGGATCAAACCACAGACCTTTCGCTCTCAATACAGACGCCCTATCCACTAGACCACGGGAGCGGTTTACTGCCGTAAAGTTTTCGTTCCTTATCTTTATTCCAATAAATTTAATGTGAGTGTATAGTGAAAAAAATATGTAGTGTAAAATAATGTATGCTGAATTTGAAAAATGAATAAATTTATAAGCATGTGGATTAATATCGACGGCGAAAATAGCAATAATAGAAACAATAACATAAATAAACATAATAATCATGATGATATGAATACCGGAAGTATGAATGAGACAGTCACTGATCTTATTCCTGCTAAAAAAATTACGAGTTTCCGTGCATGGGCTGGTGTAATCGCATATAGGATCATCTGACGGGTTGAACACTCCTACCATCTATTATAACACTGAAGGATTACTCGGCAGTCGACACCAACGGTAGCGACATGGCCAGCATGGACTCCGAGACGATAGCCAAGGATTTCGATAATGCCCTGGCTTTCTTGAACAAACTTAGTGGGTGAGTTGTTTCGTTGTCTTAGAAACTGTGGTTGATTTAGTTGAGATACAATGATATCTATTTAATGATGATAGGACGGGTGCAGAATGTGATGACGCCACACTCGTGTGGTATCGGGTTACTCCGTGCATTGGTTAAGAGTTTGGGATGGTCTGTGGCGTCCCTACAAGATTGTCGCCTCTGTTGATACGCTATATATAGTTCCTTAAGATTGGGGAAACCCCAGGTATTATTGCTGACAATAACGCCTCTGTTATGGCTCATGTGTTTTGTGGTTGGGGATAACTGGAGCGCATGTATTACGTTCCACAGCAAGACTACAACATGGGAACACAGTTTTGTTTTGTTTTGTTTAAGTCACGCATAGATTTTGACTCAGTCTCTTGCCGTGAACTATTTCGTTCGGGTATGTGTTAGTCATACAGGAAGTACGTCGTTATTTTTTTCAGAACAATCGAGGCCATTGAAGAATGAATTTCAGGCTCTCGCTCTGATTTTCGCTGCACTGTTTAGTATTGGGGGTTCCATGTGTGACTACCGGGGCGGTTCGGATTTTACGAGATTTGGGTTGGGGAGAATAGAGGGTGAGCCAAAAGATAATTTTTTTCGAACCCCAACCCCACCCCCTTACACACACACACACACACACACACACACACACACACACACACACACACACACCTCTCAAAATCTGGTTTTGCATCTGTAAATGTCAGGTCTCTATACAAAATGCTAACATCCCTGTACACTAACATCCCTGCCATAATCGTAATCTCACGAAAACACGACTTGCTTCCCAAAAAGCCTGCCTTCCAATATTTGTACTAAAATGGTCGTCCATGCAACTTCCGAGGTCCTTATCGGGTGGGAATCATCAGGATGGTTCGAGTTTTGGTCGGCATCACTAAGAGGTTGGAGGAAAGTACCTCGATCTGAGGACATCCCATGAGGGGTCAATCAGAACGTCACTTACCAGATCATGAAAGAGACAGTCGGAATGTGATTTCTAATCATGCAACCTCGAAAACTTTAACACGGGGTATTCCGAACGATAGTTACGGGTTTAACGACTGAATCCATACAATCTAGACCATCAATTAGCCATTCCAGAATGTTCTTTTGTTCAGGTTCAAATTTTTAATCGAAAATTTGTCAAAATATGTTTCGAAGCGTAGTCGCCAATTTTGAAATTAGTGACGCAAAGGACCTCCTGATTGGCTAACGTCGACTTCTTTTCAGTCATTCCATTCAAGTTCGCGCAAGGTCGGTCTGACGTAACCCGTAATGGGATGTCCTCAGATCTTTGTTTAGCGGAAGCGAGAACTAAGATCTGATTTTAATGAGATTGCCAGGTTCCATCGGAGATATCGCTTGAGATGTAGAGTATGCTAAAATCATTTTCGTCATACACCATTTTTACAAAACGAGTATTTTTCAAAGTTTACAAGTTTCGTAAAAATACTATCAAAGGAGAATGGGTGTGGTATTTATTTTATTTATCTTTTCGTTCGTTAAACAGATACCAAACCGAAACCGGTTGCAAATCTGGTTGCGCATGGACATTGATTGATGCCCAAACATGGGCATTGTTAGAATAGGTCCCCTGCAACCTATGCAGGTCGGAAGAGGTGACCAAATGGATCGGGTCGTCATACTCGGTGACCTGGTTGACTGCTTGTCATCGTAATCTGCTCACAATACCAGTCACCGGATCATATACAGGCCGCCGACGTATAGCTGGAATATTGCTGAGTGCGGCATTTAACAACAAACATAACTGAAACACATTAGTGTTAAAACAAGTATTCCAGCAACATCACGACGGGGCACACCAGAAATGGGCTTCACACATTGTTACCATGTGGGGTATCGAACCCAAGCCTACGGCTTGACGTGCGAACACTGTCACTACTAGGCTACCCACCGCCCTCGAAACACAGAACCATACGTCACGCACTGTTGAATATGTTCTCTGTAAGCGTCACGTAACGTATGTGTCGGCTTTACGCTATCAGATGCAGAGGCATGTGTACTGAACAGGCACATCACATTACATCTCGTGTTTTAATTACGGAAGAGTTAAACCTGGAGAGCTTCACTTGCTACAGCTCACCTGGTGTTTAAACTATGTTTAGACAAGGCATCAAAATTACATAATTATATTTATCTAACAAATTTGAAGAAACAATTTTTAAACGTTTAAGGATCGCCCAGAAATTCATAAGGCTGAATGATATTTATGCATGATAAGTTAAACCGATTGATATACTAACCTGAATGTTTAGTCCCTTAGCTCACGTTTTGTACGTATTCCCGGTCTTGTTTTTGTTCAAGGCTAGAAGGCTTGGCATGAAGAACCGAATTTGAATTTGTTTAAATTTAAACAAACGACTTTGTCTTCGAAATGGAAATATTTGCATATCAGATCCTATAAATGGTTTCTATGCAGCTTGTTCAAATCGTCAACATCAAAGTTCAGATTGGTTTCCATGGCAATCGTACCGATATTCGGCCATTGTTCTTCCGACCCTGTGTATAATGTGACGATTATGGGCGTGTAGTTACCTCTTGTGGTGGGGTCTCACATGTGCATTCTGGTTTTGGTCTGTACTTTGATTACCATTTATATTTAACGACCTTTGTCATGTGTAATATATATAGACTTTGTATAAATATGCATTATAACAGAGATATGAATCACTGGATAATGGAGGCACCAAGTATAGGTATAGGTATTAGTTATGTTCCGACTTGCAGTATACCACGTGACTTCTTTTGGCCACGCCCCCAGCGGCTTGAGGAATACTGTATATAGAGAGGCGGTACCTAGTACTAAAAAAATCCGTGTGCGACATACGCTTGCAGTCGGAAAGCGCACGTTAAATCTCCAATATAAGTAAGTAAGGGCTCAAAACTCCCCATGAGTAAAGAGTAAGAAGGTCATTTTCGTAGAGTTGTAGTGTTTATGTTACTATACTCTTATCAGCTATTCCTATTTTTTCAAGGTAAGTCGTGATTGTTAAATCGGCTCTACCAGAGGCGTTCGTAAATTCTTCAAAATCATCATCATCATAAACCGTTGCAATGTGACCACGTGACCACGTGTATTTCCGACTTTGCCTCTGAAACAGCGAAATTAACGAAATTTGTCAAGGATAATCCAACAAATTGCCTCACACATATGACATCGCATCCATCCAAGGCATGGTTATATTTCCATGATAAACATATTCTTTTGTGTTTTCCTAGAGGGATATCAAATATTGTAGAGCGTTCAATGATATATATTTTTGATGTTTGGCAGGCAGCTACAGTAAAGGTGTCATGCACTTTACAAGTATTATAATTTCGTAACCGGCTGTAGTTGACTTCCTCGATAAAACATCAGCTGGAATCCGATGTCACGTGTATTGTTCACATCTCAGTTTAATGTTTGCATGGCTCACTTTATCCAAACAATTTCGAAACCGCTTTTTTGTCTACGTAGCATACGAAGTATTGCTGGGTGCGGCGTTAAACAACAATAAACAACAAACAAACAGAAACAATGTCAAATAATATGTTTTCGAGTTGCAAACGTGACCTTTTTAAGGTACCGTTTCCTTTGGAGTTGCTCATAATCTGAAAACAGTTGTTCGTTGAGGCAGTCTGAAAGAAGCTCAAGCATGAAGTCTCATTTCACTCAGTTCAGCGTTATAAATTGACACTAGTCCTGTAGTCCTTGCCAAACTACCCAATAGTTAAGGTATCATAAGGACTAGTAGAAATTGGCCATTTTTAAGGGTTTTGCAATATGTTATCATTATAAGGACTAGTGGACTAAAAATGTCAGTTTCTGTCCCTGTCAGTTACTAAGTTTTCACATTTGGAAAGTCCCAGCAACCTAATAGCTATGCTTGTCAAACGACTGGGTGGTTTGGTGGTCATGCTCGGTGACTTGCATAAAACATCAGTCACTGGTTGGTCTGGTCCTAACTCAATTAATTACAAGCGCCTGTCATAAAATTGGATTAGTGCTGAAGCGGCGTTGAACAAACGAACACTCACTCAGGCGACATATTTAACTCGTGAGCTATAACTCGTCAAAGCGTCTGTAAAATCACAATTAACACAGCTCTCAGATAATTTACATAATTGCTGTTTGTCACGAAAATTTAAAACCAGGTTGAAAAGAACAGAACCTAACTTCTGATAATGTCGTAATAAATTATTTGAAAAACGCACTCAAAATGTCTGTTTCGGAGACATTTACGTTTTCTTTTTGAGAAACAAGAAGCATGCTTCAAACAAATGCCTTTTTTGGACTGAAAGTTAGGCGATGATACTTGAAGCATACGTAAAAGGTATGAATGACAGTCAAGAAGTGCGACCTTTATGCTGTTTCTCGATTCGGTATAGGGCCGACAAGCTGACTCGTTAACAAGTCACGTCTTTGGGACAAGTTCGTAACCCTTAATATGACAACTCATTATTGAGTCTATCCTTAGCACTATGTATAACAGTCATCTACAACTTATAGGAAATCCACCACAACATACGGTCTCAATGCAAACCTATTTTGAAAAGGAAGTAAAGTCGATACCAGTAGCTTTCTTGGGATGTTAATCAATAGGAAGTAAGGGGGAATTTGCTACCCCCGGCTTCCATGGGCGTTAAACTACGGAAACGTAGTGGGGCTACGGTGAAATTTCTTTTTGTCTAAGTATCTCCTACGGAGGGCTTACTATCTCTTACGTAGGACTTAGTATGGCCTAGAATCACTATATCCTACGTAGGAGATACTAAGCCATACTAAAACATATCTGTATATAGACCCGTGAAGATCCGGGTTAAAATAGGTCTTTAGCAACCCATCCTTGCCGTAATTGGCGACTACGCTTCTAGTAAGAGGCGACTAACTTGATTGATGCATGTCATCGTATCCCGATCGCGTAGATAGATGCTCATGATGTCGATCACTGGATTATCTGGTCCAGACTCGATTATTTCAGCCCGCATTCGTATAGCTGGAATATTGCTGTGTGTGTGTGTGTGTGTGCGTGCGTGCGTGCGTGCGTGTGTGTGTGTGTTAATGATGTATATATATAGTGCGCATACAATATCGTATTTACCATGGCAACATGAAAATATGCTATTATTTTTGGGCTGTGACAGCATGCGTCGAATGACATGCCTACTTTCAACAGTAACCGCACAATAACAATGTTTCTATTTGAATTGCCTGTGTAATAGCAAGCCAATAATAGGTGACGAATATATACCATATATCACCTACATTGTCGCCACAAGCTGCCGTGCATGGGGCGGTTCACTGACGGAACACGATCAAAGCTCAAACCTGTCACGAATGTACCATATAAATTATTGAGAAAAGCAAAGTTGTCTAAACATTGTATTACACCCAGTTTAGGTCTTATCAATTTCCTATATACTTCGGACTTTCTTTTTCACTTCAACCACCAGCTGTCGCCAGCTGCTGTGTCACGTGATCATATACATTTCACAGATGCACGGTCAATCTATACATGTGATATACAACATATCATTTGACTGTGGAGTACCGTTATCTGGCTAAGCCTACCTAGACTCTCTTCATCATGCTTTACGCTTGCTTAACCGGGTAGGTAACAATGTTGATAATACTGTGACATTCTTAATTTGTTTTTGTTGATGAAGATAAACATCTTTAAATGCGCTGTTAGACACAATGACATATATGCGTGATATATGAATCCAATATTTATGTTATTAATCATCGGTGAGGTAAAAGGTGGGTTTGATGTCGCGTTCAAGATTATGGCACTTGTATAGTAACGTTCATGCACGTGTGTGTGTGTGTGTGTGTGTGTGTGTGTGTGTGTGTGGCTGCTTGTACTAGTCCTGAATAATCCCGATTTTACAGTGCTCGCCAACTGAGATACCATGTCGCAGTTTAAAATGAATACCCCACTCAGACACAGTATACCGACTCCGAGCCGACTTAATGCCGAGCGCCAGGCAGGGTAACAACAGGTACCATGTTATGACGCGGCCGATTTGATTGTATGTTGTGTTTAATTCTTAAAGAGGAGCTGTGTGCCTCGATGCACTGATGATATGGGTGACTCTGATACCCAGTGTCACAGTCTTAGGTGATTGAGGTGGTAAAATAATACCTGGCTTCGGCAATATACTTCGGCATACATAACGACTGTATTGTTGGTATAATTAATAACATGTAATTTGATGTACATAAACTACCTGGCATAAGAAAGTATACACCCATGTTTGGTAGCTAAAAATGAAACAAACAAGAAATGTTTATTCGATGGTGATGTATTTAATACGGATGCTGGGGCACGGGTGGCCCAGTCGTCTAAGGCGCCGCGATTCGCTGTGCAGAGTTGCGTCCCTTGGGCACGCCAGAAACCTATGATTGTTGGTTCGAATCCCTGTTCCTCCCGATCATGTTTCTAGGTTTGTCAGCACCATACCCGCTCGTGGGTTTCACCGAAGTGATGAACGTCTGTTCGGGCTTTCCTCCCACATTAAGCTGACACAGCGCGATATAACTGGAATACTGTTAAAAGTGGCGTTAAACCAAACTCTCTCACTCACTCACTCACTCACTCACTAATACGGGTGCCATAGTCGTGTTTTGAACCTTTAGGTGGCAGTGTTTCGGCGACTGTTTTCAGCCTAGTTACGTTTTGGATGTCAACTTCTTTATTATAAAGAACACTACGTTTCGGAGTATATACTTATCTGATAATGGAGAAAGTATATACACCGAAACGTTGCGTTCCTCCTAATAAAGAAATTGACATCCTTAAATTCTCTTCCTTATGTGTGTCACTTCTAAATGCCTTTCAAAGACTTAGATACGCTTTGATACATATATACACTTTGGGTCAAATCCAATTTTCAAATGTATAGTTTGTTTTGCCCTGCAGTTTTGTAAATCTGAAAAAGCAGGCAAAGGTTGCCTTGACTTGAATTTGCAAGTACTACGTGCATGGGCCGAGCCTGTTTCACTGTTAACGCTTCTGTGCAGATATAGCATGTGTTAGTTATTGGCTAGACAGATGTGCGTTGTATATATGTGTGGAATGTTTATATGGAACAATAATTGGAATCGATCAAATTATTTTATTATGAACAGGTAGGTGAGATCTGAAAGCCTCGGTCGAGGGGGATTGTAATCGCCCCCAAGGATATGTGACGACCTCTGCTGTCTGCCACGACGTTGTTCATATGCATGTACTTACTCGTGCATGGTTCGTGAATCATTCGGATTTTATTGCCAACGATTGCCCAATTTTCAGCCTGAATTATTCAGTGTATTATATCTTCATTCTGCTATGATACATATTTATCATAATAGACATAAGCACATGTGATAAATAATTATCATAATAGACAGAGGCCTGTGTGATAAATATTTATCATATACAATGTAGATGTAATACACTGGGCAATCGAGACATGTATCTGATTGCGGGTGATTCGGGAACGTTGATATATTACGTTCTGGTCATGTATATCATCGGTGTTCTGTCTTGAATGTATCTGAACCGCCGTCATATAGCTGCAATATTGCTGAGTGCGGCGTTAAAAAAACAAACAAACAAACAAACGAATGTATCTGAAACTGTTTAAACTATTAGGTCCACCACAGCTTGTATCGTTTACAGTTGGGGGGCACAGGTGGCCCAGTCGTCTAAGGCGCCGCGATTCGCTGTGCAGAGTTGCGTCCCTTGGGTACGCCAGAAACCTATGATTATGGGTTCGAATCCCGGTTCGAATTGTGTTTCTAGGTTTGTCAGCACCATACCCATGCTCGTGGGTTTCACCGAAGTGGTAAACGTCTGAGACCTGCATCACTTGGGGCTTTCCTCCCACATTAAGCTGACACGCAGTGATATAACTGGAATACTGTTAAAAGCGGCGTTAAACCCAACTCACTCATTCACTCACTCACTCGTTAACAGTTGGTGAAGCTCGGGACAGTGCATAACGAAAACACCGATGTACTAAGTTTTAACTGAGTGTTCTAATTCCACAAGACAATTTGACATAGGTAATTAATTACAGTGTCGAGGCAGAGACTTAACTTGGTAATATATTGATTAAAAAACACTAATAATACAACTAAATCAGTCTTTATTGTAAACAACAAACATCCTTTTATTTTAGCACTGCTGAAATACATTAGTGCAACTTCTAGAGTGCGGTTACCTCCCCCTGTCTACAAATATACAGGGGCTGTAATATATTGATTAACGTTCACGAACACAAACGATACAGATTATTTGCTTATCATATTTTGTAGTTGCTTTTCAAAAAGTCATGATTTATGTAATCCCTTCGTGAAAAGTCCATGATGTCTGATTAGGTAAACTGGAAATGCATTGTAATTTATTTACAAAGTGTTTTTTTTATCGTTTGGTTTAAAGTAAAATGTATTCACAAAGACACCAAGTATATTTTTAGAACGCCTTGAATTACAGCGTCCATATTATACATTATATTATAATAAAGAGCGGGAGACATTTAATGTGTTGGCACTTCTTTCGTAGTCAGCGGTATGGGCGTCTTTTGTGGTAAATCCCGCCCACAGCCAGGTATTACCCCTGCATTGTGCCTGTATAAGAACGTAACAAAACACGGGTTCACTTGATTCCAAACATATATCGTTCGGCGTTTTTGAACAAATGGTCTTCCATTGGAACAAAAGTTTTTCTCCCATTTATATTCTAACAACAAAAGTCAGTCTAAAGGGCTAAAAAATGAGCGCAATTCTCTACGGAGCCTGCGATTATCTCCCTTTGAATACAATGTGATTTAGCAATACTCGTTCATTGGTTTTGTTCGAAGCAAAAAATAAGCAAATTAACAGACAACTGCACCGTTCACGTAGATATATACCTGCATGTAGACACAATAATGCAATACATGCAATATGCAGTATAATGGAAGCCAACTTCCGAATCTTTACCGTTCTTCCAAACATACAGTGAACCCCCGTTAATCCGAACGATACAATTCCCGCTGAATTCGTCCCGATTAACAAATATCCACATCCACGGTAAATAAAATACCATGGATACGTGTTTCACAAAAGTCGGAACCAAAACAATAGTAATGACATAATGAATAAAAGACCTGTGAAGACCCGGGGTAGAATAGGTCTTCACAAACCCATTCTTGCCGTAAAAAAACGACTATGCTTGTCGTAAGAGGCGACTAACGGGGTCTAGGTGGTCAGGCTCGCTGACTTGGTTGATGCATGTCATCGTATCCCAATTGCGTGGATCGATGCTCGTGATGTCAATCACTGGATTGTTTGGTCCAGACTCCATTATTTACAGACCGCCGTCATATACAGTAAACTACGGTTATAACGAACTCGAAGGGACCACTAATTTTGATTCGTAATAACGGTAGTTCGTTATTAGCATATAAACAGCATTTATACAACAAATGGTCGAGACTAAAAATAAGTTCGTTATATCGGTCAGTTTGTTATAAGCGTATTCGTTATAACCGTAGTTTACTGTAGCTGGAATATTACTGAGTGTGGCGTTAAACAACAAACAAACAAATCTTAAGTGTAAAGAAGGTTTTCTTCAAAGAGTCAATGAAGAAGTCAATAGAATACTTTCCTTCCTGTTGTATTGTGTAGTTACTACACGTCTGTGACAACTATGTAGATATTACCTACTCAATAGCGCCATACATTGCTACTTAAACCTCTTGACATAAGTAAGCAAGATACAGAAGCATGATCGATATATTGACTGGGGTCTGTATCAAGTGAACAAGTCGTCGTGTATACGACAAGGGGCAACGCAGTGCACAGAAATTGACCAGTTTTGTCTTGCTTTCTCAGGAATATTGATATCTGTGAGTAAAGAGAAAAAGATTTGATAAAGTGTCATAACGATTTCAATATTACTTCTACCTCGGTGGGTTGTACCAGAGTGAACTGGTTGTGCTGGAGGCCGAGCTGTGGTGGAAATATACTGGTGCACGTTAGAGGTAAATGGATGCCCTTACGTGAAGCGTTTTGGTCGAAAAATTTAAAATAATTTTGTTTCATGTGAAGGGCAGATAACTCTAAACCACCTGCGCGACTGGGCTGTCGGTTTGTGCACACAAATTTCCGTATAGTTGTAAATACATTATCAATGTTCGTAGGTATCGCAAAATGCAATTACTATTTTTAAGTAGTTACGAATTCAAATAATTATTTGTATGGCTATTGAAAGTACATTTACACAGAAATTAATCGATTTGGGATAAAAAGAGGATATTTTTCAACGGCGGATCCAGCATTTTTCAAAGGGAGGGGTCCAAAAAATCAAAATCCTCTCTCAGATAAGTGTACTGGCTACAGCATACTACATTTGGTTTTCAAATTATTGGTGTACATGCACATATTTTCTTCAGTGGAAAACTTCAGTTTTGCCTCGATCAGTGATGTTGAGAATTGTTTTACAAACTGTCAACCACGCGCCTAATTTACATATAGGGAGCGGCGCGAGGTCTTAATGGTTTGGGCCATCCCAGTGTTTTTTGCCCGGAGAGCGGAAGGTCGGTGGTTCGATCACTGGTCGCGTCATACCAAAAGACGTTAACAGATGGTACTTGTTGTTATCCTGCCTGGCGCTCGGCATCAAGGGGCTAAACCAAGGACTGGTCAGCTTTGGAGTCGGTATACTATGTCTGAGTGGGGTATTTATGTAAAACAGCGGCATGGTGTCTCGGTAGGTTCGGCATAAAGCCGACATTAGTCTGGACTAGTCCCAGCAGCTGGACACACGCACGCACGCACGCACGCACGCACTCCATATAAGAGCAATTATGTTAAACGTTATGTTAAATCCCATTTCACCTCAACTCACATAAAGAACTCATTTAAAATAACGTACGCCGCTTCTAGAAACCTTCCATGGAATGTGTAACAAGGAACTATTTCGGGCCGCGTGTCACGAGCAGACACAATGACTAAATAATATTTTCAAGGACACAATACATTTCCTGTCATTCCCTGTCCGTTAAAAAGGTATGCGACTAAAGGTTACTTGCGTCGAACGAAAATCCATCACTGAAAACCCTAAAATGGAAATATAATGATTGAAAAATGGACATGTCTGTGTGCAGTGGAATTATTTCTGAAAACTGGGTCTGATTCTATTTTGTGTGCTTGAAAGGAGAATGCAATAGACGCATCACAATGCAGTCAATATGCAGGCGCACAACCTGGTTTACACGTGTGTTCGCGCAACACCTGCACGTGGTGAATAGCCCTCTCTGATTAGTCACTGCGTCATGGCGCGATGTCCTGCGCATAGCTATGAATCCAACGTGACCGGTGCTGAAATGCTTGAAGCTGATTGGTCAATCCATGGAAACATTATTCCTTTGTTGTTTAGACATAAAAAGTTTCGAAATCAGCCAACGAAACATTTGATTTGAATATTTATATTTGGCAATACGCTGGGCCTTGGTGGTCTAGTATACGTGCATAAAAGAAATGTATTATGATTTAATTTAATAACATCGACATCCTTGCTGACGGGGTTAATCTCTTTGGTCATGTGGACAAGGCGTCCCACCTCGGATCAGAAGGTCCGTGGTTCGAATCCCATCACGAGACTCGGAAATTTTATGGCCGCTACATTGGCGCCCAACGAGGGGCCGAGCACGTTCATATTAAATTTGAGCAAAATAAGCCTCAGTACCCTACTATGCGGCCCGGGACGTGCCTTCTGTTGACGGGGGAGTATGTAGCAGGGCGTGGAGTCATCCCACAGATGACATCCTTACCTTGTCAGCTTGCTGGCGGGGTTAACCTCTATGGTCATGTGGACAAGGCGTCCGACCTCGGATCAGAAGGTCCGTGGTTCGAATCACGGGACTCGGAAACTTTATGGCCGCTACACGTAGCAATATGGATACTTTGCCTATATATATGCATGTGGATGAGGGGCGTGTTATCATGTCCCGTGCACGTGCGGTTTGGGCAGAGTTGCGCGCCTTGGTCGTGCCGGAATGCAATAGTCATGGCTTCGAATCCCATAGTCGACCTGATTTTTTATGTTAGGTTTGTACACCATGTATATCCATGCTCGTAGTTTTACATCTAGACTGACATCTAGTCTCTGAAATGAACATATGTTGGGAGGTAAGAACAGCTGTTAAATTATAGTTATAAAATGTAATAAAAAGGACCCAGAGACTCTATTCAATTTCAGATACTGTAGTATTCTAGACTTGGCAAATAGTATAGACTTGCATAAATAGTTTACCTCCATATATTAAGCGTACACGCTTTGATACATCTCAGATTCTGTAAAAGCGGCGTTAAACAAAACTCACTCACCCACATATAGCACGTTTAAGCAATATCCTTACATCTACGAAAACAGTGGTCAGCGTTGATTAAAGAAGTTAAAATATTCCCAAATATCAAATAAATGAACAAAAACAATCGCCCAATAACGGGCATTTTATTGACTCAATTTTAGGGCCGTAAATGTCGCCCAATCAGGGACCATCTGTTCTCGCGCCTGTATTATGAATGCCCCCCAGATCTAATTAAAGCAAATCGGATGACGTAATTCGATTGTTCGGTGACAATGTAACACAGGTAGACAATTGGGGACATCATGTACCGCATCGATCAAGACATTGGAAAATTATACTGGTGGGGATATAGAGAAGGGTCATTTGAAATATCATCGATTATGTTGGTGAGGACAATGCTGTGCAAGGCGCGTTATAGCGAGGAGCACGTGGCTTTGTTCCCGAATACGAATGACAGTCGCATAGTAATGTGTCACAACTGATTCGGGATTTGATTAGAAGCTATTAAACATTCACGTTCAATATTTCAATAGTCGTAATAAATCCATATATTTATAAACACGTAGACGCCAAATCATGTCGTATTTTTAGTTCAGGGTATTTTTGAATTAATGTGATAGCTAGAGGCCTGTATTTTCGACGAATCTCGCTTTTCTTTGCCGAGTCAAACAGTCAGCGGTTTGACAGGAGAGATCATGGGCTGGGGTTTGATGAGGCGAAAGTCCTCACCTGCTGCTGATTATCACGTTAAAACGAGAACGCATCACCCAGACGAGCGAATGAACAGGGAACAAATAATTCGAGAAATTGTAGCTAAATTGAAAAAGAAAATGCAAAAATGCTTTAAAAAAATAAGAAATAAAAATATACGGAAATTATTATGGATTTTTCTGTCCGTTTATGCAGGATTTATAAATTATGTAATCATTTAAGAACCATGAAACAGAATCAAGAATTTTATTGTTCCGAACACCCTCGTAGGACAGGGTACAAACCATCTACATTCGGGAATAAATATAATTATAGACGTGAAAGGTAGATGTACATAATGTTCATTATATATAGAGATATTCCATTTTATGAATATATATTTTATTACATACATATTATATGTATTATTTCATTCCAGGTGCGTAAATATCTATACCTATCGTGGCACGCTGGCACAATTAAAAATGACGTAATTAATTCAACACGGGTTACATTCTATATCATATAGGGAAGGCACATGTGGTCAGTTGGTTGCGTTGTCCGAGCTGGACACGGGTAGATTACGGGGGTGGCTATCGTCATGTTTGTGTACGCTGACGTAATACTACATCACACACACACGACCCAACCCACACGCATCAGCCAGCCATGTGCAGAGGTGGTCGTCACGTGACCCTGACAGAAACGTCCACAACATACGTCTGTGGGGACGTGCTAGGATGAAGAGTGTGTATTGTAGCATGCCGGGGATATTTAGCAGCGGAAATACGCAATTTAAAAGGTGAGATATAGGCCTTACTTTAAAAACTACTGGTCGAAGAGGTTATTTTTAGTGCATATGTCTCGTAAACTACAACTTGGGTTAAAGTTTACGCAATTTATGGATAATTACTTCTTTATTTACTGTAAAGTCGTCGTTTCGGTTTAGATCCTTATAACGTAGTCTACTTTGTCATCTGTCAATGCCTCACAAACAATTAATATGGTATTAAATAAGGGGTACCTGTTGCTTGTCGTGTGCGGTATGATAAGTACAAATGATTATGCAAGCCTTTGTGTGAAATTTCAAAGTATATGTATTAAAAACTAGTCAGGTGCAAAAACATCTCTTCTACGTTTATGTTTCAAAATAAATAATTATGCGTAAATAAATCAATAAATGTATAAATAAATAAACATATTTTTGGAAACATAAAACACGTGGGAAACAACCAAACCGTAAACATTCGCGTGTGAAATGAACATTCCACTCCGGCAGAAACATCCCACGATTTCAAAATATTTCGAGTGTAGCAACCTGTCACGTTCGTTGCAATACACATCACAATGATTAAGGTGTGATTTCTAACAATAGCTCTCAAACACTCATCTCAAAGGCTCGCGACCCGCTCAAGGCGTGTGTATTTCTTTTCCGGGTATGCTATTCGGTGTTATAAACACCGTGGGTTGTATGTATGCAAATATCTCACCGCTCATGCGTAACATTGAACCACCCCCACCATACCGCAGCGAAATGACTGGTTGATACATTCTTGATTATGCACACAGCGAGGTCAATTTACAAATTATGCAAGGTCAGAGGTAAACATCCGGGTTTGCCAGGTCTGTTTTTGACCTCCATTGACTGAAGATCTGCTAATCATGTCTGGCCAATATAAGTAAAGATATAGGCTTGTTTGAGCGTTCGTAGAGTCGTCTGCTAGTGGATAATAGAGTATACACCGCCTCAGAAAGGATTTTATACTGCATTTGAGAGGTGAGTGGGAAATTTGTATTTATAACATGGCTCCGCAAACGAGCAAGTGCGCGTGAGATGAGGAAGACGAGCGCATCTCGCCGATATACAACATCTGCAGCAGCCCGGTGCCATGTCGTCTTGGATTCCAAAAATTGGTTCCCAGGCGGAAGAAAATGGTTTTATGGGAATGGGCATGCCTGCAACTTATTATGTTTGAATTTATACAAGCATATCGTTGTTTTGGTGGCGTATTTTGCTTTGTTTACAGATCATTTGGAGCCAGTCTGAACAATGGTTGGAACTGTTAGCTCTCGTGCTCGTCACGCCGGTTGACACATGATGACTAAACCCCCCCACACGTCATCTTGCCGTCCTTTACCAATCTTGTATTTATTTCTGTTGAAATCCACTTATTTGCCATTCAGAAACATTTCTTATCATGTACGCGAGGCGTATGAATCGCATCTGATGCCAAGAGATGAAAGCGTCAGTGGGAACCAGTGGCTATGATTCATACGTTTCAAAATGGCTATGCCGTAACGAGTGGACCGGCGTCTGCAGGCATACTTACACCATACACAATATCAAAAGATGGGTTTCTGGGACATTATGGAAATCAGACGGAATAATATTTGTGTAAATATCCAAACGTGTGATATTTAAATCGGTTATTTGTGTATACGTAAAATGTAAACAATGAATGTAAACATTGTTATAGATCAGTTGATCAGCATTTAACATAGATCAAATTATGTATCATAGCTGCACAAAATTAATCAAATATAGCTAATTTATTGTGAATATTTTTTCGTTTCAGAATTTTTTAATATAAATTTTAGAAAAAAAATGAACAATTGATATTTTTAGGACTTTGGACCCACACACTTGTGTGGGAATATTAGGTGTTCCTATCACTAAGTAAAACAGTGTTACACAATCTGTAACAGAAGTATCAGTCCAAGGGGAGATAATCTTGCATCCAGTGTTTACCTCCGTGACACTGAAATGGTTGGACGTGAAGGAAATTGTTGGAAGTGGTCTAGATCATAGATAAGAGGTATTGGCTGAGGGACGAGATCAAAGGCCATGCTTAATCACCCAATTGTGTTGGTATGTTTGTGAATGAAAGATAGAATAGCTTATGAAAATTGAAATGTCTTTAACAAATCTAAAGCTTGTTTTCGGAAAAGGTATGCTTGTAAACAGGAATATGAGGGACTTAATAGGTTAAAATTTTGAAGTTTGTTTTCCCATTTTGCCCCATTTGATATTGAACATTTGAAATATTTTTTTCCTTTAATATTTATTACTTAATATTTGTTTTGTTAATATAAAGACAACTGAAGTATGAAATAGTGTTCTGATTGTCTTTTACCTGGACTTAAAATGTTTACTATTGTAGGCAATTTAGTCAGTTACCAAAAACATGTTCTTCAACAATTAATATGAAAGATTTTAGATAGTTGTCAGATACAGGTTTTGCTACCATTGGACCCTAATGGTGAGATCCATGTCATCAGAATAGCAATAAATGTTTGATTTAACCCAAATGTTGTGGAATGTTTATGGATGTTTGCCATCATTCGTCTTTAAGTGGACACATGCCTATTTTCCCAATATTTGTAATTAAAACCGAATACCTTCCCTGGCTTTACAAGCTGTCAGCCCAGTCTGGTCACTGTTCACTTCATGTAAACTCATCACAAGATTATCAACACATTAATTACTGGACGTCTTGGCTGACGTGCATCTCCATTTAAAACTCATCCTGCTGACAACTGTTTATTTTTGTATTCAGAATCGCAGAAATAAAAGTACATGTAGAACCACGGTCAGGGAGGGCAGGGAAATAGATAAGTAAGACAGATAAATAAATAAGTTTTGCTCGTGTTCTGGAGGATCCGTCTTCAGTCGTCATTTCTGCTGATGACCGCCTCTGTGGTCTATTGGTAGAGCGTCCGCCTGGAGAGCGGAAGGTCCGGGGTTCGATCCCCGGCCGCGTCATACCAAAAGACGTTAAAAGATGGTACTTGTTGTTACCCTGTCTGGCACTCGGCGTCAAGGGGGCTAAAACAAGGACTGGTTGGCTCGGAGTCAGTAAACTGTGTCTGAGTGGGGTATTCATGTTAAACTGCGGCATGATATCTCAATGGGCGAGCACTATAAATCGGCATCAGTCCAGACTAGTACAAGCAGCCACACACACGTGCATGCACGTCGCTATATGTGCAATAATCTTGGACGCGACGTTAAACCCAGTTTCACCTCACCTCATTTCTGCTGATGGACATCTGTGTTTAGTTTCTGCAGGACAGTACATGCTCAATGTTCAGTTTATGTTACAGTTTGTGTAACAGTTTGTGTAACAGTTTGTGTTACAGTCCTTGTGTAGCCACGCTTTGTTTTTCGATGTTCAGAATCCAAAAGTCACAATCAAAAAATATTATAAAATTAATTTGAATGTAATTTTATTTGCGTGACTGCACTGTTGTCATGGTTATTGATTGATTTGAAAAATAAACCTATGTTTGATTATGGTTAACAGCTTTTGCTGAGCAGTAATCTTGATTCAGTTGAAATAAAAATACACTTCTGTAGCATACATTATACTTGTAATACTTGTACAATGCATTGATTTATATTAATACTTTTAATTATATAGTTAAAAGTTGCTTTCATTTTGTATTATTTTTAAAGTTGTTTCTTTTTGTTTTAATTTCCATTGAATATGGGGCTGTTTGGTGAAAAAACAAGAAATATTTACACAATTTTTAAATTTAATTTCTGAAAGTTGCTCTTGGCTCCAGTTGGTCAAATCTGTAAATGAAAAACTTAAATGATTATCACTGAAGTCTCCTTTCATGCTAATTTGAAAGCTGTTGTCATTCATTACTGCATATTTGTTATTTGTTATATATGTACATGTTTTAGATATTTAAAAAATAACTTTGTCAGGTGTTATTGGAATAGAATGGATTATACATGGTATACAACAATTTTAACAAGCCATGCTGTTCTGAATGACTCCGTTTCATGTATGGTATGGTATATGGGTAACAATATGGTATGGTATATGGGTAACAATGTGGTATGGTATATGGGTAACAATATGGTATGGTTTATGGGTAACAATATGGTATACTGTTTTCAGGTGATACCAATTTTCTCATTTGATGGGTTTACAGTGAAGTTTATTATATTCAGCGACTCCCATATTTTTATTATTACATAAATATGTAATATCCTTTTGATATAATTATTTCATGTATATTATATTTAAATATTGTTTCATAAACTATTCAAAAAGAACAAACAGTTTTCTCCAGTGAGCACCTGCAACAACCTGCGGTCAGTTCTAAGTTCTAATCATGTAAGGAGGCTTGTTCCAGACATATTTTTGCCAGCTTGCAAAAAAAGGAAACTCGGTTCAAATTGTTGGGGAAGTCTTTTCCCATGTTGTGGAAGGGTGGGAGTTATTTTCTTTTCTTGCTGGAATGAAACGCAAGCCATACCCAAGATGAGGACACAGCCTTTACACTGAGGCCACTGACAGATCCATTGACAGACAGGTTAGCATGGCGGAGGTCGGGGCACTGTGTGTTGTAGGGTAGGGGGGGCGTGTCATGTTCTGGGAGCTATGATGGTGGGAGTTGGGGGAGGGGTGGGGACCTTGTCATATTGTGGGCTAGGGGTATTGATACCTTGCACATGTCTCTAAGGCAATAATAATTAGTTTAAATCATAAGTTCTAGAATATGTAAATAATAAGAACATGTTGTGCTTATAAGAGACTGGAGTCCTTGCACTGTCCACATATTTGACCTGCCTGTTGAGAGGATAGAGTTATTGCACATCCATGAACATTTCTTTCAGTACAGCCTTAAAGCAAGGCTAGGGTAGGGATTGTACAGGTTTTTGGGTCTGTGCTATGATAAAGTGGAGGTCTTTCGTCCTTGGTGGAATTCTGTATTTGTATTGTATTGTTCTAGACAGTCTACATAGTTAGAGCAGAGTTAGATCGTATTTAAATAATCATGTTGGCATATTTATATGATTGTTTATATTATTGTTCATAGATTTGTGTACTAAGGGTTTTGTATGGGGCATATTTGTATGATTGTTTATATTATTGTTCATAGATTTGTGTACTATAGGTTTTGTATGGGGCATATTTGTATGATTGTTTATATTATTGTTCATAGATTTGTGTACGAAAGGTTTTGTATGACAAGCTTAACCCTTGCTTGCCAGAAAGAGCTTGAAACATGTTGATGTGATGTACAGCGATACTGAGTCATTTATCCCTGGTGTTCACTGATTTCTGAACTATCAACACATGGTAAGATGGGGCGTGATGACACGCAACCAGCCAGCCTTGCACCAAACAACCAGCTCAGCTGTAGAAATTAATATTTTTAAAGACTAGGGCACCAGTGGAAACTTTACTAGTCCTCCACATTTCTAGCTCGTCCTGCTTGAAAGAACAAAACTGTTTGCTATGTTTACATTTTCAGTTTTATTTAGTTCAGTTTGTAGCAAAATTGAATCATTGAGAACTTGTTCAGAGTAACACACTTTAAACGCTACTGGTCTATGAGGACTACTATTGTTGGATTTTAACTTAGCCTTGCTCCAAGGCTGTACTGAAAGAAAAGTCTATGGATATGTAGTAATTCTATCCCCCTAATAGGCAAGTCTAGTCACACTCACTCACTCACTCACTCACTCACTCACTCACATGGTACAGTGCTGCCTATTGCAATGACTGATGTCATCATATTAATAACTGGGATAATTGTCTACAGTTCTCAAGTGATAATTCTAACATCACCCTGTATTGTCTGTGATAATGTCACATCACATTTTTCAGCATGCCTGAAAGTACTCGCATACCAACAAGCCCAGGGACCATCTCATAATGTGTCTGTTTATTTAATATACTCTCTTACAAATCAAACCAATTGAGGATACACTTTGTAATATATATCAAGTAGTGTTATAATGATAATGCAGTTTAAGCAACTGGGCCAAATTTGATTAAAATGCATTAAATGGAAAATATGTTTTGGTGATGGCCCCCACTAGCATGGTAGTGCTCAAGCACACCCTGACATTTTCGATTGTTTTTGTTGTCATTAAGCTGAGAGCCGTGACACAGTTAGAGGCTAAATTAATATGATCTAGTATTTAGGACGTTGCTTTGTGGTACTTGGAGTATTGGAGTGTTGAACTGAGTAAAGGCGAATTGAATGTATTATCTGACGTTAAACGGGCCTTGAACTGTTTCCTTGAACAAAAATGAAAAGTGACACTCAACTCTTATTTGTTTTGCATTTAGTGCCTTATAATATGCTGAAAAACAGTTAGGAATCATGAATCCTTTTTGGGGTGTTTTTATAAGATTGTGTAGTCAGTCTTAAAAATATCCCCAACAATATTCATGATCCCTACCGGTAACTTTCTGTTGTGAAATTACTGATAATTTATGTTACTCATGTGAAAAAATAAATTTGCGTTTGTGATCTTACAAATTAACTTGTACATGTTCGTGATGTAAAAAAATATGTTATCTGTATGGATTCAGGGAGTTTGGTCCAAACATTTTGAGTGCTGCCTGTGTATGCATGGGATGTTTAGTAGTTAAGTATTTCATGCTTGAATAGATATTTAATGAATAAACTTTATATGATTACAGTGAGAAACGTAGAATAAACGAAAGAAAGAATGACTATGTGTATCCATCAATTAGGGTGTGCCTCTCTCATATCTATGTGTGTGTGTGACTTGATAAGTAGATTGCCCTAAAACCTAAAACCAAAAAAATATTTTGAACACAGATGTCTGATTTTCAAATGATATGTTGAAACTGCCTGCAAGCATGGTAGACCAGCATGTTGCATGTGTGCCTTGGAAAATACCTGCTACGCAAAGTCACTCTGAGGGGAAGTACCGTAAATAGAAATCTGGTACGTTGCCAGAAAAACGTGAAAGTTTCTAGTGAAACGCATCACTCTTGGGGAAGGCGCAGGTATGGCAGGCAGGTAGAGAAATAACTAGCGGTTTGCACTGGCAATAATGTGGCATATGAAGAAATGTGACATACTGCGAGGTACATGTACTGAGTCATGGCGTAAAGCTGCTGTCACTGGAGAAGTAGCAGCCAGCTGTGGGGCTAGGGGGTTGAGGGGGGTAGGGGTAGATCAGGGAGGTGGGGGGTTGATTGGCAGGGTAGACCTGGGGGGTGAGGTAGATGAGGGAGTGAGGTAGGGGGTGGATTGGCAGGATGGACTTTGGGAGGGGGGGGGGGGAGCAGCAGGTAGAGGGTAGACCTTGGAGATGAGGGATTGATTGTCAGGGGGTGGACCGTGGGTTGGGGTGGGGGAAGGCAGGGGCGAGGAGGGTTGTAAGACCCGGGAGAGTGTGAAAGGCTAGACCTGGGTCGAGGAGGGTAGTCCTGGAACGTAAGGGTGTGGTGGATTAGCTGGGTGGATTGGTCATTTCTTGGTGTGTTGTCCAAACTGCACAAAATTGCTTAAAATAAAATGCAATCAAATGTTTACAAAATTTCCCCCCAGACCCCCTAGACTTTTCCTCTTCTTTTTTTCAGGGAAAACCTGCTCACATCCCTGTATGTAATTATGAGCATTAATAAGTAGAGGCATATTAAAAAGATAATAACAGATATAAGAAGATGATAACCTGTAATTGGCAAGAAAAAATATATGAAACACTATTAACTACTCCCAGCTCAACAAGTACTCAGGAAAAACAGCTTAAAATTGTCAATTTTAGGCAGTTTGCCATCTGTATGCTACTGTCCTACAACTACTTGAATGATTCTACTAGTAGTACTACAACTACTTCTAGGTGTCAACACCTGGGTGTATATGGAGTATACGATACCAGCTGGTTAACACATACTACAGTTGGTGGATATCTAAGAGGCTTGATCATTGTATACACAGCCCTAAGTGGAGGATAATACTGTTGTTGCCTCGGTGATGTAACGTTTGCCTCACAACTGCTGACAGTTTCCTTAATCTGGCAGTATTATGCAGCTAAGCCGACCAGGTAACCGGTATTCATGGGAAAATTGTTGTTTTTGTTAAATATTTTCCTCATGGAATATGGGGGTGTTTGCTATTCATGGGAATAGTTTAGGAGCACCAGAAGGCCACTGTAGTGTCAGAGCCGAGGAATAAGGAGAATAGTGGCGTAATGGGAATAGGCTCTTCATCCAGTTTATGTGATTTCCTTTGAATGAGGATAATGGACTATTGTTATGAGATGACATGTTTTCAGTCTAAGGGCAGTGTGTGGTCAGGTCAGCTGAAGTGCCACAATTCATGGTGCAGAGTTGTGTCCCTTGGGTATGCCAGAACCTATGATCATGGGTTTGAATCTGGCTTGCTATGATTCTATTTTTTTTGTTTTCTCTTTTTTCTTTTATTGTTTTTAAAAAGAAGTACCTGTTACATAAAATGTGAAGCCCATTTCTGGTGTCCCCCGCTGTGATCTTGCTGGAATATTGCTAAAAGCGGCGTAAATCCATACTTCCTAGATCACTGGACCATGCCCCCAAACAGTCCTTATGACAAGTTTACATGGTATTTGGAACCATGACCATGATTACAATTAAATTTGAATTTTCAATGGAAAGTTTTCCTGAATCCTGAATTTAGCAGTATTGCAACCTGATGAGGTCGCCATGATGTAAATGAGAACTCCTCTCCTTGAGAATGAAAGCATTTATCATAAACAAAAATACTTTTTGAGAATAAAAACATCCTTAGAATGTATGATTTATAGACCAAAAAATAATTACCTATCAGAATGTGCACAAAACATGTACTCGTATGCCATGGAAAAAAGCCGAATCTAATCTTGTGCCTAAAAAATCGGCTTTAAATCAACCTCACGCCTATAGACCCCCAAACTCCTTTGGACCAACAGCTGGGTCATATTGATACCTATGTGTATTTCTGTACTGCTTATATACACATCACGCTAGCTTTGTGGTATACACTTTTGGTTCCTAATGACTTATGGGCCTATATCACACCGTGAGTCATAATAGGCTCATCAGCCATGTTGAAACTATTTACCTCACAACTGTATTTGCATTTTCTTTAAACACCCACTTTGACAAAGATCTCAATGCCACCCTGGCGTAAACTGAACCATATGACCTGTTTTACTTCAGATTTAAATGTCAAAATATGCTTAAAATGTCAACAATGATTAAGATTTAATTCACATTTACATGTATGTCTGTAAACTCCCTTCTAATGAATGTAAATGAAATCAAACCTTGTTTATTTTGGTTTGACACAATTGAAGTTTATAGAACCTGAAATATACTGGTATAACTTGTTGAAGTATATCATAGTATAAATAATCAACTCTTTTGCAAAACTGAAAGAACTTACATCACGTTACAATTGCTTTGAACACCTCTCTCGACCTATCACCAGTGTTAGAAATTGGCACTAGTCCTGTAGTCCTTGCCAAAGTGCCAAATAGTTAAGGTTTCCTATGGACTAGTAGAAAAGTGCCATTATTAAGGGTTTTGCTATACGTTGTCATTATAAGGACTAGTGGACTAAAACAGTTAGTTTCTATCGCTGCTACCACCCTACTGCTCTCCTCACAACTTGATCAATGAAACCTTGCTACTGTCTACCTCACCACTGATGATGTGTTCATTAATTTAGGAGTACAAATGCTTGGGTTGAGTACTGCAGAGTCTGACATGTTTAGTAAACATTGTGATTATTGATCTGTGGCTAGTGTGTAGGGAGGAGATACGAGGATTAGTCACCTGGCAGCCGAGGTGGTGTATTGATGAATCACAGGATGCTGTTACACTCAATAGATGGCTGGTGTCATGAATGAAGTGGAACTTAACAGGCTACTTACTGGCTTATTAGAACAAGTGGAGGTCAGTTGGGTGGTCCGGTGGCCTGGATGTTTGCTTGTCGTGCAGTATGTCACCTTAATTAAGCCCCTACGCTGAAGACAGAGTCGAGTGATATTATTTCTACAGCCTGGAAACTAGTGCTCATGTATTCAGTGTTAAAATCTATGTGTTCAAGATTATTCCATATGTGTGTGTGTGTGTGTGTGTGTGTGTGTGTGTGTGTGTGTGTGTGTGTGTGTGTGTGTGTGTGTGTGTGAGAGAGAGAGAGAGAGAGAGAGAGAGAGAGAGAGAGAGAGAGAGTGTGTGTGTGTGTGTGTGTGTGTGTCTGTGTGTGCAGTAATTTGGACAAATTTTATAGTGCCAGGCCACTGAGGTAACTTGAAACAGTTTTAACACAGGTACCTCTCTCAGACACAGTGTACCGGTACTCCAAGCTGACCAGTCCAATTTTATCCCCTTAATGCCAAACATTATGTTAGTTCTCTCTTGTCATTTTCAACCCTTTGTGTCTGTAGACCTTGTTCCTTGCTACCCAAGGGCACATAACTCTAAACACATTCCACCCATGTGGAAGCATAGTTTGTGAGGCAAATGAACCTTGATTTACAATTTTTGCAAGAGAAAAAAACAGCTATGATTCAACCCAAACAATAAAAGTAAGACATTTCGGGAGGTCTTCCGGTTGTTACAGTCCATTATATGAAGTAGGGGGATGTATCAGGGATAGAATTACTCATTCTTGAGTTTGAAATACTCAACAGTTAGATTTACTGGTTTCATGATACAGTGCGAATATGTTGGACAATGAGATTTGACACAATTTGATGAAGCAGCGCATCCAAGTCATGAAGATTCAGTAACAGTGGGATTCAGTGCAGAAGTGATTCATATGAGAATCTTGGCTCCCTGTATGTTTTTGTTTGTTTGTTTGATGTTTAGCGCCGCACTCAGCAACATTCCAGCTATCATGACACTTATACGACACCCCAGTGTTTAGACCGTCTTCATGGTTTAGTGGAAGAGCGTCCGTCCGGAGAGCGGAAGGTTGGGTGTTCGATTCCCGGCTGATTCATACCTAAAGACGTTAAAAGATGGTACTTTTTGTTACCCTGCCTGGTGCTCGGCATTAAGGGATTAAAAAAGGACTTGTCAGCTCTATGCTGTGTGTTAGCAGGGTATTAAACTGTTAAACATGTTTAACTGTGGTGTGGTATCTCAGTGAGCTAGCACTATAATTCGGCATCAGTCCGGACTAGTACAAGCAGCCACACACACACACACACACTCACACGTGCATGCACATCACTATATACGTTAAACCCAATGTCACCTCAACCACCCATCGTAATGGAGTCATATGATGATCAGAACAATGCAATAACACATTAATTTGGTAAAAATAACATAACTTTAACATGTTAAATCAGTCTGTGTGTTGTCAAGAAAAAAAATAATGTTATTGCTATGAACCTCTAGCTTTCATCTCATGTGCCATTAATCATTTAATGCCCTAGGGTCCATTTGAAAATATTGTATTGACTACAAGAGGATGTAAGGGATAGCTGAATGCCTCACTGACGACAAGGCCACGCGAAGTGGCACTGATGATCCCTCGTCCAAATAAGGGGGGAATTATCACAGGGATAACTGTTGCCACCAGATGGCAGCCAGACCACTGCCAGCCAATAACTGCTCCCTTTGCATTGTCGCACAATGATTGCTCCCTTGGTGATTGTGTTGCAGTCAAGCATGGCATGATGTCATGCTAGCAAGAGAGTCTCCACAAGGTTGCTCAAGCTATTGCTATGCCTTAAATTAAATATTCATGAGAGACTTAAAAGAACGAAATCTTTTTGATCGATTAGAAGCTGATTATGTTCACAATTGCAAATGTCAAGACATTGTAGTCTTGAGTCTTTTTTATGTCACAACATTTATACAATCAGCCTGGCACATAAATCATACAATTTAGCGTAATATTTTAATAATTTAATATTTTTTTCATTTACTCATTGTAATTAACAGTATTAGAGATTGACAATTGTTTTTATAGGATAACCATTAAATGAATGATTTCATTTAATATTTGTGAAGTAAATCATGCAAGGATTTTATCAACAAGTCAATGATAAACCATGTATTGATAACGTGTCATAATTAGGGCTAATTTTATCTCATGAGAGCACACAGGCATGGGGACGGCTAACAGGATATTACTATGGTTATCGATAATTCCCATTGCTGCAAATGATCCTAACAGTAAGAACCAATATTCCTATTAATATGAACTAAAAATTTAACAAGGCTGAAAAAATAGTAGTTCCTCCAATGGAGCGTAGTGCTACAGCCTACGGATAACTGTATTCCCTATCTGAATGATATGACTCGTATTCCACACTAAGCTCTGGAGTACAATGGAGCCAACATTGCTACTCACTATCATTAATATGCAATCATAGCTATAAATTACTGATGAAAGCATGAGTCATGGAATACGTTGTTGACAGCGCATCAGGTAGAGGCGTCGGTTTCGGTCAAGCAGAGCAGCAGTAAAGTGGACGAAAGCAGCTATTGACATTGATTACCGTGAAATGATTTGAGTGTTAATGACTCGTGAGATAGTATTTTGGTGTTCAGTGGAAGAGGAAAGGTTTAGTCATATCAATGTGTTTAAGCTTTATATTGCATGACTAGGCTTAGTTCGTGGATTGATATTTCAGTTTTATGATTTTTTAATGCCTTTGATTGATAGAATATTGTCTTTGATGATATTCAGTGGTCCATTTCTATGGATTAATATGTTATGAGGGAAAGAAAGGAAATTGTCAAGGACTATGGTTTGATGTTACAATCAAGTTTGAAGGGTGTCGGTTTCAATTAAAATTCATGACGAGACTTTGCTTTAGTTGATAGTAAACTGACACTTAATCATTTAAAACAGCTGATTATTCAAGTTAACTGGATTTCTATTTTAATGTATTAAGCGTGTTAAGTGAACGAGGTCTGCAATTGGGATTTGAAACCTGATCTGAGGCAATCAGTGAACAAACATGGGGGATAATGTTCATAGTAATGAAAAATATATCTTTTGTTATCTATTTTCCATCACATTTAACACAGATATCGATATATTGTACCCATTAGAAATGAACAGAGTAAAGCCAGGACAAATTGACTACTTATTCTTCCCAATCACCTTTTCTTCCGAAGAAAATGTTAGTGTTGAACTGAAACATATTCAACTATTTAAACCCCTACCTCGTTCAAAATGTTTGCCAAAATTAAGATGTATGGACACTCTGATATGCTCTGCAAAAGATAATCTAAGATCTAAACGCAACAGTAGCTCAGCATGACTTCCATTAATGAGGGATGGTAGGGTAGTTGAGTAGTTCTGGTTGTTGCTTGTCACACCGAAGACCCGGGTTCGAATTTTTGGTTTCCTTCACCACTCGCTTGCTCGCTCACTCACTCACTCACTCACTCACTCCTGTGATATGGGGCATAATTGTGAAAGCTGTAACTCACTCACTCACTCACTCCTGTGATATGGGGGATCATTCTGAAAGCACTCACTCACTCACTCCACTCCACTCCACTCACTCACAAACCCACCCACCCACCCACTCCACTCCGCTCCACTCCACTCCACTCCAATCCACTCACTCACTCTCACTCACTCACTCACCCACCCACCCACCCACTCACTCACTCACCAACCCACTCGCCAACTCACTCGCCAACTCACTCACTCACTCACTCATGGGCAGGCAGTTATTTTGGACACTGCTCTTAGTGATACATGTATTCCATCAAAATCATGGCAGGGGACACCAGAAATGGGCTTCACACACTGTAGTGATGTGAAGATGCTGGAAATAGCCAAAAAGGGAAAATCACTGACTTTGTGATAAAAACATTTCATCAATAACAACATCACCATTCTGTTTGTGTTTTCTTGCACAGATATTCTAGCTGGTATGATTCAATCGATATCCATCAATACCAGACACACTGAGACGGTGGATGATTGATTTCCAGTCACATTAAAATACAAACATGCATTGCATGTGGAGTGTATATGTATACGAAACATTGATCGCTGAAGTTATTTTTATCAGGTCTGTCGTCGAGGTAAAACATTGCATTGATATTACCACAGAGGTCTAGGTAAATATCCGAGATCAAATTACAATTTGTCGTTTATTGAACCTGTAGTAGGAACATCGATACTCGATACACCTGTCCACTGGTGACATTGTGTCAATATGAGACAGGTATCGCTGTGGGTCGGCAACAGCTGGGAGGCTACAACAGCAGGTCAGCGATTGGGCAGGAAGAAATGGACCTTTCCTGCAATTAAAGGCTCATTGTTCATTATATCTATTAGGGTTTGAAGAGCTTGCTGGCTTCAACTCAAACATCATTCACTAGTTAAATCTAAGTTGTTTACTCATTTGCAAAGGTAATGGCATAGTACCCTCATATTTTGAGTGAGTGAGTGAGTTTGGTTTTATGTCCCTTTTAGCAATATTCCAGCAATATCATGGCAGGGGGAAACAGGAAATGGGCTTCATCAATTGTATCCATGTTGGGAATCGAACCCGGGTCTTCAATACGAACAAGCGAAGGCTATCCGACCGCCCTTTCATATTTTGAAGAATGGACTGTTCCACAAAGTCATCTATGGGAATTGAACATCTTGCTGGCTGCAATGCAAAACATATTCTCTCAAAAAACCTGAAAACAATATGTGGTACCGTGAATTTCGTTTATAACAAACAAACTGATGGATATAACAAACCTTTTTTTCCCTGGCCATTTGCTGTATATATGTTGTATATGCTTGCCGTAAATGGCGACTATGCTTGTCGTAAGAGGCGACTAACGGGATCAGGTGGTCAGGCTCGCTGACTTGGTTGATGCATGTCATCGATCCAAATTGCGTGGATCGATGCTCGTGAGATCAATCACTGGATTGTCTGGTCCAGACTCGATTATTTACAGACCGTCGTCATATAGCTGGAATATTGCTGAGTGCGGCGTTAAAAAACCCCAAAAACAACCAGCCAACGACCTTAACCAGATTTTACTATAGGCTAACCATGCTAATGACAGCAGATCCCTGGTGTAGAAACTCATTAACTGATGGGGGCAGTCGGGTAGCCTAGTGGTTAAAGTGTTCGCTCGTCACGCTGAAGACCCGGGTCCGATTCTCGACATGGGTACAATGTGTGAAGCCCATTTCTGGTGTCCCCCAATGTGATATTGCTGGAATATTGCTATAAGCGGCGTAAAACCATACTCACGCACGCATTTACTTATGTATCCTTCAAATCAGTAAATCACAGTATCTATCAAAATGATGGGGAAACAGTCGTTTTACACACAAAAATTAAATTCCAGTTGAAACAGTTTTGTAGTAAAAATAGAAACATTTTGGGTAGAGTCAAGTTTAGGAGCAGGCAAAGACTAACATCTAGTCTCTGAACTGAACATACTTTACAGTTTTTAAATTATAGTTATAAAATATAATAAAAAGGAGCCCAGTGAATTTCATTGTCCTGATAATGCAGTAATCTAGACTTGCCAAACATTATAGACTTGCAAGGGCTGTATTGGATATATTTGTTTCAGGGTCTGTGTGACAGACTAGGGTGGGCAGGTCTTGAGAAACAAGAACTTTATTTTGACAAGCCTCATGGGAGTTGGCGGAATGACAAGAAACATGTGACAGCACCCACACATATTTCATGGAAGGGTTGAAAAAATATATACCGTTTGGGGAAGGTCATAAAATAATAGACTTGGGTTAAAATATTAAAAATATTTTATTCTATTTTCAGTACATTTTTGGGCACTTTTACATCCTTTTTTCAAATAGGGTGGGTCATGATGGATAACCACTTGGCACAGTGTGCTGGAGGCATGGAACATGGGGGGGTGGGTCATCTCACTTGCAGGCGCACTTGCAGAATTGTGCATCCAGTATGCACGAACATATTGCATTCTGAGGGATGCACAATAATATTCATTGTACCAAATTCTTGAGAAGAAATATAGAGTTCCTGTAATTGAAGCAATTATGAAATCTGACAGCACAGTACACAACACCATTTCATCATGTTCATTACTTTACAGGACACCCGTAAAAATCCGGGGTAGAACAGGAACTCTTTGAAAGATAAAATGCTGTATTTTTGGCATTGTTATAATGGGTGCTAATCCCCAGCCAATACATGGGCCCTCAATTAGTACAACATTTGTGTGTAAACAGGGTTTCAGATTAGTTCATTATCTAGACCTGTGAAGATCCGGGGTAGAATAGGTCTTCAACAACCCATGCTTGACGTAAAAGGCGACTACACTTGTCGTAAGAGGTGACAAACGGGATCTGACTTGGTTGGTGCATGTGATCGTATCCCAATTGCGTGGATTGATGCTTGTGATGTCTATCACTGGATTGTCTTGTCCTGACTCGATTATTTACAGACCGCCTTCATATAGCTGGAATTTTGCTGAGTCTGATGTTAAACAACAAAGAAAACAAAACCAAACCTTTACAGGACCCTCATATTTTCTGTTAGGACCCTTGAAGTTTGTAATTGGGGGGGTCCTCTGGACCCCTAGTTTTGTGACCGCCTCCCTGGTCTTGTGGTAGAGCATCCGCCTGGAGAGCGGAAGGTCCAGGGTTCGATCCCTGGCCGCAGCATACAATAAGACGTTAAAAGATTGTGCTTGTTACCCTGTCTGGCGCTCGGCTTTAAGGGGCTAAAAAATACATACACGTGCATGCACGTCGCTATATAAGTGCAATAATCTTGGACACGATGTTAAACCCAATTTCACCTCACCTCACCTCTAGTTTTGTAGATCAGGGTAGAACCCTGCATATGGCACATGCCTTGATGTCTCAAGCATTCAACTATTATATAAAAGAGGTGCTCTAATAGACTAATATTTAAAAAAAAATACATCAGTCTCTGAAATGAAAATATTTCATAGATAAAAAACACTTGTTAAATTATTTTAATAAAAACATAAAGGAACCCAGAGACTCTCTTCATTTTCAGCAACTGCTGTAATCTAGACTTGCCCACTTTTAAAGACTTGCATGGGCTGTATTGGATATATTTGTTTCAGGGTCCGTATGACAGGCTGGTGCCTTTGGTGTAATTTACCTTGGGGACGTAGTTGGATGGCTCGTTGAGTGGATTGTATTGTCAGTTTCTCAATACAAGGTTGAATGTGTTGTTAATAGTTGTATATTGTCCTAGCTCTTGAAGAAAAAACGTTCCAATGATGTCCTAGCTCTTGAAGAGAAACCGTTCCAATGATTGTCCAAACTCTTGAAGAGAGACGGTTCCAATGATCGGTATTACCAGTAACAAGAATGTGTTATTGATGCTTATTAATTGGTCTTGACCACTCGTCAACTGTGGCATTTATTGCTGTTCCCTTGATGAATTACCTCTGCTCCAGCATGACATACATGTATATTTGATGCCTGTTCCACAAGGAACTAATTGCTGACTGATTCAGTGCTCGAAGATTTGCCATTTCCCATTTATGCTACTGAAATGCTGATTGAATAGGTATTAATCTGTCTCATTTCTTGCTCCCATAAAGATTCCTGGTAGAATTAATCTCCATGAACCGAAAGAAACAGTTGGCTATCATGGATGACGTGACGAGTTGGGCCGTAACGATTCAGCGTGACGTACATTGTCATTGATACATTGTACAGACGATACTTGTGTCGTCAGTTTGTGAAATCATGTTCCGCTATAAATAAAACAGGAACTGAATGAGCAGAACATCAGAAGTAGCATTGTAGGCACCATTTGTAAGCCTGGCGGAACACAAGGACGTGGTCATAATGCGCATTTATGTCTTGTTTAAGTTTGAACAAATGTTCGGTTTGAAAAGTCCTCAATCAGACAAAGGTTTGTATGCAGATTGTGTCTAGCAGTTATTTAGGTGATTTCATCATTTCT
Source organism: Haliotis cracherodii (assembly GCF_022045235.1). NCBI lineage: Eukaryota > Metazoa > Mollusca > Gastropoda > Lepetellida > Haliotidae > Haliotis > Haliotis cracherodii. The sequence continues at coordinate 19,175,296 of NW_027266272.1, forward strand.
TACTATTTGTTGTGTATTGTGATGCCGGTGGTGTTGTCAGTCCAAAGCGAAATACGTATTGTCTTGCAAGATCTCCAGCGATAGAGTTTAAGTGATCAGGTTCGATTGTGGGTCATCATGTTCGATTGTGGGTCATCATGCTCCGATTGTGTCATCGTGCTCCAAATGTGTCATCGTTTTTCCAATTGTGTGTCATTGTGCTCTGATTGTGTCCTCATGCTTTGATTGTGTGTCATCGTGCTCTGATTGTCTGTCGTCATGCTCCGATTGTGTCATCATGCTCCAATTGTGTGTCATCATGGTCCGATTGTGTCATCATGCTCTGATTGTGTGTCATCATGCTCTGATTGTGTGTCATCATGCTCCGATTGTGTCATCATGCTCCGATTGTGTGTCATCATGCTCCGATTGTGTCGTCATGCTCCGATTGTGTGTCATCATGCTCTGATTGTGTGTCATCATGCTCCGATTGTGTCATCATGCTCTGATTGTGTGTCATCATGCTCTGATTGTGTGTCATCATGCTCTGATTGTGTGTCCTTATGCTCTGATTGTGTGTCATCATGCTCCGATTGTTTGTCTTCATCTTCTCATGCTCCGATTGTGTGTCATCATGCTCTGATTGTGTGTCATCATGCTCTGATTGTGTGTCATCATGCTCCGATTGTGTCATCATGCTCTGACTGTGTGTCATCGTGCTCTGATTGTGTGTCATCATGCTCCGATTGTTTGTCTTCATCTCCTCATGCTCCGATTGTGTGTCATCATGCTCTGATTGTGTGTCATCATGCTCCGATTGTTTGGTTTCGTCTCCTCATGCTCCGATTGTGTGTCATCATGCTCCGATTGTGTGTCATAATGCTCGATTGTTTGTCTTCATCTCCTCATGCTCCGATTGTGTGTCGTCATGCTCCGATTGTGTGTCATCATCTCCTCATGCTCCGATTGTGTGTCATCATGGTCCGATTGTGTGTCATAATGCTCGATTATATTTCATCGTCTCCTCATGCTCCGATTGTGTGTCATCATGCTCCGATTGTGTGTCATCGTCTCCTCATGCTCCGATTGTGTGTCGTCATGCTCCGATTGTTTGTCATCATGCTCCGATTGTCTGTCATCACGTTTCGATTGTGTCATCATGCTCCGATTGTTTGTCATCATGCTCCGATTGTCTGTCATCACGTTTCGATTGTGTCATCATGCTCCGATTGTGTGTCATCATGCTCCAATTGTGTCATCATGCTCCGATTGTGTGTCATCATGCTCCGATGGTGTCATCATGCTCCGATTGTGTGTCATCATGCTCCGATTGTGTCATCATGCTCCGATTGTGTGTCATCATGCTCCGATTGTGTGTCATCATGCTCCGATTGTTTGTCTTCGTCTCCTCATGCTCTGATTGTGTGTCATCATGTTCCGATTGTGTGTCATCGTCTCCTCATGCTCCGATTGTGTGTCATCATGCTCCGATTGTTTGTCATCGTCTCCTCATGCTCCGATTGCATAGATTGTTGTTTATGTTTTCTGGTTTGTTTGGTCTCAGTCATCTTAGAGCTACATTAGTCCTAAGTATATGTTAAAGTAGGGGAGTTACGATCGTCTTACTGCTAAGATCGCTTTGTGGAACAAGGTCAGTGATAGGCTACTGTGATAAACCAGAAGTGGCTGGACTGGGACTTTTGACAATGTGCTGCCACCTTTAATCTCTTGCAATCATCAACCCTCTCTGGTGTAGTCTTTGTTTGGCTTTCACTTCGGTGTTTGTTGTATCTTGAATGATTTGTGGGGCGGTCGGGTAGCCTAGTGGTTAAAGCGTTCGCTCACTAGCCGAAGACGCGGGTTGGATTCCTGACATTGGTACAATGTGCGAAGCCCATTTCTGGTGTCCCCCGTCGTGATATTGCTGGAATATTGCTAAAAGCGGCGTAAAACCATACTCACTCACTCACTCACTTGAATGATTTGTTAATCCTTAATCTTCAACCCTGTGGTGACTCCCGGTGAGAATTAGTCCCTAGCGACCTATGTTGGTCGACCAAGTTGATTGGGTGGTCAGGCTTGGTGACTTGGTTGATGGTAGGTCGCTGTTCACAATATTAATAGGATAGTCTGGCCCACAGTTGATTATTTATAGGCTGTCGTCATACAGGTAGAATATTGTTTAGTGAGGCATGAAACAGCAACAAATAAGCGAACCAAAATCTTCAGAGCTTGTAGTCCAATCTTTCCTCCATGATTAAAATGGATGTGTTGCGCATAGAAAAAATAGATTTCCATTCTAGGTTTCCATTCAAATCACAACTTGTTCTGGTTTTGGGCAATGGCTCATTATGCAGTGGACCTGGTTTGGGTTCTACGGGGGAACAATTTGTGAATCCCATTATCGATGTCCCTAGCTGTGATATTTAGGATTATTCAGTATTGCTATAAATCCCTTCTCACTTTCTGGTTTTGCTTTGGATTTTCACTATTTCTTATTCAAATCTTTTAAGTGAAATTATTCAGTTTTGTCTTGTTTGAGATTATCATGGATTTATGAGGTTCGTGTTCAGGGTTTTCAATGTTCTCGTTCTTCCACCTGACACTCGTGGCTCCGCAGAATCCCTGCAGTTCCATTTTGTCAGTTCCATCACAGCCTGGCCATGTTTCCTTGATTGTTGCACCAACTTAGTCTAAATGTGAGGAGCTCGTGTTTCTCGCCAGATGTTTCCCTGGGTCATGTTGGTGGGTCACATCTCTCCTTCCCCCTCCTCACCCTTCCTTGCTGGTGGCTCCCCCCTCCCCCCTCACACTGGTTAGGTCAGCTCAGATATATCCTCGTTTCCTTGTGACGTTTGCAAAACTAGGGGGGGTATTTTATTTGTTTATTTTTGGCATTAGTTGGATACAGATAGACTTGCACAAGTCTTTAAGGCAATGATTATTAGTTTAAATCATAATTCCTATATTCTATAAACATGATAAATAATAAGAACAAGTTATCTTATCTTTCTTGCCTATTTTAAGGAGAGAATTTCTGTACATCCATTGACATGTTATTCAGTTTAGACTAGGAGACCTAGCTACAGATTTCTAAAAGTAAATTTGGTTCCAATATACAGATGTTACCTCATTGGCCACATTCACTGCAGTGAGAAGTACAAAAAGTCTAAATCTGTTGCAGAGTCGAAATAAGAGTTGAAATAAATAAATTATAAATAAATTTCTTAATAAAGTCAAACACTGTTGTTTCGCAGTTGAAGGGACCTACATGGAAGGGATGATGTGAATATTTTGAGTTATCCGAGGTTTGACATAACCGAAAATGATGAATAAAGCAGGATTATGCAGGGACCATGCTTTTTCTTTGAGACAACCATAAGTTCAACGCGTCAAAGTTCGACACAGTGGTGTTTGACTGTAGTACTTAGAAATGAAAAACAAATCAGGTGTTAGGCGTGAGTCACGAAAAACAAGAAATTGTTTTGTTCCAGCCTTAACTGGCACCACGAGCTGGTAGTGTACCTAGTTAGTGGCTAATAGGAAGTCCTTATGTCAGACACACAAATGCAATCACATATAATGACTTGTTCTCAAAGGTAGGATCTTAATTGGTCGTATTCTCACAGATGTATGATGAAGTTGCAGTTTCAGATTTGTAAACAGAAGTCATCATTTATGTGCTTCGCAGTATCAAAAGATCTGAGAATTCATTAAACATTGTTGATTGTTATAGGAGAATTGATATAGAGGACATAAATTATCAGGAACAAGTCCTGGTGGTTCATTAAGGATAAGGCAAATGTGAAAACATGTGATTATTACAGAGCGGATAGAATGCAGAGCCCCAAACGCAACTGAAATCAGAAGTACTACTGCAAGAGAATTCCATGAAATGACAAAATATTTATGTCAAGTAAATTAAACAAAAAGGCAGTGGTCAGTCAATACTATGGCTATCGAGAAAATGAGAAAAGAAGAGTTTTCATTTAACATTGTAAAGATAAATATATAAAAAACCCATTTTTTTAAAGAATTTGTCGTTTTAGTCAAAATAATGGAAACGGAAAATAGGAATTTTCACACATAGGCCTTTTATAGAGCAAGTATATTGCAAGTATTTATTCAATGCTTACAATTCATGTAGCCTTTCTCTCTCCCCCCCCCCCCAAAAAAAATAAAAAATAAATAAATAAATAAAAAAAAAATAAAAAAAAATAAAAAAAAATAAATAAAATAAAAAAATAAATAAAAAAATAAATCAACAAAAAAAAATCAAATCAAATCACTCTTTTAGACACTTGACAGTTTCACAAGGTAGAACGTGTGTGTGTGAAAATTCCTGTATGACCGGAACAAATTTCAGTGTGAGAAGAACCAAAACTTGACGCGATATTGGTAGTGAAAGTTCCACCAGGAACTTATAAACATGTGGAATCAAATCTTGTTTACAACACCACTCTCATATCCTGCATGCCGACTTTCCTGGTTTGGAGAAAGATTCCAACATTTATGTGTCTTAAGAGCCTTACTACACATAACAACTATTGTTAAACAAGTCATAAAATGCTATAGTACCAGTAATCCAACTAAACACACTGATTACCTGTTTTGATCTCAAAATCTGTATTCACCAATAAGGAAAACTTTTATAAACATCCATGGACTTTTCTTTCAGTAGAGCCTTGGAGCAAGGCTAACAAAGCTGTTGAGGAATACATAACATTATGAAATGAGAAATAAAACATCAACTGTTTTTAAGACCTAAATGATAAATGTCAAACAGAATGGAGAAATGTCAAGAAATCAACACAATTGAATTAGATATCAGTAGACATTGATTCCAACTGTTGCTTAGCTTTAATAATTGAATCAATGACTATAAATGAATTATGAAAGGAAATTAAGTTGTTTGCTTCAAACAGTTCCTTGATTTTTCTCCCAGCATGCACTTTCCTTCATGGAAATGAGGCCCTTCGGTTGGTCTCTTGTGAAGGCTCCCTTTATATCTACTACAGCCACCGGTGGCCATGTTGAATCACAACTGTCAAAGAATATGCACATCTGTGCCACAAGAGGTCTTTGTTGTTCGGTGCTTTAAAGTGAGAGAAAATAATTTCTATTCTTGCTTTCAATCTGCATGGTTTTGAAGCGTAGCTTCAAATCAGCATAATTTGTCACAGGATTCACTTGTGATTTGCAATGAATGAGTTTTGGTGAAATGTGAAGGCTTTCTGTCAGTGTTGGTCTCAGGGACAGAACTAGAATTCCAGCAGATGGGCCGATTAGAATAACAAAGGTTTTCGAATGTCGAACTGACCTTGGAGTTTCAATAATTACTTAACCATTCCCTTTGCTGCACCAATATATATATATGCTACTCAAAAGAAGTTAAAGATGACTGATTCACTATAGTCATATGAAGGACCTTGGGTATTCTTTAACTTCTGTCAGTCATGGAGGATTGTAAAACCATATCATGATGATTTACCATAAAGAAATACCATGAAAACAGTCAGATTTTGAATATTTCAATTTCAAGATGGCTGTCATGGCGGCCATATTAGAAAAGTAATTCTATTCATAATGAAATGCTTTGATGTTTATCATGCAGTTTGATGTAGAAGACATGCAGTATGTTGTTTTAACCTTGTTTTTGATGATGGTACTTGCATTATCTGTATATATTTTGAGAGGTACAGAAGTAGTATGGAAGAGGCCTGTGTCTGAATCTAAGCATAGCCATTCACATTTACTGATGGCAGTAGAGAAGTCTATTGTAAATGTCTCCACTAGATAAACATATGTGATAAGCACGAAACACAATTGTAGTCTCTTTGTTACACTAAAATCTTTGTTACACTGTGAAATCTTTTACTGCACAAAACATTTCGCTCTCAGATCTTTTTACCTGATTCTGATTCTATAATCTTGATTGTTTTGGTTTCATGAAGTAGATATATTCCGCAGTATACAGTATTCGATGTAATAAGCGCCTTGCTCTAATAAGCGCCCATGGTGACATTTGCTAAAATATTGGCTAGTGAACAATCCCAATTAGCACCCCTTCCGATTGATCAATGTACACAAGACTTATTTATTTGCGTATAATACGCACTCGTGTGTTATATGCATTCTTAATTATGGGCAATTAAATTCTGGAAAAATATATCTGTCTCATATTACATTTTTATAAACCACGAAATTTATCTTTCAACTCTGTTTTTTCCACCTAAATAATATTCTAATAAGAGCCCCCTATTTCTAATTTTGAGAGCGCACTGGGCGCCTATTACGTCGAAGACGGTAATTACTTTTGTGTAATCTGTGATTTGAGAAAGTTAAACTGTTTGAATTTGTTGTTATTTGTTAGTTCAATGTGGTAGAAAAGTGCAAAGTGATGTAGATCGTAGGCATCTACTACGTTGGTGAAACCAGCTGACAAGCAAGGCAGATAAGTCTCTACAGTGAATTGGGTCGCCATTGTCCAACAAGACTGCAGGCAGCACTGACAACTATCCTTCATCATTTTGTAACAAACATCTCCATTTCAAGGTATATATTGGAACAATGTTGGCTAACAGAACATGTTACAGTGTGACTGTGTTACTGTGCTACAGTGTTAACAATACCACCCCTCCCCTCAGGGATATCAGTCATATTTGATAGAGGTATTTATACTGGTTATGGCATAGTCCATGGAAGACTTTAGCCTGTGACCTACTGGATTCCTTATTCACTGATTAAGTATTATCTAATTAATAGTTCTGTGATGGTTAACCAATTAAACACTGTTGTATAGTCTGTGTCACAGCCCCTGAACAATATTATTTTCCCTTTGCCCAGCCCTTACTTTGATGCTTGAACCCTAAATTAAGCAAGTCTAGATTTTCCACAGGTTCTGAATCACCAATCTCACTGGGGCTCCTTTTTTAATTTAAATGGAGTTGCTTGTTTCTATCAAAACTATATATTTTCACAGTGCGTGAGTGAGTGCGGTTTACAATGCTTTTAGGAATATTCCAGCTATATCGCGTGCTGTGGACACCAGAAATGTGTTCGTATCCATGTTTGGTAATGAACCCAGGTCTTGAGCCAAAAGAGAGCCAACCCTTTGACCACTTGGCTACCCTACTGTATATATAAGGAGGATTTGTTGTAACCAACACAGCAATGTTGTGGCATGTTAAGCATCAGGCCCGTGACATTTGTCCATTTGTCCACCGGGTAAATCAGCTGGCAATTTTAGAACAACTTAAAAGGTTACATATACAAGCATGGCTCCCCTGTTATTTGTCATGATGACCGGCAGTCAAAATAAACTTTTCAAAATAGAAATAGGATACGGCCTCATCCCAGTTTTCAGCAGCGGGACACAAGGTAACACAATTTTTTTGGTTTATTTTGATTTTGTGGGTATCTTGTTGATGGTATTTGGGAAAATGCTTTGTATTCAAATTTAAGTAGGGGACATTTAAATGTCATGTTTGTGTATATTTGTTTGGGGAATGAGGGCATGATTTGCATTTAAAAATGAGTCATTCAGTCGGGGAGCATGCTTGTCATAGCTGCAGGAGCAGCACAGTTCTGCTAAGTGGACAAAAATAACAACGTTTGATCCTCCGAGCCTACATTATTTAAAAGAATAATAACAGTGTTTTGTGGTGATGATATGGTTAATATAATCTTTTAGATAGGTGTATATACTGGCTTAATAGCTGAGAAGATTTTTTATTTGCCTTTGATTAATTGGTCTGGAGATGTATTATGATGATGATGATGATGATGTTGTTTTATGCTGTATCAGCAATATTCCAGCTACATCACAGTGGTATGTTAATAATTTGGATCAGGAAAATCTGTGGTTGACTGTATGAACAATGATCCACTCACTCACTCACTCACTCACTCACTCACCCACCCACCCACCCACCCACCCACTCACTCACTCACTCACTCACTCACTCACACACTCACTCACTCACTCACTCACTCACTCACTCACTCACTCACTCACTCACTCACCCACCAACTCACTCACTCACTCACCTTAAACTGTCTGGGCTTGTAAACTAGTGTCAACAATTTGCAACCATTATATGTAATCTTTAATGCTTAACATATACTGATATATATATACTGATATATACTGATATATACTGATATCGTATCTGTTCTGAATCTATTGAAAAACATATTGTACCAACCATGCCTATATGACTCCTAAGCCATAAAAAACACACCTTATTAAAGATAATGACATAAATAAACATTAAGGATAACCATGATCGGAATTACCGGAACCATTGTCAGGAACGATCAGGAACAGTGGAACACACAGACGGAGGTCAGGTCCTGTTTCAGCTTATCTACACAAGTCCTGCACTCTTTGCCAGTGTCCCCCTATACACTGAGAGCTAAGTAATAACTTCAACATGGCCTGCCTGGTATTGACTTTTGGGGCAGTTTTGTGTATGTACTTAGGATTAATTCCAGATGGGATACATTTACCATACACACAAATTTGTGAATCGATTTCCGCAAATACAATTATGCTTGAACTGCTTGTGCAGAATAAACGATGGGTTAAGTGCGACTCTGTAGAGAATAAACTCCTACAAATGAACAGCTTTTGATGTGGAATTGGATTTATTGTGTGCACAAATATTTGAAGTTTTTGTAGATCGGTTTGTACTTTTTGGAGAAAGCTGCGATAGGGTAAACGAGAAGCTTTATATGGATGTTTTACCATCGATAAGGAACAGCCCTCTATAGCTGCATATTAGAGCTGGATTAGGAACTCATCATGTCTGCAGATAGCAATAATGGGCTGCCTATCAGGGACGAGGTTATGATGAATTTAAGAATACTTTGAATTATTGAGAGAAGGGTCCGAAAGTGCCTTCCTGACATTTTCTTGAAATTTCTTTGCGTGGAGTTCATTTGGTGCTTGGTAATATCAATGTTTTAGCTCTGCCCTCTCTTCTCTGTATTAGGGTGGAGATCAAGGAGCGGACAGATGCTAGTCCAGACGAGATACCCACTGATGGGGGAGGAAGTGGGTGGGGGGTGGATGTGTCAGGCCTCGCTGTCTTCAGTCTAACATCCGTTGAAAATATAAATATAATGAAAAATATATAAATATTTAGCTGTTGTTGAAATTCTCGTGTAATATATAGTAAAAAGGCGCCCAGATAACCTCTTCCAGAAACTGAAGAAATATAGACTTGCTAAGGTATTGTAGACTTGCTTGGGGTTTTCAGATATTTTTGTGTCAGGCTCTGTATGCAACCTTGTATGATATACCACACATGATATTGTTTGTTTGTTGTTTAACTCCATACTCAACACTATTCCAGCTTTATGACAGCTGTCTGTGAATAATCAGGTCTGGACCACCAGACAATCCAGTGATTGATATCATGAGTATCGATCCACGCAATTGGGATATGATGACATGTAGCAAACAAGTCAGCGAGCCTGACCACCCGATCCCGTTAGTCGCCTCCTCCACACATGATATTCAAGATGGTAAATAGATAATCTATCACAAATGATATACACTTATATGTAGGATGGCATGTATACTGAACTTAGTGAAAACACATAATCAACTTTAACTTGAAATGAATGACGTAACGGTTTTGACAGTACATCTTGAAACACATCGAATCAGATTCAAACCTGTATGACGACATTGTTGTGTTTGATTATCTCATGCAAAATTTGAAACTGTTTTTCACAGGTAATTGTGTCATCATTTGAAAACAGTTTTTATCATCCAAAACTGGCTCCCATTGTGACGTCATTGTTAACATGACATCACAATCAAATGACATCACTGATGGCTCTGCTACTGAAGCTGTTAGGAGTACTTTTTACTGTCCACAAACTGAATAAGTTGGAAGAATAATGTTGGATGATAAATAAAATTCTCACACTCGTGTCTTTTGATATCAAATATATCAACACTTGTTGATAAAAGTGGAAAACTCCCCGGCAAGGTAAGAGTTATTCCACTTTTTTCAACTCGTGTCGATACATTTGTTATCAAAAGACACTGGGGTAGGATTCTCTATGTCCCCACTTTTGAAGACTTAATACACTGATTAGATGGGGATAATCTGTTACCATGGTTGCTTGAAACAAACCATTTCCTCTCATTTAGTACTGTAATCATGGATTAGTCTTGTGGCAAATAGTACTCTGATCATAAGGCTATCCGGTTCACCTATAACCAACCTGCATTCACTTTGTGAACAATTCAAAGATCTGCCATGGAAAACAATATGCTTATCACACCAGTAATTCCTGCAACAATCGGTTCTCGAGTAACAGAAGCCTTCATTAAGCCATTCTGTTTCATTATGGTGATTACAATACGGAAAAGCAGATACAGAGTTGGCAGTATCACTCCATCTTGGATTGGCTGTTCTGCAGTGTTCACAAGGGACGTGTAATCATGGCTACCCATCGCCTGGTTCAGGGGAATCAGATGGCTATCTTTGTTGGTGTGTGCTGGGTCCTGGAATCATTTCAAGGCTCTCTGATTTCAAACTGACCGGTGCAGTTGTAGGCATGAAGTTGGCGTGGAGGGAAGGGATTGTGTTTAATGTTGCAAGGCCGTTAGGGAAGTGGATGGTGATTAGGGTTGATGGCTGTAAAACCATCGTTTCAGCATGGAGGGGTAAGGTGATTGTGATAAGATGGATTTGCACATGAGTAAAGACTTGTGGAACGGGATGTTTCAGGTTCCTGTCGGAGAAGTATTTCATACTCTTTGATGTTCAGTGATTTTTTTTTTGAGAGTTGTATGTATTTTGGTAGGAATCACTCATTTCTGTGAAGTCATAATGGGCTGACCAGTTTTTAAGAACAAGCAATCCATTTTCCAGAAGATAATTGGAAATATTTTTGATCAAAGTTTGGTTTGGTTTGCTGTCAAACGCCGCACTCAGCAATATTCTAGCTATATGATGGCGGTCTGTAAATAATCGAGTCTGGACCAGACAATCAAGTGACCGATATCATGAGCATCGCTTCATGAAATTGGGATGGATGACGTGCATCAACCAAAGGTTCCATAATATAGAATTATTTTGTAGTTATACTTCAAAACCCGTTACTATGATTGTGGGTTCGAATCCCAGTTCTCCCCGATTATGTTTCTTGGTTTGTCAGCACCATACCCGTGCTCGTGGGTTTCACCGAAGTGGTAAACGTCTGAGACCTGCATCACTTCAGGCTTTCCTCCCACATTAAGCTGACACACAGCGATATAACTGGAATACTGTTTAAAGTGGTGTTAAACCCAACTCACTCACTCACTCACTCAAAACCTGTTGTGGGTGTCCCAAAACTCTTTCTCCTTTAAGATCCAAAAGAAGTGACAGTGATCTTGTCCTTAACAAAATAACCCCTCAAGTTATATATATGCTACACTAAAAGTGCATAATATTATAGATTCCAAAGGATTAGTTTAATTGGTTATGACATACGCTGACTTCTTGCAACCAATGATAAGCGAAATGGTTGTATTCAGGTTCTAATTCCAGTGCCATGGTTGTTGTCTCGGAAAGTATTGATCAGGTATGATTGGATATCTGCATGTCTTGAAATATTATAATGTGAACTTTTGATATTTCAAATGTTCACAACAGGATATGGTTTTGATAATTCATTGAAAGAATTGTTGATGACTTCATACTAAATACAAAATTCATATAGAAACCGAAAGTGACGCGTGAATTGTTAGATAAATTTACAAGTATAGCTGACCTGGACGTGTAGGTTAGTTAGAAAGTGAAAGAGATTTGAAGGTGTTTATATTTGTGAGGAGCCCTGACCTATGATCACTTTCGAATTCCAGTTCACCGAATTATGTTTTTAGGTTTGTCAGCATCATATCTGTGCTTGTGGGTTTCATCAAAGGGATTAAAAAACCCAGCATCACTTCAGGCTTTCCTCCCATTTAAAGCAGACAAGCTCTGTTATACCTGAAATACTGGCAGAAGCGGCTTTGAACCCAACTTACCCATTATAAGGGGAAACTGCTTTAAAATGTACCCCTAGATAACCCTAATATAAGACAGTACTATTTGAGCGAGAAAACATGTGAAAAAATATAACTTATCCTCCTTCTTGATAATTTCATGCAGAATCTTAATATTTTGAATTTTTTGCACAGCTTGTTTCTTGTTTAAATCTACTGGTGTTTGAAATTAAATTAGAAAGTTAACAAGTTAAATTGAACATGTGTGTTGCAAGGCAGACCACCTAGATGTTGTGTTAATGTCAAACGATGTTCCATTGTGTTACAGAAGCTGTATGTGTCGATCCAAGCTGAGGCACCAGTATTTGGCCCTGATGTTGTTTAAGTCTATATTCTGTAAGACCGCCTCCGTGGTCTAGTGGTAGAGCGTCCGCCCGGAAAGCGGAAGGTCCGGGGTTGATCCCTGGCCGCGTCATACCAAAAGACGTTAAAAGATGGTATTTGTTGTTACCCTGTTTGGCGCTCAGCATTAAGGGGCAAAAACAAGGACTGGTCGGCTCGGAGTCAGTATACTGTGTCTGAGTGGGGTATTCATGTTAAACTGCGGCATGGTATCTCAGTGAGCTGGTTCTATAAATCGACATCAGTCTGGACTAGTACAAGCAGCCACACACACACACACACGTACATGCACGTCGCTATATAAGTGCAAAAATCTTGGACGCGACGTTAAACCCCATTTCACCCCACCTCATCTATATTCTGTAACACCCCAGTCACTCACTCATAGCATCCAGATGGTGAGATTTGTGTGCAGGGTCTGCAGATTTTGATGACTTTGGTTGTTTTTGTACAAGAAGCAATCAAATGTTTCTGTGTTTCAAGTAGTATCAATCCATATGCAACATTCTCTGAAAATTTATGATTTTCATAAAAACAGGCAATTCCATTTGAATTGAAAAGGAGCCCTAGTGAGATGGGAGATTCAGAACCTGTGGAAAATCTAGACTTGCTTCATGTACAGCTATAGCATTACAGTAATGCCTGGGAGGAAAGGAAAATAATATGGTTTAGGGACTGTGAGACAGACTAGATAGAGCCGTTGTGATGTGGTAAAAGAATTAAACAGCGTGACAGGCCACCTTGGAGCCATGCATTTTCAATCCATATGCAACATTTCTTAGAGCTAGCGACAGCGTATGTCTGTGTGAGAGAACACAGTTTGTAGGATAGAGCAGTTGAAGTATGGCAGTGAAAGGGTTAAGCAGGTTGACAGGTCCCATCTCTTGGTGCCACATCCTATGTTTATCGCATGTTCCCCTCCCACTTCATGTTGTGGGAGACAGGAGTCAGGGTGCCTTGCCCCATCGGAAGAGGAGGAGGTGCCGCAATATGGGGCTGTGTGAAAAACTACAAGTTGTTGCTACTTCTGTAAGAGCACTTCACTCCTTTTGGAAATAATGTCACATTTGATATGAATGTAAACATCAGAAATTAAGTGAGTGAGTGAGTGAGTATGATTTTATGCCGCTTTTAGCAATATTCCAGCAATATCACGGCGGGTGACACCAGAAATGGGCTTCACACATTGTGCCCATGTCGGGAATCGAACCCGGGTCTTCGGCATGACGAGCGAACGCTTTAACCACTAGGCTACCCGACCGCCCCTCAGAAATTAAGCTTATGACTGTCATCAATAATGCAGTTAGAGGGTTTGATGAAAAGGTGGAATCCCTGACCATATTTGAAGTGTTGTAAATACAGTAATTGACCAATGACCAATGTCATATTGTCATTGTTAATACAGTAAACAGTTTATAACGAACACGCTTAAAACAAACTGACGGGTATAACAAACCTTTTTCGTATCCCGTTCATTTGCTGTATATACACTGTACACTGTATATATGATTATAACAAACTACGGTTATAACAAACTAAAATTCGTGCTCCATTTGAGTTTGTTATAACCGTAGTTTGCTGTAAATGAATCTACAATATATGCATGGCAGAGATAACCAATGGCGATGTGAATATCTAGGGGTCTGAAAATCTGTTTATTTGACAATTCTATGGTATGTCAACACCCAATTAAACTGATTACTCAATGTTTGTTCTTGTGACATCAACTTAAACACACATTTCTTCTGAAAAAACGTGACAAATTGAAATCTGATCTTTAATTATGATTAACTAGCGGAAATCCAAATCAAATTGATTGTCTGCCAACTCCAAGATGGCATGAATTGCTCCACAGGACATTGTGTTGTATAATCACCACCGCCAATTCTTGTATCCCAGTCAGACAGACTCCACCCAGACCCACATGTGTCGCCTCCCCTCCCCCCCACTCCATGTGTTCCGTGGTGTTGAGGCCATGAGCTGTGTGTTTAACTCAGGGCGTGCTCCATTCTGTCCAGGAAACGGGCTGTTAATTTCATTAATATTTGTCTTTAATTCATCCCCTCTGCTTGAGGGTATTGAACTCGGTGGGTTGGAGGTGTGGTTGTTGATAGTATTCCAGAACAATGTGGAAACCGTGCGTTGTTTGACAACCAGTGTTGGGGATTCTGTGTCTGTTTTCAATGAATTAAGCCTGTGTTTAATGTTTTCAGCTGGGTATTTAAGCTCTTTACCGATTGCTTTTGGTTTAATCCATTTGCATATGGATCTTTTAAACTTTTTAATGCTGGTATTTTGTTATACACACAAAGTTAGCATTATCTTGAGTTTGAAATAGCCACAGAGTTGACATTTCTAGAATATGTCTGTGTCTGACATCTGGCATTTAGATGTTGCTACTTCTCAGATCTTCATCACTTTATTAGAAAACACAAGGAGACCCTGACACACAAAATATATTCAAAAATTCTTTGTCCAAACAGCATGTTCAGATTTCTATGGTCCCATATTAATTTTGACTTAATCTGTCCTCAAAGCAAGTTTGTCATATCTAAACTTATCTTTGAACAAAAATCAAATTGGGAATCTTATTTGTCATCGAATAAAAAAAAATCTTGGAAAATTGACAAGCTAAAATTCAACTTCACATGTTGCCATAGAAATGAACTTACATTTTCCCTCAAGGCATTGTGGGTTTGGCAAAAAGAGTAGATGAGAGCGGAATGCTTGATGCAATAAGAAGACGATGGCGCTGATATAGGTCTGACAAGGACTGATGGCGGAATCCTTAATGATACATCACGGTCCACTAGACCTTTCACAGTAGCTCAATATATTCACGTTTCTTAATATGGGGATGATGATGTGCCAGGTTGTGAGATAAGAAGTATGGAGCTGGGCGAACGCGTCATCATCATACAGAGATACATGTGATCAATAGAGTTCATTGGTATGGTAGGAGATTCTATAAGGCACATACACTACTGTAAATCCAGATCTGGAGTAGGTCATCTTAAGGAATTCCAGTTGTTCTTTCAAACCTGATCAAGGATTTCACTGCAACATCTGTGGATCTTTATCTTGTATGAAGGACATTGAAAATTTCTTAGAATGCATGGTCTGTGCGTACTCCTTCAAGCCCTCAGGGAAGATAAACATTATAGCTGCTTATTGTTTGCTGTTCGGAGCATGCTTATTGTGTCGTTAACATCAGACCAATGTCTTATTGTGAATACCAGATTACTTAGTGACCCTTTAGCATCAGTTTAAGATCAGAAATATGTGTTATCTGCCAATATTCAAGCAACTTCTACTTGCCTCTGTAGCTGCTAAGCAGGATTTTAAATCAATTTTTATATCATGTTTGTGTTGCAATAGATACATATACATGATGAGGGCTGGATTGGTTTTCATCCTGGACCTGAATGAGCATTTTCAAGGATCTTAGCTGTAAGCAGGTCATGATGGGATATGCAGTTACTGGAGTAAATTGGACATGCATTTATTTGTCTGGGAGTGTTTGACTGGGGTGGATGAGACCAAGACTAAGGATCCTTTGATGACTTGTCTTCATGAAGGAAGGGTCACAGCTTCTGGGAGACTTATTGCAAGGTCGTGATGTTGAAGGAGAGGGAATCTTTGCCCTTTGTGTAAATCCCCTTCATAAGGTACCAGATTTGATGGAAGTATCTCCTGGAATAAAGGATTTCTACGGAAATAGCAAGGGCTGATTAGAAGCATGTACTTGCGAGGACTGAAGTGGTTGCTGGGATTGTGCGGAGATAATGAGGATATGCAGTGATTGAAACATACCGACCAGATTTGATGCTTCTCCTAATGAGTCTTTTCACAGATCTATGTATGCATGTTTTCATGAAACTCACTGCTCATAGAGACTCTCCTGGAAGTGGGGCCATTATTCATAATAGATATGGTCTCTTGGTTTATGAAATGTGGCCACTTGAGCTGTTGGTCAGTTCACTTTAGATTGTTTG
Organism: Haliotis cracherodii; assembly: GCF_022045235.1. Lineage (NCBI taxonomy): Eukaryota > Metazoa > Mollusca > Gastropoda > Lepetellida > Haliotidae > Haliotis > Haliotis cracherodii. The sequence goes on from NW_027266272.1 coordinate 19,191,664, forward strand.
GATCAGTTGATCTTTTGATCTGTTAATTTCATTGATTGGCTGGTCTGTTGATCATGCAGGTCATCTGTTGATCTGTTTTCTGTATGGTGCATGGATCTGTTAATCTTTTTGATTTCATTGATTGGCTGGTCTGTTGATCATGCAGGTCATCTGTTGATCTGTTGGTCTGTATGGTGCATGGATCTGTTAATCTTTTTGATTTCATTGATTGGTCTGTTAGTCCTCCGGTTCATCTGTCCAAGGATAAAGATAGGTCACCAGCAACCTATGTTTGTAGTGTGAGGCGGCTAAATAGATCGGGTGGCTGGGTGTTAATGGTTATAGTGTTAGCTCGTCACGCCGAAGACCCGGGTTCGATTCCCGACATGGGTACAATGTGTGAAGCCCATTTCTGGTGTCCCCCACCGTGATATTGCTGGAATATTGCTAAAAGCAGCGTAAAACCTCTCACTCACTCACTAAATTTATCGGGTGGTCAGGTTTGGTGGCTTGGGTGTACCTTGAGGGTGTGGTACCTGACTCGTTATGTCAATCACTGGTTTGCCTGGTCCAGATACAAATATTTCCTGGGTGTAATATTGCTTGGATATTGCTAACGAACGAATATTACTAAAGAACCAAAAGAAGCCTGACTCTCTCTGGGATCTTGTTAAAGGGATGCCACAAGCACCTGTTCCTCCGCTCGTCCATCACCTGTACTCAACCACTATAGATAGACCCTAAGTGATTGTTGTAACTCAAGGAATCTTACTTTTCCAGACACCTTCCTATGCAACAATGTACCAAATGTCTTCCAACTCCCCATCGGCCATTATTCAACACACCTTATCCCCTGTGAGCCTGTGTGGGGCCAGGTATTTCTCCTCCCCATCCTGTAGGTCCCTGTGCAAGGTTAATGTCATACCTCTAGTTCATCGGTCAACATGTGTAGCACCTTTGGAGCTGCTTATATCAGAGGGTGTGTCAAGTCCACGGTGAAACACATCTCTTGCTGCTTTGTTTTATTTGTTTTGCTGTTTAACGCCGCACTCAGCAATATTCCAGCCGTATGACGGTGATGTGTAAATAATTGAGGCCGGACCAGACAGTCCAGTGATTGACACTACGAGAACCGATCTGCGCAATTCGGGTACGGTGAAATGCATCAACCAAGTCAGCGGGCCTGATCACCTGATCCCGTTCGCCTCCTACGACAAGCATGGGTTGCTGAAGACCTTTCCTAACCCGGATCTTAACAGGGGGAGACAAGCATTGGTTGCTGAAGACCTTTTCTAACCCGCATCTTTACGGGGGAAACAAGCATAAGTTGCTGTAGACCTTTTCTAACCTGGATCTTCACGGGGGAAACAAGCATAGGTTGCTGAGGACCTTTTCTATTCCGGATCTTCACGGGGGAAACAAGCATGGGTTGCTGAAGACCTTTTCTAACCTGGATCTTCACGGGGGAAACAAGCATGGGTTGCTGAAGACCTTTTCTAACCCGAACCTTCATGTGTTTGCTGCTCTGAACTGTTGTAGGGAAGACATCATTTCATCAGGTGCAAGAAGTTTGTGAGTGGTTGTTGTGTGACTGCTTTAACCATCAACTACCTCACTGACCATTTGGCAAGGAAGGCATCAGGAAGTGAAAGTCAGACAAAAAGTGTTTAAGATACCTGTATAAAGTGTAATTTCTACTCAAAGGATCTTAAAGTTAAGAACTCCAGATTTTTCATATGTTTATAGTTAGTCTGACATGACATTGGATTGTCTGGTCCAGACTTGATCATTTACAATCCACTGCATTTTGCTGGAATATTGCTGAGTTTGGCATTAAACAACAATTAACAAACAAGCTTGATATGAGGTTCATTTGTCATGGCAATGAAGTTTGGAGTTAGAGTTACCTGCCCTTCTCCTGTCAAATAGCCTAAAAAAAAACAAACCATGTTCTTGGTGGAAAATAATGTTTGTGAAAATGAGATATGATATTTTATTCTGAGATACAGAGAACATATTTTCCTGACTTTACACAATATTAATTAAATTTAATTCCCATGCATCAAATCGTCAAGAACAAAAAATGAATTACTGTGTATTATTAATGTCCCAAATAGTGTGTCATACCAATTTTTATATCATACCCTGGAATAATACAAACATAATCCTCTCAACAAGCCATTAGATACGGTCATATAGATAGTTTACATCTTAAACTCGATGACTTGATGTTTTTTACACTGGAGATAGATACATATTTAAAAAATATATTTACTGAAATAACAGCCCTTCTATTATCTAAATAATAATTTGGGGGTTATCTGGTGTAGTTATGAACACCAGTGCAATTGTTATTCGTCTGGAGGGCAATAGGTGGAAACTAAATTAAATTTTAATGGCTGAACTTCAGGGCTTGGCTTGTAATACAGTGACTTGTCTACATACAAGATAAGTATGTTCTTCGTTCACTCAGTGTTCATCAGTGCAAGATCAGGGATGTGTTCTTGTGGAAGGCCCATAATGCATTAGCATCTAGCCTTGCTCAGAGGTTGTTCTGATGGAAAAAATCTGTGACACTTAGTCTTTGTTTGTAATTTTGCAAGTCTATATAAGGTGACATATAGGGACCCTTTCCTATTATAATTTTTGTAATGATTTCAAATTTAACATAATGAGAATTTTCCATGAGTCTTACATATGTTTTAGGATATTTTGGAAGTCTTAAGTTTTTTTTAATACAAGTCACTTTCCATCGGTGAATCCAGGATTTTGAAAATATGAAGTGAACTAAAATACATGTCTTATTCGCCTTAATAAGCGCCCCAGCATTGGGTGACGTTTATTAAAACCATACACAATTTAAACTTGTTAGATCGAAAGGTTGTGTTCAAACATCGATGAATCTAAAACCTTTCTCATTATTTTGCCTGGTTACGATTATCATGATTATAGTTCAATTATATACTGATGGAAATAAATAAGGGAACAGTTAGTTTTAGTAACAGTAAAATAATATGCTATCATGGGTTCCCAGCCGTGTCAACCACAACAATGCATACAAACACATCTCAACATTTGATTCTGACGTGTTGAATTTGTATGCACGCTGTTTCAAATGTACTGACAGTATAGCTTATTTCCCTGTAGTTTTCATGGCTCCCTTATTCGTTTCCATCAGCATCTGTACCTTCTACCCTGCTGTGTTTTCTGTAAAATATCTATAATTTACACAAGAAAATATGGACTGTCATGTAAATTTTTGGGGTTAGTCCTGGCCTTTTCCAAGGATTACTTACAGACCGTTTACAAGTTGGTCAGGGGTCCTTATTGCAACAAATACGATAGGTTGACATGTAAGGGGTCTGAAAAACAGAACCCACTCCTGGGCCCACTTGCACAAAGCGATCTTAGCGCTAAGATGATCTTAACACCAATACTGAAGCATAGGCTTACAATAGTCTTAGCTCTAAGATCGCTTTGTGCAAGTGGGCCCTGGAGGTCTGCTCTGTGAATGGAAATGAAAAGTTTTGTATGTGATTGGGCGCAATCTGGATTTCTGGAGCAGTCTGGATTTCTGGAGCGGAATTATGAGTATGGGAACCAAAATCTAAAGATGACATCTGAATCAAAATCTAATGATATGTGAATCTGTACTTATCAGCAGACGTCAACACGGCACCATGAACCCACTGACCTTTGTTTACTGTCAGTCATCAGTAACCATGGAAACACTGGTCCACTGATCAGTCTTAATCTGCTTGGACAGATACATCTGTATACACCTGGATGTGGTTCGTCCTGCACCATGACTCGGACAAGTATACTACTCAAATGAAGTAAAGAACACCCAAGTTTTTCTTGACTATAATCAATCTGTCATGTCATGTCGTGAATTTTACATGTGATTGTGGTTAATCCGTCATGCCATGGTTGAAATACTGCTCACTCATTGCTCCAATTTTAACTTATTTACTTCATACTACTTTCCTAACAAGTATATATGTATCCTTTAGGGCTGGGACGGGTAACTCGGGTACTCGGGTCGGGTGGGCCTTGAGTAGGACCCGGGTACCCTCAGGACTACCCGGACCCGTGGTTTGTCACGTGATATATATTGTTTAATGAGAAAAATTATCTAAAACTCTATGGTTACACTATAAGTCACAAATGTTCCCATTTCTTTCTGACAATGCGGCCATTCCTTCTGACTTTTATATGTTAGAATATAGAGATAAAACTTCATGCATTAAACTCATGCATGAGCAGATCGTTTTACACGTGTATCTAATTACATTTTGCCAGGGATAAACTCAAACTTTTCCAAATCGGACAGTTTGTACCTATCTCTAAATATCTACAGCAGGTACCCGGGTATGGTCAGGTAATAGGGTGGTGGGTACCCCGGTAGTAAATTTGGACCCGTCCAAGCCCTAGTATCCTTTCCAAATATAAAACGTCAACGCAGTGGGATAACTAGCCTTGCTTTTCTGCTGAAACAGCTTCCTTTGGGCGTAAAAGGCAAAGTAACAGCGAAGACTACATGAAGGAACCACCAATATCAGTGATGACCCCTCAATGTCTTTATTTCATAGCATGAGGAGGATAAGAGCTTGTTTTGTCAACTGGAAATGTCACATTTGACAACTTTATAACACTTTCAGAAAGTTTTAAACATTTCTTAAATTATGGAAATCCTGTGGTCCAAGAGTGAGTGAGTGAGTGAGTGAGTTGGGTTTAATGCCACTTTTAACAGTATTCCATTTATATCGCGGCGAGTCAGCTTAATGTGGGAGGAAAGCCCGAAGTGATGCAGGTCTCAGACGTTTACCACTTCAGTGAAACCCACGAGCACGGGTATGGTGCTGACAAACCTAGAAACATAATCTGGGCTAACTGGGATTCAAATCCACAATCATAGGTTTCTGGCGTGCCCAAGGGACGCAACTCTTCTTAGTGAATCGCGGCGCCTTAGACGACTGGGCCACCCGTGTCCCCCTGTTGTCCAAGAGAGTCCTCGTCATATCTTGTCCTTTGTTGACTCGGATGTTGTTCCAGATTCACCAAGTTGTGTTCACATTATGAGGTAGCTATTTCAGTCTGCGCTTTAATCCACTTGCCCGAAGCTGAGTCAGGTCAGGTTTCTTTCTGTGTAGTAAGCTTATAATAACTGTCCATACAATAGCACTACCATCAACTGATGCAGTAGACGCGGTCTGGCTGGTGGAATACAAAGGTCTTGCTACAGACCCACCACAAGATTCATTTCTGAATTTGGCGACTGGGGTGAACCAGGGATACCGCTGGAGACAAACAGCATTGGGACATTGTCAGAATTTTATTCAATTTTGATTGGACGTTCCCATTTTTGCAAACACTGTTATCATCACTATGTGATAGTGATTCATAAACACATGATCATGATGAAGTCACAGCATTAGAAATTGGCACTAGTCCTGTAGTCCTTGCAAAACTGCCTAATAGCTAAGGTATCATAAGGACTAGTAGAAATTTGCTGTTTTTAAGGGTTTTGCTATATGTTATCATTATAAAGACTAGTGGCTAAAACTGTCAACATCGTACAATGCAAGCAGAGATTTTTTATGAATGGCGAAAGGGTTTTGTAGCTTTTATTTATCTGTATCTTATTGAAATTTGAAAAATATCTATGGAACATTTTTTAATTCAGTCAGTGTCCTAGATAATGTTGGTTTGTTGGTTAATGCTGCACTCAGCAATATTCCAACTTTATGACGGTGGTCTGTAAATAATCGAGTCTGGACCAGACAATCCAATGATTGACATCATGAGCATCGATCCACGCAATTAGGATCGATGACATGCATCAACCAAGTCAGCCAGCCTGACCACTCGATCCCCTAAGTCATCTCTTATGACAATCACAGTCGCCTTTTACGGCAAGCATGGGTTGCTGAAGACCTATTCTTCCCTGGATCTTCATGGGTCTAGATAATGAACCAATCTGAAACCCTGTTTACACACAAATGTTGCACTAATGGAGGGCCCATTGGCTGGGGATTAGCACCCATTATTACAATGCCAAAAATACAGCATTTTATCTTTCAAAGAGTTTAGTTTGCACATAGATCATACAGTTAAGAGTTCCTTATCTAACATATAAAACATGAGCTGTACCAAGGTACAAATCTCTTGATATTTATTTTCAACCTTTCAAATTCCTTTTCTTCTATGAAAACCAAGAATTCCCAATAGGTCATCGGAACCACGTGTAACATATATCCCTCTAATCACACCCTGACTCCCACACCTAATGGTCCCTGGATATTAAATCACCATCAAGAGAACCAGCTCATAGATGTAGCGCATGTAATCTGTGGTAGTCTTAGCATGCTGCAGTGTGTGTTTACCATAGATTCTTTGCTCGTATCGCCTGGTCGGTAAATAACACAGATTGGTAATTGATAATCAGGAGGTACTTTCCTGGAGTACTGTAATTATGTAAAGATGATGTAGGATCTGTGGTACTGGTGGTGTTTACTGGTACATGTCTACTTCTGGCGGAGATGATCATTTCGTTTATTCTGTTGGTGAGGCTGACTTTTGAAGTAGTTTCAAAGTTTAGGGAGTGATGCATGCCATGAACTGAGTTCAGAGAATATGGATCTGATTGAATATCTGATTTGAAATGATTTTAGGCTGTGAAATGTAGTGTTGAAAGAAAATAATACTTCAAAAGCATTCCTTCGGATTGAAAAATATTTTTTTCAGTGAGTGTTCTTTGTTGCACATCAAGCTAGCTCACTCACTCACTCAGGGTTAGAATTTAACATTCCCCATGTTCCCATTGTTTTAACATTACAAGGGCATTTTATCTTTACCAGGGCTAGTACAGCTTTAGTGTTAAGTTCTAACTCTGTTTGGGTACGATGTTATTCCGCCCCTATTCTTAGTGTTCCGCACCACCCACCCACCCACCCACCCACCCACCCACTCACTCACTCACTCACCCACCCACCCACCCACCCACCCACTCACTCACTCACTCACTCACTCACTCACTCACTCACTCACTCACTCACTCACTCACTCACTCACCCACCCACCCACCCACCCACCCACCCACCCACTCACTCACTCAGTTTCCACAAACTTTCAACCCCACAGTGGCAGTGTAATGAAGATATGATCAAAACCATTCACCTATTACCTTTATTTTCTTTACACAAATTCCTGTTACGAAAACCTTCTCTGTCTGTTTCATCTCACGTTGATCCAGATCGACACCAGCGATCTGTAAAATATGCTTAGATAATTCTTGTCTGTGTTTGCAAAAACCCAACACCACCCCTGAGCATCACTTCGTTAGTGTATTGACCAGGGGAAGTCACAGACTCTTTGCTGCAGTAATGATGAAACCGGGATAATGGCTCTGCTATATAGAGCCGAATCTTAACATGGTTCAAGAACCAGCTCACTAGGCTCTTGTGAATCATGAAGCTACAAAATGTGAGGACAAATCAGATAACCGATTCAGCTGAGTCCTTGTCTCATTGTGACGAGGATACACAAACTGATTTGTCCAATTTGACCATCTCGTCACGTAAAGTTGAACCCTATTCCGACCATCTCTGAATCATTGTTATGGTGACTCAGGGGGTTTACAGACTTAGCGTGATGACCCCGCCATATAAGAAGGTCAAGGTCAGTGTATGTACAAAATCAATACTCTGCAACACCCATATCGTAAATTAATGCAGGAAGTTAAAAGCCACGGCATGTCTAGGGAAAATGGATTTATGCTTAAAACGGTACTTTCGATGATTTGTTTTGTCAGTGGCTTATTGGGTCATGTACGGACTTACGCATTTGAACCGAGCACCACTTTCTGGCAGAGTGGACTGGGCATGCTCAGATTGGGCTTTACCGCAGTAGGTGATTTGCCAGTGCAAGAAGTCAATTAAAGTGAAGATTTTTTATATGAAATAATAAAATTCAGCCATACTTGAAATATTCTATTTTTTCAAATGTCATTGTTTTGAATCACTTATACTATAAATCAAAAGAAGTAAAAGAACACCCAATTTTTTCATATTACTTTAGTTACTTTGTCATACCATGACATATTAACTATAATAATATGAGTAGGTACGCTGCTTTTGTCATGGCAGGGGGACACCAGAAATGGGCTTCACATGTAGTTTCCATGTGGGGAATTGAACTCAGGTCTTGGCATGATAATCAGACACTTTAACCATGAGGCTACCCTACCACAACCATAGTAACATAAGGGGCGGTCGGGTAGCCTAGTGGTTAAAGCGTTCGCTCGTCAAGCCGAAGGCCCAGGTTCGATTCCCGACATTGGTACAATGTGTGAAGCCCATTTCTGGTGTCCCGCGCCATGATATTGCTGGAATATTGCTAAAAGCGACATTAAACCATACTCACTCACTATCGTAATATAAAAGAAACCTTCTTTAACTTCTTTTGAGTAGTATTTTTGGGATTATTAAAAAAAGCTAATCTTTAAGTTTGATTAATAAAATATTGTTTTCTGACCACCAGCATTGAATGTATTAAATTTGGGTTGAATTGTTATTTGATTCCCATTTATGTTGCTTGAGTTTTGCTAAAAGCCGTGCAAACTATACTAAGTCACTCAGGTTAGTGAGTGAGTGAGTATGGTTTTACGCTGCTTTTAGCAATATTCCAGCAATATCACGGCGGGGGACACCAGAAATGGGCTTCACACATTATACCAATGTCGGGAATCGAACCTGGGCCTTCGGCTTGACGAGCGAAAGCTTAAACCACTAGGCTACCCAACCGCCCCTCACTCATGATATGAAGAGTCAAAATACTTCACTTCAAATGATGACATATCTTCTTCATCCAGGATACCAGCTGGGAAAGAGAGAAATTATTGTAAAAAAGTTAAAACGTTTGAAAAGTAGAAAGGCAATTAGGTTCTTATTGTAGTGAGTCAAAACTGTTCACTCAGAGAATCGAGCCAGTTTCGGTTTGGAGTGCTTTTATCTCCCTAGATTCTTAACAGCTTGTCGTGTTTTGTTGATTATGATTTGCGATGATGCAGAATTGGGGCGAGCTGTCAATCATGTGACACAAGTCCTGGTGTTAAAAAGAATAAATGCCGCCTACCAGATAATTTGTGACAATCACCCGTCATTAAAACCCAGAAGTCCAGCTTTCTTTTGTCAAAAAATTGGGTTGCAAGTCAGACCTGGATACATGGAACAAAGCTGATTTAACATTGGGAAAAAACATCTATATTTTTTAGTTTTCAAGGTATATTCCTTCATGAATTGGATGAAATGGTGAAACATGATTTTTAGTATTTTTGTTTGAGTGTTTGAGTGACTGTGTTAGTGGATGAGGGGGTTGAGGAGGTGCCTGAGTGAGTGAGTGAGTTTGAGTGTGTTAGTGGATGGGTGGGTGAGTAGGTGCGTGAGTGAGTGAGTGAGTTTGAGTGTGTTAGTGGATGGGGGGGTGAGTAGGTGCGTGAGTGAGTGAGTGAGTGAGTTTGAGTGTGTTAGTGGATGGGTGGGTGAGTAGGTGCATGAGTGAGTGAGTGAGTGAGTTTGAGTGTTAGTGGATGGGGGGTGAGTAGGTGCGTGAGTGAGTGAGTGAGTTTGAGTGTGTTAGTGGATGGGTGGGTGAGTAGGTGCGTGAGTGAGTGAGTTTGAGTGTGTTAGTGGATGGGTGGGTGAGCAGGTGCTTGAATTTGAGTGAGTGCTTGGTTGCTTGGTTTGTGAGTGAGTGAGTGAGTTTGAGTAGGTGGTTGGGTGAGTGAGTGAGTCAGTCAGTCAGTCAGTCAGTCAGTCCGTTTGAGTGTGAGTATGTGAGTGCATGAGTGAGGTAGTGAGTGAGTGAGTGAGTGAGTGAGGTAGTGAGTGAGTGAGTGAAGAACATTTCGTTGAGGGTTTGAAACCTGATGTTACCCTGTTTATGATAATGCTTGGTCTGTTGGTACCGATCCAGTGTCCTGCACACACAATCTGGACCAGACAAACACGTGATTGATATTCTTGAGCAACATCTTCAGGTGAAATGACCTGCTATCAACCAGGTCACCAAACTGACCATTTTGTCGCCACTGTCGACAAGCACAGGTTGCTGTGGATCTATTTCATCCTGGAATCCCCACGGGGCTAAAACATCAGTAACACTGTTGGTCAGTAAGACAAATAGTACCGGTTGTGAGACATCCATCACAAAGAAATTGCAATAAAATCTGCGATGGTTGAGACATGGAGGTGGTGATGTCTGTACATTTGCTCATTTTTATGGTTTGCCTTCTATAAAGATCTGTGTGACGGCAACAAGAACATTGCAAAGGTAACAGACAGCATTGTAATTGACATTTGGACATTTGCTGGAGCGCTGAAGACTCTTACAAACATGTTTTTAGAGATCAGATCATTAGGACATTAAAGCTCGCCAAGCACCATGAAATAATATTGATTGACACCAGTCTGAAGAAGTGTACAAGGACACTTGTCAAGGTCAGTTAACTTGCACTAGTCTAACATAAGGCCTTCATACTTGATTAAATTTGCCACCTTCTACAATTAATCTGTTAGGCATTTCGCATAGCCCATATCCCTTGCTAGTTTCAGTGGTAACTATTGACCCTATCTGCTGGGTAGATGATATGGTATCTGGTCTCAAGGTCAAGATGACCTTGACCTTGATGTAATACTGTCGTCTGATGACGTCTGCCCCAAACCAGTATCACTTTCTGGTCAGTCCTCTTCAACAGACGACCTTGAGACAAGATTTATGCAGAGACCACCAGACGAAATCTATCTGAGATAGGATGACAAATTGACCCTGGGGTCTTTGATCTGTCAAAGAAATACTTCAATGATGGAGTTTGAGCAGTGCTGAGCAGGGGAATAATTTCTCTCTCCTGTTTGGAAAGGCGATTTCGTGATGTTGTGTTGAAGGTAGAAATATCAAATATTTTCAATGGCGTGTTGTTTAACCGAAAATGACGGTAACGCTTCTGACAGGCGGCAGGGCATGTTTATATAAGGGTCGGCCATGGAGCTGATACACCAGCATACCTGTACAAACAGAAAGCTGATGAAGTTTTCAGTTGGAAAAGGCACCAAAAATAGTCCGGAGGGGAATGTATGAGTTCTTAAGCCTGAAGAAAATATTCTTGACTTCATGTCTGCAGATGCCATTTTAGGTGTGAGACTCGGCTTTGTGTGGAGAGTGAGTGAGTGAGGGAGGTATTATGCCACTTTGAACAATATTTCCTTTGTATCAGTGTGTATAAATTGAATGTTGTATATAAGTGACCAAAGACATTTTCATAATCATAAGATATTTCTACTTATGTTGAGCCTGTAGTCCTGCGCCATGACTGTAGAATTTATATATTTTTTAATTAACAGCCTAGGCAAGTCTAGATCAAACTTAAGTCTCGCCTCCGTGATTCCACAGCAGAACAGGAAAGGTTCGCTTGAAAAAAAGATACAATTATTATATAGAAATGTTTAATGTCTGTAACACGATTCTGACTGACTGTGTCATAAGCATCCCACGTTACATTTTATGACCGAGATACTGTTTAAGATAACAGAAATATAGTGCAAGTGATTCTGTGTCATTTGATTGACTTACCAAGCAATTTCACTCTCACTCACTCACTCACTCACTCACTCACTCACTCACTCACTCACTCACTCACTACCAGGCATGGCGATGCCTTTTGTCGAAATATTAGACCCCCTGCCAGTATGCTTGTAAAAATTACTGTCAGGATTTGATCGAATTTCGTCAGCGGGGAACCCTTGACACAAAGCCTGATCAAGCTAATAGCAATTATGTCTTAATTTTGATTAATTGTTTCAAAACCTTTCAGAGACATCAGCTGGTGATTTATCAGAATATCAGATGTTTAATGTTCAAATGCCACTGGAATAAGGACAGAAGAATATTAAAATAATTTTCTTGTTAATGAAGACACATCATTTATAATCATTCTTAGGATAAAGATTCACAGAGACCCATACACGACCAATCATATTTGGAGCATAGACACGTCGCTGAGTCTATGGACTGGATAATCACTGGATTATTTATTGGTTTATCTATAGATAGAGCAAAAATATGCACTTACCATGCATATTATTACAAACAAATATTATAAACAAAAACATTATTATTGATCATCATTATGATGTAATTGATTAAATTACATTGATTTCATTATTACAGATCTACAGGGAGTTGTCGACTGTTTACATGTTCGTCTTTTGATGATGCTAATGATGCAGATATTCATAAAATGTAAATCTTGTTCAGCTGTATTCGTTATACATTTTCTTATTTTGTTACTCAGCATATATTTATAGACTGTCAATCGTTACCATGGTTACGGTTCCAGTACACTTCCTGAAAAAGGTCCCTTGATGCAAGTTCAAATGTCTGTTGATGTTGAAGTTGAAAGTGGGAGAGTAAAAATGGAAATTCATCAATTTGAATGAGCTTTCTTAATCACTGACATGATACCGTTGTATTTTAAGACGCTTTGATTAGGAAACTAAACTGAACCGAGAGATGTTCTTTCTGACCTTGTAAAATGTAGGTCAAGGTTTCTTGGACCATTTTACAAATGCCATGTTGCAGTTAGCATTGTTAGATGATTCTCTCAGCATGGTACCATCCATCAAAGTGTTGCCATGACATGGTAATATCCTGCTTATCATGACATTATTTGTGAATGGGAAAATTAATTGATTCATTGTCGCCAAGAAGTCGTTAATTTTTCTGATTCTGCCTGCAGTTTCAATAACCAGTAATGGAACTATTGCATTGCGTCTGCGTATGGTAATCAGCTAAATGGATATTAAATATGGATATCACAAGTTTTTACAATGTGATCAATTAGTTGTTTGCCTGGAAGGGATATTGGGAATATACCGTGTCATGTTTGCCACATTTGTTGATCGTGTGCTCTTTCAACACGCTGAAGTGTCTGTCAGAAGTGACATCATACATCCCACGTACACATTTGTCCATCATGTCGAGTGTGCTACTCACATTTACCTCGAGTTGTTAACAGAAAGAACATGTACAGCTTTTAGTGGTGTAACGATACGACATCACAGTATTGTATCCCAAAACGAAGCCCACGATACAATACATCAATTTACAACCCCTGTATCGCGATACATACAATACAATACATTACAAGTTATATTGGTGTAGTATAATACAAACTGTTCAACAACTTCCCTAGTATTTCGTATAGCTGTAATATTGCTGAATGTGGCGTTAAACAACAAACCAACCAACCAACACCCTAGTATTTCTCGGGTAGCTATAAATAACCTTCACAGCGCCCTCTATGTTTCGGCCCTAAAATATCCCATCTTTGATCCCGGAAATTTTGAAACAAATGATTCAGGGTTTTGATTCACTTCACTATAAAAATACCAACTTATGAAATATAAGAACTGTATCGTGATACAAATCGTATCGCACCCATAGTATGGGGATATGTATCGTATCGCGACCCCACTGTTGCGCCTCTAAGTTTTGCTGACCAACATGCAGTGTAGCAGTACAAGGGTATAACCTGCTGTAACACTGTGTATTCTTTAAAAGTCCAGTTTCCACTTTTGCTGGAATTTCCAGGCTCGACCGTAGCGCCACCAGTGGCTATTACGAGTTGTGACCAATCAGATCCCACCTCTTGTATCTCTTGCTTTTGCCCCAAACAAAATGGTGGCACGTTGTCAAGATAATCTGATTGATAATCATGATGCATTTTGTAATAAAACAGGTCTTAGTTCGTGAAGTGCATCAAATCACTTGAACACTTTCATTATAAACATGAAAAATTTGCTAAATATCTGTCAATGCCCATTTGGCTGTACACATGCTTTGCAAATCTTGCAGTCGACTGAAATCTGCATGTTGAAATCCATGTTGTTTGCGAACTGGATGTCTAGTTTGTCATGGGATTTTTATTGGATTATGCATAGACTTAGTCCTGCCAAAATGTTAATCCGGATTTCAAGCCAAGTTTGGCAAGGGTAGAAACTGGACTTTTATAGTCAGTTAATGCCCTTGCCTCAGGAAGATGGGCAGCCCCAAGACTCCTATACTTATGGTAGCCCCCCATGGGGATTCCGGGTCCCAGCAACCTGTACTTGTAAGAAGTGAGCGAATGGATCAGGTTGTCAGGCTCCCTGACTTGGTTGACGGCACGCTTCACTTGATTTCCAAGAATGTTACTGATGTCATGTTTCACATGGTCAGGAGCTTCAAGCAAGCTGTATATGGGGATTTCAGTGTTAGATTGATGAAATATCATCCTCTGACATCCTGAAGTCTGAGTGTAATTCAATAGAAATGTCAGTAATATGTAACAGGAAATCTACAATTTTGATAAATTTAATGATTCAAACAGCTGAAGTTTTTTGCTTTCTGCAGGACCTGCAATGTAAATTATAGACATCCAGTGTCAATTGGTATTCATATAGGGTGCAATATTTTCATCCCATTCAGCCATGCATGATATTACAGAAACACTCACTCCCTCACTCACTCCCTCACTCACTCACTCACTCACTCACTCAAGGCTAAAGTACACAGAGACAATGTACACAGCTGTGGACATATTTTAGGAAACTCAAAATTTAGCATTGATTTGTGACAAGAAACTACTTGAGTAAATAAAGATGCGCCATTGGGGGCATTTACTAAATGGAAGCACAATATCCATTTAGCATTGGGCATTTTTGTTTCAGGAAACTGCCAAATTAGTTAATCGTGAAAAAAAATGGATGTTAAAATCATTTCCTTAAACCTTGTTATTATTTATAGAAACAATCTTTATTTAGCTCTTATCTCACAGAAAACCCAGCAAGTCGTTGGGTGCTGCCATCATTCCTTATACTCTGTATTTTCAAAAGAAACAGGCTATTTTTAGCCATTCTTAATAGAAAATCAAGACGTGAGAAAGAACATGCATACTACATGCACATGAGGAAGAATGCTGAAGGGTTATCTGGATATAGTAACTACCTAGCCTATCCATGAGGATCTTAACACACTCCTGGTGATCCTTAAATCTCTGCTGTTGTTTCAACAGTTGTGAAAGCATGGAGCTGGTCTGTTTGCCTGAGATCATCTGTTATATTGGCACAGCGCGTGAGCCGTTTGTTGAGCCCAGCTTCAGAAGTCATGCAGTCATGTTAAGTGTGGATAGGCAGTTTGTATGTACTGTTTGTACTGGGAAATCAATAGTCCACCAGGAGAGTGGGTGTCTACAGTGATCTGTGCAACATGTAGTTCACTGTAACTTCACTGTGCAACATGTAGTACACTGTAACTTCACTATGCAACATGTTGTACACTGTAACTTCACTGTGCAACATGTATCTTCACTGTAACTTCACTGTGCAACATGTAGTACACTGTAACTTCACTGTAACTTCACTGTGCAACATGTAGTACACTGTAACTTCACTGCAACATGTAGTACACTGTAACTTCACTATGCAACATGTAGTACACTGTAACTTCACTATGCAACATGTTGTACACTGTAACTTCACTGTGCAACATGTATCTTCACTGTATCTTCACTGTGCAACTTGAAGTACACTGTAACTTCACTATGCAACATGTAGTACACTGTAACTTCACTATGCAACATGTTGTACACTGTAACTTCACTGTGCAACATGTATCTTCACTGTATCTTCACTGTGCAACTTGAAGTACACTGTAACTTCACTGTAACTTCACTATGCAACATGTAGTACACTGTAACTTCACTATGCAACATGTTGTACACTGTAACTTCACTTTGCAACATGTATCTTCACTGTAACTTCATTGTGCAACATGTAATACATTGTAATTTCACTGTGCAACATGTAGTACACTGTAACTTCACTGTGCAAATTATATCTTTACTGTGCAACTTGATGTACACTGTAACTTTACTGTGCATCATGTATCTTCGCTGTGCAACATGTAGTAAACTGTAACTTCACTGTGCAACATGTAGTACACTGTAACTTCACTGTGCAACATGTAGTACACTGTAACTTCACTGTGCAACATGTAGTAAACTGTAACTTCACTGTGCAACATGTAGTACACTGTAACTTCACTGTGCAACATGTAGTAAACTGTAACTTCACTGTGCAACATGTAGTACACTGTAACTTCACTGTGCAACTTGATGTACACTGTAACTTTACTGTGCATCATGTATCTTCGCTGTTCAACATGTAGTAAACTGTAACTTCACTGTGCAACATGTAGTACACTGTAACTTCACTGTGCAACATGTAGTACACTGTAACTTCACTGTGTAAATTATATCTTCACTGTGCAACTTGAAGTACACTGTAACTTTACTGTGCATCATATATCTTCATTGTGCAACATGTAGTACACTGTAACTTCACTGTGCAACATATATCTTCACTGTGCAACATGTAGTACACTGTAACTTCACTGTGCAACATGTAGTACACTGTAACTTCCCTGTGCAACATGTATCTTTATATCTCACTGTGCAGCATGTATCTTTTTTGTTGACATGCACCTTCTCTGTAACTAAAACACTGTTAGAAGCAGCTTTGAACCACAAATTACTTCAATAAAACTGTGTATTCGATAAAGCAAAGTATGCGTCTTGGCGTTACATCCTCGTTTATTGATGATGAATGTGACAAGGAACCCCAATGTGACAGTCTTTAGGAGGCTTATTTAATAGCTATGAAAATGTGAACGATTTTTAAGTAAATAATGAGTAATATTGTTGCAAATGACCACAAACCGTATCAAGATTCATTGATGACTCATTCCAATCTACTGGAAATTAACAGATTGGTTTTGATAAGAGAACACTGCTGGGGATAAAGAGCTTCATCGTTGTACTCCAATCTTGTTCATACGCTCAGCAAATTCTATATGTGCTTTGCTTATCAGGAAATCATATTTGTTCCCCCGGAATGAGGTGGTCAGTGATGGTTGATCTTGGCTGATATCACTGATCGGGAGGACTTCAGAGCTAGCAACCATCTTGAAGTTGGGATGTGTTCCTAGGGGAAACATGCGTTGTTGGAGTATGTGGTTTATGAGTTTGGGCCAGCTCGTAGTCCAGGACAATTGCAGTTTGGTTTCTTGGTACTCTCCAAGTACTGAAGACCTTGGTAGCACTGCAGACGTCATGGTAACAGTCATTGCGGTGGTGATAAGTCATGTCGTCTTGGCGTGTCAGCTATTTTCTGCAGTTGATGGAGGAGAGACTGCTATGGTGTAACATTCAGGGCACAATAGGCTACCCAACCTGGTGCCATGTTGATTGAGGGGCTGTGCGGTAGCCATGTTGTTGTGGTGTTTGCTCATCACGCCAAAGGTCTAGGTTCGATTCCACACATGGACACAATATGTGAAGCCCATTTTCTGATTTTCATGATATTGCTTTAATATTGCTCTCACTCACTCACTCACTCACTCACTCACTCACTCACTCACTCTCACTCAATAACTCGCTCGCTCACTCACGCCCACCCACCCAGCCACTCACTCACTCACTCACTCACTCACTCACTCACTCACTCACTGTTTCCACAAACTTTCAAGTAGTTTGAGGAAGCTATTTTTACATAAACATTTTGAACACTATTGCACTCACTCTCCTGATATATTATTTTTACAGAAGTAACAAATGAATTTTAAGCATCCCTTTGTAATATCCACCGTTTATTTTATATCCAAATGTATTCTATTTTCCTGTATCCCATCAACAGATGTGAACTGACTTTCTAGATAATACTCTTGCATCAATTTTTACAACCCCTTCGCCTCCAAGACGGGCATTCATTCCGAGACATACATAATTATTCCTTTAGTCGTCTCCATACTAATATAAACCAGATGAAGGAAAGATGCTTTGCCTCATGGTATGGTTCTGCCTGTCATGTACATCGCCCTGAGGGGCATGTGGCTTCAGTACTGTATAGCAGTGGAGGGATAATTAAGACTATCGATTAAGGTAAGTATATGTTCATGTAGAAATATGACAGCTGATAGCGTAGCTTAGACTAACATACAGTCTCTGAAATAAAGATAAGTGTATGGTTAAATAATAATGATTCTGTAAAGGAATCCTTAAGTTTAAGGGAAGCCTCAGACGCTTAATTTCAGCGATGTAAAGAGAATGAGTGCCTGCTTCTAGGGCTGAAAAGGGAATGAGAATAGAATGAGCTGAATGTAAGCTCTTTTTGCAGCTCTGTAATCAGTTAAACGGAACAAGTTTTCCTGGGTGCAGTTATGTCCGCTGGAGCTCCTTTGAATGAAGGGGCAATGCATCATCTTTATTTCATGAACACAGGAAGGCGTGTGAGCTTTTCACACAAAAATAACGAAGTGTTCTCATAGGTCGATATTTGGCCCCAGGTCTATGACAAAAGTTCTGTTATTGGAATTAATAATTTCTTGATGCAAATAATTGGAAATGATTATGTTGTTATGATTATAGGCATTTTTAATCTAATTTTAATCTTCAAGTGTGCTTAGACCGCCTCCGTGGTCTAGTGGTAGAGCGTCCGCCCCGAGAGCGGAAGGTCTGGGGTGCGATCTCCGGCTGCGTCATACCAAAAGATGTTAAAAGATGGTACTTGTTGTTACCCTGTCTGGCGGTCGGCAATAAGGGGCTAAAACAAGGACTGTGTCTGAGTTGGGTATTCATGTTAAACTGCGGCATGGTATCTCAGTGAGCTAGCACTATAAATCGACATCAGTCCGGACTAGTACAAGCAGCCACACACACACACACGTGCATGCACGTCGCTATATAAGTGCAATAATCTTGGACGTGACGTTAAACCCAATTTCACCTCACCTCAAGTGTGCTTAAGTTGTATACCACTGAAAACAGGAGCAACCATGATAAAGAATAAAGATTTTTATGTTTAGTCGTAAGAGGCGACTAAGGGGATCGGGTGGTCAGGCTTGCTGACTTGGTGGATGCATGTCATCGTATCCCAATTCCATGGATCGATGCTCATGATTTCAATCACTTGATTGTCTGGTCGATTATTTACAGACTGCTGTCATATAGCTGGAATATTGCGGAGTGTGGTGTTAAACAACAAACAAACAAACAAACAAAACTTCAGTGTTGTAATGTTTTTGAGTTTTAGAAAATAAAGACATTTCACTGACTTTGGTGAAGTCAATATGTCTGATATAAACCCCTATCCAATTTGGTTTCACGATGTCAGATGTTAGCCCCAAGAAAACAACCTACTCACTTGGCTTAGAGACAGTTAAATAAGGTCAAGGTCAGTTGAGGTGAAGGTCATTTGAGATGAACATGTTGGTGGCCCACAGTCTGCCATGCTTCTTTACCTAACTTAATAGAGTGGATTTTCTCCACTTCCATCGAAAGATTAAGCAAATTGGGCTGAGTGAATGTACCACTGGAAGTGTTTTAAGGGCGCTGGAACAGCTCCTTTAAGCACACACAAACCCTACAAAATCTTTTGATGAAAGCACTCCCTGGACCAGCTTTCCTTGTTAGATCATCTGGTGCTGGTGCTTGTCGATCATACAGACTCTAAACGAAAATAAATGAACACTCTCAAGCATTTTTCATTTTTGGACACCCTAAACAGTTTTAGCCAACTAGTCCTCATAATGATAACATATAGCAGAACCCTTAAAAAGGTTATTTTATACTAGTCCTTAGGAAACTTGAACTTTTGGGCAGTTTGGCAAGGACTATAGGACTAGTGCCAATTTCTAAGGCTGCTGAACAAAAATATTTAAACACTCCCAAGCAAGTCTACAATTCTACGATTCTTCATCTTCAGAAGACATGGTCTAAGCTCTTCTCTATTGCGATTAAAAGACAAATTAAAAGAATCTTAAAATATTTTTGTATTTTTAGAGACTTAATGTTAGTCTAGGGCTGCCGCCTGTGTCTAGGGCAGAGTGGCTTCAGAAGCTCTCATCATCCAGATGGATGCTGCCTAATAGGGTTACTGATGCAAACACTCTGTGTTTGATGTTGACGATGCTGGCCATCATGGCATCCAACATGCCCTGGAAAACAATCTTCATGCTACTTGAACCATATTTTGAAAGATTACGAGCTCAAATTTGTCATTGTAGTAGTTCGTAGTAGAAACAGTTCGGCGCGAGGTTAAACTTGTGTGCAAACTCTCTCTCAAATTGAATTACAAATTGCAATGTCGGGTTGGGTTTAGCATGTTTAGGAAGTTGCATCAAAAAGAGCCGTTTTATGCGTTACTGTTAATGGCAGGGCCTCATAATCCTGGCGTTTTATTGGGTTTATATATAAGACTTCGTCACACCTTTGGTGTATTTCATTTTTGGATACATACCCAGTCTTTTTGACGTAAGTTGTGGATATGCAGAACTGCAGAGGCAGGATAGTCCTACACTCTTGTCCATATACAAATTAGGCCCCTTCCATATCAAAAGTCTAAGATCTGCATCACTTGGGCTTGCCTCCCACACCAAGCTGACACGCGGTGATATAACTGGACATCTACTACTACTACTACTACTACTACTACTACTACTACTACTACTACTAGGTCTACAGAAACCTATGCTTGCCGTAAAAGGTGACTATGCTTGTCGTAAGAGGCGACTAATGGGATCGGGTGGTCAGGCTCGCTGACTTGGTTGATGCATGTCATCGTATCTCAATTGAGTGGATCGATGCTCATGATATCAATCACTGGATTGTTTGGTCCAGACTTGATTATTTACAGACTACCTGTCATATAGCTGGAATATTGCGGCGTGTGGCGTTAAACAAACAAACAAACAAACAAACAAACAAACAAACAAACTAGTCAATTTACATGTTGCTGTACTCCATGCATGAGGATGAGCATGCTCGATGCCCTTTGTCATTTATTACCCAGTTGATAGATCAGCTCCTTGGGGAGTTTGCAACCAAAGCTGCCTGTTAGGCCCTAGAAGGTTAAAAACTATCTCAACCTACCGGGTACCCTTTCACTGATGGGTGAACAGAGATCAAACTAAACCAAGTCTAGTTTCCTTCATTCCACATATGAAAACAGGAGATGAGGTTTCTTTTTAAAGAAAATATATTACAATTAGTATTTTAATTGTTTAGTTTTCATACATTAAGTGTTAGTCTAGTCCTAGTGGGCCTTAGGATAGTCCTACACTCTTGTCCATATACAAATTAGGCCCCTTCCAGACTCCATTCTTTAATTGTTACAATTGAACTTTCCTTTGATTATAAAATTAATTCTATTTTCATGTTTTTCTGAAACATGTGATATGTGACCCTTATAAGACACCATTCTTTAATTGTTACACTTGAACTTCCCTTTGATTATAAAATTAATTCTATTTTCATGTTTTCTGAAACATGTGATATGTGACCCTTAGGAAAGACACCATTCTTTAATTGTTACACTTGAACTTCCCTTGATTATAAAATTAATTCTATTTTCATGTTTTCTGAAACATGTGATATGTGACAGTGTTGGTGACAAGTCTCAGCAAGACCGTGCCACGGCTGACTTACACTCTGTCCATTACCGCCATTAACCGAATCTCCCCCCTCCAGGCATTCACGCTTGTAAGGGCGGTAGTGTCAAAATGACCCTTTGATCCAGTGTGCCGCCAACTGTCTTGGAACATCATTGTAACCTCAGGTCACTCAAGACTTCCTGACAATGCCATTCGCTATGAGACCGATCAAAGCCATAGCTCCCAATGGCGCCGATGACTCCTTGGTCTTCAGAGACACAAGTGTCTTTATTGTAATTTAGACTCCCAGTATTTCATCCAGTCTCAGCAAGGCTCTCAACACGTGGAAGCAGCTCCAGTTGTGTCAAGTGTTGTGTGGTCTTCTCTGCATCAAGTGGGGATGCAATTGTTGTTGCTATTGTGTTACCTTCTATCATGTGTAGACCTTACCTGTCAAGTGGCTGATTGCCACTCATAGATCTTCAAAGAATTCAGTTGATTAATGCTGTATGCCAGGTAAAGGCTTGAAATATATTTTCACATAAGAGCTTGTAATTAATTTGAGTCCTTGAAATTCAGAGTGTTTGAACATAGAGAAAATTCTGCAGATGTAGCACTTGAGTGAGTGAGTGTTTTTATGCTGATTTTAGCAATAATCCAGAGGGCAGAAATGGGCTTCACACATTGTACCCATGTGGGGAATTGACCCCGGGCCTTCGGTGTGACGTGACATTGCTAGCAAGGTCAATGGGACATCGATATTACATTCTCACTCATAATATTTCAATAAAGACATGAAGTGGTCGTGCCCACTTGTAACCGTGTTCAATCTTCACAATTTCCAACACTGGTGTTTGGATTTTGTACAAAGTGCCCCAGTACCACATACCTATTACAATACCCAAGTACCTTCAGAATCTGGTTCCGCTCTGAGAGCGTAAGGTCCGGGATTCGATACCTGACGACATCATACCAAAAGACGTTAAAAGATGGTACTTGTTGTTACCCTGCCTGACACGCACGCCAGCACACACACACATGTACACATGTCACTATATAAGTGCAATAATCTTTGAACCCAATTTCATCGCACCTCACCTCACCTAATGAAATGTTGTCATTATTCCCAGTATTGTGGAATGTAGATCATTGTATCAACCACTGGTTTGCTTGGTCCATATTTACACGTGCGTGCGTGCGTGCGTCTGCCTGTGTTTGCTGCTAACCAGAGTAAAATATTCACTCTATCACTCCATTCATAAGGACAATTTGTACAGCCCATTCTTGAAGTGCTGGTGCTCTAAAAATGCACTCAGTCCAAGCTTCCTCAAAAAGGGGCCAGTGAACACCATTTTAGGCTATCCATCCCAAGGGAATTAGATCCCTTTCATTTCTATTGATTTTACCACCAACCATCACTACAGACCTTGTGGCCCCACGGCTAGGATAAAAAAAAGGCTTTTTAGGGGCTTGCCTTAAAAGCTAATTATATGAGGCCCCTGGCAAAGCTGACGAGCTCAGTAGGGAAGTTGCAACTAGTGCTTGCAACATTGTTGTCAATTAAATATATGCATTTTTGCCATATCTTATCCTGTCACAGGCTAGCATATACATAACAGGACCCACAATATCAGTAGTGGATGCTTTTTGGAAGGTCAAGGCAGGCTCACAAGGGCGTCACAGCATTATCTGCAGCTGTGATATATACTGTGCTTTGGTCAACTTGACAGGGCTGGAGTTACTCTGTGGTTACAGTGGGCATAGCATGAAGTTAATCCATTCTGTTGACCATCCAATGCTAGCCGCGAAGGAAAATTATATGATTCTATAGAACATGACAATATATATATGGCTGTATGGTCAACTTGACAAGCAGATGTCACATACTGACATTCACTGAGCCTTTACAATGAGCTGTTTAAGTTGATGTGTCATCTGTGGCAAGTGCCTCTTATGACAAGCATAGTCGCTTTTTACGGCCAGCATGGGTTAATAACTAAAGCACCAGCAACAGGTTGAGGTTGTCATGACGCTGTAGTCCTTGACTAACTGACTGAGGTACAAGCAGCAGGTTGAGGTTGTCATGATGCTGTAGTCCTTGACTAACAGACTGTGGAACCAGCAACAGGTTGAGGTTGTCATGACGCTGTAGTCCTTGACTTACCGACAGAGGTACCAGCAACAGGTTGAGGTTGTCATGACGCTGTAGTCCTTGACTAACTGACTGAGGTACAAGCAGCAGGTTGAGGTTGTCATGATGCTGTAGTCCTTGACTAACTGACTGAGGTACTAGCAGCAGGTTGAGGTTGTCATGACGCTGTAGTCCTTGACTAACTGACTGAGGTACAAGCAGCAGGTTGAGGTTGTCATGATGCTGTAGTCCTTGACTAACAGACTGTGGAACCAGCAACAGGTTGAGGTTGTCATGACGCTGTAGTCCTTGACTAACAGACTGTGGAACCAGCAACAGGTTGAGCTTGACATGACGCTGTAGTCCTTGACTAACCGACAGAGGTACAAGCAACAGGTTGAGCTTGACATGACGCTGTAGTCCTTGACTAACAGACTGTGGAACCAGCAACAGGTTGAGCTTGTGGTGAATCCAGCTGATATTCCAGGTTAGCTAAATCTAGCGTTTATCCTGGGCTAGAAGACTAAAGTACTGGCAACCAGTAGAAGTGATGGATCTGGTATATATCGGTCTTAGGCTAGCTGCATCTAGCATGTCACGGGCTATCGCGAGCTAGCAAAAGCATCAGTTATAAGTCATTTGAAATTAAGGTAGCCTGGTCCCAGGTCAGCAATAACTAGCATATATCCTGGAATAAGTGACTGACAGGTTGAGGTTGTCTTGAATCTAGCGTATTACCCAGGTTAGTTAATAACTACCGTATACACCAGGCTAGGTAACTAAGGCACCAGCAACAGGTCAAGGTTGTCTTTAATCTAGCGTATTACCCAGGTTAGCTATAACTACCGTATACACCAGGCTCGATAACTAAGGCACCAGCAACAGGTCGAGGTTGTCTTGAATCTAGCGTATTACCAAGGTTAGCTATAACTACCGTATACACCAGACTCGATAACTAAGGTACCAGCAGCAGGTCGAGGTTGTCTTGAATCTAGCGTATTACCCAGGTTAGCTATAACTACCGTATACACCAGGCTCGATAACTAAGGCACCAGCAACAGGTCGAGGTTGTCTTGAATCTAGCGTATTACCAAAGTTAGCTATAACTACCGTATACACCAGGCTCGATAACTAAGGTACCAGCAGCAGGTCGAGGTTGTCTTGAATCTAGCGTATTACCAAGGTTAGCTATAACTACCGTATACACCAGACTCGATAACTAAGGTACCAGCAACAGGTCAAGGTTGTCTTTAATCTAGCGTATTACCAAGGTTAGCTATAACTACCGTATACACCAGACTCGATAACTAAGGCACCAGCAACAGGTCAAGGTTGTCTTTAATCTAGCGTATTACCAAGGTTAGCTATAACTACCGTATACACCAGGCTCGATAACTAAGGTACGAGCAACAGCTCGAGGTTGTCTTGAATCTAGCGTATTACCAAAGTTAGCTATAACTACCGTATACACCAGACTCGATAACTAAGGTACCAGCAACAGGTCGAGGTTGTCTTTAATCTAGCGTATTACCAAGGTAAGCTAATAACTACCGTATAAACCAGTCTAGGTAAATAAGGCACCAGCAACAGGTCGAGGTTGTCTTGAATCTAGTGTATTACCAAGGTTAGCTATAACTACTGTATTCACCAGGCTAGATAACTAAGGCACCAGCAACAGGTCAAGGTTGTCTTGGAGCTAGTGTATACTTGGATGACTCATCTAGGCACACAGTTTATAGGCAGTCCCAGTGCCTCCAGATCAATACTACATTGCAGAACAGCATGGTTTGCTGCTGAACAGAGATGTACACGCTTCAACATGCATGCAGTCGGCGCTGCAACTAGATGCAGCAGAGTACTCAGTGGTAACGAGGTTAAAATTAGGGCTGTGCCCGGGATGCTGCGAAGGATTGATTGGAACTCTGAATGAAAATTGCACGTTTGGGAAAGGAGTTTAATTGTAGTGAATAACATGATTACATTCATGGAATGGTATTTTTTGTTTACATGCTCAAGTTTTGCATTTCTTCAACCTTTGTGACCTAGATTCTGGTTTCCATGAATTATGTGTTTCTGCATGTTGAAAGCAATTTTGATATCATAAGCGTAAAATTTTGTAAATATCAAATATCAAAGTACACATGATCTAGAAATTTATTGTTGGAATTTATCATTAACAAAACAATTTATTGGAAAATTACCATTATTTAGCCATTTTAAGAATATCATCTTGCAATCTTTTCGGTTTCTGATATCAACAGTTTGAAGCAGCCTTCCATTATTACTGTGATAGGTGATTTAGGCTTAAGTTACCAAAATGATACAGAATAGGATTACAGAAATTTGTTTCCAATACGACCACGGTGGTTTATGGGAGTGAATTAATAAGGCAGTAGGAAGATTGATATTTGAACAGGTTCATGTTTTGTCTGAATTGTGACAATTGGAGACTAAAATGTCAGGACTGGGCTTAAAGGCACTTCAAGTGGATAGCTAATTTCGCGTCAAGACCACCAAGTTTGGTCCATGGCGATGTTACCGCCCACAGATCAATTTAAAGAGTCGTACCCAATTCTATCACTGAATTGTATTGATTGATGAAACATAATCTGTCTGTAATTGTTTGTTAGGATAGCGGCAAAACTGGCTAATCGTGTTGTCCAGAAATCTGTATATAAAGTCAGCTGGTCGATGGCGACATGCAGCTCCATAACAAACATGGACGCCAATCAATCACGCGTGGGAATTAGATAGTTTTGTCTGCATGACTGATCAACATGATAATTAGTTATTTTTCCAAATGGTTTGAAAAGATAAGGTGGTTGAATTCATCTTTGATTTGAATTACATGCCCAGTGGAAGAGTAGCACGGGACAATGAATGCATGAGTTAGGAGGGTTTTATAGCACTTCCTACAGTATTGTACCCAGAGCGTGAGTAAATAGTTGACTTACTTGGTTGTGTGAGGCCAGATGTTGTTTTCAGTTGGTTTACAAGACAAAAAATACTCAAACTATTCAACTCTGGTTTTACAGTTACATGAAATGAAAAAGAACCACAAGATTTTATCACTGTGAAGATCGGGGTTAGAACAGGTCTTCAACAACCCAAAGGCGACTATGCTTGTCGTGAGAGGCGGCTAACGGGATCGGGTGGTCAGGCTCGCTGACTTGGTTGATGTATGTCATCGATCCCAATTGCGTGGATTGATGCTCATGATGTCAATCACTGGATTGTTTGGTCCAGATTCGATTATTTACAGACTGCTGTCATATTGTTTTCAGTTGGTTTACGAGACAAAAAAACCCTCAAACTATTCAACTCTGTTTTACAATTACATGAAATGAAAAAGAACCACAAGATTTTATCACTGTGAAGATCGGGGTTAGAACAGGTCTTCAGCAACCCAAAGGCGAATATGGTTGTCGTAAGAGGCGACCAACGGGATCGGGTGGTCAGGCTCGCTGACTTGGTTGATGCATGTCATCGGTCCCAATTACGTGGATCGATGCTCATGATGTCAATCACTGGATTGTCTAGTCCAGACTCGATTATTTACAGACTGCCGTCATATAGCTGGAATATTGATGAGTGCGGCTTTAAACAACAAACAAACAAACAAAAAAACATTGCTGTTCACATGGTGAATAATCAAAATGGTTATTCCAACAAAATGAACAATCAATTATCTTTCGGTATCTAAACTTGATGTTATGTTAGTTGGACATGACAGTAAATTCAGAGATTTTTTATGCACGGATGTACTGGAGATAACAACACATCCCCAATGCTTTCATATTTTTTATGACCATCCTGATATCCTTGTACATATTTTACCATGACCCTTCCCGAAACACAAAGTGCAAAAGCTATGTTTTATTTTTAACGTCCATTTTTCCTGACCCTCTCCATGGATGTGTAGCATCGTTTAGTGATGCTCCCCTGATTCCCTATGACCAACAAACCCCCAGTAATAAATAACCAATTCCTTCCTGAAAGCGAAATTGTTCTTAGTATCTCCTTGAATGTATTCTGTTTAGTGTTGCTCCAAGGCTGTACTGAAAGATAAGTCCACGGATGTGTAGTACTTCAATCCTCCTTATTGGCAAGTCTAGATATGTGGACAGTACTCTTAAAGGGACGTATTCTTATTATTTACATAATCTAGAAAATATGATTTAAGCTAACAATTATTGCCTGAGAGACTTGTGCAAGTCTAACTCGTGTTGTACTGGTATTCATGCTAGCCGGAGCACAGGATGATGTATGTGAGTGACATATGCATTTATTTTACATTCAGCATTATGGAGACAAGACCCTATCGTGCATCAGCCTTGGCAAGCTGGAGATAATGGGTGTATGGAATACAGTATCTTTCTCACTGGCAGTGCCTTTGAGTGGCTACTTGCTGTATGGTTAGACTTGCACAAGTCTCTAAGGCAATAATTGATAGTATAAATCATAATTTCTTGATTATGAAAATAATAGGTTGTCCTAAAGAGACTTTAGTCCTTACTGTTCACATATCTAGACTTGCCTATTAGGAGGATAGAGTTACTACACATCCATGGACTTACCTTTTAGTAGAGCCTTGGAGCAAGGCTACTGCATGGTCTGCACTCCCATTAGTAATCGTTGCATGCTTGCCCTCTTGCTATGTGTCTGCAAATTATGTATTCATTTATGACAAAGGGCATCCTTGTAAAAAGTGTTCGACAGTCTGCAATGCATTGCTGTAAGGAGAAAGTCTTTTGACAGTTGACCTTGACATTTATGATTTGTTTGGAACTGAAGCGGAATTGAAGAACCGTTTTTGAGATGGTCCCCATTGCCCACTATGCTGCTGAAACCTGTGTTTAG
Source organism: Haliotis cracherodii (assembly GCF_022045235.1). Lineage (NCBI taxonomy): Eukaryota > Metazoa > Mollusca > Gastropoda > Lepetellida > Haliotidae > Haliotis > Haliotis cracherodii. Next base: position 19,220,156 of record NW_027266272.1, read on the forward strand.
TTTTGAGGCTGTCGTGACCTTGCAAGGTCATCTTGTAATGGCTATACCAGGCCTTGATGAGCAGCATGAAAGCCTGCACAGATGCACAGTGATGGATTACTCAAGATGGAGGGGAAGAGAGCATGACCATTGGAGTCATGTTGAAGAGTATGTCCTGATTAAAGGAATACTCTCTTTTGGGTCTGCTATTCTTAGAACTTCAAAAGCATTGGAGTGAAACTGAGTTTGACAGTAGTGGAGATTTGTTTCTACGATTCCTGTATTTTGGCTTAAGTCACACTAACTAAAATGTTCAGATTTTCAACAGACGTCCTCTTCACTGTCAATCACACACAATTAGTTGTTCCCAATATAGCACTATAGCAACCCAAGCTATGACGTGCGTAATGGCGAGAATCTCACTTCTTTCCCACATCTAACCACAAGAGGTTGATGAATTGGGGAGGTGGGTGGGAGTACTTCTGATGTAATAGAGGTAGTATTCTTAGAATTATTAACAATGTGTTTGAGACTCTTCAGTAGAAAAAAGTGGAATAAATTTTATATTCAACATCTGAAGGTGGATATAATCACATGAACCGAAGTGGGAATGAGGCAGTTCTTATTTCCCATTAAATAAACAACAATTCCAAAAGATCATGTCTGAAATTTAATGGGACAAAAAAAAAGACAGAAACACAAACCTTCCTTACAAAAATGTATAAATCCCCAATAAATGACCCTTTTTCTATATATTCACAGAAAGTGAACCATTGACTACCTTCTATTATAAAGTGGTATAATCTTCCTTATAATTGAAGTTCATTCTAATATTAGCAAAAGCAATCTCCTGACTGGAGTCCTACAGACGTCTTCGTCCCACAACGGATAAATGTCAACTAATAATGTTACGCTGTTCAACATAGTCTGTCACATACAGAGCATGAAAAACACGACATTTACAGACAGAACATGTGCAAGTGGTACAGCTACGGGTGTGTTTGAGTGAGCAGTTCAAAGTTAATCGATTGGTGTGTTTGGAAGAGCTGTCCCAAGACAAACCACGAACAACTGTTTCCTTCTGTTCACTTAAGCCTTCAACAACTGCTGGCTCAGACTCCACTGAAATGCTATGATTATTATATAAAAATATGCGTGTTAACATTTCTGATAATCTTATTACAATTATGAGTTTGCAAAGGGTTTGAATAAGGACAGAAAGATCAATACCCCATGAAGAGGCCCCTAGTTCCTCATGAAGAGCCTCTAGTTCCTAAAGAATAGGCCCTTAATACCTCATAAATAGGCCCCTAGTCCCACATGAATAGCCCCTAGTCCCTCATGAATAAGCCCCTTGTCCATCATGAATAGGCCCCTAATTCCTCATTTATAGCCCCTAGTCATGAATAGGCCCCTAGTCACTCATGAATAGCCCCTAGTCACTCACGAATAGGCCCCTAGTCATTCATGAAAAGGACCCTAGTCATGAATAGGCCCTAGTCACTCATGAATAGGCCCCTAATCCCTCACGAATAAACCCTTAGTCACTCATGAATAGGCCCCTAAACCCTCATGAATAGACCCCTAGTCACTCATGAATAGGCCCCTAATCCCTCATGAATAGGCCCCTAATCCCTCATGAATAGGCCATCATTCTGGGGACATGAGATGTTTCTCATTATATCAATCACTAGTTTGGGTGGTCAAGACAATATGACTTACAGACCTGTGTCATATAGCTGGATCATTGCTGAGTGCGTCAAACATCAAACAATAGATCGATCTGTTGCATGAAGTACAGACATTTGCATGATGTGGATTCATCATGTTAGTCTGGGGAACATGATATTGATATGTCTTATGTATAAGCTGAATATTGATGCTATCCATGAGAGTCACTGCGACCTAGGATTTGATTTGAAGGGAAGCATTCATTTGTTGTTCTGCAGCCGGAATCTCCATTCATAGTGTGTAATTTCTTTCGGAAATCTTTTTGTTTCAGTGGAACAAATTGTAAAAGAGTGACACATGATCAATGCACTTATTTCAAATAAAGTCATTTATACTGGCACATTTAAAAGACATTTTCTCAGGCTTGCTCATACTTGCCAGAGCTGGCAGGAAATGACCAACAACATGGGGAATGTATGTCCAGCCACAGCTTACTTCCAGTTCTACAACACAATCTCCTTTTGAAAGGCTGCCTCCCTAGTCTTGTGGTAGAGCGTCAGCCCGGAGAGCGGAAGGTCCGGGGTTCGATCCCCGGCCGCATCATACCAAAAGACGTTAAAAGATGGTACTTGTTGTTACCCTGTCTGGCGCTTGGCATTAAGGGGCTAAAACAAGGACTGGTCGGCTCGGAGTAAGTATACTGTGTCTGAGTGAGGTATTCATGTTAAACTGCGGCATGGTATCTCAGTGAGCTAGCACGATAAATCGGCATCAGTCCGCACTAGTACAAGCAGCAACAAACACACACACACACGTGCATGCACGGCGCTATATGAGTGCAATAATCTTGGACGCGACGTTAAACCCAATTTCACCTCCTTTTGAAAGAAACAAGTGGGAGGGTGAGTGTGTTGAAAGGGTCTAGCAGCAAATTGATAGGTTTTAGAACAAACATACCTCCATAGAAGAAACACCTCTATAACCCAGAAGTCCATTCTTTCAAGGAGAAGATATATGTTTTAGTAAGCAGCTAAATACTGTGAAATGTTTCGCCATACCATGTGAAAATTATCATTAAGCCAATTTCATTTCATATTTTGTCTCTTGTAAACATGAGGCATGAATCAATGATGAGGAGTTTTAACTGATTTATTTTTTTCAATGAGGGGATTAAAGAAAGGATTGTCCGAGTATTGAGTGAAGATGTTTAAGTCCGCTTTCAGCAAATCCAGCAATATTACACCAGGAAACACCAGAAATGGAGCTTGTTGTAAGAGACGACTAACAGGATCAGGTGGTCAGGCTTCCTGACTTGGTTGAAGCATGTCATCGATCCCAGTTGTGTAGATCGATGCTCATGATATCAATCACTGGATTGTCTGGTCCAGACTCTATTATTTACAGACCGCTGTCATATTGCTGGAATATTGCTGAGTGCGGCGTTAAACAACAAACCAAACAACCAGTCAACCAGAAATGGGCTTCACATATTATACCCTTGTTGGGAATTAAACCTTTTCTTTCAGCGTGACAAGCAAACGTTTATATCACCAGGCTACCCCACCCCCACCCCCATGCCCACCATCTGATATTAGACCATCCTGGCGGAAATGATTAATTTGTTTCGGCCAAATCCGAGATTTTGAAATGAGTAGAACCGCCCACACCAGCTCCCATATGTAGGCTGATGGTGGCCATTTTGCTGATGTAGACACCCACTGTTAAACCCTTCCAGGTGAAGAGGTTGTGACAGATGCGGGGGAAATTGTGATTGTTTAAGGTTGAATTGAAATAATTTAAGTTCCTAGGGTTTTAGGTTTCAAGTCAATACTGCCATACCTTGTTGGTTAACCGTATGTGGTGGAATGTTTTCTCATTTGGAAGGATTGTGGTCTTTGTTATATATGCCTATACAATTAGTTACGCAGGACAGCGAGTTTGCAAAATGAGTAACATAAGGTAGTTTTCAACGTGGTCAGTGCTTGAGTCATAGAAACAGGAAGTCCTCTCCTTGCAAGTTTACGTCACAGTTGTATTGGGTGGGGCAGTGGATGGTGTGTTGGCCTGTCATCATGGATGATCTGTTCGACCGACATCGTCAGTCCATTAAGTCAAAGAAATATGAAGTCCTCTCCTTGCAAGTATACGTCATAACTGTGTTGGGCGGGTCAGTGGATGGTGTGTTGGCTTGTCATGGACAATCTGTTTGGGTTCGTAATATTGGACAGAGCTAGATGAACATTTAGTTGAGGTACCAAGGATACGTTCTCTCACATCTCACCTTTCATGCAACACCAGAGTAGACCCAAGTCCTCCATGTTTGTCCAACTCAAATGAAGCGTAGAATGCATTGGACTGAAAAGCTAGACATGAAGTACTGAAAGATGCTATAGAACCCCAGGACTCCAACACATGATGGCCTGGAGCTACATAGTTTAGCTTACAGGATGTCCTGGAGCTGCCATACTCTAGCACACGATGGCTTGGAGCTACATAGTGTAGCTTACAGGACATCCTGGAGCTGCCATACTTCAGCACATGATGGCCTGGAGCTACGTAGTTTAGCTTACAGGATGTCCTGGAGCTGCCATACTCTAGCACACGATGGCCTGGAGCTACATAGTGTAGCTTACAGGACATCCTGGAGCTGCATGGGCCCAGCACATGATGCCTTTAAGCACAGTGTACAGTGATCTTAACCAAGCTGGATACCATGGTGTTACTTGCTGAGAATCAATCACAGGTCAAAGGGTTTGATCAGCGACAATAAAGATCAAACATGACGATGATTGACTCTATTGATCTGCTTAAACTACACACAATAGCACAGAAATAAGACCATAACCCGAGTGATTCAAGCCAACCAAGAGATGGTGTTCCGGAAATATTTGCCTGTCAGCGTAGGTCAATATAGACTGTTCTAATGATTCTGATGTTCTGTGATGGGGGCTATAGATCAGGGAAGGTCCTGCATATGTATGAACTGGCTGTGGTAATGGTGTGGGCAAGGCGTAGAAGTCAGGATGGAGTTCAAGTGATTCTGGCACGTCCTTGTGACGAATGTAGAGCATGCCTGCATGGAGAATTTCTCTGTTTTCTCCAGCATATCTTGTAGACTGTGGATTGTTTCCAGGGGAAGGTTAACCTAGTCTGACACAGCTCTGGCCAGTTCTTGGGTTGATTGTAGAATTTTGTTTTTTGGAGAGTTGATCCTAGATATGTTTTATGAAGACCTTGTAAAGGCTTAAAGGCTAAAATATGCTGCTCAACTTTTGATAGGTGAGTGAGTGAGTTTGGTTTTATGCGTCTTTTAGCAATATTCCAGCAATATCATGGCGGGGAACACCAGAAATGGGCTTCACACATTGTACCCATGTCCGGAATAGAACCCGGGTCTTCAGCATGACAAGCGAACGCTGTAACCACTAGGCCACCCGACTGTCCAACTTTTGATAGGGAAAACCATCTGTGTCATTCTATTTAAATATACACTTGACATGTTATGAGAATCAGTTTTGTGTATCATGGAGAGATAGAAATATGTCTATTAAAATGCTTTGTTATGAACCCCTGAAGATCTGGGGTAGAATAGGTCTTCAGCAACCCATGCTTGCTGTAAAAGGCGACTAAGCTTGTCGTAGGAGGCGACTAACGGGATCGGGTGGTCAGGCTCGCTGACTTGGTTGAATCATATCATCCCAATTGTGTAGATCGATGCTCATGATATCAATCACTGGATTGTCTGGTCCAGATTCAGTTATTTACTGATCACTGTCATTATTACACTTGTATAGCGATGTGCATGCATGTATATGTGGCTGCGTGTACTATTCTGGACTTGTGCTGGTTATGTGTGACGAGTATACCCAAATCAGACACAGTATTCCTACTCAGGATGCATGCATGTGTGTCTGTGTGTATGTGAGTGTGTGAGTGTGTGTATGTGTGTATGTGTGTATGTGTGTGTTACTGCTAGTACTATCCCGGATCGACTAATGGTTGTTTCATAGTGCCAGCACACTTAGATACCATGCCGCAGTTTAACATGAATACCCCACTCAGACACAGTATACTGAGAGCCAACCAGTCCTTGTTTTATCCCATTAATGCCGAATACAAGGCTGGAAACAACAAGTACCATAATTTTGGATATGAGGTGGCAGGGATCAAACACCGACCTTCCACTCTCCAGGCAGACGCTCTATCCACTACACCATGGAGGCGGTGGAGAGAGGCGAAGGAAAGAACTTGTCTGACTGCTGTGTAAATTAATGTCATGACACACATATACATGTGTAAACAGCCAGTAAATATTTCTCTGTCTCCCTAACCCTTGATGTCATGGTTGTGTATCTCAGCTTCTAGTGAGAGTTTGTAGGTCAGGATTGGAACGAGCTGGCTAATTCAATAATGGGTCAGTGCTTCTCTCTCAGTCATCATTCTACACCAAGCTTATGGGTAGAAAGCTGAGCAAAGTTGGTGCTGAGTGGATAAGACTTCATTACCCTAGCTCTGACAAAGATGGAGATGGGCCACAGTTGGTTGTTGCCATCTGTTTCTGTAGCTGAACACAGTTCCCCACCCAGTGTGGAGGGACCTCAGTAGCCTTGCACAAGTCTCTAAGGCAATAATTATTAGTTTAAATCATAATTTTTGGAATATATAAATAATAAGAACAAGTTGTCCCTTTAACAGACTGGCGTCATTGTTAGTTTAACTCATTATTTCTTGATTATATATATACCCGCCGTGATATTGCTGGAATATTGCTAAAACCACACTCACTCACTCACTCACTCACTCACTCACTCACTCACTCACTCACTCACTCACTCACTCACTCACTCACTCACAAGTAGTCTCTATTGACTGGTTGCATTATTAGCTTAAATCATAAATTTCTTGATTATATAAATAATAGGAACAAGTTCTCCTGACAAGAGATTTGCTTTGTTATTAGTTTAATTCATTATTTCTTGATTATATGAATAATAAGAACATGTAGTCCCTATAAAAGACTGTCGTCCTCAGATTGTACTGTCCGCTTATCTAGACTTGCCCGTTATAAGGATGGAATTACTATATACTAATGGACTTAACATTCAGTACAGTCCTGGAGCAAGGCTAGGACCTCAGAAGAGCCTGCTACCTTGTGGGGCTGCTGACACTGCATAGACTTACTGTAAATCTGTCTCAAATGTCATTAATTATTGGTAGACTTGCTATAAGTCTGTCTCAACTGCCATAGATTATTGGTAGACTTACTGTAAATCTGTCTCAACTGTCATTAATCATTGGATAGACTGTCTATAGGTCTGTCTCAACTGCCATAGATTATTGGTAGACTTGCTGTAAGTCTGTCACAACTGTCATATATCATCGGTAGACTGTCTTTAAGTCTGTCATAACTGCCATTATTTGTAGACTTGCTATAAGTCTGTCTCAACTGCAATAGATTATTGGTAGTCTTACTGTAAGTCTGTCTCAACTGTCATATATCATTGGTAGACTGTCTATAAGTCTGTCATAACTGCCACTGATTATTTGTAGACTTGCTATAAGTCTGTCTCAACTGCCATATATCATTGATGGACTTACTATGATTGTCAACCACCATTACCACTTGTAGACTTGTGTTGAGTCTCAGCTACCATTGAACATTGGTAGACTTGCTCTGAGTGTCAGCTACTAATAAGTATTGATAGACTCGCTGGGAGTTCTAGCTTCAAGATAGAACTACCTTTAAGAATTAATAGATTTCATTAAATCTTTTCTGCAACAAAACATTGATAGATAGACTTGCTCTAAGTCTGCACTACTTTAAAGCTTTAGTAGGCTTCTTTCCAAGCTTTTCTTCCATCTTGTGTTGCTGTAGGACTTGTAAGAGTAGAGTTACAACTGTTCTAGTCCAGTTCCTTATGTACTTGTCAGAGTTGTCTCAGCCATGTTGACTTGAAAGGTCGACCAATGTCACAAGGGGAGATAACTCATTTTCATAATATTTACCTACAACTAGTCATTATTGCTGTCATTTACACTGACATCGAGTGGTCAAGTTTGAGCGTAATTGATTCGCAAACTATGGACCCCAAAAATTGGAAACATTGGTTTTTATGTTGAGTAGGCTCTAGAGTATGTAAAAATATATACAGATGCAAATCTCCAAATTTTTTGAACAAAAAATTAATACAATGGACTATTCCTTTGAGAGCAGCTCCACACCTCTAGTACGTACTTTCTACCATAGCTACGGATTAGCAGACAAAAAGAATTTCTGGAAGTGTTTAATGCCTGCTGCAGTCTTACCTAATGGATCCACCCTTAAGAATTACTTTTAAGTAAGGATTTGAAGACGTAGTAAAGGGCAGCAGCAATAGGAATCACATTTTGTTGGGAACTAAACCTTAGCGAACAGATAACCTTTCCACTGGCCATTCAACTCACATAGAGAGTCTTTAAGTAGCAAGTCTCTATTTTAAGGATATTATTGTGCTGCAGTATTAAAGGCAGTTTAAGATTGATGTTTTTCATTGTTTGACCAGGTGTAGTTTACTGTTAAAATTATGATAGTTTTTGACTTAAACATATGCACACTCACATTTTTGTTTGGCTATTGCCATGGCAACTGTGAAGATATGTTCTTTGAAAGGGAGCATAGTTTCTTGTGTAAACTGTACTATAAGGTTTGTAAGTATTGGACTTTGTTAATGCATGTCATCGATAACATGGATTGATGCTCATGATGTCAATCACTGAATTGTCTAGTCCAGACTCTATTATTTATGGACTGCTGTCATGTAGCTGGAATATTGTTGAGTGCGGCGTTAAACAAACAAACAAACAAACAAACAAACTAGTCAATTAACTTGCTGCTGCACCCTATGCATAAGCATGCTCGAAGCACTTAGACATTTATTACCATTTATTACTCCGAACAAACAAACAAACAAACAAACAAACAAACAAACTAGTCAATTTACTTGCTGCTGCACCCTATGCATGAGCATGCTCGAAGCACTTAGACATTTATTACCATTTATTACTCCAAACAAACAAACAAACAAACAAACAAACAAACAAACATCACTATTCCTGTCATATTATGGTGGGGACACACAAACAAAATCTTCACATATTGTACCCTGGTGAGGAATCGAACCCATATGTAGAGTGTAATGAGCGAACACTTTTAACTAGGCTACCCAACCGCCCTTCATAGAGTGGCCGACATCGGTACAATGTGTAAAGCCCATTTCTGGTGTCCCCCGGCCGTGATATTGCTGGAATATTGCTAAAAGTGGCGTAAAACCAAACTCACTCACTCACCCATAGAGTGGAGTGCTTGTTTATCCTGCTGTAGATGTATCTGATCAACAGTGTGCTATCTAAGTGACATTCATTACCATTCCTGCCATTGACTGACATCTCGGCACGGCTGACTGTGTAAGAGATGCTGTGTAAACAGCGCTGATAATGGGTCCTCATTATCGGTGGTGATTAGTACATACTCACAGTCGGACTTCTGTAGCTGTGCCAGACCGTTGTGGCTGATGTAGTCTGTCTCCAAGTACCTGAACCATATTATTTTCCTACCCCCCAGCCCTTACTGTAATGCTACAGCACTAAATGAAGCAAGTCTAGATTTATCACAGGTCTTTCTCACAGCCCCTGAACCATATTATTTTCCTACCGCCCAGCCCTTACTGTAATGCTATAGCTCTAAATGAAGCAAGTCTGGATTGTCCACACGTCTGTCTCACAGTCCCTGAACCATATTAGTTTCCCTTCCTCCCAGCCCTTAATGTAATTCTATGGCTTTAAATGAAGCAAGTCTACTTTTTCTACAGGTCTGAAGCTCCCATCTCAATGGCTCCTTTTCACCTAGATATAGTTCCTTTTTTCTATCAAAATTATATATTTTCAGACACAAAGCATTAGTCTATGGCTGCTGATGCTTGTGGAGTTGCCATGTTTGAAAAAAAACAGTCTTCAGATGGAACTGGAACTGACTTAACATTCATATCGGCAGTTCTGTTATTTACACCAGCGTTTGAAAATAGCAATTGTCCAATCAGTGACTTGTTTAGATAAGTAGGAACTGGAGAACTATAATGATTTCATCAACTTTAAATTGGATATCTTTCGAGTTATTACCAAATTTGAAAACTTCTTTAGAACATTTGGGATGAGAATCAGTCAATCGCCTAGAAAATCAACCGACGGCTGATTGTCCTGACCTAAATTCATAATGTTTAAGATAACCATGGCCAGGAGAAGATGAAAGTGTGGAAGTTGTTCTCGTGGATAACGTTAAATCGTATAATTTCTTTATCATCTAGACCGCCATTGCGGTCTAGTGGTAGAGCTTCCGCCCGGAGAGCAGAAGGTCCGGGGTTCGATCCCTTGCCGCGTCCTACCAAAAGACGTTAAAAGATGGTACTTGTTGGTACCCTGTCTGGCGCTCGGCATTAAGGGGCTAAAACAAGGACTGGTCGGCTTGGAGTCAGTATACTGTGTCTGAGTGGGGTATTCATGCTAAACTGCGGCATGGTATCTCAGTGAGCTAGCACTATAAATCGGCATCAGTCCGGACTAGTACAAGCAGCCACACAAACACATACACGTGCATGCACGTTGCTATGTAAGTGCAATAATCTTGGACGCGACGTTAAACCCGATTTCACCTCACCTCTTTATCATCTTGAGATATATGTTACAATTGACATGGTTTAATACTGAACTTTGAGGTATGATCATTCCAGTATTAGTCTGATAAACCTCACAAAATCTTTATTTCATTGGCCCTTGTATCCTACGAGGTCAGTCTCATAGTATACATGGGTCAATAAGAAAATATTGTTTTGTGTCCAGCTGTGTGTTCCTGTGGTTAAACTGAAACAGCTCTGTAAACAGGTTTCAAGCTTTTGGTAATGGATACCGTTTTGCCCAATCACATGATGGGTCATGAAATCTTTCTGCCAAGTTTCATATGGACGTGTTTAGCAAGACTTTGAAGAAATTCACTCCATTACTGCTATCTGGACATTTCATGCAAAATATTATTTCGCTCTTAATGACCTTGGTAGTGTAGAGTTCCTTTTGTGAACAAATCTGATGATATGATCAGTGGTTAGTGAACTAGTATGCATTCGCTTATTCTGGTCGAGATAATGGAAATCTCATTATTTGTGCTACTTCCCTTCAGACTATGAATATTTGATGGTAGTGTTTTGGTTCTCAGTTGGAGGGGGGCTGTGTGTGAAGGGAAGATGGAGCACATCACTTTATAATGGTCAGTCCGGGCAGGAGGAGATCTTGGGCCTCATCTAGTTAGCCCTGCTGAGAGATTGGGAGGGCAGGGGAGGTAATTGGGCATAGGTAATGATCTGTGGCCAGGGATATAGCATTACCTCCCAGCTGCAGGAGGCATTAGTGGCCACACTGATCCATTGTTTTTGCTTTCTAGTCCAGTGAGTACTTTCAAGCAGGATAAGTTAAAAAGGGCTTCTTTGATTACTAACACGGGCAATTGTTATCGTGGTTCTGTTTGACCTCTGAACTGCTCCTTGCTTCCTGGCATTGTCTGTTGCTTCCATTGTTGAAGGCCCCCCCCCCCCCTCCCCCTCGGTGGCCCAGTCGTCTGAGGTGCTGCATTTTGCTGTGCAGAGTTGTGTCCCTTGGGTGCGCCAGGAACCTATGATGGTTCGAATTATGGTTCACCCTGGTTAGGTTTCTAGGTTTGTGAGCACCATACCCGTGCTCGTGGGTTTCAGGAAAGTGGTAAACGTCTAAGACTTGCATCACTTTGGGCTTTCCTCCCACCTTAAGATGACATGCTGTGATATAGCTTGAATACTGTTCAAAGCAGCTTTAATCACTCACTCACTCACTCACTCAATCCCCCAGAAGGGGATGAGTACAGGCTGATAGAACCGAGAAGGGGGATGAGTATAGGCTGCTAAAACCGAGAAGGGGGATGAGTATAGGCTGCTAGAGCTTCGAAGGGGATGAGTTTAGGCTGCTAAAACCGAGAAGGGGATGAGTATAGGCTGCTAGAGTTTCGAAGGGGATGAGTATAGGCTGCTAGAACCGAGAAGGGGATGAGTATAGGCTGCTAGAGCTTCGAAGGGGATGAGTTTAGGCTGCTAAAACCGAGAAGGGGATGAGTATAGGCTGCTAGAGTTTCGAAGGGGATGAGTATAGGCTGCTAGAACCGAGAAGGGGATGAGTATAGGCTGCTAGAGTTTCGAAGGGGATGAGTATAGGCTGCTAGAGCTTCGAAGGGGATGAGTTTAGGCTGCTAAAACCGAGAAGGGGATGAGTATAGGCTGCTAGAGTTTCGAAGGGGATGAGTATAGGCTGCTAGAACCGAGAAGGGGATGAGTATAGGCTGCTAGAGTTTCGAAGGGGATGAGTATAGGCTGCTAGAGCTTCGAAGGGGATGAGTTTAGGCTGCTGAAACCGAGAAGGGGATGAGTATAGGCTGCTAGAGTTTCGAAGGGGATGAGTATAGGCTGCTAGAACCGAGAAGGGGATGAGTATAGACTGCTAGAACCGAGAAGGGGATGAGTACGGGCTGCTAGAACCGAGAAGGGGTTGAGTGGAAAAGGGGAGAATGTATTATGAAATATATGTTCTTATATATAGTTCTGTAAGAGAAACTAGAACATCTTGAAATATGTTTCCACCTGGTCTCTTGGTCTCCCTTCATTGAGGACTGATGACTGCATCTAATGTCTTTACCCAACATGCATCTGTGATTCTATTTGTGATGAGATGTTTATCAAATTACAGTTCACGTAAACAACCACGTATCATGCAGTAAAGTTGCTAACCAACATGTTTCATGCAACGTGAAAGCCATACTGATGAAAGTTCAGGTTTTTTAAAATACTTGCACGAAGACATTCCAAGCATCTTACAATTTTAATCTGGGTTCTACGAAAAGATAACATCATTAGTGGTCAGAGTTTTCTTGGTGTTAATCTCGAGTATATAATCACGGGAGTGCGGAGGGGAGACGATTTGCTCATCACCTTATTCATTATCGCCCAACTTTCAGTCTGTTTCTCGGGGGAAACTGGAAGTGCTTGTAAAAAATGTCAAGTTGAGGAAATGAGGTAACTACATCGAGAGTGATTAAACAAGGCAGTGGATCGGTCTTTCTCTGGAATATGGCTGTGCCACTCACAGGGCTGTGTGACTGGGTCATTCCAATGGTCATAAAACAATTCAAGTGCTCCTACTTTCTCTTATTACTGCTGGTGGACGAGGCCCCTGACCTTAGGGGCTACATGTCACAGGGGTCGTGTACTTGCACACTGATAGATACTTGACCATGTGTTGACTAGGAACAGGGTAGCCTTGCTCCTTGGCTGTACTGGAAGATATGTCCATGGATGTGGAGTAATTCTATCCCCCATCCATCCATCCATCCATCCATCATCCATCCTTCCACTCATTCATACACACACACCCATCCACCAACTCACCCACCCATCTTTCCATCCATCCATCCATCCATCCATCCATCCATCAATCAAACAATCCATCCATCCATCCATCCATCCATCCATCAAACATCAACCATCCATACACCCATCCACCAACTCACCCACCCATCATTCCATCCACCCATCCATCCATTCATCCAACATCAACCATCCATACACCCATCCATCTATCCATCTATTCATTCACCCACCCACCCACCCACCCACCCATCAATCCATCCATCTTTCCACTCATTCATTCACACACACACATCCGACAACTCACCCACCCATCTTTCCATCCATCATCCATCCATCCATCAATCCATCCATCCACCCATCCATCCATCCATCCATCCATCCATCCACCCATCCACCCATCCATGTACCCTCAACATCAACCCATTTATCCATATAAGATCACCAGCACTGGAAATTCAGTCGATGTAGAACATTTTTTAAAATCTAGCATTGAAAATCAATAATAAAAAATGAAAGTGACAGCAGTTAACTCTTGTTGGTTTAATTAACCAGGATGTAAGCTAGGCTTCACACATCGTCAGCAAGCACCTGCCAGTGTTGTATGTCCTTTGATCACAGCCAGAGTACAGCATGACAGAACAATTGTAGTCACAAAAATAACCCATCATGATGAGTCAACACCAGATGATTACACAATTAAACTGAACTTAAAATGTTCTTTAAAAAATCTTTATTAATCAATATTTATGTCAAGGAAGTCAAGGAAGCCATTCTAGGGTTAACCTTGCATTCATTTTGGAATATCCGCACAATGTCATCATCATATGCATCTCTGCTCTAAAAGCGTTTCACCCATTGGTTATTTTTGATATCTGAAAACTGTACAATTACTTTGACTTTAAATAACATTCATAACCCGTGGCTGAAAACTCATCTTAATCAGTAGATTTTCAAATATAAAAATCAATAAATTTCTGCTTTTATTTATTTCATACACATGTACCATTTCCATACAAACCAGTTCACTGGCTGTATAGACAATTCATAACCCCTGTCTGAGCACCCATCTCAATCAATATTTTTTAACTTTTAACCAGAAATAAATATATTCTTCTATTAATTCTGTAAACAATTTACCAAATCCATTGAACCAGTTCTCAGGCTGTCTGAACAATTCATAACCTTGACAAAGCAGTCTTAACCAACATTTTCAACTATTAACCAGAAATAAACCCATACTTGTTATTATTCACTTTGCCAATTTCATTGTAACCAGTTCACTGTCTGGTCAGGCATCCTGATACAGTTGCACTTGGCTCAGCGGAGGAGAGAGGGAGGGCTAAGCCCTCATGATGACTGCCAATACAATGCAGTGTCCGTCGGGTGTGTGCAGGACAAAGGCTTGACTTCGCGCAGGTGGCGACAATTTGTGATTCAGCAGATGCTGGCCTCCATTTTGATTACAATACAATTAACAGATCTTGGAATTAGATTTTTGTAATATGTTTTTTATGAGAGGGGCATTAGGGGAAGGAATGGGTGTGTTAACATTTAATTTTTTTGATGATTTAATTTTAAGGTATTGACTGTTTTTAGCGTTCGGCTAATTTTCGATTAGATTTTTGCTGAAATGTTTAATTTAGATGTTGAAGCTTTCAGTATAAAAATGGTTATTGAATAAATTCTGCTGAAATTGATTGCCTTGTAAACGGAAAATTATCAATTTCTTTAACAGCCTTTGTTCCTTGTTTTAAATTTATCATAAGATTTATTTTTTTTATAATGGGGCTCATCCTTCATAGTTTGTTAAATAATCTAGACTCTGAAAAAAGGACTGCATGCCTAGTTGTGGCACCTTCCTCTGGGGACTTGAGTTTAATTTCCATGTGCAAACCTTTTGCTGAGATTTGCTGCTAAATTACCCAAGAGAGTGAACTTTGCCGTGAACAGAAGTCACGACTCTACAGCTTTGACATGGCAGCCTCTTCAACACTCAAACCTGGAAATGAAACCTGTGGTCGAGATCATGAGCATGTGAAATAACTAAGGATGGTAACAGTTTCTATAGTGACATATAAACATGCCCAACCCCCCTCCCAGATAACTCCTGCACAGTCTTCGTGGGGATTCCGGGTTAGAATTGGCCCCCAGCAGCAATGGATGGATATTGGTTACAGACTCGGTCACCAGGTTGATTGTGTGTCATCGTATCCTTCTTGATGGCTAGCCTGTCTCACAGTCCCTGGACCATATTATTTTCCGTTCTGTCCAGCCCTTACTGTAATGCTATAACCTTATATGAAGCAAGTCTAGATTTTCCGAAGAAACTCCCATCTCACTGGGGATCCTTTTCAATTTAAATGTAGTTGCTTGTTTCTGTCACCAATATACTTTTCAGAGAATACGTGTTGTTTACCTGACAACATGCATCCTTACTCCTAATGTCAATTACTTGTTTGTGTGGATCAGACTTGATATGCAGGCTACCATATATTGGAATATTACAGAGAACAGCATCAGACAACAAACAAATCTACCTGTCTGACATCGAGAACTATTTAACCATTGTAAAGGTACCACATCACAAGTCATTGACCTTATAGCTGGAACGTTGCTGAGTGCAGCATTAAAAAATTAAAAAAACACAAGGCAATACGAGTGAGTCTTTGTTCGTTCTGCATCTGTTTCTTCTTGTAGTACTTGTTCGACCACGGCCATGTTAGTGACAAAATAGAGATGTTTTGTTTGTTTGTTGTTTTACGTCGCACTCAGCAATATTCCAGCTATATGATGGCGGTCTGTACATAATCGAGTCTGGATCAGACAATCCAGTGATTGAAGACATGAGCATCGATCTAAGCAATTGGCTACGACTAGCTAAACTACGATTGTCGTAAGTCAGTGTTAAAGAATGGGAGTTACGATCGACTTAGCGCTAAGATCACTTTGTGGAACGGGGCCCTGGTTTGTTCCACATGCATGAAAACCTTGGGAAATGATTCCAAATTCTTCCTTTTCATTGCATTTTGTTTGTTTGCTTGTTTATGGTTTATTTGCTACATTATTTACATGATGTTATAATGAAGACTGCTCCTGTCTAGGGATTGAGTTGAAATTGAACAAAGTTAAATATTTTGAAAAAGACCAAAGCCCTGCTCCACAAAGCAATCTTTGTGCTCTGACTTTCGTATACCAATGTTAAAGTATGGGAGTTCCGATCATCTTAGCGTAAGGTCGCTTTGTGCAACAGCGGCCAGAAATATGTTACACCCCAATAACACTATCACATGTAGTTTGCTTTAATATTCAATATGAAGCACAGTAATAAAATCCCCAGTTGAATTTAGATGTAAACTTAGCTTTTCCCTGCAAATCTGCATTGATTTTTGTATCATTGCTGAATTTGTAGGCTGTGATGGATGCAGCTTGAAAGGCAGTCATGTCGTAGGGTGCAGTGGCTGGCAACAACTCCCATCTTGTTCCAGGCAAATCTGTTTTTTGATAAATGGATTTCAAGGAGTAAATTTTGTTAGAATGGATTTTTGACTCATTCTGAAGGTTATGTTGATGTGTCTGAGAATATCTTCCTGTAAACTGACTGTGTTATGTTGGTACATCACTTCAGGTGACACTTTTATCATTTGTGTGACTTTGTTATCAAATTCGATATGTTGGATGCACTCTTTTAGTTTTATTCCATTTTTGAGGTTACAAGTTTGAAAATTGGGTTGTTCCGTTGGTCATAAACAAAGGGAGTTATTGTTCAAATTGATTTGCAATAGAGTGAGTGAGTGAGTATGGTTTTACGCCGCTTTTGGCAATATTCCAGCTATATCACGGCGGGGAAAACCAGAAATGGCGAAAGCTGTAACCACTAGGCTACCCGACCACCCCGATTTGCAATAGAAGAGCCTCACTACTTTAAAGGGATAGAACTCAAAGGGATTTTTGTTCATACTCTTGTTATGATTGATAATTTTGGGTTGGGTGGGTGTGATTTTAGGCAGCTGGAAATGTTTCCTTAGTAAAGGTTGGCAGTACAAAATCCGGTCATAAGGTTGTAAAAAACTGGCAACAAAGTCTGTCTACAGCTTCCTCATCCACTTCATCCATGGCAACAAAGTCTGCCTACAGCTTCCTCATCACTTCATGCATGGCAACAAAGTCTGCCTACAGCTTCCTCATCCACTTCATCCATGGCAACAAAGTCTGCCTACAGCTTCCTCATCCACTTCATGCATGGCAACAAAGTCTGCCTACAGCTACCTCATCCACTTCATGCATGGCAACAAAGTCTGCCAACAGCTTCCTAATCCACTTCATGCATGGCAACAAAGTCTGCCTACAGCTTCCTAATCCACTTCATGCATGGCAACAAAGTCTGCCTACAGCTTCCTAATCCACTTCATGCATGGCAACAAAGTCTGCCTACAGCTTCCTCATCCACTTCATCCATGGCAACAAAGTCTGCCTACAGCTACCTCATCCACTTCATATCAACAGTGAAAAAGCTTCATGCTAGACTAAATGTGTTCATTAAGTGAAGGAAATATTAAATTACTGGTTCAGAAGCCGTGTTCTGTTTCACATCAGCAACATCTACTTTATCACAGAAAACATTCCCTGTTGTCAAGCTGCATTTTCAGCATCAGGGTGTCATGTCATATAGCTAAGGTCAAGGCCATATTCTGAAATGTTTGAAAAAAAAATTTCAGTGGAAGAAATCTTGTTTGAAATTGAAGGAAAGTAAGGCTAGAAAGATACCAGGATTTTCATGGATGCAAGAATCCTGTGGCTCTAATGCAGTGTTCCATGTCATAAGATAATCGCACTGCTTTTTACTTCACATAAAAAAACAGAATTCTGAATCCATGAATATGAAAATACACAACATTATGAGTATAGGCACACCTTATGGTTACATGTCATTGGGTGCAGGGTGGCCTAGTTGTCTGAGGTGCATGAATTTTCTGTGTGGAGTTGCGTCCCTTAGGTGCACCTGACAAATGTTCATCCCATAGGTGCGCCTGACAAATGATTGTCCCACAGGTGCACCTGACATTATCATCCCATATGCATGCCTGACTTATGATCGTCCCATAGGTGCGTCTGACATGATCATTCCATAGGCGTGCCTGACAAATGATTGTCCCATAGGTGCGTCTGACATGATTTTCCCATAGGCATGTCTGGCAAATGTTTGTCCCATAGGTGCGCCTCACTCACTCACTTACTCACTCACTCACCGATTTTGAAAAATGCATCATGAGTGTGTGGTCGCATTGATGGAAATGAATCTTGTCAGGTAAAGAACATACAAGAGAAACAATTTTATCTGACCTAAATCCTTCCAAAACATGTTTTGGACATATGCAGAGAAAACACTTTTATTGGAGCATTAGTATAAAATACATGTGCAGTATATGCACAGGAAGTGTTGAAAAATCCCATTACACAGATGTCATAAAATATTCATAACTCTATGACTTATGGCTGCGACTTTGTCTCCGTATATGAGATAGGGTATATTTTCCCTTTGATGTTGGAGAGGTTACAGATTGAATAATGTTATTGATAAGCCGTGTAATACTGAAGAACGCTTCATATACCAACTGGGATCCTGTCTGGTGACATGTAGGCTATGCACAACACTAGGAGATCCAGTCTAATACGATCCATTAGCTTCTCCAGGTGGATTAGATAATGTATTCCTTAAAACTACTTTGATGTTTTGACAGACCTTTAGGTATTTTTATTACTACTTGATATTGTTTGTGTGAGAAAATAATTTTTGTAGGAAAGTTCTGTTGAAATTTCTGTGAATATTATTTGATCTGTTTAGGCACGGTCTCAATATTTTTATATTTTTTTCACATTCTTTCATGTTAAAGGTGTCATTAGTGATAATCAATGATAGAGGACAATGTAGGCCCCACCATTTCTAATGCTTTTTCAATATGTGACTGATGAACAATTTGCCCCACCTATGGAGACAATGCTTTGTTAAAAGTGTCAACAGTAATGTTAAACTTTAATGTGAGTAAAAGTCAAAATCAAATATTTTGACTGAAGTGTAGGAAAAGGTGTCTTATACATATTTGAAATAAAAATGTTTTGTTTGTTTTTAAAGCTGAATTTGTTTATGTAAACATATTGTGCATTCCAAATTTTCATGAATGACCAGAATTCTTTAAGGTTTTCAAACATATCCCCCCCAAAAAAACAGTTGTCCCCTCTGGAGTCAAATTACAGCTGCTTTCTTTGTCTTCTTCTGTCACAGTCATGTTGAAGTCAGCTTCACATTCTTCATCTTGTATTCTTTTAAAGTGATGCAATTTTCCACTTAAGTTTCGTCAATACGTCGGAAACGGACCATTATTATGACGGTACATTGCCACACCCTCATACAACTCTTGAAGTGAAAGATCAATTCTCATTATCCCATAATGCACCAGTAGCAGACCCCTTTAAGAATCTCTCAAGCAAACACCACTAATTGGTGACTGGTCATCTCAAACAGTTTCCAGCCTAATTTCTTTTTGTATTTGAATTATTGTTTTTTTAGATTCTGTTATTAATCATTATTAGTAAAATCATTGTATAAGTTGTGATGGAAGTTGTGAAAGAAGAGTAGAAGGTTTTAAATGTTTTCCTTTGTTAGGGACATAATAGATCTTGAGATGGTCCCTGATGCACCTTGATGTCCTTCTTTGAACCAGTCATTAGAGGTGATGAGTCTTGTGTGTTTTGGGGGTGACAAAAGGCCAGGTGATGAGTGTTACGAGGGATAGGGTGATATATTTGTTAGTTAGATACAGGTCGTCACTAGAGGGGGAAAGTGCCAGTCAGTCAGCTGTGCTAACATTTGATGGTCCGACTAGTTTAGTGTGTCAAGTGATGAGGGACAAGAGGTACCGGTAGATGTCAGCAGGATGTACGGACACTTCCAGTTGGTGTTGCATCATGGGTGGCACAGCTACTGCAGGTAGATACTTCGAGTCATATCACATCTGTAGAGAGTTAGCCTTGCACCAAGGCTGCACAGAAAGAAAAGTCCATGGATGTGTAGTAATTCTATCCTCCTAGATATGTGGACAGTACTCCAGTCTCTTATAGGGACAACTTGTTCTTATTATTTACATAATCTAGAAGTTATGATTTAAGAAGTTATTTATAATTATTGCCTTTGAGACTTGTGCAAGTCTAGTAGAGAGTGGAGCAAGGGCCATATCACACTGGTGCAAGTCTATAATAGCTGCCAAGTCTAGATTACTCCAGTTTCAGGTCTCTGAAAATGAATGTCTTAAATTCTAGTAAGATAATTTAAGTTCTTTTCTGTAAAAAAATCATTTCAGAGACTAGATGTTAGTCTAGGTCACAGCTAATGCAGGTAGATACATGTAGTAATATCATGGGTTTTTTTACTAATATTTTCAGTCACTGGTTTGTGTGGTCAAGACTCATTTATTTAGAGACTGCAATGGTATGACAGAAGTATTGTGGTCATTCACTCACTACAGCGGGGCAGTTGGGTAGCCTAGTGGATAAAGCGTTCGCTCGTCACGCCGGGTTCGATTCCCGACATGGGTACAATGTGTGAAGCCCATTTCTGGTGTCCCCCGCCGTGATATTGCTGGAAAATTGCTAAAAGCAGCATAAAACCTCACTCACTCACTCACTCACTCACTCACTCACTCACTACAGCATCAGTTATGCCTTATTGAATTCTAGGGGCAGTGAGTTAGGCTAGTGGTTAAAGTGTTCACTCGTCACGCTGAAGACCTGGGTTCCATTCCCCACATGGGTACAATGTGTGAAGCCCAATTCTGGTGTCCCCACCCATGATATTGCCTGAATATTGCTAAAAGTGTCATAAAACAATACTAATTCACTCATTTATTCAATTCTGGATACCGAGCTCTTCCATATCAAGAACCTTTAAACATGCTGAAGTGACTACCCATACACTTACATGTATGTGGTTCATCAGATGCTCCATACTCTAGCAGGATCATCGTTAATAGTTTCAAGGATAAGAACATCTTGAGATGCAAGTATGTTAGGAAATTCCAACATTTTCCACCCTGGCCATAAACATGTCTGCGTGTACCACATCAACATCAGCATCTGCAGTAAAGGATGCAGTTCGTGCCTGTTGTAATACATCCATTTGTCTTGAAAATAAACCCTGCAAAAAGGGCCTACCATCACAGACGTAGTGGGAACCAGTTGTGCAAATAGAAAGTGTAATTGCTCATAGGGAAACATTGTAAAAACTATTTTCCTAACAAAACACAAACAGTGCTCACATATTTGCCTTTGTAGGCAAACAATACCTAGCAATAACAATACACTTATGTTTTCTTTACAAATATTTCCTTCAACACTATCAGTATGGAACACTGTGAATGGCTGGCTATCAGAGACTAAATTACCCACTCACTCACTCTGGTGATTGTATCTATAAAATATGGAGAAGCCGGCAGGTTTTCCACTTGGCTGGCTGGTGTGTTTGGCTGGGGGACAAGACTAACAGAACAGGCTGACTACAGGGGGCGCTGCATGTAATAGCTTTCCCAGAACCAACAGGCTGACTACAGGGGGGCTGCATGTAATAGCTTTCCCAGAAGGGAGTCAATGGTTATTATTACCCAAGGCTCCAGGCTAGGTTCAGACTGGGATATAGGCTCCATGGCGATGTTCAGATTGGCTATGTTCAGATTGGGATGTAGGTTGTCACTCAAGGCTCCATGGCTAGGTTTAATACGAGATGTCGGTTATTATCACTTGTCAAGGTAGACGAATGGTTCTGTGAAAGATTTGGGTGTATTTAGAGATTTTGGGTTGCATGAAAGGAAAGATTTGGGGCATATATTCAAGTAAAATTAGGGTTTCAGAAAAGGGATTTTGTTGTCTTTACAGAAATATTGGGGTTTTCGGAGAAAGATTTGCAGTATTTGAATATAGTTTTAGTGTTATTTAGAAGTTAACAGGAAGTTTTGCCTAGGTGTTTAGTACAAAATAATTAAAAAATATATTCATTCCACTGTCATTGCACAGGACTAGCAAACTGATCCCAATGCAAGATTCAAAACCATAACACTGAAATTAAGACAAACTTGCTGCTTCAGCTGTGGTTATATCTGTAGCAATTTGTCATGTTAGAACTGATTGTCATTATGCCTCACAGAGTTACCTCCCCTGTCCCTTAATTCACAAGCTGCTGGTGAAGCTACCATCTTGTTTTTCTCGTCATGGTATAATGTAATAAGTTTAATATAGGCATGAACACAGTACAGCGCAACTCAATACAACTGCAGGTGATGTTTTAATTGACAAAAAACATACTGAAACAAGGTAATATTGAGAACACCCCTGTGAAATAGACTTCGCTCCCAAACCACTTTGGTTTCCAAATTTCAATTTTCAAAAACAGGTGCATGGCATCAGACTGAGAAATAATGACATCGGAGCCCTAAGGGTTGCCCGAGATATTGTGACTGCTGCTGCGTCTGTGTTCGTGGCTTATCTCCTCATTCGAGTCCCAGGTGAACCATTCTCTTGTGGAGATAACCATAGAATTGGGTCTTCATTGCAGACAACGTGCAAACCGACACCACGACTTGATCAAGTTGGGTATTTTTAGCGGTGACTTTCTACTGGGACTGTTTTAGCTGGAAGATGATCAGGTTTAACTTAACTGTAAATCTCGGACAGAAGCATGGCCTGTGTGAGTTGGGCTGCATGCTGCTTTTAGACATATTGCAGTGAAAGTATGACTCGGAACATCAAGACGGCATTCTGCATTGGAACCATATTGGGACGAACTTAGCTTCTCAGTGAATGAATGTTTTCTCTGCAATTAAACTTGCTTCAAGGCGTTTGTTCTTAAAACAATTTGAACCATTTGGAACGACCAGTTACTTCATTGTGTTTCTCACTTTATTGGTCAAGAAGGAATTTAGAAATATTGTTTGGAATTAATAAGTGTTTTCATGAATAATAATTAATTAATAATTAATAATAATTTTCATGAATTAATTTAAATTAAACCACATTAAAACAAAAATCGAAATAAGCACATTTCCCCAAAAAAATTTCTTGTTTTTCTTTTGTATATGTTTACGACAGGACAAATTGTTGTAGTTTTATAAGAAGAAAATTAGTCATCAAATGTAAAGACATTTTATAGGATCATGGATGAGGCTATTTAACATGATAGAAATTGTCAATTCTATCAGTTTCCTAACGACCACATTGTGTCTAAATACTCAATGACTCCTTCTATGTCTAGATTCAGGCATTTATTCATATTGAGCTTTCATTGGAGAGTGAGTGAGTGAGTGAATGAGTGAGTGGGGTTTAACGCCGCTTTTAACATTATTCCAGTTATATCACGGCATGTCAGCTTAATGTGGGAGGAAAGCCTGAAGTGGTGCAGGTCTCAGACGTTTACCACTTCGGTGAAACCCACGAGCACGGGTATGGTGCTGACAAACCTAGAAACATAATCGGGTGACAGGATTTGAACCCACAATCATAGGTTTCTGGGGTGTCCAGGGGACGCAACTCTGCACAGCGAATCGCGGCGCCTTAGACAACCGGGCCACCCGTGCCCCCTTTCATTGGAGAAATTCAGCATGAATCTTAGTTAGCCTCTGGTCACTGTCGATGTCACACCCAGGGTTGACTGCAAAAGAGACACTGAGATTTTTACCTGTTGGATCATCCCGGGTTTGTCCTGTTTTGTTCAAACAATTGAGAAACTATAAATAAATGTAATTGTATAATTTAGGGGTTGAAATTTTGCAAAAAGCTTATTTTTTAAAGTGAATTCTAAAATGTATGGTTAAATTAAAAAAATCAAATGAAAGAGTTATTTCCCTTTGACTATCAATCTGCTGTGGATGGTTTTTTCATGACCTAGATGACCATTTTTACATTTATTTGGTTAAATTGTCTTAAAATATACTAGAAAGCAGCACAGAAAATCTCTTTACTGTCACTGAAGAAGCCTATACTTGCTAAAGCATTATAGATTTGGGTGTTAGGGATGTTTCCGTTTCAGTCTGTTTGGGAGACTTTTCATGACCCAGTCTTCTTGCATTTTGATTTATTCCACATTTGCAAAATTTAGGTCGGCAGAACCATAAACCATAAACGATATGAGAAACCTACCTTATCAAGGAACCCATCTGAGATACAGCATGGTAGGTTTAGCATGCTTACAGAGCTCATCCTGCCACAGCCTGTCTAAAACAGCAGTAACAACAATAGGCCGCTTACAGGTACGGAGACAGCTTACAGGCCGGGTGATGAATAACGGTTGCTGGGAACCTTGTCAGTTGTAGTAAAACAGGGCTGTTGTAGTAGCTGTTGTAGAAGCCCACAGCAGGCACTGACAGATGCAGGGTTCCATGTAGTTTAAGCCGTTCAGGACGATGGAGTTGGACTCATTCCAGGTACTCTGTGTCAGTGGTGGGTGATGGACGTGTTTAGCGTAAGGTAACCACGCTTGCATACTTACGTACAATTTGTTGTATTTTCTGATTGAGAAGAATGTGTCTAACTCTTTGTTTTCGGCTCAGGTGAAATCAGTCGTCTCTCTTCCTCTTGCATTCTTACAATTTGTTGTACTTTCTGTGTGAGACGAATGTGTATTTTACCTTGTTTTGGGTCTGTTAGATGTTCTTTGTGTTTGGAGAACGGTGGCTTTGTTATGGCAGAGCCCGTGTTTCTTGTCAAACTGTGATTTGTAGTAGGTGTTGTAGAGCTAAATGAGTATGTAAAACACAAGCTGTTTTGGTTGGACATCGGCCTGTAACGTCCCTGGGTGCCGTTGTACAAGACAATCATAGCGCTACCTACGACTGTCGTGACCCGTGAAGATCCGGGGTAGAATATGTCTACAGCAACAAATGCTTGCTGTAAAAAGCAACTATGCTTGTCGTAAGAGGCGACTAACGGGATCGGGTGGTCAGGCTCGCTGACTTTGTTGATGCATGTCATTGTATCCCAATTGCGTGGATCGATGCTCATGATGTCAATCACTGGATTGTCTGATCCAGACTCGGTTATATACAGACCAGTGTCATATAGCTGTAATATCGGTGAGTGCGGCGTTAAACAACAAACAAACAAACAAAACAAAACGACTGGCGTAAGTCTATGTTAACGTATGGGTGTTACGATCACCTTGGCACTCAGGCCATCTCTCTCTGTGTATTGCAGTGTGAGAGGACAGTGTTGTCTTCTTCGTAGTTCCACGTAGAAATGGATGGCGCTGCAATTGTCTGTGCAGAGTTGCATCCCTTGGGCTTGTCAGACACCTATGATTTTAGGTTTGAGGACATGAAATTTGTGGAACCCAGTGAACGAGGAAAAAAAACACAGGCGAGCGAGCCTGCATGTTTTTTGTTTCATTCCTTCTCGAAGATATGTTTGGACGATTAATATGCATGATTGCCGCTGAAAAGTACTGTGCATGATAATACAGGGGAGCAAAAAGGGAATTCCCTTGACTTTAATATGGGATTCCCTGACATTCCGTAGTGATGAAAGTAGTCCGCTTCGTTGGGCGTTGCTTAATTCTTTTTCATTCTTTGGGAAATGATTACATGTGACCAATTCAGTTGATCAGAATGCAGGAATTACAATGAACACAACAAAAATTTAATTATGTTACCATGTTCTTATTATTGAGTTTTGTTATAGCACCACTATTGTGTGTCAGCTTCATTTTGTAAGTCATAGACGTGATGATGGTATGATTATTGTAGGGTTGATGATGGTGATTATTATGTTTTGATTTTATCTAATGATGACGATGATGACGACGACGATGATGATGATGATGATGATGATGATGATGATGATGATGATAAGGGTTAATGTTGGGGATTATTATGTTTTGATTTTATCTAATGATGACGATGATGATGTGTCTATGATGATGATGATGATGATGATGATGATGAAAATGGTGATGGTTTGAATTTCTGATCATTTTGATGAAGTTTGGTATCACTGTTGATGGTAATATTGATGACAAAGATGATAGCGGTGATATCATTTGCTGTTGATTATGATTATGCTGACGTGATGGTATCACTGATGATGATGATGATGATGATGATGATATAACTATCAGAACTACTGAAATTCACCTCTATCATACACTGGTATGTATGAAACGCATCTACTTGAGTGAAATGTTGATTGTCGGATGTATATATATATATATGTTGTGGTGGTGATGATGATGACGATGACGACATATTAACTATTTCCTTGCTTGTGTTTCAGGATGGATGACGACGACTACAAGACGGAGAGTGAGGTGGAGGCGGACAGCGACCATGACGACGGAGAAGGCGACACGGACCACGAATACGGTGGATGGATGACACACGTGAGTACATTCTTGTCCTTTCTACACACACCATGCAAGACATCACACATGTTACTCTACTGTGGAATACATGATTTACCGATGGATCGCAATTGTACACCTGACGATACATCCCACAGTACGGCTCTTGTATCATGTCATTGTTTTGAAACTGTATTGATTTTCACACCCATGTGCCCTACATTGCTCATAAGACAAAGCATGCAGGATTTGAAGTTAAGAATGTGCAAGATCTTTGTCATAACCCAAATATTATCTGTGACATTATGGGGCCTTCAGATTTAAACGCTGTAGCAGAAAACCTAAAAATAACCCCCTTAATTTCTCACGCTGTGCATTCTGTTTTTCACAATCTTTTTCAGTTTTTATATTGCATAAAAAAACCAAAAGTGTACACATGTTTTGCACAATTGATTTTTGTTGTAAATGTTCGAGTTGGTTCATGAAAACACCACGCAGTTGTCCATTGGCAAGACACTGTGATCAGATCTGCATGAAGCACTTGTAAAATCACCAGACTAAGCCAGAGATCAGTGGCAAATCAGACAGATTGATGACTGGATGACTTCATATACCGAGCCACTTGGCTTAGTATCAGGGTGTATATAGACTATTTGATCTAGGAGTTTAATGATTCATTGAACTACCAATGCATTGCAATCGTGCTTGGGTGAAAATGTGAACACTTTAAATATGAATAATCCACATCTCACATGGAATACCAACTATGGGATCATAAGATGTGATAAAGTGAAAAAAAATGTGTTGAGCATTACCTTGTCTTGTTGGAAGGCCTTCATAGATATGTATATTGATCAAGATTCAGAGACTAATGGCTTTGTCATCTTGTCCATTAGTGAAAGGAAATGTAGTAATCATACAGCACTCACTCACTCACTCACTCACTCACTCACTCACTCACTCACTCACTCACTCACTCAGTTATTCATTCACTCACTCAGTTATTCATTCACTCACTCAGTCACTCATTCAGTCAGTCACTCAGTCTCTCATTCACTCATTCATTTCCTCACTCATTCACACCCTCATTCACTCATTCATTTACTCGCTCAATTACTCACTGTCTTTCATTCATTCAATCACTCACTCTTTCAGTCACTCATTCAAACTCTCATTCGCTCATTCATTTACTAACTCATTCACTCAATTACTCACTCATTCACTCATTTATTTACTGACACACTCACTCATTCACTCAATTACTCACTACATTCATTCATTCATTCATTCATTCATTCACTCAGCCATCCACTCAATCATCCACTCAATCAGTCAATCAGTCAATCATTCACTCACAAGTATACTGACTCAATTTGGACAACAAAAGTCCAAAATGTTTAATTATTGAATGCATTCCTATCGCTTTAAACAATTTGCATGGATCTATTGTTATGGCTACGGCAGAGTGGCTACAGTAAGACCTGCGGTCTAGTGCGTAGACTGTTTGCCCGGAGAGCAGAAGGTTAGTAGTTTGATCACCAGCTGTGTCATACCAAAAGATGTGAAATGGTGGTATTTGTTGTTACCCTGCCTGGCGCTCCGCATTAAGGGGCTAAAACAAGGACTGGTTGGCTCGGAGTCAGTATACTGTGTCTGAGTAGGGTATACATGTTAAAAATGTGGCATGATATCTCAATGGGCTAGCATATACACAAACTGACGTACACTGACACACACACACACTCACACACACACACACACACACACACACACACACACACACACACACACACACACACACACACACAGCGGCATGCACGTCTATATTATCTTGAACTGACGTTAGACCCCTCCCCTCACCTCCAGAAGCGTAACAAGTTGAGATGCTTCTTTAGCCCACACAATGCCAGCATATTGTTCGAAGTTCCATAAAATCTCTGTTTTGTTACATTGAAGGTGCTTGATCAGTTTAACACAGATCAGTGTATTCCAGCTGTATTATCAACCTGTAACAGTCTAGTCGGGACCAGATAATCCAGTGATTGGTATAATGAGCAAGGTCCTTGCATTTGGAGTACGATGACACGCAATCTCCAAGTCTGTCTACATGATCCATGATGTCGCCTCTTTCATCAAATCGTCACGCCGAAGACCCGGGTTCGATTTCAGACATGGGTACAATGTGTGAAGCCCATTTCTGGTGTCCCCTGCCGTGATATTGCTGGAATATTGCTAAAAGCGGCTTAAAACCATACTCACTCACTCACTCACTCTTTCAACAAATGCTGGTTGCTGGGAACATTCTCTAGCCCGGAACCCCTGAGTCAAGGCAGGTGCTTGAAGCTGATACACATTCTTCATATTGCTTCAACTCATTTTCTCCAGTTTGTTATTTTCAATGTAAACCTTTCTCTTCAAGAGCTAGGATAATGAGAAGTAACAATGGCGTAACCAGACACCATTTCCATAGAAAACCTACATTTGGCACCGACTACAATGTTGGTTGGAACTGTTGGAACTGTAACGAGGGGTATCTTAGAAATGTCTGCATATAATCAGCATACGTGATTAAAAGTATGGGATGTTTAGCATGAAAACAAGTGTATACTTTAAAGGAATACTGTATTCCCATGGGCAGATTTCCAGGGAAGAAAATACATGAAATGTTTGAGGGTATGGAGGAAGGGTTATAGCTTCTTTATGAGAAATATATAACTTGGATCAAACGTCACAGTCTTCTAAGGCACCAAAATTTGTTGTGCAGAGTTGCATCCCCTGGGGGCGCCAGAAACCTGTGATTGTGGCTTCGAATCCCGGTTCACCCCGATTATGTTTCTAGGTTTGTCAGCACCATTCCCATGTTTGTGGGTTTCACCAAAGTGTTAAACGTTTTAGACCTGCATCACCTTGGGCTTTCCTCCCACCTAAAGCTGACATGCAATGCTATAAGTGAAATACTGTTCAAAGTGGCGTTAAACTCAACTTACTCACTCACTCACTCACTCAAGGAATGATGAATCTCAATGTCATCATTGGCTTCATTATGAATGGTTTCAGGCTCATGTTTATGAATTTTAAATTACATTGTAAAAAAATGACCAAACTTTTGAGATCGTTTATGTCGCTATGCAGTACCACCCCTTGTGAGCCTCATGGTTGTATGTAGACATACCTACCTCTGATTCTAGTGGATACCTTGATTAAACATCTGAGACTGAAGTGTAAATACCTGGAGAAAGTAATGTTTTACTGATTACAGCGGGCAAAAACAGGGGATTCACATGGATCAGCAGCATACAAAACTTGTGCTAGCCTGAGATTGCTAAACTGTGCTGAGGACGAGTAACAATCCAGTGATGGTCGTCCTCATTGACAGTTGAGGGTTGTAATTCTGAATCATTTCTCAGGGCTTCAATTTTGCTTCAAATTGGAGCTGAAGAAAACTGATAGATAATGGAAACTTGTAAACATTTTTGTCTCGTTCAAACAGGACTAGCTACAAACAAGGTTTTAGAATAAGGTTTCCTGTAGTCCTATGGACTAGTCTTAAAAAAGTAAATAATTCTTGAGGCTTGATGGGATGGTCTGACGACATATGTCATCATGCCAAGATGGCATGGATCGTTGTTCGTGCTTTCAGGGTGGCCCAGTCGTCTAAGGCTCTGCAATTTGTTGTGCAGAGTTGCGTCCCTTGGGCACGCCAGAAACCTATGATTGTGGGTTTGAATCCCGGTTCGCCCCGATTATGTTTCTAGGTTTGTCAGCACCATACCCATGCTCATGGGTTTAACCGAAGTGGTAAATGTCTGAGACCTGCATCACTTTGGGCTTTCCTCCCACATTAAGCTGACACGCCACGATATAACTGTAATACTGTTAAAAGAGGCGTTAAACCCAACTCACTCACTCACTCATGCTTTCAGTCCGCCATGATGAAGCTGTAACATTGATGATTGCGGAACTTAAGATTAACTCACTCGCACACTCCTGAATAGGGGCGGTGGGGTAGCCTAGTGGTTGAGCTTTTGCTCGTCACACCAAAGACCTGGGTTTGAATCCCCACCTGGGTGCAGTGTATGAAGCCCATTTGTGGTGTGATATTGCTTGAATATTGCTAAATGCGGCATAGAACAATACTCACTCACTCACTCCTGAATAGGGGCGATGGGGTAGCCTAGCCTAGGTCACACCGTAGACCTGAGTTTGAGTCCCAACCTGGATGCAATGTATGAAGCCCATTTGTGGTGATATTGCTAAATGCGGAGTAGAACAATACTCACTCACTCATGAGTAGCCTGTCCTTCATCCTCTGTGGGTAGGGAGCCTAGTGGGAAGGCCATTTGACATTACAATCAAACCCCAGTCAGCAATCGGCAGATGCGGCCAGTGACTGTGGCGTTTTCATGGTGTTCTTGCTGTGTTGATGATGATTAGTTCCAGGGCAGTGATGAAAGTTAGCAGCTGGAAACATGCTTGGTATTCTCCAATATTCCGGGCTGTTCACTGCCAGTGACAATGTTTAATGACTCTTCATTCACCCAATATTTCAAAGTGGGCCAAAAAATTATGGATAGCAACTACTTTATTATGCTGTGATAGCGATGTTTCCGTGTCGATCCTTATACAACGGTGTAAGGATCTATTCCGAAATGTCGCTCTTATGATAAAAGAAAGCTAAGAAGTTGTTATCCATAAAGTTTTTGTCTATTTTGTCATCCGTCAACTTCAAAGAAATGCTCGTCAAACAATTCACCCAATATTGGTAGATGTTTGCCTGTTGATTACACAAATACCAAATAATTTAACGCCCTAGTCAAAATATTATTGACTGTGCTAAAGCTGCGAGAAGTATTCTAAACTGACATCATTGTGGAATTATAAGTCTTTGACTGACGTCTGAGTTGAACTTAGTGTCAGGATTTTATGAAATAAAGAATTTGGGTATTTAGTCATGCCATGGAAGGTTTACCCAGAATGACAGATGGTTACACCGAAGTGGTAAAGGTCTGAGACCTGCATCACTTTGGGCTTTCCTCCCACATTAGCTGACACTGAGATACTATTAAAAGCGGTGTTAAACTCAACTCACTCACTCACTACATAACAAGTCAGACGAACCATCTGAAAAGCTAAAATGTCTTATATTGCTTGGAAGTTTCAGAAATGTATGTATTTCAGGGTCTGTATGATCCACTAGCCAGACTGGGTTCATTGTGTCAAGAATCAAGAATTTTTACTGTACAGGACACCCTCGTGTAGGATGCCAATTCTTGGTAGGAATTCCCGGTCTACACTCATGGCTATTATAGTGCACAAGGTTCCTGAAAATCAAACTCACAAGCTCATTCTGATAGTCACAAAGTTTCTACTAGTTTTTTTAGTTTGATGTTTGTCTAGATTTCAAAATAGTTAAAGATGGAAATGACGCGTCCAGGAACGTTGTACGAAGACCTGGTTACAGGATTGGCCCGGAGGAAGTTTATTCCTGTTAATGTGGCTGACATCACTCATTCACACTCAGCTGACTTGCCTGGCCCCACGACTCCCAGTAATCAGATGCTATGTTGGTGGTACTTGCAATATCAAACTCATTCCTATGTTTGATTTCATACCGCTGAGGTTATTTTACTTTTCCTGACAAATAACATGTTTATTTCGTTGAGTGACCCGACATAATTGCTAATTTCTAGTTGCACAAGCAGCCATGAGTAGAAATGTCAAAATTTTCTATGCAATTGGGACAGATTGAATATAGTTTGGGCTTTAAGTGTTATTACACTTATGTGAAATATTTATTTTATGTTTTAAGATAAATAAAGTGTTTCATCTTTTAATGCATGATAGATATTTTATTTGACAAATGTGTACTATATAAAATTGAAATCATAATAAATTTCCCTCCTCTAATTAATTTTTCTAATGCTGATTGATGTCGGTTGAGGCTAGACTTGCTTTTTTTTATAAGATTGGTTTTGGTTTATAAAAATACATATGTATACCACAGTCATTGTGCAGAAGAAATATTTCCACTGAAAGTAGCGCTGTATATCATGCTGTCAAGTCCTGGCGGTATAAGGGACAGCATATACTTCATCTTGACATACATTGATTGGTTTCCTGGATGATACATTTGTGTGGATAGTGGCCTGGTTCAAGTGTTCAGAAATGAGCTATGAACACATTCTGTCAGAGTTATCTCCCTTTAATACAGTGATTTTTTTTTAACAGAGGCTTTGTCATTTGTAGCAATGATATGGCCCCAGACACTCATGATGAAAACTGACTTTCATTAAGGCTTGGTGGATTCATTTCATACACAGGGGCGGTCGGGTAGCCTAGTGTTTAAAGTGTTCACTCGTCATGCCGAAGACCCGGGTTCGATTCCTGACATGGGTACAATATGTGAAGCCCATTTCTGGTGTCCCCCGCCGTGGTATTGCTGGAATATTGCTAAAAGCGGCGTAAATCCATACTCACTCACTCACTCACTCATTTCATATACTTTAAGGGGAGGGGATGGGTTTGCTGTTTTTTTAGAAAGTATTTTTTTGTCATTTCTTTACGACATTAAAAATAATTCTCTGGGAGTTTTTTTATCAGGAAATCCAGTTTTTTTGTGTATAAACCTGAGTCTTATCACAAATTGCCCATCCCTCGGTGATTTGTCCTTGTTATTATCATATTATAAAGTCCAAAGTGTCTTGCACTTGCGAAGGAAAAAAACTTTCATTACTGACCGAAATGTCTAAACGCTGCATGATTGCCATTGATCTAAAACATGTTTTGTTTGGTTTCGCAGAGTAAGTTAATAAAAAATTTCCGAAACTCTCATTAATCATCATGGATAACAAGCCATAAGATGTTAGTCTGACATGGATGTTAATCTTCAAGTGACGTTCCCCTTGTCTGACACTGTGCCAGAAGATGCCACAGTGATTTACTGGTGGCTAGAACGGATGTTAACCTCAAAAGGGCCTCAGTGATGTGTCAGCCTCTTTCTGGGTCCTGCTTACGATAAAGCGTTAGTTACGACCTCAGATGCAGGTGGCTGGTTCATTCAAGGTCAGGTGATAACAAAGATGACGCTAAGATCAAGATTTACTTTCGGAATCTATCAAGGGAAATTGATAGTTGACGAAAAACGTGGTAAATTATGTTTCAACTGTCTGTGTTGTATTATTTTATAGGAATTTTATGGCTGTCTATAGGATGAAGGGTGAAGGAATGGTGCAGTTGTCAGTCAGGGTTTGCTTGCTCCACTGGCTCCACTGGCTCCATGTCTAGTTGGCTCGAGTCCAAATTGTTACTAATTAGTCGGTGTGGGGAACATCCTGGGCTTCATTTGGACAGGATTTGGGTGGACATGAACCCTGTAGTTTTTTTCATCAAACCTGATATTGTCCAGGGTACAGCTTACCAGCTTCAGTGGCAGAGAGATTGTGATGTCATCCTAACTAATGATGTCACAATGGTCTGCATTGTGTTGCAGTTTCATTGTAGCAATATCTCCTGGATCTCACTCAAGTGATATTGCCTGTGGATGCCAGTTGTAGATTGATAGATAAGATAGGGACCCTATTGACAATGGGGTGGTGGGGTAGCCTAGTGGTTAAAGCGTTTGCTTGTCATGCTGAAGACCCGGTTTAATTCCCCACAAGGGTATTATGTGTGAAGTCCGTTTCTTGTGTTACCCGGAGTGATATTGCTGGAATATTGCTAAAAGCAGCGAAAAACAATACACACTCACCTGTTGACATCTGGTTGTCTGGTGTACCCCTTGCTGAAGTAGTATTTGCTGCAGTAGTTCTAGATTGTTAACCTTGTTTAAAACAATGTTATCTTATAAAATAAATTTTGTTTGTATTATTATATTATTTTATTCATATTTGATGTATATTTTTAAGAAATTAATCTTAAATCAATTTTGACGTCGTCCATTTTTCAGTTGGCTCCATCCATCTTTTTGGTATTGACCTAGAAATTATGTAAATAAAATATCTAACTGGTTTGACTTACAGGCCACAATGAATTAATTGATAGATATTCATCTATATTTTCAAAATGTATATTTTCATTGTTTTATATTTTACTTTTTAATAAATTTATTAGGGCTTATTGCCTTGTCTCTACAGCAAGATATTTCTCTACAAATTAGTGTGGCAAGCGAGCTGTGTAGAACACACTGTTGAAAATATGCCCATTGGTGAAAACATCCTACCTCTGAGTCCATATACTTGAGCAGTGAAGTCTAATGTGAGCCAGTGTTGTGTATAGATGGGTAAAAACTCTCTTACATTCTCCATCTCTCAAGAAGAATTTGAGAACAAGGCTGAGACGCAGACGCATACATCTTTATCTTTATGTTGCTGTTAGACATCCAATCAGGATTTAGACGTTTACGGCTTGTTCTATTCCATTACCCATGTTTATATCTGTTCAAAGAAAATAACGCCAGACTTAAAGAAGTGGCAGTCTAAATCAATACATTTATTGATTTTGAACATAACTGTATCTAAGACAGTTTTACTTTTTCATAACACAAGGAACTGTTTATGGCTATTGTTATTTAATGCTGCACTCAGCAATATTCCAGCGATGTAATGGCGGCCTGGAAATCCAGTGATAACAATCCAGTGATTACAATCCAGTGATTACAATCCAGTGATTACAATCCAGTGATTCCTATTGTAAGCAACAAACCACACCATCAGGGCACGTTGACACGCGAACCACCTTGCCTGACTATCCGATATTTTAAGTCACCATCTGCGACCAGCAGTTGCTGGGGACCTATTCTAATCAAGAATCCCCACGACCAGCAGTTGCTGGGGACCTATTCTAACCAAGAATCCCCACGACCAGCTGTTGCTGGGGACCTATTCTAACCTGGAATCCACAAGACCAGCATCGGTTGCTGGGGACCTATTCTAACCTGGGATCCCCACGACCAGCATCGGTTGCTGGGGACCTATTCTAACCAAAAATCCCCACGACCAGCATCGGTTGCTGGGAACCTATTCTAACCTGGAATCCCCACGACCAGCGTTGGTTGCTGGGGACCTATTCTAACCTGGAATCCCCACGACCAGCATCGGTTGCTGGGGACCTATTCTAACCTGGAATCCCCACGACCAGCATCGGTTGCTGGGGACCTATTCTAACCTGGGATCCCCATGACCAGCATCGGTTGCTGGGGACCTATTCTAACCTGGAAACCCCACGACCAGCATCGGTTGCTGGGAACCTATTCTAACCTGGAATCCCCACGACCAGCATCGGTTGCTGGGGACCTATTCTAACCTGGGATCCCCACGACCAGCATAGGTTGCTGGGGACCTATTCTAACCTGGGATCCCCACGACCAGCATCGGTTGCTGGGGACCTATTCTAATCAAGAATCCCCACAACAAGCATCGGTTGCTGGGGACCTATTCTAACCTGGAATCCCCACGACTAGCATCGGTTGCTGGGGACCTATTCTAACCTGGGATCCCAACGACCAGCAGAGGTTGCTGGGGACCTATTCTAACCTGGGATCCTAACAGGTTATTGTTTGACAGAAGTTATTCAATGCCAACCATCAACAGAGGTTCACCATATATCACAGCTTAATGTGGGAGGAAAGCAGGAAGTAATGCAGGTCTTGGATGTTTCCCAATTTGGTGAATCCCATGGGTATGGTGCTGACAAACTGAGAAAGATTATCTGGTGGACCGGGATTCGAACCCACAATGTAAGTTCCTGGTAACCTAAGAGACACAACTCTGCATGGCTAATATTGCACCGCGATCCACTGGGCCACTTGAACGCCCACAGCCCAGGAGAGTTTAGCTGAGTATGTTGAGTGAGTGAGTTGGGTTTAACGCCGCTTTTAACAGTATTCCAGTTATATCGCGGAGTGTCAGCTTAATGTGGGAGGAAAGCCCGAAGTGATGCAGGTCTCAGACGTTTACCACTTTTGGTGAAACCCACGAGCACAGGTATGGTGCTGACAAACCTAGAAACATAATTTGGGCGAACAGGGATTCGAACCCACAATCATAGGTTTCTGGCGTGCCCAAAGGGATGCAACTCTGCACAGCAAATCGCGGCAGCCCCCCCTGTGCCCCCCTGAGTAAGTTGAAGCTGTGAAAGCTGAGATACTAGTCTGATTTGTTCCTAAAGAGCTGAACCTCCTAATCCACAGAGACACCATATAGGACTTTACTTGAACCAGAACCATAAACCCACTGGAGTGAGTGAGTATGGTTTTACGCCGCTTTTAGCAATATTCCAGCAATATCACGGCGGGGAAACACCAGAAATGGGCTTCAAACATTGTACCCATGTCGGGAATCGAACCCGGGTCTTTGGCGTGACAAACGAACGCTTTAACCACTAGGCTACCCGACCGCCCCTAAACCCACTGGAAGTAAAAACCAAAAGTTAAAACTCTGGATGCTTTGTCTGATCAGATACGCCCCCAAGAGGAGTCCCTCCCTCTACTGAAGACAGTGAAAACAAAGGCCTACTGACACAGATCCTGCTATCTCCTGCCTACTCCTCCATCTTGTCGGAGACGGCTCCTTCGTATATATATCCAAAGGAATTTGATTACAGTTTATTTTTGAACTGAACTTGTTGGCCAGCAAGCTAGGCCCTGGGTTTTAGCTGGGAATGTACTCCTTAGACTGCTTGATAGACTTGCAAATATCTCTAAGGCAGTAATTATTAGTTTAAATCATAATTTCTATATTATGTAAATAATAAGAACAAGTTTTTCCTATAAGAGACAGGAGTCCGCTTATCTTGACTTGCTTATTAGGAGGCTAGAATAACTGCACATCCATGGACTTTTTTTTAGTACAGCCTTGGAGCAAGGCTAACTGCTGGAATGCTTTGGTGATTGTCTGGGAGTCTTAAAATGATTAAAATGTTGTTTATTCACGGTGTAAGTACTGGCAGTGGCACAGTCCTGTGCCAGACGTCTATGGTTTACATTGGAATTTATTTCAAAATAATTAATTTTGGTTGAAATTACTGTGTTGGTTTTGTGGGAAGCAAATTTATGACACAATGAGTCCTCTGCCTTTTAATGAATCAGTGGTCTTCAAACCAGACTAAAGTCACAAGCTGTAACACTAGAAAAAGAAGCCAAAATTAGAAATTTAGTTAAGCGTAAATAACAGCGACAAAACTCCATAATCATAAGAAATCTCTGCTGAAAGCATTGTCCTCACTCACTTACTCATGAACTTGCTCATAAACTCATATACTCACTCAATTATGAACTCACTCATGAACCACTCACTCACTCATGAACTCGCTCACGAATCACACACTTATGAACTCA
Source organism: Haliotis cracherodii (assembly GCF_022045235.1). NCBI lineage: Eukaryota > Metazoa > Mollusca > Gastropoda > Lepetellida > Haliotidae > Haliotis > Haliotis cracherodii. Next base: position 19,257,984 of record NW_027266272.1, read on the forward strand.
CTCACTCTTGAACTCACTCACTCACTCACTTACTCACTTAATTATGAACTCACTCACTCTTACATATACTCACTCAATTATGAACTCACTCATGAACTCACTTATGAACTCACTCACTCTTTCATATACTCACTCAGTTATGAACTCACTCACTCACTCACTCACTCACTCACTCACTCTTGAACTCACTCACTCACTCATATACTCACTCAATTATGAACTCATGAACTCACTCACACCTGAACTCACTCATACACTCACTCATACACTCACTCAATTATTCACTCACTCACTCACTCACTCACTCACTCACTCTTGAACTAACTCAGTCACTTACTCATAAACTCACTCACATATGAACACTCTCTTGAACTCACTCACTCACTCACTCACTCACTCACTCACTCACTCACTCACTCACTCACCCACCCACAGTATAGTTTTCCCCAGGCCTAATATAGATGTGATGGTCAGCCATGCCTGTCTAATGATGTTCTCACTGGTTATACCCCACTCTCTATACACACGTTATCATTGTTATTGCATTGCTGTACATTACAGCCATATATTGAATAAAACCCTTGTCTCGTGGATGGTGAATTGAGCAAGAATCTTTACATCATAAAGGCTATAAATAAAATCACAATCATAGAAATAAGCAGACTAATATATTCTCCTACAACTGTTCACATCAAAACCATGTGGAGCATTCAAGATAATGGATGGCGAAGGAGTCCACTTGGTTGTATATTACTGGAAGAGAGTTCCAATCATGGATTCCGATGATGTCAATAAATCAGAACTCTGCCTTGAATGGGAAGCATCACCTTAGACATTCAAGAAGAAGGCGCTATATTGAGGTAAACTTGTTATAATGAGGTACCATTATCGGCATGGCTGCATCATGGTGCCGGTGAGATAGCACTCCTGTATCCTGTCAGAGAGCTCACACATGGAGGTGAAATGGAGGGCTAAGGCAGACGACAGCACTTTGGCTATTTGAAACTTTCAAGAAATATTAGAATTTTCGAAGGATATAAGGCAACATTTTGAAGGAGAAATGTAAGTATTGATGTTGACTTTAAGAAAAGTCTGTTTAAAAGTTTGTGAAGTTGTGCTTGTTGAAGTTTGGAAGTTGTTTGTTCATGTTTTGACGGGACATGGCTTTGTTGATCTGTGGGTCATGGGGCACCCTAGCTTGGATGATGTTGTCAAGGTTGGGATCAATACACTTTTTTTTGTCTGTTCCATGTGTGACAGAGTTCATGCATATGAGATGGATAAGGTTACCAATTTATTGCATCTTTCTAAATTTCCATCAAGTCATAATCTTACCAGCATAATCTTACCAGTTTGTCAGTAGGTTACAAAATATCAATTTCAGTATCATACTATTCCAAAGGAAGTGCTTCTGTTTGTTCAGTAGGTAATTATAAAGTATCAAGTCTTACCTAATCTACATTCAACACATTGCCCCAATTGAAGGAAATTGAAACCCCTACTGTGATCACCAATGCATGAATAATCGGATACGAAGAGCAACTTTCACCCTCCATGCTGAAGAGTTCCTGATTAAGGGGAAGTCATTAGGTATACACTGAGCTAATTGATCACAGGCTTCCACACCTTGGACGCTCTTGGATCTTGATGTCCTGATAATACAGAATGATGACATGTAGAAGTAATGTAGCCATAGATGTCTTGGCTTCTGTTCACTTTGAACTTTATGTTGTGATGAATATAAGTATGAGGACAAGGATAATAAGTGCTTGTACACAAGTTCCAGGTCTTGAATGTGTAAATATGTGCTTGTGTACGAGTTCCAGGTCTTGAACGTGTAAAATATGTGCTTTTGTACGAGTTCTAAGTCTTGAATGTGTAAATATGTGCTTGTGTATAAGTTCCAGGTCTTGAATGTATAAATATGTGCTTGTGAACGAGTTCCAGGTCTTGAATGTGTAAATATGTGCTTGTGTACGAGTTCCAGGTCTTGAATGTGTAAATATGTGCTTGTGTACGAGTTCCAGGTCTTGAATGTGTAAATATTTGCTTGTGCACAAGTTCCAGGTCTTGAATGTGTAAATATGTGCTTGTGTACAGTAACAGGTCTTGAATGTGTAAATATGTGCTTGTGTACAAGTTCCAGGTCTTGAATGTGTAAATATGTGCTTGTGTACGAGTTCCAGGTCTTGAATTTGTAAATATGTGCTTGTGCACAAGTTCCAGGTCTTGAATGTTTAAATATGTGCTTGTGCACATGTTCCAGGTCATGGACATGTAAATACGTGCTTGTGCACAAGTTCCAGGTCTTGAGTGTATAAATATGTGCTTGTGTATGAGTTCCAGGTCTTGAATGTGTAAATATGTGCTTGTGCATATATGTATGATACAATGAGCACTTATTGGCAGACATGAGAGGTTAAACACTTGAACAGACAGACAGACAGACAGACAGCCCGACAGACAGACAGACAGACAGACAGACAGCTATATATGTGCAAGCAATTCTTAACTTAATATGGTTTAATCTTGTATATTGAGAACAAATAACATTAATGAGAAAGTGCATTGATATGAGCTTATGTGAGTGAGTGAGTGAGTGAGTGAGTGAGTGAGTTGAGTTTGATGCCATCTGAAAGTCTTTCCTTTATACCATAATGCAGGTCTTGATGTTTACCACTTTGAGGAAACCTACGAGTAAGGTATCATGCTGACAAACCAAGAATCATTATGAGAGTGGATCTGGGATTCGAACCCAGACTCATTGATTCTGACACAACTGAGACACACAACTCTGCACAGAGAATTGTGGCAATTGTAATTAGGGAAAAATTCTTCGTATGAGCTAATAAATGTACAGGGTACTAGTATTAATGATCCATTATAAAAAATAATGAATCAAATATTTTTAATGCTGAAATATTTGAGGTCCTAATCGCAACATAATGTCCAGGAAATGACTTTCAGCTGGCCACACACTACTCTCAAATTCCTGCTTGCTGAGAAATGTAAAATTCCTCCTCATTCCGATGCTTGTTATCTAATTCTCCCAGCTTCTGCAGCAAGACTGCATGTGTGCTCAGCCTCCACAAAAAGCATGGTTGCTTCCGAAGTCTTACGTTCTAATGGCTTTGTAGACGGCTTTCTAGACGCTGTTTTGGCCATATCGGCATTGACACACCAGTTGCAAGATCTTGTGCACAGCCTTGTATCGGTAGATAGTATTACTTACTGGTCCCACAGATGTGGGCTCCTAGTGTTCTACTTGCACCTGTTCAAAAAGAGTTGTTTTGAAGATGGAGGGATGGTTTTATGATGTACGTGTGCAACTTCTGTTCAGAAACTTGGAGCCATGAACAATTTTAAAAATGTGAGGGTAATTCAACCTGTGTGTAAACTGGCTTTGGAGTCATATTTGGTAAGGTCAACAATTGTTAAAAGCAGGTACATCATGAAGTAAGACGAGTTTTATGGATGAACAACTTCTTTATCACAATTAGTGCGACGTTTCGGTGTAGATCCTAACACCTTTATCAAGCAAGTGATTGATAAAGGTGTTAGGATCTACACCGAAACGTCACACTAATTGTAATAAAGAAGTTGTTCATCCATAGAACTCGTCCAACTTCTAAATGCCACTCAAAGAAGTCAGGTCAAATATTGGAATGAAGGTTGCGTGCATTTAGCAATAGTTTCTTGCCTCATGTTTGTTGTGTTTGGTTGTCTGGAACATTACACTCAATGTCTTTTCTCATACTATTTCCCACACTTGCATCTTGTAAAAATAGTGAGAGAGTTGTGTTTATGGTAGACTAACAGCTAGTTTCTGAAATGAACATATCTTACAGACATAATACAGTTGTTAAATTGTCTTAATAAAAATATAATAAAAAGGAGCCCAGAGACTATCTTCCTGATACTGCAGTAATCTAGACTTGCCAAACTTTCTAGACTTGCATGGTCTGTATTGTGTATATTTGTATCAGGGTCTGTATGACAGACTATGTTTCTAGGTAACTTAGGTTTAACCCTGCCTTGAACAGTATTTTGGTTATAGCTTGAGGAAAACCCGGAGTGATGCACACATCTCAGACATTTCCCACATTGGTGAAACCCATGCTCAGAGGAATGGTGCTGACAAATCATGATTGGGACAAATCTGGGATTTGGACCCACGTCATTTTTCTGCCATTTTATTCAAGAACGCAGGCATGTAAATCTGCTCTTCTGATGACTGGGCCGATCGTGCCCGCCTGGCAAAAACAATAGCTTGTCAGTTTGTTTACCAAGCTGTTTCCCAGTTGAATCAGGTAACTTGTCTGTTGGACCCAGATGACTAAAATGGGGACTAGATAAATAATGGAATTTTCGTATGGATAGTAATGGGGTGAGAGATCAACATACTATGTATCATTTTACCAACACCCTGGTGGTATCAATGTCTATTATTTTCACAAGCGGTTTAGCTGCCCCAGACTGTTCTTGTATGGTGATTTTAAGGTTAGATGATTTATTATTTGTTTTGTAGCTGTTATAATACCAATCACAGCGAAGGCACTGCTGGTTTACAGATGTCTCTGGTCCTAAATGCTGAAAAATAATTTAAAAATAAAATAAAATTGTTTTTATTCCAGTGAATGCATTCTTGTGTGTTCACCATTCAAAAGGTTAAACTACAAGCCACATGGCTAGGTATTCCAAGGGGGAATTGGAAGAACAAACACAAATCTTAAATCTTTTTTTACTTAAGTTTTTTCCATGTCTTGACTAGGATTTTACACACCCAAAAATCTATTAACTGAAAAATAAGACAGGTCAAAAACAAATTGCTTCCTCAGACAACGACAGGTTGATATTTGTTTGAATAAATCAGGATAAATATTCTGTAATGTCCACAGGTCATGCATTTTGTTAAAACATGTCATATTTAAATAACAAATACTCTTGATTACATAGGTCAATCAAAGTTTATATAAATCGGTCTATTTGAACTACAACGTGCCATGGAAATTGCATCCATCTGGAGAAAGAAAATTAACCAACTGATTCTTAACAATATGGAGCCAGTATAAACAAGCTAGAGCAGAAACATTCGCCCTGTCGGACCCCTGTCAAGAGCTGAGAGGACAGGACCCCAAACCTTGGAAATATTTTGACACAGTGTTGCTTCTCAGTAAATGCATCCAGGGGTGTAATATGAGATTGTTATTCCTCTTTTCTTGTCATGTTATTTCACAAAGCCCCTTAGTATAGAGTTGAGGTGGTGGGTAGCCTGTTATCTTAACCCTGACAGAAGCTGATCAGCTTAGATACTCAGACACCGAAATTGCAAATTATGCAGAATTGACAAAGATATTTTTCAGGTCAAACAAACTATTTTCAGTTCTCAATACTGAGTCATGTTCAAAGCATTACCTTTTAAGTAAATTATGAAAAAGTAATTGGATAATTTAGCATAGATCATAGTTCCGTATATGACATTTAAAACCTGTATTACTCAATTCTGAATTCATACACACAATGAGAAAACTATGAATACTTATAAACATGAGTGGAAATATCAACTGTACACACTGTTGAAGAGAAACACGCATTTGTTATGCAGGATTACTGCAGTTTAGAATCAGGTTCAAACTGAAAGTGGCCTTGTGTGTGCCCAGATGTCTTCAACTGGCATGGAGACTGCATCTAGGAGATAGCAGGGGGGAAAAACAGCAGGGAGATGGTGGAGGTGATGTGTCTGCCGCCTGTGTCTCGGAGGTGTAGAATTACCTTTTGTTTGGGGATGTCAGTCTCAAACTCGGAAGTCGGGACACAAACATTATAGGGTTTCACCTCCTCACCTTACAGAGTTACCTGCCTTGCCTAAACATGTGTAAACAGAATTTATATCTTTAATATCTTACATTTAGTTTCCATCAGTATGTATGAAGAGAAAATATATTAAAATGCATTTAAGATCTAGAAATGCTGTCATTTCAAGAAAACTAAATGCATGAAAATTGTCCTCTCAAGATATATAATCAGTTTGTTGTGACTGTCAGAGAGAGAGAGAGAGAGAGAGAGAGAGAGAGAGAGAGAATTGTTATGACCTTGGATCATTGATTAATCAAATTAAATTGCAATTTTAAAAACTTTATCCTCTGTTAATTTTTTTTGGTCAAAATACATTTAATCCTGATCACATTTCGCCATTCTCAGAAAAACACAGAAACCAAAATCCATTATCTAATGCCATGTTTTGTAATTGATTCGTGGCAATGGTTAATGGTAGTTGTTTCAAGTGCTCATGCTTCGTAGCATCATATGATGTGACTTATTTGTGGAAAGATGCCATTGGTCAAATCCGACTAGTCCACAGCTCAATCTTGACTAATGTTTAATTGAACAGAAACTAGATTTTGTGAGGACATAACCATGGACAAGTGGCCATATCTATCCCTGCCAGTTCTTGGCACCTCTGGAAGAACACACAGTATGGGATCAATGTCAATATGTAGATATATCCTGAAGATACATAGTGGTTCAGTATATAAAAAAAAGTGCTGCTTTTTACCAGATGTATAAATGAGGTACATAGAAATTTAATTTCTTTTAAATAGATTAAAATGTTTCTATTCAAGGATCTTTCCATGTTGTTGTAAGAGGCGACTGACGGGATCGGGTGGTCAGGCTTGCTGACATGGTTGTTGCATATCATCGAATACCAATTGCGTGGACCGATGCTCAAGATGTCAATCACTGGGTTGTCTAGTCCAGACATTATTTACAGACTGCTGTCATACAGCTTGAATATTGCTGAGTGTGGCATTAAACAAACAAACAAACAAACAAACAAACTAACCAAATCTATGTGTAAGGTCCTCGCTAACACCATCATCATCTTGACGTATCAGATAAAAATGAAGCTTAACTATTCCATGCAAGTTTTTAAAATAAACAATCCCAGGAACTCTTATCAATCAATACCGGAGTGGCGTTTCTGCATGTCCACACACTCCATAAGATTGTGAAATTTCTTTGATAGGCATTTATAAGTTGGAGTACTAAGTAAGGATAAGAATTTATGGATGAACAACTTCTTTTATTACAATTAAGAGAGACCTTTCAGTGTAGGTTCACTTGCTTGATAACAGTGTTAGAACCTACAGCGAAACGTCGCTCTTAATTGTCATAAAGAAGTTGTTCATCCATAAATTCTTATCCTTACTTAAGATTGAGAAAATGTATTGATGGTATATTGTGTGAAATCTTCAGTTGTATCCTTTTGATTTATTTGGACATTAATACACCAAATTTGGATCAATAACGTCTTGCTGTCTTTTGGCCACACATGACACAGAATTTACCAGATTGTTCATGGTTATTTGCAACTTAATCTTCAAAAAAATTCCCTTTTGTAGAATAAATGCTGTCATCCATATCAGTGTTACACATCGCCAAGTCTGTCAGGATATTATTCTGGATGTGTATAAAGTTATGGGTTTCAGGAGATGGATTTCCCTTCAGAAGATGACCCAATTCTCAAATCTCAACCTACATCAGTTTCAATTCCATCAACTTTGAGATGAATGCAATGTCCCTGCTTAATCTGATCAACCAAAGCGATATTGATAATGAGGTTAGAGAATGCTAAGTGTGTCAAGGTCATGGAATCAGGTCAGATACATAAACGACAGGTGTCCTGACTTAGTTTAAAAAAACAAAAATGTACCTGTCTGTTTTGTAACCTTTCAGTGAGTGAGTACGGTTTTACGCCGCTTTTAGCAATATTCTAGCAATATCACAGCGGGGGACACCAGAAATGGGCTTCACACATTGTACCCATGTCGGGAATCGAACCCGGTCTAAGGTGCCCAAATCTACCCCCCTTCAGAGTATACCCGGGTAGATTCTGGGAGCTCCCAGAGTATACCCCCGGGGGTTGATTCTGGGAAAGGGGGGTAGATTCTGGAAGGCCCCAGAATCTACCCGGGTATACTTTGAAGGGGCGGTATACTTTCAGACTTTACACCGGGTCTTCGGCGTGACAAGCGAACGCTTTAACCCTTTGACTACCCGACCGCACCCTGTAACCACCAACTCTCAATACATGAACGTTGGCAGCCATGAAGGGTCTTGAAGTTATGACTGTCATTTTGGTCTAAACTTTCTATTCCTGTAACACTGATTGATTAATAAACCTGTACAGCATCAAAGTTTGTCCATGCACATAATTGGTCAATGTGATTCAAAGTTTCCCAGTTGGAAATCAGGGGCAGAATGAGTTACCAGTTCCTAATTTTTGTTATAACTCAACTAAAATGAAAATTAGGTAACTACGAGATGTGTATCGATTGATTAAACTATTGATGAATTGCACTCGTCTATGGCCGGGTCGCACTATATTGGAGACAAGATGAGGTATTAGGTTGCTTATACAGTCATTCACTTGTTTGCCTGGCCCAGACTGCAGCATAAAACAATGCTCACTCACTCACTCACTCACTCACTCACTCACTCACTCACTCACTCACTCACTCACTCACTCACTCACTCACTCACTCACTCACTCACTCTGCAAGCAAAGGACATTCTGTGATGGCTGCAGAATTTACCAGAAGGTGAGGTTAGGTGAAATGGGGTTGAACGTTCAAGATTACTGCACTTATTTAGCAACGTGCATATAGTGCTATCCCACAGCTATACCATGTGGCAACTTTAACATTAATACCCCACTAAGACACAGTATACTCACCAACCAGTCCTTGTTTTCTCCTCTTTAAATCCCAAGCGCCAGGCAGACAAGTACCATCTTTAGGTATGACGGAGATGAGGATCAAACCTCCAAACTCCATGGGCAGACACTCTATCCACTACACCACCATGGTCTGCCATGAAGGTATTAGCACTGGTGCCCCTAGTCCTGCACCATGACTGTGGAATATATTTATTTTATGAAAAAAACAAAATCTATAAATGCATACAAAAGCAAGTCTAGCCAGCTCAAGCTAAATCAGCATAGGTAATTTCTTTATAAGATTTCAGAGACTAAATGTTAGTCTTTGAAGCCCCTAGTCCTGCACCATGACCGTGGAATATATTTATTTTATGAAAAAACAAAATCTAGAAATGCATGCAAAAGCAAGTCTAGCCAGCTCAAGCTAGCTGTATTCCACGAAGTCAGCATAGGGAATTTTTTTATATTTTTAGAGTCAAGAAGGATATGGTGTAATATAAGATTTCAGAGACTAAATGTTAGTCTATGAAGCCCCCTGCCTGCCTGCCTGTCTAGATGGCGGTGTTTGCACCAGCCTCCTTCCATCAGATAGCCAGCACTTTGGGTGACACTTTGTTTGGCTGGAGAGGCGGCAGGTATATGATGCTAATTGGTTTCCTGCTCAGTGTTTAGGAAAGCAGTATTTTAAACACAGGATGTGATCAGAGATAATGAACTTATAGACTAAATTCAAAGTTTATTTTTGTTGTAGATTTGTCTATTGTGGTAGTTGTGTATTTTTTTCAAAGAATTTATTTTGAGGTAAAATGTCCATTTATATCTTTTGTTTATAGTAATATTTACATTTTAGAATTGAGTTTGGAAAGGAAAAGAACTAAATATATTGCAGAAAATAAAATCAACTCTTCTTCTTCATTTCCCTTTTTTCAGTTAGTATGCCAAGTTATATGCATATAAGTCCTTGCACACTGTTTTAGAGTTTAAGGATTCCACTGTCAGGACTGATTTATAGAAAACTTGTCGGCCATCTTGAAATTGGTGGCATCTTGAATTTAAAAAAATCTGTCATTAGTTGAAAACAATTAGTAGGAGTCTAAATAGCTGAATATCTCTTTAGAAACATAGTATGACTATTTTGCAATGGAAATAGCAGTCTTTTTTCATCAATAGATTGAAACCTGAAAAAATTTGTTTGATAATTGGGGGCCATAATGGATTATGCAAATTAGACATATTTCCCACACTAGGATTGCTTGGGACTTTCAGTATGTTGTTCTTGGGACCTTGTAGAAATGCGTTGTGGTAAAATAAATTCTGCTGCAATTTGTTCCAAGTTGAGTGAAAAATTGGCCTAGATTTGTCATTTGCTTCATTAGACCTGTGCAGGTATAATGGTGAGATTCAGGATAGTTACTTCAACAATTTTTAATTTTACTCTATACCTCGAAAACATACAAGGTAATTTTGTTTTTGTACCATGTTTCAAAACAAGATAGATATATACTCCCCCCCCCCCCCCCCCCCCGGTATTATTAATAACATGATGTTTGCATCAGTGATGGTTCTCCTTCGTCTTAAGGTTACACCATTGCTTCTTGTCTGGCTAGATTCATACAGGCTACTCAGGAAATCCAATCAGAGGTGATTACCATCAAATTCCTGAATAGCAGGAATGTGGAGGGGATACGATACAAGCACTGAGGTGTTCACTAGGGATGGGGAGGGGGAAGGAGAGGAGGGGGTCTGTATGGAGGGTGGGTAAGATGGTGGGGTGTGGAAGTGTGTAAAGGTAGGGATGGTTGATATGGTGTGAGAGAGGTGTGTGTGGATGGTTGGTTGGATGGATGTGAGAGAGGTGTGTGGATGGTTGGATGGATGTGAGAGGGGTGTGTGGATGGCTGGTCAAGTTTTGGAGGGGTGTGAAGATGTGGGAGAAGTCTCGGGGTTATGGGGGTGTGGAGATGTACAAGGGGGTGATGTCAGCAGAAAGGAAGGAAGTTGAGGGTATGATGATCAGTATTGGAAGGGTGGAAGAGGATTGTTAGCAATGGAAATATATCGGGAAAACTGGTACATGTTGAATGTACAGTCATTAATCTACTCAAATAAAGCTTTGCGCTCATTAATTGCTGCAGTTAAAATTTTGGGCTATGTAATTGCTGCACTCTTGATTTTGGGTCTTTAATAGCTGCACTCAAGATTTGGGCCGGGGCTGGCATGGATTTGTGATTGTTTGGGGCTGCTGCTTTGAGCTATGTGCTCTTTTACGGTTATTGGGATCATTTGAAGCGGAGGGGATGGCTCCTGTTCCTAGGGGTGATCAGGCTCGCATAATATGATTGAACTCTTATGGGGTGATTGGACTTTTATAGGGCTGGGGACGACAGCTTTGTCTACTACAGCTGTCTGAAGTGAGAATAAGGTTGGAACTCTGTAAACTTTCAGACTGTAATGTGACCTGAATGAATGAGACATCGTCAGACTGGAGGAACAGTAATACTGTAACTGGGCCAACCTGGGGAGGGGAGGGGAGGGAAGGGGGAGGGTTTTACTCTTGCAATAGTAAGGACGCTATTTCCATACCATTGTGATAGTGGTACAACTACTGCAACAGCATTGTGTTGAAAGATGAAAACCTGTGAAGATCCGGGATAGAATAGGTCTTCAGCAACCCATGCTTGCTGTAAAAGGCGACTCTGCTTGTCGTAAGAGGCAACTAACAGGATCGGGTGGCCAGGCTCGCTGACTTGGTTCATGCATGTCCTCGTATCCCAAATGAGTGGATCGATGCTGATGATGTCAATCACTATATTCTCTGGTCCAGACTTGGATATTTACAAACCTCAGTCATATTGCTGGAATATTTCTGAGTGCAGCGTTAAACAACAAACAAACAAAAGCATTGTAAGATGGGGTTTTAACTAACTGTTTGATTGGCATTCTACATGTTGGTAAATAAATAAGAAAACAACTTCCATGGATAACAACATCTGGTTTTCTAGATTCTTACACCGTTATCAGTGTGAGTGACTACAACCAAGTGAAGAGAGGAATATATGCATGACATGTGTCAAGCTGATTGGATAAATGTTGCGACAAGCTGATTGGATTTTTCTTTTAATTAGTAGCCAATCAGCTTTCACAACTTTTTAATCCTTACTTTACTGTACAGCTGGCTTCATTGCCTGTGTGCTAGCTGTTGTTCTTACTGCACATTTGGCTTCATCCAATTGTCTGTGTGCTAATTGTAACAAATGTTATATTTGGGATAACACTTTCTGTGTAAAGTACAGATTCTCATACTTTTTGGGGTTGAGTCCCGTCCGGGAATCCTGGATGGGACTTAACCCAGAAAATACGAGAATCTGTGCTTTATTCAGAAAGTGTTATCCCAAATATAACATTTGTTTCATTTGACCTCTTTGTAAATGGCATTGTGTGTTCATAGTTTTCGGCCATGGGAGCCATGCCACACATGTCAGAGGGGTACACAAATACGTGATCTAGACAACCAGTTGTTGGACTTTCATTTTTGTGGAAGCCTCGGTGGCTGAGTGGGTTAGATTGCTGACTTTGTGTGCTGGCCAAATAATGGTAAAAAATTATCACAATTCAGATATGTTTGCAAATTTAGTCCTTTAAGTTATAAAACAATTTTAGAATGTATTGCAGGACAGATGGTTGCAGGACAGATGGTTAGGAGAGTATGGTTTTATGCCGCTTTTAGCAATATTCCAGCAGTATTACGGTGGGGGACACCAGAAATGGGTTTCACACATTGTACCCATGTGGGGAATCGAACCCGGGTCTTTGTCATGACGAGCAAACGCTTTAACCACTAGGCTACCCGACCGCCCAATGGATAGGAGAATTAGTACGTTCTGTGGCTAAACCGTGGAGTTGTAGGGACACTGATAGGCAGCTATTTCTGGCCCTCATTCGGAGAGTTTACGATTATATCTCTGGGTGTTTACTTGCTGGCCTCCATGTATACTTTCTCCAGGTTTGTTTGGGTTTGTATAAACTATATTGTTTAGATGACGGAAGCTGATCGAGAGGTGGTCGACTGATGCTGAAACAGGACTAACAACTTGTATTTGTTTGAGAAATGAGGTCATTAGAATGTTTTTTTCTATTACCAATCACTTTGTTTGTGGCATTAAAAAATGGAGGCTGTGTTTTCATCATGTTCACCTTGTCAAACAGACTCAAGCGAGGTGAAAAAATAGTTAATTGGGTTACGAAAAACTGGTGTTTGTCTATGGCTTAGATTATTTGAAGGTGAGATTTAGAGAGATGAAGTTGTACAGTCGGGAATTCGAGGAGTGGTTGGTTGGCATTTTGTAGTAGGGGACACTGAGACAGCTTGTGAGTATGCACCGTGTTGTAATAAGTTATATCATTGCAATGTTTCATGCCAATCTGGTCAGCTGGTGTATATGGTGTATATCAACAGTGAGAATTGTTAACTCTTTTGATCAGCCCACGGGTTCATATATCTGATTTTATAGTTTTGTTCATATCAATCAAAGAGATTTGGTTTGGATATAACATTGAAAAATTACAAATTTGTTCAATTTTCACTAATGTTTCCTATTTGTTAATCGGTTGTATAGAAAACAGTATAACTTGTTGTCATGCTAACCTGTCAAATAGCATGTTTCAAATGTTCATAAAGTTTAATCACATTTGTTGTATTTGCATGGATCTTAGTCATACAGACCCTGAAACAAATATAGCCAATACAGCCCATGCAAGTCTATAATAATTAGCCTATTTAGCCTAAAGTCTAGATTACTGCATTGTCTTAAAATGAAGAGAGTATCTGGGCTCCTTTTTAGTATATTTCATAACTATGATTTAACAACTGTAAAATGTGTTCATATCAGAGACTAGGGAGTTATTAGGGAGTTATTAAGAGAGTTGTCTGTGTGGTTATTGGTGAACATGGCGTAGAGTAATAGCTGACCCAATGTTACACAAACTGCTTCTACCTTCTATGCCACCTAATGACAGGTACATGGCAAGCTGGTACAGGTATTTATGAGATGTTCCCACATGTGTTTAATGAAGTGTTCAGAACAAGAGGTAGCCCTGTGGTGGGTGTGTTTGCCTGCCTCACAACACACCCAGGTTCTTATTCCCTCATGGTTATGATGTAGTGGTTGTCAACCCTATCATAGCGTTCTGTGGGGGGCACTGGGTGGCCCATGTGTCTAAGGCGTCGCGATCGGCTGTGCACTGTTGTGTCCCTTGGGCATGCCAGAAACCTATGATTGTGGGTTCAAATCCCGGTTCGCCCCGATTATGTTTCTAGGTGTGTCAGCACCAAATACATGCTCGTGGGTTTCACCGAAGAGGTAAACGTCTGAGACCTGCATCACTTTGGGCTTTCCTCACACATTAACTGGAATAATGTTCAAATGCTCACCTCAACCCAACTCACTCACTCACTCACTCATTCACTCATAAGAACAAGATGTCCCTGTATTAGACTGGTGTCCTTAGATTGTACTGTCCGCTTATCTAGACTTGCCTATTATGAGGATAGAATAACTATACACCCATGGACTTACCATTCAGTACAGCCTTGGAGCAGGGCTACTGCAGACATGTCATCGTACTGCAACAGCATGGATGCTTATAATATCAATCACAGGTTTGTCTGGTCCAGATTTTATGATTTACTTATCTTACAGACATTGATGATGGTGGCAACAAACAAACAAACAAACAAACAAACAAACAAACTCAATTATTGACAGGCTGTGATGTAACTTGAATATTGTTGTGGCATAAAACCACTTCAATCACTTACATATATTCATGGCAGGCCAATTTGTGTGTTCCTATATTTGAATAAAAGTCTTCCACAGCTAGATCCTTGACTTCAGCAAACATTTATTCTTTCTGAGGAGTGGTCAAGATTGTACTACCCTGCTCCTGAACCCATGGCGCCATCCTTCTTAACCTAAAACCATGCATGGCGCCATCCTTCTGAACCTAAAACCATGGCGCCATCCTTCTGGACCTAAAACCATGGCGCTATCCTTCTCAACCTAAAACCATGGTGCCATCCTTCTGAATCTAAAGCCATGGTGCCATCCTTCAGAACCTAAAACCATGGCACCATCCTTCTGAACCTAAAACCATGGTGCCTTCCTTCTGAATCTAAAGCCATGGTGCCATCCTTCTGAACCTAAAACCATGGCGCCATCCTTCTGAACCTAAAACCATGGCACCATCCTTTTGAACCTAAAACCATGGTGCCATCCTTCTGAACCTAAAACAATGGCACCATCCTTCAGAACCTAAAACCATGGCGCCATCCTTCTGAAATCCGCCTTCCGCTTGCACCTGTCGACATTCAAACAATTAACAACACTGCTTTCTTTTAATCAGACAGGAAATGGATTGTTTTTCCCAGGAATATTGTTTTTGATATTACGTCAAAAATATACTGGCCCACGTCCATGTCAGTTCAGGAACGTGGGAGTAATTACGTTTGTGAAATCACAAATGCCCCTTCAAGGTTAAACCTGTCATGATGTAGTGCATGTATATTGGACCGAAATGTTCCAAGTTTGGTCTGGAATGGTTTCTCCTGAAGAATCAATACTAACTCGAGGAGTCTGGTATTCGCAGGCCATAAATTTTACAGGAAATGCACAGAATGTATGCGAGGGTGAAATGATGCTGTGTCGTGTTTTCTTACAAATAGATCTGTCACAATTTTTCTCAAGGTCATGGCCATGTATTCTTGTTTTGTGGCGAACGATTCAGGGATTGAAAATTCGATGTGTTTTTGAATGACAAATGTCATTTTGTACTTAATGCCTCTCTTCATATATGTTTGGAAAACATCCATTGCAATGAAGAGGATAGTAGGAATATAGCTGACATATTATATCTGTAAGTTGCAAGGGTAATGGTAAGTGTATTGGAATAAAATATGGTGCAGTAAAGCTAGCTCAGTGTAAGTAGTTTCAGAAGGAGAAATCACCTTAGGTTTGAATTCTTTAGCTGCAAACCTCAAGTGTCCCTCCCCTTTAAATTCGAACATGTCTATGTATTTGAATTTTTTGCAATATGTTTTTATGAAATATGGGTTTGAATTTCCTGAATAAATATTAAAATGTATGTTTAACTTCCGTTTACTGCTTGATTCTCGCAATTACCGTATTCGACGTAATAAGCGCCCAGGGCTCTCTCAAATTTAGAAATAGGGGGCTCTTATTAGAATATTATTTTGGTGAAAAAAAACAGAGTTGAAAGATAAATTTCGTGGTTTATGCTGACAGCCTGAACTGTTTATATAAAGACAGATATATTTTTCCAGAATTTAATTGCCCATAATTAAGGGTGCATATAACACACGAATAAACAAGTCTTGTGTACATTGATCACTCGGAAGGGGTGCTAATTGGGATTGTTCACTTGCCAATAAATTAGCAAATATCGCTGTGGGTGCTTATTAAAGTGGGGCACTTATTACGTCGAATGGGGTAGTTTAAGTTAATGCACACCAGGCATACAGTCCTTGTGGAGTAAAGATCCTCTGGTTTCGTTTGTATAGAATTAATACCTCATACACAGAAAAGGTGAGACTACTTTTTATTGACTAGTTTACTAGTCGTCAGAGTTTGTTGCTAGTCCTGCTTTAACGAGACAGAAATGTTTACTAGGTTTACATTTTCTATTTATTTTATTCATCCAGAGTTGTGAAGACTTTATAGTACGAGCCCACTGAGATACCATGCCTCTGTTTTAAAATGGATACCCCACTCACACACATTATACTGACTCATAACTGACTCGTCATTGTTTTATCCACTTATGTCTGAAGCCACTAAGGGCAAAGACAATTACCATTCTGTAACATATCTCTTGGTGAGTGAGTGAGTGAGTATGGTTTTACGCTGCTTTTAGCAATATTCCAGCAATATCACGACGGGGGACACATATCTCTTGGTAGAAGCAAGAGTCTCTAAGGCTGATGTTGACAGTCCATGAAAACATTTCTTTAAAATAATATTTTGTTTCCTTGAAAGAACCTTTCCTCTTCTGCTGTTTTCATGTGGATCAAGCAACTAGACTTGGTTAGTTTGATCTAGACTTGCCTAGGCTTTTAGTAAAAAAGATCAAAATACCAAAACAATATAAATTCCACAGTCATGGCGGAGGACTATGGCTGGTGTAAAGATTGTAAATATAAAACGTCAATTCCAGAGGATAACCATTGCCAGAGAATAACCAATGCCATAGAATAACCAATGCCAGAGAATAACCAATGTCAGAGAATAACCAATGCCAGAGAATAACCAATGCCAGAGAATAACCAATGCCAGAAAATAACCAATGCCAGAGAATAACCAATGCCAGAGAATAACCAATGCCAGAGAATAACCATTGCCAGACAATAACCAATGCCAGAGAATAACCAGTGCCAGACAATAACCAATGCCAAAGAATAACCAGTGCCAGAGAATAACCAATGCCAGAGAATAACCAATGCCAGAGAATAACCAATGCCAGAGAATAACCATTGCCAGACAATAACCAATGCCAGAGAATAACCAGTGCCAGACAATAACCAATGCCAAAGAATAACCAGTGACAGAGAATAACCAATGCCAGAAAATAACCAATGCCAGAGAATAACCATTGCCAGAAAATTACCCATTATCTCCTGAAACAGCTTCCACTGAGTATAAAAGCCAAAATAGTGAAAGTTATATAAATGGATCACTGAAAATCAGTAATGACACCAGGTGTTCGTGAAAAGAGTTAGCACATCCAGCTTACCTGACTATCACTGCATGATCATCTACTGCTTGTAATTAACATGCGGAGAGGATGGAAAGGTCATGTTCACAACTGCATAAGAGAAGCAGAGAGTCACAATTCAAGTATGGGTACAGAATTTCTCCCTACCAAGAAGACCCAGCTCTGTATCTCAGTGTGCCCACATGTTTAATGCCATGCCACACAGAAGCTTCATCCCCTGCCTGCCTGCACCATGTGCCTGATGACATGGAGATGAAGGTGTGAAATGGGGAGATCAGGACAGGTGTAAAATCTCGTTAGCTACAGGTGACAGGTTGCTCACCAAGCTGACAATTAGATGATGCTCGGTGTACGGATCTGCCAACCCATATGTGGAATAAAATTGAGGTTTTGAGAACAGCGTTTTTCTTCTTGCCGAACCTTTTAACACATTTCAGTCATTAAAAATCTTAGAGTTGAATGGAATGGGAAGGGAAGTAACTCTCTTACTTGTGATTACAAGGAACACGTTGAGTAACAATCAATTGTTTTAAGAGCTCTCTGTGTTTTTGCAATTGGAATTATTTTTTTACAACCACAACCATGTTGTTAAGATATTCCTTAGTGGAGGAGAAATGAATTGAGATAAAGGCTCATTTAAAACTGTCACTGATATGCTAAATCAAATGTTTATTTACCAGTGCCAATAATGACATGATTGAAAGAACTGTGTGGATTGAATTAAGGGTTAGGATCAAGTATGGTGTGTGTCAAATTGCTTGAAATAAAGTTGATGTTTTTCGTTTGAAAACAGTCTTGACATGAAGGTAACTGTATCTGTTGTATATTGAAGAGCACCTGTGTTAAGAGCACCTGCTGGTCACTTCCTGTTCTAGGTACTGACCACTGTCCCTTCCTCCTGATTGGCTGCTGGTCCAGTTGCTCTTGATGGAATCAATCATTGGTTTAAGTGTCCACATGTTGAAGCACTTCCTGGACATGGCGATGCTTTCAGCCACTCCAACTTTGTCCATGTTTGCACTGTCCATGTTTGTACTGACCAGACTGGCCACACTGACCGGTACCCTTCATGGTAGGGATAGAAGGGTTAGTCCGATTCACTAAAGCCACATTGTCTGGGCAATATATGATTTTATTGATCAGAAATGAACAAGGCTTGATGATGGAGTATCACTCTCTTCATCATCCAGATGAGGTGGTATTCTAAGATAGCTGTATGCAGTGTACCCTTTGAAATACATTTTGATGTAGTGATGAAAATGTTTTTTGTTTTTCAGAGATGTGTTATTAGTTTGCAATTTTAAAAAGTAGTCGAAAGAAAGGTCTTGATTTTTTAAATTACATTTTAATATTTTAATTATTTTTTAACACACCTGAATTTAATGAGACATTTACCTGGAAAAAGAAAAATGTATTGGAAATGGTATAAATCAAACAAAAAACAATATAAACAATGTATATGATTATCTTTAAAATATATGTATTTTTCTTATAACATATTCAATTAAAACCCTAAGAAATATTGGAAGGAGTATTTATGAAGAGAGAAGTGAATATAACTGACTTAGAGAGATACTTGGAAGGTAATGCTATGGTTTGTCGACAACTCAACTTTACACTTCTACAGGGACACTCGGAGTTTGACATCCTACATTTCAGACATATTTTATGAGAAGATACAAAATTCTATCAAGACATTCCCTGTTGTCCTTTAGCGGGTTTTTTCAATTTAATTTTTTATTTCCCTTATTCATGTTCTTATACAGCAATAAACAAGTGTTGTATACATCATAGTATTCATACCACCATCAGTATCACATGTAGACCAGAGGGTCTTCCCCGTTATCATGCTTATACTGACCGACACATGTACTGACCTGATTAATGCCATGGTTAGTGTATATGTCCCCATAGTGACCAGTGTCCAGGGAGTTAAGACTGTTATCTACCAGATCAGTGTTAACAGCTTGCTGTGGGGGCAGTTCAAGACAGGATGTGGCCAGTGTAATTATGTCACAGGAAACACAAGTTACTAAAGATGGCGCACTGATGTTTTAACTTTCTCGGATGTGGTTCCCTTGTTTGACTTGAGAAATGAATTGACTTAAGTAGAAGATGAAATTTCATCACTGGTTTTTGGTTCACAGAGGTCAAGGAGTTTTTGAGTTCTTTGACCCTTTTTAAATTGAAATTAGATTATGAATTTGTTTAGTACACTTTCCAATTTATAACTGCTCAAATGCACATATTGATCCACCTTATTACCCAGGTCAGTGGATCAGTGTGCACTTGTTTTTCATTCTCAACTCCTTGGGGAGTATACAACCAAGATGCCTGGTTAACTTTCACAATACCATCTTGTCCTACCGGATACCCATTCACTGCTGGGTGAATGCAGTCATAATTCGAAAGAAGTCACTTTCCTAAGGAAACACCTCCACATGTACTTCACTGTGGGGCAGGACCGAAGCCCTAGAAACTATACCACTATTAAAATGATTTATAGTCCCAGGTTAGAATAGGTCTTCATCATCCCATGCTTGTCATAAGAGGCAACTAATGGGATCAGGTGGTCAGGCTTGCTGATGTGGTTGATGCATATCATCATATCCCAATTGCGTGGATCGATGATCATGATGTCAATCACGTGGTTGTCTGGCCCAGACTCTATTATTTACAGACCGCTGTCATATTGCTGGAATATTTTTGAGTGCGGCACGAAAACAACAAACAAACAAAACATATCCGTTATAAATCAAAATGTGTATATGTAAATAATGTTGCAATATATTTTAATGTGGATGGATTAAAATGAAAGTTAATGTTGTATTTATATTGATTTGTGTGCCAGATTTTTCTTTGACATAATTAGAAATATTGTATTCTGAAAATAGCACCATCTCTGCTGTAATTTCTTTCTTGGGTCAACACTCCCAGCAACAGCTTTCTTCATTGATCATCGGCCATTAGAGTGACCACTGGATGCTGCATCCTTTGTTTGGAGGGATCACAAGGTCATTCATTCACAGCAGGTCGTTAATGACATCGTTAATGTTTCAAGGTCTGTTCAGCCCTTGCAGCTAGACTAAGCAAGTCTTCTATGTATTAGTGGTTTGTTAACAGTCTCAGTCTTGTAGTGTTATAAAAAATTATAGTGTACTTATGTGTCTAGTCTTTAGGAACTTATTCATTGTATTTGAAGTTAATGTTTTTTTTAGTATTCAGATAAGTTTATGCCAGTATTTGGAACTGTAAAAAATGTATGTGACCAAAATCAGGAAGAGAATTTATATCTCATACTCTGTGTTAGTTTTTGAAGGATGTTTCAAAAGTTTGCACATCATCAAGAATAAAGAATCAAGAATTTTTATTGTACAGAAGACCCATGTAGGGCAAGGCACAAAATAGCTACATTTGGGAATAAATATAATTATAGACCTGAGAGGTAGATAGACATCATGTACATTATATATAGAGATATTACATATTTTTTCAATTATCTGTTCAGATGCAAAGACCAATATTATTTTCCCATTTACTAATGGCAATAGTAGTCATACAGAAAATCTGAAAATACTATTAATCCCTAGTGCAAGCTCTCTCTGCATCTGTTATTTCCATAACTGGATCTCATATGTTTCTTAATAGACATGGCACTCCTCTGTTGAAGTCATAATTATATTTTGCATACTGCATTATGCTCTGTATTCTATTCTCTGTGTGGGGGCACGGGTGGCCCAGTCGTCTAAGGCGCCACGATTCTCTGTGGCGAGTTGTGTCCCTTGGGCACGCCAGAAACCTATGATTGTGGGTTCGAAACCCGGTTCGTCCCGATTATGTTTCTAGGTTTGTCAGCACCATACCCGTGCTCGTGGGTTTCACCGAACTGGTAAACGTCTGAGACCTGCATCACTTCGGGCTTTCCTCCCACATTAAGCTGACACGCTGTGATATAACTGTAATACTGTTAAAAGCAGCGTTAAACCCAACTCACTCACTCACTCACTATTCTCTGTGTCTGATCAAGTGTTATTATACTGTATTATTGTTTGTTGTAGTAGTTTGTGGAGTTTAGGTGGTACTCTTCCCCATGAGGGTATGTGTGCAATGAAAGTATCCTATCTATCTTTCTCCATGATGTTTTGGCATGTTATTTTGGTTTGAACCCTACCAGCAGTTCAATCAGACTTGTCATTGCAAGGTCATCGTGCCTTCAGTATTAGATGTCCATCACTTAGCATCTTAAAGACCTCATCAGCTGTTGATGCTAATGTGACTCACCGGTCCACAAGGGCCATGGGACCCCCCCACTCCTGACTGACCAAGTCTTGACCATGTCTTGACCAAGCCAATTACAGACAATTACCAGTCTGGTCAGGCTATGGTGGCGAAGGCAGCCTTGATTTGCATGCACATGCAAACACCGGGATTATTGCCATGTGATAATGGGTCGTATCATCCTCTTTGTTCTGTCTCCTCGTCCAATGTGCTGACTGCTTTAATGGATTTATAATATTTGGGAGAATTCATGATGATTGACAGGATACTGTGGACATCTTTGGAGGTAATTTGTCTTTATGAATTTCTTTTAAATTTGTTCTTTGTTTGAAATTTGAACAAAAGGATGTGGGAGCTGCTTAAGGGGCAGGTTATTGATTTCTGTGCAGAGGAATGGGAGAAGAAAGTCAGATTTTAAACTGAGACTGATGGAATTCGGTGCGGGCTGTTTTTGAGTTCACCATTGACATGATCAAATTCATCTGCTCCGATACAGTAAGTAGTTTAAGATTTAGAAGCGGTAATATGATCAGGGATGAATGTTGACGTCCTGTCAGCGGACGTCATGTTGACGACTGTCAAGTGTCTAAACATGCAGGAGGATTGTGTGTCCAAGTCATGCAATTCAATGAGAGATTTTGTTTTGTATGACAGTGCTTTGTCCGATGTGAAGAAGTTTCAGGCTGTGAGAGGAGGAGGAGGAGGAGGAGGAGGAGGAGGGGGACTGAAGCTACTTGGTATTTCATTCTGGAAACATAGTTGTGGCTAAATGTTGCTGTAGTACCATCATAAGCCACTACGACTTTGACTGTTGCTAAGCTACGACTGTGACTGTTGCCTAGCTACTACTGTGACTGTTGCTAAGCTTCTACTAGAGACTGTTGCTAAGCTACGACTGTGATTGTTGCCTAGCTACTACTGTGACTTGCTAAGCTCCTGCTAGAGACTGTTGCTAAGCTACAACTGTCACTGTTGCTAAGCTACTGCTGTGACTGTTGCTAAGCTACTACTGTGACTGTTGCTAAGCTACTACTGTGACTGTTGCTAAGCTACTACTACTATTATTACTACTGTGACTGTTGCTAAGCTGATACTAGAGACTGTTGCTAAGCTACTACTGTGACTGTTGCTTAGCTACTACTGTGACTGTTGCTAAGCTACTACTACTATTATTATTACTGTGACTGTTGCTAAGCTACTACTACTATTACTACTACTGTGACTGTTGCTAAGCTACTACTATTAGTACTAGTACAACTACTATTACTACTGTGACTTGCTAAGCTACTGCTAATACTACTATTACTACTACTACTACTACTACTACTACTACTACTGTGCCTGTTGCTAAGCTACGACTGTAACTGTTGCTAAGCTACTACTATGACAACTCTACTGACATGACCTCATTCTTTCACAAATGATTTACACTAAATCAAGAAAAAATGAAAAATAACTTAGTACTTGATGTGCTGAAGGTTAAGGCAATATTGAGATGAAAGGTAGCTAATTCGCTGTGACTATTTATCAGCATATTATTGTTCCGGTCTGGCCAAAGTTGCACATAAATTCTCAATCAGTGTCTCAGAGTATCCCCCGAGTAGCAGAAGCAATCAGGATATGGCCAGCAATGCCACCTATCCCCAGGACCACGCCATCAATATGCCATACTTCACACTCAGGATTTACTGACAGCGCCCCCTAGTGATGTACGGCACCCCTATATTGATTGAGAACCAATAATGGTCCAATCGGCATGCTCCTCAGAGTGAAACAGTTTCAGCGCCCTACTGATACTCAGGATGAGGTGCCACTTCATGGACCCAATACTGGGGTTGCTGGTGCTGTGGAGTCTTGGAGCAATGGTATCGATGATGCTGTCTGTGATTCTGTGACGCTTGCTGATGTAATTGATCACTGAAACAGTATCAGTGAGGCAGTATCGGTGACATAGTATCAGTGAGGTAGTATTATGAAGCAGTATCATTGAGGCAGTATTGTGTTTGTTTGTTTGTTTGTTTGTTTGTTGTCTAACGCTGCACTCGGCAATATTCCGTGGACTGTAAATAATCGAGTCTGGACCAGACAATCCAGTGATTGATATCAGGAGCATCGATCCACGCAACTGGGATCGATGACATGCATCAACCAAGTCAGCAAGCCTGACCACCCGAACTCGTTAGTCGCCTCTTACAACAAACATAGTCGTCTTTTATGGCATATATGGGTTGCTGAAGACCTATTCTACCCAGGTCTTCACGGGGTAGGCAGTATTGTGAATCAGTATTGTGATGGTGTCAAAGTGATCCAGTGATGGTAATGCAGTAGAGTACAAGTCATGGTTCACAGTTGATTTTGAGATCAGATATTCTGCAGAGAGTCCCAATAGCCATAGAATACATCCAAATTGCCTTAAATATCACCGAGGTGTTCAGAAAAGCTGTGTGGAGGAGGAGAAAGATGCCATTTTGTGGCTGTCTGTATTTGGCCGTTCTTTCAAGCACATGGTTAAGTGCTTGTGACATAATGAGTGAGTGAGTATGGTTTTATGCCGCTTTTAGCAATATTCCAGCAATATCACGGTGGGGGACACCAGAAATGGGCTTCAAACATTCTACCCATGTCGGGAATCGAACCCGGGTCTTCGACGTGACGAGCGAACACTTTAACCACTAGGCTACCCGACCGCCCCTCTGTGACATAATGAGCACAGGCAGTTCATTGGGTGGTGGGCGGGTTGGTATTACTTAACAGTAGGCTGTGTCCAGCTCACAACTAATATCTGATTGCCTGACAAGTAGGACAAGGAATTGAATTATTCTGTTATGTGCATGATATGAAGTTTAATGAAGGTTTCGCACAAGCTGGCCCGGGTTTGAGTCGATACCTGGACCATGTCACTATTGTGGTATTCTCGTGCACACCTATAAATATTCATCTGGTTGGTGCATCGTTGCTGACATTCCAAAGAAGATGTTACTGAACACGGCAAACAGTACAATTACAGTACTCAAATATCAACTGTTCAAGTTTATTTATTTTGTTTTTTAGATACTTTTTATAAACTTTGCAGGTACGAAGATATAAATATTCCTGACGTGTTTGAATATTCACGATCATTCAGGTGTTATCTTTGCCTTGTTCATTACCACACCTGTGAATAATCAGTGTGTGTTTTTGCGAGATCTGTCAACCTTTATTTAAACTGAAATATAGTTTCTCAGCAATGTATCACCAACACACCTCACCGGCATACCCAACCAACACACTCCACCAACACACCCCATCATAACACTCCATCAACACACCCCATCATCACACTCCATCAACACACCCCACCAACACACCCCATCATCACACCCAACCAACACACCCCCATCATAACACTCCATCAACACACCCCATCATCACATTCCATCAACACACCCCACCAACACACCCTATTAACACACCCCACCAACACACCCCACCAACACACCCCATCAACACATCCCACCAACACACCCTATTAACACACCCCACCAACACACCCCACCAACGCACCCCACCAACACACCCCATCATCACACCCCACCAACACACCCCATCAACACACCCCACCAACACACCCCACCATCACACCCCACCAACACATCCCACCAACACACTCCATCATCACACCCAACCAACACATCCCACCAACACACCCCACCAACACACTCCAGCAACACACCCCACCAACACAACCCCACCAACACACCCTACCAACACACTCCATCATCACACCCCACCAACACACCCCACCAACACACCCCACCAACACACTCTACTGTTTTTCATCATGGCAATTCAAGCCTCCGGTGACCTCCCCCAATGCAGTGTTAGATTTGCCACCAGACTGTCAGTTGTACCACACTGTTAGAGTAGCCTCAGGATGTGTGTTGTCCTTGGCTACTTCCCTGATCCTTTCAAGGGTGTATTAGGTCTGAATCAAACCCACCTTGGAAGGTCTATGTGGGTCAGACACGCTGTCCAATGGGATTATATGTAATCTCGTAGTTTACCCCAGACATCCTGAAACTCCCTTCTCTTCATTGGTCAAAGGTTGAGGCCTTGGGCATTTGGATGATGGTCCATTTGGTAATTTTCGTACCATTTCCTGCCTGTCTCTTGATTCATTCTCACACTTCATGGCCAGTCAGGAGATAAAATCACTGGATATCCCCAAGACTGATGTGAGGGCAGTTCAGTTTGCTTTGAGTTCTGAGTTGTTGTTCAGCTTTTGAGTTCCGAGTTTGTTGTTCTGCCTTTGCGCTCCGAGTTTGTTGTTCAGCCTTAAAGGTCTGAGTTTGTTGTTCAACCCTTGAGTTCTGAGTTTGTTGTTCAATCTTTGAGTTCCGAGTTTGTTATTCAGCCTTTTAGCTCCGAGTTTGTTGTTCAGCCTTTTAGCTCCGAGTTTGTTGTTCAGCCTTTGAGTTTCGAAATTGTTGTTGAAACTTTGAGGTTCTGAGTTTGTTGTTCAACCTTTGAGTTCTGAGTTTGTTGTTCAATCTTTGAGTTCTGAGTTTATTATTCAGCCTTTTAGTTCCGAGTTTGTTGTTCAACCTTTGAGTTTCGAATTTGTTGTTGAACCTTTGAGTTCTGAGTGTGTTTGTTGTTCAATCTTTGAGTTCCGAGTTTATTATTCAGCCTTTTAGCTCCGAGTTTGTTGTTCAGCCTTTGAGTTTCGAAATTGTTGTTGAAACTTTGAGGTTCTGAGTTTGTTGTTGAACCTTTGAGTTCTGAGTTTGTTGTTCAACCTTTGAGTTCCGAGTTATTGTTCAGCCTCCGAATTCTGTACTCATTTCAGTTTCCCTGTTAATGAGTCCAGATGTTTTTGTAAATCAGACTTTTGTTTGGGGGTTATGTATTAGTTTGTCTTCACAAACATTTTTCAATTCTGGCTTTGACATGAAAGCGGAAGATGTGATGACACTGAAAGAAAAAGAAAAACTGAGAAAAACTACATCTTTGTAACTTCAATAGGAATTGATGGACTTTATTGATTCTTCAAGGCAATGACTATCAACCATCTTTGATATGTATCATTCGAAGAAACCAAGTTAGCTTTCATGTTGGCCTGTTGAGCTGAATCTTGACATATGTCCTGATATAGTGGAGCCAGGAGGACTCAGTTGTTCAGGAAACTAACAAATTGTTCTCTTACCAGCTTAAAGGCCCACAAGGTTCACAGGACTGTAATCAAAGTCAAAATGGCTGACTTCAGATGCTGCAATTCCCGCTTCTGGAGCAGGGAGCAGACGCAATGAGCCCCTGATACTTGTTTGTGTTGGAGATATGTCGACATTTGTTGCAGGGGCATTAGACCTGACAGATCAGTTCCATTGTCCACCATGAATAGCTGCAAGATTGATGATGCGGTGTTAAGCAATAATTACTCACTCACTCCGTTGCCTGAGATAGGACAAACATACTTCAGACAGGATAAAAACAGTTGCACAATTCATCTTTTCATGACAAACATCCAGGGCTTAAGGAGAATTCTTGTATAACTTTTATGTAATTCAAAACTGTCCAATGAGATTTCTCTGCTGTTGATTACCAAACACACAGTCCGTGTGCGTGAGTGTGGCATTGTTTCTTGTGGCTGTATATTATATGACTGGTGCTGTGATCCAGACATGCTAGCTCCCACATACTGATGATTGGCACCTGGCTCGGGTTAGCGCCAGTGCCAGGCGTGGGGAAAATACCATAATACTTCCTGAAAACGTAGAAGATAGGCACCATAGTGTCTATTCTGTGGTCCAATTTGGAGTAATATTTAAAAAAAAATGTAATTAGAAGAAAAGTCAGGCGCTGGACAAAAATACTGGTGTTATTAAGATGGGAGATTTGTCATGAGTTGGGATAAACAAGTTTTTGGACAAGAAAATAGAAATATTTGTTTTGTGTGGTTTTTTTTTTCTTAGTGAACTTCATTATCTTATTCGATTAGAATACAGAACCAAAAAAACCATGCTTGTCGTAAGACGCGACCAAATAATCGGATGGTCAGGTTCGATGACTTGGTTGATTGCGTGTCATCGTGCTTCGATGGTGTGGATTGTTACTCACACTCTCGATTACTGAATTGTCTGGTCCAAGCTTGATGATTTTCAGGCTGCGTCATATTGCTGAGTGAAGTGTTAAACTGCAGCATGGTCTTCCATTGGCTAGCACTAGAACTAGCATAATTCCAGACTAGTACAAGCACACACACACACACACACCACACACACGCACACACCACACACACACTCACGCACACACACACTCACGCACACACACACACACGCACACACACACTCTGACTAGTCGCCTAGACCCCAGAGAATAAATTGAAAAATGAACCCACCTCAACCTTGAATGATTTGGCAAGTCAAAATTGCCTCATCTCTAGAAATTAATCATTGTTCTGGGCTCGATTTGAATTTTGTATTTTATTTTTTAGGTATGTATTTTTAAATAACATGCAAGATAAGGTGCAACTTTATTCCTGGGACTAAATGTTAGTCTAACACACGTAGATGCACGTTGCTATGTCAGTGTGGTAATCTTGAACGTGACGTTAAACCCAGTTCCCCTTGTACAGATGCATTTATTAGGGTGACTATGGTAGGGGAGCCACATGGGGTAGTCACCTATTGTTTCCTTTTCAAACCATTTCCCTCCACACAGAGTATCAGGTCAGTTTATACTCCCTTTCTTTGACATTTACGTAATCTTGTCATCATTAGCACTGTTTATGATGTTTAGGCATGCTTTAAGACTTGCACAAGTCTCTAAGGAAAAGTATATTAGTTTAAATCCTCATTCCTAGATAATGTAAATAATAATACTAGTCGTCCCTGTAGAAGATAGGCGTCATTACTGTTTGCTTATCTAGACTTGTCTATTTTGAGGATAGAATTACTATACATTCAAGAGTTTTTATCTGTCTAATATGTTCATTTAGAGACTATATGTTAGCTTACATTCAATACAGCCTTGGAGCAAGGCTAGCATTTATTGTACTCTCTCTTTCATAGACTGGTCGATACAATGGCCGGTACCTTCAGGAATTTGGATTCCCAAACCTGGATCATATCAGAGACAGTGTATTTGTTACTTAACATTACAGGGTAGACGTAGGCTAGTCCTGCACCATGACTGTAAAATATATTTATTTTATGAAAAACAAAACAATCTAGAAACACATACAAAATCAAGTCTAGCCAGCTCTAGCTAGCTCTATTCCATGAAATCGGCATAGGGAAATTTAAAAAAAAAAATTGAGTCAAGAAGGATATTGTGTAATATAAGATTTCATGGACTAAATGTTAGTCAAGACGTAGGCATAAAAGTTTGTTTATGATGTAGTGTAAGAATGTATTGGCTTTGAATCTGTCTGAATTCACAGGAGATACTGTAAGAATCGGATGTCATAGTTTATGGGAGAGACCAGTTTGATAGCATGTTTGGCTGTATCCATTCGTAAATATTGGATTTGATTATTAGATTAATTCCCAGCCATGTGTTGGCAGTGTGAGGCTGTAAAAACACTATGGCTTCCTCACTGACAATATCCAGCACTGGACCGAGATAACTTTTACCCCGTATATGTCTGCATTAATTGTTTGATAGGCATTACCCGGTACTTAGAAGTTGACAGATGACAAAGTAGACCCAATTTATGGATAACAACTTCTTTATTAACTGTA
The DNA here is from genome assembly GCF_022045235.1 of Haliotis cracherodii. Taxonomy (NCBI): domain Eukaryota; kingdom Metazoa; phylum Mollusca; class Gastropoda; order Lepetellida; family Haliotidae; genus Haliotis; species Haliotis cracherodii. The sequence goes on from NW_027266272.1 coordinate 19,287,489, forward strand.
AAGGCAATGTTTCGGTATAGATTCTTATACCGTTGTCAAGGAAGTTTTATCAGCCTTGCTTGACAGCCGTAAAAGGATCTTCATCTGCCAGAGCTTCATCTACCTGAAGGGGCGGTGGTTAGATTGTTAGCTCATCACGCCGAAGACACGGGTTCGATTCCTGACATGGGTACAATGTGTGAAGCCCATTTCTGGTGTCCCCCGCCGTGATATTGCTGGAAGTGACGTAAAAGCATACTCATTCACTCACTCATCTACCTGAGGTCTGCCTACCTGAATTTCATCCACCTGATCTTCATCTACCTGAGCTTCGTCTACCTGAGTTACCTCTACCTGACCTTCATTTACCTGAACTTCTACCTGAGATTTATCTACCTGAGCTTCCTCCATCTTACCTTCATTTACGTGAACTTCATCTACCTGACCTTCCGCCAGAGCTTCATCTACCTGAGCTTCTTCTACCTGAGCTTTTCGTCTACCTGAACTTCTTCTACCTGAACTTCGTCTACCTGACTTTCATCTACCTGAGCTTCATCTACCTGACCTTCATCTACCTGAACTTCATCTACCTGAACTTCTTCTACTTGAATTTCATTTCCCTGAACTTCTTCTACCTGAACTTCGTCTACCTGACTTTCATCTACCTGAGCTTCATCTACCTGACCTTCATCTACCTTAACTTCCTCTACTTGAATTTCATTTCCCTGAACTTCTTCTACCTGAACTTCATCTACCTGAGCTTCATCTACCTTAACTTCTTCTACCTGAACTTCTTCTACCTGAGATTCATCTGCCTGAACTTCTTCTACCTGAACTTCCTCTACCTGAGATTCATCTGCCTGAACTTCTGCTACCTGAACTTCATCTACCTGAAATTCATCTGCCTGAACTTCTTCTACCTGAACTTCCTCTACCTGAAATTCATCTGCCTGAACTTCTTGTACCTGAACTTCCTCTACCTGAGCTTCCTCTACCTGAGCTCTGCCTACCTGAGCTTCATCTACCTGAACTTCTACCCGAGTTTCATCTACCTGACCTTCATCTACCTGACCTTCATCTACCTGAACTTCATCTACCTGAACTTCATCTACCTGAACTTCTTCTACCTGAACTTCCTCTACAGTACCTGAACTGTGTTGTGGAAGACATCACCCACAGCCCCCTCCCCTCACGCTGCTCTGATTTGCCTCACCTGGATGTGTTACTTAGTACCATGTGGACCCAATACCAACATGACATCTGAATTATCTGAAAATCTTCTTGGTGTATACCGAGATGTGCCGATATGCAACATAACGTTGTGTTGAAGGGAACACCATCACTCCGCATTCCTGAGTTGCAAATAATGTTCTCGTCTATCACTGGTCATTGACCATGTTGGCATATTCACAGAGACTTGTAATTTGCAGTGGAACTCATGCATTAGATAGGACATTATTGAGGGTGGGATACAGATGTTATATACTGGTTGAAGCAGACCACCTTGTAGCTGTTGGTACATACTGTGGGATATGATGTCGTATACTCGCACCTTGACCCATGTGATGCATGACTAATGTGATGCATGACCTCTACTGTTAATTCTCCACCTACTATATATATTCTGTACTAAGTCCCTCATTCAGTGTTGCTTGACAACGGTATAAGCATCTATACCGAACGTCGCTTTTCACAGTATTAAAGAAGTTTTTATCCATAAAATTGTGTCTACCTTGTCATCCGTCAACTTCTAAGTAATGCCTATCAAACAATTTATGACTGATGTAACACTCATCCTTAACAAAATTAGTGCGATATATCATCTGAACATAGACACATTGTAGTGAGTGAGTGAGTTTGGTATAGTTCCCTTTGAACATTATGTATACATTAGCGGGCTCTTCAGGTGCGATATGGACTTCAATGCATGAGGTTTGGACAAGGCTCACAGTGTGGCAGCTTGAGGGAGTTTGGGTAGCTTTGTGGTTAAAGCGTCCGCTCGTCATGCCGAAGACCTGGGTTCGATTCCCAACATGGTACAATGTGTGAAGCCCGATTCTGGTGTCCCGTGCAGTGATATTGCTGGAATATTGCTATAAGCGGCGTAAAACTATATTCACTCACTGTGGCAGCTTGATGTGAGACAAAAGCCATGATGCATCTTCGTCTGTTACCCACTTTGGAACAACCCACATGCATGGGAAGGTTGGTGGTTCGATCCCCTGGTCATGTCATACCAAAGACGTTAAAAAGATGGTATTTGATGTTTGATGTTTGGCATTTAGAGGGTAAAACAAGGACCGGTGGGCTCGGAGTTCAGTACACTGTGTCGTAGTGGGGGAACAGATCTCTGTTATTGGTTGACCTTCTCCAAGGTGTAGGTCGAAACAGGCAATGGAACGGTCAGCGCCATCTTTATTTACACTTCTGTGTCATGTTGGGGCAAATTCTGAAGAATGCTGCCTGTCTGTGTGTGTCCTGATGTGAATGAACAAGTTGACATTCATTTCAGTGTTTGTTATTAGCAATGACAAGTTACAAAAAGCATCTTGATAAAACCATGAATGGTAAACTCACATGCTTTTTGTGATATTTGAAGAAGAAAAAGACGGAATATTTGCTTCTGAGAAATGGGAATGCTGTCTAATGATAGAAAATTGAGGTTTTAAAAAAAATCGGTGCTCACTGGACTTGATTTGGAACTTTACTTGACGTGTAGTTCGTTGTGGTAGTTTTTCAATTTCATTGTTTGATTTCTCTCAGCCTGGGCGCATTGTGTCCATTATCCAAGACTCAGTACTCAGTATGATAGGTGAATCTCAATTTGGCACATTTAATTTTCCTCTCGACTTTGATAAGTATTGCTTGCTTTGGATGAACTCAAGAGATAAGACCGGATCCGAAGACATGTGAACACTTCTTTTGTTTTAATTTCCATGAAATTGTCATGGGTTGATGGAAATTTCTGTTCTGGATTCTGTGCTGTGAGTAGCTGTTGCTTGTATAAACCTGTGGTGCCACAACTAGCTATGCATCATCGTGTTGCAAAATTGCGTAAATCGATGCTCATGATGTCAATCACTAGATTGTCTGGTCCAGATTCAAATATTTACAGACTGTCGTCATATAGATGGAGTATTGCTGAGTCTGGTGTTAAACAACAAACAAACAAACAAACACATAAAGCTGACATGCAGTAATTTAACTGAGCTACTGTCCGAAACAGTGTTCAGCCCCTCACTCAGTTTCTCACTGCCAATAGGGAACAACAAAGTCTGGTCCAGACTCAATTATTTACAGGATGCAGTGACAAAGCTTCAATATTGCTGACTGTGACGTTATAACAACATTTAGTCACTCAGCTAACAGTTTGATATAAAAGGAATGGATTCTAACTGTTGTCCCATAGCTCTTGATCTAAATAATTACATTGTTGCCAGCAGTTGCCTCAAAGATTACAACAAAGTAGCGCAATAAAGATACAAATAAGACAGTTGATAGATGGCCTGGACATAATGAAGTGGATTTAATACCCTTGCATTTTTTGTTGAAATGGAATAACTTGCAACTATGCTGTGTCTGCTAGGAATGGCCATCAGTTTTAGTCAGCGCTTCTGTCCCCTCTCAGGATGAGTGGGTGGTCTACATTGTATTTCTTCCATCTCAGATGATATTATGTGAATCGGTGAATATATAGAGGATATATTATATGAGTGTTCATGTCATACTATGTTTACGACACGAGTGTCGAAACACCGGAATTTAGGCACGAGTGTCGTAAACATAGTATGACATGAACGCTCATATGATGTTCTATTTCATACCGAAGAAGATCACAACAGCAGTGGAACCACAATTTGTCGAAATGACTTCAACAATCTTCAGCTATGATGTCATTCGGACCTCACCTTGTAGGTACTAAAAGGTTATATTACCCAACAGCTAATTACAAGTCATGAATGTGAGTGAGTGAGTGAGTGAGTGAGGTTAAGCTACCTTTGGCAATATTCCAGCAATATTCCAGCAATATCACACAGCAGGCGACACCAGAAATGGGCTTCAGACATTGTACCCATGTCGGGAATCAAACCTGGTCTTCTGAATGATGACTCATCGCTATATGGCTGAAATAATGCTGATACGACGTTAAATTGTAACTGCATGATGAGCAAATGTTTTTTTCACAAGGCTGCCCTATCTATGACCCTCTTGGACGTAAGTAGGTTCAAATTCCAAAATAGAGTGAAACACGATCTATGGCATTGTATGAATTAGGTTGTATTTTCCAAGGTATGAGGCAAGCAAAGGGCCGTAAAGGATTCTTGTGGGACAAGTTACAATGTGCCCTGGGTTAGAATAAGTTGCTGGAACTATTCTTGTCGTAAAAGTCAATTAAATGGATAGGGTGGTCAGGTTCGGAGATTTGGTTGATTGTGTGTCATAGTGCCAAGATTGGTGTGTCTGTTCCTCAGTACTGTACTGCTTGTCAACTATACCACAGTTTAACATGAATAGCCACTCAGATACTGTGAGTATACTGACTCCGAGCCGATCAGTCCTTGGTTGAGCTCCTTAATGCCGAGTGCCAGACAGGGTAACAACAAGAACCTTTAACATCTTTTGGTATGACATGGCCGGGGATCAAACCCGGACCTTCCACTCTCTGGGCGGACGCTCTACCACTAGACGGTCACGGAGGCGGTCATATGGGATGAAGAAGTCAGACTGTAACTTGCTGAATGTGCGGCATAGCTTCTGGATTGCGTAGGCCATTGCTCATGGTTCAATCCCTGGTTTGTCTGGGCTAGACCCCATTATTTACACTTTGCCATCAAGGAGCTGGGATACGGCAAAAACAAATAGTTACATTTTCTATACATACATTGACATGATGTAATTTAAAATGTATTTTACTTAACTTTTCTTGTACATCTTCTGGACTTCTCGTACTGTCCAGTGACGAGGGAATTCTTTTGAGTTCAGACTCTATGTGGAAATATTTGAGAGGCCTTTAGAAGTTGGAAGAACATGAAGACATTAAAGTTTTTTGGACAACAACTGAATAAGTCACTGTGACTTTCCACATAATGCTTACTCAACATTCTCCTGATGAAGTGGCAAGAAGCTACTCTCCTCCTATTCTCAAGTGTTCTGCTCCTGCTTCCCACATGTAAGATGTGGACCAGACGAGTCTATTTTTAACTGCACGATAGATTGCAGTGTTTAATGAAGCAACTTGTGACCATGGACTCCTCAGGCTGTGTGACCTCTCTGTCCACAAGGGATTCAAGAGGATTATGAGTCTATATGAAAATTATTGTCAATATTAGGAATCATTTGCACAGGGTGTTCATTGATTACTTGATACTGTTGGTTCCATTATGTCTACAAAGTAAATTCAGTTTGTAGATAGTCATTACACCTTCAAGAATCGCGAAGACACCTTCAAGAATCGCGAAGACGTTGCACAATGTCCTGAGCAAACACAGCGACCATGATAGCGTGTGGGTGTTAGTTTACATGACCAGTGGTTATTGAATGGTTGGTGACATGATTGGCTGCGGGTCGTGTGAAGGGAGAGAGGTACACACACGGAGAGGTTATCTGGGCACTGATCGATTGTCAAGGACAAAAGGGGAGGCCATCCTAGTTTGCAGGACATGATTATACCCAGTATAAAGTACATTTTAAGCTCAATCTATGAACTTAATGTTTGCAAATGGATAAATGATATTATCTTGCTCCATGGAGTTTGTCCATGTGTCTGTCCGTCGCATTTTGTTTTGGGAGCATAACTCGGAACTGTTAAATATTAATACAAAACTTTGCGTATGTATCAAACACATGCTGAACTGGTGCCTTTTGGTGTTTTGGTGTTTCCCCAAAAATATTTTTGGTGTTTCCAAGGCAACAAACTTAACTTAGATTGAAATACATGTAGTGTTTCAAAGCATAACTCGGGAAACGTTAAATATTTTATTTTGAAACTTTGCATGTGTGTCAAACAGATGCTAAACAGGATACTTTCACTCCAGAGCGTAACTTAAAAACCAGAAGGGTTGTAGTGTTCATTTCTGGATCATATATCCATATTCTTTTTATATATTATCCATGAAACTTCATACCCATAGTAGCAGAGTACTTAAATTCTCGTGCTATTTTGGATTTTTCCACTAAAAGATCTACGAAGGGTTGTCTGAGAACCCTTACCATGATTACCTTATTAAGATGAACTTGTACAAGGTATATGGTGAATGGTTAAAAAATCACAAACCACAATTTGCATGTGAAACCAAAACCAACCTCGTTGTGGGTTTCATAATTTTTTTGATGCTTGCAATTAGGCCATTCACAAAAGGACCGCCTCCGTGTTCTAGTGGTAAAACCTCTGCCTGGAGAGCGGAAGGTCCGGGGTTCGATCCCCAACAGCGTCATACCAAAAGACGTCAAAAGATAATACTTGTTGTTACCCTGTCTGGCGCTCGGCATTAAGGGGCTAAAACAAGGACTGGTCGGCTCGGAGTCAGTATACTGTGTCTGAGTGGGGTATTCATGTTAAACTACGGCATGGTATCTCAGTGAGCTAGCACTATAAATCAGCATCAGTCTGGACTAGTACAAGCAGCCACACAAACACACACACGTACATGCACGTTGCTATATAAGTGCAATGATCTTGGACACGGCGTTAAACCCCATTTCACCCAACCTCACCTCACCTCACCTCACCTCACCTCACCTCACCTCACCATTCACAAAAAGTTCCAGTGAACCTTCTAGACTTACCTTCACTTCCTCTGTACTACATGAACAGACAAAATGCCATGTGTTCCATGGTGGGGGATAAGGATGATGCTGTTTTCTTGTTGGTTTTTAATTATTGTCATCTTGCTCTTTTGTCAGGGTCAGTTATTTATGGTCAAGCAATGACCGTTGTGACATGTTATCAATGAAGAGACTTCAACTGGTTGATAATACTGGCAGTATCACCTCAATCTCATTAAAATCAGATCTTAGTTCTCGCTACAAATTTGAAACCTGAACAAAAGAACATTCTGGAATGGCAAATAGATGGTCTGGATTGTATGGATACAGTCGTTAAACCCGTAACTACCGTTCGGAGTTAAAGTTTTTGAGGCTGCATGATCAGAAATCACATTCCAACTGTCACTTTCATAATCTGGTAAGCGATGGTCTGATTAGTCGGATGAAAGGTCGTTCTGATGTGACCCCTAATGGGATGTCCTCAGCACTTTGTTTAGCTGTAGCGAGAACTGAGGTCTGATTTTAATGAGATTGAGTATCACCTGGTCATTATGACCATAGTTATTGTCAATACTGGCGAGACTTTCACTGGTTGATAATACTGGCATTATCACATGATCATAATGATCATATCATCAGTACTGAATAGGCAGGTTGAGGCAATATCCTAATATCACCCCTCTCAGCTATGGAGATATAAATATCACAAAAAAATAATTTATGTAATACACCAAACTTAACGCAGCGTCAAAAATTAGCACTTGTCCTATAGTCCGTGCTAAACTGCACTATAGTTAAATATCACAAGGACTACATGTAGTAGAAATTTTCCCTTTTAGGGAGTTTGCTATGCATTATCATTATAAGGACTTGTGGACTAAAACTGTTAGTTTCTATCGCTGTTAACGACTTGAGAAAGAAGTTGTGAGGGATTCTGAAAACCCCCATAGCTTCCACTGATCTCCCGTCTTCTACTTTAATCATCGTGATAATCAATAACATGAAGACATGGCTTGTTTAACTGTCGCCATAGTTTCAGCCAGGATCTCACTCTAGGGATAACTGAGTTTGCCTGCGTGCTCAAGTCATGATAAATGTGTCAATTTGTAATTTCATGAATTTGTGTTGGCAAAGATTGCTCAGATATCTAAGGTGCTCAAATTGCTGAGTTGTCTCCCATAGCAATCCAGGATCCTATTTTCATCAAAGTGGTAAATGTCTGAGATCTTCATCACTTTGGAGGGGCGGTTGGGTAGCCTAGTGGTTAAAGCGTTCGCTCGTCACGCAGAAGACCCGGGTTCGATTCCCGACATGGGTACAATGTGTGAACTCCGTTTCTGGTGTCCCCCGCGGTGATATTGCTGGAATATTGCTTAAAGGGGCGTAAAACCAAACTCACTCACTCACTCACTCATCACTTTGGGCTTTCTTACACATCAAGCTGACACACTAGTTATAACTATATTACTTTCAACTCACCCTTAAATTTTGTACTTTAAATGCCCAAAAGAGTGTATGTATAGATCTCAGATATTTTGCATCAATCTATCAAAAAATGATGCTGATATGTGATATGTACTGATTTTGTTCCCATGTAGATGGTGATATCGCACATAGTTACCATGTGAAATACAGAGTCATTGTCAGATGCGATGACATCATCATATGCCGACATGTGATGAGCTGACAGCGTGCTGCCTCATCAGTTTGGTGTTAGCTGTGTTGCCAATGATGTGAGTGTGTGATTGAGTTGAAATTGTTTCATCAAACTCATGACAAACCAGTTGATACAAGTTAGGGCGGGAACGAGTCCAAATTTACTACCCGGGTATCCACACCCCTATAACCCGACCCTACCTGGACACCCGCTGTAGGTCTCAAGAGATAGGTCCAAATGTCCGACTAGGAATAGTTTGACTGTAGCCCTGGCAAAATGTATTTAGATACACAAAAATAAACAATCTGGTCATGCAGAAACTGAAGTTGAATGAAGTTTTATCTTTAATCAAACATATTAAGTCAAAAGGAATGCAAACATTTTCACTTATAGTGTAACTATAGAGTTCTAGATCATTTTTGTCATTAAACACGATGTCATGGGATAAACCATGGGTCCAGGTAGTCCTGTGGGTACCCGGGTCCTACCCAGTACCCACCAGACCTATGTCCCCGAGTTACCCAGCCCAGCCCTAATACAAGTGCTATCAGATTACAATCACCATAGCAACCTATGTGAACACACAGTTCTCACTTTCATTCACTCTCACAACAAAACATGACCACTGGAGTCACTCACTCACCCTTTGAGTGAGTGAGTGAGTGAGTGAGTGAGTGTGGTTTTATGACTGCTTTCAGCAATATTCAGGCCATATCACGGAAGGGAACACCAGTAAGGACACACACTGTACCCATGTTATAATAATAATAATGCTATTTGTATAGACCAAAATCCACATATAAGGAATAGAACCGGGGCTTTTGACATGAGCTAACACTTTAACCACTTGGCTACCCTATTCAGTCTTCAAAATCCCAGCCCCAAGTTGTTTAGGACCAACATCATGTAATACTCGGTTGAACCGGAATTCCTGACAAACAGAATGTACCAGACAGCGAGTGCCTGTATCAAGCAAGTCAACCTGGCCTGGATGTAGATCTGGCCTATTACCGACTCTGTAAACGACTGGAAATGAGCAACGTGGTGGCAACTTGCGTCACTACGTGAAGAGTCGTGAAGAGTCATGAAGAGTCGGTGAACAATCTTCACTATCAGCCTCTTTTCCAATTTCTAGAGTATCAGTCTGAGCCCAAGACGGGTGATTGTATTGACGAAGTATACAAGTTATTCGTGGATGTTGTTATCCCCAAGCTACTTCAATCTCGTGTGGTGGACAAGGTTCGAAGACTCGATCTGACTTAGTAGTTAATATTGGGGTCTTGTCTGTACATAGCTGCTAGATATGTCGGTGTTTGTTAGATGCTGTGTTTTCAGTGGTCAATGTTGTGTTTGATATGGTAGTTTGGCTTTTTCTTATTCTTTGGCATTTATTGTAGAATGGTATTTGATCTGCAAGCATATTTTTTTATTACTTAATATATACTTAATAAATACTTAATAAATACTTAATAATACTTTGTGTCCTGTTTTTGCCAACACGGTTGGTTGGTTTGTTGTTTAACGCTGCACTCAGCAATATTTCAGTTATATGATGGCGGTGTGTAAAATAATCGAGTCTGGACCAGACAATCCAGTGATTAATGTCATGAGCATCGATCCACGCAATTGGGATTGATGACATTCCCGTCCCATTAGTCGCCTTTTACGACAAGCATGGGTTGCTGAAAACCTATTCTACCCCGGATCTTCACAGGTCCAACACAGAACATTGTGGCCAGATACATCTGTGTTTGTTAGGACAAAGGATGTGTGTTTATATGCTCAACAAAAAATTTTTAAGGATCATGAATATGTTATATTCAGCAGAATTGCTTCAAGCTAATTTAATCAGATTTTGACAAGTTTTCAGCCCGTGATGTTGACTTAAAGACAGTTATAATACAAATGTAATCATAGGCCGACGCCTACACTTATGAAATACACTGAATTGAATTGAAAAAGAACAAACATGTGGTATGTCCAAATTCAGTTTATTCAATGTTTCGTATTGCTCCTGATGAACTTCTTTAAATACTGCTAAGATATTATTGAAATTAATAGTAAATAATTTATTGATATCTCTTCAAATTTCAAGGGAGATGTTTTTGAAACGAGCTTGTATAAGTGTGACTCATCCTGTGTGTGTGAAAATGTCTTGAGGCATGTACCGTGTTCTGGATGATACCTCAAGGACATTCTGCGATTATTCTCACTCTTGTCTGGGATATATTCTTCTTAAAGCATGTTTCCTTGAATTGATCAGCGCTGCTGCAAAGCATTGTCAGTTCGTGAGACAAGTCTCACGTTTTTCCTGCTTGGAGAAAGGCAGTGGATTTAGAATTTACTCTTTTGAATAGCTGGCTGGTTTTATTTTTAACATCATGAGGTGTTATATCTCCCAAGACTTGGCCTCCAGACTGTGAAATTGTAGAACTTGATTCATTTAAATTCAATCTTTTAACATCTTTTTCCTTGGGCTTTCCGATCCCATGAAAAAATACAGTTTATATCCTTCCATTTATTGACTTACGCAGAGTTGTGTTTGTTGAGGAAATGAAGAGAAGTGGCCATTTACATGGCATATTGTCTGTACAGACAGTGGTTTATAAGTGATTGAATAAAATCGAAAACCATTTCCATATTCCTGAGAAATCTCTGCCGTAAGCAGGGTTGATTGTACGTTTCTGACTATATCATCACATGTGTCTATGAATCACCATCAAATAGTGATGATACCAGGTGATCATGAGAAGGTGAGAGTAACCTGCCCGGTGACACCCATCACAAACACATGCAAAGGCAAGTGAATTGTTCACCTGAAAAAAAACACAGGAACATATGGTAAAGTCAAAGTATTCAAATTGCATTGAACATCTTTTTGTCACTTGTGCGTCAAATATGGAACTGTCATCCACAAGTGTGCCTGTAAATGTTTTGAAAGAAATGTTTGACCCTTAGGTGTGTTATTTACACATCATTTTGTCTTTCTAGTCAGTGCTTATAGCAGTAATTATTTATATTTGTGTAAAGTCTTCGCAAGATACATGTACAGTAACATGGCCTCAAGGAAGTGAACGATAACAATATCATTTCAGAGCTCAAACAGCAATGGAAGAAATCAAGATAAAATTATTCATTCCATGCAGGAAGAACAAAGATTAAAAGTCAAAATGCTTTTAAGAAAAGTGACACTTCTTACTTAGAGAGAAATTCTTACCAACTGAAGAATTAAAAGAATCATGACAACAAAAATATTAGCCGTAAAAGATTAAAGTTAAAATTCTCTAACAAAAAGTGATATTTCCTGCTCAGCTTTTAAAAATAGTGGAAATTAAAAGAATCATGACAACAAAATCATTAGCTGTATTTATGAATAATATGGGCCAAGATGTAGTGCACATTCTCCAAGATAATGACTTCTTCAGTGGTGAGTGTGACAACTTGGTGGTCCCCTGATGCTTAGTTCTGACCCCGCCCATGCCATGTGACACATCTATACGCTTCCTAATCGACATCCGCAATCAGCTGATATGAAATGAACGTGATCAGTATTGATTCTAACCCAGTAATAATAACTCCCTCCAGTCATGGCATCAACAATGTTGGCCTAGATCCATCTGCAGGCACCCTACCATCGGTGCTTGTCTCAGACAGGGAAGACATATCCTGGAACAGTAGATTGGTCAGGACTCCATTGGCGCCAGTCCGTGATGTAAGAAATTCATATCATTCGACGGATTAGCTCCATGAAGTATTAGTGAGTGAGTGAGTGAGTCGGGTTTAACGCCACTTTTAACATTATTTCAGTTATATCGTGGCGTGTCAGCTTAATGTGGGAGGAAAGCCTGAAGTGATGCAAGTCGCGGACATTTACCACTTCGGTGAAACCCACGAGCATGGGTATGGTGCTGACAAACCTAGAAACATAATTGGGGCGAACCAGGATTCGAACCCACAATCATAGGTTTCTGGTGTGCCCAAGGGATGCAACTCTGCACAGCGAATCATGGCGCCTTAGACGCCTGGGCCACCCGTGCCCCCCCATGAAGTGTTCAGTGTACTATATGAATATATATGTCTTGACCTTTCCATGTAGGCCAGCCTTACCGGGAAACACTATGAATAGAATGTTGGTATTCATTCTTGGTCCAGCTCTTGGTTGGGGCAATGAATTAGGCAGGTAGGGTGTTTAAGAATTGTAGAGTGTGTAAGACATTGTAGCATCAGGAAATTGGTCAGATGAAACTTTGTAGTGCACATGTGTAGATTTGTGGCACCATTTTAGGATCATTTAAAACTGTTCCCTTGAACAAAGACCGCCTCTGTGATCTAGTGGTAGAGCATACACCTGGAGAGCAGAAGGTCCGGGGTTCAATGCCCGGCCGTGTCATACCAAAAGACGTTAAAAGATAGTACTTGTTGTTACCCTGTCTGGCACTCAAGGATTGTTCGACTTGGAGTCAGTATACTGTGTCTGACTGGGATATTCATGTTAAACTGCGGCATGGTATCTCCGTGGGCTAGCACTATAAATTGGCATCTGTCCGGACTAGTACAAGCGGACAGACACACACACACACTCACGCATGACACACACACACACACACACACACACACACACACACACACACACACACACACACACACACACACACACACACACACACACACACACACACACACCGCTATATAAGTGCAATAATCTTGGACGCGACATTAAACCCCATTTCATCAGATTTGTCTGAGGTTTCAAGAAAAAGTGGTTTGACGGATTCAATTTAATTTGAAAGGATCAGCTTTAATGGACAGCCCTCGGATCAAGAATCTTCATTGATTAAGAAGGAAGTTTATCATGGTAGTGGAGTTAGGCTGTCAAAGGTTTTTTTACTGTTTAATCTTTGATTAGTTACGATGACATTTTGTGATAAGGGAAAAGGTCCATTCAGATTAAATTTGATTTTTTTTCAATAAACTAGAAAAACAGTTATCTTCAAGTATATATAATGAATCTACTTTCACTGAGAATATATAAGTACTTGAGAATCTCCACCAGGCTCAGGATTGAAGTGTGTAACAGTTGCTCTGTGATGATTGAGATACATCTGATGCCATCATGCCTGACACATTTGTCAGGTGTTAACGATGACACTCAGGGGTTCAGTGATGATCTGACAGAAGTGAGGAGGTTCCACCTCTCATTCTGGTTAGGATGCTCTTGAAGGTGCTACAGCAGGCGATATAACCTGTATCACATGGAGTGTAGGTGGGTATGAGTATATATTCACCAGATTGGTGGACTGATATGCTTCCTTGAAGATGTGCTGACTTGTCTTGGAGTAGTTATCTGAGGTTATCAGGATCAGGTAATGATATCATCTGGATGCTTGCCAGACATCGTGCGTGAGGAGTAGGAATGGTTCTGATATCAAATGTGGATGACTGCTTGGATAGCTGTGATGATCTGTATCTCCGATAGTTACAGGGGCAGTCAGGTAGCCTAGTGGTTAAAGCGTTCGCTCGTCACGCCGAAGACCCGGGTTCGATTCCCGACATGGGTACAATGTGTGAAGCTCATTTCTGGTGTCCCCCGCCGTGATATTGCTGGAATATTGCTAAAAGCGGCGTAAAATCAAACTCCCTCACACTCCGATAGTTACAGTAGCACTGGGTCTTGTGTGATCACACAGATGTGTTAGAGGAAATGATGTCACTGTTTTTAATGTTTATTTTTGTCTTGTAACAATGGTAAATGTACAATGGATTCTGGTTTTAGTAGTGATTTGTTTATGATTATAGAAAGGGTTTTGTTGCTTTTATTGTAAATACTGTGATTGTAAACGGGACATTGTGAGACTGGGTCATTGAAATAACATTAGTTGAAGCAGAATGAAGTCTATGGATTGCCTTCAGGTACAACCACAATATCTCAGCATGAGTGAGTGAGTGAGTATGGTTTTACGCCGCTTTTAGCAATATTCCAGCAAAATAACGGCAGGGCACACCAGAAATGGGCTTCACACATTGTACCCATGTTGGGAATCGAACCAGGGTCTTCGGCATGGCAAGCGAACGCTTTAACCACTAGGCTACCCGACCGCCCCCATATCTCAGCATGAACAAATGGCAGGTATTTCCTTGGACCTATCTTTTTATTAGTTAGTTTACAGGTGTATATTCCAAACGTGTAGCTTTGAAAATGAAAAAAAATAATATGAATAATTAATATCAAATTGTAAACATGTAATTTACCAGTGATTTCTGTAGATGTCTCTTAGACGTAATAACAATCAAATTTTAGATGACGTATGAATGGTTACTTCACTTCCTAGAAGTTAAAGAACAACCAATTCTTTTGTATCACTATATTTAGTTAATCAGTCATACCATGATCCGGGGGCACAGGTGGCCCAGTCGTCCAAGGTGCCGCATTTCGCTGTGCAGAGTTGCGTGCCTTGGGCACACCAGAAGCCTATGATAGTGGGTTCGAATCCCGGTTCACCCCGATTATGTTTCTAGGTTTGTCAGCACCATACCCGTGCTCGTGGGTTTCACCGAAGTGGTAAACGTCTGAGACTTGTATAACTTCGGGCTTTCCTCCCACATTAAGCTGACATGCCGCGATATAACTGTAATACTGTTAAAAGCGGCGTTAAACCCAACTCGCTCACTCACTCATGCCATGATCCCATTTCAAAGATCTGTCATGCCATGAAGGATTAACTAGAGTAAGATGAAAGAACTGAAGGCCTTTATCTTCATTTGTGGGGTATACATTTTGTCATTATTGAAATTACAGACTTAAAAAAGAAGAAGACTGTTTATAAAATGTTCCATATGATGTAATTGCTCAAGCTGGGTCCAGTAGACCCATGAAGCAGATAATTAAGAAAACTGCCATGATGGATTTTTTTGTAGAAGTTTACATAATTAATAGTCTATTACATATGGCAGCAGTAACTACAGCTTAAACATAGGATTTCAGTCAGTAATTGACCCTGTGAGGATTAGATAACAGTAATAACCTTGGCAGATTGCTCCAAGTCCTGCTGATGAGGCAGGCTTCCTCTTAGACTAGCACAAGTCTCTAAGGCAATAATTATGAGATTAAATCATGATTTCTAGAATATGTAAATAATAAGAACACGTTGTCCTTATAAGAGACTGGAGTCCTCACACATATCTAGACTTGCTTATTAGGAGGTTAGAATTACTAGACATACTAGACATTTCTTTCTGTGCAGCCTTGGAGCAAGGCTAGCTTCCTCTGGGTTTGCATGCTTCCACTAATGGGCAGATTCTCTGGGTAGTAAACTGGTCCTTGAAGCTATCTTTTCTAAAAGATAATAATTTGAGGTGGAACTCAACCAGGCTCCTTTTGATTTGTTGGAGCTATTGGGTATTTACTCAGATGTTATCTTTTTTATTGCATATTTATATTTTTTGAGTATTTGATATATCTTTAGTATTTGCTCTAGTTTATTGGGTATTTTGAATCAGTGAGAAGTCATTTAAAAATACCTTGTTATGTCAAGCAACTTGAAATTAATTATGTAACATTTTTGTAATCTGGTCAGGATTGGTGTCCTCGTTGATTGCATGTCATTGTACTCAAATGGTGTGGGAATTTATTAATCAAAACAAATCACTGGATTGTCTGGTCCAGATTAGATTACTTACAGGTTAATGTCAAGTAGCTGGAATATTCTAAGTGTAGCATTAAGCAGCAGACAAACACAATGTTACCCTATGGTACACCAAGTTGGCTTGAGTTAAAATCAATACATGACCCTGTGAAGATCCGGGGTAGAATAGGTCTTCAGCAACCCATGCTTGCCGTAAAAGGGGATGATGGTTGTCGTAAGAGGCAACTAACAGGATCGAGTGGTCAGACTCGCTGACTTGGTTGATGCATGTCATCAATCCCAAATGCGTGGATCAATGCTCATGATGTCAATTACTGGATTGTCTGGTCCAGACTGGATTATTTACAGACTGCTGCTATATAGCTGGAATATTGCTGAGTGCGGCGTTAAACAACAAATCAACCAACCAACCAACCCCCAAATCCCATGCAAGTCTACAATACTTTGGCAAGTCTTCAAATGGAGATATGCTCTGGGCTCTTTTGTGTTTAAAAAGAAGAAGCCAATTCAACAAATTAATACCGGTACTCTAAGAATATTTTCATTTCAAAGATTAGTGGTTAGGCTACAGGAAAATACAATCAGCCAAGTTCGCATGCCCCGTTCTCGGACATGGAGCTTGTTTCAATGCTCCTAGCTGTGGGGAGGAAATACACTGAACAACGAAAACAACACTAGACATGCAAGATTTTGTCGGAGATCAAAGAATCACTGATACATGTATTCGTCTCAGTGAGAGCCCATGCCCATTGAAGACGACCTCGGAGATGATTGTGTTGTGATCGATATGCGCCGGTGTGATGTTATGTCGTTCAGCCATCTCTAGCTGTGGTAATTTGAATATTGTGTCTGAGATATGGTCTGTGATCTGTGATATGGAATATCAAGTATATGCCATATGGAGTGTGATAGAACCTGATGCCAATTAGTCTGAAACTGATAACTTATCTGAAAATGCACATTTTTCCCATTTGGTAATATGGAGTTCAAAGTTGATCATGTTATTTGTTTGTTGATTCAGCCCTTCATTAAGTCAAAGCTTGAGTCTTTTCATTGTATGACCTGTTAAGATCCGGGGTAAAAAAGGTCTTCAGCAACCCATGCTTGCTGTAAAAAGCAATGATGCTTGTCGTTGAGAGGCGACTATCGGGATCGGATGGTCAGGCTCGCTGACTTGGTTGATGCATGTCATCGATCCCAATTGCATGGATCGTGCTCATGATGTCAATCACTGGATTGTCTGTCCCAGACTTGATTATTTCCAGACCGCCATCATATAGCTGGAACATTGCTGAGTGTGACGTTAAACAACAAACAAACAAACAGTTCTTTGTGTGGCAGTGTCTCTTTTAAACAAAAGCAACTAAACTCTTTCCATAATCATAGGAAATCTCTGCTGAAAATAGAGTCCATTGTATGATCCTGACTATACCATGAGCATGTGTTTATAAATTACTATCTAACAGTGATGACACCACATTTTTCCCATTTGGTAATATGGAGTTCAAAGTTGATCTGATGACTTGGTGGTAATTTCAATGCATGCAACATGTTATTTGTTTGTTGATTCAGCCGTTCATTAAGTCAAAGCTTCAGCATTTTCATTGTATGTCCCGTGAAAATCCGGGTAAAATAGGTCTTCAGCAACCCATGCTTGCCGTAAAAGGCGACGATGCTTGTCGTTAAGAGGCGACTAATGGGATCGGGTGGTCAGGCTCGCTGACTTGGTTGATGCATGTCATCCATCCCAATTGCGTGGATCGATGCTCATGATGTCAATCACTGGATTGTCCGTCCCAGACTTGATTATTTCCAGACCGCCATCATATAGCTGGAACACGGCTGAGTGTGACATTAAACAACAAACAAACAAACAGTTCTTTGTGTGGCAGTGTCTCTTTTAAACAAAAGCAGCAAAACTCTTGCCATAATCATGGGAAATCTCTGCTGAAAGTAGAGTCCATTGTATGATCCTGACTATACCATGAGCATGTGTTTATAAATTACTATCTAACAGTGATGACACCAGGTGTTTGTGGAAAGGCGAGACCCACCGGTGGCACCCATAACGATGGGGACCTGTTCGGGGCTTGCACAGCTTAACTGTGTCACCAGCATGTACGCATCCATATAGCTCGTCTTGTTTTTCAATCTACGAACTGTCCTTAAAACTATCCAAGTTTGATCTCTATATTTTCTGAATTATGTATACATTGATTGGTATGAAACAATTTGTGTGCATAGTATGAACAGATTTGTTTGTCTGCACATTTCAGCATTCTTCCAATCCTTTTGCATTCAGCATGTCAAAACCGTGATTGTAAATGACACAAAGAAATTTGTAGAAATTGTCAGTTTGTAGTGTGACAGTTTCGTGACATGGTGTGTATGTTTCTTCACATAACTTCTTGGTAAACGTGAGGAGGTGGTTCAGGTCATGTATGTGTGTCAGCCCTCAAAAAACACACCAGTGACTGGTTGAATAATTGCTGTGTCAGCTGGAGTAAGGCACCTGTCACATAGTTCTACTTTGTGATTCATTCTCAGTGGGAAACACAATGATTATGTAAGTATTACAATATGGTCCTTGTGGAGGAATAGTCGTACTGATGTTCTTGATAGGGGATATTCACTGTATTATCCTTGTGCAGGAAGATGAACCATATTGTCCTTGTTCATGAATATTCACAATATTATCCTTGTTCAGGAATATGATCATATTGTCATTAAAGAATATTCACAATATTATCCTTGGTCAGGAATATGATCATGTTGTCATTAAAGAATATTCACAATATTATCCTTGGTCACGAATATGATCATATTGTCATTAAAGAATATTCACAATATTATCTTTGTACAAGGAAGATGAACCATATTGTCCTTGTTCATGAATATTCACAATATTATCCTTGTTCAGGAATATGATCATATTGTCATTAAAGAATATTCACAATATTATCCTTGTTCAGGAATATGATCATGTTGTCATTAAAGAATATT
This sequence comes from Haliotis cracherodii, assembly GCF_022045235.1. Taxonomy (NCBI): domain Eukaryota; kingdom Metazoa; phylum Mollusca; class Gastropoda; order Lepetellida; family Haliotidae; genus Haliotis; species Haliotis cracherodii. Next base: position 19,306,536 of record NW_027266272.1, read on the forward strand.
CACAATATTATCCTTGGTCACGAATATGATCATATTGTCATTAAAGAATATTCACAATATTATCTTTGTACAAGGAAGATGAACCATATTGTCCTTGTTCATGAATATTCACAATATTATCCTTGGTCAGGAATATGAAGCATATTGTCCTTGTGACAAGATGTTCACACTATTGTTCTTGTTGGCGGATATGAACAATAATGTCCTCAGCAGTGGGTAGCAAGCAGTAGATGGTGTCATTGAGCCACAGAGGAAACCGCCTCTTCAGTGGCCTATGCTCTCTGACCTGGAAGAATCGGTTCCTCAGTTTCAGGAACGCAGGTCAAAGGTTATGAGGTCAGCTTTAAGGTTACAGGCTTGAGAATGGAGATCATTGTCAGAAAGTGTGGTGATGTGTATTTATAGTGTAGTACATATGGGTCCCTGTTGTTCATTCATGGTGGGGCTCAAAGTGTGGAAGGAAGGGCTGTAGCAGTGTCTAACAGTCATCTGCTGGAGGATGTTTCAATCTCTACAGGATTATGCTTGATCTGGTTATTCCATTATAGGAAAATGTAAGTATCGTGTATCCTGAAAATATTCATACATGTCAATGGTGGGGAAAACTATGACATTTCTTGCCATTTGTTTCTTGGGGCCAAACTTCAAGAGGTACGTTTCCACTTGTGACATTTCCTGGAATATTTGTAGATTGTGTACTGTGGATAGGGTGAGAGAGGGGCGCAGGGAGGGGTCTTGGAGCCATGTGAGGGGAATGTTCTCCAAGGATGAGGTGCTGCTAGAAACCATTGATGGACCCATGACACAGATGCTGGTTGTGCCATATGTGGGTGATTTGAGTTTTGTGTGAGTTGCTGCAAAGTTCAGCATCTTTCATGTCATACATTGTATGGTATAAATTGTACAATCGATTCTGCTTTTGGCAGAGATTTCTATTGAATATGGAAAGGCTTTTGTCATTTTTATTTCATGTCATACAACTCAAAAGAAGTTAAAGAATGTGTTTGATAGGCATTACTATGAAGTTGACGGATGACAAAGTAGACACAATTTATGGATAACAACGGTGTAAGGATTTATACCGAAACGTTGCCTTTACAGTAAATAAAAAAAGTTGTTATCCATAAATTGTGTCTACTTTGTCAAGTTAAAAAACAGTCGTTATTTTTATATTACTCTAGTAAATATGTCTTGTTATGGCCATTGTCATTTGGAAAACTTGGCTGTTCCTTAATTTCTTTTGAGTAATATATATTCATTTTAGTACATTCATTATTATTCCAAACATAGGGCATTTTTAATGATCTGATATTATATTTTCAGTGATGTGCTTTGTTTTTTATATCAATTTTTTGTGTCGATGCTCCTGACCTAAATCCCAAAAAGCAAAATAATATCTTTCATATGCATGTATAGTTATAAATAAACCCAGTAATGGAAATTGAAAAATCATTTCAACACTACTTATACAATATTTGCAAATATTTGTTTATATGATATCCCAACAGGGAGCCATAAATATTCATATTTCCAGATATTAATTTTCATGTGAAAGGCTTTATTGATGTAAAAATAGCTACTATTGTTTGGATTAATGATACTTAAAACCTCAGTAGTAAAGGGAGAAGAATGCTAGTTTACCATAACACTCTCCAATTTCAATAACCCTGGCTACTCCGTGGAAACTCTAATGGTATAAAGTACACATTGCCTCCACGACATTTGTTGGTCAATACACCATCGATTCTGTCTCTGACATGGGATTGTATTTGTAACGGTCGAGTGATTTATGGTTTGTGCCAAGTGTGTAGATCCATTGGAAAACAGGAATCAATTATGATCGGCAGCAGTGGACAGGGTAGTCACCTAGTTAAGGCGCCGACGGTGCAATGACAGTTGCAGCAATGGCGGCACCAGCCTCATCACGGCTGTACTGATAATGTGTCATCTACGACTGATAAATAGTACTTAAAATTAAAATTTGTCATTCATCAAAATGTGAATATTTTTCAAAAGTTATACTACTCAAAAGAAGTTAAGGACCATCCGATTTCATGTCAGCCTTAGAAACTAACAGTTTCAGTCCACTAGTCCTTATAATGATAACATATAGCAAAACTTTAAGGCTAATTTCTAATGCTGCACGTTTCTCTGTTTATCTGACATGACAGATTTACTTTTGTAAAATGAAAGAATCAGGTGTCCTTAACTTATTTTAAGTAGTATATTTGCAATAATGGGGAAAATATACATTTTGTATTTATAATATTTATTTTGGTTATCAGATATAAGGAAATTACATATCTGATAATCAGCCATATATCTTGAAGTCATTGAGATGTTAACAATCTTCACTCTAAATATGATATATTCAATATAAGTAACATTTTCCTATTTAAAGATCTCTATTTTTAAGCCAACCGTATTTTGATAGCGCAAAGTAATTATTTTGTTTTATTGATATGATAAATACAGTTATTCCTCTGAGACAGAGAGCAGTATGATATTGTTTACGGTGTATGCTCTGTGTCTATATGCGTATAGGATATCAATATAGAGTTAAGCTTTTCAAAGGTGTTTTTCACACCTTGTTGTCATGACTAGTGGTTATCAATTAGTATTCCAACCTTCATGACGACAACCAATATTTGCTCATCTCCGATCTGTGTGGGTTCGGTACTATTGGAGGAGGTAGTCGTTATGTTGTGGTAGTTGATTGGAGTATTATAGAGAATCTTGGTTTATTGACACTAATATATCATTTATCTTTTGCTGGTTTCTTTTGTACATTACCGTATTCGACGTAATAAGCGCCCTGGGCGCTCTCAAAATTAGAAATAAAGGGCTCTTTTGGTGAAAAAAAAAAAAAAAGTTGAAAAACCGTAAATTTCGTGGTTTATGCTGCCAGTCTGAAATGTTTAGATATTTTTTTCCAGAATTTAATTGGCCATAATTAAGAGACATATAACACACGAGTGCGTATTATACACGAATAAATAAGTCCTGTGTACATTGATCAGTCGGAAGGGGTACTATTTGGGATTGTTCACTAGCCAATATATTAGCAAATATCGCCATGGGTGCTTATTAGAGCGGGGCGCTTATTACGTCAAATACGGTAGCTGTTGATTGTTTTATATGACTGATATGCAGGTAAATAAGTTTCATAATACCACTTTTTGCTTTTGTGTAGTGCACACCTTTTTCCCCCCAAAAATACAGCTATGCAGAGAGGGGTATGCATAATACTGTAAATTGTGAAATTGTCTCCAAAAGAATGGGACACTGCCCTCTAGCCAAAAATGCGACTCAATGTGAATGCGACACCCCCTCCTCTCAAGCATCAGTGCATTTATATCTTCAGAAAATGTCCTCTGTCAGGGTTACAGGAAAAAACATCCACAATCTTGTATTGTTGATATAAATGCGATGTTTAATAATGCGAGCAAAGACCACTTGCATTTTTCGCATTTAATTCACGCTCTCATTAATTTCAAGATTTAAAGTACATGCCTACAGATACAATTCTTCCGATCACTGCATCAAAATTCTTTAAAGTAATATTGTTGTTGTTTTTTTAACAGAATCACTGGTAGATCTGGAAAAAAATGTGTGTTCAGTTGATTACTATTTCCAGGTTAGTTTCTGAAATAAATATACATGGTATTCTGAATCTAATGTCTAGAAGAACGGGAAATAGAACTGAAGTGGTGTGTCATCATGTCTGGTGTTTTTGTTTTGCAAATTTCACGTTTTTATTGACAAAGTTTGTTATCTCAATTTGTTCACCTGAGGCCATGCTACGTTGTTTTTGACTGAGCATTATTCTCAAAAAATCATTTCCTCCAAAATACTGCATCCCATAGAGAGGGAGCACAGTTTACTTGGGTGTGCCCGAAGTTAGGGAAATACGGTAATCTTTGTTGATTCACTCGCGATTCATGTATGATTCTGTCACCATCATGATTCTTATATTTATGCAATTCTTCCATATTTGGCATTAAGGGGCGGTCGGGTAGCCTAGTGGTTAAAGCATCTGCTCGTCACGCCGAAGACCTGGGTTCAATTCCTGACATGGGTACAATGTATGAAGCCCATTTCTGGTGTGCCCGCTGTGATATTGCTGGAATATTGCTAAAAGCGGGGTAAAACCATACTCAATCATTCACATTTGTCGTGAATTCTAGCACTTCTACTTGTATGGCATTGTCATGTAGCTTGTCAGATTTGTGCATACAGCCCTACGTGTAGTGATTCACAGTGAATGGAATGCTTGAGTTCTCCCAGGAAATAACAAGCATCTTCCGATGTGGCTCACACCTCACCAGGTTCCTTCAGACTTAATATACACACAAAGTGGCTTTGATTGAGACAAATGGCAGAGGGACATTTTCCTGATTTCATCAACTTTTGATAGATCATTCTTCTATCTTCACTCGGTCAATGTAAGGGACCAGTCGGAAACCCTGTATACATATTAGAGCAACACTTTTCTGTTTTTCTGTTTGACTGACCAGAATGCTACGATTGGTTGGTTTGTTGTTTAACGCCGCACTCCGCAACATTCCAGCTACATGACGGTGGTCTGTAAATAATCAAGTCTGGACCAGACAATCCAGTGATTGATATCATGAGCATCGATCCACGCAATTGGGATCGATGACATGCATCAACCAAGTCAGCGAGCCTGACCACCCGATCCCGTTAGTCGCCTTTTACGACAAGCATAGTCGCCTATTACGGCAAGCATGGGTTGCTGAAGACCCATTCTACCCCGGAATCTTCACGGGTCTGAATGCTACGAAGGCTGGCTATTGAGTATAAAGCAGTGCTCCGAGTTAACTATATTTTCTTAAGGACTAGTAAAATTAAGTTAATGGTGGTCCAGTGGTCATGTGTTATTTTGGGGACAAACAAAGGAATTTAAGGTTGTACGACTTTTGAAATCAGCAATAGATTGACTCTAAGCACCATCGTGTCCAGTAGAGATCCTAAAGGACCAGTAGCTGTTTTTGGTCCTGGTCCTTTGGACCACTGACAAATTTTGGCCTGTGACAAACACTGTAAAGTATGTTGTCCTTTTACGTTACTTGTTACATTGGACCCAAGATCCGGGGTAGAATAGGTCTTCAGCAACCCATGCTTGTCGTAAGAGGCGACTAACGGGATCGGGTGGTCAGACTTGCTGACTTGGTTGATGCATGTCATCGATTACCAATTGTATGGATCGATGCTCATGATGTGAATCACTGGATTGTCTGGTCCAGACTCGATTAATTACGGACCGCCGTCATACAGCTGGAATATACAGAGTGTGGCATTAAACAACAACAACAACAACAAAACCCAAACAAACCCAAACCACCATATTACATTGTCAGCTTGTTTTTCCCCTGGTTCTGATAAACAAGTACAGTAAACTACGGTTATAACGAACTCAAAGGGTCTACTATTTTCAGTTCGTTATAATCGTAGTTCATTATAAGCATATATACAGCATAACTACAGCACATAGTCGGGACTAAAAAGTAAGTTCGTTATATCCGCCAGTTCGTTATAAGCATGTTCGTTATAACCGTAGTTTACTGTAATTAATTAGTTGTGTCCTTGGCCTTGTTTTGTGAAATTAACAGGAACAGCAAACATACCAACATATGCTTCTCCATTTCCTCCCCACACTTTCCTCCTCAACAAGTTTTCATTGATCTTTTATGTATATGACGCCAGAAATTTCATTTCTTTGCTAAATGTTTATTCTAATTAGGCTTTGAAAAAAATACCTCCTTTTCAGCTTTAAAGCTGCAAAGTCAGTCAGGTTTCAAGTTGTTGTGTTTATTTCATATGATGTGGGACAACTTGTTCCATAATGTGGCATTTATTACCTTACAATGTACAGTTATATTAGTATTAATCAAAAGGGCTATCTCCAATGGACTAATGGCTGGAAATAGACAGAATCCATATATGCACATGTTATAGGTTTAACAGAGCAAATGCTGTCATGAAAATTGTAAAGGTGACCAGAGTGTGTTTGCAATGTCTGGCGGACCTGTGAAGATCCGGGGTAGAATAGGTCTTCAGCAACCCATGCTTGCCGTAAAAGGCGACGATGCTTGTCGTTAAGAGGCGACTAACGAGATCGGGTGGTCAGGCTCACTGACTTTGTTGATGCATGTCATCAACCCCAAATGCGTAGATCGATGATCACTGGATTGTCTTGTCCAGACTCAGTTATTTACAGACTGCTGTATATAGCTGGAATATTGCTGAGTTCGGCGTTAAACAACAAACAATCCAACAAACAACCACACACTTGAGGTTGTAATGATGGTTTATTGTCCTTTAGACTTACACCTGAGATCAGATTGTTCATACCTGAGTTGTTTGGATTAGCTTGGCAATTGGTAAATTGGAATAGGGTAATCAAGCCTAATGGAGTTATGAAATTGCACTGAGAGAGGCTGCAGTGTTAAACCTAATTCACTCACTCACGATGACAGTGATGCTTATGGCACAGTGATAAATATGTGTTATGTCTGTGAGAAGATGTTAAACGGAATGTTTGTTTTTCCAGAATGTGGACTCTGACGGCACGGGGACTGTGCGGCGACGGAACAAGACAATAGTCACACCCAAAATGGCCATGGAGAGCTTCCGGTTCTCCTTCCTCAACTCGGAGGGTAAGTACTCCATGTTCCAGGCACCATTTGGGCCCGTACTCCATGTTCCAGGCACCATTTGGGCCCGTACTCCATGTTCCAGGCACCATTTGGGCCCGTACTTCATGTTCCAGGCACCATTTGGGCCCGTACTCCATGTTCCAGGCACCATTTGGGCCCGTACTCCATGTTCCAGGCACCATTTGGGCCCGTACTCCATGTTCCAGGCACCATTTGGGCCCGTACTCCATGTTCCAGGCACCATTTGGGCCCGTACTTCATGTTCCAGGCACCATTTGGGCCCGTACTCCATGTTCCAGGCACCATTTGGGCCCGTACTCCATGTTCCAGGCACCATTTGGGCCCGTACTCCATGTTCCAGGCACCATTTGGGCCCGTACTCCATGTTCCAGGCACCATTTGGGCCCGTACTCCATGTTCCAGGCACCATTTGGGCCCGTACTTCATGTTCCAGGCACCATTTGGGCCCGTACTCCATGTTCCAGGCACCTTTTGGGCCCGTACTTCATGTTCCAGGCACCATTTGGGCCCGTACTTCATGTTCCAGGCACCATTTGGGCCCGTACTCCATGTTCCAGGCACCATTTGGGCCCGTACTCCATGTTCCAGGCACCTTTTGGGCCCGTACTTCATGTTCCAGGCACCATTTGGGCCCGTACTTCATGTTCCAGGCACCATTTGGGCCCGTACTCCATGTTCCAGGCACCATTTGGGCCCGTACTCCATGTTCCAGGCACCATTTGGGCCCGTACTCCATGTTCCAGGCACCCTTTGGGTCTGTACTTCATGTTCCAGGCACCATTTGGGTCTGTACTCCATGTTCCAGGCACCATTTGGGCCCGTACTCCATGTTCCAGGCACCATTTGGGCCCGTACTCCATGTTCCAGGCACCATTTGGGTCTGTACTCCATGTTCCAGGCACCATTTGGGCCCGTACTCCATGTTCCAGGCACCATTTGGGTCTGTACTCCATGTTCCAGGCACCATTTGGGTCTGTACTCCATGTTCCAGGCACCCTTTGGGTCTGTACTCCATGTTCCAGGCGCCATTTGGGTCTGTACTTCATGTTCCAGGCACCATTTGGGTCTGTACTCCATGTTCCAGGCGCCATTTGGGTCTGTACTCCATGTTCCAGGCACCATTTGGGCCCGTACTCCATGTTCCAGGCACCATTTGGGTCTGTACTCCATGTTCCAGGCACCATTTGGGCCCGTACTCCATGTTCCAGGCACCATTTGGGCCCGTACTCCATGTTCCAGGCACCATTTGGGCCCGTACTCCATGTTCCAGGCACCATTTGGGCCCGTACTCCATGTTTCAGGCACCATTTGGGCCCGTACTCCATGTTCCAGGCACCCTTTGGGTCTGTTCTCCATGTTTCAGGCACCATTTGGGTCTGTACTCCATGTTCCAGGCACCATTTGGGCCCGTACTCCATGTACCAGGCACCATTTGGGCCCGTACTCCATGTTCCAGGCACCATTTGGGCCCGTACTCCATGTTCCAGGCACCATTTGGGCCCGTACTCCATGTTCCAGGCACCATTTGGGCCCGTACTCCATGTTTCAGGCACCATTTGGGCCCGTACTCCATGTTCCAGGCACCCTTTGGGTCTGTACTCCATGTTTCAGGCACCATTTGGGTCTGTACTCCATGTTCCAGGCACCATTTGGGCCCGTACTCCATGTACCAGGCACCATTTGGGCCCGTACTCCATGTTCCAGGCACCATTTGGGCCCGTACTCCATGTTCCAGGCACCATTTGGGCCCGTACTCCATGTTCCAGGCACCATTTGGGCCCGTACTCCATGTTCAAGGATCCATTTGGGCCCGTACTCCATGTTCCAGGCACCATTTGGGCCCGTACTCCATGTACCAGGCACCATTTGGGCCCGTACTCCATGTTCCAGGCACCATTTGGGCCCGTACTCCATGTTCAAGGATCCATTTGGGCCCGTACTCCATGTTCCAGGCACCATTTGGGCCTGTACTCCATGTTCCAGGCACCATTTGGGCCCGTACTCCATGTTCCAGGCACCATTTGGGCCCGTACTCCATGTTCAAGGATCCATTTGGGCTGTTAGACCCCTAGTTTCCCTTCTATCCATGAAACCAACCTTGAAACCTTCCCCACTTCTCCAACAGACTCCTCAAGACACAGCAGCAGTGAGTGTTTGATGTCAGTGCTGAAAAACTTAGGTTTGGTTCTTATAGCCCAGTGGAGGGTGTCTCAGCCCATTGCTCAGAAAGTACAGTTTGATTCCATACATCACGAAGCATATCCCACCCTCTCACGGTGACTGAACTGCAACATGGCTCTACATCAGTGTTAAACTAACTCACTCACTCACTCCCCCGCCATGAAATTGCTGGAATATTGCTAAAAGCGGCGTAAAACCTCATTCACTCACCCAACCTGGTGCCAGGTTGATTGAGGGGCTGTGCGGTAGCCATGTTGTTGTGGTATTTGCTCATCACACCAAAGGTCTAGGTTTGATTCCACACATGGACACAATATATGAAGCCCATTTTCTGATTTTCATGATATTGCATTAATATTGCTCTCACTCACTCACTCACTCACCCACACAACCACCCACCCACCCACTCACTCACTCACTCACTCACTCTGGAGGCTGTTCATGTCTGTGCCATAGTTGGTTCTACACCAAAGTTGTGGGAGACCGGCCCTCAAACATCAGCATGGAGCTTAGTGAAATTTTTTATGACCTCTGGAAAAGGTTTTCCTCAACATCCGTTAAGAAACTTAAGTTTCTTGTTAAATACCTTTCTGAAATAAAGAATATAGGTTAGCCTTGTCAGCTGTCAGATGCATGGTCTGTGTCAAAACAGGACTGAGAGTTTTTGTAATGTGTTTGAAAGAAGATTAATGTTTCTGAGAACCCATTCCATAGGGTGGACCGGTATCAAGGTTTGTTGTGAAACTTTGAATGAGCATTATATCAGAAGCCATCTTTCCTCACAGGACAACGCAACAATTACAAGGAGAATATCATATATTGATGGCAAATTTTTTATCATAAGTTCAAGAGTTCTGGAGGATTGTTGGGTCATGGAAAAATCACTTGAATCTCTTGATTCCGGATGTAGACTTGCCTTGAATGGTTCTCCCTGATTCTACTTCTGGGAGACAGTCCTTCTTGTAACCACAGTTTTATAATGGAAACGTTTCTACAGTGTTGTCATTTCATTACGTGTTTGACTTCATTCATCAATCATCATGAGGTATAAATTTGATTTTGAAAGAACTAGTTGTTGGAGTATTGGATATTGTTTTGCTACTGGATGGGTTTTTTTAGTCATTAGGATCAAAATAAGCAAGTGAGTTCTTGAGTCTGTAGTCCAATCTTCACTATTCATGAACAAATTCAGAATGATAGCAATGTATCTCTGTGTTACATACTGTTGAATGTCCAGGATGATTGCCAATTGTGTGTAAGTGTTGCTGCAGACACACTTCTGAAGCCATCCGTTTTTGGGCCATGTTGATGGTGTGGACAAATGAAGCATCGGTCGCCTACAGAAACAGCCGACAAACGATGTGGACTTGGCTTGACCGCCCAAACCTGATTTCTCACTATAAGTGCAGGCAAACAATTTGGCCAAGTCTGTGGCTTATCTAACTTGATTTGGTATTGTTTGTGGCAATTTACTGCTGTCCGCTGATTGCACGTTTTTGTTTCACGCGGCCCACATCTTGATCAGCCATAGCCTCTGTATTGTCTTGATTGAACGGATGTGAGCTGACTGTCTATACGGTTAATTGGGGCTTGTTTACTTGGACTGCAGCATCAGATTAACTTGTTGTCAGCAGACCTTCAACGTTAGCATCCCAACTATGAAAATAAAATATGATAGTAAAACAAACAAAGAGTTAAAATTAAGCCACCCAGAAGAAATCCTGAAATACTTAAAAAGCTAATATTTCCAAAGGTAAAATTATTTATTGTCATTTTTTAGTAATTTACAGGAAATTGCCCTTTCATATTCTCATTTTAACACATTTATTTTGATTTTAAGCACAGATAAATTTTTTCATTTTTTTGTTTTGTATTTGTCAATATGCAGGATAAAAATATAAAAAAATATGAATATTTAGTTGTTGATTTAAGATTAGTTACAGAAATACAACAAAATGATGTTCAAAATCAGCTCATTTCAGCAGTAGTTTTGTTTACTGTTTTAGATAGTATAAGGCTTGCAAAGGGAAGGTTTCTGAAGCATCTGCAGGTTACTTTAATCAACCACATCTGTCGTTTATATTGTCAATAACAAAAGTATTTTTCAAATTTCTTACACCGAATGAAGCTGGTTGTTATCCATGCTTGGCAACTGCCAATATATTAAAGAGTTCAGTTCAATGTGTGCCCATTACTTTTGCTGGCAGTCTGATAGGAAAAAAAAAGTTCTCTCTTATCACTTTTGTTCTCAATAAGAAATGAAAAATAGGAGAATGAGAAAAGTAAAAATGAGAAAGAAAAAAAATGTGCCCGAGAAACCTTTTTTAGCAGCCTAACATATGTAGATGGCAAGTAAGGAGTGAAAGTCACATAGATCAACAATACCCTCTGATGACAGTGTCTTTTTCATGCCAATGTATGTGTCTACCACCTAGCCTTGCTCAAGGCTGTACTGAAAGATAAGTCCATGGATGTGTAGTAATTCTATCCTCCTAAAAGGCAAGTCTAGATACGTGGTTCATACAGGACTCCAGTCTCTTGTAAGGACACCTTTATCTATTTGTTACATAATCTAACTAATGATTTAAACTAATATTTATTACCTTGGAGACTTGTACAAGTCTAGGTATCGCCAGCAGGAAAGCTTTGTTCAGTAGATGTCATTTATGGCTGTGTGAAGGAGCTCCAGACGACTGTCAAGACTCTTGCCACACTGAAGCTGGGTCGATGCATTTTACCTACTGAGTACCTTGTTTCATCATGGAGCTTGGTAAATGGACAGGGTTTATTTCAGGGAGGGATGACTTTGATATTTAATGCTGTCACACGACTGTTGGTTGTCATGGGTTTTGGGAATTTTGTGAGGTATTTTTTATAATAAAATCTGGTTGTGCTCTGGATGTCCAAAAGGGTTCAAACATAATTTGAGGCGGTCTGGTAGCCTAGTGGTTAAAGCGTTTGCTCGTCATGTTGAAGACCCCAGTTCGATTCCGGACATGGGTTCAATGTTTGAAGCCCATTTCTGGTGTCCCCTGCCATGATATTGCTGGAATATTGCTCACTCATTCACACAAACATAATTTCTTACCATAATGCATAAGACAAATGTTGAAAACCCCTACAAGTATGATAAAGAAGAAATACAGAAGTCCATGCACATTTACTTAAGGTTGCACAGACATTTTTCCCAAGTTCCAAATACATTCTTGAGACCCTAAGGGTATTTATTACCTCTGTGATGCCTACTAGAAACTACCATTTTGACCACTTTGACCACTTTGACCACTTTGACTAGTGTTACGCGATACATGTGGGTATTTCTGATTTGACCCTAATTAAAAATAAATATTTGTTGCTACCTCTGCTGTCCTAAGGATATTCAGGTTTTTGTTTAATGTGCACTCACCAATATTGCCATTATATCATGGTGGCCTGGGACCAGACAGACCAGTAATGGATAGCCTTCGCAACATCCTAGGGTGTTGGGGTACGATGACACGCATCAACCAAGTTGGCATCCACCCAATTCATTAAGTCCCCTCCTACAACAAACTCGGAATCCACACCGGCATCAGATACTGTGTCTAAGGCGCTGCAATTCACTATGCAAAGTTCCTAGAGAGCTGTGGTCGTGGGTTCAAATCCTGGTTCACCCCGATTATGTTTCTAGGTTTGTTAGTGCCATACCCATGCTCATGGGTTTCACTAGACTAACATTTTGTCTATGAAATCTTATATTACACAATACCCTTCTTGACTCTAAAAATAAAAAAAAAAAATTTCCAGATGCTGATTCCATATGTGGAATACAGCTAGCTTGAGCTGGCTACACTTGCTTTTGTATACGTTTCTAGATTGTGTTTTTTTCATAAAATAAATATATTCCACAGTCATGGTGCAGGACTAGGGTTTCATCAAAGTGGTTAATGTCTAAGACCTGCAAAATTTGGGCTCTTCTCCTCACAAGCTACATGCTGTGATATAACTGGAATTCTGTTCAAAGAGGTGTCAAACCCAACTCACTCACTCACTCACTCACTCCAGGGGGCACAGGTGGCCCAGTTGTCTAAGGCGCCGCGATTCACTGTGCAGAGTTGCGTCCCTTGGGCACGCCAGAAACCTATGATTGTGGGTTCGAATCCCGGTTCGCCCCGATTATGTTTCTAGGTTTGTCAGCACCATACCCGTGCTTGTGGGATTCACTGAAGTGGTAAACGTCTGAAACCTGCATCACTTCGGGCTTTCCTCCCACATTAAGCTGACATGCCGTGATGTAACTGGAATACTGTTAAAAGCGGCGTTAAACCTAACTCAATCTCTCACTCACACTCACTCCAGCACTATGATACCTTTGAAAACAAAGCATGGGGTGCCACTATGTGGGAATCAGACTTTACCTTAGGTATTGAAAAAAAGAACAATGTAAGTACAATACACCATTAGAAATGTGGCACTAGTCCTGTAGTTTTTGCCAAACTGATGAATAGTTAATGTGTCTTTACTCGGTCTTGTCTTTCTTCCAAATAAAAGAGTAGTACTTTTGAATCGCACTGTAATTTGTTGATAATTACACAGATAAGACTGCCACTATGGTAAGAGTATTGAATGTTTTTGATGCTTCCTTGAAAATCTCTATGCTTGTGATAATAACTGTCAAGGAGTGTGTGAGTGAGGTTTTACGCCGCTTTTAGCAATATTACACAATTTCCAGCAATATCACGGCAGGGGACACCAGCAATGGGCTTCACACATTGTACCCATGTCGGGAATCGAACCTGGATCTTCAATGAGCGAATGCTTTAACCACTAGGCTACCCGACCGCTCCGCTGTCAAGGAGAGAACGAGGGGCTTTGTTTAAGCAACCAATGACAGAATTAGCACTCAAAGCTCAACTAAGCTTTGTCAAGAGAACACCAGATCTAATGAAATCTTTTTTCCACCATGAGAAGTTAAGTAGCTTACAACAAACGATATTTTTTTTTATTGTGAGTATAGGAAATGAGAGAGTTTTGTGGAAACAGTGAACATGTGCCTAGTAATTGCCCCACTTCCTGTCTTTGCTCCATCTCCTCCAGAGGGCGCTGCAATATGTATTTGTTATAAACTGAACGCAGGTTTGCCAGAGTATACACCGTCTTTGATAGTCAAGGTGTTGAGGGAGGAAGGCTCTCTTGAAGGATTGGGCTTAAAGAATTCAGGTATGTGTCTGATCATGTGTTTTGAAGATACTTGCCCGGACTGTCCTGAATATATATTCACTGCTCCTAATCTCACAGTGTATTTATATTCTTGTCAGTGCTCACGTAGTCTTGCTATCTTCTATTGATTGTTTACCATGGACGTTTAGTACTCACAGAATGAAGAAGGATCAGTGAATGGGTATGTATCTGAACCTCTGAGGCAGATATGCGGCCCTAATCTGCAGCAAATGTTAGTAAAGAAATCCCAATTTGGAATAATAACTTGATAATTCATGCTTTTTTAGTTCTGACTAATGTTGTGGTTGTGTAGAGGGGACTTTAGTCCACAGGAGGAAGAGGCAGAGGGAGAGGCTGATATGCTTTGTTATACTTTGATGCATTGGATGCCATGTTAAAGCACAATGTTGGGGGGACACGGTTGGCCCAGTCGTCTGAGGCGCTGCGATTCGCTGTGCAGAGTTGCGTTCCTTGGGCATCCAGAAACCTATGATTGTGGGTTCGAGTCCTGGTTCACCCCAATTAAGTTTCTAGGTTTGTCAGCACCATACCCGTGCTCGTGGGTTTCACCGAAGTGGTAAACGTCTGAGACCTGCATCACTTCGGGCTTTCCTCATTAAGCTGACACGCCATGATATAACTGTAATAATGTTAAAAGCGGCGTTAAACCCAACTCACTCACTCTCTCACTCAGTGTTGGATTCCTCTGAATTTAAAAGAAGAATGTTAAAATAAAATCTGAATTAAAACAAAATATATCTTTTTCAAATTGACTGCCAGTTGCACTTGGTATTGAATCCTAGATAAGTTCCTTCTGATATGAATTGTCCATGTCAAGAGAATAATATTAAAGCAACAAAACCCTTTCTATATCCAGTATAAATCTCTACATAAAGCAGAGTCGATCTAACGATTCTGACTATATCATGACTAGTGTCCATGAATCACTATCAAATAGTAATGATACCAGGTGTTTGCGAAAAGGTGAGCGTATCCTGCCCCACTGGGGGCACTGTCACAAATAAGACAAAGCTATTTATATCACATGGCACCAACAACTATAGCATTATATACCCTCCATTTTAGTCATCATTTGTAGCTGGACACACCAGCTAGAAACCTGTGATTCTGGGTTTGAATCCCGATTTGCCCCATTGTTTCTAGGTTTGTCAGCACCAAATCCGTGTTCGTGGGCTTCACCAAAGTGGTAAATCTGATACCTGCATCACTTCGGGCTTTCCTCCCTCATTAAACTGACTCGCTGTGAAATTACTGAAATGTTGTTCATGCTTTCAATCACTGGTTTGTCTGGTCCATTGGTTGTCTGAATGTTGGTGACTGCTGACTCACTCACTCATCAAATGTCCACTTCAGGTCTTGAAACCATTCTCACTCACTCCTTTGAAAAATGATGGACGATTCAGTGTTTGATGTGAAGACAATGAAATGGGGCACCTAAACTAAATGGCTCTTTTGAGCCTCAGTTTCTCAAATCATTGCCAACATCAGACTTCCAGAGACGGAATCAAAGATCTTTTAAGCTGAGAGTTGGATCAGGCTAGGATCAGGCCCTGAAGGCATTCTTCCATTTAAACAAAGAAATATTGACTGAAATATTAGCCGTGTAAAAGACCCTGACAACATTCTTCCACAATTGCATCAGATCGTGTTGTAAGCTCATAGGGTCATTGCTGGGGATATGTACAGATTATTTTGATCTTTTTTCAATTTTATCTGAATCAGTTAAGTATGTATGACATATTTCCTTTTTATTCTGATTGTGATGGAATAGGCGATTTTCTCACACCATAATAAGAACTGTGGATGGAAAAGTAATAAAAATGTTAATTTTCAAGAATCCTGAAAATGTCTTCATCATGTTTACTATGTAGATGCATAGTGACGTTGGGCTGCCAAGTGTTTTGACATGGGAGATTGTTGAAGCATATTGCATGGGGATAGGGCAGCTGGTGAAGAAATTGGATAGGTTCACAGGCTTATATAACCCAAGGCCAGCAGTAGAGAGCTTAATTGGTTCTTCTAGGGCCAGCCCTCACTGCAACATCGAAGAACCATGCTTTGTTGGAGAGCCTTGTCATTAGGTTCACCGTTGGCCCTGTTGATGCATTGCATTGGACAATTTCTGACAGAAGTTTATCTGTAAGTCAGCTAATGTCTCAGGCTTGTTATGGGGCTGAGTCCTGTGACGTCAGAGAAGGAAGTTTTTACCGTCACTGGTGAAATCAACAGAATTGGACATTTGGTGTTATGGATTTTTCAATATCTGTGGAGCGGCTTCCTTCTATGGAACCATGTGAATGCGCCTCGTAAATCAATAGTTACGCTTGGGTGTGCTGTGGAAACAACCATTCAGGATATAGGCAGAGGGGTTCTACCTCTTCTGCGAAGCATTTCCAGTTTGCTCGTCTGACGTAGCGAAACTCGGAGACCTGCACTGACTGTGGTACCAGGTGAAGTAAACATGGGAAGTTTAGAAATGTATTTGTTTTAATTGAAGCTGCCAAGAAGAAATATGCTTCGAACGGATACTTAGGCCAACTCCCACTGGCGCAGCTAACGTCATCACTTGGCACAGAATCAGCTGACGAGCTCGTAAGGTTATAACACTAACAGAAAAGGTTTGAGATCTTCAGAATGTATGGTACCATCCAATGAGAGAGATTGAGAGTCTGTTGTGTGCTTTCACTGATTGGATTGAGGTGATGTTCCGAGGATACCTTCGATGTTCTGTCACCTTTGAGTCAGCTTTCGCCTTGTAAGTTACAAAGACTGATAGTCATTTTCCAGTTTTCCAAGGTGGTCGATTGTTGTAATCTACAAAGACAACTCTCTGCTGGTTTTCGTGGGTAGATTGTAGGAGGTTTTTTTATAAACTTGTCTTTGAAGTTGTGTTTAGGTTTCGTTTCTGTTCGATTCTTGGGTCACATCATCATGGGGAATTATGTACATCGTGATGAACGGTTTGAAGTTGCTTATTGAAGAACTGATGGAAGATGAATTTCAAAAGACGTTATGAAAAGATATTGTCGTAAAATGATTTAGACTAAGTTTCATGCAGATTGTCACTATTTGTGAACAGATACAGATTGAGGGAACTGACAGATTTTTCTGAAAGCGTCAGATGCTTGAGGGTTTTCCAATCATGAAGTACAGCTGTAAACAACACGCGGTTTACTACCGGGCGGGGTATAGGAGGCAATTGCATGATAGGAACTGGTCATCAAGATAATTTGATTGGATGATTACTCTAAATCATCGGCCAGCGGTGAATACGACATGAATTTATGCTACTTGGTACTTACATGATTGGTTTCGGAGTAGGACAGCGACCTCATGTTGGGTTTTAAACCAGCATCCGTATCTGAAACTGTATTTGGAATTCCAAATGTCTCCGTTGATTTATGGAGGTCTCTGGTTCGTCTCGATAAAAGTTTCAGGTTATCCGTATTTCTGAATCTGATGGTGCTAACATTTAGCACTCATCCACATGATCAACATGATCAAGACTATAGAGTTCTCTTCATTTTTCATTTAACTGCTAATTAATAACCAGTATGACTTCATGAAAGTACTTCAACTAGTTTTGAAGATTGCAGGTCTGAAGCCTTCGAAAATATTGTTGATTGTTGATATTCTGTCTTGGCATAACAAACATATTATTGCTGTGTCAGCAATAGCTTCTTTAATATTCTGCTTTAAACTTGTACCATTATTACAATTGCCATCATAAAAGGCAGTGGTCTAAGGTGACACCATTTGTTGTGCATCCATCCCATTGCCACACCAGGATCCAATCCAAGATTGGCAACAATTATGATCTTTCTCAGTGAGCATTATGTTCTACCCAAATGAAGTTGAAGAACACCTGATTGTTTCAATTGACTATAGTTGCACTGTCATATGGAAACATCAGATGTTCTTTAACTTCTTTTGAGTAGTATAGTATAAATATGCTTGTGTGTTTCCACATATTTACGACAAGCATCAGTTTGAAGTTTTCTTTCCACAGCCATTCCATATGCCATTATAGAAGTGAAATGTTTATGTATCTTATTCAAATAAATGTCCAACTCACTCACTCACTCACTCACTCACTCACTCACTCACTCACTCACTCACTCACTCACTCACTCACTCGCTCACTCACTCTTTTCCTGTTACAGAGAACCAGGATGTTAACTTCGATGCAATTCTGGGAGAACTGTGTGAGCTGGAAACTCAGCTGAATACAACACAAACCGAGCTCTCACGTAGCCTGGGCGGATACCCGTCCGAGATGGTCAACGAACATCATCCACATGAAAAGAAAGATGGAGGCGGAGGTGGAGGAGGAGGAGGAGGAGGGGGTAGTGATATGATTCAGGCGGAGCTGGATGCCCTCGCAGCCGAGATCACACAAGGATTAGGATACCGCAACAACGTACATGCATACAATGGACAAACGGTGGATACCACTTATGACACAGGTGAAACAGACTCGGCTTTCTCGGACAATGCCTCGTTGCCATCTTCCGAATCCTTTACTTCCATGGTAACGGTGTCGTCGTCTGCAGATACGACCTCTTCGTCTTCCGGAGATACTTGCAGTACCAGTAGTGCTATGTCAGCTGCAACGCTTCAAGGGGAGGTAAGCGTTATGATGATATGTTAATCATTTGTGATGTCATCAGTTTGTTTGCTTGAGGTTATGTGTGTTGCCTCCAGTCTGTGACAGGAGTTTGCTTGAGGTTATGTGTGTTGCCGTCTGTCAGTGACAGGAGTTTGCTTGAGGTTATGTGTGTTAATTGCCTTCAGTCTGTGACAGGAATTTGCTTGAGGTTATCTGTGTTGCCTCCAGTCAGTGGCAGGATTTTGCTTGGGGTTATGTGTGTTGCCTCCAGTTTGTCACAGGAGTTTGCTTTGCTGTCATGATGACTTGCCTGTTGAAGGTCTATATTATTTGTAGTCTTTCCTTTTGATCAGTTTGTGAATAATATGTGTGGTTGTTGAATAATAAACAGTAATAAGTATAATGTCATCCTCAACAAGAAGTTCAGAAAATACAGTCTACATTGACATTTCTTTAGAAGTAGGAAAAACAGTTTTTAACATTCAACCAAAAGGTATAGAAAGTAACTTAATGTTCACAACACATGAAGGATGGAAAAACATTTTACTTTGAGTGAATTGGGTTTAGCTTAGGTTTTTCAGTTTTATCGCAGCGTATCAGCTTAAAGTGGGAGGAATGCCAAAAGATTTTTTTTACTTTGATGCCGTACAAGACTGAGACTCCCTGAGGACTGATTGGCTGCAGTATTGTCAGGGTGTGTTCTTGGTATAAAGACAATGTCTGTGAATCTGCCAGTGTGTTTTAGTTTTTTTTTGTTGCTTCTTTTTCAAAATGCTTTACCAGTGTTGAGTCTTAACTTTAGTGTTTCCGTGTCAGTTTGATAGAATTTGATTGACCATACTCAACAGAATGACAGAGCAGTTTCCTCAAAATATTTATTTGTGTTGTGTCTTGACGTTCATATCCTCATGTTGTAAAGAAATAAAGTATGATGGTGTATTACCTAGTATGATGGCGTATTACCTAGTATGATGGTGTATTGCCTAGTATGATGGTGTATTGCCTATTATGATGGTGTATTGATTAGTATGATGGTGTACTGCCTAGTATGATGGTGTATTGCCTAGTATGATTGTTTATTGCTTAGGTATAAAGTTGTACTGTTTAGTATAATGTTGTACTGTTGAGTGTTAAGTCATATTGCCCAGATTATATAATGATGTTCTATTGTCCAGGTATAATGTCATGTATTGCCGAAGTAAATGGCGTTTTGACCACGTATGATGTTGGTTTGCCTTGGTATAATGTCATGTCATGCAGTAAAAGGATTATTTGCCTAGGGGTAATGTTGTATGGCCCTGATATAATGTCATATTGCCCAGGTATAATGTTGACTGCCGAGGTATAATGTTGACTGCCGAGGTGTAATGTCATATTGCCCAGGTATAATGTTGACTGCCGAGGTATAATGTCACATTGCCAAGGTATAATGTTGACTGCCGAGGTATAATGTCATATTGCCCAGGTATAATGTTGACTGCCGAGGTATAATGTCATATTGCCCAGGTATAATGTTGTATTGCTCAGGTGTAATGTCGTATTGCCCAGGTATAATGTAGTATCGCCCAGGTATAATGTTGTATTGCCCAGGTATTGTGACATATTGCCAAGGTATAACGTCATATTGCCCAGGTATAATGTCATACAGGGCTCAGTGAAATGTTGTACCACCTGGTAACATTTGTTCTTCTGTTCCTGGCTTCTGATTGGTAGAATTTGGTTGAATCGCCATCCCTGGTTTTAGAAAGTTGACCTCTGAGAACATCTGCCACCTAAAGAAAGGGGTTGTATAGTTTCCAGATCTACATTAGCAATCACGTCACGTCTACACATCTTTGTTTTTACACACTCTCAGAAGCACAGGAAGTCACGCGGAGTGACTCACACACATGTGCAGGGTCTGCTTGATGGAGAACGTCTCAACTCAAACTTCCAACAGCTTCATATTTCTCTAGCAGGGTAGCTAGCTGTCAATAAGTGCTAAAAATACGTTTTTTTGCTTTTTGTGTTTAAATTTGAAGTTGATACTCCGATGATGTTATGGGGCAATCTGTTCAGTGCCTAAATGGTTTTGTGATATTGTCGACTGTTTTGAATTGAGTGTACATTTCTTTTAGGAAGTAATTGCTTTTGGAGTTTTGGCTTAAATGTTAATAAAGATAACACATCTGTGAAGGCCAAAGTTTCATGTAAAAGTTGGAGTTTTTTAATTTAGAGCTGGCAAACTCAGAAATTGGAAATCAAAATAAACATCTGTGAAAGTTTAAAAATTAGGATCAAATAGAGTCAAAGAAGTTGGTGTTTTTTATTTTGTTGGCATAAAAATATAATTAATAAGTGTATGAACAAAATAAGATTGACCTATATATGTATGCTCTATTTTCTGTGTTTATATACGTTGCACTGGCTAAAAAGAAATAGGTGACCTACATCAAATATATAATGTTTAGAAATATTGTATATCGATAATAAACATACAACATTGACCCTAGACATATCGGCCTAAAAGTGTCATGTTTGCATCTCATGCACCCTCTTTTTAACACTTGAACTCTACTCCATATTGTCTTTGGGCTGTTCCATATTAGCTGGAGGGTGTACATTTCAAGTTCGTTGTTTAATGTTGCAGCTAAGTAGTCCCTGGTCTATTTATTCAACTCCGCCCAACATGCCCGTTACTTTAGAATTACATGTGGATGCCAAACTTTCTCGGTACAATTTGATTGGTCCATCGTGACTCAGTCGTTGTGTTCGTGTTGTAGAAGGCATTGTCGTTTATGGCGCTTAGGTTCAACTGTGGCGCTAGTTTCAAAATAGAATTGTTAGTCACCTGAAAACCGTTGATCTTATACGTAATGACGTGAGACAGAGGCTGTATATATAAGCTAGTCACCAAAAAAATAGAACATTTGTTTTACTTGAAGTGGAGTTTGAAATAAGAAGAACCCACACTCCCTTATCAAGGCTTTCCTCAAGGTGAGATGTTATGATGCATTTTATAAGGTCTCATTTTATATTTATTTTATTAATTTTGATAGTTAAATTTGATTTTTTATCAGTACTTTTATTTCAAAATCTTGGACCTATATAAATCAAGTGACAGTTTAACAACTCTCTTCCACATAAACTCACAAGGATCATTTAGAATGTGTAAAAGAGGAAAGACAGATTATGTGAATTTACTTGATTTTGTCACCATTTCAAATCTTGACATTTGTAAGAAATGGAAATAGTTTTTTACCAGCACTTGTACCTAGTCCACATAGCTTGTTTAGAGTAAGTCGAAGTAACACAAGATGTATTGATTAAACAACACCCCAAGACAGCCCATGGCTATCAGAATAGGTGTACAGTCGATTATTTCAAATCCAGTCGATCAGTCGTTTCTGACTTCTTGCATGCAGCATTAAATACTTTCAACAATAAAAACAATAATGTTTTTACGGTTTTTAATCTAAATTATGTACTCTCCAGCGCAATAAGTGGACAAATTGGAAAGATATAGTAGTAAACTAAATTTCATTTGAATCCTTTTTGTTTAAAATGGAATGGACATTCAATGCTGTTCAATTGTTTATTTATGATAAAAAAAAATCAATACTTTGTCAATACTTACATATGTCTAATTAGGAGATAAACCTACTGTGTTTTAAAATTTGACGTAGTCCCACTGTAGAGTAGATACCTATAATTTTAATTTGGAACTGACCGCTTTAGTGCATAAATTAGATACCTTGTATGTATTAGAGATCAAGCATGTACAAGAGGAAATATCAATATATTTTACAGTTCCTATTGGTAATCGGTCGGCAGTCATTTTTTTTTTTGAATCGATATGTAGGCTATCAATGTATTCATGCACTGTATTTAAAAGGGGTTTCCATAGCAAAAAGTAAACCTCTTTTTAACCAATCAGAATCAAGCATTCTTCAATGTCATGGTAGAATCATAGCTTATCTGTACTGTTTTTCCATCCCCTTTAGTATATACCGTATTCGACGTAATAAGCGCCCAGGGCGCTCTCAAAATTTGAAATACGGGGCTCTTATTAGAATAATATTTTGGAGAAAAAAAACCTGAGTTGAGAGATCGTAAATTTCGTGGTTTATGCTGACAGCCTGAATTGATACAAAATAAAATTCTGTGTGTATTATACACGACATATATATTTATCCAGAATTTAATTAAGGGTGCATATAACATACGAGTGCGTATTATACACAAATATATAAGTCTTGTGTACATTGATCAATCAGAAGGGGTGCTAATCGGGATTGTTCACTAGCCAATATATTAGCAAATATCGGCGTGGGCGCTTATTACGTCGAATAGGGTATTGTAATTGAATGTTGTAAATACTATGGAGAGGGTGCTCTAAGTACGAGAACATGTCCGAATCGTTTTCACTATGGTGAATAAACTATATGTCAAACAAACAATATTAGAATATCAGCTAGCATGTATCATCTTCGCAGCGATTCTGTATCACTAATGTCTAAACAAGACCCTCGGTAGGAGTGCGTCAGAAGGGTATAAAAATCTTATTTATTGCAGGAAGTAAAACTCTCGACTGCAGCCATAATGTAATTAGCAAGGCTCATATGTTGCTTTTTAGTTCTGGATAAATGTTTCTGAAGAGGCAATATTTCTTGTGGGCAAACATGATAAGCTTCAGCCATGTTGTTATGAAGGCAGAGGAAATAGGTATATATTGCTTGGTTCGAGAGTAATTTGACTGCAGTTATTTAATTAGATATGTGTTCTTGGGGGCACTATTCATACGAAGGAAAGTAGAAGGCTGACATTCCTTTGAAGAAATGAAGGGTTTGGATAGATTCTAGAGCTAATTGGGAATAAATGTGGACTTGGTAAATCATAGGCTGTGTTTGGATGCATATATACTTTGGTTTAGATGGTTTAGTTTAAATGAAAACCTTTAGATAAGACTTTGGAGGTGATATGAACATGTTTTTTCATTTAGTCCGAATGTCATTCACTCCCTTATTGTGTTTTATTTATTTAATCAGTGTTCATCTAATGTCATTTCATTCTGTGACACTAAAAGAGTGAAGCTTAAGAACTCTAGCTCTTTACAAAAATTGAACTTAACTTAATTAGGTTGCAGGGAAACTGAAAAAGAAAACCACATCCTCAAACTCAATTTCAAACTTCTGGGACCATATTCACAAACATTCTTAGAGTGTTTCAGAAGTCTTATGTCTGAGAAAATTCAAAGAAATACCTAAATGTCATGCATAAAAACTAAAAGTAGTACAAGATTTGCCTAAGTTATTGTGAAAATTCCATCTTGGAGTTTCTCTCAAAATTTCACTTTACTCTTTAAATACCTACAAGTTACTCTCATAGCTGTTGGGGCACGGGTGGCCCAGTTGTCTAAGGCGCCATGATTCACTGTGCAGAGTAGCGTCCCTTGGGCACGCCAGAAACCTATGATTGTGGGTTCGAATCCCGGTTCTGCCCGATTATGTTTCTAGGTTTGTTCCGGACCATACCGGTGCTCGTGGGTTTCACTGAAGTGGTAAACATCTGAAACCTGCATCACTTCGGGCTTTCCTCCCACATTAAGCTGACACGCTGTGATATAACTGGAATAATGTTAAAAGTGGCGTTAAACCCAACTCACTCTCTCATAGCTGTTACATTGACACTTTTAACTCATAGCTAGTTAGACTGCCTCCATCAGGAGAGCAGAATGTCCAGGGTTCGATCCCCGGCCGCGCCATACAAAAAACCCCGTTAAAAGATGGTACTTGTTGTTTCCCTGCCTGGCTCTTGGCATTAGGGGGCTAAAACAAGGACTGGTCGGCTCTTAGTCAATATACTGTGTCTGAGTGGGGTATTCATTTTAAACTGCAGCATGGTATCTTAGTGGGCAGGCTATAGACTATAAAATCGGCATCGGTGCGGACTAGTAAGAGCAGCCACACACGCACACATGCATGCACGTTTCCAAAAACGTGCAGTAATCGTGCCCGCAACGTTAAACCTTATTTCATCTCACCTAAGCTAACAGTTACTCTTAGAGCTATTACATCTACACTCCCAAGTGTAACCCTTGGGGCGAAGTTACTCTCAGAGCAATTACAGATCTTAGCTAAGGATTTTCTTAGCGAGTTAAGAGTATTCTCAAAGAATATTCTAAGAATATTTTGAATTCGGACCCAGTTTATTTGAGAGGACGTGCAACTGAGATGAGAATACCCCCACCATTGCCTTCATGTAGTTTATCCTGCCATGGCAGCCTACAGTGTGGCAGATACTCCATCCCACCCTTAACAAAGTTGCAGCCAACTTTTTCACACATGCACTACGCTTAATGAATTTATCTCCTAAATTTGTCTGGGTTGAAGTTCCCTTGCTGCACAGGCTTCCGTGAGCCTGTGGAATTGGCAAACCATATTAGCTTTGTGGGATGCACGTTCTGTCTCCTGCTATCCAGACTCACTTGACGTTTTGCCCAATTTTAGTAGGTCTTCAATTAATAGTTGATGTAAGACTTCTATGTGAGAGGAAACATCACACCAAGTGTCAGGCTGGTTGAATATGCAGATACAGGGCCCTATTAGTTTGAGTTTGAGCCTTGAACATGGATTCTAAGTGATTCACTGTCTGATGGGGGATTAAATGGCTAATGGCGCTGTCTTGTCATGTTCTCTATGATAGTAGTTACTTGTAGGATATATGCTGTGATATACACCTGAGGTTTGTCTTGTAGGATATATGCTGTGATATACATCTGAGGTTTGTCTTGTAGGATATATGATGTGATAGACACATGAGGTTTGTCTTGTGGGATATATGCTGTTATATACTCTTGAGGTTTGTCTTGTAGGATAAATGCTTTGATAGACACATGAGGTTTGTCTTGTAGGATATATGCTGTGATAGACACATGAGGTTTGTCTTGTGGGATATATGCTGTGATAGACACCTGAGGTTTGTCTTGTGGGATATATGCTGTTATATACTCTTGAGGTTTGTCTTGTAGGATAAATGCTTTGAGTGTTTTTTTATCTGAATTAGAAACACTGATATTTGGTTATTAACAAAGTGTGGTGCTATGTATACTCAATCATTGTTGGTTTTCTTCATTATACTGTACTCGCATATACTTCAGGCACTGAAAGTGTGTAGCATAGCTACGTTGTCAGCTGACATAAAGATGGCACCTCATAAAATACATGAAGCAAGCCTGGCAAGGTTTAGTTCTACACCGTACGTCACTATTGTGATGTCAAAACGCTCATTCGAAAGTTATGATGTTCCAGTCAGATATAGAAAGGCATTAATTCAAGCTCGCTGTTGTCTCCATTCTTGAAATACACAATCATGGTCGATTTCTATGTTTTTTCGTTTCTGGCATGTAGACATACTTTTGTAGCAACCAAAAATCTGCATTTTGTAACTTTAGCTGTACACTTAATTATTTCAAAATGTCTACAGTGACTGAGAAACAAGTTCTTTTCTATAAATATTAGCTTCTTCGGTGATGCGGTCATCAAATCAACTGTTTCAACCAGAGGTGATTATTGTGATTTGATACCTCTGATTGAACCAATCAGAATCCAGTATTTTCCAAATTGGTAGAAGAATCAGTCAGGGATACAAGTGTTCCTTTGTACAGGTGTAAACATTCTCAGAAGGATGGTCTGGAGGTGTGGTTTCCAGATATTTGCTGAGTGGATGGATGAGGTTTTTGTGTATATTTAATGTGCGAATAATGTGTGTTACGTTTATTCTGTTACACCTCATGCGATGCATGGTTTATTGTCTGCCATGCATGTGTATTGTGATGTATATATTGTACAGTACACTTGGCATCATTTGTATTGTATTTTATAGTGTGATATATTGTACAATAGGCCATGTATTGAATATGTGTGATATTGTACAATAGGCCATGTATTGAATGTGTGTGATATTGTGCAATAGGCCATGTATTGAATATGTGTGATATTGTGCAATAGGCCATGTATTGAATATGTGTGATATTGTACAATAGGCCATGTATTGAATATGTGTGATATTGTACAATAGGCCATGTTTTGAATATGTGTGATATTGTACAATAGGCCATGTTTTGAATGTGTTTGATATTGTACAATAGGCCATGTTTTGAATATGTGTGATATTGTACAATAGGCCATGTATTGAATATGTGTGATATTGTACAATAGGCCATGTATTGAATGTGTGTGATATTGTACAATAGGCTATGTATTGAATATGTGTGATATTGTACAATAGGCTATGTATTGAATGTGTTTGATATTGTACAATAGACTATGTATTGAATATGTGTGATATTGTACAATAGGCCATGTATTGAATGTGTGTGATATTGTACAATAGGCTATGTATTGAATATGTGTGATATTGTACAATAGGCAATGTATTGAATACAATGTGGGCCATATGTTGTATGTGTGATATTGTATTGTGTATGTGTTGTATTGTACAATGATCAGGTACTTGTGTGATATTGTTAAATAGGTAATGTATTGTATATGTGTTGTATTATATAGCAGGCCATATGTTATTGATGTGTGATATAGACAATGTTTTGTATGATATTGTACAATATTGTGTGATACAGTAAATCAGTGTTGCATGCATCCTAAGATGTTATTGTGACATTGATAAGTGTATACATGTATGTGTGATTCCATGCCATCATCATTGTGTCTACATATGTCATCATTCTTTCATATCTTTATGACAATGAACTTCTTCTTTTCTTCCAATACTTAGTATAACAATATTCCTACATGATAAGAGATGCATCTTCAGCGGATGGTCACAAGATCTGTACCACAGACCTATCGTAAATCCTTGAATGAACGTGTGCCTTCAACAGGTGCCTACCTAGCGAAATGCCTGGTCTAACGTTAGATGTCAAATCTGATTACATAATGCTCCCATACCAAAACCAGGTATTTTTTCAACAGTTTCATATATGTTTTAATGGGGGAGGGGGATATGACTGAACATTTGTATCTCAAAATTGAGCCTTTGATCTGTTGTCATGAAAAAACATTTGAAACCAAATTGAATTCTTTATTGCCAACGTCTTTCGGATGCAGTAATGTCTCCCCTACTAAATTAAATCAAGGGCCCCAAACATTCGGAAATAAATAAAACCCGCTTATTCAAAGATTTATGGTACAATTATTTCATGGTATTTGAAAAATAATAAACAGAATTTATTTTGTTCGCCATCAATTGTGCACGTCCATGATTGTACTAACGATGTCCCTACTGTGCCTGTTGTAGATGCATGCTCATGTACTTGCCCATCTCATCAAGATAAAGGAAGGATTAGATAAAGAAAATGTGCCCCTTGTAAGTGTTACAGACTCTCTTTCTTCTGTCTTATCTCAAACCCTCGACTCCTTCACCTCAGATGTGTGGGGCCCTTACTTGGAAATTTGTTTATCCTTTCTTCTTAAAATGGTTTTCTTTATCATTATTTTTATCAGTAGCTTGATGGATGCCTTGAATTCGTTCTTCCGTTCTTATAAATGCTAATGTACACTCTTATATATACATCTGCTGACATTAAAGTTTAAACAGTTTTTGATTGGTTGAAAATATTTTTAAGCATTTAATGTTTTTATTACATGGGAAGGGATTTTTTTAGGTCCTCTTGAGACATATGTAATCTGATTATGGTGGCTGTATTATCAATGGATATATTATCGACTGTATTATCAGTGGACATATTATCAGCTGTAGTATCAATGGATATATTATTGACTATTATCAGTGGATATATTATCAGCTGTACTATCAATGGATTATTATCAGCTGTATTATCAATGGATATATTATCAGCTGTATTATCAATGGATATATATTATCAGCTGTATTATCAGTGGATATATATCGACTGTATTATCAATGGATACATTATCAGCTGTATTATCAATGGATATATTATCAGCTGTATTATCAGTGGATATATTATCAGCTGTATTATCAGTGGATACATATCGACTGTATCATCAGTGGATATATTATCGACTGTATTATCAATGGATATATTATCAGCTGTATTATCAATGGATATATTATCAGCCCCCTTATCAGTGGATATATTATCTCCCAAAAGTTGTGCTGTTTAGTTGAGAGTACACAGTCAACTGTCTCAGCGTAAGACGTACCATTAGTCCGAGACTTGTGAAAATCGGGAAAGTTTGATCACTTAAGAACTCGTGATACCATGACCGATTAACTAGAGTGACTCAAGTGTTCTTAAACTTATTTGAGTAGTATATGATAATGACAAAAGAACTTGTCTAAAATAAGCTGGGGAGGGGAGGGGAGGGGAGGGGGGTAGACTTAACATGGCATTAAGTATGGCAAAGTGATTGCTGTTTTTATTTCACCTTATCTTCTGTATATATTTCACACTGCATGTATACCACTCAACGTTTGACAGGGATAGTGCATTCCAAACTGCTAACTTATGTAAATGTGTGAAATATCTGAGTATCCTTATCAAACGTTGGGTGGTATACTTTCCTCTCTCTCACTCCATCTTCCATGGCATACTGTTTGTTCAAGGTGATGGTTTAGGATGGTCTGGGTAAAGGTTTAGATACATGCTGTGCATTAGAGAATTTAATTTGTTGTTTTTTTCTCAGTGTTTATGTTTTGTATCTCAGTTACTTTCTGGTGGTGGAGATTAAGTATATTTTTATTAACCATTTCAGATTTAAGAGTTTTCCGATGTTTTAGGATCATGCAGGAGTGGACTATTGTCTTGATTACTTGCAAGAATTGGTCTTTCTTTTTGCTGTCTTATGGAAATGAACTGTTTGACATTTCTTAATCACAACATTTTCAACCCACAATAAACCTAGAATAACCTCATTCAGGATGTTGTAGTGTTCTAAACCTGGATTATTTAATCATATTAGATGTGCCGAGCTCCGCCAAGGCGGAAGGGAGGCACCAGGGAAGGAAACAAACCATGTGGCTTCTTTTAGGGGATGGTGTCAAAGATTTTGTTTCATATGTCGGACAATGCATTTATTTCAGGTACCAAATAAATTAGCATCTTCCTACAGTTGAGATATGGATTGACAAATATTATGTAATAAGTCAGCTAATTAGGATACTAAAATATCCCTATATGTTAAAAATGCATTAAGATATTTTATATGGTCCCCTAGAAGCCATCTTTGAAAGCTTACCCTGTGTGTTGCTGTAAGGAGTCCAGATAATACTACTTTCATTACAACATATCTTGACCTTTCTAACACACTAAGTGATGTGGACTGGACCTTCTGATACTGCTTGGGTGGAAACCACTTCTAGGCTTTGTAAATGTTGCGACTTGTCTCTTGATTGATAACCTGAATTCATTACTTCATAAATTTGGTGTCTAGGTGTTGGAAATAATGTTCTCACTAATGTATAGATTCAGAAGTTGCTTTTAGTTCAAGACTGATAAAAGTGTCAACCATCCGTATAATAGCAGTATTTAATGAAACTCAGAGAAATTGAAGTGGTATTAAAATTTGTTAAAGTTGTTTTCCATTAGTAGAATGATTTCTTTTAAAAAATTAAAAATATCTCGGTCAAATCCTGTTCTGTTTGCTACGTGGTAAGACTGTGTGGAATATCAATTACAAGGAATATTGTTGTCGCCAGAAAACAATATACACCCACTTGACGCAGGACAAAGTTCATTAGGAAGAATAATTTCCTGTCAACTTGTTCTATATAATGAACTGCCCAGTCGGCCTAGCTTGGCTCTGTCAAGGTCATTCAAACTGGTTTCATTGGTAGCAATTCAAGCCAGTTGTTGTGATCAGAAATGGTGTAAGGTATAATCTACTTGCAGGAATTATTTTCTTGCTACTTAAACTGTCTTGCAGTTTGGAGCATTATTTTTTTCTGAAATATTATTCAGATATTTTGATTTTTTTTTGTGTGTGTGATAGAAAGGATAGAAGTATTCTTGTTGAACAGTATAAAGTATGTTTCGCACATTATCAATGGGAATCCAGGAAATCGGTTCTTGAGGACCGGAGAGGCACAGGTGGACCACTGGTATATGTTTCATTAGCTCTGCCGCCCCGTGAAGATCCGGGCTGACTTATGGGTGGTAGGGCTTACTGACTTGGTTGATGCATGTCATCGTACCCAACTGCATGGACCAATGGTCATGATGTCAATCACTGGATTGTCTGGTCCAGACTCGAGTATTGACAAACCACCATCATACAGCTGGACTATTGCGGAGTGGGGCATAAAAAATCAAACATGAGCTGTGCGTGGAGCCACTGGCCATTGACTCAGCTCCTAGATTTACCTTGCTTACGACCCCTGACCTTTGAGATCCACCAATCATGATGTAGTGATTTTCTCCCACATTGCTCTCCTACAGATATATAAGTGAAGGGTTTTAAAGGCCAAGTCACGACATAATCATAGTCCTTTGGTATGGTTTTAAGCCACTTTTAGCAATATTCCTTCAATATCACAGTAGGGGAACACCGGAAAATAGGCTTCACACATTGTACCCATGTGGGGAATCGAACCCAGATCTTTGGCGTGACGAGCCAACGCTTTAACCACTAGGCTATCCCATCACCTTTTTTTCACTAGAAATCTTAACATTGGTAATAGAGTCTGACAGAATATTTAAATCAGTTCAGATATTTTCTACTCTATTTGAAGATAATTCTACAAAGGAATGAAATGGTTCACTTTTCCCGATTCCCTGGACAGTAACCGATTGCTAGGCTGGTTATTTTTTACCTTTGATGCCCTAAAGGAACATCCAACTTTAAACTGTACCCTCAAGGAACATAAAAATTGCATCTTAATTTCAGCAGAAATTTCTTTGTTGAGATATGTATAAAAAATTACCTAAAATTCATTGCAAATGACAGAGGGACGTAAAGGTCAAGGTCCCTTTAGCCCTGGCAATCATCCACCGGGACATCATGTCTGTTGCTTCCAGCCTTAATGGCTCCCACTTCTACATGTATTATGTAGGTAGAATACATTGGAATGGGTTCTGACAATTGTGGTTTTGTTCCATCATAGGAAAAGAAAGTTAGATGAAAGTTTTGTTGAACTTTTTCAGGGACATCCGTTCGTGATCAGTTGAATTTTGAGCTGAATCAAATAGTCTGTTACACATTCACATAAACATCTTCTCTATCTTGATCTTTAAGACAAAAATGAACGTTTGGAAAAGTAGTTCCAATGATTTGGTAGATAGGCAGACAAACAGAGCAAAGCAAAATCTTCAGCGCAAGCCTTTCATTTCGGAGTACATCAGAAGTCAGATAGTTTGTGCCTTCACAAAAGAATGTTCGTTTAACATCTGCAAATACCATCCCGCACTTGAAGATGTTCCAGTTGGATCAGCTCTGGCTCGGGACTGCCTGCTCTGCTCTTTCTGTTGACTCACCAATGAAAACAGAGGTAAAGTAGACATTAATGATTGCGACCTTGAACTTCCTCATGCAGCATGTCTTGCATGCTCGGTTTCCAAGCCAAGTTAAGGTGCCGTGACTCTGTGAGGCTCATCTTCTCCCGGCTCCTTGATGGTAGAAACACAATGTAGACGGTACGTCTGCTCCTCTCTGTCGGCCATGACACCTCCAGATGCTAATTCGCCAGGTGTGGACTGAAGAGGTTTACCGGGACATATCCTGCAGGGATTTACTATCAGTGGAATCATCTTCCTTGAGACAGGGAATGCTAATGAAGAATTCCTGAAGTTATTGACGATAATCAGAAGGCATTATGACTGATAAAGTGAATTATTTAGGGAATAACCAATTAAGTAAAAGGACTTCAAGAATTTCTGTCTCAAGGTTATTTAATAGGACCCAAATCTAATAATCAAACTAATTAAGTCGAGAGATCCTAGACCTAGTCATAACCCTAGTGTTCACAATTAAAGACTGAAGGGATCCTTAGAATCAAATACTTCAGGAGAAAACCTCAGGGACGCCAGGAGCCCCTAATTTCCATCACTGTTAATCATAAGGTTTGCAATCTTGAATGCTAGTTTTTTGTATGGTTCTTTATTATATAAATACCACTAACAGTTTCAGTCCACTAGTCCTTATAATGATAACATATAGCAAAACCCCTAAAAATGGCAAATTTCTACTAGTCCTTATGATACCTTTACTATTGGGCAGTATGGCCAGGTCTACAGGACTAGTGCCAATTTCTAACCCTGAATACCACTTTACACATCTTTTTATTTCATGACAAGGATGAAATAGATCTTTTGCTAAATAAGTTAAGCACATAAACCTATTAAGATCTCTTGTCATATTAATGTTTTCGTGGCATAAGTCTATTTCCAATTTCCAGCACAAATCGTGTCCAAATGGCTCACATGGTGCTCAGGCTCCTTCACTGATACCCCTAATTGTATTGTATGTGATGGAGAATCTGGCCCCTTCCTGAGTCTGTCTATCCCCCTCGTCCTTTAGACGACATGACCCAATTCCGCGTGCTTGCTTACATTCATGGCACTTATTTGAATTGCAATCAGTGGATTAATCCCCCTCATACTAAGGAAGCAAGTTCAGATTTTAATCCTTGACTAGTGTCAGAGCCTTCAGCACTGTAAACACATTCTGTGTGAGAGTAATTAGGGAAAAAATACTTGTCCTTCCTACGGGCAGCCAAGACACAGCTCTATGACGTCAATGAAGATGATTTGAGAGAATTGATCATTCCGTGGAAGGTTTCTCTCTAGACGCTTTCGTCCTTAACTCTTATACTGTTAGGAACAACTAATCCCAATTATTCAGAGCCTATGTGATGTTTATGCTGCAACACTTGTATTTATGAGATGGCGAACAGCGATAGCTAACGGTCAGGGAGGGTTAGTCAATTGATGTCACTCTTGCCTCATACATAGATTCGGAAGCTGTGTGGTCAGGTGTCGTTTGTGTGGGAGTCGGTTCTTGGGA
The DNA here is from genome assembly GCF_022045235.1 of Haliotis cracherodii. Lineage (NCBI taxonomy): Eukaryota > Metazoa > Mollusca > Gastropoda > Lepetellida > Haliotidae > Haliotis > Haliotis cracherodii. The sequence continues at coordinate 19,340,228 of NW_027266272.1, forward strand.
CTGGAAACAGGAAATACTGTTTTACGTTAACCAGGCCACGTGTTGTCAAAGTTAATTCATTTTGGCAGTAATATGGAGTGATTGAGGAGATTCAAAATATCTCCTTCATCTGAAGTTTTAGTGTCGTTTTAAAACTTTGAGCCTTCTACTGGGAATCATTGTGTCACAGAATATTTATTGGGGGGTTTAGGATCTTTTATTGTAGCTAAGCTGAAGAAGGTTGAGTCGGTTTCATTAAGACCACATCTTTTTATATTTTGTTTTCACATTTGAGATTCTTGAATTAAACAGTTAAAAAATAATTTTAAATGGTGAAAACAATAATGATTGTAATACCATCATCTGTAGTGAACCTATACAGGCTTTCAGAAGTTTTGGTTGTCATTTTCCTTTTAAGGGATTGGCATTACCAAGAAGACAGCCATGTATGCTCAGAAAGTATTTTAGTCAGCTTCGTCTAAAGCAATTCAATTTTCAATGTGGCAAATACCATAAATCTGTGACACAGGGTGATAAACACGATGGCTGGAATAGAGGCCATTTCTAAAACGTTGAAAGAAGAGTGGCCATGCGTATCTTATTGAGATGCCCAAAATAGCGAAAGATGGAAATGTTCGTGTTTATTGCAATGCTGATATGAGCCTATTAAAAAAAAAAAAAGGTTGAAAATAGTGGTATTGTAGGTGTGCATGATGACAAACTAGGGTCATTTTAAGGTTCCACGGTACTCCACGATACTTAGAAATAGATAGAAATTATACATTTTTTTATTCTAATACCATTCATACTGTGAAGTTTTGTGTGATAAGAAATGCTCTGAATATCTAGGTAAGCTATAATTTGTTCAGTAAGCTTCCTATCCTTTTCTAGTATCAGCCCACGACACATGACATTTCACATCAACAAGTTTAGACCCCAAGGGGGAACACTTTACATCAACAAGTTTAGACCCCAAGGGGGAACACTTTACATAAATTCCCACCATTAGATTACCCTATTTCAGCACGGACTGGAGGAACAGCCTCTCTTCAGGTGGTCACCGTCAAGTTAGACCTCATTATGGTGCTCCCAATTTGTCACTTGTGTTTGATCTGCCACCACTATCATTAACTTCAGGCAAGGAAAACATATTCTTAATTGCCATAGATGCCAATATTTGCTTATCACCCACGGTCAGTTCTTTGAGGTGAGATTGGAATGCCGTATCCGTGCCGATTCAGCTGTAGTAGAAATCTCCTTCATTGATTCTCGCTTCTGTTGTGCTTGTTCCTGAAAAAAGATAGATCTGGAATTGGTGCCACTGTTCTCATCTCTGTTGATGCCGTTATCTGAGAAGACAGATTCGCAGTTAATGTTCTTTGTAGGGCTTTACCGAAAGATCTTTTGGGCATCAGGTCCTGGGAGATGTGTTGCCCTGTGGTGCATGGAGTCTGGGGGTGGCCCTGTGGTGGAAGGTGCCTCTAGTCTGGCATCATTGGTTGTGGGTTGGATCCCAGATTTGCCCTGATTTTGATACTTGATGTGTATGTTTAATCTCAGTGGTCAAGGGTTTCACCTTGAAGATTGGGGGTAGAATAGGTCTTCAGCAACCCATGCTTGTCCCCGTGAAGATCAGGGGTAGAATAGGTCTTCAGCAACCCATGCTTGTCCCCGTGAAGATCGGGGGTAGAATAGGTCTTCAGCAAACCATGCTTGTGACCCGTGAAGATCCGGGGTAGAATAGGTCTTCAGCAACCGATGCTTGTCCCCGTGAAGATCCAGGGTAGAACAGGTCTTCAGCAACCCATGCTTGTCCCTGTGAAGATCCTGGATAGAATAGGTCTTCAGCAACCCATGCTTGTCCCCGTGAAGATCAGGGGTAGAACAGGTCTTAAGCAACCGGTGCTTGTCCCCGTGAAGATCGGGGGTAGAATAGGTCTTCAGCAACCCATGCTTGTCCCAGTGAAGATAGGGGGTAGAATAGGTCTTCAGCAACCCATGCTTGTCGTAAAAGGCGACTATGCTTGTCGTAAGAGGCGACTAACGGGATCAGGTGGTCAGACTTGCTGACTTGGTTGATGCATGTCATCGTATCCCAATTGCAAGGATCGATGCTCATGATCATTTATGGACCGCCGTCATATAGCTGGAATATTGCTGAGTGCGGTGTTAAACAACAAACGAAACAAAACAATGATGTGCTACACATGGAGGACCCACAGGCTTTTCAGCCTCATCCAGCTGACACAATGTGATATAACTGAAATACTGCTTGAAGTGGCATAAAACTCTTTCGTTCACTGTTGAGCATTGCTTGTTCTGGTTCAGGTGTAGTTGCTGAAGGTGCTAGTGTTGTCTACAGCGTCAAACGTCACCCACTCACTCCCTTGTGTGCCAGGTAACATGGGGGACCAAGTCATCTAAAGCACCACACTCCATCGTGCATAGTTGTGTCCCTTAGCTGTGCCAGAATCCTATTGTCCAAAGTTCAAATCCAGAATCGTCCTGGTTATGTCTCTAAGTTTGTCAGCAGCATACCCGTGCTCATGGGTTTCACCAAAGTTGTAAACGAGGGAGACATTCTCGCACATCAAGTCAGCGGTGATATAACTGAACAACTTTAACCAAACTCACTCAGTGACTTCATTGTGTGCCCTTGTTTGACAAGATTAATCTGAAATGGATGTCACAGGATGTTCAGTTTTATAGAAAAGATTTCAGAAATTGATGCAAGAAATAAACATATTATCTTGTTAGAATGTTCTGTGTCCTGACTCTGAATGACTGCTTTGAATATTGCATATTTTTAAACTTGTGACTCCATAGAGGAGATGTGAAGATTCTGTGGAGCACTTTAGTGCTGTTGAAGATTTCAGCTGACATCCGACACACAAAGAATGTTAGTTGAAAAGTTTTCATTGGAGTAGTTTGAGTGTCCTTGGGAAAGTTGTAGAGTTTTAAAGCGTGCATGTTTTCTACTCACTCAAACCTTGAATAAGGACTTTTTAGCAAAGTAATATCATACAACTACATTGGACAATGTGTGATGTGCAGAACAGTTTTGAATATGAAAACGCTAGCTTGGATCATATCTTTCTCTGTAATATTGGCTGGGTGAGTGAGTTGATGGGTGAGTGAGTGAGTGAGTGGGTGGGTGAGTGGGTTGGTGGGTGAGTGAGTGAGTGAGTGAGTGAGTGAGTGGGTGAGTGAGTGAGTGAGTGGGTGGGTGAGTGAGTGAGTGAGTGAGTGGGTGGGTGGGTTCGTATGAGTGAGTGAGTGGTTGTGTGGTTGAGTCTGTATATTACAAAAATATGATTTCATGGGACACCAAAAAATGGACTTATTGCATACCGAAAATCACATTCAATTGATGACATACTTTACCCCAATGTAAAGCTGAAATACTGCCAAACATAATCAACTTAGATTTGTGTGATATGAGTAATTAAAGTAAAACTAGTCACACACGTGTCAGATAACGAATTATTTTCAATCAGAAAATGGTTTCAAAGGCACTACAAATCCCCTGACTTCATAAACTCAGATATGACAGCCCTATCTGGTTTTCTCATCATAACATTTAACTGCTCTTACTTAAAAGCAGCCATCTGAAAATAGTTCTCAGGATAGTAGTTCTTCAGTGCATGAAGATAGGGACTCAAATAGATGCGATCATGTAATTGGAGTGAGGGATATAAAAAACATCGAGAATGCAGCTGTGGAAGATGAAACGTGATGTCCAAGTTATATACTCAGTCTTACTTCCAGTTTGTTTTGGCATCAGGATGACATGATGCTAGCCTACTTGTGTAATGAGGAAAACACAGTATGTAAATACTCCCTCCAGAAATAACCAGTATTCTGATTGTGGGGATCTCTGACGAAGGGGAGGCAAGGCTTGGATTCAGAAAAGAACACTTATGTCACACTTTGTTGTGAAAAGAAATGTTTTCAGTTGTAGTCGGGTGTTTTCTTACTCTGGTCTAGCTGGTTCAGACTGGTTGAAACTGGAGTCGTACTTTATTGTGGACTAGTTGTGATCGGTTTCAAACAGTGCTGGTGGAAGATTGACGGGCAGGTTAATGGTGGTAGGACTTACAGGGTTCTTAGTAACTAGGGCCCTGTTCCACAAAACAGTGTTAGTACTACGACTGATAAGGCTACGTTAAGGTATGGGAGTTGCGATCGTCTTAGCGCTAAGATCGCTTTGTGGAAAAGGACCTAGAGTACCATTCCACAAAACAATCTTAGCACTACGACTGATAAGGCTATGTTAAGGTATGGGAGTTGCGATCATCTTAGCACTAAGATCCCTTTGTGGAAAAGGACCTAGAGTACCATTCCACAAAACAATCTTAGCACTACGACTGATAAGGCTATGTTAAGGTATGGGAGTTGCGATCGTCTTAGCACTAAGATCCCTTTGCGGAAAGGGCCCCAGGGTACCATTCCACGAAACAATGTTAATACTACAACTGACAAGGCTGTGTTTAGGTATGGGAGTTGCGATCGTCTTAGTGCTAAGATCGCTTTGTGGAACGGGGCTGACTTCACAACGTGATCTGAGTGCTGAGACAAACATAACTCACATACCAACATAGATCACGTTTTAGAACATGACCCTGGGCCCGATTGCACTGAGGGATCGTAACTACGACTATCGTAACTCGTGCTGAAAAAAAGGATTACTTTGTGCAAGAGACCTTAGTTGATTGCATGTCATCAAACCCTGATGGTCTGGGACATTGCTCATGATATCAGTCACTGGTTTGTCTGGTCCAGGCTCTATTAACAGGCGTTTGTATTATAGATGGAATATTGCTGTGCCCTTAAACAAACAACAAACAAATATATGACTAAATAAACATCTTGTTATAGATTAAGGTATTACATTCTGTTAATAAGTTGTATCTTCCCCAATGGTATGAACATCCAGATTGTTAATTTCATACGTATGCAATTACCAGGTTGTCTGGTCAAGACTTCATTATTTACAGGCCACTGTCATATAGCGGGGAATATCACTGTGCTCTTAAACAACAGACAAAACAAATGGGGGGTAATTTAATGTTTAGATAGATTTGGGAAAATGGACCTTATATCTGCGTGGACTGAGATTTATGTTGATAGTGGATGTACTGCGGGGTATTTGGTGTGCAGGGATTCATGAACCTTGTTGTCAATTTGATGTATATTCTTGTAACAATAAAACTTTTTGATGTTTCAGGAAGAACAAAGAGCCCGATTAAAAGCAGAGAAAATTAGAATAGCCCTCGAAAAAATAAAAGAAGCCAAAATACGAAAGGTGAGTTTGAATTTAATTGTTGACATGAATAGACGTTCATCAAGTGTTTATGTCAGGAAAGTGTGACCAGAGTGAGTGAGTGAGTGAGTGAGTGAGTGAGTGAGAGTGGGTGGGTGGGTGAGTGAGTGAGTGAGTGAGTGAGTGGGTGGGTGAGTGGGTGAATGAGTGAGTGAGTGAGTGAGTGAGTGAGTGAGTAGGTGATGAGATAATATTATTTAAGATATTAAAGGACAATTATGAGTGTTGTGGAAAACCTGGTTCGGTTACCCCGTTTTGCAGACTGTTTATCTGTTATCTCTCTTCCACTTGTCCCCACACTTTGTCTTTTGAAAGGCAGGACCTGTCTAGCACTGTGATAAATGGTTGGTAGTACGTGAGGAGAAGTGGAATGGGGGTCGGATGGATATTGGGAATTGACAACTGAAGTCATCTTGCATATTTGTTCCTGAATAGCCTATGAAGCACGCAACATGCAGATAGAATCAATATGCAGGATCTTCTTGAATGAAGTACATGTTTACCTTACAACGATAATGTACCAGCAGCAATTTCATTAAAATTAGATCTTAGTTCTCGCTACAGCTAAACAAAGATCTGAAGACATCCCATTACGGGTCACATCAGACCGAAATTGTGCAAACTTTGACCGACCAATGGAATGACCAATCAGAAGGCAGCTTTCTCATGCTTTACGGCACCAATTTCAAATTCGCTACTGTGCTTCGAAACATATTTTGACAAATTCTTGATTACAAATTTGAAACTTGAACAAAAGAACATTCTGGAATGGCTAATAGATGGTCTAAATTGTATGGATTCAGTTGTTAAACCCGTAGCTATCGTTCGGAATACGCTGTGTTCAAGTTTTCGAGGTTGTATGATTAGAAATCACATTCCGACTGTCACGTTCATGATCTGGTAAGCGAAGCTCTGATTAGTCGGAATAAAGGTCATTCTGACGTGACCCCTAATGGGATGTCTTCAGACCTTTGTTTAGCTGTAGCGAGAACTAAGGTCTGATTTTAATGAGATTGGTACCAGCAGTTGACAAGATTATATAATAAGCTTCCTTGATTTGATGGGCTAATTGGCAAAGGCCTCCTGCGGCATGTTATAAATGGTATAATTATCCTGTCTGATCAAAAGATCAACATCTGCTAGTGGTGCCAAACTCACTAGGGCTGGGACGGGTAAATCGGGTACCCGGGTCGGGTGGGTACTGAGTAGGACCCGGGTACCCACAGGACTACCCGGACCCATGGTAAATCACATGATATATAGTTTAACGACAAAAATTATCTGGAACTCTATGGCTACACTACAAGTCATTAATGTTCGCATTTCTTTCTGACTATGCACCCATTCCTTCTGATTTTTCCTATGGTTGAATAAAGATAAAACTTAATTCAACCTCAGTGTATGAATGACCAGACTGTTTAATACATGAATCTAAATAAGTTTTGCCAGGGCTATGCTAAAAATGTTGCCAATTGGACATTTTGAGACATCTCCTCAGAGTGGGTACCCGTGTAGGTCGGGGAATGGGGTGGTGGGTACCCAGGTAGTAAATTTGGACTCGTCCCAGCCCTAAAAGACATGTACCAAAACAGATAGCGATAGGTCATTTCAACATGCTGACCCATTGCTGTGGAACTATCTGCTACAAGAAATTCGAGAATCCGAAAAATGAGAAACTTTAAAAAGATCTGTTTCTTCAAGAGAGTCTTTGACAAGATCATTCATGGTCTAAGCGCATTTGTGCAGTTGTTAATTGGAAAATGCGCTATACAAATTTTTAATCTAATTTAATTTTAATTCAATGTCAGCTTGACGAGAGTATGACTCTGAATGGCCTTGAAGATAATGCAAGTATTGACAGACATTGTGATCAACCGATTCTCATTGGATCAGCTGTAACAAACAATGTAAGGGAGTGGGGATCCATCCTATGTTGCTGTTATTCTTTGTTGATTTCATTATGGAGGCTACATAATGATTGAATATAATCATGACTGAGATGTGCTTCATGTTTACTGATGAGGCGACATTTTATGTGTGGGTTGGTGGATGTATTCCTTCCAAAGTTATCTCCCTTTGTTGGTTGAACACTAGTTGGTGTTTCAGTGGAGATCACTGACACTAATGGTCTGTGGCCAGCCAGACATCATTGCTGCAGATCAATGTGACACTCCTGGAGTAGGATCTAAACTCATCCAGTCCCCCACCCTCCCTTTTTAAAACCAGGGGTGGCTGGGTAGCCTAGTGGTTAAAGCATTTGCTGAAGACCCGGGTTCTATTCCTCACGTGGGTACAATATCTGAAGCCCATTTCTGGTGTTTCCGTCGTGATAATGCTGGAATTTTGCATAAAACCAAACTCACTCACTCACTCACTCACTCACTCTCACTCTCTCACTCACTCACTCACTCACTCACTCACTCACTCACTCACTCACTCACTCTCTCTCTCACTCACTCACTCACTCACTCACTCACTCACTCACTCACTCACTCACTCACTCACTATGTAGATCTGGATCCATCCTTGCTTCCCTCACACAAAACATACATGTATTGAGATGTTTTTAAATATTTCCTTATATTTCAGTTATTTGTCCGAGCGTTTGCAAAGGATGGAAGCAGTAAGAGTATACTAGTGGATGAGAAGATGGCTGTTGGTCAAGTGGCCAGCGTCTTGGCAGACAAGAACCACATGAAGTTGAACACAAACCTCACTGTAATCGAACACATGCCGGACCTTCTTATGGGTAAATACTGAACACAAACTGCCATTGAATTATGGATAAAATTATAAAGAATAAAATTAATTCGGTTTTATTCTTTCATTGTTTTAAGAAAAATTACTATATAAATAATGAATTAAATCAGATTATTTCTTCCATTTTTAAGAAAATAAAATGTTTGAAACATATTTACATTAAGTCAGAAACACCAAACTAGGGCTGCCATAGGGGATATATTTTAAGTTTTATACTTTAAGTTTTATACTTTAAGGGATGTACTTGAATTGAAATACTTTTAGTGATAGTATTGTACTTTAAGTGACATACTTTAAATGATGTTTATGAAGAGGCATATACTTTAAGTAATATGCTGCAAGTTATATATAATGTACTTTAAGGCATGCACTTTAAGTAATAGACTTTGAGGTCTAATTATATTCATATATAGTGATATACTTTAAGACTGAAAGATAGACGTTACGAGTTAAGGAGCAAAGTTTTCTGTGAGAAACAAAGCCATGATTTCTGGTCACTTCATAACAAAAAAGAATTCTAGGAGACTGCATAGATTTTGTGTGTTTTTTACCCCCAATTTTCAAAATCTTTGTTCATTTTACAAATGAAATCCCCGAAATGCCTCATCTGGGAATGTGATTCAGAACTATTCTGCTTGTCCAAATGACACTTTAAACAAAACTCCTCAAACATTGGTTGTGACAAATCGGACAGCGTGTATCTGGCTAATTACCTCCCTTGTTGGATAGTCAAGGCAGCTAATTGTCACGCTTGGAGCAATCTGTCTCTCAGGAAATTGAAATGTGACTCACAAACTTCAATCACTCCCGTAAGTGACATGCCAGCCACGTGGCAATTCAAGATTTCCTCCCGTTTAGAACAATGTTCAGAGCTGCGGAATTCATTGAGATGCTTGAATTCATTGAACAACAAACTTGTATCAGGAAGAAACGGCATCGCTTTCTTTATTTTAATATTATTACTCTGCTTGTTTGTTGGATGAATTGATAAAGGACAATAAACAGTATTACTAGTTATACTTTAGGACACTTTAGAATTTTAAATCTGTTGTCATGGGTCATCTTTGTGTCATGAATGTTTTCTGGATTGAATATACCAAGATGGGATGATAAAAGTTACAAATATCATGAGGCTTGCCACCAAGTAGTTTCTTTTCTAACCAGATATTTTACATCCGTATTAAATCAATAATCACACCTTATGTCTAAAATAGGATTTTCTTTGTCGAACGTTAAGCCAAACATTAGTTTTTCCGGCAATGTTTGATTTAAGATCACAACCAGAAAAAGAGCCCTCATTCATTTTCAGTAAACTGCTGTATTCTAGACTTGCGAACTATTATAGACTTGCATGGGCTGTATTGGATATATTTGTTTCAGGGTGCTGAAATAGCTACATCAGTTACATTCTGTACTACTGTACTCATAAAAGAAAGTAAGAATGCCCAATTCTTTCACATTAGTATTGTTAATCTGTTATGCCATGACGGATTAACTATATTAATGTAAAAGAATCAGATGTTATTTAACTTCTTATGAGTAGTGGGGAGGACGGGTAGCCTAGTGGTTAAAGCTTTCGCTCGTCACTCCAAAGACCCTGGTTCAATTCCCGACATGGGTACAATGTGTGAAGCCCGTTTCTGGTGTCCCCCGCCATGATATTGCTTGAATATTGCTAAAAGCGGCGTAAAACCATAAATGAATTTTATTTTACGGGCACCAATTTGGTGTCGTACCGTGTAAACACAAAATGGCGACGTGTGCCGGAGTTACACACGCGACCTATCATTGTAGAAAAAAAACAACGCAAGATAAACATATTTTTATTGCATATATAAGGTTTGTGTGCGCACTTGTGATGTGTGCGAAATACGCATCAGTCGGAAAGCGCACATTAAATCTCCAAAGTAACTAACTAACTAATTTGTGATGTCCGTGTGCGAAATACGCTACAGTCGGCAAGAGCACGTTAAATCTTCTACCGGTATATCAGTCAGACTTGTCATGTGTTTCATTCCAGGTCGCCTTATACACGGAGTATAGGATTATGGGTTGATTTTTAAGGCGTGTACAGGGGGGTCGTCTTATACGTGGGGTCGCCTTATACACAGCGATATACGGTACTCACTCACTCACTTCTACCTGCACCTAGACACATTCTTCAGGCGCTCATTAGACCATGTCAATAACATCGTTGTTCTTTGTCCTCGTAAAACCATACTCACTCACTCTTATGAGTAGTATATATTCTAGCAACCTCACATCCGTATTGATGGCAATGTGGCTGTTAAGAAACCTATACAGTTAGTCAATCTGACAAGCACCTGTCCCATCAACTCATCATTGTACTCAGAGTCCGCAAAAAATATCAGTGTGTCCGTAATCGGATCATTGCCTTGTATCATCACTCAAATACAATAGTCCTGTTTCATCTCATGCAGTGTCCCCCTGTTGTTCTGTGAGGATGTCCAAAGGGGCAAGGATGACTGACAAAGAATATTGATCTTCAGAGGCAAAAAAGAACTCGCCAGCAATTTAATTTCTGATCCCATTCGCAGATGTCGAAGTGACATTTTGGAGTTGACCTAGGTCAAAATCTCCCACTGAAATTTTGGGCAGAAAAATGTTATTGGCTTTTCATTCTGGTTCTATTGCATGAGGAATTCTGTAATCAATATAGAGGTCAACACTGATCAGTGAAGTAAAAACTTGCATGCTTTGTTTGTTCCAGAAGAATCAAACTACAATACTTCAAATTCTTTTTATCTTTCTTTTATTAACTTTAAGAAGGACTTTAAAATGTGTTGATGGCTCTAATGTCTTCAAACACAGATCTTTTCTGATTGGAAGTCCTCTGAGCTTGGATGATGCTTTCCTAAAGATTACTTGTGTCTGTGTGAAGCTTCACTCGTAATGCTGAGATATTATTTGTCCATTTCAGAACGAATCCTAGAGGATCATGACTCGCTGGTGGAAAACATGGTCATGTGGACCCGAGACTCTAAAAACAAAGTTTTATTTGAAGAAAGATCGGAAAAATTTGATCTTTTTAAACACCCAGAAGTAAGTATCTTTGGTTGTTATGACAGTAGTTTAGCCGAAAACACTTTGAGCATCATGGGGAAACTAATTGTATATTTACATACACCTAGTTGATGGGAATGTCATTCAAATGTTATATTTGTTTGAATTGTGGCACTTTAACGACTTAGCCACAATGCCCCTATCCTTCTTTTGTTTGTTTGTTTGTTTGTTTGTTTGTTTGTCTAACACCACATTTTGCAATAATCCAGCTATATGATGGTGGTTTGTAAATAGTCAATAGTCTGGTCTAGATGATCCAGTGATTGACATCAAGAGCATCATCAATCCTCGCACTCAAGATACGATGACATACATCAACCAAGTCAGGAAGCTTGACCGCAGGATCCCATCAGTCGCCTCTTACGACAAGCATGGGATGCTTGGGACTTGTAGACCGCCTCCGTGGTCTAGTGGTAGAGCATCCGCCCGGAGAGCGGAAGGTCTGGGGTTCGATCCCCGACCGCGTCATACCAAAAGACGTTAAAAGATGGTATTTGTTGTTACCCTGTCTGGCGCTCGGCATAAGGGGCTAAAACAAGGACTGGTCGGCTCAGAGTCAGTATACTGTGTCTGAGTGGGGTATTCATTTTAAACTGCGGCATGGTATCTTAGTTGGCAGGCACTATAAAATCTGCATCAGTGCGGACTAGTAAAAGCAGCCACACACACACATGCGTTTCCAAATACGTGCAATAATCGTGGACGCAGCGTTAAACCTCATTTCATCTCACCAAAGTTCACAGTTACTCTTAGAGCTATTACATCTACTCTCCTAAGTGTAACCCTTGGCTGCAAGTTACTCTCAGAGCAATTACAGATCTTAGCTAAGGATTTTCTTAGCTAGTTAAGAGTACTCAGTGAGCTAGCACTATAAATCGGCATCAGTCCAGACTAGTACAAGCAGCCTTACAAACACACACATACATGCATGTCGCTATATAAGTGCAAAAATCTTGGACGCGATGTTAAACGCCATTGAACCTCACCTCACCTCACCTTGGGACTTGTATTCGTCTCCGGAATCCCCAAGGGATATTATATGTGAATCATTGAATTTTTGAATCACAGAATCATTTCTCCATGTCAGAGTGTTCTTTTTAAAATTGTTTGAGACATTGATTTAAAAACAACAACATTTAATCATAGTCACTCTAAGCACATGTAACATAAAATATTAGCCTGATTTTGATCATTGGAATATCATTCTACAAATAAAATATCTGTCCATAAACAGATGAAATCAGGTTGTTATTGATGTTATGTTACCCATGGATCCAATGATGAATAAAAAAATTATGTTGAAACTCAATTGTGTTTTCCAGAAATATCTTTTGATTGGAACCTCCTCAGAGAGAGGTGTTTCCCTGGGCCCAAGTCAGCAAGAACGTTTGATACAGGTATGGTATAACTCTTGGTATCACATGATGGATATAGTTATCGATGCAATAAACAAATCCTATAATCAAGATGGCATCATGATCTGATAGGTCGGCAATGTAGGTCAAAGGAATGCCTTTGAGACTGGCTTGCAGTGAAGGGGAGATAATCCTAATTTTGATGACATGTTCATGTAAAGTTTTGTCGCAGACTTGAAGAATTTGTTAATAATGAGACAAGTTGAAGTAGCTCAGATATTGCTGTTGTTAACTCATGCCCCTTCTGTTTCTTATCATTATCTATATTATCATTATTATTATTATTATTATTATTGTTGTTGTTGCAGGAGTTCTTCTCGTCATCGGGAGTGAAGGTGCCAGAAGTTGAAGGTGCACTTTATCTCAAATCTGACGGAAAGAAGGCATGGAAGAAATACTTCTTTGTTTTACGAGCCTCGGGACTTTACTATAACCCCAAGGGCAAGGTCAGCAAGGTGAGATAATCATGTTGTAATCAGTGTATGACACTTCATACATCTATGTCTCGTGCAATGACGAGTCAATGATGAGTGTGGGATTGGTGAAGAGTTTTGAACAGTATTTCAGTTCTATCACTTCTTCTCCTTCTCCTTCTTCTCCTTCTTCGTCAAAGAAGGAAGTTAACCATTCATCGACTATACCAAACAGTGATATATAGCAATACCTCCAAAAATGTTTGAAATTGTACTAGAACCTCAGTTACCTGTAATATTAACAAGTCTGGTCTGGGCTAGCAGGCTAGTGCTAATTGCCGTCCCTGATAATTATCATTGGATGATGATGATGATGATGATGATGATGATGATGATGTGGCTAGCAGGGTAGTGCTAATTGCCGTCCCCAATTTTTATTATTGGATAGTGATGATGATGATGAGGTGGCTAGCAGGGTAGTGCTAATTGCCGTCCCTAATTATTATTATTGGATGATGATGATGATGTAGATGATGATGAGGTGGCTAGCAGGGTAGTGCTAATTGCCGTCCCTGATTATTATTATTGGATGATGATGATGATGATGATGAGGTGGCTAGCAGGGTAGTGCTAATTGCCATCCCCTGTTACTATTATTATTGGATCATGATGATGTTGACAATGATGATGATGTTGATGATGTTGATGATTATTTCAGTCCCCGAAGGACCTGGCGTGTTTGGTACAGTTTGACTTTGTGGAGCCCTACCATGGGCTGGGATGGAAGAAGAAGTATCACGCTCCCACAGACTACTGCTTCGCTCTCAAGGTACATAGATAGTCTCAGTGACCAGTCACAAGGTCGTCAGTATCCGATGCTTGTCACAAGGTCGTCCGTATCCCATGCTTGTCACAAGGTTGTCAGTATCCCATGCTTGTCACAAGGTCGTCAGTATCCGATGCTTGTCACACGGTCGTCAGTATCCCATGCTTGTCACAAGGTCGTCAGTATCCCATGCTTGTCACAAGGTCGTCAGTATCCCATGCTTGTCACAAGGTTGTCAGTATCCCATGCTTGTCACAAGGTCGTCAGTATCCCATGCTTGTCACAAGGTCGTCAGTATCCCATGCTTGTCACAAGGTCGTCAGTATCCCATGCTTGTCACAAGGTCGTCAGTATCCCATGCTTGTCACACGGTTGTCAGTATCCCATGCTTGTCACAAGGTCGTCAGTATCCCATGCTTGTCACAAGGTCGTCAGTATCCCATGCTTGTCACAAGGTCGTCAGTATCCCATGCTTGTCACAAGGTCGTCAGTATCCCATGCTTGTCACACGGTTGTCAGTATCCCATGCTTGTCACACGGTCGTCAGTATCCCATGCTTGTCACAAGGTCGTCAGTATCCCATGCTTGTCACAAGGTCGTCAGTATCCCATGCTTGTCACAAGGTTGTCAGTATCCCATGCTTGTCACAAGGTTGTCCGTATCCCATGCTTGTCACACGGTCGTCAGTATCCCATGCTTGTCACACGGTCGTCAGTATCCCATGCTTGTCACAAGGTCGTCAGTATCCCATGCTTGTCACAAGGTCGTCAGTATCCCATGCTTGTCACAAGGTCGTCAGTATCCCATGCTTGTCACAAGGTCGTCAGTATCCAATGCTTGTCACAAGGTCGTCAGTATCCAATGCTTGTCACAAGAGCACATTGGGGAATGGTTGCTCATAATGGCTGCCATATCATATTAGGACTTTGTGAGTGTACTGTTAGTGACTGAACCCATGGAGATACGGGGTAGGATAGGTCTTCAGCAACCCATGCTTGCCGTAAGGGGCGACTAATGGGATTGGGTGGCCAGACTCACTGACTTGGTTGATGCATGTCATCATATCCCAATTGCGTGGATGGATGCTCATAACATCAGTCACTGGATTGTCTGGTCCAGACTTGATTATTTACTGACTGCCGTCATGTAGCTGGAATATTGCTGAGTGTGGCATTTAACACCAAACAAACAAACAAACAAAACTGATGCTTCTATCTGTGAGTAATTGAAGTCACCTAACATAGAGAGTCATAGGCCCAGTTGTCTAAGGCGCCGCGATTCGCTGTGTAGAGTTGCGTCCCTTGGGCACGCCAGAAACCTATGATTGTGGGTTCGAATCCCGGTTCGCCCCGATTATGTTTCTAGGTTTGTCAGCACCATACCCGTGCTCGTGGGTTTCACCGAAGTGGTAAACGTCTGAGACCTGCATCACTTTGGGCTTTCCTCCCACATTAAGCTGACACGCCGCGATATAACTGGAATACTGTTAAAAGGGGCGTTAAACCCAACTCACTCACTCACTAGAGAGTCATATAAAATCACCCTTCTGGGAGAACTCTTATTTCATAATCTACGGTAGATGAAGCTGACTATTAGCTAGCTGCCCAGTTTCAGACAGGATATTGAGGAGACAATCTGGCGTATATTCTGGACTTAAAGCTTCCTTGTTGACAGTTAATGTAAACTGAAATATGACATGTGACTTTCATGTTTTGATTACTGTATATTTAGTCCTTAAACAGTTACAGGAAATTTATTTCAAAAATCAAAATAATAATTTATAAACAATTCAAGCGACACTCTTCTGTTTCTGGAATAAACTTGATCATCTGATTCGATAATGTTGTCAACCTTTTCAGCACCCACAAATCCAGAGAAAGAATTCCAAGTACATTCGTTACCTGTGTGCTGAGAGCAAGACAACCATGGACCAGTGGATTATGGGGGTCAGGCTAGCCAAGGTGAGAAACCAGGGGGATCATGGGAGTCAGGTTAGCTAAGTTGAGGAACTGGGGAGGTTAGGGGAGTCAGGTAAGCTAAAGTGAGGAACCAGGGATATTACTGGTGTCAGGTTAGCTAACGGAGGAACCAGGGATATTATTGGTGTCAGATTAGCTCAGGGGTGGAACCAGGGAGATCATGGGGGTCAGGTTAGCTAAGTTGAGGAACTGGGGAGGTTAGGGGAGTCAGGTCAGATATTATTGGGGTCAGATTAGCATAGGGGAGAAACCAAGGATATTATTGTTGTCAGGTTAGCTAAGTGAGAAACCAGGGATATTATTGGGGTCAGGTTAGCTAAGTGAGAAACCAGGGATATTATTGGTGTCAGGTTAGCTAAGGTGAGAAACCAAGGATATTATTGGTGTCAGGTTAGCTAAGGTGAAAAACCAGGGATATTATTGGTGTCAGGTTAGCTAAGTGAGAAACCAGGGATATTACTGGTGTCAGGTTAGCTAAGGTGAGAAACCAAGGAGACTATTGGTGTCAGGTTAGCTAACGGAGGAACCAGGGATATTATTGGTGTCAGGTTAGCCAAGGGGAGGAACCAGGGATATTATTGGTGTCAGGTTAGCTAAGGTGAAAAACCAAGGAGATTATTGGTGTCAGGTTAGCTAACGGAGGAACCAGGGATATTATTGGGGTCAGGTTAGCTGATGGGAGAAACCAGGGATATTATTGGGGTCAGGTTAGCTGATGGGAGAAACCAGGGATATTATTGGTGTCAGGTTAGCTATGGTGAGAAACCAGGGATATTATTGGTGTCAGGTTAGCTAAGGTGAGAAACCAGGGATATCTTTGATGTCAGGTTAGCTAAGGGGAGAAACCAGAGAAAGCTGTGAGGAAGGGAGGAATGGGTGATGGGGCGGGGAGGGTGTGGTGGTGGGCGGGGGAAGCAGTAGTAGTAGCTCCGACAAATACTGGGATTATGCTAATTAACTGAACAGACTTTGCATTATGAGTATTATTTCAAAATTCTGACATCAGGAAGTGTATAGCACCCTTGTGGCTCAATCAAACCTTTCAGTGTAGTTGTATTCACATCTGATTAGTTTCCCCATCTTTTGTTATGAATCAAAGCACATTTTGTTTAAACTGATTTTGAAAATCTAAGTTGTTTCCTTGGAAAAAAATGCCAAAGTCGAGCGACATGAATACAGCTTGGGGGTTGAATTTTTTCGGGAGCATGTCATTTGTAGCTCACCTTCCCAGACAGGGACATTTCAGCTAATAGGATGGTGAGTTGACTTCAGCATTCATCGAATATCAGTTTTCTATAGTGAGATGACTAATACTATTTCTTAATTTGATGAAAATATGCCCGATGGTGGCATATAAAAATATAATACCTGTCTGATTTACTGTTGGCATGTTATCAGATATATATTTTAATTTTGTCAATTATATGACCTGACAACTGATTGGCTGAGTTTCAGCTTCAATACATGTAAATATTAACCAGATTTGATTAAAATTTAAAAAAAGAAAGAAAAATAATAGTAATCATAGTTTTACTATATCAGTCTGGGACCTGTTCCACAAAGCGATCTTAGCAATGCGACTATTGTAAGCCTATGTTAAAGTATGGGAGTTATGATCATCTTACCGCTACGATCGCTTTGTGAAACCAGGTCCAGGAGGCAATTGCATAAATGGTTGAATATGAATATGTATTAAAAACATCAACAATAGTGAGCCTGTTGAAAGTTGCAGATTTTGGAGAAAAAAAATTTAATTTTTTTTTTAATTTTTAAAAATATTTTTCATGGTTCATACTTTTTATTGTAAGCATTATGGTAATAAACAAATAGACAATGTATTAATTCTGAAACTGATTTGAACTCTGAAAATAGTTACCAGGAAGCTGTATTCATTTTGCTCGTATTAATTCATCAGGAAGTTTTCCATATTGTAAATGAGTCAGAAGTGATGATGATAGCGATTAACATGTCAGCAATGACAGACACAGCTAAGAGTTGTTTTTTCTTCTCAGTTGGGGAAACAACTACTGCACAACTACGAGCGTGCTCAGCACGAGATCTCCATGTGGGACCTGCGTGACGTCAGTCTGTCCAGCAGCCAGAGAACATCGACGAATATCCCAGACCAGCTGTGTCTCAACAATGTGGGCAATCTTCAAGACAGTCGTATGTCTGTGCCCGAGCCAAGCTCCCGCCACAGTATCGTCACAGTGAAAAACACATCTCTAGTCCGGAACAGCGGCCCTGACTGTGATAACCCGAATGAAGTGATTGGGATCGACGTGATCCCTATGCCACAGAGGAAGGGTTCAGTGGGTGGTTTAAGCGGAGGGGATCCTTCTCCCCAGCCCAAGACACCTGTGAAGAGGGTGTCGTTCAGTAATACACATTGTATCATAAACGCAGATTCGTGTGAAGAAATGGTTCACTTAAGGCACCGAGATTCAATAACAAGTGCTTCAACAGATTCCAGTGAGGATTCTGCATCCAGTGGAGAGGGTAAGCATAGCCAAGGAGGTACGCGGGGGAAACTACGGCCAAAGCTGCCAGTGACGACGGAGACGACGCGGCAGTTGTCGGAAATGTTTCAGATTTCCATGGATACATGCAGTGTTCAGTCAGGTGATAGTGCATTCTCCGATGACAGAAAGTCCTACTTGGAGAAGAGGAGATCCTCATCTTCTTCAACGTCCAGTGATAAACTGAGGCTGCATTCAGAAAGTGATCGTAGCAGCAAAACGGAATCAATAAAGGAGCAACGGATGTCGAGCACGCGCAGTTCGGGACCAATGTCTCCTCTGTCTCCTCCGCTCCAGAGGCAGACTCCAGAGCCTACCTACCAACAGCCAACCTATCAACAGCCAACCTACCAACAGCCAACCTACCAACAGCCAAAGGCAGCGGTGATGCAACAAGCACCTATGCCTCCTCCACAGGAGAAGGCAATGCCTCCACCACCACCACCACCATCGGCAGCAGTACATTCTCCTCATCCAGTGCCCAGCAACACAATGCCACAGCCGAACCCAGTCAAGTCTCCTCCTCCCCCTCCTCCTCAGATGCAGAGGGGTCAAGGGTCTGTTCCACCGCCTCCACCCGGCCACCAGAAGGGTCATGGATCTATGCCACCTCCCCCTCCACCAATGCAGAACCAAGGGTCAGTACCTCAACCACCCATTATGCCGCCGGCACCAACAATACCTGCTCCAGCTTCACCAGTGCCAACCGGAATAAAACGACCAGGATCAACTCCACCCCAGAATGGCAGGGTGCCTCCACCGCCACCACCCCAAGGACGGGGTCCTCCTCCTCCACCTCCAGTCAAAACCAACCAGGTCATACACCCGCAAAAACAACATCCAATGTCACCCACCCAAGCACAAAGGCCTCCCAATACAGCCATGTCACCTGGCCAGGTACCGAGACCTCCAAACTCGGCGATGTCGCCTGGCCAGGTACCACGACCTCCAAACTCGGCGATGTCGCCTGGACAGGTACCACGACCTCCAAATTCAGCCATGTCACCTGGGCAGGTACCACGACCTCCAAATACGGCCATGTCGCCACCTCCACCACCTATGACTGGGATGCAGAAGTTTACAGGACCATTTAGTCCCCAGCTATCTCGTGTTGAGCGCCAGATGAATGGGTCGGCTGGACCCCCAACTCGGTCGCCTATGTCACCGGGTACCCCCCCTGGAGGCCCTCCAACAACAGCACCAAAGCCAAAACCACCTCCATTGTCGCCGGTTGGAAACCAAAACCTTGGAACAAAGTCACCCCGGAATTCGCCCACAGTTTTGTCCCCTCCTCCACCCAATGGGATGATGCCTAAGGCAGACTCCCCCAGTGCTATGGACAAGGGAGCTGGCATCCCTATGCCACCACCTATGCCACTTCTACAAACTCTACCAACACATACAATTTCTCAGAGAATCTCGCACATCAAGCACCCTTCTACAGGTACCCCTTTGAGTCAATCTGTGAAGCAAGGACCAAAACAACAACAGACAGTATTGCAAAAGAACCGTGTCACAACAAATGGTGGTATGCACGAAGATCACGACAGTGAATCATATGTGTCAGAATTATCCAAGAGGTCACACATTCATCCGCCTCAGTTCGGACACAACATGGCACACGGCAACCACACTGCTGAATGTGTTTCTATGCCCAATCAAAGCATCGCGGGGGCTAACCATAGACGATCAGCATCAGCGGGGGGCAATGTTATGAAACCCCTCGGACCCCCGGTGGCCCAGAAACCAGACAGTAAAAAAGCAAATCCTCCTCCGCCACCAAAACGCAGCGAGCACACAAGGTTATCATCAGACCAAGCCAGGCAGCTGAGACTGCAGCAACAGAAACAGCAGCAGCAGCAGCAGCAGCAACAACAACAACAACAACAATCTGGGGGAGAAAGCCCAGCAGTGGCTGATCCTATCTACGAAAACTGTGAAGGTATTATGGACATTAATGAGCTTCCTCCACCACCACCTGAGTTTCTGGAAGGACTCTCGCCCCAGCAGCAGGAGCAGCAGAAAGCGCTACAAGCTTGCAAGAAACCTCGTCCTCCTCCCCCGCCTCCGAAACGAAACAAGGATACTCACCTGAGCCACTGAGTGTTACATTAACCTGCGTCACAGAGGATCCGTTGGCTCAAATTTGCAATAAGCTGAACTGATTGTGAGCAGCCATCTGTGTTCAGTCCTGGAAGGTTCTGATGTGCCAGAGTGATGACGTCATGGCATTGGCTATGATCTGTAAGTCATTCACGTTAGAGCTTGGAGGTGTTAATCCAGGGGAACTGTTGTTGAGAGTTACTGCTACTTTACAGAGGTCCGTTATAGTTGACAATGTATTGTTCATTACGTGTCTTGCCACTGAGGTTGTTAGCATTATACGCAAGGGTTGGGTGTCGGCAACTTGATGGCATCACTGTAGATTCTTCGTCTTTGTCCACATTTTGCAACCACCCTATTGATTGTACAATTTAGCCTCTTTGACCAATTCATGTGCCATATATATATCTGCAAGCATACTACATCATCGGTCAATTAACTTCAAACCTCTCATTTAACATTGTGAACGGATCTCAAACTTACATCATTCAAAATTAATGAAGCGTACCACTTGGACAAGATTCTGGTGAGATTTTTCAAATATTTTAATTTATTAGTTTGGAACCCATTTTGCCAAGAAGTCATGATTTTGCTAGTTTGTTGTAAGGTTGCTATTTGGTTGTTGTTTTAGATAGTGAAATTAACAAACTACAAGTCAAAACCAGCTTGTAGTATTTATTTTGTGTTTTCGACAAAAACATAATCAGTGTTGATATACACCAATGAAGGAGCGCTGTTGGAAAACCTGGTTACCATGGTTACTGCTTCTAAATGCTGCAGCTGATGTATGCTGATAGTTTAAGGCATGTTTAAGGACAGGACTTGTGTAAAATACTTCAGGAGGCCTTATGACTTGGTTTTGATACTTTGTGAAATTTACATTTTATGTTTATACACATAGATTAGAAATACGTTACCTGATTGTCATTCAAACTTGTCCTGATCCAAGATAATGAATGACTGTTCATACCAGCATCGGTTATAGAATTTCATTCTTATGAGTCATAATGAATACTTACACCAACAGAAGGGTTGACAATATTCTTACCAGCATATATAAGAAATAACGAATATGTATCCCAACATGTCATAATGAATATTCATTCAAGTGCGGTCATAATTATTCATACTAGCAGAGGTCATACAGATTATTTATACCAGCATGTGTCATAATGAATATTCATACCAGTAGAGGTCATAATGAATACTAGTTTTCATACCAGCAGAGGTCATAATGAGTATTCATACCTGAAGAGGTCATAATGAATACTAGTATTCATACCAGCAGAGGTCATAATGAATATTCATACCTGAAGAGGTCATAATGAATATTCATACCAGCAGAGGTCATAATGAATATTCATACCAGCAGAGGTCATAATGAATATTCATACCAGCAGAGGTCAACTGGTCAAGTTCCTATTTTCCAACAGTATCTCCATCATTTTTCATGGTCATGTCATTTGCATAATATATCATCCTTCACTTCTCAGATGTGCCAATATTTTATTTTAGTTAAACTGTCAATATTTATGTGAGTCAGTCTTTAGTGACATCTCTACCCTTTTGTTATATTGTTATGTTATACTTGTATGTGCTTCTGTTGACTCTATGGTGCTCTTAACATGGCTAGCTGCTTGAACAGGAAGCCTACCATCCTTTCTAATTCTCTCATAGCTTTCACTTTCTTTCAATCTTTGTCTTTTTCTATTCGAAGTTCTTCTAATGTGCGATCGTTGAAACATTAGAGATAGCCAGGTTTGTTTTGTTTGTGACAGATGGTAATTAATATAAGGACACTTGTTGGTGGGAGCGCTGTTTAGAACACGATGATGCGTTTGTACATACTTCATGTGGCGTTTCCTGTAGGACACTCTGTGTTAGCTGGGAGTGTACAATTTCTATTTTCTGCTTCAAGGGGACATCTCAAAATCTTTTATGTATTTTTTAAAATAATAATTTTGAAACAAATACATTCTTCAGACATTGTGTCAGGGGAACAGTTTCTGGTTTGAAACAATTATCCTACTATTGTGGTTTGGTATTTGGAAAAAGACATAAGATATTTTGATATGGTCCCTCAGCTTACTTTGTGCAATAGACTATAGACTTTGGTTGCCAGTGGTAACCAGGATTTGATGTTAGTCTTATTGTAAAAACATTCATTAATTGACGATGTCTGTGTTGAGCTAACTTTCCAGCAATTCTGTGTATATCTGGATCTCACTATAAGATTTCATGATGTTTGTCAAACAAATATCAAGTTTCATATTCATGCTGAAAGGGGAGATAATATATTTATAACACGATCACATGTAGTGTAATTAAATGGCATTGTGTCTACATATAGACAGTGTTTTATGAAGCATGTCGCCAGGTGTGTTTGATCTTGGGAAGGATATTCCTGAAAACTGCTGATATTTGAAAAATGAATCACTCTTTATTGTATTACTGAGTCAAGAAGGATTTCTTTTGAAATTAATACAACAATTAAAGGTTTAAAATTTGCAAAATATATTAAGGATTTGTGCTATAAAAGTGTGTTGAATACTAGCCCTCAAACCTGATGTTATTTAAACACAGATATAGGTGTGTTTTTTATATCCAATATGTCACACTTACATTTTGGGAGATAGAGATATTCGAAATGATAAGTCAGTTTAACAGACAGTAGTGTTATACAGAAATAGATATTGAGTTTCAAGACATATTCCTTCCAGATGGGTTGTAGGTAAACATGGCTACATCAGACTGTATAGTTGTACTCTGGTGCCCAACACGTAATTTGTATGTGGATTTTTGTGAGAAAACACGGAAAGTTATCAGAATGTGTGTTTTTGTACGATGACCTGCCATCGTCTGCTTTTCTACCGACTTATGCAACTGTCTCCATATCGTGAAATGAACGCTCGTTGTGACAGTGCCTGTGTGCTTGTGTTGTGCTTGAACAATAACGCTTGCTGATATGGAGGACTGGATTGTCAACATATTCATGTGGGACTCTGTCTGCTAGTCAAGGATGTGTATATAGTACCAGACTATTTCGTGTTGTGGGCGATGTCTAGTCAAAGCCTCCATCGCCAAGGACGACAGGACGGGAATTTGCCAGAACATGCCCTGGTTTTCAGGGAAGGGATTGTAAGAGCTGGAGGATTGTCACAGGAAATGATCATCTGAGAACAGTTATCATTTGAGAACAATGATCTGAAAACAAGCGAAAATGAGAACCGTGATCTGAGAACTGTGGTCTGAGAACAATCGTTTATGAGAACTGTGGTCTGAGAACAATCGTTTATGAGAACTGTGGTCTGAAAACAATCGTTTATGAGAACTGTGGTCTGAGAACAATCGTTTATGAGAACAATGGTCTGAGAACAATTGTTTATGTGAACAATGATGATCTGAGAACAGTGGCTTGTGAGATCATGTGAGAACAAGGATTGTCTCATTTTCTGACAATGATCACTTGACAACAATGAGACAACAATGATTGCGAGGACATTGACTTCTGACAACATAAATCTGAGAATAATGTATGAAAACCATTTGGAGAAAGTTACTATGCCAGTCTGCCACACTGTAAGTGAATGATTGAACACTATCAGGGATCTAGCTGTATGTTATACCATTTATTGCTACAGGTATCACATTGCAAAAGTCTAATAATAACTGTTATGAGAATTACCTAATTTAGATGTTGTGTGATGGCAGATAGCTCATGTATTTTTGGCTTATTCAGAAAGGACTATTTACACAGTTAGAAATGACTTTTGTGAGCATTTCTGTTGTAGAAAATATAACAATTTAGAGTTAAGCATGTATTTTCTGCATCAAATCAGACATTAGAAAGTTGGCCATATTGTATATGATTTATCTCAAATCATTTTGTAATTTTGATTGATGTTTAAAAATTTCTACAGAAAATATATGATAACATTTAGCCCAAAAGTTCTTTTATCAAAACCAGATGACCAAATTTGTTAAAGAATGGTGTATTTATCAAATCCAAACTCAAAATCAATTTTGAGATCAGTGTAAATTTAATTATCACTTATATGAATGATTCTTGGTAAATTTCTGTGAATTGTTTTGCTAAATCGGTGTGTGCAATATAACCCTGAGTAAATGTTGTCTGCTTTTTACTGACGGTGCCAGTGTTCTGACCTTCACCTCTCATGTTCTTCTGTTGTTGATGCTTCTGTTGAAGAATGCCATGCAGTCTCGCACATCATACCATTAAAGTAAGGTGCAAAACAATACAATACATACGATGCACTGTTACGCAAGACGATGGAAATACTTCTAAACAATTAAAATTTAATTAAGATTTAATTAAAATTAAAGAGGTGTGCTTCAACATCATTTGTTTTCTTTGTTCACAGTATGACATATTTCCTTTACGAATTAGTT
The DNA here is from genome assembly GCF_022045235.1 of Haliotis cracherodii. Taxonomy (NCBI): domain Eukaryota; kingdom Metazoa; phylum Mollusca; class Gastropoda; order Lepetellida; family Haliotidae; genus Haliotis; species Haliotis cracherodii. The sequence continues at coordinate 19,365,039 of NW_027266272.1, forward strand.
ATGACAAGCCAAAAATATTTGTTTGGTTTTAATTGGGTTTAAGGCCCAATAAAATAATTTAAGATTAAATTAAAAATTAATTTTGGTTTGTTTATGTCTATATTTAACTAACTGTTGAGACATCTGTTGATGTTTATGTATTTCACATGATACACGTGTGGTAGATCGAGCTATGCATATGGTGTATTTAAGTGAAGAAAGGGGCGGTGGGGTAGCCTCGTGGTTAAAGCATTTGCTCATCACGCCGAAGGCCTGGGTTCGATTCTCCACAAGGGTAAAATGTGTGAAGCCCATTTCTTGTGTGCCCTGCCATGATATTGCTGGAATATTGCTGAAAGTGGCATGAAACAAAACTCACTCACAAAGTAAAGAAAGATGGCAACACAGTAATTATCTTCATCTTCATCTGTAGGTTCATTGGGATGTTTGGTAGGGAGACGAGCATAGATCTTGATCTAATAATTCATTTATAATGGGCTTATGTTAATTGTGTATGATATCTTCAGAATAATTAAATTGTAAAGATTCTGTTATTATTTTTACAAAAAGCGCCCCTTGACCATCTTCTCGACCAAGCTGTAAGTAATCCTTATTAGCTGTCCCCATAAGACTCAGAATTTGAGTGACAGTGTGTCTATTAATCGGTGGATATAAGAAATGTTTTTACAGAAAATATTAGCACAGAAGTGGAATATAATTATAACTGCATCGTTACTTTTATTGAAAAACAAGTTTTCATCGATCGCTGAAAATAAATTAAGGTGTTGTTTATGGTTGTAATCAGTACCCTTTGTCAGTTTTCTAAGTGCTCAGTGTTTATTACAGCAAATACGGTATCTGTTAAAGTACTCCCTCTGTTGCCAGGTAGTCCTTGCATAACAGTGCATCACACTCATTGCATGCAAACAGCTGCCATTTTAAATCTGTACTCAAAAATACTTACCTGTAACGATAGAAATCATGTCTGGCGTTTAGAAGTTGGAAGAACATGAAGGCATTTTATAAATGTGACAACGTCTTAGGGCTACTTGCCTCTGAATCATTTAAACAATGAGGGGCAAATAGCTCTGAAACCTTGTTACAACGCTAAAAATATTCTTTAAAAAGTTTCATGGTTGAGTGAAAATCATTACCTGATGAGGGTATCGGTTGTACTGTTTTTGTTTTAGAAGAAACGTTACATAAATCTGTTGTGAATATGAATATATTATATTAATAATATTTGAGCATGGTTAAAGAAGGAAGCCACGAAGGATGATGAGTTTTGATTGTCCATGCACACTAGCAGTACTGTTAGGATGTTGAGTGAGGTTTTTGAGTACAATTACATACATCACAACTTTCTCTAGAATATGCTGTTACTCTTGACTGTGGACAAGGCATCACCTGTACATAGTCGTCTATATTCTGATGGCCTGTCAGGAGGACACACAGACAGACGTACGTACGACGACACGCAGACTGTGGTGGTGCGTGGTGCTGACAACACGCTGCGAGTGGCCACCCATAGCTCGGTGTCCTAGTGTGTAGACTGTGATGTACTCACACCACATGATAATGTACATTTTTGAATAAAATATAATGCAACCCTATGAATTTTTTTGTTTTCCTTAGAATGTGTTTTTTACAGTTCTTTAGTTGTCACGGAAATGACGTGTTACAGTGACAAAAAAATACAAAACACAAGATGTAAAGGTGGGATGATCCCCATGCAATGCATTATTATGGGCAAATAAGTGAATGTTGTGTGACGCCACAGCCAGAAATGTTTAAGCCGCATCATGGAAGCAGGTAAAAATCAAACCTGGAGCAGAAAAACCAGTGGTCGATGTTATGTCCCGTGCTGGAAGGATTCAAAGTACCCGAGCCTGTTGATCTGATCCAACACTCAACAGTAGAGTGCTTGGGACCTTTTTTCATTTGTTTGTTGTTTAACGCCGCACTCGGCAATATCCCGAGTAGCGGTATGACGTCGGTCTGTAAGTAATCGAGTCTGGACCAGACAATCCAGTGATTGAGATCATGTGCATCAATCCACGCTATTGGGATACGATGACATGCATCAACCAAGTCAGTGAGCCTGACCACCCAATCCTGTTAGTCGCCTCTTACGACACACACACACACACACACTGGATCCACCCTCTGGTGTTCTTTCAAAGTGATGATAGATCAACATCCTGGTGACAGATGAAGGAAGGACAGATTTTGTTTCCTTCCTTATATCTAATTAAAGATGGCATGAATCCTTGCTGTCGGTTACAGGGACAAACCATGCAGTCAGTGCAGGATGAGTGAGGGAGTTGGATTCAAGTCTGCAATTAGGGCAAGACTTTCGAGGAAACTGATTTATGAATTCCAATAACCCCTGAAAAAGTGAAAATAAATATACAAGAAAAATACTTTTATTTTCCTAGTCTGCTGATCAAACTCACAAAATAATTGTGCATACAATAGTTTCATATATTTCACCAATGGACCAGGTCTTTTCTCTCATAAATCCATAAACAAAACATGAAAACAATCTGGCCAAGCAGTGTTCCAGTCATGTCTTACATGTTAGTTTAATGGAAGTACAAAGTGATGCCAGTAGGTCATATTCATAACTTTAGTGACTACAGTATGGTGAATCTTGGAGTTGGAACCCATGGCGCCACTAAGGGGCACAATTCATGCTACATGCTGTGCAACCCACTAATGAATGACCGGGAACCAATGAAACGGTGTTGATATGGACAACGGGCTTCAAGCAGAAGCATCAGGATTGGGTTGCAGATTTTGCAGTCAATAAAGATAGTCATTCCCTCACAAGATTCTGGACAAATGGGGTTTCAGTCTACACTATAGTGCAACCTCGTTTATCCAGATGATGGAAGAAATCATAATTATTAAACAATTTCTGAAATTCCTTTTCCAGTAAGCATGGGTTGCTGAAGACCTTTTCTAACCGGATCTTCACGGGGAGTACGGATCTGGTAGTGGTAGTGGTAGTGGTAGTGGTAGTGATCAAGCTAGTGGTAGTTAGATTTGGGACGAGCTTGGGCCATGAGGAGCCTATTTGCGCCAAACGCCACGTGGAGAAATGTACAATAAGACATTAAGAGTTACTTCCCCTGTCCGTTTTCGCAAGCAAGCGTTCCCGGGAACAGTGAAGGGTTGTTCAGATGACGACAACACGAATGTACCGGAAACATTTTCATGATTAATATACTTTAATCCTTTCTAACACTTTGTGTCAATTGTAAATATATATGGAAGAAAGATGTACAGATTTTGTACTCCATGGAAATAGGGTATTTTATTCGTCTATATTCCGCATGTCAGTAGTTTCCATTGGTTACCATCAGCTTACCGTAAAAGGCGACTATGCTTGTCGTAAGAGGCAACTAACGAGATCTGGTGGTCAGGTTCGCTGACTTGGTTGATACATGTCATCGTATCGGTATTGCGTGGATCGATGCTCATGATGTCAATCACTGGAATGTCTGGTCCAGACTCAATTTTTTTTACACCTTACATATAGCTGGACCATTGCTGAGTGCGGCGTTAAACAACAAATAAACAAACAAACAAACGTTTGTTAATGAATTCACCCACCACACAAATATATTCATCTAACGAACGAGTTGATCTTCCATAAACATGAGACATTGTTTGACTATCTTCGCAAAATGCTTGCCCTGTTTTGCACGATTCTTCTTATGAGTGAGAGAGTTGGGTTTAACGCCGCTTTAAACAGTATTTCAGTTATATGACGGCGTGTCAGGTTGATGTGGGAGGAAAGCCCGAAGTGATGCTGGTCTTTCTGAAACATGTGATGGTACTACGCACGATTGTGTCCTTCTCAAAGGCTATATTTAGTGTGATGTATTTTAAAACGTGCTTTTAAATCTATAAAACTCATTTGGACTACAAGAAGCGACCGATACAGATATCTACAATCTGATATGTTGAACGAGTTGGAAGTATTTTCAAAGAGATAGCCTCATGATACCTATCTAATCGAGATATAGTTACATTTATCAATGAAATATATATATATATATGAGAGCCGTGCGAGATGAAAGTTCAAATTGTGACTTACTAACAGTGTCTGAAATTCGCTTTATTTTTTTTTTAAAAACTGTAGGCCCAGTGGAAAAAACTGTAGGCCCAGTGGAAAAAAACCGTAGGCCCAGTGGAAAAAAACTGTAGGCCCGAACATTTTAGCTGAAGCAGGGAGACATACTCTGGCAATATAAATAAATAAAAAATTATTACAAAACACAACCAGTCAACCAGAAGTTTTTACTGCCATCACACCGAGTTCTTAGAGACTCCGTGGTGATAGATGAAGCCTACATTTATCATGAAATTATCAGCTTGTAAAACATCATTTGAAAGATCTCATCCTACTGTTTATAAATAGGAAAGTTATGTTTATCACATTACTTAAAAAATGCTTAATAATTACTTACTTTAATAGACTGCATCCCGAGCACAAATTTGTCGGTCTCGGCCTACGAGCCGATGTCTATTTCGAACACTGCTTACTAATGTACAAGACCTATCGTCCACACCGTAACACATCGGACGTAGGGTCAGAAAAGAATGAACGTATAATCAGCTGGATGTGAGTGAGTGAGTGAGTTAAAATTGGAACCGTCGACGTACTGTCCCATTAACGTCGCATTGGCGTTATTTCAGCCATAGTGCGACGAGAACGAATTTTCATTGCTGCAAGCTTTGTTTGTTTGTTGTTTAACGCACTTGATATAAATACATCGATTACAAACAGGAACATCCATCCACGACAAAGACTTCTTCAAGTGTATATTTATTGCTTGAGCGTTTTATCAAAGGGGGTAATGCGTTAAACTAGCCCAAAGAACAAAGTCATACATTTTTATACATGGTAAATTAATTCCTTTGGTGCAGTGAACCTAGCTTGTATTAATGATTTTAAGACATAATTTGATGTTTTGGCACAAATGGACCTTATTTCTTGTCAAAGTCCCCCTTAAGCAACCACCACCATCACCAACAACAACAACGATTGAGCCGATTTTATATCGGCAAAAATCGCCCTATAAATCCACCAACCAGCCAACGAAGACTGTAAGAGTTACTTCCCTTATACCATTTACTAAAAAGAAGCGTTCGATCGTCCACTCTTAATGCGACAAAAACTTAGATCCTGTGAAACAAGGAAGTGGTATCTCCTGGAAAAGACATGTGCAGCAACCACGATGCAACCACAAGTCTGTCTTGTGAACACATACACCATTGCACGGCATTTAAGAGAGACCGGAGAAACTGGAAAGAGGAAAGTTCAGATCGTGACGATCCATTTTTCAAATCGTAGCCACGGAGAAGTATATTCTCACGGAGAACAGAAGAACTAAAACTGGTGTTAAAAAATGTCTCTTTGTCAGGAGGTGAATGTCCTCAGCTTTTCTATAAAAATGTAATCTTATTATCATCAATTTGTCCGAAATGTTTATAAGTCTACGGAATCCCGTTAGGGTAATTTCTTTTATTTTATTATCTTGAATATTCAAGAAACTAAATTGAAAATGCAAGTTGCTATTTTGAAAATTCAAATTATGTATAAGAAAAGTCAGTTCTCGTCTTGAATTCTAAATTTGACAGGAATTTAACTTTATATTTAACTTGAAACCCGCTCGAGGCAGCCTCCATCGTTGTGTTACAAGTGGAATTAAACTGATAATTTTGAATATTCGGAAGATATCTAAAATTTTAAAGCAATTTCAAAAGCTAGTTTTAACTAACAAACTACGTCAAAATGACAGTTGAGAAACATACAAATTAAATCTTTTGTCTTCGAATCTTCCTTTTTTGAAAACTACCATATCAAAACAAAGAACCATATTGTTTTTAGTCTGTTATATATTTGTGTTCAATACACACTGAGGCGTTCCCGCGTGACTGGTGAGAGAAGATGTTAACTATCAGGCCCTGCATCTAGGGGAGATCCCCGCACTTTCCAAGTCCAGTCGAAAGGTGCAACGACTGAATATGGATCCACCCTTTTCCTCGCGTCGCTATTCAACACGCTTCGGAAGCCTCGAGATGAGTTCAACATGGCCGCCGCCATTTTGACTCATTCTGCACGTGCGGCTTTGAAAGTTTAAACCAAATGTCAACTGACAGAGATACGTCTAATCGAAGACAAATGGCTCACGCTTTGTTTGTGTTTTATTGTGTCGGGGATGAAGCCAGGGCCACCTCTCCAGTAGACCTGAGTAAATGTTCCAGCGGTATTGTCAATAAGGACACTCCTGGCGAAGGTGGCGCCGTTTGAGGTAAATCCGATGTTTCTACAAAACTTGTATTATTTTCTCCCATTACAAATACAACGCGGGGAAATAAAGTGAAACTGGCTGATGTAGCAAAGTTACAGCGATATCACGACGTGGGACACCAGAACCGGGCTTCAAACTTTGTGCTGAATGGGCTTTCGGCGTTACGAGCGAACGCTTCAACCACTAGGCTCCCCAACATCCCCATTACTGGTTTAGTGAGTTGCTTCTCTGAAGATAACGGCCGGTCGGGTAGTCTAATGGTTTATGCGTTCGCTCGTCACACCAAATGCCTGGGTTTGATTCCCACATGGGTAAAATATGTGAAGCCCATTTCTGGTGTCCCCAGACATGATCTTGGCGTTTTAAATGTATTTGTATTTCAAATTTGTTTTTATGTACATGGGGGCGGTCGGGTAGCCTAGTGGTTTAAGCGTTTGCTCGTCACACCGAAGACCCGGGTTCGATTCCCGACATGGGTACAATGTGTGAAGCCCATTTCTGGTGTCCCCCGCCGTGATATTGCTGGAATATTGCCAAAAGCGGCGTAAAACCGTACTCACTCACTTTATGTACATGTAGCTGAATATTTCAAGTTTTTAGCTGATGTTGATATACTCGTTTGATGTTCTGTAGTGTTGAGACATTTCACCTGTAAATCCAACTTAAACCAGGTAATACGTAAAAGTCTTCTAACCAATCTATATGTCCCTGATGCCACCGTGCCTCGATGACAAGCTGACATCGTTGCCATGGTTTTCCGTAATATATCAACTACCCCAATGCTATTATGTTAGATAGCAATGGCCCGTATAACCGGACCTTGCCTCTGACCTGTGGGCAGTTGCAAGACATCGTTGCATCCTCAATGAGTTGTGGTTGTTTTGCCGACAAAGTGTGGGTGTTAAATTGAAATATCATGTCCTCAGTATTTATATTGCTGTAATTTGCTAATGTCAAACAACCTATCGCTATCACACAACAGGTGCTCTCGTACAGCGCCAATACGGAGTACACCCCGCCCTTTATGCATATAGTTCATAGATGTAAATACACTAATCGTAGGCAGCTTGTAGCAACAAACATACTCATGGTACTTACAGCACGGCCGTACATTTACCGACTCCTGTTAGATCCTTGCGGGAACGGAGTAAGATGAATAGATCCGTCTCCCAGGATAGAATTGGAAAACTTATTAATGCACGGTGAAAGGAATGGCGATTGAATAAATGATGAATGAATTGTAAATAAAACAGTGAATGCGCGATGGATGAATGGATAATGATTGTGAATGGATGGATAGCTGATTGTGAAGGAATGTTGGTTGTTGTTTGTTATTCCAGCTATAAGACAGCGGTCTGTAAATGATCGAGTCTGGACCAGATAATCCAGTGATTGACATCATCAACATCGAACATCGAGCATCGCAGTTGGGATACGATGACATGCATCATCCAAGTCAGCGAGCCTGACCACCAGATCCCGTTGTGTGGGTTAGTCGGATAGATAAATTACAGAAGAATAAAAAAATTTTTGGGGGGTGGGTTCTTGTACAAACATCCTCACGGGCAGGGTACAAAGACTCTACAAGCTACTACAACAAGAGGTTATACACGAAAACGTGTGTAAACATAATGTCATATAGACAATACTGAATTAACATATACAGTATTGAAATATATGGTGAGGTGAGGTCAAATCCAAGATTATTGCACTTATAAAACGGCGTGCATGCACGTGCGTGTGCGTGTGTGTGTGTGTGTGTGGCTGTTTGTACTAGTCCGGACTGATACCGATTTATAGTGCTAGCTCACTGAGATACCATGCCGCAGTTTTAACACGTATACCCCACTCAGACACAGTATTCTGACTCCGAGCCAACCAGTCCTTGTCATCGAAGAACAGTGTTAATAACTAGCAAAATATCACAAGTTGACTTAAAACTAGTTGCAGAACATTAAACTATTTGACTATGAAACTGAATTAGTTCTATTCTAGTTCTATCTTCAGAAAGACAACATTAAACGAGATTTAACATTTCTAAAAAGGTTCTTGACTGTTTTTACACTGAAAAATGAACACAGTCAAGCAGGACATGTTTGATCGTGATTCACAAGAGATACAGAACGGAGGATCCTCACCTTTCAACAAAAGATGATGATGTTAGATGTTACATCCAAGATCTAATGCAAACGATATAGAACACCCATGTAAATAATACGGTAAACAACGCTTGTAACGAACACGCCCATAACGAACTGACGGATATAACGAAGTCCCCTTGAGTTCGTAGTTTACTATTACTTATTACATGCAAAAAAAACACACTACCAGTTACACCTTCTTGGGTTGTCAGTCCGGATGATAATACGACGATCTCCGGCCGCACCACACCAAAGGACGTTAAATGTGGTAAATGTTGTTACCTTGTCTGGCGCTCGGGGATAAAACAAGAACTGGTCAGCTCAGAGTCTGAGTGGGGTATTCATGTTAAACTACGGCCTGGTATCTTAGTCAGCTAGCACTGTATAGTCGGCATTGGTCCGGACCCCCCCCCCCCCCCCCCCCCCCCCCCCACACACACACACACACGCTCATGCACACTACACATCATTATATAAGTGCAATAATCTTGAACGCGGCGTAAAACCCCATTTCACCTCACCCCTTACCATACGGCTTATTTCACAAACACATAGCAAATGTATCGGGCGATGTGGCGTTAGTTTCACGCCGTCCTATCATGTTTGTTGTCAATATCAGAGTGTCATAGCACATTGTTTACATAACAACCAAAAAACACGTGTTTCTAGCTGTCAATCACTTCTCAGTTGCGCTTTTCCGTGAAGGTAATTTTGAGGATCCCTTCTTGTACGGGGGTATGTTATGACTTGCAGAAACAGGCCTGGCGTGATATTTTGCCTGATCATCGAGTCCAGGAGACGCGTCTATGGCCGACACCTGTCAGCGATTTCAAAGGTCCCGCGTGGTGTATTTCAGTGTTATCCTGTTTATGCACATGTAGAAAGCTTGAGCGGGTAATTCGGACCGTACATTAAATCTCGGCGTTTTCATAAACGATAGAGGTGAAATTTGGTAGACATTAAAGAAGGGAGTTTTTCTCAGGGACTCTGGAACATCGTTGTATATTTTCAAAATAGAGTTTGTCCGTCTCGCCGCATCTCTGAATGATTCCGTGTGAACTGGAATTGACAATGAAAGGGGAAATAGCAAATAAATAAACACCCGACTATCTTGGTAAATAATGATTATGGTGTTGTTGTGGGAAGTTTAGCAGCTTCCCAAGAGTAATGGCAAACACCATCAGATTATTTTAGTTTGTGTGACAGTGGTAACACTGCTAGATTTCATAGTTTCATCTTTTATTCATTGATCGTGATAGTTTCCAAACCATCAAGTTTAATGTTATTTATTTTTTCCAATCAGAGATACTAAACTGCAGATAAATAGACAGTATAAATCCATGTTAAAAGAAAACACATGAAATGTCTATTCGGTGGTGATGTATTTGATACCGGTATCATAGTTTCCTTCTGGATCTTAGGTTTGCAGTGTTCCGGCGACTGTTTTCAGCCAAGTAATATTTTCCAAACGTTTATAATCCAATTTTCAAGTGTATACTTTCTTTTGCCCGGTAGTGTAGTACCTGTTTATAAGTTCGAGTGTAGGACGCCCAGCCACTCTTAACAAATAATATATACGGCGTTAAACAGTTATACGTTAATAAATGTATACTTGCTTTATTTATTGAATGTCAGTTCAAATTTATACATGTATAATAATTAAGTAGTATTTGACAGCATCGTAAATATAACACTGGCTTGTCAATTGTTATTTTAACAAATAGTACATGTTACAAATTATAGAAACAGAAATTTGTAAATTAGTAAAATCCGTTTCTTCCATCAATGTAGAGGATCTTCAATATGTTTTTCCGGTTCTTCCTCCCATCACAAATGTCTTATGTACTAGTGACTTGCGTACAATCTCCATGACCATTAACGTGTAAGCACCATTTTCTTGGATTCAGCACATTTTTCAGTAGACTAACATTTAGTCTCTGAAATCTTATTTTACACAATATCCTTCTTTACTCTAGACAACAACAAAAAAATCCCTATGCTGATTTCAGGAATAGAGCTAGCTACAGCTGGCTAGACTTGCTTTTGTATGCGTTTCTAGATTATTTTTTTCATAAAATAGATATATTCCACGGTCATGGTGCAGGACTAATTATTCAGTAACAAATGGCAAAAACACTGACTGATGCTGAACAGACCGTAACAAAGTGAGTCAATTTCCTTACATATTTTCCGAATCTCCTCCAAAGCTGACAGATCATATCCTGACAAGGAAATCCTCATGGGTCAAGTGTCGTCGGTGATGTCTGACTGATCCTTCCCTTGATGTTGACACAGTGGATGTAGTTCTGTCACCGATGGTCTCTTAAAGACCCCAGAGCATATATTCAATAAAACAATCTCCCAATTATTTTCCGACACCCTTCTCAACTCTAGCAGCCTAGATAAGATAAGAAAATATTTTTTGCAGAAACATTCCATTATGGAACAGATGCAATTTTTTAAGTGACAAAAACATTATGATTCATATATACAAATATACATCCATACATACATTCTTGTAAACACACAAAGAAACAATTAAAGAATAATATCAATATTTCATATATTATGATATTATACAGAAAATGTCATCGGTTGATTAAGATGAAGGGGTATTTATTGCTTGAAATGATAGACAAATGCAATTGATATTGATGGCTTCATTATTTTAGAGGATGTAGTGAAATAATTTGTTTTTCATGATTGTGGACATTTACCTTTAGTGTGGATAATTTTCCAAAGAGAATATTTGTTTGCTGAGTATGTTTGGTACGGTGAAGTAGGTAGCGTTTTTCACCCTCAATGGTTGAACATGTAGATCACAGCCTCTGATGTAGCCTATACTTATCCCCTTCTCAGCCTTAGCAGCCTACACCCACCCCCTTCTCAGCTCTAGCAGCCTACACTCACCCCCTTCTCAGCTCTAGTAGCTTACACATATCCCCCTCTCAGCTCCAGTAGCCTACACTCACCCCCTTCTCAGCTCTAGCAGCCTACACTCATCCCCTTCTCAGCTCTAGCAGCCTACACTCATCCCCTTCTCAGCTCTAGCAGCCTACACTCACCCCCTTCTCAGCTCTAGCAGCCTACACTCATCCCCTTCTCAGCTCCAGCAGCCTACACTCATCCCCATCTCAGATCTAGCAGTCAATGCTCTTTCCCTTTTCAGCTCTAGCCGCCTATGTTTCTTGCTTTTTCAGCTCTAGCCGCCTATGTTTCTTGCCTTTTCAGCTCTTGTCGCCTATGTTTCTTGCCTTTTCAGCTCAAGGAAATTTCAAGGTTCCTTTAATGCTCGTGGTGTCCCCTAGAACGATTTCTATTAAACCGTTAGTCTGTCTTACAGACCCTGATACAAATATATCAAATACAGCCCATGCAAGTCTATACTGTTTGAGTCTCTGGGCTCCCTTTTATTATATTTTTTATTAAGATAATTGAACAACTTTTTTATCTGTACAATATGTTCATTTCAGAGACTAGGTGTTAGTCTATTAAACCGTATACACGACTATTTCAGAGAATATATTCCAGTCTATGTCACCGACAGAGTCTAGGACCAACGGTATTCCACGAATCTCGTCAGTTCACTTTGTGTGACATTTGTATGGAATAGTCTAATACATCCTGTGCAAGACACCACACACTCTTCGAACGCCATTTCATGGACAAATAAATGTGGAGATTGGTTAAGGCACTTGACATGATCTTATCTCTTGATCTAAGCGGTGTGGTGCCATTCGGGGCTCGAGACATTAATGCGTATGCCCTGTGTGTGAAATAAAACTAATCTGTCTGCCACTGAAGCTGCTTAGCTGTACCTTGTACACTCAAGGCACTGCTTAACTGTCTGTCTACAAACCGTATAAAAATGATTTTAAAAGAATGATTTGGGATGCTAAATAATATCTCACCTTTGTGTCTGATATTCGGCAACTCAGAGTTTTAAACTTTTATCGAGTCGTGTTATATATTTCACATCAAAACACAATCGGATGAGCTTCTCTGTATATCGCTCTATATTCAACAACTTATTTTGGCTAATATTACCAAATCTGACAAGGGCGTAGCAGTTTGGTGGGTAGTTCAAAATATAATCTAACAAATCTATCATTCAACTCAGCGTTTGTAAACTTGGTACATACGGACCCAAAATTAACATTAATAGAGTATTTATTTATCTTCTCCGTTTCTTTCAACTGAGAAAGAAGTCGAATGTTAAGGAACCTTTTCAATTATAATTTATGAAAATACACGTTTTTAAGTTTCTTTGTTTCAGCATATTACACCATCAAAAACATTTATTTTTTTTCATCTTTGTTTCCACCACCTTCCCTACAGTTTGGCAAAAAAAACCCCGTAAACAAAGTCATGTGAAAAAAGGCCAATTTTAAAATAATTTTCCAATATTGGAAAACTTCCGCTCAATATTGGCCAATATTTGTGCTTGACATGTCGGCAGTATTATCTCGCATTCCGTTCAACTGGCGATCCTGTCTTGTATAATTATTGTTCAGTTGTTTTTTATAGAATATAGATTCAGCAGAGTTGACTCTTACCTCTATACACGTAGACAGCGTAGGAAGGTGAACACACGTGGGAAAATGAACGGCTAATGTTGTTCGGCTAATGCCTTAACCACTGGTCTACCCATCGCGCGGTGTTTGTATCCCTTATAATAATATTTACAAAAAACAAGACATCTGTTTTATTGTTAAATGCGACTGAATTGTCGCATACTCTGACAAGTACCATCAAAAATCGCATCAGTGATTAGAAAAAATATACAGGACACAGAAACTAGAGTTGGTATTTATGCTGCACTAAAAGGAATAAGTAAATCGTCAACGACTCGCCTCACCTGGAACGGACCACTTAAATTCCAAATATCTAACCCCATGAACTCAATTATTCGCGAATAATTCTGTCAAAAATACTGGGATTTATTCTAAAAACAATGAACAGAAAGTTTTCAGGCAACATCGCATTTGTGCTAAATCCATTAGCGTTCGCGAAAGATTCACGGAGCGCGACATCGGTATTTGACGTTTCTGGTAATCCTTTTATTTCAAAGGACTAACTTAACCTCGGTTCAAGAAGAATATCCCTGTTTCGCGACAAACCCTGCGATTCCACTTTACTTCCTGTTGATTACTCGCGTCTAACACAACCCGTGAAATTCTCTATCTACTATATTTGTTTTCACAGGTGGAGAGGGTTTCACGAGAATCGCAAGACTTCCGGACATGCGCCATGAGTCTCTGCATGTCTGCGCTGGTGTCGTGTCATCCCATTGCACCTGAATGTGTTGCCACGGCAGCCGTTGCACCCTATCATGTTACTTTTTGATTTCTGTCCCCCGAGAAATGGTCTATGTTTTGTGGAAAGAACAAAGTGTCTTGTTATTTGGTTGCCGTGCTGCCCGTACTCCGATCTTTCTTCCAAAGCATCCTAGGTTAATATTTCGGCGTCAGAAATAAATGTCAGAGGGGCACAGTCTTCACGAGAACAAGAATCATCACACAAGGGAATACTGTGACTGTGAGGAGAATACCTTTGGCATATTATATCATGAATGTAGTTTTGAAAATCAAAGGCTTTGTCTGGAAATAAAGACACGTAAATGTAGTACCGGACCACTTTGGATGAAGATTGTACAGAATTAGCGTTTGTGTTGATGGGTGGATATGAATTATTATCCTTGCGAAAACACAGGCACGTCGGCATTGGGTTTGTCAGGTAAACCATAATACAGAAATAAACTTTAAAACAATACTAAGGTTGAGTGCTGAGGTCGATTGAGGTCTTTATAAGTTATATCATGAACCATTATATTTCCTATTTCTCTGGGGTGGTCGGGTAGCCTAGTGGTTAAAGCGTTCGCTCGTCATGACGAGGACACGGGTTCGAATCCCGACATGTGTACAATGTGTGAAGCCCATTATCTGGTCCCCCGCCCCCCTGATATTGCTGGAATATTGCTAAAAGCGGCGTAAAATTTCACTCACTCATATTTCACTGTCAGGTCCCCTGCAACCCATTAGGCAAACTGAGCATGAACCAGACAATCCAGTGATTGATATCATGAGCAACGACCCACGCCGTGAGGGTAGGCTGACATGCCATCAACCAAGTCACCTGATGCCCCGATCCATTACGTTGCCCCTTACGACCAGCATGGGTTGCTGGGGACCAGTTCTAACCCGGACTCCCCGCGTGTTGCCAAGTTAATCGCATCTTACGAGATGCAACGGGGCGCAGGGGACACATCTGCCGCGGGCCCCACCCACTGACCCGACGGCCTGGAAAGTTGCTCATATTTTCAGTCCCTGGCTTGTCTTGTCCAGACTCGGTTGTTTACACGCTATAAATGCAATATCCCCGAGAGTGACGCACGTCAAACATTCACTCACTCAGAAGTGGTGAGGTGAAATGGGGTTTAACGTCGCGTCCAAGACAACAAGTACCATCTTTTTAACGTCTTTTGGTATGACGCGGCCGGGGATCTAACCCCGGACCTTCCGCTCTCCGGGCGGACGCTCTACCACTAGACCACGGAGGCGGTCTCTCACTCAGTCAGAAGTAAACGCCGATGTTTTTGATGATACAGGAACCTTAACAACAGCGGACTCACAAAGCCATCTGAACTAACGATTATCCCTTTTTTCAAGAGACAATTAATAACTCAGAGTTTCAATGCGGAAAAATGTGTTTTGAACATCTCATCTGAGGGACGTTTCTCGTATAACATACCGCGGAGGTGATAAATAGTAGGGGTTGTGATGAGTCCATTATCGCGGAAAAACACAACAAATAGTGCGCGCAACAGGCCAATCAGGCAGCACGTTAATGGGTAATTTCTACGTTATCTTGCACGACACACGAGTGGTTAATTCATTTAGGTCGTTGATGGCATAGCACTTCCGTTTTTGTCATCACACCTTGAGTGGTTGACTTGAAAATGTTCAAATTGTTGTCGTGACAGCAAGGATTTTATTGTGATGGATACGTAACAAAATACACACGCATCTTTACACTGTGAGTGAGAAGTTAATTGTTTTTTCCCTTACTGAGGCTAAACGAACATTACTAAGAGCGATGGTTTTGAGAGCGTCAGGGCATAGATTTATATTTTACAGTTTCGAGTGTCGAGTGCTGCTAATCCTTCTTGTCTCACAATTCCTACAATGTTTGGACGCATTGTCGATAAGAAACCGTGTTATTTTCTACCTTTTTAAGTACAGATATGTGGTATTGCAGCCGGGGTTGTAATATAACTGTTCATATTGTGATACATGTACAGTAAACTACGGTTATAACGAACACGCTTATAACGAACTGACGGATATAACAAACTTACTTTTTTGGTCCCGACTATTTGCTGTAGTTATGATGTATATATGCTTATAACGAACTACGGTTATAACGAACTAAAATTAGTAGTCCCTTTGAGTCCGTTATAACCATAGTTTACTGTACTTCTGTATCGGCTATGACGTCAATTGTGGAAAAAAGCCCTGGAAGCTTATTGTCAAGACTTCCTCCAAGTGATTTGATAGGACCCAATATACAATGATACAGCCAATAGTTAATAGCCTTGACCGTCGACTGTGGTAACCAGGATGAAAAAGTTACTAGTTCTGATTTCCGGTGAAGCATTTTTCACACGAAAGACGTGACCGGAAATTAGACTCAGAACATCGAAATACAAAATTTTCATCGCATAAAAAATTGATGTCATACACAGAATGATGTCAGCTATTAACTTCTGTTTTTGTTGTCGATCTTTCGACCTGTGGTTGGGCCCGGCACAATCCGACATTTTTCTCTATATGCAGACGCATCATTCACCCCCTCGATGTCATTTGTACCTAAAATATACAACTTTTATACAAGGTCTTTGATAGGCATTTTGAAGTTGGGAAAACGTGAATACATGACCCTTTTTATGGATAGCAACTTATCTTATTCTTTGTCACAACGATTCAGAGCTACTTCTTGTTCCTTCATCAGGTGAGTCCTCAGTCACGTTTTAAAGACACTTCTTGAAAGTCTGTTATTGAGTATTGCACCATAGAACTTGTAGGCAACTGGCGCAAAGGCTATCCCACGGTGGCTGAGTGAATCCGTCGTTGACGTCTTTGGTATTGGGTAATTATAGTGTGACACCACATTCTTGGTGTGTAATTTTTCTCAAAACATCCATTAACGAGTTTATGTAGAGTGGTGATATCATTTTCATTTTTCAGCAACTGAACGGGAATGTTGTCAATGCCCGGCTCTTTGTCACTCCTTACTTTTGTCATAGCTAGACTAAGACAGCACCCAGTCTACATTCACTTCCCCTTCAGGGTACCAGTAGACAGGATCCCAGTCTCTTTTCCCTACTTAGCTCTAGTTTGGCATTGCAGACCACTTGCGCTCCTTTAAATAACCTACAGCATTATTATCGGTGTAAACATGAAGAGAGAACGCAGAGTGGCTAACTGTCTCACATGTGATGACACTATCACAATCCCCACCATGTTCAACAGCGCAGCCAGACACACCCACAGGTATAACTGGCTTAGCTCAACCACTGGTAATGTAAATAACAGACTTATTTTAGCATATATTTGGCCTTGAGATATTTTCTGACATTCTTGTTTAATAATCCGCACTCGATTTTCTGATTATGAACTTTGATAAGAACACAACCTTCCCTAACGGGATGACTTCAGTTACAAGTATACCCTTTGGCATGCGGGTTCGCTGTCAGGGAACACACTTGGGCTAAAGTGGTGAACTTTCATTTTATTTTGATTTATGCCGCTCGGGAAAAAAAACCCAGTCTTCAAGAATGCGGACAAGGTTTCCCTGGCTGACATACATGAACTTGTTTCTCCACACAATACTTTTCCTCAGCTGGAAATGAAAGTATTATTACATAAAATACAAAAGTCGTCATCCCGTAAAACTGTCTCTACCACAAAACGTAAATAGTTTTCGTCGGAAGCTCTGCCGCCCGCTTTGAAATACACTTGTATACACTTGAAAATTGGATTTGACCAACACTTACAAACATTATCAAAACATTTCTAGGCTGAAAACACTGCAAATTTGAGATCCAAAAAATAACTATGATACCCGTATCAAACACATCAACATCGAAAAAATGCATTTCTTGTTTGTTTGTAATGTTCTATTTTTTTGGTGAATATATTAGTGGTCTCAAATCAACATTTGTAACTATCAAATTATCAAATTATCTCCATGGGAATTATAACTTCTCCAAACAGATTTATTAAAAGGCCACATATCTGTATAAGTACCCCTGTATATTCCTGGCGTCTTTGGGGTTAGCTTCAGTCGCCAGTTCCTCACGTGAGGATTCCGAATAGAATGGGTCGGGTCGAGACTAATGTTTCTGACTTGAACATATTTTACAGAAACAACAGTTAAATTATCTTAATAAAATATAATATAAAGAGCCCAGAGACTTCATTTCCGAAACAGCAGTAATCTAGACTTGCCCACTATTTTAGACTTTCATGGGCTGAATTGGATGTATTTGTTATAGAGTTGACCCGTTGGGGTTCCGGGAAAGATAGGTCCCCAGCAACCCATGCAAGTATTGAGATGGTAAGATCTTTGAGATAACAAAACAGTAAATAACACATAATGGGTTTTTCCGATTTTTTAAATATCATTATTGCTGTCATATTCATTAGTCCCTTGAAGAATCCGGGTTAGAATTGGCCTTCAGAAAACCATCATTCTTGTCGTGTGGCAACTAACGGGATCGGGTGGTCAGGCTCGCTGACTTGGTTGATGCATGTCCCATTTGCGTGGATCGATGCTCATGATGTCAATCATTGGATTGTCTGGTCCAGACTCGATTATTTACAGACTGCCGTTATATAGATGGAATATTATTGAGTGCGGCGTTAAACAACAAACAAGTGTAGTCTGTGGGTTGTTCTCTCTGTTAGTGATAATCATTTGAAACACCCGTAAAATCTATCATGGACATCAAAGGAGTATTTCCTAATGAGGAATTGGTATTTAAAGGATGCATGGAAGAATGGAGTTCCAATGTGGTTTTTAAATGATTAGCTAGAGGACAGAAACAGTGTGGCCACTCTTTTTTCGGCCAAAGGGTATTTTAGGCTGATGTTATTAAAAGCAATTAATCTTCAAAATTTGGCGTCACAATTGCATGGCAGCGATGGGTAACCAAGTGGTTAAAGCGTTCGCTCGTCACACCGAAGGCCAAAGTTCGATCCCTACATGGGTACAATGTGAGGAGCCGTGATATCGTGGAAATATTGCTGAAAGCGGCGTATAACCATACTCACTCACTCACTCACTCACAGTTTTATGTGTTCACGGATTATCCACAAGCTCCACACAGCGATATATCCTTCCCAACCGCGAGCCTACCGGATGTGCCAAGTGCTGCCATGAGATTTGATTTCGGTGTATTTCCGGAGTGTCGCCGCCATGATGCACCGACACAGATCGCTTCAGCGATCTGCTCTGGGTCAGTTGTATAAACGAAGGCACATGAGGTCTAAACGTAGGCAGAGCAGGATCCGCTAATCATGGGTTCTTTATGACCCTTTGTGTGTAGGCTCCATAACACTCCTCGTAAGTTTCACTTAAGTAAATATCAGTATAGTGCCACTCAATCCAAAGCGGGGTAACGTGCATCTCATTCACCCACTCACTCATGTCCTTTGAAGATTTCAGGGTAGAATAGGTCTTCACCAACCAATGCTTGCCCTAAAATGCGACTATGCTTGTTTTTAAGAGGGACTAACGGGGTCGGGTGGTCAGTCTCGCTGACTAGAGTGATGCATGTCATCGATCCCAAATGCGTTGATCGATGCTCATGATGTCAATCACTGAATTGTCTGGTCCAGACTCGATTTTTAACAGATCGCCGTCATATAGCTAGAATATTGCCGAGTGCGGCGTTAAACAACAAACCAACCAACCAACCAACCTTTCCAACAGCGTTGAATTAGAGGTTTTGTTCTTTTCTTTCTACGTCGTCATCTTCAATTAAAGAGTACCGCATATTCGAGCGATTCTTTGATAATGATAAATACGCGTATAGTGGCACAGCGCCAAATCCACACACTAAAGCATGCCCAATTCTCTACATGTCAGAGGATCAGTTTGTATTCGATTTTCATTCTCAGCTCCCTGGCGAGTATACAACCCAAGCTGTATGTAAGGCGCTGAAAGGTTAACACTTACATTACCGTCTCATACTTCCGGGTACCCATTATTTGTATTGGGACAACTTAAGGTTTATTCACTGTTTTGTGTTTTGTTTCATAATAAATATGCAGTGACTTGTAAGCGAAAGGTATTAAAGGTTGTCATCAAATGTCCATTCCGAGCGCTGCTTGTACCAAAACGGGGCCTACAGTATCGTGATATGGTATAGTGTCACGGGGGTCATATTTGGTAATTTGGATTGTGAGCACAAAGCGATTTCCATTGTTACGTAATTTGTCACGTGTTACTTTAGATCTGCCAGCCTTTGGGTATCGATCAATGGCTTCCTTTAAATAAGCTTCAGCCGTATGTCCACTACCCTGTGAAGCAGAGTAAGTAGCTATAATGAAGTGTAAATAGAATGAAATCTGATCATAGCGGCGACAAGTGTAGGGAGTTGTATGTCAAAGGTTAGTTAATATAATTGTGATAATTTTACGATGTGATTATTAAAGACCCACCTTTATTACTATCTTTCTTGACTTTTTATATTTACCGGTCGGCATTTATGATCCGGTTACCCATGAAAGTCGTCGCTGCATCTGATATAGTTAAAGCTTGATTATTTACCGACCGCCGTCACATAAATGGAACATAGCTGAGTGGGGCGTCAACAATAAAATAAAAAAAAAAAAAATAATAATAAATAAATAAATAAATAAATGAATAGGGCCCACTTTCACAAAGAGATTGTAGCGCAAATTTTAAGTCAGTGTTAACATGGGAGTTACACATAGCTTAGTCCTGCACCATGACTGTGGAATATAAAAACCAATATAGATACAGTATGTATGTATGTGTGTGTGTACACATATATAAGCCTAGCCAGCTCAAGCCAGCTCTAGCCAGCTCTAGCCAGCTCTAGCCAGCTCTATGAAATCAGCATCAGGAAAATTATTTTCTTTTAATTTTAGGGGAGTGAAATATATTGCGTAATAAAAGATTTCATAGGCTCCCTATTAGTCTAAAAAAAATCCAAGATCGTTTTTATTTTGTACAAGTTGGCCCAAGTTGGAACCAATACTTGTAACTTCTCATGCTCAGCAGTGCTCTTGACATGAAATCTGTCACCTAGCGCTGCCGCTATATCGGTGTTGGGAACATTTGGAAGCGATACAGCGTGTTCCTCCTGACTGTTCACACCAGGGCTTGTCGGCTATACCCCGGACATGATGGCGAGCGCGTGCCACCAATTGCATTTTAATTTTCAAAAAATATTGGTGCACGTGGATGAAAGTGCGTCATGGTGGTTTATATAGTTGTTGAGTGATTCCTCACGTAATGATATTAAATGAATCAAAATAATCCCGGACCTCAGACGGTAGCGTATACCTGCTGGAACGTATAACTAACTACATATACGTCCGGTGGATGGAGGCGAAACACGAAAAATCAAAGTTAGCATCGAACAATCAGTTTTCTGACAGCACGTGGTTGTACCGTCTCGGTGAGGCGGACACTGTAACACCTATAGACCGCTCTGTTAAGTTAGGTGTAAGATATATTGCTAGACTTGCCTCAGACTGCATGGAATATATTAGTTTAAATTGTGATAATTACATTAATTTTATAAAAACCGTAATGTCTCTAAAAAATTGTTTTCTTAGATTGTTGGTGTGTCCATTATTGCAAAGATATTGAATGAGTAAGTTTTGGGTTTTTCGCCGCTTTGACCGGGTATCGCACCCATGTGGGATTCGAACCCAGACCTTGGGAGTGACGAGCAAACGCTTCAGCCATTGCGCTAGACAGGATCCTACCAAGAGAAAATGAGCCACGTGCAATGACTTTGGTCTTTGGAGATAGCTACTAGGCGAGGAGGTGTGATTAGTTTATTGCTGTGAAACATTTTAGCATCACCACGGTGTTGTCTGGTATGTGTTGGAACAGACAAACCATTTGTTGATGCACAACCACCAGTAACAACAACATGGCATAAAGAAGACATATCATCTCAAGATGTCACCCATCAGTCATTTTGACCATTCAATGGTCTTCAGCAACTCATGCTTGTCGTAAAAGGCGAATATGCTTGTCGTAAGAGGCGACTAGCGGGATCGGGTGGTCGCTGATTTGGTTGATGCATGTAATCGTTTCCCAGTTGTGTGGATCGATGCTGATGATGTCAATCACTGGATTTTCTGGTCCAGATTCGATTATTTACAGACCGCCGCCACATAACTGGAATATGCTTCCGATCAAATCAATACCCCCGATACAACCAGTGCAAGCAAGGCTTCCGATCAAATCAGTGCCCCCAATACAACCAGAGCAAGCAAGGCTTCCGGTCAAATCAATGCACCCAATACAACCAGAGCAAGCAAGGCTTCTGATCAAATCAGTGCCCCCAATACAACCAGCGCCCCCAATACAACTAGTGCAAGCGAAGCTTCCGATCAAATCAATGCCCCCAATACAACTAGTGCAAGCAAGGCTTCCGATCAAATCAATGAACCCAATACACCTAGTGCAAGCAAGGCTTCCGGTCAAATCAATGCACCCAATACAACTAGTGCAAGCAAGGCTTCCGATCAAATCAATGCACCCAATACAACTAGTGCAAGCAAGGCTTCCGATCAAATCAATGCACCCAATACAACTAGTGCAAGCAAGGCTTCCGATCAAATCAATGCACCCAATACAACTAGTGCAAGCAAGGCTTCCGATCAAATCAAAGCACCCAATACAACTAGTGCAAGCAAGGCTTCCGATCAAATCAATGCACCCAATACAACTAGTGCAAGCAAGGCTTCCGATCAAATCAATGCACCCAATACAACAAGTGCGACCAAGGCTTCCAATCAATCAATGCTCCCAATACAACAAGTGCGACCAAGGCTTCCAAACAATCAATGCATCCAATACAACAGGTGCGACCAAGGCATCCAATCAATCAATGCCCCCAATACAACAACTGCGACCAAGGCTTCCAATCAATCAATGCACCCCATACAACAAGTGCGATCAAGGCATCCAATCAATCAATGCCCCGAATACAACAAGTGCGACCAAGGCATCCAATCAATCAATGCCCCCAATACAACCAGTGCGACCAAGGCATCAATCAATGCACCCAATACAACAAGTGTGACCAAGGCATCAATCAATCAATGCACCCAATACAACAAGTGCGACCAAGGCATCCAATCAATCAATGCATCCAATACAACAAGTGAAACCAAGGCATCCAATCAATGCCCCCAATACAACAAGTGTGACCAAGGCATCAATCAATCAATGCACCCAATACAACAAGTGCGACCATGGCATCCAATCAATCAATGCACCGATTACAACTAGTGCGACCAAGGCATCCAATCAATGCACCCAATACAACAAGTGTGACCAAGGCATCAATCAATGCACCCAATACAACAACTGCGACCAAGGCATCCAATCAATCAATGCATCCAATACAACAAGTGTGACCAAGGCACCAATCAATGCATCCAATACAACAAGTGTATCCAAGGCATCAATCAACCAATGCATCCAATACAACAAGTGCGACCAGGGCATCAATCAATCAATGCATCCAATACAACAAGTGCGATCAAGGCATCAAATCAATCAATGCACCTAATACAACAAGTGCAACCAAGGCATCCAATCAATCAATGCACCCGATACAACAAGTGCGAACAAACATCTTAACAAATGAATACAACCAGTGCATCTGAACCCCCAGTGCAACCAGTGCGGCCAACCTGCACAGTAGATGAGTACACGAGTACACGAGTAAGTAACGTTGCTTCTAGGGTTCAGTTTGGTTCAGTTGATTAAGGTTGATGGCTTTCGAATAATTACAAATCGTTTTCGTGTTGCTGTCACTTGTAAGCAGCAAACTTGTATCAACATCATAAGTAAAAATTAAGTGCCGCTAGTAATAAAGTCTACTTGATCTCATCACGAAAACTTCTTTGAAAGTCTTTCCCAGATCCCGGAAGCTGTCAGTGGTTTCATTCAAAACAATTAATTATATTTGTGCATTTCATTATTTGTATGAATAGTATTATGCTCTAGCGAGTTTAGACGTTAATATATCCTCGCCATATAATAGACATACCAAAACAGCATACGGGCTTCATAGTAGTTTCAGATGGTACACTTCTCTTCAGTTGCGTCCCTTAGCCGCGCGAGGATCCGTTGCTGGTGAGCTTCCCACGGATTCTGATGTTGGTGTTTGTCAGAATCCGACTCGATCGTGCTCGTTGATCAGTCAAAGGTGCTAAGGGGGCGATCATTTAATATTCTGGCGGTGTGGCTATGGCTATGGCTATGCCTGTGGCTATGGATGTGGCTGTGGCTGTGACTGTGGCTGTGGCTATGGCTGTGGCTGGGGCTGGGGCTGGGGCAGGGGCTGGGATTTTGTATTGAGACTAGATATTTTTTTCCAGCTACAGCTGCAAAACCACATATTTTCTTAATAAAAACTATTATGACCCAAACTATTTTTTCTCTAATAAACCCCCCAACAATATCGCAACATAGTAAATTTAAAAAAAGAAGAATTTCCGGTGATAATTCCCCCACTCCTCCAACCCTTCCCCGAATAAGAACAGGGAGCATTTTTATTGACTTTGTTTTCCTTCTGCAGGGGGAGCTGTTCGTAGCCAACCCGTTCCAAATTTAACGAGTCTCCGCTTTTGTAACATTCTATCGATAGCTTTTATGTTTATTGACTTTGACAAAAGAATCGGGAGATAAGCGCGCAATTATAACAAACGCACACTATATACAGAACCAGTTAAATGTCTTTCATCCTGTCCACCAGTCAATTAACACCCCAAACAGCGCCATCTACATATTCACAATCGCAAAACCAGGGCCAGCTATGTTGGTCGTCACGCCCCCGCGACATCGTCCTTTAGATGCAGCTTCAGTTGCCTGCAGTCCTGCTCATAAATGTTTCCGTAATAATAAATATAGTCCTGACTTGCTTTAATGGAGCGTGTTTTATGATGTCCGGCAGGGAACAGGGGTTGGGGGACTGAGACAAGCTTCACCACAACAGCAGTAAATGTCCGATCAATTTGGACGTTTCGTCCAAGCCTCACCACCCCGACTGCTGCATCTTGGAGCGAGATAAGATATGGGTTTCTGAAGAACTCTATTGTCATTTGCAATGAATCTTCGGGTACTACAAATATGTGCAATTTTTCTTTTTGTCTCGAACAGGCGAAATACGTATCTGTGGGTCATGGACGAAAATGATACTTTGAGAGATTGAAATGTTTATTCTTGGATGCCAACTATAAATCGTATCGATGTGATTATACCAAATCAAAAATAAATTGGGTTTGTTAATGATTAATGATATATTTTAATGAAATTCAAAACTATGTTCCAAAGAGTTAAAATACAACATGAAACATCTTGGGTTAACTTGTAGGCATAAATCCGAAAAGGTGCGTTTATATTCGTAGGATGTAAACACAACATTCATTATAAAAAGTTTCGTTTCGTCTGACAAGAGGAAACAGTTTCTACTTTGACATTTCCTGTGTGACGTCATTAAGGCGTTCACTGTCATTGGCAAGATTCGATTTCTTGCGAATAACAGAGTATCATTATAGGAAACGTGATGACAGACCAGGAAACGACACCCACACTCCTAAATATCAAGGAACGGTATCATTTCTTCGGAGCCAGGGAGTCTGCAGAGGGATGGTCTGAAACCACTACGATTTCTGCAAGAAGACAATTATAGACCATTGCAGATCTGGGTCCCTTTCCACAAAGCGATCTTAGCGCTAAGGTGATCGTAACTTCAATACTTTAACTTTACCCTCTCTACGATGATCTGAGAAGCCTGCTTTGAGAAAAAAAGAAGAAGTTTTATGATACAGATTGTAGTACTTTCAGCAATGATGAGAAGTTATGTTTTATTCTGCATAATTGCGATTTCAGTTATTTCAGTGCCAAAACCTGCTACCAAATTTTACACAGACGTAGCATACTTTTTAATGTTTGTATATTTTAATATAGTCTTTAATAACCCTTTTAACGAGTGGCTTTGTGTCTGTAACAACTGTACTATTTATAATCAAAGGCGATACGTAAATATAAATCTGTCTGTCTCTCTGGGATTACGATAGTCGTAGTGCTAAGATCGCTTTTGGGACCCTGGGAGTGAGAAGCTAGGCTTGGGATGAATAGTAGTCATACAGACCTTGAAACAAATATATCAAACACAGACCATGCAAGTCTGTAATGTTTGGCAAGTCTAGATAACTGCAGTATCCAGAAAATGAAGAAAGTCTCTGGGCTCCTATTTATTATATTTTACAACTATATTTACAACTGGGTTTTTTTCTGTAAAATAAATTTATGTTCATTTTAGAGACTAGATGTCAGTCTAGATGAATAGTTGAGCTGCAGAAAAAAATACACATTGTTACAGAAATGTTGGAATAACATATTATCTTTGAAGTCTTACATAAGAGGATGCACTTCTCTCATCTAAAATCAGTTTAATGCAATCAGTGATTTTCAGTGATCGGTTCATATAATTGTCGCCATTATTTTTCCTTTTAATCCCAGGATAATCTGTTTCGACCTATTATCTAGACCGATTATCCTCTGACGTTGACGGTTTATGTATACCTGACCTGGGTCGATGCTTCTGCCTTGGCTGAAGTCCCCGAGTTTCATCATAAGTTCAGCAGTATTATCAATTATGCTGAATCATCTACAAAAGACGTGTTTGGGCCGATATTCCTTTATCACGGTGCAGGATTACGTGCGAGTGAGTCAGTAGTGAGTGGGTTGGTGAGTTGGTGAGTGAGTGAGTGAGTGTTTGGGTGAGAGAGTGAGTGAAGAAAATAAGAGAAGGAAGATGGGGGAATCGAGTTACTACTGTATTCAGTACAGACATGAAATGTTAATATCGGGTCTGCCGCATCATTGCTACACAACATATTGTCATCATGACACACCCCTAAATTTAGTACGATCAGTATAAGTTGGTGATATGGGTCTTGATTGAACGCAGCTAAAAAAGCCATCATTATTCATTGTCTTAACTCATTAATCGTTGCTCAGGCTATCAACCATTTGTTTGTTCAGACACTCACTCATTGTCGTCACATTGACTAACGGAATCGGTGGTCATCCTCGTGCACTTGGTTGATGCATGTCATCGTATCCCAATTGCGTGGACCGATGCTCGTGGTGTCAGTCACTAGATTGTCTGGTCCATGCTCGATTATTAACTGACTGCCGTCATACTGCTGGAATATTGCTGAGTGTGGCGTAAAACAACAAACACACAAAAAAACTAGCCATTATATTCCATATCACACAAATGCCAGTTACAACAGTACATGTCGCACATGTGTGAATCCTTCACGGTTTATCTTGTGAATATTACACATGTGTGACACTTCTCGCATGTACAAAGTACATATCACACATATGTGACACTTATCACATAAGCTAGTCAGTTCAGTTCTGTGACACATCTGTGACACAATAAGAACGATGTCATCCCAGACCCCCGTGAAGGGGCAACGTGTCACGTGACCATCTCCAGGGATGGGGGTGTTCATGTTGTCAGTGGTCACGGTCCAGTAGAAACACACACACGGTTTTGGGAGTGGTCACCCGGTAGGGGGTAGGGGGACAGCTAGACAAACACTGCACCCCCGCGTCTTGATTTCCTAGTTGGGGTAATTACAGCAACAAAAACAGGAGGCTAAATAGATAATTGGACTGTGTTTGTGAAGTTCTTTATTTTGAAGGAAAACGTGATGCTCAACACCTCCTTGGCTTAATAGCGGAGTTGAGAAGAGACTTAAACATCTGTACTCTCCGTGGCTTAATCCATCAACCGTTACAAATTCGTGTCTACGTGAGTCATACTGCTGAGCCGAAGATGGGTGGGTGGATGGAGAGATTAAATTAGAAATAAGTTAGCAAAGTATCATTATTTCGCAAATACCCTATAACTGTGGAGCATTGTTGATATGGTCATATAATTATATTTCTATCGCATCAACGCCCATTTGGTTAAACCATAGCATGGCATCCATTTTGTTATTGAAATCAAAATGACCAAATAAAGTGAGTGAGTGAGTGAATATGGTTTGACGCCGCTTTTAGCAATATTCCAGCAATATAACGCCGGGGACACAAGAAATGGGATTCACACATTGTACCCATGTCGGGAATCGACCCCGGGTTTTCGGCGTTACGACCGAACGCTTTAACCACTAGGCTACCCGACTGCCCCGACCAAATAAAGAACACTGCACTCAATACATAAAATAAAACCCAAGAGAATATATCAGCCTAGATTTTCTTCCGAAACAGGTTCAATCGGGCGTAAAAGACAAATTGCGGTGAAAATTATATGAATGGATCACCAATATCAATGACGACACAGGTGCTCGCGAAATATCTGTATTATGTCATAATTTGAGGGATGGTCAAAGAGTAAAATGATTACTGAAGTAAAAACATAGAATACATCAAAATAAATTCTAAAATACCACATGGAATCAATTCATTGCATCACAATGAAATGTGTGACAGAATGTCTAAGCCTCTTCATTGCACAGTATTATAACGTTTCCGATACCTCCACGGATACGTTTTGGAAATGTCGTCCTTAAATCTTAGTAAAGCCCAAAGTTTTCATTTATAATGACTGTGACAGGGATTCGAACCCACGATCATGGGTTTTTGGCGTGCACCCCTGCTCCCATTCACACAACGAGAGACAGATAACAAAACGGAGTTTTGCAAATTTAATTATTTTTAATTTCAGAGAAAACACAACACACAGATAAGAACAGAAAGACATTTAGTCTATGAAATGTTATTATAATTATTTATGGTGAAATGTAATTGGGTGTTTTCATGGTGAAATGTATTGGGTGTTTTAATGGTGAAATGTAATTGGGTGTCGTCATGGTGAAATGTAATTGGGTGTTTTCATTGTGAGATGTAATTGAATGTTTTTAGGTGTTTTAATGGAGAAATGTAATTGGATGTTTCATGGTGAAATGTAATTGGGTGTTTTCATGGTGAAATGTAATAGGTTGCTTTCATGGTGAAAATTAATTGGAATGTTTTCATGGTGAAATGTAATTGGATGTCTTCATGGTAAAATGTATTGGGTGTTTTATTTGAGAAATGTAATTGGATGTTTTCATGATGAAATAAAATTCGGCATTTTGATGGAGAAATGTAATTGTGTGTTTTAATGGAGAAATGTAATTGGGTGTTTTCATGGTGAAATGTATTGGGTGTTTTAATGGACAAATGTAATTGGGTGTCGTCATGGTGAAATCTAATTGGGGTTTTTAATGGTGAACTATAATTGGATGTTTTCATGGTGAAATGTAATTGGGTGTTTTGATGGAGAATCGTAGAGACCCTGGAGAATAAATTTAAAAACAAAAATCAATTCTTATCAAGATTGCAGCAATTCTAGGAAATTCAGCATTGATCTGGGCTCCATTTGAATGTTATTTTTTTATTTTGTAGATATATAAAAAAACTTTATTTTTAGGACTAAATGTTCGTCTTCATTTCCACTGTTAAATAGGGTTATTGTTAAAGACCACTCGATAGTGAGAGTAAATACTTTACATAAGCTGGTACGCGAATATAAGAATACAAACCATTATTTATACTTAAATTATTTACAGTGTGGTGATACGTCAGTAGTTCTTGATCCGGCCCAGAGCAACAACAAACAAAACGTCACATATCCCCCAGTAAGTAAGACCGTTGTTGTGCGACCGTTGCTTCAACAGTCATAAACAAAAGTCATCTGCTTCAAGTTGTCACATGTGGAAATGCGAGACTTCACTGGGTCACACGTGATCATGACATATTCAGTGCATGGAGCTAACGCGTAGTGTTACTATAACCTCGAAATGAGTCAGCACTGTCGTAGAGTTCCTGTTCCACGCCAGTTGCCGCCTCACATTCACAAATACATGTGGCATGATAAACAGCTGTTGGGAATCTCCCATTCATAAGTTTAATTGATGAACTACAATTGATAAAAATACTATATTTAACGAAAAATGTTAGACGCTCAGTCATAAGTTTATCTGCTTCTGTAACAGAAGCGTCACTACGGTGTGAATTCTCCGAGACCCGTATGATAAGAGAATTACTTTGATTAAGTTTGTCATATCGAGATACGACTTTTCTGATAAGCATATTTCTGCAAATGTTATTTCAAAGCCTGAAGGAGATATGGTTGACCTTGTTTTTTAACAAGGCAAAAAAAACCCGATTTTAATCGCCTGGACTCTGTTTACTTGGAGCCCTGTGGAATGTTTTCAAACATTTGGGGAAAATATATTTTCCCAAAAGAAATGAATAAAAATGATTACGTTAACGTTGAAAAAACCGACAATGAATTTAGATTCAGCATTTTCTGAAATTACTATAACTGGATTTGTAGTGTTTGTATTAAAAAAGTGTTTATAAATATATAATTAACAGCACATGAATAGAACCTAATGAAACAAATATGAGTATTAATTCATATGTTCCCTACCTCTGTATAGTAATACTGTATAGTCCTTTTTAAAAAATACCAAAGTCATATTCGTAATTGGTGAAACTTATAAATTCAAATCGCATATAACCATGTTTTCATATCCGCAATGTCAAATAAAGTTCTTGTATCGGTACCATTACCGTAGTTTTGCTAAATTTTCACGTTGTTTCCTTGTCATTACATTTGTCTTAAAATGACATTGTTAGAATGAACCTCCTTTGTATCTGGAGTGTATGTGTGTTTTGTACTAACTGTGCATATATTTGTAGTTTGTAGAATATTGCCACTGTTTCGTCATGGAATGTTACGCGATAAATATTGTATCTTATATTATTTTATATAACCTTATATTAACATTAAAAACCGCAAGGCATTTACATAATAACAACTAAGTGCTCACAACTTGGAGATTGAGAGAGGAAAATATACCAATATCCCTTGAGAACAGCGAAGGTGGAAACTCCGTCACTTTGGGAATTTGAAGATGAAACTTATTTCCTCATTCATCAATAACAGCAGTCTAGGCCCGATTTCTTAACATATACAACAATGGTCATTCTACAGTGGTCCCAACACCGTGTCATTGGTGTATTATTGTCATTATTATCATTGTTATAATGTATAAATGTCATGTTTTGTCATATTTTATGTATAATGTCTTAGCTATTTGTACTCGGCCCTTAGTGGGTGTACATGTTCAATAAATTATGTGATGTTGGTGAAACATATTTTTTCGATTTTCCGGAAATGAAATCCTATATGAAATCAAATATGATTTTATTAATGTATTTTCAGATGCTTTATGTCTGAAATTCAAAATTTGGTAATCATCTCGTCTGGACATTGACTTCAGTCTCGACTTCACTCTAACGTAAGGAACATATCACACTCAACTTGTGAAAACATGCGTGAATTAATCTGTTTTTCAAACTATAATATTACAACATTGACCATTATCCCCCAATTCCCAACAGCCCCATGCCTAACGCCTCCTACACAAACCAAGTTGAATAATTGAGGGGTAATTAAACCCGGTTGTCAAAATAAGCCCTTAACTAGATTATATTTATCTGAAGTGCAAAGTTATAAAATTCCAACAGTGCTTACATAGTCTTATGGACTAGTGAACTAAGGCGTTTAACAATAAATTTTCAAAATGGACAGTTTTACAATACTGCACCCTGTTGAACGTGCGTTCCGTCCAAGCTTGTCCCACTGCCAATGATGAACGGCCGTTATTTGTATTTCTGGGTGGCGGGTTTAGTTAGCGGGGTCAGAGTAGGATAAGAGGCAATAAACACCGCAGGCTTTGTTGTCAGGGTTTGTTGGTAAAGAAAATAAAGATTTCACTGATGAGGTTCAGTAATATACGAAGGCCTATCCTCAGTTTGAGGTGGGTTTTAGCCGCTAACCATCCGTTGACGGATTTTAACAGTGGTCTTTACGGGCACATATATCACGTTAAACCACGGAAGTGCTCACTCATCGGTTTGGACAATAATGTGAAACTGTTTCGGACTGACCATTGGTGCCAAATTTGGTAGATTCCAGAATTGATTTTCAGAGACTTAATGTCCATTTCCAATTCTTTGAAATTGGATTAAGTTTCCTTTGATTTTTGTCAAGAAATGCCCGGAAATAGGTAATATCCGTCTCCTAAAATACTTTTGGGAAAAATGAAATCTCGTTAGATGAAAAAATGTATATGTTCTAATGATAGAAAAGTAGCATGACGTTACTAAGATATACGTAGATAATGGTTGGAACGACATCTATTTCTTAAATGAAATGCATCTATTATGTCCGATGTTTGATGCTAATTTTCACCTCCTCGCCAACGATAATACTAACTGACATATTTGATAATCTAAACTTTCTTACGCACATGCTAATTACAGTAATTACCGGGGAAAATTGACATCTCAGCAGGTGAAATGAGAATAATTATGTATGCACTCATATTCCCCGGGGGGTCGGGACAGGTTGTGGGGGCCGTACTGAGGGTGAATAGTGTATAGTGGTATGGTGAGTAGGGAAAGGATGGTACTCACGGGGGACGAGCATGGGTAACGTGTGTGTATGTGTGTTCATAGATGGGGACGTAGTTAAATGTTCAGTGTAAATAGAGTGAAAGGATTTATTTGTGTGTGTGTGTGTGTGTTTGTGAGTG
Organism: Haliotis cracherodii; assembly: GCF_022045235.1. Classification (NCBI taxonomy): domain Eukaryota; kingdom Metazoa; phylum Mollusca; class Gastropoda; order Lepetellida; family Haliotidae; genus Haliotis; species Haliotis cracherodii. The sequence continues at coordinate 19,397,445 of NW_027266272.1, forward strand.
TGTGTGTGTGAGTGTGAGTGTGTATGTGAGTGTGCGTGTGCGTGTGCGTGTTTGTACGTGTGTATATTTATTTTTTAATTTTTTAATTTTCTATAATATTTTTATCATTTTTATTTATTTATTTATTTTTTAATTTTTTGGGGGTGGTGGTGGATTGTTGGGGTGGATTAAGGCTTAGAGTTGAAGTGGGGTTTGACTTGACGGTGGGGGGTGGGGGACGGTGAGGGAAAGTGAGGGCAGCGCATTTCAAGGTTCCTCATTACTCTTTATGAACTTGGCGAGCATATATCGTACGATTGATAATTTCTATCAAAGATAGGGAATGATAATAATTCGGAACAGATTCAAACAGAATATATAAATATTATTTCAAAGAAATTCCTCGTCTTGTTTATCTTATATTCTTAATGGAAGGAAACAGACAAGAGTTATATAGATAACCGTGTCTTACCACTCGGCGCCTTTAACTCTTGACTGTCGCTGCCAATCAGGCTCCCGGCGTGACGTCATGGCTAGGACACACCGACAGGAATGAATGTTTTGTTTTCTGCACTTTATGTTCTTGTTCCTCAATAAAGGTTTTTATCTCATTTACTGAAAAGAAATATTCCCGCTGTAAATCCCCTGAAACGACTTGTTTGGCTAGACATTCAACAATGGTAATTTTGCAAATATGAAGAGATTGCATCATTCTGTTCATTTGTCTGTCAATGCTTGTGGAACAATCTATGCTCTTTTGTCCATCCATCTATGCTCTCTTAAGCTTGTCCATCAATCCATCGATCTCTGCTTGCTTTTCCATCAATATCTGCTTGCTTGTCCCAAAATCTATTCTTGCTTGTCCCTAAATCTATGCTTGCTTGTCTATCAATCTATGCTCTCGTCCATACTCTATGCTTTCTGGTCCATCAAGTTATACTCTCTTGTCATCAATCTATGCTTGCTTGTCCATCAGTTAGTGCTTGCGTGTCATCAATCTCGCTTGCTTGTCCATCAATCCATGCTGGCTTGTCCAACAATTTTATTCTTGTTTGTCCGTCAATCTATGCTTGCTTGTGTATCAATCTGTGCTCTCTTAGTTGTCATCAATCTATGCTTGATTTTCCATCAATGTATGCTTGCGTGTCATCAATCGTGCTTGCATGTCTATGTTGGCTATGTGTGCTTGCTTGTCCATCAACGTATGTTTGCTTGTCCATCAATGTATGCTTGCTTGTCCATCAATATATGCTTGCATGTCATCAATCGATTTTTGCTTGTCCACCAATGTATGCTTGCCCATCAATGTTTGCTTGCATGTAACCAATCTATGCTCGCTTGTCCATCAATGCACGCTTGCGTGTCATCAATCGTGCTTGCATGTCTATACTGGCTTGCCGAACTGTCTGTGCTTGCATGTCCATCAATGTATGCTTGCTTGTCCATCAATGCATGCTTGCATGTCATCAATCTATGCTTGCTTGTCCATCAATGTATGCTTGCGTGTCATCAGTCGTGCTTGCATGTCTATACTGGCTTGCCCATCTATCTGTGTTTGCATGTCCATCAATGCATGTTTGCTTATCTATCAATGTAATGTAAGCTTGCGTGTCCATCAGTCTATGCTTGCTTGTACATCTATCTATGCTTGCTTGCCCATCTATCGACCAATCTTTACTTATCAGCCAATCTAGCTGTATGCTCCATCCATGTGTCAACCATCCACCCATACATCTCTCCTTCATTCCTGCCTTCATCCATCTACTTACATTGTTACACATGACGACATTCCATCAGTGTATCCTTCCAAAATAATTTATAGTTGGCAGAATTCAGGTTTTATTCTTAAATGGTTCAAATACAATATCTCAGAAATACTTCAACAGTACATTTAAACATATACACAACGTGTTGAGAACCCCCATAGTAAAACGCACATGATACTACTTTCTTGACAACTTTTTATTACATGAGAACGTCAGCTGTAGTACTTTCCTTAACACTACTCGACAGTCGAAACATCTTACTCGGCCGCTCGCAGTGGACCATAGCACAGCGGTATTGAAAGAGCTCCTTACCGCGATATAATTATGGCGACGCTGCGCGGATTGTACAGCAACATGTATTCGCCTGTCGGCTGATGTTAGGAGAGACAGACCAGCTCTTACTCCTGGAGAGGGAGCGCGGGGGAGGGAGGGGTGCTGGAGACATGTTTGCATTGCTTCCCAGTCGGGAGGTCAAAGCAATCTCAACATAGGACTGCTTGGAGTTTCACAAATGCAGAAGTACGTGCTGTGCACATCATTGTTTCTACCCTCATCCATGGTTGACTCTGTCCGTGGGACATCGAGTCACGTGCAAGTTCAGCTTGTCTCTCTTACAGACCCAGAGCGTATATGTAGTGCTCATCAACTTGAAAAATAAAATGGTAAATATCTCAACAATGAAAGCTACAAAGTTACAAGATACAAGACATTTTATTGGGCAACCGTTCCATGTACAAACAGTGACAATATTCTTTTATCTATATAAACAGATACAGTAAACTACGGTTATAACGACCTCAAAGGGACTTCTAATTGTAGTTCGTTAGAACCGTAATTCGTTATAAGCATATATACAGCATAACTACAGCATATAGTCGGGACTAAAAAGTTAGTTCGTTATATCCGTTAGTTCGTTATAAGCGTGTTCGTTATAACCGTAGTTTACTGTACATGATAAGTCTTTGAAAGGCATTTAGAAGTGATACACATAAGCACCTAAGGTCATAACGTTATATTTTGTATTGATACTTTGTGTTGGTATCCTGACTTCTTATGTATCTGTTATATAGTTTATAGAATATTGTCACTGTTTCTACATGGAATATTTGTGCAATAAAATCTTGTATCTTGTATCTTTGTATCTTGCATCTAAGGAAGAGAATTAGACTAACATTTAGTCTCTGAAATCTTATATTACACAATATCCTTCTTGACTCTAAAAAAAAAAAAAAATTCCCTATGCTGATGTGGAATAGAGCTAGCTTGAGCTGGCTAGACTTGCTTTTGTATGCATTTCTAGATTATGTTGTTTTCATAAAATAAATATATTCCACGGTCACGGTGCAGGACTAGAAGAGAATTTATGAATTTAATAAGAAGCTGACATACATAAGTTCTCTTCCTTAGATACAGAGTAAGTCAGGACAACACAACATACCAATACAAACTATTTGTGTTATGACCTAGGATTATCTATAAGTATTTCAAGATATGACAGACTTTGTTCATTGAGCAGGATATTGGCATGCACACATTATAACTGAAATAGAACAGAAACCAAACTCTTTATTACGTCCGAAATACTACACTCTCATAATTGGGAAAATACAGACAAACGATTCCTTTACTTGATGGTAAGTCATAGTCCGTTACACAAAAATACCGAGATATATTCAATTGTAGAGCTCAGATTTGTTTGTTTGTTGTTTAACGCCACCCTAAGCAATATTCCAGCTATATGACGGCGGTCTGTAAATAATCGAGTCTGGACAAGACAATCCAGCATCATGAACATCGATCTACGCAATTGGGATACGATGACATGAATCAACCAAGTCAGCGAGCCTGACCACCCTGCCCATTAGTCGCCTCTTACGTCAAGCATGGGTTGCTGAAGACTTATTCTACCCCAGGTCTTCACGGGTCTTAGAGCTCACAAGAAATTGGAATTATTGATAATAGTAAATCAGAAGTCAGAGCTATTTAATTATCATCTTTTGTATAAAGTCTTTGAAGTGATTAACACAAGGAAGAAAATCTATGGATGTCAACTTCTTTATTATTAGGAATACAACATTCCGGGGTATATGCTTACGCCTTCATCAGTGAATAAATGCTATGAAGCAGAGAACATAAATATTTACCTGTAAGAACAACAAAAGTAATAAGATAACAAGGGTGAAAACTTACCTGTCAGAGCTAATTAACTGAATACTTTTGACTTCCATCTGTCTGTAGGTAATCACCAACCAGCGTTGACCGGTGGCTTCCCTTGTTAAGTTTCCACCTTAAATGTATTTAATAGAAGTACGTAACTTTATTTCGGGACGAAGAAGAAGAAGAAGAAGAAGAAGAAGAAGAAGAAGAAGAAGAGGTGAGGTGAAATGGGGTTTAACGTCGCGTCCAAGATTATTGCACTTAATATAGCGACGTGCATGCACGTGTATGTGTGTGTGTGCTAGCTCAGTGAGATACCATGCCGCAGTTTAACATGAATACCCCACTCAGACGCCCCTTAATGCCGAGCGCCAGACAAGAAGAAGAAGAAGAAAAAGAAGAAGAAGAAGAGGAAGAAGAAGATTTATTGTATATAAACACCCAGAGGGGGCAGAGTAGAAAACATAAATATGACTAGTTATAATGAAGAGTTGTAAACATTGACATACACAATGGATTACAAATATTGCTATGATTAAGGTCAAGAGAGGAGATGCAGATTTTCTTTGCATGAACATTTTGTAAATAAAATAGGAGATAATTTTTGCAAAAGAAACTGGTGGGTTTAGTAGTATTTTCAGTGATATTGGGTGCATAGCTAAGATAGGTGATGAATTTAGTTCCAGTCTCAGATCTTGATAGAGAGGGCGTTGCAACAGGAAGTGTTTCTCATCTTCTATTTCTTTAATATTACAGAAGGTACATATGTGGTATCTAGGATGAGGTATCTAGGTAACTTTTAAACAAGGAACTTGAGAAGCAGCTCTGATCGAATGTAGTCAATCATTGTGCTGTGATCATCTTATGTGTCAGTTTGTATGTGTCAGTTTGTATGTATTTGAAACTAATAAGAACATGTTTGAGTTCAGCCATCTCTCTCTTTCTCTCCTTCTTCACTCTCTCTCTCTTTATGTATTCCCCTCTTTCTCTCTCCCTCTCTCCCTCTCGAATATGCTGGATTTCTTCGGAAAACAAAGCATCATTAAATCATCAGACATTCATGAAAGTGATAGCTGAGCCGCATCTTCTCTCCTAGTCTGTCTTACAGACCCTGATACAAGTATATATCAAATACAGCCCATGCAAGTCTATAATGTTTGGCAAGTCTAGATTACTGCAGTATCTGAAAATGAAGAGAGTTATTGGGCTCCCTTTTATTATATTTTTATTAAGATAACTGAACAACTGTTTTTTTCTGTACGATATGTTCATTTCAGAGACTATTTAGTCTACTTCTCTCCATCCCCTCACACTGTCTTTATCTTCTCTCAGCCTCCTTGGTTCCCCCAACTCTCTCTCCGTCTCTCACTCTTCCAGCTTCCCACTCTCCGCCACTTGTCTGGGACGTTGTGGTCGGCATTCTCTACGTCTTTGTCCATCACAATAAACGACACTGGCTCCATTTCTCATAACGGAATTCCTTCGCGGTGTAAATACACTCCGCCATAAATAAATGCACCGGGGACATTTGTTGCTGTGGAAATTGGACCCCGGTCATATATCTCCATGACAGAATGTATCCCTTGTTATGTTTGGGGGCACTACAATTGGCGGGATTTTTTTTCTTTAACATTGTCTGAATGTGTCTAGCTTTGTACAACTATGCAGCGAGATCCCTTACCCGAAACACGAGCGTTTGTTTTAGGAGATTTTGAACATAAAGATTTCCTCAGTGAACCGGTGACGAACGATTTAGAACCTGGTTAGTGTTCAGGCGACACGTTAACGTCGTTTGAACATGTCCATCCATCATATCAGCCGACCGAAAATAGAGAACGGACATATATTAATCAATCATGTTAATATTTTGCCGTTTAAGTTACGATTTGTCAAAAATATTTTCTCTAATGTTGAAAAAATAGACGAAGGGCCCAGAAACGACAAAACCATATTCATAGGCCATAAAGAAATATTTTCGTCGAATCTGTATCTGGAAAATGTGATCTATGCTTTTGTATTGAGGTTTAACGTTTTTGCAATTATCTTTGGCAGAGAAACTCTCTTTGGTAACTGGAAATGCATTAGTTGTTTATTATTATTCCAAATCCTTTGTTTTGTACGTAAATACTCATATTATTTTACAACAAACAATAGATGTTTATATTTGGAACAAAGACTAAACAGCCTTTGCAGATTTAAAGCTTTTTACGACATCCAGTGTTTTAGAACATGTTATTGTTTGCTTAGGATCTCAAGATTTTATCTCTCATAATATTTATTCCCTAAAATAACTTTGCCGTTTTTTCATAGAACAGGGAAACTATTGTCACTGTCGTTGAACAGGACCAAGCAATTGTTGATCGTCGATAACGTAACGTTTTGTATATTTATCTCCAACATGATCTGTAGGGTAATTTTAACAGTTCAAATATTTGTCCGCAGGGACGCACTATGCTCTTCTCATCAACAGCATATACGCCAATCGCACAACTACATTGACAACTCCAGCTGGAATACTCTGCGGGCGGTGGGGAAGCCTAGTGGTTAAAGCGTTCTCTCGTCACCCCGGAGGTCCCGGTTCGATTCCCGACATGGGTACAGTGTGAGAAGCCCATTTTTGGTGTCCCCCGCCGTGATATTGCTGGAATATTGCCAAAGGCGGCGTAAAACCATACTCAGTCAGTCAGTCAGTTCTACCTTTTTTAAATACAGGTATGTGGTATTGCAGCCGGGGTTGTAATATAACTGTTCATATTGTGATGGGCGAGATCTCGATGGGTTTAATACATGTACAGTAAACTACGGTTATAACGAACACGCTTGTAGCGAACTGACGGATATAACGAACGTATCTTTTTGGTCCCGACTATTTGCTGTAGTTATGATGTATATATGCTTATAACGAACTACGGTTATAACGAACTAAAATTAGTAGTCCCTTTGAGTTCGTTATAACCGTAGGTTACTGTACTTCTGTATCGACTAAACTCAATGACGTCAATTGTGGAAAAAAGGCCCTGGATGCTTATTGTCAAGACTTCCACAAAGTGATTTGATAGATTTGATATGGGTACAATGTGAGAAGCCAATTTCTGGTGTCCCCGCCGTGACATTGCTAAAACCGGCGTAAAACCATACTCACTCACGATTCGGGTGAGTGAATGAGTGAAATTGGTTTGACGCCCCTTTTTACCGAATTTAATTGTTTCATATTTGTCAGTTTGATGTGGAAGAAAAATCTGATGCAGGTCTTGGACGTTTACCAATCGGCGAAGACCTCGAGCATGATGCTACTGCTGACAAACCAATGATCATGATCAGGGCGTATCAGGGATTCGAACCCACGATAACAAGATCCACAGCAAATTTGGGGGCACGGGTGGCCCAGTCGTCTAAGGCGCCGCGATTCGCTGTGTATCATTGATAGTATTGTACTTCAAACATAGCTGAACCACATGCTGATAAAACATGCTTCTATAAAACAACTTCATTTGTATATGTTCGTGTGCTAATATAGGAGTGAATGGACAAAAATGTGCAATTACTTGTGTTTCTTCAACTTCTAACTCGCTGTGCAGAGTTGCGTATTTTGGGCACGGCAGAAATCTATAATTGTGTGTTCGAATCCCGGTTCGCACCGATTATGTTTCTAGGTTCGTCAGCACCATACCCGTGCTCGTGGGTTTCACCGAAGTGGTAAACGTCTGAGAGCAACATCACTTGGGGCTTTCCTCCCACATTAAGCTGACACGCCGTGATATAACTGGAATACTGTTAAAAGCGGCGTTTAACCCAACTCACTCACTCACTCACAGCAAATGCTTGCCTTAGACAACTGGACCACCCGAACTTAGATCCTTTAGATATGCTGAGCGGGTCGCTCTCCACGTACATGTTTAATTATTTAATGGTGAAGATAAAGAAGTGGTCTCAATGTTGTGGAACTATGTCTGTGGTCTGTTAACGTGACAAAACTTGACCACAAAAGCCATTCATTCTCAAGCTGTTGAAAGCAAATTAATCAATTTGTCAAACGACGCCTTCACACGTGCAGACATTTCTAATCACATCGTGTAATTCAACCGCACTCATTTGTTTGGCGAGGGAATTTTGAAAGTGTGTGATTTGACAATTCATTAAGACAATTTATAGGCATCGTTAGCAGTTTCCATGTCATTAAGGGTCACTTGATAAATGACCCTCTCCTCGGTGATTCCGCTATGAGTTGGCGTTCTTTGATCAGAGAATCTTGTTTGTCAACAAAACTTGTGATGTCGTGTAGAAATATTCAAATGAGGGAAATAGCACTCCACTGTTTGTTGTCTTATAGGAGGGGTCTATGAATAGCACAGATCACAGGCCGGCGGGACATAAGTCTCTGGCAGTAGTTCAGACTTTACAACTGAACGTATGTATACTGGCTTATACTTTCAGATGAAGCATTCTGTAACACAAATCTTGTGAGTGAGTGAGTGAGTGAGTGAGTGAGTGAGTTAAGATGAGTGAGTCGATTAAGATAGGTGGAAGGGTGAGTGAGTGAGCGAATTAGGTGGACGAGTGAGTCGGTGAATGAGCAGGTTAAAGTGATGGGTCGGGTGAGTGAGTGAGTAGGTTAAAGTGCGTGAGGAGTTGAGTTAGGATGAGCTTTTGATTTAAGATGAGCGAAATGAGTTAAGATAAGCGTATGGGTTAAGATGAGCGTGTGACTTGAGATAAGGGTATGAGTTTAGATAATTGTATGACTTAAGATAAGGGTATGACTTAAGATGAGCGTATGAGTTAAGATAAGGGTATGAGTTAAGATAAGGGTATGACTTAAGATAAGGGTATGAGTTAAGATAAGGGTATGAGTTGAGATAAGGGTATGAGTTAAGATAAGGGTATGACTTAAGGTAAGGGTATGACTTAAGATAAGGGTATGACTTAAGATGAGCGTATGAGTTAAGATAAGGGTATGAGTTAAGATAAGGGTATGACTTAAGATAAGGGTATGAGTTAAGATAAGGGTATGAGTTGAGATAATTGTATGACTTAAGATAAGGGTATGAGTTAAGATGAGTTATGATAAGGGTATGAGGTAAGATAAGGGTTTGACTTAAGATAAGGGTATGACTTAAGATAAGGGTATGACTTAAGATAAGGGTATGAGTTTAGATGAGCGTATGACTTAAGATGAGCGTATGAGTTAAGATAAGGGTTTGACTTAAGATAAGGGTGTGAGTTAAGATAAGGGTGTGACTTAAGATAAGGGTATGACTTAAGATAAGGGTATGAGTTTAGATGAGCGTATGACTTAAGATGAGCGTATGAGTTAAGATAAGGGTTTGACTTAAGATAAGGGTGTGAGTTAAGATAAGGGTATGAGATAAGATAAGGGTGTGACTTAAGATAAGGGTATGACTTAAGATAAGGGTATGAGTTTAGATGAGCGTATGACTTAAGATGAGCGTATGAGTTAAGATAAGGGTTTGACTTAAGATAAGGGTGTGAGTTAAGATAAGGGTGTGACTTAAGATAAGGGTATGACTTAAGATAAGGGTATGAGTTTAGATGAGCGTATGACTTAAGATGAGCGTATGAGTTAAGATAAGGGTTTGACTTAAGATAAGGGTGTGAGTTAAGATAAGGGTGTGAGTTAAGATAAGGGTATGACTTACGGTAAGGGTATGACTTAAGGTAAGGGTATGACTTAAGATAAGGGTGTGAGTTAAGATAAGGGTATGACTTAAGATAAGGGTGTGAGTTAAGATAAGGGTATGACTTAAGATAAGAGTATGACTTAAGGTAAGGGTATGACTTAATATAAGGGTATGACTTAAGATAAGGGCATGACTTAAGATAAGGGTACTACTTAAGGTAAGGGTAAGACTTAAGATAAGGGTATGACTTAAGATAAGGGTGTGAGTTAAGATAAGGGTATGACTTAAGGTAAGGGTAAGACTTAAGATAAGGGTATGACTTAAGATAAGGGTATGACTTAAGATAAGGGTATGACTTAAGATAAGGGTGTGAGTTAAGATAAGGGTATGACTTAAGGTAAGGGTAAGACTTAAAGGGCAAATTCACTCGGAAATGAACCATTTTTTCTTGTACTTTTTCCACATTAAAAGTGTTAACATAGAAGTGTCATAGACAAAAATATAAAAACATCATATTTAATTAACATATTTTTGGCACTAAAACGATTCATATTTTTCACATTTACCAAGTGTTCTATTTCCATAACAAAAACACCATGGCTTATGCCCCTTGCAATATGACGTCATTGGTGCCAATTGATAAACATTATGACGTCATCATGCTTTGTTAGAGCCGCTTCACGTGGGGCAGGTACAGTTTTGTGATTCTAGCATCTCAGATGCCAGCCAGAATTGTGTTATGCTGAGACACCACTGCGCCGGAGTGTGTCGTAGACCATGTTGTTTTACCGCAAACTGGTCCTTGATATCTTTTGCGTTGAGAATAGACAGGGACCCAGTTGAATTGGCACCAATTACGTCATAATCTAAGGGGGATAACTCAGGCCTATTTCGCTCGTAAAACGAAGGCCTCATAACGGCATATCACTTTCACACTATTGTGAGCTTCCTACTTTCACTGTGAAAAAAAATGAGTGTATATTTTCAAACACAGATACTAACTAATTCTAAAATTGCGTTTTGTTTAGAAAAAGAAAGAAAGTGATTTTTGCGTGTACACTTCCCCTTTAAGATAAGGGTATGACTTAAGATAAGGGTATGACTTAAGATTAGCTTCAGAAGATTGTCAGCACCACACCCGTGCTCGTGGGTTTCACCAAAGTGGTGAACGTCTGAGACTGCATCACTCCGGGCTGTTTTCAACGTCGAGGTGACACGCCGTGATATAATGTTCAAAGCGGCACTGTACCAAACTCGCTCTCATTTTCTGTATTTGTGTTCTCCGCCATTTCTTCCTCGTGAAATCTTATAGTGTAATATACTCACGCCACTGCATGCAAAGGGGTTAGGTTGCTGAAGTCTGTACAAATTAGTAAAGCATCTACCAGGATTAGCGGTATCTGTTTATCTTAATACTAGTACTAATACTTGGGCTTAGAAATCTTGTTTTGTCTGCAGACACATTCGTTCATCAAGATAAAGACTTAGATCGAATCCCCTATTCCGGATCACATTAAACTCTGGCTGCCGTTCAAAGCAATATTGTAGATAAAATCAAGATTATTCACGCATATTGCCAAATAATTAAATTTACCTTATTACATCAAAAATCTTTGAAATTAACTGTAAGACCGTACACGACCGACGCAGCTGATGTCAAAGAATACCATAATTATCTCCCCTGCAAATCCTAGATTATAGAAATGCTCTACTCAAACAGTTTGTGTCAGAATAAATTTGAAATGGCCATTTACTTCAAATCCCCCATCTCCTCGGTATTTACAAAATTCCAAATCGGCTTGTTGATAATCATTTGTTTTGACGCATAGTGATTATTCGGAGACACTTGAATTAGAATTAATTAGGTAATAAGAAATTACTGCTATCGGATCATCTCGTATTACCTCGTGAAGCTCGCGGGATGGCTCTCGACGGCCATTACTCAATACCACGCTCGTCATTCATCATACCAAGCTACTTGGCTGAACCGTTCATACGATGAAATGGCAATTTTATTGAGATCAGACGAAATCCTGCTAATAAAAATATTCTTGTATCGTTAACTAAAAGGTCAGACAGATAAGATTGAATTTTATTTAATTTTAATGTGAAAAGGCCCCAGTTCTTAAGTCTCAACAAATTAATTTCAGGATAAACTGGGTGCACATGGAAAATATAACGCTTCGGTGACCGTATATAAGATTGTAGGAAAAATAGCATTATTTCTTTATACTGAAGATTATGAAAGAAGTTTATGCTTTTATAAATAATTAGAATATTTAATATACAGTGTTTTAAAAAACCAAGTGTGTATAAGAGGCATCAAGTAAACTTTAATAAGAGAAATTAAAAATTCAGAAGAAAAAACTTCATTACCATATTCGACGTAATAAGCGCCCCGGTCAAATAAGCACCCACGGCGATATTTGCTAATATATTGGCTAGTGAACAGTCTCAATTATTCCGATTAATCAATGTCCACAAGACTTATTATTCGTTTATAATACGCACTCGTGTGTTATATGCACCCTTAATTATGGCTGTTATTTTCATCAAAATAATATTCTAATTAGAACCCCCTATTTCTAATTTTGAGAGCGGCCTGGGCGCTTCTTACGTCGAATACGCTATTCAATCAAAACAAAAGCAACTTTAAGAAATAAAATTTCACAATTTTAAATTCCATAATAAATCAAGAATTAAATAAAAACCCTAAAAATTTAAATTTAAATTTCAAGATTTCAAGATTTGAAACCACGTTAGGTATTGGTTATCCTCTTTGCCATGAATGAAACCATGTCGAGCGCCACATAGCCTCACCTTTCTCGATGTCACAAAGTCACATGAACAATTATAGCTGGTATTAATTGATATTTTTTTTATTATCAAATGTATTGCAATCTAACAAATACAATGTGTCTTAACCCCTGCGGGAACGAATCGCGTATATCAAAGGGTAACATATCAAAGGTGTGTATTAGTGGTTCAACACATTATTTATTGTTTGTCCATATTCTCATCACAACAGTGCACAACGTTATTTCGTCCACGCCGGGAACATCTGTATATGACGGTGTACATATGCACGACTGGCGGACAATGGATTGACTGAATCTTCTGATCCAGAGAATTGGATGGGCAAAACGAATTTCACTTGAACAAACATGTTAGCTAAAGTTCAAATCGCCCTATGCTATGACAGGAATATTATAAAGTTATGACAATAATCTTAAAATTGAACTCTTGTTGAAATTATAAGAAGTTCAAAATTTTCCTATATCGCCTTTGGATCTTTTTGAATGATTTCTTTTAGATTTCCAAGAGCGTCGTACGGTTCTTGCTGAAAAGAGTTGCAACATTAAAAGCCCACGTAAAGCTTTCATAAATGTAGATTGTAGACATGTGGAGGACATTTCTAAATATGACGCATCGGTGACAAAACGTATATCCGATGAAATTGCCTCTTTTGACTCGTATCATATGTTCCCTGTGTCTTTTTTCAGGTAAACACATGACTTGCCTTTGCATGTGTTTGTGAGGTGTGTCACCGATGGGACAGGATACGCCCACCTTTTCGCGAACACATGGTGTCATCACTGTTTGATAACGATTCATTCTTCTGATATTGTCCGAATTGTACAATGGACTCTGCTGGTAGCAGATAATTATGGAATGGGGGGAGAGCTGTGGCTGACGGTTTCATATATTTGAAATTAAAGAATTTAAAAAGGTAAGCAATTACCTATTATCATCGAATATGTTAAACATATCCAAAAACATATCCAAATACATATATTAAATTTACCTTATTACATAAAAATCTTTGAAATTAACTGTAAGACCGTACACGACCGACGCAGCTGATGTCAAAGAATACCATAATTATCTCCCCTGCAAATCCTAGATTATAGAAATGCTCTACTCAAACAGTTTGTGTCAGAATAAATTTGAAATGGCCATTTACTTCAAATCCCCCATCTCTTCGGTATTTACAAAATTCCAAATCGGCTTGTTGATATATATATATCCAATACAGCACATGCAAGTCTATAATATCTGGCAAGTCTAGATTACTGCAGTATCTGAAAATAAAGAAAATATCTGGGCTCCTTTCTATCAAATTTTATAACTATAATTTAACAACTGTTTGTTTTCCTGTAAAATATGTTCATTTCAGAGGCTAGATCTTAGTCTGTTCAAAAGGTATGATGATAGGTCGTGCTGAAAGACAGAAAATCACTTGACAGAGACCAGCATACTTGCAGTAATAACTTATCCATTTATTTTGGAGAAAAGAATTGATAACATAAAATGAAGTGAAGCATCTTTAACCATAATTCTACCATAACCCTGACGAATTATTGTTTCTAATTGGTCAAAATAACGTTATAGTCAGGTATCTAATTCCAATTTGGCACAAAAACATGCGTATGGATACATCGATAGTCGACCTATTTACCCATGTGTAATTGCGCGTTCAAAAAAAGTATAGTTTTTGAAGCATTCTTTTCGTCATGGTAGCGCCCGGTTCCAAATTATAGAAAAGAAATCTAGTTGACATTGTAGGGTATATTAACTCTTAAAACACAATAGGTTTATCTCCTAAATGACTTTAAGCAGAGTCGTCACGGTTTCGCTTACATAGCTATCCCGTGTTCTTTTTTTTGGGTGGTTGTCTCTACATGAAATGGTATTTACACATTTATGAAAGCTTGGTGCGTTTATCAGTTGTTAGATGTTACAAAACAGCAGCAACCATGCACGTTTTACATCAGTGGATATTGATGTTTTCCCCAAGTCATCCCATATCGAGAAATCGTGAGTTTTCGCGAATAACAGCGTCATCACTATTCAATAGTGATTCCTAAACACATGCTCATGATATAGTCGGAATTGTGAAGTACAGCCGGCTCTGATATTCTACAACTTGAAATTAACAACGCATGGGTGGGTCACACGCATACGATGTGATTGCTTATATTCACGCTCGTATGCATTTTTATGTTACAATCAATGTCTAAAATCAGTCAATTTGTAAACTGACTCAGATTTTCATTTAGGCATTTTAAACAACGAAAATATAGTTTTGTCATTTTACAGTTATTTTCCCGTCAGATTGATTAAAAGTTATTAAGAGGTTCCAAAGGGCTTAAAATTACCATCACAACATACTAATTATGCAAGGATGAGAAGCCAAAAAATGTAAAAGAATATACATTGACTTTTGTTATCTTTTAATCATATCATTTTTAGTCAGTGAATGATGAAGTAACCTATGAAATGTTTGGAATTCGTTACCATGATAAAACACATGTGGAAATAATTGTAAAAATACTTTAATATTTAGGCATATTGTAAATTGACTTAGTCCAAATTTCAGTCCTTTTACAAATTGACTGATTTAACACATTGAGTGTACCATGTACAGTGGATAGGTGTAAGGTTCTTGATAGGAAGAATCAAGTTTGCCTTATAGAAGAAGAAATATGCCAGGTCTTAAATATAAACACTGAATATAACGAAGGATGCATAGTTCGTCCAGGTTGGCTGACAGTAGGTTACACTGTAATGGAGAGCAGGATTAACAATGATCATCGCGTAGAAAATAAGGACAACTCAGCTCAATCTAGGTAATATTTTGATATGTTATATGAAAACCAATGGTTCTCACTAATTCAGTTCAGAACATCATGTCATAGGCTTCCAGATGAAGTTGGCTGGAGCCAAGCACCATGTATGAAGAGGAAATGAAATTTATGTGACAGTAATGAATTTTATGCATTTTCCAATTTTATGTAATTTATTATTTATAAACTATTTTAACAGCACAAAAATAAATTATGTAACTTTTGTTCAATAATAATATAAGCATATGTCATCTGGGTAAATAATACATGCACTATATGCTTTTAAATTTTAAATAATTTGCCCTGCTGAAAATATATGTTACAGTATGTTTCTTCATATGCCTCAGTCTGTGGCCAGAAAAGCAATAAAATAAAAATTATGTCAAAGTGAAGTCATGGCTACATGGTGGTGATCATTCTCGACAAGGTTGCTTTGGCAACCCCAAGGACGTCTATGACGTCATACAGACACTAATGTCAAATATTACGCTCAATATTTTTCATGTATACTACTCAAAGGTAGTTAAAGAACACCCGATGTTTTCATATTACTGTAGTTAATCTGCTACACCATGCCTATTAGTGTATGTTGTAAGAAGACGCTTGTATAAGGAACCAGATCTGGAATTTAGACGTTGATATAACGCACATCATCTATTATGCAGATGGAAATTGACCAAGAAATCATTCTGCTGAGTCAGCTTTAAATGGAGGCCACACACGCACCCCGCACCATCACCATCCATCAAGGTGCACCTGCAAACCCATCCCACGTGACGTAATGACCACTCACCGCCGGTAAATCTAATTAATCTATTACGTCAAGATCACAGCCTCTGAGGCCAAACTGCATATTGTTGTACCATCAACGATGGGGATGCACAACTTTGTTCTCCGTGTAAGATAACAGTGTTAGGATGTCCTACTGTGCCAGACTTTCATTTCAGTGGGTAATCAGAAAGGGGAGATTCTGTGGAGAGAGTTAATACTAAATATTAATCCTCTTTGAAGCCAGGAACTTTGATTAACGGCTCTTCTCAAGTTTGATTAAAATTTCATTTGAAATGTCTTTAAAGTAGAAGTTTGTTTATATTTGACGGTGCATGTTTGTATTAAAAATCTTTGGACTCAATTTGACTGTTCATTGAACACCCTTTACTCGGCTTCTGCTGTAATGAATTCTGTAATTAGGGTGTGAAAATGCGTAGTAGCAGTATCGTCACAGTTGTCCCTAAGGGAAGGATCATCATTT
Organism: Haliotis cracherodii; assembly: GCF_022045235.1. NCBI lineage: Eukaryota > Metazoa > Mollusca > Gastropoda > Lepetellida > Haliotidae > Haliotis > Haliotis cracherodii. The sequence goes on from NW_027266272.1 coordinate 19,413,865, forward strand.
GACTTAATATCGACTGTAATTTGTGAATCATTTTGTTAAAGCAACTGTCGTTTACAAACTGCCGGGCAATAGAGAGTATAGGCCTATTGTGATGGTGGCTAATGTGAAATAAACAAGAAATGGTGATGTATTTGATACAGGTATCATAGTTGTGTATTGGATTTTAAGTTTGCAGCGTTTCGGCGACAGTTTTTGGCCTAGAAACGTTTTGATAAGGCTTGTAATTTTTAGGTCAAACCGATCTTCAAGTGCATAACTTTCACTTGCCCCCAGTGAGCCAACTGCTGTATATGTGGTGTATTTACCTTAATCGGGATTCGAGGCTTGTTAAACCGTCTTCCATAAAAAGAGAAATATCAATTTCCTGTTTTGTTCATTATGGAGCGAATTCTGGTGTTCTACAATGATGTGTATTTACTATATGCTTTCCTATTTAATATAAATGGTAAAAAGTGTAGATTCCCACGCGAGGTTCTTTAATAAAGAAAACCCCCCTCTGTGCCTGCACCTACTCAACTCGGCACAAATGTATCAATATTTCCCCTCCACAAGAAGCATTGTGACCAGGCAGCTCCTTAGCTTCAGGTGCTTCCTACAAATCAGCAAAGCTCTTAATTAGATCGACATTCAACAAAATTTCTCTAAATCGCCAAACAACGAGGGAGAGAAACAAAACTCCTTGCACCTTGACTCAGACCAAGCCCAAGATGAGAAGAACTTTTCAAAGACCCTAGACTGTTAATTGATTACAATTACTTTGAACACTCTGGGGTTAAGACGAGGGCTGACGAACGAGATCCCTAATGCTTCCTTTGTGTTGTCTGTTTATAAACAATCAAGTTGTGCAGCTACCACGTGACGTTGAACCACCAATAAAAAATAAACAAGAAAATTAGCTTCAAAGACCTGCGCCGATAGAGGCGTGGAGGACATGAGAGGGTCCGCTCTACCCTCCCTCCATTTGAGGAAACAGGGGACAGGATGGAAGCCATTGTTTCCCGTCCCCCACCGACGTTGTTCTTGGGAAGGGGGGATTTTGTTTTCTTAACATTTCGATCCTCCCTCCGCCTCCAAATGAATAACGGGCAGTAGGTTCGTGGTAAATATCTTTCATATGGGACTTGTGGCTGGAAATGCTGGGCACAATGCTGGTAAATCTAAGACCATCACCGGCACTGGAAATGGCAATCGGGAACAGAGACGGTTTGTGGCGGGGGAGGGGGGCGAGCAACGCGATCTAAGGTTAATACGCGGACCAGCGTGGAAGGAATAGCTGATTCGCACAGGGCAAGGCTTTACCCAAAACTGTTGGGCTTATATGTGTAGAAAGGTGGTTTTATCACTTGGTGTGGGTTGTACGACCTCTGACATAAATGCTAATACAAGGTATTCAGTTAATAGTCACAATATGAATGTTATCAAGAACAGAGGTTGCTGTTTCTAAATATGCCCACATATTAGCTGATTCAAAAATATAAATGTGCGCAACTTTCAGAAATATCGAAAGCAGATAGTTTGTTACGTATACGTATTTTGTCCAATGTTTGATGTCTGTAACATTAAAATCATGTTTACATTGTGTGAATGAGTGGTTGGGGTTTTATGCCTTTTGCAACTTCATTGCAAGCTCGTCACATCAAGACATTGTACTATGTACAAATGTTACTCTGAATACAAACACAAATACGAATACAAATTAATATGAGTTGATAATAAATACAATATTCAGTTCAGTTCTGTTTATTGTATTCAAGATTGTATTGTATTCAGATAATTATTTGAGCCATTCATAATTTACTCACACGGTATTCATATTGTATTATTATTTTTTATTTGGGTATTCAATACAAAATCAACGAGTCACATTTAAAAAAGAAATCTGTTTAAAATATTTATTCATGTGACTACTACTTTGCATCTGTTCAGTAGTGTTAAACTTGGTCTATTTTGGAGCTGCCCGGAAAACGGAAGGTGTTTCGATCTCCTGGCACGTCATACCAACATACATGTACGTTAAGGATGGTACTTGTTTGTTACCCTGCCTTGGTAGTAAGGGGAGACAACAAGGACTGTATAATGTGTCTGTGTTCAGTAACCTTGGTACCCTGGAGCCTGGTATCTCAGTGGGCTATCACTATAAAACCGACAGATGTGCTGACGAGTACAAGCAGCCATACACACACGGGCATGCACGTAGTTATATAAGTGAACAGATCTTTGACGCAAAAATGAACCCAATTTCCCCTCACCTATATTGTGGCACTCCATGTGGTTGATTGAAAGCAACAGTTTAATGTCATCTCTTTGTTTCTGTCAAAAGCTAAGATACAATAGAAGCGATCTGGAATAAATGCAACTGCATTCTGTTTTAGTCAACAAGTTTGCATATATTAGATCTTGATTTTGAAAACAGGTCAAAATGGCGGCCATCTTGAAATTCAAGATGACCACCATAAATGTTCATAGAAAAACTTGAAACATCATTTTTCTTTATGAGTTTACTATTTTGGTGTTTTTAAGAATTGTTGCAATTATTCCACTCTTCCACTACATCAATATAATCTACCACCATATCTCAATAAGCAATTTTCGTCAAAATTGTTTTTTTTTGGGTGGGTTAACATTGTAAACAATATCTCAGCCCCTATGCAATATATTTTCATTTTGTTTTCTGTATAGGATAGTACAATGGTTCAGGCAGATTTTAATACCAGTAATAGTGGTTGTATTGTCATAATTCAATGGAATTAGTGTTTTACCTACTCACAAAATTTGAAAATGAAGTAAAGAAACATTATTTTTAACAATGTTTCCTCTGAGAATTAGAATAACAGTTAAATGAAACAAAATGTTTGCCAAATTCAGATGATCGAACATATTGCCTGTAATCAGTGACACAATTTGGATAGTTCACTGCCATGGAAATCCTACTGAGCCCCCCCCCCCCCCCCCCCCCCCTCACCTCTCCCAATTAACATAATATGAATATCACGCAAGTCAGACATTGTCAGAATACATAGAAACAAAGGAGAAAACCAAGAGCAAGAAACATGACACCAAATGAATAAATACGTTATAAAAATAAAAGACCAATATCGTACACAATGATAATTAAAAATAAAATAAAACATTCCTATGACGAATCAGCCAACGCTATTTCCATCTGCAAACTACCTGCAATTCAAATATTAATTGGGGATTTGTTTCTGTCAGATTCCAACAACATCTCATCTGGTCGCCTCTGTTAACATTGATCGCCAATGTAAAAGTAACTACATACCACGTGCGAGCGACGTCTTCATGCGTGGCAACAGTGCAGGAGGATGTTCTTGGTTCAAAGGGGGCGTATGTTGCAGCCGCCGTGTGGCATGCTACTGCTTGTGTGTAGCCACGATGATGGTATATATGTGTTTAGGAAGAGAAGCATGTTATTAACTGGAATGATAAAACCTTACAATTAAAATAAAACGAGGAAAATAAAAAAGAAGAAGATTGGTTAAGACTTTGTATAAAGGAAACAATACCAGGGTCACGGTCGATCTAGTCCCAGGGTCAGGGTCTATCTAAGTCCAGGGTCAGAATAGATCTAGTTCCAGGGTCATGGCCAATCTAGTCCCAGGGTCAGGGTCTATCTAAGTCCAGGGTCAGAATAGATCTAGTTCCAGGGTCATGGGCAATCTAGTCCCAGGGTCAGGGTCTATCTAAGTCCAGGGTCAGAATAGATCTAGTTCCAGGGTCATGGGCAATCTAGTCCCAGGGTCAGGGTCTATCTAAGTCCAGGGTCAGAATAGATCTAGTTCCAGGGTCATGGCCAATCTAGTCCCAGGGTCAGGGTATATCTAAGTCAAGGGTCAGAATAGATCTAGTTCCAGGGTCCGTGTAGATCTAGATACAGTGTCAGGGCAGATCTATTACTAGGCTCAGTGTAGATCACGTTTCAGGGTCAGGGTAGATTTCGTTCCAGGGTCAGTGTAGATCTAGTTCCAGGCTCAGTGTGGCTCTAATTCCAGGCTCAGTGTGGCTCTAGTTTTTGGCAAGATTATACACGTGACCCTGCGTTACTCGTCCATCCCTACGGTAGAGTGAGTGAGTGAGTACGGTTTTACGCCGCTTTTAGCAATATTCCAGCAATATCACGGCGGGGGACACCAGAAATGGGCTCCACACATTTTACCCAAGTCGGGAATCGAACCCGGGTCTTAGGCGTGACGAGCAAACGCTTAAACCACTAGGCTACCCGCCTGATATTTATCTTATTAAAAACCCTAGATGTGTATATGAAAGCAAGTCTAGCCAGCTCTAGCTAGTTCTGTTCCACATAAAATCAGCATCGGAAAAAAATATTTGTTTAATTTTATTTTGTTTAAAAATATTAATTTTGTTTAATTTTATTTTGTGTAATATAAGATTTCATAGACTAAATGTTAGTCTATGTAACCCCGTGTCAACTGCATTATGCTTGTACTTTGTGTGTAACATCAGGGCGTTATAAATAGTCAAAGCAAGGGAATAACCAGTGTATATTATCCACCGAAACAGTCCATTTGGCGCAAAGAGTAAAATAGCTGTGAAAATTATATGAGGGGACCATTGAAAATCCGTGATTCTATTCGATTCTATTCCAACAACCAACAAAAACAAGAAGAATGCCAATTCGCTCGGGATCAGATCTGACGGTGCTGATTTGATTTGATATAAGCCACCGCACGCTACATTTAGTAAAGCAAAATAAACAAGCCGTGTTTACAAATAAATGTCTGGGGCAATTTTATCTGAAAAATAGATCTGGAATCAAGTTTTTGTGTCGGTAGATTCTGTCTGGGGTGTGCAGTTGGTCCCTTATCAAGCTTCATCTCTGAATGTTTCTAGCTATAATGAGTCGACTCGCAGACAGTATTTCAATTGGGTCAGTAATACTTGTCACACAACCACTGATGGATATTTCACAGGTGAACCTCTCGCGCTCACGTGGGAAAGTCATAAGTCATTACTGCCCAGCTGTCGGATCACGTTCTATAGAGCGATAATCCACGTTGTTTGACGAGATGTTTATCAACATGTCAAGAGAGCGGGGTTTTTAATCGCGACGAGCAATTAACAGAGGCAAGAGTCCGGCAACTAGGGTGACACATATAAATGTGATCCTCTGTCGGCGACACTGGGAACAATACTTGAACATCCTGAAAATCAGACATTAAGTTTCAACATGATACCACATGGATACCACAAGCTCCAGTCTACCATTCTAAACCAAGATATACCTACAGCTCTTGCATGCAAATGATTCAAAACACTAGTCGAGCCAGTAATCCTATATAATAGTGACATATGGGCTATAGAATCAAAACTCCTGAACAACTCTGATTCATTTGTCCCCGAAAAAGTGCAGCTCAGATTTTGTAAATCCATGTTAGGTGTCAGCAAAACAACATACAACTGGGCAAGCGGAACTAGGACACTACCCTCTTACCTACACAGTACTAATAAAAATATCACATTTCTATCTCCATGTTGGTTCTTCCAAACATATAATACCTCAGAACGCTTTTGCTGAAAATACGTATTTGGTGAGAGTAAACGATTAGGATGAGTTTACCAGCTCAATCTATTCTTAGGATAACAATTTGAGTTCTTCAGATTTTCTATCCCCAATATTCAAACACACAATACAATCTAAATTCAAGGAATCTCTTCAAGGAATCTCTTCAAGATGTTAATGCACTTAAAGGCACAGGAAACAATCTTAGGACAAACGGGACTCAACCCCCAAAAGTCCGAGAATCTGTATTTTACTCAGAAAGTGTTATCCCAGATGTAACATTTGTTACATACAGGATAGTTAAAAAATAATATAAAATTAGAACCCTATCTAAGTCACTGTAAAATATCGGGTGCACTTTTCTAAACTAAGATTAAGTAACCATAAATTAAATATTGAACTTGGAAGACATATAAAGCCACCAACCCCATAGCATAAGAGGCCATGCTCTACATGTTCAACCATTGATGATGAAAAAAACACTACCTACTTCACTGCACCAAACACACTCAAGAAAGAAATATACTCTTTGGAAAATTATCCACACAAAATGTAAATGTCCACAATCATGAGAACAAATTATTTCACTAGATCCTCTCAAATGCATTTGTCTATCATTTCATGCAATAAATACCCCTTCATCTTAATCAACCGATGACATTTTATGTATAATATCATCAAATGTGTAATATTTTTTGTAATTACAGGAATGAATGTATGTCTTTAATGTGTATATATGAAGCACTACGGGTGGCCCAGTCGTCCAAGGCGCCGCGATTCGCTGCGCAGAGTTCCGTCCCGGACACGCCAGAAACCTATGGTTGTGGGTTCGAATCCCGGTTCGCCCCGATTATGTTTCTAGGTTTGTCAGCGCCATACCCGTGCTCGTGGGTTTCTCTGAAGTGGTACACGTCTGAGACCTGCATCACTTCAGGCTTTCCTCCCACATTAAGCTGACACGCTGCGATATAACTGCAATACTGTTGTAGCGGTGTAAAACATAACTCACTAATGCCAACTTCTGACACTACTCTGATTATAACACCATCCTCTTACACTACCTTGGTTATAATGCCATCCTCATATACTATCTATAACTGAAAAATAACAGTTCCAATATGGCTGCCCAGGTGGCCATATTGGAACTGGTAATGTGATACTATGCAATAACTGTCATTACAATCGGGTACAGTGGGGTTGCCAAGGGGGTAAAACTCTTGCCGACAGTTATGTTTTGTTTGTTTGTTGTTTGTTGTTTAACGCCGTGCTCAGCAATATTCCAGCTATTTGACGGGCCGACAGTTATGATATGTCCTGAAAAATTGTTTGCTTTAAAGACAAACAATGTTCAGTTGATCCCTCTAGAGACAAAAATATATGCTTTCAACCAGTGGTCGGAAGGAATTTACTGTTTCTTACCAAAAATCCAAGAACCCCGCCCCTAGAATATTAATTGTTTGTCACGCTAAAATCCTGGGCCAAATTGCACAGAACAATCTTAGCGCTCAGACTATCGTAAGCCATGTTAAAGTATGGGAGTAACGATCATCTTAGCACTAAGATCGCTTTGTGCAAGTGGGCCCCGATTCGATTCCTGACAAGGACACTAAGTGGAAAGCCATTTCTTGGTGCCGTCACCCTGATTTGACTGAAATACTGTCAAAATATCCACTTAAAAACTGAAAACGGAAATGTAATTCACAAGAATCTTCTTCAACTACTAACGAAGTTTTAACACTGATTATATACATGTCTACGTGAAGCAGGACGAGAGCTGGGACGAGAGCTGGGACGAGAGCTTGGCAGTGGCTCTCTGATGAATGAAGATCGGAAGACTTATATTTATGTTGATGCGATGAGAACATCCGCATATCAAATGTTGCTTTGAAATTCTAGATTTATCAACGAATTAAGCAAATGATGTCTCCTAATTGTGTATATCAAAGAACGCCACCTTGTTAAAAATGTATATAAGTAAGGGGTTGTGCAAAAAGATAACAAATTTGATATTTCCGGTTTGCTCGCATTTTGAAATATGACCACGAGCCTTGCCGCGAGCTTAAGGACTAATTAGCTAGAATTCCTTCATTCAAAAGATGAATTAAGGGAACGCACCAATTAAATTATGACACTTTTCTCCCTTGAGGAGCTCTTCAAACAGGAAGTCCTTTATGCTTGGGTTTATGTGGCCGCCATCTTGTTTTATGGTATTAGCTTCATAGTTCTAATACAATTGACCTTGGACGAAGCCTCACGTGCGGGAGTGGTGTGGGGGATGGCACAGGGCTAAAGGAGGAGGTTGCACGTGCGGGTGAACGTCACGTGACCCGGGTCTTCCCTCGTACATGTCAAAGATGATCCAGGGAGTAATGTTTTCTGGATTTTATGATGTTTTCGGGGTTTGGTTGAGAGATGGAATGTTGACGGAGAAATTATGTTAATTACGATGTATTGTCAGGCCCGGGGGTAGTGCAGGTGTTGAAGCCGTCGGGAGGGGGGTCTGGGAGTTGGCGATACTTTGAACTTCTGGGGTCGAGTGTTTGGAGGGGTGAGGGTGGGGCCCTCGACTCCATGTAGCCCGGGGGGTGGGACATTTAGGTTGATTATTGACATGATATCTTGAGTGGTTGTAATTCACGACCTGGAGACCGATCGCTGGAGCTGATCATCTCAAGGGTTACAAGGTAAAATATAGCACTGAATACTTCATTCGTAAAATACTGAAATATGCTGTCTTATCCATACTTTCCTTTATCAGCCATCGAATGTATTTTATCAACACATTTTCACAAGGATATTTTTTTTACTTACAAAGTAGTTGCTGCAAAATCGAATTTAGAATTGGTGTTAGTTTATTTACATCGATACAATTTTATATACATCTGGTATATATATATAATTCATAATCAACCGTTGACTTTTTATGTATAAAAATATCATCAAATATGTAATATTGATTATTTTCTTTTTTGTATGTGTCTACAGGAATGTAAATTATGTATGTCTGTAAATATGTATATATGAATCATAATGTTTTGTCTTTTAGAATTGCATCTGTCCCGTAATGGAACGTTTCTGCAATAAATATTATCTTATCTTATATATATATATATATATATATATATATATATATATTCTGAATCAGTGCCATTGATGACACTTGGACAAGCTCCACACACACGCAACCCATCCCCCATCCTACTGACCTAGAAAAGTGTATGTTTTGTCCCCCCGCTCGGAGAAACGCTCTCCCGAGCCTGTTCAGAGGGAGATTCTGACGACCACTGAGTGTTTTACTTTGAATGCTCAACTGGCAGCCCCAGCAACACTGAACCAAGTTATTAAGAAACTTAATTGTTATTGTGAGTCAATCAAGGCGTCAATGAGTGCACTGATTACAAATAGACTGACACGGGACGGTAATTCTTCCGTGAAGATCCGGGTTACAATAGGTCTTCAGCAACCTATGCTTGTCGTAAGAGGCGCCAAACGGGATCGGGCGGTCAGGCCGGATGACTGGGTTGTATCACTGTATCCCAATCGCGTAGATCGACGCTCATCACTGGGTTGTCTGGTCCTTACTCGATTATTTACACGCCGCCGTCCTAAAGCTGGAATATTGGTGAGTGCGTCGTTAAACAACAGCCAAATAGGATAGTTATCACAACAATTAAACCAGGACCAAAAATAGGTCCCAGATCATAATACAAAATTGAACAGTACAAGGCCCTCATTACTCTTACCATGGTCTGCACGATGGCCTGATCGTGCCCTAAAAGGATAACATGTATCGCTTAATACCCAACTGCCCTTCAAAGTAATGCTCAATCATCACTCTTAGCCTGTTTGTATACACATGCTTGTTACAGGCAATGTATAAAGTATTGTGGCCCTTATAGAGCATTTTGTATCCGAATGTTATTATAAAGCTCTTGAAGTAATATGTTCAATTTTCTGCCTTATCGCGTCTCCACACTTTATCCCCCGAATTACCCAAGTCTATATAGTGATGGACAACCTGTCTGGGAATGCAACCAGCTAACGGAAACTCTTCAAAACAAATTTCCTGTTTATCGTGCATTTTATCCATAGGGATTCGCCGACTCTACTGTTTCAATGACATAGCAAACACCACGGCTTTCTCAGTTATTCAATAAATAAACTCCCCCCCACGACCAGAGACGGTTCCTTCAACATGATCCCCCTACACATCAGCGAGGGTTGTTGTGCTTGGCCCGGGGGTGGTTGTTTTTGGCCCCTGGGGTAGGGACTACCGCAGAGTTGTTTAGGCTCTGGGGACCGCGAAGTCTTTTTAGTAGGGTAGAAGCGTATTAACTCTGAATTATTGCTAATTAGTGGGTAAAGAGTTGAGGTGGGTTGGGGGGAGAGGGGTGAGTTAGAGGGGAGGGGAAGGGGGGAGAGGGAACGTTCGTGTAAAAGGAGATGCAGAGCGATCTGCGTTCGTAACTTCCATATCATTGCTTGTCATCTACGAACTGGACTTATTCGGTTGTCAAGGCAACCAGTACCTGAACACTTATATCGCTTGGTTGTTCTGTGGTTCCTTGATTGTAATGGGGTTGGACCTGGTGTAGTCAAACCATCGACAATTAATGTCTGCATACCTAAAATAGTTCTTTAATTGCGCGGAGGTTTACCATCAGCTGAGGTAAGAACAGTTAATCTCATTGTGTATTTATATTTAATTGGGTACCCAAAAGTACACGAACACGCGGTGGGAATGAAGATATCATTTATACGTTTCTTGTTCAATCATGGAGTTCTACCCAGCAAAGTCGGGCATTTCCTGACGTGGCCATGAAAGGCAGTTACGTCTAGACCTATTAGTCGGCATGGATGGCCTATGTCCCTTATATCTACGAGTGTCAAGATCACAAGGGTTCTTTATAAGTTACAGTTACTAGATTCACTGTGAGACGAGCTGTGTGTATGATCTTGTTATGTTATAAGCCGAGTGGATAATGTGCGCGGGAGGAGTGAAGTCATTGCAGGCAATGGGTGAGACTTGAGAGTAAACTGTATCAGCTTGTGTGATTTATTTAAAAATAAAAAAGACTGGAAAATAGAATATTTGAGAGCAAACTGTATCAGCTTGTGTGATTTTTTTACACTTAAAAAAGACTGGAAAATAGAATATTGGCTTGTTTGTTTGTTGTTTTACGCCACCCTAAGCAATCCACCAACTGTATGACGGTGGTCTGTAAAGAATCGAACCATGACTAGAAAATCCAGTGATTGACATCATGAGCATCGATCCACGCAATTGGAATACGATGACATGCATCAACCAAGTTAGCGAGTCTGAAAACCCGATCTGTTAGTCGCCTCTTACGACAAGCATAGTCACCTTTTACGATAAGCATAGTCACCTTTTACGACATGCATAGTCACCTTTTACGGCAAGCATAGTCACCTTTTACGGCAAGCATAGTCACCTTTTACGACAAGCATAGTCACCTTTTACGACAAGCATAGTCACCTTTTACGACAAGCATAGTCACCTTTTACGGCAAGCATAGTCACCTTTTACGGCAAGCATAGTCACCTTTTACGACAAGCATAGTCACCTTTTACGGCAAGCATAGTCACCTTTTACGACAAGCATAGTCAACTTTTACGGCAAGCATGGGTTGCTGAAGACCTAATGTACCCCGGGCTTTCACGGGTCTGCAAAATAGAAAAGTCAGTGGAGATACTAGACTAAGTACCCTGGGGTATGGAACTTCAATGTGGACAGTGTTGTTTGGGCAGTGTTTGCCCTGCCCTTATCTGGAGTGTTTATTTATATTGTTCGTGTATATTACTTATATCTATGTCAGGTTGTCAAAGTATCTGCAATGTGTTTGATATCATTGAGTAATATCATGCACGTTATAGAGTTATCATCACGACAATAGGGCATTTAGTCTGAAACTGCTTATCATTCACGTCAGTAAGGGAATGAAAATGTGTTTAACAGTCAGTGTATAGTTGTACGGTACATGTGATCATACTCCATGGTTAGCAAGTCTAACTATTGTATGTCTGGAGATATTATGGTATGCAATGGCTCCTATTCCAGATATTGTTTATCCGAGTCAGTGGGACATGGAAGGAGAGTGGAACATTGGGCATTGCATCTAGACTAACATCTAGTCTCTGAAATGAACATATTGTACAGAAAAAAACAGTTTTTCAGTTATCTTAATAAAAATATAATAAAAAGGAGCCCAGTGACTCTCTTCATTTTCAGATACTGCGGTGATCTAGACTTGCGAAACATTGTAGACTTGCATGGGCTGTATTTGATATATATTTGTATCAGGGTCTGTAAGACAGACTACACTGGATCCTGCCGCTTGGGTTTGTTCCAGTACTGGGTCCTCGTCAGCCATAGAAGGTATGGAACATCCTGGTATGAGTAGACTGCGAATATACTGTGAATAGAGTGTGAATAATGTGAAGAGACTGTAACTAGAGTTTGAAAAGAGTGTGGATAGACACTGGATAGACTGTGAATAGACTGCGAATAGACTGTGAAGTCTGAGAATAGACTATATAGAATGCAAATAGTCTGTGAATAGAGTGTGAATAGTGTGAATAGTGAGAATAAACTGTATATAGAATGTAAATAGATTGTGAATAGTGAGTGAGTGAGTGAGTGAGTTAAACGCCCGCTTTTAACAGTATTCCAGTTATATCGCGGCGTGTCAGCTTAATGTGGGTGGAAAGCCCGAAGTGATGCAGGTCTCAGACGTTTACCACTTCGGTGAAACCCACGAGCACGAGTATGGAGCTGACAAACCTAGAAACATAGTGAATAGAGTGTGAATAGACAGTGAATAGACTCTGAATAGACCGTGAACGCGAGTTCAACGAATCGCCAGTGTACCTGACATATAGATAGATGTGTAGCTTGTGTGTTGTATCTTATATCAAATAACGACAGGTTGTACAATAAACTTTGGTTCTAACGAACTCAAAGGGACCACTAATTTTAGTTCTTTATAACCGCAAATCGTTAGAAGCATTTCGACTGTCAGACATCTTGGATCAAGTCACGTGACCACAAGATGTTACTCCATATGTAACCTAAGTGTGCACCGTACATGCACTATGTTTATACATCATACATAACTAGGTAAATACATGTTTCAATGACATACAGACACACGAGTCACGTGCCTTCATTCAGGAAGTCTGTGATTTTGGTTTGAACATTCATTGGTAGACGGTACCCGTGAAGATCCGGGGTAGAATAGGTCTTCAGCAACCCATGCTTGCCGTAAAAGGCGATTGTGCTCGTCGTAAAAGGCGACTAACGGGATCGGGTGGTCAGGCTCGCTGACTTGGTTGATGCATGTCATCGATCCCAAATTGCGTGGATCGATGCTCATGATGTCAATCACTGGAATGCCCGGTCCAGACTCGATTATTCACAGACCGCCGTCATATAGCTGGTATATTGCTGAGTGCAGCGTTAATAAAAAAGAGCAAAGCATTGGTAGACGGATCTGGTCGAGTGTTGTCACAATGTCATCAATGTTATCAAACAGTGTCGGTGACACACCAGGGCGACTCTGAAGGAACCGACGAATGGCTTCTAGTTGCGTCACCGTGTCAGATGGTGTGAGAAGCTCAGTTTCGCTTGGTGGTTCAGTCTCAAATTCATCATCGGAGTTGTGATGGTTTGTATTTCACGTGGCATGTATTTTACAGGGGTGTATTAATAGGGTGAGGTGAAATGGAATTTAACGACGCGTCAAAGATAATTGCACTGACATAGCCACGTGCATGCACGTGTGTGTGCGTGTGCGTGTGTGTGTGTGCGTGCGTGCGTGCATGCGTGTGTGCTTGTACTAGTCCGGACACGCCGCAGTTTAACATGAAAACCCCATTCAGACCCAGTATACTGACTCCAAGCTGACCAGTCCTTGTTTTAGCCCCTTAATGCCTTGCGCCTCAGGACAACAAGTACCATCGTTTAATGTATTTTGTATGACGCGGCCGGGGATCGAACCCTGGACCTTCCGCTCGCCCACTGTACCACGGTCTAATAGGGGTGAGTTCGTGGGTATTGTATATGGTCAGGGTTGAGTGTGTAGCTTTTGAGCGACACGTTCTACCGCATAAAGACCTGAAAAAAATATTTTTATGGGCAATTATAAATAGGCCAATCCGATAGAAACATTTTTGTAAGAGTCACGACTTCCGTCAGCTTGTGTCGTGTAATGTAATAGTGATGTGAACTAGTGAAACTCGTGCATCCAGTTCCAACATGGATTTCTCCCTATGATGGTCGAAATGTATGGGATTGAGGTTAGCCAACATGTATCACATGCAGAAAGAGCTTGAATTTGCATCTTCAGCAACAAAAGGACGCGACATCACATTGGTTTTGATACAGTTTGAAAAACGTAAGTTTGATATAAATCGACATTGTATGTGTCTGTAAAACTACCCAAGATGGCTGCAGTGTAAATACAATACATGTTAAATACAACTTGGGGCACGGGCAGTCCAAATCGCCTAAAGCATCGCAATCCGCTGGGCAGGGGTGCTTCCCACAAACCGTGATCGTGGGTTCAAGTGTCAGATTCCGCCTGATTGTTTTTCTCGGTTTGTATGCACCTTTGCTGGTGGATTTCTCCAAAGTTGTCAACGCCTAAGACCTGCATCACTTGGGATTTCCTCCCACCCAAAGAAGACATACTATAATATAACTGAAATACTGTTCAAAGCAGCGTTAAAGTCAATTCAAGGTCAATGACATTAAACATGCAGAACCCGATGTTCCGGGTGTAGTGTTGTCAGGGTGGAGAAAGTGGAACACTTTACTGTAATGTCCTTCCTAAAATAAACAAACGAACCACAATATTATCAATAGCAGACAGTAATGACCCCGAATTAAATGACAAAATTGCCATTCTAAAATCTACAATGAACCCCTCAAAGGAATACGCAAGCGCAATTGCAAAAATATACATGATATAGGTTGCTTAGATCTGCGGAAAACTCAAGTATACTTAACAATCCTATTTCGTTTAAATGTATGAACTTCTCAGTTATATGTTTTATAAACCTACTGGCTGTTTGTGTAACTCGATATGGAGTTTTTGAAATTGTGGTAACACCTCGTAGGAGGTATTACAACGATTGTAACACCTCGCAGGAGGGCTTACAATCATTGTAAACCTTTGATAGAACAACAAAAAAAAGAACAGCCTACGAGACGCACGTGCAGATTTCGTGCCATTGCGAGAGGCACGTGCAGATTTCGCACTGTTGCGAAACCCACGTGCTGAGGTCACCGGTTTCATTGAACCGAGTTCACGAATGCAGGCGATATTTCATCTCCGATACAGGTTATAAATTTGAGAGTTTTTATAACAGTTATTTAATTAAAAACGTTGTCTATGCGATGAGTCGGTTTACATTCGGGAACGTCCCTCGTGTGAGGGTTTACAATCTCTAGTAATCCCTCGGAGACATGGTTTCTCCTAAACATATATATCCCACAGTGTAATATGTTGATGAAATGTTCACATTCATTTTGATTTACCGTGCCCCATGGGGGTGTTTTGTACAATAAATTCTGTTCTATTCCATCTTTCAGCAAGTCAGTGGTTAGATATTCCTGACCCCATGACGCCTAACAAGAGGTCAAACGTGTGAGCCCTCGTCATGTCGCCCCTCCCTGCCTGGCGGCTCCGCCCCGACCCTCCTTGACCTGTCACATATGATTAATATGCAGAACAATCCTCACAACGCACGGGGTGTACTTCCTGGACGGGCTCTGAAGACATTTCTGGGGGAGGGGGCGACAGTGTGAGAGGGAGAGGGACGCTCATCGAGATTCCTTCAGAACTTCCCCGGCCCCGGAGTAGGGTCGTCTATTGAGTATTAGCCTTGCTGTTCTGAAAGATCAATCCATGGATGTGTAGTAATTCCATCCTCCTAATAGGCAAGTTTAGATACATGGACAGTACAGGACTCCAGATTCTTTGAGGGGCAACTTGTTCTTATTGTTTACAAAATCTATACCTTATGATTTAAACTAACAATTATTGCCTTAGAGAATTGTGCAAGTCTAATTGGAAAAGAAAAGAAGCCGAGAGGGTAAAATACTTTGTTTAATTGTTGTTTAGCGCCATAATCGGCAATATTCCAGCTATATAACGGCGGACTGTGATTGAGTGAGTGAGTTGGGTTTAACGCCGCTTTTAACAGTATTCCAGTTATATCGCGGCGTGTCAGCTTAATGTGGGAGGAAAGCCCGAAGTAATGCAGGTCTCAGACGTTTACCACTTCGGTGAAACCCACGAGCACGGGTATGGTGCTGACAAACCTAGAAACATAATCGGAGCGAAACGGGATTCGAACCCACAATCATAGGTTTCTGGCGTGGCCAAGGGACGCAACTCTGCACAGCGAATCGCGGCGCCTTAGACGACTGGGCCACCCGTGCCCCCAACGCCGGACTGTAAATAATAGAGTCTGGACCAAACAATCCAGTGATTTCCATCATGAGCATCGACCCACGCAATTGGGATAAGAAGACATGCATCAACCAAGTCAGCGAGCCTGCCCCAGCTGATCCCGTTAGCCTCCTCTTACGAGAAGCATCGTGGCTTTTTACGGCAAGCATAGGTTGTTGAAGACCTATTCTACCCCAGATCTACACGGCTCGGGGTAAAATACAAAGAAGGTGGTGGTATTATTGTTGGGGTGGGAGAAGGGGTGGGGATGGTTGGTCGGGAAGGGAAGATTAGTGTGGGTGAGGTCACGGTGTGTGTGTGTGTGTGTGTGTGTTCCTGGATGGGTATGTGGGAATGAATACAAGCAAAAAACCTTTTTCATATTCAAAATAAATCTCTCTCAAAAGCAGAGTTGATTGTGCGATTCAGACTTGTGCATGAGTACTATTCAAAGGTACGGTTGGGGACTCTGTGAATGTCTGCGCGTGTGTGCGCGTGCGTATGTTTCGTGTGTTTATGCATGTTTTGGTGTGTGTGTGCGTGTGTGTGCGTGCGTGCGTGCGTGCGTGCGTGTGTGTGTGTGTGTGCTATGAAAGTGGTGGTGTCATAGGGGTACGGTTGGGAGTGAGTGTGAGTAGGTGGGAGGGTATAGGTGGGAGGGTAGGGGTATGTTGAATGGGGCATATACAGAATTTGACTCATTTTCCTCCCAAACTGACAAAAACCACCTGTGTGTTCGGGAATGGAAGTCTGATTAAGTGTGACGTTGTGAAGTTTATCCAAACGACTCAATGTCGCCGTTGGAGGACCGAGAAGTCCACATTAAGATTCTTCCTGGTTGAGTCATCCTCGTGGCCGACTAGGCTCCGACCCACTGACAGCCATCCTCAAAATGGATAGAAATGGTTGCGCATTCCATTAACAGAACTAGTCGTGACTGGGGGCTCCGCTGCGGCGCCAGAGAGGTATCGCTCGTCTCACAACTTCGTGGGAACTCCATGTCAAGTATTTGTTTTGGAGTGATTTCTGCCTGCGAGTGTCCCTGTCAGTCGGCTTCAGAGATGGTTTCTTCTCCAGCAAGCGCCGTGTGACATTTAAAAGTCACGAGTCTAGCGTAGGTCACGAACATACTAACGCACTGCATTACTTACATAGAAAACACGCAGAAGGGAGTGTTGCTTGAGTCTTTCAACACCCCCTGTCTACATCTTTACCGTTGCGTTACTTTGGTGCCGTTTTAAAGACGTACAATATCCATATGCATTACTCTATAGTTATCTAACGTCAATCAATATCGTGACTGAGTGAGTGAGTATGGTCTTACGCCGCTTTTAGCAATATTCCAGCAATATCACGACGGGGGACACCGGACATGGGCTTCACACATTGTACCCATGTCGGGAATCGAACCCGGGTCTTCGGCGTGACGAGGTAACGCTTTGACCACTAGGCTACCCGACCGCCCCCAATATTGTGTGAGTGAGTGTAAGTTGCAATCGGATTGGTCGAAAAACACTTTACAATGGTATTGGATCTCACAAACCTGATGGACTGTTCACTGCGTATGAATTTTGTCTCAATAAATTTTTTCTCATTCCCAAATGTGATTTATCACAAACAGACTGGAGTGCCCTGGATCATCGACGATGTGTTCTAGCCTATTCCTGCAGAACACAATCATGTTGATGGACTTCACAGAAACAAGACTCTATCTTCTTCAGTATATGTAGTACATACATACATACATACATACATACATACATACATACATACATACATACATACATACATACTAAAAGCCTACCTAAGTCTATATCAAACTAAACCAAGTCTTCCCTTATTCCACAACAGAAGAGGAAAGGTTCTTTTGAAGAGAAAACGTAAGTAGTATAGTCTAAGTCCGCAGAAGCCATTTTGGTTGATCCGGTTGATCCAGGCGGATGCGAAGGTGATTGGCTGATCCAAGTCACGTGATCGAATAGGATGACTCATGCATCAACAGCGCGTCACAGGTGAGGGGGAATGAAAGGTGTGTGTTTATAAGGCAGAAAAGAATTCATAAGAAAACAAAAGTAAAGGGTATTGAATAGAGCTATGTGTATAACGTGCTGCCCTAAATAGACAGACCGTACCCGTCAGCCCAGTTTGAATTGAGCGCGCTTGACAACTCACGTGGCCTCGTCGTTTAACCCGCGCTCGCTAGAGCGTGCGACCTGGTTTTATGAATGCAGGGTGTGTGTTGAAAGTACAAGTACCACAATAGAGACGGGTTGTGTCAACACGATATACGCCGGGTAATGTAGGGAAAAAAATGTACGTCTAGCTGCATCAAATTCATCTTGTACGGTCTACACGTTGTACACCACGAACGTTAGACAACCTGTATAGAAAAAATATATAGACAAAAAAGATAAGACTTCACAATCAGCAAGCTAGCGGTGTCGTTTAATTACATTTAGCGCGCAAGAACGAGGTCGTCACGTCACCCTGCATTGACTATAACGCTGAAGGCAGCCGGATTTCGAATCACCCCGCGCTGCGTACTATTGTGAACCATTTGTATAGAGGGCGTTCACTTATTCAGCCCTGTCCCGACTTGCATAGTTGATGTTTCAACGCTAGCGTTTCCTTTTAACGCGATGGCAAATAAACCGTGCGGTTTGAGTTTTAACCGTGTAACATGATGTGCACAGTTTTTACTTCAGAACGTGCTATTTTGACAATAGATAGTTAGAACCATGTCTATGTTCAATAGAAAACCGATAAGTACATGTAGCAGTGTGATAGCACGAAGCTAGGTTTGTTGGGAAAGTGATGGAAGCCATCTATAGGACATTTTCATGTTTACAATACTCACCCTTGATTCGAAGAGAGAACAGAGTTAATCATGGAAAATTGTTTGACGAGGAAAATGTTTTATTGGAAATATATGTTGAAGCAGGTTTATTCATAGCTAATGTATAGCAGAGAGACTAAGCGACCGACCGCCCATAACAATGTCAACATACCCCGGCCTTACAATTAATGTCAACATACCAGCCTCGCCTGAAGCTTCCCATTCATAAATTGTGTGACCAGTGTCCCGTATTTATGATATGTTAGGGAAGATGTGTTGTACATTTGTTATTTTAAAAGGGAGTTATTTCAGAGAGGATATATATGGGTATTCCCCTCATTAAACCTTTCTTTCGTTGGTGTCTATTAAACGTATCCGGTATTTAATACATTTGAATGATGTAGGAAAGTATGTGCGTGTAGATGTTGTACCTATATCCGAACACGAATGTATGACACCTTTCAATAGATCAATTACGGTTCTAACCACGACAAGCAACATGACTACAAGAAGTCGACGCTGAAGACAAAGAAGAGACAGGTAACACCTAAAATGAAAACGATGACAACCAAACAGGGATCGAAGACAACACCCCAACCCGTGAAAATACATGTGTCGGAGGTGAAGGCTGTGGTGGAACGGGCACTTGCTGCCTTGAAGCGTCAACAGAGTCAAGGGTATAAAAGAAAGCTTCACACCCTAACGCCGCCGCCGCCGCCGCCGCCGCAAGTCCACCCACTGCCACCGCCGCTGCAAATCCACCAGCCGTTACAAGCCCACCCGCTAACGTCGCCGCCGCAAGCCCATTCGCTACCGCCGCCGCCGCCAATCCACCCGCTGTTACAAGCCCATCCGCTAACGCCGCCGCCGTTACAAGCCAACCCACCGCCGCAAGTCCACTGGCCAGCGGCGGCGGCGGATGGGCTTGTAACGGCGGGTGGATTGGCGGCGGCGGCGTTAGCGGGTGGGCTTGTAACGGCGGGTGTATTTGCGGCGGCGGCGGTAGCGAATGGGCTTGCGGCGGCGACGTTAGCGGGTGGGCTTGTAACGGCTGGTGGATTTGCAGCGGCGGTGGCAGTGGGTGGACTTGCGGCGGCGGAGGCGGCGTTAGGGTGTGAAGCTTTCTTTTATACCCTTGACTCTGTTGACGCTTCAAGGCAGCAAGTGCCCGTTCCACCACAGCCTTCACCTCCGACACATGTATTTTCACGGGTTGGGGTGTTGTCTTCGATCCCTGTTTGGTTGTCATCGTTTTCATTTTAGGTGTTACCTGTCTCTTCTTTGTCTTCAGCGTCGACTTCTTGGCTGCTTGTGGTTTCTTTCTCTGTTGTGATTTTCTCAACGTAGTCTTCCTAAATATATCTCTAGGGTCAAGTCTAATCTCTGACGCTTTCTTCATGTGTGAGTATGTTAAAAAAGCGATCATATTAGTATGTAGTCTTCGTCATGCTACACCCGTGAAAGTCCGAGTTATAGAATCGACCTTCAGTAACCCATGCTTATCGGCGACTGACGGGGATCGGTTGGTCAGTCTCGCCGACTCGGATGACACGTGCCATCGGTTCCCAGTTGCACAGATCGCTGCTCATGCTGTTGATCACTGGATTGTCTGGTCCAAGCTCGTTTATTGACAGACCACCGTCCTAGAGCTGGAATAATGCCGAGTGTGGCTGCATTCACTCACTCACTGATACCAATACATCTAAAAAGTAATGTCATCATTTAAATGGTGAGTTTAAACGCGTATTTTACCCTTACAAGGACGAGTGCATTCCACACACCCTTCCTGTTATCAATGTGTCACTGTTTACAGTTCGGGCGAACATAACCCTATAGACATGTGTGCGGGCGAGTTCATTCATCAGAAATCTGTCATTTACGATGTGTTTATAAATATGAACTGCTAACCACGCTCATAGTCATGTTGCTTGTCGTGGTTAGAACCGTAATTGATCTATTGAAAGGTGTCATACATTCGTGTTCGGATATAGGTACAACATCTACACGCACATACTTTCCAACATCATTCAAATGTATTAAATACCGGATACGTTTAATAGACACCAACGAAAGAAAGGTTTAATGAGGGGAATACCCATATATATCCTCTCTGAAATAACTCCCTTTTAAAATAACAAATGTACAACACATCTTCCCTAACATATCATAAATACGGGACACTGGTCACACAATTTATGAATGGGAAGCTTCAGGCGAGGCTGGTATGTTAACATTAATTGTAAGGCCGGGGTATGTTGACATTGTTATGGGCGGTCGGTCGCTTAGTCTCTCTGCTATACATTAGCTATGAATAAACCTGCTTCAACATATATTTCCAATAAAACATTTTCCTCGTCAAACAATTTTCCATGATTAACTCTGTTCTCTCTTCGAATCAAGGGTGAGTATTGTAAACATGAAAATGTCCTATAGATGGCTTCCATCACTTTCCCAACAAACCTAGCTTCGTGCTATCACACTGCTACATGTACTTATAGGTTTTCTATTGAACATAGACATGGTTCTAACTATCTATTGTCAAAATAGCACGTTCTGAAGTAAAACTGTGCACATCATGTTACACGGTTAAAACTCAAACCGCACGGTTTATTTGTCATCGCATTAAATGGAAACGCTAGCGTTGAAACATCAACTATGCAAGTCGGGACAGGGCTGAATAAGTGAACGCCCTCTATACAAATGGTTCACAATAGTACGCAGCGCGGGGTGATTCGAAATCCGGCTGCCTTCAGCGTTATAGTCAATGCAGGGTGACGTGACGACCTCGTTCTTGCGCGCTAAATGTAATTAAACGACACTGCTAGCTTGCTGATTGTGAAGTCTTATCTTTTTTGTCTATATATTTTTTCTATACAGGTTGTCTAACGTTCGTGGTGTACAACGTGTAGACCGTACAAGATGAATTTGATGCAGCTAGACGTACATTTTTTTCCCTACATTACCCGGCGTATATCGTGTTGACACAACCCGTCTCTATTGTGGTACTTGTACTTTCAACACACACCCTGCATTCATAAAACCAGGTCGCACGCTCTAGCGAGCGCGGGTTAAACGACGAGGCCACGTGAGTTGTCAAGCGCGCTCAATTCAAACTGGGCTGACGGGTACGGTCTGTCTATTTAGGGCAGCACGTTATACACATAGCTCTATTCAATACCCTTTACTTTTGTTTTCTTATGAATTCTTTTCTGCCTTATAAACACACACCTTTCATTCCCCCTCACCTGTGACGCGCTGTTGATGCATGAGTCATCCTATTCGATCACGTGACTTGGATCAGCCAATCACCTTCGCATCCGCCTGGATCAACCGGATCAACCAAAATGGCCTTCTGCGGACTTAGACTATACTACTAACGTAACAATTATTTTAAAGAAATGTTTTCATAGTTTACAGTACATGCAAAACAACAACGCGTGAATAAATGCACAGCATCGCGTTGCCAACAACAACTCTGGAAGAGAGTTTTTGTATATTCGCACATAACTATAATACTCTGACCGAGCCATTACACATCCCCATGTCCATGTCCAACCACATCTCGTGTACGTGCGAAGACGGCCCCAAAACGGAGTTTTCTCAACGTTTAGTTTGTTTGTTGTTTAACGCCGCACTCAACAATATTAAAGTTTTAAGACGGCGGTCTGTAAACATTCGAGTCTGGACCAGACAGTGCAGTGATTGATATAATGAGCATCGATCCACGCAATTGGGATACGATGACATGCATGAAACAAGTCAGCGAGTCTGACCACCCGATCCTGTTACTCGCCTCTTACGACAAGCATAGTCGCCTTTTACAACAAGCATGGGTTGCTGAAGACCTATTCTTCCCCGGATCTTCGGGGGTCTCTCAAATAATTGGGTTTGTTCGGAATACTATGAATTACTAATGAACCAGGCCCTACGTCATCAAAGAGTGTTTCAATTTGCAATATATTAATTATTTAAAATATGCAATGCCTTTGAATTCCACCTCCATACAATCCTCCCCTCCATACAATCCTCCATACCATCCTCCCCTCCATACAATCCTCCACCTCCATACAATCCTCCCCTCCATACAATCCTCCACCCCTCCATACAATCCTCCACCTCCATACAATCCTCCACCCCTCCATACAATCCTCCACCTCCATACAATTCTCCACCTCCATACAATCCTCCCCTCCATACAATCATCCATACAATCCTCCCCTCCATACAATCCTCCCCTCCATACAATCCTCCCCTCCATACAATCCTCCCTCTCCATACAATCCTCCCCTCCATACAATCCTCCCCTCCATACAATCCTCCCCTCCATACAATCCTCCACCTCCATACAATCCTCCCGTCCATACAATCCTCCCCTCCATACAATCCTCCCCTCCATACAATCCTCCACCTCCATACAATCCTCCCCTCCATACAATCCTCCACCTCCATACAATCCTCCGCCTCCATACAATCCTCCGCCTCCATACAATCCTCCATACAATCCTCCACCTCCATACAATCCCCACCCCCCCTCCATACAATCTTCCACCTCCATACAATCCTCCATAAAATCCTCCCCTCCATACAATCCTCCATACAATCCTCCCCTCCATACAATCCTCCATACAATCCTCCCTCTCCATACAATCCTCCATACAATCCTCCCTCTCCATCCAATCCTCCCCTCCATACAATCCTCCCTCTCCATACAATCCTCCCCTCCATACAATCCTCCCCTCCATACAATCCTCCCCCTCCATACAATCCTCCCCCTCCATACAATCTTCCCCTCCACACAATCCTCCCCCTCCATGCAATCCTCCATACAATCCTCCCGCTCCATACAATCCTCCCCCTCCATACAATCCTCCCCTCCATACAATCCTCCATACAATCCTCCCCTCCATACAATCCTCCCCTCCATAAAATCCTCCATACAATCCTCCCCTCCATACAATCCTCCATACAATCCTCCCTCTCCATACAATCCTCCCCTCCATACAATCCTCCATACAATCCTCCCCTCCATACAATCCTCCATACAATCCTCCCCTCTATGCAATCCCCCACCTCCATACAATCATCCATACAATCCTCCCCTCCATATAATCATCCCCTCCATACAATCCTCTCCCTCCATACAATCCTCCCCTCCATATAATCCTTTCCCTCCATACAATCCTCCATACAATCCTCCCCTCTATATAATTCTCCACCTCCATACAATCCTCCCCTCCATATAATCCTTTCCCTCCATATTATCCTCCACCTCCATACAATCATCCATACAATCCTCTCCCTCCATACAATCCCCCCTCCATATAATCCTCTTCCTCCATACAATCCTCCCCTCCATACAATCCTCCCCTCCATATAATCCTTTCCCTCCATATAATCCTCCACCTCCATACAATCATCCATACAATCCTCTCCCTCCATACAATCCTCCCCTCCATACAATCCTCCATACAATCCTCCATACAATCCTCCCCTCCATACAATCCTCCATACAATCCTCCCCTCCATACAATCCTCCATACAATCCTCCCCTCCATACAATCCTCCCCCCTCCATACAATCCTCCCCTCCATACAATCCTCCCCTCCATATAATCCTCCATACAATCCTCCCCTCCATACAATCCTCCCCTCCATACAATCATCCATACAATCCTCTCCCTCCATACAATCCCCCCTCCATATAATCCTCTTCCTCCATACAATCCTCCCCTCCATACAATCCTCCCCTCCATATAATCCTTTCCCTCCATATAATCCTCCACCTCCATACAATCATCCATACAATCCTCTCCCTCCATACAATCCTCCCCTCCATACAATCCTCCATACAATCCTCCATACAATCCTCCCCTCCATACAATCCTCCATACAATCCTCCCCTCCATACAATCCTCCATACAATCTCCCCGCCATACAATCCTCCCCTCCATACAATCCTCCCCCCTCCATACAATCCTCCCCTCCATACAATCCTCCCCTCCATATAATCCTCCATACAACCCCCCCTCCATACAATCCTCCCCTTCATACAATCCTCCCCTCCATACAATCCTCCATACAATCCTCCCCTCCATACAATCCTCCATACAGTCCTCCCCTCAATACAATCATCCCCTCAATACAACCCTCCATACAGTCCTCTCCCTCCATACAATCCTCCTCTCCATAGAACCCCCACCGCCATACAATCATCCACCTCCATCAAAACTAATAAACGAACCAGAAAGTTATCAATCTCAGAAATCCTTGACCCAGAATTAAATGTCAAAATAGCTCTTCTATAATCAGTTATGAACCCGCCAAACGAATGTGCAAGCCTGTTTGCAAAAACATATATATGAAGTTCTCTTTAAGAAATGAAAACGTTGCTTAGATTAATGTAAAACTAAAGTATTCTTAACGATCCTATTTCGCATAAATGTATGCATTTCTTCGTTATTTGGCACATTTTAATAGCATGTTATGCAGTGGTATATACATATATATACACCACTGCATAATGTGCTATTGAAATGTGCCAAATACCATGATTGAACACTGCCTCGTGAGGGCGTCTTGTACCATAAATTATATTTTCTCACTGTACTGCTGTCGCCCTAAATGAAGCAAGTCTAGATTTTCCACAGATTCCTGTGCTGAAACTCCCATCTCGCAGGGCTCCTTTTCAATGTCAATGTAATTGCGTGTTTCTATCAAAACGACATTTGTCAGAAACTAAGTGTTAGTCTGGGGACACCTGGTGTTTCTCGTGGTATGGTTATTTGTACAGAGGTGTCTCATCACTCAGAGATATTGATGCCTCCCAGCTCCCCACTGCCATAATGAAGCTATTACCGACTATTGCACTCACCGCAAGCGTATTACTTAAACTAAATGCCTTACAACTTATCAAAAGCAGAAACAGTTGCTTCAAACGACCTTCAGCTGATTAATTATCATTACAATAACACGACGTACTGTGAAGATCATGTTGATGAAACTGTCCGGTTATAAAATATCTTCCTCCATCGCATCCTCAGCAGGAGACACGTTACTGGTTTAACGCGCACGGGGCGAAAACCTATCTTATGTGCACCTTTGAACTGCTCGTGTTTATAGATAATAGAAGTCTACCGCACATAGAAAATCTAAAAGGTCGTTTGATGACGTAATAACAGCTTTATCATAACTTACGTACGGCTGGAGTCCCTCTTGATGTCGTCACTTCGCAGACTGGGTTCCCGCAGCGTGGCTGTGGCCGTTCTGTTTTCTCTTGTTTAGATAAACAGTATGTAGACTTATTTTGTAAGCTCACCTGCGCTGTCTTGTCGTACAGTGTTTCCTTTATGGACGTAACACCACCTTCCTGTCATAAATCACAACAGAATTTAGAGACGGTAGAACGGTTGTCCACGACACCCGGGCGGCTGCGCATCGTAAAAGTGGAACCAGTCTACAGATGGGTTCCATCTTGGCTGAATATCGGTCCTCTTCCCTTAGCTATGATATGTGAAAAACAATTTAGTTTCTTAAGTTTACGAGTTTCTTGATTATATATATATATATATATATATATATATATATATATATATATATATATATATATATATATATATATATATATATATATATTAAAATACTGGAGTCCAAATTGAAATAAAACCCTGTAAAACAAGCAAAAACATAAAATGTTTCAGGGTTAAATTCAAGTCAATTTCGAAAAAAAAAACACTCGTGAAAAACCCCGAATCATTTTATTTTATTATAAATTATTTTGCTTTGTATAAACCCGTTCAACCTACATTTCTGCGAAAATAAAAAAAATATATAAACTGACGGACAAATGAAAGTATACAACAATGATTGATGGTGGCTGAAAATTTAGGAGTCATAAGAACATGATGAAGACGACACTATTCATGGATAACAACTTCTTTATTATTTGTGACGACTTTTCAGGGCTACTTCTTGGCTCTTCATCAGATGAAGTTTACTTGTTCTAACATTACCTTTTCTTAGTCACAAGTCGCAATATGGCTGAAATAATGCCGATGCGACGTTCAATTTTAACTCGCTCATTTCTTAGTCACAATCACCACAATTATTTATTTTAGAAAAAAACCCTCCAAAATATTACGTTCAAAAGTCATCCTCTTTGTCTACTTTAATAAAGGTAAATATTTGTGTTATACTCACCACTATTTTTGCTAAAAGATATGACACATAAAAAACTTGGTTCCCAATTGTCTTCATACAATATTCATATGTTTTATCTCGAAAAAAATCGTTTTGAATAGTGAAATGTTTTTTTATGTAAACGAGGAGCATTTTATTTTCTATGGGGTAAATCCCGTTCATACATTCCTGGTCGCATCCCATGTTGCACGAGCGTGTGTAGCTGTCGGGAGGTACATGTGGACCACGTATGTCGACCCGATTGTGTATACCACGTTCAGCACACAGGGCAAGGTTGGGAGAAACATGAGCAATTTTGTATCAACTGAAACATAATTGTTAAAGGCGCACTTCCTTCCCAGAAACTTAATCTAAAAAGACCGACTTCTTGCGCGTCGCATTTAATATCGCAGGGGCTGTTATAACCTGCAGCATTTTAATACTTCAAACAAATTTTCGTTTAACTGCTGAAATTAAAGCACTTTAATCAGATATAATTTAACGCGGATATTTTCCCTGTTTTACACATTAATTAAATTTCTATCATGTTCTCATATGTGAAGGGTGTAGTAAACCAGCTATTTAATCAAACATTTAATTTAAATTATTAAAATTATAATGTACTTCTTTGCGTTAGAAATGAATAAATTTGATGATAAAAATACGAAGTAATTCATTTTCATAACCCGATCGTGTTTACCGGTGATTATAAACTGAATTTCTGTTTGATGTAAAACTAGATATGTGTACATTGATACAATTTAATTACAGTGTACAATATATATATAAATGAAATTAAAAGAGAAAAATGCATCACTTCATAAGACATTAACCCTAACTCTAAAATATTTGAAACGCAATTCTCTCTAAAAACGTAGGTTGGCGGATAATGAAATTAATGGTTGTATTCAACTGTAGATTATAACATATAACCGTTATGCATACATCACCACGTCCAGAGAATACCGTTACAAACATGTACCGGAAATTACACAAACTATTAACCACTCCAAAGTACCGTTTTCCTGCTTGTGAGTAACACGATGGTAATTTCACCTGTGTGGTTAAGGATGTTATAAGCAGCTCTATAGATAATAAAACTCCGAAGGTTCATTTTATTTTATTAGGTTTTATTAGTATATTGTATCTGTCAGTCTTGTTAGGGATATATTTTATAACTCAGGTTGATGGTACTGTACTTTCATTTATCAGTCATAAAAATATACGAACAACGGTAAATGTTTTAATTAACTCTTTTCGTTTTCTGAAAATCAACACAGAAATTGCATTGAAATTTTTAAAAAAATAAACAGAATTATTTCTTTGTCCAGTTTCTTTAAAAAATCAAATCATATTACGCAACATCATTCCGAACTGAGAATTACCACACTAATAATTTATATGGTTGTTATTGTTTTTGTTTAACGCCGAACTCAGTATTCAGGCTGCGCGTCGGCAACATGTATATATTCGAGTCTTGAGTAGACAAACTAGTGACTGATATTATGAGCCCCTGATCCCCCAATCCATTTAGTCGCCTCGTATGACAAGCATAGGTTGCTTGGGATCTATTGTAGGCCGGAGTTCTCAGCTGGGGTCGTATTATTGTAAACTGTTATTGCTTAGTATGTTTTGTAAAGATCTGCAACATTAAGGAATGTTAACTTGAGGGACACAACGTTTCGGGGCATATACTTACTCCTTCATCTACAATATTACACAATATCTAATAACCTTCCACAACATTATTAAGTTATTTTTGAAAAACCATATAATTTCACTGTGTTTGTTAGTCCTGCAATAGTATTCAGTGTTTTATAAAATTCCACAACAATATTTAGTTATTTTTGTAAAACCATACCATTTCACTGTTTGTAATATCCTACAATATAACTCAGTCCTATAAGTTTATATACTAAGTCCTATAAGTTCATTTTGTGTGTTTGTAGAATCCAACAACAGAGGTCAGTAATGTGAAACGAATAATGCAAACACTATGAAAACTCAAAAAACATTCACAAGTTTTAAAAACCGCGTTTCCCCTTGTCCTGCAAGGAAAAGGGTGTACACAATAATTTATTTGTATGTAGTCGTCACCTTGACGTTTACACAGACATGTCTTAAAAAATGTAACAATGACCTGTCCAACACCTCCATATAATACATACACGTATCATAATACTTAAAGGTTCCCCGGCAAGGTGTATACGTAATGTATTCATAAAGCGCCATCCCCATCAACAGGTGTGTGTTATTCAATCAGATGTAGTCAAACTGTACAATCACAAAACAAACTGGTTGAAATGGTCTCCGAGTTAAGCTGTCACATCCAATTAACGGTCGTGATTTAAGAATCTTAAGAGATTCATTTCATCACACTTATCATTCGAGGTGATAGGATATGTCTTAATCTTAATCCATTTTTGGCTTAAGTTTTGGCATGAGGTCAGGATGTTAGTGTAATGACACGCGACAGGACATCGCCAATTCTGGCTGCAGATGGAACCACCAGGAAACCACCGAGTTGTTAATATGCGAACTTCACGTTGAAATAAACAAAAGCAACAATATTATTTATTCTGCAAAAAAACCCAGTATAAATCATTATCATGTAAAATGTCATGATAACACAGAACATAAAATGTCATGATAATGACATTATCATGAAATGTAAAACCCTCAAATCTACAAAATAAACCAACAACTTAAACTCATGAATTGTTTGATAGGCATTACTTTGAAGTTGACGGATAACAGATTAGACTCAATTCATGGATAACAACTTCTTTAAATACTATGAAGGCGATGTTTCGGTATAGATCCTTATACCGTTGTCTTGCCTGACAACAGTATGAGGATCTATATAGTAACGACGTCTTTACAGCAATTAAACAAGTTGTGGTCTTCTTTGTCAACTTAGATTACAATACACAATATTTCGTGTATTATTTCTGGAGTTTCAGCGTGTATGTGATGACAGAATGATTTGGTGCAAAGTATATATTCGTGTCGATAACCTGATCAATTAAATCTTATATTATGTACAGAATTTTAGGATGATATAAACCTATACAGACAAACTGGACCTTCTACGTACACATGACAATCAGATAATGAAACATAGTCAACAATAATGAATGAAAATATACATAAAATGTAATATATAGATGCATTACCTTCACATTATGTGCACAATGAAGTTTTAGATACTGGAGTACTGGAGTCGAAACTTCAAATATATTTTTTTTCAAAATATAAAAAAACATCATACAGTAAACCACGGCTATAAAGAACTCAAAGTGTTAGTTCGTTATAACCGTTGTTCGTTATAAGCATATATACAGCAAATGGCAGGGACCAAAAACAGATCGTTATAAGCGCGTTCGTTTTAAACGTAGTTTACTGAACTTCTAAATAACTTGACATTTACTGCTTACAAACTGTTGCAGGAATGAGTTATAATCAGTTTGACAGCAGTTCTTTCAAATTTTAATTAACAAATTACACGTTCAAGAGTTCTTTTAATAACCATTTCATCGCTCATTACAATCTCAATTTATCTTCAGAAATTTATATAACACTTTCAGTGCTAACACTACCAGATTAACATAGACTTATCCGCGCTTGTTAATTTGTGGATAAACTCTTGACACGACCACTATAAGCTCGCGCTGACATCTCGCGCAAGGAGATTTGTGATGTACAGGAAGTGACGTCATAAGACGGAAAGGAACTGAAATGTCAAACAATGACTGGATTACAGCAAATATCTTTTTGCAAAAAACTGAAATGTTGTTAACTCTGAACTTCTGGTAAATTCTGTTCAGGATATTCAATGGGTCGCTAACTAATCCCAGTTTAGAGACGACAGACGAAAGAAAATACACTCATGGTCATTCCAAGAATGTGTTTCCTGTGAAAATGAGATCTAATGTTTGTGAAAAGTTATCTAATGTTTCAATGTTATTTCTCTGACGTATACCAACTTTCTCTTTTCTAATATATCAAAGGAGGTTTCAATGTTGTTAATGGGGAGTTTGGCCTTATTCTTGTCCCCCCCTTGTCTACATCTTCAGCGCGGTATATCAAAACTACAGACAGAAGCTATGAATAAATTATTAACTTTATTTCATGATTACCCTTTTTACAATGAGCCCAACGTAACGGTACAGCCAGAGCAGTTCTGAGGCGGAAAGATGAAAGAGGTAATCTACCTGTATGTTTATTACAGGTAGAACACGCGCTAATTTGCACCTGGAATACTACATGAGTGCTTTTTGTGTTAATTGATTTACGAGCTTCACCCGTCGCGGAAAGTTACAGTTATCCCTTTGAGATGCGAGTTAATTCATTTCGTGTAAAAATGCATACTATATTTTTTAACCAAAATGTCGCTTAAAAATAGAAACTTTCCATCGAATGAGATATTGCCTGAGAGGGAACAAATACATTATCACACAATGTTAGACACAAACAATGAGGCAATCACACATGCACGTCACTTTAAGCAAAGAACGCGGACTATCTATCTAAATTAAACCTTTGCTCATGTGATGGGTTTTATACCATACATATATGCATTAAAAAATCCAAAATTTAATTTGCTTCATTACTAATACACATATTATAGAGGAACTTCTAATTATAATGTAAACAGGAGATCAACAGATCAATTCAGCCTGTCGTCCATGTTATGCCGTATGAACAACGTAATGCATGTTTTATGACCATGACCTTGGGGGTATAAAAGGTTTAATGACCGCTATCTGTTTTCTGTAGAACAATTAGTGTTACTGTTACCTGAGAGTAGGTTTTTTATACGATCGGAAATCGGAGTTCACATGGGCTACTGTCGAGGGGGCGTGTATTTTACATCAGTGGCGAGTTCGTTTATGAGATAAATAGCAACAAACAAAAAATATATATTCCAGTTACATATGTATTACACAAATATGCTAGTCCTTGTTATGAACACCTCAAATGCGTTCTTACGTTTTTGAGAAAATGTAACAATTACAAATGACACATAAAATCAAATTAATCTTTTAAACTCAATTCTAACACACATCATTGCAAAGTACAGTTCTGAAGCTGATAAAGCAGACTGCATTAGAAATGACAGCGTCTTCACATATATACCAACAATAAAAAAGGCAGCAACGGGTAGCTACTCAAACCAAAGACAAAACAGGTCACACGTAAACTATTCTTATATCCGTATGCTGAGTTCCGTTTGTCTAACATCCCGGTTCGCCCCAATTATGTTTCTAGGTTTGTCAGCACCATACCCGTGATCGTGGGTTTCACCGAAGTGGTAAACGTCTAAGACCTGCATCACTTCGGGCTTTCCTCCCACATTAAGCTGACACGCTGCGATATAACTGGAATACTGTTAAAAGCGGCGTTAAACCCAACTCACTCACCGTATAATTAACAGTGCACTTGTTCTAACGTTATATTAACATTACTATGAGGAGGCAGGATTCTTATCAATACAACCTTCCTAAACATGTGAAGGAATAGTCGTTTCTTTGCGTGGATGGTGGAGTTAAAACAATTTTAATGAATGATAATTGAAGAAAGTATTTTATTTATGTGTCACATGTTGTATGTGTACACATTAGACATATAAACTTGCATAAAATACATACATCAGGCCATAAAAGGCAAATGAGACACAATGAACAATGAAAAACAATATTTATTTAATAGAATTATAACTTACAGAATTGCGAAACCCAATAAAAAACGGATTACAATTTTAAGTAATAAAATGTTGCCTACGTGCAAACATTTTTGAAATAAGTGCGGCAAGAGGTTTTATATACGTGTTACAATTCATAAAGAACACTGCCTTGTCCACAGGAGAGAATGAAATACATGTTGGATCAGACTTTATAATTCTCAACCACAAATCATATCTAAAGTCAGCATTAAATGGACATTTAACGAGAAAATGTTTCTAATCTTCTACAGCGTTATTATTACATACTTTACAAATTCTATCCTGTAAATGTGTGATAGGTTTAACAAATCTACCAATTTCAACTTGTAAGGGTAATGTGCCCCAGCGTAACTTGCGTGAGATTCTACGATGGGACCTGTTCATAATACATGTAACACAGGGTTCTGCAGAGAGCTAGTGTTTGAACAATCTTTAAGTACGAAGCTTATTTCCATTTTGTAAACCTCTATCATTCCACAATTCTGAAAACCAATTATGCTCATCTAACCCTAACAAAGTCATATTTTAAACGGGTAAAATCGGATTGGGTTAAATGCATACCATCAGAGACATTTTGATTTAATCTGTTAAGCAAAGCCAAAAGATTGTTTACATTATTTTGCACGATTATGATGTAAATACACGGTGTAAGACTATATTCCGCATGCGCGGCAATAGTATCTTACAGCAGAAATCTATATGTAAAGGAGATACGAAATATATATCCTGAACAAACATGTTAGCGATCATAACTATTTTGGGGGATATTCTTTTAGGAAATTGTGTTCTCAGTCTTCACTAAAAAAATACCCCCCAAAATAGTCATAGTCTCTTTGTTCAAAACATGATATATTCAATAACGTATTTTCTCATACTCAAACCATGTTTCACAATGTTTAGTGAAGTGCATATCGGTAATTCATAAGTGAACTCTGTTTTTCTTAAAGTTCTAAGTTCAAAAATGCCACTTGAAGATAGTGTGTCATTGTTCACTATGCTCTGTTGAACAGTCGTCCCATGCTTTACAGGCAACGTCTTATAAGCATCTTGGATATTTTACAGTTTTTATTCCACTATTTTATTTTTGGTTTTTATACACCATTGTTTCTATATACGTGCACGAACGAATATTTTATTGTACACGTTTGTACAGATATATTGTAATTTCAAGGACGTGAAGAATTTCGAACATCCGTTAAATGCTAGGATGCTCATAGTACCTATCTATGTCCTCCAAAAGACCAACGTGAAATACTAAATCTATTAGAACCATTTCCAGATCAAACATGTCTCCTATGTTTATTATAACTGAGATGTTTTCATTTACACCAATGGATTTTTTGTACATAAACTTATTTATATCGTGTTACTTCTCAAAAATCCTTTCAACTAGAGAACGAAATCTGAGATTGGATGTGAATATAATAAGTTTCTTTAATTTAAAAACATAATTGTCAAGATTCGTTTTTGAAATTTTGGGAACATTTCCATTAGATTTTACATATGTTACGTCATAGCTTTTCCTTTTCTTTATACCTCAGCTTCATAAAACATACTATCGCCAACGTCGTTCATCTTAACTCACATTCCTCTATCATAAGGACATAAAAATCCATTTCAAAAATGGAAACCCAACTATTCGACAGCAAAACAATAATTTAACACTATTTCTTTTCAATATAATGTCATCAAGAATAATCCTAATCATTATGATGAGGGTTGGGAGTGTTTTCTGAATTAACGGTATTTGTTAATAAAACAATTTACCAATCACCTGCAATATACACCGTTTCACAGATTACCGGTACACCTATCTCGATCTGTCGTACAAAGGCTCATCACTACGATCAATCAAGTAATAAAAACAGTATTCGGTAACAACACACAAACAATGATACTGTTACGACAATTAACACCTGAGCGTTAATCACCTCGTCAGGTAAAGGTATGTGTGTTTTACCTGTTATTGTTTTATTACATAGCAGTACATGAAAAAAACCGGATGTATCGCAGAAAAGTTATATTCGCCATCTTGAAATACTTACCACAACAGCTAGAACCAGATCACCAGAGAGTGGATTAGGTCAGTTAGGGCGTGGGGGCACTGATGCTTGAATAACAATGTTTTATAGCACTTTATGCTGTACCGTTATTCGAAATTGTTAACAGACAGATATTTTTTTCAAACACACAACATTACACTCGAGATAATATTTTGGAAGTATGTATATATAACATATATACCACAACTAATAACATACGATCTCTAAATTTGGAAACAAAAGGACATTATTTTAATGAATAAAATTTAACTGAATATTAAAATTATATTTAGTCTTCTTATCACGTCGTTTTTTGAAATTGACTTTTTAATATTACTTTACGAGAACCAAAAAAATAAATTTTATTTTTGTTGTTAATCGTGTTAATGTTCATAAAATAAGCTTTTACAAAAAGGAAAATAATTATTTAAACTAATGTATATGATGGAAATTGGGATTGAAGAATAAATAAATTGAAATAATTAGCCTTCATTGTTACTACAGCTTCTAAAATGGCACTTAAAGATAAAGTATATTTTTGAGACTTTACAGGGAAATAATTAATTTCGGCAGAACGTCACAGGTCTACATGGGAAAGGTTGTAATGCACTAGTAGTTATGACGTGTTTCTGTAGAAGTTCTAGGAGGTTAAAAAACTACATTTGACAGAAAATGAAGCTCGCATTCCGGGCCCACAACTAATAGTAAGCACCTGCTGTACTGAAGTTACGGGTATACCCAATATAGATGTGTTGTAATGTGTACCACACGAACTCTTTAATACCAGTTTGGCTATAGTTTTTTGGTACACCCACACGTCTCATTACATTTTTACAGCATCACCTCAGCAGAAATGTATTTTCAAAGTAATTAAACCGAAGTTTGTGCAGAACATTTTCAAACAACGCCAAGCGTCAGTTAAACTTCTCTTTGATTTTGTATTTCAAAATATTCTCATCAATCCAAAACCGTTTCTCCAACTTTCACAGCTTTTTCATAAACACGTTGAAAACAAGTTCAAAAGTATTTGGAAACTTTGAAACCCGTAACGGTATTTACACCACTCAATAGCACCTGCCTGTTAATAGCATCAAAGATTCTATTGGTAATTAGCAAACGCTGCAGAGGGACTGCCATACAGAGCAATGTGGTCGTGCATAGGGCCAGGAGAAAAGTGATGGAACAGCCACGCCAACAGTTTGGATTCAAATGCCTGATAAGGAGACAGTGATTCTGATACGGGCCCTTAATACGAATATATATTACAACAAACGGTATACGTTAACTGCGTTGTGTATAGATGTTGTGATGATGTCTTACACAACTACGGGGATGCTGGTGGAGCTGTGGCTGCACACATGCAGCGTTCCTCGCCCTCTGCAACCAGATGATTCGGCACTGTTGTGTCTAGACTGCATGCTTAAAGCGTGTTTAATGTTTTTGTAATAAATATTATGATGGCACTACTTGATCTGGATCTATACCTCACCCACTATAATACATGTAGGAGTTTGTCTCGAAATAAAGTCCTCCCCCCGAAATTGTGTACATTCTGATGTCTGATGTAAATATTCAAAAGTCGTTATTGTCAGTGCATCCGTACTGAAGTGAAATAATTATGATGGTACGTCTTTAATCCACAGAAATCAGAACATGTTTCATTCTAAGTTATTTTCATATATACTCACCCAGAACTAAATAAAATAAATTTCTAGCACAGCATAATACAAAGTACACAAAGGGTCTTTCTCTAAACATAACAATAAAATCCGCCCGTATTAGATTATTTAGATGAAATGTGATTTTGTGTATACTTGTCTATTCACAAACAACCTTGTTTGTATCATTTGATCATGTGACCTCTGATACCAAATAAACATTTTGTCTTGTCCCATGAATGCAATCATTACAAACATTCATGTCAATCCTGGTCCAATCAATTTTTTAACTCTTTAATTTTTCAATTATGCGTCGCTTTCAAATTCTGATTAGTATTTTGCAATGTCATCGACAGTACGACCACATGTTTAAATAATCAGGAACATCTATATGTATTCATTGCGAAAGTAGTCCGACAGCGTTTCTTGACAATGTACAAATCTGGTTTGATAGGCATTACTTAGAAGTTGGCGGATGACAAGATAGACACAATTTTATGGAGAACAACTTCTTTAATACTGTAAAAAGCTCAAAAAGAATCATTTACTCCAGAACTTTCTGGACCAATAGTGAAGTTATTATGCCTATTTTACGTTAATAACAAACATGAACAGTTTTCAATCTATAGGTTTTCTTTTGTCTCATGTCTTTTATTCGAACCCCATGTAATAAACAAAATATATTGTATGACGAATAACCGTGAACAGATATTTTCTTGTATGAATTATTATTTGAGCCATGTTACATTGTATGGTTTTGTCTGATTGGTCTAATAAATGCCGTGACAGGCATAAGGTCAAGTCTTTAAAAAACATTTAGAATTGATACACATATGGAAGAGAATTTATGGATGTCAATTTCTTTATTATGAGGAACACAACGTTTTGGAGTATATACTTACTCCTAAAACAGGTGAATCAATGCTATGAAGCAGAGAACATATGTTGTACATATATATGTACCTGCCAATCACCTACCAGTGCCAATCAACTGTGGGCTTCCCTTGTTAAGTTTCTATCTTTGTTGTCTTATTACTTTTGTTGTTCTTACAGGTATTTATATCTGTTTTCTGTTTCATAACATTCATTCACCTGATGAAGTAAGTATATACTCCGAAACGTTGTGTTCCTCGTAATAAAGAACTTGACATCAATGAATGCTCTTCCTTATGCATAGGGTTGTAGGAAAATACGTGTTTCAGTCATGTATTCCGCTGTATGGTTCTGTTACTTATTCTCGAAGAAACTACTTGCACATAAATCTATCTATACATTCTGTGAATGCTGAAATGGTGGATACATTAGGGCAAGTAGAGCTTACTAAAACATGCATTCAATTAATTCATTTGATGATTTAAACATTCCCCCCAAGCCCTAACAGCTCAAACATTTTACTGGCTACATTTCGCCTCAGATTTATATGGTTTGAGTTCGTTACTCCAGGAAAACACCATGGGTTTATGGAGTCTGTGGTATACATTTTGCTCTTTTTAAACACTGATATAATATTTTGATGTTTATTAAGATATGTATAAACCTGTGAAATGACTAGAAATAACGTTAGACGTCTTCCAGCCATAAGAATATTAATCATTATTATTCCGAATCTGTGACAAAATCTGGAAAACAAAATTCTTTCACAGACGGGAATATGCCAAGTTTTTAAAAACAGACATATCTGGAGAGCAAAACACTTGCCCCCTTCCTTCGTGAATTTTCATTTTATTGGTCGAGAATCAGCAATTTCTCTGCGGGAGATTGGTAAAATCCCGGGCTCATACCCAGATCTACGGTCTCTGACAAGTGTCAAAAAGTAAATCTGTGTTGGAATGACATATATCTACTGATCTCATATTTCTTTCTTTATTTGTATCTCCTCTTTCCATCTAGTTCTCCCAAACCATCCCCTGCCCCCCTTCCACCTCCCCCACCGCGGTACCGTAATCTGATCCGGCTCAGGATCTCAGATGAGTGATTGACACCTCTCACAGAAACGGACTAGATTTACATGGCCCTACGAGCGAGCTGATTGGTTGGCGGGAGCTATATACACGTTGGCTGGAACTGTGTGATGATATTCTGTCTTGTGCTATCATTCCTTCACTGCTTGAGAGGTTGTCGTTGTTGTACACTTACGCTCACGTGGAGAAGGCATATAGGTCAAATTCGTCTTCTTTGCTGAAGAGTTCCACGAGTTTTTCTACCTCAACATAGAAGAGTCACTTTTTGTAGAAGGCTGTCAAAATGGTTCCAGAGCAACAGACCGTTTTGCGACAGGACGGACTTAGTATGGAGACACAGCCCCTTCACAAGGAGTTTAAGGAGTTTCCGGAGAAAGATTATTCTTTGAAAATTGAAACGGAGGAGGACAGCGATGACATGGATGATAAGCGACTCGGGAGAAAACGTATGTATGATTATGACAATGATTCCCTCCCTAACGCTAAAAAAGCTCGGTCTAAGAAGAGTCCACAAACCCCTGAAGATTTGCAGACTCAGCGGTCTCTTGCCAATGTCCGAGAACGGCAAAGGACACAGTCATTGAATGAAGCGTTTTCGTCTCTCCGGAAGATTATTCCCACCTTGCCCTCCGACAAATTGAGTAAAATACAAACATTGAAGCTTGCATCCAGATATATTGACTTTTTGTACCAAGTTTTGAGAAGTGAAGACGTTGATTCAAAGTTAGCAAGTAGCTGCTCCTATGTTGCCCACGAAAGACTAAGCTATGCGTTTTCTGTATGGCGGATGGAGGGGGCGTGGTCAGTTAACGGTCATTGAAGACGGACCTTGTGAGTGACCATTAAATCTTCGATCTCTACGAGGGAGGAAAAAAGTAAGATCTCTACAAGATTTGAAGGGGAATCTATTCCAAGGACGGAGGCTTCAAGAATGACCATTCTTGAAATGACCATGGAGTGGCAGTGGAAGGAACAGACATTTGGAGATTTAACCCTCGAATCCCGATCTCAAATTCATTCCAAGCCCGCCGCGAGCAGAGAGTGTTTTGGAACTTGATACGCCGCTAATCTATTGCGACAGAGGACCTCGATGACAGGGCGCTATTGGTAAGAAAGCAAGACACGAAGGCACTCGTCTGAAATGACATTTGTTTATGCGTGACTATCGCATAATGACACAACAGGTGATATTACAGTCACGTGAGCATAATGACATTTAGTTGACCTTTCTGAAAGATCCCCAGAATGAAGGATGGTTTCCCAAGTGTTGTGTGAATGTGATTGATTGAAACTGACATGAAATGAACACCGAAATCGGCAAGATTTTGGAAGTGATTATTGTGCTAAAGTGTTATGTGACAGCGCGTGAAAATGACTTTATGAAAGTGGTATGACACCTTTCTCATGAAATGTACATAAATATGTACATACAAATATGTTATAATGAGCAACTGGGGAAATATTGGTGAATTTCCTCGTCACGATCAGCTGACTCCCAACACCAGAGACATCTATGTGTTAGTATCAGGAAAACGCTTTCCAGAATGCGAGTTGTTGATAATATTAATTCTGATTTTAGTTGACAATCCTATTGTTTGTGCATTCCAAGTTATTGAGACTTTTGATAAAAATGTGTGCAGTTATTTTGTGT
The DNA here is from genome assembly GCF_022045235.1 of Haliotis cracherodii. Classification (NCBI taxonomy): domain Eukaryota; kingdom Metazoa; phylum Mollusca; class Gastropoda; order Lepetellida; family Haliotidae; genus Haliotis; species Haliotis cracherodii. The sequence goes on from NW_027266272.1 coordinate 19,453,929, forward strand.
TTTGTCTTGTTTTAGTTAAGCTGTGTGTGACGGTTTGCATATACGAACTGGTTAGGGACAAGTAACACTTGCTCCTTCATGGAATTCATTTGGTCATAGGTCTTCTAACAAGAAACGACATACACGCTGTGTCAGATACCCGCCGGGATAATCAGACCGAGAAATTGTCAATTTGTACCACAGAGAATCGGTTTATTTTAAGATGTTTTTAATAAAAATTAATAATATGAGAACCATTTTCCTTTATCATAAATTCTTAACACATTGATTATTTTCTCTTCTACAAGAAAATTTCAGAAACCAGTTTCAGGACAGTTGATATGAGAACATTTTATAAATATATGTTAGACCTTGGGGACAATTTTGAAACCACATGGAATCGGTTAAATATTTCTATAGGAAAACTCAAAATAATGGTATCAGTAGAAACTGTGGAAACGTGTTCCTGAGTCAACACAGACGTCCATTAATCTTGAGTCGAGGAAACATTAGATATATTGCCCCAATCTCAGTTGGTGTATTTGGATATAATTAAACACATTTTATATCATACACAGAACATCATTAGTTTTAATAATATCTGATCACACGGGTCGTGTTTGTCATTGGTTGTAATATTACATCATGGCAATGCAATCTCTGTGATTGGTTGCGATCCTATATCACAACACATGCAGAACCTGTGATTGGAGTCTAATACTGTACCATCACACGTTCAGTATCCATGATTGGTCCTAATCCTTATCACCACACATACAATATCTGTGATTGGTTCTAATCGGGTGTCACTACACATACAATATCTGTGATTGGTTCTGATCGAGTGTCACTACACATGCAATATCTGTGATTGGTTCTAATCCTGTATCACCAAACGTATATAATCTGTAATTGGTACAAGTCCTATATAATCACAGAATGAGTGATAGTTATTTATAAACACATTCTCATGATGTGGTCGGAATAGTACAATCGACTTTGCTTTTAGCAGAGGCTTCTATTTAATATGGAAAAACGTTTTGTCGCTTTTATTTATATATTGAATAACGAGTTTTTATATGAAATACACACACACACACACACACACACACACACACACACACACACACACACACACACATCATCATCATCATCATCATCACTCATTTTCAGTGATCCATTCATATAATTTCCATCACTATTTTGTATTTTACGCCAAATGGAATCTGTTTTGCCAGATAATGGAGGGATTATTACCTAGCGCTAACGTTATATACTTTATGGTAATGGTTAGGGTTATCTCAGATATGTCAAATGTAGAGGAATTGAATTCTTGACAATTTTTAGAGGAATTGAATTCTTAGCAGAAACATAAGGAGAGTATTTTGAGGAGGATTGCTGATTGAGGTTGCTGGATGAAGGTCAGGTGGCCGGTTAGTGCGTGGACACGCTATTTATTTGTAGGACAAGCATTTTAATTTAGGACACGGCGTCTGTAGGACATGGTTTTATATATGATATATTTCGTAAGGTAGGATATGCAAGTTCATTGGAGTAATGCTTGTGGTTATAGAAAATATTGTGTATGTATAAAACTTATATTTGATCATAAACGTGATTGTTAGAGACGAGGTTTGCCCTACCATGCGAGACAGGAACCCTGGCATTGTGTTGAAGTCTGAAGTACCAGGGAACAGGTAGGGCCATTATAGAAGGAAATCATGCAAGACAAAGAGGTTGTCTACGAGTCCAGATGCTCGTGTATTATTGTTTAAAGTCGTGTTGATGAGAGCTATGAGTCGTAGTATCAGTCGATGGGTCTAGAGTAGGGGAGAGGGAGGGGGAGAGGGGAGGGGGAGGGAGGAGGACAACTAAGTTATCTGATCCGAACGCACGCTGATAAAGAAATTAAGCAACTATGACACAGAAACAGTGAACATTACTCGAACAATGTTAGCGCATTTAGTTATTAGGTTTTGATAAGTCGTTGGCGTCACGGTTCATGAAGGGTAAATATTTGTACAGCTTTAGACATAGAGACTGGTCTATTTATGAGAAAAGAAAAACAAGGTCGTTTAGAAATAATCTTGGTTTTGTCACGTTGGTGGTAATTTTAAATTCATATTGAGGGACATTTTGTTAAAAATTAGCCAGATTGATATGGGTTTTACAGAGAACATGGCCATTGTGATACACGAGGCGTATTATTCGTCTGAATGCAAAGGTGAAAATGATAGCTTCCCTTTCTCCATGCGTTATACAACAATACCGCGGGTTGTTGTTATCACAGTGGGGGCTCGGAAATTAACTCTGTGTTTCAAATATATTTTTACTTTTGAGTAAAAATAAAGGAATTGATAAACAAAAAAATGACATCACGACCCCAGTTTTAACACACAGAGGGAATTAGTTTCTCGTGAATAACATGATTTGTTTCTAGATTTAGCCGTCAAAGTCATCAAACCCGTTATCCCCACAAAGGATATGCAGCACAGTCTGAAAGACACGAATTTAAAATAATAATAATAATAATAATAATAATGATGATGATGATAATAATAATACCTACTACTACTACTACTACTACTACTACTACTACTACTACTACTACTACTACTACTACTACCGAATTTAATGCGACTGTCCAACACATTGTCAGTGGATGCCCAGCTTTGGCACATACACAGTATCTCAAGCGACATGATGGAGTGTTTCGATCATTTTATTACCGTCTTCGCCATGTTTGTGGTTTTGACACAGATGTCAATCCAGGGCTCGACCCAGAATATGTAGATAATGAAAAGAAAAGATTAATAATAAAACTAAATATAATAGTATTGCAAATCTTTTTAATTGTTAATTTTTAATACTGTTATGTTTCAACTTTGAATTAATTCAGTTAGATATTACAGTTAATTATGTTTTATTATATGCGATCTGGCACTGGTAAAGTACAGAGATAATATTTATGGTGATGATTGTTTGGTTTTATCTTTTATCCACCTGGTGTAATAATTACTGGTCACGTGATACCACGATATTAGTTTTATTCAGGGTTGAAGTCACCTAATAATTATATGTACCAAGTTACCTTAACTATGAAATTAACGGAGGCATGACGCTGAAGACGGCATCGTGTCAATACGGGTCATAAATTATCACAAGATATGAGAAGATGTCATCTGGGGGATGATTGATATAGCACAGGTGATATGTTTATGTCCAATGAGCGCACATTTCATTAAGTAATGTTGCCTTTTTATTTTCCTTGAAATGTCTGTAATTTCATTCTACGAGGTTCTGTGGTATCGAAGGTCACGGATTTTGGTGCGTTGAATGGATTTATTTTAGAATTCTACACGATGTTAATCACACAGAGACTGAACGATCCTTTGAGACATGGGATTATGCCCCTTTGCTGATGCACTGGTTGTCTGTTTGATCTGTTTCTGGATTGCCTGTTAATTTGAACCCTTCAAGGTACACACAAGGTTCAAGGTTTGAAAAAACACAAATGATTCACTTGTGACAATCAAACGCAGGGTTATATCTTGTGAATTTATATTTAAAACGGTCCTTGGTTGCTCTTGTGTAGGCTCGAGTCCAACGTTTACATAAACCTTTTCACAGTCGCCCAGTCCCCCTTTGACAACGGCAACGTTGGAAAGCTAATCCTTGGTTTATTTGTGTGTTGATGATTCTGAAGAAGTGAATGAGTGAATATAGTCTTACGGTTGTATCCATGTGGAGAAGTGAGATGTGCAAGCTTACATCAGTTTGATCTGAAAGACAGTGAGGTGTGCAAGCTTACACCACTTTGATCTGACAGACAGTGAGATGTGCATGCTTACATCACTTTGATCTGACAGACAGTGAGGTGTGCAAGCTTACACCACTTTGATCTGATAGACAGTGAGATGTGCATGCTTACATCACTTTGATCTGATAGACAGTGCAATGTGCAAGCTTACATCACTTTGATCTGATAGACAGTGAGATGTGCCAGCTTACATCACTTTGATCTGATAGACCATGAGATGTGCGAGCTTTTATCACTTTGATCTGATAGACAGTGAGATGTGCAAGCTTACATCACTTTGATCTGATAGTGAGATGTGCAAGCTTACATCACTTTGATCTGACAGACAGTGAGGTGTGCAAGCTTACACCACTTTGATCTGATAGACAGTGAGATGTGCATGCTTACATCACTTTGATCTGATAGACAGTGCAATGTGCAAGCTTACATCACTTTGATCTGATAGACAGTGAGATGTGCCAGCTTACATCACTTTGATCTGATAGACCATGAGATGTGCGAGCTTTTATCACTTTGATCTGATAGACAGTGAGATGTGCAAGCTTACATCACTTTGATCTGATAGTGACATGTGCAAGCTTACATCACTTTGATCTGACAGACAGTGAGATGTGCGAGCTTACATCACGTTGATCTGACAGACAGTGAGATGTGCGAGCTTACATCACGTTGATCTGACAGACAGTGAGATGTGCGAGCTTACACCACTTTGATCTGATAGACAGTAAGATGTGCAAGCTTACATCACGTTGATCTGATAGACAGTGAGATGTGCGAGCTTACATCACGTTGATCTGACAGACAGTGAGATGTGCAAGCTTTCATCACTTTGATCTGATAGACAGTAAGATGTGCAAGCTTACATCACGTTGATCTGATAGACAGTGAGATGTGCAAGCTTACATCACTTTGATCTGATAGACATTGAGATGTGCATGCTTACATCACTTTGATCTGATTGACAGTGAGATGTGCATGCTTACATCACTCTGATCTGATAGAGAGTGAGATGTGCAAGCTTACATCACTTTGATCTGATAGAGAGTGAGATGTGCAAGCTTACATCACTCTGATCTGATAGACAGTGAGATGTGCATGCTTACACCACTCTGATCTGATAGACAGTGAGATGTGCATGCTTACATCACTCTGATCTGATAGACAGTGAGATGTGCATGCTTACATCACTTTGATCTGATAGACAGTGAGTCGTGCAACTTGTATCAGTCTGATCTGATAGACAGTGAGATGTGCGAGCTTACATCACTTTGATCTGATTGACAGTTAGATGTGTATGCTTACATCACTTTAATCTGATATACAGTGAGATGTGCAAGCTTACATCACTTTGATCTGATAGACAGTGAGATGTGCATGCTTACATCACTCTGATCTGATAGACAGTGAGATGTGCGAGCTTACATCACTTTGATCTGATAGACAGTGAGATGTGCAAGCTTACATCACTTTGATCTGATATACAGTGAGATGTGCAAGCTTACATCACTTTGATCTGATATACAGTGAGATGTGCAAGCTTACATCACTTTGATCTGATAGACAGTGAGATGTGCATGCTTACATCACTTTGATCTGATATACAGTGAGATGTGCAAGCTTACATCACTTTGATCTGATAGACAGTGAGATGTGCATGCTTACATCACCCTGATCTGATAGACAGTGAGATGTGCAAGCTTACATCACTTTGATCTGATAGACAGTGAGATGTGCTAGCTTACATCACTTTGATCTGATAGACAGTGAGATGTGCATGCTTACATCACTCTGATCTGATAGACAGTGAGATGTGCAGCTTGTATCAGTCTGATCTGATGGACAGTGAAATGTGCCATCTTACATCAGTTTGATCTGATAGACAGTGAGATGTGCATGCTTACATCACTCTGATCTGATAGACAGTGAGATGTGCAAGCTTACATCACTTTGATCTGATAGACAGTGAGATGTGCAAGCTTACATCACTTTGATCTGATAGACATTGAGATGTGCGAGCTTACATCACTTTGATCTGATAGACAGTGAGATGTGCGAGCTTACATCACTTTGATCTGATAGACAGTGATATGTGCCAGCTCACATCAGTCTGATCTGATAGGGGCGGCCGGGTAGCCTAGTGGTTAAAGCGTTCGCTCGACACGCCGAAGACCCGGGATCGATTCCCGACATGGGTACAATGTGTGAAGCCCATTTCTGGTGTCCCCCGCCGTGATATTGCTGGAATACTGCTAAAAGCGGCGTTAAACCATACTCACTCACTCACTGATCTGATAGACGGTAAAGTGTACAAGCTCACATCAGTTTGATCAGATGACAGTGACATGCTCAAGCCTACATCAGTTTGATCAGATGACAGTGACATGTTCAAGCCTGCATCAGTTTGATCAGATGACAGTGACATGCTCAGGCCTACATCAGTTTGATCAGATGACAGTGACATGCTCAAGCCTGCATCAGTTTGATCAGATGACAGTGACATGCTCAAGCCTGCATCAGTTTGATCAGATGACAGTGACATGCTCAGGCCTACATCAGTTTGATCAGATGACAGTGACATGTTCAAGCCTGCATCAGTTTGATCAGATGACAGTGACATGCTCAAGCCGATATCAGTTTGATCAGATGACAGTGACATGTTCAAGCCTGCATCGGTTTGATCAGATGACAGTGACATGCTCAAGCCGATATCAGTTTGATCAGATGACAGTGACATGTTCAAGCCTGCATCAGTTTGATCTGATAGTATCTGATTACACGTGCCAGTATTTGATACATGTAGCCATCATCACGACCACTCCACAATTACAGAAGGATGTAACGGCTTTCCCCCATGTCAAGTTATGTGCTTAAAAACAACAATAGTTGTCTTGAAGTAACGAATGTAGCAATGGAAGTCAGTTCGACCTTTGATGTGAAAGCAATTTTGATATTCACACCTTGTAATGTTTCATTTCTCATGATAAATACTGTACACTAGCGCTCATATCCTTTTTGGCAGGTGTGACCAAGTCGCATTCCTCTGCGGCGTCGCAATTCGTTGTGCAGAGTTGCGTCCCTTAGGGTTACCAGTATCCTATGATCACGTGTTGGAATAATAGATAGAGTGTCAGCACCAGTTCAGTAACCATCTAAGACCTGCATTACTTTGAGACTTCCTCCCACATTAAGCTGAAACAAGGTGAAATAACTGAAATATCCTTCAACTTATTCATACACTGATGTCGCCATAGATCCTAGAAAATTGTTCTGTTGTATTACACATACAGGGAATATTTTTGTCACATTTCAAATTTATATCTACACGAGTAACGCATACCACTGTTGATTCCTGGGCCCAATAGGCCCCAATCGTGCATGTCGTTAAACTGGTATCTGTGGTTTGGCTCTGTGAGTGAGTGAATATGGTTTTATATAATATAATATTTTAGCAATATCACTTCGGAGGACACATTGTACCCATGTGGGCAATCGAACCCGGGTCTTCGGCGTGACGAGGTTTGGCTCTGTGACGTGGATAATTATGTGCTATCGTTAGACGTTGATCAGGCTATCAACCACTGGTTTACAGGACCAGTATAAAGAGTATACATCCAAGTGTGGCTAAAATGAAACAAACAAGACATGGTTATACGATGGTGATGAATTTGATACGGGGATCATAGTTTTCAGTCTCATTAAAATCAGGCCTTAGTTCTCGCAACCGCTTAACAAAGATCTGAAGACAACCCATTAGGGGTCACGTCAGAACGACCTTTCGTCCGACTAATCAGAGCTTCGCTTACCAGATTATGAAAGTGACAGTCGGAATGTGATTTCTAATCATGCAACCTCGAAAACTTTCACACAGGGTATTCCGAACGATAGTTACGGGTTTAACGACGGAATCCATACAATCTAGACCATCTATTAGCCATTCCAGAATGTTCTTTTGTTCAGGTTTCACATTTGTAATCGAGAATTCGTCAAAATATATTTCAAAGCGCAGTCGCTACTTTGAAATTAGTGCCGTAAAGCACGAGAAAGCTGCCTTCTGATTGGTCATTCCATTGGTCGGTCAAAGTTCGCGCAAGGTCGGACTGACGTGACCCGTAATGGGATGTCCTCAGATCTTTGTTTAGCGGTAGCGAGAACTAAGTTCTGACTTTTATAAGATTGCATAGTTTTGCGCCTTAAGCTGGCAGTGTTTCGGCGACTATTTTTCAGCCTAATAACGTTTTGATAACGTTTGTAAATTATTGGCTCAATCCAAATTTTCAATGTATACTTATTTTCTGCAGTTTCCGATCATATGCCTGTTTTAGACTCTATGTATGTCTACACACCTGTGCAAAGGACACGGTAAGGGACTTTCTGATCCACGGAATACGAACACTTTAAGAAATCAGCAAATCGTTATGGACGCGTATCAGTTGTGCTCACTGCATTTCTATGTTTTGGACACGCTTCTTGTATACGTAATGTTGAACGTAATGTGTTGAAATGGCTTACTTGAGAAGTCAGCAGAAAACCTTATCTCATATCGGAACATAAGCAAAATGTTTTTCCTCCAGCTGATTCTCTTAAGAATACTGAAAAAAACACCACTTTGTTGGGGTATGCTCAATAATATCAAACGAGGCACCGACTGAAATACTTATGACTGATATTTATGTTTGCAAATCTCGACCTCGATTTATGGATTGAAATAAACCTTGAACTACACTCCACATCTCGTCGAAATTCCAATTTCACAATAATTGAAAAAACCAACTTCTATGCGTAAAAGTCAGTACACCAAATCTTATGTTATATGGGAAATTAGGAAGAAAACCCCTGAATGTCACTATTAACACATTTATCGTTACTTTTTGGGCCTGTTTAGAAACTGGCAAAACTACGAAACTTTCGTGTGTTATGAGTGAGTGAGTGAGTTTGGTTTTACGCCGCTTTTAGCAATATTCCAGCAATATCACGGCGGGGACACCGGAAATGGGCTTCACGCATTGTACCCATGCCAGGATTCGAACCCGGGTCTTCGGCGTGACGAGCGAACGATTTAACCACTAGGCTACCCGACCGCCCCTCGTGTGTTATGAAGAGACTACTATACCATGATCATGTAAATATGCATGAACATTAATGGGTATCACGAAACGAAGAGAATATATGAATGTCAACAGCTTTATTATGAGGAACACAACGTTTCGGAGTATATGGTTACTCCTTCATCGGGTGAAGGCGCCGCGATTCGCTGTGCAGAAATGCGTCCCTTCGGCACGCCAGAAACCTATGATTGTGGGTTCGAATCCCGGTTCGCCCCGATTATGTTTCTAGGTTTGTCAGCACCATACCCATGCTCGTGGGTTTCACCGAAGTGGTTAACGTCTGAGACCTGCATCACTTCGGGCTTTCCTCCCACATAAAGCTGACACGCCTTGCTATAACTGGAAAACTGTGAAAAGCGGCGTTAAACCCAACTCACTCACTCACTCACTCACTCATCGGGGGAATTAATGGATATCGTGTGTCGAATCTAGTTTTAGTTCCACTGGCTACAATTATTGTTTGCTGAATGTTTTGTTTGTTTGTTGGTATGTTGTTTAACGTCGCACTCAGCAATAGTCCAGCTATATGACGGCGGTCTGTAAATAATCGAGTCTGGACCAGACGATCCAGTGACTGGCTTCATGAGCATCGGTCCACTCAACTGGAATACGATGACATGCATAAAACACGTCAGCGAGCCTGACCCACCGATCCCGTTAGTCGCCTAAAACACGATAAACATGGTCGCCTCATACGGCAAGCATGGGTTGCTGAAGACCTATTCTCTACCCGGATCTTCACGGGGAGACAAGCATGGGTTGCTGAAGACCTATTCTCTACCCGGATCCTAACGGGGGAGACAAGCATGGGTTGCTGAAGACCTATTCTCTACCCGGATCCCCACGGGGGAGACAAGCATGGGTTGCTGAAAACCTATTCTATACCCGGATCTTCACGGGGAGACAAGCATGGGTTGCTGAAGACCTATTCTCTACCCGGATCCTCACGGGGGAGACAAACATGGGTTGCTGAAGACCTATTCTCTACCCGGATCCTCACGGGGGAGACAAGCATGGGTTGCTGAAGACCTATTCTCCACCCGGATCTTCACGGGGGAGACAAGCATGGGTTGCTGAAGACCTATTCTCTACCCGGATCTTCACGGGTAGTTAACTGAATGAGTTTTGTCCTTTGGTATCGTTGGTCAAATCTATGGTCGACAAGATTACCAGTTCTTTCACTCATGGTTGTCTGACATCGATGTATCTTAGGGTACCATGTAAAAAGCATTTAAAATTTAGCTGAAACTGGAACCTTACTGTCATATTTTACCTAGAAACAGATGGATAAATTTATTACTTATTAGAACGTGCAATCATCATTGAGGTTGGACGATGGAACTGTACCCCACCTACAGAAAGGAAATGCAGTTGATGTCACCTTGATGAAATAGAGAATGAATGTCATGCAGCCTCACATTGTACTCATCTCAATAACCACAGACTATTGTACTTATCAAGTCAGTATCGCAACAAGCCAAATATTTATAAATTTAGCAATCCTTTTAATAGTTACTGTAGAAAAATCAGCGTTAAAGAAAGCTTGGTAATAAAGTTCTGTTCTGTCTAGGACAATGTTACCTCGTCGCGCAGCACAACTCGTGTCGAGGCCCGAACTCAGGATAACCCGACGTATTAACGTTCGATGGCTTCATGGCTTAATGAGGTTTCGCTGTACAAGCATTAATTGAAACATGTACTTTTCATATCAATAGGGTTACTTGTGCATTTATGGAATCGTTTCATTTGAAAAATATAATATTCCAAACTTCAGAGAGAAAAGATAAAAATATGTTCAAGGGCCTGCTGAGTGAGTAACCTTGACAATCACTCACGACGAGTGCTAGCGGCAGGAAAGGATACGTTCTCAAGTCTCGCGAACACCTGGTGTCATCAATAGACGTATACAGAGGGTTAACTTATATATGGAATCCTGAAAGGGACATTGTCGCCTGCACAAAACCAAGCTGAACAATGACTGACTTCACTAAAACATGATATCCTCGAATAATATTTTTGTTTTTTTCTTTACCAAAGGGCGGCAATGCGGCAGCGCGACGTTGTGTCAGTCTTTTTAATTTTGTTTCCTTTCAAGTAAATTCCGGGTATGAATATCTGAAGCTTTGACGTATTCATTTTGCACGCTACAAAGTGAAGCTTTTAATATCTCCGGAGAATGGATGCTTATTATACAAAGTATTTATTATACTATGTATGTAAGTGTGTGTATGAGAGAGTGTTAGTATCACTGTTAGTACCCCCCCCCCCCCCCCCACACACACACACCTATAATTATTTATATATTATAGAAATTACTAACGTTGAACTTTATCGGATGGGATGATGGGATGAGGGAGGGGGGTGGGGGGGGGGGGGGGGATGGGGGGAGGTAAATTATTGGGCTATGGGTCACTCTGACAGTGGACATCATTGGCTTAGTGAGTGAGTCGAGTTTAACGCGGATCGGAACACTGATGTGATGGGCGTGATATTACCAAATAGTGTGAAACCCACGGGTATATGGTGCTGACAAACCAAGGATGTTAACCGGGGTTTAAACCGACGACCAGCTGATCCTGGAATGATTAAGGGGCATAACTATGTACGGCGCATCTCCATGTCTTCGACCCTACGCCCCCTTATTTATGAAGGATCCAACTTTAAATAACGGAATAATATTTTACACAATTCATTAGGTACACAACATGTAGATAAACAGTTTATGGAAACCAGTCGAACGTTTTAAAAACGCCAAAATACGAGGGAATAATGCGAAAAGCAAAACATTACATAACTTGTTTAAATCACAACCATATTTCTTGTGTTCGCATGCTGAAATAATATTTGAAAATTGATTTCATATTTTCATGCGTTTTCGCACAGGTGTTCGTTTAAGGGCTTTTAATTGATAACAGAGATGGGAAAAGTACTGCAGATGAAGGAATTCCTTAGAAATGGTTTGAGAAAGGAAATCGCACGTGCTAGAATGGAGATTTTAGTAATAAGAGATAATCCGCGGTATGCTTAATCACACCTCTTCTGCATCGATATACAAATAAACACGCTGGAACCCAACGAGACACCTGCGCCAGAGAAAATGAAAACCGTATGTTTTAACGGTTATTCGTTCAATTAGTATTTTGGTACGTAATACTTTAATCCATGCACCTGCATGTTTGTATGAAAAACCGATCGGGTCATTTTTCGGCAAATCTTTGGTTGAAATTGTTTATGGTGTAGTGTGATGGCTTCAGTAAAACTATGTGTTTGAAGTATGTATGAAGACGTCGCAAGGTTTATCATACGTGGGGTGTACGTGATAATGCACCACATATATGCACTGGAACATGCATGCAGCATATGCAGATATTAACAAATTCAACTGTGTTGGGACCGCCTCCGTGGTCTAGTGGTAGAGCGTCTGCCCGGAGAGCGGAAGGTCCGGGGTTCGATCCCCGGCCGCGTCATACCAAAAGACGTTAAAAGATGGCACTTGTTGTTACCCTGTCTGGGGCGCGGCATTAAGGGGCTAAAATAAGGACTGGTCGGCTCGGAGTCAGTATACTGTGTCTGAGTGGGGTATTTATGTCAAACTGCGGCATGGTATCTCAGTGAGCAAGCACTATAAATCGGCATCAGTTCGGACTAGTACAAGCAGCCACACAAACACACACACGTACATGCACGTCGCTATATAAGTGCAATAATCTTGGACGCGACGTTAAACCCCATTTCACCTCACCCCGCTGTGCTGGAGCATGCTCAGAAACGAGTGTGTCTTGATTAACGAGGCCTGGATTACCAGTGTTGACGCGGTCGGTCTGGATTTAAGACCACTTACAAACGTGGTCTCATGTGGTCTAGCGTGATCTAACGTCATCTTACATTGGCATTTAAGTCTTGTTGTATTAGATTCAGAAATAAAATCAGTGAAAACAAACTTGTCAACAAATAAATCAGAAACGTGAAGATCCGGGTTAGAATTGGTCTTCGGGTGGTGAGGCTCGCTGACTTGGTTGATGCATGTCGTCGTATTGGTCTCCAGGAAAATATGATTGTCGTACGAGGCAATCGTACCCCGACGGCGGGCGACGTTGCTCATGATATCACTCACTGGTTTGTCTGTTTGTTGACTGTATTATGTACAGTCCGTCTTGCTGACTGAGACATAAAACAAAAAAATACACACCAACATAAAACACACCACCAAAAGAACACACCAACAAAATACACACCAACAGAAAACGCACCAACAAAGGAAGCAGAAGATATTGCACAAACGTAAGGACAGAACGAGACGTGTTGTGACAACTTTCTAGAAATCCGTAACACGTTCAGTTTGTGTACAGTGTTGCGGTAAACTTGCTACAGTTAGATGGCAGGTAAGGCTTTTGATACAGGAACAATCCTCAGTTGGGGTTTTAATTGTTGCCACTTATACAACACATATGAAACACGAATATCGTGGTCAGGTTAAAAGTGAAAGAGTAAAACATTAGAGAAATCATTTTCGGTTCTTGTAATTCTGAACACAGATCAGAGACAAATCCAGTATTTTGAACACGGAGTGAGGTGTGTGAGTATCTATATATGTGCGTGTGTGCGCGTGTGCGTGTGTGTGTGACAGAGTGAGTGTGTGTGAGTGTGTGTATCTGTGTGTGTCTGTCTGCCGTATGTCTGTGTGTGGTGTTCGTGTGTCTGTCTGTGTGTGTGTGTGTGTGTGTCTGTTTGTGTGAGCGTGTGAGTGTGTTGTCAACCAGTATTAAGAGTATGTGTGTGTGCGTGCGTGCGTGCGTGCGCACGCGTGTGTGTCAGTGACGACCTCACACTCCACCCCCCCCCCCGTTGGACATCAAATTGCTGGAAATTACATGGAATGTACTGAACAGACGTCTGTAAGGATATGCGATGTCACTTCTTTCGTGACGAATACGCTATGTTCGAGAAAATGTGAGTTATTTACGCACGTAACGGTAGGTTGGGATTACCTGCAAGATTAGACGCTATCTCGCCGTGCCTGTCATGACGTGTCTGCTTCGACATACAGACATACATGTTTAGTCACGTGATCCCCTCACGTGCCAGTTCTCCCAGCAGTTGTTTGACATGATTTGTTTGTTTGTTTATTGTTTTACACCACAGTCAGTAGTATCCTGTTATACCCCGGCGGCCTGTAAACAAACCAGTGGTCGATATCATGAGCATCACGCCATCCCGGCACAATCCTTGTCCATACTAGTCGACACTTACGCCAAGCATATGCTTCTGGGATTTTTTAATGCGTTTCCGGCAAAATGAATAGTCGACTACTACTACTACTACTACTACTACTACTACTACTACTAATTCACGTGGGCAAGGGTGTCCCAGTCGTCTGAGGCGCCGCGATTCGCTGTGCAGAGTTGCGTCCCTTGGGCACGCCAGAAACCTATAATTGTGGGTTCGAATCCCGGTTCGCCCCGATTATGTTTCTAGGTTTGTCAGCACCATACCTGTGCTCGTGGGTTTCACCGAAATGGTAAACATCTAAGACCTGCATCACTTCGGGCTTTCCTCGCACATTAAGCTGACACGCTGCCATATAACTGGAATAATGTTAACAGCGGCGTTAAAAACCCAACTCACTCACAAGAAATGTCACGGTTGCATCCCAAGTACCAAGTTGTCCGACTCCCCTTTGTTCTCGGTGCCTTAGGTTTGGTACCTCCCAATCCGTTGACCGACATTGGGAGAGTACCCGGGTTTGCTACCAGGAATATAGCCCTTCTGACAATCTGGGTAATGCAGAAGGCTGCAGTGTTGGGGAGTCTTCACATACACCGAAAAGGTTCTGGGTGGGTTCGAATAGGCAGCGCTTCCGTGAAGAAGTCCCATCCGCTGTCTGGGCTGCGTTTTGAGAGGGCAAGGGCCCTGAGCTGGTGATGAGCCTAACCAGTCTGACCTTGCCAGGTTCACCCAAACCCTCTTTGATGTATTTTTATTTTAATAATAATAATGATGATGATGATGATGATGATAATAATAATGATAATAATAATGTAAAAAAAACAACACACCCTATCAAAAAGGGTTATAATTTGAAACATTGTTAGAAAAGAAATTAGACTGAATGAATAGGAGATTTGCTTGATTTCAGTTGAATTTAATGGGCGTTACTGATTGACACCTTCATTACTGGGATTTTTTAAGCATTCGGAACACTCCAGGGAGAAGGGAAAGTGTATCTCGGATCACTGGCATTTTTTAAACAGGTTCTGCCATCTTCCAACCTAACATGTCACAAATATATAATTGTTTTGTTTTGGTTATCAAATATTTCATAATCTATGGGCAATCAACATGTACAGTGTCGACAAATATAATAGTTGGGCGAGGACGAAGAACAGCGACGTTATTGATATGGTCTAATGAGCGCCTGAAGAATGTGTCTAGGTGCAGGTAGAAGTGAGTGAGTGAGTATGGTTTTACGCCGCTTTTAGCAATAATATATTTAAAGCAATATGACGGCTGGGGACACCAGAAATGGGCTTCACATATTGTACCCAGGTCGGGAATCGAACCCGGGTCTTCGGTGTGACGAGCGAAC
This sequence comes from Haliotis cracherodii, assembly GCF_022045235.1. Lineage (NCBI taxonomy): Eukaryota > Metazoa > Mollusca > Gastropoda > Lepetellida > Haliotidae > Haliotis > Haliotis cracherodii. The sequence continues at coordinate 19,469,419 of NW_027266272.1, forward strand.
GCTTTAACCACTAGGCGACCCGACAGCCCCAGTGCAGGGAGAAAGGTTGTACTGACTACAATATAGATCCGGTTATTGCATAAATAAAATACTTATGATATAAATTATGAACTTAATGCTAAAAACTTACAGTAACTTTCGTCTACATGGACATACAATTTTATTATGCATTTAGTGACGAAATACGATATTTACTTGAATAAACAAATTCGGTGTCACTTTGTGCCTGAATATTCAGTGTGTCTCAATAACACTTTGGTTTTCAGGGGGTGATCAGTCAGAAAATGGATAGGAAGTTTTTCTTGTCAAATAAAATGTTTGTTTCACCGAGTGACCTGATATTATGAGTGACGCAGCCAAAAGTTTTCAAGTTCGATAATATAATTTTTCATTACAGAAATATTGCAATTATTTTCCAAATTAAGTCTCAAGTTTGCAGAAATTATAGCGACAGCTTTATAAAAGTCTTTCATTTCAAAACAAGCGTAATACCACTTGAACATGGCAACAGCTCTCAAGGTTGGACAAGCACCTGTGTTGTGTACGGTGGGCTGTTTTCGCCATATTTCATCACGAGGTTAAGCGATCTATTTTGACTGCGAAGGCTATCTGCAGCCGAGGCTGGGATGCTGTTATGACAGGCAGCAACATAACCGCGGGGCTGACAGTTGTACATAGCTGTCACTCACTGCGCATGGTCCTTGCGCAGCAGAAAATGCATGTTCGGGCGTGTTTGTTTCGGACACACCTGTCGCTACCGCAAAGGTGAGGAGAAAGGAGGTTTAACGTAGTGCCCAAGATTATTGCCCGTATGTAGCGACGTGCATTCAAGTGTTAGTGTGTGTTAGTGTTAGTGTGTTAGTGTTAGTGTTAGTGTGTTAGTGTGTGTTAGTGTGTGTGTTAGTGTGTGTGTGTTAGTGTGTTAGTGTGTGTGTGTTAGTGTGTGTGTGTTAGTGTGTTAGTGTGTGTGTGTGTGTGTGTGTGTGTGTGTGTGTGTGTTAGTGTGTGTGTGTGTGTGTGTGTGTGTGTGTGTGTGTGTGTGTGTGTGTGTGTGTGTGTGTGTGTGTGTGAGGGTTTGCGCTAGTCCGGACAAATGCCTATTTTATAGTGCCAGACATGCCGCAGTTTAACATGAATACCTCACTCAGACACAGTACACTGACCGACCAGTCCTTGTTTTACCCCCTTAATTCCGAGCGCCAGGCAGGGTAACAACAAGTACCATATTTTTAACGTCTTTTGCTATGACGCGGCCTGTGATCGAACCCCGGACCTTTCGCTCTCCGGGTGGACCCTCTACCACTAGACCACGGAGGCGGTCGCTAACGCTTTGATTTGATGACGTGTTCAGACTTATTTAGGGAGGGTCGATTTGCAGTCACGTAATGTGCGTTGTTGTTTTTGTAATGTGTTTTAGTTAGATAAGAAGTTTTAGCAAACGCGCCAGATTTCTGTATTCTGAAGTAAGGTAATGTACATATATTTAAACTTGTTCTCGTCGCTATATGGCCGAAATAATACCGATGCGAGGTAAAATTTTAACTCACTTACTCACCCATACGACCAATAAGAGCGTCGCTAATCAGATCGGGAAAGTGCCATACGGAATGTGTTTTCTAATCATGCAACCTCGGGGTACTCCGAATGACAGTTACGGGCTGTACGGGCAGTTGGAAACTAGTGCCGTGCAAGCATCAGTTTGATTGGCTAATGGTTTCAGGGCACTGTGTCTCATTCATTTACAAATGTACCACCGATGACTCTCCATAGTTCAAGGCAATAAACACAAGACCAAACTCGATTTCAGTTTAAACAAACAAAGTTTTATTCTTGAGCTAAGACTAAATATAATACGGTTATAACGAACTCAAAGGGACTACAAATTTTAATTCGTTATAACCGTAGTTCGTTATAAGCATATATAGAGCATAACTACAGTATATAGTCGAGACCACAAAAGTAAGTTCGTTATATCCGTCAGTTCGTTATAAGCGTGTTCGTTATAACCGTAGTTTACTGTAGTCCCTTTGCATTAAGTTTTTGTGGTTACAAACAAATCCCAATTGCCTAAGAGGGGCCACGAATGGTCCAAACGTCTACGGCACCAAAGCTCGGTGATAAACGTTGCTACCCTTTGACGTGCCACAATACGATGATCATTTTTTGTGTGTTTTTTAGGTCAATGCGTTATTAAAGTAGACTCGCACAAAAAAAACAAAACACCCTGAGCGGATGATTAAGGGCGCGCCTTTAATGCTGCATCATGTTTTGTATTCCTACTCAACTGGCGGAGGTAGAAGTAAACACGCGAGGTATCCGTCACCGAGTGACTGACAAGCATTCAGCATCCACTCCTGTCAGTAGATGAGTGTTTTATATAAGGTTGTGAAGAACTACATATCAGATATTCTGCTGTTAAACATGAAAATATTCATGACCTCACGGACCCCTCGTACACCAAAGCAGATTCATGTTTTCTTATCAATATGCCTAAAAAAAATAGGTGCCGGTTATAGCGTGATCTCGTTTATCTGGATCTTGTTATTCTGGATAATAGGGTGTATGTAGCGGAATGTTCTATTGGCTCCTTACCTGGGTTCTTTCTCACGACGATGGCGTCACTTTCCGCCACAGTGACAGTTTTATTGTCGCACTCGCTGGACTTGGGGAACTGTTGTCCCAGGCGTCTAGTGCGCTGGAATTGTTATGCAGAGTTATGCCCCTTACTCATAAAAGGATCCGCCGACAGTGAGTTCAGATCCTTGGTTTGTCAGTACCATACCTATTCCAGTTCATTCATGTCATGAACCATTGTATGCACCACGCCTGCATCAAGGACTCGCTAGTACGATATCGTTATTTGAGTGAGTGAGTGAGTGAGTGAGTGAGTATGGTTTTACGTCGCTTTAAGCAATATCATGGCTGGGGACACCAGAAATGGGTTTCACACATTGTACCAATGACGGGAATCGAACCCAGGTCTTCGGCGTGACGAGCGAACGCTTTAACCACTAGGCTACCCGACCGCCTCTCCTCATTTGGAATTTAAATATCTACAGATTGTTCATTGGTTGTTGATTTCAAGCCCATGCGGGACAGTTGTTGTATGTATGCTTATAACGAACTACGATTATAACGAACTTAAATAAGTGGTCCTTTTGAGTTCGTTATAACCGTAGTTCACTGTACTAGAAACTCTACACTCCTGATTATACCAACACAGCTCATGATAGCTGACATTCAAAAGTGACTTTATATACTGTTTGTATATCGTTGTGTTTTATGCGTAACAAAATAACCAGAACGTATACGAATATTTTCCTAACCTGTTATCATAAACAAACAGATCTTGAAAATAATGCTTCGTCGTTAGCAACATATGTTTAGCCAAAAATCTTATTCCGTTTCCTAAATTTGTTTGTCCGAACGGGAACTCCTGATACGGAAACGGGTTGCCAAATTTCAAATATCACCCTCTCATCACACCTTTCGCAAAGACGCCCGTCTTTGTTTCTTGCAGTCGCTTTATTCTTTCATCTATCTATTTCATGTACATATAAGTACCAAGGCAATAGATCTCACACAAAGAAATCCCTTGTTTGACACGTACGATTCAGCGCGTCCTTTAGATATCCATGCATATCTCATCGCCCTGAGACAATGAGGGCCGCTAGAGGTCGCTAGTGCTTATGTTTGTTCAAGTGGCACTGGCGTCAGCTTGGCCTCAAGGCGGGATTTTTCCGATCCAACTTTTACATATTCCTCCGGAGTGGTATTGTTTTATTTCCCGACATTGTATTTCCACGTGTAGGGGCGGAGCCCCGAATGAAGACCGATTTCCGTCGAGAATTTACCAACACAAAAAGACTATTTATGCTACGGTGACCCCGTTCAGCGCTCATGTTCCATTACGTATGTCCAGACCGCTGTATGATTGAGTTCCTATTTCGTGCACAGAGATTGTTCATGAAACTTATTGAAAACAAATAGAACAATGTTTGTGTGTTTCTTCCTTTCTAAAAAAGAAAAACACACAAATATTCCCATATACTGAAACACGAACTTTGGCATATACAAATTTAAAAAATAAATGTTTGGGTATTTTTTTTTTATCCTTCGCATATTGCATTTGGGACAGAGAAGGCAAATACTATTTATAGAACATTTTTATATTGATGTAGTAATATTAATATATTACAATATTTTCATGGGAAGAACAAAATGGATACTATCGTTCAATTGTGAAACGTTTGCTTGTAAAATGTAATCATAATTATCATAACAATTATCATGATTATTTTTAATTACTGTCATTGAGTGCATGCTACTGTTGTGTATCTTTTAATGATAACAACCACCTGCTGATAAATTTGTGCTAAAAACTTAAACAGCAACTTTATTTCTTTTTCAATTCTTAATTAATTCACCTTAATACCATACTTAACATAAACAGAAAAGAGTAACGCCGTATTTGGAAAAGATGAATAAAAAAAACCAGAAACAAAGTATTTTTCTCATATGAAAGAACAAGGAAAAAAACATCCGCACACGACCCGTGAAGATCCGGGGTAGAATAGGTCTTCACTGATCCATGCTTGCTGTAAAAGGCGACTATGCTTGTCGTAAGAGGCGACTAACGGGATCGGGTGGTCAGGCTCGGTGACTTGGTTGATGCATGTCATCGATCCAAATTGCGTGGATCAATGCTCATGATATCAATCACTGGATTGTATGGTCCAGACTCGATTATTTACAGACCGCCGTCATATAGCTGGACTATTGCTGAGTGCAGCGTTAAAAACAAACAAACAAACAAAACAAACAAAACAAACATCCGCACGCAAAGAACTTGAAACTTAAAAACCTTTCGTGAAAGAGCATTCAACACACCAAACGCACCAACTCCAACACACATGCCCGTTAACTCCATGTAAATGGCGTGTGTATGTTCCAGGCCATCAACACATGGACCTATCGCAGGTTGACGGGTACAGATCATGGATATGTCAGCTCGCCGACTTGAATATAATTGTGTATTTCATTTCTCGTTTATACAGTAATTCCTTGAGGAATAATTTCTTTCACCCCTGCTCTTGTGTTTCACCCGTTCCAGCTTTCAACGTACATCTAAAGCCAGATCTTGCAAAGTTTTTATTTTCTAAATCGACATCAAACTTTCTCACGGATAAAACAATGATGAGGCTGTTACTATGGTAAACAGACTTAGAAAATGTAAACTGATAAATATCAAGCATATAGTTCTACATCAACTCCAGGCAGAAGGCTGACGGTTTTCAAAACTCGGGGAATGATTTTTTTTGTCTCTCTTACAGACCCTAGACCATATATTTGACAAAACATTCACCCCCTTTCCACTTGCATCCCCTTCCCAGCCCTAGCAGCCAATACCCATCCTCTTTTCAGCTATAGCAGCCTATACTCACCCCTTTTTCCTCTCTAGCAGCCAATGCCCATCCCCTTTTCAGCCCAAGCAGTCTATACTCACCCCCTTTTCAGATCTAGCAGCCAATACCCACCCCCTTTTCCTCTCTAGCGGCCTATACCCACCCCCTTGCAGCTCAAGAAGTCTATACTCACGCCCTTTTCCTCTCTAGCAGCCTATACCCACCCCCTTTTCAGCTGTGGCAACCAATACCCACCCCCTTTTCCTCTCTAGCAGTCTATACTCAAACCCTTTTCCTCTCTAGCAGTCTATACCCACCCCCTTTTCAGCTGTGGCAACCAATACCCACCCCCTTTTCCTCTCTAGCAGTCTATACTCAAACCCTTTTCCTCTCTAGCAGTCTATACCCACCCCCTTTTCAGCTGTGGCAACCAATACCCACCCCCTTTTCCTCTCTAGCAGTCTATACTCAAACCCTTTTCCTCTCTAGCAGTCTATACCCACCCCCTTTTCAGCTGTGGCAACCAATACCCACCCCCTATTCCACTCTAGCAGTCTATACTCAAACCCTTTTCAGCTATAGCAGCCTATACTCACCCCCTTTTCCTCTCTAGCAGCCTATACACCCCCCCTTTCAGCTATAGCAGCCTATACTCCAACCCTTTTCAGCTATAACAGCCTATACCCACCCCCTTTTCCTCTCTAGCAGCCTATACACCCCCCCCCCTTTCAGCTATAGCAGCCTATACTCCAACCCTTTTCAGCTATAACAGCCTATACCCACCCCCTTTTCCTCTCTAGCAGCCTATACACCCCCCCCCCCCCCTTTCAGCTATAGCAGCCTATACTCCAACCCTTTTCAGCTATAACAGCCTATACCCACCCCATTTTTCCTCTCTAGCAGCCTATACCCACCCCATTTTCCTCTCTAGCAGCCTATACTCACCCGCTTTTCAGCTATAGTAACCTATACTCCAACCCTTTTCAGCTCTAGCAGCCTATACTCATCCCCTTTTCAGCTCTAGCAGCCTATACTCATCCCCTTTTCAGCTCTAGCAGCCTATACTCATCCACATTTCAGCTCTAGCAGCCTATACTCATCCCCTTTTCAGCTCAAGCAGCCTATACTCCGATCTAGGTTTTAAAGAGACTTGGGGGTTCCCATTACCCGAGCGTTCCTTAACATAGAATTATTCCCATTTCACCCGCTACAGAACTTTATTTCCGGGACTATATGTTTGTTTACACTGTCGTTAAGTTAAATTTGTCAATATGGAATATACATTGTACATCAGACAAATTGGTACTTGGGATGCAAGCGTGACATTTCGAAAACGAGATCATCATATTTGCCATGTTTTCCTGAATCTTGTCACATTAGTGACAAAAAGGACAGACAACTTCAATGATATAAATGATTTCATTTGATATATCAAGTTTGTTGGCCTGGGTAGGTCTGAGGCTGCACACGGGACAATTCCAAAGAATTTTGAATTTACCATTTTCCATGACGCCCCCTATATTTTCTGGGTCGGACCATGGATGGACCTCTGTGTCAAAACCACATGCATGGCGAAGACAGTAATAAAAGGATCGAGCCACTCCACCATGTCGCTTAAGATATTGTGTTTGTGCCAAGGCTGGGCATCCACTTACAATGTGTTGTCTAATTATTATTTTTACTGAAATGTTATAACCAATGTTTTTCCATGTAGCCAAAGACATTGAAGCCATTGAAGAAATCGTAATTTTCTTCTGTGTCATTCAGTCACAGTCGATGTGGAGCAAGTTTCGCATTCCCAATGACAGAAATCTACATGTACAAACTTTGTCTTATAAGTTTGTTGCTTGTTGTTTTTATGCCCTAGTCAACAATATTCCAGCTATATCACGTCGGCCCGTAAATAATCGAATTTGAGCTAGACAATCCAGTGATTGACATTAAGAGCAACGTTCCACGCCGTCCGGTTGCTATGGCAATTTATTATTTAAGGGTGGAGTATATGAAGTATAGGTATACCACAATGTCCCATAAACTACAAAATCTGCGGGGACCGCCTCCGTGGTCTAGTGGTAGAGCGTCCGCCCGGAGAGCGGAAGGTCGGGGGTTCGATCCCCGGCCGCGTCATACCAAAAGACGTTAAAAGATGGTACTGTTTGTTGTCCTGTCTGGCGCTCGGCATTAAGGGGCTAAAACAAGGACTGGTCGGCTCGGAGTCAGTATACTGTTAATACATGTTTAACTGCGGCATGGTTTCTCAGTATGCTAACACTATAAATCGGCATCAGCCCGGACTATTACAATTAGCCCCCCTCCCAACATACACACAAACACACACACAGGCACGTCGCTATATAAGTGCAATAATCTTGGACGAGACGTTAAACCCCATTTCACCTCACCTCACATACTCCCCGGTGCATTATTCCACACAAGAAACATGTTTTGTGTAAACAGATGACGTCAGATGCATTCAACTGTGACGTCAGTGATGTAAGTGTGTTGTCTTCTACCCGTGACACTGCATATTCAGCTTCCTATTCTGTAATAATTGTTTTTTAGTATTCCTGTGGTTCAAGATAAGCGAGATGATAACACACCCTACGAGGCACACGTCATAGAGATCTCACGCACTCTACTTTATTATTGACGTCGTGCAAATACAATAGTTGACGTAATGTTCACGAAGCCAAAAGAGTAATGACGTCGCAACGCCAGGAAGGGCAACAACAAGTACCACCTAATTTCAGTGGTTTGATCCCCGGTCGCATCATACCAAAAAACGTTGAAATCGTCTTTTGGTTTGATGCCAACGGGGATCGAACCACTGAAATTTCGGTCTCGAAACAGACACTATCCACTGGACCATGGAAGTGATGGATAATAAAGATAGTATTACGTTCGTGTAAGTATTTCACTAAATTTGTTTCCAAATGCCATTATTCCCATCCCTCTCCCGAGAGAAGTACAAAATGTCTCAAAGACAGGACTGTGGTGAATGCTACACGTTTCAAGTGTTTAACATGTAATGAAAATATCCCACGTTCGCATATTTCTTCATTTATAAAGTTTGCACTGAGCGTTTAATGTCCATGTTCTCGTCATCAAGCAATATACAAGCCGTATCGGGTTTGCTCCACTAGGGAATACATATCCCCCAAGGGCATGTTCATATCCCTCGAAGCTCTATCAACTTTTACAACATAAAAGCGCCAACTATTACGGTGGCCCACGACTGAGATAGCCTTATTTCTAATCTAATTAGTTTTGGTGGCGAAGCAACAGTGTTTCATAATTACACCAAGATATGAATCTATTTTCCTCACATGTTGAACCAGACTATGTCCCACGGAACGGGCTTTTAGGCCTAATTATCACATGATTATCGTTTATTGCGTCATTTTTTGGCCAAACTTGATGAAGCTGATTACGTGATGAAAACTACAAGTTAAGATGATGTGTATTTCACTTGAAATTGATATGCACACGTTTCCCCTTGAAACATGATCCAAGCACGTCAAATTCAGATTTAAGGAGAGTGAGCGTTGGGTCGCTTTTCAAAATATTTTTCAGGCGATTTTAGACACGAAAGTAACAGAGCACAGTACAAATATTGAATGCAAGAAACTGTAACATCTGACCCGTGAGAAATAATTAAACTGAAATATACATACATATACTTAGATGTTTTATAACTCATTTTTGTAATGTAATTGGTTTTAATTGATGTTTTAGAAGAGTAAAGGATTTAAATCCTAATTCGTTTTTCCACAGAGGATTCACAAATTATAGTAATAAATACCACGTGCGATTACAATATTTTAAAAGCAGTCCTTGTATAGCTTCCATTTATGTATCATTTATTTATAAAAAGACAACATTATTGTCAGTAAACGTACGGAAACAGTGAAAAACACATATATCAGTTTAAATATTTAGAAAACCGGGAATGAGATTATGTACACTTGTTTATGCTTTTTTGCTACGCTAATGATACGTCCTTCAAATTTAGGATCCATATTCGCTACAAAAAAACCATTCCGAATTTTAAGTGCATATGCAGAAAATGCATTACGACGGCTTGTGGGAGTACGTGGCGGGGACATTAACTTTGATGGCCCCAGACTTCTAACGGTGTCCCCCTCCCCAAAGTTGCTTGTCCCGCCTCCCGACATTAAAGACCCATTTGCACGCGCACCTGCACCAAAAATCTTTTAAACGCGCGACAACGAAAACTGTTTTAGGACGAAGCTAATTTTGATTTACTTCGTGGTAATGAAGCGCTTAGTTTTAACAGCAAGGATAATGAAATCTATGATTTTTAAAAGAGTGGGTCGTTTTCAAAATTCGTTTCCAACGTACACGTCCATCCTGGATGCACACTCGATTGACATCAAGTGAAACAACAATTAGTTGTGTTTTGGACCATAAGTTTCCAGTGTTGGACGACTGTTTACAGCCCAGTAACGTTTGGATTAAATTCCTATTTTTTGGTCAAATCCTATTTTCAAGTGTATATTTTTTTTGCCCGAGATATATCGATTATATCTTAATTTAAGATGAAGATATTTCTATTCACAGGCTTATGAGAAAACGAACATACACATGTTTCAGAACACTCAAATAACGCATTTTATATGCGTGTAAGTTAATTGGGTTTAACGCCGCCTTCAACATTATTTCAGATATATCACGGTATATATTATATACTGTGGAAGGAAAGCCCTAAGTGATCCAGGTCTTAGACTCTTAACACTTTGGTGAATTCACCGAGCACGGGCATGGCGCTGACAAACCGATGAACAAAATCTGGGATTCGAACCAACGATGATAGTTTTCTGGCACGTCAATGGAAGTTGTACAGCGAGTTGCAGCCTTAGACGACGCGGCTACGCCTAATCGTGATTACATTAAAGGAAAAAAAGATTTAATTGAAACATTACAGGAAAAAGTTGATTTAATTGAAACATTACTTCAAAAGAAATATTTCATAATCCTTAACTCATAAAAAATACATTTGCCTATTTCTTAAGACAAACATGATGGCAAGAAGAAAACAGGATATGAAAGAACAAGTTCCGGCCTCTTTCTGATAAGATCTCGGGAGGTCACGCGTAGCGCGTACGAGACGACCTGTCGCGAGACTTGCTCGTAGACAAAGATATCAGATTGCCTTTGCTTTGAGGTTTAAATTGAAATACTACAATTGTGCAGTTTTCTGCTTGGGTCGTTTCTCGTTTGAAGATGATGTGCAGCTTCCATATCAGAGCAGGATGTATTATGTCATATATTTCGTGTAAACAGTTAAGCCGTAGTGAAGTATTGTCTGGTTATCACGTCTCCGAGCACGCTGCAGTATCGAAATTCAAATGTATGGAAAAAATATGTTTATGGAATTCCTTCGGCAGTAACTTTAAAAAAATGATAATTAACTTTGAAAATGGCTTACGGTTGACTTGAAAATATGCGTAACTGCATGTATCACTGTGTTTGTGCATGAAGTAGGTTTGCACACTTCGGGTAGGAAGATGCCAGACTTCAACTGTTGCTGGTCACAACCGATAGGTTCTCCTGGCCTGTATACTACTGCCTTCAGAGAGAACCACATTCGTATCGATATCCCCACATTCGTATCGATATCCCCACACTCGTATCGATATTCCCACATTAGTGAAGCAATATTCCCACATTAGTATCGCTATCCCCACATTCGTATCGATATTCCCACATTAGTGAAGCGATATTCCAACATTAGTATCGCTATCCCCACATTCGTATCGATATCCCCACATTAGTATCGCTATCCCCACATTCGTATCGATATCCCCATATTAGTATTGATATCCCCACATTCGTATCCATATTCCCACATAAGTGAAGCGATATTCCCACATTAGTATCGCTATCCCCACATTCGTATCGATATCCCGACATTCGTATCGATATCCCCACATTAGTATCGCTATCCCCACATTCTTTTCGATATCCCCACATTAGTATCGATATCCCCACATTCGTATCGATATTCCCACATTAGTGAAGCGATATTCCCTCAGTAGTGTAGCGATATTCCCATATTAAAGTGGCGATATTCCCACATTAGTGTAGCTATATAAGCATTCGTATCTATATCCACGCATTTGTAGTGGTATCCACGCATTCATTGTGAATTCATAGCTATATTCCCGCATTCATAGCGATATCCATATATTAGTAGCTATGTTCACAAATTCATAATGATATCCACACATACATAACGATGTTCCCACACAGACACGCTCATGTTCAAATATATTAATAAACTCCCCTGAAATCTTAAGAAACGAGCCTTTTTGGCGTATTGTATGAAGGATTTCCTTTACACTAGGGTATTATATTAATTAACGCATTTGATAGCCTATACGACAGTTTCTAACAAGTTTGATCATTTCTAAAATACTGCTAAACTTGAGGACTATAAGCATTGTGTTTCAAATCTTATTAAAATTTTGTCCGAGATTTGGTAAAACGAAGCAGTGTATTTTCCAATTTTGATACGAAGAAAAATGACTTTTTTTGCAACACCTAATTCCGATATTGATAAACAGAAACTTTCTCAGTGAGGTACAATGTTCGAAAAATAAAGTGTTACATTAAAGTATGAAATAGAGCTGATGTGGTAAAATAAACTATTCTATAAATAAACTTCAAAACACGATACCCTTATCATAAACATACATTTTATTTTAAACAATATCTTTAAGTAGGTAGTATGTTTCAATTTTCCTCACAAAGTTTCAATTTCGAGATTGTTTGTAAAAAAGGCCCGAGGTACTCAACTTTCGGGTCGTCTACGTCATTCCGATTGTTCGTCTATCCGCCGTAGACATAAATATCACTTCCGACCTGCCTCCGGACACGGAAGTAGGCATTATGGGATAGGCTACGGATTAGAAATTCCCCACGGTTTCAGACACAGGGCAATGGTGTTAAGGAGAGCTAAATGAAGGGGGATTTTTGGGAGATTTTGTAAACGAAAATCCGAATCAACTTGGCTCCGTTTGAAATGTTTTTTGAGCTGTTTTGAAATTGAAAATTAGGTATCTGTGGGAAAAAGGTGGGCTGAACAGCTGCAGGGGTTATGTAATAGACAAGTTGAAATATACATGGCGTGCGTTTGTCACGGTAACGAAAGCAATCATCCAAATGTCTAAATATACATTTCGGTGCCATGGTCAGTGAAGATGGTAAACAACTTGCAGAAACCGATCCACGTTCCAAGCATATCGAGCATGTCATTAACCTAGACTGGAGCTGTCTTCATTTTACATGTTTTATCATCATAAACTAAAAATGATGTCCCACATAATCTTTAACAAACAAACAAACAAGCAACAACGAAGTTCTAACTCTAACATTGTTCAAATAAAGTTATTAAATAAAGTGTTTTCGTGAGTTTTACGAAAAAAATATATATGTCTGAGATTTATATAAATACGATTATATTTGAGATAGAGACGGCTTCCAGTCTTGTCAACGGTTCTATCTGTAGACTTGAAAAACGTAACTGTATGCTGTGTAACTAGCGCCGCAGCGAGGTGATATTGATAAAAATACATGGACAATGATTTACACGGCATTTCTGACAGATGTCTGTAACTTGAGTTTAAATGATAGATTAAAAACTGGTTTTATGACAATTTGGGTTTGATGATCATTTTATGTTGAATGTAGGATGAAAATAATGAATGAATACTTCATAAGAAATATACAAACAGTAAAAAGGTTCCAAGTCTTTCAATGTAACCTTTGATGTGATCCAGGAGGTGAGGTGAGATGGGGTTTAACGTCGCGTCCAAGATTATTGCACTTATATAGCGACGTGCATGTACGTGTGTGTGTTTGTGCGGCTGCTTGTACTAGTCCGGACTGATGCCGATTTATAGTGCTAGCTCACTGAGATACCATGCCGCAGTTTAACATGAACACCCCACTCAGACACAGTATACTGACTCCGAGCCGACCAGTCCCTGTTTTAGCCCCTTAATGCCGAGCGCCAGACAGGGTAACAACAAATACCATCTTTTAACGTCTTTTGGTATGACGCGGCCGGGGATCCAACCCCGGACCTTCCGCTCTCCGGGCGGACGCTCTACCACTAGACCACGGAGGCGGTCTGATTCAGGAGACAGATATTGAGATATAACTATCTCCTGACACAATCAAGAAAGACTTAGGTCTTTATACTTTATTTGTTGGTTTACAAAACACACAGACACAAGGAAACAACTGATATTACAAAAAAGTAATTCAGATAAAGTTATGTGTCGTACCACAACGTGTAAACTACAGTCGAACCCCGTGGTCTTGAACATAGCGTGTTGTAACTTCGAGATGTCAGGACATTCGAGATGTAATTATTAAGGTTGGGGGTGAAATGATTACCTATTGTAAAGTGATGATTGCTGAAAGTACACTAGAGTGAAAGTCCCCCAAGGCCACATTGTTTTATTCATATTGGTGTATACAAAGATGACAGATTTTCCTGAAACTTGAGTCAAACATTTTATATTTTATTGGTCATACATTATTGGTAAGTTATTTAGAAGTTGTTTTTTAAAAATATTTTTTCATTCGCTTACTTTGAATTTAAGGCCAAACAATTTGTAAACTAACAAAATAGGCCTTATCGTTCAATGTGTTTATTTACACTGTGCAGAGTTGCATCCCTTAGCTAAACCAGGATGAGCTGATCGTGGGTTCGAATTACAAATTTGCACCGGTTATGACTCATGTTCTCTCAGTACCATACAAGTGATAAACGCACACAACCAGCATCAAACAGACACTTCCTGATATTATTCAAATGCAGTTAAAAGCGGCGCCAAAGCAAACTACGTCATTAGGCCAGTAGAAATACTGAAACACCTAGACATTTTTTATAACAGACAAATTTTATGTTAAGATGAATCATATACATATCGCATTGAAGTTCATACATTATCAAAGACGGAGAAGCAGTGACCGAGTGAGTGATTCCAGTTATATCACGGCGTGTCAGGTTAATGTGGGAGGAAAGCCCGAGGAGAAGCAGGTCTGAGACGTTTACCACTTAATGGAAAACCTAGGGCACGAGTCTGGTGCTGACAAACGTAGAAGCAAAATCGTAGAGAATTGCGATTCGAACCGACAATCATATATTTCAGGCGTGCCCAAGAAACGCAACTCAGCGAAAAGCCACCAGTGTCCGACGGTGAAGCAATAGTGTTAAGCCGTCCTCTGATGACCGGCTGGGTTTTGAAATTTATTATATTTTGACTGTAGATATACCAGTAAACGTATTACCTTTTATTTTGAGACGAGGATTGTTACACAGATTTATACAGGGGTTTCTATCCACACTAGTCTGTCTTACAGACCCTGATACAAATAAATATCAAATACAGCCCATGCAAGTCTAAAATGTTTAGCAAGTCTAGATTACTGTAGTATCTGAAAATGAAGAGAGTCACTGGGCTCCCTTTTATTATATTTTTATTAAGATAACTGAACAGCTGTTTTTTTCTGTACGATATGTTCATTTTAGAGACTAGATGTTAGACTATATCCATACCCCAATGAACTGAAATAAAGACACAGCTAAAGTGCTGAATATGAAGGCTATCAGTTAACATTAATCTTTTTTTGACCAAACAGATTCAAAGGTTATTCCAGTGTCATGCCAGCTTAATTCTTTTATGTTTCATTCGAACTACGCAGGGTCAGCGTTTTACCCGATTATTAGCCAAATCTTAGTGTTATTATGTAGCTGACTAAACGCGAAGTCGGGTACAAGAAACGTGAGCATTAATATGCATGAAGGATGTCGGTTACTACTGGCATCTGATTAACTCAAAATCCCTTCTGTCGAGTGTAAGACGCTCTTTCGTCTTTCTTTTTTTCGAAGAGACATCTTCTGCACCTGACGCTTCACACTGACGCCTCTCCTGTTGTCGCGGTTCATACGTTGTGCTGTCTCGTATGTTCTCGCGCGATCTGTCGCGTGATGTCGGTGTCAAGTTTCAAGGAAGCCATCACAATGGCAGCTCTGCTACTTTCTGTGCCATGACCGTCTCTAGTATGAGAGCCGAACTAGTACAAGCAGCCACACCTTCGCACATGCATGCACGTCGCTAAATATGTGCAACAATGTTGGACGCGGCGTTAAACAACACCTCACCTCCGGCAAGGTTGATCATGTGACTGTCCCCGGCAACCCAGCAACCCACGTTGGTCGTCAAAACCGACTTAATGTATCGGGTCGGGGTAGGTCATTTGGTTGATTGCGTGTCATCGTACCCCGACGGTGAGGGAAGTTGATCACAACATCAATCATTGGTTTATCTGAGTGAGTGAGGCCTTAAAATATAAAAAAAACAACAACATACAAATAGATTTGGAGTCTCGGCAGATTACTTCTAATACAGGTGACGGTATTCTTTCTCTTCGTAATAAAAAAAGGAGAATTTCACATATGAATTAAATTTTTTGCATGTTATTTCTCTGACAGGGGGAAATCTAGCCTGGTGCACCGTTTCAAGCAATTATTGCTCATCGCCATGTCTCAATCTCGTTTCAAGATCAGCTACAATGTCAGAGACTAAACACGTTAACAGGAGACCCCGAACAACTATGCTCCTGTATATGATCAGGGGAACTTGTATCTAAACACCTCGCTTTCATCGTAGAAGATAAGACTGTTTGTGTACGGAACGGCATGTTTCAGCCGCAATAATTGAAACCCCCAGACCCGTAGCTCCGTGATGATTAGATATGCCACTCGACTGCGGAGGACTTTATGAATGAGCGGTGAAACTTTCCTCGCCAACACCTTAGCCATGTTTGCACCTGCAAAACATCATGGCGGAATGCGCAGTGACATAACCTGATCACTCAGTGTGCTCTCGCGCCGTCTAGCACGTGCTGAATGTAAACAAAGTAGTCCCGCCCACGGAAGCAGAAATCCCGAGTTCCAGCGCACAATTTCAGTCCATGTGGTTCACGTTTTCACTCGTCCCGCTGAATAGCGTTTGAAGCCTTGTCGCTTTAATTAAGAGCAATGTTAAGCCGTAACTTTATCGAGGATGTGGTTGAGGTGTGAGATATTGCGTCATATTTAGATAAGTCCTTGTTTGTTGTTATATTTCTTGCATGTCTGTTTATCCTAACTTTCGTGTGTTTACGCAAACTTCGACTGGCGAGAAGATAGCCTTCAAATAGGCACTACACTTACGTATAACTGTGTATATCTGCTCAGGCCCTTAATCCCGACTGGTGAATAGGCAGATAATTCCGATAGGTGAATAGGCCGTTAATCTCTTCTGACGAATCATCAGTTAATCCCGGCAGGTAGACATTTAAATCTAATGTTGATGTTAAGGCGGGCTATGTTGACTGATGTTAAGGCGGGATATGTTGAATGATGTTAAGGCGGGCTAGGTTGACTGATGTTAAGGCAGATTATGTTGACTGATGTTAAGGCAGATTATGTTGACTGATGTTAAGGCAGGCTATGTTGGCTGATGTTAAGGCAGGCTATGTTGGCTGATGTTATAGGCAGGTTATTTTGACTGATGTTACAGGCAGTTTATATTAACTGATGTTACGGCAGGTTATGTTGACTGATGTTAAGGCAGGTTATGTTGACTGATGTAGGGATGTCATGTTGACTGATGTTAAGGCAAGCTATGTTGACTGAGTAGGCAGGTTATGTTGACTGATGAGTAGGCAGGCTATGTTGACTGATTAACACCAGTCAACATAGCCTCCCAACTCACCAGCCAAAATAGCCTCCCTATCAACAGTCAACATAGCCTGCCTGTAACATCAGTCAACTGAGGTTATGTTGACTGAGTAGGCAGGTTATGTTGACTGATGTTAAAGCAGGTTATGTTGACTGATGTTAAGGCAGGTTATGTTGACTGATGTTAAGGCAGGTTATGTTGACTGCTGAGTAGGCAGGTTATGTTGACTAATGTTAAGGCTGGTTATGTTGACTGAGTAGGTAGGTTATATTGACTGCTGTTTAGGCAGGTTATGTTGACTGATGTAAAAGACAAGTTATGTTGACTGGGTAGGCAGGTTATGTTGACTGATGTTAAGGCAGGTTATGTTGACTGATGTAAAAGACAAGTTATGTTGACTGATGTTAAAGGCATGTTATGTTGACTGGTGTTAAAGGCAGGTTGTGTTGACTGGTGAGCAGGCAGGTTATATTGACTGATGTTAAGACAAGTTATGTTGACTGGTGTAAAAGACAAGTTATGTTGACTGATGTTACAGGAGGGTTATGTTGACTGATGTTACAGGCAGGTTATGTTGACTGATGGTAAAGGCAGGTTATGTTGACTGATGGTAAAGGCAGGTTATGTTGACTGATGGTAGAGGCAGGTTATGTTGACTGATGTTACAGGCAGGTTATGTTGACTGATGGTAAAGGCAGGTTATGTTGACACTGAGTGGGAAGGTTATGTTGACCGATGTTACAGGCAGGTTATGTTGACATTGAGTAGGAAGGTTATGTTGACAGATGTTACAGGCAGGTTATGTTGACATTGAGTAGGAAGGTTATGTTGACCGATGTTACAGGCAGGTTATGTTGACATTGAGTAGGAAGGTTATGTTGACTGATGTTACAGGTAGGTTATGTTGACATTGAGTAGGAAGGTTATGTTGACTGATGTTACAGGTAGGTTATGTTGACAATGAGTTGGAAGGTTATGTTTACTGATCTTACAGGCAGGTTATGTTGACATTGAGTAGGAAGGTTATGTTTACTGATGTTACAGGCAGGTTATGTTGACATTGAGTAGGAAGGTTATGTTTACTGATGTTACAGGCAGGTTATGTTGACAATGAGTAGGAAGGTTATGTTGACTGATGTTACAGGCAGGTTATGTTGACATTGGTTTATATGGTTTATTTGGTTTATTTGATTTATTCTGTTTATATGGTTTATTTGGTTTATATGGTTTATTTGATTTATATGGTTTATATGGTTTATTTGGTTTATATAGTTTATTCGTTTTTTAAAATTTATTTGGTTTATTTGATTTATTTGGTTTATTTGGTTTATATGGTTTATTCGGTTTATATGGTTTATTTGGTTTTTATGGTTTATTTGGTTTATATGGTTTCGATTCCCATCATTCGCGATCTGTTTCACTAGGATGTTACCCAGTACTGGGGACCGACCAATTGTTGAATAAATTCCACCCAAATGCCAGAAATTATTATTTTGCGTCAGACTGGCATCCCAAAATACATTGTTGCAAGATGCTGAAAAAAATAACCTTAAAGTTATATTTGATAAACTATCTGGTTTTTGCAGTTGAAGCAAAAGTCTCATACAAAAATCATATAGCATCAGACAATTTAAAAAACAAAAATCAAATTTCATCTTCATTTCAAAGACCAAATGTTTTAGAATTTATACACTAAAATTACCACGTGAAAATGGCCATTGTCTTACACCAGCATGTCAAACGGACATCAATGCTTTTCAAGTTCAAATGGCCTAAATGTCTCATGTCACACTGTGTTGATACTGCTATTGTGCTGACAGTATTCAGTATGCAGTACGCATGCCAGTCATCGCACGCGGGCAGTTCCGGTGGAACAACTCCAGGTGCAATGAAAGTACAGAACATTTCAACATGGCCGACCGTGTCGTCTGCCGACATCACGTGATATCGCCTTTCACGAGCTGTATATGGTTCAATGATGTTTTGACAGTCGTTTGTCTTTCTTACAACAGCTTGCACCTGCTGACCCCGGGTACGCTGGAGCATATAGTCTGAGCTGGGTGCACGTTTCAGAGGGTATGCAGGGAATGTTTCCGAGATCGTGGTCTCCAAGAGCTGCATGGTTCCAGAACAGTAGTCAAGCATCCATATGTGTACGATGCTGTCACTTCTGTGGTCTCTCTTGATTCATCTGTACATCTAAGCGGTCGGATGAGGATAGAAGGGAATGTGTCCTGACATTGGAATTTTGTTATCATACACATGGCAGGGGTAATTTTTCATGATTCATACCGCTCGCTGAGTGTGTGTAGTACTATTTACGACCAAGGACCCCTGGAATCGCATGTTGACTGCAAGTAGGTTTTGGTAATTGTAAAAATATTCCTCCAAAGTTTTTTAGTCCGTCAGTTATAGGTAAATGGGTACAATAACATACGACATTGTGATCTTCTTCGTAATTCCTTAAACAGGTTTAAGCATCTATTATGAAAAAAGGGTTAGGGATAATTTTTAGTGATATTTATTTCTTACTGACGACTGCGCACACAATTTAATAAAAAAAACTTCCCCAAAAACATTTATGATCCACTTTCTTTTGTTCAATATATTAATTTTAAATGGATATAGTTCTTGAGGCCAGGGTTCCATTAGCCAAAAGGGTACAATGTTTGAAGCCAGTTTCTGGTGTCTATAGCAGATCTGGTGCTGGAATTGTTACCGCGGCCTCAAACCATACTCGACCCGTGAAGATCCGGCGTAGAATAGAAATTCAGCAAGTAATTCTGGCCGTAAATGGCGACTTTGCTTTCGTAAGAGGAGACTAACGGGACCGGGTGGTCAAGCTCGTTGACTTGGTTGATGCATGTCATCGTATCCCAATTACGAGGATCGATGCTCATCATGTCAATCACTGGATTTTTGGTCCAAACTCGCCGTCATATAGCTGGAATATTGCGGCGCTAAATAACAAAACATTCAAACCATAGTCACTAACTCATTAGTAGTAGTAGTGCTTTGGCTATCGATTCCATTTCGACGTGGCCGGTGTGCTTGGCCCTACTGAAAATTGTCTGGATTCGAACCACGACCTGGATATTCCCTGCCCAATTGTGGTACATCCAGGCACGGTACGGCTGAAAGATGTCGTTAAACATCTGAAAATTCCCATCTCAGTGCGTCTTTGAAACCAGTTCCCAACATGAAGCTACCATGCGCATTTACGAAAGATTACAATGTAGGTAATACACCAAGAAGTGGAATGTGGGTATAGCTATTCCCTCCGCAGTCGGTGTCTCCCCCAAACCATAAGCCAATTATGTCATAATACCCAGAATTTGCTTTCAGCGTTTTTGATGATGATGCTGATGTCTGCGTCTGTATCGTCTTCCCCGTGGTCGGGGAGTTGCGCTGTGCTGCGGTATGTTTCTGGGGGCAAAAAGGCCCAGCAAATGCCAAGGTTTGTTGTGACAGAAGCTGTGGCAAGCCTCATTGATCTTAAAGTTTTCATTAACGTTTCCGATTTGGAAAAAACTGGAAGCCTCCCAGGCTGCCTGATATCTCAGGTGAAACCATGTCAGACAATAACGCCAAGAAACGGGACTGTACACATGAACATGTGAGGGATGTTCTCTCGAGGAAACGTGGACCTGTTATCATGTTATCTTCCAGTGTATGCGGGAATTCTGTATACACGGATAGGCTCGGGCAAATACCCGGATGTCAGTTGCCCAGTGGATCCACCTCAGCCTCACTGGCTCCACGTTGTATCAGAGCTGAGGATTTATTTGAAAATTTTGTGGTCAATGACCTCTTATTTGTGAAAATGGTGGATTTCAGAAATATACGAGAGTTAAAGGACATCCACTGTTCAGATTTTGAAGGTCATTTGTTTTTTTACATGGATCAATGATATGGCCTCCGATACACTCTGAGTATTAAACATGAACGCCAGAAATAAACTAGTCTCGATTATCCAATAAAACAGATTATATTTGGAGGAGGTGGTAATAATAATATACAAATACAGAAACGGACTTTGTTCATCATTTCTGAATAATTGTTATTGTGATATTATTCAGATTACATAAGTAGTGTGTTTTTTGTTTAAATCAAAATCATTTTGAGAATCATACATTTCACAAAATAATGAATGCTCCCTTGATGGTTGCTGGCAACTTTGTGCACTGGGATGTATTTCTTTGACAGTTTCCGTTCCTCATCCATTTACTCTAACAAGGCTCCGGATCATTCAACTATGCTACCTATTTGGTTGCAAGAACGTAACATTTCTTACCTAACATATCGGCTGTTCTCACGAACACAGTATCTACGCCACCGCGCACTATTCCCCGCAAGACTGTTTATTTATTTTGACTGGAAACGCGAGCATCTGATGATTTAATCTGCCTCCACAAACCCGCGTTTGTTTTGATGTTACTCGGGCTTATCAATATGTGTAACCTATTTAACACACGAAGTGCAAGGCGCTGACAGGGTGTTACAGCTCCGCGCTGGCGCTAAGACGATCTGCCTCTTCACCCAACGTTTGTGTATTGATGGGTGCAGGATAATTAGAGCTGTTTTGTCGCTTGGGTTTAATGCTTTGAAAGAAGTTGTAAGGAATATAGGTTATAGATGGGTGTTCAGATCAGCTAAACCGAAGTGTAAACGCTTGTTTATTCTGAGTGGTGTCTGTTGTACAACACACGCCGATATCTGTATGGGATCTCGGTATCGCAAGAGAAGTTCCCAGGATTACCTCCTTAAGACCCTGATAATGGTAGGAGTTGGATCTGGATCTGGATTAGAAAACTCGAGGGATAGTAGTGTGAGCAGAGCTCTGTGTAAACTGGTACAGTGAACCCTCCTTTGTCCAGACCTCAATAATCCACAAACATTTAGAGTTAATAGACACAACTAGTTACCTATTTATCAATCAGGGAAGTTATGTCGATTTCTCTGGGATCTATACAGTCAAGATTTCTAGGCTTAGTACATAGGAACACATTTTTAACCAGGAGCAGCTGTATGTTTGGTCACGTGTCCATAATAAATCCACACTACGCAGCCGTTGAGAACATCCAATCTCCAGGGTTTTGTCATATTGTCAGGCAAGGCAGGACGAACTTGGGCCTACTACCGTTGAAATACGCGAGACATTTACTTTTCCCGTCTCTCCCATTGATAAGAAACTATCCTTGGTATCTAATTCGATAATGACAAGGGGGTAAAACCCTGACAATCAACATAACCCATCCCCCACAATCGTCAATAACGACTCACCCACTCACTTATACATCCAACCATAAGACAAGTATATCGGTTCTCGTCATCAAAATGATGGCAAATAGTAAAAATAGAAATATTTGAAAAAACGAACACAAAACACCTTTCTTGAACTGGCAAGTAAATAATTATCTGTTCAACTGCACACATCTCGTTTACCACACGAGCGTGTAAATACCATTCCTGATATTTCCGAGGGGTTGGAAATGGAGTTGGAGTTAGCGGAAATAAAACAACCTTATTTATATATATTTGGTCAGCAACAGAAATCGTACAAGAAACATGAAAGGCTAACCAACCCGACGCCCTAATTACACATTGGCCTGACCCCATAGCAAAGACCTCCATGTTGCTGTCGTTGGAACCACTTGTTCTCTATGTCCTGGTGTACAGCGGGGAGACCTTCTGGGTCCTACTTTCTCTATATACTTTGCCAAAGACGTACACAGATCTATTTTCGCCTTTGACTTCGCAGACACACAAAGCTGTTTTTTTATGTTTTGTCCTCTGAAGCATTCATCTGCCTATTTCTTTGATTGTGTGACAGAGATTGGATGGGTGTTTGAGGAGCGAGCAGGGAAGGGGAGGATAAACCACGAGGGTGGGGTCAGTTTTGTTGGTTTGACCTGTGGCTTCACTCCACACAGGAGGTGTGGAAACCGGAGTAAGGGCGGGGGGAGTTACAAGTAGGAACAGAAGCAACAGTCTTCCTATCAGCAGGGTACACACCCTTCCGTGTGAAAACACAACATATATATCCTATACTTATACAAGAAAACCAAGGGAGTACACTTGACGATGTTTTAGGTCACCACAAAAACATGTTGTATTTTCTTACTTGCACTTAGTCTCGAAACCACAGTGTCAATGAATCAGACTGAAAGTAAACTACCGGGCAAAAGAAAGTGCAAACCCATGTTTGATGGTGGCTAAAAATAAAAAAAGAGTCTTTATTCAATGCCACCATTATAACTTAAATAGATCAGAAGCGTTATGCCTTATTACGTCCGAACAACCAAACTTTCATAAATTATAAAGAAAGATAGATAAATGATTCACGGCCTGTCATACAAAATATGGCGACACCCATTGATTCAAGTTTAGAGCTCAAAAGATGCCACAGAAGCTAAACATTGTAAATCAGAAGCATGAGGTCAGACATACATACATTGTATTGTATCGTATTGTATTCGATGTTGATTTGATATTTGATACCGGTACCACAGTTGCGTTTTGGACCTTCTGTTTGTATTGTTTTGACGACTGTTTTTATTCTAGTATAACGTTTTTTGAAAATGTTTGTAATTGTGCGGTCAAATCCGATGCAGGTTGTACTGTAAATCTATCACTGTAATATTACAATGTAGATTAAACTGTACATTTATCACTGTAATATATAACGATGCAGATTGTACTTTAAATTAATCACTGTAATATATAACAATGCAGATTGAACTATACATTTATCACTGTAATATATAACAATACAGATTGTACTTTAAATTATCACTGTAATATATAACGATGAAGATTGTATTGTAAATTTATCACTGTAATATATAACAATGCAGATTGTACTGTACATGTATCAATGTAATATATACATATGCAGATTGTACATTTAAATTATCACTGTAATATATAACGATGAAGATTGTACTGCAAATTTAGAACTGTAAGTTTTTACAATACAGAATGTACTGTATATATATATAACGATGCAGACAGCACTGTACATATTTAACTGTACAGCTGTCCTTCTAGGGTGTGTACAGTTCCGGCAAAACTGACGGCTTCAGTGTGCCAAGGTGTAGAGTAATCTGTTTATTCCTATAGTAAACAAGAACAATGCGATGATCAACACATGAAGTGGATTAGTCAGCCTGGGTGGTTCTTCGCCATAGGCCGGGAGCAGGTAGATAAATGTCAGAATAACATTGTCACTGTTGCTCCCTGTAGCTGGCTGTCTACTCACCCTAGTTACTATAGACCCTTGTGTAGCCACTGAGGTTAGCCTCACTGTAGCTTCAACAGACCCATGTCTCATCACCGTACTTCAGTAGACCAATGTCTCATCGTTGTAGCTAGGACAGACCCATGTCTCATTACTGTACTTCAATAGACCCATGTCTCATCACTGTAGCTTCCATAGGCCCATGTCCTATCACTGTACTTCAAGAGACCCATGTGTCATTAGGGTAGCTTCCATAGCCCCATGTCTCATTACTGTCCTTTAATAGACACATATTTCATCACTGTGCTTCAATAAACCCGTGTCTCATCACCGTACTTCAATAGACCCATGTCTCATTAGGGTAACTTCCATAGACCGATGTCTCGTTACTGTACTTCAATAGACCCATGTCTCATCACCGTACTTCAGTAGACCCATGTCTCATCGTTGTAGCTAGGACAGACCTATGTCTCGTTACTGTACTTCAATAGACCCATGTTTCATTACTGTACTTCAATAGACCCATGTCTCGTTACTGTACCTGAATAGACCCATGTCTCATTACTGTACTTCAATAGACCCATGTCTCATTACTGTACTTCAATAGACCCATGTCTCATTACTGTACACTAACAGACCCATGTCTCACCACTGTACTTTAATAGACCCATGTATGTCTCATCGCTGTACTTCAATAGATCCTTGTCTCACCACTGTACTTCAATATACCCATGTCTCATTACTGTACTTCAATAGACCCATGTCTCATTACTGTACGTCAATAGACCCATGTCTCATTGCTGTACTTCAACAGACCCATGTCTCACCACTGTACTTTAATAGACCCATGTCTCACCACTGTACTTTAATAGACCCATGTATGTCTCATCGCTGTACTTCAATAGATCCTTGTCTCACCACTGTACTTCAATATACCCATGTCTCATTACTGTACTTCAATAGACCCATGTCTCATTACTGTACGTCAATAGACCCATGTCTCATAGCTGTACTAACCAACTTGCTAACCAACCAACCAAACAACCAAACAACCATCCATGGATCCATCCATCCATCCATCCATCCATCCATCCATCCAACCAACAAAGTGTTCGCCCGACAGGCGTTGTATCTTGAAACAATCTTTTTAGAAGCAATGACCAAAAACATATCCTGTCTCTAAAGAACAATTCCACTGCCCAAAAGAATATTAGATGCCGGGCTCCTTGCATACTGGACCGAAGCCTCGTTTTGAAGTAAATTTTCAGGCTGTATGGAGCCCCTTTAATTCAATTATCACAAAGGCGAGCATTAAGGAATAATGTTTCTAGATGTCTAAGATGAACTTTGTGATACGAGACATTTGCCGGGAGCATTACACGCGCGTCGGTTGACATTGAAAACAAAATCCAAACGTATCGGCCAGAGGGAAGGTCACGTGGTTTGAATCAGCTGGTACTGACCAAAGGTCAAATGAAAACATCCCGCAGTGAAAGACAATCTAAGATGATATGCTTGATGATCCGATAAAAGCTTCAGGTTCAGAGAAATTGCATTTGTTCTTGGAACATCACGTGTGTAACCTGTTGATTTCCGGTTTGTGTACCGGAAGTGAAAGGTCAACTCAATTCGGCAGCCATTATGCAATCGGATGATACTTGCTCGTGGAATACGACTCTGTATATTGTTATGTTATATAGAATCACACCGGAACGACTTCTAGACGAAAGGACAAACTTATTGTAAATCAGCTGTGCGTATGCGAAGGAAATACTATTTTCCTGTTTCCTATTGTTAATTGTACATTAAAAGTGCAGGCGGTGAAATGAGATAGGACTTCAAACAAAACATTTCAAGTTCTGAAGATATTTAAATATTTTTACTTTGAAATTTGAAACGTGAAAAAAATATTCAAACCGTGTTCTCCTGACGTTGAAATATTGCTTTATGCCATTGTTAAAACAAATCTTTGGTAGAATATTAACTTTTCCATTATTTTGTATGTTGATTTTGTTACGCGGTATAAGGGTTGCACCAATGTATGATATAGAATGCGTGTTTATGTTTAATCTTTCGGGCAAAGGAGCTGAAACAGTTAAACCCGTTGCATTCCGCTGGTTATGCATTCTATTTTCATATAGGATTCAACAAAAGCTTAATAATATCTCTTTTCAACATCATATATTCTATTACGTTGAAACGCTTTGCATCTTGGGGTTATTTGTAGAACATGTTCAACTTTAATAACTATTAACCCATCGGAAATAGTCAGTATACACAACAAATGTTGAACTTATGCTAATGTTGAGGGATATCAGTAAGTGGGTTGGGTTTAACGCTGCTTTGAACAGTATTCCTCTCCTATCTAGCTCACAACGAAATTGATACAAGACAGTTTGTTTTAAGATGTGGGGATGAAAATCTCATCATCATTTCACACGGTCCTTATCTCAAAATAATTCTAACATAAGCATTGTACTTGCAAACAGTTATTGAGTTGGGTTTAACAGAGTTATAAACATTATTCCAGTTATATCACGGCGTGTGAGCTTAATGTGGTAGGAAAGCCCGAAGTGATGCAGGTCTCAGACGGTTTCCACTTTTGTGAAATCCACGGGCACGGGTATGGTTCTGACAAACCAAGAATCTCAATCAGGGCGAGTGTGGGTTTCGAACTCATGACCATTGCGTGATGGAATAGGATGTGCCAGTGCCCTGTCAGTCGTTTCACTTTTCGAATTTCCCGAATTACTTTTAATTTTTGAATTACTGGACAAGGGTGGGCACTACCTAACGTGCATGAAGACCTGCGGGAAAGAAATGTCTGTGACATGTGAAACTCTATAAAAAAACCAACATAAAAATATTTGAAGAAAACAAAAGAAGACCAAAAAATTATTTGACTTCAAGGGTCTGTAATAATGACAGTTTTGATAATCCTGTCAGTTTTTCCATGAACACCTTTATCACGAAACTTTATTTTGTATGTTAAGAGCGCTGTTGGACATTTTTAACATAAAACGGCTTTAAGCATTTTGGTAAAAAACATTTAACATCAACGGACCCCTTTTTCATGATGCTTGGATAATCCCTGACGTTCTCACTGAAACCTTTTTCCTAACTGTTTTTCAAGTCCGTAAAGTTATTTGCAGTTTAGCCAAACCAAATCAAACCAATACCTTTACGTCCGTGATTAAGATACATCTGCAAAGGATTGTTCAGACATGTTTTAAATGAATATATTTCAAGATGTACAATCTTGTGAATTGTTGATACAAAACATATAACGGTATCCATATCTCACGTCAGTAGAAGATTTTGGCTAGTTGGTATTAAGTCAACTTCTGAACAAATTAGAAACACACTGTTTGTGAACGGATAAAAATGTCAAATGTCAAAAGGTCTAAGGTCATGTTTTCGGTCACTGCTCCAAAAACAAGCTATTTTGTCAATGAAAGGGGAGTCGATAAATACGGAAGCCCATTAGGGCCAAATAATTCTACTCTTTCTTGAAAATTAAATATGCTGATTTGAAAATTCACTCGTAACATGCTGAAAATTAAAAATAATAATATGAAACTTCAAGATACTTTGTTGAAAATTTTCAAGTTACAAATTAGACGATTTATGATACCGTGTTGAAAGTTCAAGGTAATAAAAATAATGCATTAACTTGCACTTATTGCACTTCAAAATTCAACATAGTATCTGAATTTTCAACATCGTATCCTGAATCTTTAACACAGTATCAAGGAATTTCAACATAAATTAGTATCATGGAATTTCAACATAGTATCCTGGAATTTTAACAAAGTATCCTGCATTTTTATCATAGTATCATGGAATTTCAACATGATATCCTGAATTTTTAACACAGTATCAAAGAATTTCAACATAAATTAGTATCCTGGAATTTCAACATAGTATCTGAAATTTCAGCATCGTATCCTGCATATTTAACATAGCATCATGAAATTTGAACATGGTATCATGAAATTTCAACATAGTATCCTGGAATTTTAACAAAGTATCCTGCATTTTTAACATAGTATTATGGAATTTCAACATGGTATCCTGAATTTTTAACACAGTATCAAGGAATTTCAACATAAATTAGGATCATGGAATTTCAACATAGTATCCTGGAATTTTAACAAAGTATCCTGGAATTTCAACGCAGTATCCGGGAATTTCAACACAGTATCTGAATTTTCAAAATCGTATCCTGAATTTTTAACACAGTATCATGGAATTTCAACATAGATTAGTATCCTGGAATTTCAACAAAGTATCTGAAATTTCAGCATCGTATCCTGCATATTTAACATAGTATCCTGAAATTTCAACATAGCATCATGGAATTTCAACATTGTATCATGAAATTTCAACATCATATCCTGAATTTTTAACATCGTATCATAAAAATTCCAACATAGTATCATGGATTTTCAACTTTATATCATGGAATTTCAAGAAAGTATCCTAAAATTTTAACAAAGTATCATGGAATTTAAACACAGTATCCTGGAATGCAACATAGTATCATGAAATTTCAACATAACATCATTAAATTTCAATATAGTAACCTGAATGTTCAACATAACATCATGGAATTTCACCATAGTATCCTAAATTTCCAACATAGTATCATGAAATTTCAACATCGTATCCTGAATTTTTAACATCGTATCATAAAAATTCCAACATAGTATCATAGAATTTCAACACAGTAACATGGAATTTCAAAACAGTATCATGGAATTTCAGCTTCGTATCCTGAAATTTAAACGTCGTATCCTGAACTTATAACATAGAATCATGGAATTTCAACACAGTATGCTGAATGTTCAACATGGCATCACGGATTTCAACATATTATCATGGAATTTCAACATTATTATCATGGAATTTCAACATAGTATCTTGAATTTTCAACATAGTATACTGAATTTTCAACATAGTATAATGAATTTTCAACATAGTATCATTGTATAGTATCATGGTATCAACATGGTATTTTGAAATTTCAACATATTAACTTGACATTTCAACGTGTCGATTTGAATTTTCAAGAAAAAAATCCAAAAATGATATGGCCCAAATGGATTTCCGTTAGATAAATATTTTCTGTTTTGGTTCACAACAAATGCTTTAAAGACATGACCAGCGAACAATGTTCTCATTGTAAAACCTCAGGACAAATGTTCCTTTTCCATTTGTATGTCTTAAAAGTGTATATCTTGCTTACTCGGTCCTACAAGAAATATAATATTCAAGAATATTAGAAGAAAATATACAGTATTTAATCAAACTTTCTGAAGCTTCCGAAAACATCTAGTCCCTAGTTTGCGACTTATGCAAGTCAATACAAGATGTAAACTACCGTTTTGTATCTCCTGTTTTACGTTGCATTTCGTGAAGGGCTTCCTGGGACTACAAAACACCTGTGACCCGAGAGCGAGGCTCAGCAGGTGGGGCCAAAAGGTCACACAAGTCGCCCCTGTTTCAACAGGCGGTTTTGCTCATTTGAGAAAATATTGATATACAAAGTTCCATATTTTGTCAAAATAGCGAATATCACATATCATTCCTCCTAATTCCCCTTTTCTTTTGCACTGGGCATTTTATACATGAACACCGTATCTCGCGCTCGTGGGCAAGTCTGTCGCCAGGTGGAATGCATTACACAGGGGCCTGCGCGGTTATTTTAATATTTCTAGTGTTTATACACATGGCTTATTTCGACATGAATTAATCTATTCCACATACCCTGATTCCTGTTGAGCGTATTGTTCAGGGAAATAGTATAGGCCCTTGCACTTGGTCACTGGCAGAGAAAATTGACGGCATTTGTTTTTACTTTTGATCGAAGGTGTGACAAGCTCACATTAGCCATACAATCAGTTTCAATTGAATCGTTACTGCACAAAACAACAGTGTAACGACAAGCCGTTGCTTGTTTGGCCAGCGGTATTTAGAAAGGATGGTAGTAATTTTTGGACAATTACACTTGCAAAACATTTGAATTTTCAAACCGGTAGACAAATGCCACATTGTGAATATATCTTCCACCGGTTGGGGGTAAAAATAAGGGCATTTTGAAAGTGTCTTTTTACCATGTGAACTGGGTTTGTTTGTCGTTGTGAAGATAGTGTCGAGACCCGTGTATAGAAACAGGAAATGATCATATATATACAAACTATTCAAGAGAAGTTAAAGAACACATGATTTTTTTCAAATGCTATAGTTATGGTAGTTTATCTGTCATGTTGGTAGGTATTGCAACATAATGCCTTTTAACTTGTTTTGGGGAGACTAGTATAAATGTAGACGGTTAACAGAATACTTAAAGCCACTTTGACCCTCCCAAAACATTTGCTAATATCGGTTGGCAACACAGACAGACAGAGAGACAGACACACACACGCAGACAGACAAACAGACAGACACAGAGACACACACAGACACAGACAGACACATACACACCACACAGAGACAAATACACACACGCAGAGACACAGACAGACAGACACACACACACACACCACAGACAGACAGAGACACACACACAGACACACACCACACAGAGACAAATACACACACGCAGAGGCACAGACAGAAAGACACACACATACACCACACAGAGACAAATACACACATGCAGAGACACAGACAGACAGACACACCCCCCACAGACAGACAGAGACACACAAACAGACACACACCACACAGAGACAAATACACACACGCAGAGACACAGACAGACAGACACATACACCACATAGAGACAAATACACACACGCAGAGACACATATAGACAGACAGACACATACACCACACAGAGACAAATACACACACGCAGAGGCACAGACAGAAAGACACACACATACACCACACAGAGACAAATACACACACGCAGAGACACAGACAAACAGACAGACACATACACCACATAGAGACAAATACACACACGCAGAGACACAGACAAACAGACAGACACATACACCACATAGAGACAAATACACACACGCAGAGACACAGACAGACAGAAAGACAGACACAGACAGACACACACCACATAGAGACAAATACACACGCAGGGACACAGACAGACAGACACACCCCCCACAGACAGACAGAGACACACAAACAGACACACACCACACAGAGACAAATACACACACGCAGAGACACAGACAGACAGACACATACACCACATAGAGACAAATACACACACGCAGAGACACATATAGACAGACAGACACATACACCACACAGAGACAAATACACACATGCAGAGGCACAGACAGAAAGACACACACATACACCACACAGAGACAAATACACACACGCAGAGACACAGACAAACAGACAGACACATACACCACATAGAGACAAATACACACACGCAGAGACACAGACAAACAGACAGACACATACACCACATAGAGACAAATACACACACGCAGAGACACAGACAGACAGAAAGACAGACACAGACAGACACACACCACATAGAGACAAATACACACGCAGGGACACATGAAGACAGACACACACACACCACAGACAGACAGACAGATAGAAACACACACAGATACACACAGTCAGACACCACACACACACATACAAAAACAACTCAAAACACACACACACACACACATACACACACTAACACACAAACTAACACATCCCTTCAAAAGCATACTTAGCATGTAAACCGACACAAATATTTAACTAGTCCGTTCAGCAAAACTGTCACGACAACCAAAGGCAAAATGTGTGGTGAACTACTATGCATGCTGTGAAGTCCACCCCTCTTTTCAAAACGTTGTTGCCGACTGTGACGTTAAACAACATTCACTGACATTGCAGAGTGCGGCGTCAAACAAGAAAGAAAGAAACAAACATAGTGTCCCATAGGCAGTGTCGGGTATAGCTGTGTCCGAAATAGCTGAACACTGTCGGATCCAGACTCCACATTCAAACTGGGACCTCGGCCGAGCCACTTCGTGACTTGGGTATAAAGTGCACACAACCTTTTAAAAAATCCTAGATACAGCTCTGCTGCCTGCCCGCTATCCCGTGGCTGGTAATATTTCTGTCGGGACTGCCCGCCTTTCTAGTAGAACATTTAAGCGCTTAATACTTTATTTATTTTGACAGTTTCTATATTTACTGTATTAAAAAATACTCTAGTGCAAATCGTGACGACAGCGTTTCGTTCCATGTCATGTTAACATTGCCTGGTTGTCAGCTTCCGTTACGAACTGTTAAAACTTGCGTCCAATCATAGAGCATTATACAGTCCATGAAATCCCTCTACCCAAAGGAGGGATACGGCTGTCGCTGTTTTTTCTTCAGCTGCAGGTCTGTTTTCTACTGTAGCATGTTGTTTAAAAAAAAAATTCTACCTCAACTTTTGAAGAATTAATTGTTTCAGATACTGCAACACGGGTAGGTGTTCATGCTGTCAACCACTAGTCTGGCCGTAACTATATAAACAGGTCGGCGTTTTAAATAAATATTAAATGCTGACTCGGATATGCACTCAATAACTGATTCCATATACTTACATAACTTGTCGCTAAGAATTGTAGAAAAGCATGTCGGGTTATGTTTGAAACCACGAACCAGCAACAGAAGAAGACAGATATTTACATCTTTGACTATCTTTGACCATCTTTGACGTGAACTGAATCATAGGCAGAATGAAATGAGGCAAGGACATAAACAGAAAATATTAGCTTTCAAAACTTCAAAGAACAAGCATAAACCATCCATCAGCTCTAGTAGGCCGAAAAAGTATTACCACTGTTTATTTTAATTGGTTCGTAAATCTTACCCCCCTTGTCAATAACCGGAAAGAGTATATTCAAAAGGTAAACTCCAAAGTCGTAAGAAATCTAAAACTGACTTTTTATGACAAAGTACGTGATTTACATAATATGGAAGGGCAAGTTTTATACCCCCATTCATCCTACATAGCTCGTAATGCAGAAAGCAGCCCCGGGACAGGCAGGCATGCGGTATTACACTTTACCGTACTTGACTTGCTTCCCTGTCAACCCCGAGGTTCCACCACGGTGCGGCAACGGGAACTGGCCGGGAAATGTTGTGCGCTCAAAGTTTTACAGATATTGCGAGTAACATACGAGCTACTTCAATGGGTTTTTTTCTATTCGATGAACACGGGCTGACGTTTTACTGCTTGTTCGGCTGGTGCGCGGGACGGATGTTGATGTAGCTACCAATACGTATCCCACGTCCTCTGCTACTACTACAGTAACTACTACAGTAACTACTACGGTAACAACTTCGGTAACTACTTCTACTACTACTACTACTACTACTACTACTACTACTGCTGCTGCTGCTGCTGCTGCTGCTGCTGCTGTTGTTATTATAATTATTATTATTATTTACAGATTAAATTAAAAAAATGCAGCAAAGAGGGTTTGGGTGATCCTGGCACAGTCAGGCTGGTTAGGCTCATCATCAGCTCAGGGCCCTTGCCCCCTCTACACGCAGCCCAGACAGCGAATGGGACTTCTCCCAGGAAGCGCTACCCAGTCAAACCCACCCAGAACTTTTCAGAGAATGTGAAGACTGCAGCCTCCTGCATTACCCAGATTGTCAGAAGGGCTGTATTCCTGGTAACAAACCCGGGTACTCTCCCAATGTTAGTCAACAGATTGGGAGGTACTAAACCTAAGGCACTGAGAACAGTGGGGAGTCGGACAACTTGGTACTTGTGATGCAAGCGTGACATTTCGAACGCGAGGTCTGCATATTTGCCATGTTTTTCCTGAATCTTGTCAATCACATCAGTGTCAAAAGGGACAGAAAATTCAATAATATAAATGATTTCATGGGATTTATCAAAAAACGACAAGATAATAAAATGATCGAGCCACTCCATCATGTCGCTTAAGATACTGTGTTTGTGCCAAAGCTGGGCATCTACTGACAATGTGTTGGGCAGTCTCATTAAATTCATTACATAATCTACATTTCATGTTTACATTTTGATGCAAAATCACACATTGACGGTTTCGAATGGGAAGTGACTGGTCCTGGACAGCAAACAGAAAGCCTTCTGTTTCACTTTTCAGCCGACCTCATCCAAGCTAAGGACTCTGCAGTGTTGCTGATCCTCTCAACACACTGCACATAAACTCGATGCAGTGGTCGTTCAGATAGCCTCTCCTTGGCTAGCCACTCATTTCTGTACCATCCAGTATTACAGAACCATCAACATTATTAACACTGACATTGAGATTAAAACTGTGGAATGGCTTGTTTTCAGCATGAGTCTTGACATGCTT
Source organism: Haliotis cracherodii (assembly GCF_022045235.1). Classification (NCBI taxonomy): domain Eukaryota; kingdom Metazoa; phylum Mollusca; class Gastropoda; order Lepetellida; family Haliotidae; genus Haliotis; species Haliotis cracherodii. The sequence goes on from NW_027266272.1 coordinate 19,504,154, forward strand.
CACAAGAAGATCAAATATTTTTATTATTTTATTTATTTATTTATTTTTTATTATTATTATTATTATAGTATGATTAATACATACAGTAGGGCCATGTGCAGTTTAACAACAACAAAGAATTCAGAATTCAGAAGTGAGACATCCATCTGTCTATAATCATATATTTTCATTAAAGAGCGATTTCAGTTTGCTCTCGTCACAATTTCCTCCAAATAAATCATCAGTTCTCTCCAAATAACTAGCGACATGACCGATGAGAGCAACACTTCTCTAAAGAAGACAAAATCAACATGGCGGCCATCACGTGACGACCTTTTGTATTTTCACAGGTGTAGAGAGTTCTACAGGTATCATGGCGGTGCGCGGAATGCGATCAGGCAGCGAGAGTGTTTGTTTGCAGTGTCATTTTGTTTGTCGACACCTGCTTGGTTTGATCCCATGGAAAAAGAAGTTATTTTCATTGTTTTCTGCGGAGCTACAGGAAGCAGGAGGCGCCCCTGGTGGCAGAAATGTTTAACTATTTCTTCCTGTTGAGGCAAGCACTGATATGTTTCAGATTCGTGACAGGACACGCTGGTAGGAAAGGTTGGAGTTGTGTTTCGAGAGGTCCCTGAAGTATCTGACTAGCTTGGCTGGGTAGAGATGTGTAACCCGTGGGTGATATCTACCAGTCCTGGTAGTTTATATCATCAGCATCAGCAGCATCAGCAGCATCATCATAATCATAATCGCGTCTCTTGTGAAGTGGCCCAGTGGTTAAAGCATTCCTCGTCATACCCATGGCCCAGGTTCCGTTCCCAACATGAGTAAGGCGTGTGTTGTATCACGCCGCGGACAACAATACTCAAGCTGCATCACGTAAAACCATACCCACTCACTCACTCACTCACTCACTAATGATGATGATAATTATGCTGCTGCTGTTGCTGTTAATAATACTAATGATAATCATCATCATCATCAATGTCAGGAAACAAATCCTTATCCTAACCATCCTCCCCATCCTATTAATCAACCTTCCAATGATCCTGTCCCTTAACGACCTCACCAACGGCCCCGTCCTCACCAGCTTCATCACAGCGACGGAATGTACGAGGCAGCGAATCGTTCCACTCACCACTCACAACTAAATGCCCGTGCGTGATGTCTTGTTCCCATGTTGATACACGCGTCTTTGTTTCGTACCACTGTCTCCTGCTGCATAAACAACCCCCGATATGCTAGGAAACATCAGAACACATGAAGCAGAGGTTTCTTATACAACTCTCCGGGGCATTGTATTTATATCTGAGATACTATTTCTATCATATTTGCTAATCAGAAGAGGTTGGCACGACAGACTCGCCATGAAGGAAACCGAACGCTACCAATTTGACACCTGGCGACTAAAAACGAGCTCAGAGGTGTGTATCAAGGCAGAACACTGCGGAAGTGTGGGGAAGAAAAAGACCTCCAAGGATTTTAATGATAAAAGCGAAATTACCTCACACCTGGTGCTAGAAAGCATTGAGGCTCAATAGTGCTTGGAACAGCGGCCATTATGGGCGAAAATATTCCACCAAACCAAATATATTAGCCAAAGTTGAATCCAGTGCTATTTATTAAGCAAGGCTTTGAGATTCGCGCCTCAATGGTCTCTAAGAAGCCAAATTAAACTGTACTCCACGACTTTATAATGAGAGGGAGTCATTGCTGTCAAGGAAGTCATACAGAGGCGGACCGTTTCGCGTAGGGACTTCCGGTTGACTAGCCTCACTTTGAAATCTATTTTCCAAACGAGGTTAGCGAAACACCTGTTTTGACGCTGGCCCGAAGCTGTTTGTAACGGTTTAAATGGTTAACTCTTGTGTAATTATAGCCCATCTACTATGTGCTGGAATGTTTTGTTATCGAAATCACGGACATGCGCGACTGATGCTGTTTTAAACGCCAGTACGCCGAAGTTAAGACATGGGGGCCGAGAGAAGGGCCGCTCCATTACCATAGCCCCCGTGACGTCAAACTGCGTGTCAGCGATATAACGTATTTTAAAAATATTTTACTGAAAAATCATTTCGAGGGAAAAAATCCACTCGAACAGTAGGGTGTATTTTTTTTGTTCGTTTCTTGAAAAAAAGCGACATATTTGGTGTTAAAAGCTATTCAGAAGTCAAACGCTTTCCTTGTACCATGACACGATGCATGGAGATATTAAAAAAACGTCCAAGGCGGAAGGGCCATTTTTTGTCTCCAACAAAATTTTGTTTTTATTCATATTCAAGAGCAAATCTCATTATTATTTTACTAATAAATATAAAACATCAATGCCAGTAAATACCCAGTTTCGATTATCTAACGAAACAGATTCCATTGGGCGTAAAAGGCTAAATAGCAATGACAGTTATTTGGATCACTATAAATCAAGGATGACACCAGGTGTTCGCAAACGTGATATTGATGATGTTGATAACGTGGCTTTACAGACTGACCTCGTAACCTTAGTAACGCGGAACCGTCCTAATGCGCACTGGCTTCAAGAGGCACACCTCAAAGGACAAAGTATGAAAAGGACCTTTTGGGGCCCGCGGGATGAGCATTATTTAAGAAATGAGAAAATATTTACAGATCACGATCAAAAGTATTCATATGAATGACATTTTACTTCTTTCATTTCAGAAGTTACATGCTTGGGACTTATAAGGACATAAAGAAGGATTATATGTATCCAACCGGCTGTTGTAGTACGCTATGACTTTTGGGGGTAATTTTTGAATATGAATAAGTCTTGACCAAAGCTGATTATCTTTGGAGATACAATCAGTACAAATGTGTTGTAAATAAAGCTACAAAACACTTTCCATATCCAATAGAAATATCTGCATAAGGCAGAGTCGATTGTACGATTCCGACTATATCATGAGCATGTGTTTATGAATCACTATTAAATAGTAATGATACCAGGTGTTCGCGAAAAGGTGGGCGTATCCTGCCCCACCAGTGGCACCCGTCACAAACAAATACAAAGGCAAGTCAAACATATATTCTTGGATCATTGTTTGTTTATTGTTTTACGCCGCACTCAGCAGTTATATTCCTGCTATATAACGGCGATCTGTAAATAATCGAGTCTGGGCCAGTCAATCCAGTGATTGACATCATGAACATCGATCCACGCAAGTGGGATACGATGACATGCATCAACTAAGTCAGCGAGTCTGACCACCCGATCCGTTAGTCGCCTCTTACGACAAGGGGCGGTCGGGTAGCCTAGTGGTTAAAGCGTTCGCTCGTCACGCCGTAGACCCGGGTTCGGTTCCCGACATGGGTAAAATGTGTGAAGCACATTTGTGGTGTCCCCCGCCGTGATATTGCTGGAATATTGCAGCGTAAAACCATACTCACTCACTCACTCACTCACTCACTCTTACGACAAGCATATTGTCGCCTGTTACGGTAAGCATGGGATGCTGAAGACCTGTTCTACCCCGGATCTTCACGGGTGCCCTGGAAGTCATGAAAAACAACAACATCGGTAAAACTCAATGAGTTAACAAGTCTACGTTGCTGTCTGTCTCTGTTCATTCTGATTACACGGACGTCAACTCGAAATCCATTGCCTCGAATTTCTTTAAGTCAATATTTCGGAGGCGATTTAATGGCCCAGGTGTTGAAGCGTTGACATCACAACCTGGTTTTACTCCTCACACGGATCTCGCGTGAGAAACCCATCCCTGATGTTCCTCGACGTCATATTGATTAGTCATTGCGAAAAGCGGCGTAAAATGTATTCATCCTCCTTGGGTATCCTGGGTTAAAACAGGCCCCACTAACCTAAGCTTGTCGTACGATGGAATGTATAGAGTGTGGAGCTTAGGAGACTTGGTTGATTGCGACGGCGTTGGACGTTACTCTTTATATCGATCACTTGTTTGCCTGGTCCAAACTCCATTATTTACCGACCGCCGTCATATAGCTGAAATATTGTCGAGCGCGGCGTGAAACATTAACACAACATTCACTCACTCAAGATACTTACTTTTTCCCCAGTACATATATTTAAGCAAGTTATTTTATTTTATCCAAATGTATGATCTCCTTCGTATTGGTTATTTTATTTTATCAGCACGTGTGACTGGCCTTGGCGATGGTTACCTTGTTTTATCCTAATGTGTGACCAGGCTCCACATTGGTTAATATGTTTTTACTCAAATATGTGACTGACCTCCATATTGGCTACTTTGTTTTGCCCAAATATGTGTCAGGTCTTCATATTGGTTACTTTGTTTTACCCAAATGTGTGACTGACCTTCATATTAGTTACTTTGTTTTATCCAAAAATGTGACTGACCTTCAAATTGGTTACTTTGTTTTACCCAAAAATGTGACCAGCCTCCACATTGATTACTTTGTTTTACCCAAATATGTGTCAGGTCCTCATATTGGTTACTTTGTTTTACCCAAACATGTGTCAGGTCCTCATATTGGTAACTTTGTTTTACCCAAATATGTGTCAGGTCCTCATATTGGTTACTTTCTTTTACCCAAATATGTGTCAGGTCCTCATATTGGTTACTTTGTTTTACCCAAATATGTGTCAGGTCCTCATATTGGCTACTTTGTTTTACCCAAACATGTGTCAGGTCCTCATTTTGGTAACTTTGTTTTACCCAAATATGTGTCAGGTCTTTATATTGGTTACTTTGTTTTATCAAAATATGTGACCAGCCTCCACATTGGCTACTTTGTTTTACCCAAATATATGACCAGCCTCCATATTGGTTACTTTGTTTTACCCAAATGTATGACCAGCCTCCATATTGGTCACTTTGTTTTACCCAAATATGTGACAAGCCTCCATATTGGTTACTTTGTTTTACCCAAATATGTGACCAGCCTCCATATTGGTTACTTTGTTTTACCCAAAAATGTGACTGACCTTCATATTGGTTACTTTGTTTTACACAAATATGTGACCAGCCTCCATTTTGTTTATTTTTTTTTACCCAAATGTGTGACTGACCTCCATATTGGTTACTTTGTTTTACCCAAATATGTGACCAGCCTCCATATTGGTTACTTTGTTTTACCCAAATGTGTGACCAGCCTCCATATTGGTTACTTTGTTTTACCCAAATATATGACCAGCCCCCACATTGGTTACTTTGTTTTACCGAAATGTGTGACTGACCTCCATATTGGTTACTTTGTTTTACCCAAATGTATGACCAGTCTCCATATTGGTTACTTTGTTTTACCCAAATGTGTGACTGACCTCCATATTGGTAACTTTGTTTTACCCAAATGTGTGACTGACCTTCATATTGGTTACTTTGTTTTACCCAAAAAATGTGACTGACCTTCATATTGGTTACTTTGTTTTACCCATAAATGTGACCAGCTTCCACATTGATTACTTTGTTTTACCCAAATGTATGACCAGCCTCCATATTGGTTACTTTGTTTTACCCAAATGTATGACCAGCCTCCATATTGGTTACTTTGTTTTACCCAAATGTGTGACTGACCTCCATATTGGTTACTTTGTTTTACCCAAATGTGTGACTGACCTCCATATTGGTCACTTTGTTTCACCCAAATGTGTGACTGACCTCCATATTGGTTACTTTGTTTCACCCAAATATGTGTCAGGTCTTTATATTGGTTACTTTGTTTTACCCAAATGAGTGACAGACCTCCATATTGGCTACTTTGTTTTACCCAAATGTTTGACCAGCCTCCATGTTGGTCACTTTGTTTTACCCAAATATGTGTCAGGTCTTTATATTGGTTACTTTGTTTTACCCAAATGAGTGACTGACCTCCATATTGGCTACTTTGTTTTACCCAAATATGTGTCAGGTCTTCATATTGGTTACTTTTTTATCCAAATGCGTGACCAGCCTTCATATTGGCTGCTTTGTGTTACCCAAATAAACGTCTCTGGTCTCTTGCAACTGGCGTTTCTTCTTGAGGTCAGTATCCATGTCAAAACGACCAGGGAAACCATGTTTCGGTCAGTGGTTACCTTGACCGGGAAATATGTACACCTCTGACCACTGCATTCCAGTATCTGGCCGTAATGGACAACCGCTGTACGATGTCAAAATGTTTAGTGAAAGCCATTTCTCCAATCCAACCGCCTGTACATATCCTACGTAACCTGTTTACGCTGCCAAGGGGTATGAGCTCATCGGATGTTTTATGACGTAATTCAATCCCAGGGTTCAATTTTCCGCTTGTTGGCACGTGCCATGCCATGGTAACCAGACATGCATAAGATACGCTGATACCGAAAGATACAACTTTTATATCCAGCATGACCAAAGACACATGGTTCTCGCCCTTAATGGGGAGGTCAATAGACATCAAAGCCCGGCGCCATTTATTATTATTAGCTACCTACTGTGCAAAGAGGCGAGTCGGAAAGACCGCTAACTTCTTAAGGAGGATGTACATCATTGTCGAGTGGCTAATTAAAAGATGGTCAGAGTGAATTAATCATCTCTACATATCCTCTGCGAAAATAAATAGCTTCGTTCATGTAAATGTAAAATAATCCGGATCTTCACGCAGGCACTTGAAGAGTCAAATTGAGTGAAATATACATCGTCATTCATCACTTATATTTGACGGGTTGGGAAATAAGCAAGATATTGATATATACACCGGTTAAAAAGGCTTTCTGTTCTCCAGTGGAGGGACATAGGGCTTCAGTCACTTTGAGAAAGACACGGTTTGGATAAGGCGGGAGGTAAAGATTCCATTTAGCTGTTGGAAGAGTTAGGACAAGATCAACATGATTTCATTCATTAAATCGTTGATGAAAAAGGACGCTGTCAGGTCACCCATATGTCTTTACTTTGTGGTCATAGTAATACGGCTTACACATACTTTCTCATATAAACACTCACACACACACACACACACACACACACACACACACACACACACACACACACACACACACACACACACACACTCACACACACACCAACCCAGCCACTACCACCCCTTCCCAAACCCCATCCAGACACTACCACCCCTTCCCAAACCCCACCCAGACTCTACAACCCCTTCCCAAACCCCACCCAGCCACTACAACCCCTTCCAAAACCCCATCCAGACACTACCACCCTTCCCAAACCCCACCCAGACACTACCACCCTTCCAAAACCCCACCCCAGCCTATACCATCCTTTCCCAAACCCCACCCCATCCTAAACCTCACCCCTCCCCAAACCCCACCGTAGCCACTACCACCCTTTCCCAAACCCCACCCAGACTCTACAACCCCTTCCCAAACCCCACCCAGCCACTACAACCCCTTCCAAAACCCCATCCAGACACTACCACCCCTTCCAAAACCCCACCCCAGCCTATACCATCCTTACCCAAACCCAACCCCTTCCCAAACCCTACCAAGCCACTATCACTCCTTCCCAAACACCACCCCTTCCCAAACCCCACTCTCGCCACTACCTCCCCTTCCCCAACCCCACCCAGCCACTACCACCCCTCTCCTGACACCGCCCAGCCATCCGAACGCTCAACCCCCACCGTAGCCACTACCACCCCTACCCGAACCCTCAACACCCACCAAAGTCACTCCAATATCCGACACCCCTCTGTACAAAACCCATCAACTTTCTCTTCCCCTCCCTCTACAGAGCCTTGGCGTTTGGGTAACCTAGTGATTCGTTCGCTCTCCACGCCGAAGATTCGATTCCCGTCCAAGACGGGTTTTTTAAAGTAAACCTCTGTTGTCCACCACCGCAATAGTGCTGAAATATTAACCACTCACTCACTCAAACTGAAAACCCCATCACCCCCTTCCACCTCAAGCCACTTACACAAGCCTTCACCCCCGTTTCACCTCTCCCTGGTGCCGTGTTAGGCAACACATAGTACACTTACGGGGAACTACAACAACATTGACCATTCTGTGAGTGTCGGACACGCACCATCAACAGGCTGGACATGCCAAATGTTCTGGCCACGACTACCCCAGGACCGAGCGTGTGAACATGTGTCAGCTGTGACCAGGAATAGTTCAGCGGTAGCGTACGCGGCCAGCTACGGCTGATTGTCATGGCTATTCTAAAGCGAGAACAAATTTAGTATACTGAAGGGGGTGTTGGTGTGGGGGTGTGGGGTTGTGGGGTTGTGGGTGGGGTTGGGGGTTGTGGGTTGGGTGTGGGGTTGGGTGTGGGGTGTGGGGTGTGGTGTGAGGGGTCTGGGGTCTGGGTTTGGGTTATAAAGAAAGTCTACATTGAAAATTGGAATAGACCAAAAGTTTACAAACGTTAAATGACTGAAAACAGAAGCCGAAACACTGCAAACCTAAGGTCCAAAAACTATGATACCCGTATCGAATACATGACCATCAAATAACTATTTTTTGTTTGTTTCATTTTTAGCCACACTCAGACTTGGGATTTTGTGTGGAGACTAGATAGTTTCAGCTAAGACGTCAAAGAGGTGATTATGTTTGTTTATAAAAAAAGGAACATACGAACTGGCGAATGAGTACTCCAGACTACAAAAAATGTTACAGACATATATGTTCAAAATTCAATGGTTTCGAATACAAGGATTCCTATTTGGTGAGGTCCGGTTTATGAAGGTTCCAGTGAATAAACGGTACAAATAACAACCTTGCATGTTGTCGCGTACAAAATGTACACCTCCCATCCTGTTTATTATTTTGTCTTTGACAATAAGGTAACATATCTCGGAAAGGTATGAAGAAGTCACGTGATCATGTGGTAACGGTTTAAACAGTCATTTAAGAAGCTAGAATCATTGTGTTTGTTTATTTGTTGTTTAACGCCACACTCAGCAATATTCCAGGTATATGATGGCGGTAGATAATCGAGTCTTGATCGGAAAATCCAGTGATTGGTATCATGAGCATCGATCTACGCAATTGGGATACGATGACATGCATCAACCCAGTCACCGAGCCTGACCACCCGATCCCGTTAGTAGCCTCTTGGGTTGCTGAAGAGTGCTTGAAGCACAAGAAACAGTACATTTTTAAATCCACTATAAAGAGTGTTTAAGGTTTTGTAGATGCTGACATAAGTACATTCTTTTACTACAAACTGACGCACTTGTGTCTTATGACAGGAAGTGAGGTAATAACTTCATCCACGTGATCACGAGACTTTAGCGAGACCTCACAAGACTGTTGAAAGAATGTGTGAAAGTGTGTTTACTATGTCGACCCGGTTAGACCAGCGATGAGTAATTATATCTGCACGTGTGTCGCTTGCTAACGAGGCGTGAAACGAGAGTCGGCGAGAAAGAAAGAGAACACGTTAATGACTGGATAATCGAGGCTGGTAGATCCACAGCTCGGCCATAAAGGTTGTGTTAAAAGTCGACTTGGGAAAAGATAAAACGAATTCGGAGTACCAGTGTGAGGGGAAGTGTACTTGAAAGTTTATGAGATTGCTTTACACAAGGGATCTGTAATTGAAAAGGCTCCATAAAACGATAGAAGGGTGATGCGTATTTGAAGAGGTATGAGTGCTGTAGGTTTCAAGCCATCCCCCGTAAGGTCTCGATGGGAAGGTTTGATGCTACTGGACAATAGACAACGGAGTCGTGCAATTGAGTGAGGCCAAAACAAAAATATTACGAATAGCGATGTTGTAAGTCTCATGTCTGCCATGGCATTTCTTCTTTTTCATTACGGGTGGCCCAATAATCTAAGGCCTAGGACTCGCAATTCGCTGCACACAGTTGCGTCTCTCAGGCGTGCCAGAAATCTATGACCATGGTTCGAATCCTGGGTCGCCCTGGGTTTCTAGGTTTGTCAGCACCATAGGGTTTTCCTCAAACGTCCAAACTGACACGGCGTGATATAACTGGAATAATTTTCAAAGCGGCTTTACACTCACTCACTCACTCACTCACTCACTCACTCATTCACTCACTCATTCACTCACTCACCCACTCACTCTGAGCCATTCCGAGACATTTACAAGTATAGAAAACCCGGCCACAACATATTCATCATTTGTTCGTCGGAATGCCCGCTTCCTTAAAACATAATTTGATAAAACCATTTTTTTATGAATAGTTTAGGAAAAAAGTGATCCCCGGACAGGAAAACCCTGGAAAACCCGTGGACAGGAAGCATGATTTTACAACAAACGGGAGACAATGAGACAAACTCTGCTGTCAGCCATTACAAGGACCGACCGCCTCCGTGGTCTAGTGGTAGAGCGTCCGCCCGGAAAGCGGAAGGTCCGGGGTTCGATCCCCGGCCGCGTCATACCAAAAGACGTTAAAAGATGGTACTTGTTGTTACCCTGTCTGGCGCTCGGCATTTAGGGGCTAAAACAGGGACTGGTCGGCTCGGAGTCAGTATACTGTGTCTAAGTGGGGTATTCACGTTAAACTGCGGCATGGTATCTCAGTGAGCTAGCAGTATAAATCGGCATCAGTCCGGACTAGTACAAGCAGCCACACACACACACACATGCACGTGCACGCAATAATCTTGGACGCGACGTTAAACACCATTTCACCTCACCACCATTACTAGGACCAAATAATCTGACAAACAAATGATAAAGATTCTTGCCTGACAAGGGTACTCTATAACGCCTGGCTCAAGGTGACGTTTGGATTGAAGATGACCAACTTCCTCCGGGCCTTATGACTACCGTCCCGCGCCTACTTACAGTGTGGTGTGATTGTCAACAGCCTTGTTGCGGGATGGTCAAGTAAACACCACAACCCCGGCCTCATGTCGAAGACTCCAGGAGCAGCCACACGTCTTGATGTGGTGTGAAATAGGTCAATGCGTTAACGTACCAGAAGAAACAGCACATACGTACACACTTACAATCACACACTCAGACACCCGTGAAGATCCGGGTTTTAACAGCAACCCATGCTTTTTGTAAGCGGCGACTGACGGGACAGACACATAGATAAACAGACATGGCAGGCTGCGAATGAGTGATGTACACGAGTAAGCAAATCAAGTAATCATGTACAGTAAACTACGTTTATAACGAACACGCTTATAACGAACTGACGGATATTACGAACTTATTTTTGTCCCGGCCACTGCTGTATATATGCTATAGATATGCTTATAACGAGCTACGGTTATAACGAACTAAAATTAGTGGCCCCTTTGGGGGCCGTAGTTTACTGTAAAGTTCTCCGAACCCTTTTTTCAGTTTCTTCAAAATAGTCTGAAGACCTCAAGGTGCGGCGTGTGTGTACATGCATCGTGTGGCCACAATAACGCCAGCATATTTTCACAACAAGTCCCTCTGCGCAGAATATTGCTGGCTTGCTGGTAAACAAAGAAATGTTGGTCGAGTAACTTCACGTCCACAATTACATCACAGACTTCTGTAGAGGCCACTTAATCGTTTATAACAAAGCTTCCTGCTGGCGGGGAGTGCTTCACTTTGGGGGCCTTCCAATGTATACTGTGAAAGTGGGGACAAGTGTCCCCCGAGGGTGGGGAACACGTGCACGGGGGGTGAGGTACATATGGAGGAGTATAGAAGCTGGGTGAGGTAAACAACGCAAGGGTAGAGCGCGGCCCAGTGTCTCTTGTCACAAAATGTTGAAACACGATTGTAGGGTCTGCGTAGCATCTACCCACTGTCAAGCAGGGTTGAATGAGTAAGTGCGTGGTTTGAGTGAGTGAGTGAGTTAATGGATGGGTGAGTGAGTGAGCGAGTGGGTGAGTTGGTGAGTGGGTGAGTTGGTGGGTGGGTGGATGAGTGAGCGAGTGGGTGAGTGAGCGAGTGGGTGAGTGGGTGAGTGGGTGAGTGAACCTGTGTGGAAGGGTTCTTCATGTAGGATGAAGACAGTCTGCGAAACTTCGACCCAACCGATGTGTCCAGGAACACTACAAGCGTGTGTGTGTGTGTGTGTGTGTGTGTGTGTGAGAGAGAGAGAGAGAGAGAGAGAGAGAGAGAGAGAGAGAGAGAGAGAGAGAGAGAGATGTGTGTGTGTGTGTGTGTGTGTGTGTGTGTGTGTGTGTGTGAGCGCCTCTTTTTCAGACACCTAACATGTTATCTGCACCCACGGCGAAGTTACTTCGAAACTAGGGCCACACACACAAACGCACGCACGCGCACACACACACACACACACACACACACCGGGCTCTTTTTCAAACAGCTGGAGTCAGGGTACACACTCTCCATCATGCAGTGTAATTTCAACATGACGAACCAAACATGGTGATATGTTCACTTTTAACTTCTGTTTCATTATCGGACGGCATGTGCAACAGCTTGAACGGCCGCCACACAACACCGCGGTCGACGGTGAACCATAGGATGCGTTTATGCGCTGCTGATCATAACGTTTGAGAAACGGCTTATGGCTCATCTGCGCTTCTGGGCTTTGTCAGAATAACCAGAAGCCCACCTTTGGCGAAACTTCATTTTCAGATCCCAAAACACCCCCCTCCACCTGACAAGGTCAATTAGAACGCTCACAAACACCGTCGCTGCAGCAAGCACGAACCGCACGTGCATCGTAGGGGGGATGGTGTAATTGTCTCATTGGGGCAATGACTGAGTCGAGAACAGACGAAGCGGGAATGCCAATAGGCCTTGTGGGTTGTGTTAGCGAGTGGGAATTATGAAAATTAACATCGCCGCACGTGGGTCTGCATATCATCGGCGACCTGCATATGATAATGAAGCGATAGCCCAGACCTTCACTTGTGTATTGAAGAAATGGGGGAGGGTGGGGGTGTTATGTGACGGTGACGGGGAGGGTGGGGGGTAGTATGTGACGGTGACGGGGAGGGTGGGGGTAGTATGTGACGGTGACGGGGGGTGGAGTTAATATGCGAGGGTGACGGGGGAGGGTGGGGGTAGTATGTGACGGTGACGGGGGAGGGTGAGGGTGTTATGTGAGGGTGACGGGGGAGTGTGGGGGGTAGTAGGTGACGGTGACGGGGGAGGGTGGGGTTGGTATGCGAGGGTGACGGGGGTGGGGTTAGTATGTGAGAGTGACGGGGGAGGGTGAGGGTGCTTTGTGAGGGTGATGGGGGAGGATGGGGCATTATGTGAGGGTGACGGGTAAGGGTGGGGCAGTATGTGAGGGTACCAGGGTGGGTAGGGTAGTATGTGAGGGTGACGGGGGAGGGTGAGGGTGCTTCGTGAGGGTGATGGGGGAGGGTGGGGCATTATGTGAGGGCGACGAGTTAGGGTGGGGCAGTATGTGAGGGTGACGGGGGAGTATTGAGGATGGCTGTGTGTTAGGGAGGGAATAGTGTAAGAGGGAGTATTGAGGGTTGTGATAGGGTGTGCGAGAGGGGTGGGTTGGTAGTGTTAGGAAGGGGATAGTGTGTGAGGTACTATGGGGAGGGGCGGTGGTAAAGTGTGAGGGTGTATGGAGAGTGTGGTTTGAGGGTGGAAGTAGTGTGATAAAAATTACGGATAGGGGTTGGGGTAGTGTGTGAGGCAGCAATGGGGGAGTGGGGGTCGGGGGTAGTGTGTGAGGCAGCAGTGGGGGAGTGGGGGTCGGGGTAGTTGGTGAGGCAGCAGTGGGGGAGTGGGATGGGGGTAGTGTGTGAGGCAGCAATGGGGGAGTGGGGGGTGGATGTAGTGTGTGAGGCAGCAATGGGGGAGTGGGGAGGGGGGGTAGTGTGTGAGGCAGCAATGGGGGAGAGGGGGTCAGGGTAGTGTGTGAGGCCGCAATGGGGGAGTGGGGATGGGGGGTAGTGTGTGAGGCAGCAATGGGGGAGTGGGGGTCGGGGTAGTTGGTGAGGCAGCAATGGGGGAGTGGGGGTCGGGGTAGTTGGTGAGGCAGCAGTGGGGGAGTGGGATGGGGGTAGTGTGTGAGGCAGCAATGGGGGAGTGGGGATGGGGGTAGTGTGTGAGGCAGCAATGGGGGAGTGGGGATGGGGTTAGTGTGTGAGGCAGCAATGGGGGAGTGGGGGTCGGGGTAGTTGGTGAGGCAGCAATGGGGGAGTGGGGGTCGGGGTAGTTGGTGAGGCAGCAGTGGGGGAGTGGAATGGGGGGTAGTGTGTGAGGCAGCAATGGGGGAGTGGGGGTCGGGGTAATGTGTGAGGCAGCAGTGGGGGGAGTGGGATGGGGGTAGTGTGTGAGGCAGCAATGGGGGAGTGGGGGTCGGGGTAGTTGGTGAGGCAGCAGTGGGGGAGTGGGATGGGGGGTAGTGTGTGAGGCAGAAATGGGGGAGTGGGGAGGGGTTAGTGTGTGAGGGAGCAATGGGGGCATGGGGGTCGGGGTAGTGTGTGAGGCAGCAGAGGGGGGAGTGGGGGTCGGGGTAGTGTGTGAGGCAGTAATGGGGGAGTAGGGATGGGGGTAGTGTGTGAGGCAGCAATGGGGGAGTGGGGGGTCGGGGTAGTGTGTGAGGCAGCAGTGGGAATGGGGGGTAGTGTGTGAGGCAGCAGTGGGGGAGTGGGGTGGGGGTAGTGTTTGAGACAGCAACGGGGGAGTGGGGGTCGGGGGTAGTTGGTGAGGCAGCAGTGGGGGAGTGGGATGGGGGTAGTGTGTGAGGCAGCAATGGGGGAGTGGGGGTGGGGGGTGGGGGTAGTGTGTGAGGCAGCAATGGGGGAGTGGGGGTGGGGGTAGTGTGTGAGGCAGCAATGGGGGAGTGGGGGTGGGGGTAGTGTTTGAGACAGCAACGGGGGAGTGGGGGTCGGGGTAGTGTGTGATGACGCACGCGGATGTGAGGGTAATGTGTGAGGGCGCATGCAAGTGCACTGAGAATGTCCTTTGCTGGAACTCACAAGTCTTTCCTTATCTGAAAGTATACAATGCCCTTATCTTACCACGCAAATGGTATATCCTGGTCACACAAGTGGGCGAGGTGACCCTTCCACTCCCGCAGTATGTAACAAATGATTGGTCAGCTACCAACAAGGAAGTTCTCTCAGGGATCCCTCTAGGACATAGCTAATCTGTTTCCCAGACTCTTGACAAAAAACTAAAAACTATACGAACTCAAGTCTAGAATCATATGACAATTTCCCAATGTAATCATGACGGTGGGTAATCGAGACTAGCGGAGAGAGGGAGCGAGAGCGACTGAGATAGAGAGTGAGAGAGAGGGAAGAGAGAGGGGAGATAGAGAGTTAGAGAGATAGTGAGAGAGCGAGAGAGAGGGGAGCGAGAGAAGCAGAACGAGAGTGAGAGAGGGGAGAGAGAAGAGAAGAATGAGAGAGGTGAGAGAGAAGGGAAGAGAGAGAGTGAGTGAGAGGGGAGAGATAAAGAGAGACGAGGAGAGAGAGGGGGAGAGAAGAGAGAGAGATGGGAAGAGAGAGAGTGAGTGAGAGGGGAGAGGGAGAAGAAAGAGAGATCGTGAGAGAGCGAGAGAGGGAGCGAGAGCAAGTGAGAGAGAGAGTGGAAGAGGGGAGAGAGGAGAGATATAGAGTGAGCGAGAGATGGAGAGCGAGAGTGAGAGAGTGAGAGCGAGAGCGGGAGAGATAAAGAGTGAGAGAGAGGGGAGAGTTGGGTTTAACACCGATTTTAACAGTATTCTTGTGATGTGTCAAGGTGTGTCAGCTTATTGTGGAAGGAAATTTAGTTTATCGCTTGTGTGAAACTCAGGTCAGGATAACAGACTGAGCGCTTACAGACCAAGTACAATAACCGGAGCCAATCTGCATTTCGAACCTAAGACCAGGATCATCGAACAGCTAAGGGACGCTACCCTGCACAGATAATCGCAACGGTCATTTCCACAACGTATCCGTGGTCTTATCTAGATGAAATAAGAAGCTTTGAACGCAATGGTAATAAATCCTTAGTTATTTTCACTATCAGTCAGTTACAGTGAGTGAGTGAGTGAGTGAGTGAGTGAGTGAGTGTGGTTTTAGTCCGCTTTTAGCAATATTCCAGCAATATCACGGCGGGGGACACCAGAAATGGGCTTCACACATTGTAACCATGTCGGGAATCGAACCCCGGTCTTCGGCGTGACGAGCGAACGCTTTAACCACTAGGCTACCCCACCGTCCCCAGTCAATTACAGACTGCACTGGTCGAGTTTATGTTAATTCTTACCTGAACCGGGTGTACGGATCGTCCAGTCGTCGAAAACACCGCACTTCTACATGCAGAGTTCCGTCCCTTGGGCAAGCCAGAAACCTGTGATTACCCAGGCCCGTGGGTTTCATCAAAGTGGTAACGGCCTAAACCTTCATCACTTCGTACTAACCTTACTGAACTGAATCATGAAGTTTTAAAACAATTCCTGGCAAAATTGTAGAGTTTGTTTGTGGTGTTCCTGCATGACCCATGCCCAGGCTTATGGAACACCTTCAAAAGTTTGGTTAAGATTTTCTGTATTTGGATGTACCTCCATTGTTCTGTACATAGTGCTCTACTTGTAGTCCTTACACAATTAGCTAATTTGTTTTAGAGCTTTATGGTTCAAAATTGACTGAATGGGTAATTATCATTTTTGGGGAATATAGCACAACACATTCAACAGTAATCAACACATATTGAATATGAACTGTACCCAATATGTATTATTCACAACTTCGGGTTTGTGTAAATAAAATTCATTTTTAATAAGAAAAAACCCACAAATAAACAACCAAAAAACTTACACAATAAGCTCACATGCCGTGATACAACTGGGCTACCGTTCGAATCGGTGTTCACTCACTCACTCACTCACTTGTACTCGAACCAAGCAGGTCTTTGATTAAGCCTTGCTTAGCCTGCTTAGATCAATGTGTCCTGTGTTTGGGGTTCGAGTTCGTCCATAATTCCAAGAGTTCTCAATAGCCAAAAAATGACTTTCGAAATGACCAATTTTTTCTGGGTTCTAACGAAATGATTTCAAATAATCCATATCCTTCAAAATACGTATGTCTGTGATGCAGGCAAACTATTTAGAAATATATCGTGCTCTACATAATCCCGGGAAATGCATGGGTAAGCACGAAAATGTGCTTATCTCAAATAATCAGATAAGCGCTTGACATGCATGTGTATGTTTGCGGTATGCATCCATGAGAAATTTGACTTTGATGTTTATCCCCGGATTCGTGTGTGTGACTGTGACACGAGAAAGAGTTTGCCCGATAACATATTGATGTCTAGAGTCCAACATATGCCCATACTGCACTCGGCTGTTTCCGTGAGCCGGAAAATCTGTAACCATTGCAGTGACACTGTTTAGGACTCGTTGATTTTATGTAATAGTCGTATCTCTACTCATTGCTTGTTCATGCAGTGCTGGCCTGTATCAACCTATAGACTATATCGGTGGAGTCACAATTTTTTCTAAGTGAGTGAGTCAATTCTTTATATCAATCATATCACGGAAAATAACAACCATGTTTGGGTGTAATAACTTCAGACTTTTCATTTTTTTTGAGAGGTGAGGTGAGGTGAGGTGACATGGGATTTAACGCCGCGTCCAAGATTATTGCACTTATATAGCGACGTGCATGCATGTGTGTGTGTGCGTGTGCGTGTGCGTGTGCGTGTGCGTGTGGCTGCTTGTACTAGCCCACTAAGATACCATGCCGCAGTTTAACATGAAAACCCCACTCAGACACAGTATACTGAAAGAGAGAGAGAGAGAGAGAAGAGAGAGAGAGTGAGAGAGAGAGAGAGAGAGAAAGAGAGTGGGAGACAGGGGAGATAGAGAGAGATTGAGATAGAAGAGAGAACGAGATAGAGAGAGGGAGAGTCAAAGAAAGCGAGAGAGAGAGAGAGAGAGAGAGAGAGAGAGAGAGAGAGAGAGAGAGAGAGAGAGAGAGAGAGAGAGAGAGAGAGAGAGAGAGGGTAAGAGAGAGGTGGCTTGGCTTAAACGGTACGAACAGAGAGACAGGAGGAAGGACGACTTTGGGCAAGCAAACAATTCTGGTGAAGTGGTCATAACATGTGAAAAACACAGAATAATCTCGAACACAATTACCCTGTGTCTTCATAAAGCAATACCGACATTCATAAAAAACGTCGAATATATTTCAACATCAAATGGAACATATGCTGAAATTTATACATATTTTTATCACAGACATATCTCTTACAATAAAATTGAATTTAAATCGCCATACTTTAATGAAGGTGACCTACAAATGTCGGAACAATGGTCATGGGAAAACTCCTCTTCCGACATAATTTCCGGTACAAGTTTTGTACATGGCAGACGTAAACACGTACTTCCGGTTTTCAAAGATTTCTGTCTTACGTTGACATGGCTACTTAGATCATTGGTTGCACATTGTTTTTGACAATTGGCAGTATATTTATCTTGCATTTTTATTTTACCCATTTATTTCCAAGTGGTCGTGAGAAAGGGCTATCTTGGTAGGATAAAAATAACAGGAACACAAAACTAAAACGAATTAGATCCCACCAATATCAACATCTGTTGATTCGGGTTTTAACGCTTTGTACTCGAGTGGGAAGGTGGCCAGACTAGGTTTCCATTGCACTTTGACATTTACATGGTCAGTTAATTTTATGTAACAGTGTTATGACGAGTGCGATATCTGAATGATAGAGACTCGCTTGCTTACTCGCTCATAATCCGAATAGAGACCATGTCGACCACGTTACATTGGCGGATAAATGATTCACATATATACACGTCTTTGATCAATGATCATTTCATGCGTTTGTGTTAACAGCGGTTGTAACTAAGGGAGCACCTCAAAAGTTCGATGTCGGATAAAAAACTTAACTGCCGAAAGTTTTGTGACATATTCCCCACTCCCACTCAATCACTTACAAGGTGAAGAAACAATCGTACCAATGCCTTAACAGACGTTGTCGAGCATTACTGACACAACACGTACAAAACACTAACCCAACACGAACACAGCACGAACTTAACACAAACACAACACAAAAACCACACTAACACAACATTTATACAACACTTACACAACACGGGCTTAACACAAAAACACCATCACAACGGTAACACAACACGAAGACAACACTTACCAAACACGAACACAACAAGAAAACAACATGAACAAAGACTAAAACAACACGAACACAACAATAACCAAAAACTAATAGAACACGAACACAACACAAACACCATCACATCACGAACAAAACACTAAATCAACACGAACACAACACTAACACAACACGAACTTAACACTAACACAACACCAACACAACACTAACTCAACACTAAAACAACACTAACACAACACGAGCACACCAGGTTCGATGCAATTCCCTGTTGACTTGTACCAGGTGTTCCCGTAGGGTTTGTTCAGGTGAACAATTGACTTGCCGTTGCATGTGTTTGAGACGGTTGCCACCAGTATGGTAAGACACGCTCGCCTTTTCGCGAACACCTGGTTTCATTGCAATTTGACAGTAATTCATAACACGCCAGCTTATGATATAGACAGAATTGTACCCTCGCCTCTGCTTTTAGCAGATAGTTCTTATGATTACCTCTTTATTTTAAACTGGTACATTGTTTCTCGCATTTCATCTCGTTTAACGCACGAAAGTGATGTTCATTTCCAGAGTAAGTAAGTAATATGACGATTAGAGATGTTTTTTTGGCTCTAACGGTAAAACCCTGGCATGCATTGTCGTGCGGAAACCATGCAAACCTCTTGCAATCATGTCGCTGTATGGCTGAAATAATGCTGATGCGGCGTTAAATTTTTAACTCACTCACTCAATCTTGCAACCATTACTCCCCCTGTCTCGAACAACGGGTAACTCGACGTCTTTTTCGACATTTCCGAGGACTTCGAGTTAACAAGACGTAAAACTGATGCATTTTCACGTGTCTTTGATACGCAGAGCGACGTCATGTAAATGGTTGCAATTAAATTTTCCGATTACCTTGAATACACGTATGTTTCAAGTGTAACGGTAGTATAATATTGCCGCGAGACTGTTACGATATTTTAGAGACCCTTGTTATTTCAGTTAATCCTGAAAGAAACATGGAACATATTTTTACAAACACTCTTATACAAAAATGCCACAATTTTATATGATGCGATGAAAAATGTAATACAAACATAATATTATAACAATCGTCATTATAATATAGCCCTGTGATCTTATATACATAATTAAGTGTTGTGTTTATCCAGAAAGAAACCATTTTGACTAAATGCGTGTGTGTGTGCGAACGTGTGTGCTTGCGCGTGTGTGTGCGTGCGTGTGTTTGACTGTGTGCGTCCTTGCGTGCGTGTACATAAAAATAAATAAAATAAACTTCTATTTTCTAAATTAATTCTATTGATATGAATTTGGTATATCTTAAGGAAATCGGAATTTCAATATTTTTAGCCTTAAAACTGAACTGACAACAGACCTCCAACTGTTAGGCCTGTGTAAAATGGGCTCTCAGACTGTCAATCATTCACTTGAACATAGGAACATTAAACCCCTCATTACTCAGCAATAAAAAGTTTACAATCGTAATGTTTTCGTACTGGTCTTGCTCGTATTCAGATCAAAGGGGTATTTTAAAAACACTTTTGTAAAGTTTATAAAACCTCCCAGCACGCCTTGGTGGTCTTTACAACATCCGCGAGACAAAATAGTCCGGTCCTTTCACCGCCGGAAGTTGTAGAGGCCATCTTTGTTTTCTTTGCTGATGGAGTATATGTTGTGTAACGATGTTGAGGAACGCCATGCCTCCGTGACGTCACAAACAGAAGTTAGACTAAACTTTCTTGATAGTTTGTATTGTAGTGTCCAAATATACACAGACAGAAAGTCGCTGTCTAAAGTAATTGTTTCGGGGTTTTTTCTCTTATGGAAACCGGCTATGCTTTTTAACTGCTTAGATAGTGGCATGACTTCAGTTGTCTGGTTTTAAAAAATACGTAATAAATGAAATTGAATATTATGCATGTATAACGGTTGCCTGAAAATACATAGGCGACTCGACAGCGAGGTGTGTATATGCCAGGTAATTCCAAAACTAATTTAAACTTGCACAAGCCTCTTGGGGAATTATGTGTTTAATCCCAAAAAACTCTCCGGAACTCAATTAATTTAAAAATCATAATCACCAGTACTGCAGAGAAACACAGTTTGATTGGGTTTGTACTGTAAACGTGTCGAAACTTATCACTTAATTATCAAGACAATTACATGAGTGAGTGAGTGAGTGAGTTAGTGAGTGAGTTAGTGAGTGAGTGACGAGGAACTAGGATGCCCTCCTGCCTCAACAACCATCGTGAAAAGGGGGATAGTAATCGCCAGGGGGTATCCGTCCTCCGACTGGAACATTTCTCAGTGCGGCGTTGAACATCCAAATAATCACACAAACAAGAGACAGAGTAAAACTGGTACATTGTTTCTCGCTTTCATCTCGTTTAACGCACGACAGTGATGTTCGTTTTCAGAGTCAGAAATGTGACGATTAGGAATGTTTTGTATTAGCTCTATCGGCAAAACCCTAACAAGCTTTGTCGGACGGAATCCTTGTTAACCTCTTGCAATTATTACTCCCTCTGTCTCGAACAACGGGTAGCTCGACGTCTTTTCGACATTTCCGACTTCGAGTTAACGAGACGTAAAACTGATGCATTCTCACGTGTCTTTGATACGCAGAGCGACGTAATGCAAATGGCTGCGTTTTACATTTTCCGATTTCTTTGAATACACGTTTGTTTCAAGTGTAACGGTAGTATAATATTACCTCGAGACTTTTGCGATGTTTTAGAGACCCTTGTTATTACAGTTAATCCTGAAAAAAACAAGAGGGTATATGTGATTGGGTAACAATGTAGCTGGCCTTGGTATTGGCTAGGATTTGTAGTTTTGTATGCAGTGATCGGCGGTTGTTCATAGCGCTCACCTATGAGTGTATATGAGTGGAGTTACAAAGATATTTCCTCTGTACAATGTGTTCGTGGTGAGGTGATACTATTTGTTCTCTGCTAAAGGGGGAGTTATCGGTGAAAAAGTAAGCTGCCCTCTTGATAGTGACATTTAATCACGACCCACCGCCCCCATGGGATCATTATAACCATATCGCACATTACCGGAACATCCGCCTACGCATGCGCATTACAATTACATTGCCGTTGCTTTGTTTATAGGCTACATATTTGACTTGCTGTTGATTGTAATAAACTTTACTCTTTTATTTGAACAATGTTCTCGGTATTTTGTTTTGGCAAAATGTCGACGAAAAAATGGTCATGGCCTTTCGATGACAAAATTTCAAATTCCACAACTAATTATGAGACGGGCAGATCCACTCCCGCCCTTTTGCAGGTGTCCAGTCATGTTTATTATCTCCCCTTCCACCCTCCCCCCTCGCCTCTCCCCCATAATTTCCCTAAGATCTAGCGTCTTCACAGGTGTAGCGCTATTTATTTAGGTCCGTGATTCAGTGTTATTTTCCCCCTTCTAATTGACCGCGTTGATCCAACAAAGAACCGCCGTTCATATTATCTTTGAAATCCAACCGTTCTTATTTGATTAGCTGGCTTAAAACAAACGCCACAAGCCTATGTGGAGAGGACCGGGTGTCTAAATTAGCGACAGGGAATCGAACCCTGCTCTCGTCAATTGGCCGCTGAGATTGGGGTAAAGTTGGTTTACTGTTTCCTCTTTGTTTGTTTATTCTCAAATTTACGACAGTTTGTGTTTCATTGTAAGTTTTCTGTTTTCGAACGCCGGGATAGAATGTTTAGATCAACGCGATTAGATTTTCTCTTGTAAACTCGCAGAAGGAAAGGGAAATATTTAGATCTGACTGTTCTAAACTTGGGACAGTTTTTGATCTCCGGAAGCTGGATGTTATTCAAATATCTGCCGTGTATAATTTACTTGTTATATATACTTTATAACAGAGTTTTTGTTATTCATTTTCATACAGTTGTGCTTAGGGCTGGGATATTTCCTGAACGCTGAGAAAAGCTTGAAGTCAAGGGAAGGGAGAACAAAAGTTACCGCGGTGCTTGGAATGTATTTTACAAGGATAAAAACAAGTAAACTGGCGGGCGAAAGAAAGTATACACCCATGTTTGATTGTGGCTAAAAATGCAACAAATAAGAAATGGTTATTCGATGGCAATGTATTTAATTCGGGTATCATGTTTGTGTTTTAGACGTTCAGTTAGCAGTGTTTTGTCGACTGTTTTCAGAGAAGTAGCGGTTTGATAACGTTTGTAATTGTTTGGTGAAATCCATATTTCAAGCGTATACTTTCTTTT
Source organism: Haliotis cracherodii (assembly GCF_022045235.1). Taxonomy (NCBI): domain Eukaryota; kingdom Metazoa; phylum Mollusca; class Gastropoda; order Lepetellida; family Haliotidae; genus Haliotis; species Haliotis cracherodii. Next base: position 19,527,288 of record NW_027266272.1, read on the forward strand.
GCCCGGCAGTATAGTTTAGGCAGAGGTGGTTGTTTCGTTTGGTTCAAGAACAGATTACAGTAAACTACGTTTATAACGAACACGCTTATAACGAACCTACCGATATAACGAACTTGTTACTTAGTCCCGGCCATTTGTTGCATATATGCTGTATATATGCTTATAACGAACTACGGTTATTACGAACTAAAATTAGTGGTCCCTTTGAGTTCGTTATAACCGTTGTTTACTGTAGTTTCAAATATCATGCTGTAATAGGAGAATCCCTAGCAAATGATGAGTGGTATATTTTTGTAATGAAATGAAAGAAAGGGATATTCTTATATCAGCACAATGGACAAAAATCCTTCCTATTATTCTATGACGTATAGCGGCAAGCTGAACCACCCAATCTGCTTGTTTTGAATGTCGAGTGATCTATACTACTCAAAAGAAGAACACCCCATGTTTTTCATTTGACAATATTTAATCTGTCAAGGTTGGTTGGTTGGTTTGTTGTTTAACGCCGCACTCAGCAATATTCCAACTATATGACGGCGGTCTGTAAATAATCGAGTCTGGACCAGACAATCCAGTGAGTGATATCATGAGCATCGATCCATGCAATTGGGATCGATGACATGCATCAACCATGTCAGCGAGCCTGACCACTCGATCCCGTTTGTCGCCTTTTACGACAAGCATAGTAGCCTTTTACGGCAAGCATGGGTTACCCCGGATCTTCACGGGTCTAATCTGTCAAGGTCTTGTCGTATTAACTATAGTCATGGAAACAATAAATCGGATGTTCTTTTGATTGGTATAGATATTACCAACGAAGATGTATTTTCTGTAATTCAGGAACGAAAGAGTATTGTCAGCAATTTAGTGATCACGACGACATTGGTTTGAAATCTCCTATGTTTGGCTTCTGTTACAGATAATTATTCCCGCATTTGGTACACACCAATGAAAAGAAATAAAATTTACATCGGATGTTATTTTTCTACATTAATTTGGAATATACTTCCGGTGTTCACCAAAAGATGACTTACGTAATCAACAAAGGAGATTTTCGTTGTGGGGCACCGCAGGGCTAATATCACACGCAGGACAATCGTATACACTACCTGCGTAATGTGTTCACACTATGTCACATACAACCTGGGTAATGTATCGAAAGCATGTAATATACAACATGGCTAATGTGTCCAAATTTCAGTAAACTACGGTTATAACGAACACGTTTATAACGAACTGATGGTTATAACGAACTTGTTTTTTGGTCCCGACCATTTACTCTTTATATGCCGTATATGTGCATATAACGAGCTATGGTTATAACAAACTGAATGTTGTGGTCCCTTTGAGTTCGTAATAACCGTTGTTTACAGTAGTGAGAATTAGCATGGGTAATAAATATAATCATGTTCAAATATCTTCAATGTGCTTTACTTGCACGCGGTTCACTTCTCAATATGTTTTCCCGATATTTCCTTCTTAGAAATAAGCCTTAGCAATCATTCAAAGCCCTCGCTGGGAATTCCAGCCAAGTGACAAATAGAGCTTGCCAAAACATCTAATTCTCTTTGAGAAACATCTGTCGAATTTTACAAATGTTTGAAAACGTCATCGCTGCGTCTAAGTCAACACTCGTCCAGGATTCTTTAAGACCAAGTAGAAGCTAAATTAGTTAAGTTAGCAACTTCCGTTCTGAGCCAGAAGAGATTATTCAAGATGGCGGCAAATTAGTTTTACGAGACGGTTCTATCGTCTGCCGAGGTACTTTCACTTGACTTGCACTTACCCTATAGCCTCGCTTTGATCTCCACTGCACGTGCATGTCAAAGTTCATTTGAATACATTTTTTACCTATCCCAATGTGGCATATCCTGTCGCCACCTGGTGACAGAGAAGGAAATTCAATTCCAAATATTCTTTTACGGAAGCGTGTAAACGGGATAAAACATCGACAAACTTCTGTGTCAGAGTTTAAGGCGGATCTGGTCAATGCGTAGAACTGGTTTTACCACATCTTTGAATTTCCTTCCCGTGGGGATTCCGGGTATATGCTCTTCTTCAGAGGTTGTTTGTTGGAGCGGATGGTCAGACGCAGTAGCTTGATAAGCATCCTACCGTGACGGCGTGGATCGTTGCAATGAACAAAATTATTTTTTCAAATAAAAAGTTTTACATTTGTAAAATTATCCAGGGAATAGTAATTCATTATAGAGGTATAGAAGGAGCTGAGGGTGGGGGGGCTCGCCAACAGTCATTTTAGACATCCGACATCCCCATTTTTAAATCGCGTCTGTCGACTGACAATGGGAGTCTCTTTTGCCAACATATGCACCCCCGTAGTGTAAACTTTCATCAGTATTAAATTGGCTTTGATACATGTTTATAAACTATTTAAATCAGCGTATATATTATTTGTCAGTTAAATAACACAATTACGTTCCCATGGCCCTGAAATGTAGCCTGTTATTTTTAAAGTAAAAGCATGCTTTGGGTATGCAGAAGAATCAGCTTTCTCTTAACCGTCCAGAAAAAAAGTCGTTTGCATTTTCCGTGAAAGAGTAAACATGTCTCTTCTAAGAGAAGCAGTTTGCATAATTTTAAAGTGTGACAGAACAGACATAGGGTTTAGGTTTAGAATTATTATTATCTTTATTAGAATTATCATTTATCATAATTATAGACATCAGAATGTCAGTCTTTATTTACACATGTACTGAAAGGCCACGGGCCTAAAGTACTGATTGCATGGATAGTGTAATATTAATATTATTTTTTAATTAATCTTTAACGTACAATTTTCTATAATTCATTTCATGGAATACATATGATCTCACACGCTTTAACACGTTGATATTTTCGGAAGACAATGGTACAATGAATTTGAAATGTGTGGTGGTTGGTTCGTATATGGTGATATTTAACACACAAATGATCATATACCGGACATAAAAAGAACAGATGGTACATGTACCTACTACTTCTTGCCTATTGCACAATTTACAAACATGTTCTGTTAATATTTGTGTGTATCTATCCTGTTCAATGTTTAGAGTATGCGATGAGCATCTTATTTGAGAAATGATATTGTGTTTTTTGCCAAAAAAGTTTTAAAAGATATTCTTAAGTTTTAAATTGAGTTTTAAACATTACTAATATTTACAGTTTGGTGATAACAAAAGTACCCAATTCCATTCTGTATCCATACATCCTTTGGGCTTTGAGTGACCAGGTTAATAAAATGTTCAATGTATCCTACCTCTGGCTTCTTTGAGTGGCATTTAGAAGTTTGTGTGATGAAGTAAGACGGGTTGTATGGATGAGTGAGTGAGTGAGTATGGTTTAACGCCGCTTTTAGCAATATTCCAGCAATATCACGGCGGGGGACACCAGAAATGGGCTTCACACATTGTACCCATGTCGGGAATCGAACCCGGGTCTTCGGCGTGACGAGCGAACGCTTTAACCACTAGGCTACCCGACCGCCCCTCTATGGATGAACAACTTCTTTATTACAATTAGTGCGATGTTTCGGTGTAGATCCTAACACCTTTATCAAGCAAGCTACAAGCTTGTGTTCGATTCCCGACATCGTTCAATGTGTAAAGCCCATTTCTGGTGTCCCCTCGCCGTGATATTGCTGGAATATTGCTGAAAGGGGCGTAAAACCATACTCACTCACCTGTTTGGAAAAGACCAACGGCGACAGCTGTACTATATTTGCCTTGAGATGTATTTGTGAAATGTGTGCCGCAATCGAACTGGATTGAAAAAAGTTATTAAATGAGATTCCGAACTAAGTTTATGGAATATTCACTGCGTATCTTTTTTCAGTCCTAAGTATCAAATTTTAAATATCATACTCTGAAATGAAATCTTGGCATTACGCATGACGATGTTAGTATCGCATCAATTGTTTGTTTGTTTGTTGTTTAACACCGCACTCAATATTCCAGCTATATGACGGGAGACAAGAAAAGCTGCCATATATTGGGGATAACACTTTCTTAGTAAAGTACAGATTCTCGTACTTTTAGGGGTTGAGTCCCGTCCAGGATGCGAACCCACACTGCCAGAGTGAGGCACTTAATCGCCAGCACAAAAAGTCGGCTATCGAACCCACTCAGCCACCGAGGCTTCCACAGAATGAAAGTCCGAAAACTGGTAGTCTAGATCACGTACTTTGTGTACCCCTCTAACAAGTGTAAATTGAAACGGTTCCCATGGCCGAAAGCTATGAATTCACAACGCCATTTAGAAATTGGTCAAGCGTAACAAATGTCATATATTGGGGATAACACTTTCTTAGTAAAGTACAGATTCTCTTACTTTTTGTATCAGAGGGGTACACAAAGTGCGTATATATATAAAGCAATTTCACGGCGGGGGGCACCATAAAATTGGGCTTCACACATTGTACCCATGTGGGGAATCGAACCCGGGTCTCTGGCGTGATAAGCGAACGCTTTGACCCCTACACTAACCCACCGTCCGTATATATATTTGTGCTTGTCAAAACTGCATTATGCACACAAGGTCTTTCGCCACTCAACGGTTCTTCAGGTGTATATGTTTAATACAGTAAACTTACTTGCTTAACTATAAAAAAGCTTAAGAATATACTCCGAAACGCCGTCTCCCTCATAAATATGAGGCTGACATCCATTACTATTCTCTTCCTTAGTATCACATCAGCAACCCATGCTTGCCGTAAGATGCGACTAACAGGATCGGGTGATCAGACTCACTGACTTGGCTGATGCATGTCATCGTATCCGAATTACGTGGATCGATGCTCATGACGTCAATCACTGGATGGTCTGGTCCAGTCTCGTCAAAAAGCTGGAATATTGCTGAATGCCGCGTTAAACCACAAACAAACAAACAGAAAGATGCCACAAACCATTCTAGACTTGAGTTGGATTCCTTTCCTAATTTATTCTCTGGAGTCCGGGAGCCACACTCACACGTTGGCTGTCCCTTTTTTGAGCGGTGAGTCTGTCCAAATAAAAAGGTCACGTCAGGTCAAGTTCATGAGTAGTACGAAATTGTACTCATTCAAGTCCAAACATTCCTTGTTTTTCTGATGAAAATTGACCCTGAAAAGCACTAAACCTATTGTTGATTATCCCCGTACTTCCTTGGTGGTGACACAGACTTTAGACGTCCGGTTCTTCAAATTTAATATGACGCACGCCGATAGCAATCTGTCTCAAATTAACATCGAACGACATTAGTATTGCTGGCTGTCGACGATTCTATGTAAGCTTTAGATTCACTGATACTGCTTTATTTGTTATAGATCATCCACAAGTGTTTCGTTATTAATTTACATAGTTTAGAGGACTATTTGCCCAGAGAGACTTTTTACCAAGCGCATTGATACGTGTACTGGTTAAAGGTTAGTCTCTCTTATACTTCACAAGAATTCCCTGAATTCCCAAGTGTATTCAAATGTAACAAATGCAATATATTGGGGATAACACTTTCTTAGTAAATACATCAATTTCTCGTTGATTCTCGTACTTTTTTGAGTCCCGTCCAGGATTCGAACCCACACTGCCAGGGTGAGGCACCTAATGGCCAGCACACAAAGTCGGCGATCGAACCCACTCAGCCACCGAGGCTTCCACAAAATGAAAGCCCGAAAACTGGTATTCTATATCACGTACTTTGTGTACCCCTCTGACAAGTGTAAATTGGGACGGTTCCCATGGCCGAAAGCTATGAATTCACAATGTCATTTAGAAATTGGTCAAACGTAACAAATGTTATATATTGGGGATAACACTTTCTTAGTAAAGTACAGACTCTCGTACAATTTTTGCGTCAGAGGGGTACACACGTGATCTAGACTACCAGTTGTCGGACTTTCAACCGACCCGGCAGCGCAAGGTTTTAAAAGTAAAATTGTAAATATCATCATTCCAAAATGCCTACGAACAATGACGGAGAAAGAAAAGTGATTTTCATTTGACATCAGATTAAGTGATTAAACAGCTATTTCAACCAGGGGTAGTTATTGTGATTTGTCACCTCTGACTGATGACACAGAATGGAGTATTTTGGCAAAAATAGGTACTCATGAAATTCAATTATTTTCAAAGGACGCGATGACTCGTGAAGATTCCGGGGTAGAATAGATCTCCAGCAACCCATGCTTGCCGTAAAAGACGACTATGCTTGTCGTAAGAGGAAATTAACGGGATCGGGTAGTCAGGCTCGCTGACTTGGTTGATGCATGTCATCGATCCCAATTGCATGGATCGATTCTTATGATGTCAATCCCTGGATTTTCTGGTCCAGACTCGAATATATACCGCCCGCCGTCATACAGCTGTAATATTGAGTACGGCGTTAAAAAACAAACAAACAAACAATGGATGCGATATTAACATCGTCATGCGTGATGCCAAGCTTTCATTTCAGAGTGTGATATTTGAGATTTTATACTTAGGATTGAAAAAGGATACGCAGAGAATAATCCATAAACTTAGTTCGGAATCTCATTTAATAACTTTTTTTTCCATCCAATTAGATTGCGGTACACATATCACAATTGCATCTCCAGGCAAATATAGTACATTGGTCTTTTCCAAACAGGTGAAATAAAACTATCAGGTCATTTTGTTGACAAGCAGGAGATAGATTCACCGTCCCACGCACCTTGCGTGACTCCGCTGAAAGATGAGGGTGTATATATAGCGACGGAAGTGATGAGGCAAATCAGCATGGTCTGGCACGAAATGCTCGCTGTCGGCGATGTCGCGTAGAGCAGTTCACGTTCCATGTAAATGACTGTGTCATTGTTGGTGTTTGAAATTGCTTTGTAACTTTGTATGACATGACATGTCCAAGTTTCCACCTTCATGTTGTTTATTGGTCTCTAAATTGGTTTAAATCTGTAAATTTAAATGTTTAAGTTTAACAATTAAGTGTCACTCTCCGACCTCCATCATCTTTCTTCTTGTCAGGCTTTCGTTTTGCTTTGTAACCGGGTTTGAACACGAACCAAATATTTTTATTATATTATTTTTTATATTTTTTTTTTTGTGATTTATGGAAAATTGCCCATAACAAAGGTCAGATGATTGATTCAGCTGGTTGTTAGTAATGATCGCACCTTCGAACGTAGGGGTGGAATTGACAACTACCGTACTCGTTGATTATGAGAAGATGGGAGCATACCATACACAACACACGCCCCCGCCCCCCTTCACAACCCCGCCCCACCCCCTTACCACCACTTGGAGGGAATAATGGAACGGGATGTCTTATCAATGTCTCCCCACCAAGCTGTTGGGCGTGTCTGGGAAGCTTTCAAGTACCCCGTAACGATGTCACAATCACTGTACATTGACCACGACATACAACGTGGGAGCTGAGGATCTATCAAATCAGTAAAACCGGAAACAGCAATTGCGACGGAAGCACTACGTCACACCCGGAATGTCACAGTGTGTGATAAATAGCGACACGGGGAGGAGGACATGTCGCAGACGTAACTCCCGAGGCCTGAGATGGACGCTGTACGCCTGGTGGTCGTGTTGTCGATGCTGGTGGGGGCGTGGGCCTGTTCACCTATTGGGTACAGGGAAGTCCACATGGATGAGATGGCTACTATGGCTCCAATCATCGCATACGGTAGAGTCGTGCACAGATATACAGATCCTTCTTTCACCTCTTCTTATACGGCGGAGTTGGATGTCAAATGCACGTATAAGGGTGGCCCCATACCCGCAAGGATTAACATTTCACTTGCAGGGTTTGTGCCTGGTATGTGTGGGGAGAAGAACTTCACGGTTGGACTAGAATACATCGCTTTCTTACGTCAAGACGGAGCCGAGTTCAGGCAAATCTACGACGTTACAAAAGAAGCCAGTGCAGCCATGGACGAACTGATAACATTCTGTGACCTTCACCTTGACTACCCATCCAATGCAACCAATCAAACCACGTGTCCCATCAAACATTTTGATGCTTCCGGTTGCCACCGATATGTTCCCCCGCCCCCACCGATTCCGGCATTACCACTAGGCAGCCATCATGAAATTGAAGGAAGCGGAGAAGACATGGCGTTATCACTGACTGGACTGACGTCAAGAATGACGTCTACGGACACAGAAACACGTTCGTCTACTGGCGCTTCGACAGATGGTGCTACAGACGAAATTGTTGTTGGGATTGTAACCATGGAACCCACAAAGGTTGCTGAAATAGGCTCTCAAAACGCTGGCACAATTGTGTCATTTTCAACTGTTTATGTTTTCATGGCAACGCTGTGTTTGCTGTTGAACTGATTGATATTAAAACAAGCGATACTTTATTGACGAGTGTGTTCGATGTGAGGGAGGAACGTTCGTTGATATGTTGTGCAAGTGTACGTTTCGTTTCTATATATTACGATCTGTGTGGCAAGACGTTATCGCGTAAAGTCAAACCCCGTTAATCCGGACTGTTTCGTTTTAAGTGAAAGCGAATGTACGGATGATTGAGTCATTGTTACACGTACTGTCCTTTGTATGTATTTTTAGATTTTCTGAACAGAATCGTCCGGAAAGTGAAGTATTCAGACTAACCAGGTATTATTTTGTATAACCCACGGCGCTCAAAGTCTACCTTTGAAGGAAATGACTTGAACTTGCTAGAGAACTGTGACAGCATTACGTTTGACGATGAAAGGGTGTAAACTAATGTATTGAGAACATCGCGTTTCATGGAGTAAACAGCATGATGAGAACATCACGTTTGATTCTGTAAGGGTGTGACCAAATGTTTTGAGGACATCACGTTTCACGGTGTAAAGGAATGGACTAATGCACTGAGAACATCACGTTTGATGGTGTAAAGATATGGACTAATGCACTGAGAACATCACGTTTGATTGTGTAAAGGTATGGACTAATGCACTGAGAACATCACGTTTGATGGTGTAAAGGTATGGACTTATTCACTGAGAACATCACGTTTGATGATGTATAGGTATGGACTAATGCATTGAGAACATCACGTTTGATGCAGGAGTAGAGTCAGCGTTATCCCACCTGTGTTGTGTAAATATTGTAATGTTGTTAAAAATGTTACATTCGGGATATAAATATTGTTCACAAACCTATTTGTTTTGGATTGTGTTTTTGGATCATTCCCCATTGCGTCATGATGTAAATAAAAGTTCAACTGAAAGGCATCTGTATTTGATAACGCCTTGAGTTGAAATGAAAAGATATTGCGAAACTATTTGTTTTTCGCTACCACAGTTGCCAACAAGGAGATACATATATTTATTTCCAGAATTGCTTTTGTTTTTGAGTAATCGATGCATGGAAATTTCACTTGGATTCAAATGTTAAATCTTTAGCGCATTAGACGGAGGTGTTAAATGTTAACTGCTCAGAGGTTAACCAGAGGTTTCAAATGTTAAATCTGCAGTGCATTAGCTGGAAGTTTTAAAAGTTAAATCTTTGGCGCATTAGCCAGAGGTTTCAAATATGACATCTTCAGCGCAAAAGCCGGAAGTTTCAAAAGTTAAATCTTTAGGGCATTAGCCGGAAGTTTAAATATGACATCTTCTGCGCAAAAGCCTGAGGTTTCAAAAGTTAAATCTTTAGGGCATTAGCCAGAAGTTTCAATTATGAAATCTTCAGTGCATCAGCCGGAGGTTTCAAATATTAAATCTTCAGCGTACATTTGCCCAGGGAAATGTGAGGTGAGGTGAGGTGAGGTGAGGTGAGGTGAGGTGAGGTGAAATTGGGTTTAACGTCGCGTCCAAGAATTATTGCACTTATATAGCGACGTGCATGTACGTGTGTGTGTTTGTGTGGCTGCTTGTACTAGTCCGGACTGATGCCGATTTATAGTGCTAGCTCACTCAGATACCATCCCGCAGTTTAACAGGAATACCCCACTCAGACACAGTATACTGACTCCGAGCCGACCAGTCCTTGTTTTAGCCCCTTAATGCCGAGCGCCAGACAGGGTAACAACAAGTACCATCTTTAAACGTCTTTTGGTATGACGCGGCCGGGGATCGAACCCCAGACCTTCCGCTCTCCTGGCGGACGCTCTACCACTAGACCACGGAGCCGGTCTCCCAGGGAAATGTGAAATAAAAGTATCTGACGCTACGATGCTCGAGACACATTTCTTGTTTTTAGTCTAACCGAATCGTAATACACAGCCATGCAAATGTACCTCGACATACCGTAAGTCTACAACAACGTGTGGCAGTATCATGAAAGCGTTCAGCAATTGTCCGAATGTAACGAGAGTCTAATGAGAGAGCTGATTCAGTTATGCGCCGCCTGTAGGAAATACTCAACCAATGAACGAATGAGTGAATGAATGATGTTTTGTTCCGCAATCATGAATATTTATAAACCAGGGACCTGAAAAAAATCGAGCTTGGACCAGGCAAACCAGTAGTTGATGCAGTGATAGCATTTACGCCGCCGCGGTATAGTGACAGATTCAACCATGTCCCCGTTCCAGAATGCGATCTTAGAGCCTAGGTTATCGAACTTTCCATACTTTAACAAGGGCTAACGATCGTCGTGATGCTGACATCATTTGTGGAACAAGGCCCTGGTCACCTAAGCATCATTTGAGTGGACTCTTTTGACAAATATCAGCCTGTCAAACAGACCCTGAAACAAATATATCCAATACAGCCCATGCAAGTCTATAATGTTTGTCAAGTCTAGATTACTGCAGTATCTGAAAATGAAGAAAGGCTCTGGGCTCCTTCTTTATTATATTTCATAACTATAATTTAACAACTTTTTTTCTCCTGTAAAATATATTCATTTCAGAGACTTGGTGTTAGTCTAGACAAACATGGGCTACTTGTCCTGGTGTCCTCTCGTGGAGTGACTTTCACATAGTGTATGGTGAAACCTTGTTAATAAGGACGGTAGTGTGTAAACAGTGTCCGAAATAACCCCCACAAAGTTCCGGATGAACGGATCACGGATACGGAGAAATGTGCTTCTGGTTATATGAAAGGGTCCCCAACCAACCATTTGATATTCTGGAAGGGCACTGGGATTTCGTCAGGAGATTAGATATTTGTTTAGCTACACCTGCAAAACCAGATATGTTTTAATTAAATCTATGAGCCTAAATATTCATTAAAGAAAAAAACGCCTTGCAACAATGTAATTTTTGTGGCGGACCATTTTTTTTCAACAAATATAATTATTTTTATCAAGTATTATCTGAGACAATTCATTTCATTCGATAAAATGCCAGCCCCTCTTAATAATTTACGCATCAAATAGTAAGAGAGTGAGTATGGTTTTACGCCGCTTTTAGCAATATTCCAGCAAAGAGGGGACACCAGAAAGGGGCTCCACACATTGTACCCATGTGGGAACTCGAATCCGGGTCTTCGGCGAACGCTTTAACCACCAGGTTGCCCCACCGCCCCTTTGCATCAAGTAAACTACAGGTGTAGCAATGAAATAAACAAACTGGATTATATGTGGCAAATACATAAAATATCACAGATAACATAAGTTATAACTAGTGATCAACAAAATAAAACCAGGCAAAAGCCCAGCCCAACACACCAGAATATCAAACGGTCAGCCCCTAACAATAGACTAAGTGGGTTCCGTATATACGGGGTCAGGGCTAACGAGAGTTACCCATTTTGGGAATCGCACCGGTTTTCCGTGTTTGGGGGGAAAATAGAAATTGTTCCAAGGAAACGTTTGAAAAAAAAAGAAGTATGCTCCACACTGTTAAAAATATACATTGTTGCAATGTTGTTGTTTTTAAAAAATACAAATATTTTGGCTCATAGCTTTATTTAAAAGAAATATCTGGTTCTGCTGATGTAAAGTAAAGTACGGTTATAACGAACTCAAAGGGACTACTAATTTAAGTTCGTTATAACCGTAGTTCGTTATAAGCATATATACAGCATAACTACAGCAGCTAGTCGGGACCAAAAAGTAAGTTCGTTATATCCGTAAGTTCGTTATAACCGTGTTCGTTATAACCGTAGTTTACTGTAGCTGAAAAAATATCTTGTCTTTATATTTAATACCTTGATCGTGGGTTTGAATCGCCCTGATTGTGATCACTGGTTTGTTAGCACCATATCCGTGCTCGTGGGCTTTACCAAAGTAGGTAAACGTTTGAGACCTACATCCTATATCAAGCTCATGCAGCTAACTCACTCACTCATCCTCTGTAGAAACAAAAGAGTGAGTGAATGAGTATGGTTTTACGCCGCTTTTAGCAATATTCCAGTAATATCAGGGCAGGGGACACCAGAAATGGGCTTCACACATTGTACCCATATCGGGAATCGAACCCGGGTCTTCGGCGTGACGAGCGAACGCTTTAACCACTAGGCTACCCGACCGCCCCTAGAAACAAAAGAGGATCTAGGCCATCTGGAACATATAAATATTCAGTCTGTTCCGAAAGTCTCGCGTATTCTTAAACCCTAGCATCAAAGTACCTCTGCCTCGTACACTCAACACTCCAAACTATCAAACGTCTAGTTAAACTCATCATATCTCTCGAGATTGCATATCTAATTAATAGTCTGGTATTCACCACAGGGGCCGAGATTTCACGCGAGAGTTTGATCCCACGAAGTATTAGAGAACGGCGACATTGGAAATTGAGTAGGTTGCTTATTATACTTAATTACCGTTGTTAATCAGACAGTGTCTGTAAGAAGCAATGGTGATGGACGTAAAAATCTTTGTAATAAACACACAAAACAAACAAAATGCTCAGGTTTCTTCATCTAATTTGCCACTTACCCACCAGAGGGCGTTTTAGAAGGTGCATTTCGCACGTGCTGCGATTTCACTGACGTGTCGCTTTCAAAGCATGGCGCGAGGAGATTGTTGATATCAGTACAGATGATTGATGTGTTGTTTGTTATGATATAAATTTGGTTGTACATTTCGTCTCTGATAAGCAGGATTTTTGCAGGAAGGAGCAGTGTTCTTTTGGTTTCATTTACAGAAAAAATCGGCATGAAATTTCGTCTCCCTTTCATCTGACTCTAGATGACACCTGGACCATTCCATCTCGCGTGAAGGAAACCATTTTTAGGGGATTATTAATGAAAAAAAGCAGAGCCATAATATCATATTTAATCGTGAAGATATTTCGCGAAATCTGCTGTTATTGTCTGCCTATACACAACAGATGAAATTTCATCCTCGTGCATAGTACATGTTAAACATATGTAATAAAGTAGGATGTTTTTTCCCCAACAAAACGCGCTGAAAGTTTTTCGTAATCATAAAAGAACACTGTCATTAATAATTTCGCAGGCATTATCGGGTGTAATGGTTGTCTGCGCAGTGTGTTGTTAAGACACATGTTTCTTGTGCCTCTTAGTCAATGTATTCCTCAAATTGGTAGAATCAAATATGGCAGCCTGTCCGATAGTCCTGTATCATGACTGTGGAAGATGTTTATTTTATAAAAAAAGAAATCCCATCTAGATATATACCCATCCCAAAAGAAACGTGAACCATAGAATATATAAGTAAGTGAGTGAGTATGATTTTTACGCTGCTTTTAGCAATATTCCAGCAATATCACGGCGGGAAACACCAGAAATGGGCTTCACAAATTGTACCCATGTCGGGATACGAACCCGGGTCTTCGACGCTCTAACCACTAGGCTACCTGTATTTAAAGAAGTATGTACGTTAAGAAGAGATGTTTCAAATTTGTACCATTTGATAAGAAAATTAACAATCAGCCAGGTGTTACCACAGAGTGCGTTTATTCTTATCGCGATATGCTACACGTGATTTCTAAACTTTACACGTTAATCCGACACGAGACAAATGAAGCATCGCGTGTCATGGATCTATGACGTCACATGTGATGTGTTCATGAGCGTCGGTTCACACAACATACCAGTATGTTCGTCTGTGCATCAAACCATTATAATACCACTTGACTATGAGTAATTCTTCAAATATTAACCATCATATATTGTATTCGCGTTTCTTTTGTCGGTGAGTACATGTAAAAGCAAGTCTAGACATATCTTTTCCACGAAATCAGCATCAGGAAAATTATTTGTTTTAATTTTAGAGTCGAGAAATGTTTTGTGTAATAAAAGATTTCATACACTATATGATCGTCTACGTGTCTGACTTAAAATGATTCTGTCCCCGTGCGGATCCAGGTTAGAATTGGTCCCCAGGAACCGATATTGTATTAAGAGACGAAAATTAACTTTTCTCTACAGAACGTGATGACCAAATGTGCTTAAATCTTACATGGTAGTTTGTTATAATGTTAATTATATCAAAGTTGTTCCCGTTTTGTTTAACAATCGGTAAAAAGTACATATCAGTTGAATATTTGTTTTTATATTTTTTCAAGACACACCCTCATGTGAGTTTTAACGTTGTACATAACGGGTACGTTATTCAACACTACAGCGTTTTAAAGGTATCCATCAACCGATACCCAAAGACTGAAATACTTAAAATAACACGTGCCCTAATTACGTCACGATGGGTTTCCTTTACGGCACCACCAGTAAGGACAAATGTGTGGAAAAGATAGTGACGCTTAGTAATGTAAGCCTTGTTATGGGAATAAAGCCTTGTTATGGGAATAAAGCCTTGTTATGGAAATAAAGCCTTGTTATGGGAAAAAAGCCTTGTTATGGGAATAAAGCCTTGTTATGGGAAAAAAGCCTTGTTATGGGAATAAAGCCTTGTTATGGGAAAAAAGCCTTGTTATGGGAAAAAAGCCTTGTTATGGGAATAAAGCCTTGTTATGGGAATAAAGCCTTGTTATGGGAAAAAAAGCCTTGTTATGGGAATAAAGCCTTGTTATGGGAATAAGCCGCGCTTTGAATAAGCGATTGATGGTTACCTTTAACTTTGATTAAAGCCTCGTGGCCGGACTGGCTGAAATATAATGACGTAGAAACGACGGGGTTACGGCTGGAATTGGTCTTTGTGCTAACGTCTAAGAAATGTCAATAACGTCATTGTACACGGTTACATATAATCCAAGATGCACTTCGTGTGACAGACATACATATGATTTAGATTATACACATTATTTTGATGAAAATATTGAACCAAATTTGTTCACAATTTTGCAGAAAATACGTTTATCAGTTCAAAATATAGCATTGCTAACGCCAAGGCATACACACATATGCCATGGAGACAGTGATAGGTATTGGCGTAATAAGGAGGGGTTCGTGTTATAACGGGAACACCATTATCGCCTTCGTATTTTTTCTCCTCCCTCAAGTTAAACCCTCTCGCTCACATCCGTCAAAGGTTGAACACCAGCCTTCACATTTCAAGACGGAAGGTTATGTCGCTGTTCGTTTCGGTTACGTTCCACATTTTGAGTGCCTTTTGCAGTTACCCCGGCCTTTAGAGGCTTCGTAGGCATCAATCAACAGAACTAGATGCATATTTCGTTTCCGTGGACATGACGATGTAAACTGTACATTGTAGAAAAGGACACTGATATATGCCCAAACGAACAAAATGGAAACTTGTGACTAACTTTGAGTATAGTTTTACGCCGCCCCAAGCAATATTCCAGGGGACACCAGAAATGGGCTTCACACATTGCACCCACGTGGGGAATCGAAACCGGGTCTTCGGCTTGACAAGCAAATGCTTCAACCACGAGGCTACCCAACCGCCCCTAAAACAGTTTTGTATTTGAAAAACAATTTATCCGGTTATGACAGAAACGAAAAGGAAGATCCAGTTATCAGCGAATGATCTTCTTACTGCCCTGAAAATCATTATAATTGAGAACCGGTGGGTGGTCAAGTGGGTGAAGCGCTCGCTCCTTTGTCCGAAGACTCTGGTTTGATTCCCAGTTTTTCAAAGCTCTTCCTGTCCCTTGCTAGTTTTTTTCTGGAGTTATGTTATTATCAACATAAGAACATATACAGACACTCTTTGTAATCCCCGTGAGGACCAACTGAGAATAATTTCCAACACGCAGTTGCTTATCGGTAATAAGACCGCCTCCGTGGTCTTGTGGTAGAGCGTCCGCCCGGAGAGCGGAAGGTCCAGGGTTCGATCCCGGGCCGCGTCATACAAAAAGACGTTAAAAGATTGTACTTGTTGTTACCCTGTCTGGCGCTCGGCATTAAGGGGCTAAAACAAGGACTGGTCGGCTCGGAGTCAGTATACTGTGTCTGAGTGGGGTATTCATGTTAAACTGCGGCATGG
This sequence comes from Haliotis cracherodii, assembly GCF_022045235.1. Lineage (NCBI taxonomy): Eukaryota > Metazoa > Mollusca > Gastropoda > Lepetellida > Haliotidae > Haliotis > Haliotis cracherodii. The sequence goes on from NW_027266272.1 coordinate 19,543,496, forward strand.
TATCTCAGGGGGCTAGCACTATAAATCGGCATCAGTCCGGACTAGTACAAGCAGCCACACACACACATACACGTGCATGCACGTCGCTATATAAGTGCAATAATCTTGGACGCGACGTTAAACCCCATTTCACCTCACCTCACCTTATCGGTAATAGGTGGCTTTTGAACTGGGTGGTCAGGCCCGACTACTTTGTCATCACACTTTCGAACGTTGCTCATGACATCAACCTCTGGTTTGTCTGCTACATACTCGATTATTTACAAGCTGTCAAAAGCTGGTACTTCTTGTTGTTTCCCTGCCTGGCGATCGGCATTAAAGAGGCTAAAAAAGGACTGATCAACTCGGAGTCAGGATACTGTGTCTAAGTATGTTTGTTATTCATGTTAAACTGCGGCAGGGTATCTCAGGGGGCTAGCACTATAAAAATCGGCCTAGAGTCTCTTTTCATTTTCAGGTGCTGCAGTAATATAGACCTGCTAAATATTATGGACTGCATGGGCTGTATTGGATATATTTGTTTCAGGGTCTGTTGGATGGACTAGTTGTTTAACGCCGCATCTAGCAAAAGTCCAGCTATAGGACGGCGGTATGTAAATAATTGAGTCTGGACCAGACGATCCAGTGATTGACATCATGAGCATCGATCCACGCAGTTGAGATACGATGACATGCATCAACCAAGTCAGCAGCCTGACCACCCGATCCCGTTAGTCGCCTCTTACGGCAAGCATAGTCGCCATTTACAGCAAACATGGGTTGCTGAAGACCTATTCTACCTGGATCTTCACGGGTGGGTTGTAATGGAAGCAACAACCAAATCCAGTGACAAAACAATGACAAAGACTTTGTGTTTTTATCTGATTCATCTGAAACGTAGTTATAAACGTCTATATCAAACGACTACAAAGAGGAAGTTTCAAACCTCGTACAGACAAAACATCAATCCAGTTTAAAACGAAATAGACCAAATAACAGCTTCAAAGGTAGCAAACACGCCGCCATCAGTAACCGGTTCAAAAGCGAGATAATTTGGCCACTTTTCGTGACAAGAACAAGGGCCTGAGAATTGGCACTAAGAAATAATGTATCATCAGGAGATGCCAGAAAAACGGTATTGCTTTGGCGAAGCTCCGTGATTGACGGTGCTATACATAGCATCCGTACCCTCGAAGCAGGAGCTCTCTGTCATGAGAGGAAGAAACAGCCAACAATTCTAGCACAGTTGGGTCCGTGTGTTTGGCTATCGTGTTGAAGAAAGGGGCGTGATTATAGAAGAATTGGCTCCGTTGGACTTGCCCACTTGTAGAACGTGTGGCGAGACGTGGTAGGATAGAGCACGTGTAAACGAAGGATTTAGTGATCTGTGGCAGGCAAAACGGGAGTGTGTAAAACCTCAACCGGTCTGTTTGTCTCGTGTTCAGAGTAGGTTCCAGTTTCATGCGAGACCCGCAGGGGGTGCGAGAGTTGATCGTCTGCTCGATGTAAGGTTGAAGAATCGGACGGAGGTCGGAGCAGGGGATATTGTTTATACCGGAAGAGATATTATCGTCTGCTTTCATGGGAGAGAGAGAATTAGCGGAGGAATTTGGAGGAATATTTCTGCTGTGCCGATTTCTCAAGGAAGTTGAGAGATTCTTAGGAGAAAAAGTGAGAAATTTCAGTGACATTTCACTGAAAAGAGCAGGCGGAAGATCCAATTTCATTTTAGTGTCGTCTGGTCCCAGCGAGCTGTACAACACTTCTAACTTGATGGATAAGGCAGTGTTATGACATTGACTGTTTTCGTTAGTGAAAATAAAAGAACCTAAATTCTACCCTGCCTTAAACGTTCCAGCGGGAGATGGTCTGCAAAAAGTGAAGACGTTTTCTCTATCCTTGGCTGGTGACAAGCGACTGATGGAACAACTGTTTCAGGGCTTTACCTGTCAGAAGAAAATTGCCTAGATTCGTGTTCTGATTCCTGTTCCGTCTAGACGAGAGGAGGAAGGACTAAACTCAAGGAGAGCATCTAATGTGGGAGAAAGATTCATCGCGCCAACTATGATCCTATACACGAACCTTGGCGATACAGCTAGGCACTAGGCCTATTTAACATTATCGTATCTTGAGTGTCAAGAAGGATTGAGAGACTTTCGAACTTTAAGGTCAATATTTATTCCTGTCTATTTGAGCTCAGCCACGGTGTTACTTGGTTTGTGTTAGAATGGTGCCCGAGCAAGTCCAGGGAACGGAAAGTGCATTATATCGGATGGGAACAAACCAAGGCATCAGTCTCCACTGCAGCAACGACTCCGAAGACTCCTCCGGCTACGACATCAAGGAAGAAGCTGATTCCGAGGAGGGCGAGGTGTTGAAAGGAACCGACCCTGGACTCGGCAAGAAGCGCTGTCTCAAGACTAACGAACTTGACGGGACGACGCCCAAGAAGATACGATCACGTAAACAGCCCCAGACTTACGAAGACATTCAGAACCAACGCATAATGGCGAACGTTCGCGAACGCCAGCGGACACAATCACTTAATGAAGCGTTCGCTCAGTTGAGGAAGATTATTCCAACCTTACCTTCCGATAAATTAAGTAAAATACAGACTTTGAAATTAGCAGCTAGGTATATAGACTTCTTGTATCAGGTGCTGAGATGTGAGGACAATCCCGATGGGAAGATGTCGGCCAGTTGTACGTACGTAGCGCATGAACGTTTGAGTTACGCTTTTTCCGTGTGGAGAATGGAGGGAGCGTGGTCGATGACAGAACACTGATCAATGGCCATTGATTATTGGAGGAAAACAATATTTATGTAAGTATCAATATTCAATACATTTATGAAACAGACATGTGGCATTATTCCTTTTATGTATGTTTAAGGTATATAATTACATGAGGTAAGGTTTGGAGGAAATCGATATTTATGTATCAATAGTCAATAAATGTATGACGCAGACATGCAACAGAAAACATTTCAAGTAAATTTAAGGTAAAGAATTTGTATAAGATATATATATATAAAGTTGATTTTATTTATATCAAACATTTATTAGAAGGTTTACGGTACTCCACACTGGTAATCATGACTTGTATGTATGTACATGTTATGCGTCACGCTGACACACAGGATGGTTGCAATGATTCACACTTCCCTGCTGACTAGAAATACAAATGAAGAGAGAAACGAACTGATCATGAATTTAAATCACATCCTCTAGATTGAATTTACTTTAAACAATTTAGCAGGAAAGGAAATCATCCTCATTAATGCTACAGCGGATGCCATCTCATATACGGCAGGCTTGAGAGTTACAGAAAATTTAATTTCTCTCTAGCGAGCCGAAACAGATCACTTTAAGTCCACCGTAGTCGCGTTCAGCTCTTGACGGTGTATCGTGGGAAAGTATCTAATCCTGTTCTAATGTTTCGTGTTTGGGGGAAAACATAATTCTCACTTTTTTACGATGTCGTGGCGTTGAGTAGATATTTTATTTCTTCGAGGTATTTAATACACTGATATGAAATATTGTATTTCTCAATGGGGAAAACTATTTATGTTTAAAAATTCTAGTTTATTTAAAACAAGATTCACATCTCCTAACCTATGATCTTAGTAATTATTTTATCTTGTTTTCTCGTCCTGGTTTGTTTTTTACTACAAAGTGACGTTTTAGCTTCAAATGGTATATTTGTTTCTTGTTTACAGTAATGTGAAATGATGTATGGTGAAATGTGAAAGACTCTGATATAGAATAAAAGCGATTGTGTGAAAACATTAGACCCAAGTGCGACGGAATGACTACAAAGCAAGAACACATTCATAAGACGGGAAATTTGAGAAATGGGGTATCATATTCGCGATAAATAAGACGTATTAAGATAACATTTAAGTGTCTGTTGAGAGTTTTGGTCAAAGGGTGTAATAAATTTAAAGGATATCGACAATAAAATTAGTTGATAGGATCACACTTTTGATAAACAAATCGAGCTCATGAGAGTCGTGAAATAAGATGTGATGAATGGCCTGTTATTTCACGAGACGGTGCACACTAAATAGTGTAGCAGCCTGCTCTTTACGTGTATATATCAGTCAGTTAGGATATGGATTACTTATGAACCACATGGTTGTCAAATTTTATTTGTGTTTTTCGTGTACGAGTTAAAAAGGCAGATGTTGGCATTTTTACTAGTATCGTCACTCGTAGACTAGTTTTGTGTGCACAAGTTCATGTTGTGTGAGTTATTTCTGATGAGAGAACCACAGGTGGAATTGAATATTTCTTTAAACCAAACTTATAAACCAATAAAAAATATTTGACAAAACTTAATAACGTGTTATTCATTTTTTCCATATCATTTAGAATTATATTTTCAGAATAATTTTCTTCAAACTATAGTCGCCAAATAGCTGAAACAATTTTAATGCGGACTTCAAATTAAACTCACTGAAAATTATTGACGAAATTGTATTTTAACATTAATAGAAAATACGTACTGATCGGTTGTCACAAATGCTTCAAAAGTACATTTTAGAACACATTTCGTTTTTATCGATGCGTTTTCGATACACCTCTCCATTATCAACAACACACACCCATTGGTTATATCATCTGCAATAAATTACTAAAAGCATATACGACACAATAAGCAACACTATGAGGGGAAGGAATCACGGGAAGGAGCACCTTAGACTATAAACAAAGTATATCAGCGGTTCAATATTTATATACGCGAGTAAACGGACAAATTCTCAAATCTCGCCTTGACGTGAAACACGTAGAGCAGTGCAAGAGACTGCGCCACCTAGCGGAAACCCATTAATGGTGTAGGCTGTTCACTTCCTTCCAGATGTCTGAAGTACTCACGCCGATGTGTCACAAGAAGACACCCCCAAGGGGGACAGGCCTGGCGTTTGTTTATTGCTTTGCTATATCAAATATTCTTTTTTTGTTTCTCTTGCTGTCGCTTCAGTTGGAATTTAAAATGTGGGTTCCCGTTGAGGATTGCTGGAGGCCCATTAAAATTCATTTTAGTATTGAAAGTGAACAAGTTTAATTTTGGGAAGAGGATTAGTGTGTGTTCTTGCCTTGTTTAAATGCCCAGGCCTTATTCATGTAGTGTAAAACGTACGTGTTTGTTATAACCGTTGACAACACATAACCTCCTAAATACGGACACCCTCCATTATGGGCATTGTTTTGTTAGTATGGACAACCTCAACACATTAATGTTACATACTGAACTGTCACGATAATATTACAATACAGGCATTGTTGGTACGGACACTCCTTAATCTGACAGCTATATTGTCCGGATTAAAAGAGTTCTGTTATTCAAAGAATCTATGCGCACTTTAGCAAACATAAGAAGGATGTCATAAGGCATATTCTTGTGAAGTTGTTTATGAATGTGAACTTCTTTATTATGAGGAACACAACGTCAGTAAGTATATACACCGAAACGTTGTGTTCCTCATAATAAAGAAGTTAACATCCATACATTCTCTTCCTTACGTGTATCACTTCTAAAAGCCTTTCAAAGACAGGAGAAGTTGTTGTGAAGTTTTGATCATTAAAATATATAACTTTTGTTTGATATCGACAGAAACAATATGTAAGTATTGTGCAATATTGGTGATCAAATTGAAACTATTGTGAAAGTATTGAGTTCTATATTCATGATTAGACTGAGAAACTGTTGTGAGGTATTCAGGATTGAAATGTGAAAGTATTGTTAATTACTCACGATTAGACTGAGAAACTGTTGTGAGGTATTCAGGATTGAAATGTGAAAGTATTGTTAATTACTCACGATTAGACTGGGAAACTGTTGTGAGGTATTCAGGATTAAAATGGGTAAAGTATTGTGAATTACTCATAATTAGACTGGGAAACTGTTGTGAAGTATTCAGGATTAAAATGGGAAAGTATTGTGAATTATTCATTGTGAGACTGGGAAACTATTGTGAAATATTCAGGATTAAAATGGAAAAGTATTGTGAATTACTCATAATGAGACTGGGAAACTGTTGTTAAATATTCAGGATTAAAATGGGAAAGTATTGTGAATTACCCATTATGAAACTGGGAAACTATTGTGAAATATTCAGGATTAAAATGGGAAAGTATTGTGAATTACTCATGATTAGACAGGGGAACTGTTGTGAAATATTCAGGATTAAAATGGGAGTTGGATTTTACCGCGCATTGAACAGTATTTCAGTAACATAACGGCGTGTCAGCTTGATGTTTGGGGAATGCACGAAATAACGTTGGCTGTAGTGTCTGTGATGCTGATGATCTAAAACAAGTCTTACCCGGTGGCGAATCTGTTTTTTTAGAATAAATACTGTGAAGTAAATACAATGTGAAAGGATTGTGACTGTTGATAATAAAACAGTTAAATTGTGCAACAGAAAAGAACACATTTCGTATATATGTCTTGTATACACGATTTCGTGTTTTCGGGTACCTGTTTCATTCCTGAATATCTGAATAATAAATCACCGAATCCTTGTTCAGCGCAACGGTAAGAAGTAAGGGTTTGAAACAGTTCAACCTATTTGAACAACCGAATGAATAACAACCCGCTTTAGCTATATTATAAACAAACGCCAAGTTTGAAATAAATGAAAAGGCTGTTAAGTCCAAATAGGTTTGGGTGTTCATACATGATCTCTAGGAGGTATTTATTTTTATTATAATAATATCAGCTTAACTAGTAATTATTGCATCATGGCGAGATGGCCCCATCTATATCAAACACTACGTAATGGCTAGAATATGTTTTAAAGCCTGTTGACTCGTCCTCGTACAGTAAGAACGCCCAATAACTTGTTAGATGCTGATTCTAAAACATTTCCCCGTAGGAATTAAAGAAACTGCAAGTTTTTGTTGAAAACAACGTTCTGAGCTATTTATTATCTTTGTATATAATACACGCTGGGCTGGTTGTTGAGGCATCATGGGATAGGAATGGCGGCTATCGCTGGCCTACCGGGACTGATGCCGAGAAGAAGACGTGCATAGGTAGAGAGAAATAAACACAGCTCAGACGAGTCAATTCAAATAAATAAACTATGAACTCTTTTTGTAATATATACTATGATAGGGCCCGTGTTTTACCGTCTTCTGCCCGGATGAAACATTTACAATATCGCAGTCACTTCAATTCACATTAAGATTAACTTTGTGATTATGGCAAATACATATTGGTGAAGTAACGGTTGGGTTGCTACGTAGCGACTACTTTCTACAGGATATGCTGCAATTCTCAATAACCACAATGTTCTACATGATATGCTGTAATTCTCTATGACTATAATGTTCTATATGATATGCGGTAATTCTCAATAACAACAATGTTCTACATGATATGCTGTAATTCTCTATGACCATAATGTTCTACATGATATGCTGTAATTTTCAAAAATCCCTACGTTCTACAGGATATGCCGTAATTCTCTATAGTCACTACATGATATGCTGCAAGTCTATATGATATGTTCTATATGATATGCTGTAATTCTCAATAACCACTACGTTCTACAAGGATATGCTGCAATTCTCTATAATCGCTACGCTCTACAAGGATATGCTGCAATTCTCTATCACCACTACGTTCTACAAGGATATGCTGCAATTCTCTATAACCACTACGCTCTACAGGATATGCTGCAATTTTCTATAACCACTACGTTCTACAAGGATATGCTGCAATTCTCTATAATCCATACGTTCTACAAGGATATGCTGCAATTCTCTATAATCACTACGTTTTACAAGGATATGCTGTCATTCTCTATAATCACTACGTTCTATAGGATATGCTGTAATTCTCTATAACCACTACGTTTTACAGGATATGCTGTCATTCTCTATAACCACTACGTTCTATAGGATATGCTATATTTCTCTATACCCACTACGTTTTACAGGATATGCTGTAATTCTCTATAACCACTACATAATACAGGACATGCTGTCATCCTCTATAACCACTACGTTTTACAGGATATGCTGTCATTCTCTATAATCACTACGTTCTATAGGATATGCTGTCATTCTCTATTACCATAATGTTCTACATGATATGCTGTAATTTTCTATAGCCACTACATAATACAGGACAAGCTGTATTTCTCTATAACCACTACGTTTTACAGGATATGCTGTAATTCTTCGTAACCACTACGTTCTATAGGATATGCTGTAATTCTCTATTACCACTACATAATACAGGACATGCTGTAATTCTCTATAACCACAGCGTTCTATAGGATATGCTGCAATTCTCTATAGCCACTACGTAATACAGGTCCACGGTTATTGGTAATCCAGTAAGACACAAGATGTACCCCACAAACATCAGTATAGGTAGACATTAAAACTTAATAATGAGTTGTTTAGTCCTTTGTGAAAGACGACAGGTCCACCAGTATTGAAAGTAAAACATACATGACAAGGCGTCGATCGTTGAGATATGGGAAACTGGTTATCGGGATAGGGTTTCAGGCTCTGCAAGTGAAGAGATGTCGAGGAAGGTCACAATCGGGCACTCAGACGTACGACGTTGATGACGGGGTTGTCAACACACTGACGACGTTTCCACACGCTGACGACATCGTTTAATCATTTCCAGAACGCAAATCGTTTATATTGCTCTCTAATGCAAAATAGCGGAACATGTATAGATTGCACGCAATTGAACTCCCCCAGAAAAATAACCCCAGCCTGATGTGACACGTGCTTGGGGCATTTATTGTATATTTTCCAGAAAAATGGAAGACACGCCCTGCCTAGATGAGCTGGTTATGATTCAGAGAATAGGCCGAGAACGGGCAGGTCGTGTTAGTAGGGCTACATTCAATGTTGGTTTGGTGTTTTCTTAGAATTGATTACTGTTTGAAATGAAAGTTTAAGTTTAAAAAGAGAAACCTCCCAAATTTGTCATCATGAAGTATTAGACCCAGGAACTCGAGAGTCCACAATGCACAACGCGGTCTTTTATTTGTACAAGATTAGTGTTTGAAAACAAACCTCCCAAATTTGTCATTGTGAAAGACTAAATTGTGGCGTTTGAAAACTCACAATACTGAAGTACGTAATTGTGTTTGTTCAGGTTTCACGAGGCTAGACACCCCATGGATTCCTCAATCGTTGTACGTTGGCTTACGTTTCGGGGTTAGTCCGCGCACCTTCTCAAAAAACAAACAACCCATATATACAGTCATTTTATTCGGATTGACGTTATTTCTGGCCCTATTTCTTCTCAGCGTGTTCGTTTTGGGTGTATTGTATCGCTGTTTTCACGTTGCAACTGTGCCTTTCAATTCTACTGCAATAAAAAACATCTGATCAAGGGCAAGAAATGTGTGTACACATGGGTTATGAAAACAGCTTTATAAAAGTGGGTATATGTTTTATAGGAAACGCGCGGGCACTAACGATTGCTGTTATTCTGATTCTTCTAAATACTTCAGACGGGTTATGAAAAAAGTTTTATGACAGTTTTTTTTTCAAAGTAATTTAGAAGTCGGTAGTTTATAGAGATACAAGCTAGTAAGAGTTTGACATCTTTGTGACTCAATAATCCTTTACATGATAGTCTCTTTCTCTCTCTGCCCCCTCTTTCTCTGTCTCTCCCCTCCTCTTTCTGTCTTTCTCGCTCTGTCTCTCTCTCTCTTCCTCCCTCTTTCTCGCTCTCTCTCTCTGCCTCCCTCTTTCTCGCTCTGTCTCTCTCTCTGCCTCCCTTTTCACTGTCTTTTCCTCTCTGCCTCCCTTTTCTCGCTCTGCCTCTCTTTCGCTGTCTTCCTCTTTCTTTCCCTCTCTGCCTCCCACTTTTTCTCTTTTTGTGGTTCCCTCTCTGCCTCCCTCGTTCTCTCTGCCTCTCACTCACTCTTTCTCTCTCTGTCGCTCTTTCTGTCTTTCTCTCTCTGGCTCTTTTTCCTTATCTGCCTCTTTCTCTCTCTGCCTTTCTCTTGCTCTTCATCTCTTGTGTCCTATCTCCTTTCTCTCTCACGGTCTCTCCCTCTCTCAGTCTCTCTCTCCATATCTCTTGCCCTCTCCTTTTCTCTCGTCTCCCTCCCACTCTTTCTACCTCTCTTGTGTTCTCTCTGTTATCTCTGTCTGCCACTCTCTTGCGCTTCATCTCTATTGTGTCCTATGTCCCTTTCTCCTCTCTCTCTCTCTCATTCTCTCTCTCTCTTTCTCTCTCGCTCACTCTCTCTCTCAGATTCCAGCACGCACCAATGCTTCTAATTACACGGTGCAAAACTTGTATCTCTCGATACTGTTGTAAACGCAACCGGCATGCCTTGAGAATTCCCCTGATGTTGTGAAATGTCAAGAAGAAAAAACACCCCTCAGAAGAGTTGAAATGAGTATAGAGTGGTGGCTAATAGAAATGATTGTCTCGCTTGGAGAATCTAGTAACTCTAATTATTCCCTGTATATAAATAGTGACGCGAGGAAAGTGCACGTGCTTGGGAGAATTGATCCTGACTGACTGATATCTATGACAATCACTAGGATGTACATAGCAAAACCCATCGTGTCCATTTCAATGTGTCATGTCCTAATTTCAGATAATGGGAACAAAAAGTCCCACGTGTCACAGCGAGCGCGTGAATTACTGAAGTGAATAACATTTTTTTTCAGTTTATTAAGACGGATCTTATTTTTCTTGCAATTTTGAAAACAGAAAGAATAGCGTTTTTAATGGAAAATGCATTTTCCTCTGTTAGTTCTATTGAACAATGTTTCTCAAACTAACAAAATGTGTTTGGGAAGGTAATGTTTTAAAACACAGAGCAACACATATTTCAGTGCAAAGATAAACAATGCATGTTTTTAAAAAGCGGCAGCCCTTTTTTGAAAACTGTTAGATATTATGTAATAATACCATTTAACACACACACGCACAACCACGCGCACACACACACACACACACACACACACACACACACACACACACACATCCTTTCTCTTCGCTTATGTTTTAAATACTTGAGACACGTGATAGATATAAAGTTGTATTATTATCCGCAGATACCAAAACGGCTGATTCTAAAAAGTGTAATTTTCTCCATGTTGATAATATTTTCTCTTATCGTATAAAACACTGCACCAAAATGCACGGGGTGCACGTAAAGATGATGGCTCAGCAGCTCATTAAACCACGCCCCCTGAAGAGCTGCTGTAACCCAGCAAACCAACCAAATCTTGATTTTGCAATAGTTGCCTAATTGATTGAAATATCAAAACTTTAGTTGTATGTTATTGTAGTTAGACAGATCTGAAACGCCGCTCGCATGGTAGGCCGCTTATATTCGAGACTCCCTCAACAGGCTAGGCAGATCGGTACATAAAGTCAAACCTCTATTACCATCACGGTCCTGGCGAGAGCGGGAACAACCTGCTCTTTGATATTGGTCGGCATACGCAACGTCAAAACAAAATTTATATCTCTGTTATAGAATCGAGTGATTTTTTTCATAAATGATTTGCCCAGTATGCCTGAAAGTATTTTCCCTCGTGTAAAGTTGTGATTTACGACGAGGAGGTATTGTTGTCACAGAGGGACGCCTGTCTGATTGCACGGGAGATATTTCACTCGCAGTAATCTGCGGGCCTCGGTTGTGGTGGATCCACTCACTCACTCACTCAGTCCCTCACGAAGGAGGGTGTACGTCGGGTATATCAGTTCGACTTAGTTTTATTGAGAGTCTCTGTGTCTGTTTGTGTCTGTGGTCTGCCTGGTCTTTGTTTAATGCGATTTTTTTTGTGTTGTCTGTGATCTGAGTTCTGTACCTGTTTCTATGATCTGTGTCCACTTCTGAGTCTATGATCTGTGTCTGTGTCCGCTTCTGAGTGTATGATATGTGTCTGGGTCCGCATCTGAGTCTATGCTCTGTTTTCACTTCTGAGTCTATGATATGTGTCTGTGTCCGCTTCTGAGTGTATGTAATGTGTCTGGGTCCGCTTCTGAGTCTATGATCTGTGTCTGTGTCCGCTTCTGAGTGTATGATCTGTGTCAACTTCTGAGTGTATGATCTGTGTCTGTGTCCACTTCTGAGTCTATGATCTGTGTCTGTGTCCGCTTCTGAGTCTATGATCTGTGTCTGTGTCCACTTCTGAGTCTATGATCTGTGTCTGTGTCCGCTTCTGAGTGTATGATCTGTGTCAACTTCTGAGTGTATGATCTGTGTCTGTGTCCACTTCTGAGTCTATGATTTATCTGTGTCCGCTTCTGAGTGTATGATCTGTGTCTGCTTCTGAGTGTATGATCTGTGTCTGTGTCCGCTTCTGAGTGTATGATCTGTGTCTGCGTCCGCTTCTGAGTCTATGATCTGTGTTTGTGTCCGCTTCTGAGTGTATGATCTGTGTCTGTGTCCGCTTCTGAGTCTATGATCTGTGTCTATGTCCGCTTCTGAGTGTATGATCTGTGTCCACTTCTGAGTGTATGATCTGTGTCTGTGTCCGCTTCTGAGTGTATGATCTGTGTCTGTGTCCGCTTCTGAGTCTATGATCTGTGTCTGTTTCCGCTTCTGAGTCTATGATATGTGTCCGCTTCTGAGTCTATGATATGTGTCTGTGTCCACTTCTGAGTCTATGATATGTGTCTGTGTCCGCTTCTGAGTCTGTGATATGTGTCTGTGTCCGCTTCTGAGTCTATGATATGTGTCTGTGTCCGCTTCTGAGTCTATGATCTGTGTCCACTTCTGAGTCTATGATCTGTGTCTGTGTCCGCTTCTGAGGCTATGATCTATGTCTGTGTCTACTTCTGAGTTTATGATATGTGTCTGTGTCCGCTTCTGAGTCTATGATCTGTGTCTGCGTTCACATTTCTTTCTGTCAAAGAGCTCTGTTGACCTTGAATAATCAAACAATTCATGTTATTCTTTTAACACGTGCTATATTTGCGATATACTCCACAGACTTTTTTCCCACACTTTGATCACAGATATTGTCAAGTACCGAAATCGTATTAGCATTCATATCCCCGTGCGAAGAACGATAAGCTAAATACCATCGTCTGTCTCCGGTCCCTTCCGTAAACGGCACCTGCACTCCGCGGGAATGGAGTTTAAGTGTGTCATACTTTGTTGAAATTCTGAAAAAACCCTGAAGTTTGTTTTTGAAATGATCGAGCCATATCGCCACACAGTTAAACATTTGGTCGTACAGACATATAACGTGGTGTCTTGGTGATATTATTAAGTGCACTGGCTGATTTCAATGTGTTCGGCAGGGGTGTCAGCTTGTAATTGTCGAAATTACATGTTTGTTGAATAAATAACGTCGTGATGTCTCAGTCAAAACAAATAGCACTATTGATCTTAATTTGATGTATTGCAGAATTCGGTTGCACCAGTGACGAGTTTGTATATTTTCAATGCCTAGTGCCTGTGTCAGTGGAAATATTTACATTCATAAAACAAATATTTTGTCAGAAATGATAATTTGTTTATCAACGATTAAAACGATTTCTGAGTCAACGTATTACAGTTTAATCGCCCTGTAGGATATCTGTATTGGGCATGCAATTATGAGAGTGTCAGTCAATGTTGTTTTGCGCCGCACTCAGCAGTGTGTCACTGTCATCACTTCCTCCTGGAGTCAGGGTCAGGCACACCCGTGCTTCATGGCTTGAACAACCCACGGGAATACCATAACGAAAACCTAATCAGGTCATACATTGCATCAACCGGATCCTCATTTCAGTCTTGAATAGTATCGTGTAGATCTTTTCTAATCCAAACTCCCCCTTCTTCTCCAAACTTCCCCTTCTTCTCCAAAACTCCCCCTTCTTCTCCAAATCCCCCTTCTTCTCCAAACTTCCCCTTCTTCTCCAAACTCCCCATTCTTCTCCAAATTCCCCCTTCTTCTCCAAACTTCCCCTTCTTCTCCAAACTCCCCTTCTCCAAACTCCCCTTCTTCTCCAATTTTTCCCTTCTTCTCCAAACTCCCCCTTCTTCTCCAATCTTCCCTTCTTCTCCAAACTCCCCATTCTTCTCCAAACTCCCCCTTCTTCTCCAAACTTTCCCTTCTTCTCCAAACTCCCCTTCTTCTCCAAACTCCCCATTCTTCTCCAAACTTCCCCTTCTTCTCCCTTCTTCTCCAAACTCCCCCTTCTCCAAATTCCCCATTCTTCTCCAAACTCCCCCTTCTTCTCCAAACTTCCCCTTCTTCTCCAAACTCCCCCTTCTTCTCCAAACTTTCCCTTCTCCAAACTCCCCTTCTTCTCCAAACTCCCCATTCTTCTCCAAAATTCCCCTTCTTCTCCAAACTCCCCCTTCTTCTCCAAAGGATCATAGTGTTAGAATGTTTACATATTTCCCAGGTGTATTAGACACATGATGTTGATGAGCTTTAGTTCATATTGTATGTAATATGATAAAAAATCTTTAACGTATTGCTATCTTGCAATGTCAATGAAACGTTTGGAATCAAAAAGAAAACTTAAAACCACAAATCAATGTTCTAGAAAAACGCTGTAGAGCATGGTAGTCATGGGAACGACTGCGGAGATTTTTTATGACAGGATGTGTGGATTTCTTTTCCATTCATTGGGTAAATTCTTTTACAAGTGTTTCGCCCAGCACGTCCTTCAAGCTCCCCTGCCCCCCACAGTAGGATGTTGGTGTGGAGCGGGGGTTTGGCCGAGAGGGCACGGGACCTTGTGTTAATTGGCCGTGTGTATGTGTGAGTGTGTGAGTGTGTGTGTTAAGTTTAGGTTTTCTAACGAATACAACTTGAAACCAAAACAATCTTGAATTTTATTAAATGGCAGGAATTTTATTGTTGCTGTAGATTGATATATCTAACACTCGTCCCAATTTGTACGGGATTTTTATGTCATTTATCTGTCTTTTTAACAGAAAAATGTACACGATGCAGTAAACTACGGTTATAACGAACTCAAAGGGACCACTAACTTTAGTTTGTTATAAACGTAGTTAAAAATATGTTCATTATATCCGTCAGTTCGTTATAAACGTAGTTTACTGTATGTAAAATTGAACATACGAAGGAAGATTTATGAATGTTAGTTGTCTTTCCTTTTGGTGTACCTACCTGTTGCATATGTTCTTAATTTTATAAAGATTTGTTTGTTTGTTGTTTAAAGTCGCACTATTCCAGCTATATGACGGCGGTCTGTAAATAATCGAGTCTGGACCAGACATTCCAGTGATGGATATCATGGGTATTGATCCATGCAATCGGGATCGATGACATGCATCAACTAGGCCCGACCACCCGATCCCGTTAGTCGCCTCTTACGACAATCATAGTCACCTTTTACGGCATGCATGGGTTGCTGAAGACCTATTCTATTCCGGATCTTCACGGATAAATTTTAGAATAAACCTTATGTTCCGACGAAGAACCTAATTCATTTAAAGTAGATGTACAAGTTTATAGTGTTTCTGTATATGTAGCAACATTCTTATAACTTGTTAGAAGACATTCATATGTGATGCCTATCCAATCAAAAGATTGGAAATACAACTACAGTCACGGCTTATAATAAAAGACACACAAGTTCCGTCATTTCAAACAACTTTAATCTTCATTCGTATTTACGTCAGTTTCTTGAAAATGCATGTTGAAAACAATATCCGGAAACGACGACGAAATTTGTAAAGCTATGTAAACATGTATATATATTCGCCGAGAACAAGCTTATTTTCATACGCTTCCGTTGTGTAAGGACCGCCTCCGTGGTCTAGTGGTAGAGCGTCCCCCCGGAGAGCGGAAGGTCCGGGGTTCGATGCCCGGCCGTGTCATACCAAAAGACGTTAAAAGATGGTACTTGTTGGCGCTCGGCATTGAGGGGCTAAAACAAGGACTGGTCGGCTCGGAGTCAGTATACTGTGTCTGAGTGGGGTATTCATGTGACAAGGTATCTATATAAATCGGCGTCAGTCCGGACAAGTACAAGCAGCCACACACACACACGTGCATGCACGTCGCTATATAAGTGCAATAATCTTGGACGCGAAGTTAAACCCAATTTCACCTCACCTCACCTCCGTTGAGTAGGATTGTCTGAGCTGCCCTACAATACAGAAATAACGATCAATTAGCTCCCGTTATCTTCTCACGCAAGACGACTTAGTGCTTGTGATATTTCGCCTGTGTTCGCATAAATATTGCGCGAAATAAGCCACAGCTTACACAGGGTCTGGGTCGAATCCCTCCCGCGCCTGTTGACCCCAAGCCACTATGAGCTGCCTGATACTTGATATTGTGGGTCTATATCGTGGAATCCTACTCATTAATCATGTTTTCAGCTCTTAGGTTCTCACGTGTCTCGTCCTGCTTGTGTACAGGGATAATGAACGTCGGGGTTAGTTTTCAGCTTTAAGTCTTTGCGATGTAGACCGTATCTACCACACGGCGTGTAATACTATAAGACGCTCTGGGCAGGAAACATAGACGATCACAACAACTACTACAGCTGCCGTTGCAGGTGCTGTTACTGCTGTTTGGTGCTTAACGCCGCAATATTCCAGTTGTAGGACGGCGGTTTGTAAATAATCGAGTCTGGACCAGACAATCCAGTGATTGATATTATTCCAAGCCTTCGGGGTACCGTACGATAGACACTATACAATTTGCCCAGACTGCTCACTTGATCCATTCATAGCTGGGGATTTAGTACTACTACTACTGCTACTACTACTACTGCTACTACCACTACTACTACTACTATTTGCCCAGACTGCTCACCTGATCCATTCATAGCTGGGGATTTAGTACTACTACTACTACTACTACTACTACTACTACTACTACTACCACTACTACTACTACTGCTACTACTACTGCTGCTGCTGCAATAGCTGCAATACCTACCACAGCCCAAATTGATGTTGTTGCAATAGCCTCTACTACTACTACTACTACTACTACTACTACTACTACTACTACTACTACTACTGCTGCTGTTGCTGCTGCTGCTGCAATAACTACAATACCTACCACAGCCCAAACTGATGTTGTTGTTGCAATAGCCTCCACAGCAACTACGGCTACAACTGTTGTTGTAGAGGCTATCTCTACTGTTGTTTGGAGAACGGGGGCCCATATGTCAAATGTAACATAGCCTAGCGGTTAAAGCGCTCGCTCTGAGTCAGCAACTCATGCTTGTCGTAAGAAGTGACTAACGGGATCGGAGGACGTGCTGACTTGGTTGATGCATGTCATCGTATCCCAATTGCGTAGATCGATGCTCATGATGTCAATCACTGGATTGCCGGTTACGGGGTTGTAAGGCTATGCACTGGTCCCCGTTTCTAGTTTTAGCCTAGACGTTGTAATTAGTGCCAAATTTCAACTGTAATTTTTATATTCATATCGCCTTTATTCATTTATACAATTTGAGAAGCGGCAGTTTTTATGGGGTTACATCAAATTTGCTCAGCCTGCCAATTTGCCCGAGCTGTGATCCCCTCCATAGACGTAGCATTGCCGATGTACATGAAGCTTAGACTAACACACAACTTGCGAGAAAGGAAAAAAAATACTTCCATCTGACCTTGGCGAGAGACTTACCCTATCAATTTACGAGGGAATGAGAGTCCATAATTTCAAGTGTCGAGTGTCATAGCAAGATAGCATTCTTTCTTCCTTGACGTCCTCTTTCGACTTGTGAATTGTTGTTCGGTATCCACTGTCTGACGGCTCATCGTGAGGCCATACGTCAAGGTCATGTTACATTTATATAGTGCTTGGTGTACAACTAATTACACATGTACCTACATGAACTAGAACCCCCATCAGGCATAGGCAGTGTATCTACTATCGATGGTGCGTCAGGATCGGAGGTGTTCTGACAAAATATGATACTTCTATAAATAATACATAACTTCATTTGCGGAAATATGTTGTGAATGTCACGTCAAGCCAACTCGGTTAATATTTGATCAATAGTTCCTTTTTTTACACACATATGGTTATTTGCCCCAATATACACGTGTAAGCACATCTTGGTCGAAAAATAGAGGAGATTGGGCTTTTATTGACAAATAACATCTTTAGCTCTTCGAGTGACCGAGCAAAGCTGACACGTCAGTGACACACGTGTATTGTACTAATCTCAAGACCGCCTCCGTGGTCTAGTGGTAGAGCGTCCGCCCGGAGAGCGGAAGGTCTGGGGTTCGATCCCCGGCCGCGTCATACCAAAAGACGTTAAAAGATGGTACTTGTTGTTACCCTGTCTCGCGCTCGGCATTAAGGGGCTAAAACAAGGACTGGTCGGCTCGGAGTCAGTATACTGTGTCTGAGTGGGGTATTCATTTTAAACTGCGGCATGGTATCTCAGTGGGCTAGCACTATAAATCGGCATCAGTCCGGACTAGTACAAGCAGCCGCACAAACACACACACGTGCATGCACGTCGCTATATAAGTGCAATAATCTTGGTCGCGACGTTAAACCCAATTTCACCTCACCTCACCTCACCTCACCTCACCTCACCTCACCTCACCTCACCTACCGATCTCAATGCTTCGACTCCAAATCTATGATGAAAACCAAAAACAGTAACCCACGGTTATAACGAACACAAAGGGACCACAAAATTCAGTTCGTTATATCCGTAGTTCGCATTAAGCACATATACAGCATATATACAGCATTTGGGCGGGACCAAAAACAGTTCGTTATATCCGGAGTTACATAGTAGGCATTTCTAAGGACTGTTTTTTAGAGATTTTAAAGTTTAAGTATAACAGCCTACCTACAATGTGAAGCCCTATTGAAACAACTGGCATGTCCCCTGTCGTTTTAGGCCTGAGAATATGGCCTCCTGTCTTATGTAAATACCAACAGGACACATCTAAACTCGTGTACAATATTTATATTGCATACATTCACCCTTTTGGGCCGGGTACAAACAGTTAAAACATACAATAAAAACTGTGACTGATATCTTAGAAACAAAAGTGCGTCGCACGCATTTGTCTTAAAACAACAAAGCTTTACTATGGCGAATACCCGAAAACAACCCACGTCCTTTAGACTTGCACAAGTCTCGAAGACAGTAATTATTAGTTAAAATCATAATTTCTAGATTATGTAAATAGTAAGAACAAGTTGTCTCTATAAGAGACTGTATTGTCCACATATCTAGTCCTGGTTATCAGGAGGATAGAATTACTACACATCCATGGACATTTCTTTCAGTAAAGCCTTGGAGCAAAGCTATCCGTCCTTGGACATTTTTTTACGGCTCCGATCTCAAAACACGAACCGTCTGTTATATTGGCAGGTTCCTGATCGACTTTTACTGTCATAATGGCAAGTATATTTGCACTATGTTCATTGTTCTTTGGTGATTCAGGTAACATCCAATCTTCCTGTTGTTAAGTAGAGAACGGTGGTGGTCGGTAATGTTGAAAACTATTCCAAGCGATGAAACCCTTACCTCCCATGCGAATGTCAATTTTTTGGCTTTGTCTGGGACATTCCTGTTACGATTTGGCTGTGAGTAGTTGAAAAAATATCACTCAATGCATCAATCACGTTTGTTTGTTCAACTGTTAGGAAAATAGCATTTGTGTTTAACTAATGGGTTATGCATGCCATAGTTAGCGGACGAGGAAGTCGAGACAGTCAGAAACAGTTGTGTATCTTGTAGTACCTTGTATTAACACACTGTATGTCGGTCATGTTTTGTTACTCGTGTCTATGCGAGATAAGTTGATATGATCAATCAATGGTTACCCAGATGCGCGCGTTGACAGATGTACGGTTGACTTAGAATTTTTTTCGTCTCCATTTTGTTTTATGATAATATGTATGTAGGTCACGTGTTTGTCAATTCTGTTACGTCACAGGTACAGGGACAGATAAGCTGAAGTGAAAGCAACATTGATCGCGGAGATCAGCTTGAGTTCTGAGAGTTCTAGGGCTCCCTGTCCCACACTGAAGCACATACGATAAAAAAGGAATAAATGACAAACCATTATGATACATATATCCATCCATCCACACACACACACACACACACGCACGCACGCACACACACATCCATCCTAAAACACAAAGAAATTTAAAGAAATTTGGGTTGATTAAGGTCAGCGGGTATGTATTGCTTGAAATTATAAGTATGGAAATTGATGTTGATGGCTTCATTATATTTGCCTCGATGTCGTAAAATAATTTGTTTTCATTATTGTGGACATGAAACACGTGTAGTGTAGTGTCTCCTTAGGCATGTGACTGTGTTCGTAATATGCCTCAGTTCACCCAGTAGTGAATGGGTACCCGGTAGTATGAGATGTAAATGTGGCTGATACCCTTCTTGACTCTAAAAATAAAAAAAAATATTTCCGTATGATGATTTTAGTGGAATAGAGCTAGCTTGAGCTGGCTAGACTTGCTTTTGTATGTGTTTCTAGATATATTTTTTTCCATAAAATAAATATATTCCACGGTCATGGTGCAGGACTATGATCCATTGACCGGGGTAATAATTCAGCACCTTAAGCGTTCGCTTGTTGAATGGAATCTGGACATTATAAATGCTGTTATTATTCTGTTAAAATTCGAAACCGAACCAAGTTTAGAATGTTTAAAAAGCAACAAACAAACAACCGTTTGAGTCGTGCCAATTTAGACTGTCGGTGATTAGACACAAAACATTTTCTGTGGCTAACCTCCCTTGAACAGCAGCCTCATGGACTCAGCAGATAGAACTGATTTGATAAATGTCACAACAAACTTTCGTCGGGGGAACGTCTTTTGTGAAGTCACGTCACCATAGCTGCCTTCCAAATTACCCCCCCCCCCCCCCCCCCCCCACACACACACACACACGCCCTCCACGCACACACGCCCTCCACACACACACCCTACACACACACGCCCTCCACACACACACACACACACACGCCCTCCACACACTACACACACACCCTCCACACACACATGCACGCACGAACCCTTATTGTCTATTCGTGTAAAAAATGTTTTCTTTCACATACTAGAATTCAAAGACAATTAGACACCATGGCACATTTCGGTTTTATTTCATTGCGGGAATTTATCATATATTTTTCCACGAGGGGCTCCATACTGAAATCCGAGGTTGACATAATCAGTTTGTTGTGGACTGAAATTTGACTTTATCAAATCGTCCTGTGATCCTCCAGTTAAAGTATCCAATGTCCTCACTAAATGTATAGGGTACTCGTTTTGACCTCTTTCAGTAAAGAATGTGCGTCTAGATCAGTCTGTATCCTTATAGAAATGAGTTCCCGAACTCCCGAGGAGGATTTTCTGCAATCACATTTCACATCGCAACCCCATCCTGGTCGCACTGCATCCCATTCAAAGCTCGTCACTGCCGGAAGTCGGGTGTCAGTTGTCGTCTGCAATCATTAGTTTGCAACACACACTCTCAAGTCTCACGAGATCTCACGTAAACTCTCATTGTGTGTGGAGATGACGTCTGGAACAGGTGGCATGTTGGCAGGCAAGTCTGACAATCACAGATTTCCCGCCTCGTCTCGTGTCTTGTTTTCATCCTTTCATGTGAATGTTTTGTGCAGTACTCCGAGATCGTATTATTCGTGTGGCGCAGGTTTTGTGCATTTGTATTGACATGTTTACGGCGTTAATGTGTTGAGCTTACAATGTATTATAAAAGACCCGCACTCAACGTGTCTAAACATGCAGCTAAAAAAGCGAACTGTTTGCGGAAACCGTATGCTATAACATACTTGTTTACCTCTAAAACGAAATCAGATTTACTCTCTACAAAATATTACTCGATGATTCGGAGAACTAATTATTTATAGACATACGTCTGGGCGGCGAACATCCTTATCTGATGCAGTGCTTGCCAGCGTGCTTGAGCCTTATTCCAAAAGTCCATACAAATTTCCGTAACATACAAAATCTGAAATATTGGAATACAGGAATAGCCACTAAAGGTGGCAGTGGGACCATCGTTCAAACACAACTGGGCATAAGCGACCACCACCCACCCCCACAGTAGATAAGAGGGCGATGGGGTAGCCTAGTGGTTAAAGCATTGGCTCAACACGCCGAAGACCCGGGTTCGATTCCCCACATGGTTACAATATTTGAAGCCCATTTCTGGTGTCCCTTGCCATGATGTTGCTGGAACACAGCTAAAAGCGGCGTAAAACCATACTCTCTCTCACACACACACACCCCATCCCCACACCCCTCACTCACAGTAGATAAGATTAAATTATTTATAAACTGACAATAATACCCCATGTATAGAACCCCATTCTCTGAGTTAGATGTTTATAATGAATAACGACACGACACGTTCTCAAAACTAGAACTGAGTCTGAGAGCCGCGGGCAATTCCTGCACACAAGTGTGGTTAGCCTTGCCTCTTTAGAATAATTGTGTGTCTGTCGGTGGTGGGAAAACACGCACTCTTAGGAAAGGTCTCTGGCGTTCACTCAATACCTTGGCTGTCCAGTCACTTTATCTGAAAGACGGCACTGCGGATAGTTATTGCATAGACGTAGAAAGGCTTCAACAGCCATTCAAGTGGTGCTGTGATTGTGGTAGGTATTGTCATGGTAAAGCTAAGGCATAACCTGACATGAACCACACACTGCAACTTCTTTATCTTCATCCGTGATATTGCTGGAATATTGCTAAAAGCGACGTAAAACCATGCTCAGTCAGTGTAGCATAGGGTTGAACTGGGTTTTATGCCTTGAGAACCAACACTTCTTTGAACTTTCGCCCCAAAGATGTCCAATACTCCTTGTTTCATTTTCTCCCGTCGCTGTCGAATGGGGAGGTTGTCCATTGTTTCAGCAGCACCTGTCTTTAATTCGATGACCTGACTTGGTTCAGGCTGTAGCAGGACACCTAGATTTAAGGACGCAACCATGTCCACGTGCGGTCGGGAAAGTACAGTTTAGAAAGTGTAGTTGAACTGGGGATCTCTGACTACCTGACTACTAAATCTATGGAAACGATTGTTGTTTGAAGTTCATGGGTCTTTAATTTCGTTAACGTATGCCATTACACCAGGTCTCTATCTTCAAAGATAGGACTCGACTACGAAGCCGTTTCTAAGCTTGGATTGTTCTTTGGCAACACCTGCACTAACAAGGCGCTGTGTCAGTATTACAGGAATAAACCCGCTTTGATTAAAGCTTTTTGATTCAAGAGGTGTTGGGACATGAAACAGATGCTTATTGTTCATCACTTGTAGCACTTGAGGTAAATTATTTCTTTTTTGTCGATCGCAAGTTCCAGTTGAGGAAGAAACAGTTTTCTTGACTTTTAAAATCTCTTGGTTGACATTTTGATGATTCGCGAGCGTTCGAATTCATGAGATCCAGAGATCTCAACATTTCCCATCCAAAAACAAACAATCAATTTATTCCCAAACATCATGTATACATGCAAACTGTAGGTTATTTGTCAGACTCGGTGACGATGCATTACAACCCCCACAACACAGGGCAATCAGTGTGCAAACGACGCCATGTTAGTGTTTACACTGAGGTTCGCGCCTTTCGACCGACTTTCAGTCTCCTACGAGGCATACACATGCGCACTTTTGACCACAATGGCAGGGCTTCACATGATATCTTCCTGGAGGTAGCATATATACTTTGACACATATGCGCATTTTCTATAAATTTTCAAATGGATGTATGGGCAGACTTAGATTATTATTATACTGATATTGATCTTTCGCTCTGTAGGATCGTAGAAGGGGTGTATCAGTAGCACTAGAATATATTGAATGATAAACTGATTAATTACGTTTCTAAATACATGTAATAAAGGTGAAGATTTTAGGATACTGGCCGTTTCGATCTAAATTTAATGTACTGGGATACATTGAAGCTCAAAACGCACCATCGCCTCTGATACTAAACAATCGGAAGCCATTGTGACAAACCACTCCTCATTTTAGGCACTCTTCTGGGTTGCTCATTCCATCCAAACAAATTCCAAATGGAGCATGTGTTCTTAATTTTGTCCTAAGTTTGATTGTTACCAACATTTTCGTCTCTTTATTTCAGAATGAGGGACATCGAATGCTGGAGACTGCTTTCAAGGACGATCACTTGTCTGTCGAACATATATTGAGTCTCGAGTGTGCCCGGCAGGTGGCGCTACAAGAGAGGACGCACGTGCATGATGAGTAAAACTGTTGACACTTAGGACTAGGATGCACATGTGTGAGATGAGACTAACGTTCCTTCAGGGAGTGGGTTTAGAGAATCTGTAATATGCCGTTTTTTCAAGACCGTCTTCTTCACTGTAACAGCAACGTCATCCGTCCCATCTAGTTACTGTGATTGTGCAGTCATCTGCCGTTACATTTCAACTCAAAGTGCCTTTAACATTGTAACGTGTAGTTCTGTACCAGGTGATTGCTGCTTTCAAGTCCGTCCAGACAGCCTGCAATTTACATAACAGTTGTGGGTATGTCCTCAATACCTAATTTATCAATTGTGCCCTGAACAGACTTTCTCTGACTCAAACTGTGCCTTATTTCCAACGATTATCTTGTCAACAAGTGCGCTTCTTCAATATACCCAACTGGAAGATTTGGTGGACTGGACGTTCTCTTGGGCACCGAGGGGTACCGACAGTTTGCCTGACCCCAGGGCACCTCCCCCTGGACTGCGAATGTCTCACCCGGGGAGATCTATTTGTCACTCTAGAACTAATTGCTAATGACTTCCATATCCGGTGTCAAGACAGCTGAACTGTCGTCTGCCTTTTCCCGCGCGTGCGAGCGAGGCACGTGCAGCTGCTCTTTTAGACTGCCAAGGACCACAAACACATTTCAAACGATCTCGTCGGAAAGGATCGTTGGATGTTTTCAAGTGGCTCTATTAAATCATCCTTGAAAAATTCCAAAACGAAAAGACAGATGTCCGAAGCTTATTCCAATTAATTATGTCTAAGTCTCGATAAGATCGGTTTGAGGATATATGCCAGCTCCTGCGAGCTGTATGATGAGATGGGTAATTAAGCTCTCATTACATTTGTTAATTAAAGTAATCAGAGTCTGAAAAAGTCAAAGTTAAAGTACATCTGGGACCTACCCTTACAGCCCAGATGCATGGATTGAAATGAACGCACACTCACCCAAAACGCAACTGGGATTTGTTCTGAGTCTTTAGGGATGAATTAGACTGCCACGCCTTGATTTTATGATATTCTCGATTTGGGCCCTCATGCGTGACCGTGTGGTCCCTTTCGAGCTTTATCTATCGTCTTAGTCTACCACGCTGCTGCAAAGACAACGCTGGTATTTTCAACGAACGGCAAACGTCCCAGTCAGCATAAAACGCACCAGAAATTACGATATGAAAAAGCTTTAACATGCTCTTATAATTGGGACAATTAATATATTTCGTTGCAAAACATTCATTAATTTTAGTTCACCTGATCACCATATCAAATGACTGTTGAGTTTGGTTAATATTTTATATTAACATATTTCATTTTATTGCAAAGAAAAAATGTTGATTATCAGATCGTTAAAAAAAAATAAAAATTTACTTTTGACGTTTTCGAAGGAACTCTAGACTCCATTTTCAACGAGGATTATGTAAATTGTTTAGTTATTAAACTCGGAATTGGTAGTCCCACATAGCAAATGTGAAAGCTCCGAGCCTTATAATTATCGCTACACACCGTTATGTGTGCATTCGTACAGTGTCCTCGGATGGTAGAGAAGTATCAGACTCAACTAGGTGCATTGTAGAGTTGTGTCCATCCCTTGCAAATATCCTCTAACAGTGGGTTCGAATCCCATCGTATTACACTTGTGGATTTCACTGGTTCTACGGTCTATGCGATTTAATCATCAAACCTGATTACTGATTACTTTAGAAGCAGCATGTATTTTTCAACTCACTCATTCTAACATTAGCGTATCTTCTCCGATCTCAATGAGTCATTTGCTTTTCATATTGTAAATTATTGCAAGTGATTTTTATCCACTTAATATTAAGATTGGTGTGAGATTTGCGTTTGAAAGATACAATGAACATTGTACATAGACAAATTATTTACCAAACATTTTCCTATTATGAAAAAGTCGCCTATTTTCCTACATCTGTGTTCACAAAAGGATTTTCTAAAATAAAATATATTAAACCGACTTACATGTTGCTCTTCAGATAGAACCATTGCTGACGTGTCGAAGAACTAGAGTCGTTCTTCTGTTGGCAGTAAGGGAACACAGGTACCAGTCGTCTAAGGCACCGCAATTCGCTTTGCAGAGTAGCGTCCCTTTGGGCATGCCAGAAACATATGATTGTGGGTTCGAATCCCGGTTGGACCCGATTATGTTTCTAGGTTTGTCAGCACCATATCCCACTCGCGTGTTTCATCAAAGTGGTAAACGTCTGAGACCTGCATCACGACTGGCTTTCCTCCCACATTAAGTTGACACGCTGTGGTATACCAGGAATACTATTAAACAGAAGCGTTAATCCCAACTCACTCACTCACTCACTCCATTGACAGCAAAGACATCGTATTTTCAGATATCTCGACAACTTGGAGGAGTGGGAATAATATTTATTATGAAAGTTTTAAAGGAATACATCGAGCGAAATCCAAAGACTGGAAGACCTGATAAACACGTGACCAAAACACTTCACACACTTTTCCTCTTTGCACACGACACTAGTATTATAACTACCACAGTTGTAGAGTATGTCGCAATACAATGATCCGGGTAACAAGCGACGCTATAATACATGTATGGTAATTACACCGTGTGATATATTCAATACGGTCAAAATCACACAAGTCATACAACAATAATTGTTTCGTTTAAAGCGTAAAGAGGCGTACCAAACAGTCCCATATGAGGTCAAGGTCACAAGATGATGAGTTTCTATCTGCACTTATTACTTCTTGAAGTGTCATGCAAACAATTATATTATCCAGATATGACCTTATCGGAACATAAGTACCGTAAACCTTGAAATGAACGCCTGCCAAGGACTGAATTGAATATACCAATTCCGCAATGAATGACAATACAGTCAAGTACGGTTATAACGAACTCAAAGGGACTACTAATTTTAGTTCGTTTTAACCGTAGTTCGTTATAAGCATATATACAGCATAACTACAGCAAATAGTCGGGACCAAATAAGTAGTTCGTTATATCCGTCAGTTCGTTATAAGCGTGTTCGTTATAACCGTAGTATTTTACTGTATGATGTTGCTCAGTATATTCGGGGTACCAAGTAGCACTGAATCTACTCTCCGGAACCCTTACTTGTCCTCAATACGCTATTTCAAACAAGTGCGATTACTTTTCTAAGCAGAGTACTTTCAATAATTCCTGAATAGGGCAGCCATTTACATCTACTTTTCGAACGCACTTTCTTTTGACCTTGACCGCTTACACAGGTCACGTATTATCAGCCCCACACATCACCACCGGGGCCTTACCGACCCATGGAGATCCGGGGTAGACTTGGTCTTCAGCAACCCGTCGTAAGACTTGGTTGATGCATGTCATTGTATCCCAATTATGTGGTTCGATGCTCATGATGTCAATCACTGGATTGTCTGGTCCAGATTCGATTATTTACAGACCGCCGTCTAAGGACTGGAATATTGCTGAGTGCGGCGTTAAACAACAAACCAAACAAAACTAGGGACTTACCCATTGTCTTTGTTGACGGATATTTTTGAATATATAACTCCTTCAGTAAACATCGAGACGATAGGGTAGCCTAATGTTGTAAACGTTCGCTCGTTGCACGAAAGGCCCTGGTTCGACTCCAGCATCGGTACAATGGTGTCTCCCGCCGTGATATTGCCACTCACTCACTCACTCACTCACTCACATGATATATTAAACAGCTCAGAATATCGATAGCCCAGTTGAAAGTGCCCTAACTCGTCACGCATTTGTCCGGGTTCGAACCAATAGTGGGTCAATTTGCCCTTTCAGTTACTCTCCAACTCAAGATGCGGACACAGGGTACACACTCCTAGCCCTATCATTTGTTTGTATGTTTGTTGTTTTACGTTTCACTCAACAATATTCCAGACAGTCCAGTGATTGACATAATGAGCAACGATCCACGGCACGGGGAGCAATGAAACGCTAGTCGTTGAGCCTGACCACCCCAAAACACACGAACTCACCTCTGACGACAAGCAAAGATTGCTGGGGGTCTTGCTAGACTAACATCTCGTCTCTGAAATGAACTATTTTACAGAAACAAAACAGACAGACAGATTATAGTCATAAAATACAGTAAACAGGAGTCCAGAGACTGTCTTCATGTTCCTAATACTGCATTAAAATAGACTTGACAAATATTATAGACTTGCAGGGGCTGTATTTGGTATATTTGTTTCAGGGGCCAAGTCTGGGCCGACCCACAACAAACATACTGTGATCCGTCATAATAACGCCGACATGTTAGCGAATGCAGCCCGACGTATTTTTCGAACAGAACATGATCTTATTGTCGTCATGGTGGCAACGACCTTTGGGCTAAAGTAACCTCTGATTGTGGGTTCGAATCGCCAATTATGCTCATAGGTTTAAAACAACCGTCTCCGAGCAGCCGCAAAGGCGCCGAGATTCTCTATGCATAGTTGCGTCCCTTGGTCGTGTCTGGATTCTATGATCACGGGTTCCGATCCCAATGGTCAGCATCAACCTGTCCTCGTAAGTGTCATTAAAGCGGTAAACGTCTACATCCTGGGATCTCAAAGGGCTCGACGCGATGTAAACTTTTAACTCACTCACTCTACAACCTCTGTCACGCTGACTTGGTTGATTTATGTCATCGTATACAAATTGCGTGGATCGATGCTCATGATATCAATCACTGGGTTGTCTGGTCCAGACTCGATCATTTACAGCCGTCATATAGCTGGAATTTTGCTGAGTGCGGCGTTAAACATCGAACAAACATACAAACTAATCATTATAAAATTAAGAACATATGCAACAAGTAGGTTCACCAAAAGGAAAGAAAACTAACATTCATCAATATGCCGTGCGGTGTTAAACAACAAACAAACAAATGCTCTCATTTCATTTCCCAATCCGACAAGAAGTTCCAACCCTAGTCCACCC
The DNA here is from genome assembly GCF_022045235.1 of Haliotis cracherodii. Taxonomy (NCBI): domain Eukaryota; kingdom Metazoa; phylum Mollusca; class Gastropoda; order Lepetellida; family Haliotidae; genus Haliotis; species Haliotis cracherodii. The sequence continues at coordinate 19,572,592 of NW_027266272.1, forward strand.
TCCACGAAGCGATCTTAGGACTACAGTGACAAACCAGTGACTGATAGCAGGAGCACCAAGTCCCTAAGGGTAGGGTGACACACAATCAACCAACGATCCGATCCGACCAGTCCTTTCAGCCCCTTAATACCGAGCCAGGCAGGGTAAGAACGTCTTTTAAAGTCTTTTGGTTTGACGCGGTGGGGATCGAACCCAGACCTTTTGCTCTCCGGGCAGAAGGTCTACCACTAGACCACGGAGGCTGCCACACGACAGAACATGCCCATATGCAATATGATGTATAACGCTAATTGACAAAACGAACTCAGGACACCAGAGCGGGCAGATATGCAATATTGCTTAAAACGCGACTCGGGGTAAATTGCAGACTGCCATTAAGAGAAGCGAATGAGAAAATAGAAAGGGAAAGTTGAGGAAAGTAACAATTACACGCACACGCTTAGTTAAACACCAAAATATAAATGGTGTTGCTGTATCAACAGCAACAACCGATCCAGAAAATGTTTCCGTGTTACGGACTTAAATGTTCAACGTGATGGGGACGCGGAGACTCCTCATGCCGTGTCTTGGTGGGACACACGTGCGCCTTCCAGCTTCCTTGTTGTCAGGATTATAATTACAATGTGTGCAGTTGAACGCCGCTTTGAACTTTACCTCGGTTTGTTTGTTTGTTTGTTTGTTTGTTCACCATACCCGTGCTCGTGGGTTTCAACGAGGTGGTAAACGTCTGAAACCCGCATTACTTCTGACTTTCCTTCCACATCAAGCTGACACGCCGTGATATAACGGGAATATTGTTAAAATCGGCTTTAAACACTCACTCACTCATTGTTTGTTTGTTTGTTTGTTTGATTAACGCAGAACTCAATATTCAAGACATATGACTGCGGTCTGAAATTAATCGAGTCTGAACCAGACTATGTCGTGATTAATATTATGAGCATCGATCTTCGCAATTGTGACGGGATGACATGCATCAACCAAGTCACCCAGCCTGACCATCTAATCCCGTTAGCCTCTAACGACAAGCACGGGTTGCTGAAAACCTATTTTAACCCGGATCTTAACGGGTCCTTCTACCTCGGTTATATCACGGCATGTCAGCATAATCTGGGAAGGGAGACTGAAGTAAACTGCCGGGCAAAAGAAAGTATACGTTTGAAAATTGGATTTGACACCAACACATTTCTAACGTTATCAAAACTTAAGAGGCTGAAAACAGTCGCCGAAATACTTGAAAACTTAAGGTCCGAAACACAAATATGATACCCGTGTTAAATACACCACCAAGGACTAACCGTTTCTTGTTTGTTTCATGTTTATCCACCATCACACATAGGTGTATACTTTCTTTCGCACGGCAGTGTATATGCAGGTCTTAAGGGGTTTATCTGTTGCTGAAAATCCCGAGCAAGGTGCTCACAAACCTTGGATGATAATCTGGAATCTGGTATTTGAACCCCCGAGCATAGGATACTGGCACTCCAAAGGGACGCAACTCTGCGACGACTCTGACACATAATGACTAAGCCTTCGACAATGTGTTTACTGTTAGTCGCATCTCGCCGCCTCCAGCATGCAGAAGAACTATCTCACTCGACACACAGGTCACATTTTCTAATCAAACTACCAACAATTACACCTTTTTAAATTACCCACCATTCACTGTTCACTGATAGCACCATAGTGTCGACAAACGAAGCACATTGCAACTGTCACGGGAGTTGATAAACTCTCGCGATAAGTTAAAGGGAGACGTCATTACCTCAAATTGGCCAGAGTAGGGAGCAGTCCTTGCTGTAATGTAGGGATCTGTCACCGCAGCATACTGCTATACCCCTCGTATTGTTGAAAAACATAAATCTTCATTAGGTTACCCAAGCCTGGCCTCTCTGAAGCGAGACAACACGAGAAAAACACAACGCGTTTTCAAAACGCTATCTTGAATCCGTCAACGGGTAAACAGCAATTACTGCCCCCTTTGTGTTCGGGAGAAGTCTTTAGCATTCTTTTTCGTGATGTTTTTTCACCTCTTGTTTATATATCGAAACAGAAGTTTTGTGCGCGGGGCTTAACTGTGGCGTGAACAAACTATAAGCATCCAAGTGTCTGGTGCTTCGCTCGCTCCGCCTCTACACCGCCATGAATTATGTTGAAAAGATGAAATGAAATAATTTACTCTTCTATGTCTAACAGGCATGTCACGTGAATGGTGGCGTTTCGGCAATAGCGCGCCTTCTTTGTTTCTCGTGGGAGTGAGTGAGTGAGTATGGTTTTACGGCGCTTTTAGCAATATTCTAGCAATATCACGGCAGAGGACACCAGAAATAGGCTTCACACATTGTACCCAGTTTGAATTATTTTAATCCTTACTTTATCTCTTTTCCCCTTCTTACGTTATTAGTTGCGCCCCTTTTTCATAATAGGATCCGATAAACGTGAGTTCGAAACCAACACCGATTCATATTGATTGTGACCTTGGTTTGTCAGCACCTTAGTGGTAACCATCCACGACCTGAGTCTTTATAAGAGTAGACTCCCTGTGTGTGTGCGTGCGTGCGTGCGTGTGTGGTGAGGGAGTGCACGGGACATTGTATTAATTTTAGGTTTTCTAACGAATACAACTTGAAACCAAAACAATCTTGAATTTTATTTAATGGCAGGAATTTGATTGTTGCTGTAGATTGATATATCTAACACTCGTCCCAATTTGTGTGTGTGTGTGTGCGTGTCTGTCTGTGTCTGTGTGCCTGCTTGCGTGCGTGCGTGCGTGCGTGCGTGCGTGGGTGTGTGTGTGTCAAGAATCTATGACAGGGAGTTTATCTGCCTGAGGGAGACTTTCGTTCAAGTTATACAGAAGCGCGCTTATTCGCAAATCTGTTACTCCCTGCTATTTCAGCCAAAATTAGCTGAATGTGGTTCATAAAAAAATAGATTCTTACAGTAATATTGAGTTACCCAATTCCATGGAGATGTTATAAAAAACCAGAAATCTTTTACATATCTTGCACGATAAATCTGAACAAGCTTTGTCTAGTGAGTATTTTAGCTAATACGTAATAAGAAAACACAGAATTACCTACGTCTGACGCCAGAGTAGAGACTATCATGAGACCATCTCTGAAGATTTACGATGCGCAGAACCAGACTCTACATCTGTACATCTATAACTTGATCTTATCACAGGGCCATCAAGATGACTAGATAGCTACAGTCTCAGTGATACAAATCTAAAGTTCTTTGCACGTCTGATATTCCTGTAGAAATATTGCTTATGGACGAAAAGATTCTGAAATAGACAGAGGAAATTAAAATGGCGAGAAAACTAATCCATGGAACTCATCACGGACGGGGTTATCGTGTAAATAAAGTTATTGTATCACGCCATTAATCTGAGTCAATCTGAGAATGCAGCGGCCGCCCTTCACGGAAGAAAGCTTTGCTCGTGATTCCCATGAATGGAACACAAATTAATCAAATTTATAACCGACAGATGTTAAATACATCAGCTTTCCCTTGTTGATGGCAAAGTTAAAAGGGCGCTGAGTGAAACTATCTTCAAGTATCGTAAAATCTCGAGAAATCTCGTAAACTGTACCATGACCGCAGTTTCGTAGTCAGTCTCTGAATCAATGAGCTCGATTAGACCGGCGGTAATTACTGTTCCCGTAAAAAATAACGATTTGAAAATTGTCTGTTTTTCTTGAAGATTTTTCGAGTGTTTCTAAGATGCTTCCCAGGCGATACTTTGATATATAGCGACCTAACATTACAACACGGCGTTCCTGAGCTTGTATTCTACTTGGAGGAGTTTGAATGCTGTTTAAGAGTTTTAAGGTCTGTTTAATCTTAGCTTCAGACTTCCTCTGTTCCTAAGCGCGAAAAAATAATCTTAAAGAGCTCTTTTAAAGTAGTTTAGCGATGTCTGGGTTAAGTGTTTAAATTCAAATCTAAAACCGATAACAGCAAAGATGCACAACAAAAGGTAATTGCTAACGCAACTAAGATTCTTCAGAGTTTGATAATTTGAACACTTTAAGCTAATTTACGTGATGGAATGTAAGAAGAGAGTAAGAAACAAACAAGACCAAGCGTAATGACTGAATGAACCAGCGCTTGATGGATATATAGCATGTGATAAACGATTTGAACAGTTGATGTCTGCACGGCACAAGGAACAAAAAAACGGGAGTGAAGATGTGAATGAATGACAAAAGAAATGAAATACGGAAGGAAAGCTTCAAAAGTGTAAAAGTTTTTCGCTTCTGGAGTCTTAAAGGGAGACAGTACATGGGGTCCATCTTAGTAGCTAATAATAATAATAACATATCATCACCATCATCATCATCATCATCATCATCATCATCATCTTTGGGGGACAGGTGGCCAAGTCTTCTAAGGGCACGCCAGAAACCTATGATCAAGGGTTCGAATCCCGGTTCGCCCCGATTATGTGTCTATGTTTGTCAGCATCATATCCGTTTTTGTGGGTTTCATCATGGTACTAAATGTCAGAGACCTGCATCACTTCGGGCTTTTCTCCCACAGGGACAGATAATCGACATGAGGATTGTGAGAATATGCGGGAAATACCCACCCGTGCATAAAATGGACTTGTCCGACTTTGCCGGGTCGGATTTTGTTGAGGTGGCCGTCATTACCTAAATACGGCTGCGCCCCTAATGGTTTATTTTCCCTGCAGTGTTTTATTGTACGATAAACAACTCCGACTCGTCATTTATTTCAGTAAATGCATAACTACAAAAGCATTATCTGCTCGAACCTCTTCAGTATTGTTACCCTGGTCAATGGATCAGTGTGCACATGAGTGTTCATTCTCAGCTCCCTGGGGAGTGAACAACCCCAGCTACCTGTGAGGCACTAGAAGGTAATAACATGGATCCCGGAACATCTTCTTACCGGGTACCCATTCACTGTCATATTTCAAACAGTCACTTATAGACACCTCACGTAACGTGTTCTTCAGTGTAGTGCAGGACTGAACCCTAGATACTCTCACGTGTCAAGCTGCCGAACAGGGTCACCCATCCACCTACTCTCCGCAACCACCTGATTTGCGATACATCTGATTTGTTGTACAAATGCACATTATGAAATTTGAATTAGCAGAAAAGAAAATGGTTTGGGCAATTTGTATGAGCATATTTTACCCAAAGAACACGTGATCTGGTTGAAGTATGGATCCTAGTGACATTATATTTTAAAACTTTTATATTTTAGATGAAAAAAATTAATAAAATTCATCTGAGCGTGGTATGATAATCACCCTTCTCGTCAACAAAAACTGCGGAGAAATGTTGAAATACACGCAGTGGTTGGACTAAAAGAAAATGTAAGCTTTAGCAAGTCTATCACTCGAGTTCATTTCTTTAAGAGACTTAACTACAGCAACAAAATCTTAGCGCAATGGCCTCGGCTGTCACACACCATGCTAAAAGATCGTTTTGTGTAACGGGACTCGGACATTTACTTCGTTTAACTTCAGAACAAAAAAATCCATTTGTAGCAAAAAAATGATGGATGACAGCATTGAAAAATATTACTGCCAAATTATAAGTTGTCAATTTTATTTGGCGAAAAGGGGTTCGTCCAATGGCTTGTGCGTTCTGTATATCCTCCGATGGGCGAAGAATGATCAGTGGGTGCAATAACAAGGAAAGTTTAAGAAAGACTAGACTAACATTTAGTCTCTGAAATCTTATATTACACAATATCCTTCTTGACTCTAAAAATAATTTTTTTCCCTATGCTGATTTCTGTGGAATAGAGCTAGCTTGAGCTGGCTAGACTTGCTTTTGGATGCATTTCTAGATTATATTTTTTAATAAAATAAATATACACGGTCATGGTGCAGGACTAAAGAAAGACAGGTGAAGGAAAATGGACGCAGAAAATAGTTTTGAGTGTGGTATTGGTTGTACGAGTTAGCGTGTGAATGAATGAAGTTTTATTGTGATGAGTGTTAGAGTGAGTGTGTGAGATATCGAGGGTATTATTATTATTAACGTGTGTGTGAGTAGATGTGAGTGGATGTTTGAGTGAGTGAGTGTGTTAGCGACTGTGAGTGAGTGGAGGCGTTATCGTGAGTTTGAGAGAGTGAATGAGTATACGTTTTTAGCAATATTCCAGCAAACTCACGACGGGGGACACCAGAAATGGGCTTCACGCATTGTACCCATGTCGGGAATCGAACCCGGGTCTTCGGCGTGACGAGCGAACGCTTTAACAACTAGGCTACCCGACCGCCCCTCGTGTGTGTGAGTTAGAGAGTGTTTGTGGGTGAGTGAGTGTGTGAGCGACGGTGAGTGTGAGAGCTTGTGAATGTACGAGCTACTGAGTGTGTAATACAGATACAGAAAAAAATATATCCAAGACAGCCCATGCAAGTCTATAATATTTAGCAAGTCTAGATTACTGCATAACCGGAAGAGAGTCCCTGGACTCCTTTTTATTATTTTTCATAACTATAATTTAACAACTGTTTTGATCTGTCAAATATGTTCATTTCAGAGACTAGATGTTAGTCTATGTGTTAGAGTGCAGATGGATTTACGGATGAAACTGTGACGTCACAGTCTGCACTACCCGGATGTCGACGTCAGCGGTACCGGTCTACAAGACAACCGTATCTATCATACACACCGACATGCCCATCTCATTACAAGATTGATGCAATGGCTAAATAATCACCAGTCACTTCTTGTGCTAAGTTCACATTCTGGATGATTGAGTATCTATAGGGTGTCAAAAATAAAATTCTCACGACGAAAGGCTGTAAAGTTAAAACCAACTTAACCGTCAGTTTCCGTGTGGTTTGGGACATTTCTTCACAAAAGACTCCAGATCAGGTCAGATAAAGACAGAGATAAATATTTCAGCATTTTGTATGTTATATTAGGGAAACATAATCTATACCATGTTTTCATTTTTTAAGAGCGTTTAACTGTTACAGCACACCTCCACACAGAACATAACTAAAAGATGAGAAATACATTGGTCGGCAAATCTCTTAACCCATGCGACGAAACGCAAAAACGATACGAAAGGTCAAAGATTATCTGATAACATGGCGACAGAGATACAGTTCATTTAGGGTTAATTTTATTCTCGTTGTCAAACGAGATTTTACGAGATAATGCGATGTTTCCATGGCAAGGCGTCGCTGACGATAATATCAGACAATAGAGACTGGCTATTTCAAACAAAGCGTTGTTCTCGAGTATGGTTTCAACAATGTTTTTTCATGGATAAGCGAAATGTGATTTTTCTCCGGGGACAGATGCTTGGGTTGTGTAAGTCGAGACCCCCCTCACGTCACAAAACCGTCTGTTGTAACGTAAGTCATTCCCCACGTGGCTGTAAACATCAGCGAAGCGTCAACGTCGCAACATTTCAACACATCGCGATGAACGCTAAACTACTTATAGAATAAACAACGAGCTGGGAGGAATCACGGATTAATTACCCGACTTCAACAGTCATTCACGACGTACAGATAATCCGAAAAAAATCAAATAACGGCACGTGTTATCGAATCGATAATACAATTAGATAAACTGGGTATCACGATCCGATATATATGCAAATGAGGTCGCTTGGCAGATACTTTTGAAAGCTACATACATCGAGGCAATGCCTACACGCTTGTTTTGTGTGTGAGTGTGTGTGTGTGTGTGTGTGTGTGCGTGCGTGCGCGCGTGTGGATGGGGAGGTGGGGGGGGGGGGGGGGGGGGGGGGGCGGGGGGGGGGGGGGGGGTGGGGGGGAGAGGGCAATGTGTAGGTGGTGAGGTAAGCAAAAAACATGGCTGCTAATCAGTTGGCACTATATATGTATTGGGCGGTTCACTCACGCAATATATACCTCCGCGGTTTCTAAAATGATATTTTCCATGAAATGTCGGTTATTTTAAAAATAACTGTTGCATGAAATGATATACACGATATTACTCTCGTGTATATTCGTATCGTATTATGGCTCGAACAATACCGTTTTTATTCCAAACATGATAAGGCACGCGGTTAATAATCTATGTATGTATATTTATTAGTGTCATTTCAAGACAATGAAACAACGCATATATAATGTCAAGCTGCTGATAAACACTTTTCTGAAGTCAGACTATTGTTCAGATGACGAAATGTTATCAATGTGTGATGTCATAAACAATGGATGACTTGTGGTGATCTCAACAATGAAGCAATGTGACGTCATGTCGCTTCAACTGACCAATCAGTAATGAGAATCTCTAAAATACACCTGTGCAATACCGGTTATCACATTACATCTGTCTAGAGTGTCTAGGCTTATTAGTAACATTCTTTATAGTATCCTAGGGTCACAGATATTGGTGAAATATTTTCAGTAATTTTCTCTGAGCATTCAAGTTTAGTTTCATATTGATTACAGAGCTGAAAGTCGGTGTTTCGATCCACACTAGACTAAAATCTCTCCATTTCCTGATACTGCAGTGATCTAGACTTGCAAAACATTATAGACTTACATGGGCTGTATTTGATATATATTTGTATCAGGGTCTGTAACACAGACTAGATCCACACTCGCGTCATGACAAAAGACGTCCAAAGATGGTACTTGTTCTTACCCTGCCTGACGCCCGGCAATAAGGGGATAAAACAAGAACTGGCCGTCTCAGAGTTGGTATATGGTGTCTGTGTGTGGTACTCACGTTAAGACTGACATGTTAGACTAATACATAGTCTATGTGATCCTTTTTTTTACGCAATACATCTCTCTCCTCTAATCTTGTTTTTTACTGATGATGTGGAATAGAGCTGTCTACACTTGCTTTTTATAGTCTGGATACATTCCACAGTCATGGTGCAGGATATGCGGCATGGTATCTCAGTGGGCTGGCACTATAAAACCGACATTAATCCGAACCAGTACAAGCAGTCACACACGCACGTGCATGCACGTTGTTAGATAAGTGAAATAATCTTGAACCTTACCTTACCTCATATTGATTTTGCCAGTCCACGCCGACTGCTTAATTGTGTTGTTTGCGACGTCTTGGACATTAACATTTTCTACATTGCCTTTGGAAAAAAAGACCAGTTTCGGTACAAGAAGGACGGTAGTGCGGTCAGGGGCGACTTTGACGGAGACATACACGACGTTAATAATGACAACGTTGGCGATGAAGACGAAGAGAGTGGTGGTTGTAGAATCGGGTGTAACGACGATTATGTTGATGCCGAAGAAGAGTGGAATATATGATAACGCTTGAACAGTACATGTAATTCGGTTTAATCATGGTGTCTCAAGCTTTATGTGTAAAGCCCCATGTGACGTTGGTCTTAGACGTTGTCCACTTTTATGTGACGCAGGCCTTGTGTGTTGTCGGATTCATGTGACGCAGGCCTTATGTGTTGTCCACTTCCATGTGACGCATGACTTATGTGTTGTCAGATTTCACGTGACGCCGGCCTCAGAGGTTGTCCACTTTCACGTGACGCAGCCCTCAGACATAGTCCACTTTCACGTGACGCAGGCCTCAGACATAGTCCACTTTCACGTGATGCAGGCCTCAGATATAGTCCACTTTCATGTGACGCAGGCCTCAGAGGTTGTCCACTTTCACATGACGCAGCCCTCAGACATAGTCCACTTTCACGTGACGCAGGCCTCAGACATAGTCCACTTTCACGTGATGCAGGCCTCAGATATAGTCCACTTTCATGTGACGCAGGCCTCAGAGGTTGTCCACTTTCACGTGATGCAGGCCTCAGAGGTTGTCCACTTTCACGTGATGCAGGCCTCAGACGTAGTCCACTTTCACGTGGTGCAGGCCTCAGACATAGTCCACTTTCACGTGACGCAGGCCTCAGACATTGTCCACTTTCACGTGACGCAGGCCTCAGACATTGTCCACTCACACGTGACGCAGGCCTCAGACATTGTCCACTTTCACGTGATAGTCCACTTTCACGTCATAGTCCACGGCGAAGCAGAAATATATGAAGAAAAGGGAGGGAAATGATCTGATATATGGATTAGCCGACGACGACGATGACGATGTTACTACTACTACTACTACTACTACTACTACTACTACTACTACTACTTGGGAAACAGATAAGGCACCCGGATGATTATTTTGGAAGCCTTAATGTCACAGAAATATTTAGTCTACTTTTTTCAATAATGAACAAGGTAACATAGAAAGTATCTGCTATCATGTCTACAACTTCAAATGAATCTGAAGTACTTAATATAGATAACCCAGGGTCATAACATAATATTTTGTATTGATAATTTGTGTTGGTATCCTGACTTCGTAGGTACCTGTTTATATAGTTTATAGAATATCGTCACTGTTTCTACTTGGAATGTTTGCGCAATAAAATCTTGTATCTTGTATCTGATGTCCTGTTTTGCAGACGTGTTTAGTGTATTTCAAGACTGAATAAGTTAAAGAAAGTACTGGTAAGGCTATATATAGGGTCACATTCATCGAGGAGAATTCGGCGCACCTTTCGAGCCCAAAATAATTTGTTTTTTCAAATTCCAAGAACATGAATCTTTATCTTTACGGAAACGAATCTCCTTCAATAGATATATTCATAATTAATTTGAAATTAATAAATAATGATTTAAAATCCCAAAAAGTAAACCAATTTGATAAATGAAACCGGGTTTTATCAGTTTCAAACAAGTTTATAGTATATTATAGTATATTTATAGACATGACCATTTTCACGATGTATTTTCTGAAAGCAGAAGTTTTTGTAAGCTATGTCATCAGTCAATCCTTGCTATAACATAAAGAGCTCAATACATCGGCGTTATTTTTGTCAGAAGACGCCACTTGAAGCAACCACTACGTCAGCGGACCAGGCCGTTCCTGTGTTGTTGGTGGAGGGGCAGAGAGCTATTTTTCATGGGAAAGCAACATAAACATCATTTCTTATTAGCGAGTGTTGTTTGAACTTGGCGAGAGTGACGAGGAGACAAGATCTTATACATTCTTCCGAGCATCACTTATCTGCCTTGTTCGCTTTTGTAATTCTAGCATTTTGAGAACTGAACGAAAGGCGGAACATGGTGGCGTGTTCGTTTCTGAGCTACGTTTCTGTGTGGATGACATATTGCGGCTGCGCATATCAGTCATCTATGTATGACTGACAACATTTATGCTAAGTGTCCAGCTTCCGGTACGCAACGCTTTAGAGATGACATCCTCCGTCCAGTAGTGCTGCCCTACCTCCAGCAACATCCCCGAGGTGTTCTGTACCAACACGACAACGCCAGGCCCCTCACAGCTCGGAAGGTAGTGAATATCCTTGCCAACAACAACGTCAACGTCTTACCGCGGCCGTCACCCGTAGAACACCTCTGGGACTTCTTGGACACCCTCCCGCCAACAGACTAGCGTTGATTTACGAGGGCGTTCAATAAGTTTTGCAACTTCAATATAAGACCAAGTCGCAGAATATCTTTTGCACTTTTATTTGCAATATAATCTCCATTCACCTGAATACACTTATTCCATTTGTCCTTCAAGCTTTTAATACCACTTTTATAGAAATCCGCAGATTGGACCTCAAACCACGCCTCTGTGGCAGCCTTTATGTCCTCGTCATCCTGGAAGTGTCTTCCACGTAGGACAGATTTCATTTGCTGGAACAGGAAATAGTCACTTGGGGCTAAGTCTGGGCTGTAGGGTGGGTCATTTAACTGTACAGCCCAGACTTAGACCCCTCGTAAGCTCTACAAGATGAATGGAACTGCTTGCTACATGACGTCATTAGACGTTTGACGTTTTCCGCCCGACGCAGTCTTAAGCTTTGCATGTATGGGGTCACGGGGTGGCCACATTCGGTATTAAAGTGACAATTTTTGTGTCTGTGACCACTTTGCGTGTTTGAATGAAATGCAGTGAAAATCTGGACAAACTTAATTTTCAACTCCCACTGGTTTTGTTTGTCTGGTGTACAATATTTAAGCACAAAATGTCAAGTTTGAGTTGTTCAATGCTTTGTGGAATTGTTGGTTTATTAAATACACTTTACCTCAAACTTTTCATATTTGTAGTTTATTTATTACAGTCACTTCAATCTTGTGCAAAGTTTCTTTTGCCGTTCAGTTTATAAGAGTGGGTGAGTGAGTTGGGTTTAACGCCGCTTTTAACAGTATTCCAGTTATATCACGGCGTGTCAACTTAATGTGGGAGGAAATCCCGAAGTGATGTGGGTATGGTGCTGACAAACCTAGAAAAGTAATCGGGGTGAACCGGTATTCGAACCTACAATCATAGGTTTCTGGCGCGCCCAACTGACGCAACTCTGCACAGCGAATCGCGGCGCCTTAGACGACTGGGCCACCCGTGCCCCCATAAAAAGCAGGAGTGTATTTCTAGTAAACCGCTTGTAGCAAGACAGTACGTGTACTCAGCTATATTAATTTAAGTCATTATCCGGAAACTAACCCTAAAGTGAGTAAAGTTCACAATTAAATGCACATAAGTATATTCTTAAAAGAGAAAAAAAATGAAACAACCTCTTTTCCAAAAGAGTAAAGAATATTGTTTCTAGTAATGGAAATTTTTGACACAGGAATAGCAGGAAATACCCCCTGCCAGTCGGCTGTTTTCAAATTATGAGTGTCATGAAATGTGAACTGATTTATTCCTAATCGTTGAACCAAACACACAGGTTCCGTGGTTCAAAATTATTTAAGGAAATTATCCTTTTAAAAGGACCAAACACTCTCAATTTCTGTTCTTAATTGGGGATACGGGTGGCCCAGTCGTCTAAGGCGCCGCTATTCGCTCTGCAGAATTGTGTCCCTGAAGCCTATAATCGTGGGTTCGAATCCCGGTTCGCCCCGATTATGTTTCAAGGTTTGTCAGCACCATACCCGTGCACGTGGGTTTCACAAAAGTTGTAGACGTCTGTAACCTGCATCACTTCGGGCTTTCCTGAAACGTCAAGCTGACACGCCGCGATATAACTGTTCAAAGCGGCGGTAAACCCAACACACTCACTAACTCTGTTCTTAACTCGTGTACGAGTTCAAGGTCAGCAGCTAATGTTTTACGTTAATATAACAATGGTATCAATTCACTCGTATGTAGATAATTGCATGTTCCACATGTCTACCTAATATCAATCTACAGTGTGAAGTGATGGTTTATTCGGCGTCCGATCTACACTTGTGTAGTCTATATAATTTATCTCAGCTGTCTTGAAACGATTGGTTTATTATAAAATGTTCATTTGTTTTCTTTAAACTCAAATGAATGAGTGAAATCTTCCGAACAGTATTTTAGCCGCGTCAACGCAACTACGCATACAAACAAGCATGGTACCAAGGATGGTTCGAGTCACAGATTCGTGTTGGTCATGATCCTAGATACCGTGCTTGTTGTTGCTGTCCACGAGTGGTGAACGTTACTGCACAGCGAGACACAACCACCCTTTACCTCGAGAAAGCAAATCAACGAGATGACATGAATACCTGAATCACTGTGTGCCTGTGTGTTAGTCTGTGTTGTTGTTATTGTTTTGTTGTTTAACACCGCACTCAGACATATTCGAGAAATATGACGGCAATCTGTAAATGATCCTTGATACCAGACTTGTTGGTTCGAGTCACAGATTCGTGTTGATCATGATCCTAGATACCAGACGCGTTGGTTCGAGTCACAGATTCGTGTTGATCATGATCCTTGGTACCAGACTCGTTGGTTCGAGTCACAGATTCGTGTTGATCATGATACTAGATACCAGATTTTTTGGGTCGAGTCACAGATTCGTGTTGATCATGATCCTAGATACCAGACGCGTTGGTTCGAGTCACAGATTCGTGTTGATCATGATCCTAGCTACCAGACTTTTTGGTTCGAGTCACAGATTCGTGTTGATCATGATCCTTGGTACCAGACTCATTGGTTCGAGTCACAGATTCGTGTTGATCATGATCCTAGATACCAGATTTTTTGGTTCGAGTCACAGATTCGTGTTGATCATGATCCTAGCTACCAGACTTGTTGGTTCGAGTCACAGATTCGTGTTGGTCATGGTCCTAGATACCAGACTTGTTGGTTCGAGTCACAGAGTCATGATCCTTGGTACCAAGCTTGTTTTTGCTGAACACGAGTGGTCAACGTTACTGCACAGCGAGACTACAAGACACAACCACCCCTTTACCAAAATAAAGACAATCGACATGAATACCCGAATCAATGTGTGTGTGTGTTTGTCTGTGTTGTTGTTATTGTTTTGTTGTTTAACGCCGCACTCAGCAATATTCCAACAATAACCAGTAAATAATCAAGACCAGACACTCCCGCCATCAACCAAGTCACCGAGCCTGACCACCCGATCCATTTGGTTGCTTTTTACGTCTACAATTCAAGACAGATGGGAACCAATTCTAACTAGGAATCCCCACAAGGGCCCGCAACTCTGACACAGAGAGGAACTTTCAAGACGTCAAGCAAATGTCGCGCTTCACGACATCAGCGTGATCAGAAACAACTACATCCTAGTCGTATAAAGTTCACCGTGGCGTCCTAAAGTCGTGTCTTCTAAGAGACCCTATGCTTAGATGAGCCGCGGAATGGCAAGCCCTCGGCTGTAATGTACGGCACCAAATCAAATTATCAAACATTAAATGATTTCAATCACACGGGGATAATGGATATACTCGACCTCATGCATGACCTGTCGCAGGTTTGAATGGCGGCCATTAAACTTACCAGCACAAAGACATACAAAGCAGAACATTGAAAATGTTCCCATTGGTTACAGTAGACTCCGGAACTGAAGAACCCAGTGTGTGAGTGAGTGTGTGAAGACAAACCAGTGACTGATAGCATGAGTAACGATCGATCGATGTCACGCAATCAACCAGGTTATATACTGAAAACAGCCGATCCTAATTAGTGTTTTCTCTACGACTGGCACTGACACAGATGGTGTGGGTTGGATGTCTGGGAAGGTAAACTCAGGAGTTGCTTGTATAGTTATTACTCTTCGTTATATCCGAGTTGCATGTATACACTTCGTTATATCCGAGTTGGATGTATACACTTCGTTATATCCGAGTTGGATGTATACACTTTGTTATATCCGAGTTGGATGTATACTCTTCGTTATATCTGGGGGTGGTGGTATACACGTCGTTATATCCGATGTTGGCGGTATACACTTCATTATATCGTAAGTTGGTTGTATACACATCGTTGTATCGGGAGTTGGTGGTATACACTTCGTTATATCCGATGTTGGTGGTATACTCATAATTATATCCGGTGCACCTCGTTGTATTGGGAGTTGGTGGTATACACTTCGTTATATCCGATGTTGATTGTATACACTTCGTTATATCCGGAGTTGGTGGTATACACCTCGTTGTATTGGGAGTTGGTGGTATACACTTCTTTATATCCGGTGTTGGTTTTATACACGTCGTTACATCGGCAGACAGTTGTATTCGCCTCGTTATATCCGGACACCCAGTTACTGATGGTGACGATGCTCGGCAATGCTTCGGTATAGTGAATGTCAAATGTACTACTTTTCAAGTATTTGACTTTATTCGTACAGGATAACTATAAAATGATTCACGTGAAGATATAAACTCATTAGCGCAATAGGTTATTAAAAATTCAATGTCTGGAAACACTATAATGTAACTGGCTCTTAATGTGTGGAGCCCGTTTCTGGGTGCCGTTGTACAAAGCAGTCTTAAGGCTAAGGTGATCGTAACTCCCATACCCAAAGATAGACTTACGACAGTCTTAGCGCTAAGGTTGTTTCGTACAACATCGCCCAGGAATCATTGCTGGAATATTGCAAAAAGCGCCGTAAAACCATACTCACTCACTCACTTGCTATCTTAATATATCGATTTACTAAATAAACATGGGCGACTCCGCACCCCAAGAAAGAACCCAGTCATCGAGACTTCGGCGATGTTAAAATGTTTATGTAACATACAGGTATACATTTCGGCTTATCATATCAGATCTTCCCGCTCAATTGCGAGCCGAGGACGCCGATATGTCGGGGGAGTGTGAGAGGCAGCTCTGTTAATGTTATGCACCCCCTGAACTGCCGTCTTCAACAGCTAATTTCAATAACAAGATAATTCATTGTGATTGAGGCGTCTGGAAACATCCCGACCAAGTCGCATCACCTTGGCTGATTGGATTTACAGTAAGTAATATGTTTACTTATGTGATGTAAACAGAAATATGTGAAATTTGTGTCTCTTTTTCTTTCCTCCTGTCATTTAAATGGCGTAACGGCTATATACAACACGCTTAAAATTAGCTCAGAAGATGTCCGGGGTGTACAGATTCTGCAGGGCGTTATAGTATTTTATACAACTTGGTACAGATTCTGCAGGATGTTAGAGTATTTTATACAACTTGGTACAGATTCTGCAGGCGTTATAGTATTTTATACAACTTGGTACAGATTCTGCAGGGCGTTAAAGTATTTTATACTACTTGGTACAGATTCTGCAGGGTGTTATAGTATTTTATACAACTTGGTACAGATTCTGCAGGGTGTTATAGTATTTTATACAACTTGGTACAGATTCTGCAGGGCGTTATAGTATTTTATACAACTTGGTACAGATTCTGCAGGGTGTTATAGTATTTTATACAACTTGGTACATATTCTGCAGGGTGATATAGTATTTTATACTACTTGGTACAGATTCTGAAGGGTGTTATAGTATTTTATACAACTTGGTACAGATTCTGCAGGGTGTTATAGTATTTTGTACAACTTGGTACAGATTCTGAAGGGCGCTATAGTATTTTATACAACTTGGTACAGATTCTGCAGGGTATTATAGTATTTTATACAACTTGGTACAGATTCTGCAGGGCGTTATAGTATGTTATACAACTTGGTACAGATCATGTAGGTTTTTATAGTATTTTATACAACTTGGTACAGATTCTGAAGGGCGCTACAGTATTTTATACAACTTGGTACAGATCCTGCAGGGTGTTATAGTGTTTTATACAACTTGGTACAGATTCTGAAGGGCGCTATAGTATTTTATACAACTTGGTACAGATTCTGCAGGGTGTTATAGTATTTTATACAACTTGGTACAGATTCTGCAGGGTGTTATAGTATTTTATACAACTTGGTACAGATTCTGCAGGGTATTATAGTATTTTATACAACTTGGTACAGATTCTGCAGGGTGTTATAGTATTTTATACAACTTGGTACAGATTCTGCAGGATGTTAGAGTATTTTATACAACTTGGTACAGATTCTGCAGGGTGTTATAGTATTTTATACAACTTGGTACAGATTCTGCAGGGCGTTATAGTATTTTATACAACTTGGTACAGATTCTGTAGGGTGTTATAGTATTTTATACAACTTGGTACAGATCGTGCAGGGTTTTATAGCATTTTATACAACTTGGTACAGATTCTGAAGGGCGCTACAGTATTTTATACAACTTGGTACAGATCCTGCAGGGTGTTATAGTGTTTTATACAACTTGGTACAGATTCTGAAGGGCGCTACAGTATTTTATACAACTTGGTACATATTCTGAAGGGTATTATAGTATTTTATACAACTTGGTGCAGATTCTGAAGGGTGTTATAGTATTTTATACAACTTGGCACAGATTCTGCAGGGTGTGATAGTATTTTATACAACTTGGTACAGATTCTGCAGGGTGTTATAGTATTTTATACAACTTGGTACAGATTCTGCAGGGCGTTATATCATTTATACAACTTGGTACAGATTCTGTAGGGTGTTATAGTATTTTATACAACTTGGTACAGATTCTACTGGGCGTTATAGTACTTTATACAACTTGGTACAGATTCTGCAGGGCGTTATGGTATTTATACAACTTGGTACAGATTCTGTAGGGCGTTATATCATTTATACAACTTGGTACAGATTCAGTGGGATGTTATAGCATTTACACAACTCTTCTCACTGCACAGCGATAATCGCATGTCTCCACATCCGGTTATGGTATTTTATACAACTTGGTACAGATTCTGGAGGGTGTTATGGTATTTTATACAACTTGGTACAGATTTTGTAGGGCTTTATAGTATTTTATACAACTTGGTACAGATTCTGTAGGGTGTTATAGTATTTTATACAACTTGTAACAGATTCTGCAGGGCGTTATAGTATTTTATAAAACCTTGGTACAGATTCTGAAGGGCGTTATAGTACTTTATACAACTTGGTACAGATTCTGCAGGGCGTTATAGTATTTTATACAACTTGGTAGAGATTATGTAGGGTGTTATACCATTTATACAACTTGGTACAGTTTCTGCAGGATGTTATAGCATTTACACAACTCTTCTCTCTGCACAACGATACTCGCATGTCTCCACATCCGGGAACACGCTGCTATCCTATCTTGCCGGGTTTATTACCTTGTATATTATTCATTTAGTATCAGGCATGGCGGGAAGTAGTGTTAATTTGCCCGGGAAGCCTCTAATGGAGTTATCGTATCATTTACACTTTCTCCATTTGACGCTGTCTTAGGATTCGGTTCACGTTGGAGTGCTGTGGAGTTCTTATCTTTGGAAGTCGCCATTTTGAAACTGAGGTCAGGACCCCCTACGTTCAAGGTCACCAAACTGTCGTCTGCCAGTGTTTATCTTGCGTCACCGAAACATTTGTTGAAAGTTGGAGATTTGAAATAAGAGACAAATGCGCATATGTATCATGTAAACGTCAAACGGAGGACTGGTATCAGGAAACAGTTATTGAGTTAAGTTTTATTTACACATTGCTTTCTTCTCCAAGTGTATAGTTGTTATTTTATTTGTGTCGTCGCATGGTGTATGTGCAACAACCACGTCTTATACCGACGTGTAATTCAAGTTATTACACGGTTATATACAAACATTTAGTCCAAGAAATAAAGGTATCTTATTTAAAAATATGTACCTACAAATAAAAAGTGAAATCAAAATGGGTGAGGTGAAAAGGGGTGTAACGTCGCGTCCTAGATTATTGCACTTATATAGCGACGTGCATGTACGTGTGTGTGTGGTAACTTGTACTACTGCAAGCACACTGAGATACCATGCCGCAGTTTAACATGAATACCCCACTCAGACACAGTATACTGACTCCGAGCCGACCTGTCCTTGTTTTAGCGCCTTTATGCCAAGCGACAGACAGGGTAACAACAAGTACCATCTTTTAACGTCTTTTGGTATGACGTGGTCGGGGATCGCACACCGGACCTCCCGCTCTCAGTGCGGACGCTCTACCACAAGACCACGGACAATCAAAATTGAGTCCATAACAATGCTTTATTTAAACTAGAATTGATTCTCGACTTGAGTTGGATTCAATTATAATTTATTCTCAAGGGAGACAGACAATAAGGGTATGGCAAAGGGACAATACGAATATATAGCCAACGGATAAAACAAAAGTATAGCCAACGGATAAAACGATTGAATAGCAAAGGGAGAAACAATGGGGACAGCGAACGTTGAAGGGAAAGGATAAAACGAAGCGTTTTTTGTAAACGGATAAAACGAATGTTTTATAGAGTGGATAAAACTAAGGATACTTTGAACTGATAAAACGGAGAGTATAATGAACGGATAAAACGGAGGGTATAACGAAGGGATAAAACGAAAATTATATAGAGTGGATAACGAAGGTTGAAGAGAAAGGATAAGACGAATGTTATAGGGAACGGATAAAACGAAGGTTATATATAACGGATAAAACGAAGATACAACGAACGGATAAAACGAAGAATATTGCGAACGGATTAAACAGTTGGTTTTGTAAGTGGATTAAACGAAGAGTACCGCGAACGGCATAAAACGAAGGGTATTGAGAACGGATGAAACGAAGGGTATTGAGAACGGATAAAACATTGAACATGCAACTTTCAAACTACCGTCAATACGCATGTTGGAGGAAATGGCGGGAATTAGGTTCGGGGGTCAAGGTCGGAGCTTGGGGGCTCTGAGGTGTAAGAAGACCAAGCCTGGGTCAAGGACAGTGACAAATAATTAACATGCTTACATGTTATTCCCTTTTATCACATGTTGAAACGTTTTCATTCATGATCCTGAGTTCTGATGATGCCAGTGTTTATACCGAAGCTGAATGAGTGTAGGCCATGCAGGAGTGTGAGATAATTACACTCGCTTTCAACTTTTATCACTTTCTACATGACGTCATACAGTTTCCCAATTATTTGTCCCTTGAAGCGAATACCTCTTTAAATGCCCCCAACAGCCTCTTGTTAGATTTCACATTAAAACGATTTGACTTCGAGAGTACACAAACTGTCGTCTGGCACTTTCGGTGCAGACGACTCAGTTTTAAAAAAAAGGCAGAAGACAAGGGTGACATGGAGTGGGCAAGGCTTTTTCGACAGAAATAATGTTTCAAGCTTACAAGGCAATGGCAGTGTCTCCGATATTAGAGGTCATCAATTTACACAGACCTAAATAATTATTTAGGTCCATGCTATTTCTTAGGCATAATCGAAGTCGGCATTGGAGAAAACTTTGAAAGGCGCTTGCCATCACCGTTCCGGATAACCCTGTCTGGTCATATTTTCCGGATATATGTGACCCAATTTTATTTCGATTTCTCACGGTTGGAGCGTTCTTTGAGGCGGTTATCAAAAGTAATTATACGTCATTTCCTGTCTGTAATATATTAATTAACACGTTGCCATGGTTACAATAACTCTAATTCCGTTATGCTCTCTAGCGGAGCAACGTAGCATTTGAATTGTGAAACAATTTGATAAATCAGTCAGCTTACATGTCTTGTGTGGTACGTTTAGGTAAATAACATTCATCATTATTTGACTGAAACCAGTTTATAATCAGTCTTTTAGCAGACTGTTTGCGTTTTTCTTGAGGTCTTTGAGTACTTCTTTTCACTTCAAGTTACCCAACGAATCATGTTAATGTATTTGGCATCTAAACTGTGTTGTCCTGAGAAACATGTATGTACAAGTACTATTCAAGCATATACACTAGTTAGGAGATACTATTGATTTTGTTGGTGGCTTTTTTGGGTGTGTTGTGCCTACACGCTTGTTTTGGTTGTTGTTATGTGGTGGATAGGGTGATGGATGGTGTGGTGGTTGTGGACGGCTTAGTCAGTTGGGTGGGGTTTTGGGGTGGGGGTAGTGTGGGGGTGGTGTGGTAGGTGGTGTCGTGTGGCGGTGGGGATGGTATGGGGGTGGTGGTGAGTGGTGTGGTGTGGTGTGGTGTGGTGTGGTGGTCTGGTGGATGTGAGGTGTGAGGGTGGTGTGAGGGGTGGTGTGAAGGTGGTGTAGGGATGGTGTGGTGGCTGTGTGGTGTGAGGGTGGCGTAGGGGTGATGTGATGTGGTGTGACTGTGTGGTGTGAGGGTGTCGTAGAGGTGATGCGATGTGGTGTGAGGGTGGTGTAGGGGTGGTGTGATGTGGTGTGACTGTGGTGTGAGGGTGGTGTGGTGGCTGTCTAGTGTGGTGTTACGGTGGTGTAAGGTGGGGTGGTGGCTGTGTGGTGTGAGGGTGGTGTAGGGGTGGTGTGATGTGGTGTGACTGTGTGGTGTGAGGGTGGTGTAGGGGTGGTGTGATGTGGTGTGACTGTGTGGTGTGAGGGTGGTGTGGTGGCTGTCTAGTGTGGTGTGAAGGTGGTGTAAGGTGGGGTGGTGGCTGTGTGGTGTGAGGGTGGTGTAGGGGTGATGCGATGTGGTGTGACTGTGTGGTGTGAGGGTGGTGTAGCGGTGGTGTGATGTGGTGTGACTGTGTGGTGTGAGGGTGGTGTAGGGGTGATGTGATGTGGTGTGACTGTGTGGTGTGAGGGTGTCGTAGGGGTGATGCGATGTGGTGTGAGGGTGGTGTAGGGGTGGTGTGATGTGGTGTGACTGTGTGGTGTGAGGGTGGTGTGGTGGCTGTCTAGTGTGGTGTTACGGTGGTGTAAGGTGGGGTGGTGGCTGTGTGGTGTGAGGGTGGTGTAGGGGTGATGCGATGTGGTGTGACTGTGTGGTGTGAGGGTGGTGTAGGGGTGGTGTGATGTGGTGTGACTGTGTGGTGTGAGGGTGTCGTAGGGGTGATGCGATGTGGTGTGAGGGTGGTGTAGGGGTGGTGTGATGTGGTGTGAGGGTGGTGTAGGGGTGGTGTGATGTGGTGTGACTGTGTGGTGTGAGGGTGGTGTGGTGGCTGTCTAGGGTGGTGTGAGGGTGGTGTAAGGTGGGGTGGTGGCTGTGTGGTGTGAGGGTGGTGTAGGGGTGGTGTGATGTGGTGTGACTGTATGGTGTGAGGGTGGTGTAAGGTGGTGTGGTGTTACGGTGGTGTAAGGTGGGGTGGTGGCTGTGTGGTGTGAGGGTGGTGTAGGGGCGGTGTGCTGGCTGTTGGTGTGAGGGTGCTGTGGTGGGTAGTGAGTGGTGTGGTGGCTGTGTGGTGTGGGAGTGGTGTGGTGGGTAGTGAGTGGTGTTGTGTGGGGGTGTTGTTGTGTGGTGTGGTGTGGTGTGAAGGTTGTGTAGGGGTGGTGTGGTGGGTAGTGTGGTGTGGTGTGGGGGGTAGTTTGGTGTTGAGGTAGTGTGTGGTGTGGTGTGGTGTGGTGGGTAGTTTGGTGTTGGGGGTAGTGTGTGGTGTGATAGGTAGTGTGGTGGTTAAAATCAATTGCCTGTCACGTTGCAGATCCGGGCATGAAATTCATTCCCCTGCCTTGTATTGCTGTAATATATCTATTCCAAAATGCGAACACCTTTCCACTCACTACCAATGCGTGGAATCGAACCCCGGAATTTCCGTGAGCACACAAACTACTTGACTACCACATATATATGATACAAAAAGCCACATCGGGAAACACAATAAATATAAAATGATACATCGAAAGTCGACACACCCGTTGCCAGGGTATGGAAGCGAACCAGGGAGTGCGTGAGGGGTAAGCGCACCATCCACAGGGCCATCAGTGTCCCTATAGTCCGCTAAATGGCCTTTATTCCGTTGGCAGTTGTAACGGGAGAATCCACCTAAGACTGGTGTTATCAGGGGAGTTAAGTGAACTTATCTGCCAGAGTTATTACCACGCCATTAAGTTTCTTTTGGCTCCGGTTAATAGCAAGCTACATGTAGGCCACTATTGGGTCTCGTTGCTATGTTAACACGCTAGTGTTTGAGATGTTCTTCTGTTGTGAGACAGACATTAGTGAGAAAACGGGTACAGTTTTAGAAACAATTAAAAACCCTTGTTGTTTGGGTAATGTATCGTCTTACGCATCACCTGTGTTTGTCCTGGATCTTGGTGGGTAGCTTAATGGTTAAACCGATTGTCCGTCACGTTGGTAGCCGATTGGTTAAAGAGATTTTCCGGCACCTGGATAGCCTTTTGGTTAACGCGATTGCCCGTCTGCCCGTCGCGTGGTTAACCGAGTGGTTAAAGCGATTGCCTGTGACGGACAATGTACATCATATTCACGTGTATATCCCCGGTTAACACATGTATATCCCCAGTATATCATGTACATATGCCCAGTATACAATGTATATCCCCAGTATACACCCAGTATCCCATGTATATCCCCAGTATCCCATGTATATCCCCAGTATCCCATGTATATCCCCAGTATCCCATGCATATCCCCAGTGTACCATGTATATCGCCAGTATCCCATGCATATCCCCAGTATCCCATGTATATCCCCAGTATCCCATGCATATCCCCAGTGTACCATGTATATCGCCAGTATCCCATGCATATCCCCAGTATATCCCCAGTGTACCATGTATATCCCCAGTATCCCATGTATATCCCCAGTATCCCATGTATATCCCCAGTGTACCATGTATATCGCCAGTATCCCATGCATATCCCCAGTACCCCATGTATATCCCCAGTATATCATGTACATATCCCCAGTTATATCCCAAATATCCCATGTATATACCCAGTGTACCATGTATATCCCCAGTATCCCATGTATATCCCCAGTGTACCATGTATATCCCCAGTGAACCATGTATATCCCCAGTATCCCATGAATATCCCCAGTGTACCATGTATATCGCCAGTATCCCATGTATATCCACAGTACGCTATGTATATCCCCAGTTATATCCCAAATATCCCATGTATATACCCAGTGTACCATGTATATCCCCAGTATCCCATGTATATCCCCAGTGTACCATGTATATCCCCAGTGAACCATGTATATCCCCAGTATCCCATGAATATCCCCAGTATTCCATGTATATCCCCAGTATCCCATGTATGTCCCCAGTATCCCATGCATATCCCCAGTATCCCATGTATACCCCCAGTATCCCATGTATATCCCCAGTGTACTATGTATATCCCCAGTATTCCATGTATATCCCCAGTATTCCATGTATATCCCCAGTATCCCATGTATATCCCCAATATACATATCCCCATATCATATATCCCATGTTTATCATATAATGGGTAGGTTTCTCGGCAGGATAAAGGGAACGGAAATAAAAGCGATATCTGTTGGGGTCATATACGGACAGAGATGCAAATATCAAAGGTCAAGTTGGGGCTCGGGTCTTTGCTTGTGTACTTCTTAAAAGAAGTTGATTTTTTCATATTTATATAGTTAGTATGCCGTGGCAGATTCATTGTAGTAATTTAAAAAATGAGGGTGGTCCTTAACTGCTTTTGTGTAGTATACTTTCAGTCACTGGATTGTCTGGTCCAGACTCGAATGTTTACAGGCCGCCATCAAAAAGCTGAAATATGGCGTCCAACATCAAACAAACAATGGAATATAACTGAAATACTGTTAAACTCGCTGACTATATTGCTGACTGGGGTAAAAAATCACTCATTCACCCTTGTAATTAGCATATATGTTGTGACCTTGGACAAATGTGGTGGCAAGGTGAGGTGAGGTGAGGTGAGGTGAGGTGAGGTGGGGTTTAACGTTGCGATCAAGGTTACTTCACATATATATCGTGTGTGGCTGCTTGAACATGCCAACACTAAACCTTACAGCACTAGTCCACTGAGATACCATGCCGCAGCATAACATGAATACCCCATTCCGAGCCGACCAATCCTTTTTTATCTCCTTAATGCCGAGCGCCAGGCAGGGTAACAACATGTGAACAAGAGACATGTAGTTCCTTAATAGAATGATATGTTTTATTAAACCTGATACCTAACTTTTTTTCGGGGCCAATGATGATTTCAAGCATCTGTCTGTAAAGGTTCCATTTGGTCTTCATTGCCATGTTAGAATCAGAGACAGTTATTTGAGGTCGCGGCTGAACACCTCCTTTACAAGTTAGCCACGTATGAAACTTTAATTGCGTGAAAAGAAACGAGCTTTTCGGTCTGTAAGTTCAAAGTGTCTTATGATTCATAATATTATCAAGATGTTGAAATGCATCAAATATTCATTTTTCAAAACCGAATTACTGCGACAATCATTTATATACGCTTTACCGTCCGCGGTCTATTGGGCCACGTTTCAGATTCCGAGTGAAATGACCAAGTCTGTTAGCTATTATCGGCTATGTATTGCTTCATGAATTTTGAAAAAGTCAAGCACCGCTGCCCATTTCATCCAGAAATTGCTTCCACTCGGCACTCGGTCGTCTGCTCCTGTCGTCTGCTGGGCCTCGTGCCAACACGTGCTGCACGAGAACGGTCGTCTGCCATTGTTGATGAAAACACTGGCTTATGCTGTACAGAAGAAAATAAAACGGTTGGGGTCTTTTTTCTGTTTGGCATCCGACATAGTAGCCCTGACATGGAAATATGGCGAGAATTTGCAACAAATACCAGCCGAACTTAAGGAGATGGAGACTACCCACGTTATTAAACTGAAGTCGAGTTCAGTTAAAGTACAGTCCTTTTAGCACATCCCCCTCCTATGATGGATGATAAGTTGTACGTTTGTCGAGATGTTAAAAGTCGCTTTTAAAGATGGATAACTTTTTTCAGATTTGTTTGAAAGAGCATCAGTCCGGTTCATTATCGCTGTTTACAGTAATATGTTTATATCACGGTGCTTCAGCTGAAAACGTGCTGTCTGGAACCTGCGTTTAAAGAGGTTTCATGTTGGAATATAGAATAAAAAAGTGGATTCCTGATCAACGGCACAGATCGATTCGATCAACAAACAACGGTTCGGCATGACATTGAGTGCTCATGAACGATTCAACGAGACACGAGAGGGTTAATGAATGAATCGGCATGATACTGGAGTTTATGAATGATTCGGGGTGAGACGAGAGTTTATGAATGATTCGGCATGACACGAGTATTTATGAATGATTCGGGATGACACGAGAGTTTCTGAATGATTCGGAATGACACGAGAGTTTCTGAATGATTCGGGATGACACAAGAGTTTCTGAATGATTCGGAATGACACGAGAGTTTCTGAATGATTCGGAATGACACGAGAGTTTCTGAATGACTCGGGATGACACGAGTGTTTCTCAGTGATACGGGATGACACGAGTGTTTACGAATTGATGGCCAATAAACAACTATTCCATGTATAGGTACCGTGCGATGTAGATAGGAAATATATTCCTAAAGACATTCGTTTTCTTCTACGGAAAATGTCAAGATGCCTGTTGGATATTTTTCATCTGTTGTGGGGCGGTCGGGTAGCCTAGTGGTTAAAGCGTTCGCTCGTCACGCCGAAGACCCGGGTTCGATTCCCGACATGGGTACAATGTGTGAAGCCCATTTCTGGTGTCCCCTGCCGTGATATTGCTGGAATATTGCTAAGAGCGGCGTAAAACCGTTCTCACTCATCTGTTGTGATAACAACAGCGGGTACATATTGTTATGGATATAGCCAGTGGACCAAAACAGTTGCCAATTCCTGGTGCTGAACAATTTGAACATGTACTACTCTAGTTGTTTACGAGAGTTGAGACGGTTAAAAAAACTGAATTGAAACAATGTGTTGAAATAGTGATAAAATACATGTGTTTCCAGAGAATTTCACACAATCGCAACACACCATTACAATTAAATATATTTCGGAGTTTTGTAAGTCTCGGGAAGTTGGGACCAGCTGGCTTGTGGGTATCCAGGTGCTGAGGACATTAGCGTGGTAACACGTGCCTCATTTGTACAGATTCCCTAACGAGGGACCCGATAACAACACACAACATCTCTGACCAATGGTCATTCCCAGATAGGCTTGGACACTGATGAACGGACACTGATACTGACCAATCATCACCCGTGCACCTTGAAAAGGTAATAATTGAAGATATCGCCACAGGTGGTGTGTGGTATGAGGTGGATCAAACCACAGTACCGGTAATTAAGTTCCTTTCGTAGCATCACTCAACACATAAGCGGCGCGTGTTTCAATATTGTATGGAGATATATAGAGGGTTTGTACAAGGATTTATAGTGAGTGAGTTGGGTTTAACGCCGTTTTTAACATTATTCCAGTTATATCACGGCGTGTCAGCTTAATGAGGGAGGAAAGCCCGAAGTGATGCAGGTCTCAGACGTGTACCACTTCGGTGAAACCCACGAGCACGGGTATGGTGCTGACAAACCTAGAAACATATTTGGGGCGAACCGGGATTCGAACCCATAATCATAGGTTTCTGGCGTGCTCAAGGGACGCAACTCTGCACAGCAAATCGCGGCGCCTTAGACGACTGGGCCACCCGTGATTCCCCCCCCCCCCCCCCCCCCCCCCCCCCCGCCCTCAATGATTTATAACATTATACATGTATTAATAATTGTTAATGACAGCTGATTTAGAAGAATATGTATGATGTGGCAAAATGTGTGGTACGTTTCAATCCTAATTTCATATCTTAAAATTCAGTCATTGAAGACATTTATTTACAACAACACGGCGGTTTCTACGATATCTCTTAACATACAATAAATGAACACCCTCAATGAATTCCTTGTTATCATATCTAAATATTTACACGGCTCAAAATGGAACCTTTGAAATCCGCACTCTTTATTATGCCCAAAATGACCATTTTGTTGCAATGGTGAAAAATAGAGTAATTTCTTTTGTGGAAATTACACAAACGTCAACATTTTTGTGTCAATAATGAAAATGAATAGATTGGTTGACATCATGAACATTGATCCATGCAATTGAGATACGATGACATGCATCAAGCAAGTCTGACCACCCGATCCCGTAAGTCGCCTCTTGAGACAAGCATGGGTTGCTGAAGGTCAGGTCTAACCCGGATCTTCGCAGTTGTCTAACGAATGAAGATATTTCCGTACCATTCGTAAGAGTCTGTGTCCGCACAGCTTGGGCTATCAAGATCGTCAATGTGACCATCACCATCCTCATCACAATTACTTCAATCTTCATTGGAGGCCACAGTTGGCCCAGTCGTGACAATGCAGAGTTATGTCCCCTAGGGGTGCCAGTATCCAATGATCATGGATCAAATCCAATATTTAATCCGATTAAAATCCTTGGTTTGCTGGCACCATATCCATGCATCCACTGCATCATTTTGGGGGTTTCCTCTCACATTAAGCTGACACGCCGAGAAAAAAACAGAGTTAAACAGCTAGGTAAGGTTAAACTCACTCACACCACCTGCATGACATGGTCAACATCGCTTACTGACTTGTTCTTTTCATTCTCGTAACCTTCGTCTATTACATAAACTTCATTGCATGATGTGCATCAGCCACCTTATCATCTGTTTTACGTCTTCTCGTAGGGACATTTACACATATTATTGGTTTTCCTAAACATAATTCCGAACTGACTTGACAGGGGCGGCATTAAATAATTGTAGTTAATTATATCTAAATCAGTAAACGTAGGTACATGTTCATCGTGACCTGTTTTCACCAGGCCCCATTGGTTGAAAGTATGGAGAGACGCTGATGTCATGGGGATCACGGCTAGGTAGAATAGAATAGATCCGGGGTAGAAAAGGTCTTCAGCAACCCATGCTTGTCGTAAGAGGAGATATGCGTGTCGTAAGAGGCGACTAACGGGATTGGGTGGTCAGGCTCGCTGACGTGGTTGATGCATGTCATCGTATAATAATTGTGTGGGTCGATGCTAATGATGTCAATCACTGGATTGTCTGGTCCAGACTCGATTATTTACAGACCGACGCCATATAGCTGGACTATTGCTGATTGCAGCATTAAAAAACAAATAAACAAACAAAAGATGTGGTTATTATGTTATTTTCCAAAACAGGCTTCCACGGAGATGTCGCTTGGGTGAGATCTTTTTTTTAAGTGATGTCTCCTGGGAGATATCGCTACAATGAAACTGCATGACAATGCTTTGCAGACCATTGTGACGTCATTGTTACCATGACGTCACAATGAGATGACTCCACTGAATCTCTCTGCCACTGTAAGATGGTTCCTAAGCTGGTTCCCGGTTCCCTATGCGCGTCGTCAACTTGTGATATTGGAGACGGGGCCCAGCTTAGATGGTTCCCAGCTCCCCTTGCACCGCGGTATGTTGTGATATTAGAGACGAGGCCCAGCTCATCTGCCTCAGAAGCTGGTCAGCTGTACTTTTCACATTCAATACACTGGTTATAACCGTTTATAACCGAGAAAAGTAAGACTGGTTTTATGGATGATAAATAGAATCACACTCTTATGTCTTTTGGTATCAAATATACCAACACTCGTCTATAGCCTCGGAGTTTTTAACTTTCATATATATTTCATATCAAAAGGCACAAAGGTCATATTCTCTATTTAACGTCCAGTTATTAATCTAATGCCGAAGTCAAAGGAAATGACACCTTTTCTATAAGCAGGTAGTCAATCAAAATCATTTAAGAATAATAACAAGAAACAAATTTTATTCGCATTTCAAAATGTCCTCTCGCGACAACAGACATCCATCAAAGCTAACAAATTGCTACTGTTTGTCTTTCATTCATCGTCGCTTGACCATCACCCTGTCCAGTCTTCACTGTTCGTCCATCAGTCTCCAGGCGCTTATCTACGCCATGGCCAGCTTGACCAGAGATGCGCGTGCAATGGTGTCCACCTATCTGTTCCTCTGCGCGCGCTATCTCTACAAATTGGTCCCTGTCTCTTTAAATCTTTCAGCGGAGGTGTTCCCGGGCGGGCACCTGCAGGAGTTTAATTACTGCCTCTGTTTGATAACGTTCTACCGCGAGAAAGCACGTGGGGTCAATTCGTTACTGATAAAGTTACGATCACGACGTGGATCAAAGCGAGGCTGATTATTGGATTAAATGATGAGTGCGTATTTTGCACGTGCAAACTGACATTGGCGGAAGTTCAGACCTTTTTTTGTATAATGGAGACAGATTCGTCAAATCGTCCATAAAATCTTCGCTGAATCAAGAAAATATGTCATATTTTGATTAAATGAGTGAGTGAATTGGGTTTAACGCCGCTTTGAACATGTTTCAGTTACATCACGGCGTGTTAGCTTGTTGTGGGAAGAAGGCCAAAGTGGCGTGCATCGAAGACGTGTACCACCCACGGACATGGAAAATGTGACGAAAGCCCCCAAACTCAGTGAGATCTGCTCATCGAATTACGAAGCCTCGTTGAGGTATGGCTACTGTTGTGGGTGTGGGTATGCCTGTGTTTCTTTTGTTTGTTTGTTGTTTAACGCCGCACTCAACAACAGTCCAGCTATATGACGGCGGTCTGTAAATAATCGAGTCTGGACCAGACATTCCAGTGATTGACATCATGAACATCTATCCACGCAATTGTTATACGATGACATGCATCAACCACGTCAGCGAGCCTGACCACCTGATCCCGGTGTGCATGTGTGTGCGTGCATGTGTACGTATCATACATGGCCGAACGACCCGAAAATGTGAGAGTCCCATGATTTGAGGTCACCAACATTTGAGAGTCCCGTGATGGGAGATCGCCTACATGTGAGAGTCCCATGATTTGAGGTCACCAACATGTGAGAGTTCCGTGATAGGAGATCGCCTACATGTGAGAGTTTCGTGATGGGTGATCGCCTACATGTGAGAGTCCCATGATGGGTGATCGCCTACATGTGAGAGTCCCATGATGGGAGATCGCCTACATGTGAGAGTCCCATGATGGGTGATCGCCTACATGTGAGAGTCCCATGATGGGAGATCGCCTACATGTGAGAGTTCTGTGATGGGTGATCGCCTACATGTGAGAGTCCCATGATGGGAGATCGCCTTCATGTGAGAGTCCCATGATGGGAGATCGCCTCCATGTGACAGTCCCGTGATGGGAGATCGCCTACATGTGAGAGTCCCATGATGGAAGATCGCCTACATGTGAGAGTCCCATGATGGGAGATCGCCTCCATGTGACAGTCCCATGATGGGAGATCGCCTACATGTGAGAGTCCCATGATGGGAGATCGCCTACATGTGAGAGTCCCGTGATGGGAGATCGCCTACATGTGAGAGTCCCATGATGGGAGATCGCCTACATGTGAGAGTCCCGTGATGGGAGATCGCCTACATGTGAGAGTGTCATGATGGGAGATCGCCTACATGTTAGAAATCCGTGATGGGAGATCGCCTACATGTGAGAGTCCCATGATGGGAGATCGCCTACATGTGAGAGTCCCGTGATGGGAGATCGCCTACATGTGAGAGTCCCATGATGGGAGGTCGCCTACATGTGAGTATCCCGTGATGGGTGATCGCCTACATGTGAGAGTGTCATGATGGGAGATCGCCTACATGTGACAGTCCCATGATGGGATATCGCCTCCATGTGACAGTCCCATGATGGGAGATCGCCTACATGTGAGAGTCCCATGATGGGAGATCGCCTCCATGTGACAGTCCCATGATGGGAGGTCACCTACATGTGAGAGTCCCGTGAGAGGTGATGGCCTATATGTGAGAGTCCCATAATGGGAGATCGCCTACATGTGAGAGTCCCATGATGGGATATCGCCTACATGTGAGAGTGATGGGATGGGAGATCGCCTACATGTGAGAGTCCCGTGATGGGAGATCGTCTGCACATGAGAGTCTCGGTATGTTTGACACAGAATTATATACTTAATCACTTTTAAAAAGCATTTTCATGTTTTTGTTATATTTGGAAAAAGGGCAACAAAGATATAATTAAATGGTTCTTCGTACTTAGGCATGAGGTAACTAAACACAACACTATTCGGGTTCGAATCTCATTCGATGAGTTTCGAGATGACCTAAAGCACAAAAACATATGACTGATGCGTTAACACACACGATGATGCGTTTTCATTGCCTGTCAGTATATTATCATGGCAGAAGGAGCTGAACTATTTCATTATCACGAAACTTGGGTCAACTATTCAGTAAACATAAGATCATTCTTTTTTTGAAGATTAAGAAGCAACATATTTGGTCTTTTGTGCAAATTACATATGTGGAATTACCCGCTCGAAAACGTAGACCACACACACCAGATTGCAGTACCACTATTACTTCCATGTATTTACGCATCATTTATATAAGTAGTATCAGTAAGTATTCATTTTCATAATTCAATATTCTTTTAATTTTAGGGCATACATGGAACCCAGCCGTTAACGCCTGTGCCGATGTGATTCACTTACAATAGAGTCAAGAGCTACCATGTCTGGCAGAAACTGGGAATGAAATAACATGGTAATTCCGTGCATTTAGACGCAGTGAGTGATGTCAGTAAAAATCCCACATTTTGTAATAACCACATCAAAGAGAGCAGTAAAATACTGACATGGTGACCACTTTCAGAAATAATATTTCATAATTTTGTGAAAACGCATGTTTAAACACACTTTGATCTTCAGACCCTTCAGAGGGTATCAAGTCATCTTGATTGGCCCACCGACTTAGGGGTCTCATTAACCGCAATATACTTCTCTCTAGTGATAATGGAGAATGAAATGAGATCGTTTTGGAAAATGTTGACATTTCAGATCATAATCATGAAGTCTGTTCCGCATTTCGTTTACAAGCCTATAAACATATGATGGGTTCGGTTGTCAGGAGGTCACGTTGACTCGATGTGTCTTCTGGTGAGCTGCTTGTCATTAGTTTTTTTCGGGTTTCCAAACCGCTAGTATATTTAGATGTGCTTTAAATTCCGCAGATTGGTCCACCGTAATCACCAAGGGCGGATCCAACATTTTCCAAAGGGAGGGGTCCAAAATATCAAAATCCTCTCTCAGCTATTTTTACTGCTTATGTAGCAGATGACATTCTTACCTTGTCAGCTTGCTGACCGGGTTAACCTCTTTGGTCATGTGGACAAGGCGTCCGACCTCGGATCCAGAAGGTCCGTGGTTCGAATACCATCATGGGACTCGAAATTTTTATGGCCGCTACATTGACGCCCAACGTGGGGATGAGCACGTTCATATTAAATTTGAGCAAAATAAGTCTCAGTACCCTACTATGCGGCCCGGGATGTGCCTTCTGTTGACGGGGGAGTATGTAGTAGGGCGTGGAGTCATCCCACAGATGACATCCTTACCCTGTCAGCTTGCTGACGGGGTTAACCTCTTTGGTCATGTGGACAAGGCGTCCGACCTCGGATCAGAAGGTCCGTGGTTCGAATCACGGGACATACTACATTTATTTTTCATAAGGAGGAATTGCCAGGGTGGGGTCTGGACCCCCTAAACACCACCCCACTGGATCCGCCTATGAGCACACAAGCTCATCCGTGGATGCGTGTTTGAGTGAGTGGCGCCGCTTTAAACAGTATTCCAGTTATATCACGGCGTGTCAGCTTAATGTGGGAGGAAGCCCGAAGTGATGCAGGTCTCAGACGTTTACCACTTCGGTGAAACCCACGAGCACGGGTATGGTGCTGACAAACCTAGAAGCATAATCGGGGCGAACCGGGATTCGAACCCACAATCATAGATTTCTGGCGTGCAACACTGCATAGCGAATCGCGGCGCCTTAGGCGACTGGGCTACCCGTGATCCCCGATGCGTGTTTGAATGGGCGGAGATGTGAGTGGTTTTGTGTGTATGGAGATTATTATTCCAAGTTAAGCGAGCCAGTGATGATTGGTTTACACCAGTCAACAGTTATCCATCTTCCACGACGGCCTACTCGCCGCCGGGTAAAATGGCGCACAATCACATATAGTCACCACCCGAACCTCATCAGGCCGCTCCGCAATTGCGGGAGTTGCCTCCCCTGGGCATGCCAGACATCTGTGATCGTGGGTTCGAATCCCGGTTCGCTGGCGTAACGTCGCGTTCAAGATTATTGCATTTACATAGCGACGTGTGTGCACGTGTATGTGGCTACTTGTACTAGTCCGGATTAATACCGGTTTTATAGTGCTTGTCCACTGAGATACCATGCCGCAGTTTAGCATGGATAACCCACTCGGACACAGCATACTGACTCCCAGCCGACCGGTCCATGTTTTATTCCCTTAATTCAGAGGACAGGGTAACAACAAGTACCATATTTATGAAGCGGTCTGGGCATCGAACCACCGACCTCCCGCCCTCCGGGAAGGCGCACTATCCGCCAGACCACAGAGGCGGTCAAAATAAAAAGACATCGTTACCACTTCGCTTGCAGCTCGACAGTGACATGCATGCGCATAACATCATTTCCTCATATACTGTCTGCTTGCCAGACATACTTACACGCATGCGCAAAACGTCACCTTACTGTGAACTTCCGGCCCGAAAGCAACATTTGTTCTGGAATATCTGCACAGATTGCACGTGATTCTCAGTCCATGAATTCTTTGATCCGAAGGCTCACAGGAAACACGTGCTAAGATGAAAGTTGGAATTAATATCTAAAATGACATCCATTCAAAAGTCATCAAAACTAGACGCGCCCACCCACAAAATATGAAATCAGATACGGAAAAATAACAACACATATTCCCGTGTGTTTACATGGCCCCGATAGCGCGTGCATATACACACATATGCGTGTCACATATCAGCTTCCCCATGTTCCTGTCTGCACCTATCTATATGAGGCTAACGATAAACATATAGCCAAATAATAGGTCCACATCCATACCCGTTCCTCCTTTGTTTCGCAAATGCCAATTCTGACATTAAACAAAGTCCAAATTGACCTCTTCAGACGCCCGATATGAGCGAAAGTGTATCTCCCTTGCTGCCAATGCCGTAATAGATTAGCAGGCTGATAACTGCTAATGTCAAAGAACAAGTTTATTTTTTACAGGGAAAATAATGGTTTTATGATTATTATTTTAGCTACATAACGATGATAAGCTTGTGCTTCACCAGGGACTTGAAATATTCCCACATGGATAATTAAACACAATTTTCTGGGAGAATAATAACTTTGGTGTGTATTTACTTCAGCCACGTATAGAAATAATCGGAAATGCCTGAAACAATAAACCTTATGAGAATAATCATACTATTTAAATTAGAATTGTACTGATATATGTACCGATAAATATACCGATGTGGGGTCTCTGTATAACCTACATCAGCCCTGATCTACACCTAACATGGTGTTTATATACGTGTAGTGATATTCTTGAATAATGCTGTTACTTTAATCTGAAGAGAACTTTCACTCTTGAAAACAGGTGGTGGGGTGGGGTGTTGGGGTGTGTGTGTGTGTGTGTGTTTGGGGGGTTACCATCACATTCAACATTGCACTTCTATTGTGACACGCAGTGCGGTATCCAATTTAAACTGCGGCATGACGTCTCGGTGTGCTTGTATTGGTCCTGACTCATGCCGGTTTTAAAGTGCTAGGCCACTAAGACATCATAACGCAGTTTAAATTGGATACCCTCTCAGACACAATAGACACTCTGAGCCGACCAACTTGCTTTAGCCCTGCAAGTTAAGCGCCTGGGTATCGAACCACCGACCTCCCGATCTCCGTGTAGACGCTCTATCCATTAGACCACGGAGGCGGTCCTGCAAATATGGGATACTGGGGACCAATTCTTCCACTGAATCTCCACGTGACGGATCAAGTTTGGTAGTTTGAAAATAAGTACTTAATTTTATTGAAGGTCATTGAAATTGATATTTTTGTTGGGAGGGAGGATTTTTAAAGGGCCACGTGACCTTATTGACCACGCCCCCTGCGGTTGAAGTACGAATCAGACAGACATTAAAAATCGGGTGGCGTGTACCGAAATTTGGCTTCTTGTGCAAACACGCAATTTAACTTCAACAAATAGTTTCCCTGCATCGCTTAAGCATAAAATGAAAATATGAAGGACGGGGAATATTTTAGGGGCGAGCAGTTTATGCAAAACAAGAAATATATTCCCACCTCCATGCTGTAGCCTGATATACATGTGCCATGGTATGAGCTTTTTCTACATACATTGATGCAAAATGTTCAACAATTTGAGTTTTGATTATTGCAATATTGCATATAATGTGTTTAAACGCTGCTAAGAAACATGCACGTGCTCAGTGATATGTGTATTACATTTGTTTGTAAGGTTATATGAGCCACGCGCTATAATCTGACAGCTAAAGAAATGCCAGTAAACACATGTGTGTCGTTTTGTGGTTACATTTCCCCCGTTCTGTTTGGGTTGTTTTACACAATTCTTATTTCATTCTGTAAACATGTAGATGAAACTAAACCTTCTGTAGTGATTACGCAGGGATCCTTGGTATCTCTGAACCAGACAATAGTTCTCCTACTGTTGTGAATAGGCAGAGACCATTGGTATCTCTGAACCAGACAATAGTTCTATGTAGTGATTGCGCAGGGATCCTTGGTGTCTCTAAACTAAACACTAGTTCTTCTCCTGCAGTGAATAATCAGGGATCCTTGGTATCTCTGAACCAGACAATAGTTCTCCAACTGTAGTGAATAGGCAGAGACCATTGGTATCTCTGAACCAGACACTAGTTCTATGTAGTGATTGCGCAGGGATCCTTAGTGTCTCTGAACGAGACACTAGTTCTCCTACTGTAGAGAACAGGCAGGGACCCTTGGTATCTCTGAACCAGACAATAGTTCTCCTACTGTTGTGAATAGGAAGAGACCATTGGTATCTCTGAACCAGACAATAGTTCTATGTAGTGATTGCGCAGGAATCCTTGGTGTCTCTGAACCAGACACTAGTTCTTCTACTGCAGTGAATAGGCAGGGATCCTTGGTATCTCTGAACCAGACAAACGTTCTCCTACTGTGGTGAACAGGCAGGGGTCCTTGGTATCTCTGAACCAGACAATAGTTCTATGTAGTGATTGCGCAGGGATCCTTGGTGTCTCTGAACCAGACATTAGTTCTTCTACTGTAGTGGAAAGGCAGGGACCCTTGGTATCTCTGAACCAGACAATAGTTCTTCTACTGCAGTGAATAGACAAGGATCCTTGATCTCTGAACCAGACACTAGTTCTCCAACTACAGTGAATAGGCAGGGATCTTGGTATCTCTGAACTGGACACTAGTTCTCCTACTGCAGTGAACAGGCAGGGATCTTGGTATCTCTGAACTGGACACTAGTTCTCCTACTGTAGTGAATATGCAGGGATCCTTGGTATCTCTGAACCAGACACTAGTTCTCCAACTACAGTGAATAGGCAGGGATCTTGGTATCTCTGAACTGGACACTAGTTCTCCTACTGTAGTGAATATGCAGGGATCCTTGGTATCTCTGAACCAGACACTAGTTCTCCAACTACAGTGAATAGGCAGGGATCTTGGTATCTCTGAACCGGACACTAGTTCTCCAACTACAGTGAATAGGCAGGGATCCTTGGTATCTCTGAACCAGACAATAGTTCTCCTACTGTAGTGAATATGCAGGGATCCTTGGTATCTCTGAACCGGACACTAGTTCTCCAACTACAGTGGATAGGCAGGGATCCTTGGTATCTCTGAATCAGACACTAGTTCTCCAACTGCAGTGAATAGGCAGAGACCATCCTAGGTATCTATAGCTGACAAGCAGGTGAACTGTGACACAGAGGTGAAGGATTGAATACTGCTTGCTCCCAAGGAGGGTGAGATACATGGGTTAACACTGCTTGCTCCCTTGGTGCGTGCGTTACTTGGGTTTACACTGCTTGCTCCCTAGGTGGGTGAGATACTTGGGTTTACACTGCTTGCTCCCTAGGTGGGTGAGTTACTTGGGTTTACACTGCTTGCTCCCAAGGAGGGTGAGTTACTTGGGTTTACACTGCTTGCTCCCAAGGAGGGTGAGATACATGGGTTAACACTGCTTGCTCCCCAAGTGGGTGAGTTACTTGGGTTTACACTGCTTGCTCCCTAGGTGGGTGAGATACATGGGTTTACACTGCTTGCTCCCTAGGTGGGTGAGTTACTTGGGTTTACACTGCTTGCTCCCAAGGAGGGTGAGATACATGGGTTAACACTGCTTGCTCCCTTGGTGGGTGCTTTACTTGGGTTTACACTGCTTGCTCCCTAGGAGGGTGAGTTACTTGGGTTTACACTGCTTGCTCCCTAGGAGGGTGAGTTACTTCGGTTTACACTGCGTGCTCCCTAGGAGGGTGAGTTACTTCGGTTTACACTGCTTGCTCCCAGGGTGAGTGAGTTACTTTGGTTTACTCTGCTTGCTCCCTAGGTGAGTGAGTTACTTGGGTTAACACTACTTGCTCCCAAGGTGGGTGAGATACTTGGGTTTACACTGCTTGCTCCCTTGGTGGGTGAGTTACTTGGGTTTACACTGCTTGCTCCCAAGGTGGGTGAGTTACTTGGGTTAACACTGCTTGCTCCCAAGGTGGGTGAGATACTTGTGTTAACACTGCTTGCTCCCTTGGTGGGTGAGTTACTTGGGTTTACACTGCTTGCTCCCAAGGTGGGTGAGTTACTTGGGTTTACACTGCTTGCTCCCAAGGTGGGTGAGATACTTGTGTTAACACTGCTTGCTCCCTTGGTGGGTGAGTTACTTGGGTTTACACTGCTTGCTCCCAAGGTGGGTGAGTTACTTGGGTTAACACTGCTTGCTCCCAAGGTGGGTGAGATACTTGGGTTTACACTGCTTGCTCCCTTGGTGGGTGAGTTACTTGGGTTTACACTGCTTGCTCCCTAGGAGGGTGAGTTACTTGGGTTTACACTGCTTGCTCCCAAGGTGGGTGAGATACATGTGTTTACACTGCTTGCTCCCTAGGAGGGTGAGTTACTTGGGTTTACACTGCTTGCTCCCAAGGAGGGTGAGATACATGGGTTAACACTGCTTGCTCCCTTGGTGGGTGCTTTACTTGGGTTTACACTGCTTGCTCCCTTGGTGGGTGCTTTACTTGGGTTTACACTGCTTGCTCCCTAAGAGGGTGAGTTACTTGGGTTTACACTGCTTGCTCCCTAGGTGGGTGAGTTACTTGGGTTTACACTGCTTGCTCCCAAGGAGGGTGAGATACATGGGTTAACACTGCTTGCTCCCTTGGTGGGTGCTTTACTTGGGTTTACACTGCTTGCTCCCTAAGAGGGTGAGTTACTTGGGTTTACACTGCTTGCTCCCAGGGTGAGTGAGTTACTTGGGTTAACACTGCTTGCTCCCAGGGTGGGTGAGTTACTTGGGTTAACACTACTTGCTCCCTTGGTGGGTGAGATACATGTGTTTACACTGCTTGCTCCCTAGGTGGGTGAGTTACTTGGGTTAACACTGCTTGCTCCCAGGGTGAGTGAGTTACTTGGGGTTACACTGCTTGCTCCCCAAGTGGGTGAGATACATGTGTTTACACTGCTTGCTCCCTAGGTGGGTGAGTTACTTGGGTTAACACTGCTTGCTCCCTAGGTGGGTGAGTTACTTGGGTTAACACTGCTTGCTCCCAGGGTGAGTGAGTTACTTGGGGTTACACTGCTTGCTCCCCAAGTGGGTGAGATACATGTGTTTACACTGCTTGCTCCCTAGGTGGGTGAGTTACTTGGGTTTACACTGCTTGCTCCCAGGGTGAGTGAGTTACTTGGGTTTACACTGCTTGCTCCCTAGGTGGGTGAGATACTTGGGTTAACACTGCTTGCTCCCAGGGTGAGTGAGTTACTTGGGTTTACACTGCTTGCTCCCAGGGTGAGTGAGTTACTTGGGTTTACACTGCTTGCTCCCTAGGTGGGTGAGATACTTGGGTTAACACTGCTTGCTCCCAGGGTGAGTGAGTTACTTGGGTTTACACTGCTTGCTCCCAGGGTGAGTGAGTTACTTGGGTTTACACTGCTTGCTCCCTTGGTGGGTGAGATACTTGGGTTTACACTGCTTGCTCCCTAGGTGGGTGAGATACATGGGTTTACACTGCTTGCTCCCCAAGTGGGTGAGTTACTTGGGTTTACACTGCTTGCTCCCAAGGAGGGTGAGTTACTTGGGTTTACACTGCTTGCTCCCTAGGTGGGTGAGATACTTGGGTTTACACTGCTTGCTCCCCAAGTGGGTGAGTTACTTGGGTTTACACTGCTTGCTCCCCAAGTGGGTGAGATACATGTGTTTACACTGCTTGCTCCCTAGGTGGGTGAGTTACTTGGGTTTACACTGCTTGCTCCCTAGGTGGGTGAGTTACTTGGGTTTACACTGCTTGCTCCCTAGGTGGGTGAGATACTTGGGTTTACACTGCTTGCTCCCTAGGTGAGTGAGTTACTTGGGTTTACACTACTTGCTCCCTAGGTGGGTGAGATACTTGGGTTTACACTGCTTGCTCCCAGGGTGAGTGAGTTACTTGGGTTTACACTGCTTGCTCCCCAAGTGGGTGAGATACATGTGTTTACACTGCTTGCTCCCTAGGTGGGTGAGATACTTGGGTTTACACTGCTTGCTCCCTAGGTGGGTGAGTTACTTGGGTTTACACTACTTGCTCCCTAGGTGGGTGAGATACTTGGGTTTACACTGCTTGCTCCCTAGGTGGGTGAGATACTTGGGTTTACACTGCTTGCTCCCCAAGTGGGTGAGATACTTGGGTTTACACTGCTTGCTCCCTAGGTGGGTGAGATACTTGGGTTTACACTGCTTGCTCCCAGGG
Source organism: Haliotis cracherodii (assembly GCF_022045235.1). Lineage (NCBI taxonomy): Eukaryota > Metazoa > Mollusca > Gastropoda > Lepetellida > Haliotidae > Haliotis > Haliotis cracherodii. Next base: position 19,613,502 of record NW_027266272.1, read on the forward strand.
TGGGTGAGTTACTTGGGTTTACACTGCTTGCTCCCTAGGTGGGTGAGATACATGTGTTTACACTGCTTGCTCCCTAGGTGGGTGAGATACATGTGTTTACACTGCTTGCTCCCTAGGTGGGTGAGTTACTTGGGTTTACACTGCTTGCTCCCTAGGTGGGTGAGATACTTGGGTTTACACTGCTTGCTCCCCAAGTGGGTGAGATACTTGGGTTTACACTGCTTGCTCCCTAGGTGGGTGAGATACTTGGGTTTACACTGCTTGCTCCCAGGGTGGGTGAGTTACTTGGGTTTACACTGCTTGCTCCCTAGGTGGGTGAGATACTTGGGTTTACACTGCTTGCTCCCAGGGTGAGTGAGTTACTTGGGTTTACACTGCTTGCTCCCTAGGTGGGTGAGATACTTGGGTTTACACTGCTTGCTCCCTAGGTGGGTGAGATACATGTGTTTACACTGCTTGCTCCCTAGGTGGGTGAGATACATGTGTTTACACTGCTTGCTCCCTAGGTGGGTGCGTTACTTGGGTTTACACTGCTTGCTCCCTAGGTGGGTGAGTTACTTGGGTTTACACTGCTTGCTCCCTAGGTGGGTGAGTTACTTGGGTTAACACTGCTTGCTCCCTAGGTGGGTGAGTTACTTGGGTTTACACTGCTTGCTCCCTAGGTGGGTGAGATACTTGGGTTTACACTGCTTGCTCCCTAGGTGGGTGAGTTACTTGGGGTTACACTGCTTGCTCCCCAAGTGGGTGAGATACATGTGTTTACACTGCTTGCTCCCTAGGTGAGTGAGTTACTTGGGTTAACACTGCTTGCTCCCAGGGTGGGTGAGTTACTTGGGTTAACACTACTTGCTCCCTTGGTGGGTGAGATACATGTGTTTACACTGCTTGCTCCCTAGGTGAGTGAGTTACTTGGGTTTACACTGCTTGCTCCCCAAGTGGGTGAGTTACTTGGGTTTACACTGCTTGCTCCCCAAGTGGGTGAGATACATGTGTTTACACTGCTTGCTCCCTAGGTGAGTGAGTTACTTGGGTTAACACTGCTTGCTCCCAGGGTGGGTGAGTTACTTGTGTTTACACTACTTGCTCCCTTGGTGGGTGAGATACATGTGTTTACACTGCTTGCTCCCTAGGTGGGTGCTTTACTTGGGTTTACACTGCTTGCTCCCTAGGTGGGTGAGATACATGGGTTTACACTGCTTGCTCCCTTGGTGGGTGCGTTACTTGGGTTTACACTGCTTGCTCCCTAGGTGGGTGAGATACATGGGTTAACACTGCTTGCTCCCTAGGTGGGTGAGTTACTTGGGTTTACACTGCTTGCTCCCTTGGTGGGTGCGTTACTTGGGTTTACACTGCTTGCTCCCTAGGTGGGTGAGATACATGGGTTAACACTGCTTGCTCCCTAGGTGGGTGAGTTACTTGGGTTTACACTGCTTGCTCCCAGGGTGAGTGAGTTACTTGGGTTTACACTGCTTGCTCCCTAGGTGGGTGAGATACATGGGTTAACACTGCTTGCTCCCAGGGTGAGTGAGTTACTTGGGTTTACACTGCTTGCTCCCTAGGTGGGTGAGATACATGTGTTTACACTGCTTGCTCCCTAGGTGGGTGAGTTACTTGGGTTAACACTGCTTGCTCCCAGGGTGAGTGAGTTACTTGGGGTTACACTGCTTGCTCCCCAAGTGGGTGAGATACATGTGTTTACACTGCTTGCTCCCTAGGTGGGTGAGTTACTTGGGTTAACACTGCTTGCTCCCTAGGTGGGTGAGTTACTTGGGTTAACACTGCTTGCTCCCAGGGTGAGTGAGTTACTTGGGGTTACACTGCTTGCTCCCCAAGTGGGTGAGATACATGTGTTTACACTGCTTGCTCCCTAGGTGGGTGAGTTACTTGGGTTTACACTGCTTGCTCCCAGGGTGAGTGAGTTACTTGGGTTTACACTGCTTGCTCCCTAGGTGGGTGAGATACTTGGGTTAACACTGCTTGCTCCCAGGTTGAGTGAGTTACTTGGGTTTACACTGCTTGCTCCCAGGGTGAGTGAGTTACTTGGGTTTACACTGCTTGCTCCCTAGGTGGGTGAGATACTTGGGTTAACACTGCTTGCTCCCAGGGTGAGTGAGTTACTTGGGTTTACACTGCTTGCTCCCAGGGTGAGTGAGTTACTTGGGTTTACACTGCTTGCTCCCTTGGTGGGTGAGATACTTGGGTTTACACTGCTTGCTCCCTAGGTGGGTGAGATACTTGGGTTTACACTGCTTGCTCCCCAAGTGGGTGAGTTACTTGGGTTTACACTGCTTGCTCCCAAGGAGGGTGAGTTACTTGGGTTTACACTGCTTGCTCCCTAGGTGGGTGAGATACTTGGGTTTACACTGCTTGCTCCCCAAGTGGGTGAGTTACTTGGGTTTACACTGCTTGCTCCCCAAGTGGGTGAGATACATGTGTTTACACTGCTTGCTCCCTAGGTGGGTGAGTTACTTGGGTTTACACTGCTTGCTCCCCAAGTGGGTGAGTTACTTGGGTTTACACTGCTTGCTCCCCAAGTGGGTGAGATACATGGGTTTACACTGCTTGCTCCCTAGGTGGGTGAGTTACTTGGGTTTACACTGCTTGCTCCCTAGGTGGGTGAGTTACTTGGGTTTACACTGCTTGCTCCCTAGGTGGGTGAGATACTTGGGTTTACACTGCTTGCTCCCTAGGTGAGTGAGTTACTTGGGTTTACACTACTTGCTCCCTAGGTGGGTGAGATACTTGGGTTTACACTGCTTGCTCCCAGGGTGAGTGAGTTACTTGGGTTTACACTGCTTGCTCCCCAAGTGGGTGAGATACATGTGTTTACACTGCTTGCTCCCTAGGTGGGTGAGATACTTGGGTTTACACTGCTTGCTCCCTAGGTGGGTGAGTTACTTGGGTTTACACTACTTGCTCCCTAGGTGGGTGAGATACTTGGGTTTACACTGCTTGCTCCCTAGGTGGGTGAGATACTTGGGTTTACACTGCTTGCTCCCTAGGTGGGTGAGATACATGTGTTTACACTGCTTGCTCCCTAGGTGGGTGAGATACATGTGTTTACACTGCTTGCTCCCTAGGTGGGTGAGTTACTTGGGTTTACACTGCTTGCTCCCTAGGTGGGTGAGATACTTGGGTTTACACTGCTTGCTCCCCAAGTGGGTGAGATACTTGGGTTTACACTGCTTGCTCCCTAGGTGGGTGAGATACTTGGGTTTACACTGCTTGCTCCCAGGGTGGGTGAGTTACTTGGGTTTACACTGCTTGCTCCCTAGGTGGGTGAGATACTTGGGTTTACACTGCTTGCTCCCAGGGTGAGTGAGTTACTTGGGTTTACACTGCTTGCTCCCTAGGTGGGTGAGATACTTGGGTTTACACTGCTTGCTCCCTAGGTGGGTGAGATACATGTGTTTACACTGCTTGCTCCCTAGGTGGGTGAGATACATGTGTTTACACTGCTTGCTCCCTAGGTGGGTGCGTTACTTGGGTTTACACTGCTTGCTCCCTAGGTGGGTGAGTTACTTGGGTTTACACTGCTTGCTCCCTAGGTGGGTGAGTTACTTGGGTTAACACTGCTTGCTCCCTAGGTGGGTGAGTTACTTGGGTTTACACTGCTTGCTCCCTAGGTGGGTGAGATACTTGGGTTTACACTGCTTGCTCCCTAGGTGGGTGAGTTACTTGGGGTTACACTGCTTGCTCCCCAAGTGGGTGAGATACATGTGTTTACACTGCTTGCTCCCTAGGTGAGTGAGTTACTTGGGTTAACACTGCTTGCTCCCAGGGTGGGTGAGTTACTTGGGTTAACACTACTTGCTCCCTTGGTGGGTGAGATACATGTGTTTACACTGCTTGCTCCCTAGGTGAGTGAGTTACTTGGGTTTACACTGCTTGCTCCCCAAGTGGGTGAGTTACTTGGGTTTACACTGCTTGCTCCCCAAGTGGGTGAGATACATGTGTTTACACTGCTTGCTCCCTAGGTGAGTGAGTTACTTGGGTTAACACTGCTTGCTCCCAGGGTGGGTGAGTTACTTGTGTTTACACTACTTGCTCCCTTGGTGGGTGAGATACATGTGTTTACACTGCTTGCTCCCTAGGTGGGTGAGTTACTTGGGTTTACACTGCTTGCTCCCTAGGTGGGTGAGATACATGGGTTTACACTGCTTGCTCCCTTGGTGGGTGAGATACATGGGTTTACACTGCTTGCTCCCTAGGTGGGTGCGTTACTTGGGTTTACACTGCTTGCTCCCTAGGTGGGTGAGATACATGGGTTAACACTGCTTGCTCCCTAGGTGGGTGAGTTACTTGGGTTTACACTGCTTGCTCCCTTGGTGGGTGCGTTACTTGGGTTTACACTGCTTGCTCCCTAGGTGGGTGAGATACATGGGTTAACACTGCTTGCTCCCTAGGTGGGTGAGTTACTTGGGTTTACACTGCTTGCTCCCAGGGTGAGTGAGTTACTTGGGTTTACACTGCTTGCTCCCTAGGTGGGTGAGATACATGGGTTAACACTGCTTGCTCCCAGGGTGAGTGAGTTACTTGGGTTTACACTGCTTGCTCCCTAGGTGGGTGAGATACATGTGTTTACACTGCTTGCTCCCAGGGTGAGTGAGTTACTTGGGTTTACACTGCTTGCTCCCCAAGTGGGTGAGATACATGTGTTTACACTGCTTGCTCCCTAGGTGGGTGAGTTACTTGGGTTTACACTGCTTGCTCCCAGGGTGAGTGAGTTACTTGGGGTTACACTGCTTGCTCCCTAGGTGGGTGAGTTACTTGGGTTAACACTGCTTGCTCCCAGGGTGAGTGAGTTACTTGGGTTTACACTGCTTGCTCCCTAGGTGGGTGAGTTACTTGGGTTTACACTGCTTGCTCCCAGGGTGAGTGAGTTACTTGGATATACACTGCTTGCTCCCTAGGTGGGTGAGTTACTTGGGTTAACACTGCTTGCTCCCAGGGTGAGTGAGTTACTTGGGTTTACACTGCTTGCTCCCTAGGTGAGTGAGTTACTTGGGTTTACACTGCTTGCTCCCAGGGTGAGTGAGTTACTTGGGTTTACACTGCTTGCTCCCAGGGTGAGTGAGTTACTTGGGTTAACACTGCTTGCTCCCAGGGTGAGTGAGTTACTTGTGTTTACACTGCTTGCTCCCTTGGTGGGTGAGTTACTTGGGTTTACACTGCTTGCTCCCTAGGTGGGTGAGTTACTTGGGTTTACACTGCTTGCTCCCAGGGTGGGTGAGTTACTTGGGTTTACACTGCTTGCTCCCTAGGTGGGTGAGTTACTTGGGTTTACACTGCTTGCTCCCAGGGTGAGTGAATTACTTGGGTTTACACTGCTTGCTCCGCGGGTGAGTGAGTTACTTGGGTTAACACTGCTTGCTCCCAGGGTGGGTGAGTTACTTGGGTTTACACTGCTTGCTCCCAGGGTGGGTTAGTTACTTGGGTTTACACTGCTTGCTCCCTAGGTGGGTGAGTTACTTGGGTTAACACTGCTTGCTCCCTAGGTGGGTGAGTTACTTGGGTTTACACTGCTTGCTCCCTAGGTGGGTGAGTTACTTGGGTTTACACTGCTTGCTCCCAGGGTGGGTGAGTTACTCGGGTTTACACTGCTTGCTCCCAGGGTGGGTGAGTTACTATCATCACTATTGCAGCTGTAACATAGCCATGAGCAGCTTGAAATGAAATGGAGGCTTGGCAAGAATAAAGAGGCTGATTGTCGAATGTCCCACAGATCAGTAACCAATTCATTCCCTAAAAACATTGGTGGCAAAGACAACTTTAGTTAGATAACAGTCTCTAGTGTAGAAACTGAACAACAGTAGTCATACTGTCATGATGTGACACATAGATTTTTTAACAGTTCAAGAAAACGTGATCATTGACTCCGGGCGAGAACAAAAGATAGAAGTCACTGTAAGAGAAGATAATTTATTTGGCAATAACATAGGCTTACAAACCACACATACACTACACCAATTTCTCATGATCATGATATTGTGGGAATCGTACAACTGACTCTGCTTTTAGCAGAGATTTCTAATGAATATGGAAAGGGTTTTGTTGCGTGTCCTCAACCAACAACATTAGGCAACGGGTAAATAGGCCTGGAACTGGCTGACACACAGCCTGTAGACCAAGGTATTGTCACACCCCACTGCAGCTACATGAGTGTCTGTTTCACAATCTCTTGGTAAGTCTCTCCATATCCAGGTGTGTCAACTTATCCTTTGGAACTTGACCAGATCGACTCCCTTCTGAAGGATTCCTGCAGTAAGGGCTGATCTGTTGCTGGGAACATGCAAGGTCAGCTTGTTCATGAGAACTAAACCATACTGACTCTACTGAAGAGCTCATACGATAATGGCATCTGTCTGTAGCTAGGTCAGCTTGGCCACTAGAACTAAACCACACTGACTCTCTCCTGAAGGGCTCATATGATAACGGCGTCTGTCTGTAGCTGACAATGGGTCAGGTCACGCTTGGCCACTAGAACTGAGTGAGTGAGTGAGTGAGTGAGTGAGTGAGTGAGTGAGTGAGTGAGTGAGTGAGTGAGTGAGTGAGTGCGTGCGTGCGTGAGTGAGTGAGTGAGTGAGTGAGTGAGTGAGTGAGTGGGCCACCTGTGCCCCCTCCTGAAGACAATGGGCCAGGTCAGCTTGGCCACTTGAACTAAACCACACTGACTCACTCCTGAAGAGATCATATGAGAACAACACTCATCTAACTGTAGCTGACAATGGGTTAGGTCAGCCTGCCCTCTGTCACTACACGATGTCGAGATCTTCCTGGACAGTCAGGCAATGTTAGCTTGTCTTCTGGAACTTGGCAATGAAGAACCCGATGGTGTCAGTATCCGGGCTCTGGGTGTCCAGTGTCAGGATGCTGGGGTCGAATCTCTGGACTTTACACCTATCCCCCTCCGACAAGCCTGTCCCTGGGAGTCCAATACCTCCGATGTGAGGGTCCTGGAACATAGCATGAGTAGGACCTAACTGCCTGTTAATACTCAACTTGAACTGACAATCTCAAATATATTTTTTTCTGACATAAAGTATAATTTGTTTCCATATTGAACAGTAGGACTTTCATCAGAGCATAAGTGCTAAATAACTACATAAATTTTTTTTTAATTAATGCTGACTCAGCAATATTCGAATCGCATTGTAAAGAACAAATAAATAAAATCTGGTCCAGATGAACCAGTGGTTATTATTAGCAATGTCTCACGCCGTAGGAGTAAGTTTGTTTATTGTTTAACCCCGCACTCAGTAGTATTCTATCTTTATGACAGCGGTCTGTACATAATTGATTCTGGACCAGACAATCCAGTGATTGATATCATGGGCATTGATCCACACAATTGGGATACGATGACATGCATCAACCAGGTCAGCAAGTCAGACAACTCAATCCCGTTAGTCGCCTCTTACGACAAGTAAAGTCGCCTTTAACAGCAAGCATGGGTTGCTGAAGTCCTATTCCACCCCGGATCTTCACGGGTGCCATTGGGGCATGAGGTGAGGTAAAAATGGGCTTTAACGTCGCGTCCAAGATTATTGCACTTATATAGCAACGTGCATGTACGTGTGTGTGTGTGTTTGTGTGGCTGCTTGTACTAGTCCAGACTGATGCCGATTTATAGTGCTAGCTCACTGAGATACCATGCTACAGTTTAACATGAACACCCCACTTAAACACAGTATACTGACTCCGAGCCGACCAGTCCTTGTTTTGGCCCCTTAATACCGAGTGCCAGACAGGGTAACAACAAGTACCATCTTTTAACGTCTTTTGGTATGACACGGTCAGGGATCGAACCCCGGACCTTCCCCTCGCTGGGCGGATGCTCTACCACTAAACCACGGAGGCGGTCTGACTTGGGATGTACTTGTACTTGGTACACTGTTCTCATGTCATTAAAGGGGTACTAAACTCAGGCCCCGGGCTCTCTGGGCGGACGCTCTACCACTAAACCACGGAGGCAGTCTGACTTGGGATGTACTTGTACTTGGTACACTGTTCTCATGTCATTAAAGGGGTACTAAACTCAGGCCCCGGGCTCTCCAAGCGGACGCTCTACCACTAAACCACGGATGCGGTCTGACTTGGGATGTACTTGTACTTGGTACACTGTTCTCATGTCATTAAAGGGGTACTAAACTCAGGCCCCGGGCTGTCTGGGCGGACGCTCTACCACTAAACCACGGAGGCGGTCGCGTTGGGGCATGATGACACTTAATCAACCAAATCACAGCGCCTGACCACCCCACCCCATCCACAGTTGCCTCATACAACAAGCATTGGTTGCAGGGCACCAATTCTAACCAGGAATCCCTCAGGTGAAATCACTACATACATATTTATATACTGCTTCTTTATCACCAAGGGGCACGGGTGGCCCAGTCACGATTGGCTGTGCAGAGTTGCATCCCTTGGGCACGCCAGAAACCTATGATTGTGGTTTCGAATCTCGGTTCTTCCCGATCATGTTTCCAGGTTTGTCAGCACCATACCCTTGCTTGTGGGTTTCACCGAGGTGGTAAAGGTCTGAGACCTGCATCATTTCGAGCTTTCCTTCCACATTAAGCTGTGATGAAACTGGGATACTGTTAAAAGCGGTGTTAAACTCAACTCACTCACTCCTTTATCATAAACTTGACAAGTAAAAGAACTACTTTTTTTTCTCAATATCCAAAGAAACAAAACATGTATACATATACATTTACTAAAGGATCATGTGCAATCACTACTAACACTAAAGATCCTACAAGTAGATGAATAAAACATTCATATATTTTTTTTCTTTTGCCAGATACATTTGGCTAAAATAAAACTGTTATTCGAATGGTGCAAACATAACATTTTCAGTATATAATATAGTGTTTGTTTGGTAACATCATGTCACAAACATCTAGCAAGATACCTAGAATTCCCAAAATGTGACATATTGGCATTTTAAAAATATTTACTTAATTAAAAGAATTGCAAATGAGTTGGCAGAATGAGGGGACTCACCTGTGTGAGGAGGGTGAGGCTGGGGAAGGTTTGTAGCGCCCACCCCACCTGACCCTCGTTCTCCTCCCTCGTCACCGTGCAGGTACTGAAGACCAGCACCCCACCAGGTTTCAGCAGCCCCACCGCCTGTCACACACGGGGCAAGTGTTTCAGTGAATTGTACAATGTTTGCTTGTAAACTTTGTGTTTAGACATTTCAAACCCCAATTGTTTTGTTTGTTTGTTGTTTAACGCCACACTCAGCAATATTCCAGCTATGTGACGGTGGTCTGTAAATAATCAAATCTGGACCAGACAATCCAGTGTTTGACATCATGAGCATCAATCCACGCATTTGGGATACAGTGACATGCATCAACCAGGTCAGCAAGCCAGACAACTCAGACAAACAAGTCAGTGAGTCTGACCCGATCCCGTTAGTTGCCTCTTATGACAAGCAAAGTCACCTTTTACGGCAAGCATGCGTTGCTGAAGACCTATTCTACACCGGATCTTCATGGGTCAAACTCCATTCGAGGCAGTTAGTGACTGATCAAGAAATATAGGGGTGGGTGGGAATGGGACTGGTCTTTAAACTGAACAATTGTGACAAATTTTGGCCCCCTCACCCTCTTTCTCTGTGTCAGTTTTTCCTCTCACACCCACTGTGGGGAATACTTCAGGTTTGACATTACTTCAATCTCATTAAAATCACATCTAAGTTCTCGCTGCTGGTTAACAAAGATCTGAGGACATCCCATTACGGTCATGTCAGAACGACCTTTCGCGAACTTTGACAGACCACTGAAATGACTAACAAGAAGTCGACATCAGCCAATTAGAAAGCAGCTTTCTTGCGCTTAACGACACTCATTTCAACCTGGCCCCTTCCATTTCAGACTACGCTTGAAAAATATGTTCACGCAATTCTCAATTAAAATTTTGAAAACTGAACAAACAAACATTCCGGAATGTCTAATATACCTTTGAGATTGTATGGCAGTGCTTCCCACATACTGTGCAATGCCTCCTCCGTTCAAATGTTTATCCCACGGAAGTGAGAGATAGACGATAATTTAGACTGAATCAGTCGCACGGGCCGTTACTGTTGTTCGGAATACCATGTGTTAACATTTTCGAGGTTGCATGATCAGAAACACATTCTGACTGTCACTTTCATGATCTGGTAAGCGACGCTTTGATTGGTTGGATGAAAGGTCGTTCTGACGTGACCCGTAATGGGATGTCCTCAGATCTTTGTTAAGCGATAGCAAGAACTAAGATCTGATTTTAATGAGATTGACATTACTGCCTGAAAACGTCCTCAGCCTTAGTCACACATTTTACAGTGAGTTACCTGCACATTTGACATTCATAATAAAACAAGTGTTGAAGTCAAATTCTCATTCATATGAACACATCTAACATTATGAATATATGATTTCTGAATGTTGTGCTTATTTAAAATATGCAGATTCTAGGGGACAAAAAGAGCCCTTATGTCACCTCCTTGGATTTTGTGACTTTTCAAATATTACTCATTTTATGTACGCTTCATATTCTAAGGGTGAAAACATTGGTCTAAGGGAGATCACTCTATCAAGACTTTTTCTTCACAGATTTGAAGAGAAACCTATTTACCCTTCAGATACCAGTTACATATTAAATACAGCTTTATTATATAATTTTCCTTCTCAAGCAAAAAGTAATTCAAATTAAACAAAATACAGTTTTTATTATATTCATTTTCCTTCTCAAGCAAAAAGTAATTCAAATTAAACAAAATACAGTTTTATTACATTCATTTCCCTTCTCAAGCAAAAAGTAATTCAAATTAAACAAAATACAGTTTTATTATATTCATTTCCCTTCTCAAGCAAAAAGTAATTCAAATTAAACAAAATACAGTTTTTATTATATTCATTTCCCTTCTCAAGCAAAAAGTAATTCAAATTAAACAAAATACAGTTTTTATTATATTCATTTCCCTTCTCAAGCAAAAAGTAATTCAAATTAAACAAAATACAGTTTTTATTATATTCATTTCCCTTCTCAAGCAAAAAGTAATTCAAATTAAACAAAATACAGTTTTATTATATTCATTTCCCTTCTCAAGCAAAAAGTAAATCAAATTAAACAAAATACAGTTTTTATTATATTCATTTCCCTTCTCAAGCAAAAAGTAATTCAAATTAAACAAAATACAGTTTTTATCATATTCATTTCCCTTCTGAAGCAAAAAGTAATTCAAATTAAACTCACCTTGGAAAAAAGTTTCCTTTGATATACTGAGTAGGACTGGAGTTCACTGAGCTTCATTGCATTCCGACTGGCCGGCCGCTGACCCAGGGCACTGCACGGGGCGTCCAGTAGGATGCGGTCAAAACTACAGGAAGGGTAGGGTGGGCCACCAGTGGTTGCTGGAACAGAGGTACGGAATACAAAGACTCAGTTAAGACCTAACGCCATCTTACTTCCGTGACAGTGCTGGAACTCCATCTTAAAGTCCCAGACTCGTCCCATCACCTGGTTCCACCTTGAATGTTACTACACAGAAGACAGATGACTGGGCTACTGTCTATATAAACAACAAGACTGGTGTCTTGTTGGCTGCAATTGGACAACACTAAACATAGCATTCATTGGTCCTTGGTATCAAATTATTTAAGGCGCTGCAATCTGCTTAGCAGAGTTGCATCCCTTGGGCATGCCAGAAAGCTATGATTGTGGGTTCGAATCCCGGTTCACCCTGATAATGTTTCTAGGTTTGTCAGCACCATACCCTTGCTGGTGGGTTTCATCGAAGTGGAAAACGTCTAAGACCTGCATCACTTCAGGCTTTCCTCCCACATTAAGCTGACACGCCGTGATATAACAGGAGTACTGTTAAAAGCGGCTTTAAACATACTCAAATTATTTGAAATTTTGTAAATGTGAAGTAAAATTGCTCTTGCCACATCAACATCAGTAGAACAGTGTTTGAAATGAACCTAAGATTGCTTGTCCAAGACACTAAAATCACAATCACTGCAAATGATAAATACTTCACCCAATGAATCCTTCTGATCTTTAAATGCTTTCAATACCTTCCAATCAAAGGATGTTTGTTTGTTGTTTAACGCTGCACTCAGCAATATTCCAGCTATATGAAGGTGGTGTGTAAATAATTGAGTCTAGCCCAGATAATCCAGTGATTGACATATGAATTGGGATACGATGACATGCATCAACCAAGTCAGTGAGTCTGACCATCCGATCCCTTTTATGATAAGCATAGTCACCTTTTACGGCAAGCATGGGTTGCTGAAACCTATTCTACCCTCAATCTTCACGGCTCTCAATCAAAGAAATTAAGAAAATTTTTTTTTAAAAGACGGTAGGGAGTAACTCGGGTACTCAAATCGGGTGGGCCTTGAGTAGGACCTCAGTTTGGTTAGGGTAGGGTAGGGTACCCAGGTAATAAATTTGGACTTGTCCCTGCCCTAAAAGATAGATCATTTTATTTGGAAGTTAAATTACACAGCATTTGAAACTCTAAATAATGATACTTGCATTACAAAATACCAAACAAATTAAACAATTCCTAAACTGATGCACAATGTTTTCTTACAACATGTGCAACATGCACTTGTTACTATAGATACAGTAAGGATTTGTACCACGAGTTTTGGGCAATGCCTGTTGGCTACCTACCTGCCTGGTCATCCAGTGCCCTGCGAGAGTCCCCACTGTACGTTTCTATGATCGTAATTCCCCAGTTCGCTGCATTATTCTCAACTCGAGCAATTTTCTGAGGGGTTTTGTCCAGTGCCACAACTCTCCCCTGAAAATAGACATTTTATCCTTTATTTACATCAGAAGAGATGAGGAGCGAAGTATATTTTTTCCTCAAGTGTACCAGAGTGCCTCAAAATTATTCTTGGAATTCATGTGTGCCAACATTTTGGATCAAGATAATATGAGTTAATTTGAGTCGGCTGTTTTTGTCATCGGTTCATCTCAAGCCTGCTTTACTGAATTTTAAGAGGCGGCCTTTTATGATAACATTTACCATTGTAGACATCGCCAGTCGTTCACAACATTGTATCAGTGGGCCCCTCAATACTAAATCTCAATAACATCCGACCATTCACTCTGATCTGACTCCTCTATGCATCAAGATCTGAACACACCATCACCAGGAGAACCCTGACAAGACTTTGACCACACAATAAAAATGAAAGATGTGTAGGTTCTTGAGCCAGTCAGATGTCAGCTTTCTTCTTCATTTCTTTACACGCAACTTGGATTTAAATCTTTGCAAGGACACCCGTCACGGAACACATACATACATTCAATTGAACGCCCTTTTGGGTGTAGATGCCATTGCGCCAAAATACAACAGGAGGTATAAAATAACCACAGCAGGGTATTACCTTTCCTGCAATCAAAATCCCCAGATTATATTGGTATTGGAGATACATAAGTCAGATATAATTGTCTGAACATTTTGGTTACTCGTACCGAGAATTCAAAAGCCTTCATGGTCATAATCTAATAAGGTGTCCTCAGAATTTCAACAACAGAGGTATTTATCAAAGTAATATATCAGGTTTGCATTGCAAAAAACCAGTAGCTTTGCTGCAAGCAATATACATTGATTCACATAAGAACAGGGCGCTAACTCCAATCACTGGATGGGGTTGCTTTGTCCTCAAACCAAAATGGCGGCTGATGGAAATTTGAGACTGACAGTGAAACAAGAAATTCTTGACCGGATCAGCTGGTTGGATGGCTGGTTGGTTGGTTTGTTGTTTAATGCCGCACTCAGCAATACTCCAGCTATATGATGGCGGTCTGTAAATAATCGAGTCTGGACCAGACAATCCAGTGATTAATATCATGAGCATCGATCAACGCAATTGGGATCGATGACATGCATCAACCAAGTCAGGGAGCCTGACCACCCGATCCCGTTAGTCGCATTTTACGACAAGCATAGTCACCTTTTACGGCAAGTATGGGTTGCTGAAGACGGGTCTATTCTACCCCGGATCTTCACGGGTCTGGCTGGGGAATGGGCAAAGGCAGATAACATCCCAGCTTCCCCAGTCTGTGCATCTTCCTGAGGCAAGGGTGTTAACTGACTGTAACAGTCCAGTTTCCACCCTTGCTGAACTAGGCTGGAATTCCAGAGTTACAGTTTGGCTGGAGTAACGAGTCTATGCATAGTCCCATCAAACTTTGAACTGGAAATCTGGTTCTTAAACAACATGGATTTCAACGTGCAGATTTTGGTCGACTGTAAAGATGTGCAAAGAATGTGCACCATCAACTAGGCGTCGACAGATATTTTAGACATCATTTCATGTTTTAAATCAAGGTGCTCATGTTATTTCATTCACTTCATGAGGTAGGACCCGTTTTATTACAATATAGGTCTTGACTATTGATCAAATTGACATGAATGGGCATCGTCATGTTGTTTGAAGCAAATGCAAGTGATATGAGAGGTGGAATCTGATTGGTCAATAGGAGGGACATAAAAGGGACTTAACTTGTAATAGCCACTGGTGGCGCAATGAATGAGCCATTTTGGTAGAGTATGCTTCAAGCTGTTGCAGCCCCCAAGATGAGCGTTTAATTTGCTTACTCTAAGTGATTTGTGGCTGACAACGCGCCCCTGATTTTAATGAGATTGCTCGATATCCACATCATCTCCCTTTGTGAGACTGTTAATACCAGGTATTCACTGCACAGAGGTCGATATTCTGCCCCAAGTCTGCAGTAAATCATTCACTTTTCATTTTTTGTGGGTTTTTTTTTTGGGGGGGGGTGGTTGTGTAACCGAATAAACAATCATGTACAAACTCGGAAAGGTTCTCCCTACATAAATATATAAATGTATTCCTTGATGAGTAAAAGACTGGCATACAGTATTTGACTACCGTTGGACTTGGAATATTTAAGAAATCTTTTTATTTAAAAAAAAGAAGGAAATAACAAAAGCGTGCTGCGAACTTTATGATGATGTGGCGTTGCCTGAGAACTGTTATTTTATTTTAGGCTA
This sequence comes from Haliotis cracherodii, assembly GCF_022045235.1. NCBI lineage: Eukaryota > Metazoa > Mollusca > Gastropoda > Lepetellida > Haliotidae > Haliotis > Haliotis cracherodii. The sequence goes on from NW_027266272.1 coordinate 19,628,536, forward strand.
ATTAATAGAATTGTCAAGTGTGGTTGTTAAATAAATCTAAATGTATATGTATGGCATTGCTCCATGACTAAAGATGTAACAGATGTGATGGGAGACACCCACCTTGTTGTGCATGAGTGTGGCGATATGGACCGTCTTCCCACCTGTTGACAGGAAACAGAAATACATTGATTCATCTGCCTTACGTCTTGTCACACATCATGTATACCACATCATCATTTTGAAGATGGTTGATTTACAATGAAGATGGTTGATTTACAATTATAATGTGTGAAGCCCATTTCTGGTGTCCCCCGCCAAGATATTACTGGAATATTGCTAAAAGCAGCGTAAAACCAAACTCACTCACTCACATTTATAATACTATTTTGAAGTCCTGATTCCCTTGCTTAAAACGTGCTTGCATATCACACATGTTAATCCTGGGCCACTGCCATTAGATATATAGGTTGTGCTAGGGCTGGGACGGGTAACTCGGGTACTCAGGTCGGGTGGGTTCTCAGTAGGACCCGGGTACCCACAGGACTACCCGGACCCGAGGTCATAGTCTGAGATATATTGTTTAATGACAAAAACTCACTAAAGCTCAATGGTTACACTACAAGTCGCTAATGTTCGCAATTCATTCTGACGATGCACACATTCCTTTGACTTGTATATGTTTGAGTAAAGATAAAGCTTCAGTCAACTTCAGTGAATGCATGATCGTTTGATACATGTATTTAATAGTTTTTGTCAGGTCTGTGGTAAAACAATTACCAATCAGAGATCTTGTTCCCAACTTTTGAGACCTTCAGATGGTACCCGGGTAGGGTCGGGTAATAGGGGGTTGGGTACCCGGGTAGTACATTTGGACTTGTGCCAGCCCTAATCTGTGCGTTTAAGGAGGTATACACTGGTGAGCCTACTGTGTAATTCTGTGTATGTCAACAACAATAATTTCACAAACTGCTTTTTATGACCATTAAGACAAATAACTGTAGACAATAATCTGAAATCAGTGACATCGTTCAGGGCAATGATGCAAAACATGCCTTGTGTATTATCTGCCAATCAGGAAGCAGTAGTCTGTTGGCCATCGACCAGTGACTTAGTCGACTTCTGGCTTTAAATATTTCTGCGCAAAAAATATCTTAATCCTACCTGGTGCTGCACACATGTCAAGAATTGTCTCCCCTGGCTGGGGGTCAAGGACATGGCCACACACAATGGAGGGCAGATTCTGTGGGAACACCAGGGCAGGTAAAACTCGGTCCAGAGATGGCGCCTGGAACACTGGCTGTGTCATCCTTATGCCAACACCACTGAAAACATCAACAATAACATGAGAAAAAAACACACACCAGTATTAACCTAATGTGAGTGTGTGAAGTTTAAAATGCTGCTGGCTGCATTATTCTAGCTGTGTGACGGAAGTAGACCAGGCAAACCTGTGACTGAAAGCAAGAGCAGGGATCCCTGTTATCGAGACATGCAATCACGAAGTCTTCAATAAGAGACAATAAAATCAGGTACCATGTAAGGATTACTCAGACGTCTGCTCCAGCCAAGATGAAGTGATCCTGAAATGCTTAGTTCTCAAAGTACATGCCACCAATATGATGTCAAATGTTCTACTGACAGGAAATCCAAGCACTGTGACAAGGTAAATATGACATGATAGCTAAGTGTCAAAATCAAATCTTGTTTACTTTATTGAATTTGAGAACATACTCAAAAATCAGTGTTTTCTTTGGGTCCATGTATAAAATATATAGAAATGTATTTCTACTTTGCTTTCAATGATCTATCACCTATCAGTGTTTGAAACAGCCTACTGGTCAGGTTTGAGAAATCATACTCTCATATAGACACCTGTAAGGGACCGGTCATTTATTACAGGGGTGGGTAGGAGGTTTTGATGCACATACATACTGAAAATAAGCAGTTTATATTTTATTATAAAATATCTATTTTAACATGACCCTCCCCAAATATATGAATTATTTAAATGACCCTCTCCTAAAGTCTCCACTGTCATATTCTAGGGTGTTGATCTCCGGACTCTCCCTTCTGACACAGGCAATCTCCCCCCCCACCCCCCCAACCCCCAACCCCCTCCTCCCTCCCATCTGCCGCCCCAACTAATAAATGGTCGGTCCCTCAGGGCCAGCCAATCAGGATGCAGGATTCTAAAATGCCTTATCTTACTGAAAATGAAATTCTAGTGCACACTGATCCATTGACCAGGGTAATTATACAATACAGCATTTTGGGTGTGGATTTAATGCATTATAAAAGTACAGATTATTATTATTATCATTATTATTATTATTATTATTATTACCTAAGTTTTTCCGAGCTGCAGAAGATGTCCTCCCTCCCTACATGTGCGACTCCATTACCCACAAACATCTTGTGACCTGTGAACTTCTGAGTGAGACCTTTACGACACTCAGCGTTCAGGTCAGCGTATACCGACACGTGGTCTCCGGCATGCACACCTGGAGATAATTCAAACAGGATTAAGATGGCTTTGAACCATATTTCAGCGACATGGAGGCATTTTGGAGGAAAATAAAAAGTGACACAGTTTGTAGACTTGACAACTTTCATGAAACCCGTGAATACAGGTATGGAGTAATGAAACCCGTTTTTAGCAATATCCCAGCAATATCACGGCGGGGGACATCAGACATTCGTTACGCACATTGTACCCAGTGGGGTGATGAAACCTGTTTTTAGCAATATCCCAGCAATATCACAGCGGGGGACACCAGACATTCGCTACGCACATTGTACCCGATGGGATGATGAAACCCGTTTTTAGCAATATCACAGCGGGGGGACACCAGAAATGGGCTTCACACATTGTACCCATGTCGGGAATCAAACCCGGATCTTCAGCCTGGGAAGCGAACGCTCTAACCACTAGGCTACCCCACCGCCCCTGTCTATAATTCAGCGTTATGAGTCGTCCATGATGGCGCTGACCTACTTGTTGGGGCTGCCATGATGCCCTGGACGAAGACATCCGCTCCACGCAACACCGCCATGCCACACGCCAGGTCCACAACCACTTCCTTGTCACACTGAAGCATCAATCACATGTGAGTCAATAACTCTTGTTTTCCTTGTTTGTTTTGTCTGTTGTTGAACACTGTACTCAGCAAATATTCCAGCTGTAGGAGTGAGTAAGTTGGGTTTTACGCCGCTTTTAACAGTATTCCAGTTATATCGCGGCGTGTCAGCTTAATGTAGGAGGAAAGCCCGAAGTGATGCAGGTATAAGACGTTTACCACTTCGGTGAAACCCAAGAGCTCGGGTATGGTGCTGACAAACCTAGAAACATAATCGGGGCGAACCGAGATTCGAACCCACAATCATAGGTTTCTGGCGTGCCCAAGGGACGCAACTCTGCACGGCGAATCGCGGCACCTTAGACGACTGGGCCACCCGTGCCCCCTCCAGCTGTAGGACAGTGGCCAGTAAATAATCCAAGTTGGACCAGACTTTCCAGTGATTGACATCATGAGCAAAGAACCACACTGTTGGGGCACAATGACATGGAATCAGCCAAGTCACCGAGTCAGACAATCTGATCCACGTAGTCCACTCCAGCGACCAGCACCTTGGGGTCAGTAAGAGATCTTGCACAAAGCGATCTTAGCACTACAACTATAGTAAGCCTACGTTAAAGAATGGGAGTTACGATCATCTTAGCGCTAAGATCGCTTTGTGCAAGTGGGCCCAGGAATCCTTTTTTCAATCGTTGGATTATAAAAAGTATGCCCTGAAATCAATAGGTGGAAGGAAAAACATATATCTAAAACATTATATTCCAACAGGCCCAAATTAACCTGCTATTGAATGGAAACACCATCTGACAGGGCGAGGTGATGTGATGCGATGCGGTGAGGTTGGGGTTTTTATGTGGCGTTCAAGATTATTTCACTGATGTACTTATATTTTTTATTACCAGATATTATGATAATAGGATTCAATTGCGTACTTCAGTTCGGATTTGTTGACTGGTATTTCTGGGGTAAGTGATCACGGTGATCTGCTGATAATGTTTTCTGAGATGGGGGAAAACATCATGTCATTGGAAAAACTTGAGTTTATTAAAAGTTTTGGGAGCCATGCTTTACCATGCGCTATAACCAAGTTAGAGCTATATTGAAGAGCGCAATAACGAGGGAACTCTGTAGTGTTGTGCTTGAGTGCGTGTGGCTGCTGTTATTAGTCCGGACTGATGCCAGTACTAGTCCACTGACATACCATATCACAGTTTAACATGGACATCCTACTCAGAGTCCGACACATGATACTGACTCCGAGCAGTTCCTGCTTTATTAAATGCTGAGCTCCAGGCAGGGTAACATGTACCATCCTATGGTATAAAATGGCCCGGAGACTGAACCATCGATCTTCCGTTTGGCCAGACTGTGTGCATCCGTACAGCATGTGACTGTGCACAGTATTTCAGTCATATCATAGTGACATGGGACGAGGAGGAGGGCCTGAAGTGAGTGAGTGAGTGAGTGAGTGAGTGAGTGAGTTAGTGAGTGAGTGCATATACTTGAGTGAGTAGTGAGTGAGTATGGTTTTACGCTGCTTTAAGCAATATTCCAGCAATATCACAGTGGGGGACACCCGGGTCTTCGGCGTGACGAGCGAACACTTTAACCACTAGGCTACCCGACCGCCCCCAGAGCCTGAAGTGATGCTGGTCTTTGACCTTTTCCACTTCTGTGAAACTTTCCAACTTCTTTGTTTGTTTGTTGTTTCACTCCGCACTCCAGCTCCAGCTATATGACGGCGGTCTATAAATAATCGAGTCTGGACCAGACAATCCAGTGATTGACATCATGAGCATTGATCAACGCAATTGGGATCGATGACATGTATCAACCAAGTCAGCGAGCCTGACCACCTGATCCTGTAGTTGCCTCTTACAACAAGCATAGTAGCCTTTTACTGCAAGCATGGGTTGCTGAAGACCTTTTCTACCCCGGATCTTCATGGGTCTTTCAACTTTTGAATCACCAGGTTTATAATGTGAATCACATCCGCTGTAAGCATGTTTATATGGTAGTCATCTTCCTCATGTTCATCCAGCTTCTCTGTTCAAAAGTACTTTTATCAATATTACGAGGTGAGTGAGTGAGTTTGATTTTACGCCGCTTTTAGCAATATTCTAGCAATATCACGGCGGGGGACACCAGAAATGGGCTTCACACATTGTACCCTTGTCGGGAATCAAACCTGGGTCTTCGGCGTGATGAGCGAACACTTTAACAACTAGGCTACCCAACTGCCCCAAAATGTTACAAGGTATTTTGGTTAAAAAACAAGTATACCCATCAGGTAAGTGGAGCTTTTTGAAATGTTAGTTCACATTAGAATATGATGTCATCAAAAGGAGAACCATACATGCCAAAGTTCAGCTGTAAAAGTCTTTCAATATCAACAGTTTAACAGTTGGAATGTGTTTTCTTATCATGCAAGCTCGAAAAAGGTAAACGCAGAGTATTCAAAATGACAGTTGCGGGCTGTACAACTGATTCCATCAAAATAATTGTCTTTTCTCGCTTCAAAGGTATAAACATTTGGGATGTACTGCCATCAATCCCAGCCATCTATGAGACACTCAATCCTGTTCTTTTGTTCAGTTTTCACATTTGTAGTCTGAAATGGAAGTCCCCAGTTTGAAACTAGTGCTGTGTTGCTCGATTGGTCAATGTTGACTTCTTGTTCATCATTTCATTGGTCGGTCAAAGTTTGTGAAATGTAATTCTGACGAGACCTGTAATAGGATGTCCTCAGATCTTTGTTTTGGCAGTAGCGAGAACTAAGACCTGATTTTAATGAGATTGGGGGAATTTCAAATCTCACCAGCTTGATATCCAACTTGGGTCCTCTGTTTGTGATGACCACGCAGTCCCGGAGTGCAGGATGAGCGGCCATGTCAAAGGGCTCCATGTCCCTCGTGACACATTGCTGGAACCGATAAATTAAATAAGACATGATTTGGTTGGTGGGTTGGTTTGTTGTTTTACGCAGCACTCAGCAATATTCCAGCTATATGACGGCGGTCTGTAAATAATCCAGTCTGGACCAGACAATCCAGTGATTAATATCATGAGCATCGATCCACGCAATTAGGATTGATGACATGCATCAACCAAGTCAGCGAGCCTGACCACCCGATCCCGTTGGTACGAAAACTAACCCCTGGCTATACAATTACATATCACCAGTGTTCATTCTTGACTTTTTACCTCCAGAAATACTTTGTTTTGTTTGATGATACTGAACTCAGTGCTGGATTCTATTCTGCTGGAGATAACAGCATTAGACACTTTCAGGATTTTATCTACTTTTGATAGTACATTCATCTACATCTCTCCCAAATTTGAAAACTATCTACAGGACATAAGGAAGAGAATTTATGGATGTCAACTCCTTTATTATGAGGAAAACAACGTTTCAGAGAATATGCTTACTCCTTCACCTGATGAAAGAGTAAGCATGTACTCCAAGTTGACATCCATAAATTCTCTTCCTTATGTGTATCACTTCTAAATGCCTTTCTAAGACTATCTTCAGGGCATTTAGGATCACAAGCAGCCAAGACAATGAACCAATCTGAAACCGTGCCTCTGCTAGAGTTGCTCGGAGGATCTCCATGATGCTCTCTGTGGTGTGACTGCTTGTGTTCATCCTCAGTGTTGTGTACGCTGGGGGGAGACCCAGCCACTTCAGCAGGTTGGAGAGTCGCTTGTCTGTGCTTCCTTCAGGGCCATTCTCATCCTACAACAGTGAGTAAGTGGGTGGGTGAGCGGGTGGGTCAGTAGGTGGGAGAGTGAGTGAGTGGGTGGGTGAGTGAGGAGGTGGATAAGTGAGTGAGTGTTTTGTTTGTTTGTTGTTTAACGTCGCACTCAGCAATATTCCAGCTATATGACGGCGGTCTGTAAATAATCGAGTCTGGGCCAGACAATCCAGTGATTAATATCATGAGCATTGATCAACGCACTTGGGATCAATGACATGCATCAACCAAGTCAGCATGCCTGACCACCTGATCCCTTTAGTCGCCTCTTACGACAAGCATAGTCATGAGTGAGTGAGTGAGTGAGTGATGGAGGGAGGAGGGACTCGTGTCACATGGGGTTTAACGTCATGTTCAAGATTATTCCACATGAATAACGATGTGTACAAGTCTGGCCTTGTCTTATCCCCTGAGTGAATTTATATTGTTTCACATACCCAGTCAGCAATATTTCAGCGGTTAAAAACACCGGGAAGAGTGAGTGAGTGAGTGAGTATGGTTTTATGCCGCCTTTAGCAATATTCCAGCAATATCACGGCGGGGGACACCAGAAATGGGCTTCACACATTGTACCCATGTCGGTAATCGAACCTGGGTCTTCGGTGTGACGAGCAAACGCTTTAACCACTAGGCTTCCCGACCGCCCCAACACAGGGAAGAAATACATGAGCTAAAACTTCGCCATCCATGTTCGATCCATTCAATCAGCCGTGTCATAGAGCCATCTCTCATCAAATTTGCTCATCGCATATGACTAGCAATGTGACACTGAGGGCGGCTAAACCATGTAATAACCAGACAGAAAACAACATTCAACAGTTTAGAATATTTAAGTGTAAATATATATTTTCAAGGTGAACATGAAAATATTATCTTCCCCAATTGATGTAATTTGTAACCTCACCAAAGTCTTCCTCCCCAATTGATGTGACTGAAAAATGGTAATTTATACGCTTTTGTCAAACATTTCCTTAAATTATTTGAACAATTTTGATAACATTTTCCTTCTCTCAAGCATTACTCCTCAAAGCAAAGATCCACCCTAAGAAGATCTTATCTACCCTGTTTTAACATCATTTTTTGGACAGTCGTAAGGCTGACTTTGCTTTGTACAGATGTTGAACCGACGCTGGCTAGCACACAAAATCGTGAAAATGGTTGATCGAAAATAGAACGAAGAAAGATGAAAAGCATGAAATGTCATTGCAATTGATATACTACGACCATGGGAACTTCAAACGTTGCTTTGACCATATTTTCAACGTCTGCGTTGAGTCTGAGTGGCAGCAGTTCCATCACAAGCTCATACGATTAAAAGAGCTATTTGTAAATAAACACACGTAACATCCAACGTGGTTCCGGCTCCAACAAACGCAAGCTCCCACACAGCGCCTCACGGCCCTGCTGCAAGCTCCTTCACAGCGCGTGACAGTACTGACACCTTCGTTACACTCTCGGTAACATCGCTGCCACCAGTGTGGGCGCGGCCATTACAAGAATCTTGAAATTTGCCCTCTAACCCAAAATGTAGTAACGTTGATACTTTTGTTTTAAATGTCTTTGGGAATGCCATCATATTTCATTTTGAAAAAGGTTTACGACTGACCATGTTTTCCAGATGAATTTACTTTGTTGTTTTAATAATCAGATTGGTTCGAGATTACAGACTAACGGAAAATCAACCAACTTCTCCCTTACGTTCTTACCACATCAATAATACGATAGTTTTAATGAAACAGAAATTCAAATTGACAAACGAAGAAAGTAATTTAGCACCGATAAGTGTATTCGGCGTCACGACAGTCGTCCCTTGTTGGTAAACATAACGGTCATTCGGTTGCGAGTTCAACTCCAAGCATGGTTGTGGCCACCTATTCACAGTGTGGAGTTTTGAATGGTGGCAGAGCTCCACGAACGGGCTATCGCTGTGAGGAGCTTGGTGTGTTCCCAGAACACTGCGAGGAGCCTGGTTTGCTTCCTTAAAACCAGATTTGTCGGGTGTATGCGCCACAACCATTACGCATTCATAAGTGAATATGAGCTAGTGTCGTTTAGAGATCGCATAGTTACATAATCAGAATGAAAGAATGGAGAAACTTGTATGCCCAATGGAAAGCCAGAACGTACAATTCATCAACGCCATAAAACTTCTTTCCATCTTTGTAACTTCTCGTCGTTGAAAAAGATGGTTAGACTTACATCTAGTTTCTGAAATGAACTGTGTTACAGACATAAAAGCCAGACAAGTTATAAATATAAAATATAATACAAAGGAGCCCAGAGACTTTCTTCATTTTCAGATACTGCAGTAATCTAGACTTGCCAAATATCATAGACTTGCATGGGCTCTGTTGGACATATTGGCTCGATCGTAGCGCCACCAGTGGCTATAATGTGTTATGTCCCTTCTAAGCCTCTTCTATAGATCAATCAGATGCCACCTCTCGTATCACTTGCTTTTGCTTAAAAATGGCGGCACCCAGTCAAGACGATCTGATCGATAATCAATATCTATACTGTGATAAAACGGGTCTTACATCGCGAAGTGCATCAAATCACGTGAGCGCCTTGATTCACCAGTAACACGAAAAGATTTGGAAAATATCTGTTGACAACGAGTTGGCGGTGCACATGCTTCACAAATCCTGCAATCGACCGAAATCTGCATGACAGTTTACGAACCGGATTTCGATTCCGTTGTGCGATTGTGATTGGACTATACATAAACTCGTTAGTCCAGCCAAAATGTAACTCCATAATACCAGCCTAGTTTGGCAAGGGTGAAAACTGTTAACTCTCTTGCCTCGGGAAGATGGAATGAATGTCGGTTAGATAAATTCGTTGTCAACCGATCCCTTGGGGCATATGGTGTGATGTACCCTGTGTGTGAGCCTGACGGCTAGGGGTACATAGGCTCACACACAGGGTACATTACACCCCATACGACAACTTATAACATAACCAACCATTAACTCTTGGCAAATGTATCCGATACTCACAAGTCTCTGTATTGGCGAAGCTAAAGTTGTTGTTAGTTACACGTGATTCGCCTAAATGAGTTAGTTGCATAGTTCATACTTGTTTCGTTTGCCTTCTTTTAAAATTTAGGCGGTATTTTGTTAGAAATGGCTTCTTTTTGTCAGGGCTGACGTTTTGCAGTTTATACACATTTTAGTGAGTATCAAACGCTGACGCCATATAACAGGGTTGCCATGATGGCCCACAAGGCCTCGATCAGACGTGTTACTGGTGAACTGTTTTGTGCTCATTAGCCGTTTCTTTCTTTGGCATGCTTTTCGGATCAACCGACTCAAAATTAATTAATGTGAAAAAAACCTGAAGACGGTTTAGAGCCTGTTAATCATGAATTAAAAAAACAACATACATCATATTTTTCGGTCTCACCCAGAGTGAGTGAGTCAGTGGATTGGGTTTAACGGCGCTTTTAACAGTATTCCAGTTATATCGCGGCGTGTCAGCTTAATGTGGGAGGAAAGCCCCAAGTGATGCAGGTCTCAGACGTTTACTGCACTTCGGTGAAACCCACGAGCACGGGTATGGTGCTGAGAAACCTAGAAACATAATCGGGGCGAACCGGGATTCGAACCCACAATCATAGGTTTCTGGCGTGTCCAAGGGACGAAACTGTGCACAGCGAATCGTGGCGCCTTAGACGACTGGGCCACCCGTGCCCACTCACACCAGAGACAAGCGCGCATGCTCAAAGAGAAAATTGCGATGCAGAGCATGAAACGTGAGAGAGACACAGAGAGAGAGAAGATGATTGGTTGGTTGGTTTGTTGTTTAACGTCGCACTCAGGAATATTCCAGCTGTATAACGGCGGTCTGTAAATAATCGAGTCTGAACCAGACAATCCAGTGATTAACATCATGCGCATCGATCCACGCAGCTGGGATACGATGACATGCATCAACCAAGGCAGCGAGCCTGACCACCCGATCCCGTTAGTCGCCTTTTTCGACAAGCATAGTCGCTTTTTACGGCAAGCATGGGTTGCTGAAGACCTATTCTAACCCGGATCTTCACGGGTCGATGCATATATTAGCTTGTCGCATCACACCATTAACATGGCAACAACAAATAAAATGCTGACACCGTTGAAAGAGATGCCCAGCCTATAAGGCTACTTGAAACTGATCGATAATAAATGTCAAGGTTACGTGTTGGGTTCCATTTGTACATCGTTCATCACCTACCAGCGCCAATTAATTGTTGGCTTCCCTTGTTTAGTTTCCACCTTTGCTATCTTATTATTTTGTTTTTCTTCCATTATTGTCTGGGGGGCACGGGTGGCCCAGTCGTCTAAGACGCCGCGATTCGCTGTGCAGAGTCGCGTCCCTTGGGCACGCCAGAAACCTATGATTGTGGGTTCGAATCCCGGTTCGCCCCAATTATGTTTCTAGATTTGTCAGCACCATACCCGTGCTCGTGGGTTTCACCGAAGTGCAGTAAACGTCTGAGACCTGCATCACTTGGGGCTTTCCTCCCACATAAACTGACACGCCGCAATATGACTGGAATACTGTTAAAAGCGGCGTTAAACCCAACTCACTCACTCACTCCATGTTCTCTGCTTTGTTCACCTGATGAAGGAGTAAATATACTCTGAAACGTTGTTTTCCTCAAAATATAAAAGTTGAAATCCATAAATTCTCTTCCTTATGGGTATCACTTTATAACACAGTAAAATAACAGTTTTGCTTGTCATGCTGAAGGCGGGGTTCGATTCCCAACAGACATGGGTTCAATGTGTGAAACCGATGTCATGTATCCACGTCGTGATATTGTCGGAAGATCGCTACGAGCGGCGTAAAACCATACTCACTCACACCTTATTCAATTGTCACTAAAGCGTACGTAAAATATATTCAGAAAATCAGGCTTTACCCACTGGTTCTGGTTGGTTGGTTGATTTACGTCGCATTCAGCAATATTCCAGCCACATGACGGCGTTTCGTAAATAATCGAGTCTGGACAAGACAATCCAGTGAATGACATCATGAACATCGATCCACGCAATTGGGATACTATGACACGCATAAACCAAGTCAGCGAGCCTCGGCTGAGTAAAATAACGGGAATAAACATTGAGAGCTCATCCCTAAAATAAGTCATTTGGACTACAAAAAGACAGTTACGTCTGAAAATCAACTAAAAAATCTGTCACTTTGACTGAACAAGGAAATACTTAAGTTCTCAAATGGCTAGTAAATCACGGGAAGGTTGGTTATCCGAAGATAAGTCGAGAAACTGGGTATTACAAACCCTAGTAACTAAGTTTAGTTCAGTACACCAGACTAAGTGAGAATCTCGATTGACATAGCCCCGAACCCACTTACAGACGAAACGAGTTTCGACCGTGATCACTCCAGTAGCGACACAATCGTGAACGATTTAACGAAGTCTAAAGGGTGAACACATTTTTTTCAGAAAGACTTTAATGCACAGCGCGCGGACGTCGGAGGTGACAATCTCTCCTGGACCACCAGGGAATACAACTGCCTTGGACGCCCAGCCAACGTGAATTTCTAAACACAGGGAAAACACGAATAGCAAACCAACAACTATATCTATACTGAAGACGTAAGTATCTAAATAAAGCACTGAACAGAAGATATCCAACGGCGTCATTAAAGATTCACAACAAAATATGTACAATCATTGATGAGGCAAAAATGACCATGACTACATAAATATCTGAATGTACATATAAATTACCCTAATGTTTGCAAATCATAATTACAAAAAAATCCTTAATACAAAAATGTAGTAGCGAACGTATAAAAGATAACATACATCCAGTCAATACATGGTTTTGGAGTGTCATTAGATCACAAGAGAATGAGATAGATGACCGCCTGGTTTTGTCGGAAACAAAGACTGGGAACAGATTGGCACCAGACCGTGACACGGGCCAATTGACCCCCCAGCGACACTTGGTAATGCAGTAATAGCATACGAAGCGTTAACACCCATTGCTATTTATCATAATATACTGAACTGCAAAAGAAACGTCACCCCAAGTAGCATTGCATCATAAGTTGTCATCTAAATATCTTGGTAATTTTTGTCAATGTTTCTAAAACGTAACATTACCTTGTGAAATGAAATTTGATGATAAAAAAACAAAGCAGATGACAATAAAACCAATCGCCCGAACGCATCACGGCAACGGCCATGGTAACCCGATGCACGTGAGTTCAGTGCAAATTGAAATGCACATGCGTTCCCCCATTTCTTGCCCTATAAAAATCCACCCAGATCAGATAACATTCATTCGTTATTGAATTGCTATCACATGCCAAGATTTACATGAAATCAGCGAAACCCAGCCCTTGGGCAATTGCAAGCTGGACGAACCACCCAGCAAGTAGCCATTTCAAGTCCACGTAAGGACCATATACAGGCTCCAACAACGGTACCAGACCACCAACACTACAGATGACCGACCACAGAGTGGAAGACCAAATCACCACCCGACGTCAGGATCGTCAGATTGTGCGACAGCATCTTCAAGATCCTTTTGTTACTGCTGCGGAAACTGCTCGACAGATCATGGGGACACACCAGCGACACATTAGTGCAGACACCGTGCGTTGACGATTGACGAGCAGACACCTCCATTGTCACAGGCCACACCGAGGACCCATTCAGACACCACGCCATTTTGTTCACTTAAGTGTTAAACACATGAAAAACAATTATCTGAAAGTTACCAAGAAATTTGAAGGTTGCTGGAGGTTTCCGGAAGGTATCCAGATGCAAATTTTCTTCATGTCTTGTTTCTGGTAAATAATGTTAGCCTGTGCATATCAAATAGCTGTTGTAATATTCTGTGTTATTTTACTTGTAAATACCCTCCTAAAACTGAGATCTATGGGCATGCATTTTTGGAGAAGACAATTTTCAATTTCATATAAAGTTCTTTTTAGATGTTACGCATTTCTAATGAACAAACATCAGTTCTAGTATGGTGATATACTTAAATTTCATGTTCATATTCGCTGTTTGTTCTGTGAAAAAGGGGCAGTGGGGTCGCCTAGTGGTTGAAGCGTTCAATGGCGATCATGGGTTCGATTCGCGACATGGGTACTAATGTGTGAAGTTTATTGCTGGTGTCACCCACTGTGATATTGTTGCAGTATTGCTAAAAGTGGCATAACACCATTATCACTCAGAAAAAATGCAAAGTCATTGGCTATGTGCTTTGGCATTTGGCAATGGTGAGATTAAAAGATTAGTTAGGAACCGTATCAGTACTCGTTATATCTGGACAGTGTAGTTTCATGGGAGTTCGAAACAGAATACAAATGCCACAAATAGCTGCAGAAGGCAAATGGTATCCATAAAAAAACACCAAAATAAAATACAGAAGAAATATCAATATCATTTGTCTACTAACATGGAACTTAAACCTGTTTTTAGTGAGCTGTATTAATTGAAGCAAAACATTCAGGGCATAAGTATACAGTTAACTACGGTTATAACGAACTCAAAGGGACTACTAATTTTAGTTCGTTATATCCGGAGTTCGTTATAAGCATATATACAGCATAACTACAGCAAATAGTCGGGACCAAAAAAGTAAGTTCGTTTTATCCGTCAGTTCGTTATAAGCGTGTTCGTTATAACCGTAGTTTACTGTATTTCATATATCCCCAGCACCTATGTTATGGCTGATCAGGCTTTATGCTAATGAAGCAAAACAAGTAATGTTTTTCAAAACAAATCATATTTATTGATTATATGACATTTCATTGGTACATTTGACAAATTGAAATTTGTTCAAACAAGAAGAGGAGATAGCATAAAGTAACCAGTCGGTGTTTTCAAGAACTTACAGAACAGACCCTTCAATGCCATTTTCTAAATAAACGAATTAGTCAAATCTTACAAGAATGTCATGGAAGAAGAATATCTAAAGTCAATCATGTTTCTGCAGTAAACCACAAAAGTCATTCAGATTTGTACAGTTAGCGTTGGTGTACACAACCTGGACATAGTCACAGTGCTGTGGCATAAATTCATTCAGACTTGATAAGAGTCGTAATAAAACCACCCACAGTCACACTGATGTGGCATTATTCATTCAGAATCATCACTTTCTGAGGTGAATCTGTTGTTTGTTCTGGGGAGGATTTTTCATCATCCGGCGAGTCCCTTGTCTGACGTGTCTGAGCAGGATCTTCTTAAATGTAGCTGGTGTCAGATTGTAAAATCCAGGTACCTGAAACAATTTTTAACATCTTCAGAAACTTGTTATTCAAAAATTTAGAAACACACATATGTTTACAAAGGGTAAAATGTTGTTTTCTCGAACAGTAAGGTATTGACAATTTATCTTGCAACTGATATTCAACCAATCTTCTTTGAACATGTAAATGAGCCATTGCAAACAGAAAAGTGTACAGAAATTACAAAAATGTATCCGGTCTTCTGACACAATACATGAAGAGCCACAAGGCTCACCTGAATTTGTTCGATTGTTTGCATTACATCAAATATAAGGAAGGGTAAACAAGACAATGCGAGTAACATAGGTTCTGTTACATAAAACAGAACTAAACATAATAATCCAAACTTTCAATCACAGGTCATGTAAGTGATCTCAAAATACAATATAATGAGCCAGTGAGTTGGTATAGTTTCATGCAGCTTTTGGGGTGGTCGGGTAGCCTAGTGGTTAACGCGTTCGCTCGTCACGCCGGGTTCTATTCCCGACATGGGTACAATGTGTGAAGCCCATTTCTGGTGTCCCCCGCCGTGATATTGCTGGAATATTGCTAAGAGCGGCGTAAAACCATACTCACTCACTCACTCACTCATGCAGCTTGTTAGCAACATTCAAGCAATGGGCTTCACACAGTGTACCCTTGTGAATCGAACCCGGGGTTTCAGAGAACGCTTTATCCACTAGGCTACCACACCAAATACAAAAGAAAGTACATAAGGATTTCAGACAATAGAAATTTTCATCAAATTCATTCATTCATTATTGGAGGCTATTCAAATTCAAATTTTGACAAATTAGGATGAGACTGTAGAAGTATTTTATCTTAGTTATTATTATGGATATTTAATACCTACCATTAATTGGTAGTCCAACAGACACTGATACGAAATTCAACTGAAAAGCACAACCTGAACCATCAACTAAAAACTATGTAAAGTAAGCGGCAAAAGACAGTATAGGTTGGTAATTTGTAATTTTCCTAAAAACAGCGATAACAAGTGGAAAGCGGGTATTGGGAATATGACTGCCCAGGAACAGGTACCAAAAAACACCTCACCCGAACGCGCCACCTTTGACGGCGATCATGCGGTTCAGTATATAATTTCATTAGTGCAAGCAACCATGCATATGTAATGGTTCTTTTGTGTATCTATTGTTTATGTATATTCAAAGTGCAAAAAGCCTGAAACTTCATGATTAAATATAGAAAGAAAATCCATGAAGTCAGTGATGCACAGGAACTTCTTAAATATTATTATTGGTATTATGTTGTGTGTAATCAGGTAGACAGCCAATAACTGAATGCTTAACAAATCATGAGTTTGTGAGAATTACGGGAATAAAAACCAAATGTAGTATGTTGAAGGCAGTAAAATTATCTGAGAAAGATTTTGATATTTTGGACCCCTCCCTTTTATTATGTTGTATCAAAGATAACGAAATGTAAACAGTTGCATTATAAATCAGTTGAGAGTGACCTACTTGCTTTTTTGTTGAGGCCATCATTGTTTGGCAAGATTTGTTTTGTTTGTTTGTTGTTTAACGCCGCACTCAGCAATATTTCAGCTAAATCACGGCGGTCTGTAAATAATAGTCTGGGCCAGACAATCCAGTGATGGACATCGATCCACGCAATTGGGATACGATGGCATGCATCAACCAAGTCAGCGAGCCTGACCACCCGATCCCGTTAGTCGCCTTTTACGACAAGCATAGACACCTTTTAAGGCAAGCATGGGTTGCTGAAGACCTATTCTCTCCCGGATCTTCACGGGTCCGTTTGGCAAGATATATAATAATAATATTAAGTAAGGACATGTTTTTTTTAATTTAAACATAACACATAGTGTGTTTGGTACGTTATTGTTGAGAAGTTAGAACTAGCCAATAGATCTAGAATGCATAGCATATTTGGTAGGCTGGAGTATCCGTGATTTTGTACACGTTTCTAGCGTTGTATGTAGTTGTGACTAATCATGTGATACATACGTTTCTGACATTTTTGAAAACATAATATCAGAGCACGTGTTGTCCATTCGTCTTAGATGCCTCACTTCCGTCGTGTCAGAATCCGATGATCGTGGGTCTGAATGCTCTGTTTATGTGGTGTCAACACTGTAAAGACGTTAAAAATGGCAGTCTCGCGCTCTGCATTAAGGGGCTAAAACAAGGACTGGTCGGCTCGAAGTCAGTACACTTATACTGTGTCCGGGGCACGCACACGCACACACATACACTGATACATTGCTACATACGTACAATAATCTTGATTTGTTTGTTTGTTGTTCAACGCCGCTCTCAGCAATATTCCAGCTATATGACGGCGGTCTGTAACTAATCGAGTCTGGACCAGATAATCCAGTGATTGACATCATGAGTATCAATTCACGCAATTGGGATCGATGACATGTATCAACCAAGTCAGCGAGTCTGACCACCCGATCCCTTTAGTTGCCTTTTATGACAAGCATAGTCGCCTTTTACGACGAGCATGGGTTGTTGAAGACATATTCTACCCCGGATCTTCACGAGTCTGCATTAAAATGCTCTTCGTGACTTAGTGAGTAGTCCCAAAGTGATTTACAAACTTAATTCAGAGCGACTGTTCACAAATCTTTGTACCGCTGCCATTAACTCCATTCGGGGAATATTGACTGATTTCAGATGCCACCTAACAACTAGACACTGTCCCACTTCGACAGGTAGTCATGTTGTATACAACTGCCCCATATGCACTTTCTTTTACATGCAATCTCCTGTTCTCGATGTTGAACTTTAGTAGCAAGCATCTCGGGAATCTAAAAGTCTCCAACTCTTTCACTTGATTGAGCCAAAGCTCATGAAGCTCTTCATCCCAATCAAAACCCTTGAGCCAGACTTGGCATGATAATTATTGCTTTGATGATGAAAAGAGCAAGGAGTCCTAACGGATCGAATACCGTAACCATTTCCTGAGGAAACCTCCCTTTGTAAGTATCCAACGGTTGTGTGTACTAGTACTACGGAAGCTGAACTCGTCATCTTTAGCAACCCACGTCAAACCATGTGTTTTTGTAGTTGGCATCACATCCCTACCATGATGAACCTTTTTAGCCCTATATCCTTTGGGAATTTTCTGTAAGGCTTCGGGGGAATTGCTTCACCACTTTCTTGCACACATGCCTGCCTTCCCCCATAACTCAGTTGTGAGTGAGTGAGTTGGGTTTAACGCCGCTTTTAACATTTTTCCAGTTATATCACGGCGTGTCAGCTTAATGTGGGAGGCAAAGTGATGCAGGTCAGGCGTTTACCACTTAGGTGAAGCCCACGAGCACGGGTATAGTGCTGACAAACCTAGAAACATAATCGGGGCGAACCATGATTCGAACCCACAATCATAGGTTTCTGGCGTGCCCAAGGGACGCAACACTGCACAGCGAATGGCGGCGCCTTAGACGACTGGGTCACCCGTGCCCCCGAATACAGATTGAAGCGGCGTTTAACTCACTCACTCACTACGACATATCACTTTTAACACAATGTATGGACTAGTGATTCCCTTTAAAAATTTACGGTAAGAACCATCCAAATCCAATCAGATGCCCATATGTTGCCTTGTGTCATATTCACCACCTTCACCAGTCACATAGGGATGATGGAGATTATTGGAGATAACAGCTTGGTATCTATAGGTTTCGAAACTGAAACAATATGTTGGCCCGGAAATCTGCAGGTTCTGTTTGTGATGTTTAACGTTGCACTCAGCAGTATCCCAGCTATATGACGGCAGTCAGTAAAAAATTGAGTCTGGACCAGACAATCCAGTGAGTGACATCATGAACATCGATCCACGCAATTGAGATCGATGACATGCATCAACCAAGTCAGCGAGCCTGACCACCCGATCCCATTAATCGCCTCAACGACAAACATAGTTGCCTTTTACGGCAAGCATGGGTTGCTGAAGACCTATTCTATACCGGATTTCACCCAGATCTTCACCCAGTAACACGTGAAATCTTCACTCGGTAATTTCCAAGTGGACTTCACCAACAGACACCAGTGAAAACTTCACTTGATAATCTTCGGAAGGACTTCACCTGTATCCACGATGTACAAGAAATTATGACACAATGGTTACAAATATGTTTATTGCTGGTGTATCAACAACCACAAAATACAAGTCAAAATAGGAAAAAGCTCCCCACAAAAACCCTGCAAAACTCTCATCACTCTAGCAATCTAAACCATTTATATCATCATACACACAAACGTCGTGACACAAGGAACGACTCTGAGAATAGCACCTGCAGACAGCTGCGTCATATTCATTTTTAACCATGACATCATTACACTCTACCAGAACATAATGAGGTCACTGTTGAGGATAAAGGGAAATCAATGAAAACAGCAAGTTCTGCACTGAAACTAGTGCACTTACATGTTTTTGCAATACTGTTAACAGTATTTCAAAAGTCACCTTTTATATTCATTGTTTTAGAGTCATAGTTAAATGCTCTTTTTTCTTGATTGAAAATAAACAAGGTGATTTAAATAACAGCAACCAAACCCATTCCATATTCAAAAGAAAACACCGCTAAAAACAGAGTCCGTTGTATGATTCTGTTGTTGTTTGTTGTTTAACACTGCACTCAGCAATATTCCAGCTATGTGACGGCGGTCTGTAATTAATCGAGTCTGGACCAGACAATCCAGTGATTGATATCATGAGCATCGATCCAAGCAATTGGGATCGATGACATGCATCAACTAAGTCAGCGAGCCTGACCACCCGATCCCGTCAGTCGCCTTTTACAACAAGCAGTCCCCTTATACAGCAAGCATGGGTTGCTGAAGACCTGTTCTACCCTGAAATTAGAAGTAATAATAGACAAGGAACAATTACATGCAAGTACAAATCACTCACATATTGCTGTGTACTTGCTGGTAACATTCTCAAACAAACAGCTGCCCCACTGGTGGCACCTGTCACAAACACATGCAGAGGCAAGTCAATTGTTCAGCAGAAAAAACTGTGAATATTTGGTACAACTCAAAATAGGGCATTGGAATTGGACTCATTGAAGTGTCAAATTTGGAAATATCTTCCATAAAATGTTTTGAAAGTTTTACAGAGGCCTTGAATGTTGTAACCTTAATCAAACAACTTCTGAGCAAGAGTCTATGATGAAATCTCAGTTGAAAGAACATGCTCAATTGTACCTTAAAAGTTGTGTAAGCTGCAGGAATATTGCTCGACATAAAGGGAAAGTTGTCTATTGGAAAGTTGAAGTCATACTTCTTGTCAAACAATCTTTGGTGAAGTGTGTTTTGTCACTCTGAATCTTCTTGTATAGATCTATATATATAAAGCAGATGTGGGCAGTCTCACTGGTCTCCTTCATTTCTAGTACAGGTGGGTTAAAAAACTACAAACATGTTTTGGCTCAGAAAAATGGTAGCTGTACCCGTACTTCAACGACCAAATAATGCACCTGTTGGCGTTTATATTGGACATAGGTGTGGATAAAAAAGAACTAGTCACAACCAATACAAGTTCCCACCATCATTAGATAGTGTACACACTTCAAAAACTAAATAGAGTCAAGTCTTGATAATCCGACACCTTAATCTGACAATCAGCTTTATCAGACACTTATGATGTGAACCGAATAAATCAGTGCTATTTAGCCCTGTTTATCTGACAGTCTCGCACGCCGACACACCTAACATGCAACGAATTACCGAATTCACTCATTAATCAGTCTCGTTAATCCGACAAAGTGTTTTGTTTATCCGACATACTCATTAATCCGACATATTCATATGCAACCAACCATGTTGGATTAACGGAACTTGACTGTACTTACAAGATATTCTTAAATGTTATTAAAGTGAAGAGAGTGTTTACTGATTCGCAGTGTACTGACAACATACGAAATACGAAAACACCTACAGGCTCATCATTAACTCCTAAAGAGCAATGGTGTGTATTTGTTTGTTTAATGCCACACACAGGAATATTCCAGCGATACCATGGCAGCCGGAAAAAAAATTGGTCTGGACCAGACAATCCAGTGATTGATCCACGCCATCAGGGTTTGATGACACGCCATCAATTCACCGAGCCAAACTGATCCATTTGGGAAGTATGGAATCGGAGTGTTACATATACGATGTTAATGAGAATGATCATCAACACAAAGGGAAAGGCAGTTGGTTGTACACTGCATGCTACAGCATAAAACTCTAAAGGCCACACGTTTCTTTCTTCTTGCTTCACAGATCTGCCGATTGTAAAAAAAAGTTTTTTTTGTTGTTCCTGAAATTGATAGGATGCATAACAGTATTCCCGCTTGATTTCGTCATGTTTGCAATGCTGACAGCAACAGCTGTGGTGAAGGCTTTCCTCATACACTGAAACCATTTCTATGCTTTTTAAACCAGCCGACCTATTGTGGAGGAAGACACTAAAAAATAAAATTGAACTGCTATTTTTTTCCCACCTACTCAACAGGTATTTTAATATATATATTTTATTTTATTATATATATTTTTATATTTAAATATATTTTATATTTGAATGAAAATATATATCGTGTCCATAGTCTATTAGGGTACAAGGATTGAATATTCGGGGGGTGAAGGAGGAGAGAGGTTGGATTATTGTTTGTTATTCCGAAATAATGTCCCAATGCCACCCGCGCATGAAAGGGTCAGCCCCTCAACAATCTTGAATTTTTGTTTTATCTCCTGGAACTAAATCAAAAGATCTGGAAACCGAAACATTGACACAAGTGGAATTCTTTAATCAAGATTATACTGGACATAACCCCTGAATCCATCTTCCTGAGGCAAGAGAGTTAACTGACTATAAAAGTCCTGTTTCCACCCTTGGCGAACTAGGCGTCAATTATGGAGTTATATTTTGGCTGGACTAACAAGTCTATGCATAGTCCAATAAAAATCACACAACGAAATCGAAATCCGGTTCGTAAAACTGTCATGCAGATTTCGGTTGATTGCAGTTTGCAAAGCATGTGCACCGCCAACTTGTTGTGAACAGATATTTTCTAAATCTTTTCATGTTTATAATAAGGGTGCTCACGTGATTTGATGCACTTTGCGATGTAAAACATGTTTTATCACAATATAGATCTTGATTATCGATCAGATTGTCTTGACTGGGTGCCGACATTTTGTTTGAAGCAAATGCAAGTTATACGAGAGGTGGAATCTGATTGGTCCAGAAAGAGAGGCATAAAAGGACATAACTCCTAATAGCCACAGGTGGCGCTACGATCAAGCCCAGCAATTCCATCCTGGTTCTGCAAGGGTGGAAACTGGACTTTTATAGTCAGTCAACTCTCTTGCCTCGGGAAGATGCCTGAATTTGCAGCATATCTGAACACGTTTCTTCAATTATTGGGATTACTCCAGTTATCTCTAAGTGTTACATTTGCCCCCTTTAAATGCCACTGGAGTTCGGGGTGCCGTTGTACCAAATAACCTAGTACTACGACATCAGATCACTCTGTACATCGGCATCAAGGTCTCTTAATACTTATTGGCGATCAGCCTTCTGTAGATTCCCCCCACTGGGTGTGTTCAGTTGGCTGCTGACGAGGTTGTTCGATCAGTGCCCCACTGCAGTTAAAGGCTTGCACGTCTTGCCAGTCAGCTTGTTGAACTCGTCCAGAATGTGCAGCTCCTTGGAGTACATCTTCCGCCATTGTTCCTCTGTCTCGTGGTCATAGCCGAGGAGATGGCACATGCCGTGTGTCAACATGATCTGAAACACAATACGTGACATCATCAATTTCCGAACTAGTGAATCCAAGATTTGTCCTGATTATGTTTTTAGGTTTGTCAGCACCATACCCATCCTGGCAGGGTTCAGCAAAGTGGGAAATGCATCACTTCAGGCTGAAATAACTGAAACAAGCGTATAGTCATCTTTATCCCCCACCCATTTTAACACGTTAAGGTCCCAAACCAGGTAACTGACCCAATATTTCTCCTCGCCCATGTCAAAATAGCTGCAATGGAAATTCTAAAATAAACATTTCTAAAAGTACTTAATATCAAAATGCACCAGTTCAGTATGTGCCTGGTAGATATACAGAGTTTGGTAAGAAAGTATATAACGTTTTTTGAGTTACGCTCTGGAAACGAAGACCACCCTTATAGAACCTAAGTCCAACTTGTTGCCATGGAAACATAAAATAAGAATTTATAAAATTTCAGTTATATCAGAAATGTTATTTACTTGATTGTTTGTAGTGGATGCAATGATAAGTATTTCGGAAAGACAGAACTTAAATTAAAAAGAAGAATGAATCTTCACCGTACTGTATTATATACATGTCATTTCCATAAATTGTGGTACATGGAATTCATGTATTCATGAAGTGTAAAACTATTCATACATCATAGCTCAAGATAAGCTTTTGGTGTTGTGGGTATTTTACCCATGCATTTTAAAATCATTGGGTATCAGTAATTCTATCTGGGTATTCAAATTTCTGTTACCCACTAGTTTTTACACATGTGGGTATTTAAGTTAAATATTTAAAACGCTATTCATCAAGTCCCTGCAAACTGCTGTCGTTTGGGTTCGAGAGCTTTATAGGACTCAAAAATACCACGATACTTCCACAAGAAAGTGTGATGGCAAATGATCATGATGTAACTGTCATCGTGGAGTTTGGCAAGGTTGACGAAATGCCCGTTTATAATTTCAAAATAAGTTGCTGATTTGCTAATCGAATACGCAGGGTTACTTCACAATATTTTGATGATACGCACAAGTATTATTTTTGTAGCGTATCTGTAATGTTCGTTGCTTATTTGATACGCTTGGATTTTATTTTACTGCGTATTTCTGCATTTCTGATGCGTATTTCACGCAGATACGCAGCTTATCTTGAGCTCTGTACATGTATGTTCTTGCCTTTAAAGCCAGCATGACTATATCAGTGGGTATTACAGATTAATTGTTGTAATTTGGTAATATTTAAATGGGGGTTGCAGCGAATGGAATACCCATTGCAGTGGGAGGTGTATCTATGGGCAGGGTTGGTTTCTAGTTTAATTTCTTGAAATTAGAAGTTGTTGGTTGGTTGGTTCGCTGTTTTACTCTGCATTGAGCAATGTTCCAGTTATATGATGGCGTTCTGTAAATAATTGAGTCTAGACCAGACAATCCAGTGATTGATATCATGAGCATCGATCCATTGGAATCAATTTAAGATAAGGTCGAGCTTCCACCAACACACACACACACACACACACACACACACACACACACACACACACACACACACACAAATCTTGTAAAAAATCCAACAGCTCATATTTTCAATTGGGTCAACAAGTTTTAATAGTCCATGGGCCAGACCCCAAAATTTTATAAAGCGGTACCACCTGGGGTGGCAAAATCTCAATATGATTTTTTGAAATCCATATATCCATAGATGAAAAAAACCTTTGAAAGCAATCTGGGACTCACAGCTTAGTGGTAGTAATCACCACATAAAGGGGGACCCCTCAGTCGAATCCACGGGACTAGATTTCAAAGTCAACAGTTGCTAGCTATCAAGTCTTTGTATACAAGTGGCATGCCGACACTCGGGGTCACCAGAAGTATTTCTGTGGTGCTGGATAAAACCAGATGAAACTGGATAACACTGGTTCAAACTGAACCTGCTATTACTGGATTAACATTTAGTCCCAGAAATACTTATCTTATTTAAAAATACATATCTACAAAATAAAAAGTAAATTCCAAATGGAGCCAAGAACAGTGTTTAACTGCCAGACCTTTCCCCAAAAATAGGCTTGAGTTGGATTCAATTACAATTTATTTTCTAGGGTCTGGGAGATTAACAGTGGACAACAACCCAGAATTATCGGTCAAAGGTCGTATGAAGGTCATGGTCAGATAACACCAACACTAGCCCCTTATCGCTACAGATTGAATAACTTGTGAACTACCTATAACCCCCCTGAGCCAGAATGTTGACAGCTCTTGACCTCTTTTGCGTTCCATGTTATTTCAGTGTAGTAAAAAGGTTTTACTGAGTTATTTGTGATCATGGTGATATTTTGTTGTTGTTGTTGTTTAGCGCTGCACTTTCTGCAACCTGTTGCCACGACATTACATAGGGATAATGGAGAAGATTGGCGATAACAGTAGTATCGGTTTCCAAACTGAAACAACATGTTAGCCCGGAAATCTATAGATTTTGTTGTAGTGTTGTTGAACACACTTATCAACAATATTCCAGCTAAATGACGGCGGTATGTAAATAATTGTGTCTGGACCAGACAATCCAGTGACTTACATCATGAGCATCGATCCAAAGTCAGCTCACCTGACCACCCAATCCCGTTAGTCGCCTCTTACGACAAGCGTAGTCGCCTTTATGGCAAGCATGGGTTGCTGAAGACCTATTCTACACCGGATCTTCACAGAGCCGTTATTTGTGAACAGACTCATCTAATATCCATTCACACAATTTTCATTTGTAAAACAATGTTTGGCACATTTCATACCATAGTGACAATCCAACTGGGTGTTGACAGAAAATGGCACTTCCTTCAAAGTGCAATGTCTGTCACTTATTTCAAGTCAATGCAGCAATAACAAATAAGTAATTCCATCTAAAAGCTAACATTATGTAAATGTAGTCATAATGATGGGTTATCATGCTACATATCTCCATGACAAAATTTAATGCAAAATGTGTTACACTTAAATACGTGGACCTTGTCTGTGTGCGTGCATGCATGCATGTATTTTATGCAATGAAATTGTCCCAGCTAAGCTTGAAAAAATATTTATGCTTCAGATTGTTGGATAAAATGGAAATTGCCAGCCACATAAAATACATTGCTGGAAGATGTTTCTAGGAAAAAATATATTTAGCCTCATTGTATGTTTTTGAAGTAAACATGGTAAAAGCTGAAGAATATCTAATCAGTGCCAGTGTGCCAGGTATATTTGGCCATCCTGTCTATTAAAAAGATGGCTTACGCACCACAGATAAGAGCACATGCAAGTATCGTGATACATATCGGATTGTGAGTAAGGTATCGTGATAGGTATCGGATCACACAGAGAGAGAGGGAGTGTGTGAGTGTGTGCGTGCGTGCGTGCACCCATGTCGGGAATCGAACCCGGGTCTTCGGCGTGACGAGCAAACACTTTAACCACTAGGCTACCCGACCGCCCTCTACCAGTAGAATCACCAACAACTGAACAGACATTCATACCTACAGGACAGGGACAGACACCATGTTACAAGTCACACAATTTCTGAACAGCGTCTTTTCATGATTATACAACATAAGTACTCCATTGGTTCATTAGCCAAGGTAGTAACTATTCATTTTCACTATTAACACAAAAATGTGGACCTTTGGGTATTTTCTACAAAAGAAACTATTCATTTTTTTCACCACTACCAACAGGCATATTTCTGAACAAACTATCCATAAAATAAAATCGAACACCCCTCCCCCCACCCGAAATTTAAATGTATGCTCCCTTAAATAGGCCTGTATAAATAAATGTGTGGTTTGTGGTGTGTGAGTGCGCGTGTTTGTGTGTGAGTGTGTGTGGTGTGTGTTTGTGCATGCGTGAGTGTGTAACCTCCTGTGCACGTCCTAACCCGTGTGAAGATTTCGGGGTAGAATAGGTCTTCAGCAACCCATGCTTGCTGTAAAAGGCGACTATGCTTGTCATAAAAGGCAACTAACGGGATCGGGTGGTCAGGCTCTCTGACTTGGTTGATACATGTCATGATACCAATTGCGATCCCATGATCGATGCCCATGATGTCAATCACTGGATTGTCTGGTCCAGACTCGATTATTTACAGACCGCCATCATATAGCTGGAATATTGCTGAGTGTGGCGTAAAACAACAAACCAACCAACAAAAGCACGCCCTAACCTCCTGTGCACACCTTCACCTGTGTATACCTTAACCCTTATAAATATAATAAACCCTCCAAATGTTGGCAGTAAATCTCAAACACCATCACCAGGGAAATAGGATATGCAATGTGTTATATCACTGCAAAATAGTCATTGTGATGTGTCACCACAAAACAATTAACAATAAACCAAGAGCCTCGGAATTAAACATATGGTTAATGGCCATGAGTCTGTGTGTCATGAGCGGAATGAAATGTTCTTGGCTTTTCAACTTCCTGGTTTTGTTGTTTTGGGCCACACTTGGCAATATTCCAGCTATAGAGCCGCAGCCTGTAAATAATCGACATTCCAGTGACTGATATCACCGATTCTGACCACCTGATCCACTTGTCAACTCTTACTACTAGCTTAGGTTGCTGGGGCCAATTCTAACCCCGAATCCCCTCAGGTAGACAAGCACAGGTTGCTGGGGACGATTCTAACCCCAAATTCCCTCGAGGGGACAAGCACAGGTTGCTGGGGCCAATTCTAACCCTGAATCCCCTCAGGGAGACAAGCAGAGGTTGCTGGGGCCAATTCTAACCCAGAATCCCCTCAGGGAGACAAGCAGAGGTTGCTGGGGCCAATTCTAACCCCGAATCCCCTCAGGGAGACAAGCACAGGTTGCTGGGGCCGGTTCTAACCCCGAATCCCCTCAGGGAGACAAGCACAGGTTGCTGGGGCCAATTCTAACCCCGAGTCCCCTAAGGGAGACAAGCACAGGTTGCTGGGGAAAAATTCTAACCCAGAGTCCCCAAGGGTTGTCAACTTACTGGCAATGTTTCTTGGAAGTCAGCACCGTACTTCTTGCATTGGTCGTTGATGTGACTGACGCCGAGGAAGATGTCGCCGAGGATCATCTCGTCCGGGTTGTCCACCTCCGGGAGCATCCCTGGTTCAAGGCCCTGTAAACATAGAGTGCTTGTTAATCAAACGTCACCTATATCGCAGTGGCCTGTAACTAATCGATACTGCCAAATCGATGATTGATATCAGCAGCAAGGTCCCATCTAGTTCATTTTAGAAAACATGCAATCCTTCAACCAGACTGACCACGATCCCCTTTTGTTGCCTCTTATATAAGGATAGGATAATGGGAACTATTTCTACCTAGGGGCTTACCCATGTGTTTCCTGCAAGCACATCACAGGCGAGGCGAGGTGAGGTTTAACGTCACTTTCAAGTTTAATGCATTTACATGTATATCACTGTATATAGGGGATTGCAAGCACCTTTCTGGCTGCTTGTGCTAGTCCGGACTAATGCATGTTAAATAGTGCTAGCAAGCCCACCGAGATACCATGCCACAGTTTAACATGGATACCCCACTCAGAGACAGCATACTGACTCTGAGCTGAGCAGTCCTTGTTTTAGCCCCTTGATGCCAAACGCTAGGCAGGGTAAATAGTACTGTATTTTGGTACGATGCACCTGGGGCTTGAACTCCTGACCTTCTGCTCTCCAGGCAGACACTCTATCCACTAGACCAAGAAGGCAGCATAACATAACCAAGACAACTGTGGACTTAAAATCTGTGTGATCCCTGCAAACTTCTCCCATGAGGAGTGTATGACAATATACCACAAGTATCTATAGAAGTATAACTACAACATGGGGAGTGTATGACAATATACCACCAGTATCTATAGAAGTGTAACTACAACATGGGTCGGTGTATGACAATATACCACCAGTATCTATAGAAGTATAACCACAACATGGGGAGTGTATGACAATATACCACAAGTATCTATAGAAGTATAACCACAACATGGGGAGTGTATGACAATATACCACCAGTATCTATAGAAGTATAACTACAACATGGGGAGTGTATGACAATATACCACAAGTATCTATAGAAGTATAACCACAAGTATCTATAGAAGTATAACCACAACATGGGGACTATATGACAATATACCACCCAAATCTATAGAAGTATAACTACAACATGGTGGCTATATGACAATATACCACCACCAGTATCTATAGAAGTATACCCACAACATGGGAACTATATGACAATATACCACCACCAGTATCGATAGAATTATAACTACAACATGGGGAGTGTATGATAATATACCACCACCAGTATCTTTAGAAGTATAACTACAACATGGGGACTATATGACAATATACCACCACCAGTATCTATAGAAGTATAACTACAACATGGTGACTATATGACAATATACCACCACCAGTATCTATACCTATATGATACAGAATCACAAGAGCAATCAAAAAAGGATATCATATTTAATGACCCACTCTGAATATAGGCTACTGATTATTTGTTAAATAAAACAATATATTATTGATCCTAAACAATATATACTTCATTTAAGCAATCATTGTAAAGTATTTCACTGTACTAAGCACATACTAACACTGCCAAACATTGAGACCAACTTGAAAGTAATCTTCGTATGCGACCCTACTAAGACTGAAAATTTACATGACAGGCCATATTTTCTTATGTATCTTATACCCCTATTCCACTAGGCGACACTCTTCTGCGCTCTACGCTCTAAGGGAGCGCCATATGTCTCCTCATTTTTAGCTATCTGGGATCAGATAGTGCTCCTTTTGCAATCCAACAGCGATCTATGCGATACGATAACGACTTGAATACCCTTGATCGCAACCAAACAACCCAAAATGTGTCGATCTTGCATGATCAGTTCCCGCTCCTTTTGCGATCAGGATGCGATCCAATGGCTCTCTATATGTGCTCCGATTGCAATTATTGCGATCTTATGCGCTCTACTCTGATCTGAGAGCGATCTAGGCGACCTATTGAGATCCATTAGCACTCAATTGGCGTATTAAGGGATCCTACTGCAACCTGATCGCCGAATTTTGGGTCCAATCCTATAAAAACATTTAGCGTTCTGAGGCCCTAATCAGTTCTACACTTGGTAGCAGAGGGGTAGGTCCTAGTCTTTGGTGGCGAATGGCGGCGCTCTAAGGTTAAACGATAGCGCTCTGATTACGACCTTGGCGATCAAGTAGCGATATGACGGCATTCTAGGCAGAGCGTCATGGGTCTTTGTGCAGGGAAGTCGACAGACGGCGACCTTGACGATCATGGAGATCAGTTAGAGATCCGATAGCGATCAATTAACGCTTTTGGAGATCTTAGCGCTCTGTATGGCGATTTGTAAGAGCGCCATAGTGGAATGGGGATAGTACAAATTGTTTATAGACAACAACAGTGCAGAATAGGTCTAAAAGTGAGTATCATATTTATCATATTAATTTCATTGATGTTTGATCTAAGTCTGTTCTCAACCAGCCACTTAATCTCTGAAAACAAATCTAACTAACTGACAATGGATTTAATAAGCCCAGCAACCTCCTTTGACAATTTTCTAAGCACTTATTACACCGAAATACTAAAATATTATCAATTAAGTAGCTATATCATGAATGCAGTGTCACTTAACATGTTGAAACATGTTTAGCTTCTGTACTCTGACACGACACAGGGTTTCAGATCCATTTTCTAAGACATTGACTGATTGTCATACAAATGATGTAATGAATCCTTTTTTATTAAGAATCGAAAAAATGCCCTATCAAATTCTCTAAAATTATGACAATGTCCCAATGATACTTGTCACTACAAAAACATTGTGACATCCTGACCATCACCCAGACAATCTAAATGCATTTAATGGTCCACAAAACGTATAGCCTGACAATAACTTAACATCAGTGTAATTCAAGCAAAAGCTTGACCCAGTTTCAGGACACTGATGTGTGGTTTTCGTGACTGTCTGACTGCAAACATGTAACAGCTGTATAGTATTGACCTTCCGGTAAATATCAGTGATATGGAAACACTTCAATATTCATATACAATGTGCATGTGAGCAGCCTTCAGTGTTCCCTCGTTGTCGAACGATGCACTCAGCAATATTTCAGCTGAATGACGATGGTCTGTAATTAACTGAGTCTGGACCAAACAATCCAGTGATTGATATTATGAGCATTGATCCACGTAATTGGGATCGATGACATGCATCAACAAAGTCAGCGAGCCTGACCACCCGATCTGGTTAGTTGCCTCTTACGACAAGCATAATTGCCATAACAAGCATGTGTTGGCAACTTGCTGAAGACCTAGATCTTCATTGGATCCTTAAGCATGTTCAGTGACTGAATGTTGTATATTGCTGTAGTAAGCAATATTCCAGCTTTATCAGAATGACATCCATCAAGACTGGATGAGAATATGCACTACTGCCAAGCAGTTCATTCCCTTACACCTATTGAGAACATGTGTGACACGCATGTAACATGTGTGCTCAATGGGTTGCACACAGGTTGAGCACCCATTGAACAAGTGTTTGCAGCTCGTGTGCAACAAGTGACCCATGTGTGTGCAACGGGTGACCCATGCGTTCATTGCTTATCAGGTAAGGCACTTGAACAACCTCTGTTGTAACTTGCTTTGGTTGCTGAACAAGTTCTCTTCTGGCTCTTATGTCATAAGTCACGTGATGTGGTGGCCATATTGGATATTGGTAGCATCTAATAAAATTACTTTGCAAACTACGTATCTGCTAAAGTTCTTCATAGAAAGGATTACAAATTACCATAATGCACCAGCATCAGACACTGAACATTTCATGGTCTTAGCAGTTTGTAAAAAGTTGCGTCATTTGGTGGCCATATTGGATTGAAGACGGTCAGAATGCAAAAAGTGATAAAAATGGCACAAAACACCATATTTCTAAGCCACTAAAGGTCCTATAGCTACCATATTTTGAATGTGACACTGTCATAAGATACTGATAATTTTCGATCGGGGGTTGTCAAAAGTGCTACATCCAAGCGTTTGGACGCCATCTTGGATTGTGTGCAATGAGTGACCTATGTGTGTGCCATGCGTGTAACATGGGACCGGGTTTCAAGTGAATTTGACAAATAGATCAAATGAAAAGTGACATAAAACAAAAAAATGAGATGTGAGTTACCGAGTGGCCATTGACCTGTGTTCACCAGACCATGAACACAAGGTCAACCATCTTCATTAGTGTTTGGCTGCTTGACTAATAAATTTTACATGTATGTATGAACCATTCCACTGGGGTCCAGTCCAGCCATTGTGACCTGCCAACAGTAATGAATTTAATTACAAGTTTATTGCTACAGGGAACCTCTGAATTGGCACAATTGGCACGGGTTGGTAAATATTTGCAAATAATCAAGTGTTGTATTTGTGGATTGCGAAATTTTTTGTTTCAATTTGTGTCTACATGAGTCAATCCAAGTGATTGCAAACAAAACGATGTTTGCTCGCCAAATAATTAGATGGCACAGTTATGATAGAGCAGTCACCAGTACATCGTCCCGAGGAAAGGGCATGCACTGAATGAGATTTCGGTCGACTGCAGAATTTGCAAAGGTTGTGTACAACCCACTGGGTGTCAACAGATATTTTCCAAATCTTTTCATGTTTTTAATCAAGGTGCTCACATGATTTTATGCCCTTCGCGAGGTAAGACCCGTTATATTACAATATAGACCTTGATTTTGTAGCAAATGCAAGTAATGGGTGGAATCTGATTGGTCAACAGGAGGGACACAGAATGGACATAACTTGTAATAGCCACTGGGGGTGCTACGTTCGTGTCTGAAAATTCCAGCCTAGTTCGGCAAGGATGGAAACTGGGCTTTTCCAGTCAATTAAATCCCTTGCCTGGGGAAGATGCTACCAGTACTAATGTCCTATTGTTTCACGTAGTTATATGCTCCATTTCCCACAGACATTTGTGATCTTAACAATCACCAGGTGTGACCATGTAGACAGCTTGTGGATTGCAATTTTTACAATAGTATCATGGGCATTAAATATGTACATAAGTTTTGTAATGATGCTATATACAACAACAAAAACTGTTAGAAAACCTTTAATGGTCGTTATTCATAAAATATACTTTAATACATAAAATATCAAAATATAATATCATTGCAATGTTCTAAATCACCTAAATATTAAACCCTAAATACGCTGTCAAGTAAACAAAACATTCAATAATTATCTCTACTGAAATAATGTTAATCTAAATGCCATGTAAGCTATGACTTACCAATTTTTTTGGTAATTTTTGCTCAGGTGGTGTTGAAGATGAAAACCATTTCCTACTTCTATGTTCTTGTAATAATGATATCTGCCGTAGTGAACTGCAAACAACTAGAAACCCCAGAACACGCACTCATCCACTGC
Source organism: Haliotis cracherodii (assembly GCF_022045235.1). NCBI lineage: Eukaryota > Metazoa > Mollusca > Gastropoda > Lepetellida > Haliotidae > Haliotis > Haliotis cracherodii. The sequence continues at coordinate 19,661,811 of NW_027266272.1, forward strand.
ACACACTACCTAACACATCGAACCGCATTACAAACCACCCTCAATCTAAACACGGCTCTCATTCTAGAAACAATACTAAACCCACAAAATAAACTAGAAAACTTCATGGCCTTAGGCGTATTCTTAATCAAAACGGAACTAATAAAACGCATCTAAAAACTAAATAATCTACCAAATCAAAATCACATAAACCTGTAAACAAACAAACATCCACCATACCCATCGGCATCTATTCCAAATCTCAGAATTCCCTAATTCTATATAAGCAACCCCTAAAGCCCCCTCTTGTGTTGCACAGACCACTTTCGCTGATTTCGGAAACACATTAAATGGGGGGCACGGGTGGCCCAGTCGTCTAAGGCGCCGCGATTCGCTGTACAGAGTTGCGTCCCTTGGGCACGCCAGAAACCTATGGTTGTGGGTTCGAATCCCGGTTCGCCCTGATTATGTTTCTAGGTTTGTCAGCACCATACCCGTGCTCATGGGTTTCATCGAAGTCGTAAACGTCTGACACCTGCATCACTTCGGGCTTTCCTCCCACATTAAGCTGACACGCCGCGATGTAACTGGAATACTGTTAAAAGCGGCGTTAAACCCAACTAACTCACTCACTCACATTAAATGGCCTGGCCGGGCCCGTGTGTGAATTACGCATCAGTCGGAAATCGCACATTAAATTTCCAAAGTAAGTAAGTAAGTAGTGAACTTCTGACCTTATTCAGTGATTGCTCTGCTATTAATTTGAATATATTGCTTTACGATAATACCCTAGCCCCTTTACCAGGTACAATGTGCTTTAAAATGTTCACCCGCACAAAACCATTCTATAAATGTATCATTCATAATTATTTGTTTTATCTAATATGCATTGATATATTTTATGTAAATGATTTCTTTTACTTGTTCCTTTTCTATGGTGTATATTACGCTAAGTTTTTTTACCAAGAACTCTTCTTGATTTTACTGTCTGTCATAACTCGTTGGGTGGCGTTAGTACATGTGTTTTAATGTATTATGCTCTGCTGAATTTTATCTGCTATATGTACAATTAGTGGGACAAAAATAAACCACTTTGATCGATTTATTGATTGAGTATTGCTGCTTTGGGGATACGAAAGGTAACAGTTTATTATTAGAGGTAATTGGTTGTGAATACTAGGGCTGTTACGATTCACTCCCTTATTCGGTGAATCGAACCATATCCATTCAAGAATTGAATTCGTTATTCGTGGCCATTAGAATCGAATATTTATGAATATGCAAGGATATGCATTTACATAAAAGAAATACCCATAAGAACATATTTTATGCATAAGTTTCTTCATAAGACAACACTCTTGTACTATTTAATTTGAGAGTATTGTGGTCACTGGTCATTGTTGCATTTGAGCAGATACTAGTACCTGGATAAATGCAGTATATAAATGAATGATAAATGAATAATATATTTAATAATATACTCTTCAAAAAAAAGAAACTTGACACTGACTTTCAAAATGTAATATAATGTGATTGTTTCAAAATAGGACACAGAAACCATAATTGAAACACTGTTTGAAGGTCAATGTACACAATGTTCAAAACATTAATTGTGTCACCAAGACACACATACACGATACAGTTAATGTCACAGGGGTACAGAAAGAGAGGTTATCACGCGAGTGTGTTTGGGGATGGTAAATATCCTGCATTAGGAATAACCATTGTATTTAGCGAGCCTTGGCTAGCTAACTACATAGTGTTTATTCCTAATACAGGATATTTACCATCCCCAAACACACAAGCGTGATAACCTCTTTATCATATAATGTCATTCTTTAATTCTGTGCTTCAAAATCGCTTTCCCTCTCTAACAAGCATTACCGAAACATTGTGAGTTTTCCTGGAATGCGTGCATTAATATTTATTACGTCACAGGGTAAGTGATGTGTCAGTCGGACAGTGACAGTAGCCAATATAGTTCCAACTGAAATCTGTTTCTTATACAGTGGCGAAGCAACATATACACAAAACAACAATTGTTTTTAATTGCCTTTCGCGGCAATCCACCGGTCTGTCCGTTAGAGTAACTGCCCTTTGTCAAAGGGAAGTTACTCTAACCCTAGTCTATGAGACGTCACGGCCACGGTCAGACGTTGGTCTGTCCTGTCATATCGATAAGAAGTGTAGTCAGATGTACACACAGCGACAAAACGAAACAAGGTAACAATTCATACATGTTTCAGCCAAATCCAACTATTTTAATTTGTGGAGGAGGTTTCAAGGCGCAAAGGTCTACAAGCACAGACATGGCTACTGATCCCGCTTGGCTAGGCCTCGTGCCCTCGCCAAATTGTTTCGAAATTTATATCTCCAAAGTTGCCAAAACTTATAAAATGCCTTAGCTACGTCACAGATTTTCAGTATATTAGACTGTTCTTTTGATAATGATAGCAATTATCCCTGTAGTTTATCCAGATTCCCGATGGTTAATTCTGACTCGGTCGTCGAATGACAAGGGCGACGCCATGTTTGTTTATAAACAGTGAAAGTAGTCCCTACATGATATTTGATATTTGCATCTCTATCCGCATATGACCCCAACGGATATCGTTTTTATCCGTTGGCTTTATCCTGCCGAGAAACCTACCCATTATATGATAAAATGTCAGTATCAGTTGTGCCCACCACGTTCATCAATCACCGCTTGACACCGCAATCAAGTTGTCAATAATACGCTGTTGGAAGTACTGCCATTCATGCTGAAGTGCATCAAGAAGCGCCGGAAGTGTTTAGTGCGGTGGATTCCTTCTGCGAAAGCGTCGATCCAACTCGTCCCACGGGGACAAATCTGGTGACTGGGCTGGCCAAGGTAATGTCTGGATGTTGTTGTGGTGTAAGAAGTCCTGACAAACACGTGCAATATGCGGTCGAGTGTTGTCTTGCTGGAACAGGTCTGCCATGAACGTTGACGTGAGGAAAAACGTAAGGCTGTAGGATCAAGTCTCTGTATCGCACACCTGTCAATGCACCTGCCACATACTCGAGAGGCATCCTTCCACCGTGATGAATTCTGGCCCATACCATGACACTCCCGCCGCCAAATGGGACAACCTGCTGCACATAGTTAGGGGCCTAACTTTCACCACCGACGTCTGTAGACACGTGCCCATCTAACCCACTGATGGCACCAAAGCAGACGGTCTGCCAGATGACGTGGGGTCAATACATGACGTCGAATAGGTCTTCGTGCAAAAAGTCCAGCTTCCCTCAGTCTGTTGCGTACCGTTTGACCTGATATTCTGTGTACCCCAGGGATCTGTGTGGTTATAGACGTGGCTGTGGTAGTGTGATCTCGGAGGTGTTGCAGCCACAGGTATCGATCTTGTGCTTGGGTTGTCACCCTTGGTCTTCCTGACCTTGGTCTGTCATCAACTGTGTTGGTGTTGTTGTATCGGGTCCACAGTGCAGAAATTGTCTGTCTGGATACGCCAAAGTGCCTGGGCACTTGTTGCTGAGTTGCTCCAGCTTGTAAATGCAGGATCCTGTGCTGCACTTTTTTTACAGGCGGTTGCATTTGGATGAAGCTGTAAAACTGATCCCTGAACGCTACGTTTATGTGCTTTGCATGTGTTTTCGCAAATTATAGACACATCATCTTTCTGTTGGACTTATTTGGTTCTCATTTAATGTAATTATTTTAGATATTTGGATAAGTGGTTTTACATCTATGTCAAGTTTCTTTTTTTGAAGAGTATATACAGTCGTGCCCTGCTTATACGGACTTCAGATATCCGAAAACCTCGGTTCCCCGACGATTTTCATTCAAAACGAAATAATTACTATATAGATTTACCCGTATATCCGGAAATTCAGTTTCCAGAACCGGACGGTCATTTTCATACACAAAACACTGAAATGCACTCAAAATTGTCTCACTTATCCGGACAGTACACTTCCGCTGGTGGTAATATCTTTGGTTCGTGAGAAGTCAATTAACCAAGTGACACTGAGTTACGTTTGAGACGAGCTTGTTTATTGTACATGTAATCCCCTTCGATAAATATGGCGTCTGTGGAGGTCAGAGGTCAAAGTTGAACTTCATTACGTATTACAAGAACATTATGAGGCACTGTTTTATATCTAGGGATTAAGATTACCTTGTGTATTTTCTCGTAAACTAAGCCGGAAACAGCAATTAGCTGTACACACGTTTTCTTGGAATAGACCGGTGATTCGGTAAAGACACACCCAATGATATAACTTTATAGGATTTTAAATGCAAGGATCGACAACAATTGTATCTGAAACTATTTTTTTTTATCAGGAATAATATATTCCATTATTTTCTTAATTATATGCAGCCTTTACTAAACATATTTAAAATGATAATAACCCTAAGCGAAGCAGCTGATCGCTATTGCCGGGTATTATTTTTTACATGGAACCAGTCTGATCAGTCACCGCCAAGGCTCACGCGCACGTGATCGTGAGAATTTCATGTTGACATAGAATCGTCAAACAAAAACAAATATGACTTTTAACGAGTCAAAGTATGTCATTTATGATATATGTATCCATTCTCTGTCAACTAAAGTTCGTTTCAAGGTGTCAATAGCGGTATTCTGACCGTGGTTGCTGTTAATAACGGTGAGTTGTGCAATCTTCCGATCGCTTCACACACGATTTCGCCGAAATTAATAAAAACAATATGTATAAGGAATTTTGTCATGAGTTGCATAATTGAAGGGAAGTAACTCTTCCAGTAAGAAGCTGGTTTCAGTTATACGGAAATTCATTTCTACGGACGAATTGTGAAATGACGCAAGTGTCCGTATAAACGAGGCACTACTGTATTAAAATTTAACATACCATGTCAAATAATACATCAACTGCTGACTTGTTATTGTATTCGTGAATTATTATTCATATTCGTTACCCTATATTCATGATACAAATCGTATTCGCTCATAGTGTATTCTTTGCAGCCCTAGTGAATACCTACTACCATGTGATAAGATATCTTTATCCTTTCACTGTCTCTGGATAATTTTTTCATGCTGATGGAAAGGAATTCAACCAGTTTATGCATTCCATGCCGGGGCCTTCTCCTGAATGGGAGACAAACAGTCTCAATTTCTTATCATAACATAATAATAAATAACTGTCTGGTCTACTGCAGAGTTTGTTTTCGTGTTTGTGCTGAATAATTTTGTGACAGTTGTGAAAAAATTGTTAACAGCCTGATGTATATGATATATTATTATATCAGCTAACTAGAAGATACACTGGCTGCTTCATCCCTTATAGAGGCCGAACGGTCCGATTTGTGGAAATATGTACTAGAATATGTAAAGACAGTATTAGACAATGGAACCGTAATATAACATGTCCAGGAAACATGTTGGGTAAATATGACGATGGTTGTACCCTGAAATGTTATAACGTTAGATCACCAGGGCGAAAGTGTTTTATGATATACGTACACGAGAGTTGGGATACTGGCTGGGTTACACAAGAACATGTGGTTTGAAATCCGCCACTGACATGACAAATTAGGTTAATTAAGCATCATATCAACAATGCATAAATAACTGAACAGAAGGCAGTGTTCCCACTGGCTTTCGAAAATGCCAGTCCTAGTTTACTGGCACTTCTAAAAATTACCAGTCCCCTTAATTTTTGTCTGTCCCAAATTTCAATGAATAAAAAAATGTAAGAAACTTACCTGTTTTTAATTCTTTCGATATTATGTGAAATGCAATGACGTTATCTCTGACGTAATATAGTTACATCTACACGTCATTCACACAAAGTTCAGTCACAATTTTCTCCTTTTGTGTAATATTTCGAGACTAAGTCGCTACAAATATATATTTGACCGCGAAGCAAAGACAAATGTTATTTCTTTGCAAAAACAGTAAACCAGGGGAAACCCTGATCGTAAGAGACCAGCTGACTTGGTATGAAACATATACTTATATGAATATCGCCCATATATTGTTCAATAACAAAGAATTCTAAGGTACTTTATTTGCCGGTCCACAGGGACTGGGACTCACATGAAATACCGGTCCAAGCCTAATTTTACCGGTAAAAAACCTGGTACCAGTAAACAGGAACACTGGAAGGTAATGATGAAAAAATTGAATTAGCTTTCAGTTGGGACTGATCGCACTCAACAGCTTTCCTGTGCACGTGCGTTGTCTAAGAATACAATATTGCACAGACACTACAAAGTTCATTGACTAATTTGAGGTGTTGACTGACGAATAACAAGTGTTCTTCATCCTATGGATGTGCTTCCATATATACACGCACAACACACTTACCGTATTCAACGTTATAAGCGCCCCGCTCTAATAAGCGCCCACAGCGATATTTGCTAATATATTGGTAAGTGAACAATCCCACTCAGCACACCTTCCGATTGATCAATGTAAAAAAGACTTATTTATTTGTGTATAATACGCACTAGTGTGTTATATGCACCCTTAATTATGGGCAATTAAATTCTGGAAAATATATCCGTCGTATATAAACAGTTCAGGCCGTCAGTATAAACCACAAAATTTATCCTTTAACTCTGTTTGTTTCACCAAACTAATATTCTAATAAGAGCCCCCCTTTCTATTTTTGAGAGCGCCCTGGGCGCTTATTGCGTCGAATACGGTAAGTATACTTCCCGATATAAGCATCATAAACCTGAGAACAGAGGTGCCAAGTATGACTCGCATTCACACACGGGAGCAAATTTTAGTCGATATAGTGATGGATAAAATTTGAAACTTTACAAACTTTCTGCGTAATTCCTGTGTAGTTTCTGTGTAGTAGAGACTTTTCGCATTGTAGTGTAAGCAGTGATAGAAACTAACATTTTTAGTCCACTAGTCCTTATAATGATAAGATATAACAAAATCCTAAAAAATGGCAAATTTCTACTACAGTCCGTTTGACTCCAAATGAGAACGATGAATTGCAAAATAACTCGAAATCCAGATTGATACAAGAGACGGGGAATGACTGATTATCTGTCCAAAGCGAAATTAATGAAGAACTGACTTTCCCTTTGTGTGAGTTCTCAAAGCTCAAGTGAGTGAGTGAGTATGGTTTTACGCCGCTTTTAGCAATATTCCAGCAATATCACGGTGGGGGACACCAGAAATGGGCTTCACACATTGTACCCATTTCGGGAATCGAACCCCGGTCTTCTGCATGACGAGCGAACGCTTTAACCACTAGGCTACCCGACCGCCCCCTCAAAGCTCTAAGTTCACACAGTTTGGCCTTCAATTTTTAAAGGTTCATGCACTAATAATGTTTAAATTTGAAGTTTACACGATATACAGCTTTTCCACTGGACGAGAGGTGGGACAATAGCTCACTACATATTAAACTGAACATATAAATTCATCAAATATCTGTGGATATAAAAACTCACTATTATCATGCTGATAAGTTTTATTAAAAACATTCTATGAATAAAATAAGTAGTCTGGACAAGTAGTTGGCTGACATTGTAATCGCAACAAGATTATTAGTTATTTATTTTCTTCTTCACATGTTAGCATGATGTAATCCCACATAAAGGATCTTTGGTATGTTTGTTAGAAGTGTTGTTTCAAGAGATTAAAACTAGTGAGTGAAATAACTTCCTGCCTGTGGCTTTCATCTTTTCTATCAGGCTGCATGAAGTTTTCTTCTTCTTGACCGACTGTCTGGCAGATGATTTTAGGTCAACTCACATATAACTGATAGATTCTCAAGGAATTGCTGTCTTGTCCAGACTCGATTATTTACAGACTGCTGTCATATAGCTGGAATATTGCAGAGTGCGGCAAACATACGAACATGTGTCTACAGCTAGCTTTTCCTTTAGAATATGCTTCGAGATATTTATAGTATAAAAGTTTCAACGCATATTGATGTAAATATGTTGGTTGGTTGTTTAACGCCGCACTCAGCAATATTCCAGCTACATGACGGCGGTCTGTAAATAATCGAGTCAGGACCAGACAATCCAGTGATTGATATCATGATCATCGATCGACCCAATTTGGATGGATGACATGCATCAACCAAGTCAGCGATCCTGACAACCCGATCCCGTTAGTCGCCTCCCACGACAAGCATAGTCACCTTTTACAGCAAGCATGGGTTGCTGAAGATCTATTCTACCCCGGAATCTTCACGGGTCGATGTAAATATGTGTATCGCAATATGTATCATATTGTTATCTATGTACCCTGCTGTATTGCTTCACCCCCACATCTTTGTATGTGATTATAGAACATCCGGATATAGCTGCTTGGAAGAATTTCAGAATGGACTGTAAAAAAGCAAGTTAAATTTTGTCCTGATAAAACCAGCTCTATTCAATTTACCCGTAAAATAAACCCTAGTCACAAACCCAACTTATATCATTGTATATATGAATGACACAGAAATGAAAGTGTACAAAGTCATCAGCACCTAGGTATTTCATGACAAAGTAATTGTACATGGAAATGCACATTGATGATATTGCAAGGACATGTTGCCCTATGGTTAATTGAGTAAGAACTTACAAATATCATCTATCAATAAAATACCTTTGAAACTCTGCACAAATCATTTCTTTTACTGGGAGCAGAAAACATCACAAAATCGAAGAACTTGCAACATGTGCAACAATAGGTCTTCGGCAACCTGTAAAAGGCAACTTACGGGATCGGGTGGTCAGGCTCGCTGACTTGGTTGATGCATGTCATCGTATTGCAATTGTGAGGATCGATGCTCCTGATGTCAATCACTGGATTGTCTGGTCCAGAATCGATTATTTACAGACAGCTGTCATATATTGTGCAGTGTTAAACAACAAACAAACATGGAAGGGGTGAAAAATTTGGAAACATTGTCTCAAAATATTCACAGGCATCTCAGGCTTGGCTGCAGCGATCACAATGCCAATCAGTACAACAGACATATTTCGAATACCAAAAGTTGTTCCCGTACACATCATACCAGAGATACTTTGCATTCCTTTTTGTGAGTACAAATTACTCTATTCTTCAAAATGAAAAGTATTTACTATCATCATTACCTTTCACCAACAGTGCTGTATGGAAATTCATATTTCAGTAAGGAATATCCAATCCAAAATATTCGATTATACTCAAAACTTCATATCAAAAACTGAACATTTTCAATTGAGTAAATGAATAGATTAATATAAACTGCCAATGTATTTATCATATACATGACCCGTGAAGATCTGGGGTAGAATAGGTCTTCTCGTAAAAGGAGACAAACGGGATCGGGTGGTCAGGCTAGTCGACATGGTTGATGCATGTCATCGTATTCCAATTGCATGGATTTGATGCATGTCATCGTATTCCAATTGTGTGGATTGATGCTCATGGTGTCAATCACTGGATTGTCTGGGCTAGGCTCGATTATTTACAGACAAAGCATGGGTATCTGAAGACCTATTCAAACCTAAATCTTCACACGTCTTGATGTATGGTACTGAAATTAGACAGTATATTGGTGACAAATCTGTTTTGCAGGCTGCCATTTTCACATGTTTGACATACTATTTCACTATCATACTATTTCACGAAAATGTTTCGGTATAGATGCTTATACCGTTGTCAAGCAAGACTTGCTAGACAATGGTATAAGGATCTATATCGAAATGTCGCTTTTTACAGTAATGAGTTAAAGAAGTTGTTATCCATAAAACTGTGTCTACCTTGTAACTGCAAGTTGTAGTGGAAATACTAATATATGACTTAATAAAAAATACATTACTATACCCCCGCTCATAAAGTGTGGGGGCATTTAGTTGCGCCAAAGATTTCCGCCCATCCATCCTTCCGAGGCCATTTTTTGTTAACTTGGAAACTAAAGCATGGATTCTTTCACATTTAGGGAACAGTTTCCATAGTAATAGAAGAGATGCAGAGCAAAGTTTGATTTACATGTGTATTTCCTTAAAAAAAAATGTTTATCATCATCGTGTTGTGAACTCTGTATAGTTTTTAACTTTAAAGGGGTACTCACGGGAAAAGACAATAGCAAAGGCAACAACCAGTCCTGGGGAATTGCTTTAGATCAGTGCCTCTTTAACATTTGGGCGACCTATGACTTGGAAACTAATTAATGGATTCTTTTCAAATTTAGGGAATAGTTTCCATACCAATAGAGGAAGTGCAGAGCAAAGTTTAATTTTGATATCTGCGTACTTTCTGAAAATAAGAGATTTTTCAGGTTTTGAACTTTTGAAATATGTTGGAGTCGAAGTTGGGGAGTTTATTTATCCCTGCTCACTTTTTGTATGGTTATTTTATATATTTGCCCACGTATTTTCATGAATTATAAAGAGCCTGTATCACGATATGATCTATTACAACCATTGCCAAAATAATTACCTCATAAAACGGGAACGCAAGAACGTCTGTTGTCGAGTCAATCCTTCTATAAGCAGAGTTCAGAGTCGCCATCTCTTCGTCACAAATACACAAGACGGACATATCGAAAATCTCCACATCAAAACACTTTCTCAAAATGTTGATCTCCGTTTCCAAACGTCCGATGTTGAGTTTCACCAATTTCTGCATGTTCCTCAAAACCAGCGTCATCTTGGACGGACAGAGGATCAAAAAGTTGACCACGTGCTGTTTACTCGTCCTGTTAATCACGACTGCAATCAAACTGGTTTCGTCCGCATATATCTTCGTCAACCGTATTTCCAACCTTCCCGCGGTGGACGTATTGGCTGGAGACTGACAACGCTTTTACGCTCACCGTCCGCTGGGCGATTGAAGCCTAGCTGATCACGTGAGAAACCAAAATAATCTCCGCGTGTTCCGAGCTCCCTGAAATAGGTCAAAGTTAACGGCGAGTTGAAGCTGGTCAGCAAATATTCCAGTTACAACACACTAAGTGGCAGCTTTCTGTCTGGCCAAGCTGCCCCGGCAGGTTTCTAGCTTGTCGCGTTTGATGTCGGTGAACCAAAACGCTCGGTTGATGATCCCAGTAGATTTTGAGAAAGGTGTGACATGACGACAGCCATTGTGTAATCATTGATCGCGACCCGCGAAGATTGTGACGGTCTCAACGTGTCATCAGACTGGTTGTATACAAACACATGCGCTTCCGGTCTCTTTTTGCCCCGCACGACATTCGCCTTAGCTCCTTCCCAGCGCGTGACACCTTCGTTACACTCTCCGTAAAATCGCTTCCGTTATTTTGGAAGCGGCCATTACAAGAATCATAAAATTTGCCGTCTGACCCAAAATGTAGTAGTCACGTTTATATTCTCGTTTACATTCTTATTCCTATGATACAAATTACATGTTAGTTGAATTAAGCTGGGGTAAGCGTATTCGGCGTCACGACAGTCATCACTTGTTTGTAAACATAACGTTCAGTCGGTTGCGAGGTTAACTCGAAGCATGGTTGTGGTCACATACCACAATGAGGAGCTTTGACTGGTGGCAGCGGTACACACTCCGACGCATAATAGAGCGAGCTCCGCGAACGGGCTATCGCTGTGAGGAGCTTGGACATTCGCAACCAAAGGAGATATACAATAGACTGGTTTCCGTTCGTTCCTGCTAATATCGGCCACAGAAGCTGACCTTTTTTATGTATTAATTTTCATAATATACTTCATTGAGAAAGACTGAGTTTTCTGTAGTTGAGAATAGTGGCATTTCCATTGCAGTGAATATAACACCGTATAGCCCGTACACAAATGGTTGACTTGCTATATTTGTTAGTTCCACATTGACAGGGCAAAATATTGACAGATGGTCATTTGTGGAGTAATATCGCTTCTCCTAAAAATGTTTCGTTATAAACTGAAAAATTCTCAAAGCACCATTTTTGTTATTTAACCAGCGTGTATTATTTCGCTTCCAACAACGGTAGATTTCAAGATGAATTTTGGTTGAAGTTTGTTTTGTTTATAATATCAAATTCAAGTGTATGATAAGAATTTTATTGACATCAAATACTTTGATTTGTATTTTTTAAGATTTTGCAAACACGGAACTACCTTTTAAGTCGCACTTACAAGGGGTGGTGAAACGCCCCTGCGTATGAGGTACGGAGAATTTACGTTTTAGGGTTGGTACGTTTGTGACGAAATAAAATCAACTTTCCGATGGGCAGCTACGCAAAATACAGTAAACTACGTTTATAACGAACACGCTTATAACGAACTGACCGATATAATGAACTTATTTTCTAGTCCCGGCCGTTTAATGAATATGCTGTATATGTGCATATAACGAACTACGGTTATTACGAACTAAAATTAGTGGTCCCTTTGAGTTCGTTATAAACGTAGTTTACCGTAAATAGGATATTGCATGTTTTTCGTGAAATATGATGTTTTTATCATCTCGTGACGGGGGAAAGGGGATATTTCACTACACACATACATGTACTTCAGTATGACTAGTTTTCTAAAGTTGAGAAAAGTGATATTTTCATTGCAGTGAACATAACACTTGATATTTCACTGCAGTGAACATAATAGTTTGACGGAACTATTTTTTTCTTACAAGAGTTACCTCCCCGCCAATCACTCCCTTTATCGTAAATGTCTGGCCTGTACACAAACTGTTGACTTCCTATTTAAGTTAGATCCACATTGACGTGCAAAATATTGACAGATGGTCATTTATGGAGTTGATATAACTTCTTGCGGTATTTTATTCTCTTAAAATTGAAAATTTCTCATTTAACTCATATTCGAGACTGTTAGTTTCGCAAAGCGCCAATTGTGTTAATTGACACGTATTCTTTCGCTTCCGAAGTTCTACGGTTTCGTAGATTTTAAGACTTTTTAAAAATTACTTTTTCAGTCGCAGTTACAAAGGGTGGTGAAACGTCACTGCGTGTTAGGTAGGGAGAAGTTACGTTTCAAGGTTTTGTATTTGTTATGAAATAATTCAATTTTCCGATAGACAGCTGCACCAAAAGAATATAATAAATATGATATGCTTTCCGAGTTCGAAATAATTTGTATACCCATGGTATATTGAGGCATTTTCAGGAATTTTCCCGACTGAACATGCGGCTTCACACTACAAACTTTGACGATTTGTGTTTACAAACATAGGTTTGTGTGAGTGAACATTGCAAACAAAGTTTGCAAACTAGTTTATGAAGTTTGACAAAATGTTGGCGAGAAATAGAGTCGGTCTCTATTCTCACCAATATGTTGGCCCCACAGCTCGTGTCACGGTAGACTACCTTCATAATGCCAATATCAACGCCTTGCCGTGGACGTCGAGATCTCCTGATCTCTATCCAATCGAACACTTCTGGGATGAACTCTATCGACGTGTACGTCAACGTCAGAACACGCCGCAGACACTTCCTCAACTGGCCAACGCGTTACAAGCAGAATGGCGCAGAATTCCACATGACATAATTTGTACACTTATCCTGGATAAAAGGGGAGGTGCAGAGCCGTGATCGCTGCCCGGGGCGGTCACACGAGATAATGAGTTCAGCGCAACCTTGTGGCCTCATGTGACATGACAATGAACAGGTTTCAATGCCTTTGTACAACGACAACATGTGACTATCGAGCTCCAAACTTTCATATTTGTATCTATGACATTGAATTACTTGTATCGACTTTATTAGGTACAATACATTTACTAAAAATCTACCTGTGCCTTTCTTTTTTTGAAGAGAGTGTGTACATTTTACAGCCAAAACCTGTTTTTTATTCTCAAACGAAGAAAAAGTATTTTAGATGGCTAGTGACTATATACTCCTTTTACACTAATATATTTATGCTGTATATACTGTGATATATTTTAAGTCTCTCTTAACCCTTAATGGGTGGCTAACTTGTATGTACTGTTATATGTATCTATGTAAATAGGTTTTTTTAGGTGATACTCAAATAAACAATCTGTCTTGTTTGAGTTTCAAATTTTTGCAAGTTTTTTTATTGATCTAGAACGTTGTTCATCACTATCGGGTCGATTTCCACTACGGCCGACGAGTGAATGAGACCGTTTATCGCTTGACTAACACTAATTTCTGATTCACATAATGTTTTCCTTGTAAGTGTGATTTCGTATTGATGTTTTAAATAGTATTTATTATGAAACAGTCTTCGTATGAAATAATCAATAACACTTGCATTAATTTTGTTTTGACGAAAAAACACTGACAATTTCATCGGGATTATTTTTATCGCTAAATAAAATTCACGGATAATTCTCAATTAATATACTAGTATATTTTGAAATAAATGTCATATGTCGACCATCGTTAGGATATGTACTTTACAATGATAGGAATTGTGGGATATCTAGATTTCAAACAAGGGCACTTGACACATTCGGGTGTTAGAAAGTAGCCAACTTAGAATAGCAGCACTTTCTTTTTTTCTTGTATAAAAAATTGATGCTGTTGGAGAGGCAATAAACTCAAGTCGTGTGAGGAAATAAAAACGTTGTAATAAACCATTATACTTGCAGTTGTGCCATGGATTAAACAACGAGAATCCCTCGATAACGATGTGTGTTCGAATTTTGTTAATTTCATAGTTCAGTTGTCAATAAAATGGATGCATTTATTAGGAGTATGCAATTAAAAAGACAAACATTTTATCCTGTTTTATCATTTATATTATCAAGCTTACGTTAAGAACCTTGATTGTTTATTGAAGAGGATCTTTCTGTACGACAAAAATGTTTTGTATTGTTCATATAGGATGCCGGAGACAAAATACATCTTTTAATTTAAAGGTACCAGTTGGTCGAAATACGCATGTGATATTTTAAAAAAACATAGTTATCATCATTTTTGACAATATTTGAGTTGTCATACATTCCCTTTCTTCAACATACAAACAAAGTGAATTATGTTTACTAGTCGCATTCTAGTCAATATATTGTAGTATTCATCTTCAAATGTTGAGTCCTATGGACTTGCCTCCATCGGAAGCTTGGCCAGAGCAGGCGCGTGGCAGTAGAAGCAGATTGCGATCACCGTTATGCTGTGAAGAATGATGAAGGGTGCCCGATGAAGCGAACATAAAATATTGCTTTCCCAGCGTGTTCTCAACCGTCGCTGCGCTCACTTTATGCCGTGAACATGTGCATCTGAAGGATGTTGTCCTTTCATGATACTTCTAAACAATTTTAAAGGCTTAAATAGACAGTTTTCATAATTACTACAGTCCATACGTAACAATGACGTCTTTTTTTCACTCATATAGCACACACACACAAAATCATGCATTTGTTTTTCACAAGCTGTTTATCTTTGCTGATACCTCCTGAACGGGACCCGTGAAGATTCCGGGGTAGAATAGGTCTTCAGTAACCCATGCTTGCCGTAAAAGGTGACTATGCTTGTCGTAAAAGGCGACTAACGGGATCGGGTGGTCAGGCTTGCTGACTTGGTTGATGCATGTCATCGATCCAAATTGCGTGGATCGATGCTCATGATATTAATCACTGGATTGTCTGGTCCAGACTCGATTATTTAGAGACCGCCATCATATAGCTGGAATATTGCTGAGTGGGGCGTTAAACAACCAACCAACCAACCAACCAACCTAAACGGTGCTCGACCATGTGGTCCCTTTACCGGTAGCCTTTCCCATATAAATTTAAATCCGTTTTTATTACCGCGACCTCATCGCAGTGCGTCACTGAGCGGTATACAAAGCCATCTGACGGCCAGGCACCATGAAGCTTTAGTAAAATGATAGACTTATGAACACAAACAATCAGTAAATTGCATTCATAACTCCTCAACAGACACACAATACATGGCTCGATCCGAACCAGACAATCCAGTGATCTATACCATGAGCATCGTTCCACCAAATTGGGATACGATGACGTGCATCAACCAGATCAGCAAGCCTGACCCCCCGATCCCGTTAGTCGCCTTACGACAAGCATCGTCGCCTTTTACGGCAAGAATGGGTTTCTGAAGACCTATTCTACCCCGGATCTTCACGGGTATTTTGTATTTTGAGAAACACCTTGCAACAATGGAATTTTTGCGGCAGGCAATTTCATTTTTTTCCCAACAGTCTGAAGCATATTTTTCATTTCATAATGTTTCGGAGACAATTGTTTAAAATAAAATTCCTTTTATATGAAGTAAGGCGTTTAGTGTTCTGTGTGAGATGCGGGGTATATCTACTAGACTGACAGTTTAAAATTTTAGTTGAAAAAGGAAACAATATTTGCCTGATTTTCTGTTGTATCAAAGGAAGGGTCTTGTAAAGACAAGGGCGAGCGTACTGGGCGTGTCGTTGGGAGAGATATTTAAGGACACCCACAAAATTCCCTTCTACGATAACCCACCCACTCATCCTCCCACCATGACACAGCGTTATAGCAGACGTGTCACGTGATAGAATCAGACGTGTCACGTGATAGAACTTACTACTTGAAGTGCGCCAGGCGGAGGTATGTACCTTGTAGTATCGTATACTTAATACACATCTATTTTGACGGATTTGCCTTTGTTAGCGTGATGTGGATTTATATTTAGCTGTCCAAAGCAACAATTAAGCCTCATTGATCGTAAACTGAGGTTACCGGGTGAATAATTTGCTTAACCAAATATAGGTCAGGGTTGTGTGTATCACAAGAATTAGACATAGATTGGGAGTCTGTTGTTTTAAAGATGAAAAAACTATTCACACATCTGCATTTACAGTGCATGTCGTGAAAACGTAGATCTATGGTGCACGATATACACGAATGGCACTTGGTGTGCCGAGGAAGTAATAAAGGGACACAACTCTTGGTGTTTTACACAACCTGTAAAATCAGTGTGAAGACTGCAATGAGTCAGTTCAATTCAATGTTGTTGTATTTTCTGGTTTGTATATTTCTTATGTTCATCTTCGTCAACATTTCGTCTGTCGCATGGAATTTGATCCCAACAGAAAAAAAAGAAAGTCTCCCCTAGCATTATAACTTTGGAGTGTACTTCAGGTATTTTGATTTTAATGTGTCGACGTCCTATCCCTCGTCGTGTGTTTCGCTACAAGGTTCCGAAAGACCATATTACGTTAAGGCATTTTTTTATTACTTGGAAAACAAACCCACCATCCTAAATTTTACAAACGTGGAATAACTTTAAGATTTTGAGAAATGTCGGTAAATACCCAACATGTTTGTTAGTGTGTTCAACTAAAATATAAATTGTCGCGGGTGTATTTCACCAAAACAATAAATTGTGTCCTGCAATTTGATCATGAAAGATTTAAGATTCGTGGAACCAGATGTGAGTTGACGAAAACACTAAAACTAGCATCTCTTCAAAGAGGACATGCTGCACTGCAGACCTGGTATGTGTCGGTGTTCCTAGTGTACATAGTGTAGATATTGAATATTGCATATACCGTATTCGACGTAATAAGCGACCATGGCGATATTTGCTAACATATTGACTAGTGAGCAATCCCAATTAGCACCCCTTCCGATTGATCAATGTACACAAGACTTATTTATTCGTGTTTAATACCCACTCGTGTGTTATATGCACCCTCAATTATGGGCAATTAAATTCTGGAAAATATATCTGTCGTGTATGATACGCACATACCTTTCTTTTGTATGATTTCAGGCTGTCCGCATAAACCACGAAGTTTACGATCTTTCAACCCTGTTTTTTCCCTCAGCAAAATTATATTCTACTAAGAGCCCCCTGTTTCTAAATTTGAGACCCCCCGGGCGCTTATTACGTCGAATACGGTAATTGCATCTTTATGTACCACCGCGGTACATGACCGTTCTCTTTTGAGAAATTAATGAGAGTTGAGAAAGTGTGAAACTGAGCCATTCTCAAGGTAATCACTCACTGCACAAAGTTACGGATCATGAAAACATTGGAGGACATTTTTTTATAGTGCAGACACAATTTCATATGGAGTTTCAATGTCAGGGGTCAAGTTCGCTAACCTTTTTGGTTTAGTGTATTAAGTGGGTGTTTGAATAATTTAAATGGCACACACACACCCTCCCTTCACATATCAGTGTTGTTACGTGTCGATTCCAAAATTGGAACAATAAGTTAACCCGGAAATCAATACGTATGAGAACCTAGTGTAACCAACAAACAACCAACAAGTGATATACAATCAACAAATATATTACGAAAAATAACTAGGTTTACAGATCAATTCAAATTACTGCACAGCATTTACAATGGCAGTACACACTAAAGTGGTAGTACAATATTCATTGTCTATACACAGTATCATGGCAGTTGTCAGTGTCAAATTAAAAAATACATTGGTGAAAGCAAAGGTCAGTGATAATAATATATATTCACTCCGCGGCTACAGTGGTCAAGCTTCCGAGATTGGCTGGGCAGGGAATCAGGGATGATAAACGATCCTCACATGAAAGCTGGTAACGAAGCGATGAAAATGCGTGAGAAATCCGTAAACGCGCTTGTCCCACTATGCGTATACTGTACTCGTATATGCAGCCTAACAACCGACTGGAAGTTTCTATACCGTGCCCTCACCAGTCGAGCAGCACTAGAACAATACAGAACTTTCCCTATGTTTCTATAACATACTATCACCGCCCGCGGTATACCGAACTGAATGTTTACACACCACACAAGCATCTAAACATAGTAACTGCCTGACGACTGATCACTGTCCAAACACAATATGTTGAGCGTCTACCGAATTTCAACCAAAAACAATGTCATACAGTTACAACCATTGTCAAACAACAAAATACAATACAATGCCATATAACAGGTACGACCAGAGAAAATCGGAGAGGATGTCAAGCGACGGTTACGAGCTGTACTACTGGGACGGAAAGTATGTTGGGCCGGGCCGGGCGGAGTTTGCTCGCCTCCTGTTCGTTGAGGCAGGCGTCCCCTACAAGGATATATCTGAGGGCATCATGGAGAAGTTTAGGCAGGCCGATCAACAGTGGACTGGATTCCCGACCTTTGCTGTCCCGTTGTTGAAGAAAGGTATTTCAGCTTTTCTGTTTTAATATAGCACCCTGTTGTAAAGTATGTTATCTCAAAGTTAAGACCTATCACGAAGTAAGCCTTATCTCAAGGTAAGCCTCATCTCGAAGTAAGCCCTATGTCGAAGTTAGTCCTGTCTCGAGGTAAATCTTATCTTGAAGTAAGCCCTATCTCGAAGTAGGTCCTATCCTAAAGGTAAGTCTTATCTTGGAGTAATCCCTACCTCAAGGTAAACCTTATCTCGAGGTAAGTCCTATCTCGAAGTAAGTCCTATCCCGAGGTAAGCTTCATCTCGAAGTAAGCCCTATCTCGAAGTAAGTCATATCTCGAAGTAAGCCCTATCTCAACGTGAGCACTATCTCGTTGTAAGTCCTATCTCGAGGTATGTCTCATCTCGGGGTAAGCCTCATCTCGACGTAATCCCTTTCTCGAGGTAAACCTTATCTCGAAGTAAGCCCTATCTCGAAGTAAGTCCTATCTCGAGGTAAGCCTCATCTCGACGTAAGCCCTATATCGAAGTTAGCCATATTTTGAGGTAAGCCCTATCTCAACTTGAGCCTTATCTCGAAGTAAGCCCTATCTCAACGTGAGCCCTATCTCGTAGTAAGTCCTATCTCGAGGTAAGTCTTATCTCGAAGTAAGCCTTATCTCGAAGTAAGCCCTATCTTAACGTGAGCCCTATCTCGTAGTAAGTCCTATCTCGAAGTAAGCCCATTCTGCCAACTGGATATTGGGTATTGTACTTTTCACAGCATCTTGATAACACCTCAAGGAATAGGCCGCGAGACAGGGTGTTTGCAGTTTTTGTCTGCATGTTCAACATGTTTAATGTGAGTTCCATGGACCTGCACGAGTCTCGTATGTTCTACTTACCAGTATTTTCCTTCTATTTACATGTGCCACGTACCTGTTCAATTTACCTGTATGCTCAATACATTTGTATGTACAAATTAACCCGTATGCCCAGTTCAGTGTATAAGTTCAGTTTACTTTTTAAGACCCGTGAAGATCCGGGTTAGAATAGGTCTTCAGCAACCCATGCTTCCCGTGAAAAGGCGACCATGCTTGTCGAAAGAGGCGTCTAACGGGATCGGGTAGTCAGGCTCGCTGACTTGGTTGCATGTCATCGTATCCCAATTGCGTAGATTGATGCTCATGATATCAATCACTGGATTGTCTGGTCCAGACGCTATTAGTTACAGACCGCCGCCATATAGCTGGAATATTGCTTAGTGCGGTGTTAAACAAACAAACAGCAACAACCAATATACCTGCATGTTCAATCTGCCTATCTGTTCAATACAAATATACCTCCGGTCTACCTATATGATGTAAACGCTTGTATGTTCTCGTACATCTGTTTTGAACTTACCTCTGTGTTCAATGTACCTGTGAGGGGGGCACGGGTGGCCCAGTCGTCTAAGGCGCCATGATTCGCTTTGCAGAGTTGCGTCCCTTGGGCACGCCAGAAACCTATGAACGTGGGTTCGAATCCCGGTTCTCCCAAATTATATTTCTAGGTTTGTCAGCACCATACCCGTGCTTGTGGGTTTCACCGAAGTGGTAAACGTCTGAGACCTGCATCACTTCGGGCTTTCCTCCCACATTAAGCTGACACGACGTGATATAACTGGAATACTGTTAAAAGCGGCGTTAAACCCAACTCACTCACTCAATGTACCTGTATTATGTCCTGCATCCCGGCATGTTTCAGGCAGCTTCGAGATTTCCCAGACACCTGTAATTTGCCGCTACCTGGGGAAGCAGTTTGGTCTGTTCCCTGACAATGAGGAAGACCAGTGGCATGCGGAACAGTTCAACGCCACCATCCACGACTACATCGCCGAGGGTACTTTATCGCTATGTCTTCCATCACTACCTGTTTCTCAGTTTGCACCAAGTTAGAGCAGGAACCGGCACTCCCGAGCCGGATACTTGTCTTGTCGTAAGATACGATAATTGAGGATTCGATGGCCAGAATGGATGCTCAGTACGGTGGAGATTGATGGCAATATGAACACACGGGATCGAACTATATCTCCCACTGACTGTGTCTATGTCTGGGAACGTGAAAAGTACTGCGAGGGACCCCAACAAATATTGCGGGGAACGCTGTGCTACTGTGACCGCAAGCGACAAACATTGCCAGGATATTTGGTTTTTTTAGCGAGTATGCAACAGAGCGTAGATCGAACGCAGTCTGTATATCACTCTCCTACCCAGAGTTCCAAGCGGCTGGCAGCCAGCCAGCATAGTACCCCTGCCACAGGCCAGCGCCATGTGACAATTCGTCACATCTTTCACAGTCCATTCAAGATATTGTATATGCTTTTCATCTGTTTTATGTTTGACAAGTCTACACATTTTCATAGAAAATATCAGAGAGAGGGGGAGAGAGAGAGATTACTACACGAGTGTCTGACTGATACCTTGTCTCTTACAACTCGTTGTTTCAAAACGTATCTGACGAGCGATATCGAGTTAGATACGCTTTGAAACAACGAGTTGTAAGTTAGGGATTTAGTTATGTATCAAAAAAGGTCTAATTTACGATGTACCTAATTTTCAGAGGACACATTCAGTAATTTTGCTTTACCTAAAATAACAGTGGACAGAAGAGGGAATTTCCCACAGAATTCAAAACTGACTTTTCAAAACTGACATGTGATGTTTGCATGATATATTTTGAATTTTATTTGACTTCGAAGTGATGGTAGATGAGAGACATATATGACGCTGTGACATCCAGATGTCACATTAAAAAAACATAACGTTCGACACAGACGTAGGTGAACATTCGACTGAAACAGGAGTAACTTAGCAATGACTTACGATAAGGAAAGTAGTCCGTCATAATCTGACCTCAGGTCCTTACCGGAGTAGCCAATCACGGGCCTGGAATTCGATCTCACACATATGTTTGATACCAGTTGTCTCAAATGGGTTTCTCACCCACGGGTGTGTAATAAGTAATGTAAACACACAATCGCAAATTGATTAGCATGGCATCTCCCGAGGTTTGCCAAGTGGTTTTGTCGAGATCGTTGATACTAAAGTTCTGCTAAGCGATATGCGTCCTTCTCACGCTGACTAGTTCCGGGTGCATTTGCGCTGCGGAACATTTATCAATTCAACAGATGTATTCCTATTGTCTAATTTTAGGCCTGTTGTAATTGTTTGACACCCACAACCTTAGGGCAACAGTGTCTGTCACACTTGTGGAATTTGTACACATATTTGTCAGGATTGGGATGTAGTAAGCAACTCGCAAATGTGATATTGCTCTTGTCATCATACGAATTATAAATATCTGACATTTAAACTCGTTTTGCGAATGTTTCTTCGGCAGTCAAAATCTGTCGAAAAGTTAGCCGCAAATAGGCCTTACTGTGTCCCAAGTACCCTTTAATATTTACTACTACCACTTCTACTTCAATTACTATGACGACTGTTATGCTACTACTACTACTACTACTACTACTACTACTACTACTACTACTACTACAACAACTGGGGAGCACGGTAGGCCCAGTCGTCTAAGGCGTCGCGATTCGCTGTGCAGAGTTGCGTCCCTTGGGCATGCCAGAAACCTATGATTGTGGGTTCGAATCCCGGTTCGCCCCGATTGTTTCCGATTTTTCTAGGTTTGTCAGAACCATACCCGTGCTCGCGGGTTTCACCGAAGTGGTAAACGTCTGAGACCTGCATCACTTCGGGCTTTCCTCCCACATTAAGTTGACACGCCGCGATATAACTGGAATATTTTTAAAAGCGGCGTTACATCCAACTCACTCACTCACTACTACAATAACTACTACTACTACTACTACTACTACTACTACTACTATTATTATACGATGTTGACACTGTTGGCAGGTCGCTATGCCTTCCACGGCATCAAACCCTTCGAATCCTACTTCGGCCAAGAGAAGGAAACACAGCCATATATTGACCGATTTCTGGCAGAGAGACTGCCCAAGTATATGAAGCATTTTGAGAAGATGCTAGCAGCTAATGACGACGGAAGAAGGTGAGATTTAACACACATGGATATCGTTGAGACATGGGTTTTAGCGGTGAGTGTAATAAGTCTTCTATATTCTATAAGTTAAGGAAGTTCAATAAATCTATGGAAATACACACTTTGTAGTCAATACAAATTAGACCCGTGAAGGTAGAATCGGGTAGAATACGTCTTTCCAACCCATGCTTGCCGTGAAAAGTGACTATGCTTGTCGTTAAAGGCGACTAACGGGATCGGGTGGTCAGGCTCGCTGACTTGGTTGATAGATGTCATCGAATCCCAATTGTCAAAGTCAGAATACTTCTATACCGCAGAGGCAAAGACCCCGATTATTTACAGACCGCCGTCACGTACTGACTGCGGCGTTAAAACAGAAACACCAACAAACGAAATATATGTGTATACACCATTAGTTTTTTCTTCGTTTCAGTTTTGTTGTGGGAGGCAAAGTGACCTATGCTGACCTTGGCCTGCTTCACGTGCTGAGGGCGACGGCCGCGCAGTTCCCTGAAGCCTGGGCCGCTGTGGATTATGCCCCTTTGGTGAAGGCCTTCAAGGATAGAATGGAAGCGAGGCCGAACCTGGCTGCTTACTTTAAATCGGAAAAGTGTATTCCGTTTTCGGGCAATAGTATGATGTAGGAGACTGATATAGTCGTGTATAGCAGCATACCAGTGTGAAATAGTGTTTAACAAAATATGTTTTTACAGAGTTTTTTTATATGTTTTACTATCACATTTTTTAATGTGTGTGTGTGTGTGTGTGTGGCTGCTTGTACTAGTCCGGACTGATGCCGATTTATAGTGCCAGCACACAGAGATACCATGCCGCAGTTTAACATGAATACCCCACTCAGACACAGTATACTGACTCCGAGCCGACCAGTCCTTGTTTTAGCCCCTTAATGCCGAGCGCCAGACAGGGTAACAACAAGTACCATCTTTTATCGTCTTTTGGTATGACGCGGCTCTCCGGGCGGACGCTCTACCATTAGACCAGGGAGGCGGTCGAACACCAATCAGACGATAAGAATGAATCAAATAAATACAGAGGTTAGTATTACCGAACACTTTAAATACAACATCCACTACGATAATAGACAACCGTGTTAAAACTTAAGCCTGGTTTTACGCCGCTTTTAGCAATATTCCAGCAATATCACGGCGGGGGCTTCACGCATTGCACCCATGTCGGGAATCGAACCCGGTCTTGGGCGTGACGAGCGAACGCTTTAACCACTAGGCTACCCGACCGCCCCTATTAGTAAGTAAAAAGGTGGATATTATTACTGTATAGTTCATACAAAATTCTGCACGTCTATACTAAATATTAGTTAGAAACCTGTGCACAAAGTTATATTGGCAAAATGTGGTCGCCTCCGTGTATAGATTTATCTCGGTTCTTGAGTTATGGCTTACTTGAGTCTCAAGACAGACTTCTACAAACTATTTTAGACGATGTTACGATTAATTAGAGAAGCTTGATGATGTTGGAGGTAAACATCTATTTTTGTGTCTGTTTAAATAACAATGTCAAGACGTTCCAACAAGAATGGTATAACGATATTAGAGTCGAAATCCTTTTTACTATTCAGGTTTCCAGATTCAAATCATACCAGAGAGATCTGGTGGCAATAAAAAAACATGGACTAACGCCGAACATTAAGATATTTAAGATGTGATTGTCGTGATTTGCAGAGATGCAAGAGTTTCCCAATCTCCCGAAACAGAAAATACAACATGGCTTCCTGCTTTCCCGGCATACAGTAATATAAGAATGACATCTTTACCCCAGTGCTTTGTGGTCAGGCCTTCTTATTAAACGTTTCTGATCCTCATACAGACGGATGATGATAATCTCCTATTTAAGTGAGTGAGTAAGAGTAGTAAGAAAGTACCCTGGGTACTTTCTTACTACTAGTGAGTTAAAAGTTAACGTCACATCGGCATTATTTCAGCCAGCGACGAGACTAAGTTTACATTTCACAAGTGCTCTTATTTAAGCTGTCTCTATTGTTGTATCATATATTTCGCAAGAAAGCAGTTTGTTTGTGAACTATTATTATAGTTTTGGTATTTTCCTGCATGTATTCAGGTGCGCTCATTGTAACACATTATGCCTTAATCGAACTTGATGTACTTTTGTTTTTTTGGCCACATCTGCGAATAAAATCTTTTTTAGTAAAATCTCGGGACCAATTATTTCGTTTTAAAAGCACATAATAGTATTTCTTTTTGTAAAACTTGATAAATAATTTGTACTCCGGTTTTACTTAAAAAAAAACAATATTCAAGTTATACCATGGTGTGTCAGCTTAATTTGGGAGGAAAGCCTGAAGTAATGCAGAAATCAGACGTTTACCACTTTCGTGAAACCCTGGATGACAGTATGGTGCTGCAACCGAACACACAATCATAGGTTTCTAGCGTGGCCAAGGGACTCAACTCCGAACAGCGAATTGCGGCGCCTCAGACGACAGGCCCTCCAGTACACCCTTCAAATGTTGGAGTCTCAATGGACAGCTGAAGATACAGCTGATTGATAAACAGATTTATCATATGGATGCTTGTGAAGTTACGTCTTAAACAGCCATTTTTTTAAGAATAATAGTTTTTTTAACATGATGAAGAGATTATTACTCTCGTCTATTACCATATTAAAAATAGTTAAATCTTAAACAGCCGTTATTTTAAGAATGATAATATTTTAAGATAATGAAGAGATTCTACTCTCGTCTATTTCCATATTAAAAATAGTTACGTCATAAACAGCCATTATTTTAAGAATGATAATGTTTTAACATAATGAAGAGATTATTACCCTCGTCTATTTCCATATTAAAAATATTTACAGAAATGCCTCTTTTGGACGCAGGTTCGACAGAGATCTATATTCATATTCGCGACCTCATCTGTGTGAGCCAATGAGGGTTCAAAACGAACCACGTGACTGTTATATCAGATTTAGAACGAATTCAAGGGAGGGAAGTCCTTTTGCGACAAAATGCTCCGGTTATTTGCAAGACCATGCAGCACTTGTGATCCCTGTTTGTTGAAATCATGAAAGATCACTGTTATTTGATTGGACGTCTATTTTTAGCATCGTGAGATTCAAACCCGCCTCAGACGAAGCTAAGTTGTCGGATGGGTCCAGGGTGTTTATCATAATGGAATGGAGATTTGATTCCCTGGATCATCGAGGATGGAGTCGGTCAAATGCAGATGTTATTTTATGTTTGCGTGTGGTAGGTTAGTTTAGGTTATTTGTTGTTTAACGCCGCAATATTCCAGCTATTTAACGGCGGTCTGTAAGGGAGTTAGTGAGTATGGCTTTACGCCACATTTAGCAATATTCCAGCAATATCACGACGGGGGACACCAGAAATGGGCTTCACGCATTGTACCCATGTCGGGAATCGAACCCAGGTGATCGGCGTGACGAGCGACGCTTTAACCACTAAGCTACCCGACGATGGCTGTCTCTAAATAATCGAGTCAGTACCAGACAATCCAGTGATTGATGTCATGAACATCGATCCACGCAAATGGGATGCGATGACATGCATCAACCAAGTCAGCGATCCTGACCACCCGATCCAGTTAGTCGGCTCTTACGACAAGCTTAGTCGCCTGGGCTGCTGAAGACCTATTCTACCCCGGATCTTCACGGGTCAGTGTTGAAAATATGCACAAATATTTGTAACAGTTATGTTTTATGTAGCATAAAAATGAGACGGCTAAAAATCGCGTTACTGTAATAAAATGTACGGGCAATACAGCAATGATTATCCACATGAAGAAAATCACCAAGGTCACACAATCACAGATAATGTTAGTTCTCACGAAATTTACGTTATCACATGGCGAAGTCTGGTGGTGATATATTTTACATAGGTATGTTGTGTCACATTGTGACGGATAGTGATAAGTGACGTCCTTGAATGAACACTTAATTCATGCTCATGGTATTAATCACTGGTCCAAACTCGATTATTTACAGACCGCCGTCATATAGCTGGAATATTGCTGAGTGCGGCGTTAAACAACAAACCAATCAACAACAACTTAATTCACACAGGCTGTTTAACTCCACGTTTCCCTGGAAACGGCTTCCTAGCCCTCTTTTTTAGACCCTGGGGTGGCCGAGGGGATTGGAACTTTGGTTTTTCATGTCCAATGAGATTCGAACCATCAATCGTCGTGACAGTCTTCAGCAGAGTCTCACTACTAGGTGGCGCGGGTTTCCTGACTGTTGGAGTTACCTCCTCTTTCTTTTTCATATTCCTGAGCTGAGTCTTGACAGGGGGAGCTGAACTCACCAGTTCATACCGTTTGCCCAAACCGTTGAACACCTCGTTGTAATCTTTTTCGTGTGAGGTAGGAATGCCATCAGTTATCTCCCCTTTGAGATCGGTGAGTACAGAATGTCCAGAAGAACTACCATTTTCACTTTTTCGACTTCTTCCCGCCAAACCATCGGGTTCCAGGAGCTCTAGTTCCTCCTCGAGGTCTTTCTTCTCGCCCTGGCGTTGCTGAAGCAAATGTTCTTTATCAGTAATCTGTGTCCTCAGATCATCATACGATCTGATAAAGTTTGGTCGAATTTCCATTTCCAACATATAATCCTGTGAGACGACATTTTGCTTGTAGACTAAAAGCTGTATCTCATTATCATATTTCATCAGCTTCTTATCCAGCCTCCTCAGCTTCTCCCTGTAATCAAAGTATTTCTCAGTTCCTCTGAAAGTGTAGGAATATTTCTGAGCAGTCACTTTTCTCTGAGCGCGAAGCTTTCGACATTTCTCCTGAATCTCTTCCAGGTTGGCATCCACTTTACCGAATAAGATTTCCAGCATTTGGAACCTTCTTTCCCTAGAGTCCAGCTTCCTCAAGTCAACTTTGTGGTCAGCCAGATCCTGATCAAGCTCCTGTATAGCATACGAGAGATCAAACAGGCGAGCTTTGATGTTCGTGACCCGATCATGTTTCTGCTGTTTCTGAGGTTCAGGGACATGGATAAGATGTCCGATGTCATCATCTTCCACTTCGGCTGCACCCGATGGGCTTGTCTCCGCTGGTTCATCCACTTCGGGTTCTTGTTGAGTAGTCTCTGGGTTCTCTTCCTCGTCATCTCCAGATCTATGAGATCTCTCTCTGCATCTTGGCCATCCTCGAGACACAGGTCTCCTTAGAGGAAGCTTTTTGTAAATCTTATGTGCAAGATTCCACCATTGTTTGGACAGTTCTATAACTTTATAACATTTGGCAAAAATATCGGAAAGTAAGCGAAAGACTGCTTCAAATTTGGTATGTTCCTCACACTCCATCACTTCGTAATAACTCTCTGGGTCATAGTCCTCCAGATCCTGACCATCCTCCATCAACAACCTGTCCCACCTCTCGCTGACCTCCTCAAGTTCATTCACAGTCACACGGAGTTTTTCTTTCTCACTACCATCCAAATGCTTAGAGAAAGAAAAGCCAACCTGGGTAAACGAATCGTCATATTTTCCCCTAGGAGAGTTATCTCCCCTTGGAGACACACTTCCTCGGGGAGAATTACCTCCCTTTGGAGGCTTCAATGATGTCACCTGTTCGTGTTTTTCATCAAGCTCTGACATGGAATAATTTCCGCTATCCTTGTCTTCCGGCTTACTTCCCTTTGTGCCGGCACTTCTTTTCTGAGACGGACTCCAGTCTGAAGGATCGAAGTAGTCATAATACAACACCGTGTGCACCTCTTTGTCGAAGCTCCCCTTTAAACACTTTATATGGTCCACATCAACAAGGAAGTGAAGGAAATACCTAATAGCCTGTCTCTCACACTCCAACAAACCGTTGTACTTGTCCTTTCCATGCATGTCACGGACCACTGCCCTGAGATGACCGATGCTTTTGATGACGGTATTGTTCTGAGTATTCCATGACGTCATCCGTTCCTGGACGGTGACCCTCCTGGCCACGATGCATAGATGCTGGTACAGCTTCTCCTTGGAGAACTTGGACATCCCGTAGCGGAGAAACCGTTGCATTGCGGCCACCTTGGCCTGGAACACATTGCCGTCGTCATCGCCAAGGTCAACCTGGAACACAATTCCACAAAATAAAAGACACATCTTTCATGTTGTTTGGCGTCGTTACTTAACATTATCTACCTGTATAAACGTGTAAGAATTATACCGTCATTGGAGAAGCCTTACGCGGGCTTAACCTCAACATGGAACATAATTCCACAAAATAAAAGACCCATCCTTTGTTTGGCGTCGTTCCTCAACATTATCTTCCTGTATAAACGTTTAAGAATTATACCTTCATCAGAGAAGCATCACATGGGCTTAACTTCAACCTGGAACACAATTCCACCAAACAAAAGACACATCTTTTATGTTGTTTAGCGTCATTCCTTAGCAATTATCTTCCTGTATAAACTTGTAAGAATTATACCTCCATTGGAGAAGCATTACATGGGCTTAACCTCAACCTGGAACACAATGAGGCCTTTGGCCAAAGTACAAAGTGAAATAATGATTGATTGTAACATTCATATTTTACAAAACTGACTTTGTCTTGGTACGCCTTCCATTACGTTCATGGGCGGTGGAGTAGCCTAGTGGTTAAAGCGTTTGCTCGTCACGTCGAAGACCCGGGTTCGAATCCCGACATGGGTACAATATGTGAAGCCCATTTCTGGTGATATTGCTGGAATATTGCTAAAAGCGGCGTAAAAACATACTCACTCACCAATACGTTCATGTGAAGGTAATTCACCAATCCGTAATAAGGTGACTCTGTGCCGTTTCTCATATTTAACAGATACGGTCCTATCCAAAAGGAATGCTTGATATTGGAATACGTATCGAGAGAAGAGCAACTTTGAAAGATAGATTGCACATAAATATAATTTATCCTTGAGTAAAGTTCATTTAGAAAGGCTGTTATTACCAACTCTCAGAAGTCCAAATCCATAACAAGACATAAAAGCATTATTTGGATATCTCTCTTCCGAGAGCTTAAATCAGTATTTAACAACTGTTAAAGAGGAATCAACAAACATGTAATTTCTGCCACATTCAGCTAAAATTGCAACATTTGTACATTAATAACTTATACCCAATACATCCTTGCAAAACCTCACATTAAACTGTTCGGCAACAGCCCATTTCTGAAAGGGACGGTCGGGTAGCCTAGTGGTTAAAGCGTTCGCTCGTCACGTCGACGACCCGGGTTCGATTCCCGACCAGGGTAAAATGTACAATGCCCATTTCTGTTGTCCCCCGCCGTGATATTGCTGGAATATTTGCTAAAAGCTGCGTAAAACCATACTCACTCACCCATCCATTTCTGAAAACCCTATACCCCCTATGCATATAGAACAATAGGCTTTATCTGAACATCAAACATTTTAAATAGAACCACCCCAGATATTTTCTGGTTGCAAAGAATTCAACTGAACACTAATTTGCCTTTTTAACAAGCTTTTGAACTGCTTTGACCAAGAACGTCCGTTTGAAAAGAGCAATCCCAAATAATTATAATATGTTGAAATAGTTAACCTTCTATGAGACCAACCAACCTTTTTCTGAAAACCAACACTATCGTTTTATCACAATAACACTATTTGGGGCAATATTGAGCAAGAATGTCAATCTGAATCTGATCAAACTGATGACAGAATCAGCAGTTACACAAAGCCCACCTGCATATATAATAACAAATATATTTCCTAAATCTCAGGGCCAGATTCGATGTCATTGTGTAAATAATTGACAAATACTAGTATTGAAAAGAGAAGCGGGCTTAAAATGCAACACTCACCAATCCCGCTGAACGAATCAAAATACTTGATAATTTAAGACTTTGGTTTTGGAACTTACCTTATAATATTACAATATAACCAGGAATATTACTCAAAACATGACATACCAAAGGAGATATCTGCCAGCTTAATCAAAGGCTTTACGAAAAGCAGCAAATTAACTATCAAAAGCGACTTTAGATTTGGACATTTGCTTCTGTGTTGCTCTTTGCAATGTGAAAATGTTACCCATGGTGGAAAACCCTTTTCGAAAACCACCCAGACACACAGGGTACATATCAAACAAATCAAATAAGTACTTTGACACACATCCAGGAGAGATGTTCCAAGATAAATGTTTACCCTTTTTCTAATGGAAATATTATACGTCTGGAGAAACTGCTCAGGAAAAGCCTCCTTGATTTTAAAATACAATTAAATATTATTCATAGGTAAGATGAAAGGGCATGGCTATTATAGTTAACACTTCCAGCGGTGCACCATTAGGGCCAGGGCCCTGTTCCTCAAAGCAATCTTAGCACTAAGGTGGTCGTAGGTCCCATGCTTAAACAAAGGCTTACGGTCATCGCCGCGCGAGGATCGCTTTGAGGAACGGGGCCAAGGGCTTTTCAGTTCACTGAACAAGGATTCAATCTCTATCAAACTCGTATATCCTTATTGAACACGGTATTAAAGGTATCACTATTACGGACATCAGCCCGTCCTTCGTGGAAATTGGAAAGTGCGCTATAAATATTCATGATGGAAATACATGTCTATTAATTAGGAGATAAACATACTGTGTTTTCAATGTAGAGCTAGGTTACCTGTAGATTTAATCCCGCTAAATTGAATTTGGAACCGAACGCGCAGCGTGAGGTTTCAAATGTTAATTTTAGCGCGGTTAAATCTACAGGTAACCTAGCTCCACATTGAAAACACAGGATGTTTATCTCCATTCTACCATGACAAAATAAAACGCGAACTCTTTGGTGTAAGCAAATATACTGATTGAAGCGGCATGGGTTGAGTTCAGTGTTTTGAGTGGGTTATCGATCTGAATTATGGAATCACCGAACAAATATGGTGCTGTATATACTCAAGCAGTTTGTTTAAACCGTAATATTTCACTCGAACATATGACAGGCATTGAAAGCATATAAGCACGGCAACTAAAATGAGGTGGGCATCCCTAAAGAAAACAAAGCAAGCTTTGCAAGGCTTACGCTCTACATCGCACGTCACCATTATGACGTCATATAGCACATTGTGACGCAAAAGATATGACGTCACAGTCGTATATAGAAAAGCGCCAAAATTTCAAGCTATCTGTTGTCTCAAAAACGTAAATACATTCCCTTTGTTGATTTCTGTCGTGTTTTTCTGCACGAAATGTATTGCCACACATCCTTTGAATATTGTAGTAACCGCATCTATGCATTCTGTACCTGTAGTTGTAGTTATTTAGTATAGTATAGTTATTTAAATATGCCTACCGACAATGACTGAAAATAGTACTATGCTATGAATATTAGCTTCCGCGGTGATGCGGCCGTCAAACCAGCTGTTTCAATCAGAGGGGGTTTATTGTGATTTAATAGCCCCTGGTTGACCAATCAGAATCGAGTAAATTCCAAATTCATGGTAGAATTGTTTGTTTGTTGTTTAACTCCGGACTCAGCAATATTCCAGCTATATGACGGCGGTCTTTAAATAATCGAGTCTGGACCACACACGATAGTGATTGATATGATGACATGCATCAACCAAGTCAGCGAGAATGACCACCCGATCCCGTTAGTCGACTCTTACGACACATATGGATTGGAAAAGACCTATTCTAACCTGGATCTTCACGGGTCACGTGTATATGAGAAAACAGGTAACAGCACTGCGGGGTGAAGGTCCGTGTCAGAGTTGGGTGTTAATGTGACATGGTCAACACTGAGCGCAGACACAATCATGAAATTAAGAATATAAAATACCAATGCAAAAAAATAATCCGCTGAAATAATTTCCATTTGGCGAAAAGGGCAAAATATCTATAATAATTATATGAATTGACATGCCCATGGAATGGAATGTCCTGCCCTACCGGTAGCACCCGCCATTCAGACATTTTTTTTTTTTAAAAAGTAAGAGTTTTTTCCCCGGTTGCCTCACATCAGTATCCCGCAATACGGTAGCGGCTTGTAATCAAACCTGACATTCAAGTGATAGACGAACCAGTGAGTGAGTGAGTATGGTTTTACGCCGCTTTTTTAAATATTCCAGCAATATCACGCCAGAAATGGGCTTCGCACATTGTACCCATGTCGGGAATCGAACCCGGGTCTTTGGCGTGACGAGCGAACGCTTTAACCACTAGGCTACCCGACCGCCAACAGATGATCCAAGAAAATCCAGTGGCACGATATTCATCATCAAATACTCTGTTGCACTTGTTATAAACTATATATTTGTGTACTCACATTTCATTTAGATATGTGCGTTATTAATGAATGCTGTGTACCTTATTATTTATGTCCATGCTAAATATATATTCCCGAGTTCGATCGATAGATTACTGAACTGTACACCGATTGCGAGTTGCAAGGCGATTTTATCGTAAACCCAACGTCCAAATTTTACAAACGTGGAATATAATTATTGAAATTATGATAAACATTGCTGAAAATCGTTGTGTCGAACTAGAACATCTTCCCGAGACAAGAGAGGTAGCTGACTTTAAAAGTCCAGTTTCCACCCTTACCGAAATAGGCTGGAATTCATGGGCTCGATCGTAGCGCCACCAGTGGCTGTTACGAGTTAAGTCCCTCCTATGCTTCTCCTACGGGCCAATCAGATTCCACCCCTCGTATTTGCTTTAAAAAAATGGCGGCGCCCAGTCAAGACGATCTGATTGACGATCAAGATCGATATTGTGAGAAAACGGGTCTTACATCACGAAGAGCTTCAAATCACATGAGCACCTTGATTAAAAACTTGAAAATGATTTGGAAAATATCTGTTGACAACGTGTTGGCGGTGCACATGCTGTGCAAATCCTGCAATCGACAAATCTGCATGACAGTTTACGAACCGGATTTCGATTTCGGTGCGCGATTTTGATTGGACTATGCATAGACTCGTTAGTCCAGACAAAATGTAACTCCATAATACCAGCCTAGTTCGGCAAGGGTGGAAACTAGACTTTTATAGTCAGTTGACTCTCTTGCCTCGGGAAGACGAACTAGAAGGGATCTATTAAAATGTTCGACACAGAAAACAGAAAAGAAATAGTATTTCCATTTGACATCGATGGTGATGCACGGTTAACGTATTTCAGTTCGACGTGTCAGGCTTATTTCATGACAACCGAAGGTTCAACAGACCCAATTCAACTCATCAGAGGTAAATTATAATAATTGAAGATATCAGCCGAAACCGACAATCAGTTCGGTACAACCGAACATTCAATCCAAAGTGTTTACTGTTGCAGCCAAAACCTCGAAGACGTGATTTATTTGGGTTATTAACCGCCGAAAACAAATTCGAAGCGTAAAATTAGTCATTTCTTAACAGAAATAATTATATGCCTCTAATCTGAAACCGGTTCAGTCGACCGTCTTAAAACCAGATTATCATGAAGAGGGCGCTCGGTCTTTTCCCTCTCCTTCGTCTGTACATTTTCATCACATCAATTTTTGTCATCAGAAACCAATGTTGCACGTGCGAAATTGACATGGTGCTAGCCGAGTCCACCTCTGTGTACAAACCATTCAATATTCTCTTTTTGCTCGATATTTGACATATTTCTTCATTTATTCTGACATAGTTGATAGTTATTTGTCGGTAGGCAATATAAAGTAGACAACATCTCCTCGGTTTTGTTTGGAATTGTGCAAAATTACCAACCAAAACCTCGTACTCGTACTCAACAACCGACCTTAATGTGAGCGAAAACTGTATACATTGCTGCACCAGTCAAGTCTGCATTATCAAAGTGGTTTATGTCAATATTCCATGTCAGTGTTTGCACTGAGCAAACATGGTGTTTGTACAATGAATTATTTGATAAAGTGTAACAGTGTTAGAAGCCTGTCAGAGGCCTCCCTTCAACCCAGGGGTTTAGCACGGGTCGGGTCACCAAAAACAAATCAATATTCATTGGCATTCTTGATTGGCCATGTTAGACATGTCTACCTGTGTTATAGTAACTCTAGAAATGAATTCATTATCAAAATGACACGATTAGGGCTCCAGTGCACTTGTGGATGACCCTGATTGAGGATTTGTGATTAGACAATGGTGTCAGTGAGTCTACACGGGTTGTGTGGATAATTCAGTAGTTCCTAGGAGCAAGGTAAATTGCAGTTATTAACAATGATTTTCTTTCATCATCTACATGTAAGAGAGTAACATTGTTTGAACAGACAGTACGTTAATTGATTTCGTGACGGTTTATCACAAAGGCGAACTGACGTGAGTGCGCTTGATTCCGTACAAGGAGTAAGGTCATAGTCTGGTTTTATGGATGCTCGTATTGTCGGATGTTCATAAGAACATTTATTATTCGGGATATACCTGAGGACAAATGTTTTTTTTCAAGCATTTTCGGAAACAGATTACACGGGTTGGCCCAGTCGTCTTGGTCGCAGCAATTCGTTGTGCAGAGTTTCGTCCTTTTGGTACGTCAGGAACCTATGGTTGTGGGTTCGCTTCGATCGTGTTTCTAGGTTTGTCAGCACCATACCCGTGCTATTCGGTTTCATCAAGGTGGTAAACGTCAGAGACCTGCATCATTTCGGGATTCCCTCCCACGTAAAACTCGAATAATCATGTCAGTGTCACACTGAATTATAGCAATATATATATATATATCAATTGTGTGTGTGTGTGTGTGTGTGTGTGTGTGTGTGTGTGTGTGTGTGTGTCTGCTTGTACTAGTCCGGACAGTATACTGACTCCGAGCTGACCAGTCCTTGTTTTAGTCCCTTAATGACGATCGCCAAACAGGGTAACAACAAGTACCATCTTTTAACGTCTTTTGGTTTGACTCGGCCGGGGATCGAACCCCGAACCTTCCGCTCTCCGGACGGACGCTCTACCACTAGGCCACGGAGACGGTTCACAAAGACGGGAATGCGGATATCCAGACACTGAGGACTAGAAGCTGATGCAAGCTGGTTGTTCGACATGTAAATAATATGTATGTATGTGATACACAATACCTATAGTATGACATATATACGTGCATATTCACAAACATGGAGGTAGACATGGAGGTAGAGATTCAGGTATATAACATTTCAACATCTATGTCATGTCTGTCCCGAGGATTAATAAGGTGAAATGGGGTTGGCAGCTTGGGTTGTATACTCCCCAGGAGCTGAGAATGATTGTTGAGGGCACACTGATCCATAAATGTCTAAGCGCTTAGAGTAAGCTTATGCGTGGAGTACAGCGCCATATAAATTGACTATTATTATTATTTTTATAATAATAATAATAATAATAACAACAACAACAACAACAACAACAACAATAATAATAATAATTTTAAAATTATCCGTGACCATCTTTAACGTCTTTTGGTATGACGCGGCCGGGGCTCGAACCCCGGACCTTCCGCTCTCCCGGCGGACGCTCTTCCACTAGACAACGGAGGCGGTCTCAAAAATATTGTACTTTTACAGCGATGTGCATGCACCTGCGTGTGATTGCTTGTACTGTTACGGACGAATGCCGGTTTTATAGTGATACCATGCCGCAGTTTAACCCTAACATGATTACCCTACTCAGACACAGTGTACTGACTCTGAGTCCATCAGTCCTTTATCCCCTTAATCCGAGCGACAGGCAGGGAAACAACAAGTACCATTTTGAACATCTTTTGGCACTACCGACCTTATGTTTTCTACACGACGGAGACGATCCGTGAATTAATAAGTTGTCCATTAAGGCCGCGGAATAATTGCTATCTGGTGTTTTGATGCAACGCCTGTTATGGCTAAATTACATGCCATTGTTGCCGTAATATCAATCACTCACACACTGTGGTCGTGACAAAGAGAAGCCTTGAACTTCAACTTCCGACACAACAGGCAGCGATTTGTCCGAATACAATAAAGTCACCCGAAACCTTAACGCCAGGGTTTCACGATATATAACAATGGTCCCGACTACTGCCTAGCCGGGGTTAATTTAGTAGAACGCTCTACTAGATGTCTGTATTGTATACAGAGGTCGTATAAAGATCCTGTTGAGGGCTGATCTAGGAAACAACACGGTGGTTGTAAATAATGCCACCTACAAAGGGAAGGCTTACCACTGGAGTGCGGCAGGGCTGTACGCAACCTCCATAGCTCTTACCAGAAACGCAGCCAACATTTTTTAACGTCATTCATTATGCCTCGTGTTGACAGTCTCTTGACTGTTTTCTACTTGACTGATACGTACTGGCTTGACTCAGGTGTGCGACAGAGTTTCACGCTTTTTATTGAATCTAAACTTGTTTCTGAATAGTTTCCGAATACATGTACTCTATTTTGAATTCTTGTATAATTCGTTTTATTACTCGTATCTTCATTCACCGCTGATTGTTGAATTATGAATTGGCTTGGTGTGGGTGAAAAGTGATCTAGCTTCACTTAAAGTATCCAATAAAATATTTATAGAAATATAAATGCCTATAGCGTCATGTCTGTGGTTTAGTACTTAAACGTCCTGATTACAATATGTGTTTCTTTGACATTGCAAGTTACCTTACACATATTTTTTTAAATATTATTATTATTATTATTATTATTTTAATAAAACAAAACACACTCACTAGCCATATTAGAGTTGTGCGATGAGTAAACGATTATCCCGACGATTGTACTTATGATACATGTAAAGAACTGGATTTGTTTGTTTGTTGTTTAACGCCGCACTCAGCAATATTCCATCTATGTGACGGCGGTCTGTAAATAATCGAGTCTGGACCAGACAATCCAGTGATTGAGATCATGATCATCGATCCACGCCATTGGGATACGATAACATTCATCAACCAAGTCAGCGAGCCTGACCACCCGATCCCGTTAGTCGCCTCTTACGACAAGCATAGTCGCCTTTTACGGCAAGCAAGGGTTGCTGAAGACCTACTCTACCCCGGATCTTCACGGGTCTAAGAACTGGATCTTCAAAGAAGTTGAATCAGTGCCCATAGATGTTTCATACCTCCATTGATGGCCTCCAAAAACATAAACAATGAAATACCGACCTTTAAAACGTCAACGATCTCCTTGATATTTTCCTGAGTGAATAAATTTCCGGCCTGTTCCGACATTTCAACATTGTCCTGACATGTTTAGTAATGTCTTCTCGAGTTTGTTATCAACAACACGACAATTCAACCACAGCCACATGTTAGATCGGCTTGTCCCAAACCAGCAGAGGCAGTGCGCATGCGCCTCAACTCCAGTTGATGTAGATTAAGTTAAGTTCAATCGTCGGAACTGGTATGTGTTTGCAGTTGACAAATCGAATAATCAAGATTGTAGCTCGTAATTACCGATATCGCGAGATCTCGGGCAAACGCCACACAATATAGCTTGATATCCTGCGTGCGAGTAATGACGTTGGCTTGCAGCTACCTGTTGGTCTGTAGACGTGAAAGTTGAACCAGCATAGCGGGGGGTTGCCTTCGATTGCGAACTTGTGTATGTGAGGCGCGATCGCTCGACTGTGAAATGGAAACAGTGTGGGTGGCTACGGTGACACATAATGCATGCAATTTATAGTCAAATTCAAAATGGTTTATTGTGTGAACATTGTTTGTTTGTTGTTTAACGCCGCACCCAGCAACATTCCAGCTATATGACGGTGGTCTGTAGATAATTGAGTCTAGACCAGACAATCCAGTGATTGATATCATGAGCATCGATCCACGCAATTTGGATCGATGACATGCATCAACCAAGTCAGCGAGCTAACACCGATCCCGTTAGTCGCCTCTTACGACAAGCATAGTTGCCTTTTAAAGCAAGCATGGGTTGCTGAAGACCTATTCGACCCCGGATCTTCACGGGTCAATGGGATACGATGACATGCATCAATCGAGTCAGCGAGCTAACACCGATCCCGTTAGTCGCCTCTTACGACAAGCATAGTTGCCTTTTAAAACAAGCATGGGTTGCTGAAGACTTATTCTACACCGGACCTTCACGGGTCTAGCGTTGCAAGCAGTAGACTTTGAATCTTTAAATGGAAACATTATGTCACCGTTATGGTGATGTCAGACCAATTACGTTAATCGGGGCGGGCACATTTGTTTGTTTGGTTTGTTGTTTAATTCCTGACTCAGCAATATTCCAGCTATATGACGGCGGCCTGTAAATAACGGAGCCTGGACCAGACAATCCAATGATTGATATTGGGAGCAACGATCTACGTCGTCAGGGTACGATGACACGCAATCAACCAAGTCATCGAGTCTGACCACCTGATCGTTTTGATCGGTTGTCACGACCAGCAGAGGTTGTGGGGCATATTTGAATCAAGTGCAGTTGGTAGAATAAGAAATACTGCAGCATGCGTGTGGTGATGCTGTGATCTAAATGATGCACTGATTTAAACGTTTCAACTTAATAATGAATCATAATGTTGACGTTTAAAGATTTCACCATGTCTTCCTTGCAGATTAGCTGAATGGGTAGTCCGTCACCTGATCAGATATTTCACACACACCTGTGAACGGACAGAAAAGTTTAAACGATGTGAAGTCTTTAATGTGAAAATGATCGTGTGAACCATTCGTGACCAACTCGTGTTATTCCGGGAACAAGCCGAATAGCGAGGTTACGGAAAGGGGCGAGTGGTGACGAATGCGTGTGAACTTTTGCCGGAACTACTTTCCGGGGTTCCCCTAACTCTCGGTGTTTACAGTCAACTCGTTTTTCTATTTTATCCTCCATTTTTAATCCCCGCTTTTATCTGCATCATAATTAAATTAGTATTATTTTCCTGATCTAGTAACATTTTATCTGACTTAAACATAAAGGAATTTGTTGTCGTTTGCCAGATGAAAAAAAATGGATTGTTCTTATGGTGCTATTGATAATCGCAAGCTCGGCGCTTC
This sequence comes from Haliotis cracherodii, assembly GCF_022045235.1. Classification (NCBI taxonomy): domain Eukaryota; kingdom Metazoa; phylum Mollusca; class Gastropoda; order Lepetellida; family Haliotidae; genus Haliotis; species Haliotis cracherodii. Next base: position 19,701,704 of record NW_027266272.1, read on the forward strand.
ACGCAGTAAAACCAGGGTTTAAATCGTTCACACTTCGATGAACCCATCCGACCTGACGTTCAACTCTTATATGTCGAATAGGAAGCTTTTTAGGTTTTAGATGTAGCCAAATATCGTATGTGCAGCTGCACGTATATAACCAACTACATGAATATAGACTAGGTATATGTATATAGACCAGCTGCATGGGCTCTATATAACCAACAGCATTTATATAGATTAGATATACAGTAAACTACCGTTATAACGAACTCAAAGGGACCACTTATTTTGGTTCGTTATAACCGTAGTTCGTTATAAGCACATATACAGCATATAAATAGTAAACGGACGGGACCAAAAAGAGGTCGTTATATCCGCCAGTTCGTTATAAGCATGTTCGTTATAAACGTATAGCCAATTGCTATGTAATAATCTGCCACAAGAAATCCGAGAAACAGAAAATCTGACAAATTAAAAAGGCACTCAAGACCTGGCCCCGAGGTTATAAAAGAAATTCGTGCTCAACTCAGTTTCATGCTCAAAGACATGCTCATGCTCAAGTTCGTAGTCAGTTGAGATTTGTACTCAAGCAGAGGTTATAAAACATCTTGAATCTGTACTCAGCTGAGAACAACTCACGTTCGGCTTGAGCATGCTCAAAGGACTCTTTGTTTATGACACAAGCGGCAATTTGGAACTCTTCCGTCGAGAATGGTAAGAAAACAACCCGGATATTGTCGGCTGCATTTAGCACGGTCCAAAGCGTACTTGAGATCGTACGTATTTCATGCTCAAGTTGAGCACGAAAACGTACTCAGATTATTTATAACCTCCGTTTATTGAGTCTGAGGTTTGAGTTGAGCACGAAACCGGATTTGAACAGGAAATCGTACTCAGGGAAGTTTTATAACCTCGGGGCCTGTTTCTTCAAGAGAGCCTTTGACAGGATCAATCCTGGTCTAAGCGCACTGAGCAGTTGTTAATTGCAAGATTCGCGTTACAAATTCTTAATTTAATTTAATTTAAATTTAAAAAAAAGATAAGTAAGCACATTGTCAATCTCGAGTCATATGCAGACTTGTTTTGTCCTCCAAAACCTCTCGTGCAGAGCACCTCCTATCTCACGAGCTTCCACTCGAAATGTCCCTCTCTCACATCGCCCTTATGTGAATCGATCTCAGGTGTACATTACACACGCTGTTTTCTACTGAGATCAGCTGTTTAGGAAATTATTTGGGGTCTTATATTACAACTTGTTTCTAATAACAACTCATCTTCATGAAGGCAAGTATTGGGTTTACCCTACTTAAAACCACGTCAATACACGCACCTGTATTTACATAATTGCTGCCCCGTGAAGATCCGGGGTAGAATAGGTCTTCAGCAACCTATGCTTGTCGTGAGAGGCGACAAACGGGATCGGGTGGTCAGGCTTACTGAATTGCATGTCATCGTATCCCAATTAGGTAGATCGATGTTTGTTATGTCATTCACTTGATTGTCAGGTCCAGACTCTATACTTTCAGACCGCCGTCATATAGCTGAAATATTCCTGAGTGCGGCGTTAAACAACAAACACACCAAACTAAACATAACTAGTTTGAAACAGTTCCATTGAACATCTGCATCTGTCTTCATAACACATTCACACCGAGTGAATGTCGTTCTCTTTTTAAGATCCGGGTTAGACTTGGTTGATGCATGTCATCGCGTCCCATTTTCCCGGATCGATGTTCATGACATCAATCACTGGATAGTATGGTCCAGACTCAATTATACTCTGCATTCAGCAATATTCCAGGTATATGAGGGCGGTCTGTAAATAATCGAGTCATGTAATCACGAGCATCTACGCAGTTGGCAAGCAATGATTACATTAGTCACAGAGTCTGATCACCCGAAACCGTTAGTTTGCCCCTTGTGATAAGCATGGGTTGCTGAAGACCTATTCTAACCCGGATCTTCACGGGGCAGCTTATTGTACATTTTATTGGTGGATTTTGGTGACGTTTCACGTAGTGTAGAACTCTTTTACATAGTGAAGCGCTGTTTCACATAGTGTGGCATTGTTTCACATATTGTATCACTGTTTCACAGAGTGCATCACTGTCTACACAATGTAGTACTGTTTCACATAGTCTAGCATTGTTTCACATATTGTAGTACTGTTGCACGTAGTGTAGTACTATTTACACATGCTGTAGCTCTGTTTCACATCGCGTAGTACTGTTTCACACACTGTTGCACTGTTTCACATACTGTAGCACTGTTTCACATAGCGTAACACTGTTTCACAGTGTAAATAGTGTAGTACTGCTTAACATAGTGTAGTACTGTTTAACATAGTGTAGTACTGTTTAACATAGTGTAGTACTGTTTAACATAGTGTAGTACTGCTTAACATAGTGTAGTACTGCTTAACATAGTGTAGTACTGCTTAACATAGTGTAGTACTGTTTAACATAGTGTAGTACTGTTTAACATAGTGTAGTACTGCTTAACATAGTGTAGTACTGCTTAACATAGTGTAGTACTGCTTAACATAGTGTAGTACTGTTTTACATAGTGTAGCAATGTTTCACATAGAGTAGCACTGCTTATCATAGGGTATTACTGTTCACACAGTACAGCACTGTTTATCGTAGGGTATCACTGTTTCACATAGAGTAGCACTGTTTCACACAGTACAGCACTGTTTATCATAGGGTTTCACTGTTTCACATAGAGTAGCACTGTTTAACGTAGGGTATCACTGTTTCACACAGTACAGCACTGTTTATCATAGGGTATCACTGTTTCACATAGAGTAGCACTGTTTACCATAGGGTATCACTGTTTCACACAGTACAGCACTGTTTATCATAGGATATCACTGTTTCACATAGAGTAGCACTGTTTAACATAGGGTATCACTGTTTCACACAGTACAGCACTGTTTATCATAGGGTAGCACTGTTTCACTTAGTGTAACACTTTTTCTCATGGTACACAGGGTCAACACCCTTCACCAAAATGTTAAACATCTAAACCCGCTTTCATTGTACATAGGCTGCCGCTTATTGATTCCCACAGTGTTCAGCATAGTTTAATGTTCTTCATAGTCCTATCTCTTACCTGACTCATTCCATCTCGTACATGTCATGTTTTCATTGTTTACATAATATATCTAATCTCATACCGGATGTATTTATCTTATCTTTAAGTGACGCCGTAGTAATGATCAATGGACACCGGGTGTTTTATGGATCTCGGCTTCTTACATTCATTTCCTGGAACGTTTGATACAGGTGCTCATACCTCCTCCAAGCAAGACTTAATCATCAACAACTGAGCAGGCATGGTCAGGTAGCTAGGGTTTACCTCATCCTCTCCATCTCCAGAGCTCGCATTTCGGTACACCTACACTAACCCCTGGACCCATCCCCGTGATTCTCTAAATCTTAAATTACCTGCCCTTGGTTTTCAATAACATTTTACCGACCAATCAACGTCGAGATAAGGAAAAAGAAAATGGGCAAGGGAGGTAACTCGTATTGTCACCCAAGCCACCGCAAGTTTTGATAGACAGGCAAACATCCTTTCCGTCAAAAGGATGTTTTGAGGGCTTTTTTTTGCGTGTTAGTCAATTTTTCAACGTTGAACCTCTTGCAAACTCTATCGTTGCCAGTGGGAAAGGCCGCCATGTTGTTGATGTCGTCAACTCATCATTGGACTGGTTTGTAACTCGCATTCTGATTGGTCCGTTAGAACTTGATTTCCTTTAGCCAGACTGGGCTCCGCAATTTTGTTGAAGCAAGTGCAAGTAATGTGATTGGTGGAATCAGATTGGTCAATAGGAGGGTCTTAGAAGGGAGATTACTCGTAATAACCACTGGTGGCGCTACGGTTGAGCCCAGAAATTCAATCCTTGATCGGCAAGGGTGGAAACTTGACTTTTAAAGTCAGCTAACTCCCTTACCCCGGGAAGATGGTGGTGATGGTGGAGACAGGGTGGAGACGGGTGTTGGATTGTTTGTGGAGTCTTCAGATTTATCTGGCTGGTTTGACCTATGGGTGGGGGGCATTCAGTGAATGGTGTAGCTGCTGTCGCTGTACTCTGGGTGATAAATGAGTTGATGGTACTGGCAAGGTATCAGTTGTATGCTGTGAACACCTGCTTAAGGTAATCTAATTCCCGTTGGAGGGATGTGGGTATTGAACAGGTGTTCGTTGCCTGCAGTCTTGGTCTGTGGGGGTGATTGGACTTGTTTATTGGTCAGCATGGTCGGGTTTCCTATGTACTTGTGTTTAGAGGGTGTTGTCTTGCCTGTAGATAAGGACGTCCAGGTAGCAAAGTTGGCTGTTAGATTTTGTCTGCATTGTAAATTTCATCCTCCGGTACTGTTAATTGAGATGTTCCAGTCAGGTGGCGATGTCTTTGTCCCGTTTTAACATGGCAAAGGTGTCATCTACTTTCCTGTACCAACAAATAGCGTAACGGGGATTTCTACAAGACCGTTTCTTCTGAGTGGGTTATGTTAATGATGAAAGAGGGGGTCGCATGGGCAGGGCGTGTATCCGTTGGTAGATCGTGGATGCTGCTGTCTGTGGACAGTTTGATATCGATGGGTGATTCGGTGTCAAATCTGGAAGCCTTCCAAAGCAACTCGTTCCAGACTAGCCAACACCGAATCACCGTCTCACCATTGGATCAGCCCCCGTCCTTGCCTCAGATCTAAAAAACAACACAATCATATGGTGAGGTGAAATGAGGTTTAACGTCGCGTTCAAGATCATTGCACTTATATAGCGACGTGTATGTACGTGTGTGTGTTTGTGTGGTTGTGCTAGTCCGGACTGATGCCGATTTATAGTGCTAGCACACTGAGATACCATGCCGCAGTTCAAAATGAATACCCCACTCAGACACAGTATACTGACTCCGAGCCGACAAGTCCTTGTTTTAGCCCCTTAATGCCGAGCGCCAGACAGGGTAACAACAAGTACCATCTTTTAACGTCTATTGGTATGACGCGGGTGGCGAACCCCGAACCCCGGACCTTCCGCTCTCCGTGCGGACGCTCTACCACTAGACAACGGAGGCGGTCTCACAATCATCAACAATCAGCCATCCACATCCAACGATCCAAACCCACCTTCAACAGGGACCAAGGTTACTTCATCTCCATCACTACCTTGCTAGGCTTCACCCTTATCATCACTTTGGCACCCTTGTTTGTTGTGTGGTGATCTCTGTATATGTCATCACTAACTTTCAACCTGTGAAGATCCGGAGTAGAATAGGTCTTCAGCAACCCGCGCTTGCCTTAAGAGGCGACTATGTTTAGGCTAGGCAGCTAACGGGTTCGGGTGGTCATGCTCGCTGCCTTGGTTGATGCATGTCATCGTATCCCAACTGCGTAGATCGATGCTCATGATGTCAATTACTGGATTGTCTGGTCCAGACTCGATTATTTACAGCCCGCGTCTTATAGCTGGCATATTGCGGAGTGCGGCGTTAAACAACGAACAAACAAACAAACACTGCTTTTCATATTCTTTTCATTTCTCTATTGCCTTTTACGCCCAATGGCATCTGTTTCGGTAGATGTATTCGTGACTGATTATTCCCTGCTGTTACAGTTATGGATTACTTCATGTAGTTTATATGTCAGGACAATTAATTCAGGCGTTAACGGTAGTGGCACACAGAAACAGATGTATTCTCTAGTGATTGGCTGCAAGATGTTTAGTGGCTTTAACTGACGCATCATTGATTTAAGCACAAGTATGATTTTACGTGCACTTCAGCCACGGTAGTAGCGCACAGAAACTGACGTTTCGCCAGTACTAGTGCTCAGCTGCAAGACCTAACTATAAACGTGGCTTTAACCGACAGTTCATTCGTCCATGCACAGTTATTATTTTACGTGCGCTTCAGTCACATTAATACCTGCCTTGCATCCCGACATCACAGCACCACCCAGCCAAGACAGTTTCCATCGATCACGTTCTACCTTATCAGGTGCTACAACGTGTACTGTAGAACTCTTCAGGAATCCCAATATACGCCTCTGTAAATTGTATCGGAGAGGTCAAAGAATAGTGCGTGGTTTTCACCACGAGTGATTTATATATATTTTGAACTAAACAAAAGAAAGTTTGAAAGCTTGATTTGGCCAAATAATTACTAACGTTATCAAAGGGCTAGTGGGCTGAGAACAGTCGCCAAAAACAGAGAGAGAGCAAGTACGACCGCCCTACACACTACCCCCACCCCCACCACATATCTTCCACTTTTAGTATTCAATGCAATCATAGAACAGGTGTATAAATAGGATTTTTTATTGTTTGATTGTGTATTCGATTTCAACAGAAATTTTATTTCTTGTCTCGTCGTTTGCTTCAATTTGAGTAATATTTCTGCGTATAGAAGAGAAATCTGAAACAGAAAATACACACGTTACTGTCGATTGTGGTACTATCAGTATACATACTGTCACTAATTACTGAGGTGTGAAAACGTGTCACTATGACGTCAATGTTTAACAAACAGTTGCAGTGACGCGTATTGTTGGTAGAAGTTGCGAAAGCGTAGCTCAAACAAAGTACTGTGTTATTTAATATACTAATAAGTCGTGGATGTTGTAGCGAGGATAGAGACAGTACTTGTGACACGGGGGAGAGTGTGTGTGTGGGTGTGAAAGAGAGTGTGTGTGTGTGTGCGAGAGAGAGTGTGTAAGAGAGTGTGAGAGAGTGTGTGAGTGTGTGTGTCTGAGAGTGTGTGTGAGAGTGTGTGTGTGCGAGAGAGAGAGTGTAAGAGTGTGTGAGTGTTTGTGAGAGTATGTGTGAAAGAGCGTGTGAGTGTGTGTGAGAGCGTGTGAGAGTGTGTATGAGAGTATGTGAGAGTGTGTGAGAATGTGTGTGAGAGTGAGAATGTGTGTGAGAGTGTTTGTGAGAGAGTGTGTTAGAGCGTGTGAGAGTCCGGGGGCACGGCAATATTGATAACGAACAAGCAGAGTTACTATCATCAGCCTCAAGGCAGATCTCTACTTTAAAATAAATACATAATTGGAATGTTGCCAAAGTGTCTCCTGAACTTCATATAACTGCTTTAGACGTTTTATTGTCACTCACAAGCAGTTGATTATGGTCGAAAACAACGTAATCCATGTAGACATATCTTCACCTATGTGTGATATGGGGTTTAATGCCGCTTTTAACAATGCTTCATATGTACACCAACCAAATAAATGGGATTCGAACCTTCCATTCAATGATAGATGTGGATCAACAACTCAGGCCAACTCATGTGTCTGTTCTGTATTCTACTGCCTGTAATTTCTAGGGGCATGTGTCACAAATCGCACGTCTTTGTCCCGGTGGGGACCCGGGGTAAATGTGACCCCAGCACCCCATTGCTATAAAAAATAGTCTGGACGTTTACTACCATATCTGAAAAGCTATTGGACTATTGCGTGCGTGATTCCCGTGCAACCTTTCGAGTTGAGTTGATTGATTCAACTGTGTCATATGGCCCTGTGACGCAGGTGTAGCATTATGCAGATGTCTTTTACAATGAATGCTCGTTCCACCCGTGACGAAAAGGTCTGGTTGTTGATGAAATAAAGTGATTTAAGGTGATTTAAGGTACCGACGTTTACTACAATATCTGAAAAACTATTGGACCTACTCCAGTCAAAGTTGGTATGAGATTATTAAACAGTCATACATAACTGGATATTTCATTTAAAGACAATCTATTTAGACAGATTTTTTATTCATGCACCGATTGTCTTTAAATGTAATATCCAGTTATGTATGACTGTTTAATAATCTCATACCAACTTTGACTGGAGTAGGTCCAATAGTTTTTCAGATATTGTAGTAAACGTCGGTACCTTAAATTAACTTCCAGACTCCAACTCACGACACTGTTCCGAATGTGTAATTATGTGTACGTGTCATCTGGTCTTATTCAGCTGCAAATGATTAACACGCAGAGGCAGTTCCGTGAATACTTTAAAGGTTTGTTTTTGTTGTTGTTGTTTGTTTCTGTTTAGTTTTGTTGGAGGGGGCGGGGGGTTGTTGCTTTTTTTGGTTGATATTTTGTTTCCTTTTTGTTTTATTTTGGAGCTTGTTTTAAGCGGTGGAGGGGGTGTTGTATTTGAGTTTGTTTGTTTGTTTGTTTGCCTTAATCTTTCTTATTTTTTATTTATTCATTTATTTATTTTTTTATTTTTTTTTGTTTTATTTTTTTGTTTGTTTTTGTTTTTGTTTTTTTTGTTTTGTTTTTTTGTTTTTGTTTTTTTTTTGGGGGGGGGGGGGGGGGGGGTGGCGGTTGCGTGTTTTATTTGTTTTGTTTTTTATGTATTTAATTTTGTTTTTGTTTTTTTCGGGGAGGGGTTGTTTCATTTGTTGCGGAGGCGGCGGGTGGGTAGGGGTAGGTTTTGGGTTGGGTTTTTTAGGGGATTGGCGTTTTATTTGGGTTATTTTGGTGGTTTTATTTTCGGGGGGAGAAGGCTACCGACGATTTTTTTTCTATTACAAAAGCACAAAAGTATGGCACTCTGACTAGGTCACTATGTCACTGTAATTGACCGACGTGTCAACCCACCGCCCAACACGTGCCACATGCATGCTCATGGCATGACATATCTACAAAACAGGCCCTGTGGCCGTCTGCAGCACAATATGCTAATCGTTATTATCGAAATTATTTTAGTTACGTTCAATAGTTGTCAGTCTGTACGTCCTAACGATTTTCTTTATATAGATTACACCAATGCCTGTATTCATCCATTAATCATGAGTAACTGAATGTGCCTTTTGTTTCTTAACATCTACATACATCTGGTTAAACTTCGGCACGGGTGAACTAGAGGCCTTGGGGCAACCAGAGACCATATAATAGATCTATTATATGGTCTCTGGTGCAACTTGTCACCGACGCTACAGAGTTTATCCGAACAAAGTAAAAACATCCCGATTATCGTTGTTTTTTTATTGACTTGTATTTATTGATTGTAAATTTACAGAAAAGCATGTCGGAGGAGAATCTGTAGGCCTGAGAAAAGTTTATTTTATGGTTAACAGAAATAAGCTATACAATTTGGTTTCTAGCAACATTATACGGATCTGGATAGCCCTACGTTTGCATGATGTAATCATCAGGTGTACGAGTGAAACAATTCATTGTGAACGTGGGTTTTTACTGCCCGACATTACCCATGGGACTTAGCTGAGCTGATCGTAAATATGGCAACAATGAGTTTATCATCGAGCGATTTTGTGAATATTGCTTAAACTGCATCAGTAAATCTGCAGATACTTGAACATGTGCAGCAGGTAACTCTAGGGAGGCAACACCGTCTAACTGTCGCTACGAAGATAACACTCATGATGCTGAGCAAATTTTGTTATGGATTGGACATCTTTATTTTCTATATGGTAAATACTATTCCATCACACGTATGTGGATTTTGGAACGCTAAATTTCCTTGTCAGATATTCGTTTGGTTAAACGTAATAAACTATCTATGTAATATCTCTCGCATCTACTATGGCAAGTGTTCAGTAAGTACTCGATGTCAGCTCTAGCGTGAAGGGGGCCGGTCGGGTAGCCTAGTGGTTAAAGCGTTCGCTCATCACGCCGAAGACCCGGGATCGATTCCCGACATGGGTACAATGTGTAAAGCCCATTCCTGGTGTTCCCTGTCGTGATATTGCTGGAATATTGCTAAAAGCGGCGTAAAACCATTCTCACTCACTCTAGCGTGAAGGGTAACTTTGGTCACTTGACCTTCATCATAGCGTATTAATTAACATCTCGTGGTTCTGCCAGTGTTGTGTATCTTGAAACAGGCCCGTCTCTGTTCTTGTACCCGGAATAGTGTTGAAAGTTGGTGTATCTAGTCCGCACAGGGTCAATATGAAAGACGGTAATAGCCCTCGTGTCTCTCTTACATAGGTACAACCGGCCTTCTAGAAACTGTCCCATCCCGAAACTTCTCACACGATCAGGCCTGTCATGTTCATTTATATAAAAAGGAGGATAACTCTGAATTACTCTCGCTACCGCAGACCGCTAAAATCTGACCACATCAGCCCTCGACATTTTACTAGCACTACAATCATTTACTGCCACTGACCATTGCCACAAATACATTTACAACAGGCTACTGCCACATAACACATATGCACGTTATCGTGAATTTTTTTAAATTATTTTAAATTTGGTTAGAGAATATATATCGTTCATGTTTATTATAGTAGACATTTTGGAATATGTTACAAGTAAATATCTCCGTTGTCTCAAAGTAATCACATTTAAACAGATAATGATCACTGAAGCCACATCGCATTATAAAATACACATCCTATCACTGTGTTTTGTTTTGTGCGATCTGCCTGTTTCAACTGGTACAGAATTATTAGAAGTCCAAGATTCTGTACTTTACGTTACCACCGCAAAGAGATAATGTTTTAAACAGCAATCTTCAACACTGGAATTGCATTGATCGCAAAACAAAAGGCGTAATCCTAATTGAATACGACAGTACTCACAACCACACAGATGTTCCGTTTGTTTTGTGAGTGCACGCGGTCAAAACGTCCTTAACCAATAGACTAAAACACGGAAACAATGACGGTTCCTAAGATACACGAATCACAAAACTATCTGCGCTACAACCTGCTTGCTTCAAAATGTATTTGTGTCTTTGTGTTACTTGTTTAGACATGTATTTTTACAGGTGAACATTTGACTTGCCTTTGCATGTGTTTGTGATGGGTGCCACCTTTTCCCGAACACTGGTATCATCACTATTTGATGGTGATTAATAAACACATGCTCATGATTTAGTTGGAATCCTACAATCGACTCTACTTTTAGCACAGGTTTCTTAGGAATATATACAAAGGATTTTTGTCGCTTTTATTCACTGCCTACTGTTATTTATATTGTTGACCGTTGTCGAGAATAAAAAGTGTCTTCATTAACATCTATAAAATATTACAGAGTGCCAGTACAAACATTGAATTCGATTTCTTGGTCGTTTGTTCATCCGAATTAATAATGGACTATCTCAGCTTATCGCATGTGTTGGTAGTTATTTTCAACACAAATGTAATCGACATGTGGATTGTCATAGTAGACCCCATCAATGAAATCCCATTGATTTGTACATCGTTCCAACAGCACAGTTTCTTCATATGAATAGCCCAACCTAAACTGTCTCCAAGTCCGTGAACCATATTATTTCCCCTTCCACCCAGCCCCTACTATAATACTATAGCCGTAAATGTAGCAAGTCTACATTTTCCACAGGTTCTGAATCTTCCACCTCACTGGGTCCCCTTTACAATAAAAATGTGGTTGTTTGTTTCTATCAAAATTATATATTTTCATAGACTAACCGTTAGCCTAATGCCATCCCTTCACTCGTGTATCTGTTTCAGTCGTATCTCACTATACATGTGTCCTTGTTCAAGTAAAGTAATTTTCTTGTATAATAAGCCTTATTATACAGCAATCATATAATGCTGTCTCTGCTAATCATTGTAATTTTGTGTAATAAACTATAACATTCTCAATAATAACTAAACAAAAAAAGTCAAGGCCGTAGACTAACCAGTCTTGATTTTCCACCGAAACAGATTCCATTTGGCTTAAAGGCCAAACAAGCTGTGAAATTTATATGGACAATTTTAAATTCTAAATTATAATGGATCACTGAAACTCCGTGATGACACCGGGTGTTGACTGGTAGCACCGCCACTCACACAAATTGCATAGAAAAAAGCAAGTGTTTGTTTGTTGCCTGGCGCCGTGCAGCGGTACATATGTTAACAAACCAGATAATGAAGCGACCGATGGACGAGACGATAGCGTATAAACTGATTTAAAAAATAATAATAAACGATGTGTTTATTTTGAAAACGTCTCCTGTGAACAAGTGTAGATACCCTACTGCTTATAAGTAAAGAATAATGTTTAAGATATGTTTTCGTTTTGCAAAACAGTGTGTTTAAAACAGTTCATCGCAAATCCTCACTCTCAACATATAGTATAGCGCGCCCGGTATAGCCACCCTTGTGTAGCATACCTCGCATAACCTGCCCATCATAGCCTCCCCGGTATAGCATCCCCGATATAGCCACACTTGTGTAGCAAACATAACATGCCCACCTCCCTCGTATAGAGTGCCCGGTATAGTCACCCTTGTGTAGCAAGCATAACATGCCCACCATATCCTCCCAAGTATAGCGCGTCCTGTATAGCCAACCCTGTGTACCTCGCATAACGTGCCCGACAATGCCTCGCTAGTATAGCGTGTAGCGTACCTCGCATAACGTGCCCACCATAGCCTCCCTAGTATAGCCCGGTATAGCCACCCTTGTGTAGCAAGCATAACCTGCCCACCATAGCCTCCCTAGTATAGCCCGGTATAGTCACCCTTGTGTAGCAAGCATAACCTGCCCACCATAGCCTCCCAAGTATAGCCCGGTATAGCCACCCTTGTGTAGCAAGCATAACCTGCCCACCATAGCCTCCCTAGTATAGCCCGGTATAGTCACCCTTGTGTAGCAAGCATAACCTGCCCACCATAGCCTCCCAAGTATAGCCCGGTATAGCCACCCTTGTGTAGCAAGCATAACGTGCCCACCATAGCCTCGCTAGTATAGCGCGCCTGGTATAGCCACCCTTGTGTAGCATACCTCGCATAACCTGCCCACCATAGCCTCCCTAGTATAGCGCGCCTGGTATAGCCAACCTTGTGTAGCATACCTCGCATAACCTGCCCACCATAACCTCCCCGGTATAGCATCCCCGATATAGCCACCCTTGTGTAGCAAACATAACGTGCCCACCTCCCTAGTATAGTGCGCCCGGTATAGCCACCCTTGTATAGCAAGCTTAACGTGCCCACCTCCCTAGTATAGAGTGCCCGGTATAGCCACCCTTGTGTAGCAAACATAACGTGCCCACCTCCCTAGTATAGAATGCCCGGTATAGCCACCCTTGTGTAGCATACCTCGCATAACCTGCCCACCATAGCCTCCCCGGTATAGCATCCCCGATATAGCCACACTTGTGTAGCAAACATAACATGCCCACCTCCCTAGTATAGAGTGCCCGGTATAGCCACCCTTGTGTAGCATACCTCGCATAACCTGCCCACCATAGCCTCCCCGGTATAGCATCCCCGATATAGCCACCCTTGTGTCGCAAACATAACATGCCCACCTCCCTAGTATAGAGTGCCCGGTATAGCCACCCTTGTGTAGCGTAACTCGCATAACGTGACAGCCATCCTGGAACAGCTGCCCGTGGACGGAAAGTGTGACACAAACTCGTGGCTTTGTTTATAGTACAATGTATGTTGGAGATTATGCATCACGCTCTGGTATTTGTTTATTTGTATTCTATCCCTGTAGGAAGCGGAACCAACCTCAATCTGATCTCTTCAGCTAAAAAGAAGCTTACTGCGGCAGAACCCTCGCCAATGTTATTCTCATATTATTACAATGGTTACCTCCAAGTCTCGTGAGGGTACTATTGTATACGCTTCAATAAAATTTCGACTTCTTTGTTTGCATGGATACAATGACCACAGAGAAGTGATGTGATGAGTGAGTGGGCTGAACATGGATAAAACCAAACATGTTTAAAAGAATGCTGTAGGGTGGATCTTTGTTATGAGAAAACCAATAACAATGTGCATTGCTATATAATACAAGTCGTTATGTCCTACTGATCCACTGCTGTAGATATGTTCTGGAAGCGTATTTGACTATTGCGTGATAGTAAATATCCTAATAAACGGTGGATAGCATTTAAAGGGAAATTTAGATCTGTTCGGTGGATTCATACATACTGTTCAAAACACACTGTTCTTCATACCGAGTTTAGCTGTGTTCACTGTCGTGAAAATAGGACGACCCTGCACAAAAGATCCGCTCCACGCTATCTGAGAGTAAAGTAAATGTTTTATCAATCAATGGACACCTTCTGGGAGTAGATGGTGTTTAAACCGACGGACATCGCCGAAGAGTAGATCGTGTTTCAAACCAACGGACAACACCGAAGAGTACATCGTGTTTCAACCAACGGACATCACCGGAGAGTAGATCGTGTTTCAGCCAACGGACAAGACCGAAGAGTAGATCGTGTTCCAACCAACATACACCCTTATAAGAGTTGATAGTGTGTATATCAACAAGACATAGCATCATTTAGTACAGCTTATATTCGGATCAAATAGATCAGAAAACGCACTGATCGATTATTCCTGGTATATAGGGCGATGAGGTAAGAACAATGTATACCAGTACAGTGGTATCGTCCTAACAACGAAACCTTTCCCGCCCTGATGTCACGAAGGTACCTTTGACGTCAGTTCAAGGCCTCAAGATCAACCTCTGCAACATCACAAAGTCGAGAGTACCTTACGTCATCAGAACATCTTCGCAATTTCTGGACGTCCTGGAGCAGCCCCGTCAGACTAAGATGGCGGCTGGGATGGTTATCGTAACATTAGCAAGACTCATCTTCACCAACAAAGCACTCGATGGCTGTACTGTACTTCAAGATATGACCTTGCTGGACTGTGTCAATGAATGTCGATTTGAGAAAACCTGCTTGGCAATTCTTCATTCCAGAAGTTTACAACTTTGCTGCCTACGACAGCATCGATACACTACCCTGGACAACTTCACCGACTTCCATACGTCCTACTACTATTGGCTGTATCCCGGTAAGTGGGATGACTGAACGTGATTTTAATCTGAGGAAATTGTAACTTCATCATGCAGAATCGGGGGCAGGGGTGGCCCAGTCGTCTAAGGCGCCGCAATTCGCTGTGCAGAGTTGCGTCTCTTGGGCACGCCAGAAACCTTTGGTTGTGGGTTCGAATCCTATTCGCACCGATTATGTTTCAAGGTTTGTCAGCACCATACCCATGCTCGTGGGTTTCACCGAAGTGGTAAACGTCTAGGACCTGCGTCACTTGGGGCTTTCCTCACACATTAAGCTGACACGCCACGATATAACTGGAATACTGTTAAAAGCGGCGTTAAAACACAACTCACTCACTCAGCAGTGTGGCAGGAGTGAGTGAGTGAGTGTTGCTTTAAGTCGCATCAGCAATATTCCAGCTAGCTTGATGTGGGAGGAAAGTCCCAAGTGATGCAGGTCTCAGACGTTTACCACTTCGGTGAAACCCGCGAGCACGGGTATGGTGCTGACAAACCTAGAAACATAATCGGGGCGAATCGGGGCGAATCGGGGCGAATCGGGATTCGAACCCACAATCATAGGTTTCTGGCGTGCCCAAGGGGCGCAACTCTGCACCGCGAATTGCGGCGCCTTACACGACTGGGCCACCCGTGCCACCTTATCTGTTCAAGAATAAGACAGACGAGATTATACATATTGGATAACATTGTATCCTTCTATTCAAATACATTTGATTTCAAGTGACAGGGGGCACGGGTGGCCCAGTCGTCTAAGGCATCGCAATTCGCATCGTCCCTTGGGCACCTCGGAAACCTATGACTGTGGGTTCTAATCCCTGTCGCCCCGATTATGTTTCTAGGTTTGTGCTCGTGGGTTTCACCGAAGTGGTAAACGTCGAAGACCTCCCACATTAAGCTGACACGCCACGATATAACTGGAATACCGTTAAAAGCGGCTTTAAACCCAACTCACTCGCTCATGTCACAGGGTATTCATAGTTTGGTAACAATAATTTATAAAGGAAGCAAATCGTCGTACAAAAATAATGATAATAAATTGCGTACATAAATCTTAGTTTCCACATCCGATTGGAGTAATGGCATGTTTTCTCACTGAAGAGAATATCTGTCTGGTAAATATTTATCTCTTTTGAAGTCAGAGTAGTGAGGGAAAAGCAATAGGACATGGTATTCGTCCTACATTTTTTATTTATTTAGTTATCAACGCCTATCTTTATTATCTTCAGTAAATATCATCCAGTGATTGGCTTTTCAACAATCTGAAAGATATCTTGAACATTTTTTTCTGGGACTGAACATAATTCCTGATAAAACTGATATTTTTCGAAATTGACTTGTACCCAACTTGTGGACTTGACAAGACATACCCGAATGCATGAGTAAACTGCAAACTTTGACGTTGCACGGTATTTCTGCTGTTGCTGACTTAATGATACAAGCATGAAACACTCGTATTCCCCGCCAACGGTTTGGTCTATTGAGTGACGACCCAAACCATTGTCCCTGGCTTGGACTTGTTACCAAGCGTCAATGACACTGGTGACGACGCTGCTAGCTGACTGTTACGATTCAAACCATTATCCCCGCATAGGACTTGTTACCAAGCGTCGATGACACTGATGACTACACTGCTAGCTGACTGTAGTCATTTGTCATTACAGTGAGATAACCGGGGGGAGTTGTTATCATTGAGTACACAAGGTTTAGAAAAAGCTATACAAGACGCACACTAAAAAACAACCCAAAATCTTTTAATGAATGAGTGAGTGAATGAATGAATGAATGGATAAATGAATAAATGAATAAAACGCCGTTGACGACTTGACCAATCAAAAGGAATCATTCTTCAGTGTAATGGTAGACTATTATATCATCCCCTGGTTACGTTCTATCGTGTTGTACTGGATTGTCTGTTCCATCGATCACTAGAATGTGATGACTGATGACAATTCGTGTCGTCACTGATTTTCAGTGATCCATTCATAAAATGAGTTCCACTAATTTGCCTTTCACGCCCAATGGAATCTGTTTCGTCGGATAATCGAGGGTAATTATTCTCCGGCGTTGATGTTTTATGATGCATTAATAAAGCCGAAATGCCCTGGAATTTAATCCGCCATAAAACTGTTGTACAAACTGGCATCTTGTAAAAGCTTCTATTTTGACCTTTATGGTAATTCTCCTAATGGAATTTCTTCTCGCTGATGGAGAATTATTGATCACTTATTCATATAATTATGCCCTACCAGGTTTATTAATGTATATATTATCCCATCTGATGACGTGTAGTATTGTCCTGAAATGCTTATCTTGCAGCAGATTACACGCCTAGCAGCAGCGGGAAATAAAAGCCACAAAACTATTTCCACACACATTAAAAAAAACGTTTCCAAGAGCAGGGTTTATTGTACGATTTCGACCATGTTATAAGCATGTGTATATGAATCACTATCAAATAGTTAAACCTGACAAAGCAGTCAAATGATATATTAGATATATATGCTTGTCGTAGGAGGCGACTGACGGGATCAGGTGGTCAGGCTCGCTGACTTGGTTGATGTATGTCATCCTATACCAATTACCTGGATCGAAGCTCATGATGTCAATCACTGAATTGTCTGGTCCAGACTCGATTATTTACAGACCGCCGGCCGTCATGTAGCTGGAATATTGCTGAGTGCGGCGTTAAACAACAAACAAACAAATATTACAATTATTTAAGAAATAAACAAGAGGGGGAGTTGTGTACCTCGTGGTTTATTTTCCCTGCAGTCTTTTATTGTGCGATAAACTGCGACCACGAATCGTATGTTTCTTATATGAGATATCAGCGTCATGCACAGACTCTTTTATGATGTTGATAAAATTTACAAACTGTAAACCCGTGTTTAAATAATGATGACTCCCTGAATACAATCCGATCTCGGGAATGTCAAACAAGTCCATGTTATGAAAAGGGTGGTTAAGTTTGGTATTTCCTAAATATTATCACAAACATCAAAAACGTAAAATAGACCAAACAATTATGGACAACAACTTCTTTATTATACTGTGTAATGTACAGTATAATGAAAAAGTTGTACACCTTTTTTGTCGTACCGTCAACTTCTGCCATTCAAACACTTCAATATCAACACAGTGAAAAACGAGTACATAGAGTTTAATCTCAAACGTAATTGTGGAAGCTTTGTCAGAAAATGGTCACATGTATAACATTTCTGACAGTCAACAACTTGGTAGTACAGAACTAAGAGGAAAAACTCACCACCCTCTAAAAATATCACCGTCTTATTTACAACGTCATCAAGTTGCTAGCGTAAGTTCGAATCTCTAGAGTGAGTGTGAGTGAGTTTGATTTTACGCGGCTTTTAGCAATATTCAAGCAATATCACAGACACGGCGGGGGACACCAGAAATGGGCTTCACTCATTGTACCCATGTCGGGAATCGAACCCGGGTTTTTGGTGTGACAAGCGAAATCTTTAACCACTAGGCTACCCGACCGCCCCTAATCTCTAGAAATGACGTCATGATAGAACAATGTTTTGTCGTGAAATAAACCACGCCTTGTTCTTTATTGCTCCGAGCGATTTATCGCGTTGCTATCTTATATTTATTATAATCGGTAAGTAGCATCTGTATGCACTGTTCATGAACATACTTAATGTTTGTAAAGCTTAACGTTCATGTTCACAAACTTTATCACAAGATAACAAAAACATATTTTCACGAAATAAGCGCATTCTCGCGAGAGTTCAATACAGCAACTGAGTTAGGATAAAGAGAAACAACGAATATCGATCACAAGCATTTATTAAATGAATACAAAGTCTCAAATCCATTCGAATAACATCTTATTCCGGACCTATTTTTTGTATTTTTTTTCAAATGTCATTCTTCCTAACTTTAAAAGATTAATCTATGCACATTGTATAGCCCACCAAGAGCATTGTTTTATAACCGTCTGTTTTTATCCGGCTCTGCAGAAACCCCTTGACAGCTATATGTAACGCGAGTAAAGTTTACCTACGACCATTATGATCAATACTACAATGCTAGTCCTGGTATATGTACATCTCACAGTGCACATATAGCAGGGTACATCTGGTGGAGTACATCTGATAGGGTACATCTGATGGCGTACATCTGGTAGCGTACATCTGATAGAGTACATTTAAAAGAATACATCTAATAAAGAACATCTGGTAGCGTACATCTGGAAGCGTACATCTGATAGAGTACATCTAAAAGAATACTTCTGATAGAGTACATGTGGTAGCGTACATCTGATAGAGTACATCTAAAAGAAAACATCTAATAATACGATCATGTTTAACGCAGCTTGTACTTTCTGTGAAGCAATGTCAAGTTTACGATTGTAGGACTTTTCCCACTTGGACAATACTCCACGCTGACATCTCCCCACATAGACCTGTCCCCACATTGCAATTGAATATAAAAATTATATAAAGCATACATATATGAAATGTTCTACTTTGAGTGGGAAATTGTCCGATTGGGAAATGTCCTACTTTGAATAGGGAATTATCCGGTTGGGAAATGTCCTACTTTGAATAGGGAATTATCCGGTTGGGAAATGTCCTACTTTGAATAGGGAATTGTCCGGTGGGCAAATGTCCTATTTTGAAGAGGGAATTATCCTGTAGGGAAACGTCCTACCTTGAATAGGGAATTATCCGATAGGGAAATATCCTGCTTTGACTAGGGAATTATCCGGTGGGGAAATGTCCTACTTTGAACAGGGAATTATCCGGTGGGGAAATGTCCTTCTTTGAGTGGGGAATTAATGTCCTACTTTGAATAGGGAATTATCCGGTGGGGAAATGTCCTACTTTGAGTGGGGAATTATCCGGTGGGGAATTGTCCTACTTTGAACAGGGAATTATCCGGTTGGGAAATGTCCTACTTTGAGTGGGGAATTATCCGGTGGGGAATTGTCCTACTTTGAACAGGGAATTATCCGGTGGGGAAATGTCCTACTTTGAGTGGGGAATTAATGTCCTACTTTGAATAGGGAAGTGTCCGTTAGGGAAACGTCCTACTTTGAATAGGGAATTGTCCTGTAGGGAAACGTCCTACTTTGAATAGGGAATTATCCGGTGGGGAAATGTCCTACTTTGAGTGGGGAATTATCCGGTGGGGAATTGTCCAACTTTGAATAGGGAATTATCCGGTGGGGAAATGTCCTACTTTGAGTGGGGAATTAATGTCCTACTTAATTCCGTTAGGGAAACGTCCTACTTTGAATAGGGAATTGTCCTGTAGGGAAAAGTCCTACTTGGAATAGGAAATGTCCTACTTTCATGGGTAATTATCCGGTAGGGAAATTCCCTTTGAGGCATTGTCGAAGTGGGGAAATGTCTGGACCCCCAAATTACCGATCACCATCAATCATAACGAATGTCCTTGATGTGGATCTGAACCGGACTGGAATGTATTTAGTTTAACGCTGCTTTGAAAATCAATTCAGATATACTTACAATTTTTTATTTTCTCCAATAATTGAAGAGTACAAATAAGAGTAAATTTTTATGGCATATCATAATTGACCAAAAGCAGACACCAGAAATATGAAAACGCAATGCCCTTCTCGGTAAATGCTATTGAACTTTACGTTATACCACGGTTTGTTTGATGCATAACAGATAACAAGAAAAAGCAATCGCGCTACCATTGACTACACATTCCTGCCCATAAAAGGCGACAATGCTTGTCGTAAGATGCAAACTGACGGGGTCAGGTGGTCAGGCTCGTTGACCTGGTTGATGAATGTCATCGTATTCCAGTTGCGTGGATCGATGCTCATGATGTCAATCACAGGATTGTCTGGTCCAGATTCGATTATTTACAGACCGCCGTGAGTGCGGCGTTAAACAACAAACAAACAAGCACAACAGTGTTTACACGGATACTGCTATTGACCATGGTGATGGAGATACCAAGTAGGACACAACAAAGTGATGCTTCAGTTTGTGAATAAAAGTAAACATTACGTCGTGGGATCTCATGCTTCAGTATTGATTACATACCATCCAAAGTGGAAAACATTTTCTTGTATTGACATTTGTTTTCGTTGTAAAAGAAAAGTAAATAGCTTAATAAAAGGGAAGGTGTCTTCTTTTACGTATAATTCAGAGTACACTTTGTCGTTCGCATGTCTCCTTTTCGTTTAGAAAGAAACGTTTTGAAAGCTGTAAGTGGCGATCTTCACTGGCACTGCCAACGTTATCTATGACGTCATCTAGATTATTGATTAACGGATACACTTGTCTCTTAATGCAGTTGAGGTTTGTAATGTCTACATTAACAATCAGATCCGAGTAGGCAATATATACGACAGTATACTTCTCAAAGTTTGCTAAGAATCAAGTTTTGATCATCCAAAAACTAGAGATCCCACTTGATCTAAACCCGAGGTACCAAAAATCAATCAGGTCATATTGGAATGCTACCATTGTGACCTTTTTGTTATTAGCTCTTGTGGGAATGGGTTGTTAAGTCGTTACATTCACATGTGAGGGGTGATCAGGTTCAAACCCAATTCAAAGAGCAAAACTTACATGTTTGAAGATACAACTAACTTTGTTTCCTAGTTTATTACATGATATATACATGTATAACAACATCAATTCAAAGACCTCAGTGAACTCAGTCAACTGCCTTAGATCAGCTGGGATCAGATTTATTCATGCGTTTACAGATCATTTTGGATTATATTAATTTAGAAATTAGAATTGTGGGCCTTAACTATTGAATCATCTCGGTACACAATGTTTGGGTAACCCCTTTAGGACCTCAAGTAACCAATGGACAGACAGAGGCATTCAGTCATAGGTATGTTGTGCTCGAGGTGCTTGTTGGTTGGTTGGTTCTTGGTTGGTTGGTTGTTTAACGCCGCACTCAGCAATAGTCCATCTATATAACAGGGGTCTGTAAATAATCTAGTCTGGACCAGACAATCCAGTGATTGATATCATGAGCATTGATCCACGCAATTGGGATCGATGACATGCATCAACAAGTCATCGAGTCTGACCACCCGATCCCGTTAGTCGCCGCTTACGATGCTTAGATGTCAGATGCTCAGGCGAATACAATGTGACGTTAGCAAAGTGTGCTCAGCAGGGCATGGTCTCGAAATCAGACGTTCAGATCAGCTACCCAGCGGCATACAGGTGGTCGACGGCGTTCAGTCACACAGCGGAAAGACGGATTTTTCTTGATTACAGCAAGACGTTATCAGTAACTGCCTCCACACTGGTACTGGTCTTCGGTCACGGCGGAGGTCACGCATTCGCATCCCACCGATCCGGTATCACGTGCAGCAAGTGTGGACCTAGTCCTGCACCATGACCGTGGAATATATTTATTTTATGAAAAAATAATAATCTAGAAATGCATACAAAAGCAAGTCTAGCCAGCTCAAGCAAGAAGGATATTGTGTAATATAAGATTTCAGAGACTAAATGTTAGTCTAGTGTGGACCGGGCTGACGATCACTTCAATTGGACACACCAGTACTTTTTACTGATGAATGGTCATGTCCGAAGAACCAATCTCCATGTCCAACAGCGGGGCACCATAACAGGTGTGCGCTACAGGGGGGGGGGGGGGGGGGTGACATTCTTGGTGTGTACGTGAGACCATATTCTAGTGCGATCAGACCGGACTTTATCCTCATGGACGATAACGCATGACCTCATCGTGCCAGAGTCGTTGATGCCTACTTAGAGCAGGAGACCTTTGCCCGCGTGGAGTGGCCAGCCCGGTTACCAGACCGCATCTACATCGAAAATATGCGGAACACGCTGCAGATTGCCCTCTCACGACGCCCTGTCCTTCCGGCAACTCTACAGCAACTCGGTAATGCTCTTACTGAAGAGTGGAACAGTCTTCCCTTGGCGACAATCCAGATGCTTATGGGAGCATGAGACGGCGGTGCCAGGTTGTGATCGCATCATGTGGATCACATACGCAATACTGAGAATTGTTTGATGTTTGTTGGTATTGCTTGGCACAGGAAAACGGACTTAGGCTCATTATACATGTCTTCACACAATACTGCCTTTGGCTATTTCAACAGATGTACACAATTTGACGAATTACATTTTGGTGGTGATCCTTAGCATTTCTCTAACAATAATAATAATAATAATAATAATTGATTTGTAAAGCGCCTTATATCCATCGACAGTTGCTCACTGGCGCTGTGATAAAGTTAAAAAGTAATGTCTATGTACATATGCCAACAATCAGGAGATCTATTGAAAAGCTGAAGTGAAGAAGTGGGTTTTGAGGAGAGACTTAAATGTTTCCTTAGAAGCAGAGTTTCTCAGATTCAAGGGCAAAGAGTTCCATAACTGTGGACTGCAAAAGGAGAAGGCACGGTCAGACATAGCAGTAATATGTATTCGAATGTCCCGCCAGAATGACCTCTGTTACCGGTAAACACTGTTATTATGTTGCAGACTATTGTCACCCCGACACTGGCTACACCCTGTCCCGTCAAGCTGACCTCTGCTTCCAGGTGTACACTGGACAGAAGACTTGGGACTCTGCCAGTCAAGCATGTGAGACGGATGGGGGCTCTCTGATAAAACTCAACACACTCAGGAAAATACATTACATCAAAAGCGTGATAACATCAAACCAGGGTACGGATTTCATCTGTAAAAGAGTCTAAATATGTGTTAAGGGGCACGGGTTATACAGTAGTTTATGGGGCCCTTATTAGTAGTAGTTGTCAATTTTAAGGACGTATTCACACAGCTATCACGTATGTGTTTAAAACAATCCATACACTAAAGCACGTTTTTTCCTAAATGTAAGAGAACCCACGCACAGTGTTTATAACTGTTTTTTCACGAAATGATTTCCGTTCACAATTATCAAACTGTTTCAGACTATGAGTCAATGGAGTTTGCTATTGGAGGAAAGTTGAGCGCAGGTCTGTGGGCGTGGTCAGATGGGGCAGAGATTGACATCAACGACTGGGACGAAAATCATCCAACCGCCGACTCGAGCCAGTCTCGTGTTGTCATGGAGATGACCTCAGGTCACAGGTGGAGGAATGTTGACCCTGCAAGTGAAAGGGCTTACATCTGTGAGCTGCCTTTCATCTCCCTCGACCCCTATGTGTAGCGATGCAAAGTGTGGGATTGTACATGAACACGTAGGAATCAGTGGACATTCCATCATTTTGATGACAATATATACAGAGACAGTACAATAAAACTACAAAACCCTTTCCATATCCAATAGAAATCTCTGCATATAGCAGAGTCGATTGTACGATTCCGACTATATCATGAGCATGTGTTTATAAATCACTATCAAAAAGTAATGATACCAGGTGTTTTCGAAAAGGTGAGCGTATCCTGCACCACCGGTGGCACCCGTCACAAACACATGCAAAGACAAGTTAATTGCTCACCTGAAAACAATCATGGGAACCTATGGTACAAGTCAAAATAAAAAATTGCATCGGACATAATTTTTGTCATTTATGCGTCAAATTTGGAAATTACCTCCCCATGTCTACCATAAAACTATTTAAAAGCTTTAATGAGGCCTTGAATGTTATAACCTTGATGAAACAACTTCTGAGCAATAGTCGCTCTCTGAAATCTTGAGAGACAGAACACGCTCGATTGTATCTCAAAAGTTGCGAAATGTAAACACCAAAGGCTGGAGCTGCTGGAATATTGCTCGACGTGAAGCCTTAGGTAAAGTTGACTATTGGAAAGTTTTAATTACGTCATCACTCTTGCCATACAGTGTTGTGGATAGTGTTTTGTCACTCTTTATGCATATGTCTAAATATGAAACAGATGAGGTGGTCTCACTGGTCTTCTTTACTTCTAGTTCAGGTGGGTAAATCAGTGGAAGGGAATGGGCTATTAGATTGTTATTTAAGACCATCAATATACCTGAAGCTTAAGTTAAACTTTTTGGCCAAATTACCTCGTTTTGACTTTGCCAATCCGAACAGAATATCCGATTCATTTGCATAAAGAAACAGATCCGCAAGAAGGGGAGCACAATTGGTGCCCACGGGGAAAACAAGAAAAGAAACCCAATCTATAGGCATTCCAAGATCCTGATGACAATTTATTCAGAGACGTACAATTTAGCAATTGATTTTTTTATATTGTGCCTAAATTTCATAACAATTCAGGTACATTGGAGTATACATTTCCAAATGTTACGCATCAGTGACAAAAAATGATGTCCGAAGCAATTCCCTATTTTGACTTGTTCCCTATGACCCCATGCTGTTTTCTGGTGAACAATTGACTTGCCTTTGCATGTGTTGGTGAAGGGTGCCACCGTTGGGCAGGATACGCTTACCTTTTGGCGAACACCTGGTTTCATCACTTTTTGAAAGTGATTCATAAACACATTTTCATAATATAGTCGGAATCGTACAATGGGCTTATGGATATGGAAAGGGCTTAATTTGTCTCTTTGAATTATTTATTATGACAGTACTGTGTATTTTGCAGAAACATCATCATGACAGATGGTGTTTATACAGTTAATCTAGATGTATACACCTTTTGTAGGAACATAGCTAGTCTAAGCAAAATATTCGTATTCGATGGGCACATCAATTTAACACTCGTATCCTGGGATAAAGAAAGTTATATTTTGCGATGTACAATCTCAACAATGTTGATATTCTTGACATAATAGAAGTACATGACATGTATCTTCTGAACCCGATTGGCAATTCAAGGAGAACATTTTCCACTGAGCCTCGGTATGTCTGTTTCTTAAATAACAGCGACAAAACCCTTTCCATATTCATTTGAAATCTCTGCCGAAAACGATTTAATTGTACGATTTTTAAACAACATCATGAGAATGTGTTCACATTCTCCGAAAATTATTATTATGTACAGATTAAATTTTTTTAAATGCAGCAAAGAGGTTAGGCTCATCATCACCGGCGGTCGGGTAGCCTTGTGGTTAAAGCGTTCGCTCGTCACGCCGAAGACCCGGGTTCGATTCCCGACATGGGTACAATGTGTGAAGCCCATTTCTGGTGTCCCCCGCAGTGATATTGCTGGAATATTGCTAAAAGCGGCGTAAAAACATACCTACTCACTCACTCATCAGCTCAGGGACCTTGCCCCCTCTACGCGCAGCCCAGGCAGCGAATTGGACTTCTTCCATGAAGCACTGCCTAGACTCCCCAACACTGCAGCTTTCTGCATTACCCAGATTGTCAGAAAGGCTGTATTCCTGGCAGCAAACCCGGGTACTCACCAAATGTTAGTCAACAGATGGGAGGTACCAAACCTAAGGCCCCGAGAACAATGGGGAGTCGGACAACTTGGTACTTAGGATGCATATTTGCCGTGTTTTTCTTAAATCTTGTCAATCACATTAAAGGAGATAGGGGCAGAAAAATCAATAATATTCCAAAGAATTTTGAATTTATCATTTTCCATGACGCCCTCTACATGTTCTGAGTCTAAGAGTCAAAACCATCTAATGGCATTGAATATAGAGAAACTAGTGTGAATAGCAACTTAAACAAAATGAATGGGCTCAAGACTGGCTAATTCTATGTAATCCCAGCAAAACAAAATCAATTCTTGTGTCCACAAAAGAGCCGCATCGAATTCTGAAAATAGTTTTGGATAATGGAAACATTAATGTTAAAACACACAAACACCTGTGTGTTATATTGTCGTCATCGGGCAAGTGGTCATGCTATATTGATTTAATTGTTAAAACTACAACAAAGATGACTCATTTAATGAGGAAGCTAAAGTGAATGCTCCGTCATAGCATGTTGAACAAGATTTATGTATTGTTTAGAAGACCACATCTTGAATATGCATGGAAGCAGCAAGAATTGAAACTTGTTTAGCAAACGTGGATCCAAAATGCCGACGTGCATCCCATATGATAATTCATAGAACTTTTTTCATGGAATGTCCATTTTTTGAATTAGGTAGAAACGAATTGATTCACTTACTATTGTTAATTGTGAAAGATATTTGTGATGTAAATATTGACCTGCAGCCAGATGGCAATGCAGCTTTACCTAATCATGTAAACGAAAACATTTTTAGGAATGAACATGCAAACAAAAAAGAAAACAAAAGGTTCGAGTGAGCAATGTTAATGTACATACGTTTCTCTATTTACTAATTGTAAATAAGCTAACATGGAAATAAATGGAGAGGGCGTTGTGATAACTTGTGCCCAATCCTTTTCATGAAAATAAAATATGTTTAAAATATAAAAAGCTAAAGGATCGTGTCACTCCATCAAGTTGCTTAAGATGCTAGGCATCCACTGACAATGTGTTGGGCATGCAAAATCACACATTGACGTTTTCGACTGGGCAGCAAACAGAGAGCCTTCGGTTTCACTTTTCAGGCAAGCCTTCTCAACACACTGCACACAGACTCGATGCAATGGTCGTTCAGTCATTGACATGCATCACAAGAGGATCATGAGACAAATAAATGTGTGCAAAAGTGCACAATACAATTCTTACATGAAGAGCTTCCACGTTAATCAAACCACGTCCTCCCATTACAATTGGTAAATATAAGCAATTGAAGGGAGAGCGCGGGTGATGGGATCTATTGTCTGGCATGATTCTTCGTGTGAGGGTGTCAATACCCTGAATTTCTTGTTTCGTCCAATCAACAACACCAAAAGAATACGAAAGGACGGGTACAGCAAAAGTATTTGTGACTTTGTCTTTATCCCTAAATAGGGACACTGGAATGGATAAGGAGTGTTCATTTATGCCAGTTTCGCTTTTGGCAGGAGTATGAACATGTACCCATAACAGTTTTCATATATGTATGTATGTATGTATGTATGTATGTATGTATGTATGTATGTATGTATGTATTTAGTTCTAGCACACCTGCTCTAATGCATATGTGTTTTTTTTAGACTTGCTTCAAGATTTTACCAAAAATGCATTGCAGATATCAATGTCTTTTTTCCACATTTGTCTATGAACAAACATTTTGCGGCGTTCGGGGCATTATATTTGTCTCAAAGTTATGAAAATTATATCAGAATAACTGTTTTGATAAACACAGTATTGTAGATCATCACACTTGTTTCCATTTATGAGTACGAGTTGTGGTTCTGGTGTCCCTGTAATGTTAGGGCATTGAATATAAGCTGAACATATCCAGCTGTGGGGAATTTAATCACACTTAGCGGGCACGACCAGAGTGTCCTCGCTCAATGTCTGATACCTTCAAACTCCTGGATCAGTTATTCAGGAGATTATCTCCCGTTATCATTTGTTATCTTAATAATGGAAACATCTATTCTCATCAACCGGGTTAATCTATAACCACGGTTAGACGCTGATTTAATACTATCAGGTATTATAGTGATCTGACACGAAGACATCAGACGTTGTCAACAATGAACATTTTGCATATGACACGCGTTTTCTACCAGATTGTTTGGTACATATAGGCATATAGGTTCAAGTCTGACTGAGTACATGGTGTATTACACAGGAATCGGAATTACGTTTCTGGGCATACTCGAATCTTGACAAATACAGCAAATTGATTGACCAACGCCGTCCAGGTGACAGGAACTCTATTTAGTTGGCCCGAGCCATTATTGCGGAATCACAAAGTACACGTCTTGGTACTTGTGTTGTTTGTTTTGTTTTTTTGTTGAATGCCACACTGAGCAATAATCCAGTTATATCATGGCGGTCTTGGCCAGACAATCCAGTGCTCGATATTGTAAGCTACGATCCACGCCGTCAGGGTACAGTCATAACGCCATGTATTTTGGGACCAATTCAAGACCTTGGTCCTGTGATACAACGCATTTCGTACATACATGTATGTATCTACAAGACCGTGATAACAGGACGAGGTCGAGATGAAAAAGGAAAAAAGAACTGACATTGCCAGATACAATTTAGAGCTGACTGAGGAGGATTTGTCAAATTCAAAAAGAGATTGGTAACGGCTGATGAAACATGGGTCTACCACTATAATCCCGAGTCAAAACGTCGGTCCATCGAATGGCACCATTCCACTTCGACGGCACCAAAGAAATACAAGTCTTAAAGAACAGTGAAGAAAGTTATGGCCACTGTATTCTTGGATGCAAAGGGTGTGATCCTTGTTGATTACTTAGAAAATCAAAAGACGATTACCGGAGCCTACTATGCTGATGTGCTTCAAGAAAGATGCTATAAAAAAGGGGGAATGGTGACTACTAGAGTTCTACTACATCATGACAATGCCTTTTTCTCACACCTCTCGACTTGTGCTTGTGCACCTCTGCTGTGCTACATTAGGGGTTCGAAGAGCTTCCTCACACTCCACACGCGCCAGACCAGATGTTCACCTGTTTCCTAAACTAAAAGAACACCTTCGCGGGAAGCGCTATGACGACAACGATGACCTCAAAGCTGCCGTGAATGGTTTTTTTTTTCCTGACAGGAATTGAAAAGCTTCACTATCGATACGAGAAGTGGTTTGAAAAGCAGGGGCATTATTTTGAAAAATAATATTAAAAACATTTTCACAATTGTTGGTTTTGTTGCTTTTGTACGTGAGACAAGTAAACCAAGGTTCTCCACATTGATACCCCACTGTCCTCAGGATGTAGGGAATATCGACTGTAAACACATACAGAATCATAACGCCAAAGGTAGATATTCTTACCTGTGCATTGGAGTTTCACGAAGCATTGAGCTATTATTTTCAAGAAGCATTTGTAGTTTGTAAAACCAATCACGGATAATGCCTTAGCTATTTGCTCACAACACAGAACATTAGGTACAATTTTAAAGTCAAGCAATGTAGATCTTAATCAAGTCTCACTATTCGAATTATTAACAGTTATGTTTTGTAGCGAACTATCCTCGGTGTCTAACAAACGTTTAAATGTTCGTTTTTAATTAATACCTTATATACTACCCAAAAGAAATTAAAGAACATCCGATTTTTCCATATGACTATAGTTAATCTGTCATGGTCATAACCATAAAAATCAGCTCGCGAAAAGTCAGTGTATCCTGCTCCATATGTGGCGACTGTCACAAACACATGCAAAGGCAGGTCAATTGTTCACATGCAGAAAAACGTGTGGTCTTAGTCAAAATAGGAAATTGCATCAGACATGACTGCTACTATATACGTCTAAAGGCGAAACGTCAACGCCAGAGAATAATCAGTTTCAATTATCCAAACAGATGCATCAAAGGCAAAATAGTGATGAATATTTTATGTATGGATCACTGAAAATCATTGAGGACACCGGGTGTTCGCGAAAAGGCCAGGCATGTCCTGCTTGAAGTCACGATAAGCCCATTTGCTCTTCTGGTCCTAAAACTAAAAAATATGTCTCGTCAATATAAAATATGCATGTGTACATGACAGAATCAACTCATTGTTACCACATCAGGGCTTTTAAACGTTTTTGTCACACAACAAAAACGTGAACATGTAGAAGTCAGATAAAGATACTGTAATATGTACCATATGTCACCGTGTGTTTTCAGGTGAACGATTGACTTGCCTTGGCATGTGTTTGGGATGGATGCCACAGGTGGCGAAGGATACCTTTTCGTGAACACCAGGTATCATCACTAGTGATAGTGCTTCATAAATACATGCCTTCGTGATATAGTCGGAATCGTAGAATGGACTCAGCTTTTAGCAGATAGTTCTTATGATGACGGAAAGGATGTGGATTTAGTCAGGTTTTTAAATATCATTCCATCAACACCCCGAAGAGGTATACTACACGTCAGATTCATGTGTCCTGGAATCTTGTTGAATACACACACAACGAGGTTTCTCCATCGTAGTTGAAGTTACAACATATTTAATATCCTGACAATCGATTTTGGATATGCAAAACCACACAAGTCCACGCAAACCGTAACCACCTACACATGTAGAGCAATTGCTTTCAACTGTCAGATTAAATTTGTCCTTAGCGTAAATCCTAATCAGTAGATGGAAAATGTTAGTGTACAAAAAAATCGTCGCTGGGCGAAGCTGATGTAATAATGATTTTCTGACTTAACACTCAATTGTAACGTTGCAGCAGATGAGTGTTTGCAGTGGACGGCGATGGCAGCGTGTACTCTGATGACAACAGTTACAGGACTAATGTTTACAGACATGAAGCATCCATGCCCTACCACCTTGGTAGACGCTACTCTATACGGGTGTTTCGAGCTCTGCTGGAGGGACATACAGTGTTACTCGTTTTTCTTACGTAGGTCCAGGCAGAGATGCTGTCTTGCTCGAAGTCGTTACCTTGTCGGCAATCTCTCAAGTGCGGTTGGCATCAACTACTACTGGCTTTATCCAGGTGAGAAAACATCACGGTGTGTATCTATGATAATGAAGTTGTTATCCATGATCCTCCTTGTCATGTACATCTTACTTTTAAATGCTTAATAGACACCAAGAAAGCAAAAACGTTGACATATTCCAAGTCACGATGAGTTCCCATGGTGCAGTCGAAATCATACAATATATGAATATGAAAAGGGTTTTGTCACTTTAATATTTGTTTGTCTCACGAGGAGTGCCCTAGGTCGGAATGGTACTATCAACTCTGCTTGCAACAGGGATTTCTAATGAATAGGAAAAGAAAAGAAAATTGGTGAACAGATTCTGTCAACTCTCAAGTTATGAACGGTGGAAACAAATAAAAAATCGGAAAAAAAATATTTCTCTTTCTTTCTGCCGAATGGAACTTACGCGTTCACCAGGTTTACCAAAGGTGTTTTCAGCTGTGTGTTGAAATGAATGTAAGGTGAAAATGTATGTGTATCTACATGGGCGTGCACTCTCTCAGGACAGGAAAGCGTTGTCAGTGATTGCTTGACAATCAGGATGTCCAGGTGTTATTCAAAATTAATGTTAATCCTTCTGGTTTTATTGTCATTTTCTACCTCGAGGTTTTGTGGAATGGCTAGACGCAATACAGTCATGATTACAGACCACCATAAACATATTTAGTTTGTTTTCAAAATGTTGAAAAAAAAAACAACTCTATTTAGTATTAATTCATTGTCATTAAATCTTTACTTTGACTTTAAGAAATCGATTCCTTCATGGTAGACATAGGGAGAAAATTTCCAAATTTGACATATCAAGGACAAAAACGATATCCAATGCTATTCCCTACTTTGACTTGTACTATGTGTTCCCGTGTTTTTTTAGATGAACAATTGACTCACCTTTGCATGTATTTGTAATGAGTACCACCGGTGGTTCAGGGTACGCTCATCTTTTCGCGAACACCTGGCCCCGCGATCATGAAACTAACATAAGACCATATTTTGTCTTAAATAGGGGATCACGAAGCACAATCTATGATAATATCTTAAGTCTATGACAAAATGTGATGTTAAGTCCTAAGACTGCCCCTGAGTAGACTTAAGACAAAAATTGTTGCAAGAAAGATGGCGGAGGTTGTTTGCCTCACGCGTCGCCTAGAGGCTAAAAAGGAAAAAATAGCAATTCAGCGGACATTTCGAGATCGATTCAACCCTCTTCATATGTAAAACGACGAAGAGCTCTTTGAAAGATATAGATTTCGTCGTTCTACCATTTTTTCATCGTTGGTTTAATCGGTGAGGAACTGGCACACCACACTCAACGCTTCCACAGTCTCCCACCTATTTTTCAAATTTTGATATTCCTTCAGTTTGTTGCCACTGGGGCTTTTCACCCTTTTAAGGTTGCCCAGTCGTTTTGTCTAGCCATATTGGATAGTGTTTACAAAATCACGTTACACGAACACCGGTAATGAGACGCAAATACCATCACGTATATTTCAAATTCAGCTGTGATACCTACATCCTTGAATTCCTCAAATGTTTTAGAATCAAATGCCAAATGGTCTTTGTCACCAATACAAATTGTCTAGATGAAATCTAGCAAAATAAATGAGGTGTGAAAACGAACGCTGAAAATCTGCACTTGTTGGAAATGTAAACGAAGCCATCGTCTATTCGTTAAATACAATGGCTCAGCAATTTCAGAATCTACACAGGAAGAAAAGCGTAGGAAGAATTAGGAAATTAAAAATAGACACATTGAAATGATTTGATATTTTCAACAGAAATTATCGAAGCTTCCGTCCTGTGCGACGCCATGACTGACGCAAAATCACGCACAACGACAACGGTATTTATCGGAAATTTTGCCAAATTCCGTTGGTTTCAATGAAAAATATAATAACAGATAACAGTACACAGATTGTCGGAATGTTTCTGATTACTTACATGTCACATTTATGTATATACGAACCCTGATTCAACAAAAGTCCCCTCGTAAAATCCCGCGCACTGTTGACAGTCAACACGCCATTTTGTAAAATTTCTTTGAGGCGAAGGTGCTTGAATGAAAGTACACACGATCATTATATCCTGCTATTCACTGTTTTATGATGTAGATCTTGCATATCTTTTGCACATTTTTTACACATTAAAATTTCACTTTGGATATTAATCAATGTTCAATATGATATCATACGTGGCCATAGGCCACAAGATATATAAACCTTTGATAATCTCCTGGGTTTTTTTAACAATGTTTACATATGAAATTGAAGTTCATAGTGTCGTATACGATATTTCTTTAATTTGGACAAGTGTTACAAGATAAGTGTAACTGTAACTGCAACATGTATACGTATTTCTTGGGAGTGTAATAGTCAATATTCTAAATTCATATAAACAGTGTCCATGAATAGCCGTTTCATTTTATTTTATAACTAAAACTGAAGATATGACTTAAACAAAATGGATATCATTTTTCGTTAAAATATATGCACACATTTCTCGATGAATTGTCTTGGTCATAGAATGTTTTTTATGCCGTTTGATATGCAGAACAGTGATTTCTAGCGATTCACCATGTGCGCGTTAGTCACAAACCATATATGAATTATTCCTCTAGTTTTGCATGATATAATCAATGGGTTCATCCTTTTTTATTGTATTTATATTGTGACCACAGGTTATTAAACTGTTGTTAAATTTTATTTCTTCAAGAATTGTAAAAAGTTTTAAATATAACCCGTGCCTTGTATACCCGATTGTTGGACGATTATCCTTACATAAACGATTATCCTGTTAATTCTATACCAACAAAGCTTTCTTCGCATCTTTTATTATATAATATTGAGACAAGATGATGAGAAATAATTACATAATAATGAACAAAAACATGTCCAATATTGAACATAATTTTGTTTGTTTTGAAATATTTTTTGAGCACTTGATTACGTAAAATTGATGTCAAACAGGTGCGTGTCTTGTCCAATTGAGATACACTGTAAACTATCCATTTGTTTATCTATTCAAGACATGACGTCAAGTAGAATGGTGTCATCTTTTTAGTAATTCATTACAATTATATTAATGATATGGTTAGTGCTTCATTAATAATGGTGCAACATTGGTCAACTTACACAATCAGCAGAATGTCGGAATCTAAGGACCAATTTATAGGTTAGAATCAGCCATCCATTTCGCTATTACTTACTTTTTATGAAGTACAATTTCATCATTTCTTCTGTGTTTTTTATGCCTAAACGTATACAGTTTCAATATCGTTTTTTGCGTTGGAATAGTTTGGTTCCTCGTGAACAAAAGAACACGAAAATATATTGTCCTTACCTCAGCTAATTCTCGCCAAGAGACCTTAGTTACAATAAACTAGTTATGCCCCCTTGTCTTTAAACGCGTGTGGCCTCTGCCGTCATTTGACGTCATAGTGGTAAATCAGATTTCGTCATTCACGGCAGGCTATTTTTTATATTGAATTTATGTCGTAAAACATACGGACATAACTCCATTTGATATATATTTATGTCGTTCAAATATTAGGCAGTATTTTGTTCGCTCACACTTTGGGTAAAGCTGCTGAATAAAAATATTTTATTTTGCAGAGATTGTTTTTGATTATGGAAATAGTTAAGTCGCTTTCATTCATATTATTTAAACATATTTCCTGTATCATTCGCAAATCAGAATCTTGCGATCTGCAATAATCGCATATGATGACAAACGCATTTGATCAAATGTACGAAAAATGCTCCAAATTTGATTTTTTAAATCTGGTTTCTTTAACCATGTTTACTTTGTGTCTTCAAAGTCACTCGGTAATGTATGCAGCTCATTCGTCACACTTCCACCATCTCAAATATTTGAATGTAGATTAATTAATAATAATAATTAAATATTGATCCCCCAGTCAACAGAAATGGGTTGAAAGGAGTGCTGACGAAAGGACAGATCATGCCATCATGGTTTATAATCGGCGTTTCCGCATGTTGATGTGTTATTGACAACTGACTTCACACCGAACAAAACAAAAAGAGAGAAATTGTTACTTGTGCACACACTATAGGCGTAACCATAATGAAGAATCGATCGTGGTGTTTTTGCTGAGGTCGCTTACGATTGAACGCCGCAGGGAGGAACACATACTCCAAAGTTCACAAAAGTTTGGACTCGATGAGACGGAAGCCATTAGTCAGATATTTTTTTCATAGTCTGCCTCACGGTTGTCTTATTTCTCATAAAGATTTGGACAATGTCTGTGTATGGATCTGTCAGAAACTGTAGAGAATAAGTCGATTTAAGTTGGATTTAAATTTATAGTATTTCAGTGCAGAGCTAAAGATAAGCAGCGTATTTGCGAAAATAACCCCCAAAAATATTCAAACCCCAATTACTTTCAATTAACTTGCTTTCAGAAACGCATGTATAAAATGAAAAACTCGTAAATACCCATTGACGCTTATCAGCATGCGTACAAATTAGCTACCGTACACTAGACTACCTGACCGCCCTCTCATAGCTAGAATATTGCTGTGTGTGGTGTAAAATGATAAACATAAATGATAGCATTTCGTTCGATTACAGGTTTTCTAAAATGGACGCACTATGGTACTATGATTATCCAAAACACATCTGTGTGTGGTTTTGTTCACGCGTGAGTTCCGTTTCATTGGCGGGTGTAAGGTCTGAAGGGAAATGCCCCTGGACGTATGACGATCTTTCACCATGACATAGGTATTTAATACATACCGTATTCGAGGTAATAAGCGCCCCGCTCTAATAAGCGCTAATATATTTTCGAATATATTGGCCAGTGAACAATCCCAATTAGCACCCCCTCCGATTGATCAGTGTACACAAGACTTATTTATTCGCGTATAATATGCACTCATGTGTTATATGCACCCTTAATTATGGGCAAATAAATTCTGGAAAAATTATATCTGTCGTACATAAACATTTGAGGCTGTCAGCATAAACCACGAAATTTATCTTTCAACTCTGTTTTTTCTCACTAAAATAATATTCCAATAAGAGCCCCCAATTTCTAGTTTTGAGATCGCCCTGAGCGCTTATTACGTCAAATACGGTACATCAAGAGTTAACTTTGTGAATGGTTGAATTTGTGGAAGTATAGGAAACATGTTCTTGCTTTGGTCATGAGTTTATCGTTATATTGTAGTTGTGCTAATTGGATATACAACAAACACAAAACGTCAACACCAGAGAGCAACCAGCTAGAGTCCCGACCACCCGTCCAAACAGAATCCAGAGGGTGTAAAAAGCAAAATAGCACTGACAATGTTATGAATAGATCACTTAAAGTCGGTGATGACACCAGGTGTTCGTGAAACAGAAACAACACGCGTTTGTTTATATACTGAAGGGGCACTGTGATGTTTTGGAAAACAATAGTTTGTTCCCGGAATTTCTGTATAAAAGTAGTGTTGCCTCACGATTTACAAACAGGTGTTCGTTAGACATACTGAATGTGTTTTGCCACAAAATGTGTTTTGCAAAACACTGGTTGTGAGTTCAGACCCCGTTGAGATGTTTTGTCCGAAAAGACCAGCCAGGATTCCAGGATGTGTGGTGACCGGTAGTCAGGCTATGTGACTGATTGAGTGTCAGTCTTATTACCCTGGTGGCGTTGATCGTTGCCGATGTGTCACATGATTTCCTGGTGCATATTCGTATATACACTGTCCCTTTGACATAGCTTCACTACTTCTGATTGCGACGTTATACAGCATTAATGTACTCAATCATATGAGGTCCAATCATTACCTCCGTGGATGCTCGTTAGCACCTCGCTGCTTCGTTCGTGACCAACTCGTGTTATTCCGGAACAAGCCGAATTGCGACTCCTGCCCCTCTCATGGCCATTTTGGCGACCGGGTTCCGTCTTAGTGCAAACGGGCATACCTAAAACAATTGTCAACTCGGTGCATAATGGTTCACATGTATTTCCCCATACTAGTATATCATATGTATTTCAGATGCAATTTAAGGCACATCGGGACATGCGGAATTATACAGTGTGATAGAACACATATAACTGTGTCTTGGGTATATTTTTAGATGCAAGATATATGTAAAATCAAAAATTATTCCTGAGGAATTCTTTGACGAAGAACTTGAAATCATACGCGCATTCTGATTGGTTTGTCATATTTTCGCACATAACATTCATCGATAGAGGGACGAATCTTCTTGCAGGTTACGGTAAGGGGCGAGTGGTGACGAATGCTCGCTGCTTGTCTTTCGAGGCGATCGAACGTCAGGTTCCGTGAAATGCGCGGTAGATTGCGTGTCACTGTACCTCGATGGGGTTGATTGTTGACTTCTGTCACTGGTTTGCTGCCGTCGTCATAGTAATTGTTGCTTAAATTGCCAAAATAAACACTATACCGTCACGGTAAACACTGTTATTATGTTACAGACTATTGCCACCCCGACACTGGCTACACCCTGTCCCGCCAGACTGACCTCTGATACCAGTGTACACTGTGTTATTATGTTGCAGACTATTGTCACCCCGACACTGGCTACACCCTGTCCCATCAGACTGACCTCTGTTACCAGTGTACACTGTGTTATTATGTTGCAGACTATTGCCACCCCGACACTGGCTACACCCTGTCCCGCCAGACTGACCTCTGTTACCAGTGTACACTGTGTTATTATGTTGCAGACTATTGCCACCCCGACACTGGCTACACCCTGTCCCGCCAGACTGACCTCTGTTACCAGTGTACACTGTGTTATTATGTTACAGACTATTGCCACCCCGACACTGGCTACACCCTGTCCCGCCAGACTGACCTCTGTTACCAGTGTACACTGTGTTATTATGTTACAGACTATTGCCACCCCGACACTGGCTACACCCTGTCCCGCCAGACTGACCTCTGTTACCAGTGTACACTGTGTTATTATGTTGCAGACTATTGCCACCCCGACACTGGCTACACCCTGTCCCGCCAGACTGACCTCTGTTACCAGTGTACACTGTGTTATTATGTTGCAGACTATTGCCATCCCGACACTGGCTACACCCTGTCCCATCTGACTGACCTCTGTTACCAGTGTTCACTGTGTTATTATGTTGCAGACTATTGCCACCCCGACACTGACTACACCCTGTCCCATCAGACTGACCTCTGTTACCAGTGTTCACTGTGATATTATGTTGCAGACTATTGCCACCCCGACACTGGCTACACCCTGTCCCATCAGACTGACCTCTGTTACCGGTAAACACTGTGTTATTATGTTGTAGATTATTGTCACCCCGACACTGGCTATACCTTGTCCCGTCAGACTGACCTCTGTTACCAGTGTACAATGTGTTATTATGTTACAGACTATTGCCATCCCGACACTGGCTACACCCTGTCCCATCAGACTGACCTCTGTTACCAGTGTTCACTGTGTTATTATGTTGCAGACTATTGCCACCCCGACACTGGCTACACCTTGTCCCGTCAAGCTGACCTCTGTTACCTGTGTACACTGTGTTATTATGTTGCAGACTATTGCCACCCCGACACTGGCTACACCTTGTCCCGTCAAGCTGACCTCTGTTACCTGTGTACACTGTGTTATTATGTTACAGACTATTTCCACCCCGACACTGGCTACACCTTGTCCCGTCAGACTGACCTCTGTTACCAGTGTACACTGTGTTATTATGTTACAGACTATTGCCAACCCGACACTGGCTACACCCTGTCCCGTCAGACTGACCTCTGTTACCAGTGTACACTGTGTTATTATGTTGCAGACTATTTCCACCCCGACACTGGCTACACCCTGTCCCGTCAGACTGACCTCTGTTACCAGTGTACACTGTGTTATTATGTTGCAGACTATTGCCAACCCGACACTGGCTACACCCTGTCCCGTCAAGCTGACCTCTGCTTCCAGGTGAACACTGGACAGAAGACTTGGGACAGGGCCAATCATGCATGTAAGACGGATGGGGGCTCGCTGATTAAAGTGAACACACCAAGGAAAATACAATACATCAGAAACCTGATAACATCCAACGCTGGTAGGATACAACCTGTAAAATTGTCTTAATATATTTGAAGGAGCACGGGTGGTACAGTTGTTCATGGCGTCACAATTAGTAGTCGTCAATATTGAGGGCGAATTTGAATTTGCTGTGCCGTGGTGCATCCTTTAAGCATGCTAACCGATGTTGTCGAGTTTCACATGTGTGGTAAACATCTAATGCCTGCATGACTTCTCGTCCCACATCTAGCTGACACGCCGTGATACAACTGAAATACTGTTCAAAGCGGCGTTAAACCCAACTGTCTCACTCACTCGCTGACTTAAACTATAATATAAGTTCGTTTTACTGTGAACTTTACCATCCCTTACACAAATCCCTTTCAGAGTAGGAGACACGCGTAGCCCAGTCGTCTAAGACGCCGCGATTCGCTGTGCAGAGTCGCGTCCCTTGGGCACACCAGAAGCCCATGATCGTGGGTTACAATTCCGGTTCGCCCCGGGGTTTGTCAGCTCGTGGGTTTCACCTCAGACCTGCATCACTTGGGGCTTTCCTCCCACATTAAGCTGACACGCCGTTACATGACTTGAATACTGTTAAAAGCGGTGTTAAACACAACTCACTCACTCACTATCATTTTAAAAAATTTTTTTTTATATTATTTGTCACATTTTTAGTTAAATAATCAACAACCACAACTTCACATTTTAGGCAAGGGCCAAGGAATGGGTTTTTTAATTCAAAGCTTAAATATTCTCATTAAAGTATCTCTTCTTTATCGCTACCCTACAAAGAGAAATGATGATTTTCCTCTCGCATTTAGCTGATACGCCGTGATATAACTGGAATACTGTTAAAAGCGGCGTTAAACCCAACTCACTCACTCACTCACTCTTTCAGAGTACAATTCCATGGACTTCGCTATTGGAGGAACTTTGATATCGGGTCAGTGGGCGTGGTCAGATGGATCAGAGATCACCCATGTCGACTGGGCCGAGGATCATACCTTTGATTCGAGCAAGACACGTGTTGTCATGGCGATGACCTCGGGTCACAAGTGGAAGAGCGTCACACCTACCCAAACAGTGGGTTATATCTGCCAGCTACCCTTCTTATCCCTCAACCCATACGTGTGATACTGTGTGACATTGTGTGACATATGTGTGACATCATGTACCATCTTTATAACGCGGATGTTACCGGCAGGCAGGGACATGTTTACCCTTTTCACGAACACCTGGTGTTTCAGCCATTTTCCCCTTTACGTCAAATGGAATATATATAGGTACGGCTCCCGGTGAAGATCCCAGTTAGAAGTGGTTTTCAGCAGCCATGCTTGTCGTAAGAGACGACTAACCATCTTCCAAACTCAAGGGCGTTAACTGAATATAAAAGTCTAGTTTGAACCCTTGCTGAACTAAACTGGAACTTCTAGGCAAGATCGTAGCGCCACTAAAAGCTGTTACGAGTTACTGTTACTGACCAATCATATTCCACCTCTCGTATCACATGCATTTGCTTCAAACAAAATGGCGGCGCCGTCAAGACCGTGTAGACTATTTGATCGCTATTCAATGTCTATATTGTAATAAAACGGGTCTTACCTCGCAAAGTGCATCAAATCACTTTATACACAGTATACTGACTCCGAGCCGACGTCCTTGTTTTAGCCCCTTAATACCGGGCGCCAGTCGGGGATCGAATCCCTGACCTTCCGCTCTCCGGGCGGAGGCTCGACCACGGAGGCGGTTTCCCAGTTACGTAGAACGATGGTCATGATGCCAAATTTATTTGATTGTCTGATTCAGACTCGATTATTTACAGATCGTAGTCATATAGCTGGACTAATGCTGAGTGCGATGTTAAATAATCAATTAAATAATCCAGGTAGGGCAGGACATGCTTACCCTTATCGCGAACACCCGGTGTCATCACTGATTTTCAGTGATCCATTCATATAATTGTCACCGCTATGTTGTCGTTTACGCCAAAACTGAATCTGTTTCGGTGGATAATCGAGACTTGTTATTCTCTGGCATTGACGTTTTATATAATACTATACATGCTGTGTGCACGATCCAGAGGACACAACACACGGTACACGCAGTCGCAGTTGACTGTCTTTGGTTCATTGCATCAGTTCTAATTAGAACTACATCCTGTAGTGCTAGATTCATTGTACCTGAATGCGCATACATTTCTCATAAACCTGCAGTTAAAAATCGATTATAGTGTTTTTATATCAGAACGACAAGATTCCCTAAATTGTTGTATTTTATAATCGAGGTTGGTTATTTTCAGGCGTTTTAGATTTCGCAGAATGAAATATATTCGTCTAGGTCAATTGCGTTGCTCGTAAATACAGTTTTAGATCGCCTGAACAATTACACATGATATGTATTGCAGTATATTTTCCTTTTAAATTAAAAAAAGATATATCTAAGAAGTGGCGAATCTTTATCTTGTGGCCTCGATATTGGTACGTACACTGAAAGGCAAAAGAAACTTTGCACCAAATTGAAGTGACTGTAATTAAAAACTAAAAATAACAAAAGTTTGAGGTAAAGTATATTTAATAAACCAACAATTCCACAAAGTATTTTACAACTCAAACGTGACATTTTGTGGTTACATATTGTACACCATACACAAAGTTTGTCACTTTAATACCAAATGTAGCCGCCCCGTGCTTCCTTACATGCAAAGAGTCTGCGTCGGACGGAAAACGTCAAACGTCTAATGACGTCATGTGGCAAGCGGTTCCATTCATCTTGTAGAGCTTGTATCAACTCTTGTCTGTTGGGTGTTGTCGGACTCTAACTCGCCTGTCCAAGGCGTCCCAGAGGTATTCTATGGGTGATAAGTCAGGAGAACATGCCGGCCACGGTAAGACGTTGACGTTGTTGTTGGCAAGAAAGTCCACTACGTTACGAGCTGTGACGGGCCTGACGTTGTCGTGTTGGTACAGAACACCTCGGGGTTGTTGTTGGAGGTAGGGCAGCACTACTGGACGGAGGGTGTCACCTAGACAGCGTCGCGCATTGAGGTTTCCATTGATGACCACCTCCACCGTAAGGAACGACTTCTTGAACGCAGCAAGCAGCTATCCGTTCACCCCTGCGACGGTAAACACACTGTCTGGCATTAACTCTAAACAAACAGAACCTGCTTTCGTCCTTGCCAAATGTTCTTGCAACGTGGGTGTGCGTGGTCTTGGCATTTCAAATGAGAATTGTTACACTGTTGATGTTTGACATTGCTACTGTGCAGTTTTTATACCCGGTGGCACGTGCATTTCTACCGGCGATGACATCACCTGATTTTACATTTTTCGCATTTTCTCAAAGACAAGTGCGCATTGCCGGTAAAAATTACAGGTACAGCAACGATGCGTTTGGACTAGGTGTTTGTGCCTATTTTGTAGAACTAATTTAAAATCACATTATTTTCAAATATGAAAAGTTTCTTCTGCAGTTCAGTTTATATTCGTTTAAGCAGGAAACTACCCAAAGGAAACAGGTCACATCTTGGTTGGGATCAATTACTGGAAGTCCCGAACCAGTCCTGACTGGAACGTTTATTTGTGTCCAAAGTGTCAATACCATGGAACCATATTTCGTTAATCCAGATGCTTTAACTACGTAGGATACCTACCGTCCGGATTAACGGGGCTCCACTGTTAAAGGACTGGGATTATGGTGTTAAAAGACATATAGTTATAAGTGTTTAGTATCTATGCGACTGTTTTACCCAACATAATATTTGCTCAAATACTGTTTCCATATTTACCACATCATCTGCTTATTTACTTCCGTTCTTGTCGACAGTGGTAACGCCATGTTTTACACGTTATGCAAGTTACATGAGATCAATTGATATTTTACACTCAAGCACACCGAAAACAAATGTTTCACACTCGAATTGTTTGTGAGTCGATAAAAAAACAATAATGAGCTAACTACCACTCTTTTTATTTGAGTACAGTTAAACTGGTTGTTTATCCTGTCAACAAACATTCAATGCTAATGATCATGAACAATGAAACCTGACACCAAATGATGCTGTTGAATGCTCTTTGTACTTAAGCCTTGGGCTGATATAACTTGATCTCATGTTAATTAGAGGTATCTAATCGACAGCGAGAAAATAAACATGGAGATTTTAGAAACTAAATAGAACTACCGGTACAGCCTTTTCACTGATCATTTCACTTTTGTACAGATGTTTGAGGTTGTGGTTGAATGTCGCCTTCAGCAGTATTCCAGCCTAGAAACAATCAAGTTAACCACCGGTTGATATAATGAACAGCGATCCACGCCTCTAGGGAACACAAACCTCGATATCAACCAAGTCACCGAGTCGGA
Source organism: Haliotis cracherodii (assembly GCF_022045235.1). Classification (NCBI taxonomy): domain Eukaryota; kingdom Metazoa; phylum Mollusca; class Gastropoda; order Lepetellida; family Haliotidae; genus Haliotis; species Haliotis cracherodii. The sequence continues at coordinate 19,745,169 of NW_027266272.1, forward strand.
CTACCCGATACATTACGTCGCCTCGCACGACAAACATCAATTGCTGGAGACGGACTTAGGTTACTGGAGACAAACATATATTACTGGGGACAAACATGGATCACTGGGTACAAACATCGGTTGCTGAGGACAAACATCAATTGCTGGAGACGGACTTAGGTTACTGGAGACAAACATATATTACTGGGTACAGGCATGGATTACTGGGTACAAACATCGGTTGCTGGAGACAAGCATATATTACTGGGGACAAACATGGATTACTGGATACAAACATAGGTTACTGGAGACAAACATATATTACTGGGGACAAACATGGATTACTGGATACAAACAGATAACAGGAGGCAAACATCGGTTGCTGGAGACAAACATAGGTTACTGGAGACAAATATATATTACTGGGAACAAACATGGATTACTAGATACAAACATATAAAAAGGCGAAGATCGGTTGCTGGATACAAACATAGGTTACTGGAGACAAACATATATTACTTGGGACAAACATGAATTAGTGGATACAAACATAGATGAATAGAGGCAAAGATCGGTTGCTGGATACAAACATAGGTTATTGGAGACAAACATATATTACTGGGGACAAACATGAACTAGTGGATACAAACATAGATGAATAGAGGCAAAGATCGGTTGCTGGATACAAACATAGGTTACTGGAGACAAACATATATTGCTTGAGACAAACATGGATTAGTGGATACAAACATATATTACTGGGGACAAACATCGGTTACTGGAGACAAACAGTGAGCGAGTGAGTGAGTTGGGTTTAACGCCGCTTTTTAACATTATTCCAGTTATATCAGCTTATTGTTGGAGGAAAGCCCGAAGTGTTTGTTTGTTTGTTGTTGTTTAACGCCGCACTCACAATACTCCAGCTGTGTGACGGCGGTCTGTAAATAATCGAGTTGGAACCAGGCAATCAAGTGACTGATATCATGATCATCGATCTACGCAATTGGGATATTATGACATGCATCAACCAAGTCAGCGAGCCTGGCCACCCGATCCCGTTAGTTGCCTCTAACGACAAGCATAGTCTCCTTTTATGACAAGGATAGTCGTAATAGTCAAAGGCACCACATACACAGTTGGGCCCGTGAAGATCCGGGTTAGAATAAGTCTTCGCAACCAATGCTGGCGACTAACGGGATCGGTTGATCAGGCTCGCTGATTTGGTTGAAACATGTGTGCTCATGATATCAATCATTGGTTAATCGCTGGATTTTCTGTTCCAGACTCGATTATTTACAGACCGCCGTCATATAGCTGGAATATTGCTGAATGCGGCGTTAAACAACAAACCAACCAACCGTACCGAATCACCACATTGACCATTAGCTGTTCATGTCAACCACGTGGCTCTGAAATCCTATCAGGCGGTCCACGAGATGCACGTCCTTCTGCGTTAACAACAAACAAACAAATAAACAAATCACACCCCACTTCACCTCATCGCATGGTGCTTCTTGTGAAGCTTTATGAATCACATCCAGCGACAAAGAATGTACACACATGCCGACAACAGTCTCTTTTCAGAAACGTAAAACATATAAGTCGCATCGCATTTTAGAAAACATATGAACTCTAATTTGTGAATATTTATGTGTCCTTTTAACCATGAAGCCGAGCTATCTTGGTCGGTCGTGAACCCAGCCTTATGGCTGAGGTCAAGTGACTCAGAAGTGTGTCGGTCAGTGTACTCAGCATATGCTATAATCACATACCTAACCAACACCTTTCGTTTCAAGTAATCAAATCCTGATCGGCTGATATATGACTTGCGTACTCTTTATCTATATCGGGATCGAAATGTCACGTGGGGATTGTCTTCTTCGACGTCATCGGACATTTCTCCGCTTTTCAGCCACTAACTTTGCCTGTCGACGCTTTTACCTAGACGCTCCTAACTCAGTCATCCCGTACATCAATGCGTCTTTACTTCCGGCCGTCCAACTGCCGCTTCTACCCCTCTTCTACCTCTCTACCACTGTTCTATCCTACTACCCCTCTTCTACCTCTCTACAACTGTTCTATCCCACTACCCCCTTCTACCTCTCTACCACTGTTTTATCCTACTACCCCTCTTCTACCTCTCTACCACTGTTCTATCCCAATACCCCTCTTCTACCTCTCTACCACTGTTCTATCCCACTACCCCTCCTCTATCCCCTCTACCACTGTTCTATCCAACTACCCCTCTTCTACCTCTCTACCACTGTTCTATCCCAATACCCCTCTTCTACCTCTCTACCACTGTTCTATCCCACTACCCCTCTTCTACCTCTCTACCACTGTTCTATCCCACTACCCTCCTCTATCCCCTCTACACATCCTACACCCTCCTCTACTCTCTTCTACCTCTCTGCCACTGTTCTATCCCACTACAAGTCCTCTATCCCCTCCACAAATCCCACATCCCGCCTCCACTCTCCTCTACCTCTTTATCACTGATCTACACCCTCTTCCCGTCCTCTACCAGCCCTATCCTTTGTTTACGCATCCTCTACTGTCGTCTACCCGTCTACCCCTCCGCTTCCCATTTAACCCTAATCTAGAACCTCTTCTACCCCTCTACTCCTTCTCTACCCTCCTCTACCCCTCCGCTACACCTTTCTCCGACCGGAAAGCGGAAGGTCTGGGGTTCGATCCCCGGCAGCGTCATACCAAGGACGTTAAAAGATGGTACTTGTTGTTACCCTGTCTGGCGCTCGGCATTAAGGGGCTAAAACAAGGACTCGTCGGCTCGGAGTCAGTATACTGTGTCTGAGTGGGGTATTCATGTTAAAATGCGGCATGGTATCTCAGTGAGCTAGCACTATAAATCGGCATCAGTCCGGCCTAGTACAAGCGAACCACACACATACATACACGTGCATGCACGTCGCCATATAAGTGCAATAATCTTGGACGCGACGTTAAACCCCATTTCACCTCACCTCACACCGCTACACCTTTAGCGCCTCTATCCTCCTCTACCACTCCTCTATTTGTATTGCCCATTGTGTATTTAGTAGAAACCATACGTGTATTTCACACCGTCATGGCAAACAGGTAGTTTGTCAAAAAGAGTACATACAATTTCATTCATGGAAAATAGATATTTAGGTGTATCTTAATGTGTGGGCTTATGTAGAGAACACATCCTTATTATGAAGGAGGGGCGGTCGGGAAGCCTAGTGGTTAAAGCGTTCGCTCGTCACGCCGAAGATTCGGGTTCTATTCCCGACATGGGGACAATGTGTGAAGCCCATTTCTGGTGTCCCCCGCCGTGATATTGCTGGAATATTGCTAAAAGCGGCGTAAAACCATACTCACTCACTCACTATTATGAAGGACACGATAACCACCTGTTTGCATCAGCTGTGTGAATTTCATAACAGACGAGGGCGGTCGGGTAGCCTGGTGGTTAAAGCGTTCGATCGTCACACCGAAGACCCGGGTTCTATTCCCGACATGGGTACAATGTGTGAAGCCCATTTCTGTTGTCCCCCGCCGTGATATTGCTGGAATATTGCTAAAAGCGGCGTAAAACCATACTCACTCACTCATAAGAGATGGACATTCAGTGTAATATAGCGAGAGATACTTTCACATATAAACATCACATAACATAATATGATATTCATTTTTTATACATGTACACTTTTTTGGACAGAGATCTCATTATGACGTATGTAACTATATGTTCCAAGCACTATGTTTAAACGGAAATTATTACAGCTAAATTGAGATATGTATATTTATGAAATATGGAATATCACTTGTTAAATGATGATCTGTGTTCAACATACATTTGAGCTGAACATTGTAATTACATTTCAAAGATATTTCCATTACAAAATTACAGTAAAGAGTGAGATTGTCTGATAGTCTTTGCTGAAATTTATTTGGGAATAATGTCATACCAACGATTGGTTGTTATATCCACACCAGTCCAAAACCTAAACTGAACAGACTGTTTTTTTATTGACGTGGTCCATGTCTCACTATCTCCATCATAACGTGATTTTAACATCGAGAAGATTTGATGAGGTCATCTGGGAGAGGATGAAGAGGTCTGCACCCAAGGGCGGGTCCAGCATTTTTAAAAGGGAGAAGTCCGGATTCCCTAGCCCCCCTACCCCGTCTGGATCCGCCCTTGGCACCAATATTTCACGGGGGCACGGGCGGCCCAGTCGTCTGAGGCGTCGCGATTCGCTGTGCGTCTTTGGGCACACCAGAAACATATGCTTGTGGGTTCGAATTCCGGCTCGCCCCGATTATGTTTCTAGGTTTGTCAGCATCAAACCCATGCTCGTGGGTTTCACTGAAGTGATAAACGTCTGAGACCTGAATCATTTCGGGCTTTCCTCCCACATTAAGCTGACACGCGGCGATATAACTGTAAACCTGTTAAAAGTGGCGTTAAACCCAACTCACTCACTCACTCACTCACTCAAGACGGAGTACAGAGGGAGTCTGCCACACTCCCCAGGGACCATATCATTAGCTGAGACGAAGATGCATAAGTTACAGAAGGCCATATGGACATTGTCAATATATGTATTGTATTTTCAGCTTCGTAACACAAGATCGGAAAGACAGCACTGTCAAATATTTTAAAGCTGTCTTGGGATGATTGGTATTCATTATTCTTTTGATTGTAGTTGATAAATCTGATTGATTTGTTTTCTTGAGATGTAAGACCACTGAATGTTTTACTGCTCGACAACATGGGAAAGCCGTTCCTAAATATTTATAAAAAAATCACAACTTAAATTTTCCTTTGAAATACCACTTTGTAGCCTTTCAATATTCCGCTTGTCGAAACAAAATAACTGTATTTAAATTTACTACCATTCCAGTGGAGTCAGAGAAATTTTCATTAACGTGTATTATATTTTGTAGCTGTGAAGGACTGTCTGTGTATGATAATTAAAATCGATGTGGTATCTAATAGGGCTGGGACATGTTACTCGGGTACTCGGGTCGGGTGGGTCTTCACTATGATCCGGCTACCCACGGGACTAAGCTGACCCGTGGTTAGTTAGGTGATATATTGTTTAATGGCAAAAATGATCTTGAACTCTATGGTTACACTACAAGTCACTAATGGTCGCATTTTTCTGACTATTAACACATTCCTTCTGATTTTCATATGTTTAAATAAAGATAAAGCTTCAGTCAACTTCTGCATGGCCAGATCGTTTTTATACGTCGACATCGTCTAAATACATTTTGCAAGGGCTACGGTCAAACTATACCCAAGCGGATATGTTGTTCCCATCTCTTCAGACCTACAGCGGTGTCGGTTAGGTACCGGGTAGCATATCTGACTATATGACTACTAATAGATGAGGTGAGATGAGGTGAAATGGGGTTTAACGTCGCGTCCAAGACCATTGCACTTATATAGCGCGTGCATGTACGTGTGTGTGTTTGTGTGGCTGCTTGTACTAGTCCGGACTGATGCCGATTTACAGTGCTAGCCCACTGAGATACCATGCCGCAGTTTAATATGAATACCCCACTCAGACACAGTATACTGACTTCGAGCCGACCAGTCCTTGTTTAAGCCCCTTAATGCCGAGCGACAGGGTAACAACAAGTACCATCTTATTTAACTCGATTTAAACATGTTATAACAACGTCGTTGTTTACGGAGTCGAAAGTGTAAACTTCGCACTAGACATTTGAAAAAAGGTAAATATAATGGATATTTCTTTTAATATTACATTTGAAAATTGAAAACAATAAAACAAAGAAAAAGGCGACGAACTACGCAGGAACAGACTATGCTATTTAATATTTAATCAACACAAAGGGACCCGCCATATGATTATTTTTTTAATTATATTTCATTTTTTAAAAATACTAATGAGGGGTAGGAGGTTTCGTTAGTGACAGGATTTATGTAATTTCTGTGAACGGTGAAGCCGAACATAATCTATTCCAGTTTGATTAGTTAATTAGTTTTGGGGATAAAACCTGAGAATCCGGTATATCCGGTTCCTAATCAATTTCGATTCACGTTAAATATAGTACCCTTAGGTCACGTAGTACTTTCTATAAAAACAACTTTATCGGGTAGGTCAGCGCTGACCACTGATAACTAAAACATATAAAAAGCCTCTTAATTGTTTGCTTGGCCTCTCACATCTGATAGGAAACGGTAAGGTCGCCTGTTAACCTTAGCTGGACATTTGTCAATCTTATGTAACTATCTACTTATGTCTTTTTCTACGGTCTTTCATACTGGTCAGAAGTGGTTGTAGTTGTGTTTGCAGTGATATTTTATTTGCTGATGTTCCTATTAAGATTGTAGTAGTATTAGAAATGTTACACTGAAAGAAAGTATTATATATATTTACTTTCAAACGTTTGTACGTAACTTCCTTAAATCATGGTCAAGATGATGTTTGCTTTCAGTGTTAGCATGTATAAATACGGCGTCATAATCATCAGTAGTAGAAGTAGTAGTAGTAGTAATAGTAGTAGTAGTAATTGTAGTAGTAGTAGTAGTAGTAGTAGTGATTGTAGTAGTAGTAGTAGTAGTGATTGTAGTAGTAGTAGTAGTAGTGATTGTAGTAGTAGTAGTTGTAGTAGTAGTATTTGTAGTAGTAATAGTAGTTGTAGTAGTTGTTGTTGTAGTAGAAGTAGTAGTTGTAGTAGTAGTAGTAGTAGTAGTTGTTGTAGTAGTAGTTGTAGTAGTAGTGGTAGTACTAGTAGTTGTAGTAGACTAGTAGTTGTAGTAGTAGAACTAGTAGTAGTTACAGTAGTAGTAGTAGTAGTAGTAGTTGTAGTAGTAATAGTTGTAGTAATTGTAGTAGTAGTAGTAGTAGTTGTTGTTGTTGTTTTAGTAGAAGTAGTAGTTGTAGTAGTAGTAGTTGTTGTAGTAGTTGTTGTAGTAGTAGTTGTAGTAGTAGTGGTAGTACTAGTAGTTGTAGTAGACTAGTAGTTGTAGTAGTAGAAATAGTAGTAGTTACAGTAGTAGTAGTAGTAGTAGTTGTAGTAGTAATAGTTGTAGTAATTGTAGTAGTAGTAGTAGTAGTTGTTGTTGTTGTTTTAGTAGAAGTAGTAGTTGTTGTAGTAGAAGTTGTAGTAGAAGTTGTAGTAGTAGTAGCAGCAGCAGCAGCAGCAGCAGTTATACCATCTGTAATTTGTACCATATTTACACATATTTTATGAAGTGGACACTTGACCTTCCAGACTTTCACAACCATGAAGTTCGCCATCGTCATCCTTGTGCTTCTTCCCCTGGCATACTGCAACATCCTCAGCCGTAAGTGTCTTGTTGATTGGTCAATGAACTAGTTCACCATTACGATCGATACAATCAGCAGCAAATAGAAAAGCCACCATGCCTACCTCTGGGTCTAGTGGTAGAGCGTCCGCCCGGAAAGCTCTTTAGCAATATTCCAGCAATATCACGGCGGGGGGACACCAATAAATTGGCTCAAATGACGTGAGTGAGGTAGCATTGTTCTACGCCGCTTTTTAGCAATATTCCAGCAATATCACGGCGGGAGACACAAGAAATAGGCTTGACACATTGTACCTAAAAATACGTTAAAAGATGGTACTTTATGTAACCATGCCTGGCGTTCGACAATGAGGGGCTAAAACAAGGACTGGTTGGCTCGGAGTCAGAATACTGTGTCTGAGTGGGGTATACATGTTAAACTGCGGCATGGTATCCCTGTGGTCTAGCACTTTAAAGTCGACATTAGTCTCGACTAGTACAAGCAGCCACACACACACGTGCATACACGTCGGTATATAAGTGAAATAATCTTGAACGAGACGTTTACACCATACGTCGTTACGTCAATCGCTCGCCCTCATCCCCTGTCTAAGGCGCCACAAGTCGTTGTGCAGAGTTGTGTTCATCACCCACTCACTCACTCACTCACTCACTATGTTTTCCTGTTTTCCTGTCCAGAGTTCTCCCACCTGTTTGATGGCGCTGAGCTGAAGTCGATTGTACAGAAGATCTTTGACACGGTTGGTTCCGACGCCACCGAGTCTGCCTGTGAATCAGAGTGCGTCGTCCTCGTCCACAATAACGTCCTCTTGTCCAGCGGTTGCGACCTCGTTTGCAGATCGTGAGTGAACGTCCATGTATTATACATGTAGCCTGGTCAACTTGGCTTGAAAATGACCAAACATTTCATACTCACAAGACATATCTGCAAACAGCAGAGTCGATTTACGATTCCGACGACCAGTATTTCAAGATCATGTGTTTATGAATCACTATCAAATAGTGATGACACCAGGTGTTCTAATACTTACAGAATATGTGTTCTTACTTCCATAATGGACTGCCTCCGTGGTCTAGTGGTAGAGCGTCCGCCCGGAGAGCTGAAGGTCCGGTGTTCGATACCCCCCGCGTCATACCAAAAGATGTTAAAAGATGGTACTTGTTGTTACCCTGTCTGGCGCTCGGCATTAAGGGGCTAAAACAAGGACTGGTCGGCTTGGAGTCAGTATACTGTGTCTGAGTGGGGTATCATGTAAAACAGCGGCATGGTATCTCAGTGGGCTAGCACTATAAATCGGCATCAGTCCGGACTAGTACAAGCAGCCACACACACGTGCATGCACGTCGCTATACAAGTGCAATAATATTGGACGCGACGTTAAACCCAATTTCACCCAACCTCACCTCACCTCACCTCACCTCACTTCCATAATGACAACTGTCACCTTAACCATATCCTATCTTCTCACTTTAAGCTGGCCTACGTCTTTTTAAACCAACATCCATCAGTAAACGTGATTCACCGTAATCTATTTAAGACCAAGCATCGCATCTAAGAGAGAATAGATATCATCTGTAGACCTACAAAAAATGTGTTCTTGCTTCCAGCTTCCAGTCCCTCGTCAGCCACTTCCACATCGCCTAGACCCGGGCACCGGTTCCAACATTGTTACACCAATAAAACTGTAAAAAAATATGTTTGTCGTTGCGTTTTTAACGTTATTGTGAGTTGGCATCAACAACATCAGCGTCATCAACAACATGCACACGAGGACAACAACACTTCCGCAATCTTCTCAACTAAGGAGCCTACACATAGAGTGTTTTAGTCCTACACTACAGATGCAGTGATGGTTCATGGAGCCTACACATAGTGTTTTAGTCCTACAGTACAGATGCAGTGATGGTTCATAGAGCCTACACATAGAGTGTTTTAGTCCTACACTACAGATGTAGTGATGGTTCATGGAGCCTACACATAGAGTGTTTTAGTCCTACAGTACAGATGCAGTGATGGTTCATGGAGCCTACACATAGAGTGTTTTAGTCCTACACTACAGATGTAGTGATGGTTCATGGAGCCTACACATAGAGTGTTTTAGTCCTACAGTACAGATGCAGTGATGGTTCATGGGGCCTACACATAGATTGTTTTAGTCCTACAGTACAGATGTTGTGATGGTTCATAGAGCCTACACATAGTGTTTTAGTTCTACAGTACAGATGTAGTGATGGTTCATAGAGCCTACACATAGTGTTTTGGTGCTACAGTACAGATGTAGTGATGGTTCATGGGGCCTACACATAGAGTGTTTTAGTCCTACACTACAGATGCAGTGATGGTTCATGGAGCCTACACATAGAGTGTTTTAGTCCTACACTACAGATGTAGTGATGGTTCATAGAGCCTACACATAGAGTGTTTTAGTCCTACAGTACAGATGCAGTGATGGTTCATAGAGCCTACACATAGTGTTTTGGTGCTACAGTACAGATGCAGTGATGGTTCATGGAGCCTACACATAGAGTGTTTTAGTCCTACAGTACAGATGCAGTGATGGTTCAAAGAGCCTACAAATAGAGTGTTTAAGTCCTACAGTTTAGATGCAGTGATGGTTCCTAGAGCCTACACATAGAGTGTTTTAGTCCTACAGTACAGATGCAGTGATGGTTCATGGAGCCTACACATAGAGTGTTTTAGTCCTACAGTACAGATGCAGTGATGGTTCAAAGAGCCTACAAATAGAGTGTTTAAGTCCTACAGTTTAGATGCAGTGATGGTTCCTAGAGCCTACACATAGAGTGTTTTAGTCCTACAGTACAGATGCAGTGATGGTTCATGGAGCCTACACATAGAGTGTTTTAGTCCTACAGTACAGATGCAGTGATGGTTCATAGAGCCTACACATAGTGTTTTGGTGCTACAGTACAGATGCAGTGATGGTTCATGGAGCCTACACATAGAGTGTTTTAGTCCTACAGTACAGATGCAGTGATGGTTCAAAGAGCCTACAAATAGAGTGTTTAAGTCCTACAGTTTAGATGCAGTGATGGTTCCTAGAGCCTACACATAGAGTGTTTTAGTCCTACAGTACAGATGCAGTGATGGTTCATGGAGCCTACACATAGAGTGTTTTAGTCCTACAGTACAGATGCAGTGATGGTTCAAAGAGCCTACAAATAGAGTGTTTAAGTCCTACAGTTTAGATGCAGTGATGGTTCCTAGAGCCTACACATAGAGTGTTTTAGTCCTACAGTACAGATGTAGTGATGGTTCATGGAGCCTACACATAGAGTGTTTTAGTCCTACACTACAGATGTAGTGATGGTTCATAGAGCCTACACATAGAGTGTTTTAGTCCTACAGTACAGATGCAGTGATGGTTCCTAGAGCCTACACATAGAGTGTTTTAGTCCTACACTACAGATGCAGTAATGGTTCATAGAGCCTACACATAGTGTTTTGGTGCTACAGTACAGATGCAGTGATGGTTCATGGAGCCTACACATAGTGTTTTAGTCCTACACTACAGATGCAGTGATGGTTCAAAGAGCCTACAAATAGAGTGTTTAAGTCCTACAGTTTAGATGCAGTGATGGTTCATAGAGCCTACACATAGAGTGTTTTAGTCCTACAGTACAGATGCAGTGATGGTTCATAGAGCCTACACATAGAGTGTTTTAGTGCTACAGTACAGACGCAGTGATGGTTCATAGAGCCTACACATAGAGTGTTTTAGTTCTACAGTACAGATGCATTGATGGTACATAGAGCCTACACATAGAGTGTTTTAGTCCTACAGTACAGATGCAGTGATGGTTCATAGAGCCTACACATAGAGTGTTTTAGTCCTACAGTACAGATGCAGTGATGGTTCATAGAGCCTACACATAGAGTGTTTTAGTCCTACAGTACAGATGCAGTGATGGTTCATAGAGCCTACACATAGAGTGTTTTAGTGCTACAGTACAGATGCATTGATGGTACATAGAGCCTACACATAGAGTGTTTTAGTCCTATAATACAGATGCATTGATGGTACATAGAGCCTACACATAGAGTGTTTTAGTGCTACAGTACAGATGCATTGATGGTACATAGAGCCTACACATAGAGTGTTTTAGTTCTACAGTACAGACGCAGTGATGGTTCCTAGAGCCTACACATAGAGTGTTTTAGTGCTACAGTACAGACGCAGTGATGGTTCCTAGAGCCTACTCATAGAGTGTTTTAGTTCTACAGTACAGACGCAGTGATGGTTCCTAGAGCCTACACATAGAGTGTTTTAGTTCTACAGTACAGACGCAGTGATGGTTCCTAGAGCCTACACATAGAGTGTTTTAGTTCTACAGTACAGACGCAGTGATGGTTCCTAGAGCCTACACATAGAGTGTTTTAGTTCTACAGTACAGACGCAGTGATGGTTCCTAGAGCCTACACATAGAGTGTTTTAGTTCTACAGTACAGACGCAGTGATGGTTCCTAGAGCCTACACATAGAGTGTTTTAGTTCTACAGTACAGACGCAGTGATGGTTCCTAGAGCCTACTCATAGAGTGTTTTAGTTCTACAGTACAGACGCAGTGATGGTTCCTAGAGCCTACACATAGAGTGTTTTAGTTCTACAGTACAGACGCAGTGATGGTTCCTAGAGCCTACTCATAGAGTGTTTTAGTTCTACAGTACAGACGCAGTGATGGTTCCTAGAGCCTACTCATAGAGTGTTTTAGTTCTACAGTACAGACGCAGTGATGGTTCCTAGGCGCACTGGGCGTAGGGGCGGTCGGGTAGCCTGAACGCGTTCGCTCGTCACGCCGAAGATCCGAGATTCCCGACATGAGTACATTGTGTGAAGCCCATTTCTGGTGTCCCGTCGTGATGATGCTGGAATATTTGTTAAAAGCAACGTATAACCATAATCACTTACTCACTCACTCCCCATTGGGCGTAAAAGTCAAAATAGTGGTGAAAATTATATAAATAGATATCTGAAAATCAGTGTTAACACCAGGTGTTCGCGAAAAGGGTAAGCATGCCCTGCCCTACCGGTAGCCCCCACCAAACATTCTATTTGCATAAAAAAAGTTTGCGTCTGTAGCCTGCTAGTCTGTCTCTCAGATGTTTTTTAAAAACTTATATATTCCCAGAAACTCGGCGTTAGTCGAGCTGTCTACCACGCACCGGAATACTCCTGCCATGCTGCGGCAGCATGTAAACAAACCAGACAAGCAAGTGATTGACCAGAAGTCTAGTCACACGATATCGTACCCCCACATGTCTTTAGTATACGATGTATGTGCTGTCAACGACGGGTTTACCTGTCCAAAATTAAACTTTTAGAAGAAGTGATGTATTGCTGGATTAGTACGAAAGCCTAATGGTGCCACTTTGGTAGTATATATATATATTATATCATTTGATCGACATTTTTCGTAAATTCAATTATTTGTTTATTTTCTCGAAAGTTTGAAAACGTTATCGTTACTTCGAGATTATTCTCGTTACTTCGATTATGTTCTCGAAATTTCGATTAAAAATACAAAATTAATGCAACCAAAGAGGCACCATTAGGCTTCCGTAGATGAGAGGTAGTTGCGGGGAACACCAGTTTTCACTTGGCCACTGTCAACCATCTAGGGGCAAATAGACCAAGCAGTCTTTACTTTACGTCTTTCTTGATTTCCAGTTCTATTTAACGAAAAGTCTTTGACCAGTAAAAGTCAAGTAATTTATATTACAGGTAAGAAAAAACAATTATGTCCCACGTGGGTTTCCCGTGCCCATGGACTTCAACAATGTTGTGTGTTGTCTACGACCTGTGTCGCTCTGGGTTACATAAGATACACAACATGTCTCCACTCAATAGGTTTGAATGAATAAGTGAGTGAGTTTTGTTTAACGCCGACATTTTTTAGTTATATCATGGCGTGTCAGCTTGATGTGGGAGGAAAGCTCGGAGTGGTGCAGGTGTTGGAAGCGACGGGGGAGAGAGCAGAGGAGAGGGGAGGGAGAGAGCGGTAGATTCCGAGAGAGAGAGAGAGAGGGAGAGAGATGTTTTGTTTTGTTTGTTTGTTGTTTTACGCCGCACTCAGCATTATTCCAGCTATATGACGGCGGTCTGTAAATAATCGATTCTGGACCTGACAATTCAGTGATTAATATCATGAGCATCGATCCAAGGAATTGGGATCAATGACATGCTCCAACCAAGTCAGCGAGCCTCACCACCCGATCCCGTTAGTCGCCTCTTACGACAAGCATAGTCGCCTTTTACGGCAAGCATGGGTTGCTGAAGACCTATTCTACCCCGGAGCTTCACGGTCCTTTAAAAGGATGGTACACACTTGCTTCCTGACCACCGGTCAGAAATTGTGTGCAGAGACCCGCAGTTGGTAGGTATATAGTAAAAAATGGAAACGAAAGCATTTCTGCTGCTGCTGTCAACCCGACTATACCACGTATGTCGTCCCTACGTTCAGTATAATGCAAGAGTTAAGGGAGGTAACTTTGACTCTGGTCCAGTACGTAGTCATCTTCCTGAGGCAAGGGCAAGAGAGAGAGAGGGGGGGGTGGGGGCGAGAGACGGGTTGAGAAGGGGGTAAGAGAGACACAGAGAGAGAGAGAGAGAGAGAGAGAGAGAGAGAGAGAGAGAGAGAGAGAGACGCAAGTGCAATAATATTGGAAGCAAAGCGTCGTTAAGCCCGGCCTCTCATACCACAGTGTAATATGTGCCTTTATATAACCAGTGTAACATTGACGTGTCATCCACAACCTGAAGTTTAGGTTGCTATTTAAAACAAATATGTATAGATAACACTCCACAGTGTCGACATTTGTTAATTTTCATACAATATGTGAGAGTTAAAGGATTCTTTACTTTCAGGATAGGTTACGCTATCTCCAAGGAGTAATGTATATATATAGCCACAAATGTCGTCATCTGTCTCTTGTCTTCAATAGGTAAGTTGGTCTGGACAAATATTTCTTTGTTTGCTGTTACCGAATCTCTTCATTCGTTCATAGTGCCTAACATGGGTACAATGTGTGAAGCCCATATCTGGTGTCCCCGCAGTGATTTTGCTGGACCATTGCTAAAAGCGGCGTAAAGCCAAACTCACTCACTCACTCACCCTTTCCATATTCAATACGAATCACTTTCAAATAGCGATGATACCGGGTGTTCGCGAATAAGTGAACGTATCCAACCTCACTGTCGGCTCCCGTTAGAAAATCATATAACGTCAAGGCCAGAGAGCAACCAGTCTCGATTGTCCATCGAAGCTCGTGCAAGTCAATTGCATGATACATGTCTCTTCTGTGACTAGTGGATATACTTTTGTGATCAGTGCATTACAAAGTGTTCATAGTGAGGATAAACCCAACTCACTCAGTCCAATTGCATAATACTCTATTTTATGGAAAGTTAACCTTGAATAAAGATTTCATATAGTAAATGCATAACGGCAACCTTTGTTTGTTTGTTGTTTAACGCCGCACTCAGCATTATTCAACCTACATTGTATATATGACGCCGGTCTGTAAATAATCGACCTGGACCAGACAATCCAGTGGTTGACATCATTAGCATTGATCTACGCAACTGGGATACGGTGACATGCATCAACCAAGTCAGCGAGCCTGATCACCCGATCCCGTTAGTCGCCTCTTACGACAAGCATAGTCAGTCGCCTTTTACGACAAGCATGGGTTGCTGAAGACCTATTCTACCTCGGATCTTCAGGGGTACAAAACGGCAACGGGTTCGTAGAGGCAACGTCTTTCTTACGTCTTCCGCCACAACGGCCGGTTCTCATAACCTCAGTTCAATCAAGCAAGCAAGCAATACTTTATACAGTATGAAGGCCCAAGGCCCATATAAACAAATACCAATCTACAAGTGAAGTGAGGTGAAATGGCGTTTAACGTCGCGTCCAAGATCATTGCACTTATAAAGCGACGTGAATGTACGTGTGTGTGTTTGGGTGTGGCTGCTTGTACTAGTCCGGACTGATGCCGATTTATAGTGTTAGCTCACTGAGATACCATGCCGCAGTTTAACATGAATACCAAACTCAGACACAGTATACTGACTCCGAGCCGACCAGTCCTTGTTTTAGCCCCTTAATGCCGAGCGCCAGACAGGGTAACAACAAGTACCATCTTTTGACGTCTTTTGGTATGACGCGGCCGGAGATCGAACACCGGACCTTCCGCTCTCCGGACGGACGCTCTACCACTAGACCACGGAGGCGGTCCAATCTACAAGTGTGGTAGTGACAAAATACATAATTTAAACATTGTTTAATAAAATTGATATAGACAAAAGTAGATATCCGATTTTTATTCTTCGACACACTAAGTCTTATTAAACATTTTGTGTCTCCAACCTTTTAAGACAGCCAAACAAAACCCAACCTAAGAGAGAGTAGCAGGTATCTAATATTTGAAGCCCAATTTTTATACCTTATATTGTGTAAATAAAGTAACGAGTTGAGGGTGGGGGGTGAGCTGTTGCGATATTCATGTATTGATACCATTTCACACGAGAACCCAACACTATATACATGTGAGTTGATATATATTGGATATCGGCAACATTTAAAATGGCAGTGTTCGTCTGACTAGGTTCATTTGATATTTTTTGCACCACAATATATATAACAGTAACTACGTACCATCTTCCCGAGGCAAGGGCGTTAAAGTCCAATTTTCGCCCTCGCCGAACTAGGCTGGAATTTCAAGGCTCGATCGTAGCGCCACCAGTGGCTTTTCCGAGTTATGCCCCTTCTATGTCCCGCTAACTGACCAATCACTTGTATTTGCTTCAAATAAAATGATCGCGCCCTGTCAAGACCGTGGACACGATTTAATCGTCATTAAAGGTCTATTTTGAAATAAAACGGGTCTTACCTTGCGAAGTGCATCAAATCACTTGAGCATGCTTGATTAAAAACATGAAAAGATTTGCAAGATATCCGTCGACGCCCAGTTGGCGGTATATATGATTCGCAAATCCTGCAGTCAACCGAAATCTGCTCGTTTAAATCGATATTGTTTGCGAACCAGTTCCTCGATTTTGATTGCACTATGCATAGATTCGTTACTCCAGCCAAAAGGTAACTCCGGAATTCCAGTCTAGTTCAGCAAGAGGGGAAACTGGACTTTTATAGTCAGCTGACGCCCTTGCCTCGGGAAGATGACTACGTACTGGACCAGAGTCAAAGTTACCTCCCTTAACTCTGTAAACAGCAACACCAACACTTGCATTGTACTGAACGTAGGGACGACATACGTGGTAATGTCGGGTTGTCAGCAGCAGCAAAAATGCTTTCGTTTCCATTTCTTACAATATACTTACCAACTGCGGGTCTCTGCACACAATTTCTGACCGGTGGTCAGGAAGCAAGTGTGTACCATCCTTTTAAAGGACCGTGAAGATCCGGGGTAGAATAGGTCTTCAGCAACCCATGCTTGCCGTGAAAGGCGACTATGCTTGTCGTAAGCGGCGACTAACGGAATCGGGTGGTCAGGCTCGCTGACTTGGTTGATGCATGTCATCGAATCCCAGCTACGTAGATCGATGCTCACGGTATCAATCACTGGATTGTCAGGTCCAGACTCGATTATTTAAAGACCGACGTCATATAGCTAGAATATTGCTGAGTACGGAGTAAACAACAATAAACAAACAAATTTACGCGGGTAAAAATGCAAGACCTAAAAAATTGAACCATAATTCTTTGAAAATGGGTACAAATGTTTAATTGTGGGCAGCTAAAGAAACAAAGCGTCTCTCAGACATAGGTATTCTGGCTTAACCTAGGTTCTTTTGCACCGTGTCTGTGACTCAGCAAGAAAAAAATGCAGTTTTACTATCATGCTGTTTTTTTGTTTTTTTTCTTATTCAATAAGAGTGAAAAAAAGAGTTGTAGGTACGATGGGCGTTCAATAAGTTTTGCAACTTCAATATAAGAGCAAGTCGCAGAATATCTTGTGCACTTATATTTTTCAACATAATCTCAATTCACCTCAATACACTCTTCCATTTGTCCTTCAAGGTTTTAATACCACTTTTATAGAAATACGCAGATTGGCCCTCTAACCACGCCTCTGTGGCAGCCTTTATGTCCTCGTCATCCTGGAAGCGTCTTCCACGTAGGGCAGATTTCATTTGCTGGAACAGGAAATAGTCACTGGGGCTACGTCTGGGCTGTAGGGTGGATGATTTAATTGTTCGAATCCCCATTTACATATGGCGGCCACACGCGATCATGGATTTCTTTTGCTTCGCATCCCTCCTTGGTGAGGAACTTTATTACAGCGCGTTGTTCATGTATGATAGAATCCATGTTTGTGACCACCCTTAGGTGAATGAAGCCATCACATCTAACTTATTGTTGTGTCTGGTACTTGTTACGCCACGTGTCAACCTGATGTTATGACTAGTGCCACACCTGCCACAAGTTGACATTGTTTGTGTAAACACAAATGCCCAAATTGAAAAACTTTCTGGACGCCCGTCGTATTAAGGAAGAGTGGATGTGCCTCCAACAAAAACTTAAAACGGAAGCCAAGCCTACAAAAGAACCAAATAATGATAACCTTGAAATAAATCAACCTTACTCAATGGAAGAGCTCCTGTACGAACTCCAAAATAGGAAAAAGGGAACAGCCCCAGGACTAGACCTAACATCCAACCAAATAATCAAAAAATTCCCCCCTAAACTACTCCAGGCACTACTTAAACTATATAACCTCATCAATCAAAACGGACAGGTACCTACTCCCTGGAAACAGGCACTAGTCATCCCAATCCCTAAACCCGATAAACCAGCTAACCAGGCTAATTCTTATAGACCAATCTCCTTAAACTCAAACCTATGTAAAGTAATGGAATTTATGACCAAAAACAGAACACAACACTACCTAACTCAAAATAACATCATAAAGCCAGACCAAAGCGGCTTCACTCCTGGCCGCTCAACCTTAGATAATCTCGCCCGACTAGAACAGGACATTAAGACAGGACAACTCAACTAACAATACACAACAGGCATTTTTCTGGACTTCTCCAAAGCATTCGACATGGTATGGCAAAATACAAAAACTTTAAAAAATGGGACTAAAAAGACAAATATTAAACTACATCCAGGACTTTCTAAACGATCGTAAAAAACAGGGGGTATAGACCATACACTATAGAACATGGCACTGCCCAGGGCAGTATCCTCAGCCCCATAATCTTTAATGTAATGATAAATGATCTTTTCGACGGCCTATCCCCTAAAATAAACACATCCAAATTCGCAGATGACGGAGCCCTCTGGATCCGCACTAAAAGCATCAAAATGTCCCAAAATCTACTCCAAAAATCCCTAAGCAAAATACAGCAATGGGCTGACAAATGGGGCTTCTCCCTAAACTCGGAAAAAAACCAGGAATAGTATTCAAACACAAAAACGTGAAACATGCCACCCCTAATCTTCAGCTAAACAACAAACCAATCAAATTCCAAAAACAAACTAAATACCTAGGTCTAAGTTTCGATGAACATCTCTCATGGGATGCTCACGTAAAAAACCTAACTACCAAATGCAGCAAAGACTTAAACACGCTAAGATGCCCAAATGGCTCCAACTGGGGGGCCTCTAAAGATACCCTCCTCTCACTATACATTTCACTAATTAGATCTAAACTAGACTACGGCTGTGCCATCTACGATACCCTATACAAATCTCTCACCCCAAAACTAGACTCAATACAATATCAGGCTCTTAGACTAGTCACACGAACCCAATATGGCACCTCTTTCACTTCACTCCAGGCCCTAACAGGAGAAATGCCAGTAAATCTACGCAGAAAACACCTTACCCGAAACTTCTGGGCTGCGTCCCAATCAATCCCCGCATCCAAAATCTAATAAACCAGAATATCCGACCTCAAAACTAAGCTCTAACTAGGAAACACCCTCTACTTACACCAATATCCCAACGAATAATCAACTACCTAAACGAACACCAAATAAACAATCTAAAACAAAACTGCAAACAATCAAATATCTTCACCCCAAAATAGACATATCCCTAGCCAACACAACAAACAAACAAACCGACCCAAACATAGCTAAAACGACTACACTAGCATACATACACGAACATTGGCCAAATTGGTGTCACATCTACACAGACGGATCCTCTGATCCGATCTCCAACCACACAGGTTTCGGAGTCCACATCGCACAACCAACTAAAAACACACAATCCTTTCGACTCCCAAACAACCAATCTATCTTTACAGCAGAGCTAATGGGCATGGCATCAGCCCTCCAAAACCAACAATCTAAAAAACATCAAAAGATCCTAATACTCACAGACTCCCTGCAGGCCCTCCAAAATAAAAACACCAAAAACCGTCCCAAACTTATAAACAAAATATTAAAAAGCGCAAACGACTTAACTAAGGCAGGCAAACAAATAGTATTCATTTGGATCCCCGCCCACGTAGGAATATACGGCAACGAAAACGCCGATAAAGCTGCTAAACAATCCCTTAAAATAACGAAAACGCCGATAAAGCTGCTAAACAATCCCTTAAAATCCCTGAAATAAGCTTAGAACTACCCATATCAAAATCAGAAATCAAAAGTATCAACAAACGGAAAATCAGCAAAAAATGGCATAACCTATATCTAAAATCAAATAGCCAAATCCAAAAAGTTCTCAAAAAACCCTTAACTAAACCAAAAACCCTCCATCCATCCAAAAAAATCGATAGAGTAATCACTAAACTCCAAACAGGACACACCAACCTAAATAGCCACCTCAAAAAAAATAAAAAACACGCAACATGAAACTGCCCACACTGCAAACACCTAGAAACCCCAGAACACGCACTCATACACTGCACCCACTACCAAACACACCGAGCTACACTACAAACAACCCTCAATCTAAATAAGGCTCTTACTCTAGAAGCAATCCTAAACCCACAAAATAAAATTGAAAAATTTAAAGCCCTAGGCGTAAAACTGATCTAATTAAGCGCATCTAAAACCCAACAACCTACCAAAACAAACCTCATAAACCAACAATCACACCATAATCAGCTCCCTTAGTCCGCCCACCATACCCTCTTGGCATTCATTCCAAATCTCAAAGTTCCAAAATTTCTATATAAGCAACCACTAAACTGCACCCACCCACCGGGTTGCAAAACTTCTCTTTCCCCCTCCCCCCCTCCTTCGGAAATACTCTAAATGTCCCGGCCGGGCCCGTGTGCGAAATACGCTAAAAGTCGGAAAGCGCACGTAAAATCTCCAATGTATGTAGGTAAGTAAGCCTCTGTGGTCAGTTAACTTTTGCCACTTGCACCGTGTTAGGCGGATAAAGCTTTTCTGCAGGGTTTCGTGTATTACGCGATTTGGCAATGTTCGTTTAGTAATCGTGTAATTTTGTTGAAAATATATCACCAAATGAGAGCAATAGTGTTGTGATATGTTTACTTTTAGTCTGCAAGACCACATTTAGAGCTCCGAAAGTATGAATGTTTAGTATGATTCAAAACGTGTGTGTATGTATGCGTTTGTGTGCCTGTGCGTGTGAGTGTGTGTATGTGCGCGTGTATGCCTGTCCTTATGTGTGTCTGTGCGTGTGTGCCTGTGCGTGTGTGTGTGTCTGTGCGTATGTGTGTGTGCGGGTGTGTGTGTCTGTGCGTGTGCGTGTGTATGTCTGTGCGTTTATGTGCCTGTGCGTGTCCGTGCGTGTGTGCCTGTGCGTGTGTGTGTCTGGGTGTATGTGCGTGAGTGCATGTGCGTGTGTGTGCGTTTTTGTTTTTGTGCCTGTGCGTGTGTGTACCTGTGCGTGTGTGTCTGTGCGCGCGCATGTAAAGAAATTCATGTCCAACATAATTCACATTGTGATGGTAACTTCAGAAGACGGTTTTTTACCAGATTTATGAAATAACATGAGTGTGGATCGGTTTGCCAAAATATCATCAAGTAGTTCCTGTATACATGACCACCTATCGAGACTCTGAGGAACGGATGTTATATTGTGCGCATTCAGCAATTGTAAAGCTATATCGGGCTGGCAAGAAATTACTCGACTCTCGCCGCGCTAGCGGTCCACGCAGTTGAAGTACGGTGCAACACAATCTCCGAAGTCACCACACGATACGGTTGAGGCCGGATCAAAGAAACGAAAACCCGATATGTCCCGGAATACTTACGGCGGTACCGCCTGGCTGCTGTAGCATGAAATTGTACCCCGATGGCGTGACACACAGTTAACCTGTTTAATTAGGTCCGATCACATTCCACAGTTGATCGTAATGTAGGTACCGATGGCATCATAAGACGCCGCAAAATCGCCGTGCAGAGTTCAGCCCCTTACACGCGTCGGGATCCGATGATTATGACCTTTCGTTTGTCATCACCATTTCCGTGCTCGTGGGTTTCATCATCTTCCCGAGGCAAAGGTGTCAACTAACTTATATCTAGCCTACTTTCCACCTTTGACATTTCAAGCCTACATTTCTTGGCTTGATCCTGGCGCCTCCCCACATCAAACTGAATGCCGCGATATGAGCAAAGCTGCATGCACACACCTCTACTCAGTCATTTACTCTTGATCTTACTCTATGAAATTTATTCCAGAAATCTGCAGTCATGAAGGTCTTTGTCGTCGCCCTTGTTCTCCTCCTCCCCACTATTTTATAGTGTTTAGCCCACTGAGATACCATGCCGTAGTTTTAACATGAATACCCCACTCAGACACAGTAAGCTGACTCCGAGCTGACAAGTCCTTGCTTTAGCCCCTTAATGCCGAGCGCCAGAAAGGGTAACAACAAGTACCATCTCTTGCCGTCTCAATTGTGTTTCAATGAAGCCGAGATATTAAGAGTGTCGTCTTTATTTTCTCATACCTACCTGTGATGGCGTAGCCTAATGGGAAACGTGTTGACAAGTCACGCCGCCTAGGGTTCGACTCCAAATATGGATTAAACATGCCCATTTCTGTTATCATGTTGTCATGCAGTGATTATTACAGACGGCTTAAAACCACACTCACTCACTCACTCACTCTGATGAATACTTCCTGTGTGTATTTCTAAAAGTGTGTCCAGCAACAAGTGTGTCCAGTTTGTCCTATTTCTATTGACATGTGTGTACAAAAATGTAACTCGAACACAAACCTCGACCATTGACAAGAATCGAACTCATGGCAAAGGAAAGTCCTCCTCATGACACACGCTAAACACATACTGGATATTATATAATTATTATACCCCAATGATTTATCGTATAGATTCGTCATGCATGATAACCTGTATTGAATTTCGTTTGTGTGTAATTATTTTCTCAAACCAGAGTTTACACACATCTTCGATGTCAGTGAGCTGAAGAATGTTGTCCAGAAGATCGCTGACACCATCGGATCTGACGCCACCGAGGCTGCTTGTGAGAGTGAGTGCGCCACCATCCTGCATAACAACGCTCTCCTCTCCAGTGGTTGCGACCTCGTCTGCAGATCGTAAGGATGTTTTTAAAAAAAAAAAAATGATAAAAAATATGCTGAATTTTTATTTTTTCAATTTTAGACATACCAAAAAAGTATCACTTGATATGCTCAATGTCCTGAAAAAGACGTATTGTGAAGAAGAAAAAGGGAGAAGAGATTTTTGTATGTTTTGAAGACGACATTGTTAACGTATTTATTTTCGTTTCACCTGTGCGTCAGTCTTTTAATAATCTTGTCATATAGTGAGTGAGTGAATGAGTCATGTAGCAGAAATTTGCACTATAATGACAAGCGTCTCCCACATCAATAACTGTATGCTATCCTCTCACTTTAAGCTGACCTACTTCTATTTGAAAGACGTTAAACCAGCATCCGTTATTAAATATGATACACCGTAAGGCTAAGCAACGCA
Organism: Haliotis cracherodii; assembly: GCF_022045235.1. Classification (NCBI taxonomy): domain Eukaryota; kingdom Metazoa; phylum Mollusca; class Gastropoda; order Lepetellida; family Haliotidae; genus Haliotis; species Haliotis cracherodii. The sequence goes on from NW_027266272.1 coordinate 19,768,369, forward strand.
TCTAAGATAGAGTGAATATCATTTGTAGACCTGAAAAAAATGTGTTCTTGCTTCCAGCTTCCAGTCCCTCGTCAGCCACTTCCACATCGCCTAGACCTGGGCACCGGTTCCAACATTGTCACGCTAAAATAAACTGTAAAAAACAATGTTTGCGTTTATGTTTTTTTTTGTTTTTTACAAAGATATATTGTCGTGAGTAGGTGTAAGCGACATCCATGGTAATGAATGCTCTTACTGCATAAGCATGGTTCGTAACACCCATTTCACAAATCTCTCCACCGATGTAGTTATTGTACCCAGTGGTGCCGTTCATAGAGCATGCACATGCGACAGGGTATTAGAGCACTAAAGTGGGGCATGCTGGGTGATGCGTGTGCATCCAAGATGGACTCACGTCCGTTTCCGGGAGGGCGTGCGCATGCCTTCAAGATGGCGTCACCAACACCTTCACCACCACCTCCTCCACCACCACCTCCAACACCACTTTTTAAAAAATGAAAATTAAGGATTTAACGTGCGCTTCTGTTCCTTTTTTCATTTTTCATTTTACGAGCTCTTCTTATGTCCACCTCCTCCCCGGAACCGGATGTGACGCCATCTTGAAGGCATGCGCACGCCCTCCCAGAAACGGACATGGCGCCATCTTGGATGCGCACGCATCACCCAGCATGCCCCTCTTTGCCAATCCAGGATCCAGGATACAGTGGTGGTTCACGGCGCCCATAGATACAGTGGTGGTTCACGGTGTCCCATACACAGTGGTGGTTCATTGTGTCCCATACACAGTGGTTCAAGGTGCCCATAGATACACTGGTGGTTCATGGTGCACCAGATAAAGTTGTGGTTCACGGTGTCCTATACACAGTGGTGGTTTCACGGTGTCCCATACACACTGGTGGTTCACGGTGTCCTATACACAGTGGTGGTTCACGGTGCCCATAGATACAGTGGTTGTTCACGGTGTCCTATACACAGTGGTGGTTTCACGGTGTCCCATACACACTGGTGGTTCACGGTGTCCTATACACAGTGGTGGTTCACGGTGTCCCATTCACACTGGTTGTTCACGGTGTCCTATACACAGTGGTGGTTCACGGTGTCCCATACACACTGGTTGTTCACGGTGTCCTATACACAGTGGTGGTTCACGGTGTCCCATACACACTGGTGGTTCACGGTGTCCTATACACAGTGGTGGTTCACTGTGTCCCATTCACACTGGTGGTTCACGGTGTCCTATACACAGTGGTGGTTCACAGTGTCCCATACACAGTGGTGGTTCACGGTGTCCCATACACACTGGTGGTTCACGGTGCCCATAGATACAGTGGTGGTTCAAGGTGTCCCATACACACTGGTGGTTCACGGTGTCCTATACACAGTGGTGGTTCACTGTGTCCCATTCACACTGGTGGTTCACAGTGTCTTATACACAGTGGTGGTTCACGGTGTCCCATACACACTGGTGGTTCACGGTGTCCCATACACACTGGTGGTTCACGGTGCCCATAGATACAGTGGTGGTTCACGGTGTCCCATACACAGTGGTGGTTCAAGGTGTCCCATACACAGTGGTGGTTCACGGTACCCATAGATACAGTGGTGGTTCAAGGTGTCCCATACACAGTGGTGGTTCACGGTGTCCCATACACACTGGTGGTTCACGGCGCCCACAGATACAGTGGTGGTTCACGGTGTCCCATACACAGTGGTGGTTCATTGTGTCCCATACACAGTGGTTCAAGGTGCCCATAGATACACTGGTGGTTCATGGTGCACCAGATAAAGTTGTGGTTCACGGTGTCCTATACACAGTGGTGGTTTCACGGTGTCCCATACACACTGGTGGTTCACGGTGTCCTATACACAGTGGTGGTTCACGGTGCCCATAGATACAGTGGTTGTTCACGGTGTCCTATACACAGTGGTGGTTTCACGGTGTCCCATACACACTGGTGGTTCACGGTGTCCTATACACAGTGGTGGTTCACGGTGTCCCATTCACACTGGTTGTTCACGGTGTCCTATACACAGTGGTGGTTCACGGTGTCCCATACACACTGGTTGTTCACGGTGTCCTATACACAGTGGTGGTTCACGGTGTCCCATACACACTGGTGGTTCACGGTGTCCTATACACAGTGGTGGTTCACTGTGTCCCATTCACACTGGTGGTTCACGGTGTCCTATACACAGTGGTGGTTCACAGTGTCCCATACACAGTGGTGGTTCACGGTGTCCCATACACACTGGTGGTTCACGGTGTCCTATACACAGTGGTGGTTCACTGTGTCCCATTCACACTGGTGGTTCACAGTGTCTTATACACAGTGGTGGTTCACGGTGTCCCATACACACTGGTGGTTCACGGTGTCCCATACACACTGGTGGTTCACGGTGCCCATAGATACAGTGGTGGTTCACGGTGTCCCATACACAGTGGTGGTTCAAGGTGTCCCATACACAGTGGTGGTTCACGGTACCCATAGATACAGTGGTGGTTCAAGGTGTCCCATACACAGTGGTGGTTCACGGTGTCCCATACACACTGGTGGTTCACGGCGCCCACAGATACAGTGGTGGTTCACGGTGTCCCATACACAGTGGTGGTTCACGGTGCCCATAGATACAGTGGTGGTTCACGGTGTCCCATACACAGTGGTGGTTCACGGTGTCCTATACACAGTGGTGGTTCACGGTGCCCATAGATACAGTGGTGGTTCTCGGTGTCCCATACACAGTGGTGGTTCAAGGTGTCCCATACACAGTGGTGGTTCACGGTACCCATAGATACAGTGGTGGTTCAAGGTGTCCCATACACAGTGGTGGTTCACGGTGTCCTATACACACTGGTGGTTCACGGTGTCCCATACACAGTGGTGGTTCACGGTGTCCCATACACACTGGTGGTTCAAGGTGTCCTATACACACTGGTGGTTCAAGGTGTCCTATACACAGTGGTGGTTCACGGTGTCCTATACACACTGGTGGTTCACGGTGTCCCATACACAGTGGTGGTTCACGGTGTCCCATACACACTGGTGGTTCACGGTGTCCTATACACAGTGGTGGTTCACGGTGCCCCATACACAGTGGTGGTTCACGGTGTCCCATACACACTGGTGGTTCACGGTGTCCCATAGAAACTGGTGGTTCACGGTGCCCATAGATACAGTGGTGGTTCACGGTGTCCCATACACAGTGGTGGTTCAAGGTGTCCCATACACAGTGGTGGTTCACGGTGCCCATAGATACAGTGGTGGTTCACGGTGTCCCATACACACTGGTGGTTCACGGTGTCCTATACACAGTGGTGGTTCACGGTGCCCATAGATACAGTGGTGGTTCACTGTGTCCTATACACAGTGGTGGTTCACGGTGTCCTATACACAGTGGTGGTTCACGGTGTCCTATACACAGTTGTGGTTCACGGTGTCCTATACACAGTTGTGGTTCACGGTGTCCCATACACAGTGGTGGTTCACGGTGCCCATAGATACAGTTTTGGTTCACGGTGTCCTATAAACAGTGGTGGTTCACGGTGTCCTATACACAGTGATGGTTCACGGTGTCCCATACACAGTGGTGGTTCACGGTGTCCCATACACAGTGGTGGTTCACGGTGTCCCATACACAGTTGTGGTTCACGGTGTCCTAGACACAGTGGTGGTTCACGGTGTCCTATACACAGTGGTGGTTCACGGTGTCCTATACACAGTGGTGGTTCACGGTGTCCCATACACAGTGGTGGTTCACGGTGTCCTATACACAGTTGTGGTTCACGGTGTCCTATACACAGTGGTGGTTCACGGTGTCCTATACACAGTGGTGGTTCACGGTGTCCCATACACAGTGGTGGTTCACGGTGCCCATAGATACAGTGGTGGTTCACGGTGCCCCAGATAAAGTTGTGGTTCACGGCGCCCCAGATACAATGGTGATTCATGGCGCCCCAGATATAGTGGTGGGTCACGGTACCTCAGATACAGTGTGGTTCACGGTACCCCACCCCATATACAATATGGTTCATGGTGACCCAGATACAGTTTTGGTTCACGGTGCCCCGGATACAGTGGTGGTTCTTAAGGACGCCGTTGATAGTTACCAAAAGACACTTAGAAATATCAGTTGTCCAGATCTATTGAAGATATTTGGTTGTATGATAACACGTATTCCATGTTATGGTTCTGAAATATGGGGCACCTCATATTGTAATACTGAATCAGTACATATAACATTTTGTAGACTCGCTGACTTGGTTGATGTATCCCAATCATATATATATATATCACTTGATTGTCTGGTCCAGACTCGATTATTTACAGACCGCCGTCATATAGCTGGAATATTGCTGAGTACAGCGTTAAACAAACAAATAAACAAAAATATAACATTTTGTAAATCTCGGTTGGTAGATCAACTTGTAATAGTATGGTTCTGAGGGAATATGGAAGAGTGCCTTTCCAATTTGTATATGTGACAAAGACAATTAGGTATAGGTGCAGACCATTACATTTTGCAAACCATAAGTTACCAAAACAATGTAATGTTAAAATCTTTGGATGATGTTGGCCGTAATACAGGGGCAACGCAAATAAAAACATATTCTGTTGCCTGGATTAGTCAGGAAAAGGCATCCTAACATGTAGATCAGAAGTGTTTTTACTATACTTTTTCTGTTTTTCTTTATGCTTATAAATCAGAATTCTGCTCGGATTGGCATAGTCAAAACAAAGTAATCTGGCCAAGAATAGTTTAAGCTCAAGTATATCGATTAGTGTTATCATTCAATAACAATAAAATAGCCAATTCCCTTCCACTGATTTACCAACCTGAAATAGAAATAAAAGAGAACAGTGAGATCTACGCATAAAGATTCAGAGTGACAAACAACTCTCTACAAGACTATATGACAAGACTTTATCTTTCCAAAAGTCAGCATTTATAAAACAATTGGTAAGGACAGCCATTGACATATTTTTTTTATATATTCACAGTGGTACAATTTTGCTTCATGAAATGCAGACAACAACAGAATATTCTTTCAGATGAAAATGTGTAATGTTGATATAGATCAAAAGAAAATTATCAGAACATTCAGGGATTATGTGTGTTCCCTGATTAAGCATAGTCCCTGTAAATAAAGGCGAGAAAACCATTTCCATGATCACAAACAATCTATCAACTAAATCAGAATACATTGTACGTTCCCGAATTTTCCATAAGCGTGTGTTTATGAATCACTATCATATAGCTATTGTACAAAGTTTTCGCGAAAAGGCGAGAGTAGCCTGCACAACCGATGGAGTACGCATGCAAAGGCAAGTCACGTTTTTCACTGATCAAAAACAAGGGAACAAATGTTCAAAATAATCTGTGTTGTGTAGACGTTGACGTCAAAGTTATATAGACACGTCAGTTTATGTAGAGGTAAACGTCAGTGTTATGTAGAGGTAAACGTCAGTGTTCTGTAGACAAGTCAGTGTTATGTGGAGGTAATCGTCAGTGTTATGTGGAGGTAACCGTCAGTGGTATGTAGACTAGTCAGTGTTATGTGGAGGTAATCGTCAGTGTTACGTGGAGGTAACCGTCAGTGTTATGTGGAGGTAATCGTCAGTGTTATGTGGAAGTAACCGTCAGTGTTATGTGGAGGTAAATATCAGTGTTATGTAGAGGTAACTGTCAGTGTTATGTGGAGGTAACCGTCAGTGTTATGTGGAGGTAAATATCAGTGTTATGTGGAAGTAACCGTCAGTGTTATGTAGAGGTAGCCGTCAGTGTTATGTAGAGGTAAATATCAGTGTTATGTAGAGGTAACTGTCAGTGTTATGTGGAGGTAACCGTCAGTGTTATGTGGAGGTAAATATCAGTGTTATGTGGAAGTAACCGTCAGTGTTATGTAGAGGTAAATATCAGTGTTATGTAGAGGTAACCGTCAGTGTTATGTGGAGGTAACCGTCAGTGTTATGTAGAGGTAAATATCAGTGTTATGTGGAGGTAATCGTCAGTGCTATGTGGGTGTAACCGTCAGTGTTATGTAGAGGTAAATATCAGTGTTATGTAGAGGTAACCGTCAGTGTTATGTAGAGGTAAATATCAGTGTTATGTGGAGGTAACCGTCAGTGTTATGTGGAGGTAACCGTCAGTGTTATGTAGAGGTAAATATCAGTGTTATGTAGAGGTGACCGTCAGTGTTATGTAGAGGTAACCGTCAGTGATATGTGGAGGTAAACGTCAGTGTTATGTAGAGGTAAATATCAGTGTTGTGTATAGGTAACCGTAAGTGTTATGTACTGATAAATATCAGTGTTATGTGGAGGTAACCGTCAGTGTTATGTGGAGGTAACTGTCAGTGTTATATGTAGGTAAACGTCAGTGTAATGTGGAGGTAAATATCTGTGTTATGTAGAGGTAAACGTCAGTGTTATGTAGACAAGTCAGTGTTACGTGGAGGTAAATATCAGTGTTATGTAGAGGTAAACGTCAGTGTTGTGTAGAGGTAGATATCAGTGTTGTGTAGAGGTAGATGTCAGTGTTGTGTAGAGGTAGACGTCGGTGTTGTGTAGAGGTAGACGTCAGTGTTGTGTAGAGGTAGACGTCGGTGTAATGTAGAGGTAGACGTCAGTGTAGTGTAGAAGTAGATGTCAGTGTTGTGTAGAGGTAGACGTCAGTGTTGTGTAGAGGTAGATATCAGTGTTGTGTAGAGGTAGATGTCAGTGTTGTGTAGAGGTAGACGTCAGTGTTGTGTAGAGGTAGACGTCGGTGTAGTGTAGAGGTAGACGTCAGTGTTGTGTAGAAGTAGACATCGGTGTTGTGTAGAGGTAGACGTCAGTGTTGTGTAGAGGTAGATGTCAGTGTTGTGTAGAGGTAGACGTCAGTGTTGTGTAGAGGTAAACGTCGGTGTAGTGTAGAGGTAGATGCCAGTGTAGTGTAGAGGTAGACGTCGGTGTTGTGTAGAGGTAGACGTCGGTGTTGTGTAGAGGTAGACGTCAGTGTTGTGTAGAGGTAGACGCCAGTGTTGTGTAGAGGTAGATGTCACTGTTGTGTAGAGGTAGATGTCACTGTTGTGTAGAGGTAGACGTCAGTGTTGTGTAGAGGTAGACGTTAGAGTTATGTTTATTTTCGCACTAAACATGAATCAAACTTTAAAATCTTCACATATTTCTTAGCCTTTAGGGCCGTCTCCGTGGTCTAGTGGTAGAGCGTCCGCCCGGAGAGGGGAAGGTCCGGGGTTCGATCTCAAGCCGCGTCATACTAAAAGACGTTAAAAGATGGTACTTGTTGTTACACTGTCTGGCGCTCGGCATTAAGGGGCTAAAACAGGGACTGGTCGGCTCGGAGTCAGTATACTGTGTCTGAATGGGGTATTCATGTTAAACTGCGGCATGGTATCTCAGTGTGCTAGCACTATAAATCGGCATCAGTCCGGACTAGTACAAGCAGCCACACACATACGCGTGCATGCCCGTCGCTATATAAGTGCAATAATCTTGTACGCGACGTTAAACCCCATTTCACCTCACCTTAGCCTTTGGTTTCAATTTTCCTTCAAAAACTGCTCCTCGGTAATAGATTATGATCATCTTAACCCCGGACGCTTAATAAGAACAGACTTTAAGATTATGCACCTAACCGTTCGTAGTATTAAAAGCAAAGCAAGTGTCCTTGAAACTGTACTTAGACATGGTGATATAATCTGCATATGTGAAACATGGCCTACACACGTGTTTACTGGCAGCGAGATTAATATTCCATTTAGTAAAGACAGGTCAACTCGTAGGATAGGCGTAGCTTCATACCTTAGAGATAATATGTATGTCAAACATATGAATCAGCTTCTTACGGTTGGGCTAGAGGCTATATGGGTACACGCTAAATGCAAAACTCGTGATTATTTAATCGGTACTGTTTAGCGTGCAGATGAGAGTGACGCGCACAGGGAAATAATTGATCAATCAATAGAAAAACAGTTGATATGAATATGTACACTGTAAATACAGGAGATTTTAATATAGATATACTTTAAACGAATAATCCAAACATTTCATATCTGAAAACACCGACGAACTTACATCTCGATTTAAACATGCTCGTGTCAAACATATTGCGAATAAATATTTTTTTTCCATACGATCAAAGGATACACAGTTGATCGAGAATGAAATACGCTCCGTAATAAGAAAACAAATTTGTCAAAAATAAGAAAGCTAAAGACGGAATACTCCAACTGATTGGACAACTTTTAGGTTGTTAAGACCAAGTAATTTAGTCCCTATGGCAAAGAATACATACGCACCAGGAACCGTTACCGTAATAAGTAGTTCTCAAGGTACAAATACTTGGTGGTGTTTAGCATAAGAATTTCTTAAATTTAAACCTGCTAGACACGACTTATCCCAATTGCATGTGTATAGCACATGCAGATTCATTTATACCAGCTTCATCAACACTTTGGTATATGCTACCGGAAGATGTGAGGTGAGGTGAAATTGGGTTTAACGTCGCGTCCAAGATTATTGCACTTATATAGCGACGTGCATGCACGTGTATGTGTGTGTGTGGCTGCTTGTACTAGTCCGGACTGATGCCGATTTATAGTGCTAGCTCACTGAGATACCATGCCGCTGTTTAACATGAATACCCCACTCAGACACAGTATACTGACTCCGAGCCAACCAGTCCTTGTTTTAGCCCCTTAATGCCGAGCGCCAGACACGGTAACAACAAGTACAATCTTTTAACGTCTTTTTGTATGACGCGAACCGGGATCGAACCCTGGACCTTCCGCTCTCCGGGCGGACGCTCTACCATTAGACCACGGAGGCAATCGCTACCGGAAGACTTAACGGGGAAAGACACACAAAATTAAGAACTCGCTACATGGAAGGGAAGATGATGGGGTATTCTGGAATATAAATCATTGAAACAGATTCTGTCAAATTAATCACAGTCACCTCAAGCTTGGCTGCAGCGTTCTTAGCGCAGATCAGTACAATAGACATATTCCGGATACTAATATTTGTTCCTGTTGATTTCATACCAAAGATGTTTTACTTTTCTTTTGTGTGTACAAATTACCATATTCTTCGAAATGACAATTTTTGCCAACATGGTTACTCTTTATAAACAGTGCTATACGAAATTCGTATTTGAGTAAGAAAGATCAAATTCAAATATTAGATTCTATTTATAATGCTATTAAAACTGGTATATGTAAATTAATTGATTAATATACACTACAAATATATTTATCATATATATACATCCAGCTTGTCATGTATATTTCATTTGTAACATTTAACTTTCACTGGTGTAATAATTGTATCATGTATCATGTGTCATGGTGCAGTATTAACATAAGCGATTTGCTTGTTTACCAATCCACTTTATTATTTCTGTGAAAATAAATATGTTTACTTCAAAGCGACAAAACCCTTTTCCATATTCATAATAAATATCTACCCGAAACAGGGACGATTGTACGATTCCGATTATGTCATGAGCATGTGTTTATGAATCACTATCAAATAGTAATGATACCAGGTATTCGCGAAAAGTTGAGTGTACCCTGCCCCACTGGTGGTACACGATACAAACACATGCAAAGGAAAGTAAATTGTTCATCTGAAAAAAACACGGAAACGTATTTTCTCCTCCACAGACAGATAAGAAAACACACACACACACGCGCACACAAACACACACACACACACACGCACACACACACGCACGCGCACAAACAAACACACACACACACACACACACGAACTTGGTTTACACGGCAACATTCTTATAAACGGTTAAAACGCATATCAGTGTACATGCGACACAGTACATGTACGCGGCATTCATCTTCAACAACATGATCACAGTTAACAGACTCTCGACCAAGTTCGATGTTTATCGGGGCTGTTCCACTTTTAAATTTAGAGAGTGCGCTCCTGTTTGATTGGGTCATCGGCCTCTGTAGAGTATTCATGTTTAAAAATATAATATCCCAGCTTATCATGTCTACATATCTACCATATAACCTTTTGAAAGCTTTACGTGTTAATTATGACCTTCATCACACAACTTCTGAGCGAGGGTTGTATGACGCTTTATGAAAATCTTGGCAGAAAGAGCATGCTCGATTGTAACTCAAAAGTTGAGAAATGTAGACAACGAGGGCTGGAGCTTCGAACTCCGAATCGCAGCGCCTTGGACGATTGGGCCATTCGTGCCCCCGCAACTATTATTAAAAGTCCCTGTCACATATGTCTGTGCACTCACGAATGTCAAGAATTGTCGATTGTCTTGTCGATTGTGTTGAGATCAGCACATGGATCCAGAAAACAGTGTTTACACATTCTCATCTGAAAGAATATTCTGTTATTGTCTGCATTTCATGATCCAGAATTGTACTGCTGTGAATATCAAAACCTAGGTTAATGGCTGTCCTAAACAATTGTTTTATAAATGCAGACTATTGGAATGTTGAAGTCATCCCTTTTGTCATACAGTCTTGTGGAGAGTGTTTTGTCAATCTGAATCTGGGGGCACGGGTGGCCCAGTCGTCTAGGGCGCCGCGATTCGCTGTGCAGAGTTGCGTCCCTTGGGCACGCCAGAAACCTATGATTGTGGGTTCGAATCCCGGTTCGCCCCGATTATGTTTCTAGGTTTGTCAGCACCATACCCGTGCTCGTGGGTTTCACCGAAGTGGTAAACGTCTGCAACCTGTATCACTTCGGGATTTCCTCCCACATTAAGCTGACACGCCGTGATATAACTGGAATACTGTTAAAAGCGGCAATAAACCCAACTCACTCCCTCTGAATCTTTATGCACGAACCAAGACCGTAGAAAGGCTAGTCAAAATCTTCAAAACTTCAGAGGTAATTTGCGATAGCACCACATACATGAATGATCCGGGGGCCTGCGCTGTTTAAAGGTGTCAACACAATGGCTGTGAACTGTTTTTTCATAAATACCCTTTTTTTATGTTACAGTTACAATATGTCTAGAGAATTGCGTTCACTATGAATGCGATTCGGGTTAGAATAGGTCTTCAGCAACACATGCTTGGCGTAACAAGCGACTATGTTTGTATTTACACAAACGTGATCGAGTGGTTAGGCTCTCTGACTTGGTTGATGCATGTCATCGTATCCCAGTTGAGTAGATCGATGTTTATGAGGTCAATCACTAGATTGTCTGGTCCAGACTCGATTATTATTATTTATAGACTCGTCATATAGCTGTAATATTGCTGAGTGCGGCGTTGAACAACAAACAAACACTATGCATGCAGCAGTATACACGAGCTAACAATAGTCACTTTCGTAATCCCATTGTTCAAGTCAGTATCTCGGTGTGGAGATTTTTATGAGAACAATACCTGCCGGCAAAGTGAAAACTGAGTGAGTGAGTTGACATGATAATTATCAAACAAGTCACCAAGATTGACAATTCGACCCACTAAGTTGCGCTTACTAGCAGCAATATGATACATCGAAGCTATTCTAACCTGGAATCCCCACCAGGCTCAATAATGCATTAGCTTTTGATGTCTAAGAAATGGTTAACCGTTTAAGAACAACCATATCGGCGGCCATTGGTGACAGAAGCAGACAGATAAGATATGGGGTCTAGACTATGACCTCAATGCCACTCCTGTGAGCAGGTTGTTGTATAAGACACAAGTGTCATTTGATTACAAGGTTGTATGTACTTATCATGGGTCTATCAAGCCCGCACGTATCGCAATTCTGTGTGACGTCAATTCCGAAACATACTTTTTTCTTTTTATACATGACCGCCAAACCATGTGTTCAATTCTCAATGGAACCAGTCGTTCACGAGCACCAAGGTACACATCCACTGAACTGACCGAACGACATGATACAACCAAGAAGAATTGTGTTTATTTGTTTGTTTGCTTGTTGTTTAACACCGCACTCAGCATTTTTACAGCTCTCTGACGGCGGTCTGTAAATAATCGAGTCTAGGCCAGACAATCCAGTGATTGAGATCATGAGCATCGATCCACGCAATTGGGATACGATGACATGTATCAACCAAGTCAGCGAGCCTGACCACCCGATCCCGTTAGTCGCCTGGGTTCCTGAAGACCTATTCTATCCCGGATCTTCACGGGTCACCAAGAAGAAAATGTCCCATCAGTTATAATCTCACTAGAATTGTATCACGTGGTGATTTCCATGTTCCAACGCGAAGGTTAACCCAGGAGACGGTTCATACAAAAGTTGTGAAATCAGTAAATAAGATTATTACAACAACACAAGAACACTGACTAATTGACATATTATATTGTAAAAGGATTTAAGTTACAATCACATGAGACAATACAATGTGTAAAATATGTGGCAGCAACTATCATTGGTGAGTGAGCTGGGTTTTAACCGCTTTTAATAGTATTACAGTTATATCGCGGCGTGTCAGCTTCCCAGGTAGCATGCCATCATCGGCCCTGCATCGGCCCAACGTCGGCTACACCATCGGCCCAACGTCGGCAAACTGCATCGGGCCGATGAAGTTTTGCTCATCGGATCGACATCGGCCCAACGCCGGCAAACGTCATCGGCCCTGCATCGGCCCAGCGTCGGCAAACATCGTCGGGCCGATGAAGTTTTGCTCATCGGATCGACATTGGCCCAACGTCGGTAAACATCATCGGCCCTGCATCGGCAATGCACCGGCCCAGCATTGGCCCAGCGTCGGCAAACAATGTCGGGCCGATGAAGTTTTGCTTATCGGATCGACATCGGCCCAACATCGTAAATAGTTATCTGGCCAGCCTCCGGCAACTGTTATGGAATCAGCATTGGATGGACATCGGCCGAACGTCGACAATAATTATCAGCGCAGCATCTGCCATTGTCTTAAATAGGCTGATGTCATCAGAAGTCATAACTGACAACATCTCATCTTAATATTTCATGGAAATGATGCCACAATAGAACTTTTCCAAGTGTAGTGTTAGGGTACATAAAACTAAACATTTCTAAAAGCTGCAGCTAGCCGTGATGTTAAAGTTACAAAGATAAAAGGTAAAAATAATTTTTTATCATAGTTAATACTTTGAAAACCAAATGTAAGTAATATAAATACTTCTAGCTGTACAAAACAATCGAAATGCTTACACTAGTTACAGTACTATTTTTTATGTACCCTAATACATGTGTAGTTAATACTTATAAATAAACACAAAGAGCAAAATAGAATAATAAACTTTATTATTAATTAATTATTATTTACAAGAAAACAGTGTTACTACCTGCAACAAGGCGGATGTGAAACATATATTCTCAAAACCTGTTTTAAAACACAGTCTAAACATATACCCCTCATATTGGCCTGCAAAATTTCATTTATGTGGCTTCAAATTCGTTTGCGAGACAAACTTCCCCCCCCCCCCCCCCCCTATATTTCATCAAGCTAAAATAGCATGAAGCAAAGGCCATAACTCCATACAAAATAAGTTCTTATAACCATCTTCTGGAGTTTGTACCTTAGATAAGCACGGAAAGTTTCATTTATCAACTTCAGTAGTGTCCAAGAGAACCTGGCAGTATATGTACCAAGTTCAAAAACAAGGGTCATACCCCTGTGAAAAATATGTTGTCAACACCAACTTTTTGGATTTCTTTGTTCCGTTGCAATTCAGCACTTTTGTTTGCAGATTCTCTATCTAGACCTCTGTTTTTCAGTACGCATTTTCCTTATGCCATTTCTAGGCCTTGCTCCTGGAACTCGAAGCCATTCTTTTACACAGGTCACCATGTACTTGTCAGTGGCTTGTAAGAGCCCAGCTGCAGGCTTCCTCCTCAGCTTCTGTTTACAAATGATAGCAAAAAATGTCAGTGTGCATATTATAAGTCATTGCATGCACTCTCACAATTACAAGTAATGGACTTCACAAGTGTGTTATAACATAATGGAATAATAGAATAAGTAATACCCTGTTCACATGCACCACCTTACATATGTGTGTATATTTTATTTTAAGTCTTGACACCTGTTAATAAATACAGGGTTCACTCAAGGAATTTTCTGCCATGGGCCCTTTATGTGACAATTTCATATATTCCCTAGGTACACCCGCACTTGCCCATACAGAACAATGTTAAAATGCCCCATTGTATTTGAAAATGTGGGCCTTTTTCCAAATTTAGGGGCTAAAAGCAGAAGGCCCCACCCTAGAATTATCGGAATCCCAGTAAGTAAATTGATGAGTTAATAATATGTGTAAATAAGTAAACTGAATTATGTGTAATTATATACGCAAATAACATATCAACTCCCAATATTGTATGGTAGGTCCCTAATCTGTTTCTTATGTCAATTAAAAAAGATTTTATAACTGACATATCACCCTATCAATTTAGCCCAATAAAAATCCCCAATAACCACATAACCCCGCTCCTCCAATCTTGCTGGAGAACAGTTTTAGGTGTGCAATCTCTCTTGTATGTCCATCAAAAGTAAGTCAGCATGAAATTTCATTTGGAAGATTACCATAGTAAGTGTCAGGGGCCCTTAATAGGGCAAACATGATATTAAATATATGCTTATAAATATTTCAAGCAGAAACATGTATCAGTTGGTTTGGTTTGTTGTTTAACGCCTCACTCAGCAATATTCCAGCTATATGACGGCGGTCTGTAAATAATCGAGTCTGGACAAGACAATCCAGTGATTAACATCATGAGCATCAATCCATGCAATTGGGATCGATGACATGCATCAACAAAGTCAGAGAGCCTCACCTCCCGATCCCATTAGTCGCCTCATACGACAAGCATAGTTGCCTTTTACGGCAAACATGGGTTGCTGAAGATATCTTCTACCCCGGATCTTCTATATGAATCAAAATTGGAGTAAATTTCCCATACTTGATACATCTAAAGAAATTTAATTCACTCACCAGTTCTCTCTCAGTTGCTCGATTTTGGAAAAGCTGCTAAGAGTTCATTCAGCTCATCCATGTTTGCCAATCTGATTTTCTTAAATAGAAATATAAGGATATTATATGTCAAGTTTGTGTAGCAGCAGTGAGCACTTAGCTATTATGGTGATGATGTCAAGAGGTTGAGGGAAATATTGCTCAAAACATAAAAGTAACATTTAAATAAAGCTTTGGCCATACACAGATATCAGGTCCTTTCCTTAAGTCATACATCTTATCTTGTATATTTGCACTTGTACATACAGTCCTTATCTGGAGCCATGTAGCAGAAATAATTTCCCAGGGAAAGTAGTTTCACGTTAATAGCCATAGCCACATCCATTGAAAAGCAGTGAGAAAATCCCCATATTGACATAATATTGACTTGTACATACAGTCCTTATCTGGAGTCATGTAGCAGAAATAATTTCCCAGGGAAAGTAGTTTCACGTTAATAGCCATAGCCACATCCATTGAAAAGCAGTGAGAAAATCCCCATATTGACATAATATTGAACAGATCCTGTTAAGTCTGGTTACCACAAAACAGATTTCATTTATTATATGATGCCAAAATATATGTAGATTACATCATGGTAAACCAAAACTGCAAATAAACGTTTATCATTAAAAGATCAGATACAAAGGTATGTACATATTACAAACACTTGTATGCAAAAAATAGCAGGAAAGTATTGGGGACAAGTAATTTTATGCAGTTTCATTGCTTGTAAACATAGGCAAAGGGATAATGATAAACTGAAATGATATATCTTTAGTTAGAATAAATCAAATTTGAAACAAGGCTGTGGGTGTTTTTCTACAATGGATAATGTCCTGAAAAATCTGTACTGAAGTATCTTCCTCAAAGTTTTACCATTAATTTGAAATTTGATTAAATAAATGACATTCTAAATTGTTTTGGATTATATATTTAGCATCATACCTTTGAAATAGTACATTTAAAAAAAATTAATTCAGTATTTCATCAAAAATGTACATCATAAATTACTTAACTAGATAAGACTACCATACCCCCACCCCCCCACCCCAAACACACACACACACACACACACACACACACACACACACACACTAAAAATCCATTCTGAAATAGCCATATCTCAAAACCTCAATCGATCGATACAGATACCATACATAGGTATAAGATTTCTGATCGATTATAGGCCTAGGTCTATGTAAGGTATCCAGCAGATCTTGATAAAATTGCCCACACCTGTAATGCGCAGTGATCCGTTTACTAAAAGAGCTGTCCTTTCATTTCGCCCATTATCCAGAAAAAGTTCAAAATTCGCAAGTAACTATGACATTAAAAAACATAATTTTTTATTTTTTATTTCAACTTTTTGGTGATCGAAAACCAAACTCGGCAGTGAAGCTCCGTTCATCGATCAGTAGGAAACATTAGCTGGATCGCATGACATGCACACGCAATGCTGAAAGTTTCCGAAAGCCTCGTTATGAATTTCATGTTCACTGCTTTTTGCGCTGACAGCAATCACAAAATTGACTTGTAAATTCGAGTTTGTAATCAATTTCCTAACCTCATCCATCCCCACACTTAACAAATACGCCTGTGACAATGACAAATAAAGCAATGTTCATTCAAAAATACCAATGTAAGTAAATGTTTGGCTATTCATTTGCTTGCCGCTGTAATACTCTCACCCCGAGATTGCGACTCGTTGGTTGAACATCGCTGAATCTACATGGAAATAAAACATATCTTGTCATGTTATGTATTTGCCCTTGTCCCCGCGTTTTGCTAGAAATATGTATATGGTATTTAAAAAATATAAATAGAGAATCTAGTGAGGATGCAGTGTCACGACATATTCCACGGATTTTGACACTGACGTAGAATTGATAGGAGTGTGTTTCTCAAAACATCCAAAACACATAGGCCTAGATTTCTCTACTCACGTTGACACTTATGAATGTACACTGTTTCCCGTTTCAATTGTAAGGTTTGAAAATGAAATAAACACCTCGTAAATACAGTAATGAAGTAAACACTTACCGCAAAATAGATTTTCCCTCAGCCCTCCACACATCATCCTTTCGTCGTCTGCTTGAAAAGACGCGCGTGAGTAACAGCGCCCTGAATTAGAATTATTGTATTATTCGTAAATATACTTGATCTATTATTTGTCACATTGTAATCGACAAATGTGTTTTTTTCTTTTATGTTATCATAACAAGATCAAATCGTATATCAGGTTTAATGTCAGTGCCAGTCACCAGCATTGGCCTGACAGCGGACCGCTGCAGTTTGCCGATGCCGATATTGCCGGCGGTTGCCGATGCAAAGCCAACGTCGGCCCGATGTAGGTGTGCTAGCTGGGTTATAATTAATGTGGGAGGAAAGCTCGAAGTGATGTAGGTCTCAGACTTTTACCATTTCGGTGAAACCCACGAGCACGAGTATGCTGCTGACGAACCTAGAAACATAATCGGGGCGATCCGGGATTCGAGCGCACGATCATAGGTTTTCCAAGGGACGCAACTCTGCACAACTCTGAATCGCGGCGCCTTGGACGATTGGGCCACACGTGCCCCCGCAACTATTATTAAATGTCCCTGTCACATATGTCTGTGCACTCACGAATGTCAAGAATTGTCGATTGTCTTGTCGATTGTGTTGAGAGCAGCACATGGATCCTGAAAACAGTGTTGGAAACAGGTAGAAAAGTCCCACAAAGCAAAAAACAAACACATAAACATACGAACACACATAAGACTTCATTGTACCATTCCAACTTTATCATGAGCCTGTGCTTACGGATAACTATAACAAATAATCATATCTGGTGTGTGTGAAAAGGTGAGTATATCTAACACACGACGTTGTCACAACGTTGTGGAAAGGTTGTGGATTGGTAACGTCTTGATATTACGTTGTCACAACGTTGTTATAATGTCAACGTGCAAAGTTACTTCACAACGTTATAACAACGTTGCACATTCACGTTGTGAAAATGTTGTGCATTGGACATCACACAACGTTTTGTAGGTACGTTTCTGGAACGTCGGTTAAACGTTATAGAGTTTGCTTCTCGATAGTCATAAAGGAATAGAACTGCTTTATCAAAATCAACATGAATTTGTCAGAATACCAAGACATTAAATGCATTACCTTTCTATATATTCGGCATTTAAATTTTCATCTCTTAATATTAAAATTTCCAGAACGTAATTGCGTATCTCTATGACAACGTTATTCCACAACGTAACAACAACGTTGCAAATTAACGTTGTGATAACGTTGTGCTTTGGACATTACAACACTTTTTGTAAATGATGTTTGGGAAACCACTTGTAAACCACTACCATCTCTTAGTTTTATTTTTTTAAACATATATATCTATAACGAAGTTATCTGTCTACTAAATGTTGTCACAAGCAATATAACAGTTAACCCTCTTGGTGCCACGGGACCATATATGGTCCCTCACTTTTCACACCCGCATAGTGCCAGGGGACCATATATGGTCCCGAGAAAATTCCCCCTTTAAACTGTGAATTTTGATATTCAACACTGAGTGCGCAAAGTCAAAACTATAACCATCATCACCCAAATCATCTTAGCTTTAACATCGTGTAACTCATACTTTATACAGTGCTACGGATTGCGAAATATGGCGAGATTAGTAAAGTGGCTACCGCTCTTCTCGGCCTTTTTCTGCCATGTTTGAACACCAAGCGAATGACGGCGAATTTTGATTATGCACCCATGTCACATACACGTAAATATTTTCAGATAAAATCCTTGTTCATAAGAAAAAATATGACCTGAGTGATCAGAAAGACATATTTTTCCCAACTATACTTATTCTTGTAAATACAATTCTGTTCACTCCTTATGAACAAGTCTTTTTACACGTTTTGTATACTTTTATCGACTATCGGTAATGGCGGAATGTATATTTCCATTACATTTATGACGTACATTGAATGAATTTATAACCATCATCACCCTAATCATCTCAACTTTAATATCGTGTAACTCATATTTTATGCAGTGCTACGGATTGCCAAATATGGCGAGATTAGTAATGTGGTTACCGCGCTTCTCGATCTTTTCTGCCATGTTTGAACACCAAGCGAATGAAGGCAATGTTTATTATGCACCCATGTCACATACACGTAACTATTATTATATCAGACAGCCAATTTGAAAAAGAAATCTGATCGGGCTGATCAGAAATGATTTACTTGTCCCCACTGTACAGTTATTGGCGTAAGAGTACTAACGTTTAGTCGGCCACGGTAGTTTTTTGTTCCAAGTATTGCATATGTTTATCGACTGTGTGTCATGGCGATTTAGCACGGCGCTACATACCAACCGACAGTGCAGATTGTCTTTTTGTTTATGATGCTGAATTACAGAAAATATTCAAATCAAAGATATGGAAAGATAGCTATAATCGTTAATATTAAGTTGGTATTGTGTATATTTATGGGCAGGAGGTTCATGATCAAAACCTAAACATTGAATGGCCAAGCCCGAAGTGATCGACAGGGCACGTTCGCCTCATATCTGTGCCGCGATTTCTTGTTTACAGGTTGTCCTACATACTTGCCCGTTCAGACAAATAACTGTTACTTTTTACAAGTATATTTTGAGCAAAGGTCTAAGTTAGGCAGCCAAGTGCGAAATACGAGCTGATACGAGGATGTATGTTTTCTGGTGTTCATAGTGAAACAATGACATATGGCGCCCGAGTTGCGAGTGATCGAAAATAGGTTTGTTGAATAGATTTGCTGCCCATGAAAACGTTTCAACAATTTTGATTGAATCTACATGTACTTACTCTTGGGTGGTATTACGTTAGTATAATCTTGTTAATTATTAAGAAATAACAATGATGCCCGATATTGAGCGATGTCAATTTGAGTATTGTCAGGGCTGTTTAGCAATCTTTCACATTTTGTCCTTTGAAAATGTACGATGTCAATGGGCGATCTTTTTCAATTTATCTTCCCTTCACTAACCCGCTAGGTGCGCTGACCCGGACGGTCCAACCTTAAACTGGCAGCGCATGTGGTATGCGCGATACGAGCACTAGATGTTACTATGACACCTATAGACAGTTAACTAGTATAACCTTCACCTCTACCAGCAACGGTCACGCTTGTGTTTGGACAGCATATCTTTTCACCTAAGCAATGATTTATCTATTGCCATGTCCGGAAATAAATGTTCCTTGATTTAATGATACATCAGGGATGACCACCACTGATTATATTGTATAGTTAACCACTAGATAGGCGTTTGAACCGACGTGGTGAGATCAGCTGATCGTTCATTCCCGGTCGCTTTGTTGACGTTTTGCAATCGTGAAGGAAGTGTTGCCCTTGATGTATGAATATCACACTTCTAAAAATTAAGTAGATTTTGTATACGTTCCTATATCCATGTTGTAGATTCGCCCAGCAGGCTACATCATATGCATGCAATTCAGTATGTACAGCAGTAAGGCGATGCGGTACGAGAAATGTGAAGGTCTTATGCAAAGTAATGTTGCCTGTAGCCTCAATGTTGTGAATATTGACAGCAACACATGAAAGTATTTGTCAGATATATAACTGAGAGCAATGAGAAATGTTTTCAAGAAATTGTAAGAGAAACAGGCACTGATAAATTATGTCATCAACTAGATATCATAATACAATGTTCAAAATAAAAGAAATGGAAATCTATGAAATCTGTTTTGATATTTAAGGGTTAATTGCATGTTGTATAAAAGGATTTTATGTATGACTGGTGGCTGTTTGTTGCCAAATACTACCATGATTATATTTCAATATGATCAGTGAAAGATATATATTATTTTAGCCTTTTTTAAATTCTACTAAGTAGAAAAAATAATAATTTTCAGACACAGAGAACCCTAAATATATGTAGTTAAAATACATATTCAAGAGTATTTGTACCAACTACAATTTCTATAAAATAAAACAATATATTCAATTTCATACTAATTTTCAATCTCTATAATGTTGATTGTATTAACAATGCAGTGTCTACATCCAGTTTGCATTGACAATAATCATATGACTGTAACACAGATAAAGCTCATTCTTAACTTCATTAGGCCTTGCTTTTCATGCTTCCTTGTTCTAAACTGATGTTCCAAATTCCAACATACACAAATTATTAATGTTATTCTTTTTTTCTCTTCACACCAACAGATATCTGCATTGCACAATGACTGTCATTATTTTATTTAATATCTTGGCATACTTGTGCATGTATACTAGTATTTGATTACACGTGCATGACTTTTTAGCAGTCATCTGTTTCTGAACTGAATATTATGCCAATATAGATAAGTAACATAAAAAAGGACTCTGGTATTCTTTCATGTTTGGAGAATCAATCAATTTCATTGTGAAAACATTTTTAATTTCTTACATAAGTAACTTTGATCTTCAATAAGATCAAAATAAAATCTACTTAAATTGGGGAGATTAAATTATGCAGTCTAATTCATTTCAGTCTTTCTGTCTAAAATCCAGTCCTATTTTTCCGGCAATAATAAATGAATTTAAATTTAAGAAAAAATATACCTTGCCTGAGTGAATCAGTCAATATACATGTTGACTGAAATTTTCAGTCAATATACATATTGGGCCTGATTATAGACACTGACTGTAACATATGTAAGTGTAATCTGTTATATGCAAAAACAAATAACATAAATAAATCCATTTATCTAATCCATGGAATGATTGTGGGGTTCAAATTGCATTTATTTAACCATCAGAAGATTTGATGATGAACTTTCTTAAGTCATATTTGCTATATGATAATAATATCTACAAAATATACTCTATCCTACAGGTGTCTTGAAGTACTGTTGAATGAAAATCAGGATACATAGCTACAGCAGGATAGTGTGTGGGTTTGTATGGGAAATAATTTGTCAACAATAAAATAAATATTATGTTACTAAAACAAGAAGATAAAACTATGATTTACATCTATTTATGCATCATACACATTTTGTGGGGTAGGATTTGTTGTTTGTTGGGACAAATCTCTGTAATTTACTACTATTTTAAGAGCATGAGTATCAGAATTCTGTAAGAAATGATGGATCAATGAATTAAACAACACCTATGATGACTCAGAGCACTTAATGGCGGGACACATGTTATAAGGGGCAGAATAATATGGGTAATTCTCTTACTTCAAAGTATGATGACTAGTATGTATATTGCAACTGAGTAACAGAGTGCTTAATAGATGCATGGTAGATTTTCATTTAGCATATTTCTAGAAAATAATGTAAATTAAAATATTCAGATGCAACTATAATTTTGATATAAAAAGTAACATTTTAAATGAGTTGTTTTATTATTTTGAACGTTATTTCTTCATAAAATATTTGATAAGGCAAGGATGTATACCTACTTTATAGATCATTGGTGAAGGCCTGTCAAAGATGTTTGCATGTGTGCTGCAAATGTAGGCGTATCACTAATTTTTATAAATTTAAGTCCATGGTGGTATTTGTTGAGATTTGAATGCTTCGAATTGTGGTGGGAAAAACACATAGGCTGATAAATAAAACGAGTCTGCATTATTTCATCGATGCAATATGTTAGTCCAGACTGACAAAATGCATCGCTGTTTTCTGACGTAGATATTACCGTGGTAATATACTGTTTTTCATGACGTTTTTCCCGCTATCTTCCATAGTTACAATTCGTCTTGTAGTTGAAGACTCAACAAATGTTGATGTAATAAACTAATAATCACGACAAAGTATGTGCTAGTTTAAAAAATTCAGTTGTAAATGACCGTTTTTGAACGAAGGTGCAACAGGGTAACTATTTAGCTTGGCTCCGTCTCTACATGTCAGCAGTTGTCGCAGCGCGCATTGATCCGGGAACCAGACCGGAAGCGACAGGTTGGACCGTCGCTTATATCATCTCAAAAGGAGAGTTATTGCCCTTTAGAACAAAAATATCAAGCTCCTTCCCAGCGCGTGACACCTTCGTTACACTCTCGGTAACATCGCTGCCACCAGTGTGGGCGCGGCCATTTCAAGAATCTTGAAATTTGCCCTCCAACCCCATATGTAGTAACGTTTATACTTTTGTTTATGTCTTTGGGAATGCCATCATATTTCAATTTGAAAAGGTTTACGACTGACCATGTTTTCCAGATGAATTTACTTTGTTGTTTTGATAATGAAATTGGTTCGAGATTTCAGACTAACGGAAAATCAACCAACTTCTCCCTTACATTCTTACTATATCAATAACATGATAGTTTTAATGAAACAGAAATACTAATTGACAAACGAAGAAAGTAATTTAGCAGCGATAAGTGTATTCGGCGTCACGACAGTCGTCACTTGTTTGTACACATAACGGTCATTCGGTTGCGAGTTCAACTCCAAGCATGGTTGTGGCCACCTATTCACAGTGGGGAGTTTTGACTGGTGGCAGCGATAGTATAGAGAGCTCCGGGAACGTACTATCGCTGTGAGGAGCTTGCAAAAATATCGCCCATTACCCGGAAGTTGATTTTATCGCTAATAAAAGAGCACGGTCATTGAAACATACATGGACGTAACTGGGATTTCTTCACGATATACATTCCAAACTGTCATTCGTTTTGTGAAATAATCTTTGAAACAGTCTGCGTATGAATTAATCACGACCACTTCCGTCAATTTTGTTTTGACGTCAAAAACACGCACAATTTCATCGGGTTTTTTTATCGGTAAATATAACTCACGGAAAATTCTCAGTGAATGTGTACTTCAACATAAATATCATATGTCTATCACTGTTAGGACATGTACTTGCCAATAATATGAATTATTGGTCATTTAGATTTCAAACAAGGGCGCTTACTTGACTTTGCTTGCCATATTCGGGAGCGTCCATATTACGATTAATGTGGAAAAGTAGGAAACTTATAATACCAGCACTTTTATCGATGGCTAGGCAGTGCATAGATCTTTTGGATTTGGTGACTTTAGATACAGTTGGAAAGACAATCAACTCGAGTTGCATGTTATACAATTTGGTTACATTGTGTGAAGAAATAAAGACGTTGCAACACTTTTGATACAATGTACACGTTTTTGTAAAAGCGACGTCAGCATAGTGCGGCACTGAGCGGTTTGCAGGCTGACTGACGTCCAGGCACCATGAGGGTTAAAAACAATTGCGCCCATTTTTTGCGGCGTGAGAGCGACTGCTGAAAAGTTTAGCCTGTTGCCTCGTGAAGTGACGTCAGAATGACGTCACATTGTCGCGGAAGATTTGTTGTCACCAGCCATCTTAGTTCAAGCTCACTCTAGACATATTAGAAGTCTACAACCAAGAGATTGTGCAGCAACTGGAACTGGACAGATGATCTGTGAATTCGGATGAGGTAAGTTAATTTTTCAGAAGCAGCCTCCGCTTGTTGATATGTTTCTGTACATGCAGATCGTCAAATGATTTAAATGTATCGTATTATTCAGCAGTGGCAGGGTTTAGAATGCAGTTTGCCGGTCACTTTCACTGAGCGTCAGTGTTGGTATTAATATTTGATACACAGAACATGATGTATATAGAGGTGAAGGAGGCCCAAGACTTTTTTCCATATTATTATTTTATGGATACCAAGGGTAATTACCAAGGGCAAGCAGTATATGTTTTACCAGAATTCAGTCTGGCGGCGTTTTGTGGCCGTCATATTATGTTCGGGTTTCGATCGTAAACGTGTAGGTCTGTAAACAGGCCTAACTTATGCATCGCCTACTGACCACTGACAGTTATCGCCATTTCTTCCGTGTTATTTCGGAAATCATTACTATTCAATGTTTACTTGTACTAATCTGCGGACTTTGATTTTTGTGAAACAATATGGCTCATTCAGGCCATGGGAAAGGTTTAGTCGATTTCTCTTATACAGCGAAGAGAGGGAATCAAAACAAGGGAAGTATTTTCAGATCGACTCTCTGTTGGCTACTAGTTATAGCCTTAGTCTTAATGCGCTCAATGATGTTATGAAAAATTGTATTTTCGGGAAGAGATAGGAACATACTTCTTGTTTCCGAAAAGGCCTAATTAGTAACTGACTGAAGTAGCCGAAAAGTGGACCATCAGGTTGTTGGTGCTGTCTATACATTTTATTTTAGCAAGGCTCTTATCATAGTGTATTTTTATTATTTCCAAAAAAAAATCTAATCATTATTTTCCGATAACTAGATCTATGTCCGACTCCCTTCTAATGAAAACGAGCAAAAGTAAAACGAGTCTCTCGTCGCGCGCTATAACGGGGTGATTGCGGTATTGTCATATTGGTGATGATAAGCTACTCGATAGTCAAAAGTTAAATATCACCATATATTGTCAGTGAGTTGGTCATCGTTTGTTGATTATTAAGGTGAGATAGGTGTAGCCAATGTGCACCAATGAAAAATACAATGGAATGGGCGATCTTTTTGTTCCAAAGGGCAATAACTCTCCTTTTGAAATGATATAAGCGACGGTCCAAACTGTCGCTTCCGGTCTGGTTCCCGGATCAATGCGCGCTGCGACAACTACTGACATGTAGAGACGGAGCCAAGCTAAAGAGTTGTCCTGTTGCACCTTCGTTCAAAAACGGTCGTTTACAACTGAATATTTTTAACTAGCACATATTTCGTAGTGATTATTAGTTTATAATATCAACATTTGTTGAGTCTTCAACTACAAGACGAATTGTCACTCTGGAATATAGCGGGAAACACGTCATGAAAAATGGTATATTGCCACGGTATTTTCTACGTCAGAAAACAGCGAGGCATTAGTTAGTCTGGGCTTACATATTGCATCGATGAAATAATGCAAACTCATTTTATTTATCAGCCTTTGTGTTATTTCCCACAACAATTCAAGCATTCAAATCACAACAAATACTACCATGGACTTCAATTTGATAAAATTAGTGATACGCCAACATTTGCAGCACACAGACATCTTTGACAGGCCTTTACCAATGATCTATATAGTAAGTTTACATTCGTGCCTTTACAAATAATTTAAGAAGAAATAACGTTCAATATAATAAAACAACTGATTTTAAATGTTACTTTTTATATCAAAATTAAAGTTGCATCTGAATATTTAAATTTATATTATTTTTTTAGAAATAGGCCAAATGAACATCTATCATGCATCTATTAAGCACTCAGTTACAATATACATACCGCTCATCATACTTTGAAATAAGAGATTTACCCATATTATTCTGCCCCTTTAACATGTGTTCCACCATTAAGCGCTTTGAGTCATCACAGGTGTTAATTCATTCATCCATCATTTCTTACAGAATTCTGATACTCATGCTCTTAAAATAGTAGTAAATTACAGAGATTTGTCCCAACAAACAACAAATCATACAAGCTACCCCACAAAATGTGTATGATGCATGAATAGATCTAAATCATAGTTTTATCTTCTTGTTTTAGTAACATAATATTTATTTTAATGTTGACAAATTATTTCCCATAGAAACCCACACACTACCCTACTGTATCCAAATATCCTGATTTTCATTCAACAGTGCTTCAAGACACCTGTAGTATTAAGTATATTTTGTAGATATTATTATCATCTAGCAAATATGAATTTAGAAAGTTTATCATCAAATCTTCTGATGGTTAAATAAATGCAAATTGAACCCCACAGTCATTCCATGTAGATAAATAGATTTATTTGTGTTATTTGGTTTTGAATATAACAGATTATACTTACATATGTTACAGTCAGTGTCTATAATCAGGCCCAATATGTATTTTGACTAAAAATTTCAGCCAATATGCATATTGACTGATTCACTCAAGCAAGGTATATATTCTTTCTTAAATTTTCATTAATGTATTATTGCCTGAAAAATAGGACCGGATTTTAGACGGACTGGCTGAAATGAATTAGACTGTATAATTTAATCTCCTCAATTTAATTTGGATCTATTTTGATCTTATCAAGATCAAAGTAACTTATGTAAGAAATTAAAAATGTTTTCACAATGAATTGATTGATTCTCCAAACCTGAAAGTATACCAGTGTCCTTTTTTTATGTTACTTATCTTTATTGGCATACTATTCAGTTCAGAAACAGATGACTGCTAAAAAGTCATGCATGTGTAATCAAATACTAGTACACATGCACAAGTGTGCCAAGATATTACATAAAATAGGAGCCAGTGTGCAATGCAGATATCTTTTGGTGTGAAGAGAAAAAAGAATAACATTAATCATTTGTTTATGTTGGAATTTGAAACATCAGATTAGAACAAGGAAACATAAAAAGAAAGGCCTAATGAAGTTAAGAATCAGTTTTAACTGTGTCACAATCATATGATTATTTTCAATGCAAACTGGATGTAGACACTGCATTGTTAATACAATCAACATTATAGAGATTGACAATTAGTATGAATATATTGTTTTATTTTATAAAAATTGTAGTTGGTACAAACACTCTTGAATATGTATTTTAACTGAAATATATAGGGTCCTCTGTGTCTGAAATCTTTCTTTCTACTTTGTAAAATTAAAAAAAGGCCAAAATAATATATATCTTTCATTGATCATATTGAAATATGATCATGGTAGTATTTGGCAACAAACAGCCACCGTTCATACATAAAATCCTTTTCTACAACATGCACCAACTAACCCTTAAATATCAAAACAGATTTCAGTTATTTCCATTTCTTTTATTTTGAACATTGTATCATGATATCTAGTTGATGACGTAATTTTACAGTGCCTGTTACTCTTACAATTTCTTGAGAACATTTCCCATTGCTCTCTGTTATATATCTGACAAATACTTACATGTGTTGCTGTCAATATTCACAACATTGAGGCAACGGGCAACGTTGCATGAGACCTTCACATTTCGCGTACCGTATCGCCTCACAGCTGTACTTACTGAAATTCATGCATATGATGTAGCCTGCTCGGCGATGCTACAACATAGATATAGGAGGAACGTATACAAAATTAATTTTTAAAAGTGTGATATTCATACACCAAGGGCAACACTTTCAGTACCGATTGCAAAACGTCAACAAAGCGACCTGGGATGAACGATCAGCTGATCTCACCGCATCGCTTCGAACGCCTATCTAGGAGTTAACTATACAATATAATCAGTCGTGGTCATCCCTGATGTATCATTAAATCAAAGAACATTTGTTTCCGGACATGGCAATAGATAAATATTTTTTTAGGCGAAAAGATATACTGTCCACACACAAGCGTGACCGTTGCCGACAGAGGTGAAGGTTATACTAGTTAACTGTCTATAGGCGTCACAGTAACGTGTAGTGCTCGTATCGCGCATACCACATGCGCCGTCAGTTTAAGGTTGGACCGTCCGGGTCAGCGCACCTAGCGGGTTAGTGAAGGGAAGATAAATTGAAAAAGATCGCCCATTGATAGCAACCCTATTCGTTCGGTTTTCGATCTCCATATGTTGCCACGTAGGCTACCATACTAGGTCTACAGAATTATATTTTACGATATTGAACTGTATTATGTTAATAAACGTAGTAACAAATAAACTGCTGTTTCAACTTCGTCTGGTATTGTATAAGCTATTGCATTTTGTTAATTTTCCCATGTTTCTATCTTTGTAAATATTAGAACATAGATTCTATATAAATATCCTGGCATATTAAGAGGGAAAATATTAAGGTTAGTATAAAAAAAGAATAATCACAATTTTAATTAGGAAATATACCCCAAAGTGTTAACACTTCTATTCATAATTTATATTCAACATGCTTCAAATATGGGAACTATTTATTTTATTTGGCAACATATATTTTTCATTTATGTATATATTTTTCAAATAAGGTTTTAGAAACTTGGCCAACATATTCTAGTTTGTGATGTACAGCAGAAAGGTAAAGTTACTGCTTTTGAATAACTACAGTTGATCTATCAACTGATGAAACTATTTGCCAATACTACCACCAGTTACATCATACTCTAAGTAAATGTGATTTATCTATACAGTACTGGTTTATTTAAAAACGTGATACTTTGTGGTTTCTGTTTTTCTTTCAGGTGGAGAAAACAGTATTGTGGAGCATATTTGTTTAAAGTACATCACTGACAGAAAGGTATGTATGATGCAATAATATATACAAGTAGAGATTGCTGCAGAGCATCAATAGCTCCCCGAGATATAATGTTATGTGCAGAGGAAGGAAGTGTAAGCTATGGGAGGAGAGAATTTGTGTTAAGTACAAATTGGTTGTTATTAATGTACTTATCTTTGGAAAGCATAATAAAAGAAACAGTGTCTTTAATTGGTCAGCACAAAGAAAACCCAGGCAAAAAAACTGGGCCTGTCAGGCAAAACTTGATATATACCCACTATTAGTACCAATAAAAAAATCCTATATAGATAACACAACAAATGTCATTCTAAAGCATGCTTTTGCAGCAAATATCAATATTTCGGGTCAAAATGTTGGTTTGGTTAAACAAAACAAACTTTTAGAATAGTAAACACAAAAAATGTAATGAATCCACTCTAAATATACTTCAGTTCAAATGTAAAAATTCACGCAATCATTAATGGATTCCCATTTATCTAGCAGCAAGTTAGGAACATACAGTTTGGTCACGTTATCTATAAACATTGAGAATTATCTTACATATTGTAAAAACAAAGGCCATATGTCACTTTTCTCAAAACTACGTTTAAGTAATCACAAACTAAAAATTGAAACAATTGTAGATATACAAAAACACCAACCCCATTTGAACAACGTCTCTGTGAAACGTGATGTCTCAGAAGATGAACAACATTACGCACTGTCTTACATAATACAACCAAGAAAGAGAATGACAAATAATCTCCAATCATGATAAAGAATTTGGTACACTCTGTTAAAAGGAGCAGATTCTTAATAAATTTACCAACAGTTATCCAGAAACAACTTCCAAGATATGTTAACATATCAACAATTACAAACAAATTCCTTGTACATGTATGTACAACATTACCATAGTTTTGCTCAATTCTCATATTGTTTCCATATCATTAAAATACACTTGTTTTTTAAATAAAATTGTTATAATGTACCTCCTTTGAATGTTGAATGTTCCTGTGTTTTTTAATTGTCGTTTATTTTGCATGTATTTTGTAGTTTGTGATTGTGTAATATTGCCACTGTTTGTTCATGGAATGTTCCGCAATACATATCTCATCTAAAACATCTTTGTTGTATAATAGTTTCTTACAGTTGTTTACGGGGGCGTGGTTGGCCCAGTCGCCGAAGGCGCTGCAATTCGTTATGCAGAGTTGTGTCCCTTGGGCACGCCAGAAACCTATGACAGTGTGTTTGAATCTCGGTTCGCCCCGATTTTGTTGTCAGCACAAAACCCTTGCTCGTTGGCTTCGCCAAGGTGGTGAACGTCTAAGACCTGCATCACTTCAGACTTTCCTCCCACATCAAGCTGACACGGAATACTATTCAAGACGGCGTTAAACCCAACTACCTCACCCACTCTTGTGTATGGTTCCGTTTGGTTAACTGGGTTTGTGTTGTGATTGCTTCCGGCTTAGATTTGAAATTTGTTTAGAAGAATGTTACTATGTTCAACCCAAACATCGTGAAGATATCATGCAACCGTGTTATCCTTTTGGAAAATAATTGCAAACTACAGACCAACCTGTTGATTTCCTATGTATCCAGAAGCAAAGAACATATACGGGCGTATGATCTCTGCTGGAAGTTAATTTTTTTTGGTCAAAGCAATAAACCATGCAGAAACGTAAACCGCCGCATGAAACGGTATGTACCATACATTACATACAGTGAAGTATTTAAAACAATGCTGTGCTCAACTATGCACAGCAAGCGCAATACATGTGATTATGAAGACAACTAATAAAATATTTCTCATATCAAAGCCGTTGTTTTACATGTGTTGTTTATGGAACATAGTCATACTTTATAGAAGCTTGTTATTTAATCGTGTTGAACATTTTGTTGCAATGGCAGTGTGAAAATTGAGTGCGCGTGACAGGCTTGGCCTTAATTCCTTCCTGGAACGTTTCTCGATGGCTGCCTGAATAACATACGATACATTGCAAAGGTAGTGCGCAATTGAGCTGTTCGGGTAAGGGAGTTAATCACGCACCCTCAGTGATACAGCTTGAATAAGATACGATGTACAGCAATGCAAGGTCAGTGCGTGATTTATCACTTCTATACTATGCCTATAGCTAAAGGAGATAATCGCTCAATGCGCAATAGTTTATTCTTACAACATATAGACCGGTTAACTTTAGCGAAATGGGATCATTTTTAGATCTTTTATAAACACAATGAACAAATTTCATGGGTTATCAGCATTACGAAAAGTGACTAATTCTCAGAATAGCAAGACTATTTTGAAGTATCTCTTATTGCTGGAAAAGATAAACATCAACATTTCACGCACATTTCACATGATTTGTATGTTTCGTTTCGGTAACTGTGTGGCTTGAAATTTTAAAGAAACCAACATGTCGACTTACATGCTATTAAATTAACCTCTCCCGTATACTTCCCCGCCTTAAGGGCGGGGAAGAACAAACATCTTCAAGAATTAAAATTTAGATGATTCTTTTTTAATTATACCGACAATGTAAAAGGGCGGGGGTATAAAGTTACACCAATGATTCAGTGCTAAAAGCTTTTCTGCCTATGTATGATCCAAGAGCATCATGGTATTACTGTCAGCGCCTTCTTCGCACTTTCAGCAGTTTTTAACTTTATTTTGGGGAATGCAACCATTATTTTGTTATGTCAGAATTTATGTCCCTTGCCTTGCCATTTTATAACATTTGTGTCATTTTTTATTCAGTTACCAAGGCTTAAGGGGAGACTATGGATACAGCTGAAGATCATCCCTGTGACTTTTCATTTGAGGACTGAAAAGGCTCCTCATAATAATAAATAAATAAAGGTCACCTCAACCAGAATTCTATTGTCATTTCGTTGCTGGGAAGTGGATCTTAGGGCATCAGATGCATAGACTATTCTGTTTGTCACAGTGTTGCTCTCAATGCTGAATGTTTGGGGTAAGGCAAAGAAACTTTAAATGTTTCAATGTGTGCAGGGCTTATTGTTTGATGGTTTATAATTTGCAAATTCGTGGGAAAATCAAATATCTTTTAATTGTGTTGAAACATCTGTGAACAATTTGCACATAGCCTTGAAAACTGATTGGGAAAATAAATATTATATAACCAAATTGTACATGTTCCAAGATATTGGATTGTGTTTACAAAGTGCCGATTATGAGACGCCTATATTCGATCAGGTATATTTCAAACTCATCTGCTATTCATGCATCCCTGAATTCCTCATACATTTTCGAAACAATGGATAAATAGTCTTTGTCACCAATACAAATTATCTAGATGAAATCATGCGAAATAAATTAGGTATGGAAACGAAAACTGTGCTCGGAAAATTGTACTTGCTGAAATGTAAACAAAGCAAAATTCAGATTTTACACTGTAGCATTAAAAGAGGTACTTTCGTCTCATTGTTGCATACATTGGCTCGATCACGCGTTTGAGAATATTCATGGGAAGAGTATCGTTGCACTAATTATGGAATTACACATATATACATTACAATGATGTGGTAAATTCAACAGAAGCCGTAAAAGTTTCCGTCCTGTGTGACGCCATGACTGACGCTAAATCACGCACAACGATGACGGTAGGCCTAGTTATCTACATTTCTCACTAATTCTCTTTGTTACATTGGAAAACATGGTAAACAAATAACAGCACGCAGATTGTCAGAATGTTTCTGATTACTTACGTGACACATTTATGTGTATACGATCCCTTAATCAACGAAAACCTCCTCTGGAAATCCCGCGTACTGTTGTCAGTGAACACGCCATTTTGTAAAAGTCGGTCACCGGTAGTGATATCATACGGAATTAACATTGTTGTACATATTTAGACATTTCTTTGAGGTGTAAACTTTCAACTTGGCACCCAGCGTGTTCTTGGTTTTTGTCTAGTTTGCATTTTCATCATCGCCTTGATAATCCACAGATAGGGCGGAAACCTTTTTGTGTAGGGTCACATTATTTATAAGTAGTAAGCAGCACATAGAATGACGTCACTTATGACAGTGGTGTTATATGTATTAATGCGCTACTGCAATCATGAGAATAGACAAAATTCATCGGTTCGATGCTAAAAAAAAAGGTGCGATTTTAGGGTGTGTAAGAAACAGATTACTGCACTCGTGTCTGTCAGATACCATTGACAGACAGACGGACAGACAGACAGATTTATTTGTATAAGGCCATTTGACCCATTGTACAAAATACATTTACATTTTATTTATCTAAGAGTTACCTAATTGATACTTTTGTGTGTGTGTGTTGAGAACACGTACATTAGAAATTTTGCAAAATTTATCATTGCATCGTTGTTGGATACTTGACAGAGTCTTTCTAAACAAAAATAATTATGATTAACTGTCTTTGGGATATACATTTCCCGCCGACTTGCATAGAGGACAGTTGTATATAACATGAAGTTCATCCTCAATTACATGACACTGTTTACATAAGACGGCATCCTCCTCAATATTAGCAACACCCCTACGTATAAGTTGAATACCAAGAGTATTCTGTCCACATCTAAATTTGGTTATTAGCCTTCTATATTCACAATGCTTAATATTTGATAAATATTTTTCACAAACGATATTAGATTTATGCAGTTTATAGAATGAGAGGGTCTTGCTGCCTAGAGATGCATGCCAATCTTGAAACGAACAATCTTTAACTCTTTCGCTGAACATATGTACAAATAATTCTGCATTGCCAACGCCTTGTACAGCCCATACATCCCCATTGTCTAGTATGCATTTTCATCATCGCCTTGATAATCCACAGATATGACGGAAACCTTTTGTATAGGGTCACATTATTTATGAGTAGTAAGCAGCACATAAGATGACGTCACTTATGACAGAGGTGTTATGTATTAATGCGCTACTGCAATCATGAGAATAGACAAAATTCATCGGTTCGATGCTAAAAAGGTGCGATTTTAGGGTGTGTAAGAAACAGATTACTGCACTCGTGCCTGTCAGATACCACTGATCTTACAACTCTTTGTTACAAAGCGTATCTAACTCGCTTTCGCTCGTTAGATACGTTTTGAAACAACACGTTGTAAGATCAATGGTATCTGACAGACACTCGTGTAGTAATCTCTATCTATCATCCAAAACTGGCTCGTACAGGAGATATCGCTTGGGCGAGATCAAGCGATATTACACTTAAAGCCCCATCTGCGGTAGTAACTACCGCACTCTAGTGGGCGGAGCTTATACAAGTGATTTGACAGGTCAATATGACGTCATGGTAACATTTACATTCCATTGGTTAATGCGTAAACCGGTGACGTCATGTAAACACCCACCCACGTGGGCTGTTTAACCCCCTGGATGCCAGAGGGACATATATGTCCTTCCTCTACAACCCTCACTTTGAAGTCCGTTAAAATTCAAAATACATCACCCACTCAACTACACTTTACAGTTTTGAAAAAGGTGGGAAATTCCCTGTTCTGTGATATCATCCACTGGCATTTTAGGCCAAGCAAAAGTACTGAACATGACCTCTGAAAATTAGGTACATCGTAAATGTCGCCATTTTTTACACATTACTAAATCACCACTCACGGCGTTATTTACAGCATGTTTTGAAATCTAAATTTCGCATATTTACTCGGAGAAATTAATTTCAAAAATAGCATATTAGTGATCACGGTATCTGTCTTTTATGAAATCACCAATGATCATTCCAAAACGTCTCCGATAACCCTAGAATCGTTTAGAATGTTTTGGAAAAAACGAAAACACGAACGCCGAAGTGAACTTTCCGCCTTATTGGATAGTGTTTACAAAATCACGTTTCAGGTGCACCGGTTATGAGACGCCTGTAACATCAAGTGTATTTCAAACTTATCTGCCATACCTACATCCTTGAATTCCTCATACATTTTAGAATCAAATGACCAGTGGTCTTTGTCACCAATACAAAGTGGCTAGATGAAATTAAGCAAAATAATTTAGGTGTGAAAATGAACGCTGTGCTCGAAAAACTGCACATGGTTGAAATATAAACAAAGCAAAATTCAGATTTTACACAGTGTAGCATATTCTCCTATTTTGAGCTATCCATTCGTCTATTCGTTCAAGATATTGGCTCAACATTTTCAGATTATGCATGGGAAGAGAATCGTAGGAAGAATTAGGGAATTTCAAATAGATACATTGCAATGATTTGATATTTTCAACAGAAGTTGTCAAAGTTACCGTTCTGGTTGACGCAATGACTGACGCAAAATCACGCACAACGACAACGGTATTTATCGGAATTTCTGACTATTTCCGTTTGTTTCAATGAAAATTATGACAACAAATAACAGTACATAGATTGTCAGAATGTTTCTCATTACTTACATGTCACATTTATGTTTATACGATCCCTGAATCAACGAAAGTCCCCTTGTACAATCCCGCGTACTGTTGAAAGTGTACACGCCATTTTGTAAAAGTGGGTCACAGGTAGTGATGTCATACGTCAACATTGTTGTACATATTTGGTAATTTCTTTGAGGTGAAGGTCCTTGAATGAGAGTGCACACGATCACTGTATCGTGCTGTTTACAGTCTCAGTTATGATGTATATTTTGCATGTCTTTTATAAAAAAATTCACACAATTAATTTCACTTTGGATATTTGTCAATGTTCAAAATGAAATCATACGTACATATAGGCCACAACATGTATTAACGAACCTTTGATAATCTCCTGTTTGTTTGAACATTGTTTACATAACAACTACAATATTTCTTTCCTTTGGACAAGTGTTACAAGATGAAGTGTAAATGTACCTGCAGCATGTACGTATTTCTTGGGATGTGTAATAAGTCAATATTATAAGTTCATATAACCAATGTCCATGAATAGCCGTTTCATTTTATTTTATAACTAAAACTGAATATATTACTTTAACAAAATGGATAATATTTTTCGGTAAAATATATGCACACATTCCTGAAATGTCTTGGTCTTGGATTTGTCTTTTATGTCGTTGGATACAGAGAACAGTGGTATCTAACGATTCGCCAGGTGCGCGTTAGTCACAAACAATTTACGAATTATTCCTCTCGTTTTGCATTATATAATCAATGGTTACAAAAAAAATTCAATATTGTGATCACAGGATAGTAAACAGTTTACTTTATTTCTACAGGAATTGTAAAATGTATAAAGATATAACCCATGCCAGGTACCCCGTTGGTTCAAACGTATACGATTATCCTGATAATTCTATACCAAAAGAGCTTTCTTTGCATCTTTTATTGTGTAAGAAAAAATAACATAATCATGAACAAATATATGTCCAATATTGAATATAATTTTGGTTGTTTTGAAATATTCTTTTGGGAATTTCATTACCTAAGCTGATGCCAAACAGGTGCGTGTCTTGTCCAATTAAGATACACGATAAACTATCTAATTGTTTACATATTCAAGACATTATTTACTTGGTGAGAGCAGTCATTTTATGTTGTGTCGAAAAAGCGTCAAATTCCGTTCCACACATCGAGATTTTCCATACCATGAACGAAAATTAGGGGAGATATATATTAATCAAAATACCAGTGTCGTCTTTTTCCAACGTTATCAAAGACATAAAACCAGCCATGACGTCAAAAGGAATCGTGTTATTTTTTAGGGTATTTCATTACATTTGGTGATAAGGCTTGTGCTCCATTAATAATGATGCAACATTAGTCAAATTACACTTACACAATCAGGAGAATGTTGGAATGTAAGGACTAAGTTATAGCTTAGATAAGGCCATCCATTTCTCTATTACTCCTTTTTATGAAGTACGATTTCATCATTTCTTATGGGTATATTTTATAACTAAACGTGTACAGTTTCAATATCGATATTTGTGTTGGAATAGTTTGGTTCCTCCTGAACAAAAAAACACGAAAATATTTTGTCCGTTCTCACAGCTAATTCTCACACCAAGTGACCTGAGTTACAACAAAGTAGAGCTAAGCATAACGGAGTTATGCCCCCTTTTCTTTGTACGTGTGTAACCTCTCTGTCATCTTTTGACGTCATAGAGAAAAATCAGTTTTCGTCATTTACGGCATGCTATTTTTGGAATTGAATGTATGTCGTTATACATACGCATATAACTCCATTTGATATGTAGTTATGTCGTTCAGATATTAGGCAGTATTTTGTTCGCTCACAGTTTCCGTAAAGCTTCTTAATAAAAAAAATTGTCGCACAGTACTTTTATCGGTGTACGATAAAAAGCGGAGAAATTTACTGTTTTTCAACGCAGAATAAATTCACGGACAACACTTTGGAGTGTCTTTTTTAAAAACCGGTTTAATATTTACAGTTAAATTTACACCATCAAATAAGAAATTTAATATTCTCCACCTCTGCGTAATTTTATAGCTAGAGGTAGATCCAGTGCCGCGTGAGCGCAATTCTCGCACAACCTTCACTTTTCCGATCTTAGGAAAATGTGCGTCAGAAAAAAAACTCGGCATCCAGAGGGTTAAGCCCCATCTGCGGTAGTAACTACTGCTCTCTAGTGGGCGGAGCTTATACGAGTGATCTGACAGGTCAATATGACGTCATGATAACACACATTTCATTGGTTATTGCGTAAACGGGTGACGTCATGTAAACACCCACCCACGTGGGCCGTTTGACAACAAGGACGTAAGTTTTAATGGTAATAAATATCTATCAAACGATTCCAAGACTTTTCAACAAACGCGTAGGTCTTTGGTTTCCAGACCTACCTGCCATGTCGTCTTCACATCTTAATAAAATGATACCGCGGAATGTCCACTCTATATATATTCAACGCAGTCCAACACAGAAATTATAGACGTTCTTGTTCTGAGCTATTCTAGATCTCCCGACGACAACGAATTAATACGTACGTTTGTCGTGATGAATATGAACAGTGTAATTGAACAAAAAAACAACATAATATATGTGTCACGGCACCAATCGTTATCATGTGGTGTACGGTATATCTGCAGTTTATAAATAGCATTTCTCACATATACACGGTAATCGGTGATTTCTACAGTGTTTTTCTTCGTTGTGTTCGTCTTGCCTTCATCTGGAATCTGGATGACAACGATCGTGTAAAAAAAACCTGGTAATGGTCAAAAATATTTTCACGTGATCAAAGTAGTTTTTTGTCGTTTCCGTGACATTTTTTCATTGCCCAGTAGCAATGTATTTTGGCAAAGTCACACTTGTCCGATGAAGCTCTACGTGCCGAAGTAATTCGATCCGTGAAACTTGGCGGATCCCAGTGACCCAGATCCCTCTTGATTGGCATGCCAAGTGTCATTTGCATAAGGCCATCCATATGTTTTGTATGTGTTTCTCCCCTCAAGCCTAAACTAACCAGAGAGCGGCTGGACGAGATAAAATATATATTACTTATCAAAAAATGTATTTCAATAATTGTGTAAGTTATTTTATGACATTTAAAAAAAAAAGTTTAAACACTTGGTACTAGAATCTAGTCTATGAATTTGTTTATTATGTAGATCGATTCGCTTTGCTTCGGAAGCGAATTTTTAATAAACAACGGAACAAAGATAAAGTTGATCTGGTTCTTTTATAAAGTTGAGCTAGTAGTATATCTTTTAATAGATCGGTGCGCAATTTTCCACAGCGGCAGCAAAATTAAGACACGAAAACATTATATTATTTCACGTCGCAATGGAAATAAGAATATTAAAATACGGACAGCCTCACAGACTTCGAAACGATGTTCAAATAAATATTTGTTCACATTAATTCTGTCATGTGCGAGAAAATGGATTTCAACATTATTTTCATCAAGCTTATTCAGGTCGCTGGCTGCACAGATCATCCTCTCTCATCCTACTTCGGCATGAACACATGTTTTGTCGCGAAGCTCAAAGCAACAATGTTTCTCTCAGATACATATTTTTCTCCGTCCATGACGAGCATCTGTCATAATGTGCCTCAACAACCTTCCTGGTCAGTTGAATTCAACAATGTTATACGCACGGCCTCATCCACGGCTTCATCACAAGATTCCTTCCAAATACCCACCACGTGATCAGGGTTACGACCTTGGGATGAATTAATAAATTAATTTGCACTTTTAGAAAAGTTGTTTTTTGTGAATATTATTATTCAAAAATATCCTGTACATGGTACTTTGGGATTGCACTGCGGATTTCTTTTATTACTTTATAAAACTTTTTGTTTTTCCCTTTCTGACCTCGCGATCTCCTAGCAACCACGCCCCATGAGTGCATCGAGTTGCTGCTTACAACTGACAAGAACTTTGCAATTTCGCTTGTCTTCAATATGAGCAACAAAACATTTTCATGTAAATCCTAATTTGACGAAGAGTTGTTCGAGATAATCAGGGACCCTTTGGTCATTTCGATTGTGACATTGGTGACTTTATCGTGGAGAAAGTTCCAATTAAAGATGACTTCATTCCGATTCACAACTCGAATCGACAAGATGGCGCCTCTCTTCCCGCCCTTGCAAGTGCAACAGAAACTTTGACAAATTCAGTGCCGATTCTTGGGAGTAGTGAATCAGTGTCACAGCGAGATTTCATTGTGGAACCAGATGAAGCCGAATATGTATGTTCACACTTCTTTTGTCAACCATGCGTGACACGGCACAGGAAATCGCAGTTAGGGAATGGTGCGGCCACCATGTTGCAGAAGTTCGTCGATTCGAACACATTGTTTCTGGACTGAGCTAAATAAACGAAGTGTTTGGAGAGATCGTAGATACTTGGACTTGAAGAAACGGAATTATGCGTTGCAGCAAATGAAGGATTGGTGTGGACAAAACGGGAAAGGGATCTCAGATTGTATTTTCAAACTTGTGCGCGAAGTGTATCCAAATACCCCGAACAAAAAATACATGGGACAAGTGTGGATCTAATGATCAAACTCAGTTTTGTGTGTGAAAATTCTGTGAAAGAAAAGGAAATTCATAATTAAAGTTGTCTTGGAATATGTGTATTGGAGTTTTCGTTTATCGTAAGTACAACATTATCCGGATACGCCTTCTGTAGGCCAAAACATCAAGTATAATCAGTTACTTATTTCCCAGTTGCTTATGTGCATTGTTATGTTGATACACGTGACATATTCATCTATTGTAGTCAAGCTGAGAAATATTGGCGCAACTTCTGGTCCTTCAAATTAGGCCCCTTCCTAAACACTAGTTGAAAAAATCTCTGTAATAATATACGTTTTATGAATATAAACTGATTATTGTGTGGCACAAATCTAACTGTTGAATGCAAATGACCAAAACTAAACAAATATCTGTAATTTTCGGATTGAACTGAAAGAATCGCGTCGTCAATTTCGTATTTAAGTATCGTTACTGTTACATTAACTGAAACTGATGTTCTGCTGCTGTTCTGCCGTAAAAATATACAACACAATACACTTTGACCACAAATGCATTAAATGTGCCACATGTACACATGACCATGTGCTTTGCTATTTATAGCGCAAACGTAAATAAGCTCCGCCCACTGTGATCGATGCAGACGCCAAACACGATCGATTCGATTTGTTAGGATAAAACTACAGAAAATTTATTGACTTATATCTTGATATGGAGCCATTTGTTGTATCCATGGTTTGTCATTCAAGTTGATACGAAGTTTGACGGTCAATGGTGATTTTGTTCCCGTATGGTTTTCAAAAAACGTCTCCCGACACTCGGTTGTGTTTACATTGTCAGTCATTGTTCGAAACTGAAACACCGCCACCTTGCGGGCTATTTATAGTCAGGGTGGGGCTTTAAGACACTGCTTATTACTGGCTACAAGCTGAAAAAGTTGGGAGAATGATGTTGGATGATAAATAAAATCTCAGCCTCGTGTCTTTTGATATCAAATACATCAACACTCGTTGATATACTTGATATCAAAAGACACTCGGGGGAGATTCTCTATATACCCACGAATCCAACCACCTTACGTTCCGGATGCGATGCAGAGACAACAAACTTATACCTGAAGGTCTACAACTAAGAGACCCTGTCAACTCACCAGCAGCAAGCATCATCTTACACAAAGTCTCACTATAATTCGTCAGAGAGTGAATGCGCCATTGCAAGACCAAGTCCTTCACCCTAGATGCCATGAGAAAACATCAGAACTACCTTCAATCGGTTCACACAGAAAACACCTTCTCCACCCTCAGAACATCCAGACCAACAGCAACTGCAACGTAGTATCTGCCCTCAAAAATATCCACACAGCCAAGTTCAACAACCTCAAGAACCAAACCCACCACCATCAGCCATTTCATTATATAAGCAATTAAATTCGAAAACGAAAACATGTATCAGCTACCACAGTTTTATCAAAAACAATTATTTAAATCTCAGCAGACAAAAATTGCGAGGTTGATAAACATGCCATACATTGTGGCGTGACATTGATCAGGTGTTTAATTAATGCACATGACATGACACGCCTACAAAGACAGTAGCCAATCATCGGAGGGTAGCAGCAAACAAAGTTCATAGGACCTGTCAATCAAGACAAGAGGCGAGAAGAGCTGCAACTGACAGATTGCAACGTACCGGAACATATATTTCAGGGAGAAGGTGGTTGTTTCAAATGACATGGTCAGTTACCGCCAGATTCAAACATAAGTTCCCTGAGAAAGGAGAGAAACAGTTGGAAAATGCGGGTGAGAAATGAAACCCGAAGACATGAAATTTAAGGACGCAGGAGAGCGAACCTGGGCGTTTCGGCCTGGAAGGGTGGTTTGGACGATACATATGCA
This sequence comes from Haliotis cracherodii, assembly GCF_022045235.1. Lineage (NCBI taxonomy): Eukaryota > Metazoa > Mollusca > Gastropoda > Lepetellida > Haliotidae > Haliotis > Haliotis cracherodii. The sequence continues at coordinate 19,810,272 of NW_027266272.1, forward strand.
TGCGAGCATGTCAAAGTAGACACAACTTATGGATAACAACGTCTTTATTTACTGTAAAGGCGACGTTTCGGTATAGATCCTATTACCGTTGCCAAGATCTATACCGAGACGACCCGTGAAGATCCGGGGTGGAATAGGTCTTCAGCAACCCAAGGTCAAGCCCTAAAAGGTGACTAACGGGATCGGGTGGTTAGGCTTGCTGACTTGGTTGATGCATGTCATCGATCCCTATTGCTTGGATCTATGCTCATGATGTCAATTATTTACAGACCGCCGTCATATAGCTGGAATATTGCTGACTGAGGCGTTAAACCAACCAACCAACAAGAACCTTCCTTTAGTGGGTAATGAATGCAATAAAACGTGACTAATTCTGTTTATCAGTTACTGAAGGAATTACAATGAACACAACAAAAAATTAAGTATATGTCGTATCCTCTTTAAACTTCAGATGACACTTACTTCCATATGTAACAAACAGTCCTGAACTTTTGAAGATAAAGATGCAACTTAAACTATACTCTTCCAAATAAGTAGTGGATACCCGGAAATAACTTATTTTTTTCCCAAATTGTAAGAGATATTAGTTTCTTGTAACAGTTGTATGTTAAACGTCATTAATTGAGCCTGGTTTAAACTCTTTAAAAAAAAAGAAAGGCACAGGTAGTATGTAGTTCATAGAACCTAACTACACAAAAAATCCGGTATAAAAATTGGATATATGTTATTGGAAAACGTTGGTGGGTTGATATACGACAAACGGTGCGTCAAAACGCAGCCATTGCCGATTTGCAATGTCTTAAACGGCATCGTTTTCACACTTGTTCAAAACTGTCATGTAGGAAAACTGTAAAGAAAAATGCACGTGCAAGTTATGGCATTCGTAACTCGTGGTAGACTGCGTTGTACAGACAGATCGATGAGGGGGGAGGGAGTGTCATGGTGTGGGGCGGCATCAGTCATAACCATCGAACAAAGCTACATGTTTGTCGTGGAAGAGTTAATGCACTTTGCTACAGGAATAACATATTGGCAAATCACGTCATCCCATTCTTTCATCAGCACCAGGATATGCACACCTTCCAGCAAGATAATCCAAGAGCGCACACAGCACGTGTTTCAACACAGTATCTAGCGAACAATAATGTGCCTCTGCGTCCATGGCCAGCCCTGTCACCCGATCTGTCGCCAATTGAACATCTATGGGATTACCTGGGTCAACGCCTCTCACGTCGTCCGCAAGTACAGAACCTGAGAGAACTTGAAGATACACTACGTCAAGAGTGGAATGCCCCAGAACACTATTCGCAGACTTATTCGATCAATGAGACGTTGCATGGCCTGTGTTGCTGTCAATGGCGGACATACCAGATATTGACTTTTCATTTTAACCCTATGTGTCTTCCTTACACTGATGACGTAATTGTAATTATTGTGTGGTATTCCTGTTTCCTTTGTCGTCTTTCTTAATAATCCGTCTATGTCTGTTTTAATCAAAATCGGTCATTGCTCAAGTTGTTTTTGTAATATTTCAAGATTTATTGCTGGTGCATTTTCAATGCTGTTCAATATAGATATTCGTGTGTAAACCGACTGTAGCCAATACGACATCGTCGTAAAACGACCTCGTCATATCTTGACTGACAACCAAAGTAGGTATGGCGCATTGTTGGTTTTAATTCGTGAAGTTTATTGCTTCCTACCTGGGTGTCCCACCTCTTTTGTATGAGATCCCGAGTATAACTCTTGATGGTTGGTTTGAAATAGCTGTACGGGATAAGTAGTGGAGATATCGGGTTGCCAAGAGCTGCTTTAGCTGCAGCATCGGTTTTTGAGTTACCTATTATGCCTACATGACTTGGCAACCAGCAAAAGACGATGTCACATTGGCCTGTAGAAAGATCATTGAAAAGTTCTAGAATGTCTAAAATAATAGATAAGTGATATGATAAGACACTTTGAAGTGCCTGAAGGCAAGACAACGAATCAGAGAAGATGATGAAAGTTTTAGATTGGTTTTGATATAGCTAATTCTTTACTAGATTTGTGTTCAATTTTCAAGGGACATATCATGAACGGGAGATGTGAATCAGACTCAGGACGTGGAGATTGCACATTTATTGGATCATTCGGTGCCAGTCTTGTGGACTATGTAATTGCATCATCTTTTATATTTGACAATGTAGCTGATTTCGAGATTTCATCAGGTGCTGACTCTCCACATCTTCCAGTTTCTGTGACTTTACGGACGCTTCATCCTCACCCATGTAGCAACAATAGTTCTCGTAGTGATAGCGTTTCTGATTATAAGTTTGTTTGGGATGTTCAGCACTGTGAAACTTTAAGAGAAAATTTACTTACATATGAGGTACAGACTGTGTTAAACATGTCACAGGAAGAAGTGTCCGTCAATAATAATAAGAGTATCGATTGTATAGTTGAGGCAATCTCTAAAGCTGCCAGTGAAATGAAAAGAAACGTTAAAAGTCCAAATTACTCGGAAAGGGTTAATAAGTTGTTTGATAGAGAATGTGAAGAATTGAACCGACAGAGGTGTAAGTACCTAAATAGGTTTAGACAACTTAAAGACAGGGATTCATTACAACTTATAATGCAGCAAGAAATAAGTACAATGCCATTTGTAGACAAAAACGAAATAACTACTTCCAAAAACAAAGGATACTCTTAGCAAACAGTATAGATGACCCAACCCAGTTCTGATCAATATTAGGAAAACTTAGAGGTAAATGTGTCCAAAGCAATGATATCAGCACAGGTGAATTGGTTTCTCACTTTAAAACACTTTTCGAATCAAATAGTAATGATATGGATATGGACCATGTACATACTTCAGAGTGTGACCGAATTCGTGAAACTGATGATGTCGTAACTGACATTTTAGATTCTCCAATTTCTTCTCAGGAAATAATAAATAGCAAAGATAATTTGAAAAACAATAAATCGCCAGGAATTGACAAAATGCTACCGGAATTCTTCAAACACTGTGCAGATATCATAATACCATATTTATCACTTGTTTTTTATCATATTCTACAGAGTGGGAACTTTCCTGAATCATGGACGGTTGGTATAATTGTCCCCATCCATAAACATGGTGATATTAACAATACCAATAACTACCGAGGTATAACACTTTTAAGAGTATTTAGCAAATTGTTCGAACACATTGTAAATAAAAGATTACAGAATTGGGCAGATATAATGAGGAACATTTGTGAAGCACAAGCTGGTTTTCGACAGGAATATTCTACCATCGATAATATCTTTTACACTACAGAGTCTAATAGAGAAATGTCTTAGTAAAAGAGGTGGAAAATTTTGTGCACTTTTCGTTGATTTTTTCAAAGGCGTTTGACAGAGTAGATAGAACAAAACTATGGACACTGATAGAATCGCACGGAATGTGCTTGAAAATGAGTAACCTTCTGAGAAGTATATACATCAATGTCAAAGCCTGTGTGAGAAATAATAACGAACTGTCAGAAAGTTTTATCATTGATTTAGGTGTTAGACAAGGCTGTATAATGAGTCCGTTTCTATTTTCCCTTTTCATTAATGAATTAGCTACTCAAATTCAGGAAAATTTCTCCCATGGTATACAGTTACATCCAGATCTTATGGAATTATTTCTGTTGCTGTTCGCAGATGATGTCACACATTTCTCCACGACAGTGATTGGTTTGCAAAGGCAAATTAATGAACTAAAAAATTCTGTAAACAATCAAACTTAGCTGTAAATAGAGAAAAAACAAAAGTTATAGTCTTTAAACATGTGGGAAACCTAGCATCAACTGAAAAATGGTTTCACAATGGAGAAAGTTTGGAAACCACATCTTCCTATAAATATCTTGGTGTTTATTTCACAAATCAACTTTCATGGCATTTTCACGCCAATCAAGCTGCTATACAAGTTAAAGAGGTTTGGACTGGTATATTTAGACAGTCTCCATTTCTAAGTGACACCTCATTTAGATCATATTTTAAATTTTTGATACAAAGATAATTCCAATACTACACTATGGTGCTGAAATCTGGCGTATAAAAATTCATTTTGAAAAAGTTCATTTGTTTGTTTGCAAGAAATATTTAGGAGTTAAAAATAGTACGTCCAGCATAATGGTATATGGAGAAACGGGACGATATCCGCTGTATATTCAATCCTACTTATAGAATACTGGCTTCGCTTGATAAACATGACTAATGATAGAAACCCTAGGAAGTGCTATGCTATGTTAAAACTCTACGACAGTACTGGAAAACGAAATTGGGTAACAAACGTAAAAGAATTATTATCTATTACGGGTTTTTATTATGTGTGGTATAATCAGTGTGTAGAATCAGAACCACCCTTTTTAATGTCCTTCACCCAAAGACTAAAAGATATGTATTTGCAAAAATGGTTAGAATTAATGTCCAAATCAAATAAATGTTTATATTATAGAATCATGAAAAGTAATATTGAAATCGAGGCGTACCTCTGTAATTGCACTAGCACGATTTAGATGTTCCTCTCACAACCTGTATATGGTGACTGGTAGATATAATCACACTGATAGAAGAGACAGAATATGCACATTGTTTAACACAAATTCAATTGAAGATGAGTTTCACTTTCTCCTGGTATGTCAAGCTTACAAACATTTACGTGATAAATATTTGCCATCTTTCTACTCTGTACACCCGAATGTCCATAAGTTTGTAGATCTTTTAACTTCATCAAATGATACTATGTTATGTAACCTGTCAACATATGTTTACCCCGCGATGTCATATAGAAACAGAATTGTTAGTTAACACCACGTCACCTACACGTAAATACGCATTGTACTATAGGCCTGTGGCCTTTTAAGTACTGAATAAAACTGATTGATATAGGTAAAAGCTGTTAGGATAGCTTTGGCCTCAGCAGTAAAGATAGAACTAGAATCTGGTAGAACTAGAATCTGGGATTCTTGAAGAGACAGTTCTGGATCCAGTGATGGGCTCTCGCACTTTGCCACCATCCTTGGACCCGTCAATACAAATGGACCTGTGAAAAATTATATTGAGTTCGCAATTGGTTTTACGCTTGTTGATAAACCAAAAGATTTGTTTGGGATTTTTTAAGTTTGGTTAGAGTGAGGTCTTCCTCTGGCTTAACCATCTGCCAGTGAGGAGAAGACGGTAAGGTGATATTATATTTAGATCATTTTTAGCTGATGTGATGGTTGAATTCTGTTTCCAAGTGGTGGAACCAGGTTCGATAGATTTTGGAACAGATCTTCATACTGACGGTGGAAAACACAATTGTATGCTGGATTTGATTTATTTGAGCGGAATTTAGTGATGGATTGCAGTGAAAGTTTGATGCGGCGCAGTTCGAGTGCATGTTCATCGGCCTCCACATACAAATTGTCAACGGGAGAGGTCCTAAAAGCTCCAAGACAGAGCCTTAGGCCCTGGTGGTGTATGTTTCTAAATTGCTTTTGCAGGCTCCACCATAGACAATGGAACCATAGTCTAGTCTGGAGCGTATTAAAGATCAGGAGGGTGGTATAACCCCCTACCAACTCGGAATTTGCAACGACTTTGAACAAGTTGAGAGCCTTTGGGCACTTTGCCTTCAGATTTTTTATGAGTGGTAAGAATATGAGATGACAGTCAAATATGAGGCCCAGGAATTTGGCCTCCTCTACTACCTTGATAGGAGTACCATCTAAAAATAAATCTGGATCCTTGTGAGGTTTATATTTACGGCAAAAGTGAATACAGTTTGTATTTGTTTCAGAAAATTTGAAGCAGTTTTCGTTCGCCCATTTTTGAACTTTAAGACAGAGCTGTAACTGTCTTTCTATTGTATTCTTACCACGACAAAAAACCAACCAACTCTGAAAGCATTCAACACTATCTCTATCGGCAATTCTTTTGGCATATACCTCGACAACATTTAACGATTTAAATTTGCGAAAATATAAGCTATGTATTTTGACTTGTACCATATGTTCCCGTGTTTTTTTCAGGTGAACATTTGACTTGTCTTTGCGTGTGTTTGTGACAGATGCAACCGGTTGGGCAGAATACGCTCATCTATTCGCGAACATCTGGTATCATCACTTTTTGATAATGATTCATAAACACACGTTCATGATATATCGAAGTCGCACAATAGACTCTGCTGTTAGCCGACATTTCTTATGAACATGGAAAGGGTTTTCAATGAACTTCGGACTTATTAAAGATATTAAGAAACACATGCTGTATATCACGACCGAATTCCTTTCCAACTGGCACAAATCTTTCATTTTTTAGGCAGCAAAGGATTGACTCGGTAACATACTTAGATAAAGAAACAATATAAAACATAGGGTTCTCAGATCTCTTTCGACATTCTTCACTTCAAGGTAGGTATTGTATGGTTTACTATACTGTATGATGATTGACATTATAATATTTAACAAAAGGTAATTGAACCTACTGTCATATACTACAGTATCATGGGGAGTTATCGGTTATATGCCCCTACTGAAAATAAGTCTTGACAAAAATGCAATTTTATGGGTGATGTACAAATAGTGAGTTAGTGAATGTGGTTTTACGCCACAGTATCTCAGCTATATGATTGCGATCTGTAAATAATCGACTCTGGCACAGCCAAATCAATACTTGACAACAGGAAGAACGATTCTGTGATACATTGTTTTCGAAGTTTTAAATATCGTTTATCTCGAAAGACTATAGAGACCATGTACAAATCATTAATCTTATCAAAATGTTGAAAATTGTAGTCATATATATGAAAATTGTACGATAGCTTAGAGTCAAATATTAGAAAGACTTCACGTGGATGATTAAAGAACAATTTGGGGGGTTCCAAGTGTTCCAATCCCTTGTCATTATGAAATATGAGAAAGCAAAGTATATTTTACAATTGATCACTAAACAGTTCATGTAGCTTATTCAAATCTCCATCATATCCACTGGTATTATGTACAAGCGGTCTATTTGTAATAGCTCTGTTAAGAGTCTTTGGGGACATTGGGTCTTATGGGTAACTGTATAAGAAATTCATGCATTTCTGATTCTGTCTACGATTGTCTGTGACAATTCATTTTCTTTTTGGTATATGTGTGTCACACATGCTCATCATGTTAGTTGTTCAGTTTTATTTTAAACAAAACCCTTAAATTCATAAACTGTATAAGAAAACTTGTGACAAGAATTAAGGGGAGACTGAATAAATAATCTACCACGCTCATTCCAACAGAGTTTGTGGATTCAGTAAGGCAAATCCAGAGCGAAAAATAAGTGGAACTAGAGAACGAATAATGAACGAATATTACTTTTTATATATTTTTTTCTTAAATGTGTCTTAGTTGATATAACATTCTGAAAAACGTTTTGTTCCTATTTGTAATAGTTTGTTTTAGACATCTTTGTGACTGTGGGTAATTGAAATATGGCCTTACTGGTAATTGAACAGAAAGTACAAACTAACATGTCACAGTTCTAAAAATTCTCGATATTTTGTGTGTTGTTCAGTTTTAGTTTCATTTAAACCGTGACATGTATCTAAAGTTTATCGCTATCGTGAGAGGGGGGCTGTGAAGCTGCCGACCCCCCTTTTGGTACGCGGAATTCGGGGGTATATTTAGAGGGTATTCGGTACGGGGGACGCAACATAAATCGCATTCAGTGCGCAGATTCTTACTAAAAAATAATAGCGTGCGTAACAAGTTCCATTAATATTTATTTTGTCATGTTTTTTTTCAGTAATATAACGTATCGCACTTTTTATGACCTAGGAACATAGTCTGTTTTCGGCACACACCACGACATTCTTGACTTCTCCGTGACCACCTCGTGTCATTCCGGGACAAGACATGACCCTCTCGGAGGTTTCCGTAATGGCATTTGAACACGCGAAATACTTCAAACAAGAATCATAACTCTCATCCTCCCCGCGTTTACAGTAAAGCGTAGGCGCTCGCTTATTCCTGTTGTCAAAGTATTGAACTTTTCTGATATTTATGTAGATTGTATCATTTGGAAAAGAAATATTTGGCAGGCAATAATAATCATTCATTCGTTGCTGTCATTACTGAATGATGGCTAATGCACTCAAAAAAAGACCTGAAGCTGAATACAAAATGTATACTGGATATAGAATACAACAGCTGGTATTTAACTGAAGAAATTTTATTGGAATATCATAGGGCAGCATATATGCTTGTTTGTTTGCTTATTGGTTGTTTAACGCCACAATATTCCAGCTAAATGACTGCAATCTGTAAACAATCAATCGTGTCTGGAACAGACAATCCAGTGATTGACATCATGCGCATCGATCTCCGCTATTGGGATACGATAACATGCATCAACCAAGTCAGCGAGCATGACCACCCGATCCCGTTGGTCGCCTCTTACGACTAGTATAGTCGCCTTTTACGGCAAGCATGGGTTGCTGAAGACCTATTCTCATCCGGATCTTCACGGGTGCAGAATATATGTACATCACCCATTCAGGTTGTTTGAAACCCCTGATTTGTATATACATTACCTTAATTTTCCATAAAGTAACTAATGCTGATATTTATACGAGAGTGTCCTTACAGTGTATTGTATGTTAGAGCGAGAGTTTTTCTTTTACAAATTTCGAAATAATTCGTTTGAATATCTTGATTAAATATGTATTTTGGAGATATTATTTTGTATTTTAAATGTAACGCTATTCGTTTCAGGACTGCACCAAAATGAAGGCCGCTCTTCTCGTTCTCATCCTGATCCCACTGGCGTGTGGTAACCTCCTTGACAGTGAGTAGTTCTACGTCTTTGTCTGTCCATTGTACAGGTTACTCTTGGGGCTTTTCATAACATATCTTGTCATTCTTCATTCACTTGTGTTGCTTAGCTATAGTGTTGGTAAAAGATTAATAAGTCACATCGATCAAGTAGCCAAAATGTATATGTTACGCCCAATATGTGGAACTGATCATTACAAAATATGAAAAACAATACCAATTTCAATTTCTTGCTTTGGAAAGAACAATTGGCTGCCCATTGCTTGAAATGAGTAAGCTAGTTGCCCATATTGTGAATTATTTGGAGAATTAGTTTTCATTCACAACTTTTGCCCAATGCATGCAATGAGCAGATAATTGTTTGCCCACTGCGTGCATTGGGCAGCTGCGCAGTTTGGGTGTTGCATATATAACAAGTGACTCACACTCGGAGATGGTGGCACTGAGGTGATACTTTGCATTTGGCACCTTGATATCTGCTAGTAAATAAGGACTACCACAGCTGAGGGCAGCTATCGGGTGGGAAAGTCATTGTGCATTTTTTATGAATGTTGCTGAGACATTCTTTTTCCATGTTATAGCCCATTTCATACTCTTAGTGATTACTGTCACATTTAGCATCTTCACTACAGATTATAGGGAACGCCTATAGCCATATGATTTAATGTTGAAGCATATCATCATGGGTTGAGTGAGTTTGTTTGGCGCAAAGCGACAAAATCCTTTCCATGTTCACCAAAAAGCCGCTTTGAACAGTATTTCAGTAAAGTCACAGCGTGTCAGCTTAATGTAGGAGGAAATCCGGAAGAAATGAATGTCTTTGAAACTGGCGAACCCTCATGGATGATGACCAATGCCAATTTAGTATTCAAAGTCACAATCATAGGATTCTAGTATGCCGAAGGGACGCAAATGTAATGGCTAGAGGATACCACCAAGGGAGAGTGTTTTTGAGACCCAGTCGATGCAGTACTCCACATGTTATAGGATGAAATAAAACCAAAGTTATCTCTATTGACTTTTCATTGATGTTCAGATATTTTTCATAGAATTAGTACAGAAGTCAGTTGTTCCTGAATTGTTCCAGCGTTCAAGCACCTGTTCAGTGCAAATGAGCTGAAGAGTGTTGTCACGAAGATTGTCCATGCCGTTGGAACTGACGCCACTGAGCATGCGTGTGAGGGCGCCTGTCACGTGGCACTTACTGGGCATATCATTTTAGTCCATTCGTGTCCACTCGTGTGCAAATCGTAAGTAGCTCACTTATGTATTCTGGTAGCATTCAAAATAGTCTATCAAGGAACTAGTAGCTTATACCAGAGGTTTACTATGCTTAAGTATATGATGACAGTTGCAGCAAGATGAAGGCAACATTGAAACTCCAAATTTGAAATTCAAATATCTGGCAAATGGATTAATGAAAAATAGTTAACCCCACACTGTTGAATGTTAAAGACTAAAAATGAAAAAAGTCCTTTGCGAATTGAAATAATACATTTGGGCTATTTGCTTTTTCATTATCTTACAAAATACCCAAGGAAAATATACATATTTGGAAAATAGTATCCTAAGAAAACTGATGGATTGCAAGAAAATGACACTTAAAGCATTTATTTTTCAGATTCCAACAGCTCGTCAACATGTTCCATCTTCGTTAAAACTTGGCGAATGCTCAGTTGTCCCGTTGAACGGAATAAAGATGTGACAAGTTTTCATTTTGTCAGTTGTCAGATATCAGTTAAAATAATATCTCGTTGTCTCTAAAACGAAGAGGCTAGTTTTGTTGTTGTTTAACGCCGCACTCAGCAATATTCCAGCTATATGACTGTGGTCTGTAAATAATTGAGATTGGACCAGACATTCCACTGATTGACATCATGCGCATCGATCCACGCAATTGGGATACGATGAAATACATCAACCAAGTCAGAGAGCCTGACCACCCGATCCCGTTAGTCGCCTCTTATAATTACGACAAGCATGGTTTGCTGAAGACCAGTTCTAACCTGGAACTTCACGGGACCAAAGTGGAGAGGCGTGAGTGGCCATTTGTCTAAGGTCCGGAATTCGCTGTGTAGAGTTGCGTGTTTTGTGTGTGCCAGAAACCTATAATCGAGAAAATGAATGCCAGATTTGTTTTGATTATCATCCTTGGTTTGACAGCGCCATACTCATGATTGGGGACTTTTAAGGAGGAAGATCAGAAACTCTGAAATAGGTTTTCAATATAAATAAACGCGACAATTCCTTTTCCAAATTCATGAGAAATCTCTGCCAAAACAGAGTCGATTGTCATCTCACACATGAGGTGTTTCTAGATACATAATTTATTCTGATGACATGGAAACAATTTCTGCTTATTTTCTGAAAGGTGACTATGCTTGTCGTAAAAGGCAACTAACGGGATCGGGTGGTCAGGCTCGCTGACTTGGTTGATACATGCCATCGATCCCAGTTGCGTAGATCGATGCTCATGATGTCAATCATTTGATTGTCTGGTCCAGACTCGATTATTTAACAGAACGCCGTCATATAGCTGGAATATTGCTGAGTGCGGCGTTAAACAACAAACAAACAAATTATTACTGCAAAAGTGATCAGCGTGACATGTTCCACAGAAAAGCAGGTTGTCTTGAAGTTTCACATTATGTGGGATTTATAGTGAAATCCCGAAGGTCACATTTCCAGGGAAATCATTCAATAAACCAACTTTCCCCACTCACAAATCATATTTATGGAGTAATGTCACTTTGTATGCATGAAGGCATCCCCAACAGTAATAAGCCGGAGGGTGGGGTTTCTGCATTAACCGGGTTTCACACAAAAACCGCCTACGACAATACAAACTGAAGGAAACAAATTGAGTCGTGGTACTTTTAAAATACATGGACATAAAAGCGACAAAACCCTTTACATGTTCATAAGAGTGAGTGAGTGAGTTGGGTTTAACGCCGTTTTTAACATTATTCCAATTATATCACGGCGTGTAAGCTTAATGTGGGAGGTAGCAGGTCTCACTGAAACCCACGAGCACGGGTATGATGCTGACAAACTCAGAAACAGAATCGGGGCGAACCGGGATTCGAACCCACGACCATATGTTTCTTGCGTGCCCACGGGACGCAACTCTGCACAGCGAATCGCCGCGCTTTAGACGACTGGGCCACCTCTGTCAAAATAGAGTCGATTGTACGATTCCGTCTTTATTATGAGCACGTGTTTAAGAATCACTTTCAAATTGTGATGATAGCAGGTGATTGCAAAAAGGTCGGCGTATACTGCTTTAACGGTGGCATCCGTCACAAACACATGTTAAGGCAAGTCAATTGTTCGCATGGAAACAAAACACAGGAACATATGTTACAAGTCAAAATAGAGAATTGCTCCGGACATCATTTTGTCTGTGATGCGTCAAATTTGGAAATGTCTCCACAGCTTTACTGAGGCCTTGGGTGTTATTACCCTGATCCCACGGTCCCTAGTATGGTGGCCTAACTTTGGTTGCTGGTGATCTATAGCCCGCTTTTATGATGTATTGTCGAATCATGGATTATTCTTTTAATTGTTCGCAACTAGTTTTACTTCTAAACTGTGACAGTCTAGTTATTATACTGTCCGTCGTTGACAGGTTTTTATTTATTTAAATTGTATTGATGGTCTCGTCACTATATGGCTGAAATATTGCCGATGTGACGTAAAATTTTAACTCACTCACTCACTCACTCACTATTACCCTGATCAAACAACTTAGAAACAAAAGCTGTATGACGCTATTTGAAATCTTGGTAGAAAGATCATGCTCGATTGTTCCTCAAAAGTAGTGAAATGTAGACATCAAGGGCTGGGGCTGCAGGAATATTGCTGGACATAAAGGGAAATGTGACTATTGGAAAGTTGAAGTCATCTCTCTTGTCATACAGTCTTGTGGGGTGCTTTGTCAATCTAAATCCTTATGCATAGATCTAAATATGAAACAGATGAGGCGGTGTCACTGGTTACTTTATTTCTAGTTCAGGTTGGTAAATCAGTGGAAGGGAATTGGTTATTTGATTGTTATTGAACTATATCAGATCATCCATATGCAAAATTCAACCTTAAATTTGGAAATTACTCGATTCTCATTGGTCAATCAGAGGTTGTCAAATCGCTGCATATTCGGTTCTAAATTCAGTCTAGCTTGGTTAAATCTAGAGGTAACCCAGCTCTACAATAAAAACACAGTATGTTTATCTCCTAAATGACTATATAAGTTACCTCACAAAAATGCTTACATCCAACAAATGACAGGATTGGATGATGAAGACTATTTTGAATTGTATTTAGATTATATCTTGTGGTAAATACTTTCGAAAAAGTGTTTTCAATCAACTATGTTAGTTGAATATTTCCTTCTCATGTGACATTCAGGAAAAGAAAATATATATACCAAGTATTTTCTAGATGTGTCAAATAATATAATGACATTGAGAGATAGTTTTCAAAAGATAAAGTTTCTTAGAATTGTTTGAAGTACAAAGCCTTTGAAGTTTGCATAGTAGAGCTGCGCCAGATTTGTAGATATTGATTCTATTAAAGAATGCCTCTACCTTTGAAACTATCCATTGTGTAGAACATACATGTATATACAGGTTAACAATTCAGTAAATCCTAAGAGGTTTTTTAACAATATAAATACATGGGAGTTTATCAGCAATATATGGTTTTCATTAAGAAACATTAACTGGTATCAAAAGGGCCTTTTGAGAAAAAAGAAAAATTCAAATAGAAAACCATAGAACAACAAGACCATGAGAATTTTGGAAATATTTTAAATCACGAAAAGACATTTGGATAACATACCAACTTGTGATGAGTTTATGACATATTTTAAAGATCTATATTCATCTCTCAACAGTACTGTACTGTAGGTAAAAACGTGGATGATGTGGTAAACAACCATCTAGAGTCTAATAATGATATGATATACCCTGAGCTTGAGGTGATATAACAGAACAAGAGGTGAAGGGTGCCATGTCTGGTCTTAGAATATAACAAATCTTGTGGAGCTGACGGTGTTCTACGTGAATGTTTTAAATGTGGCTGTGATTTACTTATCCCGAACATAACAATATTGTGAAATAAAATATTCACACTTGGTGTGTTTACGAGAGGATAGACTGAAGGAAGTATTATTCCAATTCATTAGAAAAGAGTGAGTGAGTTGGGTTTAACGCCACTTTAAACAGTATTCAAGTTATATAGCGTAGTGTCAGCTTCATGTGGGAGGAAAGACCGAAGTGATGCAGGTCTCAGACGTTTACCACTTCGGTGAAACTCACGAGAACGTGTATGGTGCTGACAAAGCTAGCAATATATTTGGGGCGAACCGGGATTCGAACCCAGAATCATAGGTTTCTGGGAAGCCCAAGGGACGCAACTCTGCACAGCGAATCGCGGCGCCTCAGATGACTGGGCCACCCATGCCCTCTCATAAGAAAGAAGATCTAAAAGACCTTAATAATTAGAAAGGGATAACATTATTTAACGGTGGCTTTTCCAAGCTCTTCACATCTGTACTCACAAATAGGCTTGCTGAATGGGCCGAAAAGTACAATGTAATATCTGATGCCCAGTATGGTTTCAAGCACGGTTATTAAACCATTAATGCAATATTTGGTTTTAACAATCTTTGGTGCACAAACATATATCATTCAAATAGACTATCGTACATTTGTAGTCCTCACCAAAGCTTTTGACAGTATTTAAAGAAACGGCATGTATAAAACGATTAGACAAGGAGTGCGTGGTAGAATGTGGAAGGTAATACAAAGTATGCATGAGGTTGAAAGATGGTGTCTAAAGTATAATGATTGTGCATCAGATTATTTTCCTATTGGAAAGGGCATCAAACAAGGTGAAATTATGTCACCGATATTTTTCTCATTATTCATTGAGGATTTAGAAAAAGAGCTACCAGAAAATGTAAAAAGTGGATTGTTTATAGATTGTATTAGGTACAACAATTACTTGTTTTGGAAAATTTAGGGTGACACAAAAACATTTGCAAGAAGGGGATTGAAAGCCATCAACAACTTCTTACATTATACAAAGAAGTGTGATTTTACACCTAGATTGTGGTGCGAAATTATATTATTCTCTTGTTACATCCGCTATGAAGTATAGTTGTGAAATATGTGGCACTGTTAACCTGTTAGAAATTGAACGTGTACATTTAAAATTTTGTAAATATGTCCTTTATGTTACAAAACGTCATGTACTGCTGCGGTTTATGGTGAACTTGTTCGATATCCGTTGTTCATTTCTTGATTACCCTGTGGGGACCCGGGAGTAGAATGAGTCCCCAGCACCCCATTGCTAAAAGACGTTAAAAGATGGTATTTGTTGTAGTGCCTGGTGCTCGGCATTAAGGGGTTAAAACAAGGATTGGTCGGTTCGGAGTCCCTATACTGTGTCTGAGTGGACCATGCATGGTATCTCAGTGGACTGGCACTATAAAATCGGTATTCGTCCGGACAAGTACAAGCAAACACACACACAATATCAAAGAACATGGAAGATGTGACATATTAAATAATATCACACATGAGGCCAGTATGATCATTGAGGAGGAAATCTGCCAAAACCACGCATCAGCACTATCATCTTTTGACTAGACTCTGAAATCTGAAGAAACGTCCATTCCTCTTTTGTACTGGATTCCAAATTTCATAAAAAAATAAGCACAAAGAGAGATATAGTGCTGGGACCTGCAAATGTACCACCAAATCCCTGTCTCAGAGATTAAGAATAATCCTTAATACAATCAAGGAAGGACCTTCATTCTATTCATCAGACGAGTGACTTTCTGTACGCCGGAGAGTTTTTGCGTGTCTTGTTAGCAGATGGCACACGCTATTAATGTGACGTTTCCTTGAACTTCAGCGATTTTAGACGTGTGTGCCTTTTGTCCATCACGACGAATAACGACAATGCAGCCAATCTTTTCAATCCTAATCGACGCTGTGATTAATAAAATGATGATAAACGTGTGTTGTCATGCAGGTATGAAACGGCCTTTTGCCTGAGTTGATGACCTCACACCTGAGTTGGTCTCCAAATATTACTGCTATTGTACTTTTTGAGATCTGCGTTGACGGGGGTAGCAATTAAGAATATTTGCTAGGAAAATAAGATGGAGTAGTTAAAAGCTGTGAAGTGGGATGAGTATTGGGAGTGTTTTTTTATTTCAAGTATAACATTTGTTGTTCTGCAGCTACTCAGCTGTTGACGTATCTGAATCTGTGCTATCATCCAAAGGTATGGTAACTTGTAGAACAAGGTTGAATTTAACGCCAGAACTAAAAATATGTGTGACCATCTACAATTTGATAAACATATCATTGATGAACCCAAAATGGACTTGATGGATATTAAAAATGACATTGACCTTGAATGAGTTTGGGTTGAATTAAACCTTCCACATGAAAGGTGCTTACAGGATATGTAAGGAAATAGAGTATATAGCACTGAAGATATTTATAGTGTGGAAATCCCTTTAAAGGAAATAACACGCCTCAGTAAGACTTCATTGAAAAAGATTATCTAATCAATGCTGAACAATGTTTGATAACAGTTGTAACTGTGTTCTTTAATTTAGTTACAGATACTTGGTGAAATGGGATTTATATAGTTACGTGCAACTACAAACTTTTCATGTATGGCAGCCAGAATGGGTTGATTTCAATTCTGTTTCCTCTTTTTCAATTTGTGCATACCACCAATGACAACCTCATGGTCTGGCTTAACCCACTCTGAAAGGCATTCAACACTATCGTCTTCTCTTTTGGTCTAATTCTTTTTGGATATGCTTCGACGACATTTAATGATTTAAATTTGCGAAAATATGAACTATGTGTTTGACTTGTACCATATATTCCCGTGTTTGTTTCAGGTGAACATTTGACTTGCCTTTGTATGTGTTTGTGACAGGTGCAATCGCTGGTCGAGGATACTCTCATGTATTCGCGAACATCTGGTATCACCACGTTTTGATAGTGATCCATAAGCACAAGTTAAAAAAACTTCGGACTTTTGAACGCAAATTAAAGATAATGAAAAACACATGCTGTATATCACGATCGAATTCCTGCCCAACTGACACACACCTTTTTTGAGGAAGCATAGGATTGTCACTGTAACACACTTAGATAAAGAAACAATATAAAGCTTAGGGTTCTCAGATCCCTTTCGACATTCTTCACTTCAAGGTAGGTATTGTATGGTTTACTGTACTGTATGATGATTGACATTAGTATTTAATCTGATCAAAATTTTGATAATTGTAGTCATATATGGGATAGATCAGAGTCAAATAGTAGAAAGCTTCACTTAGATGCTTTAAGAACAATTTGCGGCGTTCCAAGAGGCACTTATCATGATGAAATATGAGAAAACAAAGTTTATTTTACAACTGATCACTAAACAGTTCATGTAGCTTATTCCCGGCAACCGACAAATCTCCATCATATCCACTAGTATTTTATACGTGTGGTCTATTTGTAATAGGGACAGTGAGGTTTAAATGTAATTGTATAAGAATTTCATGCATTTCTGATTTTGTCTACAATTCCTTGTGACAATTCTTTTTTTTGTATATGTTTGTTAGTTTTTTGTTTAACGCCGCACTCAGCAATATTCCAGCTATATGACGGCGGTCTATAATCGAGTCTGGACCAGACAGTCCAGTGATTGACGTCATGAGAATCTACGCAATTAGGATACAACAACCGAGTCAGAGAGCCTTACCATCCGGTCCTGTTAGTCGCCTCTTACGACAAGCATAGTCGTTGTTACGTCAAGCATGGTTTGCTGAAGACCTATTCTAACCCGGATCTTCACGGGTCTTCTTGCATATGTGTTTCACCAGAGGCCATAAAATAGATTATATGGTCTCTGGTTTCACACATTCTCATAATGTTAGTTGTTCCGTTATATTTTATACAAAACCCTTAACTTCATAAAATGTGTAAGAAAATGTGTGACAAGAATTAAAGGGAGACCCTGAATATTCTACCATGCTTATTCCAAGGGGCTCTAACAAAACCAGAGTGAAACATGTAAAAGTCAAACAAGAGAACGAATAATGAACAAGTATAATTTTCCATTTAACATTTCCGAAAGTATCGAATGCTGATATGTATGCGACAGTGTCCTTATAGCGTACTGAATGTTTGAGCGAGAATTTCCTTTTACAATTTTCGAAATAATTCGTGTGAATATCTTAATTAAATATTTTGGAGAAATAATTTTGTATTCTCAATATTATTTCACGAACACAGTGTTTGCCACCGTGTTGATGCAGTTGTCTTATTGCTACTGTAATTGTATGTATTACTGGAGTAGTATTTATATTAGTTGTACGGCTTGTTTTCCAAACCAATCCCATTCGTCACCACTCGCCCCTTTCCGTAACCTGAACCGCTATTCGGCTTATTCCGGAATAATACGAGTTGGTCACGAATGATCCAATCCGTGGATAATTTACGGAAATTGAAGTACTGAACAATGATTCGAACACGAGACACACTTTCAGCCAGGTGACAGATTGTGATCACCAAATCTTCATGTTTCTGACTTCTGACGACAGCTATGAGCTTCTGGGGCCCAGTCTGACCCCGAGAACGTCGGTGTTTTTTTACTTATCTAAAGCAGGAGCGGCGCTATTCGTTTCAGGACTGTACCAAAATGAAGGCCGCTCTTCTCGTTCTCATCCTCCTCCCACTGGCGTGTGGTAACCTCCTTGACAGTGAGTGGTTCTACGTCTTTGTCTGTCCATTGTACAGGTTACTCTTGGGACTTTTTTATAACATATCCTGTTATTCTTCATTCACTTGTGCTGCTTGCTATAGTGTTTGTAAAAGATTAAGTCTCATCGATTAAGTAGCCAAAACGTATATGTTACACCCAATATGTAAAACAATACCAATTCAAATTGCGTGCTTTGGGCAGAACAATTACCTGCCCATTGCGTGAAATGAACAAGATGGTTGCCCATATTATGAAATATTTTGAGAATTAGTTTTCATTCAGAACTTTTCCCATTGCATGCAATGAGTAGATAATTGTTTGCACATTACGTGCATTGGGCAACCTGTATTGCCCATTGCCGCATTTGGCAGTTGCACACTCGAAGATGGTGGCACTAAGGTGAGACTTTGCATTTGGCAACCTGATATCTGCGTAGTAAATAAGGACTACCACAGCTGAGTGTAGGTAACGGGTGTTGAAGCCATTTGTTCATTTTTATGAATGTCACTGAGACATTGTTTTCCCATGTTATAACCTATTTTATACTCTAAGTGATTACTGTAACATTTAGCATCTTCACTACAGATTATACGGAACGCCTTTAGCCATATGACTTAATGTTGAAGCTTATCACTATGGGTTCAGTGCGTTAGTTTGGCGCAGATAAAGGCGACAAAATCCTTTCAATATTCATAAGAAAGCCGCTTTGAACAGTATTTCAGTCAAATCACAGCGTGTCAGCTTGATGTGGGAGGAAAACCGGAAGTAATGAATGTCTTTAAAACTGGCAAACCTTCATGGATCATGAGTCAACTCTGGTATGCCTAAGGGACGCAACTGTAATGGCTAGAGGATACCACCAATTTTCAACATGTTATAGGATGAAATACAACCAAACTCTATTACCTTTTCATTGATGTTCAGATATTTTTCATAGAATTAGTACAGCAGTCAGTTGTTCCTGAATTGTTCCAGCGTTCAAGCACCTGTTCAGTACAACTGAGCTGAAGAGTGTTGTCACGAAGATTGTCCATGCCGTTGGAACTGACGCCACTGAGCATGCATGTGAGGGCGCCTGTCACACGGCACTTCGCGGGCATATCATTTTAGTCCATTCGTGTCCACTCGTGTGCAAATCGTAAGTAACTCACTTATGTATTCTGGTAGCATTCACAATAGTCTATCAAGGAACATAGTAGCATATACCGGAGGTTTACTATTCTTAAATAAATGCTGACAGTTGCAGCAAGATGTAGGTAAATTTGAAAATTCAAATATCTGGCAAATGGATTAATGAAAAATAATTGACCCCACACAGTTTAATGTTAAAGACTAAAGATGAAATGCGAGATGAAATAATAGATTGGGGCTCTTTGCTTTTTCATTATGTTACAAAATATCCGAGGAAAATAAACATATTTGGAAAATAGTATCCTAAGAAAACTGATGGATTGCAAGAAAATGACACTTAAAGCATTTATTTTTCAGATTCCAAGAACTCGTCCACATGTTCCATCTTCGTTAAAACCTGGCGAATGCTCAGTTGTCCCGTTGAATGGAATAAAGATGTGACAAGTTTTCATTTTGTCAGTTGTCAGATATCAGTTAAAATGATATCTCGTTGTCTCTAAAACGAAGGGGCTAGTTTGTTTGTTGTTTAACGCCGCACTCAGCAATATTCCAGCGGTACGACGGTGGTCTGTAAATAATTGAGACTGGACCAGACAATCCACTGATTGACATCATGCGCATCGATCCACACAATTGGGATATGATGATATGCATCAACCAAGTCAGCGAGCCTGACCACCCTATCCCGTAAGTCGCCTCATATAATTACGACAAGCATGGTTTGCTGAATACCTATTCTAAACCGGAATCTTCACGGGACCAAAGAGGAGAGGCATGAGTGGCCATTTGTCTAAGGTCCGGAATTCGCTGTGTAGAGTTGCGTTCTTTGAGTGTGCCAGAAATCTATAATTGAGAAAATGAATGCCAGATTTGTTTTGATTATCATACTTGGTTTGACAGTGCCATACTCATGATTGTGGTCTAATAAGGAGGAAGATCAGAAACTCTGAAATAGGTTTTCAATATAAATAAACGCGACAATTCCTATTCCAAATTCATGAGACGATTGTCATCTCACACAAGAGGTATTTCTAGATACATATTTTATTCTGATGACATGGAAACCATTTCTGCTTATTTTACTGAAACTAAAAGGAAAGACACGCTGACAGTTTACTTATTACTGCAAAATAGATCAGCTTGTTCCACAGAAAAGCAGGTTGTCTTGAAGTCCAACATTATGTGGGACTTATAGTGAAATCCCGAAGGTCACATTTCAAGGGAAATCGTTCAATAAACCAACTTTCCAGACTCACAAATCATAGTTATGGAGTAATGTCACTTTGTATGCATGAAGGCATCCTCAACAGTAATAGTAGTTGTAAGATACATGGACATGAAAGCGACAAAACCCTTTACATGTTCAAAAGAGTGAGTGAGTGAGTTGTTTTTAACGCTGTTTTTAACGTTATTCCAGTTATATCACAACATGTCAGCTTAATGTGGGAGGAAGCCCGAAGTGATGCAGGTCTCAGACGTTTACCACGTCGGTGAAACCGATGAGCACGGGTATGGTGCTGACAAACCAAGAAATATAATCGGGGCAATCGATGATTGATGATGTAAAAAGTTAAACAAACTTATGCAAATCTAAATATTGCCTAGAGTCCCATGCAAGAAGACGGTGGCTCATGGGCCAATCTGGTGATTTTGACATCCGGATAATGTATGTTTCCGTTTTCTTGTCATGGGCCGAACCAGTCTGTCATTGATTTGGTAAACAAATTCAGTATAACATCCCTGTATCCCTGGTGTTTGCATCCTGGATATCCGTTGCAATATAACACTGTCCTTGTCGATGGCAGGTGGGGAACAGGGGTGTTGAATAATTTTCTTTCATCATGGCTCAACAACAATCTGGTTCATCTCGAAATGAAAAAAAGAGAACATTAGAAGAAATTGATATTTTAACTGGACATATTTATACCTAGGCTAGATTCCTGGTGATTGAGGCTGCTGATAACCTTCCCATCAAACTAAATCCTTTTGCTATTTCTAAGGCTGTTTCTGGGATTTGCTGTATCTGTGCACAGAACATTAAATTCTTGTCAAGGCATTGTTCGTGACAGGGCTCGTTGTCTGTCCGACATGTCTGAAGGAGAAATCACTGAAGAATTGGAAGACCAGGCTGTAACTGCAGTTAGACGTTTCACATTCAAGAAGGACGGTGTCATCACGAAAACAAACACGTATCTCATGACGTTTGCCCGTACATCCCTTCCGCAGTCAATAAAAGCAGGTTATTTCAGTATCGGAGTGGATGTGTATGTCCCCAATCTGCACCGATGCTACAAGTGTCAACATTTTAGTCATGGATCAAAGTCCTGTCATAGCTCTGTGGCATGTCATCGGTGTGGTGACAGCCATGGTAGCACTGACTGTGAGAAGGATTTGAAGTGCGCTAACTGTTCTGGCGCACATGTTGCTTCCTCCAAATCATACCCTGTGTGGCAAATGGAATCACAAATTATGAAACTGAAATGCGAAAGAAACATATCCTACTTGGATGCCAAAAAAAATATTTGAAACTCAGACCACTACTACCTCAACTATTTCATACTCCGCTGCAGTCTCCCGCTCTGTTGCAACATTGACTATTTCGTGTCAGACCGACTTGACCCATGTCAAGTCAGAACAACCAGTTGAGACTGTTCCAATCATTCAGAATAGCCCTACCATCAGTCTATCTAGTTCAGGATCTCAGACTGAATCTCACAATCTCAAACATCAGTTAAACAACCAGTCGTTTTTCAATTGTCAAATAAAGAAAAAAAGAAATTGAAGAAAAACAACTGCCAATCGTCCCTTCACCTTCAGAGGTTCATTTACAGAACTCCTTTGGGCCTCTGGACATGGAGGTTACTGTGTCCTCACAGGACAGGCGGAGGAGTAGTTCCTCCTCACATTCACGCGAGCGATCTCCAATTGAGCCACCATGACTCAATTGTCCAATATAATGCAATGGAATTGCAGAGGACTTAGACATAATTTTAATGAACTGCAGTTATTAACAACTGATTTGAATCCATCAGCAATTTGTTTACAAGAGACGTACCTTAAAAATACAGATAAATTTGATTTAAAGCACTATAGATCATATCATTCCTTCTCGCCTCTGGGCGATAAAGCTACTGGAGGTACTTCTATTTTAGTGCGGCGGGGCGTTGTTCACAGTCCTCTTCCACTTAACACAAATCTGCAAACAGTTGCACTTACACTGCATATTGCCTTCCTACTTGGCTCCTTATACATTCCTCCTTCTTCAAGTCTTCAGCGACATGATCTACAAAAACTATACGTCCAACTGCCAAAGCCCTGTATCATCATGGGGGATATAAATGGGCATAATCCTTTATGGGGAAGTTCAATGCTTAATCAAAAGGGTAAAGTGATCGAGGATTTCGTTTCTGATAATGATCTATGCATCTTTAATGATGACTAAGACACTTACTTACACACTGCTACTGTTACAGTGTCAGATCTGTCTCTGACGGATTCAGTTTTGTTTTGTTCTCATGGTCAGTCTACGATGACCTATGTGGGAGTGACCATTTCCCCACCGTGCTTAAACCCATCAATCCCACGGATGACCCACCTTCACGTCGATGGAATTTTGTGAAGGCTGATTGGCTTTTATTTCAATCTTTATGCAAAAATAAATTACAACCTGCGTCTTTTCAGAATGTTAATGACCCAATTCAGTTGTTTTCAGATCAACTGAATGAAATTGCTGATGAATCAATTCCTAAGTCCTCTGTCAACCCACGTGTTCGTAAACCATGGTTTGGTGATAATTGCAAACAAGCTAGGAAATGTTGTAAGAAGGCGGAGAATTAATATTCATTATCAGCTGCTGAAACACTTGCCCGAATCATGCCTTGACACCATGTTGAATATATTCGATGATATTTGGACATTAAAGACGTTTCCAACTTCATGGCATAATGTCATTGTTATCCCTATACCCAAACCTGGGCGGGATCATTCTGATCCATCAAATTACCGACCTATATCTATAACTAGCTGTGTTTGTAAAACTATGGAACGCATGGTAAATAATCAATTAGTGTGGTACTTGGAAACAAATGATGTTCTTACCAATATACAATTTGGTTTCCGGAAAAACAGAAGTACTATCGATCATTTAGAATAGATCGTTTAGAATCGTTCATTAAAAAATCCATTGTAAATAGACAACATCCTGTATCGATCTTTTTCGACTTAGAAAAGCTTACGAAACAACATGGAAACATGGTATTCTAAAAGATCTTCCAGATTTTGGATTAAGAGGCCGTCTGCCTCATTTTATATCACAGTTTTTAACAGACAGGCAATTTCAAGTCCGAGTGGTTACAACCCTGTCTGATCATAATAATCAGGATCAGGGTGTCCCAAAAGGCAGTATATTGTTACTTTATTCAGTATAAAAATTAACACTTTGTCAAAGTTTTAAATGATTCAGTTGATGGATCACTTTTTGTGGAAGATTTTAGTATAAATTGCCGTGGTAAAAATATGCACACAATAGAAAGGCAATTACAATTGTGTCTCAATAAAATTCACAAGTGGTGTCTAGAGAACGGGTTTAAATTTTCCAAATCAAAAACTAACTGCATACATTTTTGTAGGAAATATAAGCCGCATAAAGACCCTGATCTATTTTTAAATGGCACCCCTATCAAAGTGGTGAAGGAGGCAAAGTTCTTGGGACTTATTTTTGATAACCATTTAACTTTCCTCCCACATATTAAATACCTAAAAGCTAAATGTCTGAAGGCACTCGACTTATTGAACGTAGTTTCAAATTCAAAGTGGGGAGGGGATCAAACAACCCTCTTACACTTGTATAGATCACTGATCCGTACAAAACTTGATTATGGCTCCATCGTCTATGGTGGAGCCTGCAAAAGTTATTTACAAAATCTAGATACTATACATCATCAGGGCCTGAGGCTTTGCCTTGGAGCCTTTAGAACGTCTCCCATTCACAGTCTATATATAGAAGCAGATGAGCCTTCCCTTAAACAACGCCGTCTTAAACTATCTTTACAATACATCACTAAATTATATTCTAATCAGTCAAGTCCAGCTTTTAAATGCATATTCAATCCTCTCCATGAAGATCTCTACAATAAGAAATTACACTCACTCCACCACTCGGAATCAGAATAAAATCTGCAATATCAGCTTCTAATATTAAACTCCAAGATATAGCTCCTACTCAACTTTTCTCATCTCCTCCTTGGCAAATGGTTAAGCCAGAGGTAGACCTGAAATTAACAAAACTAAAGAAATCAGATACTAACCAATTAATTTACCAACAAGAATATCATCAATTAAGAAACACTTACGACACTTATAAATCTATATTTACAGATGGATCCATGGATGGTGGCGCAGTTGCTAGTGCCACTGTCATTGGAACCAGAATAGTATCTTTAGGATTACCCGATAATAGTTTAATCTTCACAGCAGAAGCGCACGCAATTCTAACGGCTCTAAAATATGTCAAGAACCAATCAAAATATAAACAATTCATTATTTTATAAGATTCACTCTCGTGCCTTCAGGCTATTAAAAATATGTCTTCTAAACATCCATTTTGTATTGAAATTCTTGAGTTATTTAATGATCTTGCTACTGGCCAGAACGACATTGTCTTTTCTTGCTTACCAAGCCATGTTGGTATCACTGGTAACACAATGGCCGATGCTGCTGTTAAAGCAGCACTCAACAAATCTGTGACACCACTTCTTATCCCATACAGTGATTATAAACCTATAATTAGATCTTACATCCGTGATCTGATGCAAAAGAAGTGGGACACCCAAGTAGGTATCAATAAATTACATGAAATTAAACCAAATATTGGTTACACCTACTTGAGTTGTCAGTCCAGATTTGAAGAGGTCATTTTACGATGATGTCGTATTGGCCACAGTAGATATACTCACGAATATTTGTTGAAAGGCGAAGATCCTCCATTTTGTATCCCTTGTGATGAGAGAATCACGGTCAAGCATGTCCTGCTTGACTGTATTAATTTTGCCATCAAAAGGGATAAATATTTCAAATCACCATCTCTCAAGGATCTATTCTATAATATTAATTCTCATTTAGTTATTGGGTTTTTAAACGAGATAGAATTGTTCAATAAATTTTGATAATATGTATTGTATAAAATGAATGACTTCTTAAAATTGGTAGAATGAAATTGTATCCGAGTTTGTTACTGGTCGTATCCTCAGAGGGGGTTGACGTAGTGTAAAATTGTTGTCCCCTGAGAGGATATCGTAAGTCCATGTCAATCAGGGAGTATTTCTGCCTACTACTATTTTAAACGTAGAATATTTGTATTTTCACTTGTGGCTAACTTTGCATACAATCGCCAGTTGCTGAAGGGATGATGTAAATCCTGCTGTGGTCAATGCAGGTAGCAAAGGTACTGTAAGTCCCCATGGTCCCCAGTACGGTGGTCTACCTTCAGTTGCTGACGATCTATAGCCCGTTTTTATTTTGTATCGTTATGTATGGTGCTATTCTCTTTTATGATTCCATACTAGTTTTGTATCTTTTTCTGTGATGAATCTAGTTACTTTGCTGTCCTTTGTTGACAGGTTTTTATGTAAGTTTCAATTTATGTATTATGATTAACTAAAGTAACGATATGGCTGAAGTATTGCCGATGTGACTTAAAATTTTAACTCACTCAGTCACAATTGTGAACTTTTTCGATTTCCGTTGTTCATTTCTTGATTACCCCGTAGGGACCTGGGGTAGAATGTGTCCCCAGCACCCCATTGCTAAAAGACGTTAAAAGATGGTACTTGTTGCCATACCGTAACTGGCACTCAGCATTAAGTACGTAAAACAAGGACAGGTAGGCTAGGAGTCCCTACACTGTGTCTGAGTGGGGCAGTCATGGTATCTCAGTGGACTGGCCTTATAAAATCGGTATTCGTCCGGACAAGTACAAGCAAACAACACACACACACACACACACACACACACACACACACACACACACACACACACACACACACACACACACACACACACACACACACACACACACGTGCATGCACGTAACTATATAACCCCATTAATCCCAATGTAACACCTCATCACCTCCTGTAAATCGGTTAAATACACTCTTTAAGCCAACTATCTGTTTAAAACTAAATTAAAGTACACACTAACAAGTGGAATCAAACATCGTTCAGCATTGATCAGATAATCGTTTTCAATATTCCTCTATTTCCTTCCATATCCTGTAAGCACCTTCCATGTGGAAGGTTTAATTCAACCAAAACACATTCAGGGTCAATGTCATTTTTAATATCTATCAAGTCCATTTTGAATTCATCAATGATATGTTTATCAATTGGTAGATGGTCACACATGTTGTTAGTTCTGGCGTTAAAATCAACCTTGTTGTACAAGTTACCATACCTTTGGATGATAGTACAGATACAGATACGTCATCAGCTGAGTAGCTGCAGAACAGTAAATGTTATACTTGATATAAAAAAACTCCCAATACTCATCCGGCTTTATAGCTTTTAACTACTCCCTCTTATTTTCCTAGCAAGTATTCTTATTTGCTACCCCTCGTCAACGCATATCTCAAAAAGTACAATAGCAGTAATATTTGAAGACCAACTCAGGTGTGAAGTCATCACCTCAGGCTATAGGCCGTTTCATACCTGCATGCCAACACACGTCATCATTTTACTAATCACAGCGTCAATAAGGATAGAAAAGATTAGCTAGATTTGCGTTATTTAGAGAAAGTGACGACCAAAAGAAACTTTACCACAGTTTTAAATCACTCTTGTTTATAAAACCACAAAAGATTGATGCACAAAGTAAAACGTATTGGAATTATCAAAATTTCAACGAATTCAACATGTAAAATGACAGTCATACAACATCCGATATTGGCATGACAGTTGCCCGATTTGAGATTGGGTAGCAAAAACAAGCTGTCATCTTATCTAAAATCGTTCAAGGACACGTCACAGGCTTACAAGACACGCAAAAACTCTCCGGCGTACAGAAACAGTCAGTCGTCTGATAAATAGGGAAAAAGTCCTTCCTTGATTGTATTAAGGATTATGGTTAATCTCTGAGACAGGGATTTGGTGATACATTTGCTGGACCCAGCACTATATCTCTCCCTGTGCATATTTTTTATGAAATTTGGAATCCAGTACAAAAGAGGAACGGACTTTTCTTTTAGAGTCTAGTCAAAAGATCATTGTGCTGATGCGTGGTTTTGGCAGATTTCTTCCTCAGTGATCATACTGGCCTACTGTGTAGTATTATTTGATATGTCACATCCAAGTTCTTTGATCAAACAAATACTGTAGTGATGCTTACATATAATGGTTAGGTTATTTGAGGCCTTAGGAACAACTACAAACTTTTCATGTAGGGCAACCAGAATGGGTTAATTTCAATTGTGTTCCTCTTTTTCAGTGTGTGCATACACCCAATGACAACCTGGGGCAGGACACGCTCATTTATTCGCGAACATTTGGTATCATCACGTTTTGATAGGGATCCATAAACACACGTTCAATGAACTTCGGACTTTTAAACGCAAATCAAAGATTATATAAAAAAAACATATGCTGTATATCACGACCGAATTCCTGCCCAACTGGCCGCACCTTTTTTCAGGAAGCATAGGATTGTCACTGTAACACACTTAGATAAAGAAACAATATAAAGCTTAGGGTGTTCAGATCCCTTTCGACATTCTCCACTTCAAGGTAGGTATTGTATGGTTTACTGTACTGTATGATGATTGACATTAATATTTAATCTTATCCAGATTTTGATAATTGTAGTCATATATGGGATAGATCAGAGTAAAATATTAGAAAGCTTCACTTAGATGCTTTAAGAACAATTTGCGGCGTTCCAAGAGGCACTTATCATGATGAAATATGAGAAAACAAAGTATATTTTACAACTTATCACTCAACAGTTCATGTAGCTTATTCCTGGCAACCGACACATATCCATCATATCCACTAGTATTATATACAAGTGGTCTTTTTGTAATAGGGACAGTGGGGTTTAAGGGTAACTGTATAAGAAATTCATGCATTTCTGATTTTGTCTACAATTGTCTGTGACATTTCTTCTTTTTTTGGTATATGTTTGTTAGTTTGTTGTTTAACGCCGCACTCAGCAATATTCCAGCTATATGACGGCGGTCTATAATCGAGTCTGGACCAGACAATCCAGTGATTAACATCAAGAGCATCGATCTACACAATTAGGATAAAATGACATGCATCAACCGAGTCAGAGAGGCTTTCAACTCGATCCCGTTAGTCGCCTCTTACGACAAGCATAGTCGCCTCTTACGTCAAGCATAGTCGCCTCTTACGTCAAGCATAGTCGCCTCTTACGTCAAGCATGGGTTGCTGAAGACCTATTCTAACCCGGATCTTCACGGGTCTTTGGCATATGTGTTCCACCAGAGTCCATGAAATAGATTATATGGTCTCTGGTTTCACACATTCTCAATATGTTGTTCAGTTTTACTTTAAACAAAACCCTTAAATGTGTAATAAAATGTGTGACAAGAATTAAAGGGGGACCCTGAATAATCTACCATGCTTATTCCAAGGGGCTCTAACAGAGTTTATGAATTCCATACGGGAAGTAACCGCATATGAGGCAAAACCAGAGCGAAACATATAAAAGTGGAACTAGAGAACGAATAATGAACGAGTATAATTTTCCATTTAACATTTCTGAAAGCATCAAATGCTGATATTTATACGACAGTGTCCTTGCAGCGTGTTGAATGTTTGATCGAGGTTTCTTTTTACAAATTTCGAAATAATTCGTTTGAATATCTTGTTTAAATATTTTGGAGAATTTATTTTGTATTTTAAATATGATTTGGCGAACAAAGAGTTTGCCACCGTGTTGATGCACTTGTCTTATTGCTACTGTAATTGTATGTTTTACTGGAGTAGTATTTCTATTTGTGGTACGGCTTGTTTTCCAATCCAATCCAATCCCATTCGTCACCCCTCGCCCCTTTCCGTTACCTGAACCGCTATTCGGCTTATTCCGGAATAGCACGAGTTGGTCACGAATGATCCAATCCGTGGATAATTTACGGAAATTGAAATACCGAACAATGATTCGAACACGAGACACACCATCAGCCAGGTGGCAGATTGTGATCACCTCAGGTTCATGTTTCTGACCTCTGACGACAGTTATGAGCTTCTGGGGCCCAGTCTGACCCCGAGAACGTCGGTGTTTGTTTTACTTATCTAAAGCAGGAGCGGCGCTATTCGTTTCAGGACTGTACCAAAATGAAGGCCGCTCTTCTCGTTCTCATCCTCCTCCCACTGGCGTGTGGTAACATCCTTGACAGTGAGTGGTTCTACGTCTTTGGGGCTTTTTATAACATATCCTGTGATTCTTCATTCACTTGTGTTGCTTAGCTATAATGTTGGTAAAAGATTAATAAGTTACATCGATCAAGCAGCCAAAATGAGTATGTGACACCCAATATGTGCAACTGATCATTACAAAACATGTAAAACAATACCAGTTTCAATGGCGTGCTTTGGGCAGAACAATAACCTGCCCATTGTGTGAAATGAGGAAGCTGCTTGCCCATATTGTGAAATATTTGGAGAATTAGTTTTCATTCACTACTTTTGCCCATTGCATGCAATTAGCACATAACTGTTGGCACATTGCGTGCATTGGGCAAGCTGTATTGCCCAAAGCACGCAATTGGCAGTTGCACAGATTGGGTGTAACATATATGACAAGTGACTCACACTCGAAGATGGTGGCAGTAAGGTGATACTTTGCATTTGGCACCTTGATAGCATCTTCACTACAGGTTATTTGAAACGCCTATAGCCATATGATTTAATGTTCAAGCTTATCATCTTGGGTAGAGTGAGTTTGTTTGGCGCAAAGCGACAAAATCCTTTCCATATTCACAAAACAACGCTTTGAACAGTATTTCAGTAAAGTCACAGCCTGTCAGCTTGATGTGGGAGGAAAGCCGAACGTAATCAATGTCTTTGAAACTGGCAAATCTTCATGGATGATGACCAATGCCAATTTAGTATTCGAAGCCACAATCATAGGATTCTGGTATGCCTAAGGGACGCAAATGTAATGGCTAGAGGATACCACCAAGGGAGAGTGTTTTCGAGACCCAGTCGATGCAATACTCCACATGTTATAGGATGAAATAAAACCAAAGTTAACTCTATTGAATTTTCATTGATGTTCAGATATTTTTCATAGAATTAGTACAGCAGTCTATTGTTCCTGAATTGTTCCAGCGTTCAAGCACCTGTTCAATGTGAATGAGCTGAAAAGTGTTGTCACGAAGATTGTCCATGCCGTGGGAACTGACGCGACTGAGCATGCGTGTGAGGGTGCCTGTCACGTGGCACTTACTGGGCATATCATTTTAGTCCATTCGTGTCCACTCGTGTGCAAATCGTAAGTAACTCACTTATGTATTCTGGTAGCATTCACAATAGTCTATCAAGGAACACAGATGCTTATACCGGGGGTTTACTATGCTTAATTAAAGGCTGACATTTGCAGCAAGATGTAGGTAACATTGAAACTCCAAATTTGAAATTCAAATATCTGGCAAATGGAATAATAAAAAATAGTTAACCCCACACGGTTTAATATTAAAGACTAAAGATGAAAAAAGTCCTTTGCGAAATGAAATAATACATTTGGGCTATTTGATTTTTCATTATCTTACAAAATACCCAAGGAAAATAAACATATTTGGAAAATAGTATCCTAAGAAAACTGATGGATTGCAAGAAAATGACACTTATTTTTCAGATTCCAACAGCTCGTCCACATGTTCCATCTTCGTTAAAACTTGGCGAATGTTCAGTTGTCCCGTTGAACGGAATAAAGATGTGACAGGTTTTCATTTTGTCAGTTGTCAGATATCAGTTCTATTTGGAGAATAACATGTAAATGCATGATAACAGATGACCAGTTAAAATAATATCTCGTTGTCTCTAAAACAAAGGGGCGAGAATTAGTACAGCAGTCGTTGTTTGTTGTTTAACGCCGCACTCAGCAATATTCCAGCTATATGACGGTGGTCTGTAAATATTTGAGACTTGACCAGACAATTCACTGATTGACATCATGCGCATCGATCCACGCAATTGGGATACGATGATATGCATCAACCAAGTCAGCGAGCCTGACCACCCGATCCCGTTAGTCGCCTCTTATAATTACGACAAGCATGGTTTGCTGAAGACCAGTTCTAACCCGAAATCTTCACCGGACCGAAGGGAAGAGGCGTGAGTGGCCATTCGTCTAAGGTCCGGAATTCGCTGTGTAGAGTTGCGTTCTTTGAGTCTGCCAGAAACCTATAATCGAGAAAATGAATGCCAGATTTGTTTTGATTATCATCCTTGGTTTGTCAGCGCCATACTCATGATTGGGGACTAATAAGAAGGAAGATCAGAAACTCTGAAAAAGGTTTTCAATATAAATAAACGCGACAATTCCTTTTCCAAATTCATGAGACGATTGTCATCTCACACAAGAGGTATTTCTAGATACATATTTTATTCTGATGACATGGAAACAATTTCTGCTTATTTTACTGAAACTAAAAGGAAAGACACGCAGACAGTTTACTTATTACTGCAACATAGATCAGCTTGGCATGTTCCACAGAAAAGCAGGTTGTCTTGAAGTCTCACATTATGTGGGATTTATAGTGAAATCCCGAAGGTCACATTTCAAGGGAAATCGTTCAATAAACCAACTTTCTAGACTCACAAATCATAGTTATGGAGTAATGTCACTTTGTATGCATGAAGGCATCCTCAACAGTAATAGTAGTTTTAAGATACATGGACATGAAAGCGACAAAACCCTTTACATGTTCACAAGAGTGAGTGAGTGAGTGAGTTGTTTTTAACGCTGTTTTTAACGTTATTTCAGTTATATCACATCGTGTCAGCTAAATGTGGGAGGAAGCCCGAAGTGATGCAGGTCTCAGACGTTTACCCACGTCGGTGAAACCCACGAGCACGGGTATGGTGCTGACAAACCAAGAAATATAATCGGGGCAATCGATGATTGATGATGTAATAAGTTAAACAAACTTATGCAAATCTAAATATTGCCTAGAGTCCTATGCAAGAAGACGGTGGCTCATGGGCCAATCTGGTGATTTTGACCTCCGGATAATGTATGTTTCCATTTTCTTGTCATGGGCCGAACCAGTCTGTCATTGAGTTGGTAAACAAATTCAGTATAACATCCCTGTATCCCTGGTGTTTGCATCCTGGATATCCGTTGCAATATAACACTGTCCTTGTTGACACTCGATGACAGGTGGGGAACAGGGGTGCTGAATTATTTTCTTTCATCATGGCTCAACAACAATCTGGTTCATCTCGAAAGAAATAGAAGAAATTGATATTTCAACTGGAAATATTTCTCAAAATATTTATACCTGGGCTAGATTCCTGGTGATTGAGGCTGCCCATCATATTAAATCCTTTTGCTATTTCTAAGGCTGTTTCTGGGATTTGCGGTGAGGTGAAGAACGTGACCCGTCTCCGTAGTGGTTCGCTTCTGGTGGAGTGTGCACGGAGACAGCAATCTCTCAATCTTTTATCTATCTCTTCATTTGCAAATATTGAGGTTGCTGTATCTGTGCACAGAACATTAAATTCTTGTCAAGGCATTGTTCGTGACAGGGCTCGTTGTCTGTCCGACATGTCTGAAGGAGAAATCACTGAAGAATTGGAAGACCAGGCTGTAACTGCAGTTAGACGTTTCACATTCAAGAAGGACGGTGTCATCACGAAAACAAACACGTATCTCATGACGTTTGCCCGTACATCCCTTCCGCAGTCAATAAAAGCAGGTTATTTCAGTATCGGAGTGGATGTGTATGTCCCCAATCTGCACCGATGCTACAAGTGTCAACATTTTAGTCATGGATCAAAGTCCTGTCATAGCTCTGTGGCATGCCATCGGTGTGGTGACAGCCATGATAGCACTGACTGTGAAAAGGATTTGAAGTGCGCTTACTGTTCTGGCGCACCTGTGTGGCAAATGGAATCACAAATTATGAAACTGAAATGCGAAAGAAACATATCCTACTTGGATGCCAAAAAAAATATTTAAAACTCAGACCACTACTACCTCAACTATTTCATACTCCGCTGCAGTCTCCCGCTCTGTTGCAACATCGACTATTTCGTGTCAGACCGACTTGACCCATGTCAAGTCAGAACAACCATTTCAGACTGTTCCAATCATTCAGAATAGTCCTACCATCAGTCTATCTAGTTCAGGATCTCAGACTGAGATTCAGTCTGAGAAACAATCTCAAACATCAGTTAAACAACCAGTCGCTTTTCATTTGTCAAATAAAGAAAAAAAGAAATTGAAGAAAAACAACTACCAATCGTCCCTTCACCTTCAGAGGTTCCTTTACAGAACTCCTTTGGGCCTCTGGACATGGAGGTTACTGTGTCCTCACAGGACAGGCGGAGAAGTAGTTCCTCCTCACATTCACGCGAGCGATCTCCAATTGAGCCACCATGACTCAATTGTCCAATATAATGCAATGGAATTGCAGAGGACTTAGACATGATTTTAATGAACTGCAGTTATTAACAACAGATTTGAATCCATCAGCAATTTGTTTACAAGAGACGTAGCTTAAAAATACAGATAAATTTGATTTAAAGCACTATAGATCATATCATTCCTTCTCGCCTCTGGGCGATAAAGCTACTGGAGGTACTTCTATTTTAGTGCGGCGGGGCGTTGTTCACAGTCCTCTTCCACTTAACACAAATCTGCAAACAGTTGCACTTACACTGCATATTGCCTTCCTACTTGGCTCCTTATACATTCCTCCTTCTTCAAGTCTTCAGCGACATGATCTACAAAAACTAACTGCCAAAGCCCTGTATCATCATGGGGGATATAAATGGGCATAATCCTTTATGGGGAAGTTCAATGCTTAATCAAAAGGGTAAAGTGATCGAGGATTTCGTTTCTGATAATGATCTATGCATCTTTAATGATGACTCAGACACTTACTTACACCCTGCTACTGGTACATATTCATCATTAGATCTATCTCTGACGGATTCAGTTTTGTTTTGTTCTCATGGTCAGTCTACGATGACCTATGTGGGAGTGACCATTTCCCCACCGTGCTTAAACCCATCAATCCCATGGATGACACACCTTCACCTCGATGGAATTTTGTGAGGGCTGATTGGCTTTTATTTCAATCTTTATGCAAAAATAAATTACAACCTGCGTCTTTTCAGAATGTTAATGACCCAATTCAGTTGTTTTCAGATCAACTGAATGAAATTGCTGATGAATCAATTCCTAAGTCCTCTGTCAACCCACGTGTTCGTAAACCATGGTTTGGTGATAATTGCAAACAAGCTAGGAAATGTTGTAAGAAGGCGGAGAATTAATATTCATTATCAGCTGCTGAAACACTTGCCCGAATCATGCCTTGCAACCATGTTGAATATATTCGATGATATTTGGACATTAAAGACGTTTCCAACTTCATGGCATAATGTCATTGTTATCCCTATACCCAAACCTGGGCGGGATCATTCTGATCCATCAAATTACCGACCTATATCTATAACTAGCTGTGTTTGTAAAACTATGGAACGCATGGTAAATAATCAATTAGTGTGGTACTTGGAAACAAATGATGTTCTTACCAATATACAATGTGGTTTCCGGAAAAACAGAAGTACCATCGATCATTTAGAATAGATCGTTGAGAATCGTTCATTAAAAAATCCATTGTAAATAGACAACATCCTGTATCGATCTTTTTCGACTTAGAAAAAGCTTACGAAACAACATGGAAACATGGTATTTTAAAAGATCTTCAAGATTTTGGATTAAGAGGCCGTCTGCCTCATTTTATATCACAGTTTTTAACAGACAGGCAGTTTCAAGTCCGAGTGGGTACAACCCTGTCTGATCATAATAATCGGGATCAGGGTGTCCCAAAAGGCAGTATATTGTTACTTTATTCAGTATAAAAATTAACTGTTTTAAATGATTCAGTTGATGGATCACTTTTTGTGGAAGATTTTAGTATATCTTGTTGTGGTAAAAATGTGCACACAATAGAAAGGCAATTACAATTGTGTCTCAATAAAATTCACAACTGGTGTCTAGAGAACGGGTTTAAATTTTCAAAATCACAAACTAACTGCATACATTTTTGTAGGAAATATAAGCCGCATAAAAACCCTGAGCTATTTTTAAATGGCACCCCTATCAAAGTGGTGAAGGAGGCAAAGTTCTTGGGACTTATTTTTGATGATCTGATGCAAAAGAAGTGGGACACCCAAGTAGGTATCAATAAATTACATGAAATTAAACCAAATATTGGTTACACCTACTTGAGTTGTCAGTCCAGATTTGAAGAGGTCATTTTACGATGATGTCGTTTTGGCCACAGTAGATATACTCACGAATATTTGTTGAAAGGTGAAAGATCCTCCATTTTGTATCCCTTGTGATGAGAGAATCACGTTCAAGCATGTCCTGCTTGACTGTATTAATTTTGCCATCACAAGGGATAAATATTTCAAATCACCATCTCTCAAGGATCTATTCTATAATATCAATTCTCATTTAGTTATTGGGTTTTTAAAAGAGATAGAATTGTTCAATAAATTTTGATAATATGTATTGTATAAAATGAATGACTTCTTAAAATTGGTAGAATGAAATTGTATCCGAGTTTGTTACTGGTCGTATCCTCAGAGGGGGTTGACGTAGTGTAAAATTATTGTCCCCCTGAGAGGATATCGTAAGTCCATGTCATTCAGGGAGTATTTCTGCCTACTACTATTTTAAACGTAGAATATTTGTATTTTCACTTGTGGCTGACTTTGCATACAATCGCCAGTTGCTGAAGGGATGATGTAAATTCTGCTGTGGTCAATGCAGGTAGCAAAGGTACTGTAAGTCCCCATGGTCCCCAGTATGGTGGTCTACCTTCAGTTGCTGACGATCTATAGCCAGTTTTTATCTTGTATCGTTATGTATGGTGCTATTGTCTTTTATGATTCCGTACTAGTTTTATATCTTTTTCTGTGATGAATCTAGTTACTTTGCTGTCCTTTGTTGACAGGTTTTTATGTAAGTTTCAATTTATGTATTATGTTTAACTAAAGTAACGATATGGCTGAAGTATTGCCGATGTGACTTAAAATTTTAACTCACTCAGTCACTATGGTGAACTTTTTCGATTTCCGTTGTTCATTTCTTGATTACCCCGTAGGAACCGGGGGTAGAATGTGTCCCCAGCACCCCATTGCTAAAAGACGTTAAAAGATGGTATTTGTTGCAATACCGTAACTGGCACTCGGCATTAAGTACGTAAAACAAGGACTGGTAGGCTAGGAGTCCCTACACGTGTCTGAGTGGGGCAGTCATGGTATCTCAGTGGACTGGCCTTATAAAATCGGTATTCGTCCGGACAAGTACAAGCAAACACACACACACACACACACACACACACACACACACACACACACACACACACACACACACACACACACTGACACACGTGCATGCACGTAACTATATAACCCCATTAATCCCAATGTAACGAAACGTTAATCCCCATTCACCTCAACACCTCATCACCTCTTGTAAATCGGTTAAATAAACTCTTTAAGCCAACTATCTGTTTAAAACTAAATTAAAGTACACACTAACATGTGGAATCAAACATCGTTCAGCATTGATCAGATAATTGTTTTCAATATTCCTCTATTTCCTTCCATATCCTGTAAGCACCTTCCATGTGGAAGGTTTAATTCAACCAAAACACATTCAGGGTCAATGTCATTTTTAATATCTGTCAAGTCCATTTTGAATTCATCAATGATATGTTTATCAATTGGTAGATGGTCACACATGTTGTTAGTTCTGGCGTTAAAATCAACCTTGTTGTACAAGTTACCATACCTTTGGATGATAGTACAGATACAGATACGTCATCAGCTGAGTAGCTGCAGAACAGCAAATGTTATACTTGATATGAAAAAAACTCCAAATACTCATCCGGCTTTATAGCTTTTAACTACTCCCTCTTATTTTCCTAGCAAATATTCTTAATTGCTACCCCTCGTCAACGCATATCTCAAAAAGTACAATAGCAGTAATATTTGAAGAACAACTAAGGTGTGAAGTCATCACCTCAGGCTATAGGCCGTTTCATACCTGCATGCCAACACACGTCATCATTTTACTAATCACAGCATCAATAAGGATAGAAAAGATTAGCTAGATTTGCGTTATTTAGAGAAAGTGACGACCAAAAGAAACTTTACCACAGTTTTAAATCACTCTTGTTTATAAAACCACAAAAGATTGATGCACAAAGTAAAACGTATTGGAATTATCAAAATTTCAACGAATTCAACATGTAAAATGACAGTCATACAACATCCGATATTGGCATGACAGTTGCCCGATTTGAGATTGGGTAGCAAAAACAAGCTGTCATCGTAATCTAAAATCGCTGAAGTTCAAGGACACGTCACAGGCTTACAAGACACGCAAAAACTCTCCGGCGTACAGAAACAGTCAGTCGTCTGATAAATAGGGAAAAAGTCCTTCCTTGATTGTATTAAGGATGATGGTTAATCTCTGAGACAGGGATTTGGTGATACATTTGCTGGACCCAGCACTATATCTCTCCTTGTGCATATTTTTTTATGAAATTTGGAATCCAGTACAAAAGAGGAACGGACTTGTCTAGTCAAAAGATCATTGTGCTGATGCGTGGTTTTGGCAGATATCTTCGTCAGTGATCAGACTGGCTTTCTGTGTAGTATTATTTGATATGTCACATCTTCCAAGTTCTTTGATCAAACAAATACTGTAGTGATGCTTACATATAATGGTTAGGTTATTTGAGGCCTTAGGAACAACTACAAACTTTTCATGTAGGGCAACCAGAATGGGTTAATTTCAATTCTGTTCCTCTTTTTCAGTGTGTGCACACACCCAATGACAACCTCACGCTCTGACTTAACAAACTCTGAAAGAGATTTAAATTCTATCATCTTCTCTTTTGGTCCAATTCTTTTGGTATACGCTTCGACAACATTTAATTATTTAAATTTGCGAAAATATAAACTATGTATTTTCACTTGTACCATATGTTCCCGTGTTTTTTCAAGTAAACATTTGACTTGCCTTTGTATGTGTTTGATGCAGATGAAATCGCTTGGGCAGGACACGCTCATTTATTCGCGAACATTTGGTATCATCACGTTTTGATAGGGATCCATAAACACACGTTCAATGAACTTCGGACTTTTAAACGCAAATCAAAGATTATATAAAAAAAACATATGCTGTATATCACGACCGAATTCCTGCCCAACTGGCCGCACCTTTTTTCAGGAAGCATAGGATTGTCACTGTAACACACTTAGATAAAGAAACAATATAAAGCTTAAGGTGTTCAGATCCCTTTCGACATTCTTCACTTCAAGGTAGGTATTGTATGGTTTACTGTACTGTATGATGATTGACATTAATATTTAATCTTATCCAGATTTTGATAATTGTAGTCATATATGGGATAGATCAGAGTAAAATATTAGAAAGCTTCACTTAGATGCTTTAAGAACAATTTGCGGCGTTCCAAGAGCCACTTATCATGATGAAATATGAGAAAACAAAGTATATTTTACAACTTATCACTCAACAGTTCATGTAGCTTATTCCTGGCAACCGACACATATCCATCATATCCACTAGTATTATATACAAGTGGTCTTTTTGTAATAGGGACAGTGGGGTTTAAGGGTAACTGTATAAGAAATTCATGCATTTCTGATTTTGTCTACAATTGTCTGTGACATTTCTTCTTTTTTTTGGTATATGTTTGTTAGTTTGTTGTTTAACGCCGCACTCAGCAATATTCCAGCTATATGACGGCGGTCTATAATCGAGTCTTGACAAGACAATCCAGTGATTAACATCAAGAGCATCGATCTACACAATTAGGATAAAATGACATGCATCAACCGAGTCAGAGAGCCTTTCCACCCGATCCCGTTAGTCGCCTCTTACGACAAGCATAGTCGCCTCATACGTCAAGCATAGTCGCCTGTTACGTCAAGCATGGGTTGCTGAAGACCTATTCTAACCCGGATCTTCAAGGGTCTTTGGCATATGTGTTCCACCAGAGTCCATGAAATAGATTATATGGACTCTGGTTTCACACATTCTCAATATGTTGTTCAGTGTTACTTTAAACAAAACCCTTAAATGTGTAATAAAATGTGTGACAAGAATTAAAGGGGGACCCTGAATAATCTACCATGCTTATTCCAAGGGGCTCTAACAGAGTTTATGAATTCCATACGGGAAGTAACCGCATATGAGGCAAAACCAGAGCGAAACATATAAAAGTAGAACTAGAGAACGAATAATGAACGAGTATAATTTTCCATTTAACATTTCTGAAAGCATCAAATGCTGATATTTATACGACAGTGTCCTTGCAGCGTGTTG
Organism: Haliotis cracherodii; assembly: GCF_022045235.1. Lineage (NCBI taxonomy): Eukaryota > Metazoa > Mollusca > Gastropoda > Lepetellida > Haliotidae > Haliotis > Haliotis cracherodii. Next base: position 19,850,606 of record NW_027266272.1, read on the forward strand.
AATGTTTGATCGAGGTTTCTTTTTACAAATTTCGAAATAATTCGTTTGAATATCTTGTTTAAATATTTTGGAGAATTTATTTTGTATTTTAAATATGATTTGGCGAACAAAGAGTTTGCCACCGTGTTGATGCACTTGTCTTATTGCTACTGTAATTGTATGTTTTACTGGAGTAGTATTTCTATTTGTGGTACGGCTTGTTTTTCAATCCAATCCAATCCCATTCGTCACCCCTCGCCCCTTTCCGTTACCTGAACCGCTATTCGGCTTATTCCGGAATAACACGAGTTGGTCACGAATGATCCAATCCGTAGATAATTTACGGAAATTGAAATACCGAACAATGATTCGAACACGAGACACACCATCAGCCAGGTGGCAGATTGTGATCACCTCATGTTCATGTTTCTGACCTCTGACGACAGTTTTGAGCTTCTAGGGCCCAGTCTGACCCCGAGAACGTCGGTGTTTGTTTTACTTATCTAAAGCAGGAGCGGCGCTATTCGTTTCAGGACTGTACCAAAATGAAGGCCGCTCTTCTCGTTCTCATCCTCCTCCCACTGGCGTGTGGTAACATCCTTGACAGTGAGTGGTTCTACGTCTTTGGGGCTTTTTATAACATATCCTGTGATTCTTCATTCACTTGTGTTGCTTAGCTATAATGTTGGTAAAAGATTAATAAGTTACATCGATCAAGCAGCCAAAATGAGTATGTGACACCCAATATGTGCAACTGATCATTACAAAACATGTAAAACAATACCAATTTCAAAGGCGTGCTTTTGGCAGAGCAATAACATGCCCATTGTGTGAAATGAGGAAGCTGCTTGCCCATATTGTGAAATATTTGGATAATTAGTTTTCATCCACTACTTTGGCCCATTGCATGCAATTAGCACATAACTGTTGGCACATTGCGTGCATTGGGCAAGCTGTATTGCCCAAAGCACGCAATTGGCAGTTGCAAAGATTGGGTGTAACATATATGACAAGTGACTCACACTCGAAGATGGTGGCAGTAAGGTGATACTTTGCATTTGGCATCTTGATAGCATCTTCACTGCAGATTATTTGAAACGCCTATAGCCATATGATTTAATGTTCAAGCTTATCATCTTGGGTTGAGTGAGTTTGTTTGGCGCAAAGCGACAAAATCCTTTCCATATTCACAAAACAACGCTTTGAACAGTATTTCAGTCAAATCACAGCGTGTCAGCTTGATGTGGGAGGAAAACCGGAAGTAATCAATGTCTTTGAAACTGGCAAATCTTCATGGATGATGACCAATGCCAATTTAGTATTCAAAACCACAATCATAGGATTCTGGTATGCCTAAGGGACGCAACTGTAATGGCCAGTGGATACCACAAAGGGAGAGTGTTTTCGAGACCCAGTCGATGCAATACTCCACATGTTATAGGATGAAATAAAACCAAAGTTAACTCTATTGAATTTTCATTGATGTTCAGATATTTTTCATAGAATTAGTACAGCAGTCTATTGCTCCTGAATTGTTCCAGCGTTCAAGCACCTGTTCAATGTGAATGAGCTGAAAAGTGTTGTCACGAAGATTGTCCATGCCGTGGGAACTGACGCGACCGAGCATGCGTGTGAGGGTGCCTGTCACGTGGCACTTACTGGGCATATCATTTTAGTCCATTCGTGTCCACTCGTGTGCAAATCGTAAGTAACTCACTTATGTATTCTGGTAGCATTCACAATAGTCTATCAAGGAACACAGATGCTTATACCGGGGGTTTACTATGCTTAAATAAAGGCTGACATTTGCAGCAAGATGTAGGTAACATTGAAACTCCAAATTTGAAATTCAAATATCTGGCAAATGGAATAATGAAAAATAGTTAACCCCACACGGTTTAATATTAAAGACTAAAGATGAAAAAAGTCCTTTGCGAAATGAAATAATACATTTGGGCTATTTGCTTTTTCATTATCTTACAAAATACCCAAGGAAAATAAACATATCTGGAAAATAGTATCCTAAGAAAACTGATGGATTGCAAGAAAATGACACTTATTTTTCAGATTCCAACAGCTCGTCCACATGTTCCATCTTCGTTAAAACTTGGCGAATGTTCAGTTGTCCCTTTGAACGGAATAAAGATGTGACAGGTTTTCATTTTGTCAGTTGTCAGATATCAGTTCTATTTGGAGAATAACATGTGAATGCATGATAACAGATGACCAGTTAAAATAATATCTCGTTGTCTCTAAAACGAAGGGGCGAGAATTAGTTCAGCAGTCGTTGTTTGTTGTCTAACGCCGCACTCAGCAATATTCCAGCTATATGACGGTGGTCTGTAAATAATTGAGACTTGACCAGACAATCCACTGATTGACATCATGCGCATCGATCCACGCTATTGGGATACGATGATATGCATCAACCAAGTCAATGAGCCTGACCACCCGATCCCGTTAGTCGTCTCTTATAATTACGACAAGCATGGTTTGCTGAAGACCAGTTCTAACCCGAAATCTTCACCGGACCGAAGGGAAGAGGCGTGAGTGGCCATTCGTCTAAGGTCCGGAATTCGCTGTGTAGAGTTGCGTTCTTTGTGTGTGCCAGAAACCTATAATCGAGAAAATGAATGCCAGATTTGTTTTGATTATCATCCTTGGTTTGACAGCGCCATACTCATGATCGTGGACTAATAAGGGAGAAGATCAGAAACTCTGAAATAGGTTTTCAATATAAATAAACGCGACAATTCCTTTTCCAAATTCATGAGACGATTGTCATCTCACACAAGAGGTATTTCTAGATACATATTTTATTCTGATCACATGGAAACAATTTCTGCTTATTTTCTGAAACTAAAAGGAAAGACACGCAGACAGTTTACTTATTCCTGCAAAATTGATCAGCTTGGCTTGTTCCACAGAAAAGCAGGTTGTCTTGAAGTCTCACATTATGTGGGATTTATAGTGAAATCCCGAAGGTCACATTTCAAGGGAAATCGTACAATAAACCAACTTTCCAGACTCACAAATCTTATTTATGGAGTAATGTCACTTTGTATGCATGAAGGCATCCTCAACAGTAATAAGCCGGAGGGTGTGGTTTCTGCATTAACTGGGTTTCACCCCAAAACCGCCTACGACAAATCAAACTGAAGGAAACAAATTGAGTCATGGTTGTTTCAAAATACATGGACATAAACGCGACAAAACCCTTTACATGAGTGAGTGAGTGAGTGAGTTGGGTTTAACGCCGCTTTATTCCAGGTATATCACATCGTGTTAGCTTAATGTGGGAGGAAGCCCGAAGTGATGCAGACCTCTGTCGTTTACCACGTCGGTGAAACCCACGAGCAAAACCGGGATTCGAACCCACGACCATATGTTTTAGACGTGCCCAAGGGACGCAACTCTGCACAGCGTATCGCCGCGTCTTAGACGACTGGGCCCGCGTGGCCCCCATATTCTTAAAAAAAAACAGAGTTGTTTGTACGATTCCGTCTATATCATGAGCACGTGGTTAAGAATCACTATCAAATTGTGATGATAGCAGGTGATCGCAAAAAGGTGGGCTTATCCTGCTTGAACGGTGGCATCCGTCACAAACACATCTAAAGGCAAGTCAATTGTTCGCATGAAAAAAAAACCCGGGAACATATGTTACAAGTCAAAATAGGGAATTGCTCCGGACATCATTTTTGTCTGTGATGCGTCAAATTTGGAAATGTCTCCACATGTCTACCAAAAACCTTTTGAAAGCTTTACTGAGGCCTTGGGTGTTATTACCCTGATCAAACAACTGGGAAGCAAAAGCTGTATGACGCTATTTGAAATCTTAGAAAGATCATTCTCGATTATTCCTCAAAAGTTGTGAAATGTAGACACCAAGGGCTGGAGTTGCAGGAACATTCCAGGACATGAAGGGAAAGTTGAAGTCATCCCTCTTGTCATACAGTCTTGTGGAGAGTGTTTTGTCACTCTGAATCTTTATGCATAGATCTAAATATGAAACAGATGAGGCGGTGTCACTGGTCTCCTTCATATCTAGTTCAGGTTGGTAAATCAGTGGAAGGGAATTAGTTATTTGATTGTTATAAAACCATATCTGATCGTCCATGTGCACAATTCAAAACTATGGTAGTTGAATATTTCCTTCTCATGTGACATTCAGGAAAAGAAAATATATATACCCAATATTTTCTAGATGTGACAAATAATATAATGATACTGAGAGATAGTTTTCAAAAGATAAAGTTTCTTAGAATTGTTTGAAGTACAAAGCCTCTGAAGTTTGCATAGTAGAACTGCGCCAGATTTGTAGATATTGATCTTTAAAGAATTCCTCTACCTTTGAAACCAGCCATTATGTACAAAATATATACAGGCTAACAATTCAGTAAGTCCTAAGTGTTTTTTTAACAATATAAATCCATGGGAGTTTATCAGCAATATATGGTTTTCATTAAGAAATATTAACTGGTATAAAAAGGGCCTTTTGAGAAAAGAAAAAATACCAGTAGAAAACCATAGAACAACAGACCATGAGAATTTTGGAAATATATTAAATCATGAAAAAGACGTTTGGATAACATACCAACTTGTGATGACTTTATGACATATTTTAAAGATCTATATTCATCTCTCAACAGTACTGTACTCTAGGTAACAACGTGGATGATGTGATAAACAACCATCTAGAGTCTTATAATGATATGATATACCCTGAGCTTGAGGTGATATAACAGAACAAGAGGTGAAGGGTGCCATGTCTGGTCTTAGAATATAACAAATCTTGTGGAGCTGACAATGTTCTACATGAATGTTTTAAATGTGGCTGTGATTTACTTATGCCGAACATAACGATACTGTGAAATAAAATATTCACACTTGGTGTGTTTACGAGAGTATAGACTGAAGGAAGTGTTATTCCAATTCATTAGAAAAGAGTGAGTGAGTGAGTTGGGTTTAACGCCCCTTTTAACAGTATTCAAGTTATATCGCGTAGTGTCAGCTTCATGTGGGAAGAAAGACCGAAGTGATGCAGGTCTAAGACGTTTACCACTTCGGTGAAACTCACGAGTACGTGTATGGTGCTCACAAACCTAACAATATAATTGGGGCGAACCGGGATTCGAACCCAGAATCATAGGTTTTTGGGACGCACAAGGGGCGCAACTCTGCACAGCGAATCGCGGCGCCTCAGATGACTGGGCCACCCGTGCCCTCTCATAAGAAAGAAGATCTAAAAGACCTTAATAATTAGAGAGGGATAGCATTATTTAACGGTGGCTTTTCCAAGCTCTTCACATCTGTACCCCCAATAGGCTTGCTGAATGGGCCGAAAAGTACAATGTTATATCTGATGCCCAGTATGGTTTCAAGCACGGTTATCAAACCATTAATGCAATATTTGGTTTTAACAATTTTTGGTGCACAAACATATATCATTCCAATAGACTATCGTATATTTGTAGACCTCACCAAAGCTTTTGACAGTATTTAAAGAAACGGCATGTATAAAATGATTAGACAAGGAGTGCGTGGTAGAATGTGGAAGGTAATACAAAGTATGCATGAGGTTGAAAGATGGTGTCTAAAGTATAATGATTGTGCATCAGATTATTTTCTTATTGGAAAGGGCATCAAACAAGGTGAAGTTATGTCACCGATATTTTTCTCATTATTTATTGAGAATTTAGAAAAAAATATTAAAAGTGGATTGTTTATAGATTATATTAAATTATGTTTGATATTATTTGCAGATGATATGATATAACTGTCAGATTCACCACAGAGGCCCCAATCATTATTTGATAGTTTATATGAGTATTGTCGTGATTGGGGGCTTCAAGTTTATGTTGCGAAAACTAAAACAGCGTTGTTTCGTCAAGTGGGTAAAATAAGGCATTATGAATATTGGGAGTACATTGGTCAACGGTTGGAGACAACCGACACACTTCATTACCTAGGTTCAACAATTACTTGTTTTGGAAAATTCAAGGTGACACAAAAACATTTGCAAGAAGGGGATTGAAAGCTATGAACAACTTCTTACATTATACAAAGAAGTGTGATTTTACACCTAGATTGTGGTGGCAATTATGTGATTTTCTTGTTACATCCACTATGAAGTATGGTAGTGAAATATGGGGCACTGTTAACCTGTTATAAATTGAACGAGTACATTTAAAATTTTGTAAATATGTACAAGTACAAGCAAACACACACACACACACACACACACACACACACACACACACACACACGCACGCACGCACGCACGCACGCACGCACGCACGCGCGCGCGCATGCACTTAACTATGTAACACCATTAAACCCCATTTAACGCGACGTTAAACCCCATTTCAGCTCACCACCTCTTGTAAATCGGTTTAATAAACTCTTTAAGCCAACTATCTGCCTAAAACTAAATTAAAGAACACAGACAAGTGGAATCAAACATTGTTCAGCATTGATTAGATAATCGTTTTCAATTAAGTCTCATCCAGACGTGTTATTTCCTTTAAAGGGATCTCCACACTATCAATATCTTCAGTGCTATATACTCTACTTCCTTCCATATCCTGTAAGCACCTTTGACGGGGAAGGTTTAATTCAACCCAAACTCATTCAGGGTCAATGTCATTTTTAATATCCATCAAGTCCATTTTGTGTTCATCAATGATATGTTTATCAAGTTGTAGATGGTCACACATGTTGTTAGTTCTGGCGTTAAAATCAACCTTGTTGTACATGTTAACATACCTTTGGATGATAGCACAGATTCAGATACGTCAACAGCTGAGTATCTGCAGAACAGTAAACGTTATACTTGATAAAAAAAACACACCTCCCAATACTCATCCAGCTTTATAGCTTTTACTATTCAATCGGGTTTTTTTCAAGCAAATATTCCTAATTTCTCTCCCCGTCAACGCATATCTCAATGAAGTACAGTAACAACAATATTTGGAGACCAACTCAGGTGTGAGGTCATCACCTCAGGCTATGGTCCGTTTCATACTTGCCTGACAACACACGTTTATCATCATTTTACCTGTAAAAGTACCTTGTTTTGGGCCAATCACAGTGTTAATTAGGAAAGGAGAGATGAGCTAGATTTGCGTTATTTAGAGAAAGTGGCGGTCAAAAGAATGTTTTCCATAGTTTTAAACCACTGTAGTTTAAAAAACACAAAATGAATTCAATGTATTGAAAAGATCAAAATCTCAACGAAATTATTATTTAAAATGACAGTCCTGCAGCATTCGATATTGACATGACAGTTGCCCGATTTGAGATTGACAAAGGGCACACACACCTAAAATCGCTGAAGTTCATGGACACGTCACATTAAAAGCGTGTACCCCCTAGCGTGAGATACGTCGCCATTCTCCTTGTGGCGACTGGGTCAGTCCTTGTCGGTTGGCTTGGGGACGTGGTCGTTGTCGAACATGACGATCCAGTCATCCCAGAGGTGTTCTATGGGGGACATGTCTGGGGACACTTTGATGTTGTTGGCTGCAAGGTTGTTCTGTACGATTCGGGCTGTATGGGGTCTTGCGTTGTCATGATGATAAAGGACACCACGTGGCAGCTGTTGTGGAAATGGAAGGACAATCGGACGAAGAATGTCAGCCATGTAACGATTTCTGATTTCCGTTAACGATGACCTGCCCACAAATTCCTCCCCCACACCATAACACCCCCTCCACCATACGACACGACCTCCTGAATGCAACATGTCGCCGTTCGTTCTCCCCTTCGGTGGTAAACACACTGTCTTCCATCAGCTCTGAACAGACCGGACCGGCTTTCATCAGTAAAGACGACCCTCTGCCAGTCACGTCGCTGCTAACGACGATGTTGCGCGGTCATTAACTGTCCTCTGTAAGATCTGTAAGCCCTTTGAGCCGTGAGGGGCGGCGGGATAGCCTATGGGTTAAAGCGTTCGCTCGTCACGCCGAAGACCCGGGTTCGATTCCCTACATGGGTACAATGTGTAAAGCCCATTTCTGGTGTCCCCCGCCTTGATATTGTTGGAATATTGCTTAAAGCGGCGTTATACCATACTCACTCACTCACTCACTCTTTGAGCCGTGTGTCGCCTGACCGTACGATATGTCCTAAAGCATTGACGTCACTATCAGGAATCGATTTCGGAGATGCAAATTACGCAAGGGCCGGTCTTCATTGTGCGTAGTTACCTTGGGTCTATCTGTTCTTGGCCTGTCTGGTGTCTGTCTTTAACGATGCATGATGTTAGTTACAGCAACCCGGGAGCAAACACACGTTCTAGCAATGTGGGCATTGGCGGCTCCCATCTGTATCATACCCAGGGCCCGCTCGTGTTGTTCGGGGGTCAGTCGTGGTATTTCCAAGGTGTTTTCTGTTTATCAGTGTAAGTGTCTGATATGCCGTCCGTATCTTTTATATACCCTCATATTGCCCGGGTAGTTTCGGCTGCCCAAGCTGCACGTATTTTTTCACTTTTTCGCATTTTCTACGAAAACAAAGGACTGCAGTTGACTTTCTGCTTTCCACATGGAGCATTGTTGTATTTGGACGATGTGTTTTGCATTGATTTAGTTTCAACTTTCATTTTTAAAATGGTTAAGTTTCTTTTTGCCGTCAGTATATATGCTATTTTCATAGCCCTATGATTCGTATTATAAATAAAACCGGAAAAGCTTTTTCTATAATTTCCGACAGTACCTCAATGTAAGAGCGCCGATTTGAGTTATACCTGATCCCGTCATCTTGCCATGTTAAACAAGCTAGCACAACACAAGTAACTATAATTATACAAAAAAATAATTACTTAGTAACGATAAAAATGACTGATTTTAATCCATTCATTTACTGTGGAAAGTAACTCCACCAAGTCATGCATTCTAAGTCAAAGAGGGGCACGGGTGGCCCAGTCGTCTAAGGCGCCGCGATTCGCTGTGCTGGGTTGCGTCCCTTTGGCAGGCCAAAATCTATGGTTGTGGGTTCGAATCCCGGTTCGCCCCGTTTATGTTTCTAGGTTTGTCACCGAAGTGGTAAACTTCTGAGACCTGCATCACTTCGGGCTTTCCTCCCACATTAAGCTGACACGCAGTGATATAACTGGAATACTGTTAAAAGCGGGGTTAAATCCAACTCAGTCACTATGTCAAAGAGGACTGGACTTGGTTAGAATCCGTGTTTACCAGCTTGCAACTTCCAGCTGGAGACATTTTTGTAAACGTAACCAGTGTTGATGAATTTTAATATTCGTTAAGTTTGTCAAATCGTAAATATTTTTTTTAATTTGAAGTTTACACGATATACGGCACTTCGCAAGCTCCGACGTTCATATATACTTTATAAAGGTTCCTACTCCAATGAACTCACACAGAGTGAAAGTCAATTTAATTAGCTGTAATTTAAATCATTTGTACATTTGTATATTCATGTGGGTAAATGTCCTTGTGCGGATTACTATGCTGCTACTGTTATATTGCACAATAATTAAAGTTCTGTTGTGTTCATTGAAATTCCTGCATTCTGATAACCTCAATTGGTCACGTGTTATTGCATTCATTTCCCATTGAATCACTCTCCTACCCAGAGTTCCTTGCGGCCGGCAGCCAGCCAGCTTAGTATCAGGCCAGTACAGGCCAGCGGCATGTGACGATTCGTCACATCTTTCACAGTCAATTCAAGATATTGCATATGCTTTTCATCCGTTTCATGTTTGACAAGTCTACACATTTTCATAAACAAATGTCAAAGAAAGGTTACGGTTCAATAAGAAATTATCCTCATACGTGAACATCTACTTGTTTTTGTGTAGTTATCCTTTGTTTACATTGGTTGTACGGCTCCACGTGCTGTCATCGAAGCCCAACGGAGAGCTAGCGATACGGTCACTTTGATGTATAAATATATATTGTCATGCAACTTACTGTCGCGGTTGTAGTAGTATATCTATATAATTATGCAAAACAACACGTAAAGCGCCCCAAATACTTGCTTTGATCCGTCCTATACTGATTTCTGAAAAAGCGCGTTTGTTTACAAACAAGAGAAAAGTCCGGTCACGTGATATGCAAATTAGCCTGTGGCAGTGGTGTTATGCTGAGTCACCACTGCGCCGGAGTGTGCCAATGAATTTCAAAAAATAAGCCACGCCCACCGAGGCGCACTACTTTAATTACTGCGGAAGCCGGGGAATCCTACTATTACAGTCGAGGGAATTCCCTTACAGCTCACGTGTATCGTCGTGCACAGGACATCTAGCGACATTCATGCATATTCATTGTCCAAACTACCCTTCGAAGGCCGAGAAGGAATGAAACGTGCATGCTCGGTCGCCTGTTTTTTTCCCCGCTCGCCTCGGTTCCACAACTTTCATGTCCTCGGGTTTCATTTCTAACAAGCATTTTTCAAACTGTGTTTTCCCGTTTTCAGGGAAGTAATGTTTGAATCTGGCGGTAACTGACCTTGTCATTTGAAAACAGCCGCCTTCTCCCGGACATATTTCTTCCGGTTCGTTACAGTCTGACTTTTGCAGCTCTTCTCGCCTCTTGCCTGGATTGACAGGTCCAATGAACATTGTTTGATCATACTCTCCGTTGATTGGCTACTGACTGTGTAGGCGTGTCAAGTTATGTGCATAAATTAAACAATCACCTGATTCATGTCTCGCCACAGTATGTATTCCTACACCTGGAATGTTTATCAATCTCGTCAAACTGATTATATGTAAATGAATTGTCATTACTAAGTTGATAATTATCTCCGTGGAAATAATTCAATTAAATAGATGTGAATGGCGGAATACATTTTTAAAATGATCAACATTTTAAAGAGTTCTTGATCAATAGGGTAGCAGCCTTGTCTTCAGGTTAACATTTATTGAAGGCCAAAAGCATACGATTTATTTGGAAACGAATGGACATCTCATGAGTTAGGCGCATTTGCTTTATGAAAAACGACACTGTACTGATATCGACAACTATGTTTATTTGTAGCTTTGCATATCAATCTGCCTAGGCGATCTGAAACCGTTGGACAAGAGACTGGAATCTGGAATTAAAAACATATAAAGTATGAATAAAAACATATAAAGTCTTTTGGTCTTACGTTAATTGAAAATCCACTTATGTCATGGCAGTGGACGTCAAAGTGGGATTCACACATGATGCCCATGTTGTGTAAAATAATAACAACTGCGTTAAGGTATATCAATTCCATAACTTTGACACATGAAACAAGATTTATTATTGTGCTTTAACGACGCAATCAGCCCTTCCAGATATTTGAAAGCGGTTTTTTTCGAGTCTGGGCAAGACAAACCAGTGATTGATGTCATGAGCAACGCCCAGAGCGAGATACCCACCCAAGCTATCCATTATGTCGCCTCTACGACAGGCGACATACGGTAGGCTGCTGGGGATCAATTCCAACTTCACGGGGGACTCAACAAGAGAAATGGGGGCCGAGAATAATTAAAATGATACATTAAGTGTTGTAAATATTGAAGACTTGGATGGTGAGTTGGGTTTTACGCATTTAGCAATATTCATGCAATAAGACGACAGGGGACACCAGAAAAAAGGCTTCATACATCGTACCCGTGTGGGGTTGGTTGGTTGGTTGGTTTGTTGTTTAACGCCTCACTCAGCAATATTACAGCTATATGACAGCGGTCTGTAAATAATCTAGTCTGGACCAGACAATCAAGTGATAAATATCATGAGCATCGATCCACGCAATTGGGATCGATGACATGTATCAACCAAGTCAGCGAGCCTGACCACCCGATCCCGTTAGTCGCCTTTTACGACAAGCATGGTCACCTTTTACGGCAAGTATGGGTTGCTGAAGACCTATTCTACCCCGGCGTCTTCACGGGCCTACCCGTGTGGGGAATCGAACCCCCGTGACGAGCGAACGCTTTAACCACTAGGCTACCCCTTCACCCCTAATGAAAGAATCCACTCACGATCTGCAGATGAGATCGCAGCCGCTGGTAAGAAGTGCATTGTTTAGCAGAATAGTGGTGCACTCAGCCTCACAGGCAGTCTCGACGGGGTCAGATCCGACGGTGTCAGCGATCTTCTGGACAACAGTCTTCAGCTCCCCCAAATCAAACAGTTTCTTGAACTCTGAATATAAGCATAACTCAACCATAACTAGTAAACATGGACAAGGTAATTGTTCAAGAAGCACAAAGTAAGGTGGGAAAGTGTCTTGGTGATAATACTAGTCATGCGCATGAGGTGTTACGTAATGCTAAAAAAATACTTAACGAAATCAGCCTTTTCAACAGAGCAGGAATAACATTACATTAGTCAGAGAGAGGCTTCCAAGTTAGCCAATAAGTGCAAACATTGCAAAACAATAACTTGTGGGAGCATACGCTTCGTAACACTAGCTAGCCAATGAGTGCATACGTTACATAACACCAGAGCAGGTATTGCCGTTACTAACCAATGAGAACAATCGTTGCACTAGCCAAGAAGACTATATGTCGCCAAGCAGGCCCAACGTCTTTGTGCGGACTTTTTTGTGCGTGCGTGCGTGCGTGCGTGCGTGTGTGGCGGTTGCTGGACATGCGTTACCTTTCAGCAAAAGCCTTTAGTCGTCGCTCATTTTAAGTGATCCATTCACATATTTCCGTCGCTTTTGTTTCCTTTACGCCCAATGGAATCTGTTTCGGCGGACCGTTTATTCTCTGGCGTTGACGTTTTATATTTGTAAAAATCCACCCAAAAGCAGCAGTTTTTTTATGTTATCCAGCGAAAGGATGTGTTCTAACGGTAAGCCACGAGGACGACGAGGACGAATGTCATGTTAGGCAATAAGCGGAAGCATTAAGTAACAGTAACCAATGTGCGCATGTTGTTTGATGGTAGCCAATTAGGGGATGTGTGATTTATGAAACTTGCTGTCGATGAAGATCTAGTAAGCCGGGGGGAAGGAGCACGGGAACGACGAAGCATGAGTTACATAACGGCAGCCAATGAAAGGATGTGTCGCATAACGCCAGCCAATGAGAGGATGTGCTTCATCCAACGAGACCAGGTATTGTTTGATATGACCCAATGAGAGGATGTGTAACATGACACCAACAAATAAGAGCACGTGTTGCGTAATGCCAGAGAACGAGGGGCCGTATTACATAACGCTAGCCAATAAAAGCATGTGTTGCATAAAGCCAGAAAATGAGAGCAGGTATTGTTTGATATTACCCAATGAGCGGATGTGTTACATAACGCCAACCAATAAGAACATGTGCTGCGTAATGCCAGACAATAAGAGCAGATATTATCCAATGAGAGGATGTGTTTTAGGATACTTACGGTCGAGCAGTGTGTCACAGTACACCAGGGGCAGGAGCACGAGCACGAGAAGGGCGAGTTTCATGGCTGCGGATCTGAAAGTCAGAATGTTTCACATTTGCCTTACCCGAAAAATCAATGCAAGACTCCTCTTACTTCATAATTAATAGATAGCTAATAGCATACACAGTCAGATGTTGTGGACAAGTAGATATAATTAGAATGAGTGGGTGAATATGATTTTACGCCGCTTTTAGCAGTATGCCAGCAGTATCACAACCGGGAACCCCAGAAATGGCTTCACACATTGTACCCGTGTTGGGAATCTAACCTGGGTCTTCGGTGTGACGATCGAACGCTTTAACCACTAGACTACCCATCGCCCCACACTGAGCTCTGAATTGATGCAACTTACCGTAGTAGAAGACGACGCTAGAGACAGAGACGAAGCTGGGGTGACTTATATAGGATTCACCTTCACGATAACCTTGCCCATCCTAATGCAAATATTAAAATGGTACGGTGGTCTGGCTTACAATTTGCCTATCTATGCAACACACGTTTACATATTTTTAGCGGGGGATGTCAGCTTTAGATAATGCAGCGTGACCAACAAGTCACGATTTAATTATACTGCACAACACTGCTCAAACCCTGGAATATATTCAGCGAACATTTCACCGTTCCAATCTTACATTCAGTAGGCCAGTACTATTGAGAAACAGGTGGTTGTTATTTAACAATATTATGTAAATGTCTTTTACAGAGGCCATCACAATTCCGATCTTCAAGGCCAATAGCATGTACAATTACTATGGAGCATATCACACGAGATCTCGTAACATACCGTTCTAGGTACAGTAGGAAATTAAAGAGTTTCATAAAAATGGTATCCAACGAGAAAGACTGTGGTATTTTATTTATTACCTATAACCTACATTTTTTAAAAATAACTAACAAAACAAATGTGTTTATTTAACAGACAAAACCGAAAAAGGCGGCAATCCAGTTACGTGTTAATATTAATGAATATGGTTAACGTTATGTCACTATACATAGGCATTACTAAAATATTCCTACTATTGTGTGTGCAAATATGCATGGCGTTTGCAACGATCAACATTTACATTTTTTAAAAAATAATAGAATTACTTACACAAATGATAGTTCAAGCGCATAGTTGTTAGCAGACAAGAACACAAGAAGTCAAACAGTGCCACTATTTGAATCTCTGGATTTAGTATTTGATGGTCATTCATAAACACATGTTCATGATATAGTCGTAATTGTACAATCGACTCTGCTTTTAGCAGAGATTTGTCATAAATATGGAAATTGCTTTGTCGTTTTTATTTACAGTGGGACACTCACACCTCCCGTATCAACATGGTTTGGTTTCATGGATCTACCAGCAGACCAGCATGTCCTGAGGTTGTTTGATCAGGGTTGCAACATTCAAGGCCACAGTAAAGCCTTCAAAAGTTTTTATTGTAGAAATGTGGAGGACATTTCAAAATGTAACGCTTCTTTGACAAAAATAACGTGTGATGAAATTCCCTATCTGACTTGTGCTATATGTTCCCTTGTTTTTTCAGGTGAGTAGTTGACTTGCTTCAGCTTCGATGGATAATCGAGACTGGTTGTTCCCAGGCCTTGACGTTTATATTTTTCTAACGGGAGCCGACAGTGAGGTTGGATATGCTCACCTCTTCGCGAACACCCGGTATCATCACTATTTGACAGTGATTCATATTGAATATGGAAGTTTTTTTGTCGCTTTTATTCACTGTTCTGTTAAAAGAAGAATGTTCTTCAAAAAATTTAATGTTAATTGTACTGAAGAAGTAAAATAAAATATTCGAATTTGCCTGGACAGAGTGTGTTCACATCTCGTATGTTTTGGCTACAAAATCAAACTGCCGTGTAGTTTTAGTATACATTGTGTCCATAATATTTAGTTTGAGTGATCGGGTCACGCAATAATTCATGCACACTTTCGGAAACAGAGCCACTAAATATACTTCGAAGGGGAGCCTGGCCACACAGTCGCAGCAACCAAGTCTCGATCGTTCTAAATACTCTCCTGGTAGGCCACGATAAGTTGAACTGACTTATAAAACGCGTTTATGACAAGTAGGCGGTGCACAGAATTAAGGCAAACATATTTGGTTTGTGACAGGTAGAGAGGGGGCACGGTGGCCCAGTCGTCTAAGGCGCCGCTATTCGCTGTGCAGAGTTGCGTCCCTTGGGCACGCAAGAAACCTATGATTGTGGGTTCGAATTCCGGTTCGCCCCGATTATGTTTCTAGGTTTGTCAGCATCATACCCGTGCTCGTGGGTTTCACCGAAGTGGTAAACGTCCGAGACCTGCATCACTTCGGGCTTTCCTCCCACATTAAGCTGACACGCCGTGATACAGGGGATGTACGCATGTTGTGCACGTGCAGGTCATGACGATGAAATTGACTACGCTCCCGTGGACATACGTGCTGGTGATCATTAGACGATAAAGAGGTCGGTGTGACATGTCGATGCCAGAATTCCCTACAAGTCGTTTGATAGAATTACACGTAAATAAACGTTTCAAAGCTCGGTAAGCATGGCCAAATCATACATTCTGTCACCGGTTTCAAAGTCATCGGGTGCCTCACATCAACACGTACTAGTGTGTGGAGGTAAAGGTTTCAGTGTCATAACCCCTCCACCCATTGAATGTCTCACTAATGCATGCATCCCTGGTCCAGTGGATACAGCGTCTGCCCAGAAAGGGGTAGGTCGGTGATTCGACCCCTTGGCCGTATCATACCAAAAACGTTAAGCACACTGAGATACCAGTTTAACATGAATACCCAACTCAGACACAGTATACAGACTCCGAGCCGACCAGTCCTTGTTTTAGCCCATAAATGCCGAGCGCCACACAGGGTAACAACAAGTACCACCTTTTTACGTCTTTTGGTATGACGCGGCCTGGGATCAAAACCCGGACCATCCGCTCTCCGGGCGGACGCCCTACCACTAGACCACGGAGGCGGTCCGGTCGGCTCTAAGACAGAAAACTGTGACTGAGTGGGGTATTCATGTTAGACTGCGGCATGGTATCTCGGTGGTTTATCGCTATAAAACCGACGGACGAGTACAAAAAGTCCCACGTGCACGTCAAGAAATAGTCCTGAACGCGACGGTAAGCTTGATTTCACATCAGACTCACGTAATTGTTAGTGTGTTTTGATGCAAAAAATGCATTAACCTTTGAATATAGATCACATCGTTTGTTTATTTTCTGTTGTGTTTTTCTGTAAAGCGACACTCAGCAATATTCCATCTATGTGACGGCGGCCTGTAAATAATCGAGTCTGGACTAGACAATCCAGTGATCGATATTCCGCGCATCGATCCACGTCATCAGGGTATGGTGACACCAATTAATCAAGTCACCGGGCCTGACCACCCGATCCTGGGGAACAATTCTAACCAGGAATCCCCAGGAATCCCAATAGGGCAACAACAAGAAATATATTATCTCAAAATGTGCAAAGAAGAGGACTTTTGAGAGAAAGGCGATCATTGTCTCTGAATATCAACTGATTATATGTAAATGTATTGTCATTACTTAGTTGATAATTATCTCCGCGGAAATATTTCAATTTAAAAAAATGGAAAAGCAGAATACATTTTTAAAATGTTCAACATTTTATAGAATTCTTGATTGTTATGGTTACTTTAAACTTAAAGCAGCGTTGTAAACATTTGTGAAAGGTCAAAAACACACGATTTATTTGGAAACGAAGGAATATTTCTTGAGGTCGGTGCTTTTGCTTCATGAAAAACGACAATATTCTGATGTCGAAAAATACGTTTATTTCTAACTTTGCATATCAATCTGCTTAGACGATCTGAAACCGCTGGACAAGAGACTGTAGTCTGGAATCAAAATGATATAAATTGTAAATATATATATATGAAGTCTTATATCACATAAGTGTGTGAAAAAACATTTGGTCTTACGCTAACTGAAAATATAGTGATGTCATGGCAGTGGGCGTCAGAGTGGGATTCACACATTATACCCATGTTGAGTAAAGCAATACGAGTGAGTGAGTGAGTTGGGTATAACGCCGCTTTAACATTATTCCAGTTATATCATGGCGTGTCAGCCCAAGGTGGGAGGAAAGCCCAAAGTGATGAAGGTCTCAGACGTTTGCGACTTCGGTGTAACCAACAAGCACGGGTATAGTACTGACAAACCTAGAAACATAATCGGGGCGAACCGAGATTCGAACCCAGAATCATAGGTTTCTGGCATGCCCAAGGGACGCAACTCTGCACAGCGATAAAGCAATAAGATCAATGTGCTGTAATATCAACTGCATTTAAGGCTAATCAATTTCAAAACTTTCTGACACATGAAACAAGATTTATTATTGTGCTTTAACGCCGCAATCAGCACTTCCGGATATTTGAAAGCGGTTTTTTTCGAGTCTGAACAAGACAAACCAGTGATTGATATCATGAGCTACGCCCAGAGCGAGATACCAATCCTAGCTATCCATTATGTCGCCTCTACGACAAGCGACATACGATAGGCTGCTGGAGAATATTTCCAACTTCACTGGGGACTCAACAAGAGAAATGGGACCGAGAATGATCACAATGATATATTAAGTATTGTAAAGATTGAGTAGGATTTTATGTTTTTATCACTATTTCAGCAATATCACGACAGGGGACATCTGAAAAAGGCTTCATACATCGTACCCGTAAGGGGAATCGAAACCCCGTGACTGGCGAACGCTTTATCCTCTAGGCTACCCCACCACTCGTAATGAGGGAGTGAGTGAGTATGGTTTTACGCCGCTTTTAGCAATATTCCAGCAATATCGCGGAG
Source organism: Haliotis cracherodii (assembly GCF_022045235.1). Classification (NCBI taxonomy): domain Eukaryota; kingdom Metazoa; phylum Mollusca; class Gastropoda; order Lepetellida; family Haliotidae; genus Haliotis; species Haliotis cracherodii. The sequence continues at coordinate 19,868,789 of NW_027266272.1, forward strand.
GAGAGCACTTGAAATCGGCTTCACAAATTGTACCCATGTCGGGAATCGAACCCGGGTTTTCGGCGTGACGAGCGAACGCTTTTACCACTGGGCTACCCCTAATGAAGAGATTCACTCACGATTTGCAGATGAGATCGCAACCGGTGGTAAGAAGTGTATTGCTGTGCAGAATGGCGACGCACTCGGTCTCACAGGCAGTCTCGCTGGCGTCGGATCCGACGGTGTCAGCGATTTTCTGGACAACACTCTTCAGCTCTCCCAAGTCAAACAGGTGCTTGAACTCTGAATAGAAGCACAACTCAACCATAACTACTAAATATAGAAGTCTCATGAAAATACACATGGACAAAATGTTCCAAATTTTAGACATGCAATTGGTCCAAGCGGTAAAGTGTCATACATATACAAAGTAAGACATCAGCTGAGGCGTGTTCAGGAGGGCGAGCGACCGCGCGAGACTACAGTGAGGCAATATCACGCCTTTCTGAACGGGAGGCGCGTACTCGCTCTCGCGGCAGAGCATCCAAAATGGCGTCACCGGGAATCAAAACAGCCCTGTCCATAAGTGTCATGGATTCACACATTTAATTTCATCACAAGTTTGTAGGGTTTATACTTTGATGTTCATGATAAGAAAGTGTTTATTTTTATTATTAGTTACATGTCAATCCAGCAATCGACATGAGCATCGGTCTGTGCAATGGGGATACGATGACATGCATCACCCAAGTCAGCGAGTCTTATTACTCGATCCTTACGGAGGACCTATTGTCTTCCCTGATCATCACGGGTCAATATATTGAACATGCAAAAATAACTTTTTGATGGTAGATCTAATCTAAAAGAATATTCTATTGACATCGGTTCCATTCTCGCCAAAGGCAAACATTTGTTCAATGTGCGACGCCATCTTGGATTACGAGGCGAACTACCTCTCCGGTTCGATCGCGAGTACACGCGTGCGCTCGCGCGGTAAGCCGTGTTCAACAGCGCGCGCTCGCGTAATATCGCGAGCGCCCGCCCTCCTGAACACGCCTCAGAGGCGTCCAGCACAAACTTGGTCCAGCACAGGGTCATGTAACTAATAATAAAAATAAGCACTTTGTTATCAGGAACATCAAAGTATGAACCCATCAAACTTGTGATGAAATTAAATGTGTGAATCTATGACACTTGTGGACAGGGCTGTTTTGATTCCCGGTGACGCCATTTTGGATGCTGTGCCGCGAGAGCGAGTACGGGCCTCCCGTTCAGAAAGGCGTTATATTGCCTCACTGTAGTCTCGCGCGGTCGCCCTCCTGAACACGCCTCAGCTGATCCTGGCATCTCAGGGAAATAGCTGTACATATCAAGCTGCAGCGCCTTAAATCATTTGGCAATCCTGACATCCTGTGCAGTAAATTTAGTTTAACGCCGCTTTTAACAGTATTCCAGTTTTGATGGCGTGTCAGCTTAAGGTGGGAGAAAAGCCCGAAGTGATGCGGGTCTCAGAGGTTTATCACTAAGGTGAAACCCACGAGCACGATGGTGCTGACAAACCTGGAAACATAATCGTGGCGAACCGGAATTCGAACCCACAATCATAGGTTTCTGGCCTGCCCAAGGGACGCAACTCTGCACAGCGAATTGTGGCGCCTTAGACGACTGGACCACCCGTGACCCCTGATACATAAAAAAGGAATAACAGCCACTATCAATAGAGACATATGCACCAACGAATGTTATTTCAACACTTTCTGTGACCAAGATTTATTTAGCCAATAAGATCATGTGTTGCTTAACACCAGACAATGAGAGCAGATGTCATAACGCTAGCCAATAAAAGCATGTGTTGCATAAAGCCAGCTAATGAGAGCCGATATTGCTTGATATTACCCAATGAGCGGATGTGTTACATAACGCCAACCAATAAGAACATGTGTTGTGTAATGCCAGACAATGAGAGCAGATATTATCCAATGAGAGGATGTGTTTTAGGATACTTACGGTCGACCAGTGAGTCACAGTACACCAGGGGCAGGAGCACGAGCACGAGAAGGGCGAATTTCATGGCTGCTGATCTGAAAGTCAGAATGTTTCACGTTAGTCTGACCCGAATAATCAATACAAGAGTCTTCTGAACTTCATGATTAATAGATAGCTAATAGCATACACAGTTAAATGCTGAGTTATGGGCAAATGAATATAATTAGAATGAGTGGGTGAATATTATGTGGGCCGCTTTTAGCAGTAGTCCGGCAACGTCTATGACTTATACTTTGAATAAATACAACACGTCTCGTTTACAAATTGTTTCTACATAAGGATATAGGTAAGAATAAAAAGCAGAAGAGTGTACGTTTGTTTGATGACACAGGAAAGTATACTAGTTACAAGTGAGTGAGCGAATATGGGTTTACGCAATATTCCAGCCATATCACGGCAGGGGACAGCAGAAATGGGCTTCACACATTGTACCCATGTCGGGAACCGTTCGTAGTTAGTTTGTTTGTTGTTTAACGCCGCACTCAGCAATATTCCAGCTATATGACGGCGGTCTGTTAGTACACAGTACGGTTTCTTGTAGTATTGTGGCGGTATTTGTTCTCCACGCTTGTACAAAATACATACAAGCATGCTGACGGTTTTGTCCCTGACTGAAGTCAAAATCTGGGATGTCGCTTTTAGAAGTATTCCAGCAATATCACAACTGGGGACTCCAAAATGGGCTTCACATAAAGTACCCATGTGGGGAATCGAACCTGGGTCTTGGTGTGACGATCAAATTCTTTAACCACTAGACTACCCACCGCCCCACACTGAGCTCTGAATTGTTGCAACTTACCGTAGTAGTAGACGACGCTAGGGACAGAGACGAAGCTGGGGGTGACTTATATAGGATATACTTGAAAGATAACCTTGCCACTCCTAATGAAAATATTTAAATGGAACGGTGGTCTGTCTATCAATTTGCATATCTATGCAACATACGTTTACATATTTTTAACGCGAGAGGTTAGTTTTAGATAATGCAGTGTGAGTTTGAAGTCAAAGTTAGACCAACAAGTTAAGATTAAATTATAGTGAGCTAGTCCACTCGAACCCTGGATTACAGTCGGGGGTTTTACCGAAGTGGTAAACGTCTTAGACCTGCATCACTTCGGGCTTTCCTCCCACATTAAGCTGACACGCCGTGATATAACTGGAATAATGTTAAAAGCGGCGTTAAACCCAACTCACTCACTCACTCACTATAAAGGGTTATACAAAATGAATGCATTTACAGAAGTTCGTACTGCATTCTGATTGGACAATATATGCAATGAATATTATACAATTACATTTTGAATGGTCATGAGTAAATTGACTTTACCTGATTGACCTTTATGCTTATCTATCTATAATGAAGCTGAGACTTAACATGTATGACAGGTGGCATGTCCCTTTAGGCGTCAATCAGCAATCCTTAATTACAAAAGACGGACACTGTACCAAAGCACGGACAGACCAAGCTGTGACCCTTAGTTATTTACTATAGTAAACTATATTTATAACGAACACGCTTATAGCGAACTGGCAGATGTAACGAACTGTTTTTTTGGTCCAAACCATTTGCTGTATATACAGCAAACTACGGTTATAACGAACTCATAGGGACTACTAATTTTAGTTCGTTATAACCGTAGTTCGTTATAAGTACGTATACAGCATGACTACAGCATGTAGTCGGGACCAAAAGTATGTTCGCTATATCCGTCAGTTCGTTAAAAGCGTGTTCGTTATAACCGTAGTTTACTGTATGGTGTTTATATGTTTATAACGAACTACGGTTACAAAGAACCAAAATTAGTGGTCCCTTTGAGTTCGTTATAACCGTAGTTTACGGTAGTACATTATACCTTTAACTCAGGTTTACTTTATTTTTAACTTCTAACTTTACATTTGTTTATGCTTATAAGTCATATAAATCTGTATGCACATTGTAAATATTTATACATAAAAAGTAGCTGTACAACAGTATCATCAATGCCTCAGGTTGTATTCTGGAGATATTTTGGCCCCTTACTGTTGGCAGTACGTATATCAACGGAAAAAACTAAATGTGTTTCGTGTATGGCACACATGTCTATCATAAAACATTTTGAAAGATTAACTGAGGCCTTGAATGATGTAGCCTTGATCAAACAACGTTAAAGCATGAGTCGTTTGACGCTCTTCGAAACCTTCAAAGAAAGCGCATGCTCGAATGTACCTCAAAAGTTGTGAAATGTAGACACGAAAGGCTGGGGCTGGTCGCATATCGCTCACTCCAGTATTTCACATATTATTTCTTGAAGAACTTAAGGTGACGTTTACTTTCACATTGGACAAATTGTCCTGCACCTCTGAAGATGGATATGTAATTATATCTATGGTCACCACTTTTCGTGACAAATGTCCAATGGATCATAGAATTAAGTTTTTCCTTAAGTTTGTCGTGTGGAATAGTGATGATGTGGAACAGAGAAGAAAAATCAAATATTTGGACACAATTGATCCTGCCGGATTCTTTTATGATATTACAACTATTCTAGCATATTCTTTGAGTTTTTGGGGGCGGTCGGGTATCCTAGTGGTTAAAGCGTTGGCTCGTCACGCCGAAGACCCGGGTTCGATTCCCGACATGGGTACAATGTATGAAGCCCATTTCTGGTGCCCCGCGCTGGAATATTGCTAAAGGCGTCGTAAAACCATACTCACTCACTCACTCACTCACTCACTTTGAGTTTTTGAGAATCCACATGGTATTTATTCAACCTGTCTCAAATACTTTCTGTGAATAAAAGAAAGTATTTCCTTGATAGTATAAAGGAGTATTGTAAATCTTTGAGACAGAGATTTGTTGGTACATTACCCAGCAATATATCTCTCTTTGTACGGATTTTTTTTATGGAGCTCCGACTTTCATACAGTTTGGCCCTCCTTCTATGAAGGCTCATACTCCAATGGACTCACACAAAGTGAACGCCAGTTCTTATATGTAACTGCAAAATATACATATTTCCTATGTAATATAGTATTCATTCTTGTAATTTCACAAATGGTTATCTCAAGGTCACATGTATGTTCCAGCTACTTCCCAGTTATCTATCGGCTATCTCACATTTAATTTCCTCACCCTATTTTTCACAACTATTTTAATATGTATATCATATACAACATATATTTTATATATACAACATATATATATCATATATACAACATATATATATATCATATATACAACATATACATCAGATATACAACATATATATCATATATACAATATATATATCATTATGGTAGCACGATGTGCAAATGAGGTCGCCCCAAAACGTCACCTGACAGAAAGTATTATTTTTAGCTTCCCGTACAAAGCACTATATTGCCTTACCTGCCTTATAAGTTCAATACTTGTTAGCTGACGCGTGGGGGCTTCTGTAAGCAAACGTGGCTGCAGAGCATTTGGCGTCATTTGGTAGATGGACAGTTCACTCATACGCTGTATTCATTCAGCGATTTCTTTTCTAAAGTTACTTGTTAGAATGAAAGAACGCCCTAAAGATTTTGTCAAGAAGGACATTATATATTAAGAGACTATTACCCTTGTGTGTTTCCGTTTCTAAAATATTAGTAATACTATAATATGTGTTGTGCTCGTCAAGGCTGACATAATGCTGTTTGTATTCCTTTTAAAGTTATATATGATATGTAGATACACTCGGATAAGGTTCTCTATTCAAATGCAATCTGTGGAAGGCAGATTGCTCGTTCGAATGTCATACTGACATCAGTGAAACTACCAACACTGTGGGGCGATGAGAAAGCATGAACATATATTTTTTACCATCAATTATACATTTGGAGGACCTTCAGATAAGAAATGGAGTATCCTGGTAAACGTGATCCGTATTGTTTTTTTTTTTTCTTGTGGTATGCATAAACACGTTAGGCTGTTGTTACCTCCCCTTCAAACATGTGTTCAGGTTCAGGGATTTAAAGATGTAAACATTCTGTGTGCGATCATGAGTGGTCATTGAAAGCGGTTATCTGTACACCAAACAAGGTTACTAAATATAGCTGGCACGTTGCATCTGTAATATTCTCATGTACGCCGATTACTTGCGTTTACTAAGGTGGAACATAGCAGCGCGAGTGAATAGATCAATTTGGAACACGAGCCGAAGTGCTGACAGGATCTGACAGCTCCAGGCTCAGTACAGAACTAACTGACTTTCTGACATATGTCTGATGAATCTTTCGAGAAGATACATATTAAACAAAACATTCACACTATGCCCAAACCAGAACTAGCTGGCTAATTTATCAATTGTCAAATAGATAATATGTCGATATAATATAATGTTAATGTAGCGTGCAATATGTAGACTTATAAAGTCAATATCTAGACAAATCAGTCAGTGAGTCGCTCCAAAACATATTTGGACATTATATCAGCCTTAATGTAATCAATTTAACCATCTGTTATCCTAAATAATGCATGTTACTTGTCAGCATGGTCAGTAAGGTTGGTTTGTTTGTTGTTTAACGCCGCACACAGCAATATTCCAGCTATATGACGGTGGTCTGTAAATAATCGAATCTGAACCAGACAATCCAGTGAGATATGTCATGACCATCGATCCACGCAATTGGGATCGATGACATGCATCAACCAAGTCAGCGAGTCTGACCACCCGATCCCATTAGTCGCTTTTTACGGCAAGCATGGGTTACTGAAGACCTATTCTAACCCTGGTCAGTAAGGAAAATTACACCATGTACACAGTCATGTAGTCCTGCACCATGACCGTGGAATATATTTATTTTATGAAAAAAATAAAGATCTAGAAACGCATACAAAAGCAAGTCTAGCCAGCTCAAGCTAGCTCTATTCTGAAATCAGCATAGGGATTTTTTTTTATTTTTAGAGTCAAGAAGGATATTGTGTAATATAAGATTTCAGAGACTAAATGTTAGTCTAACAGTCATGATTAAATGTCCAATAATCAAATGAAGCCAATATGTACATGTATTCCTGGATCTCTACATGTGTACACTAACTCAACAACCATGCAACACAGTGATTGAGATTGTAATGTGTGTACCATCAATTCATCAATTCATGTTTACATTAAAAATGTGTGTCATGTGACTTTAAAGTAAAGAGGCCTCAGATAAGTGCGTGAGTGAGTTGGGTTTTAACGCCACTTTTAACAATATTCCAGTTATATCGCAGTGTGTCAGCTTAATGTGGGAGGAAAGCCAGAAGTGATGCAGGTCTCAGATGTTTACCACTTCGGTGAAACCCACGAGCATGGGTATGATGCTGACAAACCTAGAAACATAATCGGCATGAACTGGGATTCGAACCTACAATCATAGGTTTCTGGTGTGCCCAAGGGATGCAACTCTGCACAGTGAATCGTGGCGCCTAAGACGACTGGGCCACCTGTGCCCCCGCCTCAGAATATGAAGATAATGAAGACTCAGATAATGAGAGCAAATTGTTAATTTTGAGAAGCTCCCATGATTGCAAAATACATTACTCAACCAGTTGCATATGGTTGCTCAAAGACATCTTTATCATGTCCATCGTTACACACACAGGTATTGTGTGACAACCAGGGTACAGACTCGTGAGACAGTGTGATATAAATTCTGTTTTACAATATGAGTTTTTGCTTCATCTGCAGATAACAATGCAAGCTCTCCCACGCAAGGCATGTCACTGGAACACCTGGTGTCGCAGACAATGGTTCCATCGCACAGTGAACAAACTCCAAGATACCATTCCACAACGTACAAACCCTCTCCAAATTCAAATGCTCTCTGAGACTTTACATAAACAAATTTTCAAAGAAACCGAACTTGCTGAAACTGTAAGTAAAAAATTGAAGTCTGTGGAAAATCATCTCCAAAAACATGGTTTATGGAACCGTGCAACCACAGTTCTGAATGATGTTGACTTAAAACTGCCACCACTTCAAGGCAGTTCCATTGAGGAACATTTCTTCAAGATAGCTGAACAGCAAATAGCTGAGTATAAGTCTATGGCAGAGAGCCTGTGCAGCTCGGAGACGCCGCCACTGCCTGAGGAGTGGGTCTACAGCAAGGGCTGGACAAAGTATTTCCCAGATGGATCAACGACGGCAGTGCCATACCCGGAGGAAGGAGCTCTTGTGTTTGATATTGAGTGTCTCATGACTGAAGGACAGTTCCCCACCATGGCAACCGCTGTTTCAGATAAATACTGGTCGGTAATATGTTTCTAAGCTTTGTTTCTTTGTTTTTTTGTTTAATGCCGCACTCAACAATATTCCAGCTACATGACAGCTGTCTGTAAATAATTGAGTGCTGGACCAGATGATCGAGTGATCATGATCATCGGACACGTGAAGATTCCGGGGTAGAATAGGTCTGCAGCAACCCATGCTTGCCATAAAAGGTGACTATGCTTGTCGTAAAAGGTGACTAACGGGATTGGGTGGTCAGGCTCGCTGACTTGGTTGATGCATGTCATCGATCCCAATTGCTCATGATATTAATCACTGGACTGTCTGGTCCAGACTCGATTATTTACAGACCGCCGTCATATAGCTGGAATACTGCTGAGTGCGGCGTAAAACAACAAACAAACCAAAAACCAAACCATGATCATCGATCTACACAATTATGATATGATAACATGCATCAACCAAGTCATCGAGCCTGACCACACGATCCCGTTAGTCACCTCTTATAAGGAGCATTGTCGTCTTTTACATTTGTTTGATGTTTAACGCGGCACTCAGCAATATATATTTCATCTATATGACGGGGGTCTGTAAATAATCGAGTCTGGACCAGACAATCCAGTTATTGACATCATGAGTCGCCTTTTACAGCATGCTTGGGTTGGCGAAGACCTATTCTAACCCGAATCTTCACGGGTCTGTTTCTAAGCAGAAAATAAAATAAAGTTTTTGATTTACCTTGAATTTTAAGTAGCATTTTAGAAGCTGTAATATCAAGTTGGTTCTTTTTATATTGTCAAAGCCCAGATGCTTGTACTGTTTCAAAGCCTTCCAATTTCTCCATGAACATGATGAAACTCCTTGTCATAGCCCTGATGTGAATAGGGGATCGCTTCATTTTAATACTGTGCATTGCTATCAGAGCAACTGTTAAGGACCCTGGACCCCCTAACTTTCAAACTCTGGATTTATTTTTCCCTCCCTTCAAGATTTTAGCATCATGGTATTTGCCTTGATGGCAAAATGTTGAGCTTCTAATATATTATATATTTTCACCATGTGAATATCTAATTTTTATTATGGAATATTAATTAAGTATATTTTTCTATGCAGTCTTCTAACCAGGCAGATTGCTTGTCATGGCCATAGTTATATATTTACTGATTTGTACATGTGCTTCATGATACAATGTCCAGAATATTATGTTTCAAACCTCTGGCAAATGCTGTCAGTTACAAATAAAACAAGGCATGGAATTGTTGATAACCCCTGCAAATCTTATTCTTGAAGCCTTAACTTTTTCCTGTCCTTGAATTCGAATCCAGGTTCGTTCCAATTATGTTTCTAGGTTTGATGGCACCATGCCCTTGCTCATGGGTTTCACTGAAGTAGTACATACATGCAACCCTTAAGGATTTCCTCCCACATTAAATGGGGCGGTCGAGTAGCCTAGTGGTTAACGCTTTCACTTGTCACGCCGGAAACCTGGGTTCACTTCCCGACATTGGTACAATGTGTGAAGCCCATTTCTGCTGTCGCCTGCCATGATATTGCTGAAATATTGCTAAAAGCGGCATAAAACCATTCTCGCTCACTCCCACATTAAATTGAAATGCTGTGATATAACTGGAATACTATTAAAAGCGGTTTTAACCCAACTCACTCACTCACCCACCCACCCACTCACTCACTCACTCACTCACTCACCTACTCACTCACTCACCATGACAATTCCTAATGGCAATACAAAATGCAATAGCTGGTACATCAAAAGGTCTATCAAATTCTATCAAGATTCACAATAGTTCACATTTGGTTCATACATCATTTTTATTTACAATGAAAGGTTACCAATATGTGCTCTGTTCACATGTTTTCAATATTCCCTTCACATGTTTTCTTCTAACTCTGTGATTAGGTACTCGTGGGTCAGTGATTATGTTGTTGAAGACAAGTTCCGCTGGTCTGACAAGCCAACTCTGTCGGACTTGATCCCGCTGGAGACAAAGCGAGGCTCCAATGCTCCTCCTGGTGGCCAGTGGCAGAAACGTCTCATCATCGGTCACAATGTGGGTTTTGACAGATCCTTTGTGAAAGAGGAATATTATATACAGGTAAGTACAAGCCAGGCTGCAGAGTGGGCTGAATAAAACACATCTGTGATGTCATTCTATTGTTTAAACGTTCCATTATTTTTCAGGAATGGAGAGTTATTTGTCAATTACACACTATCTTGATCCAACATTTCAATTAGTTTGCATTATGCAAGGGCGACTCACTCAGAATAAATACAGACTGCAAAGAGTTTGTTTATATTTTTCAATATTTTCCACAAGAGAATGTTTTGTCACAGTCTAAAACAAGGGATGTGTTTTAAGTAGGGAAACATCCTGATAACTCGCCAATCCTTAAAAATAATTGGCCTCTGTCCCTGCAGGGCTACGATATTTTTACGGAATGGAGAGTTACTCGGACATACCCCTCTCCATAAATACTGGTTCTTGCTGTCACTGTGTACTTATCCAAATATTAATGCTAAAAATATACCACAAATTTTGCCAAGACACAAGTTCGGGTCTGTAGACTTGAGTATTTTCGTCACAGACTTTTGATGAACATGGATTAGACAGAATCGATGTTGTTTGCTCCTTGTCTTAATTTATTTTCTCCTGTCAGTGACCTTATTGTTTCGGATAAGTGATATTTTCACACCTTTCAAATGTCTTTAAAAGCTGTCCCATTTCAATCTGATGAAATGTTTGAAGTTATACTCTTGTTAACCTAGTTTCACATCCATGACTGCAGAATGCAAGACAAGTTACTTCATATAATGCATTTTTTTGAATGGGTAATTATGACATTGACAGGAAAAGGTACAACAATAAATTTTCATAGTAAGTGGGCAATGTACAAAAATACATTTGATGGAAACTTTTCCTGGAAAATTGTGTTTTTGTTTTTTTTATGTGTGTATAAGTGTGTGTCTAGGGGTGGGGGGTTGGGGGGATGAAGAAAGGGTATGACTGTGTGTGTGACGGAATGAATTATATATATGTAAAAAAACAGAATTCTGTAGCTATTTACCCTATTATTTTTGTTATCCTGTTACTCTTGTTACCTTAGATTCTGATAATGTAAAATTGTTAAAAATGATAGTAAAAGCTTTCCCATGATGTATGGGGGGGCATGGGTGGCCCAGTCGTCTAAGGCACTGTGATTCTCTGTGCAGAGTTGCGTCCCTTGGGCACGCCAGAAACCTATGATTGTGGGTTCGAATCCTGGTTCGCCCCGATTATGTTTCTAGGTTTGTCAGCGCCATACCCGTGCTCGTGGGTTTCACCAAAGTGGTAAACGTCTGAGAACTGCATCACTTCAAGCTTTCCTCCCACATTAAGCCGACACACCATGATATAACTGGAATACTGTTAAAAGCGGCATTAAATCCAACTCACTCACACTCATTCCCATGATGTGTGTTTTGTATGTAACTGCCTTCATCCCCTTCCTGGACTTTCTTCCTCTCTTCATTCCCAGGCCAAACCAATCCGGTTTCTAGACACGATGTCGATGCACATCGCGATCTGCGGCCTGACCAACTTCCAGCGGATCCTGTACCAGGCGAGCGGCGGGAGGAGCATGAGGAAGGAGGTCCTGGAACACCAGGAGAAGCATCAGAAATGGCACAGTGATACTGTGAGTTGGGGGATCAGTAGAAGTGGCACAATGACACCGTGAGTTGGGGGTGGGTTATCACTAGAAGTGAAACTGTGAGTTGGGGGTGGGGGATCACTAGATGTGGCACAGTGACACCGTGAGTTGGGGGATCACTAGAAGTGGCACAGTGACACTGTGAGTTGGGGTATCACTAGAAGTGGCACAGTGACACCGTGAGTTGGGGAATCACTAGAAGTGGCACAGTAACACTGATTTTGGGGTGGGGAATCACCTGAAGTGACACAGTGACACAGAAAGTCACAAGATAGAAAAGACACAGTGTATATTAGAGAAATAAGATCAATTTGTTGTAGTTAAATAATTATCAAATTAAATTGCTTTCATGGAAACACTTTTACAGAAGAACTTAGTTCTATCATCACTGAGCGTTAAAGTAATCACATGCCTCTTGAAGTTTGTATTTTGGCTATGTCATACCAAAAGACAATAAAAGATGGTACTTGTTACCCTGTCAAGCAGTTTTGGCATTCAGTGGATAAAACAAGGACTGGTCGGCTCAAGAGTCAGAATACTGTGTCTGAGTGGCGTACCCATGTTAAACTGCTGCATGATATATATGGGCTAGCGGTACGTCAAGACCAGTACAAGCAGGCATGCGTGCATCGATGCACGTACAGGTAAGTGAACTTATCTTGAACATACCGTATTCAATGTAATAAGAGCCCGCTCTAATAAGCGCCCACGGCAATATTTGCTAATATATTGGCTAGTGAACAATCCCAATAAGCACCTATTCTGATTGATTAATGTACACAAGACTTATTTGTTCACGTATAATACGTACTCGTGTATTGTATGCATTCCAATTATGGGCAATTAAATTCTGGAAAAATATATGTCGTACATAAACATTTCAGGCTGTCAGCATAAACCACGAAATGTATGTTTCAACTCTGTTTTTTCCACCAAATGATGTTCAAATAAGAGCCCCCTATTTCTAATTTTGAATGTGCCCTGGGCGCTTATGATGTCGAATACGGTATTGTTAAACCATTCTTCACCTCACCTTGAGTTGCTGTGATAGATGTATTCTGTGACACAGAGCGAGGACTGGAAGAGAATCAGTACCATGAACAACTTGAATGACGTGTACCAACTCCACTGCCAGGGGGCGCCACTGAAGAAAGCCACGCGGGAGGTGTTCATCGAGGGCAACATGCAGGACGTGAGGCATCAGTTCCAGGTAGATGCGACACAAACACAAACAATGAGACTCTCGTACAACCATTGCAAGACTCACTTTAAGTACACTTTAATGTATTCCCCCTATTGTAGGAACCCCAAGGAGAACCTGGGTTTGAATAGGTCTCGAGCGCCTGTGCTGGTCATAAGAGGCGACTTGATGGATGACATGCATTTTCCCGAGGCAAGGGAGTTAGCTGACTATAAAAGTCCCTTTTCCACCTTTGCCGAACTTGGCTGGAATTATGGAGTTATATTTTGGCCATGCATAGTCCAATCAAAATGGCGTAACCAAATTAACCTCTGGTTCGTAAACTGCCATGCAGATTTCGGTCGATTGCAGAATTTGCAAAGCATGTGTACCGCCAACTTGGCGTCAACAGATATTTTCCAAACCTTTTCATGTTTTTAAAATCAAGGTGCTCACCTGATTTGATGCACTTCACGGAGCAAGACCCATTTTATCACACTATAGAATTTGATTATCAATCAAATGTCTTAACGTCTTGACTGGCCCCTGCCATTTTGCAAATGCAAGTGAAATGAGAGGTGGAATCAGATCAATAGGAGAGACATAGAAGGGACATTACTCATAATGGCCAGTGGTGGCGTTACGATCATGTCTGGAAATTCCAGCGTAGTTCGGCAAGGGTGGAAACTGGACTTTTACAGTCAGTTCGCGCTTTTGCCTCGGGAAGGTGGACAAGATGGTAAGACTCAGTGATTTGGTTGATTCCGTACAATCATTCCCCGATGTCATGTGCTGTTGCTCACAATACCAATCACTGCATTGTCTGGTCCAGACTTGATTATTTACAAGCCACAATCACACAGCTGGAATGCTGAGAATGGCGTTAGACAACAGACAAACAGCATATTGTGAGAGGAATTGAAATGTTTGCCACAATCTGATTGGTTGGACTGTGTAGAATTGGTCCCCAGTAACCTATGGTTCCAGTGTACAATTGGTCCCCAGTAACCTCTGGTTCCAATGTTGAATTGGTCCCCAGTAACCTCTGGTTCCAGTGTAGAATTGGTCCCTAGTAACCTCTGGTTCTAGTGTAGAATTGGTCCCCAGTAGCCTCTGGTTCCAGTGTAGAATTGGTCCCCAATAACCTCTGGTTCCAGTGTAGAATTGGTCCCCAGTAACCTCTGGTTCCAGTGTAGAATTGGTCCCCAGTAGCCTCTGGTTCCAGTGTAGAATTGGTCCCTAGTAACCTCTGGTTCCAGTGTAGAATTGGTCCCCAGTAGCCTCTGGTTCCAGTGTAGAATTGGTCCCTAGTAACCTCTGGTTCCAATGTAGAATTGGTCCCTAGTAACCTATGGTTCCAGTGTAGAATTGGTCCCTAGTAACGTATGGTTCCAGTATAGAACTGGTCACTAGTAACCTATGGTTCCAGTGTATAATTGGTCCCTAGTAACCTGTGAAATGATACAGCAGGGTCACTATATGATACGATACGTATGATGACAGTTGATCACAATATGATATGTATCGTGATATGCATATTCACATCAAATCATGTGGAAATTTCTTAAATATAAATATTTCAGAGCAGGTTTAGGAATCACCATGCATCTGACTGAATCACTGACATTCTAGAAGTTGGAGAGAAATACAATAAATTCAATAAACCAGAACTGTTGTCTATAAAGTTGGATGTTTTCATATCGTCATGCATCATTAACATCAGTAAACTACAGGTTCTTCCTCGTTTAATGAAATCAAAATATTTTCATTTAGCAAGTGTATCATCTATATTGTTACAGAAAAAATAAATCGTGTATCGTATTGTGGCATGATAACTTGCAATGCACCAGTGTATTGTTTCCACCTAATGGTTACCTATTTGACGTAATAAGCGCCCAGGGCGCTTTCAAAATTAGAAATAGGGGGCTCTTGTAAGAATATTATTTTGATGGAAAAAAAAGAGTTGAAGATAAATTTCATGGTTTATGCTGACAGCCTGACTGTTTATATACGACAGATACATTTTTCCAGAATTTAATTGCCCATAATTAAGGGTGCATATAACACATGAGTGCGTATTATACACGAATAAATAAGTCTTGCGTACATTGATCATTTGGAAGGGGTGCCAATTGGGATTGTTCACTTGCCAATATATTAGCAAATATCGCCTGGGGTGCTTATTGGAGCGGGGCGCTTATTACGTCGAATATGGTATTGCAAGAACTCCTTGGGGCAGGCTCTGTGACAGTCTGGCTGGCATGTCTTCCACGATGGCATGTCTTCCACGATGGACCCATGAAGATTCCGGGGTAGAATAGGTCTTCAGCAACCCATGCTTGCCGTTAAAGGTGATTATGCTTGTCGTAAAAGGCGACTAACAGGATCGGGTGGTCAGGCTTGCTGACTTGGTTGATACATGTCATCGATCCCAATTGCGTGAATCGATGCTCATGATGTCAATCACTGGATTGTCTGGTCCAGAATTGATAATTTACAGACCGCCGTCATATAGCTGGAATATTGCTGAGTGCAGCATTAAACAACAAACCAACCAACCAAATCATTCCTCGACGCCAGGTCCTGATTTATGTCACTGGATTGTCTGGCCTCGACTCGATTGTGTACCGTATTTACAGGCCAGTGTGTTGTAGCTGGGGTACTGCTGTATTTGTGTTCAGCAACTCATGTGTATCATGTGTACAGGAGCTGATGATGTACTGTGCCAATGATGTGCTGGCGACCCAGGCCGTGTTCCGGAAACTCTGGCCACAGTACCTACAGAGGTGAGTCACAGGAATATGGCTGGGTCTGGTAACTCTGGCCACAGTACCTACAGAGGTGAGTCACAGGAATATGGCTGGGTCTGGTAACTCTGGCCACAGTACCTACAGAGGTGAGTCACAGGAATAGGGCTGGGACGGGTAACTCGGGTACTCGGTCGGGTGGGTACTGAGTAGGACCCGGGTACCCACAGGACTACCCGGACCCAGGGGTATCACATGATATATTGTTTAAAGACAAAAATTATCTTGAACTCCATGGTTACACTACAAGTCACTAATGTTCGCATTTCTGTCTGACTATGCACCCATTCCTGCTGACTTTTATATGTTTGAATAAAGATAAAACTTCAGTCAACCATAGAGTTTTATATGTGTGTCTAAATACTTTTTGCCAGGGCTACGGTCAAACTATTCCCATCGGACATTTGTACCCATCTCTTGAGACCAACAGTGGGTACCTGGGTAGGGTCGGATAATAGGTGGTGCGGTACCAGGGTAGTAAATTTGGACGCAGTCCTACACAGGAATGTTGCATATTGTGGCCAAATGCATCAGAGGTACTCACCATTCAATCACAGTACTTTACCAAAAGTTGTACCAAAATTGCAGTTGTAAAGTTTAAGACACAATGATATACAGTATACTACAATATGCTTTTAAAACGATACATATTGCAATATTTTGTCTATGTTCTGATATATTGGATAAAATAAGCCATAACATGTTTTGTAATCAGGTGTATTATTCAACATTAAATGTACACAGAAATTCATTCACAAATTATGTTCCTTTAAAAATTGATTGAAAAAATGGCTGAAATGAGGAAATGATTTTCTATTAGTTATCTCCCCTGACTTCAAAATGGTGGCGTCTGACCATGCTCAGTTATATTTACTTACGTATGTAGAAAATAGGATCTGCATGTACAATCAGCGTCAATCAATAGGATCTCCATGTACAATCGGCGTCAATCACTGCTAAACACTTTGAATCCTCTTCGCCTTGATTGTTTCTCAGTTTGTCAACACCATAGACATGCTTGTAGGTTTAACTCGTGAAGACATGGGCTACAATAGGTCTTCAGCAACCCATGCTTGCCGTATAAGGCGACTATGCTTGTCGTAAAAGGCAACTAATGGGATCGGTTGGTCAGGCTCACTGACATTGTAAATGCACGTTATCGTATCCCAATTGCATAGATCGATGCTCATTATGTCAATCAGTGGATTGTCTGGTCCAGACTTGATTATTTACAGACCGCTGTCATATAGCTGAAATACATCTTCCCGAGGCAAGTGAGTTAACTGACTATAAAAGTCCAGTTTCCACCCTTGCCGACCTAGGCTGGTATTATGGAGTTACATTTTGGCTGGACTAACGAGTCTATGCATGGTCCAATCAAAATCGCGCACCTAAATCGAAATACGGTTCACAAAGCGTAATGCAGATTTCGGTCGACTGCAGGATTTGCAAAGCATGTGCACCGCTAACTCGTTGTCAACAGATATTTTTAAAATCTTTTCATGTTTTTAATCAAGGTGCTCACGTGATTTGATGCACTTCGCGTTGTAAGACTCATTTGATCACAATATAGATCTTCATGATCGATCAGACTGTCTTGACTGGGCACCACCGTTTTGTTTGAAGCAAATGCAAGTGATACGAGAGGTTGAATCTGATTGGTCAATAGGAGAGGCATAGGAAGGACATAACTCGTAATAGCCACTGGTGGCGCTACGATCGAGCCCAGGAATTCCAGCCTAGTTCGGCAAGGGTGGAAACTGGACTTTTAAAGTCAGTTAACACCCTTGCCTCAGGAAGATGGCTGAAATATTGCTGAGTGAGGCTTTAAACAAAAAACAAACAGAGTGTCGGTTTGACCAAAGAAGTAAATATCTAAGACCTGCATCAAATCAGGCCGTCCTCCCAGATCAAGTGGACACGCCGTCATATAACTGAAATGATTATCAAAGCAGCGTTTAACCAAACTAACTCAATAGTAAATTGTTCTTATATATAACACTACTCTTGTAATAGTACATGTGGCCAATAGTCAAGCCTACATGCTATACAATGCTATATGAAGATATTTGTACTGAGCAGGTTCCCCCACCCCGTGACGCTGGCGGGGATGTTGGAGATGGGGACGGCGTACCTGCCGGTGAACACCAACTGGGAGCGGTACAAACAACAGTCGAACACCACGTACTCCGAGATGCAGCGCGAGCTGAAGAACCTGCTCATGACCCTGGCCAATGATGCCTGTGCCCTCTTGGAGAATGATGGGTGAGTTCTGTAAACAGGAATTTTTTTGCGACCATTTTATTATTGCGAGTTTTGCGAACGAGACTCAATCGCAAAAATTAAAAAGGCAAAAATAAGTATAAATAATACATACATACTTTATTCATTGCAACACGTCCTCAAATGTTGAAATCATCAACCAGAACCACAAGTGAGTGAGTGAGTTATTGCTTTACGTCAAATCGGCAATATTTCAGCCATGTCGTGACGAAGAACCACAAGTACATCACAAATGACAGTGTAAACAGACCAATTGGTGTCACTGTTACCTCACAGTAATCCTGCCTTCTTCCAACCTCGCTTGATTGAGTCAGTGTCCTTTGGAATTTTGTCCACTAGGGAAACAAGCCATCTTGCGTGAATCGGTTTCATGACACTGATCTTCAAATCCACATTGTCACTTCTCTTATCTTTCAAATTTTCAACAACCTTCTTTGAATACCAGTCAGTGAATTCGTGTTTTTTCGTGCAGGACAATCCCTTGGGCCGATGCAAAAACGATGGTATAATTGATGATACTTCCCCAGTCATGACACTGAGTTGAGTCAATTATCGTATTTGATAATTGGTCGCAATCCCTTCAGGTCAACGTTCCGGCCAACTCAGATTAACTAGCTTCGGAGAGAACCTGTCTATTGTTTGGTAATCGAGGGGTCATCTCAACACGGCAACTCGCAAAAATGTCTCGTCGCAGTATTGTCTTTGGTGTTTAACGGCGCAGAAATAAAGCTGTTTACAGTATATTAGCGAAGGGGCCGGTAATTCCGGTACTCGGGTAGGGTGGTCAGGCTCGCTGACTTGGTTGAATGCATGTCATCGTATCCCAATTGTGTAGATCGATGCTCATGATGTCAATAAATGGATTGTCTGGTCCAGACTCAATTATTTACAGACCATTGTTATATAGCTGGAATATTGCATTAACCAACAACAACAACCTTGACCCGTGCTTTGTCACGTGATGTATTGTTTAATTACAAAAACTATCTAGAACTCCATGGCTACGCTACAAGTCACTAGTGTTCGCATTTCTTTCTGACAATGCACCCATTCCTTCTGTCTTTATATGTTTAAACAAAGATAAGACTTCAGTCAACTTTAGTGTATGCATGACCAGATCGTTTTATACATGTATCTAAATAGTTTTTGCCAGGGCTACGGTCAAACTATTCCCAATCGGACATTTTGTACCTATCTCTTGAGACCTAGAGTGGGTACCCTGGTAGGGTCAGGTAATAGGGGGTCGGGTACCCGGGTAGTCAATCTGGACTCGTCCCAGCCCTAGAGCCTTAGTATATGCATAGTCAGGAATCTGCAAAACGTGATTCCCACAAAATTTTATTCCCATATCTATGCTACTCAAAAGATGTTAAGAGTTAATAGTTAATCTGTCATGGCTGGAGGTATTACAACAAAGCCTTCCAAATGTAGATGTTCTTTAACTTCTTTTGAGTAGTATATTTGATTGTCCATACTTGTCCATGTAATATTACACCTTATTCCCCACGACAGATACAAAAGAACAGAAAGTTGTGACGTGAATAATTGTCAGTAAGTCACAAATTTGGACAATTTCTTTAAAAAGTGAGCCATACCAATATGCTTTATTTACCCTGTGACACTGGGTACACAACATCTTCTATGCTGAAACATTGCTATTAATTTTAATGGTCCTAGCCTGAGGCCACCCTTGGGATTGTGGGTTGGAACAGATCCCCAGCAATGTATGTTGGTTGTAAGCGGAGACTATATTTTTGATTATGGATTGGGTGGTCAGGCTCGGTGATTGCATGTCATGTCAGATCGTTGCATATTGTATCAATCACAGGATTGTCTAGTCCACTCAACTACAGTTCACTACAGTATGGGTATGTCGTCCCTATGGTAGTCTAACGCTAACTAAATAACTGATGCTCCTTACCGTCTTATATCTGTCCACAACCCTCACATTTCAGTCACGCCCATGCGTGGTGTGTTCATGCAGTGCGATCTTTATACATCGGGTGCATTTCGGAGAACAGTTCTATAATTAAGTCTGACATGTCTTCAGAGCACCGTCATATAGTAGGAATATTGCCGAGTACATGGTTAAACAACAAACCTAATCTTTGTTCATTTTTGTGAAATTGGACCAAGGAAGGTTAAGTTAGCTCGAAATTAAAGTGTTTCATGTGTTTCATGTTGATATTGAGTGTATGGTCGTGTTCCCAGGTTCAAGGACGACCCGTGGCTATGGGACTTGGACTGGACTGTCAAGGACTACAAGCTGAAGAAACTATCTACCAAGTCTAAACCCAAGAATCAGCTGGAAGAGAGTTCAGATAACACAGAGGAAGAACCACCTTTCAAGAATCCAAATGGAGTTGACATGTTGACAGCCAAAGATTGCATTATTCAGGTACACTTTACACAGTTTTTTTACTCGAGACTGGCCATTAGAGACAAAATGTCATGGCTTGTTGAGAAGGGATCAATATGGGGATTGGATGTCATATAGGCTTGTTGAGACGGACAATATATTGGGATTGGATGTCATGACTTGTGAAAGACATAATATGGGGATTGGATGTCATATAGCCATGTTGTGAAAGACATAATATGGGGATTGGATGTCATATAGTCGTGTTGTGAAAGACATAATATGGGGATTGGATGTCATATAGCCATGTTGTGAAAGACATAATATGGGGATTGGATGTCATATAGCCATGTTGTGAAAGACATAATATGGGGATTGGATGTCATATAGCCATGTTGTGAAAGACATAATATGGGATTGGAAGTCATATAGCCATGTTGTGAAAGACATAATATGGGGATTGGATGTCATATAGCCATGTTGTGAAAGACATAATATTGGGATTGGATGTCATATAGCCATATTGTGAAAGACATAATATGGGGATTGGATGTCATATAGCCATGTTGTGAAAGACATAATATGGGGATTGGATGTCATATAGCCATGTTGTGAAAGACATAATATCGGGATTGGATGTCATATAGTCATGTTGTGAAAGACATAATATGGGGACTGGATGTTTTATAGCCATGTTGTGAAAGACATAATGTTTAAGCTTATTATGGGGAGGTAATGAGGATTACCGCGGGTGAGAGTGTGAGTATGGTTTTTCTGCGCATTTATCAATATTCCAGCACTATCACGGCGTGGGACACCTGAAATGGGCCTCACATATTGTACCCATGTCGGGAATCGAACCCAGGTCTTCGGCGTGACGAGCGAACACTTTAACCTCCAGATTACCTGGGGACTGGTGCAGCTGTTGGTCAGGGGGTTCTTGTTGGAGCAGGAAGCTTAATACAGTGAATACGGTAATATGAATGTTACAAGTCCCTCCTTGTCAAGTGTGATTTATCTTGTGCCTTCTTCCAGACAGAGGAAGACCAAGAGGAGAGAGAGGCTCTGGTTGCCATGGTGATGTCCACAGCTGGCAGGGTTCCTAAAAACGAAACTTTCATGGCTGGGTATCCTGCGTAAGTACTTTGTGTGGAGAAGGTGAATTAACAGTGAACTTTTACCCATACTTGGAATAATAAGAAAAATAAGAAAAAAAATTGTGACTTGGTGCATATCTTTATTGATCTCGATGCACTTCAACGAGAAAAAAAACAGAAAAAAAACGAGAAAACAAACAATTTCTAATACAGTACCTTAGACATGTTTCAAGGAACTGATATAAAAAACTGTGATGCAGCAAAGAGGAGTATTTGGCATAAAAATTACACAAATACACAGGATCCTTCTTCATGAGTAACCCTGGATTTTGTGTACATTAAGGCTGGGACGGGTAACTCAGTTACTTGGGTAGGCTGGGTACAGAGTAGGACCTGGGTACTACCCAGACCCGTGGTTAGTCACATATTGTTTAATGACATACATTATATAGAACTCAATGTGGTTACACTACAAGTCACTAACATTCGCATTTCTGACTGACTATGCACACATTCCATCTGACTTGCATATGTTTGAATAAAGATAAAACTTCAGGGTATGAATGACCAGATCGTTTAATACGAGTATCTAAACATATTTTGCCAGGGCTATGGTCAAACAATTCCCAATCGGACATTTTGTACCTCTTGTGATCTACAGCGGGTACCCGGGTAGGGTAGGGTAATAGGGGGTTGGGTACCCGGGTACTAAATTTGGACTCGTCCCTGCAATAGAGTACATGCTTCCAGTGGTTGTTAGAGAGGCACTACCGTTCAACTATCATCATTCCGTAATGATCATCTGTAAGCTGCACTTGTATTCAGAAGAAGCACACCTGATGAAGGGTTACGGGGTAGCCATGAACCACAGTTGAGCCACAGTTGAACCAATCAACTCAACTAGAAAGGGTGCACGGGAATCACGCACGTTGAGACGCCCAACGCTAACACCGTATTCGTGCGTGCGTGATTCCCGTGCACCCTTTCGAGTTGAGTTGATTGGTTCAACTGTGTCATATGGCCCTGTGACGCAGGTGTAGCATTATGCAGATGGCTGTTACAATGAATGCTCGTTCCACCCGTGACGAACAGGTCTGGTGGTTGATGAAATATAGTGATAGCTAAATAGACAGATTTTTTATTCATGCACCGATTGTCTTTAAATGTAATATCCAGTTATGTATGACTGTTTAATAATCTCATACCAACTTTGACAGGAGTAGGTCCAATAGTTTTTCAGATATTGTAGTAAACGTAAGTACCTTAAATTACCTTCCAGACTATATAACATAGCGTGGAACAATAACAGCCACACTCATTTAAAAGCATCTATCTCCATGTCTAGAATCATAGAACAAGTTTTCAGATCTGAAGTCTTGCCACCATCTTCCATTCACTCACCGTAGATGTTACATTTGTCTCCTCCAGCTGGTACCGGGACCTGTGTCCCCGCCCTAAGGCTGAGAACTGGTACCCCGGCCCCTCCCTGATCAGCACCCAGGTACGGGTCACGCCCAAGCTGCTCCGCCTCACCTGGGAAGGCTACCCCGTCCACTACAACGACCAGCACGGGTGGGGTTACTTGGTTCCCGGGGAGACGGAGTCCGAGATGGATCGGGAGTTGGCCAGTCAGGATGACGAAGAGGATTCCGACAAGGAAAAGAAACGATTTCCAATACAGTAAGGATTGTGGTTGTTTGCACGTCATTTTTTATGTTTTTTCCTTCATAAGGGGGTCACGGGTGGCCCAGTCGTCTAAGGCGCTTCGATTTGCTGTGCAGAGTTGCGTCCCTTGGGCATGCCAGAAACCTATGATTGTGAGTTCGAATCCCGGTTCGCCCCAATTATGTTTCTAGGTTTGTCAGCACCATACCCGTGCTCGTGGGTTTCACCAAAGTGGTAAACGTCTTAGACCTGCATCTCTTCGGGCTTTCCTCCCACATTAATCTGACAAGTTGTGATATAACTGGAATAATGTTAAAAGCGGCGTTAAACCCAACTCACTCACTCACTCAATCCTCCATAAACGCCAAAAGAAATTGAAGTCTTGAATAACTCCGTTCATTCAGGTCCTGTTTGTGCATCACCATTTGGAAGTTGGTTGAATGTACATGCATAGTCCAAGTAGTTGCTGTTCCCTTATGCTATGTGAAGTACAGTGTAGCCATCACCCTCGACCCCCCATCCTAGCACACCCTGGACTTGCCAGCCCCTGGGCTCCAGTCAGTCTCTCTAACCCCATGTCTCTATCACTCTATCACTCTATCAAGCCTCCAGACTCAACACCTGGACTCTCAACCT
Source organism: Haliotis cracherodii (assembly GCF_022045235.1). NCBI lineage: Eukaryota > Metazoa > Mollusca > Gastropoda > Lepetellida > Haliotidae > Haliotis > Haliotis cracherodii. The sequence continues at coordinate 19,892,758 of NW_027266272.1, forward strand.
TTCTCTCTCATCCTCTCTCTCTCTCTCTCTCTCTCTCTCTCTCTCTCTCTCTCTCTCAACCTCTCTCTCTCTCAACCTCTCTCTCTCTATGTCTGTTTCTCTCTCTCTCTCTATGTCTGTTTCTCTCTCTCTCTCTCTCTCTCTCTCTCTCTCTCTCTCTCTCTCTCTCTCTCTCTCTCTCTCAACCTCTCTCTCTCAACCTCTCTCTCTCAACCTCAACAATCTTGAGGTCCACAACCCTCAGACTCAACAAACTCCCAGACTCAACAAGCCCCCAGATTCAATTTCCCTGAACTCCCAAACATCCAGAATCTGTTACAGTCTGGATTCCCACCCCAGACAGCTGCTCCTCTAACCATGCTACCACTGAGACAAGTTCACACACAGCCACCACTGCTGTCAATGCCCATGTCTGTGTACTTCAGTTCCCTGCATGCGTTCCTTGCTCACACCAAGCCGGAGCTGTACGGACCCGACTACAAGAAGATCAAGCTGGCAGAGGACCCGCTGGGGAGAGGATTCGATGTCAAATCCATGGAGCTGGCTGAGTTGAGACGACACTGGGCCTTAGTCAACGAGACAAAGCCTCGCAAGGTGAGACAGTTTATATATACCCTAAGGAAGTTAAGGAATACCTGATTTGCATATGAAAGGTGAGATGGTTGATGTACTACTCAAAAGAAGTAAAGGAAAACCCAATTGTTGCATGTGACTATGGTTAATCTATCTTGGCTGGAGGTATTGCAAAACATAGCCTTCTAATTGTGGGTCATCTTTAACCAGTATTGAATTGTATATAAATTGTACCACATAGCTTTGCAAAGTGAGACTTGATTTTGGGTCGAGGATGGCGTGGGTCGTTGCTCATCATATCAATCTCTGGTTTGTCTGGTCCAGACTGGATTATTTACAGGATGTCATAGTTGGAATATATTGCTTAGTGCAACAGTAAACAACAAACAAAACATATGTCTTAACTCACATGGGAAGGTAGACAATCAGATGAAGGAAGATAGAAAAACTTCCTCAGTTTCGGCAGTGGCTAGTCAGTGGTGTACGTTTCTTTCCTCACATGGCTAGATGGTTAGCCATCTTCTTGAGTCAAGGGCGTTAACTGACTATAAAAGTCCAGTTTCCACCCTTGCTGAACTCAGTCCCAGTTGATGTTGTGATTGGGACAGTTGCTGATATGGTCCGAGATGGCTGATTTGCTGTTGGATGTAATGGTAGACATCACACGTCAGGCGTGCACTGGTCAGTTGTCTGAAACGGTCAAGAGTAAGATCTTCCAGAGGACCATTGCACTAGAAGTATGTGGATTGTTGATGAGGTACTACGTTTTTGGAACTGGGAGTTGAACACTAAGTAAGCACTGATATAAAAGAGCTTCACTGGTGGCCAGTGAGGGGTGTGGGAGGCCGGTATACATACTCTTGGAGTTATGGGACTGCAACTTGATACTGTTGCCTTATAAGGCCAAGAGTAAGATCATCCGGATGACCACTACATGAGAGTGGGTTGTGGACCAGATACTACGTAGCATAGCTGTATTGCCTTATAACGAATAGTATCTATGTTAGAAAGTTATAAGTTATATGAATCTAGACAATCTTCCCGAGGCAAGAGAGTTAACTGACTATAAAAGTCCAGTTTCCAGCCTTGCCGAACTAGGCTGGAATTCTGGAGTTACAATTTGGCTGGCCTAACAAGTCCATAATCCAATTAAAATCGTGTAAAGAACTAGACATCCGGTTCGTAAACAACATGGATTTCAACATGCAGATTTTCAGTCGACTGCAGGATTTGCAAAGCATGTGTACCATCAATGGGACTTTGACAGATATTTTCCAAATATTTTCATATTTGGCATCAAATTGTTCAAGTGATATCATGCAGTTCACAAGGTACCGGTATTTTATTACAATATTTATCTTGAATATCAATTAGATCGTCTTGAAGCAAATGCAAGTGATATGAGAGGTGAAATCTGATTGGTCACTGTAATCAACTCGTAATAGCCACTGGTGGTGCTTCGATCGAGTCACAAAATTTCACCCTAGTTCGGCAAGGATGGAAACTGGACTTTTATATGTTGTCAGTTAAAGCCCTTGCCTCGGGAAGATGATGTTTAGCTTGAATCTGTGTTTTTTAGTTTGCCAAATATAATTATTCACCATATCTTAATGAAACCAGATTATTGATGCAAATTATTTCTTATATGACTGATAGCTCTTGATAGGCTCTTGGTACAGGATGTAGATCTAGCAGTAACAACTCCAAGAACCTTCAACGGAGAGCGCTACTGGAATAGTTAACAGTTAGATTGTCAGTACTCTAGCAGTAAGAACTCTTTTAAAGATAGTTTACAACAAACTGAATTTGAATGTTTTATTTTCTTTTGAAGCAGCTTTATTCAGATAAACTTGACATTTATATGAATATTTTTTTGTGTTGTTTAATGCTGCACTCAGCATTAATGCCACCTGTAAATAATCGAGTCAAACGAGTGCCCAAACAGTGGCATCTGTCTAACCCTGGAAACCATCCGTCGTGGTACGACAACATTGAATCAACCAATGCCTGCTCGATCCAATTCTGTCGCCTCATTATATAACCAATTTTTGGTTATGAATACATAATACCATGTAGAAAGTGGTCAAATGTAACAAATGTTATATTTGGGATAACATTTTCTTAGTAAAGTAAAGATTCTCGTACGTTTTTGGGTTGATGCCCATCCGTAATTCGATCCCACGGTGCCAGAGTGAGGCACCTAATCGCCAGCATACAAAGTCTGGGATCCAAACAAGAATGAGAATTTGTATTTTACTTAGAAAGAGTTATCCAAAATATAACATTTGTTACAAGTTTTCTTTGTTTGTTGTTTAATGCCGCACTCAGCAATATTCCAGCTATATGACGGCATTCTGTAAATAATCGAGTCTGGACCAGACAATCCAGTGATTGACATCATGAGTTTTGATCCACGCAATTGGGATTGATGACATGCATTAACCAAGTCAGCAAACCTGACCACCCAATCCCGTTACTCGCCTCTAATGACAAGCATAGTCTTTTTACGGCAAGCATGGGTTGGTGAAGACCTATTCTACCCCGGATCTTCACAGGTCATATGAATTCAGTATTTGTTCAATATATAATCTTTATGAACGTTGGTCTTGTAGCCTTTCTCTGCGTCCCCTGGTGACGGACCCTTTGACATCGGTCTAACTGGCTGTGTGTTCTACAAGATACCACACAAGGTAGGTCTGACTGTGTTCTACAAGATTCCAAATAATGAATTTCTGACCATGGAAATGAGGACAGGTAGATTCCTGATTTGACATTTGACTTTCTAGCACACTGGCCTGCAGGGTAAACTGACTTACATATTCAGGGATGGGCAGGGTTTGCGTTAGATTATTGTGCTGAATGATGTCACTGGTTTCGGATTGTCAACAGTTAATATGGGGTGGTGGGGTAGCCTAGTGGTTAAAACGTTTGGCCGTCACGCCGAAGACCTGGGTTTGGTTCTCCACATGCGAAGCCCATTTCTGGTGTCCCATGCTGTGATATGGCTGGAATATTGCTTAGAGCAGTGTAAAAGAGTACTCATTCACTCCCCCTACAGTTAATGATTAAATAGGCCGTCTGTGAAGATATTTTCAGACAAATTTATTTGTAAGAATTGATTTTAGTTTCATTTTGATTTATTGAGTTCTAAACATAAAAGCCAGTGTGCATTCTTTCTATATGACACAGTGTGCACACCATGTTTTAGCTCTAACCTCATACAAGCTAAAAAAAATTGAAGTAACTTCTTTCGTTCGTCCTTGTCCTGTTTGTGCATCACACTTTTGAAGTTGGTTGAATGTGCATGCATTGTCAAAGTAGTTGCTATCTTCATGTGTCGTCTGCTCCAGGACGGCAACAGCAAGCGTGTGGGGAACCCCCTGGCCAAGGACTATCTGCTGCGTGTGGAGGACGGCACACTGCGTACGGCCACAGGCGCGGATGCAGATCGGGTTTTGTCCCTGGGGAAAATGTGCTCCTACTGGAAGAACAATCAGCAGAGAATTGAGTGAGTGAAGCTGACGGAAACTTTAACATCTGCCCCCATTCCTGTTTTACATATGATTTTCATGTTACAAATGTCTTAGCGCTAAGATCGGACCCTGGTCCCCATGCATCAAACCAGGCATCACCGATTATCCAGTGTATTATATTTGTTTGGTTGTTATTTAAAGCCTTATTCAGCTATTGTAGCGACAGAGGTCTGTAAAAATCAAGTCAGACCAGCAAATCCAGTGATTGATATCATGAGCACGATTTATGCATTTGGGATATGATGAAATGCTTCCACCAAATAGCCGAGCCTGAACCCCCGATAACGGGTGGCTTGGTTGATGCATGCCATCATATCCCAGTTGTGTAGATCGATGCTCATGATATCAATCACTAAATTGTCTGGTCCAGACTCGATTATTTACAGACCGTCGTCATGTAGCTGTTATATTGCTGAGTGGGGCGTTAAACAACAAACAAACAAACAAACACTTCCATAACTGGGCTGTCATGGCAAGCAGGTCCAGGATATTTATCATAAGACGGTCCCCGTGAAGATTCCGGGCTAGAATAGGTCTTCAGCAACCCATGCTTGCCGTTAAAGGTGACTATGCTTGTCGTAAAAGGCGACTAACAGGATCGGGTGGTCAGGCTCGCTGACTTGGTTGATGCATGTCATCGATCCCAATTGCATGGATCAATGCTCATGATATCATATTTACAGACCGCCGTCATATTGCTGGAATATTGCTGAGTGCAGCGTTAAACAACAAACAAACAACCAATCATAAGACGGAGATGTTGTAGCCAGGATTGTGGGGGATGGAAACGAGGAAGGGGGGTTGGGGAAAGCACCACAGTGGATTATCTGTACCCTCATCTAGGCTGAGACAAGTTAAATGTTTTTCTGAAAGATGACTGTTTAAAGTTTATGATTATACACACTATGAATTTGGGAAATAATTTTCAGTGAACTGACAGAAAAAAAAATTGGTGTGTGGTAGTGAAGTCTGAAGGTTGGCAACATTGAAATAATGTTGTCTGAGTTTGAATCCACATTCACATTGTCATACCTGGACATAAGGTTCCAGTCACTTGCTACGTATCAACATCCACTATGTGTTTTCCAAGTATTTTATTCATTTTAGTTCATTATTTGATTCCATGATTGTTCAACCACCTCTATGATCCAGTGGTAGAGCGTCCGCCTAGAGAGCGGAAGGTCCGGGGTTCAGTCCTCGGCCACGTCATACCGAAAGACGTTAAAAGGTGGTACTTGTTGTTACCCTGTCTGGCGCTCGGCATTAATGGGCTAAGACAAAGACTGGTTGGTCCGGAGTCTGTATACTGTGTCTGAGTGGGGTATTCATGTTAAACTGCGGCATGGTATCTCAGTGGGCTAGCACTATAAACTGGCATCAGCCTGGACTAGTACAAGCAGCCACACACACACACATGAATGCAAGTCATTATATAAGTGCAATAATCTTGGACGTTAAACCCAATTACAACTCACCACCATGATTGTTTGTTCATTGTTTGATGTTTTAGAGGTCAGATGTCAGTGTGGATGAAGAAAGGAGAACTCCACAAAAGCATCACAAGGTAAAGTAGATACATCAACACATTACCGATGGAAGTGCTTCTTCCCGAGGCAAGTGTGTCCAATAGCCTATTAATCAAAGCCTTGTTTCTACCCTTGCCACATGAAGGCCACTTTTATGGATCGACCCTGGCGCCACCTCACGTAGATCACGAGTTGTGCCCCTTGTAATGAACATGCGATATCCAATCAGATCGCTGTTCTTATCTTGTATAGCTTAACAAAGATGGCGACTACCATAGGTGACGACCTGGTCGATCAGATAACAAAAAACATTCACAGTTTCATCCCTGACACAAAAACAATCGTTGGGGGGGTTAAAGATGAAAAAGACGTGTCAACCAAAACACGGTAAATCACCTTCATTCAAAGGTGTACCCGTCGTGGATGTTGATTTTGTGAAATGTTCTCTGATTGCACTAAGGGGCGGTCGGGTAGCCTAGTGGTTAAAGGGTTCGACCGTCACGCCAAAGACCCGGGTTCGATTCCCGACATGGGTACAATGTGTGAAACCCATTTCTGGTGTCCCCCGCCATGATATTGCTTGAATATTGCTAAAAGTGGCGTAAAACCACACTCACTCATTCTGATTGCGCTATTGATATGTGCGATAGTCCAATCATATTGAGCACAGGAAAGTGGGCTTGATGTGGCAAGGGTGGACACAAGACTTTGATCTTATTAAAAAGGCTAATGGACGCTCTTGCCTTGACGGTGCTGGAAGTCATAAACACATGAACGCATTGCACAGATCAAAGGGAGGTAACTACAAACCACTGTATCTACAAGACAAGCTTGTCTGTGTATGTAGACATGAAGAAATACTCTGTGTTTGCAGCCAGGAGGACTATGAGGAGGATGGTTTGTACGGCGCCGTAGTGCCAAGGATTGTCCCAGCAGGAACCATCACACGCAGGGCTGTCGAACAAACATGGCTGACTGCCAGCAACGCCTATGTAAGTCAAGTCTCAAGGGTGGTCAGGTAGCCTAGTGGTTAAAGCGTTTGCTCGTCACAGAAGACCCCGGTTTGATTCCCAAATGGGTACAATGTGTGAATCCCATTTCTGGTGTCCCCTGCCGTGATATTGCTGGAATATTGCTAAAAGCGAGGTAAAACCATACTCACTCACTCACTCACTCATGCTTGAGGCAAAGTGTTGTTAGTCTTTCTTGTACATGTCTCTAAAATCTTATTTCTGAAACTTTTTAAAATTTGATACAGAAAATTATGTGCTGTGAAACATCAGATGAACTTCCTAGCAGGGTGTAATGTGAGTTTGTGTTTCTGCAGCCCGATCGCATCGGCAGTGAGTTGAAGGCCATGGTCCAAGTTCCTCCAGGCTACCATTTTGTAGGAGCAGACGTGGACTCCCAGGAACTCTGGATAGCCTCCATTATAGGTGACGCCACCTTTCAGAAAATACATGGTACTGATTACCTTTCCACATTACCTCTATTACATGTATCTATTTCACATGCTATATGCCCTCCCGGCCATCCTCGCATCACAGCCCCTCTAGCCTGTCAGCTCTAAGAAAGAGAATGATGTGGTGGGGTTGGTCAAGTGATCATGTCGTGTAGGTCACTATGCACAGGATGTGAGTGACCCATTTGCTTGGGTGGTGACCATGGTGATGCTGGGATGTGTTCGGGTGATTTGTTTTTGGAAGCTGGAAACCTTGTTCAAGCTCATTTCCACATGGGATTGAAAGAAGAAGTAAGAAAATGCATAGTGTGAGTAAGGATAAGTATATAACTATTCAATTTACAATAAATGTGAAGACCCGGATTGTTCTGGAATTGGCTAAAAAGGCTACTATTGTCATGAAAAAGGTCTTGATTTTAAATTTGAGCTTCTAACAAGGAGATAATAATGGTACATTTTCAGTTGTAAGCACCAGCATATTTCTTTGCTTTAATAGATATTAAGGGAATGGTTTTCAGTACGGAAGCAAGGGCCATTTGGATTTTTTGGGTTTGTTTTTTTTAAATTTCAAGATACTAGTTGAAATTTCAAGATACTAGTTGAAATTTCAAGATACATGCTAAGTTGAAATTCCAAGATACTGACTTGAAATTTCAAGATAATAAGTTGAAATTTCAAGATCCTAAGTTAAATTTTTAAGTTATAATCTTAAAATGTCAACTTATTATCTTGAAATTTTAAAATCACTATCTTGAAATTTCAACTTATAATGTATCTTGAACTTTCAGCTTAGTATCTTGAAATTTCAACATATCATCTTGAAATGTCAAGTTAGTTTCTTCAAATTTCAAGAAAAAAATGAAAAACAAAAGGCCCTTAAAGGCTTCCATACTTCTATAAAGAATGGACCAAAGAAATTTACCACTGTTGCAGGCTGCACCGCGCTGGGCTGGATGACCCTGCAGGGTAACAAGGCAGACAAGACGGACCTCCACAGCAAGACCGCGGAGACTGTCAGCATCAGCAGAGACCACGCCAAGGTAGGGGTAGAGGTGATGGGGGTCGGTCAGTAGTAAGGTACGGGGAAGTCCACAGCAAGACCGCGGAGACTGTCAGCATCAGCAGAGTCCACGCCAAGGTAGGGGTAGAGGTGATGGGGGTAGGTCAGTAGTAATGTTAGGGGGAAGTCTACAGCAAGACCGCGGAGACTGTCAGCATCAGCAGAGACCACGCCAAGGTAGGGGTAGACGTGATGGGGGCAGGTCAGTAGTAAGGTACGGGGAAGTCCACAGCAAGACCGCGGAGACTGTCAGCATCTGCAGAGACCACGCCAAGGTAGGGTAGAGGTGATGGGGGCAGGGCAGTAGTAAGGTACGGGGAAGTCCACAGCAAGACCGCGGAGACTGTCAGCATCAGCAGAGACCACACCAAGGTAAGGTAGAGGTGATGGGGGTAGGTCATCAGCAGAGACCACGCCAAGGTAGGGTAGAGGTGATGGGGGCAGGTCAGTAGTAAGGTACGGGGAAGTCCACAGCAAGACCGCGGAGACTGTCAGCATCAGCAGAGACCACGCCAAGGTAGGGTAGAGGTGATGGGGGTAGGTCAGTAGTAAGGTAGGGGGAAGTCCACAGCAAGACCGCGGAGACTGTCAGCATCAGCAGAGACCACGCCAAGGTAGGGTAGAGGTGATGGAGGTAGGTCAGTAGTAAGGTAGGGGGAAGTCCACAGCAAGACCGCGGAGACTGTCAGCATCAGCAGAGACCACGCCAAGGTAGGGGTAGAGGTGATGGGGGTAGGTCAGTAGTAAGGTAAGGGGAAGTCCACAGCAAGACCGCTGAGACTGTCAGCATCAGCAGAGACCACACCAAAGTAGGGTAGAGGTGATGGGGGTAGGTCAGTAGTAAGGTAGGGGGAAGTCCACAGCAAGACCGCGGAGACTGTCAGCATCAGCAGAGACCACGCCAAGGTAGGGGTAGAGGTGATGGGGGTAGGTCAGTAGTAAGGTAGGGGGAAGTCCACAGCAAGACCGCGGAGACTGTCAGCATCAGCAGAGACCACGCCAAGGTAGGGTAGAGGTGATGGAGGTAGGTCAGTAGTAAGGTACGGGGAAGTCCACAGCAAGACCGCGGAGACTGTCAGCATCAGCAGAGACCACGCCAAGGTAGGGGTAGAGGTGATGGAGGTAGGTCAGTAGTAAGGTAGGGGGAAGTCCACAGCAAGACCGCGGAGACTGTCAGCATCAGCAGAGACCACGCCAAGGTAGGGTAGAGGTGATGGAGGCAGGGCAGTAGTAAGGTACGGGGAAGTCCACAGCAAGACCGCGGAGACTGTCAGCATCAGCAGAGACCACGCCAAGGTAGAGGTAGAGGTGATGGGGGCAGGGCAGTAGTAAGGTAGGGGGAAGTCCACAGCAAGACCGCGGAGACTGTCAGCATCAGCAGAGACCACGCCAAGGTAGGGTGGAGGTGATGGAGGTAGGTCAGTAGTAAGGTAGGGGGAAGTCCACAGCAAGACCGCAGAGACTGTCAGCATCAGCAGAGACCACGCCAAGGTAGGGTAGAGGTGATGGAGGTAGGTCAGTAGTAAGGTAGGGGGAAGTCCACAGCAAGACCGCGGAGACTGTCAGCATCAGCAGAGACCACGCCAAGGTAGGGTAGAGGTGATGGGGGCAGGGCAGTAGTAAGGTACGGGGAAGTCCACATCAAGACCGTGGAGACTGTCAGCATCAGCAGAGACCACGCCAAGGTAGGGTAGAGGTGATGGGGTAGGTCAGTGGTAAGTAGGGGGAAGTCCACAGCAAGACCGCGGAGACTGTCAGCATCAGCAGAGACCACGCCAAGGTAGGGTAGAGGTGATGGGGGCAGGGCAGTAGTAAGGTACGGGGAAGTCCACATCAAGACCGTGGAGACTGTCAGCATCAGCAGAGACCACGCCAAGGTAGGGTAGAGGTGATGGGGTAGGTCAGTGGTAAGGTAGGGGGAAGTCCACAGCAAGGTAGGGTAGAGGTGATGGGGGCAGGGCAGTAGTAAGGTAGGGGGGAGTCCACAGCAAGGTAGGGTAGAGATGATGGGGGCAGGGCAGTAGTAAGGTAGGGGGGTGTCCACAGCAAGGTAGGGTAGAGGTGATGGGGGCAGGGCAGTAGTAAGGTAGGGGGGAGTCCACAGCAAGGTAGGGTAGAGGTGATGGGGGCAGGGCAGTAGTAAGGTAGGGGAAGTCCACAGCAAGGTAGGGGTAGAGGTGAAGGGGCAGGTCAATAGTAAGGTAGGGGGGGAGTCCACAGCAAGGTAGGGGTAGAGGTGAAGGGGTAGGTCAATAGTAAGGTAGGGGAAGTCCACAGCAAGGTAGGGGTAGAGGTGAAGGGGTAGGTCAATAGTAAGGTAGGGGGAAGTCCACAGCAAGGTAGGGGTAGAGGTGAAGGGGTAGGTCAATAGTAAGGTAGGGGGAAGTCCACAGCAAGGTAGTGTGGAGGTGAAGGGGTAGGTCAATAGTAAGGTAGGGGGAAGTCCACAGCAAGGTAAGGGTAGAGGTGAAGGGGTAGGTCAATAGTAAGGTAGGGGGAAGTCCACAGCAAGGTAGGGGTAGAGGTGAAGGGGTAGGTCAATAGTAAGGTAGGGGGAAGTCCACAGCAAGGTAGGGGTAGAGGTGAAGGGGTAGGTCAATAGTAAGGTAGGGGGAAGTCCACAGCAAGGTAGGGGTAGAGGTGAAGGGGTAGGTCAATAGTAAGGTAGGGGGAAGTCCACAGCAAGGTAGGGGTAGAGGTGATGGGGGTAGGTCAATAGTAAGGTAGGGGGAAGTCCACAGCAAGGTAGGGGTAGAGGTGAAGGGGTAGGTCAATAGTAAGGTAGGGGGAAGTCCACAGCAAGGTAGGGTAGAGGTGAAGGGGTAGGTCAATAGTAAGGTAGGGGGAAGTCCACAGCAAGGTAGGGTGATGTTGATGCCAAGGTAGGGTAGAGGTGATGCCAGGCTAGGGATAGGTCCACACACAGCGATGTTGATTTGTTGTGAAGTGAAGCTACTGTAGCCATTGTGTTTATAATAATAGCATACATAGAACTGAATATTGTCACAAGCTTTAACATGTTTCTGTATTGTCCCCTTGCAGTTCAGTACACTTATTGTGTCTCTTCTGGTCTGTTGATCTTGTCCAGCCCTCCTAGGCACCAGTTGATGGGCCTCATTAAATTTCTGACCATGCAAGTTGTTTGTTCTTATACCAAGGTTCAGTCCGTCCTTCCGAAAACTTTGTCCGTGCGATTTCTCTTAAACTATTCAGTGGATTCATCTCAAACTTAGTACATATAATCTGTGTCATATGGAGGGGTGCAGTCAAAAGAAAAAATTGCTTTAATTAATTTTCATTTTTTTTATGAATTTTTCAAACCCTAACACTATCCATTATTTATTTTGAAACTACTGACACTAGGCGGGTCAGGGGTATTAGTGAGCCACGCTCACTTTAGCCCTTGTTTTAATTTGAAAACAGATGGTAATCACCAGGGGACAAATCTTGAGAAAAAAAGGAAACTTGTATGTAAATTACCATTCAGCAGCCATTGAAACATGAACGGGAGCTTTGTCATCGTACCCCGATGGTGTGCATCGTGGCTCACTTCAATCGCAGGTGATGAACTATGGCCGCATCTATGGGGCGGGGCAGAGGTTTGCTGAGAGACTCCTGGTGCAGTTCAACCCCCGTCTCACCCCCGAGGAGGCAAAGCAGAAGGCTAAGAAGATGTACATGGCCACCAAGGGGAAGAGAAGGTCAGTACAAACTGTGTCAGGTCTGTGGTTATTCCGGGGTAGAGTAAGACCCCTGTAAGTTTTGCTTTTTGTGAAAGGCAACTAAATGAATCGGATGGTCAGGCTCTGATACTTGATTGGCTGAATAAAAAAAGGTGCCACTTTCTGGATAACAACTTCTGGTTATTGCACATGGCGACGATGTAGATTGGCTAATGGTGTCATCGTGGTCCGATGGCATGGAACGTTGTTCATTCCGTGTCTGTCTGTTTCTGTTGCCTGGTCTAGACTTGATTATTTACTGTCCAAACTGTTGTACCAGCAGTATTGCTGACTGCAGGGTTAAACTGTCACTTAACCATTGTATGTAGGGAACAAACAGTGTTCTTGACTTTTAAGTGTATGCAAATGAACTTCACACAATAATCCTCCTATATTGACAAGTAATTTACGTAAGGTTTTCTCTTCAAAATGTTTTGCTTCGAAGGAATAGCAAATCTGCATTTTTCATAAATGATATTTTACCAGTCTAAAACCCCTCCTGAGCAGTGATGCTGTTCCTTTAATTGAGGTGTGTTATTAAGATTTGATACCTCTTATTGACCAATTCAAATCAAGAATCTGTAATCTTGTGTCAGCTATGGCCACTATAATGGCTCTAACATTTCTTGACAAGTGTTTATTGTCTTTGACTATTAAACTGCCATTGGTATATAGGGTTGTGGAATTTCGTACCCAAAATGAATTTACACCCTTAAAAATTTCATTCCCCTGAAATAATGAGTTATTTCGTACCCTATGTAGTATTTCTAAGTTTACCTTTATAAGGATGTATTAGCGTCCTATTATAATTTTCATAGGCTTTTAATCATCTTACGTATTCAAACGGCCATGTTCATCGCAATTTCTCGTGAAATGCATCACAGTGGAGCAGTGCATTCATAACTTAGGGATAAAGAACAAAACAGTCGCTGATGAGATGTCATAAAACAAGGTTATCAGTCTTGCACAGTCAACCCCACATATATACTAATATACATACAACTACCATCATACAACATACACAACCAAAAACATCACATGTCAAAAAACATTCACATTTAAACAGTCAAGCATTAATTCTCTCCAACATTCATGAAAAGACACACATACATACAACTATCAAACCAAATAATGTCAATCATCGCATAGTCTGGTCCAGACAGCCCTTCATTTAGCTTGAATATAATGTTGTACGTCTGTCTTGGTCTGGAAGAGACATGCATGGTCTGTTCATTCTTTCATATTACGTAATTTATTGCTTATTGCATAGGGGTACAAAATTACTTGCGGTTTGGTGTTCGAAAGTACTCATTTTTGGGGGTATGAATTTGTTTGGGGTACGAAATTACATTCTTGGACACAGCTTACGTTGCTATAGTTAAAGATTTATCTCCCTTGTTTATTTCAGCCAATCAGGACTGTGGGTTGGAGGAACGTAAGTTGTTTGCCGCCCTAAGAAATTTTATCCTCCAGTCTTAGATTTGGGAAGGGTGCGGGATTGGGGGGGTTACACATCTGAGATCTGCATCACTTTGAGGTTTCCTCCCAGATCAATCATACACGCCGTGATATAACTGGAATACTGTTTAGAGCTGTGTTATGCCCTACTCACTCACTCTCCGATTTTTAGATTAAAGCCATCAAAACAGTGTGAATTTATCAAGCAAACTTTGTCTTTATGATTTAATAGACTGTTAAGTTTCATCTTTCTTGTGCCAAATAATGCATGTACTGGTATGTTGGACAAATAATAGCCTTTCAGGCAAATGACAAATAACAATACAGATATAGTGACATGCTGTCAGATTGTGTCGTTAATCAGCATTTACATAGATCATTCTTGTGTCAGATGTATTTGTTATATCTGGGCTATATTTTTCTTGTTGAAGTGAGAGCCATATGTTCAATGGCCTTGAGAAGATAGCAAGGTCAGAGGAACCATTGACGCCAGTTCTGGGATGTCGAATCAGCAGAGCTTTGGAGCCGGAGCATGTTCTGGACGATGTAAGACTTCTTCTTCTTCACAATGAGAATCAGTTTCATTTTACTAGAACTCTAAGTACCAGTACATCATGAAACAATTGTCACTTTTGGGCTATTTCACTGATTTAAAAAAGTTACAAGAACTAAAAGGGGATTCTGGGTAATATATGTCACCAGCAACCTTACTTGTCATAAGAGGAAGCTAAATAGATCAGTCGTCAGGGTTGGTGACTTGGTCGTTGGCATGTCATCATTTGTTTGTTTATTTGTCGATGTGTATAGCTATATTAGATATTCTGTCAATGTGTATGGCTATAATACATATTTTGTCAATGTGTTTCAGTTCATGACAAGCCGAGTGAACTGGGTCGTCCAGAGTTCCGCCGTGGATTATCTCCACCTGATGTTGGTCAGCATGCGCTGGTTGTTGGAGACATTCTCCATCAGGGGGCGCTTCTGTATCAGTATCCACGACGAGGTCCGTTACTTGGTGAGAAGCGAAGATCGGTACCGAGCTGCCCTGGCTCTGCAGATCACCAATCTGTGGACTCGGTCAATGTTTGCATCCAGACTCGGGATGAAAGATCTGCCACAGGTAGGTAACAAATAAACATAGCATCATATAATTCCTGCAACTATATTATATATTATAATATATATAATTGTGCAGAGAGAGAGTGTATAGTTAGCAATATTCCAGCAATATCGTGGATGGGGGAACATCAGAAATGGGCTTCACACATTGTACCCATGTGGGGAATCGAACCCGGGCCTTCAGGATTGACGACCGAACGCTTTAACCACTAGGCTACCACACCGCCCCTAATTGGGCCTAACACTATTGGCTGTATTATGTTGGTTTGTTGTTTAACGCCGTACTCAGCAATATTCCAGCTATATGATGGAGGTCTGTAAATAATCGAATCTGGACCAGAGAATCCAGTGATTGACATCAGGAGCATCAATCTTTGCATTTGGGACACAATGACATGCATCAATCAAGTCAGCAAGACTGACCACCTGATCATGTTAGTCGCCTCTTATGACAAGCATGTTTTGGTGAAGTACCTATTCTAACCCGAATTCTTCTAGGGACATCTGTATTAGAATTACTTAGTACCACGTTTTCAGATTTTTTATACATAAATGTAAAGTTTGCCTGTTCCTGATTTCATGAGGCCTTTTAGTTTTATTTCCTCGGATTATATATCAACCAGCAGAAGTGGATTTAATTTCTATTTTGCTCCAGCACGTCTGTTAGCTAATTTAATCAACTCCCAAGTTGGACAGTGAGGGAAGGGAAGTAACTCTTGATGTGTCATTGCAGTATAATTTTACTGTCTATTTACATGGCTGACATTTAAGAGTGAGTAAGTGAGTGCTTTTTTAGCAATATTCCAGCAATATCACAGCTGTGGACACCAGAAATGGGCTTCACACATTGTACCCATGTCTGGAATCGAACCCAGGCCTTTGGCATGATGAGCGAACGCTTTAACCACTGGGCTACCCGACCCCTGACTAATAAATAACATTAAACTAATATCACTGATACGATTTTGGATGATGGTTATTATTCAGATTTGTGCATCAGTGGGATATTGTCTCAGCAAGAATATACAGTTAAGTTTTTGTTTGCATTGTTATCTATCGTGTAGTCTGATTTTCAATCACGAACATTGATACTACTTAATTTTGTTCATCTGACATACTAGTCAATCCGACATAATCATATGCGACCAACCATGTCGGATTAACGGGACTTGACTGTATGTCAACAAAATACCTCACATGACAACATGGAGCCACAACTCCAGAAGTGTTTTTCCTGTGTAGGAGAAAACTGTAAGTTTACCAATATCTATTTATTCCAGTTTATTTTTAACAGATATTATTGTAAATTACAATCCTGTTTCAGTCAGTTGCCTTCTTCAGTAGTGTAGACATTGATACCTGCCTGAGGAAGGAGGTTGTGATGGACTGCAAAACCCCCTCAAACCCCCACGGTCTGGCCAGGGGCTACGGTATTCCACAAGGTAGGGATACACAGATTCATACAGGCCAGAAAACCTTTGAAATTGGTAGTCCTGCCTTGAAACGGCCTTAAGTTTGAATCTGCATTTATAATGCCTTAAACTTTGATTAGGTGCCTGGAAAAGGCCTTTAGTTTGTTAACCATGGTTAACATTGCTGTTACATAAATATGTTACAATTCCTTTTTTTCTCTAATGAATAAATTATATAGTTAATGACTAGTTGATAGCTTGGTGGATAAAAGATATTGAAACACTGTTGTAAGGACTTAAATATTTTTTTGGAAAAATTGAAAATAAACAAAATGCAAGTGATTCCGTGGCATTTGATTGGCTCACCAAGCAATTATATTTGCATTTATATTTCCATAAACCCAAAAATACATAAGGCCATGCCCACTTACAGTGTTCTGTTTCTTGATTTGTTGACAATAGAATGGGAGGGGCTTGTGTTGCATTATTGCACTGACCAATGTCACTGATTTCGTACTGTTGTGTTAGGGACTAAATACAGAGCTGGGAAGTTGTTATTATTGACGTATTTATTTATAAGAATTTTCTTCCATATGATTTTTTGTTGATGGAAGCATAAACGTATGCCCACAGGTTAAAAGCCAAAACATTATTGAAGTTCATGTTTATTTGCAAGTGGAACCAATGAGTATGTCCTCATGTATCTATTTGAAATCAGATTTATTTTTAATTTAATTTAATGTAAAGATTTAAAATTTTGATATTTTTTCACTGTGTGCAGGTGCTGCTCTGGATATTTATGAGATACTCAAGATAACAAATGGGACGCTGTGTGCCAAGTCTCAGAATAAGACAGCACTAGATGGCGTTAAGGAGAACTGAGTTTGTCAATGTCAAGGTCACAAAGGCTTTATAAAGACTGAATCATCTGTAAGTGAAGCTAGACAGTGTATTAGTTGGTGGGCATTACCACCACCGCGTGTGTGAGTGAGTGAGTGGGTGAGTGAGTTGGGATTAATGCTGCTTTGAACACTGTCAGTTATCAGATATATCCTGGCGGGTTACCTTAAGAAGGAAGTCCAAAGTGATGGAGGTTCTTCAACTCGGGTTAGCTTGGTATGGAACTTGCTTGATGCATGTCACTGTACCCCGACTGCATGGATCAGTGCTCATGATGTCAGTCAATGAACTGTCTGGTTCGGACTCAATTATTTACAGAGTTCCCTCATATTGCTTGGGGGGGGGGGGGGGGGGGGGGCGGCAACCGGTCGCCCAGTTGTCTCAGGCGCCGCGCGATTCACTGTGCAGAGTTGCGTCCCTTGGGCATGCCAGAAACCCATGATTGTTGGTTTGGATCCCAGTTCGCCCCGATTATGTTTCTAGGTTTGTCAGCACCATACCCGTGCTCGTGGGTTTCACCAAAGTGGTAAACATCTAAGACCTGCATCACCTCGGGTTTTCCTCCTACATTAAGCTGACACGCCGTGATATAACTGGAATACTGTTAAAAGCAGCGTTAAACCCAACTCACACACTCACTCATATTGCTGTAATATTAATAAGTGAGATTTATAAAAACAAAATGGTAAGTGTCCAGAATCAGTGTTGCCCACCAAAATGAATCTTTAATACTTTTCGAAATTTCCAAAACCCAACTCACTCACTCTGCAACTGAACCACATGAATGGTTGCAGGAATATGGCAGGAGAAGTATTTTTGTTTGTATCAGAAGATAAGGCTTTAACCTACAGATGGCATTTATTCTTGCAACAGTTGCAGTTGTTTTCTTGTTGATCACTGAAACAGTCTACATTTGATTTTGTTTTGTTGTTCTATATGATGGTGCTATGTTCAAAATAAATACAGACTAAATGGAAATGTGTCATGTTATGAATGTTTCTCACTGGTAAATAACAATCAGCATAAGCATAAGATACACCTGGAAAAGAGTTCAGCGCCCCCTGAAGTACACAACTGTTGCGCAAACATGAATGTAATTCGAAAAATCATTTTGGTAATGGCACCAGCACTCACCCGAAGGAGAGCTGGATGCGCCATAGACGACGGTCATCAGGATTTGGTAAAATGGCTTTTGGAGATTTCCTTGGCAGGAAGAGGATGGAGAACAAAGAAACCACAACTCATCCAATCTGGTACCCATTTATTGCTGGGTGAACAGAGGCACATTTCGAACAAAGTCACATGCCCAGGGGAGTTGCTTCCCTTGTCTGCTGGCTCATATCCAAGTTTCTCCTGATAGAGTGTCACAGAGGGTCATGGTTTGATCCATAGCCGTGTCATTGACGTTACGAGATGATGCGTGTTGTTCCCTGCCTGGCACTCGCCATCAAGACGACTGGTCGGGTCACTCAGTATACTGAGGGGTGTTTATATATCCATGTTAAACTCCAGCATGGTATCTCAGTGGACTAGCACTGTAAAACTGTTATTAGTCTGGACTAGTACAAACAGCCACACACATCACTATATAAGTGCAAAAATCTTGGAACACATGTTAAAACTCACTCACCCAGTTTTCCTTGGTGATTATTATTGATGATAATGATGTATTGGCAATATGCTATGTGTTTCCAATCTCATTAAAATCAGATCTAAGTTCTTGCTGCCGCTAAACAAAGATCTGAGGACATCCCTTTACGGGTCACATCACAACGACCTTTCGCGAACTAACTAGAAATGACTAACTAGAAGTCGACATCAGCCAATTAGAAAGTAGCTTTCTCGAGCTGGCAATCGTTTCAACCTGGCAACTTCCATTTCAGACTACGCTTGAAAAATATGTTGACACAGTTCTCGATTAAATTTTTGAAAAAATGAACAAACGAACATTCCGGAATGTCTAATATATGGTTGAGATTGTGTGGCAGTGTTTCCCACGTACTGTGCAACACCTCCACGGAAGCGAGAGATAGACGATACGTTTTTTGACGGAATCAGTCATACGGGCCATAATACCCCGTATTAACGTTTTCGAGGTTGCATGATTAGAAAACAAATTCCGACTGTCACTTTCATGATCTGGTAAGCGACGCTTTGATTGGTCGGGTGAAAGGTCGTTCTGACGTGATCCGTAATGGGATATCCTCGGATCTTTGTTTAGCGATTTCGAGAACTAAGATCTGATTTTAAGGAGCTTTTTCGTGGTTCAATCACATGCAGTTTTGGCAGTGTCCAGTGTGTGTTGGGGCATGAAGGCGCCACTATTGCTGTGCAGTAAGACTGGGAGAGTAACTCGAGTAACTCGGGTCGGATGGGTCCTGAGTATGACCCGGGTACCCACAGGACTACCTGGACCCGTGGTTAGTCACGTGATATATTCTTTAATGACAAAAACTCTATGGTTACACTATAAGTCACTAATGTTCCCATTTCTTTCTGACAATGCACCCATGCCTTCTGACTTTTATATGTTTGGATAAAGATAAAACTTAATGGAGTAAACTTCAGTGTATGCATGACCAGATCATTTTACACGTGTATCTAATACATTTTGCCAGGGCTAAGGTCAAACTTTTCCAAATCGGACAGTTTGTACCTTTCTCTAAATACCTGCAGCGGGTAGGGTCGGGTTATAGGGTGTTGGGTACCCGAGTGGTAAATGTGGACCCGTCCAAGCCCTACTGTGCAGAGTTGCTTCAGAGGCATGCCAGAATTTTATGATTGTGGGTTCGAATCCCAGACCCTTCCTTACCACGATTCTTGGTTTGTCAACACCATTCTGTGCTCGGTGCTTTAACCAAAGTGGTAAACATCTATGGCCTGCATCAGTGGAGGCTTTTCTCCAACATCATACTGACAGGCTGTGATACTAAAGTCCAGAGCAGTCCACGCTTGTCATAAATGACGAAATAGATCCGGTAGTCGAGCACAATCACATGGTTGATTGATTCTCAAACTGACATATCTGCTCATAGCGTCAGTCACTGGTTTGTCCACCCTTGAAGATCCAGGGTAAAATAGGTCTTCAGCAACCCATGCTTGAGGTAAAAGGCGACTATGTTTGTCGTAAGAGGCGACTAACGGGATCAGCTGGTCAGGCTCGCTGACTTGGTTGATGCATGTCATCCTATCCCCGTGTGGATCGATGCTCCTGATGTCAATCACTGGATTGTCTGGTCAAGACTCAATTATTTACAGACCGCCGTCATATAGCTGGGATATTGCTGAGTGCGGCATTACACAACAAACAAACAAACAAACAAACACTGGTTTGTCGGGACCAGGCTAGATCATTTACAGGTAGATGTCATAATAAACATAACATAAATAACCAGAAATCTCGATTTAAAAATAAATATATATGCTACCAAAGTGGCACCATTAGTCTTTCATGGTCTTCTATGTGACTAGGGTGTGTGTTTCTTAGGTCTTACAATTAATTTTTAAAAATGTGATCATTGCCTTGATATGTGTTATTTTTTTAAACCAAGTTCCAGCAAATCTAAATTCATTTCACTCGCTTATGCATGAAGTATCATTGTCTGTCAAGGTCATTGACATACATCTTTTCCAGGAAATAAATGGGAAACATTGGGAAGCACAGGGTTCAAATGTTTATTGAGGCTTTTAAAGATTGAATTTTTTTAGAAGGGTCTGGAAGCTGAAAAAGAAAGGGTTGAGTTTATTATGAATGTACAACTATAAGAGGATGGGAAGACGGAGCGACTCATCTTGCATGGTCCTTTCTTTGCTACTGAATATCCTGGACCAATTTGCCACTAATTCTTCATTCCGGAAGTGACGTCACAACTATTTCTAGCAAAATATTCCTATAGGCTCGTGAGAGTAATTTGACAGAAAGGATATTTCCAGGTGGTGGTATTTGAATCGAATTCAAAACAAAGCTATGGTAGCGATTAGGTCCTGGGTATAAGAGATACTCCTTGGAAAAGAGTTCAGCGCCCCCAGACAATGTACACAACTGTTGCGCGAACATGAATGTAATTGGAAAAAAACATTTTGGTAATGGCACAACAGTCACCCGAAGGAGAGCTGGATACACCATAGACAACGGTCATCATTGACATAGAGAAAACAACGCAAATCAGCAGGTTTGATGTCTAGGGGTGATCAAGCGTTCTTTGCTGGAATATCGACAAGATTGTTACGTTCACGTCTGACACTTACGAGGAGCAGTCTAGATTATGTTAACGTCTGACACTTACGAAGGGCAATCTAGATTGTTACGTTCACATCTGACACTTACGAAACGGAACCCGGAAAGATCCGGGTTAGAATAGGTCTTCAGCAACCCATCCTTGCCGTTATAGGCGACTATGCTTGAAAGAGGCGACTTACGGGATCGGGTGGTCAGGCTCGCTGACTTGGTTGATGCATGTCATCGTATCCCAACTGCATGGATCGATGCTTATTATATCAATCATTGGATTGTCTGGTGCAGACACGATTGTGTACAGACCGCCGTCATATAGCTGGAATATTGCTGAGTGCGGCGTTATACAACAAACAAACAAAACAAAACTTAGAAAACGCAGTCCCGATTTTTACGTTAACGTCTTAACACTTACGAAGGGCAGACTAGATTTTTACGTTCACGTCTAAAACTTACAAAACGCAGTCTGAGTGGGTACGTCACTTACGAAGGGCAGTCTATATTGTTACGTTCACGTCTAATACTTACAAAGAGCAGTCTAGATTATAATGTTAACATATAACACATACGAAACGCACTCCAGATTGTTACGTTTACGTGTAAAACTTACGAAGGGCAGACCAAGGGACAGGCCATCTTGAGGGCGTCCACCTTGACGATGAGAGGGCACTCGGTCTCACAGAGCTTCTCAGTCGTGTCGGAACCAAGGGCATTAACCAAGAGAGACATAATGTGCCTGAGCTCGTTTGTATCTAGAATGTTAGCTGAAGAGAGAAACATCCGATTCTATTAAGTAAAAAGCAACCTTCACAGAATACCTGTCACGTAAAAAGAAAGACAAAATGATTCAGCCTTGTACACGAATTACCATCTTCCCATGGCAAGAGAGTTAACTCACTATAAAAGTCCACTTTCCATCCTTGCCGAACTAGGCTGGTATTATATCGAGTTTTGGCTGGACTAACGAGTCTATGCATAGTCCAATCAAAATCGCGCAACGAAATCGAAATCATGTTCGTAAACTGTCGGTCGATTGCAGGATTTGCAAAGCATGTGCACCGCCATCTCGTTGTCAACAGATATTTTCCAAATCTTTCATGTTTTTAATCAAGGTGCTCACATGATTTGATGCATTTCGCGTTGTAAGGCCCGTTTTATCACAATATAGATCGTGATTATCGATCAGATCGTCTAGACTGGGCGCCGCCATTTTGTTTGAAGCAAATGCAGGTGATACGAGAGGTGGAATCTGATTGGTCCATAGGAGAGGCATGGAAGGGACATAACTCGTGATAGCCATTGGTGCCGCTAGGATCGAGCCAAGGTATTGCGGCCTAGATCGGCAAGGTCGGAAACTGGACTTTTTAAGTCAGTTAACTCTCTTGCCTCGGGAAGATGACGAATTACTTGCATTCGAATATTGTGCCATTTACAATATACGACATTGTTTTGAATTTATGACAGTCATTCAGTTGCCAGTTGTGTATGTTGGATATTGTTGAAAGTTAACGTGGTAGTGTTTTAATGACGATGGGGGTCAGTACAAGTGAGACCCATGAGGATCCGGGGTAGAATAGGTCTTCAGCAACCCATGCTTGCCGTTAAAGGCGGCTATGCTTGTCGTAAGAGGCGACCAACGGGATCGGGCTCGCTGACTTGGTTGATGCATGTCATCTTTTGCCAATAGCGTAGATCGATGCTCATGATGTCAATCAGTCGGTTGTCTGGTCCAGTCTCGATTATTTACATACCGCCGTCATATTGCTGGAATATTGTGCTGAGTGCGGCGTTAAACAACAAACAAACAAAATTAAAAGATGACCCGTGTAGATTACAGAAATGCCACAATGAAAACATCGGTCCTGAATCAGTATCATCGTGGAGGGGAAAAGGAGGACAAGGGTATTCCTAAGTTTGTTTGTTTGTTTGTTTGTTTGTTTGTTTCTGGTGTAACGACGCAATCGATCACCAATATTCCAGTTATATACCGGCGACCTGTAAATAGTCGAATCTGGGCCCCATTCCACAAAGCGATCGTAGTGCTAAGACGATCTTAACATAGTCGTAGCGCTTAGATCGTTTTGTTGAACGGGCCCCTGAGCCAGACTACACAGTGGTTGATTTTATGAGAAACAATCCACGCCATCGGGGTTCGATGACACGCAATCTACCAAGTCACCGAGTCTGACCACCCGATCCATTAGTCGCCATTTATACGACCAGCGTAAGATATGGGGGAAATTTCTAATACGGAATTATGCCGGGTGTTCATGGGTTTCGGGTGAAAAAGGGTGTGTGTGTGGGGGGAGGGTCACTCACCGAAAATCATCTTTTTCTCTAGTGGCTTGGAGAAGGCCAGAGGCAGCAGGACAAGGAGCATAAACACGGCCTTCATTGTTCTGTGAGCCGTGTAATAAAAACAAAACATTAATATTCATCACATTTCATTTCGGTCGCTTTTAAGTGTGTGAGTGAGTGAGTGTGTGTGGTTTTACGCCGCTTTTAGCAATATTCCAGCAATATCACGGCGGGGGACACCAGAAATGGGCTTCAGATATTGTATCCATGTGGCGAATCGAACCTGGGTCTTCGGCGTGACGAGCGAACGCTTTAACCACTAGGCTACCCCACTGCCCGGTCGCTTTAAAGAGGAAATTGTAGAACACAGATACTGTTTGCTTAAAATGAATATAATAGTGTTCATGTGGTTACGGATCATTGCGAAAGCGCAACCCATAGTTGAAATGTGAGTACAATAAAACGGCGATTGATTAAGATGTTTAGGACAGGCACTAAGTCACATATTTATTTATCATGACGCGGATCACGCCTTACTTAATTGGTCATACATCTCCCATCACACTGCATGATCATTGGGCGGGAGATGACAAACCACAAAATGCATCCCTTTTCCCCAAAAATGCTGCATCCGCGCTTGCCTCATACATGGGTGAGTGAGTATGATTTAACGCCGCTTTTAGCAATATTGCATACGTGGCAGCTTATTTAATGAGGAAGGAAAGCCCAAATTGAAGTAAGTCTCAGACGTTTACCACTTTGGTGAAACCAACGCGCACGTGCATGGTGATGACAAACCTTGAAAAATAATTGGGGTGAACCAGGATTCGAACCTACGATGATAGTTTTCTTGCGTGCCCAAGGGTCTAATACATGACACCAGTTAACTCAGTGCTCACATAATTCCCTTTTTTAATGAGATCATTGATTTATTACAAAAAAGAATTCGCGCTACAGATACAGTATACTGCAAAAGGACCCCGAAGTAATTCTTACTTATTCTACAACTTTCGTACGTGGATTCAAAATCCTTTAATTAGTGATGAGAAAATTAACAAGTTTAATATCGATTTCTAAATATGAAGAATAACACACATTCAGTACCTCATACATACCTCATACATACGATATACTTCTGTAAACATTATGTCGCACTACATGGGGGCTTTAATGAAAGACCGAGATATATACTATGTATCTACAAGCATATGTTGTTACAATATGTTTATTGCTACATAAAATTTTAAAAATATGTACAAATGAAAAATGTTTCATTCTTGGTTCCTATACGAATTGGCGTTAAACGCTTGTGATTAATATGCCAAATTACGCGCACGAATTAATTCAGAAAATGTAAGCTGTAGAGCTATAGTGAGAAGTTATTTAGTCTTACCTGTTGTCCGTACAAATGTGGTACTGCTGTACCGTCGTGCCGCGGTATATCTATCAGCAGAGCCAGCTGATAAGGGTCCGCACCCCAAAATAAACCTGTTTGATTTCTCCATTTCTAGGTGTGGTGCGAGATAAAGTACGTTCCTACTAACCTTCCTTTCACTTGCAATATGCGTCTTATGTTCGATTTTTCGAAAATTGTGCCATAATCTAATAATAGTAAACTGATGATGTTCGGCTCCGATATTAACTGCCGGGCAAAAGAAAGTATACAATTGAAAGCTGGATTTGACCTAAATATTGCAAACGTTATCAAAACGGTACAAGGCTGGAATCAGTCGCCGATGCACTGCAAACTTATACACGTATCAAATACGTCACCATCGAATAACCATTTTGTTTGTTCGTTTTTCGCCACCATCAAACATGGGTGTATATGTTTTTGACCCGACAATTCATTTTTAATGGCGACAGGGGGTAGTAACATTGCCAAAAGAAATGATGAATCGAATGGGTTCCAGAAAATACCAAAATGATAGCATCAGTTCTGAAGCATTAGCTTTGTGGACAACAATAATATGGGTATTTTCTTATAGAAAAAAAAAATGAATTTCATGCGAAACCAAACACCCACCATAAACTTGCAGCGACTGAAAGAATATAATTGTTATGTTCTGAACAGTGAAGTTATGACCTCTTTGATAGGCATTTATAATTAGAAGTTGGAGTACTAAGTAAGGATAAGAATTTATGGATGAACAATTCCTTTATTACAATTAAGAGCGACGTTTCGGTGTAGGTTCAAACACCGTTATCAAAGCAAGTGATAACAGTGTTAATTTAGAACCTACACCGAAACGTCGCTCTAATTGTAATAAAGAAGCTGTTCATCCATAAATTCTTATCCTTACTTAGTGAAGTTATGGTCGTTAATCACGTGAAACGAATGTTTATTTTTTACACATGAGAAACTTCCTCAGGTCTAATTAAAATAAATGCTCTTTTTATGGCAAAATGCAAATGTGTGGGTAAGTATTAAACGTGTACGCCAGAAGAAAAACAAAAACATCCGTCTCGATTATCTGCCGAAACAGATTCCATTGGGTGTAAAAGGCAAAGTAACGGTGAAATTATTTTAATGGATCATTAAAAATCAGTGATGACACCAGGTGTTCGCGAAAAGGGTAGGCATGTCTTGCCCTGACTTTACGTTAGGTAGCGTAGTACATTAACTGAGACTAACAGCTTGAATCAATGCGTCAACAGCCAATGTGTTGCTATATTTTTTCGCCATTTCGTAACTTAGTAAGGTTTGACTGTTTATTTTCGGTTCATCACATGGGGTAGGAATGAAAATACTGACGTACAGATTGTAATACCGTATTCGACGTAATAAGCGCCCAGGGCGCTCTCAAAATTAGTAATTGGGGACTCGTATTAGAATAGTTTTTTGGTGAAAAAAAAACCAGAGTTGAAAGATAAATTTCGTGGTTTATGCTGACAGCCTGAAATGTATATATATGACAGATATATTTTTCCAGAATTCAATAGCAAATATTGCCGTGGGCGCTTATTAGAGCGGGGCGCTTATTACGTCGAATACTGTATATGAACCGCGTAGAGTTTGACTTCGAAAAACAAAGTAAAGCTCTCGTCCATGACGTCATTGGCTCTGTGACGTCTCGCACAGTAAGGCATGACGTCATTTACTCTGTGAAGAATCCATTATGACGTAATAGCTATAGCAACACAGTTCACAGTTATCTGAACCGTTTTCATTTAGGTAAAAGCTAACCCTACTTGGAACCCCCTACTTGAATAACCATCGGTATGAAATAGTAACATTTCACAATGAGTACAGGGAATCCGGAACTGACGAAAGAAACACACAACAATAGTGCATTGGAGCAGGAGGATGGAAGCGAGGATTTTCATGATTCTATCACGAATGATTCCGCCAATGATTCCCCCGAGCGTCTTGCCAAAGCACAGTCACAAAACGTGGAAGATTCGGTGGAACCAGAACCGGATCAAGAGGAGCAGTTTTATGACGTAACTACTGGTTTAGAACATTGCAAAATTGATGATGTGCCACCACAAGATAAAGCTGAATGCTGTGGAAATCCACTCGATGATTCTTCTCTAACGGATGATGACATTGAAGTAATATGTGAGTATATGTCTCCTGATGTGGCCACAGATTTCAAAGCTGAAATTGAAGCAGTGGCAAATGCAAATAAAACTAAAACAGATGATGATTATAAAATTGACCACATTGAAAGCGCTCCTAAGAAACAAACACCAGATGCTGCAGCTGAGTCAGACCAAATTCAACATGGCGACGTAAATGTACAAATACCACCACCCATCATGTTTTGGCCTCCAGAATGTTATATTTCACCGTCAGAGATGCCTCGGAATTGCCCGATACCAGACCCAAACTACTTTAATCCCTCCTTGATGTTTCAACAACCTCCTCCAGATCAGGCCTTTCCGCCACATATGTTAGAATCGCAAGTCCTCCAAGAACAGGAATTGGCCAAAGCTAAAACATGTGAACAGATCGAAAATGGCTACTTTCCCTATTCTACTGGCGAACCCCAGTCTCCAGCGTGCTCAAGCTACACGCCGTCCTTACCCTACAGTCCATACCCGAATGCATTCAACGGACAATTCCCTGCCGGTGCGTTCGATGATATGAGTGGTTGTGATTATTCAGGAGAACCATCTCCCTTCGTCTACCCATCAATCTACGTGTCCACATCCGGTCTCATGACTGTGCTTCTGAAAAACGACACTTCCGTTGAGATGACAGCTGATAGAACCGTGCGCATCGTCAGCCACAGAAGTAAGATGGCCGTGGCGTCAAGTGCACGAGGCAATATGAGTGTTTTGTTCCACCCGTCTGTCAAGATATTTCAAGATGGAGGCACTACCAGCGTTCAGATTAATGATGTAAAGGCCAAAATGTCGACAGATGACATATGGTTCGCGAATGAACGCAGTTCCTTTAAATTCGATTCCAACATGATTGAACCTGACACTATCACTTTCAGAAAAATGTCAGAGGACGAGTCAGTGAATCTTCTTTTCTCGGCCGATACATTTGGCGAGAAACATGTCCCTCAGTGTCTTGACGCGGCGTCTCAGGCGGAGTACGAAAATTTACCCAAGGGTGGAGTTCAAATCCGTATCAACAACGTCAAGATCACCCAAAGTGGACGTGGTGATGTGATCGTAGTCACGGGGCCGAAGTATCTGAAGATGTCGCCAAATGTGGGTATCATCCGAGTAAATACTCACTACATTGAGGTCGCAGTGGAGAAGGACTTGAGTACTCGAATTAGAAGAGGGGGGCACACTTTAACTGCAAGCGAGGGACAGGTGATCCTGTCTAATGGCAGGATCGAGGCGGGGTTTGATGAACACAGCCGCCTGAAGGTGTTGTCCCTACCTGGACGCTCCCCCCTCGAACTCGGGGAAAGGCGACCTCGGAAACACACTGGATCACCAAGACGAGCAACTGCCTTAGGTGGAATGTTCTAAGAGACACAATTTGTGGTTGACAGTTTACTTACGTTATATATTGGAACTTTTATTTTCGTTTAAATAAGAAGCTACATGACACTTGTTAGCTATGATGTTATTTATATGGAAATGTATGTTTGAAATGCAAATTATTATATTTAGAGTGAGATGCTATAAATGTTCTGTTAGTGCACAGAGATTTTAGCGCTACGACTACCATATGGTATCAAACCTATATACAGAACTTTGAGCATTGAGATCATTTTGTCGGAAAGGGACCCTAGGGTCCGTTCCACAAAGCGATCGTAGCGCTAAGGTGATCCTAACTCTACACTTTAACATAGACATACGACTGTCGAAGCGCTACGATCGCTTTGTGGATCGGGGCCCTGGACCCACATGCACAATGAGACCTTTGCGGTATACAGCAGTAGTAAGTCTATCTATACACGTTAGGTGTACTACTACGATAGTTTCAGAAGCCGTCGTTTTAAAAGAGTTTCGTAAATCCTTGAATAAACGTCCGACGTTTTTTAAAATTATTTTGCAAGGTCCCGTGGACAGTTAATACAGTGATGCTTCCATAAAATGCAGGCTTTTATTATAAGGCAGAGGGTCGTTGGACCAGCGTTTATTCAAGGATTTACGGTAACGATAGTTCGTAGCGCTTAGATCGATGTGTTCAAGTTGACGTTGCATGTGGTACATGTGTTGAAAGGTATACAATATTCAACGGAGATCGGACCGTTTAAACCATTCGATTCTAAAGCAAGCCATTATCAACATTTTGTACATAGGTTTCGGTGATATGCAGTCTGTGAATTACCATTGATGCGGAGACCTTGATATGTGAGGTGTAAGGTTTATAAAGTTTGTTTTTGAAATTGAGCATTGTCTTGTTACTTTTGCAGCCATTACGTCAATATTTGATACTCCGTTATTCTTCGATATTTGGGTGATATGCTGGACATTTCTTTTGCATCCATGCTTTAATATGAACCCTTTATGTGTATAGCTAACCCTAATCCGAGGAAACAACCAAACATTTCACATGTAGGGTACTATTTATTTCAAACATAAAAGGAAAACTAGAATAGGAAAATAATCATTCAAACTGCGACACAAACTCAATCAGTATATGAATAAAGACTCCGAACTAAAATTAACAAGTCAATAATATAGTCCTACACTTAGTTGTACTAGATACTTTTTATAACAGATTGTGGAAAAACGCCCAAGACTGTGAGTTATCTTGCATGATCCAGTCAACATATTTGCTTTAAACTATGAGTGTGATAGATAATGTGATCACTTGTCAAGTTCGTTTTTTTATCTCTAGTGTGGGTAGAAACTGGAGAAGACACCGTTTTCATTACCATGAAATGTAAATATACTGCCTCACGTTGCCTGAACAAGTAAACAAACAAAGTGCTACAAAATATAACAATTAGAAATCAAGTTAAAGCAAGGTTTTCAGTTTTTGATGTACATACTAGGGACAAGGGAAACATATATCTCGGGGTAGGGGTGGGGCTCATATTGGAAATAGGGACTGCCTCGAATCTCTTTGAAGAGACAATTAGAGCGTCGGGGATTTATCATTTATTTGATTGGTTGGTTGGTTTGTTGTTTAACGCCGCACTCAGCAATATTCCAGCTATATGACGGCGGTCTGTAGATTAATAGAGTCTGGACCAGACAATCCACTGATTGATCCACGCAATTGGGATCGATGACATGTATCAACCAAGTCAGAGAGCCTGACCACCCGATCCCGTTAGTCGCCTTTTACGACAAGCATAGTCACCTTTTACGGCAAGCATGGGTTGCTGAAGACCTATTCTACCCCGGAATCTTGGTACAAAACCATTTGGCAAACCCTTTTCTCTCGTACATAACTATTATCCATTGGTTGAACTTTTTTTTATTGTTTGTTTGGTTGGTGAAAAATGGTTGTTGGTTGGTTGACGACACTCAGCAATATTCCAACTACATGTACATGAAGGCGTTCTGTGAATTATCGACCATGTGATTGATATTATGCTCAATATTCAACGCCGTTGGGGTACGATGGCGGGCAATCAACCACGTCACCACCCAATTAATTTAGCCGCCTCTTACGACCATGCTTGGAACTTCTGACCCGGAATCATGCACGTTTGGGACTTCTGACCAAAAGGCCATAGATCAGTTGAAAGATATTTTCGCCTATAAATAACTTTGTTGACGTAGATCTTTATAGCCTAGAATCACTATTTATATGGAAACCATGTGAACGATTTAACTAGTTTCTCTAATGACAAAATATAGGTCTGTAGATTTAAGTAATTATACTATAATTTATATATAATATAATAATATAATATATTACTGTCTAAATTTCGAAAAAGAACAGGTCCGCAGAAAATTTCCTGGAGGACCATTTGTCAGCACCATAACATGGGTTCACTATCGGCTTTCCGCCCACACCAAGTTGACACGCCGCGATATGATAGCTGAAATACTGTTCAAAGCGTCTTACATGAACTCACTCATAGGACCCCCCACACGCTAAAAACCGGAAAACCGGAAGTTGTGAATTCAAGATGTCTGCGCCCATGAAATAAACACATGCCTTCGGACTTCAGTCGCTAATACTACCAACTACTCGGTTTAACAAAATGGGAAAGAAACAAAAGAATGATCCTCGATTAGTTGATAACAATGAAGACATTATTCAACCTATATCGGCTCCACCCAAAGTGCAATCAACCGCCTTTATCAACCCCGTGAAACAACGCAAGGACCAAAGGAAAGAAAAGAGACAGTTGAAAAAAGCAAAACGACTTGCATTTTCTCAAGGGAAAGAAGTAAGTCTGTTTATGACAAAAGCGTTCATGTCGTAAGTCCATTCGAGACATTTACCCGTAACCTTATCATTATGGGTCTAAAATAGGCTTCGATAAACATGAGATAAGGGCTTGTATTTCACAAGACTCGTCTGTTCGATCATCGGAGAGCTGGTAGCCTAGTAGCATTCGATGTCGAGAACCTTATTTAATATTTCACGTTGAAAAAAATCACAAGATCACATCATACATAAGCTAGTTAAAATTCTAATAAAATAAACAAAACACGCACATATTATATACATGATATAGAATCTATATGTATGGAAAGATGCTTAGGTAAAACATCAAGGGCGCTGACTGTACTTTATCGTGTGATAATGTACGCTTTTTTAGTGACGTCATAATGGGCTGACATTAGTACTGGGACAAGTCCAAATTTACTACCCGGGTACCCACACACAATTACATGACCCTACCAGGGTACCCGCTGTAGGTGTCCAGAGATGGGTACAAAATGTCCGATTGGGAAAAGTTTGATAGTAGTAGTAGTAGTAGTAGTAGTAGTTGTAGCAGAATGTATCTAGATCTAGATACATGTATAAAACGATGTGGTCATGCATACACTGAAGTTGACTGAAGTTTTAGCTTTGTTCACGCATATATAAGTAAGAAGGAACGTGTTCATACTCATTAAATTCCTGTGTAACAATGTAGTCATATAGTGACTTTTATGTCATGAAACAATATATCACGTGACTAACCACGGGTCCGGGTAGTCCTGTGGGTACCCGGGTCCTACTCAGTACCCACCCGACCCGAATACCCGAGTTACCATGGTTACCCGGCCCGGCCCTAGCTGACATCATGACACTATTCAAATTACCTCCCCTGTGATCTAACATATCCATGGTAACATCATTCTGTCATTACTGTCAATGAAGATGGGGCATACACATCAATTATCGATTGGAATTTTTTTTTATCTTGACCATGTCGACACATAATTGAATATTATTCCCTGGGAAGGAATATGGCAAGATAATGTCTAATTATCTTTCGACATGCCCCCGCCTTAACCCAAACATATTCTAAACCCCTGTGTCCATGCCACAGCAGCAACAAAGTTGTCCAAAGAAGACGTTTGTGTCGTTGGCTGTGTCTGGACACAGGGATGAGCAATCCTTGAAAAGTTTCAAAAACTACATGTATAACAGTTGCTCAGTGTAGATACTGTTGCTCTTCCTCCGCCATGTTCGTCCTATGGTAGCTATGACGCAATATCATGCCCCATGGTTTGAGTGCAACCAACTCAGTAAGCACAGTTTGTAATTTGTTTGTTTGTTTGTTTGTTTGTTTGTTTAACGCAGCAATCAGCAATATTCCAGCTATATGATGGCGTAAATTATCGTGTCTGGACCAGAAAATCCAGTGATTGACATCATGAGCATCGATCCACGAAATTGGGATACGATGATATGCATCAACCAAGTCAGCGAGTCTGACCACCCTATCCCGTTAGTGGCCTTTTACAACAAGCATAGTTGCCTTTTACGGCAAGCATGGGTTGCTGCAGACCTATTGTAGCCCGGATCTTCACAGGTTGCGACAGCCAAGTAGTAAGCGCAGTATTTCGTGGCTTGCAGTTATTTCAGTCCGCTATAATTTTAGTGGTGGAAACAAAGTTGCAACGTTTACAATGGAAAACAGATGAACTCACAACATTACCAGTGATACCCTACGCTGGCTATGTTTACAAGTAAACTCAGCACAACAACACACTTGTGGAATGTTTCTAGTAATGTGATTAAACTGAAGCAAATTTTTATAAAAGAAACTTACATGTAGTGAGTGAGTATGGTTTTACGCCGCTCTTAGCAATATTCCAGCAATATCACGGCGGGGGACACTAGAAATGTACTTCACACATTGTTCCCATGTCGAGAATCAAACCCGGGTCTTCGTCATGATGAGGGAGTCATTCAGTTGATAAGCTTCGAGTGGGTACAGGTTATCTAACATTTGTGACAAATCCACAACGCCAAAAGAAACTGGGTACAGATCTCCGTGGGTATGGATTGTCCATCTCCCATCACAACGTATATTGATGGACAGGAAACGATCGTGAAAAAACTCGACAGGTTCAAAGAGAAATGTGCGGTTACAAATCAGCATGTGTTTAGTGGTCGATTGTGACACAGGACCATGTCACCATTATTCTGTGATGACAAACCCACAGACGAGGTCGAACAACCCGAACTATTTGATGAATGATTTGTCACAGTGACTGTTCATAGTGATGACCACTGTAAGAGTGAGTGAGTGAGTGAGTGAGTGAGTGAGTGAGTGAGTTGGGTTTTTCGCCGCTTTTAATATTATTCCAGTTATATCACGGCGTGTCAGCTTAATGTGGGAGGAAAGCCCGAAGTGATGCAGGTCTCAGACGTTTACCACTTCGGTAAAACCCACGAGCACGGGTATGGTGCTGACAAACCTAGAAACATAATCGGGGCGAACCGGGATTCTTATCCAGTCATAGGTTTCTGGCATGCCCGAGGGACGCAACTCTGCACCGCGAATCGCGGCGCCTCAGACGACTGGGCCACCCGTGCCCCCACTGTAGGAATGAATTGTGTACTGGCTTGCTATTATGATTAGACTGGTTTAGTGTCATTGTAACTAGATCATGCTGATTATTTACTGTGTCTATTTTACCATGTTTACTATTTGTTTACAAACAGCTGTTATTTAGCTGTAGGACTGCCTACAGTGTTGCAATATCTCAAATAACTCACAAAAGCAATGAATTTATGGTGAAGTCCCTGTTTCAGTTCCTGGAGTATTTTTTTCATAACATTGTGTCTGTTAAGGGTGTTGCAATTAACCGGATTACCGGCTATCAGTTCAGTGGTCTGACTGGTTTGGATTTCTGTGAACTGACTCTCATAGTTATTTTTATGTAAACATATTCAAAGCTGCAGTCACTTCAATTTGTTACCCTCTGACATAAATGTGTTTGGCACTAATTGAAACTTTTCACAAGGAGACCCAGGTGGCAATTAGATTGGCTCAACCACATCCATGATTAGCTTACTGGGAGAACAATCTCATTAAAATCAGACCTCAGTTCTCGCTACCGCTAAACAATGATCTGAAGACATCCCATCAGGGGTCACGTCAGAACAACCTTTCACCTGACCAATCAGTGCGTAGCTTACCAGATTATGAAAGTGACAGTCGGAATGTGATTTCTATTCATGCAATCTCGAAAACTTTAACATGGGATATTTCGAACGATAGTTATGGGTTTAATGACTGAATCCTTACAATCTAGACCATTTATTAGCCATTCCAGAATGTTTTTTTCTTCAGGTTTCAAATTTGTAATCGAGAATTTGTCAAAATATGTCTCGAAGGGTAGTAGCCAATTTGAAATTTGTGCCGTAAAGCACGTGAAAGCTGCCTTCTGATTGGTCATTCCATTGGTCGGTCAAAGTTCGCGCAAGGTCAATCTGACGTGATCCGTAATAGGATGTCCTCAGATCTTTGTTTAGCGGTAGCGAGAACTAAGATCTGATTTTAATGAGATAGACCGGGAGAACCTTGTTATGTCAGTTAACCGGGTCGTTACCAATTACAAGTAACTGGTTCAGATATTCTGAACAGTGACACCCTCTGTTTTTGCCTGTTCACCCTCAGTCCAGCTTCGTTGTTACCATAGTTACCATACTCTTGACATTTGCTTAAAAAACAAACTGGATCTACACTCTATTAGCAATTTTAAATAAGATGATGTTGACAATGTGTCATGGTTAAATTGCTGAGATTAAATATTTTATCCCTGGTCTTTCCGAACAAATATCTTTTTCAATAAAATGGTTACTGAAAGTCATAAACGTCACAATTATCTCTTATGTGTCTGATTTGCAAGTTAATCTTGTCAGATGCCAACCATATCCAGACAGGAAATGGAGAAGAGGGCAGCTGCTGCACTGGAGAAGAAACAGGTGAAGAGGAGGGAGAAGAGGGCACGGGCCATCAAGAGGAAGATTGAGACCCGGAGGCAAGGCAAGGAGGAGATGCAGGTAGGTGTGCTTGAAACAGAACCCCCTTCCTCCAAGCGACTGGGGCGGTCGGGTAGCCGAGTGGTTAAAGCGTTCACTCGTCACGCTGAAGACCCGGGTTAGATTCCTGACATGGGTACAATGTGTGAAGCCCATTTCTGGTGTCCCCCGTCGTGATATTGCTGGAATATTGCTGAAAGTGGCGTAAAACCATACTCACTCACTCCAAGCAACTGAAATCCTATACTGTGACATAGACTTACAACAGTCGTAGCGCTTATGGCTATGATCACTTTGTGGAACAGCCCAGGCTTGATGGTTTGTCAGAGTTAGCTCACCCATAGGCGGCTCCAGAGGGGGGGTGACGAAGGGGGGTTCAGAACTACCCCCACCCCCTATTCAATAATTGATTAGCCTGGGTTGGTCAAAAATAGAAATACATTGTTGTTTCCATGGTTACAGAATATATATATTTCTATTTCATTTTTGACTTGAAATTGTTTGGTTTGGTCAGTTTGGAGGAAAAAACATATGTGCTAAAAAATAAAGTGCAGGATGAAGAGTATTTTCGTCATCATGTTCAATAACATGTATATACATGCTGAGTAACAGGATTTTCAGTCGCCAGATCAATTATTATGCTTTTGATCAATTATTATTAAAATAAATTATGGTTTCTTTAAATTTTGTATGATTTTTCTTTTACCACCAGCATGATCAAAGATGGAGCTGCCTGGCAAATAAAAATAAATGAATTATAAATATAAACAATTTGTTTTTCAGGATTGCAGCTTTTGACTCTGATCGGTAGAATCCGTTAACTGAAAAATACTAAAAGCTTCGCCTTTGTTAAACATTTGGTGGAACTTCTTTCTTTGTTGAATCAGGACTCCATATCAGAAGTGTTGTTTATTAGACAATTATCAGCTATGTTGTGATGTTGTTCAATCTTGCAATATCTAGCTGCCTTAAACGCGTTTAGGCCAATGTTTAAAACATTCTGATTCAGCACATGTTGTTTTGATTTGCAGGAGAAGAAGCTGGAACTACAGGCACAGAAACTAGCCATAGCGAAGGAGGAACGAGAAATGAGGGATCTAGAAAAGAAACTTAAGATGAAGAAATCTCGAACATCGCTGCCACAATCCTTTGTGAATGATGGCTTGGACTGTATCCTTTCCCTTGGCCTCAGATGGACCCACTTTACAAACATCTCACAAACATCTTAGGCTTAAAAAAATAATAGTCTTGGTTCTCGGGGACTGTCCGCATCATCATAACATCTGCCGCGAGTTTCGTTTTTTGTTCCTTTTTAAATTTAAAAAAAAATCCTAATTCTTAAAAATCACGGATCCAATATTACAGTTACTTCCTTTTTACATGCTCACTGCTTTACTACGCATCTCAAGTTATGGTCATAGAAGCAATGGTGGTTTGAATTCTTGTTTATGTAGGGAGGCCCTTTCCCAGGTTGATGGTACACAACTGTTTACTTGGTTACATACTAGTTTGAACAAGCAAAAGTAAAAAATACTGCTTGCCCGCACTATATTTTTATATTGCCTGAGAAACAATTCTTTTACTTTTTTTAAGCCTTACATACAGATTCTCACGAACATTGTAAGTACAGATGACGTAATGTAATCAATTTGTGACATCATGAACAATGGATGACACCATATCATCTTTTTGTGATTTCATATGACTTCAGTTGACCAATCGTCATTGAGATTATCTAAACTGCCCTTCTGCTAAGGCTAAATAAAATAGTAGTTAGTCTTGGTTCTCAGGCACTGCCCACATCATCATAAAGTTCATTGCACGTATCGTTTTTGTTTCCATTTTCAATTTTTTTGTGCATTGTGTTTAAGTATTACGATTTATATATTTTTTTGAAAATGAAAATAAAAACCAAACGTGCGGCAGACTTTATGATGATGCGGGTGGTGCCTGAGAACCAATTCTATTATTTTTTTTAAGCCTTATATCAGAAAGCTATTCCAGACGAACATTCATCCCTCATGGGTAAGGGGCGGTCGGGTAGCCTAGTGGTTTAAGCGTTCACTCGTCACGCCGAAGACCTGGGTTCGATTCCCGACATGGGTACAATGTGTGAAGCCCTTTTCTGGTGTCCCCCGTCGTGATATTGCTGGAATATTGCTAAAAGCGGCGTAAAACCGTACTCACTCACTCACCCTCATGGGTAATATCAAGTGCTTCCCACCACTACTGTTATGCTCCTTCACATTTCCCAGACTTGTTTGAAGCCCTGGACTCCTTTGGTAAGGAGGGCGTAGGTGACCTTGACTCAGGTCAAGGGTCAGGGTCAGAGCTTGAGGATTTGGGTAAGTTCTTTAAAATAACACCATAAATGAAATGTGATACAGATGTTTTGTTGAGTTAGTCCTTACATATGGTTTTCTTTCTCAAAATATTTATTGTCCATAATCGTCACGATATGGCTGAAATATTGCCGATGTGACGTAGAGCATTATACTCAATCACTCACTAGTGTCTATACATAATAGTTGTTCCAATATTTACCCAGTACTATGTATATGGTGGGGCGGTCGGGTAGCCTAGTGGTTAAAGCGTTCGCTCTTCATGTCAAAGGCCAGTGTTCAATTCCCGACATGGGTACAATGTGTGAAGCCCATTTCTGGTGTCCCCTGCCATGATATTGCTGGAATATTGCTAAAAGTGGTGTCAAATCAAACTCACTCACTCACTCATGTATATGGTGGGTGGTTTAGTTGTTTGTTGTTGTTTTTGTTGCTGCACTCAACAGTATTCCAGCTATTTGATGGCGGTCTGTAAATAGTTGAGTCTGGACCAGGCGATCCGGTGATTGAGCACTGATCTACACAACTGGATTAGAATGACATGCATCAACCAAGTCAGTGAATTTGACCACCCAGTCCTGTTAGTCTCCGCTTACAGTAAGCATGGGCTGTTGAAGCTGCCTGTGCCACTGTCATCTGTAGGTCAAGTGAGGTGAAATTGGGTTTAATGTTGCGTCCAAGATTATTGTACTTATATAGTGACGTGTGCGTGAGTGCGTGTGTGCGTGTGTGCTTGTACTTGTCCGGACTGATGCCGATTTAGTGCTAGCTCACTGAGATACCATGCCGCAGTTAAACATAAATACCCCACTCCGACACAGAATACTGACTCCGAGCCGACCAGTCCCTTAAATCCCTTAATTAAGTTAATGCCGAGCGCCAGGCAGGGTAACAACATGTACCATCTTGTAACGTCTTTTGGCTGTCATCTGTAACATCCCATCTTCCACTGTAAGTGATGTTATTATCCCCCCTTCCCCCAAGTGGAAGGGGGATATAGGTGCTGTTCCTTCATTCTTCCGTCCGTCCATCGGTCACGTTTCATTTCCGGAGCAGAACTCAAAAACCATGAGAGATATCTTAACCACACTTGGTACATTGATAGGTCTAGTGGTGTATTGGTGCCTTTTGATAGTTTGGGATTTAAAAACCCCAAAACATTTCGAGTTTCCATGGCAATGACCAGACATGTCATATTGGCTGGGGATATTGATCAGGATCTTTAGAGGGTTGGGGAGTGTCAGGGACAGCTACGCAGGGCAGGAGATGACAGTTGATGTTCGAAGTTTTTTGTCTATATTGTTAGAGAGTAAACCATACTCATTAATGTTCATGAATGTAACTTTTTGGTCATCTTATTTCTCTCAGATGAGGATATTCCCAGTGGTTCTGAAGATGAAGAATCTGGCGATGATGACCTGATTGATAACAGCGACATGGATGATGATAGTGATGACGGCTCTGACAATGATGGAAAAAATATTGAGGTTGTCATGAACGAAAATGAACCCAAACCAAAGTCTATTCTGAAGGCGAAATGTTTACAAGACCAGAGTGAAGCAAGGACGTTGACATGG
The DNA here is from genome assembly GCF_022045235.1 of Haliotis cracherodii. Lineage (NCBI taxonomy): Eukaryota > Metazoa > Mollusca > Gastropoda > Lepetellida > Haliotidae > Haliotis > Haliotis cracherodii. The sequence goes on from NW_027266272.1 coordinate 19,931,786, forward strand.
CGAGAACATGATGCTGATGACAGTGATAGTAGTGATGAAGACAGTGTACACAATGTTCAAAATTCAAAAAGGAAACATAATGAGGAATCAGATTCAGGTGATGAACAAATTAAAATTAGTAAAAGTTCAAAAAGGAAAATGTTAAAAATTGACGTTGATGACACAAAACGTAAATCAGTCATAAAGAAACAAAAAGACAATGTGGAAAAGTTTGAAGTACAAGCAAGAACATCTAAGAAAACGGAAAAAGTGAATTTCGATGAAAGTGAATCTGAAAGTGGTGGAGGTGACAGTGATGTGATCGATAGTAATGATGATGAAGACGATAATGTTGATGATGATGAAGATGATGATGATGATGATGATGATGATGATGATGATAAAAAGGATGAAGATGCTGTCACATTACGGGAAGATATCTATGGACGATCTATCGACAAGGATGGCAATGTGGTTAAATCTGGTGGGTCGGGATCTTACATCCCACCTGGTAAACGTGCCATGTTGGCAGGGGATTCTGGGAAGAGGAAGTTGATGCTGGAACGTCTCAAGAAACAACTGAAGGGGCTGATCAACAGGTGAGTAGATTTGGGAAGATCTTCCTTAATTGAATTATAGGTTTGTCACTGTTTTGTTTTAAAACCAAAGGTAAACCAAGACATTTTTATTTTCTGTTTGTTTGCATGGCTTTTTTGTCTAGAAAAGCAAAAGAATTGTGAATTTTACTAAACACTGTGCCTTCTGTTATCTGTCTGTCGTCTTATAAGTCATATGGTTTATTTACAAGATCTCAAAACTGCTTGCAACCCATGCTTGCCTGAAGAGGCCACTAACGGGATCGGATGGTCAGGCTCAGGTTGATGCATGTCATCATATCCCAATTGCGTATATCGATGCTCATGATGTCAATCACTGGATTGTCTGGTTCAGACTCGATTATTTACAGAAGTAGTATAGGTAATGATGGTTCTGGCTCACTTCCACTGGAGCCGGATTCATATACCTATACTGCTACTACAGGTAGCATTTTTTATGTGTAAATGACTATGCGATTCAACGATAGTCATGAGATTGACTCCAGCTCACCAATACCTGGGGCCAATCATTGCTTTAGATGAGTCTAAATGGTAATAAAAATATTCTTCATTATTTTTATCGATAAAGCGATATTCAACATTTTTATTAAGTTCTTCCTTCATTTTACTAGGAGACCAGACTATATAACTACACTCTTTTTGTAAATTGATAAGAAACAATTGATTACCGTATTTGGTTGGTTTGACATCACTGATATAATAAAAACCTTGTGGTAATTCTCTCCATTTAATAGTTTTTTCCATTATTATATATTTATGTAAGCATTTGTCTAAATGTAATCACACGATAGTAAGCAAATTATTTTTAATCTCCAACCAGTTCTTTGGTTTTGGCACGGAATAATTGACGCGCTTGTTGCCTCCCTTGTTCTATGAACTTTTTTTTATCGTCTTCGCTAATACCGTTGGTCTTACGAGAATTTGATCGAATCTCCTGCTTCATTTCATTGTATTTGGTGAGTTCCGACAGCACTAAACGAAACTCATCCTCGGATATCTTACAATCGGCCATTGCTGTCGAAATATGATCCTCGATGCTGTTCAACTTTGCATCGGCGAGTATCCGAATACTATCGTGTTTTAATGCTTTCTTTTGCAACCTACGAGAAATGAATTTTATGGCTATTCCTGCCAGTCCCGAGACTCCGGCGGTTACTTCCATGCCGAGCACGATAGGCGCGGCGATTATAGTTGATAGTAAACCGACACCGGCTACACCGAGTCCCATGCCAGCTACTACAAGAGCGGTGTCAACTCCGTCCAGAGCATTCACGGCTCTGCGATACTTTTTATACAATCCAAGTCTCAACTCCCTATCCTTTTCTATTCGATGTTTTATGTCGCTTATTTGATGTAATCGAAATCCATCAACAGTTTCCTTCATTTCATCGAGCGCTGGATATAAACTCATAGTGTATATTACGAATATATAATAGTCTTTAATTGGTCTTGCTTAAATGTTTTGAGAGTATACATCAACCTTATCAAATGTATATTATACGGCAAGAATATCTTAGAAAGGGAAATACTACCACTTTTAATAATTTGAACCCCCTCGAGGGATGTAACGGGTGATGCACCGACATGAATAATACTGCAACGTTGACGCTCGTGTTTCTTGAGCCATTTAATCGATAGACCTGGTAATATTTCGAAGGCATCTACAGGTGCATCTCCGAACAAGACTTCAATAATAAGCGTAGAAATATTAGGTATTGCACTCAAGTTAACTTTAATATCATCGAATTCTGTAACCAAATTTAAACTAACATTTTGGATTGCCGGACGACTATATAACATATGACCTGGTTTTTCTGGCAGGGGAGTGACTAACACACTTTTTCGTTTTGACGGGATATAGGCCGCGAGTACGATGCCACTATTTATTATTTTAGTTAAATTATGTCCCTTACCCATCATCGCATAAGGTGGGGTAATGACGATATTCAGTAGCCACTTGATGTTTGCCTCGACCATAGTCCATTTATTCTCACTGTTGTAAATAATATTGTACGGAGTGGTTTTAAGGAGTCTACTAACGTCGACATCGCTTAAATCTTCTAGATTACCCGTGAATGTGACTTCTTTCCGCTTGTATACATTATCGTGTAAGTGTAAAGCGTATAACTTACCATTGTAACCGGGTTTATCAAATCCTTCTGTGTCTCCGAGATCGGAAAGCGCAATTGTATTACATTGTCTTATCGTTCCAGGGCCTGATGCATCAACCATTATTTATAATATGGAGTGTTACACTTAAGTATCCTATATGTACAGGTTGGTGTTTTACATCTAATACAGAAATTTTGAGGTCTGAAATAATACCCCGCTTTAATTTTTTATATTGTAATGATGAGAAAGATTCCGTTCTACCACTATTATATTTTTCATTTTTCACTGGAACACTTCTGAGCAGAGTTGAAGGACTTTCTAGTTGAATATTATCCGTCGTGCTTATTTGATCAAGATGGATGAACAACTCTTTATAGGGAACTAAATCAGGTAATGTATTTCCATGTATTGTTTTGTTGGGGTTTATAGGTTCATCGAGGAGTGGAAATCCAAGTTTAAGTACTAAGTTAATGTACATAATAAAACCTTTTTCTCCAGCGGCTAATTTCAGCATCCCAGTCGCCTCATTTTGTGTGAGACTAGCTCCATTAGGCTTAAAAACTTCATCATTGAGTGAGCATACGCTGTAATACCCATCAGGTATAGTAATGGCACCATAAACATTACGTGAGAATATCGTAATTATCATATTATTTTCTTTCGCAGCACTTATATTGATCCACCTCGGGTAATACGTTACATCGCATAGAGCGACTTCGAGTTGTCCATCCGAGTTATCGATAGTACGAAGCAGTTGAATAGACTGACCATTTGTTATTCCCAGGAGTGTAACATACATATCAAATATACAATGATACTATATCATAACTTAAATATGGAATCAACCATTATTTATAATATGGAGTGTTACACTTAAGTATCCTATATGTACAGGTTGGTGTTTTACATCTAATACAGAAATTTTGAGGTCTGAAATAATACCACGCTTCATTGTAATGACGAGAAAGATTCCGTTCTACCGCTATTGTATTTTTCATCTTTCACTGGAACACTTCTGAGCAAAGTTGAAGGACTTTCTTGTTGAATATTATCCGTTGTGCTGATTTGATCAAGATGGATGCACAGCTCTTTATAGGGAACTAAATCGGGTAATGTATTTCCCTCATTTGATGAATCGACTATTATAGTATTATTGGTTGCAAATCCAATTGTAATTCTTAAGTTCCTGTAAGGAATTACACCCATTCCTCCAGGGGATAATTTCAGTCTCCCAGTCGCCTCATTTTGTGTTAGACTAGCTCCATTAGGCTTAAAAAATTCATCATTGAGTGAGCTTACGCTGTAATACCCATCAGGTATAGTAATAATTCTATCTCTTTCATGTGTTATTATTATCTCATTATTTCCTCTAGTAGCACTTATATTGGTCCACCGTGGGTAATACGTTACATCGCATAGAGCTACTTCGAGTTGTCCATCTGAGTTATCGATTGTATGAAGCAGTTCAATAGACTGGCCATTTGTTATTCCCGGGAGTGTAACATACATATTAAATATACAATGATACTATATCATAACTTAAATATGAAATCAACTTACATTACTAATCAATCGATTATAGTAACTGCCTCTGGTGCTGAATTTTTAGTTAAATTCCCCGATATCTTTGAAAAGTACAGGGTAACGGCAACTAGCGATAAAATGGTGCACGATTGGTTTCACAATCCGATGCAATTTTGGCAGAATCAGTTAAACTTTGCCGTATGGTGTGCCACAACGGGATGTGGCGTATCTCTTTACGCTCCAGGATTTGAACTGAATAAGTCTGTTATGTCATTTCACGTGTACTATCAGATTAGACGTATACTTAAAGAAATTAGTGCTCCATTACCGCAGGATCGAGCGTGGAATTCCACAAATAATGATTATGATAGGTCCGCGTATGAGCGTATTTGTCAGGAATTTAATGTTTCTACGAGTAAAGATTGGCGTATTAAAGGAGCAAACCATGGTCTAGGTGTTCCTTACGCAGAGGAAAATAAATCCGTCAAAGAAGGAAGCGATTATGTATATAGAGTACTTAATAAACTTCCAGTTAATTTTGGTAAGTTGTATAGTACCAGCAAACTTTACGCAAGAATATATGATCATTGGCATAAAACCGGTGATTGGTATAAAGGCTGGGAACTTTATAGTAACCTGGTAACGATTGGAGAGGGGATATTATGAGTTTTAAGAGTGGTTTAATTTATATTGTTACAAAATTTATACAAATGAATGATACCGCAAACGCTTGGAATGAATTCCTTAATGATAAAACGGAAAATAATTTTACTAACCCAGGATTTGTAAGAGTTAATGAATCGATAAGAACTTATGTATGGGCAATTCTCGGAGCGCAATCGCAAACACGAACGTCCATTATCGGTCCTGGGACGGCGCTCGATGCGCAAAAACAGTTTGTCGCAAACGTGGAGGACGCCATTAATTCGCCAGTTGACATACCATCGTCTATAAAGCGTTTTCAAGATGCATTACAATACGCTCAATCCAAAGTGGACTTTGTTTATGCACCGGGACTATACATGTCTCCGAGTAATATGGAACTTAAGATAGGTCAAGTGATAGGCTATAATAATAAAATTGTTATCGCTACCGATCAACAAAAACCAGGTATGAATTCAGATATGAACGTCGAATTAATAACGCAAACGATCACGGGCGAAAAGGGAATAGTCAAACCACAAACACCAACTATCGCGCAACCATCTACTGATGCACAAGTGTCACCGCATATTGCGGCTAAAAATCAACAACATATCGATGAAAAAACAGCGCTTGTAGTGGGTGGAGTCTCGGTTGGCTTACTCATGATTTGGTTAGCGAACTGATTTGGTGGTTAAATAGTTCTTAGCGAATACGTACAACAACCCTGCAATTGCTACGATCAACCCCCACAAGTTTTGACTAAGCCAAGTGGTGGTCTTAGCTAATAAATTCAATAGCCAGGAAACAACACTCCCTATAATACCGGGAAGTGCGGCCGCGGCTTTCTCAGCTAGCTTTCCCAGTGCTGAACCTAATGCTTTTAAATGCTTTTTTATCCACTCTCTTATACCGTTTTTATCGTTAGGCGGTGATCCGCCTCCACCTGTGCCACCTGTTAATGAGAGAGTCAAAGTCGATATAATAAATCCCAACGCGGTTAAAATACTAGCAATTGTTATTCCCTGTTCTCTGAACAATGTTTTAATTTTATCGGCCAGTGTAGTGTCATCGTTGAGGACTTGATCGATAGTTTCTCGAATACGACTGATTTGCGAACGAAGTGCCTTTCTATTACTGGAAGCTGCTTCGAGGCGGGCCAATCTTTCCTCTTCTAAGTTACGCAATCTTTCAGCAACGCGACGTCTACTGAATTCATCGCCTGCCTGTTCGAGTTTTGTTTTCTCTTGAGCTATATGTTTGTCGATTTCGGATAGCTTGGCTATATTATTGATGAGTTCTCCCCGCATAGTTTGCATTGCCTTGTCAAGACCTCGTAATTCCCTAATACTGAACTCTGAATGTGGTACACTGGCCGTGGAATTATCGTAATAGGTATCTAAGATTTCTCCGAGTCCGTCCGAGGCCACCATCGAGGCTGCTTCCAAATCATCTGTATTAACGAGTTCTTTCCTCATAGTCTGAAGAGCCTTAGTAGTCTTCGCGGGAAGTCGTCGGTAGTCTACAAAACCTAATTCATCACGAACAAAGCCGATGCCTTTTTTAGCGGCTATCGTAGACAAGGCTAGGGGCTTACGAGTACGAGAATGCATAAGATCAATATCCGGAGCGCCACGCAGTCGCAATATTCCTTTACTATCTATCTCAAACTTTGAATATTCACGGCCTATTGGAGTAACATAATTTTTATCATCTTTTAATGCATCGTAATAATCATTGACGGTTGATTGTAAAATTTCATCATTAAGATTTGTGTCACCAAACCTGGTTTCATCAGTATCTTCGATTGGGTCACCAAAGGTACTTAGATCTAAGTCATTAATATCAAAATCAGTCATTTTTATATTAAACATAGGGTACATGTTTTCAATATAACAATGTCTTCGCAATACGGACGCAAGTTAAACCCACAACGCAGACTTCGAGATCCATTAGGGGTCAAGGCAATTCGTCAGTCTGTTACTATAACTAATAACCCTAGTACCATCGATCAGAATCAAACGCTTCTGGTTCGCTTTCCTAATCTCGGCGCACACGATGTGTTAGTTCCGGGAACTGTCCGACTAGCATTTACGATTGTTTTGAATTCTACCGACGTTAACAGGGAGCCCGTTCAGAACTTAGGTCGCGCTATCGTTAAGAAAATCGCCATTAAAATTAGCGGTAATGAGGTTTTGAGTATCGACGATAGCGATGTATACTATTGTTACATGGATCTCTGGAGAACAGATAAAGAGCGGGAAAACTTACAGTACCAAGGTATTTGTAATAAGAACACATTGAGACTGCGAGTAGATGCTTCTAATGGTGTTGATACCAACGAAAAAGATAAGGCCGTTGCCGACGCATTAGGTAACCGATTCTATATTCCCCTAGACTTTGAATTACTAGATTCCCACATGCCCTTTTATCAAGCATCCCTAGGCGATAGGTTAGAATACGAACTCACTTTTAACGACTACGGTAGAGTAATCAGAGCTGCTGAAGATGCTAGCTATTCCATTGACAATATCTCGCTCGAGTACGATATGATAACGGATCCCGAATTAGCCAGACAAATTCGTAACCAGTATTCGGGAAGTTTAGCCATTTTGTACGATCGCGTGCTGCGACACCGAAAGATCACGAAGGACAAAAAAGATACGATGTGGAATATCAATCTAAACGTCCCCACGAGGTCGTTGAAGGGTATTTTAATGTTGTTCGAGGACCCCTCCGATGCGTTTAAAAGAAATACCGAGAAGTTCTACAATCCCAAGATTACGAAAGTAGAATTGACTATCGAGGGCGTTCCTAATCAACTATATAGCCAAGGAATGCTAGCGTATCACCAGTGGGATGATATTAAAAAACTTCCTTCTATAAAACGCTCCCCGGAAGTTAACGCGGTCGTGAAAGATCTGTCTCTCGGGAGTGTATCGATGGGTGAATACCTCACCTCGAAGTACGCGCTATGGCTCGACATGCGAACAACGGACGATGACCAATTACACAGCAGTGGGAGGAGAATAGAAAATGCTAGCGAGGGTGTCACCATACAGATAACGAAGCTCCAGGAATCAGCTGGTAAATTAAACATATATTTGTACGTGATTATGGATGCGCAACTTAATATACAAAATGGGAGATTCGTGCAAGCAATCTATTAATAATCTTTTACCTAAAGATCCTCACTGCGCTATCATATGCGGGCAAACGGGCTGCGGAAAAACAGCTTTTATTCTAGATATTTTAGAAAGTCATTATCGGGACGTTTTCGATCATATTATTATTCTGTGCCCGACTATAAGCGTTAATAAAACATACTTATCGAGAGATTGGATAATGAATGACGATGGAATACACAGAGTCGATCCGGGCGATCGTTTACAAGACTGTCTCCGAGTATGTCACGAAAAATACAAAGGAGAATCAACCCTTTTCGTAATAGACGACTGCAGCGCGAGTAAAGAATTAACAAAAAAGAAAGATATGCTTTCGTATTTAGCATTCTCCGGTCGGCATACTCAACATAGCGTTTGGGTGCTTACTCAAAAATACAACTCTGTCCTGAAAGATCTCAGAGAGCAGACCAAATGGGTAGCGCTGTTTCATTGCAAAGACCGAGATTCATTCGAGGAATGTTTACGCGAAAATGATGTCATTTATACCAAGGGTGAACGAGATAAAGTCAGAAAAGTGTTGGCGGCAACGAAGCACTGTAAACTCGTATTAAAAACCGATCAACCAGCTGCTTATGCAATTGCTTAGCAAAATGTAGCAAAATTATAGCAAAATTATAGCAAAATGTAGCAAATATAGCAAAATATAGCAAAATATAGCAAAATTATAGCAAATTGAACATTAGCGGTATATATTACATAAAATGTGGTTCGAAATCCTCATTCTTTCGCAACAGTTCATTATTACGGGATGTATTGGATATGTCATATTATATTATGTTAGACTTAAATATCTCCTTAGGTATTACATTATGGAATGCGACGAACTTATCGAACAAATGCTCAAAGAATCTGATCAACATACAGAAGAACATGCAGATAAACATAGAGAAAGACTCGCGGCTTTGGTAGCCGGTGGAAAATGTTCCCAATATTTGGGAGAAAATTATACCATCGAAAAAATTGATAACATGACCGACGAAGAGATTAAAAAACTGTACACGCGTTACGAGTCTAGACTGGGAGCTACAATGACTAAAACAATAGGTTCGTCTATATTACAACTATACACAGTCGTAGCTAGTACGTTTCTCCCCATCCCGGCAGAACATCGCATGTATTTATGCGAATCTCTAGAGAAAGACCCATTCATCGAACACGCCATAAGCTCAGTTAGCTGTGAGTTTTATCATAGATTCGGAATGTTCTTAGCTCCGTTCACCACAGCTTTAATAACGGCTAGGTATTGTCAATTTAAACATACGTGCCCACTTAATAATATAAAGAACGAAGTTCAAATAAATAATGGAGACACAACAGGTGACACCACAACAGATTGCGCAACCACAACAGATTGCGGAAACGCAACAACATGTGAATGAGGATGCACCACAAGTGAATTAGGATGCACCACAAGTGAATGAGAAACCCAGAGTTACTAAGAACCCCAAAAAAATAGCTGCAGGAAGAAAGGGAGGGCTGGCGCGCAAAGCAAAATTAATAAATAATTCAAATCCGATTAAAACATGGGCACTAGTAGGAGTTGCTGGTATAGCGGCTGTATGGTTCTTTTATAAGACCGGAGAAGAGAAAACGTCACCCCCGCCGCAACAACAAGTTCAATTAGAGGTTAGTCCTCATATAATGCTATAAGAAGCATGACTACTCCAGTTACAGACGGTAAAATGTTGGTAAACGCGACGTATCATTCAGCGGTGGTCACCGGCTTGGCCATTGGCTATGCCCGTATGGCTAAAATGCTTACTAAAGCCACACCTCCCAAGCTAGATTTTAATGGATTTGATATAGGTATGATGGTTCTGGATATTGGATTAGCAATGGCAACGAAGGATATGCTCATCAAACAAGGACTTATCCCGGAAGACATAATGAAGTAATTAAACATTTGAATATTTTATATTATTGAACATATGGCATCAATTGCGATGATGGTCGGTGGAGCTGTTGTTAATGCTCTAGCTTTTTCGGGGAGTAATTATTTATTTTCCAGTATGAGGGAATCAAACGCTAAAGAAGTTGAAGAGGAGCGTAAACGACATAATAAAGCATTAGAACAATACCAAGCAGCTCAGTTACAATATACGCAGCAGAGAATGAAGAGATTAGACTTTATTCATGAAAAACTGAATAAGGAAGGACATTCAATTCAAACGTTTAAGGATGTCGAATCCGCCATGCACGAATACTACCTCGTTTATGGGAAAAAACTCGACCCAATACCTAGACCAACAATGAGTCAGTTTTATACACCGTCAGAGGCTCAGAAAGACCGAGAGGTCGCATTTGTTATTATTGGGTTATCCGCAGTATTGATTTTCAGCTATTCCCTAGTGTAGATGTGATTTGCATTTAGACAAATGATGTGATAGATGTATATACCATGAATAACTGCAAGTTTACACTCATGGGGAAGACGACTCTATGTAACCGCCGCTGTGTTGATGTTTACTGCGGTATACACAATTATTACATCAAGCGTGGACACATAAACTATAAGTGTTCTGAATGCGGGATAGGGGTCAAAGGTCGTTATTGTTTATGTAAGAAACACGGTGCTGATAGGGTCAGGAATCAGATTATTTATGCTAGGAAGGGAGATTACATCAATGAGAGGAATAGGTTGGGGAGGATACGTATTTAGATATATGAAAACAACCAATTAGACAAATGAATCATTTTGCATATACCATTCAACCACAATGGTTTTTGTCAGAGAGTTAAAAGCTATGGCAAAGCAACGTGGTCTACGTGGATATTCTCGAATGAGAAAAGCTGAATTGATTACCTTACTCAGTTTGGAACCACCACAGACTGTTAGAGAACTCAGAGTTCGAGCAAGAAACAGTGGGCTGAGAGGTTATTCTCGAATGAGAAGAGCTGAATTGATTGCTTTACTAGATAATAATAATGTTGATGATATTCAACATAATAATGATAATGTTAATCAACAACAAGAATTAATATTTGTACCCACATCCGCCGGCGTTGGTAAATATCTAAGAGGTTGGAAGATGGATATTAATTCCAACATGGATGTTAACGATATTAAGCCCATCATATCGAGTAAAATTAACGAGGAATTAGATGATTTACAAAGTATAAAATACCAGCTGACGATTAAAATGACATTGAGTAAAAGTAACGCAGACGATAGCGTCGAATATACCGAACCATATTTCCGTAGCAATCAAGAAGTTATAACCGAATCCGATACTATAAACGCATCATTAGATACATCATTTCAGAGGATACAGGAAACTTTAGAACGCTGGACTAATAGAGGTTCGGGTTGGGGTGTGGATAGAATCGATAGTTTATATTTAGATATAGCGAATTATATGCCTTTCAAAGGTGGATCTTATATAGATTTACCCCCGTATTATAAGAAGAAAAAAGCCATAATTAACGTAAAAAATAAATCCGATGATTGTTTAAGAATGATGATAAGATCTGCATTGTTCCCCGTAGACAAAAATGCGGACAGACCTTCTAGCTATCCCCAAACGATGGACTCAACTTCGATGGTATAGACGAACCTACACCAATATCACAAATTGATAAGGTGGAAAAGCAAAATAATTTAGCTATAAATGTTTTCGGACATTCTAAAGGAATTGTTGTACACAGGATAAGCTCCGCTCCGGAACATATTCCCAGAATCAATTCATTTCTGATCGAAAAAGATGGAAAATATCATTATACGTGGATAAAGAGTTTAAACAGACTATTATACGATCAAACAAAACATGCTAGAAAGAAATATTTCTGCGAAAGATGCCTGCATGGGTACAGCAGACAAGATCTATTAGAAGCGCATAAAGAAGACTGTAGAGGTGTTGGACAGACCGCTATCAGGATCGATATGCCTAAAGAGGGAAAAAATATATTAAAATTTGAACATTATTGTAATCAAATGCCAGTACCGTACGTAATTTACGCCGACTTCGAAGCGCTTATCAAACCCATAGAAAATACCGAACGCAATAATGATAGTAGTTTTACGTACAAAACTCAAGAACATATTCCTTGTGGGTTTGGATATATAGTTGTAAGGTATGATGGGAAAACAAACACTCCCGTGATTTACAGAGGTCCCGATGCTGCGGGAAAGTTCCTAGAATATTTACAAAATGAAGAGAGAATAATCAGGGAAGAATTATCGTGTAAGAAACCCATGCGTTTGACGATAGATGATTGGAGGGCCCACAAGAAGTCAACGAGTTGTCACGTTTGTAATAAACCCCTGGATGGGGATTCCGTAAGAGATCATTGTCACGTCACGGGTAATTATCGGGGAGCCGCTCATAACGAGTGTAACTTGAAACTAAAAATGAATGCTCAAACAATACCCATCCCCGTTGTGTTTCATAACCTTAGAGGATACGATTCACATCTCATTATGCAAGCTATCTCAAAGACCGACGGCGGTTTAACGTGCATTCCTAACAATATGGAAAAATACATATCGTTCTCGTTGACTAAACCTATACATTATAGGGACAAGGATGGGAAATCTAGAATAAAGCAAAGTAATGGGCTTAGATTCATAGACTCCGTACAGTTTCTGTTATCTTCCCTGGACAATTTAGCTAATGCGAACAATCCTGATGACTTCGCGATAACAAATAAATATACCGATAAGATAACTCGTCATTTGTTGCTGAGAAAAGGTGTATATCCTTACGAATATATGGATGATTGGTCTAGATTCGAAGAAACTGAATTACCACCCCTCGACTCATTCTATAGTAACTTAACAGAATCTAGAATAACAGATGCCGATTATGAACACGCTCTGACGGTCTGGGATAAATTAGGTTGTAAGAATTTAGGCGATTATCACGATCTGTACTTAAAAACCGATGTACTGTTACTCGCCGATATATTCGAGATATTTAGAAAGACGTGTTTAAAACAATACGGCTTGGACCCGGCATGGTACTATTCCAGTCCCGGACTATCGTGGGATGCATTGTTGAAGAAGACCGGCGTAGAACTAAAACTACTCACAGATTACGATATGCACTTGTTTATTGAGAAAGGATTAAGAGGGGGTATATCGATGGCGACCAAAAGGTATTCCAAGGCTAATAATAAATTAGTGGAAGGATATGATCCGAGTAAACCCGACACGCACATATTATATCTCGACGCTAACAATTTGTACGGATGGGCTATGAGTCAACCTTTACCCACGGGTGGTTTTGATTGGGTCAATGTGAATGATATCGAAGTGAATGATATCCATAATATCAATGTGAATGATGAGAATAAAGGGTACATACTAGAAGTTGACCTAGAATATCCAAGTTCGTTACATAAAGACCATAACAGTTATCCGCTAGCTCCCGAAAGATTAATGGTTAATAAAGACTGGATGTCGGAATATCAACGCTCCTTGATGGGTAATAATAGGTTAGCTAACGTAGAAAAACTCGTACCAAATTTGATGGATAAGACAAAATATATAGTTCACTACAGAAATCTCCAGTTGTATCTATCGTTAGGTATGAAACTAAAGAAAATACACAGAGTTCTTAAGTTCGATCAAAGCCCTTGGATGGAGCCCTATATAAGGCTGAACACAGATTTAAGAAAGATAGCCACCAGCGATTTCGAAAAGAATCTGTATAAGCTCATGAATAACTCGGTATTCGGTAAAACTATGGAGAATCTAAGGAAGCGTGTTGATGTTAAATTAGTCAGATCTAATGAGGAAGAAAGACTCAGGAAACTTATAGCCAGTCCGGCTTTTAACAGAAGCAAGATATTCGATAACGACTTAGCCGCGTTGCATATGCAGAAAAGTAATATAAAATTCAACAGACCGGTGTACGTCGGTATGAGTATTCTCGACTTGTCAAAACACTTAATGTATGACTTTTATTACAACGAACTTAAGAAGCAATACGGCGATAGATGCGAGGTGTTATATACCGACACAGATTCTTTGTTGATGGAAATACAAACCGAGGATGTGTATAAAGATATGGCAGAAAAAATAGATATGTATGACACGAGCGATTACCCTAAAGATAATCCACTGCACAGCGTTGTAAATAAAAAGGTGTTAGGTAAGATGAAGGATGAATGTGCTGGGACTCCTATAGCGGAGTATGTAGGATTAAGACCTAAGATGTATTCTATAAAAAAGTCCGATAATGGAGAGATAAGAAAAGCCAAGGGTGTTAAAAAGTATGTTGTAAAAAAGCATATCAAACACGAACAGTATAAAGAATCATTATTCAGTGGTAGAACGTTCAAACACGAGATGAACTCTTTAAGAAGTTACGATCATAGGATATATGGATTAAGAATGAACAAGACATCATTATCCCCCTTAGATACCAAGAGATGGATTGATAAGGATGGTGTAACTACCTATGCTTATGGTTATGGTGGTAATACCGTACCGTCGGGAACTATGAACAACTCTTCTCGTACAAATGCCCTACCCGGTCCATCTTGAAGATAATAAAGAATAGGCTCTCCTTCTTTCGTAACCAATCGACTAATGTTATACGTCTTAAGGGACCATATGGGATCGGTTGCACGACGTAGGCCTCCTTCGAGTTCACCTGCCTGGTATAGATATCTTACCCTTACTCTATCCGGAAGTTTTCGTTCTTTGCCTCTCCTCGGTGCTGAAGATTCGGAAGTCACGGATTTCATTTTAATCGCATCGGATAGTTTCTTCCCTATTAATCTCGTCACTTCATTATTCAGCGCTGATACAACGGCTGATAATCGTGTCACCCATTCGGTTGATCTCAATCGCTCGGATTTCATTTCGATCCCATACTGATAGCCAAACAAACGTTCCGCTAGAGTCCGGTTAAATCTTTCAACAATGGCTTGACTACGGTGGGCCTCTCTTTCACCACGGACGATTTTGACGTTGTGCTTTGTTAACAGTTTAGTTACCGATCCCATAAACTCGCGACCGGGATCTACTTGAAATAGCTTAGGCCATTTTAGCGGTCCGCGTTTATATATGCGGCTCAGTGCATTAGCTACTTCTGTTGATTCTTTCGAGGTTAATGGCTCAGCCTCTTTGTATCGACTAGCCACATCCACTACTGTTAAAGCGTATTTATACGTTTTGCGTTTTATCTTATCGTGGGGAAGAAACAAGAGGTCAGCCTGATGAACTTCATTCGTCGTAAAAATATCAAACTTCTTCCTCGGTATATAACGCGGTGCCGGTAAATATATTTGCCACAACGCTTGTTTCTTTAACCAATCCTTGGCCACATCTTTTGATACCTTAGCCGCGGTGGCTAATTTTTTTATTGCTCCTATACCTTTCCAATATCCTCGTGTGCTATAGTAAATTTTATTCATTATTAATTAATATTGATGTTTCGTTTAATACAAATCATGACTATCGTTGAATCACATAGTCATTTACACATAAAAAATGCTACCTGTAGTAGCAGTATAGGTATATGAATCCGGCTCCAGTGGAAGTGAGCCAGAACCATCATTACCTATACTACTACAGACCGCCGTCATTTAGTTGAAATATTGTTGAGTGCGGCATTAAACAACAAACAAACAAGCATAGAACATGTAGAAACTGTGTTGCTGATATGTTGAATTAATAGGTTGAGTTTGAAAGGGGTATATTTGATTCATACATTTTGTGAACATTTTCAGTGTTTTGTTTTGTTTGTTTTGTTTCAGAGCAAGCGAAGCAAATATCCAACCAATTAGCTCTCAGATAGAAGATATCTACATGTCCAACAGCAGAGCAGATGTCAATGAGCTCCTTACAGGGTTGTTACTGGAAGCTTGTGTTACTCCAATACTCACACCAGAAAGACTGTGTCTGGAGCTTGCGATGTTGGTGGCCATTCTACATGGCAATGTTGGTGTAGAAGTTGGTGAGTTTTAATGAATACATTTCAAAATGCAATTAGACAAGGTAATAACATTTCAATCTGCTAAAAAATACATCCTTAATTATCCACTGTTTATAGCTCCATTCTGCATGTTCTGTTAAGGCCAGGTGTTTGATATTTTTGGGATTACGGACCCGCCGACTCTAATTTTTGAGAAAATGTAAAAAAAAAAAAATCAGATTTCCATATTTTTTTCCTGCCGATAGCGGCGTAGTCAGTTATTTTGTTTGCTATCATCACCTTTTAATAAAAAACATATGAATTTACCGTTGTAAACAAGTAATGAGATACATAATCGATCTTTGTTGATCCCGAAGCCGAACATGAATAGCCTCCCTTGACAATTGTCTGTGTTGTAAGTGGTAGAATTTTTATTGTTACAAGGGGCTGTAACGTCACAATTGGCGGTCTTATGAGCACAGAATGTGTTCATAAAGTATGCCAGAGGCATTCTGCATTAAAAAAAAATGCATGTGGCTTTTTTTTGTGGCTTTTTTTCCCTCCTCCAACCCTGGACTTTCCGTAATCCTAAAAATAAAATCCTCAAATAAATACCCTGGACCATTACACCCTAGTTTCATGTTGTGGCGAGTTTGAATGCACAACACTATAAATAGCCATCCAATCAATTTACACTTGGGTCTGAGAGAAATTTTCTGCGAAATTGCTGATAAGAGAGTTATTAACGTCATTTTACAGAGGAAGCTGCAGAAGAGAATAAGTCTGTGGTATAATAATAAGGATATAGTACACTGGATAATCCAACTTCAGACTCCTGGGCAGTGTAAGCGTTCACTGGTAAAACTGAAGACCCGAGGTTGATTATTGCTCCATCATGTACAAGTGAAAATCTAATTTATTTTAGGGGCATGCTTCCTGCAACGCGTTGTACAACAGTTTGATGCCAGGTTCAAGGCCAGCGCTCACACTGAGTCCAAGGAGATGGACAACATCGTCGTTCTGCTGGCGTGTCTGTACAATTTCAAGGTGAGCAGTTTTCCTTTCTCTCTGTCAGTATCAAGATGTCTACATGGGTCCAGACTAGCATAGGTCCTTTCTCTCTGCCAGTGTCAAGATGTCTACATGGGTCCAGACTAGCATAGGTCCTTTCTCTCTGCCAGTGTCAAGATGTCTACATGGGTCCAGACTAGCATAGGTCCCTTCTCTCTGCCAGTGTCAAGATGTCTACATGGGTCCAGACTAGCATAGGTCCTTTCTCTCTGCCAGTGTCAAGTTATGTTTCAAATAAAGTTCAAGGCTCTTGTCATTTTCACTCCTGACTAGACCGCCTCCATGGTCTAGTGGTAAACAGACCGCACAGAGAGCGGAAGGTCCGGGGTTTCAATCCCCGACCGCGTCATACCAAAAGACGTTAAAAGATGGTGCTTGTTGTTACCCTGTCTGGCGCTCGGCATTAAGGGGCTAAAACAAGGACTGGTCGGCTCGGAGTCAGTATGCTGTGTCTGAGTGGGGTATTCATGTTAAACTGCGGCATGGTATCTCAGTGAGCTAGCACTATAAATCAGTCCGGACTAGTACAAGCAGCCACAGACACACACACGTACATGCACGTCGCTATATAAGTGCAATAATCTTGGACGCGACGTTAAACCCCATTTCACCACCACCTCACTTGTGACTATTGTTACCCACAAGGCCCCATTCCAGTGATCTAGCCGTTTGCTAGGGTGATCTAGTGATCTAGCTGTTTGCTAGGGTGATCTAGTGATCTAGCTGTTTGCTAGGGTGTGTGTGTCATGTTTCAGATCCTCCAGAGCTTGCTGCTGTTTGCTAGGGTGATCTAGTGACCAGAGCTCGCTGCTGTTTGCTAGGGTGATCTAGTGATCTAGCTGTTAGCTAGGGTGTGTGTGTGATGTTTCAGATCCTCCAGAGCTCGCTGCTGTTTGCTAGGGTGATCTAGTGATCTAGCTGTTAGCTAGGGTGTGTGTGTCATGTCTCAGATCCTCCAGAGCTCGCTGCTGTTTGCTAGTGTGTGTGTGTGATGTTTCAGATCCTCCAGAGCTCGCTGCTGTTTGCTAGAGTGATCTAGTGATCTAGCTGTTTGCTAGGGTGTGTGTGTCGTGTTTCAGATCCTCCAGAGCTCGCTGCTGTTTGCTAGGGTGATCTAGTGATCTAGCTGTTTGCTAGGGTGTGTGTGTCATGTTTCAGATCCTCCAGAGCTCGCTGCTGTTTGCTAGGGTGATCTAGTGATCTAGCTGTTTGCTAGGGTGTGTGTGTCATGTTTCAGATCCTCCAGAGCTCGCTGCTGTTTGCTAGGGTGATCTTAGTGATCTATCTGTTTGCTAGGGTGTGTGTGTCATGTTTCAAATCCTCCAGAGCTCGCTGCTGTTTGCTAGGGTGATCTAGTGATCTAGCTGTTTGCTAGGGTGTGTGTGTCATGTTTCAGATCCTCCAGAGCTCGCTGCTGTTTGCTAGGGTGATCTAGTGATCTAGCTGTTTGCTAGGGTGTGTGTGTCATGTTTCAAATCCTCCAGAGCTCGCTGCTGTTTGCTAGGGTGTGTGTGTCATGTTTCAGATCCTCCAGAGCTCGCTGCTGTTTGCTAGGGTGATCTAGTGATCTAGCTGTTTGCTAGGGTGTGTGTGTCGTGTTTCAGATCCTCCAGAGCTCGCTGCTGTTTGCTAGGGTGATCTAGTGATCTATCTGTTTGCTAGGGTGTGTGTGTCATGTTTCAGATCCTCCAGAGCTCGCTGCTGTTTGCTAGGGTGTGTGTGTGATGTTTCAAATCCTCCAGAGCTCGCTGCTGTTTGCTAGGGTGTGTGTATCATGTTTCAGATCCTCCAGAGCTCGCTGCTGTTTGCTAGGGTGTGTGTGTGATGTTTCAGATCCTCCAGAGCTGGCTGCTGTTTGCTAGGGTGTGTGTGTGTGATGTTTCAAATCCTCCAGAGCTCGCTGCTGTTTGCTAGGGTGATCTAGTGATCTAGCTGTTTGCTAGGGTGTGTGTGTCATGTTTCAGATCCTCCAGAGCTCGCTGCTGTTTGCTAGGGTGTGTGTGTCATGTTTTAGATCCTCCAGAGCTCGCTGCTGTTTGCTAGGGTGTGTGTGTGATTTTTCAGATCCTCCAGAGCTCGCTGCTGTTTGCTAGGGTGATCTAGTGATCTAGCTGTTTGCTAGGGTGTGTGTGTGATGTTTGCTAGGGTGATCTAGTGATCTAGCTGTTTGCTAGGGTGTGTGTGTGATGTTTCAGATCCTCCAGAGCTGGCTGCTGTTTGCTAGGGTGTGTGTGTGATGTTTCAAATCCTCCAAAGCTCGCTGCTGTTTGCTAGGGTGTGTGTGTGTGATGTTTCAGATCCTCCAGAGCTCGCTGCTGTTTGATGTGGCGAGGAGGTTCATCACCAGGTTCCAGGAGAAGGATATAGAACTCCTCCTGCTTCTGTTGAAGAGTAAGTCAAGGCTTGGAATTATATATGACTCCAATCTCAGTTAAATCAGACTCTCATTTGATACCAACTCTGTCAAGATCTGACCAACCCTCCATACAAGGTCATGTCAGACATTGCTAATCTGGTAATCAGCATGGATGTTTCTAAACACAACCTATTTTTCTGATCATGCTGATTACCATGGCTTCTTCACTCAAAAGGATGTATTATCAAAGGAACATTGTGCCTTTTTTATTTATTCAAATCAAAATGTCGAAATCTGGGACAGAAACAGCTTGTCAATGGACTGTGTTGGCAAATTAAGAATAAAGAGAAGCCAAATCATTTTAGAAACTGACCTTTGATTGGCTTTACAATCCAAGCATCTTTCGTTTTGATTGGATGATCAAAGTTTGCTCAGGAGACCTCATGTGATCTGTGCAGGGTTTGCCAGATCTTGACGTAAAAGTGTGGAAGAGCTGTTGTTCTTAACATACTTCAAGCTCTGTCACACCACCCGATGTGGTATGTCTTCAAGAACTAAATGGTCTTGTCAACAGTTTCTGTGGGGGATGGTGGATCTCAACACAATGCTCAAAGTGTAAGGAATTGGTTGGTTGGTTTGTCGTTTAACGCCGCTCTCAGCAATATTCCAGCTATATGACAGCGGTCTGTAAATAATCGAGTCTGGACCAGACAATCCAATGATTGACAACATGAGCATCGATCTACGCAATTGGGATAAGATGACATGCATCAACCAAGTCAGCAAGCCTGAACACCAGATCCCCTTAGTCGCCTTTAACGTCAAGCATAGTCGCCTCTTACAGGAAGCATGGGTTGCTGAAGACCTATTCTACCCCGGATCTTCACGGGTCCAAAGTGTGAGGAATTTGTTCACCTCTCTGATGAGGCTATGATGCTTGTCCTTAGATGCTGGCTTCAGTTTGAGGAAGGAGGACCCGGCGGGTCTGAAGGACCTGATCCTGGAGATCCAGACAGCTGCCGGGTCACCCGACGCCTCCCAGGACAAGTCCCGCGTCCGCTTCATGCTGGACATCCTACTGGCCATCAAGAACAACAACATGAGGAAGATCCCCAACTACGACCCTGATCACCTGGAACACCTGCGCAAACTCATCAGGAACTACATCAGAGGTGAGCTATCTTAAAGTGGTGTTTGATAGGGCTGGGACAATACACCGACTGTGCGATCCGATATGTATCAGGATACCTTGCTCTTGATCAGATACATATAGAGAATCTCACCCGAGTGTCTTTTGATATCAAATATATCAACACGAGTTGATAAAAGTGGGTAAACTCCAAGGCTTGCCGAGGATTTTTTTCCACTTTTATCAACGAGTGTTGATATATTTGATATCAAAAGACACGAGGGTGAGATTTTATTTATCATCCAACATCATTCTTCCAACATTTTTCAGTTTGTAGAAAGTAATAAGCAGTGTCTTAAGTGTAAAAAGTACTGCTAACAGCTTCAGTAGCAGAGCCATTAGTGATATCTTTGATTGTGACGTCATGGTAACCAATGATGTCACAATGGTCAGCAAAGCATTGTGATGCAATTTCATTGCAGCGATATCTACAGTATAGATATCGCTTGATCTCACCCAAGTGATATCTCCTGTGGGAGCCAGTTTTGGATGATAAATAGAGAATCTCACCCGAGTGTCTTTTGATATCAAATATATCAACACGAGTTGATAAAAGTGGGAAAATCCAAGGCTTGCCGAGGATTTTTTTTCCACTTTTATCAGCGAGTGTTGATATATTTGATATCAAAAGACACGAGGGTGAGATTTTATTTATCATCCAACATCATTCTTCCATCTTTTTCAGTTTGTAGAAAGTAATAAGCAGTGTCTTAAGTGTAAAAAGTACTGCTAACAGCTTCAGTAGCAGAGCCATTAGTGATGTCATTTGATTGTGATGTCATGGTAACCAATGACGTCACAATGGTTTGCAAAGCATTGTGATGCAATTTCATTGCAGCGATATCTACAGTATAGATATCGCTTGATCTCACCCAAGCGATATCTCCTGTTGGAGCCAGTTTTGGATGATAAATCATGATATTTGCATGTACTCTTATCTGTTGGGTGTATGCCATCCTTTTCATAGACAAGATGGCCAAATACCTGATGGTTTACAGTTGACTGTGTCAAGTATGGTACAGTGGTTGAAAATGTTTACATTTTCACAAGTAAATTTCACTACTAATTAGTGTTTAGTGTAACAGTTATAAAGAAAAAATCTAAGGTAAGGCTAAAAATAATAATAGTCTTGGTTCTCAGGCACTGCCTACATCATCATAAAGTTTATTGCACGTGTTGTTTTTGTTTCCATTTTCAATTGCCCGTTCGCGGAGCTCTCTATACCGAGAGTATAACAAAGGTGTCACACACTGGGAAGAACATTAATACAGGGTATAACTCTGATTAACTCATGAAAATGTAAATTGGCAATATATTGCAATTCGTATTGGAATACAGGTTAAAGTATATCCCAATACAAAATCAAGGTCAAAACACAGGCCTAATACTCAGTTTATCGGATTGGTTTATCATATTGATAACACTATTCATTATGTGATAACAATATATATCCTATAACTTTCTATGGTGAATGAAGACACATTGATAATACTGTTGAACAGATGGAGGTCTGGGCAGCAACCAGCTCAACATTGGCCTAGAGGATCTGCTGAAGGCCGAGGAGAAGGGACGATGGTGGGTGGTTGGGTCAGCCTGGAGCGGCCGTGAGATGGAACAAAGCACCCAGGGTAAGTCTCAAGGACATGTTGAAGGCCGAGGGGAAGGGACGATGGTGGGTTGTTGGGTCGGCCTGGAGAGGCCGTGAGATAGAACACAGCACCCAGGGTAAGTCTCAAGGACATGTTGAAGGGTGGTGGTTAGTGGGCGGTGGTCGGTGTACCACTTTTCAAGCATAGTTGTACTACCTCCCAAGCACTGATTGAGTGGAGGACGCCATAATCAGTGAAAACACACAAACAACCAACCCCAGTATACTTACGTATTCAGCCAGATCGTAACCAAATAATATAGTATTTCTGAAGAAATTAACTAAACAGTGTGTCTACCTATGCCAAGTGCTAGAGTAAAAACAAAAAAACTGGTGTGGACTCTAGCACACACAGGAAAGAAGTGACGCTTTTTCTCGCCTTTTAGCACAGAAGAGCTGAAGAGCTACATATGATATTAGGGGAACAACATGTTAAGTTGACAGTGAAAAGGACTTCTGTTGAAAATCTGAAGATTTAGTTACAGTTTGTCTGCAGCCAAAATACAGGATTTATGGCTATGATGTAATAGAGGTAGAGGATTTGCAGGAATTATTTTTTATATTAAAAGATATTCCTTGCAGCCAAAGAGAGCTACACATTTATCTTCTATCTGACTAACTGCCTTGAGTTCTTTTGAGTATCTATTATATATTATTAACCATTAATGATCCTTGTGGAGAGTTCAGGGCTGAAGGTCCCTCCCTACTTTCTCACGCTTGGTGGAATAACTGACTTAGGGATGATTAGGTGATTAAAATGTGTGATGGAGTTGTGTGTCATCATACGCCAAGCACACAAATCAATGGTCATGTTGGTACTTACAGGCTTGTGTAATGAAGGTGTACTTAACTGACTGGTCTAAAGCCGTGGTGACTCTATCATGTCCACTTATGCATCAGCTGATATCTATTCCATCTTCCGAGCAGCCTCCACGTCAACGTTCTCGGTGTCCAACGTGATGAATGAGGCCAGCTCCCAGTTGATGGAGCTGGCTCGCAAGCAGAGGATGAACACTGACATCAGGAAGACGATATTCTGTGTCATCATGACCAGCGAGGTAACCATTAGATGTATTCATTGTTTTAACATCACATTGTTGCAAATACACTACACAACTTTTGATAGGGATATTCTGAGTGTTCAGGGACGGTGGGGTTGCCAAGAGGTTAAAGCGTTCGCTCGTCACGCCGAAGACCATGGTTCGATTTACGACATGGTATAAAACAATAAAGAAGTTGTTATCCTCAAAAGTTTCATGTCTTCATGTCCTTCTGAATGCCTATCAGTACTAACATTGAAAGAGGTATTCCCCGCTGTGAAGATCCGGGGTAGAACAGGTCTTCAGCAACCCATGCTTTCGACTATGCTTGTCGTAAGAGGTGACTAACGGGATCGGGTCGTCAGGCTCGCTGACTCACATGTCATTGTATCCAAATTGTGTGGATCAAGGCTCATTTTATGAATCACTGGATTGTCTGGTCCAGACTCAATTATTTACAGACTGCCGTCATCTAGCTAGAATATTGCTGAATACGGCGTTAAACAACAAACAAACAAATGTGTTTAGTACTGCACCCTTCATGAAGGTCATGTGACCATGTTGACAAGTGAGCTGTTGAGACGTAGTGCGGTGGTTGTTGTTGTCAGGATTACATCGATGCGTTTGAGAAGTTGCTGAAGCTGGGCCTGAAGCACCAACAAGAAAGGGAGATAATCCATGTGATCCTGGACTGTTGTCTCCAGGAGAAGAAGTTTAACCCATTTTACGCCTTCCTTGCCCAGAAGTTCTGTGAGTTCGACAGGCGGTTCCAGGTCAGTTGTACACTCATGTTTGCTGCATTAACCAGTGTCATAAATGCCTTAACCCATTCGTCATCATGGCATCATTTAGAGTCTGGTTTGAATGACACAACGCTAAACATAGACTTCCAAATTAACCTGTCCTTTCATGATTGGAACAAGCAGATCATGAGTACTTACTGACCATGTTTTCGCAAAAGACGATAAAGAACACCCAATTTTTTCATATGACTATAATTAATCTGTCATGGCTGGTAGGTATTGTGACACACAACATTCCAATTGTGGGTTATCTATTACTTGTTTTGAGTGGTATACAGCATTAGAAATTGGTACTGGTCCTATAGTCCTTGCCAAACTGCACATTAGATAGGGTATCATAAGGAATAGTAGAAATTAGCCATTTTTAAGGATTTTACTATATGTTATCATTGTAGGGACTGGTGGACTAAAACTGTTAGTTGGTATGTGTTACTAATGGTGTGCTTGTATCCCCCTCCCAGATGACCGTGCAGTTCAACCTGTGGGACAGGTACAAGGAGATGGGGGGCGTGGCACAGCACAGCCGAGACAACCTGGCCTCTCTCATCTCCCACCTCCTGCTCAAGAAGGGTCTCTCTCTGTCCGTCCTTAAGGTACGGAGTTAATATACTGTGTGTTGTGTGATGGAAACTGTTTACAGAGATTTTGACTGGGCCTGTTATTGCAGGAGTCACTCTAATTTGAATATAATCATGCATTTTAAAATGAGTGGTGTAGGAAAGATAGCACAGGAAAATAGTCAAATCTGCATTTGAAATTTCACATTGCGCAATATTTTTATTAATGGATCAATAATTACTTGTAAATTAATCAACTTTCAAATCATAAAATTTTCTCATATTTATATACCCACATATGAAAATGATATTGTTCAACCAGAGGTTTTGCCAGAATTTTTTTAATTAGGTGGAAGCCCTCCC
The DNA here is from genome assembly GCF_022045235.1 of Haliotis cracherodii. Classification (NCBI taxonomy): domain Eukaryota; kingdom Metazoa; phylum Mollusca; class Gastropoda; order Lepetellida; family Haliotidae; genus Haliotis; species Haliotis cracherodii. Next base: position 19,956,734 of record NW_027266272.1, read on the forward strand.
TTTCAGTTCCAGGAAGAGGGAATTTTTTTTTCATCTGGTGTATGAAATTCCAGAAAGGGGGAAAAGTCGTAGCTCAGGACATGGATGTGTTCTTTTATGTACGGCCGTTCGTCTGCATTAAATCTCAAACGGAAAAGGGGTGGTCGGGTAGCCTAGTGGTTAAAGTGTTTGCTCGTCATGCCGAAGACCCGGGTTCGATTCCCGACATGGGTACAATGTGTGAAGCCCATTTCTGGTGTCCCCCGCCGTGATATTGCTGGAATATTGCTAAAAGCGGCATAAAACCATACTCACTCACTCAAACGGAAAGACATCGATTCTGGTCATGCGCAGATTGACGCTTCCAAATATATTTCAGCAACTTCCTGGAATACATTCACTTTCATGTTCGTAGTAAACATAACAGTCGTGAGAATGACAGACATTGCTTACATTCTTGTAAGCCATAGTATGTTATGTCATATGTGGGTATTTTAATATGAGAAAATTTTAAGTCAAAAGTTTTAGCTCCATGTTCCTCGGCTGTCTTCTGTGCCAGTAATCTGAAAACTGTGAGCCACTCAGATCACCTCATGGTAGCAATCCAGCATACCCCTTATTCTGTCACAGCCTCGATTTGAGAACTCAAGTCAAATCAGTGTATGCAACTGGTTCAAGTAAATAAGACTGGGATTTCACATAGAATGCATGACCATGCATGCTCCTGAGCTTAGGGCGAAATATTTGGTTGATTTGTCACTGCTGGAATAAAAGGTGAAAAAGAAAATTTATAAACCTATATAAAGTGCAATAACCTCTACCGTGACATTCAACCCTATTATTTCACCTGACCTCACCCCTTTTCTCACCCTCATCAGGTTGTGGAGTTCGGCACCCTGGAGAAGCCGATGGTGAGGTTCCTGAAGTCGCTGTTGATGTCGCTTCTCACGGCGACAGACCAGGACGAGATGGTGGCTGTGTTTGAAAGAATCGCACCCCTCCACAAACTCAGCCATGTGCAGGAAGGACTCAAATTATTCATGCGGCACTTCCTTCTACGAGGGAAGGGTAAGGCGGACATTGAAGATCTAGAGGAACTCCCAAGTCGAATTAAGCTGGCAGAGAAGGCCCTGAGTCTGGGGCAATCTAGTATGTTATTGTGATTCCCCAACGGAAAAATGTTGTAATTAAATATGTTGTTACAAATAATGAATGTCATTGTAAATTTGTGTTATTTGCATCCTTGATAGTCCCTGGGAGGATGTTGCTTTTCTGTTTGTTGTTTAATTCCGCACTCAGCAATATTCCAGCTATATGATGTCGGTCTGTAAATAATCAAGTCTGGACCAGACAATCCAGTGATCGATATTGTGAGCAAAAATCCATGCCATCAGGGTACAATGACACTCAATCAACCAAGTCACAGAGTCTGACCACTCTTTTAGTCACCTTTTAAGACCAGCATAGTCACCTCTCATGATCATCTTCTCTAGGCAAGTGAGTTAACTGACAATAAGAGTCCAGTTTTCACCCTTGCCGAACTAGGCTGGTATTATGGAGTTACATTTTGGCTGGACTAACGAATCTATGCATAGTCCAATCAAAATCGCCCAACAAAATCGAAATCCGGTTTCGTAAACTGTCATGCAGATTTCAGTCGACTGCAGGATTTGCAAAGCATGTGCACTGCTAACACGTTGTCAACAGATATTTTCTAAATCTTTTCATGTTTTTATGCAAGGTGCTCACATGATTTGATGTACTTCGCGATGTAAGACTCGTTTTATCACAATATAGATCTTGATTATCGAACAGATAACAGACTGGGCGTCAGCGTTTTGTTTGAAGCAAATGCAAGTGATACGAGAGGTGGAATCTGATTGGCCCATAGGAGAGTCATAGAAGGGAAATAACTTGAAATAACCACTGGTGGCGCTATGATCGAGCCCAGGAATTCCAGCCTAGTTCGGCAAGGGTGGAAACTGGACTTTTAAAGTCAGTTAACTCCCTTGCCTCGGGAAGATACTCACGATAGGCACCTCATCATGCTCATATGACAAGCCGAGTCACTTTTTATGACCAGTAGAGGTTGCTGGGGATCAGTTCTAATCTGGACTGCCCACAGTTGTTTTATGTTTTATGTATTGTATTTAGAGTCACACGTACAGGAGTTTGTGAGCTGAATGTACTTGTACACGATGAGACCAAAGATTGAGGGATGTACATGAATGTTCATCTGATGATATCCCTCCTGTCTCACGAGTGACACATGTAACAAAATCATCGCCGAGTTCACACGTTACAGAGACGTTTTGTTTATTTGTTGTATAACGCCGCAATCAGCAACATTCCAGCTATATGATGGCACTCCGTAAATAATCAAGTCTGGACCAGACAGTCCAGTGATTGACATCATGAGCATCGATCCACGCAATTGGGAAACGATGACATGCATCAGCGAGGTCAGCGAGTCTGACCATCCAATCCCGTTTGTCGCCTAAAACGACAAGCATAGTCACCTTTTACAGCAAGCATGGGTTGCTAAAGACCTATTCTAACCCGGATCTTCATGGGTCCCACAGAGACGTACCTTGAGTGTAATGTACTACACAAACAAAAGAGAACACCCAATTTGTTCAGATTACTATAATTAGTCTGTCAAATCATAAATCAGGTGATCTCTCAACTTCTTTTGAGTACTATATTTTTGTGTGAAAATATTTGATCTTTCTTGTGACCACCTGCAGACCTCAGTATCATAAGTCAAAGAGTCTTAATCTTTGCACTGTTGCTGCCTTCTGCCAGTCTCTTCTAGTTGCAGTAGTGAATGTCAATCCTTATCTTTTCGACCCGCGAAGATTCTGGGATAGAATAGGTCTTCAGCAACCCATGCTTGCCGTAAAAGGCGACTATGCTTGTCGTTAAAGGCGACTAACAGGATCGAGTGGTCAGGCTCGCTGACTTGGTTGATGCATGTCATCAATCCCAAGTGCGTGGATCGATGCTCATGATATTAATCACTGGATTGTCTGGGCCAGACTCGATTATTTACAGACCGTCATATAGCTGGAATATTTGTGAGTGCGGCGTTAAACAACAAACCAACCAACCAACCTTATCTTCTCACAATAATGGCGGGCACAGGTCACCAAAGTGAAACACGTTTGAGACCAGCATCACTTTTGGGCTTTCCTCCTATATTGAGCTTCTCGCCGTGATATAATGTCGGTGCACTTCACAACAAAGACATGTATAGGTTTTATATTTTTAATCTTTGATAATTACTTAACATCTATCATGTATCATATATAATGGCTATAGTAATCGACATCACAGATGACAGAAATGGAATTGAAATGACTAAAAGTCAACGTTCATCACAACAACCTATACAAGTCACAGATGAGCCTTGTGGTGGCTCTGCTATAGAACCGACATATCTCCCTCCTGTTTCCCTCCCGTCTGACGGGCAGAGTTACCTCCCTTCTCTAACATAACCTTACCAAGGGCTGTAGGGTTGCCAAGTGCTTGAAACGTGGGCTTAACATGTTGAATGTCTGGGTTTGATTCCCAAACGGGTACAATGTGTGAAGACTATTGTTGGTATCCCCTGCTGAGATGTGGAATATAATTCTGTAGGTGGCGGAAATTCCAATACTCTATAACTGGGCAGTTTCTCACAGCTGTGAAGTTTGCGGTTGGTGGCTCATAGGTTGGCATTACTTCGGTGTACCCCGGTATGGCTGGAATAAATTCCAACAGCAGCACAGACCTGAGCCACAACTGTGATGTCTGCATATGCTATAGTCTGAATCATACAATGGACTCTTTCAGCAGTAATTTTCTATGATTATGGAAATTATTTTGTCGCTTTTATTTGTTTGCATGTAAGTTGTTCCCATCAGCACTCGTCCAGGGCGGTTGGGTGGCCTAGTGGTAAAGCGTTTGCTTGTCACGCCAAAGACCCGAGTTCGATTCCTGACGTGGGTACAATGTGTGAGGTCCATTTCTGGTGTCCTTCGCCGTGATACTGCTGGAATATTGCTAAAAGCGGCATAAAACCATACTCACTCACTCCCTCACTCAGTACTCGTCCATAAGTGCGGATTCCGAAGTGACTGGTTGAGGAGGAGAGAAGAGAAACGCCAGACCTGGGCAAACCCCAGGTAAACCAGTTGGCCACTTGACTGCCCTTGTAAAACTATGATGCTAAGATAGTGAGTTAGAATTGTTTTACGCTGCTTTTAGCACTATTCCACCAATAAATATCTCTTCTGGGGACACCAGAATGGGCTTCACACATTGTACCCATATGGGGAACCGAACCCAGATCTTAGGTGTGACGAGCGAACACTTTAACCACTAGGCTACCCCATCGCCTGATGTTAAGATAGAAACTGATGTGACGTTAAAACAGTCATTGGTGTAACTCCATGATGTTAAACAATATCTGAGTTGTGGTAGAAATAACAAGTCCCACCAAGCCAGCGTAACAACTGCCATTACATCAAGGCCCATCTGTGCAACATCACATACAATACGTATCACCATTGCATTTACCGTCCATGTTACCATGGTTACAATCATATCATTCCTCCTTCACGTACACGACTTCCTGTTTATCACTGACTTCAATATCTTTGTTCACCACCCTGTCAATTTCAGCAGAGCGGCCATGTTTGAGAACACACTTCCTTACGAACACAACAGCTTGAGCAGAAAACTAGTCTACATGAAGTATATCAACTTCACTACTTTGCATACATTGTCGAATTAAGTGATAAATATATTATACAGGGAAGCAGTAATATTTAGCAGAACATATCGAAACTATTTAGCAAGTGGTATCAGATTTGAAATAAGAAATACACAAAAGCAAGCATGATGGACAACATAAGCAGCATTTATATAAGTATACAGAAAGATATGTAGATCATCAATAGTAAACTTCCTAATGAGAGCATGTAAATTTGGCTGGCAAACACGATTCATAAATTATCATAAGATCTTTGTTACAAGGCCTCCTAAAGGACGGCAAATTTAGCAGCAGCAGCAGCAGCAGCAAACTTGTCAGCACCTATTTCACAGGCATACAATAGCAAACATTGGCAGCTTTGAGAAATGGCTGAATTCCATGAATTGATGTTGCCACTACATCCAACATAAGGGACCAACTGGGAGGGCGGCGCTGGGATTGAGTTGGACACAGGATGTAGTTTGTCACTGCTTAAGACATACAATTTGTTTCTTTAATCTGAAAGGACGAGCAATGTTTCTAACAACACATTATTTGTAGCATAATCAAGAAACCCAAAAAACAATTTATTTAGTTTGGAATCAAATGAAACAAATTATTTATTTGAAAAAAAAAAACATGTCCCCATCCTCCCTCCAGAATTTCCAATGATTGGTCCCTCAGTCAATACTTTAACATGGGCTTACAGTGGTCGTAGTGATAAGATGATTGTAACTCCATACCTTAACATTGACTTACGATGGTCGTGGTGCTAAGATCAGAATGGGACCTTGATAATCTTCATGCTAAGATTGCCCAATGCCTAGACATGTACTGACACTGATTATCAAATGTCTTAAATATTTGATTCTACCAAGTCCACCATGCTATTAAGAGAAAATATGCTGGAATCACAAAGATACATTTCTGTAGACTGAAATAAACAATATAAGTTTGTGCTCTTGCGTAAGTACTACATGGGACATGTAAACAATAGTTCCTAGATACATCTAGAAATGGACTAATGCTTGATAACTTACATTTTGGCACAATGGGTGTCCCCCCAATAAGCAGATAGGCTACCATGTTCATCATGGAGGTTATGCCTCACAGGTCTCCACAAGTATGTATTGGCCCATAATTGTAAGATGATTATCCCCCCTCCCCCCTCCCCCTCCCCCTGCCTCCCTACCCGCACCCAATCTCATAATTTCATTCTCCCCAGCTATCTAAGAAAATTGCTACTTGTTCCTCTTACATGATGAAATACGCTGTAGTTCTATCAAACATTCATGCTGATGTGAATCGATTCCACCATCTTCCCAAGGCAAGGGAGTTAACTGACAATAAAAGTCCAGTTTCCACCCTTGCCGAACTAGGATGGAATTCCGGAGTTACATTTTGGCTGGACTAACAAGTCTATACTTTTAGAGTCAGTTAACACCCTAGGATCGGGGAAGATGCATTTCTATGGAAAGTTACAATACAGAGATGCCTTCTTTTTCTTTTTTTATAAAGAAGGAAAATCAATCCCCTACGTTTGAAAATTTTGAATGGAATTCTACTAATTAATGGATTGTGGTCTTACCATAATCAGTGTAATTAGTGCCCCTCCCCTAGTTACCTCAGCTCTAAATGTTAAGCTCCACCATCTAACCTTGAAGCAACACACAACTGGAGAGCTTTAGATTAGTACTGCAAGTTTGATATCAGTCATCCAGCTATACAGTGGAACCTTGTCAATCCGGATGGTACTTAATCATCAGGATTTATGAATTTCCGGATTATCGAATCATTTGTTATGTTCCTTTACTATAAATAGACGTCCCAAGTAACTGTCCACAAGAGTGGTTTAACAGGGTTTCTGGAGTAACAGGGATTTTGGATTCACAGGGTCCGGACTGACAAGGTCTCATTGTAGTTGAAAGAATATAGGTTGACTTCTTTATTTCATTCATAATTTTTGATCGAGTAATGGTGTTACAGGATGAGGGAGGAGACATTTGTTTACTGGCCTTGTGCAGTTTGTGAGATCGTCATCCTGCAACACCTTTCTTGATTAAATACTGAAGCACTGATTACATTGATACAGCAGCAGAACCATTGAAATATTAACGCATGACAGAAAAAAAGATCAATTGCATTCTTGTCTTTATGGTTTTAGCTTTGTACACTGAAACACTTTGAAAACATGTAGTAGATTTGGACTCTCAATACGTAATTAGTGATTGGGAGCTTATGTCCAGCTATGACAACATGAAGGAGGATTCAAACTCAGTTAACGCTGAAAATTATTTTCCAAATTCCACTTTGCTTTTTCATAGTCTATTTCCATGACTTCCTGAATGTACACAGCAGATGTGATTGTGCTCCCAAACCAAAAAGAAAAGACATAAAAAGGCAAGATATCATTTGTAAATAGGATGATTTAGGCCACAGAAAATAATCAGTTTATCAAACCAGATCCACTTTTCACTGCCTTAATGATTTCATAAGCAGGGGCAGGTTACTCTAGTTAGCAGTTGCAGAGTTACCTCCCTGTCCAGGACACTCACACAATAATGATTCCACTATAAAATACCCTGCATAATCACTGACATGCCTTCAGTTGTAAAAGACCTTCACACCTGTGAACATTAGTTTAAAATTCATACAAAAATTGGTCTAAAAAAAATTCAAAGTATTGTCCTATGCTCTGATAGTAATTTGCTCGTTGTGGCTGCACCAGTTCTTTTCTATAGCGGAAGAAAAGAGATAACTCTCCCAGATTATTGGATCATAAGCAATAACATATCCTGTACTTAGGACTGCAGACAAAGCCATCTTAGCGCTAAGATTATCGTAAGCCTATGTTAAAGTATGGGAGTTCCGATCATCTTATCGCTAAGATCGCTTTGTGCAAGTGGGCCCACATTCTGACACACTCCACAACTTAAGGACAATGCGTAACACAGACATAGCAATGCTCTATATACACAATGAGACATGAGATTACACAGCACATATTTCAGCCTTTGTACAACTTCATACATCAACACATCAACAAACACAACACTGACTTCTTGTTCGGTAAAAGTCATTTCATCAATATGATAAAACAGGCTGAATAAATTGGCAATTAATATCCATAACCCTTTCATTTTGCATCTTCCTAACACTAACTTATCACAGGACAAAATATATGTGTTAAATAAATATTTGTTACATAAAAAGTTAGCTTTACTTTGACATTCTAAAACACCTTTCTGGTACTCATGGCTTATTATTTTCCAATTTTGAAGAAACATCTGAATCAGAGAAATCAAATTTGCCATGAATTAATGTTTATTAAAAATCAATGTCTAGGATGTATTTAACATCATATCAGAGATCAGAATGACAAAGTCTAGCTCGTTCCTATGGTTACCCTGCAGAGCTATGGACGTTTGTGAATGACAACTAAATATACCATATCAGAGAGAAGAATGACAAAGTCGAGCTTGTTCCTACGGTTACCTTGTGCAGCTATGTGAATGACATCTAAATATAGAATGATATTGATGATGATCTTGCGTAAATATTATGCAAATTCATATCAGCTTAGATTATCTTTTGTTTATGAATGTTTGCATAGCATCTTCTAGTCTAGTTTCTAGGTGACAACATATTGCATTTTGTAATATCAACAGTGTGGACTTAATTCTAAGCTAGAAACAAAACACTTGACACTATGAAACACATTCGATTATCCAGTGTTTTACGACTCCATTCTATGATAAATATCACATCAATTGTTCTTAACTTGTCTCGTCTCGTCTCGTCAGTACCATTTCAAATACAACTGGGGCAATATACAGTTAACGAGGTGCAGCTTATATGGTGCTAATTGGATCAAACTGCTTGTAACTCTAGCTTAGCAGATCTTGATTAGCTGTGTCAGTATTAGGGTAGGTTACCCCCTCTCTATCCTTAGCCCTTGGATCCCGTTTCCGTTCAAGCACCCTTTTACAATTATTAAAGTTAGGTATCTCCTTCTGATCAAGCACCCCTTCACGATTCTTAGGGTTGGGCACCACTTGCCAATCAAACACCCTTTATGATCCTTCGGGTTAGTTGTGAGGAACAAACTAATCCGTACAATTTTTATCAAGTTTCGAGTTTCGTAGAGAGAATGGCTACTGCGCAAGTATACAAAGGTTAATGACTTTGTTAAAGAGAACTAATAATGCCCATCGTGGGAACACCTAGTAGTATAAGGACTCTTCCCTTATCGTTGTGTTCGGGAAATCATCCTTTACAGGCATTCACAAATGACGGATCGATGCAGAGGGTGCACACCTCTATTTTTGTCAGGCCCCCTACATGGCGACTGCACCCTCGTGACTTAGGTATTATATGCACCTCCAACTCTTTCCAAATCTTGGATCCGCCTCTGAACATTATTTAAAATTCATTGCTCAATTTATACAAAATCATTGGTTGTAGATCTAGGATCGAGAAGATGTAAAACACTGGATAACCCAGGATGCCATCATAGTCATTGATTCCAACTGTAAAACTAAGTATTGCAATCTTCTCGAACCACAAAGTGGCCATATTTTGAAGAATGATGAAAAAAATGTCAACTATCACTGTTCTACACTTACGTGCACAAAATGTAGATTAGCTCTGTAAATGAATTAGTTCCATGGTCCTAAAGTCTATGTGGAACCGCTACCTTACAATGCCAAATGGTAATCTAAGCTGGCTACACCCCATCAATGATACACTTTTGATCACCATAATGCTGCAGCAAATATCAACAGTTAATATCATCTAGTTAACACAGATTCTTCTTTGCAATTTGAAGCTAAGTATAAACACAAAAAGTATAATAATTTGAGATGCTAGTCAAAACCATGACTATGCAAAGTTGAAACTGGTAGAGTGAAACAGTTGAACATGCTCGAGCAGTTTGACACATAAACTAACCGGTACATGTCTGATAGATAAAAGTATAAAATGTTGATCATTAACTCCAACATGAAACAGGTAAAAACGAACATCCAAGTATCTACCAATGTCCAGGTGGTCTTCCATGTCAGTACTCCATGGGTTTGTATACACTACGTTCCTCGCTCATCCACGACTACAAATGTTGCTTTGCAGTGCAGTTGCTATTTTGAACAAATCTGTCAAGGGTTGGTTCCAGTGAGGGTCACCAGCAAGTGCTCAGAACACTGATGTTCCTCAATCATCCATGACTACAAACGTCGCTTTGCAGTGCAGTTGCTATTTTGAACAAATCAATCAAGGACTGGTTCCAGCGAGGGTCACCAGCAAGTGCTCAGAGTAATGACGTTCCTCACACACTTGAGAATACAAACGCCGCCTTGCAATTCAGTTGCAATTTTTAACGAATCTATCAAAGCTTACTCTAGCAAACCAGGATGTGCGAAGAAAGCTCTGTGCTCAGCTTACATGTATTGTTTCTCGATGTCAGGCAATGGTCGAGTTTACACAGTGTTCCTGCATGGAGCAGGGCATAGTTGACATCCAATCGCTATGCAGAGTTGCGTCCCTTGTACACGCCAGAAACCTATGATCGTGGGTTTGAATCCAGGTTCGCCTCGTTTATGTTTTTAGGTTTGTCTGCACCATGCCAATGCTCGTGGATTTCACCGAAGTGGTAAACGTCTGAGACCTGCATCACTTCGAGCTTTCCTCCCACATTAAGCTGAAATGCCGTGATATAACTGGAATGCTGTTAAAAGCAGCGTTAAACTCAACTCACACACTCACTCACTCAGTCATTTCATTTGCTTACACAACACTGCTAAGGAGTCGAATCTAGTTACAGGTCTGATGGAAGAACGTAGTGTGTACAAGACCAATGGTGACAATGGTGGTCTTGTCAGTAACAAGAACTACCATCAGTGCTTGTTACATCAAGACTACCAACAGAGCAATCACAGTGGTAACTCATACACCTGAACACTGACATTCACTCTTGATCCATGGCCACTTTGTTGAAGGCTCTTGACACTATCCTTCTGTGACAAGAATGTCATTCCTGCTTTTTCGACAAATGAGCATGTGTAACTGTTCAATAAATACCCAGATGACATCCAGCCCCATCAATACGGACCATAGCTCACTACTGTGTATATACAGGGCCTCTTAAGGGTAGGTCTCCTACTGCTATGTACATTATGCAGAATGCTGGGAGTTGTATATAAATACATCTCTATGTACACCAGATGCTAGACGGTCAGGTCCTCATTTTATATCCTCCACGTACGTTGATGGGAAGATCCCCACGGCCCCGTTCAGTTCTCCTTGCCACCAGCCGTCGGCCAGTTTCTCGTACACCAAGATTATGTCACCTGGGAAAAGAGAGTGAAGAGTGAGTGGTGTACGCCCCTACAGTGGTAGAAACTAATTCTAAAAATCCTTATAATGACAACATATAGCAAAACCCTTAAAAATGACAAATTTCTACTAGTCCTTATGATACCTTAACTACTTGGCAGTTTTGCAAGGACTATAGGACTAGTGCCAATTTCTAACGCTGCACTATGGACAGCCATTCGGTCAAAAAAAAAGGTTAAAATAAAGAACAAACATATACTAAAAAAAATCAAATTGGTGTTCGTCGAAAATTGTTGTATAACAAAATCTCGGACACTATTTAGCAGTGACACTCTTTCAAATCAGGTTAATATTTGCAGTTACATTTCCACCATCAGACAGGAAAATTAACATTTTACATTTTTTAGTAATATTATTGTCATGATAGTCTGAGGTTGGTTGGTTGTTTAACGCGGCACTCAGCAATATTCCAGCTATATAATCTAAGTGGGATCGATGACATGCATCAACCAAGTCGGCGAGCCTGACCACCGGATCCCATTAGTCGCCTCTTACGACAAGCATAGTCACCTTTTACGGCAAGCATGGGTCGCTGAAAACCTATTCTACCCCGGATCTTCATGGGTCTCTGAGGTAGACCAAGTGCCACAATTTTCTTGCACAACGTTCACTTTTCAGATCTTATGAATTTGTGCGTCGGAAAAATAACTTGGCAGCAGAGGTTGCAGGGACCACTTCTAGCCCAGAATCCTAACAGGGACATATGAGTGTATCAAAAGCGACATCTCACCTTGTTTGATTGAAATCTCATCTCCATGAACAGCATCATAATCGTACACAGCCTTACATCTGCCGATCGGTGTGAGTGGAGGGAAATCGTCAAATTCATCATTACCTGAAATGAGAGGGGGATAGAATCAATAACTTTGAATTATTCTTGAAACTAAGCAAAAGTCAAGAATTACAAGAATTAGTGTTGGAGCAAGTTTTAGAAATGCCATTTGTGAACAGTATTATGGTTACTGTATTCGACGTAATAAGCATCCCGCTCTTATAAGTGCTCACGGTGCCATTTGCTAACATATTGGCACGTGACCAATCCCACTTAGCACCCCTCCCGATTGATCAATGCACTCAAGACATATTTATTCATGTATAATATGCACCATTAATTATGGGCAATTAAATTCTGGAAAATATATCTGTCGTGTATAATACGCACAGACTTTTCTTTTGTATCATTTCAGGCTGTCAGCATAAACCACGAAATTTTTGATCTTCCAACTTTCTTTATTTTCTCACCAAAATTATATTCTAAAAAGAGCTCTCTATTTCTCATTTTTAGAGCGCCCTGGGCTCTTATTATGTTGAATACGGTATTAGCGGCATGCAGCTAAATGTGGGAGGGAACCCTGAAGGGATGCAGATCTCAGATGTTTACCACAGGGTTTTACCCTGACTTACAAAAGTGAGGGTCCTGGGGACCCCCAATATTTAATTTAAAGGGTCCTAGCTGGCAATAGGAGGGGGCGAACCAGGATTCGAATCCTTCTATGCTTTCACTACATTCCAAAGTGCTTTTCAATACACAGAGCTTTTCATTTGATAGCAATGTTACCTATAATATATTAAAAACTCTAAAGGTAAAACACTTAAACAATTCCTGAATTGATGCAGGAGGCTGTGCTTGTGTTTTTACACTTGCATCATGTGTAATGTCCCCTCTATCAGGGTACAATGTTACACAATCAACCAAGCCTGACAGCCTGATCCATTTAGCTGCCTCTCAATACAAGCACAGGTTGCTGGGGACCTATTTCAACCTTGAATTTCAACAGGGTTGGATGATGTGCCTACAAAGTTTCATCAAGAAATATTGACTGGTTTATGTGTTTATTCCATAAATGAAACCATCACTTGAAGTCCAACTTGTTGCCTTGGAAACGCAAAAAGCAGAAATTTCAAAAATTCTTGATTAAGGGTAAAAAAAAAAGTCTTGGTTCTCAGGCACCAGACGCATCATAATAAAGTCTGTCGTTTTTATTTTCATTTTTCATTTTATTTAAAAATTCCTAATACTTAAAAACAATGTGATCCAATTTTGCATGCAGTTACTTCCCTTTACACGTGCACTGCTTTACTTCACATCTCAAGTTATGGTAATGGCGGCAAAAGGAGTTAGTATACTTGTTAATGTAGGGAGGCCCTTTCCTAGGTTGATGGTACAGAACTGTTTATTTGGCTACATACTAGTTTGAACAAGCAAAAAAAAAAACCACCGCCCGCCCATTCTATATTTTCAAAAAACATTGCCTGAGAATCCATTCTTTTATCTTTTTAAGCCTTAATTAAAGGATGCAGTTCACCACTTGTCTGATGTGCATACAGAGTTTCACAAAGAAATGATAAAATGATAAACAGTTTATGACTTGTCTTCGTTAACAAAAATAAAAATTGCCCAAATTCCTAAATCGACAAAAGGCACCAGTTCAATGCATGCCTCATGTGTATAGAAAGTCACATGACTTTTAAAGTCAGTTAACTCCCTTGCCTCGGGAAGATGGTCTCGTGCCTAACAAAACTCAAACAAATGGTAATGCATACATACTCCAGCAAACTACGGTAGGAATACTATCATTGCTTTGATAATGCTTTAACAACTCACCAAACTCATCATCGTCGTAGCTTGGATCGACGGTGGAGTAGTGGTCCCCGACAGAGCCGAGCGACGTGACTGAGCCAGCTGAGTATGTGTAGTCCGAGTTGCCATCCAGTGCCAGGTTCATCGGCAGCTTCAACAAACTGACCATGTGACCCTGGAACAAAACATGAGTTGGTCAGTTGGGCTTCATGCCAACTTGACCAGGAGGTCAGCTTGATGTGGGAGGAGAAGGAAGTTGAGACGAAAACAGCAACTCCCAGCAGGGTTTCACATCCGTTCATTTTCTAGGTTGGTTGGTTGGTTTGTTTTACGCCACACTCAGCAATATTCTAGTTATATGACGGCGGTCTGTAATAACCAGACAATCAAGTGATTGACATCATGAACATCGATCCATGCAATTCGGATACGATGACATGCATCAACCAAGTCAGCGAGCCTGACCACACGATCCCGTTAGTGGCCTCGTACAACAAGCATAGTCGCCTATTACGGCAAGCATGGGTTGCTGAAGACCTATTCTACCCCGTATTTTCATGTGTCTAACAATGTAGCAAGGTTAAAAGAAAATCACACCTGTTTTTCCCTGGTGGTCTCAATATACTGAGAAAATTTATGAACCGGTGGATCTCTCTTGTCCAGCTTGGCCAGGGACTTGGCTATCTTGTAGTGACTAGCTTCCAGGAAGTTGAGGGTGAAGGTGGTCTGCAATGTCAGGTACAACAGATGAACAGATGAGATCAGGCCCCGTGTCACATAACCATATACCGGGTAAGCTACGACTATGATAAAGTATTGGGAGTTGTAGTGGGGGCACTCAGATTGCTCTCCACAAAACAATCTTAAGCGTATGATCATATGCGTATGTTAAAGTATTGGGAGTTACAATCGTTTTAGCACTACGGTGATCATAAGCCTATGATGAAATATTGGGAGTTACAATCGTTTTAGCACTACAGCGATCATAAGCCTATGTTAAAGTATTGGGAGTTACAATCGTTTTTGCACTACAGCGATCATAAGCCTATGTTAAAGTATTGGGAGTTACAATCATTTTCGCACTACGGTGATCATAAGCCTATGATGAAGTATTGGGAGTTAAAATCGTTTTAGCACTACAGCGATCATAAGCCTATGTTAAAGTATTGGGAGTTACAATCGTTTTAGCACTACAGCGATCATAAGCCTATGTTAAAGTATTGGGAGTTACAATCGTTTTAGCACTACAGCGATCATAAGCCTATGATGAAGTATTGGGAGTTACAATCGTTTTTGCACTACAGCGATCATAAGCCTACGTTAAAGTATTGGGAGTTACAATCATTTTAGCACTACAGCGATCATAAGCCTATGTTAAGTATTGGGAGTTACAATCGTTTTTGCACTACAGCGATCATAAGCCTATGATGAAGTATTGGGAGTTACAATCATTTTAGCACTACAGCGATCATAAGCCTATGTTAAAGTATTGGGAGTTACAATCATTTTCGCACTACGTTGATCATAAGCCTATGATGAAGTATTGGGAGTTACAATCGTTTTTGCACTACAGCGATCATAAGCCTATGATGAAATATTGGGAGTTACAATCGTTTTTGCACTACAGCGATCATAAGCCTATGATGAAGTATTGGGAGTTACAATCATTTTTGCACTACAGCGATCATAAGCCTATGATGAAGTATTGGGAGTTACAATCATTTTTGCACTACAGCGATCATAAGCCTACGTTAAAGTATTGGGAGTTACAATCGTTTTTGCACTACAGCGATCATAAGCCTATGTTAAAGTATTGGGAGTTACAATCATTTTAGCACTACAGCGATCATAAGCCTATGATGAAGTATTGGGAGTTACAATCATTTTTGCACTACAGCGATCATAAGCCTATGATGAAGTATTGGGAGTTACAATCGTTTTGGCACTACAGCGATCATATGCCTATGATGAAGTATTGGGAGTTACAATCGTTTTTGCACTACAGCGATCATAAGCCTATGATGAAGTATTGGGAGTTACAATCGTTTTTGCACTACAGCGATCATAAGCCTACGTTAAAGTATTGGGAGTTACAATCATTTTAGCACTACAGCGATCATAAGCCTATCTTAAAGTATTGGGAGTTACAATCGTTTTTGCACTACAGCGATCATAAGCCTATGATGAAGTATTGGAAGTTACAATCATTTTAGCACCACAGCGATCATAAGCCTATGATGAAGTATTGGGAGTTACAATCGTTTTTGCACTACAGCGATCATAAGCAGTTTGAAGTTTTATGGGAAGCACTATTGTTGAGTAAATATTTCTTAAAGGTAATATTTGTCCCCACAATCAATTATTTTCACAATATCTACAAAGTTAATATGAGTTGCCTCCCTTACTGTTGTGTGCTACAGTCATTTAATGCAGAAAGATGTTCTAAATTCTGGAAATATTTTCACGTCTTAATTATTAATATCAAACCTCATATCAGAATGTATTAGAAGTCATATAGTCCATCACACGTATGATAAATTTTTCATGTACCCATGTCCTCGGAATTCCTTCAACTGCAGCAACAATGACAACAACCTACCTGTTCTAATCTCTGTTTTACATCTTCCTGAGCATCAGCATCAGCAAAATTCGGCTTGGACTTGTACACATCCACCAGCTTCTGTACACCTGGAAACAAACAGATCATCTATTGTACCAAGCTTGGAGTGAGTGAGTTGTGTTTAACGCTGCTTCTAACAGTATTCCAGTTATATCACGGTGTGCCAGCTTTATGTGGGAGGAAAGCCTGAAGTGATGCATGTCTTAGACGTTTGCCACTTCGGTGAAACCCACGAGCATAAGAATGGTGCTGACAAACCTTGAAACATAATCGGGGCGAACTGGGGTTCTAACTCACAATCATCGGTTTCTGGCATGCCCAAGGGACGCAACATTGCACAGCGAATCACGGCGCCTTAGATGACTGGGCCACCCGTGCCCCCTACGTTTTAGAGATATTCACCGTCTCTGAGGGGTAAAGTCGCAAAGTATGTACAAAGCATCAATGACTCAGGGAATATGCGTTATCCCTCGGGTATTATCCTTTAATGCCCGAGTCAGAGACCATGTATCGGTACATGGTCTCTGTCCGAGTGAATCAAGAATTGCACACAATCTGTGCATATTTCAGGTATTATACATATTCCCTGGAACCAAACTGCCCAATAGTAAAGGTATCCTAAGGACTAGTAGAAATTGGCCCATTTTAAAGGTTTCACTATATGCTATCATTTTAAGGACTAGTGGACAATAACTGTTAGTTTCTAACCCTGAGGGGCATATTTTGAACAACGTCCCTAGCCTTAGGAGACACCACATGTACTACAAAAGATTGAATTTGCAAATGGTAATTTGCACGTTTTTAGATATTCTCCCATGATTTCATGACACATGTTCATCTTTAGGACTGGGCCCCGTTCCACAACTTGATCCTTGCGATAAGACGATCGTAACACAGACTTCCATGGGAGCTTGTGTTTTGTGACCTACCCTCCTTGCCCTTGCGGTCTCTCTCGAGCATCTGTTGTATGTAGAGCAGGTAGTTCTGAAGCGCGTTCCGCCGCCGCACAGCGTTCATGTTAAACTGAGTATCTTCAGCCTGGAAAACAACACGACATTGACTTATGTTTCTACTGATAATATTTGCTTCACAGCTTTACATAAAACACAAAATACCAGCTCAATAAAAAAGAAAGGAGACAACTCTAGGTGTATAACAATAAATAGGGTCAATATACACAAAAACATAATTGACAAAATGTACAACCTTAGATTTGAAAAGTATCCGTGAAGTAGTTTTCTAGTTGTAGTCACACAAATGATTCAGAAAAAAATTCTAAGTATAAAAATGAAAAAATAGCTGTATTTTTTCTGAAAAATCCAAATATTGAAATCAAACTTCACACTGCATATCTCCTATTGGTATAGAATCTGTACCCCCCTATTGGAAAAGAATCTATGAAGCAGTTTTCAAGATATAAGTCACCCAAATCATGCAAATGTTGAAGTAAATAAATATTCTAAGTTCACAACACGAAAAACATCATTTTTTTCAGAAAACACACATATCAAAATCAAACTTTGCACTGCACCTCTTCTATTACTATGGAAACTGTTCCTACAAGTTATAAGTCGCACAAATGTTATACTAAAACATTTCTAAGTAAAAATTTTTTTAAAAAGCTGTACTTTTTCAGCAAATCCAAATATTGAAATCAAACTTTGCACTTTATCTCCTGTAGGTATAAAAAGTGTTCACCAAGTTTGAAATTAATCTGTTTACAAGTTTTCAAGTTATAGGTCACAAAACAAAAAATGTCCTCAGAAGGACAGACAGAATTCCAGGGAATAACTATATCCCCCTGCCCTTTTAGGTCGGGCCTATAATAACCGTTAAACCCCATCATCTCACCTGACTCGACATGGGAACACATTATGATGGTACTTACATAGCAGTCCATCAACACTTGCTCTGGCATCCGGGCACCCTTCACGCCTTTCTCCCGGACGACAATCTCAAGGTCATTCTGAAGGTCAACTGCCATCACACTCTCATTGAGGTGGTCTAATATCTGATGACAACAGAATCAAATAACAATGTGTAACTTTTAGTGACAAGAAATTACTAAATGGACTTCTTTAAACTATGACATTTCATTGTGAGCGTGAATGATGTTTGTAGCTAAACCTGATCATTAAGCCTCATAACTAGATACGAGCTATTCATCTAAAAGATGCACTTTAGCCACATAATGTAGTTTGTATTAGGCTACCAAAAAATAATATTTGTGGTTTATATAGAGAATCTCACCCGAGTGTCTTTTGATATCAAATATATCAACACGAGTTGATAAAAGTGGAAAAATTCCGAGGCTTGCCGAGGATTTTTGCCACTTTTATCAACGAGTGTTGATATATTTGATATCA
Organism: Haliotis cracherodii; assembly: GCF_022045235.1. NCBI lineage: Eukaryota > Metazoa > Mollusca > Gastropoda > Lepetellida > Haliotidae > Haliotis > Haliotis cracherodii. Next base: position 19,975,405 of record NW_027266272.1, read on the forward strand.
AAAGACACGAGGACGAGATTTTATTTATCATTCAACATTATGCTTCCAACTTTTTCAGTTTGTAGACAGTAAATAGCAGTGTCTTCAGTGTAAAAAGTACTGCTAACAGCTTCAGTAGCAAAGCCATTAGTGATGTCATTTGATTGTGACATCATGGTAACCAGTGACATCACAATGGTCTGCAAAGCATTGTGATGAAATTTCATTGCAGCAATATCTACAGTGTAGATATCGCTTGATCTCATCCAAGCGATATCTCCTGTGGGAGCCAGTTTTGGATGATAAAAACACTGCCCGCATCATCATAAAGATCGCCGTAAATTTTTTTATATTTCCATCTTTAAAAAAACACAAAAATCCTTAAATATTACAAGTATAACGGTAGTCAAATACTGTATTCCAGTATTTTACTGTATTCCAGTATTTTACACATCAAAGAAGGCCCAGGTTGATTGTACACAAATATTTATTTGGTTAAATAACTGTTTATTTGGTTACATACCAGCATGACCCTTCCCCTCCAAAAAAAATAATAATAAAAAAATAAATGAAAAAAATATATAATAAAATAAATAAAAACACTGCCCACCCATACTTTATTTTCAAAAGCCATAACCTGAGAACTAATTATTTTATTAATTCAAGCTGTGTGGGCATGAAAACCCTCAAGTATCTGCTGCATGAACTTACTCGTGTCAGTTTCGGAGGCAGCACGGATATATGACTGTTGTACTTGTTGAGGTATTCCTGCATCGTCTTCACACGATCTTCTTCTAAATGTTGCATCTGGGTACTACCCTGGAGGAAGCAACAAACAGACAGGCCAGTCATTAATGAGTCTTGGCCAGCCAAATCACCGAGATCAAGCATGAGAAAAGATCACCCAAATCATTCGATATATTCTCCGAGGAATCATGCCAGTCTTGCAGAAGACATGACTAATCCATTGTTTCCCTACAAGATCCTCACGCCGCTTCCCGGAATACTTCCTGGATGCGCTCTGAGCTCGCTCAGGGGATTTAGTGCAATATGAATAGACATATTAGTAGTGGCAGTGGTAGTGGTGTTTACAGATTACCGTGTTCGACGTAATAAGCGCCCAGGGCGCTCTCAAAATTAGAAAGAGGGGGCTCTTAAGTTTGGTGAAAATAAAAACAGAGTTGAAAGATAAATTTTGTGGTTTATGCTGACAGCCTGAAATGTTTATATACGACAGACATATTTTTCCAAAATTTAATTGCATATTATACACGAATAAATAAGTCTTTTGTACATTGATCAATCGGAAGGGGTGCTAATTGGGATTGTTCACCAGCAAATAAATTAATAAATATCGTCGTGGGCGCTTATTAGAGCAGGGCGCTTATTGCGTCGAATACGGTAAAGTAAAAAGATGTAGCAAAGAGGGTTTGGGTGATCCTGGCAGTCAGGCTGGTTAGGCTCATCATCAGCTCAGGGCCCTTGCCCCCTCCCTCTAGACGCAGCCCACTCAAGCGAATTGGACCTCTCCCAGGTATTATTCCCAAGGTGCCAATGTCGTTACCTTGGAGACGGTGAACTCCCAGTCCTGTCTGGAGGTCTCCCCCTTGTAGCAGCACTCGGTGTACTCCTTGTCTGCCTTCCGCACCGCCGCCAGCGAGTTCTTACTCTTCTTCTCCATCTGGAACCAGAGATACCCTGTCATGTCAATCTGCCTCACCTGTCTCGCATCATGTTATTACTATATCAGGATAAAAAAATAATAGTTTTGGTTCTACGGCATCATCATAACGTCTGTTGCAGGTTTCGTTTTTATATCCAATTTTTAAAAAGTCCTTTAATATTCCTTGTCTCAAACACACGACCCCAGCAGTGAAATGCTACAATACAATGGCCAAATATCATAACTGAAAAGAAAATTCAGTACAGTGATAAAAGGACCGAAGACTTTGTATCTCTAACGACGAATATTCGTTTCAAGGCGAGTTCATGGTGAGTTGATGTGATTTGCCGCTCAGTTCATACACAATTTCGCCGAAATTAATGTAAACAAAATAGAATGAAATCTTGGATAAAAATAATATAATGGATTATAAATATAGTCCAGATAAATAATGAACACTTTTATAGCCAGGTCATATACTAGTTTTAACAACCAAAATAATCCCCCAAAACACCCACCAGGGGTAGAAACTAACAGTTTCAGTCCACTGGTCCTTATAATGATTACATATAGCAAAACCCTTAAAAATGGCAAATTTCTACTAGTCCTTATGATACCTTAACTATTGTGCAGTTTGACAAGGACTACAGGACTAGTGCCAATTTCTAACGCTGCCCACACTATATTTTCATAAGCCATTGCCTGAGAACTAATTCTTTTATTTTTTTAAGCCTTACAAGTTGGTTCATACAAAACCCGAGCCTCAAAATTTAAGGACTTTCCAAGGCAACTGCAAGACCAATGTGTGATTTCAAACAGGAACTTTCTTCTTGATATCATTGTCAGAATGGCTATATTTGCAACACACTATCAGCTGCAGTAACCATATCTCCGTACTGATGCCTCTAAACGATTTTGATAGTTTTTTTGTTTAACGCCGCACTCAGCAATATTCCAGCTATATGACGGCGGTCTGTAAAATAATCGAATCTGGACCAGGCAATCCAGTGATTGATATTATGAGCATCGATCCACACAATTTGGATCGATGACATGCATCAACCTAGTCAGCGAGCCTGACCACCCAATCATGTTAGTCGCCTTTTACGACAAGCATAGTCGCCTTTTACTGCATGCATGGGTTGCTGAAGACCTATTCTACCCCGCATCTTCACAGGTCGCTTTTGATATTGATTTACCACTACACACAGCAATGACCTGTACACATGAATGCATCTATGGGTTTTGTCCTTTCAAAAGCAGGTACCCAAACAGAATTTTCAGGATGATCTAAATTCAATAAACGTGTTTTGAAACATGCTGCAATATCCATCTTCCTGGGTAAAGGGCTTTAACTGAGTATAAAAATCCAGTTTCCACCCATGCTGAACTAGTCTGGAATTCCGGAGTTACATTTTGGCTGGACTACGAGTCTATGCGTAGTCCAATCAAAATCAGGTAACGAAAGCGACATCCGGTTCCTAAACAACATGGATTTCAACGTATAAGATTTTGGTTGACTGCAGGATTTGCATAGCATGTGTACTGTCAACTGGTCGTTGACAGATATTTTGCAAATCTTTTCAAGTTTTTAATCAAGGTGTTCAAGTGATTTGATGCACTTCGCGGGATAAGAATCGTTTTATTACAATATAGATCTTGATTATCAATCAGATTGTTTTGACTGGGTGTCACCATTTTGTTCAAAGCAAATGCAAGTGATATGAGAGATGGAATTTGATTGGTCAATAGGAGGGACATAGAAGGGACATAACTTGTTATAGCCACTGGTGGCGTTTTGATAAAACCTGGAAATTGCAGTCTAGTTCAGCAAGGGTGGAAACTGGACTTTTATAGTCAGTTAACGCCCTTGCCTCAGGAAGATGTGCAATATCTGACTGCATGAAAAGAGATCTGGGCCCTGTTTCACAAAGCGATCTTAGTACAACGTTGATCATAAGCCAATGATCAAGTTTGGGAGTTACGACCAGCCTAGCACTAAGATTGTTTTGTGGAACAGGTTCCTGGACTGGTATTTGACTCACCTTTGCAATGTCTTTTGACTTCCCTGATTTGACCTCTGACTCCTCTACCTTCTCATATTCTTTAGCACATGACACAGCGTTCTTCTTGGCCTGTAGGGTTGAAACAAGGGTTGCCATGGTAACCAAGTGAGTGAGCGAATGTTGTTTTACAATATATCAGCGACTGACATACAAGCCAGGTCACACAAGTGAGTTGGATTTAATGCCGCTTTGAACAGTATTTCCGTTACATATTTGCAGGTCAGTTTTCTTGTGTGTATGCCTCTTCTTGTACTACCCCTATTATATAGTACTAGCCCACACACCATGCCACAATTAATATGGATACCCCACCCAGACACAGCATACTGACGCCGAGCCAACCAGTCCTTGCTTCATCCCCTTAATGTCCAGGCAGGGAAACAACAAGTACCACCTTTTAACGTCTGTTGGTATGACGTGGCCAGGGATCAAACCACAGACCTTCCACTCTCTGGGCAGATGCACTTTCCACTAGACCAAGTGGAATCCCATTCTATCCAGAATCCCTACATGGTCTCACGATCAAAATTAATCACCTTATACTCGTCCGCTCTTCTGTCTGTGAGATTCCTGAACGCTTTATCTACCATGGCCTCGATCTGAAACAGGGACCAGTCATTGTACATAATGACATAATGTAACATAATGTCATCTGAACATTGCCTGATGTAGCAACTGCTGTGACATTTTAAACTTTAAGAGCATCTGATTCTGATTGGCCTCGATCTAACATGTCTAAAACAGAGACCATTCATTCATATACTGTCACATAATGTCATCTTAACATAGGCTGATGTAGCAATTTTAGCTGCTGCGACATCATAATCTTGATGAGCATCTAATTCACATCTGCAATATTATATAAAGGCTGAAGGGATGTGATAGACTAACAAACAATCTATGATGTCTTTTATTACACAATACATTTCTCTCTTCTAAAATAATGGGGTTTTTTTTCGAATACTAATTTTCATGTGGAATACAGCTTACGAGATTTCATTGACCAGTGATTGACACCATGATTATTGATTTATTCAATTGAGATATGATGACATGCATCAACCAGTGATTGACACCATGATTATCGATCTACTCAATTGGGATACGATGACATGCATCAACCAATGATTGACACCATGATTATCGATTTACTCAATTGGGATATGATGACATGCATCAACCAATGATTGACACCATGATTATCGATCTACTCAATTGGGATACAATGACATGCATGAACCAATGATTGACACCATGATTATCGATTTACTCAATTGGGATATGCTGACATGCATCAACCAGTGATTGACACAATGATTATCGATCTACTCATTTGGGATATGTTGACATGCATCAAACAATGATTGACACCATGATTATCGATCTACTCATTTGGGATATGATGACATGAATCAACCAATGATTGACAGCATGATTATCGATCTACTTAATTGGGATACGATGACATGCATCAACCAATAATTGACACCATGATTATCGATCTACACAATTGGCATACGATGACATGCATCAAACAATGATTGACACCATGATAATCGATCTACTCAGTTGGGATACGATGACATGCATCAACCAATGATTGACACCATGATTATTGTTCTACTCAGTTGGGATACGATGACATGCATCAACCAATGATTGACACCATGATTATCGATCTACACAATTGGGATATGATGACATGCATCAACCAATGATTGACACCATGATTATCAATCTACTCAATTGGGATACGATGACATGCATCAACCAAGTCAGCAAGCCTGGCCCACCATTAGTCACAGCTTACGACATGCATATTAATTTTTACCAGGATCTTCAAGGAAACTAACTTCAGATAATTTCTCGTATGAGATAAAGTTTACAAATAAAGAAAAGGGTCTCCTGTCTTACCGGCTTCCTTGCTTTATTTTGTGTTTCTACAACAGATTTCAGGGGTTTACTTATTTCTTCCAGCAATCCAGCAGCTAAATTTCTGTAATGGAAATGAAAGCTTGTTTGAAATAATTGTTATTAACTGTCAGTTGGTACAGAATTTAACCCTCAGTACATTTGATGTAGAATGATGTTTGGGAACATTGGGAACTAAAGACGCATCATATTATTAGGCATGAATAATTCAGAAGAAGAGAATACAGAATGACGTCTCTATGTCATGTCACATGACTGCAGTACACTTGGAGCTTAAATGGTAGCCCTACTAATCTGAAAGACTTTAGACAAAAACTAGACTTGCTAAAGTGTGACATTTATGGTTATTCAAACAGACAGGCACTATACACAATTCTATCACATATTTCCTTCTCATACGTCAATCAATAAGGGTGATACAACCCCTGTAACAGTGAGTGAGTGAGTGAGATAGGTTTTAACACTTGTTTTAACAGTATTCCAGTTACATCACAGTGTGTCAACTTAATGTGGGAGGAAAGCCTGAAGTGGTCCATGTCTCAGACGTTGACCACATTGGTGAAACCGACGAGCACGGGAAAGGTGCTGACAAAAAAAAAACATAATCAAGGCGGACCAGATTCAAACCCACGCCTTGACTGGGCAAAATATGGCCCCAGAAACAGAGACACATGCAGTATGCTATCTGGGAAACCAACAGTTTGGAAGCTTCATACTTATGTAACTCCGCCTCCTGTTCCATGGCCGCTGCTGCTGTCTTCCATCCTTCAGATAAACTCCTGAAATAACAGTGTTGATATTAGATGATGGAGACAGATGCTGTGGGTTCTACACACCTGTCAGGCACGGACACGGACAAAATAAAGTTATTCCCAGGTAGGAAATTGGCTCCAACACAGCTGCTCGTAAAAGTTCTAACATCATCATATAAAATAATGAGTACAGTAATTGTCACAGCGAGTGACCACTAAAGTGACCGAGCTCTGTGAATCAAAGGCAGTCTGCCACTTTAGCAACTAAAGTACTCACGGAAATGAAAAGAAACAACTTTGTTTCGATCTCAGATTTTAAATAAATGCAGTTAATATACAAAATATATAAATATTCAAACAACTCAATTAGTACTAATTGGACCTTGGCACAAATACAGCGTATCAAAGGTTTTTATATCTTTTTTACACGTTAAAGTGTGTAAAAATATGAACAAAACAGACTATTGTGAAACTGAGCATAACCAGGTGTTAGTATATCAAGGTGAATGTCCATGACGACAAGTGAAAACAGGTGCTTGAAACCCCTGTGCATGTGATGTGTCAGTGGTGAGGTGATTTATTGTGGGATAGTGAATCATCGTCAAAATATCAGAACGTAAAAGTAACATATTCCCTTCTCAAACAACAACTTACATGTCATTATTATTATGTACATAAACATAGCAATTATTTTTATTGTTGTTTTGATAACTTTTTTCCCGGTTTATTTTCATAATGCCTATAGCCTGTTTCTACCATGTCAATTTGGACTTAGTTTTACTTTTTAATGTTGAAAGTGCCTACAAATTACCTACTGTAAAGTACATTTTGTATTGAGCACTGAGATAAGACTAGCAAATCCAGACTTGTACTTTTCCAGTTGTTTTGTTATTTCGTATTTACATCTACGTAATGCTTTGTGTCGATTATTAAATCTAGCAAAACAGGGTTTTTTTCATTTCCATGAGTACTTTAGTCTAAAGCTTGTGACTAAAAACATTCGGCATAGAAAGCTTAACTACTAGAGTACATATGATAACACTAAAATGTACAAAACATTATGCTTCAAGGTCTGGCTAGTAGATCACAAAAGAGGTGCAACGTCATCTTTCTTACGACGGAAATCTTAGCTGAGACAGTGAGCTCTTTTGTAAAAAGTGTAAAATATATAGACACATATTTAGTGTTGTATACGCTTTTGAGATTTTGTTCACAGCAAGTTATTTCCTGAAACTTTTCTTTCAAGGTCAGGTTTTGAAATAATTTCTTTCCACTTTTTCTTGTTTAGCAACAGGACATGAGCTCAATAACCTGACCTTGTCTCCATATATTTGTTACATAATGTCTTTAGCTTGAAACTCAAATAATTCAGGTTCACAAATACGGATTTTAAAAAAAATATTGTTTTTCAAACGTCTTCACCATTTCAACCAGGTTCAAGTACAACACACTTACCCCAACCCAGTGCCGGCAGCCTTAGCTAGCTTAATGCCAATTCTTGCCAACCCCTTGGCGTACGTGCCTTCAATATCCGCCCTGAAATGAAACAGACACAAACGATGAACCAACAAAGCATTGTTATTATGATTATTATACAGATTTTATGTGGTTTCATTTTCAAGGGAACAGCTTGGAGTCATCATGGTCAAACAGCATAAATAGTGATGGCTACATCACGACCAATGGACACAAAAAAGGGGATTCACTGAGAATTGAACTAGACTTTTTGGCATGACGAGACACCAGTTTATGCACTCAGATACCCCATGGTAAATAAGTCTGTACTAAAACATGTCATACATTTGCAGCAATTACTTTTTAATTATACATATTCAAACCATCATTAAAACTCACAAACAAGACATAACACAGAGGGAACAATACTCATGAAAGTTGGGAAAGGATGACAACGATATGTTGTGAGCCCTGACTACGTCTGTTTGAATCGTTTGTCTAATTTAGTCTAAAAATGCACATTAAATCTACATTATACATCTATTCTGATAAGAAATACAGTAAAGGTTCGGACGACTGAACAAGGAAATCACAATAATAGCACATATAATTGACATTTGGCTTTAGAGCTTGCACATTGTTATGACATCATTGTAGGCACAGGCTTTTTAGCAAGTTCATGCATATATTCATGGACCAAACCACCCTTTGAAGCCTCAAATGATGGTTCAGTTCATGAATATGCATGAATTATGTTAATAAGTCCCATGCTTCTGGTCACAGAGATCCATGAATTAATCCTTGTTAGAAGTGGTCTTCAGCAACCCATGCTTGACATAAGAGGCGACTAAAGGGATTGAGTGAGTGAGTGAGTATGGTTTTACGCCGCTTTTAGCAATATTCCAGCAGTATCATGGCGGGGGACACCAGAAATGGGCTTCACACATTGTACCCATGTCGGGAATCGAACTCGGGTCTTCGGCGTGACGAGCGAACGCTTTAACCACTAGGCTACCCGACAGGGATAGGGTGGTCAGGCTTGCTGATTTGGTTGATGCATGTCATCATATCCCAATTGTATAGATCGATGCTTATGATGTGCTGGGTGTGACATTAAACAGCAAAAACAAAAAAAATATAAAAAAATAAATATCAGGTCATAGTGGTCGACCTGGGTCTCCCACTTTCATGCCTGGTACCCCTAAACTGCCCTGAGTGAGTGAATTGATTTTAACGCCACTTTTAACAGTATTCCAGTTATATTACGGCGTGTCAGCTTAATATGGGAGGAAAGCCCGAAGTGATGCAGGTCTTAGACGTTTGCCACTTCGGTGAAACCCATGAGCACGGGTATGGTGCTGACAAACCTAAAAACATAATCGGGGCGAACCGGGGTTTGAACTCACAATCATAGGTTTCTGGCATGCCCAAGGGACGCAACTCGCGAATCGCAGCGCCTTAGACAACTGGGCCACCCGTGCCCCCTTAACTGCCCTGACAGTCCCAACCACACCCATTCCCAGGCAGACCCAAATACCTGTGAAATTAATTTTTCTATAAAGAGTGTGGTTACCTTCTGTAGGATAACTACTGACAAGATAGCACGGATGAACAAATTCTGAATAAAGAATTTAATCAGCCATACCATGTTGTCACTGGTGATCAATCCAACCTGTAACTGCCACTCTTCCATTGAGTACACTGAGCTAGATGTCCTTATGCAATGATAAAGTCTGAAGTAATTACACGCCTTGATTTATACCTTCAACATGCCATACATCTAATGTAATTACACTCTACATTCCCTGAATTCCTTGATTAATATTGGGGATGGGAGGGTGGGGGGAGGGCAACTCTGTAACTCGGGTGGGGTGCTGAGAAGGACACGGGTACCCACAGGTCTACCCAGACCCATGGTTAGTCAGCGTTAGAAATTGGCACTAAGTTGTGTAGTCCTTACCAAACTGACCAATAAGAAAGGTATCCTATGGACTAATGGAAATTGCTCCTTTTTAAGGGTTTTGCTATACGTTAACATTATAAGGACTAGTGGACAAAAACTGTTAGTTTCTAACCCTGTTAGTCATGTGATATATTGTTTAATGACAAAAATTATCAAAAACTATGGTTACACTAGAAGTAACTAATGTTCCCATTTCTTTCTGACTATGCACCCATTCCTTCTGACGTTTTAATGCTTGAATAAAGATAAAACTTCATGCTGTAAACTTCAGTGTATGCATGACCAGATCATTTTATACGTGTATCTAAATACATTTTGCCAGGGCTATGGTCAAACCTTTCCCAATCTGACAATTCGTACCTATCTCTTGAGACCTACAGCGGGTACCCGGGTAGGGTCAGGTAATAGGGGGTGGGTACCCGGGTAGTAAACTTGGACTTGTCCCAGGCCTAGTGGGGGGTAGTTAAATACGCCGAATACTATTACCCTGAATAAATTATTTTCTTTGTTTGTCAATTTGAATTTCTATTTCATTCCAACTATCATTATCATGTGATTGGTATAGTCAGAATGTAAGGGGGACGTTAAGTGATTTTCCGTTAGTCTGCAATCTCAAACCAATCTGATTATACAAACAAAAAAGTAAATCCATCTGGAAAACATGGTCAGTTGTAAACCTTTTTAAAATGAACTATGATGGCATTCCCAAAGACATAAACAAAAGTAAAAACGTTACTACATTTGGGGTTAGAGGGCAAATTTCAAGATTCTTGTAATGGCCGCACCCACTGGTGGCAGCGATGTTACCGAGAGTGTAACGAAGGTGTCACGCGCTTGGAAGGAGCTTGGGTTTGTTATCATACAGGGAGGTAACTCTTCCTGTAATAGTCATTTGAGTTACAGGTTCTACTACACCAACTCAGAATCTGTTGTTCGGACAGCAGCTTTCATAGTGAGTGAGTGAGTGAGTGAGTGAGTGAGTGAGTGAGTGAGTGAGTGAGTGAGTTTGGTTTTACGCCGCTTTTAACAATATTCCAGCAATATCACGGCGGGGGACACCAGAAATGGGCTTCACACATTGTACCCATGTCGGGAATCGAACCCGGGTCTTCGGCGTGACGAGTGAACGCTTTAACCACTAGGCTACCCGACCGCCCAAGCTTTCATAGAGATGATAGAGTGTGCAGTGAGAATCCTGGCAGCTGTGATTGGATGATATTGTGTAAGATTTTTTATATGTACATCCACCCAGTAATTAAGACTGACCATTATTTTGTGCTGTCAGAGACCATAGCATGATGAGTTATGCTGAATGTGACCACAGATATTTCCAAGCTGGTGACATATTTGATGCAGAACTGGGGCAGGTGTGTTTAGATTCCTGTACTGGGAAAAAGAGCTGGCTAAGCTAGCCACAATTGTGTTTTTATTACAGCTTAAAAGGCAAGACTGTGCATACGCGTACATGACAATGGCTGTTGAACGCCGATTTATTTCTTTAAAAAATATATATCATTACTGTAGAAGTAAGTAGGAAAACATTTTGTTGTGTGTAACCTAAAGCACAGAGAAACACATATCACTAGTATTAACAAAACAACAAAGGAAAATAAAATGCAATCACAAAAGAATTATTCCACCCCTTTGACTCCTCAAGTGTTTCATCAGACAATACAGGAGGAGCAATGGTGATTAGTATACTGGTGTTCGACCATTAGGCGCAATGACACACCAAGGTGCTCACAAACCAAGGATCGTAATTAGTTCTTTTGTCCGATTCAAACCAAAGGTCAGCAGATCCTTGACTGACTAAGGGAAACAACTCTGCATAATGCATTCCAGGGCTTCACACAACTGGGCCACCCATGACCCTAGTAACATAGTTTCTACCCCTGAACAAAGACAATTACAAGCAAGAGTGACAAGAGTATTCCCAAGTAATTGCATCAATTTACCACATCATTAACTCTCAATTGACTCTGTTGACAGCCATTGTTGAAGCCAGCAGGACTGTGTTAATGGTGTGAGGAGGACCATCAATACACTTCAGAGGAAGAACCAGGACGCTAAGACAGGGAGGGTAGGGAGAGTGAGAGAGAGGGAGGTGATCAAGTGGTGGGGATTTGGGTTTTCACAGCTCTTGTGCCTCCTCTGGATCTACCTGCTTGGTTTTAAGCGATGCAGAAATGTGTGTCCAATTCACTCACATGTATAAATGGACGCAGAAATGTGTGTCTAGTACACTCAAATGCATAAATGGACTCAGAAACGTGCGCCAGTACACTTAATGTATAAAATGGACGCAGAAAAGTGCATCCTGTACACTCACATGCATAAAATGGTCGCCGAAAAAAAATACATATTGCGTCCCTAAGGATGCACTATAATATTTAATTGTACCATATTCTTGACAAGAGACCTAAAGTTCCTTTACTTAAAGTAATTAATTTAGCTTACAGGACCCTTGAAATTAGGAACTGGGGGTCCTCTAGTTTTGTAGGTCAAGGTAATACCTGTACCAGTAAACTGTCTAGACAACAAGGACGTTTGTTATGAGGGACTCTGTAAATCTTATAGGGATGAAGGATGAGATTTTGATCCTACAAGTTGTAACACACCATGCCTATACCATGATACATGACTCTTGAGATGTGTTCCTGTTGATCATGAATAATATTTCATACACAGTCCCCATTTATGTCAAGTCCAAAGTGTCACTCAGAAAATCATTCTCAGTGATTCACAGGCATTTGGTGGGCACGTCACCTAAGGCCCCAAAAAATTCTCTGCACAGAGTTGTGTCCCTTAGGCGTGCCACAAACCTATGATCGTGGGTTCGAATCTGAGATTTGTCTGATCATATTTCTAGGTTTGTCACGCCACATCCGTGTTCATCGGTTTCATGCAAGGGGGCATCACTTCAGGCTCTCCCTACATCAAGCTGACATGCTGTGGCATTACTGAAATACTGTTTAATGCAGCTTTAAACCCAACTGTCTCTGTGACACTCTCACAGTGAATCCATAGCAGATCACAGATGTCCATGCACCATCCCCCAAAATGGGTAACGATAATCATTGATATATTTATTTTTTTTATTTTCTTATTTTTTTTATTTTATTGTTTTTAGAAAGACGCACCTGTTACATAAATGGGCTTCCACCCAGGGTAGCAGAAAGCCCGTGACATAAAGCACAACATATCAGTACATCTTACTTTGTTGGTTTTTTTTACAGAAAATAACATACTTCTCACTCACACATTCACTGTTGTTTATATATCATATTGCAGTTTAGGAAAGTACATGGTCTCAAACATTAAAATCTTAAGTACAAAATTAAAATTAAATTGAAAGCTGCTCCTCATTTTTGAAAAGTTGATGATACAGCATCCAAGCACCATAGAATTTCTGTTGATTACCTGTCTTGAAAGCAATATCTTTGTCAATGTTGTATCGTGAAAAAGCTTCCTTTTTATGAACATGAGAATAAGGTTTTGTATTTTGGAATTTGCATCTATAAATATAGTATTTTGCAATTAGTAAAAGTAAATCAAACACTTTATCTGTTTTTATGTTCTCTTTAACTCCAAAAAGTATCAATTCTGCACAAAATGTCATATTATAAACATGAAAGCACTGGTCGATCCACAATGACACTTCATCCCAAAATTGTTTTATTACATCACATTCCCAAAACAAGTGAGTAATTGTTTCCTTTTCATTGTGACAGAACGAGCACAAATCGTTCTGAGCATAATTGAGTAAATACAGAAAAGTATTAGTGGTGAGAATTCTGTGGGTAATTTTGTATTGAAACCATCGCAGTTTGACATCCTGTGTTGTACTGAAAATTTTATTACAAATATTGTTCCAATTTAAGTTTTCAAATTGTAATTCATTGATATATTTATTAATCAAGACACATTTCTGCCAACTTTTGTTGTCACACTGTCATTTGACTTTTAATCAACTTTGACACCACCATTACAATTCCTGGATCCACCCTGTCTGACACAAGGCTTGTATCAACATGCTGTCTGGGGCCAGAAACCTTCCACAAACTGTTCCACATGCAGTGTAGCAATAAATATTCTTCCCAAGTTTATTTTTGTACCAAATCTCAAAAACGAATATCGATGGAGATGGCGGAAATATGTAGATTTCCATTCTTTAAAAAAAACCACAGAAACTGGGGCAGCAGGAAACTAAAACAAAATAAAAAAACCGTTTAGTTGTTATTCGTAGAAGACGATTTAAAAGGTTACAAAAAACTTGATCTGAAGTTGAAGACTGCAAAAAGAGCAAGAGACATTACTTCCTTGTGTATTTTATACAATCCTCTGTGTTGAAGTGAAGCTAGACCTTCATGACAAGGTTGGTTGGTTCCAGCTATATGACGGCGGTCATGACAAGGTCTAGGCTTTTCAAAGTAAACACAGCACTGACATGTTGAAGAGTCTGCCTTCATCTGATTCAATGACTTGGAATGAATTATCATGTTGATTCTTTGCATTACCTTTTCCCTGATACAAATTGTGACAATAATACACCACTCAATGAAGTTAGGACCATCCAAATACTTCATATTACAGGGCTGACTCTAGCAATTTTCTGACATGAGTCCTTATGTGAATTTTTCAAAATATTCCAGAGTGAGTGAGTGAGTATGGTTTTACGCCGCTTTTAGCAATATTCCAGCAATATCACGGCGGGGGACACCAGAAATGGGCTTCACACATTGTACCCATGTCGGGAATTGAACCCAGGTCTTCTACGTGACGAGCGAAAGCTTTAATCACTAAGCTACCCGACCGCCCTTAAATATTCCAGAGGTACGCCCATACAGCACAATGTTAAAATGCCCCATTGTATTTGAAAATGTAGGCCTTTTTTCAAATTTAGGGGCTAAAAGCACAAGGACCCACCCTAGAATTATCCCTGATATTACTTTAGTTCATCTGCCATGCTATGGTTAATCTGTCATGACAGATTATCTGTAGAAATATGAAAGAATCGGTGGTCCTTAAATTCATTTAAGTAGTATATACACACAGGGTTAACATTGGTTGTTGAAAATTCCTCACAAAACATGCACAACAAGCTATACAATACCTCAATATAATCCAGACATTTTTTAACTATTGGCGTCACATTCTGCTGACCCTAGCATAAAGAACAGCAGAGAGAAAAATCAGCCTAAAAGCTTGATATATTTATTCCACTGACTGCAAACAAAAGAACTGCACCTGTGAGTAACTGCAACAGGTTTAATGGTGAGACAAGCTATACTCACACTGCAGACTAGGCAAAACAGTGTTAGAAATTGACACTAGTCCTGTAGTCCTTGCCAAACTGCCCAATAGTTAAGGTATCTTGAGGACTAGTCAAAATTTGCCCTTTTTAAGGGTTCTGCTATAGTATACGTTATCATTAAAAGAACTAGTAGTCTTAAAATGTTCTATCGCTGTAAAATAGTAAGATAACTTTTCAAAGAGCATGAAAAATAATCTGAAATGTCTTCTGAATTGTTTTCATCACCTACTGTTCAGGATTTTAACAAGAAAATCTGTTAACAAGGGAATAAAAAAACCTGTCAGACCTTACATGAGATATGATGCAGATTTGGAGTGTCTCAATAATAAGTGAGATACCGTGCCACAGTTTAATATGGACACCCCACTGAAATATTATTATAAGTATTCAGCTTCCAAGCCAACCAGTCCTTGTTTTATTCCCTTAATCCCAAGCAACAGGCAGGGTAACAAGAAATACCATCTTTTTTAATGTCTTTTGCCATGACGCGGACATGGATCGAACCACTGACCTTCAGCTCCCCGGGCAGACACTCTATCCACTAGACCACAGAGGCGGCCTCCCCTTTTGTCAGGGAAACAACACTTTTAGACAATAACTAACAATCTACGATTTTACGGAGGAATTACGAATTATCTGTCAACGTTAGAAATTGGCACTAGTCCAAATTGCCAAACTGCCCAATAGTTAAGGTATCATAAGGAATAGTAGAACTTTGCCTTTTGTAAGGGTTTTGCTACATGTTATCATTATAAGAACAAGTGGACTAAAACTGTTAGTTTCTACCGCTGTCTGTCCCGAGTGAATTAATATTGTAAGTGCCCAGCCCACATCACAGTTTCCCAAAGGCTTTTAATGTCATAAAATATCACCATGTCCTTTGAACCGGTCCAAACCATTACTTTCAGACCTTGACCTTAAGCCAAATATCCGGACTGAACAAGTGAAAGTGCAACAGTAAATATCAGTGAATGATACAACAATGTTTCATAACGACCTGAGAGATGACCTTAACCTTTGACATCTGACCAACATTAGATGTGGCTGGATTCTACCATAAACACACAACTACATACATACACAGTTTACACAATACACAGTTTCACAAAGCCCTGAATGCTGACCTTGATCCTTTGGTTTAGTTTGAGTGAGTGAGTGAGTGAGTGAGTGAGTGAGTGAGTGAGTGAGTGAGTTGGGTTTAACGCTGCTTTTAACATTATTCCAGTTATACCACGGCGTGAACTATTCTTGAGAAAATGCTACTACAAATAAAAAAATGTTTCTATCTTGTGACCTTGACCTTTGAGTTTGACATGTGCCAAAAGATATTGATATCATGTCTGATTTCAGTCATCTTTGTGTGGTAGTATACTTGATATACTTTAATGAATTCCAATGTCTGAATTGTTGTATTAAGAGAATAAATGACATTGATATGAAATACTTAAAAAAGTACCTAGGCAGGGTCTTACACAAATGTGCATCCAGAATGCAGAGATATATAGAACTGACGCAGAAAAAAATATATCCTGCGTGCCTTATTTCATCCATCAATCATGACCACTGTCCACATGATCATTGATTCATTCCAGGCTCTCAAGTAATTATCAAAATGTACAGTACACTACAGTATTTCCTTTCTTTACAGGGGCGGTCGGTTAGCTCGTCATGCTGAAAATCCGGGTTCGATTCCCGACATGGGTACAATGTGTGAAGCCCATTTCTGGTGTCCCCCACCGTGATATTGCTGGGTTATTGCTAAAAGCAGTGTAAAACCACATTCACTCACTCACTCAGTCCTTTCTTTACAGGACCCTCATATTGCCTGTAAGGACCCTTAAAATTAATTATTGGGTGTCTCCTGAACCCCTACTTTTGTAAGTCAAGGGAAAACCCTGCCTAGGGATTCTGGGAAGAGCATAAATCTATCTATGATATTCTAACACACATCCCTATTTGTCTGCCTAACCCAGACACGTTCAATCACATGTCTGATTACCATACCAGTGTTACCCAGACATTGAAAGGTTTCGGGAACCATTATCAGTTTGCTGTGGTATTTACAGCTGACTGAAGCAGATACTCACCACTCAGGCCTCCTCATAGGTACCGCCTGAGTGTGAGAGGTAATGTTATTCTACCCACAATCACCAATATCCGGATCTAATCACGACAGCCTGTAAATAATCACATCGGCCGGGCAAAGCTGATAGCAATAATTCCATGCAATGGGGTACAATGAAACAGAATCAGCTAGACCACACACTGTAACCAGAGCTCTTGATAAACTGTGCATTTTTGTAAAATACATGTAATAAATCATACAAATACGCATGAAAGATTTAACCCAATAGTATAACAATACAGTGCGAGATTACCCATCGTAGCTTTTCAGGTTCCGTACCCGCATATCTTTACTCATCGTATTTACTGATCGCATGCAGGCATTATCTATACATGAATGCACAAAAGTATTGCAGCTGACACGTGTCGCTGTTGTGAGCTTATGCGACATCTGACATATATTGGGCAGCACATGAACAGATGAAAATTAGAAGTTATCTGAAACATCATTTTAAGCTGAATTATTAAAAAAATGTCAACTCAGTGGTTTAAAAATACCCACCAGATTGGATCAATACTCTTTGTAAATGATAACACATGAGCAAATACTCATTGGTTAAAAACATTTTCTTGAGCACCGGAAACATTCACCTGGGCTCCACACAGTCGTACTGCTATGCCCATGGTAACATCAGCTTCACACTGACTTGCGACAGTCGTAGTGTTATGGCTGTGGTTACATTAGCTCCACAATGACGCCCTGCCCTGCCCTGCCCTGCCCTGCCCTGCCCTGCCCTGCCCTGCCCTGCCCTGCCCTGCCCTGCCCTGCCCTGTTGTCCTGTCCTGTCCTGTCCTGTCCATGAAGGTCTTCAACAAAGTCACTGAGTCTGACCACCTGATCCATTAAGTCATCTGGGGACCTATTCTAAGACATAGATCTTCTGCTTAGTAAACCCATCACCTCTGTGTCTCACAAGCAGAACGACCCACCCACAAGGTTTAGTAAACCCATCGCCTCTCTGACAAGCAGAACGACCCACACACAAGGTTTAGTAAACCCATCGCCTCTCTGACAAGCTGAACGACCCACACACAAGGTTTAGTAAACCCATCGCCTCTCTGACAAGCTGAACGACCCACCCACAAGGTTTAGTAAACCCATCGTCTCTCTGACAAGCAGAACGACCCACCCACAAGGTTTAGTAAACCCATCGTCTCTCTGACAAGCAGAACGACCCACCCACAAGGTTTAGTAAACCCATCGCCTCTCTGACAAGCAGAACGACCCACACACAAGGTTTAGTAAACCCATCGCCTCTCTGACAAGCTGAACGACCCACACACAAGGTTTAGTAAACCCATCGCCTCTCTGACAAACTGAACGACCCACCCAAAAGGTTTAGTAAACCCATCGCCTCTCTGACAAGCAGAACGACCCACACACAAGGTTTAGTAAACCCATCGCCTCTCTGACAAGCAGAACGACCCACCCACAAGGTTTAGTAAACCCATCGCCTCTCTGACAAGCAGAACGACCCACCAACAAGGTTTAGTAAACCCATCGCCTCTCTGACAAGCTGAACGACCCACCCACAAGGTTTAGTAAACCCATCGCCTCA
This sequence comes from Haliotis cracherodii, assembly GCF_022045235.1. NCBI lineage: Eukaryota > Metazoa > Mollusca > Gastropoda > Lepetellida > Haliotidae > Haliotis > Haliotis cracherodii. The sequence continues at coordinate 19,994,212 of NW_027266272.1, forward strand.
TATGCTGAACAGATAGATGATGAGAGAACATCTGGTCTTCCTTGATTTAGTAAATCTGTTGATGGAGACACCCCTACTAGGGATGGCAGAATATCAAAACCTACCTCTCTTGTAAGATGACAGCCACTTCTTTGGTGAACTCACTGCCATGTTTGATGTATTTGCGTAGTTCCTCAAATCCGTCATGGCCCTGAAAAAGAGAGAAATGTGTCAGATCGGATAAATCCATATTTTCTGGTCGAACATCTAAAATACAACTCCAATACCTGTTCTTCTTCTATCACACCTGTTGTGTTTCCTCAAAAAACATTTTGTGTTTCAAATTAATCCCCTATTGAAACCTTCAAAATGATGACAGAATGGACAGTGCAGGGAACTTCTTCACACATCCGTAGATCTTGGATTAGTCCGAGATATTTGAATTGTCAGCAGTGTGCCTAAGCTTGAGTTTCATTGAAGTGATAAGCACCTGAAACTTCATTTTCCTAATTCCTCCCATATGAGCTTGACATGCCATGACACAACTGACTCTTTGCTGTTTACCGCCACACTCAGCATAATCCAGTCATATGACAGCAGCCTGTATCTAACCAAGTCTGGACCAGACAATCCAGTGATTCATATTGTTAACAATGATCCACGCCTTCTTGGTACGATGACACACTAGCAACCAAGTCACCGAGTCTGATCACCGAGTCTGACCACCCAATCCTTACAACCCACATTGATTGCTTGCAGGACCATCTCTAACCCAGAATCGCCACTTGATATGACACAACTGAGATACAGTTAAACTGGTCCTACTTACTTGGTCATAACCTCATCCAGCACCATCGGTAAATTACTAAAACCAGAATCGTGTCATGCTACCTTAGTTCACAATGGTACAGTGTTCCCTCATTATTGCGCCCTTCAATATAGCGCTAACTCGGTTATAGCACGGTAAAGCATGGCTCCCAAAATTTACTAACATTTTCAATAAACTCAAATTTTCCAATGACACAATGTTTTCCCCCATCTCAGAAAACATTATCAGCTGATCACCGCGATCATGTAACACAGGAAATACCGAACTGAAGTACGCAATTTAATCCTATTATGATAACATCTGGTAATAATAATAGAAAATAATTCATTGTTTATCTGGACTAATGTTTGCAATATATTTTAATCATATTAAAAATTTCATTCAATAATTATAATAATGTTTACAATAATTTTGGCATTAAGAAATAATAAAAGTAGGCTAAATATTGAGTATTAACGCATACAAAAGATGTAAATGTTCTTAATCATTGCGTAACTCAAATGTGAAAGACGAGAGTCCATTCCCAGCCTTGTCACCATGACAGCCAAAAGAGTGTGAAACACTGAACCATTAACCTCCTTATATCCTTTTCTTTAAGAATTATTACTTGCTCATTACCTATCTGTTCTATACTTAAAGGATCTGACACATTATTAACAGCCTTAGAATTTCGTCATTTTTTAGACATGTTCAGAGGATCAGTGGAAATGCTATTTCACTTGTCCTCTGAGTTAGTAATTAGTCCTGTTTGAAAAAGACAGAACGGTTTACTATGTTTACATATACCTTTTTCAGTCAGTTTCATTTAGTTCCATTTCGTCGAAAAACTGAAGCATTGAGAACTGGTTCAGAATTATAATGCTACTAGTCAATGAGGACTACAATCATTGGACACAGACTAGTGTGAATTTCAAAGGCTGCACTAAATGTCTATTAAACACAGCTGCACAGTTCCTGATGCAATCAGTTAAAACATTGTCTGTCACGTGCAGCAACAGTTTCCTTCTTGTTTTATGTATAACTATGTATCTTTGTTTGCCTTTCCTTTTTATGATTCTAAAAGTTATCACCTTGTATCATTTGGTTGGTTGGTTGGTTTGTTGTTTAACGCTGCACTCAGCAATATTCCACCTATATGACGGCAGTCTGTAAATAATCGAGTCTGGATTAGACAATCCAGTGATTGATATCATGAGCATCAATCCACCCAATTGGGATGGATGACATGCATCAACCAAATCAGCAAGTCTGACCACCCGATCCCATTAGTCGCCTTTTACGACAAGCATAGTTGCCTTTTACGGCAAGCATGGGTTGCTGAAGACCTATTCTACCCCGGATCTTCATGGGTCCCTCATATCAGCGATAGATTTACTCCTGTCATTAGAACAGTTCCATAAACAACAGTTCGAATTTTGCAGTGATACAGAATTCTACCTGAAACACACAAGGTCTTACATGGGCATTATTCAGACATATATTCTGAAACCACTGAACATCTTTCTTATCAAAGACTGCAGGATCAGGAATAAGGCCACAATGTTTTTATTTTTCGATTCACAGGCCTGACGACCCACCTTATAAGCAGCCGGTCCAAGAAATCAATTAAACACAAAAATATTTATTTTTATTTTGTCTCCCGCGAGTAATATAGATCCTCTTATAAAATAAATAAATAAATAAATAAATAAATAAATAAATAAATAAATAAATAAATAAATGACATAGCTATTTATTTTTATTTCGAACAGCCTTGTGTGGAAAAACTGGAATAAATCCGTGAAACATACAATTAAAAAAGTGTGGCCTAAGACACATGGACCTCAGTCTGTGAGCTAATGTCCAGATGCACGTACTGCATTGTTGTGACTAGCACCTTCAGGTGACCCTACTTATGTCCCTTATTTACAAGGCTCGGTGACAGTGAATCAAGTTTATATACCTCCTTCATCACAACCAGCCATTCATATCTAGCATATGGACACATTTACACACAAAGTACACTTAAGCTGCCACAACATGAGCTATATGACCATGTATCACTGTCAGGAAGAATATGTGAAATATTATGAACTTTGTTTGCATTCTTATCAATATTACGTTATATAACTGAACCTTCTACTACAAACCAAAATGTGGTCGTTTGGGTTGGTTGGTTGCTTGCTTAATGCTGAACTCAGCAATATTCCAGCTATATGACGACGGTCTGTAAATAATCAAGTCTGGACCAGACAATCCAGTGATTAATATCATGAGCATCAATCCATGCAATTGGGATCGATGACATGCATTAACCAAGTCAGCGAGCCTGACCACCTGATCCCGTTAGTCGCCTTTTACGACAAGCATAGTCACCTTTTAAGGCAAGCATGGGTTGCTGAAGGCCTATTCTACCCCGGAATCTTCACGGGTCTGGTCGTTTGGGGACTGTTCTTAGTAAAGACATTTCAGTCGACCCTGGCTTCAGACAAGTTGCACATTTAGTTTCAGACAGGAACTACAGACATTAAAACAGTGTTAGTAATTGGAACTGGTCCTATGGTCACGAACACACAGTGCCATGTGGACCTATGGTCCTTGCAAAACTGCCCTATAGTTTAGATATCATAAGGACTTGTAGATATTTACCCTTTTTAAGGGTTTTGCTATATGTTATCATTATTAGGACATGTTGGCTAAAACTGTTGGTTTCTGTTGCTGTTAAGCACAGCAATAGTGCGCGAAATGAAACTGTCTGTGACATAGTGTGATGAGCGATATTTTACCCACTTGAACACAACAATACCTAAGTTACTAGTGAAAGAATGACAGAGTGAGTGACATAGTGAGTGAGAAATATTTCGCCTATCCCCATGTGATATGTGTTATTGTGTCAAATCCAGCCTTCGAAATTAACACTATGGTAGTCCTCTAGCCCGAGACTACGAAATTGTGTTGAGTACATTTTAAATCCAATGATAATCGTCCTCAGTGACTAGTAGCTTTTGAGGGGTGTAACTTTGAAACAGTTCTCAATGCTTCCATTTTGCTAGTAACAAACTGGAAGTGAATAAAACTGACAGAAAATGTAAAAAGTAAACATTTGGTTTCGTTCAAGCAGGAGTGATTGAGTCGGGTTTAACGCTGCTTTAAAAAGTATTCCAGTTATGCCAGCTTTAAATGTGGGAGGAAAGCCCGAAGTGATGCAGGTCTTAGACGTTTACCACTTCGGTAAAACCCACGAGCACGGGTATGGTGTTGACAAACCTAGAAACATAATCGGGGCGAACTGGGATTCAAAATACAAAATATTACGTTTCTGGCGCGCCAAAGGGATGCAACTCTGCAAAGCGAATCACAGCGCCTTAGACAACTGGGCCACCCGTTCCCCCATTCAAGCAGGACTATCTACAAACTCTGATGACTAAAATAAGGTCTCCAAGAAGAAACAATTTTCTAAGCCAGCACATCTAACAATGGATGTAGTTTCAGCAGACGAGCTGACTTGTGGAGTGTTGGTGAAGGGTTCTCAAGAAGGCAAACTGTGAATGTGATGTCATTATTGTGGCAAAACCATCAATGTATATAATTCCTCTTCAACAATAATGTGAGTCTGGGAAAGAAGTCCACATGTTTCATGCCACTGATTCAAGATACAAAGTGGATAGCAATTCTATTATTTTCACTTTGAATGTTTGTCACCAAGCCACTGTGACCTCAACAAACATGCATGTGCTCGAGCCACACTGTGCTCACACAACTAAACCCTCAGGGAGAGTCCACCCAATTAAGTTCTCACACTAGTCTACTTATAATAAGCCGTATTCACTGCCTGACTGTAATAATCCCCCAGGCTTGGTCACAATGTAAATGATCTTGTCGGTTCAATTGTATCCTGCCCTAGGGAGAAATAGGTATTTGGCTCTTAAATGGTTGTTAGAGATGCAATACTGTTTCATTTAATATTTCATGTTTTTGTTGTCATCAGTATGCAGAGCTCCAGATAAGCTATGTATCTGCGTGAAATACGCATCAGAAATGCAGAAATACGCAGTAAAATATAATCCAAGCGTATCAAATATTCAACGAACATTACAGATACGCTACAAAAATAAGACTTGTGCGTATCATCAAAATATTGGGAAGTAACCCTGCGTATTCGATTAGCAAATCAGCAACTTATTTTGAAATTATAAATGGGCATTCCGTCAACCTTGCCAAACTCCACGATGACAGTTACATCATGATATTTGCCATCACTCTTTCTTGTGGAAGTATCGTGGTATTTTTGAGTCCTATAAAGCTCTCGAACCCATACGACACGTTTGCAGGGACTAGATGAATAGTGTTTTTAAATATTTGACTTAAATACCCACATGTGTAAAAATTAGTGGGTAACAGAAATTTGAATACGCAGGTAGAATTACTGATACCCAATGATTTTAAAATGCATGGGTAAAATACCCACAACACCAAAAGCTTATCTGGAGCTCTGGTATGTTTCTGTGAATTACATGTCGCTCAGTATGTCTCTGAACGTGTATATATTATTTACTTACACACTTTCACTTGTAAGAAAAACTCCATTGTGGGTAATAAAGTTTTAAGTCCTTATCATCACAACATTAGAAGACTAGCTAATGAGGTGTATGAAATAGATGCTGGAAGTCTTATCAACTGTTGAATACCAGGGCTGTCACGATTCAAGATGTACTGATGCGGCACCAAGTTTACGGCCGATGACCCAATACACAATACGCCTACATCGAGTCATATCTTACGTCCGCATCTATTTTCAAAGCTAACATTTACGAAGAAGCAACCCGGATTAGCTCTATCTTACCACGCATCATGAAACATTAGACATTGATCCATTAGTATAATCTGACTACTATCAGAACAATCCTCAAATCACCAACTATGTGAGATAAACACAAACTTGTTGGTCTTGTCAGACGAACATCAACAGTTTCACACAAAATGGACCCGGGATACCGGATTAGAATTGGTCCCCTGCAACCCATGTTAGATGTAAAAGACGACTCTGTGACTTGGTTGATTGTGTGTCAACATACCCTGATGGCATTGGTCGTTGCTCACATTATCGATCACTGGATTGTCTGGTTCAGAATCAATTATCAACAGACCGCTGTCATATCATTGGAATATTCCTGAGTGCGGCATTAGACAACAAGCAAACACATAAAATGGCGAACATAAAGGATTGTAATACATATCAGATTGTGGCTCAAATATTCCTGTCATGACTCATGAGGTAGGCATATCATCAGAGCTCCAGATAAGCTGCATATCTGCGTAAAATACGCATCAGAACTGCAGAAATGCGCAGTAAAATAAAATCCAAGCGTATCAAATATGCAACGAACATTACAGATACGCTACAAAAATAAAACTTGTGCATATCATCAAAATATTGTGAAGTAACCCTGCGTATTCGATTAGCAAATCAGCAACTTATTTTGAAATTATAAAGGGGCATTCCGTCAACCTTGCCAAACTCCACGATGACAGTTACATCACGATCATTTGCCATCACTCTTTCTTGTGGAGGTATTGTGGTATTTTTGAGTCCTATAAAGCTCTCGAACCCACACGATACCAGTTTGCAGGGACTAGATGAATAGTGCTTTTAAATATTTAACTTAAATACCCACATGTGTAAAAACTAGTGCGTAACAGAAATTTGAACACCCAGATAGAATTACTGATACCCAATGATTTTAAAATGCATAGGTAAAATACCCACAACACCAAAAGCTTATCTGGAGCTCTGTATCATGACATCCGAATAATAAACTCATGAGTTAGATCGATGCCACACACACTCTAACAAAATTGGTTGCGCTAAAATAAATCAATTTCAAGTCTATTATTACACATCCAGACAAAGAAACGTTGATGAGACACGTCTCCTGTAACTTCAGACCAAAGTTGTGCTGATGGGCAAACCAAACTCTCTGACGCCAGGCTCGCTGACTTGGTTGGTGCATGTTATCGTATCTCAATTGTGTGATCGATGCTCATGATGTCAAGCACTGGATTATCTGGTCCAGACTCGATTATTTACAGACCGTCGTCATATAGCTGGAATATTGCTGAGTGTGGCATTAAACAACCAACCAACAAACAAATGCTGGATATCCCTGTTCTGAGCCAGCATGTTTCGGAAAGACATCACAAATTGTTTATATGTTTATAAGGCTAGACTGTGGCTCAGGATGCAAGATCGGCAGTTGTGTCAGCTCCACACAGTGTACACAAGCAGCAGCAACAGCAGCGTTGACAAACACGACAATGTCACCGGTGCAAGGGCACAGTAAGCCTAGAATCAACCATCGCTTTTAGAAGCCTGCAGTGGGATTAAATATCGCTCCAACCACTTTTTCTCACATGCAACATTTGGCAAACTTTACTTCGGCAAATGAAATCTTTTTTGAAGCATTTCGACAGGTAATCTCCAGACATGACAAGCTGGGAGGACTGGTTGTTGAATTGGACGAACAATCAAATTTAGATAATTGAAAAGTAAATGATTGATAGGCAAAAAGCTGCAATTGAAGCGAAGGGTTTCAGCATTATGACTCCAGTTCTGTTTGCAATTTATATGGTTTAGTTTGAGAGGGTGTTGAGAACATCTATGTTGGGCTGTGAGGTTGTCGGGCTCCAGCCATCAAAATGTTACAGAGGTCGTGCAGTGGTAACATTCAATATACAAGTTTGCCATGGCTCTACTACAACAGATACTTGTAGTTTATCGCTGTCCTGGGGAGAACAACAGTAGCTGGCCCTCTCCTGGCTGCTGGTACATGTACAAGGCTGAGGCTACTGGGTGCCTGTTGAACTGTGTGGGTGCCTGTTGAACTGTGTGGGTGCCTGTTGAACTGTGTGGGTGTCTGCTGAACTGTGTGAGTGTCTGTTGAACTGTGTGGGTGTCTGTTGAACTGTGTGGGTGTCTGTTGAACAGTGTTGGTGTCTGTTGAACTGTGTGGGTGCCTGTTGAACTGTGTTGGTGTCTGTTGAACTGTGTGGGTGCCTTTTGAACTGTGTGGGTGTCTGTTGAACTGTGTAGGTGTCTGTTGAACTGTGTTGGTGCCTGTTGAACTGTGTGGGTGCCTGTTGAACTGTGTGGGTGCCTGTTGAACTGTGTTGGTGTCTGTTGAACTGTGTGGGTGCCTTTTGAACTGTGTGGGTGTCTGTTGAACTGTGTGGGTGTCTGTTGAACTGTGTTGGTGTCTGTTGAACTGTGTGGGTGCCTGTTGAACTGTGTGGGTGCCTGTTGAACTGTGTTGGTGCCTGTTGAACTGTGTGGGTGCTTGTTGAACTGTGTGGGTGTCTGTTGAACTGTGTGGGTGCCTGTTGAACTGTGTGGGTGCCTGTTGAACTGTGTGGGTGCCTGTTGAACTGTGTGGGTGCCTGTTGAACTGTGTGGGTGCCTGTTGAACTGTGTTGGTGTCTGTTGAATTGTGTTGGTGTCTGTTGAACTGTGTGGGTGTCTGTTGAACTGTGTGGGTGTCTGTTGAACTGTGTGGGTGCCTGTTGAACTGTGTGGGTGCCTGTTGAACTACGCAGCCCTATAAGTGAGTGAGTGAGTGAGTGAGTGAGTGAGTGAGTGAGTGAGTGATTATCGTTTTATGCCAATTTTGCAATATTCCATCACGGCGGGGGACACCAGAAATAGGCTTCACACATTGTGCCCATGTAGGGAATCAAACCCAGATCTTCAGTGTAACGAGCAAACGCTTTAACCACTAGGCTCAGTAACCACATTGCCATGGCTGGGATGATGAGTGAGGGTCAGTTGGGTTAAGTGGGTGGGTTACTTGAGTGAAGTGAGTTGATGGTATTACTGATGGTACTGTATTCCTAGAAATGGCGTAAAGCTCATCTTATTCAACAACCCATCCAACCAAAGACACCACTGCTTGGTGAATGGATGGGTATTGAGTGAGAGTTTGAGTGCGTGGGTGAGAGTTTGAGTGCATGGGTGAAAGTTTGAGTGCGTGGGTAAGAGTTTGAGTGCGTGGGTGAGACTTTGAGTGCGTGGGTAAGAGTTTGAGTGCATGGGTGAAAGTTTGAGTGCGTGGGTGAGAGTTTGAGTGCCAGGGCTTGTTGGAATGGAGTGTTTGATGGGTTAAGGTATGGTTGGGTCACTTGACACTTGACGTCACTGTGCTTCATTGTTGAGAAAACTACAAAATGACGTCATGCATTCTTCATGACGTCACAAATGGATTACATCACACCGTCTGAACAATAGGCTGCCTTTAGTGAAATTTCTCTGTACAATTCGTATGTTTTTACGTCTTTAAAATGTCAACAAATAATATATCGAATAACCTACTTAAAACTCAGTGTTACGGATTATCTGTCCCTCGTGAATTAATGCTGTAAGTCCCTCGCCAAAGTCTCGGGATTAACACCAGGGAAAGATAATCCATAATTCCTCATAGTTTGTTGGTTATTTTCTAAATCGGCAAATTTTTGTCTTCCCTAATAGTCATCAGCAAGTGACAGCGATAGAAACTAACAGTTTCAGTCCATTGGTCCTAATAATGATAACAAATAGCAAATCCCTTAAACACATGTTAAAAATTGCAAATTTTTGTCTTCCCCAATAGTCATCAGCAAGTAACAGCAATAGAAACTAACTGTTTCAGTCCACTAGTCCTAATAATGATAACAAATAGCAAATCCCTTAAACACATGTTAAAAATTGCAAATTTTCTAGTGCCAATGTCTAAAACTGAAGTAAATGTGCAGGCACAAAGAACTTCCAACAAACTTTTCCATGGTAACACATAAGATACTCACCAAATCAAATGATGTATGATCTATAATAGCGCTTTTCCTTCTGCTCCCAAAATGCTTCATCATTCAAAGTTTGGAGTGCATCGAGTTAACACTTCTAATTATGGAAGCAGACTTGAAAAGCAGCATGACACAAGCATCTGTTTACGTCAACTGCCGTTGACAAAACCACAAACATGGCCACTTTCAGTGTCAGTCAAGATCAAAATATTGACATGGTTGTCAGATGAAGTTTAATATTTCCTTTAATGTTGTGCAAATCCAGACTCCGATATTTCTTTGTTTGGTATCCAGATGAATGTATCCGCGCGACTCCGACAACAGCTGAATAGCAAGACACGGTTCGTGACATGAAGGAGATATGTACATTGAAATAACTACCTACCACTCAGACTCATCACTAACCTCTACCCAGCAACAGCCTCAACAGACAAATTATTGAACTGATTTTGTATGTAAAACTACCTCACATGTTATCTTTAATGATCATTTTAGGAAATGCTGACGACAAATAACAAATATCACGTAAATGTATTTTTCTGTGATAATAAAAGATGGTTTGATTAGCCTAAGTAAGGAACTGAAATCAATGATTGCATTAATCACGTTAATCTCAAATTCTAATTTTGTATGGATAAAGACATCACTTTTAAATAATCAGTAATTTCTGAAAATCGTTATAATGAACAAGACTGTGCAACATTTCAAGAGTACATTGCCAACTTAGAACGTGCAGAACGGTTCATTAAATAAAATTTTATCAAAAAACATCTCATCAGCAACTCTTGATAATTCACTGCCTGAACAATCTATCCCCGAACATGTATACCTGAATTATTCAACAGCCAAATCCACAAGATACCAAAGGATCCACAAATTCACTTTTCATCAAATCCAATTTCTGAATATCTTCTGAGTATCACAAAACTCCAACTTGAATATTCTTGAATAAACAGTCCCAGTGTTAGAAATAAATAGCTCCACACTCCCACCGACTCACAATCACGACTTTCTACTTCAGTTACAACACAGCTACTGCCGACTCCAGCCGAGTGCTCAACATCCCACACAGGTAACAAAGCCAATCCACTGCTCAGGTAAACAGTTACCTGTTGGGACCCGGACAGGTAAATATACACGTCCCCATCATCAGCTGTCAGATAGGCTATTAATTGCAGATGGGTCGGGAAGCGGAAGGTGGTACGCTGTAGGGAATGTCCATCTCGCCAACTATGGCCATCTTGGATCTTTCAAGTGCAAAACTTGTCGAATGCCCCTGATCAGTGTCAACTTGAAAGAAACATGCCTTGTGGCGATTTTAGATTGAGTTTGTTGGCCTCCAAACCAACTTGTGATTCTGTTAGCAGACTTGGATAAAATTGATATTGGAACACTCAGCACCTGACTTTCCATAATTCAATTTCCATCAAACCTAATTTCTGACTTATCTTCATGAATACGGAATTTAAATTGCATTCTTTGGTGTTAAAGCTAATGGGTAATTCAGTGAGCAGACTTGTAGAAAATGTAGGCTTGATTGATTATGCAAATACATTCCTGACTGCTATTTCATGAAGCTGATCGGTTATGCTAATTTGCTGGCCACAGTGGGGAGGAGATTATACTTTATTAGTTTATTTGATGTTTGTTTGTTTCTTTGTTTCTTTGTCAGCAATATTCCAGCTATATGATGGCAGTCTGCAAATAATCAAGTCTGAACCAGACAGTGATTGACATCATGAGCATCGATCTACCCAATTTGGATCAGATGACATGCATCAACCAAGTCAGTGACCACCCAATCCTGTTAGTCGCCTCTAACGACAAGTATAGTTGCCTTTTAAGGTAAGCGTTGGTTGCTGAAGACCTATTCTACCCCGGATCTTCACGGGTCAATGTCTATTTGAAGCCAAGCCCTGTGATGTGGCTGTGTACCGGGTAACTATTTCGAATGACGATGGGCATGATACAAAGCTTGTGGGGAAACTGGCAGTTCCGGTTTTTCTGCTTGAAATTTTAAATTAAATTAATCACATATTTTCAAAGCTGTAAATCTGAATTTTCTATTTGAACTGTTAGAAACATGTAAAAAACAACAATTCCGTATTAGACTAATTAAGGATGTAATAAACAAACTATGACACAGGCTCTTTTATACCTCCATTAAGACATGTCACAGTGATGCAGGACAATAACACTGACAATCTAAAGAATTCCACCTTGACGTGAGTATATGTTTTGGGCTTTGAATCTTCGCCACATGCGCAGCATTGAAAAGATGAAAGGTGTCAAAAGGTTTCATCACTAAGCAATGTTAAGACACAATAGACTATTCAAACAAAAATTCTTTCCAAGAAAACAAAACCATCTACAAAAACCTATCCCTTTTTTTCACAAAAAACACACAACTTGTTTCATTACCTAAGTACTCAAACATTCCCCTGGGAATCAAAACAAAGCTGAGTAGCTGTCCTCTCTCAATATTTGTCTTAGACAATACGTTTTTAACTAGAACACGCATATTTTTGGCGTCCATGTTTAGAATGAGAGGAGTGTTTCGGTGACGCTAGTAACTTGGGGATGAGGCGTGCCCCACGTGAGATGGATGCCTCATGATGGTAAACAACGGAGTTGAGCTACGTACAGGTACCGTATTCGACCCAATAAGCGCCAAGGGAGCTTAAAATAAAGACAAAAGGGGTGGGCGCTTATTGGGACCAATTCAGAGTCAAATTGGCGTAAATTCATCAGTAAGCCTATCGATATTCTTCTGTTGCTGGGGGGCTAGAGATAAACTGTTATTTACGTTTTACAGGTGAATATCTCCTCATTAACCGACTACAAAAGATTCTTGACCGTATGTAAAAAACAGGTGAGTAAATCTTACTTGGGCATCCGGGAAAAGGGGGGCGCTTATTGGGACATGGGCGCTTATTGGGTCGAATACGGTATTTTAATTTAGTAAGAGAAGCAGGTAGTCTCACTTACTCTGCTGCTACAGACTGCATGTAAATCCAAGGTAGATTGTCACTCCGTAGCTACTTAGGGGTGGCACACTGCTCACACAGTCGATGATAGGAGGTTTTGTCGACAAAACACACAAGGGTTTCCGGGTATGAGAGTCTACAAAACACACCCCACATCAAGTTTTTCTTGAGCAGACATTGTTCATATGAATTTTTAACATAGCGAGTTAGACATTTTGGTAGTTGGGTAGGACATGGTGAGATTCTACTACATATAGTGGAGCTGAGGTGGTTGTTCAGTACACACTGATCCAGTGACAGGGGTACTAATAGCGCTTTGAGCATGCTTAGACTTACATCTAGTCTCTGAAATGAACATATTTTACAGAAAAAAACAGTTGTTAAATTATAGTTATAAAATATAACAAAAAAGAGCCCAGAGATTTTCATTTTCCTGTTACTGCACTAATCTAGACTTGCCAAACATTATAGACTTGCATGGGCTGTATCGGATATATTTGTAACAGGGGCTGTGTGACAGAATAAGCATGCCCTAGTGTGGTGTGGAACAATGCGCAATATAAATGGCCTATTATTTATCAATGGTAGTAAAATTACATGATAGTTGCCATAACAGGGCATCATACAAAATTATGAATCTAATGTTGCCATAACATAAAATTCTGCTGAGGGTAGTAAGTTCAGCAAGCATTACTACACATAATAACACAAAATTCCACTGAAAATGATGCCAAGTTCGGGCTATTACTAATTAGTCTCAGAAGTTTTTGCCACAGACTGTATATTTAGTGAATCTTATTAACACTTGTTTTGTTCTAACATTGCATCTTTAATTAGGTCTTGCTGAGTCTCCTCAACCATCGTTTAATATTTGACACTTATACAGAGACAATTTATACTTCTCATTACAATAATAAAAGCATCTATTTGGGTTAATATTTTTATATTTTTATGATTAGTTTATGAGTTTATACTGTTACACCTACGAGAGTAAAATGAACGAAATCTAATATATATCTCCAAACTTTTAAAACAACGGAACTTACTTCAAAACCATTGTACAATCAAACAATTTCCTACTTCACATAAACAACATACAGGGAAATAGCTGCATGTACATAAGACAAGACACTGAAAACAAGGATCTCAAATCTTAAACGATGTCATTCTGACCACAAAAACATAAACCTAGGAAACAGCTGAATGCGCACAAGATAAGACACAGAGAAGGATCTCAAATCTTAAACTACATCTTCCTGACCACATCAACAGAATCATAAACAATCCATCATTAAAAACAGCACAACACTCTACTCATGTATAAGTACCGTTTGCACTTTCCTCTGCACAAGGATTTCAAATTTTATACTCCATCCTTCTGACCACATCAACAGAGCCATAAACTGCCAGCCACTGTCATCGTAAACAGCACACTTTACCTACGTCACACTACCACACTTCCGCGACTTGCCCTTCACACAACGAAGGACCTGTATCACATGAACACCTCACGTTCAGGGAGCAGGTCTTGGCTGTCTGTCCTGGCTGACCGTCTTGGCTGACCGAACTGGCGTACTCGACTGACAACATGCCCCGGGGTTGTAATCCCCGACTAGTAATCTTATTACGTACATAACCCTGTGGCTGCACTCTGCTAATTAAGTCATTCATCACAGATGATGACTGCTAAATATTAGCAAGTTACTCATACTGAATACCACTCAACTTTTGATAGGGATCGATATTCCTATTATTCCATGTAGGGACTGATTCCTTGGAGATGTTGTTATACAAATAGTATTCAATATTGCCATGGAACTGATTTTGTGCGTGCTTGATTTCAAGTTAAAATTAACATAAGCAGTCCATGCCAAAACGTTTTAAGTCTTCTTGCCTGAATATGGCTTTTGGCATTCTTTTCAGAAAATTTTACAGTTATGTATGGATGAGCTTACGAGACTGAACCGAATTTTGCTAGACTCGGGCTTCGGACTGGTGGCTAAAGTCGCACATTGCATACAAAATCATTTCCACAAGTTGGACCTTTTTAGATTTTAGATCTATAACATTTTCAGTCAACTAGTCCTTATAATGATAACATATAGAAAAACCCTCAAAAATGGCACATTTCTACTGGTTCTTATGATAGCTTAACTACTGGGCAGTTTGGCAAGGACTACAGGACTGCTGCCAATTTCTAACACTGATGTGGGGACCACGTCAAGTATTCAGTCATAATAACATAATATTCTAACATAATAACATATCCAAACAGACCCCGATATCAGACTCATGATTCAATAACTACAGATTAATATCAACATGACAGTTGCCAAGCTTTTACTTCATCCATACCTGAAGTAGATGTGTTAACTGATAAAAAAAATGCAAATATTTACACTTTTTCAATGGAAAGCAGATTAGAAATTCAATTGTTTTTAAGACCAGTCCACAGGACTAGCCTAAACATCAATTCACTAGTGCTTATGGTTTGTAGCTAGTCCTGCTTAAACGACATAAAATTGTTTAGTTTGAATTTGTAACAAAACTGAAGAATTGAGAAGTGGTTCATAATTTTAGACATCAACTGCTACCAGTCAATGAGGACAGCATCAGATTTTTACTTGTCTTGAGCACAACTTAGTTGTCTCGGGCCAGCAGACTAGCATGAATTTCGAGGACTGGTATGTGTTCCTCTACCTCTATTAACAAGCATGAAATACTCATATCCCCCACATGTCTGGTTGCATTGAAAGCTCCAAACAATACATTTTAAAAAAATCACAAACAATCAAAAGGTACTAGTTTACCACTAGTCCTATCTATGTGCAAACTTTGGAGAAGAAATATTCTACAGTTTTCAAAATTTGCTCCAGAAGGAGCACTGCCATTTACAGTCATGGCAGTCAAAGTCTTTGCCATGGAAACTCGGAAAAAATAGATCTTAAAAATCCCAACCTATCAAAAG
The DNA here is from genome assembly GCF_022045235.1 of Haliotis cracherodii. NCBI lineage: Eukaryota > Metazoa > Mollusca > Gastropoda > Lepetellida > Haliotidae > Haliotis > Haliotis cracherodii. The sequence continues at coordinate 20,009,783 of NW_027266272.1, forward strand.
GCACCAGCTCACCACTAGACCTATCTACGTTCCAAGTTTGGTTAAGATATCTCTCATGATTTTTTAGTTCTGCTCTGGAAACAAAACGTGACAGACAGACGGAAGGACAGCACCCATATCTACATCCCCCTTCTACTTCGTGGTGGGGGATAATAATTTGAATGGTTCTATTTTCACTGCACTATATCAAGAGTGTCTTGTCAACAACCTCTCCCCCAACCCACCATTTTACGTATGTAAGTCAGCCCCCTGCCCTCTTTAATCCCCATGTATAACACATGTCTGTGAAAACACGATCACTGTGACACGAGGCCTGGGTCACCACCTCTCAGGTAAATCTAGGTCTATTGTTATGTCACCCTACATAGACAGTGAGAGGTAATATAAGCCAGCGTCTCACTTCCTTGTCCAATACTGTCGATCACATCTCACTGGCTTGGGTCAATGAGGGGTGATATATTAATTTTGCTTAGAGACGATACTAATACTTTGTCCATAAAAACATTTCTTTAAAATATGAGTTTGTTGGGTGGGTTTAAAAATAAAACCTTTCATCCTTGCTTTTGTCTGATCTAGACTTACCAAGGCTTTTAGTAAAAATGATAAAACAAATTTAAATTCTACTATCATGGTACAAGACTACTGTGCGAAATATGCTTAATGTCAGATAGCGCACGTAAAATCTCCAAATCATCGTCATCATCATCATCATCAGCAGCAGCAGCCGCAGCAAGACTGCTTATAGGTGAAAGGTCAGTGGACAGAAGGCTGAGAGTCATAGCATTAAGACTGTCTTGTTGAAAGGAACAGTCGCGCACAACACAATCGTAAAGATACGACAATTGTAGGTTTCCGTTAAAATGTTGGAGATTACAACAGTTGCTACGACTGCCTTGAGGAAAGGAACTGTCGTGCACAACACAATCATAGATCTATAAGTAGGGATGGCGTATTGGCACATAAATCCTACTGCAATGTATCACAATACATATTGGGGCTCAAATTATATATATTTGTACTGTTCAAATGGTACTTCTTCATTCAAGAGTCCAGACTTAAGATTGAGAGATGGGTACTATGGATAAATGAGACTACCTATTAATTACATCATCAATATGGAATGCTAATGTAAACAGCGTGAAGAATTTGCTGTTTACATGGTTTAGATAGGAACCCAGTCCATCCAAATGCCTTAAGACAGTAGAGATAATTAATATAATTATGTATAATTCTTATGTGACTGTATCGGAAAATATTGATACGGAAGAGTTGTATTACACTAAGCGTATTGCTGACAGCCGTACTGCAATATACCGGTATACCAGTTATATTGGATACCCCTAGCTATGAGTATTATAGATCTACCAGTAATAAGTGAGTGAGTGAGTTGGGTTTAACGCCGCAGTGTTCCTGTTATTTAATGGTGAGTAAGCTTAATGTGGGAGGAAGTCTTAGACATTTACCACTTTGGTGAAACCCACGAGCATGGGTATGGTGCTGACAAACCTAATAACATAATTCAAGGCAGACCGGGATTCAAACCCACAATCATAGGTTTCTAGCACACCCAAGGGACGTAACTGTGCACAGCGACCTGTGGCACCTTAGAAGACTGGGCCGCCCGTGTCCCCTAAACCTACCAGTAAGTTAAAGTGTTGGAGTTACCACACAGAGCATAAAGGTTGTTTTGTGGAAAGTTACGACTATTGTTAATGTTAATCTGCCTGGGAATTACCACACTCAGAGACCCTTGAAGATCTGGGGTAGAATTAGTCTTCAGCAACCCATGCTTGCCATAAAAGGCGACTATGCTTGTCGTAAGAGGCGACTAAGAGGGATCTGGGGGTCAGACTCGCTGACTTGGTTGATGCAGGTCATCGATCCCTATTGTGTGGATCGATTCTCATGATATTAGTCACTGGATTGTCTGGTCCAGACTTGATTATTTACAGACCGCTGTCATATAGCTGGAATATTGCTGAGTGTAGCGTTAAACAACAAACTAACCAACCAACTACCACACTCAGAGCGCTAACAACACTATATTGGAGCTGGGCCATGGTGACTTCTGATAGCAATAATGACGGATCAAAGATCGGACATAACAATTACATGTCAACAATCAGCTGCCCAATTAGCAATAGCAGAGTTAACTCAGATACTGGTGTGTTATTGTTGACATAAGACCAACACCATTGTGTTACTGTGTTTGTAACCTTGGGTTAACCAGTTGGAATGTATGTAGATACAGGTTCTCTAGCATCAGGACAAGGGTGTACTCCCCAGGAAGCTGAGAATGATTGTCAAGAGCACACTGATCCATTGACTGGGATATTAATGAGCTTTGAGCATGATATTCAGCATTGAAAAAAATATAGAAATGGACTATTACTATATTTATTAATATATATATATTAATATTAACTAAAATTATTAATATTATTAATTAATTAATTCTAATGACCCATGTACAGTTGTATAGGAAAATGGTAAAAGATATTTTTAATATTTTACTGTATAGTCAACACAATATTTGCAACACAAACTAGGAAACATTTCAATAGCAACATGCCTTAAAACCTTTTGACTGTCTGTGTTTTTAAACATATCATAATATATAAACATATCTATTATCCCACCCATTTAAAAAAACTGGAAAATATTCTAGCACAGACTTAATGATAGATACCTTGGGAAGAGGGTGCAACCAAACAATCTTGATGAAATCAATCAATTTGTTTTGGAACGAGACAGAAAACTACTTTCTGCCTTGTAGTGAGTGATCAGTAAAACAAATGAAGTACCCAGGTCACGGTGACCTGCTGCCTGGCAAGTGCAATCTTCAAATAGTTGGCAGAAGGGGAATGTGCCTTCGACTCGTCAAACAGATTGAAGGATGAACTTCAGTATTATCATTCCCTGACAACCTTTACAAATGTAATGACATTTTACTCAAGGTTAGCGTTGGTATTTCCTTTTATATAAAAAATGTCTTATTGCAAATTTGAAAATATTTCAGTAAGGTCACTTTAACTCTCCTTAAACATTTCTAAGCTGAATATATAAGTCTTTTTTTATTCTTTTAATGTCTGAACCAAAGACTGTGTTGACAGCATACAATGTATGCAACAAAAATACAATGACTGAATTGAAAAACTTTAAGCAATAAAAAGACAATGGGATTTATTCTAAGGGCCAGTTAGTTGATGGGAAACAGGGTTTAGCTTCGTGTTCAAGATTGTCTCAGTGATATAGAGACGTGAATGCATGTGTGTGTGACTGTTTGTTCTAGCCCCGACTTCTTCAGGTTCTTCAGGTTAATAGTGCCAGGTTTAACATGGATACACCACTCAGACACAGTACTACTGAGCCGACCAGTCCTTGTTTTATCTCCTTAATGCCGAGTGCCAGGCAGGGTAATGACAAATACCATCTTTTAGAGTGATGTGGTGAGTGAGTGAGTGAGTGAGTGAGTGAGTGAGTGAGTGAGTGAGTTTCAAATGTCTAAGAATTAAAAATTACACTTTATATATTGCCTTAGTATGATAAGAAAGATGTCAATCAGAGGGCTTTTTGTTGGAAATATCTCATTTTTCCTCTCTTCATTTCAGCCTTCACATTCCTAGGCTGCTTTGGGTAGGCTTCAGGATGAGACATAAAAGAACAAAAATTAATATAAATTCGATTATCTAAAAATAAACTTGTTGCACTATAAATGCCCAAAGATAAAAGTTTCTTGAAAGAAAACCTGGCTGCATAGCATGTATATTCTGATAAAGAACGTTGACCTTGAGAACAACGTGTGATGTTGTGTGGGCCAGTTCTAAAGTGCAGTTCCCATACTTTGGTCCAAATGTCACACAAAACCTTTCCGAACAAATTAGCAGCCCATCAGAACAAGCTGCTTTGAGAGCGAACCATGCTAACATGGCTAATGCATTCATTACACTCTACCGTAGGTTCTGTTACTTGCCAACTAACTTAACTACGCAGCCATCTTCCCAAGGCAAGGGAGTTAACTGACTGTAAAAGTCCAGTTTCCACCCTTGCCGAACTTGGCTGGAATTTCTGGGCTCGGTCATAGCGCCACCTGTGGCGTACGTGGAGTTACGTACCTTCAATGTCCCTCCTATTGACCAATTAGATTCCATCTCTCATATATCTTGAATTTGCTTCAAACAAAATGGCACCGCGCAGTCAAGACAATATGATTGATAAGCAAGATCTATACTGCAACCAAACGGGTCTTGCTTCGCGAAGTGCATCAAAATCATTGAGCACCTTGAATAAAAACATAAAAGGATTTAGAAAATATCTGTTGAAAGTAAACATTCTTTGCAAATCCTGCAAGTGACCGAAGTCTGCATGGCAGTTCATGAACCGGATGTCAATTCTACGGCACAAATTTTGATTGGACTGTGCATGGACTCATTAGTCCAGCCAAAATATAGCCCCATAATTACAGGCTAGTTCGACATGGGTGAAAACTGAACTTTTATAGACAGTTAACTTCCTTGCTTGGGGAGATGCTACACGGTCTGCTTCTACAGATTGCATATACCAGTGAGGGGGAAGCACTACACAGTTATTATGGCAAAGCAGGTGAGAACAGGGCCCAACATAACTCATGGAAACATACCTACAGTAGGAAACTTTAAAGGGGTCCTTGTCTCGTTTCCCATAAATGTTATGTTACATGTCATCACCTGTCACACACAGCATCATAAGGGAGGACTCTGACCATGTTTTAGATGGAAGTTTGCCTTTTTCATGTTTTCTTATCTGTCGTGTCGTGAATAAAAATGTCAAAATAATTGAGATAGTCTTTCAGCAAGTCTTATTTATTTACATGCAAGGTGAGGAAGATACTGGATTTTTTAAAACAAAATATTTTGTACAAGAAAAAAACATTTGTCCCCAGGTTTTGCCCCAAACATTTGTTAGTTTGTTGTCTAACGCACTCAGCTATATTCCAGCTATATGATCACAATACAGTGATTGATATCATGAGCATCGATACATGCAATTGGGATAAGATGACATGCATCAACCAAGTCAGAGATCTTGACCACCCATCCAATAAGTCGCCTCTTACGACAAGCATAGTCGCCTTTTACAGCAAGCATGGGTTGCTGAAGACCTATTCTACCCAGGATCTACACGGGTCTTACCCAAAAAAAAAATTTGTTCACTTAACATGCTGGATGCTGTGAAATAAATGTGTTGTGAAGAAACTGTTTCTTTTAAAGCAGTGACCAACTATATAGACTGTCTCCAACAAATATTAAATCGTAGGTCTACAAGGACTGTACCATGTTGTACCATATGTACCATGCTGAAATAATTACGCAAGAGGACATTTATTACTGGCTCAATATCAAGTAGATGATCACAAGGCACTTAAAAAGATTTGATTTATAAGTGTGCCTTTTCGGCCAGAGAACCTTTATTCTTATTATCTTAACTGTGCCACATGTACCATAATTATTTTTAACCATGAGTGAGTGAGTGAGTAGGGTTTTACGCAGCTTTTAGCAATATTCCAGCGGGGGACACCAGAAATGGGCTTCACACATTGTACCCATGTCGGGATCGAACCCGTGTCTTCTGCGTGACGAGCGAACGCTTCAACCACTACGCTACCCGACCGCCCCTTTAAACCATGAAGCTTCTACAACCTTTTGTTGACATTGTTTATCAAATGATTACAACAACAGGCAGTGATTGTCCGAGCTTTGCTTCATTTACATTGAGGTCAAACACAGTAGGCCTACATCAAACACAATAATTACTGAGACAAACATCCCGCGTTGATAATCACTTGCACCTGACTAGACAACTCCCTTGTATCAACACGTATGTTTCAGTTTACTATTCCCTCCTCCAATAAATGAAAAGATTCAGCCTTGTGGATCCGGCTTCCAATTTTAACCATATCCCTTAAATCCTACAATATTTGTAACCATTGCTTGTTCCATATCAGACCCGTGAAGATTCGGGGTAGAATAGGTCTTCAGCGACCCATGCTTTTCGTAAAAGGCGACTATGCTTGTCTTAAGAGGAAACTAACGGCATAACGGCATCAGGTGGTCAGGCTTGCTGACATGGTTGATGTGTGTCATTGTATCCCAATTGCGTCCGATGCTCATGATGTCAATCACTGGATTGTCTGGTCCAGACTCGATTATTTACAGATCGCCGTCATATAGCTGGAATATTGCTGAGTGCAGCGTCAAATAACAAATAACCTAGCCTTGTTCCACATCATATTTAGTGTTACTTAGTGAAGTGCATTGGCCTCAATTTAATAAAGATTCACGTATTGCGATACCTACCACAATATATCGCATGTGCTCTTTCTAGGACAGGTATTTACTACCCTCGAAATTTACTACCCGGGAACCCGACACCAAACTACCCGGCCCTATCCGGGTACCCGCTGTTGGTCTCAAGAGATAGGTACAAAATGTCCGATTGGGAATTGTTTTACCGCAGCCCTGGCAAAATGTATTTAGATACACGAATAAAATGATCTGATCATGCATACATAGAATTTGATAGACATTTATCCATCCTCAAACATATTGAAGTCAGAAATGCTTGCATAGTCAGAAAGAAATGTGAACTACTATGCTATACTTGTGGTTATAACTTATAACCATAGGGCTTTATTGTTAATGTCATTAAACAGTATATCACATGACCAGCCACGGGTCCGGGAAGTCGGGTGGGTAACCAGGTCCTACACAGTACCCACCTGACCTGAGTACCCGAGTTACCCGTCCCAGCCCTAGTTCTTCCATCTGTTATTTGCTATGAACCTGAACAAAAATGGATCCATACATCAGACTTGCCCTGCACATTCCTGACATTCCACCATTTTGTGGAATGTTACTATGGTCACAATACTTGTGTAATTGACACATTCTATACAAGAATCTGGTTGCAAACGGTTTCACTTTTTTGATCAGAGGAATCAGCTAACTTCTGAATTTTGTCATTTCTTTTCGACTTGTCACTTGTGTGAACTTTGCCAGCAAGATGAAAACATGCATGATATATAAAAAACGCAAATTTCCAGTATTTTCCCCAAATATTGTGATACGTTGGTTGGTTTGTTGTTTAACGCCGACTCAGCAATATTCCAGCTATATGACGGCGGTCTGTAAATAATCGAGTCTGGACCAGACGATCTAGTGATTAATATCATGAGCATCGATCCACGCAATTGGGATCGATGACCTGCATCAACCAAGTCAGCGAGCCTGACCACCCGATCCCGTTAGTCGCCTTTTACGACAAGCATAGTCACCTTTTACGGCAAGTATGGGTTGCTGAAGACTTATTCTACCCCAGCGTCTTCACGAGCCTATTGTGATACATAGTCATTAACATTTCAAATAGTTGTATACCCGTATAACGGGCCGTTAATACCACACACCTCTAAATATTACATACATGACTTTTAATACTTCTAGCTAGAGGTTAGGATTTTATTTAAATTTCAAGGCAGGAGTTACGGTTGGAGATTTTACCCTATAGTTTCCTCATCAAAGGTAAACATTTGGGATGCCTCTACAGCTCAGAACTGGCACATTAAATGGACCCTGCCCACGGGTTAACCAGTGCAAATAGCGATAACATGAGGACACACCTTATCATGCTTAAAACTGCCTCAACACTGCTGAAATTGTCTGAGGCAGACAATGTGAGCAGCAATCAGCAGCATCCACACCTTGGTCCTTCCTATCAGCTGAGGAACACCAGCTGCAGCTGTGTGGACAAGATTGGCTTCATTGACTGCATGGTATGAGATGCAGAAATGGCAATTAGTGATGGATACCACACACATGATGTTTGTTACACTGATAGAAATGGTATGGTATCATATCGTCGTCATCATCATCATCATCATCATCGTCATCATCATCATTGTCGTCATCCCCATGTACAGTCCCGTTAATCTGACATAGTTGGTTGCATATGATAATGTTGGATTAACGTGTATGTCGGATATACAAAATCATCATCATCATCATCATCATCATCATCATCATCATCGGAGGCACGGGTGGCCCAGTCGTCTTAGGCGCCACGATTCGCTGTGCAGAAACCTATGATTGTGGGTTCGAATCCCGGTTCGCCCTGATTATGTTTCTAGGTTTGTCAACACCATACCCGTGCTCGTGGGTTTCAGCAGCGTTATAAACCCAACTCACTCACTCACTCATCATCATCATCCACCATATATTTCCATGCTATAAGTTATAATGCTACATGGCTCGAGATGCAGAGATGGCCAGCCAGTGATTCACAGTTATGTATACGGCACACAACCATTGCTTGTTCTACAGTCTGCCTGCCTGCCAGATAAACACTGATAGACACGGTGTGGTAATGTTTTCCTTATACTTTTTGCCACTGCTATTTCAGGTTACATTACAGTGGTATTTCTTCAAGTGTGGCTAGATTTTAACAGGAAATATGTTTAGTACAATTTGTTATGCTATCGGTGTTCCATTGATTGGGTTAATAATAATGCTATGAGCATGCTTAGGGCATGGGTACGCTACACTAGAAATCTGAAACATTCAGCAGCAGCAGCATTGACCATACCCACAATCATCTACATCTACATCCTCTTCCTCATCATCATCATTGCCATCATCATCATTATCGTTATCATTCAGCATCGTTGTCATCGTCATCATCATCAGCTTCATGATGCCATTTTCATCATCATCAGCAGCAGCAGCAGCTTAAACTACTACTACATCATCATCACTATCACCCGTTTCACCATCATCGTAACATTTTTACCCTAGTTTCAGCAGTTTGACATCTATGTATAGCTGCCAGTAGACATGGCTGAGCCATCAGTCCTGGACCAGACAAACCAGAGATAAACACGGACAGCAAATACCGACACTGGTGGGTAATAATGACAAAATATGAGCTGGAAACAGATGAAACATGTCTAAGTCAAGGATCGCATGCACACAAACCTTGTTATCAATTTATTGATTACGGGCAAGGAAAGCCAGTGGTTGATAGCATGTCTAGTGATCCAGACTCAATACAACAGAGTGAGCTAGGTCTCACTAACCATCCACTAACAGTATTTGTCCACTAGTCCTTATAATGATAACATATAGCAAAACCCTTAGAATGGGCCAATTTCTAGTAGTCCTTTGGATACCTTTACTATTGGGCAGTTTGGTAAGGACTACAGGACTAGTGACAATTTCTAACGCTGCCTTTTACACTGCCTTGTGCAATATTCCTGCAATACCACACCAGTGCTACACAATAAATAGTTTCACACATCTTACCCATGTGGGGAATCGAACCTGGGCCTACAGCATGACAAGCGAACGCTTCAACCACGAGGCTACCCCACTGGTCCCACTTGAGAGTAATAACTACGACAGACTGTTCAGGCTTTGCAGGCCTAAACTAGCGGCTCATCGTCCTGATTAACTCTTATGGCAGCACTGTTTATCTACATTCCTCTTATCTATATTAACATGACTGATGATAAACTACTTTGTTTTTTTACACAGTGAATTCATGATGTCATGCATGCATACATATATAAATCTGCCAGAACTGACAAGATAGTAACAGGATACACAGCTAACACAGCCCATTATCAGGAGACAGTGCATTTATCCACTTTAACACCTTTACTAGCGTGGACAGAAGTTATTAGGTGAAGGATAAAGCACGACTCTGGGATATGGAGTGCTCAGTTAAAAAACATCTAATTGCAAGAAATAACTGAAAAATTAGAAAATGTCAAGATATCTTATAGAGCATTAATACAGGGTGTTGCAGTATAAAAGGAATGAGATCAAAATGTGCAAGAGAAAGAAACACATGCAGCATAGACAAAACTTAGTCATGACATCTAAAATTGAACATTCTTTCACCATCTGCCCTGGTGGCTCAGTTGGAAAACAGTAGGTTACAAAACTCTCATGATATGTGAGGTTGCAGGTTCGATTCCCGTCATCCATAATGAAATAGTTTCATTTCTTGTCTTTGATTTCAGGACATTGTACGTTTGAAACACGAAGTCCAAATTCCATCTGGTACTCAAATCATCAGATCTTACTTGCAAAAGGTAAAACGTCAAACCAGGTCTTACTTGGTAAAAGTAAAACCTCATGCAAGGTCTTACTTGCAAAAAGTAAAACCTCATACCAGGTCTTACTTGCAAAAAGTAAAACCTCATACCAGGTCTTACTTGCAAAAAGTAAAACCTCATACCAGGTCTTTCTTGCAAAAAGTAAAACCTCATACCACGTCTTACTTGCAAAAAGTAAAACCTCATACCAGGTCTTACTTACAAAAAGTAAAACCTCATACTAGGTCTTACTTACAAAAAGTAAAACCTCATACCAGGTCTTACTTGCAAAAAGTGAGTGAGAGAGTGTATGGTTTTACGCCGCTTTTAGCAATATTCCAGCAATATCATGGCGGGGGACACCCGAAATTGGCTTCACACATTGTACCCATGTCGGGAATCGAACCCGGGTCTTCTGCGTGACGAGCGAATGCTTTAACCACTAGGCTACCCGACCGCCCCTGCAAAAAGTAAAACCTCATACCAGGTCTTACTTGCAAAAAGTAAAACCTCATACCAGGTCTTACTTGCAAAAGGTAAAACCTCATACTAGGTCTTACTTACAAAAAGTAAAACCTCATACCAGGTCTTACTTACAAAAAGTAAAACCTCATACCAGGTCTTACTTGCAAAAAGTAAAACCTCATACTAGGTCTTACTTGCAAAAAGTAAAACCTCACATCCGTGATGTGGTCTTTAACTTGGAATAAGTAAATCCCAAGAGGTTATTACAAGATGGAAAAATATCTACAATACAATAGACAAAAGTGGCAGTAGGTTTATAATGGCATGTTAAACATGGTAAAATACATTTCAACCCAAACAGATCACCTGGGCTTATAATATAATGACTAACTAACACAATTTCCTTCACAATCAGCGAATTTGCAAGGAGACAAAAGTTAATAGGACACATTGTCATGTTGTACATTTCTGATCTGATATTCTTCCATATCATTACAAACTTTGGAAAGAAAATGAGTCAATTTGAAATCCTGCACAAAAATGCAACTTCAAGATGGATTTTTACCGAAAAGAAACGAAGTTGGCTACCTCTGACCGAATGACAAACATTACGATGCTATTTTGTTTACAAGTTGCATACCAATCTCATTACCTCAACACACTCTTCCAGCCCCACACCCACAGCAGCTCATGAAGCGGAGGAATAAAATATTAAACAATCTGGCAGTTTCACCAATTACCTGAATTAACTTCATAAAGATAATGAATACTATAGAGAACTGAACCTAAGTACACTTACATGCTTGTGAAGTTTCTCCATTGCGTTCCAAGTCAAGCACAATACCTCGTCCCAAGTCAAACACAGATTCACTGTTCCCGTCCTAATTCACATCAATCTTGTCAAACAATTCCTGTGATTTCAAAAGTCATCCAAGAGATGCAATAGCAACAAATACACCAGATAGAGACAAGATATTGTATAAACCTTCCACGCTTAGTTCCCACTCAATACCAGGGGGCCGCAAGTCCACAAGTTCTTTCTTGAACTCATGCCGGACAAGCAGAATAGTTTTTAAACTGTGCATCTCTGTTCACAATTAAAAATATTTGTCTTCATGAAATGTATTCAGCTGATCCCCCATTTTCACAGGAACCTGTAACGTTCAATGACATCTTGTGCACTCGACGTTCCTCTGTTTAATCTGTGATTTATGAACATGACTGCCTCAGAAAGGATTGCATATCAAAATATTTTCTCATGCCCTGCAAAAAATTGTCAGCTTTCTCTATCAGGACCCAAAACGATTCTAATTGGCTACGGAGGAGGTTTGTCATCCAGAATGGCAAACAGATATAGCTTGTCTAGGAGTTTCGATCTGATTGTGGACAAACTTCTCCATGTTTGTCAAGACACATGTTGTTTGTAGACTGGGTCAGATCGGTGGTAGGCAACTGATCTGGTCGAGTTGAAACACACTTTCCAGCACCAAGGCAGGAGCTACTGGCTTTCCCCATAAGTCTTCCAGCGTTTTCTGCATATTTGAGACAAAATACACCCAGGAATGTATCTAGGATTCTAAACGAACTGCCCCTGGCCATCAAACTAGGAAAAATGTTATTTTCTTTGAAAAAACATTTTTATTTACTTTAATTTTCACAACATGTAACATGCAACAATGTATAAGTAAACGTTAACCCCCCTTCTCTTCACCAGTCCTGTTACCGTTAGTTTTAACCTAATAACATGATTTGAGGGGTTTAAATTACAATTTGGAAATTATTGCTGATATTTGATGATGGGCTCCAATATCAGTCTCTGAGCAAGTCTAGATAAATCCCTGACTTGACGAAATACATTCTTATTAGTCAGTTCCTATAAAACAATCCACAGAGCTGTCACATATATTATTGTGTTTTTTCCACTTTATCATGTTTCAATCATTATAATATTCATGATTTTATTCATGTTATTTAGAACTATTTACTGTAATTAATATCTTGCTGACTAAACGGTAAACTCATTCTGGACTTGCGCTCTAGACCATGACGTAATGATGGGCTAGGGCTAGGTTAAACCCTGGTCTTTGTCATGAACACTTCAGGAAATTCTGACTACATATTTCATCAAACATTATGGGGGTGAGTGAGTGAGTGTGTATGGTTTTACTCCGCTTTTAGCAATATTCCAGCAATATCACGGTGGGGGACACCAGAAATGGGCTTCACACATTGTACCCATGTTGGGAATCGAACCCGGGTCTTCGGCATGATGAGTGAACGCTTTAATCACTAGGCTACCCGACCACCCCACCAAACATTATGAGTGCAAACAGGTTTACCTGTTTCTAGCTTATTGCTTTATAAATAAATTGCAAGAGGTTCCATGACATTTGATTATCTAACTAAGCAACTTTGTTTGCGTGTATGTTTCAAGATACCTAAAAAACTATTAGCAATACCCACTGGGGACTACCATTTCTTGAACTGCTGATAACAGAGTGAGCAGGGTTTTACGTTGCATTCCTGTGCTTATCGATGTTAATGTTTTCATATCGTTGTCTCAGTTTTTTAAGTAAATGATTATGTAAGCTGTCTGTGAAGTTACTATTGCTGACTTGTATTTTTAGAATCGACTTATTTTGTGTGTATGGAGGCATAAACTGGTGTGCATACTTTGCGAAAATCATACAGATTTACAGAGTGCACACTATATATTATGTTTATACATCCTCAAACACAAAAAATATTGACGTCAATTCCTAAGTTGGTTGGTTGGTTTGTTGTTTAACGCCGCAATCTTATTAACAGCCTTAGAATTTCGTCTTTTTTTAGACATGTTCAGAGGACTAGTGGAAATGCTATTTCACTTGTCCTTTGAGTTAGTAGTTAGTCCTGTTTGAAAAAGACAGAATGGTTTATTATGTTTACACATACTTTTTTCAGGCAGTTTCATTTAGTTCCAAGTTGTAGAAAACTGAAGCATTGAGAACTGGTTCAGAATTATAGCCCTGAAATGCAACTAGTCAATGAGGAGTACCATCATTTGACACAGACTAGTGTGAATTTCAAAGGTTGCACTAAATGTCTATTAAACACAGTTGCCCAGTTCCTGATGCAATCAGTTTAAACATTGTCTGTCACGTGCAGCAACAGTTTCCTTCTTGTTTTATGTATAACTATGTATCTTTGTTTGCCTTTCCTTTTTATGATTCTAAAAGTTATCAACTCATATCAGTTGGTTGGTTTGTTGTTTAACGCCGCACTCAGCAATATTCCAGCTATATGATGGCAGTTTGTATAATAATCAAGTCTGGACCAGACAATCCAGTGATTAATATCATGAGCAACGATCCACACAATTGGGATCGATGACATGTATCAACCAAGTCAGCGAGTCTGACCACCTGATCCCGTTAGTCGCCTCTTACGACAAGCATAGTCACCTTTTACAGCAAGTATGGGTTGCTTAAGACCAATTCTACCACTCAATCTTCACAGGTCTCAATTCCTAAGCGGTTAACTGTAGTCATATGAGCGTTCTTTAAGCAGAAATTATTTTGTTGATCATATTGATACAAAGCATTTTGACCTGCTTATGTTCAGTGACCAACTACAACAATCTTCAATACTGAAAGTGTTCCCTTACTTTTTTTAAATCAGTAAATATTTAGATGCAGCATATGCATATGTTACCATGGTAACAAAGGTATTTTTACTGTTTAAAGTTGATTCCAATATTATCCTTAGATTTCAAATAATGAGAAATGGAGAAACAAAATAAAAATAAAAATTCTTACTTTTTAAAACTTTGTATTAGAATAAAATATATATTTCTAGAATCTTGTAATGAGACTACGATCATTTACATGACGATGCAGTGTCGACAGTATGGGATAGTAAGTAACCGCAGACAAATCCAGGTATACCATCTTCTCATACAAGAATTTATTATTGTAAATCTTTTTTTCCCTTATCAAACTAAATTTGTCAAAGAAAAATCTGTAAACCGACTAAAAAAACAAGAAGGCCTAAACAAATGCAGCACACGACAACTGTATGAAATAGGATAGCCACTCTTCATTGGAGGCCACAACCGGAAGAAATCAAACAGCGAATTAGGTCATTGGAGTAAGAATGGGAAGCAACTGATTGCCAGCTTGTGGTACTGGTGATGCAATGGAAATGTCAGCTACAGGTCTCCCTGCCAAAGCCAACACTCTCATAATGCTTCACAGGGAGTGTGGGCAGGAAAGGCTGCACTGTTGAGTGAAGAGGTGTGCTGATCTACCCAGACTAACATTTAGCCTATGAAATCTTATATTACCATGATTACACAATGTCCTACTTGACTCTAAAAATATTTTTTTTAAATTTCCAATGCTGATTTCATATGTGTAATAGAGCTAGCTAGAGCTGGCTAGACTTTGTATGCATTTCCTGATTGTTTTGTTTTTTCATAAAATAAATCTATTCCGAAGTCATGGAGCAGGACGACGAGCTACCCTGCTGACATATTTATATATAAACAGCAATAAATGGATTGCAGCAATAGAATCTAAGAGTTTCAGTCCACTAGTCCACACAGCAAAACCCTTGAAACACGTCAAAAGGGCCAATTTCTGCTATGTCTTATGATACCTTAACTGTTAGGCAGATTGGCAAGGGCTATAGGACTAGTGCCAATTTCTAATGCTAGGGTGTAGGGGCAGTGGTGAAACCTTCACTGGCCAATTCCCCCCATGGTGACAATATGGGAAGCCATTTCTGGTGTGCCTAACCAGGATACAAGCATCCTAGTAGAAGTCTACATGTGATAACAAGTACCCAAATGTTTTCAAATTCTAGTCTTCAGATATTTTAATAATAGGAAACCTGCCTCTATTTTATATCAAGAATGAAAACCCAGACATGAGTTGGCAGTCCATTATACTCAGGAGGTTTCCCACGCAAGGGCTCCATCAGAACACTACATCGTACTGAATATGCTGAATATGTAAGTGTTGTATGGATCAGTGGGTGGAGGACAACAGGCAGTGCTGCAGGAGCTTAAACACATTAGAAGTAACATTTAGGAGGTGAAGGTGATATGGGGTTTAACGTCGCGTCCAAGATTATTGCCCTTATATAGTGACGTGCATGCGTGCGTGCGTGCGTGCATGCGTGCGTGCATGCATGCATGCATGCCTGTGTGCCTGCTTGTATTAGTCCGGACTGATGCCGGACTCAGTACAACAGAGGTGAGGTGAAATTGGGTTTAACGTCGCGTCCAAGATTATTGCCCTTAAATAGTGACATGCATGCGTGCGTGCGTGCGTGCGTGCGTGCGTGCGTGCGTGCATGCGTGCGTGCATGCATGCATGCCTGTGTGCCTGCTTGTATTAGTCCGGACTGATGCCGGACTCAGTACAACAGAGGTGAGGTGAAATTGGGTTTAACGTCGCGTCCAAGATTATTGCCCTTATATAGTGACATGCATGCGTGCGTGCGTGCATGCATGCATGCCTGTGTGCCTGCTTGTATTAGTCCGGACTGATGCCGGACTCAGTACAACAGAGGTGAGGTGAAATTGGGTTTAACGTCGCGTCCAAGATTATTGCACTTATATAGCGACGTGCATGCGTGCGTGAGTGCGTGCGTGCATGCTTGTACTAGTCCGGACTGATGCCGATTTATAGTGCTAGCACACTAAGATACCATGCCGCAGTTTAACATGAATACCCCACTCTGACACAGTATGCTGACTCCGAGCCGACCAGTCCTTGTTTTAGCCCCTTAATGCCGAGCCCCAGACAGGATAACAACAAGTATCTTTCAACGTCTTTTGGTATGAACCCAGGACCTTCTGCTCTCCGGGCGGACGCTCTACCACTAGACCACAAGATGTTGTTTGGTATGATGCGGCCGGAAATGGACTTCAATATTTTATGCACTTATCCACAATGTGTTACTTACATGTTCATAAGTGAACTATAGCAACACCCAAAGGCAGGAAGATGAAAATGTCACAGTGGAATTCCTTAGCGTCCCTACTACCTGCAATATGGTTGATGGTTGGTTGGTTGGTTTGTTGTTTTACGCTGCACTCAGCAATATTCAAGCTTTATGACGACGGTCTGTAAATAATCGGGTCTGGACCAGACAATCCAGTGATTAATATCATGAGCATCGATCCACGCAATTCGGATTGATGACATGCATCAATCAAGTTGGCGAGCCTGACCACCTGATCCTGTTAGTCACCTCATACGACAAGTATAGTCGCCTTTTACGGCAAGGATGGGTTGCTGAAGACCTATTCTACCCCGGATCTTCATGGGTCTGTAATGTAATGGACTGTACGTATCATGATGCAGGGGATGGAACTCGATGTATGCCTCACATCGGGATACAATAATGTACTGCTACATAACTATCTGAAACCAAAGTGTAGTAAAATTCTGTTTGGGCTGGTCAGCTCAGCTAATCAGAGTCCACATTATAACACTGACATCTGAACATGATGATCGGGCTTAATTAGACTCCAAAGTTTTGGGCAACTATTGATTCATGCAGACACACAAGTGGACCCGGTAGCTCAGTTGGGGATGCTACACCAATAGCCTTGACTCGGGTGCGAACCCAACCCAGGATGAGACCACTCAGCCACCTGGGCCCCACTCATGATTAGAAACCCTTACAGAAATATAATAATGGAGGTCTCATTTTGAGATTGCAGCGCTTGGATTGAGCACAACACTGTGTCCGGCATAGGTGTTTATCCTCTCTTACACCAGTCTCAGCAGCAGGTTTGAAAAATTACCCAAAATGAGAACTGGTCAACCAGCCTTGTGCATGTTGTGATTGCTTGTAATTCCCTAGCCTTGCTCCAAGGCTGTACTGAGGATAAGTCCATGGATGTGAAGTAATTCTATCCTCCTAATAGGCAAGCCTAGATCATGTAGATAACCAGACAGTACAAGGACACCAGACTTTTATTGGGACAATTATTTATATAATCTAGAAATTATGATTTAAACTAATTATTATTGCTTTAGAGACTTGTGCAAGTCTAGTAGCTCCTCAGGAGTACATGATCCTGCAGTCAGACAACAAGCCAATAGCGGGAAGTACCCATTACATGTAGCTTTGACTCCATGCGGAAAGTGTGCTGACACACTTATATCACAATACAAGCATAAGTAGGATTGTTCTCATCATGAAACATTAGATCATACATATCCTCTAGAATCCAAGTGGTACATGTCAAAATGCACATAGCCAGCGATAAATTTGGCACTCGTCACGTAATCCTTGCCAAACTGCCCAATAGTTAAGTTATCATAAGGACTAGTCAAAATTTGCCCTTTTCAAGGGCTTTGCTTTATGTTATCATTATAAGGACCAGTGGACTGAAACTTCTAGTTTATAAAGCTGCATAGGCTGCCAACTCCTTTTTGGTACACAGGATTTGTGGGTCTGTTTAGAGGGTATTCGGGACTTGACAATGTTGTACGCAGGACGCAGTGAAAGTTGTATTTGGTACACAGATTCAACATCTAAAAAAATAATATGTACATAAAGTTTCCTTCATATATTTTCTTTTTCAAATATTGTTTCAGTAATTTAACTTAAAATCGCATCCTTTTCTCAATGCATTCGAGACTTGTATTCGGTATTCAGGGGAGAGCAATGTGTCTCAGGGCGAAAAAGTTGATGGTACCATATTCGACGTAATAAGCGCCCAGGGCGCTATCAAAATTAGAAATAGGGGGCTCTTATTAGAATATTATTTTGGTGTTCCCTAATATATTGCAATAATTTGAATGAAATGTGTTGGAAACATCTCTGCAAGACTCTCAGAAGACAGTAAGGATAGAAGACTACAAGACTTGCAAATTGTTGTAGTACTACTTAATACAAGAAAACCTGAGTGAGTGGGGTTAACGCGGCTTTGAACAGTATTCCAGTTATATCACGACATGTCATCTTGAAATCATGTAAATGTGGGAGGAAAGCCCAAAGTGATGCAGGTCTCAGATGTTTACCACTTTGGTGAAACCCACGAGCACGGTTATAGCGCTGACAAACCTAGAAACCTAATTCGGGCGGAACAGGATTCGAACCATGACCACATGTCTCTGGCGTGCCCAAGGGACGCAACTCTGCACAGCGAATTGCAGCACCTTAGACAAATGCTCTTATAATCCTTTTCAAATTAGCATATTTCTTATGTACATAACGTTGATAACTTAATCTTTTGTATAACATGCATTTAAAGTTCTCATTTGCGTTCTTAACACATACATGTAATTTTCGTGAGGTTCACCAGAGATGAAGCCCTTCACAAACACATCACTTGTGGATATCACAGGGCATATTCAGAGAGCTATTAGCATAAACTCCTGTGAAATACAGCCATGAGTGAAACTCCCACTGAATGCATGGGAGGCCCTGGTTTCAGCTTCATTTATAGTTGCAATAAAAATGTTGAATTGGTCTGACTTTAAACAACAGCTGTAAGCAAGGGTAAATAAAAAGGTCAAGTACAAAACCCTGCACCTTATCTCACAAGCTGAGCAGATCTCAAAGGGATTAAAAAGAAATCTCTAATACAATAATTTTAATAAATTCAAATCCTTGCAAGGGGAAAAAAATCATTTTTCCCCATGAGCTCTATTTCAACCAAACCCTGTCACTAACTAAGCCCCAAGAGGAAAGACCCACAGATGTGGAAATGTGGAAATGGAAATATAATACCACATCCATCCAGTGATTGCTGGTCAGAACGTGAGAGTTGATGGTACGTGACTTATGCCATCCCTAGGCTTTACACAATGGGACATATTCCGCCAGATGGAGCCACTAAAAGCATAACAGATTACTACTAAGTTAGTTCATGTGGCAGTACTCCCATGTGTATATCTGCCAGGGAATTACGACCCAATAACGGCAGTGGTGGAGACAACTCTATGGAATACTAGCCTTTCAAACAGCCCTGGCTGGAAGTAATAGGAGCATTATGTGTGCGGCTTGCTATGATGGGCTGTACATATCCATAAACGATAATTGAATAGCTGGTTATTTTCTTTCATATACTGAGGCTCTTGTTGCCAGGTTTGGTCATCCAGTTCATGAAATATGATTGGACATTGCTAAAGTACATCACCAGTGTATATTACGGTATTTGACGTAATAAGCACCCCGCTCTAATAAGCGCCCAAGGCGACATATGCTAATATATTGGCCAGTGAACAATCCCAATTAGCACCCCTTCAGATTGATCAATGTACACAAGACTTATTTATTGGCGTATAATACGCACTCGTTTGTTATATGCACCCTTAATTATGGGCAATTAAATTCTGGAAAATGTATCTGTCGTACATAAACACTTCAGGCTGTCAGCATAAACCACGAAATTAATCTTTCAACTATTTTTTTTTTCACCAAAATAATATTCTAATAAAGGCCATCTATTTCTAATTTCGAGAGCGCCCTGGGCGCTTATTACGTCGAATATGGTATTCCATAAAGTGTAATGTGAGTTATGTGGAGTTTCAGACCACCTCAGTCAGTATTAAAAGCTAGTAACTGTAACAAGTGATAGCAGTCTGACGGCCATTAGTCTCTTGGACTTGTCAACTCAAGTTAAAACTGAAATCAACTGAGAATTATATTGACTTCAGGTAAAGTTTTGTTTGTTTGTTTGTTTTGTTTGTTTGTTGTTTAACATCACACTCAGCAATATTCCAGCTATATGATAGCGGTCTGTAAATAATAAATCTGGACCAGACAATCCTGTGATTGACATAATGAGCATCAATCCACGCAATTGGG
The DNA here is from genome assembly GCF_022045235.1 of Haliotis cracherodii. Classification (NCBI taxonomy): domain Eukaryota; kingdom Metazoa; phylum Mollusca; class Gastropoda; order Lepetellida; family Haliotidae; genus Haliotis; species Haliotis cracherodii. The sequence goes on from NW_027266272.1 coordinate 20,030,193, forward strand.
ATAGGATGACATGCATCAAACAAGTCAGCGTGCCTGACCAACCGATCCTGTTAATCTCATCTTATGGCAAGCATGGGTTGCTGAAGACCTGTTCTCTACCCAGATCTTCACAGGTCTCAGGTCTCAGGTCTCAGGTCAGGTTGTTTCCAAAGTTTGCTGCAGGTGGTGATAGCCTCATAAACCTCTATGTGTCAAAAAGATATCTATCTGCATCATGTCACTCAAATAAGTGAAGTGGATGGAGCACCTGCCCGGAGAGCGAAGATCAGTGGTTCAATTCCCTGGCCGCATCATACCAAAACACATTTAAAGGTGGTACTTTTTGTTATCCTGCCTGGTGCTCGGAATTAATGTGATGAAAAAGGACCTGCCAGCTCGGAGTCAGTATAAAGAGTCTAAGTGGGGTATTCATGTTAAACAGCGGCACGATATCTCAGTGGGTTAGCACATTAAATCAACCCTAGTCTGGACTAGTACAAACAGCCACATCACACAAACATGCATGTTGCTATGTTAGTGCAATAATCTTGAACGCAATGTTAAACACCATGTCATCTTCACCTTCACCTCTGCACACATCAGACAGACTTTGCAAAGGTCACTGAGGAACATCCGTCTGACCTTGCTGAAAACACATAATATCATACCGCATGCCCTGGTTCCACATTACTGAGGCACACTCTCGTACCTACTGAAACTTTCCGGTATTTGTACTCCAAACAGGTGATATTTCATTGTTAGATACCATCTCAGATCCATAAAGAGCCCTTCAACTTTGCACAAAATATCATTTTGCAACATATCAATATTTGGCAAGTGACTTAGTTCAAATGTGCCTCTGTTCACCCAGCAGGGAATGTGTACTCGATATGTGAGGTGGATGTAGAAACCTTCTAGCGCCCCAGGGCAGCTTGGGTTGTATACTCCCCAGGGAGTTGAGAACGATAACTGAAATGCAAACGGATCCAGTGGTCGGGGAGAAAATTAAACCACATTTGAGCAGACACTAGTGCCTGGATACCTGTGGTATATAATCACAACAACAACAACAACAACAACAATGTTCAACAACAACAACAACAACAGCAAAATGTCAGCTTTCATAACATCTTTAAGCGTCATTTAGAAGCTCTTTTATCGACGAAGACAGTACTGATTTTTGGAGTACATTTTAGTGTACTTTCAATGTGATGTTTCAGATGCACTGCTCGTATGTTTCCTTTGTGATCACATGCTTGACAAAGGCACCAACGCCCTACTAAACGTAATGTCAGCAATGAAAAATGTAACAACTGAGCAATACGTTATATTCATAAGTAAAACCTGTTATCATTCAATGGTTTTGGCATATCTCTCTTCTTCACCAGTGTTAAAACACTTCATTGAGGAAATCTCCAGTGGTTGACATCATGAGCATCAATCTAAAAATTGGGATACAATGACAAGCACCAACTCAAATTAGCTCATAAATGCAGGACTCACAGTACAAGCTGTTCGTATCCACTAGGGCTGTTACGATTCACTCGCGTATTCGTTGAATCAAACCGTATCCAAATTCGTTATTTGTGGCCACTAGAATCGAATATTTATGAATATGCAAACATATGCATTTACATAAAAAGAATACCCATAAGAACATATTTTATGCATAGATTTCTTCATAAGACAACACTCTTATACTATTTGATTTGACAGTATTGTGGTCACTGGTCATTGTTGCATTTGAGCAGATACTAGTACCTGGATAAATGCAGTATATAAATGAATAATATATTAAAAATTAACATACCATGTCAAATAATTAATGTTGTTGTTGCCTGACTGAAAATGCTGAATATGACAAATGATACATCAACTGCTGACTTGTTATTGTATTCGTGAATTATTATTCGTATTCTTTACCCTATATTCATGATACAAATCGTATTCGCCTCATAGTGTATTCTTTGCAGCCCTAGTGCCCACTTTAAAATATAATGATTTCTGTCCACATGTGCAGATAGATGACTACTGGCTGTATCTTACATTCCTACAAACACAGATGCCAGTCTGATGAGGAGGGAGTTCACCAGTTATATCACATACATTGTACAAGTATAAATGCTCCTCCAGCGCTGATGGAGCTAAAGGCCCCAAGTTCAACAAACAACATTTGTAATATGAATAAATGGAAAATTCTCTTCCAAACAAATACCCACATGCCATACCAGATTCTCATTTATTCCATTTTATCAACCAACAACCACATGCCGTATAAATGTCCGTGTTATCATGTGTATGCGTCCATGCTTGTTTACCTTTGCAATTTTCTCCATGGGGTAGGGCAGCATGAGGCTGTTGAGGACTTCCTGTATGGGCTGCGGCATCATATTGGAGATGCGACGGAAGCGACTGTTGCTCCGATGACGACGTGTCGAACACCTCTTGCACAACAGAGTGTGACTCATTCCATCGGTCACATGTCCCCAAACACAATTCCAAGTGGAATAGAAATACAATCCTCCAAATATCTCAGTCAAAGACGCTGAACTTCACAATCTTGAATATTGTTCCAAATAAGCTTAGTTTTTATAGCCTCTCTGCATAAAAATTATTCAGTTTGATAATTTGCAAATTATAAGTTAAATAATGTTTTTTTACATTTGATTCCACAACATGAACTTTTTAAGAAACTTTAAGACAATGAGCATGTACAGTTTCATAGAACAAGTCAGTTTCTAAAGAATACACAATGCCATTTGGAAAGTGGTCAAATGTGACAAATGTTATTTTTGGGATAACTCTTTCTCGTTTGGGATAGCACTTTCTTTGTGGAAGCCTCGGTGGCTGAGCAGGTTAGATCGCTGACTTTGTGTGTTGGCGATAAGGTGCCTCACTCTGGCAAGTGTGAGTTCGAATCCCGAACTGGACTCCACCCAAAAAAGTATGAGAATCCGTACTTTACTTAGAAAGTGTTATCCCAAATATAACATTTGTTAAATTTCTGAAGAGTATTTATCATTAATCATCAACTAGAATTTTAACAAAAAATGTCATCGCACATTCCATGCAAAACTGCATACTGTCATAGTTTGCATTCTCAAAATAGCAAAGAAGTTAAAAGTTACGACTGTACCAATCTGTGCCAGGGTCTCAGAGCATACGTAGTGACATGTAATCAAATATCTAACACCCGATCATAACGCAGTAGTTTATGTCTCTAACATGACGACGACAATCAGTCTTCATTAGGCCAGTGACAGAAATTCTCTTGGGCTGCTACTGGCAAATATCAACAAATGTTCATTAGGAAACAAGGCATAATCATATCCTGCACTACACATGAGCCCGTCATGTATGATGTTGGATATCATTATTGTCTTTGAAATAGGGGAGGTGAAACGGGGTTTGTGTGTGTTTGTGTGTGTGTGTGTGTGTGTGTGTGTGTGTGTGTGTGTGTGTGTGTGTGTGTGTGTGTGTGTGTGTGTACCCTTTCAGTTGATTCCTTCCCTTCTTTGAAGTTTAGACATGTATCCCGATAAGATCAATGCCATATGATGTTTGTTTGTTTGTTTGTTGTTTAACACTGCACTCAACAATATTCCAGCTATATGACGACGGTTTGTAAATAACTGAGTCTGGACCTGACAATCCAATGATTGACCTCATGAGCATCGATCTACGCAATTAAGAAATGATGACATGCATCAAGCAAGTCAGCGAGTGTGGGCACCCTATCCTGTTAGTCTTGAATGACTTCATGACAATTCCTGCCCATGGAACCAAGAAACCAGCTGGTGACACCTTGCGGAATGGCAGCCTGTATATTTATAAGCTCAGTGTTAGAAAATAAGCACTAGTCCTGTAGTCCTTGCCAAACGGCCCAATAGTTAAGGTATCATAAGGACCAGTAGACATTTTCCCTTTTTAAGGGGTTTACTGTATGTTATCATCATAAGGACTAGTGGACTAAAACTGTTAGTTTTTATCAGTGTAGTTGTATCCACACTTGCTCCATACAGAGCTCCAGATAAGCTGCGTATCTGCGTGAAATACGCATCAGAAATGCAGAAATACGCAGTAAAATATAATCCAAGCGTATCAAATACGCAACGAACATTACAGATACGCTACAAAAATAAAACTTGTGCGTATCATCAAAATATTGTGAAGTAACCCTGCGTATTCGATTACCAAATCAGCAACTTATTTTGAATTATAAACGGGCATTCCGTCAACCCTGCCAAACTCCACGATGACAGTTACATCATGATCATTTGCCATCACACTTTCTTGTGGAAGTATTCGTGGTATTTTTGAGTCCTATAAAGCTCTCGAACCCACATGACACCAGTTTGCAGGGACTAGATGAATAGTGTTTTTAAATATTTAACTTAAATACCCACATCTGTGAAAACTAGTGGGTAACAGAAATTTGAATACGCAGATAGAATTACTGATACCCAATGATTTTAAAATTCATGGGTAAAACACCCACAACACCAGAAGCTTATCTGGAGCTCTGTCCATAGCTTATAATGTTACAATGTTTGCATTTCTATGTTCATTGAAATATCCTTGCAATGAGTGAGTTGGTATGGTTTTACACCGCTTTCAGCAGTATTCCAGCAATATCATGGCAGGGGGCACCAGAATTGGCTTCACACATTGTACCCATGTCGGGAATCGAACCCGGGTCTTCGGCGTGACGAGCGAAAGCTTTAACCACTAGGCTACCCGTCTGCCCCAAATATCCTTGCAAGAGGCAAAGACAATTTCTGACCCAGTAAAGTACTGCTTGGTGTCCAGGGGTAGAAACAAAAAATTTTAGTCCGCTAGTCCTTATAATGATAACGTATCAAACCCTTATAAATAGCCAATTTCTACCAAACCATAACTATTGGGCAGTTTTGCAAGGACTACAGGACTAGTGCCAATTTCTAAAGCTGGTATCGATATCACATGAGTCTATGACAACACCCTCCAATATGACGCCATGATAAGTGCCACTCACTTAACCTCTTCAGACATCAAGCATGCCTTGCTCTGTAATCACTCCGCTTCAAGCACGCCATTGTTTACTTCCACATAGACGTGTGCATGATGTAGATATGAGCCATTTAATAAACTGTGTAATATTACATGTGCCAAATAGTTCTGGTTCTTATAATACCGTATTCGACGTAATAAGCGCCCAGGGCGCTCTCAAAATTAGAAATAGGGGGCTCTTATTAGAATATAATTTTGGCGGGGAAAAAACAGAGTTGAAAGATAAATTTCATGGTTTATGCTGAACTGTTTATATACGACAGATATATTTTTCCAGAATTTAATTGCCCATAATGAAGGGTGAATATAACGCACGAGTGTGTATTATACACAAATAAATAAGTCTTGTGTACATTGATCAGTCGGAAGGGTGCTAATTGGGATTGTTCACTGGCCAATATATTAGCAAATATCGCCGTGGGCGCTTATTAGAGTGGGGTGCTAATTACGTCGAATACGGTAGATTCATTTATGGAATATTTAGATTCGTTTATGGAATAGTTGGAGCTTAGTTAAGAATTGACTTCAATATTTTTTCATTTATGGAGGGGTAAATATAAAACTGGTGGACACACTGTGTAAATATGCGTAACAGATTTACAGAAAGGGGGCACACTTGTCTTCAGTTTATGACTCCATAAACACAAAAACGTAAATAAATATGTCAACAATAGCAACTTCAAACACTAACTTATTTCATGATTAGCACAACAATAACTGTAGAGTAAATACGAAACCAGTGACATTATTCAGCACAATAATACAACACAAATACTGCACTTATTATTATCAGCCAATCAGGAAACAGCAGTCCATTAGAGGGTGTGGCCTGTTGTTGTTTTGGGTAATGGAAACAAACAGGGAAAATTGCTTCATTATCCAATCAAATGCCATGGAATCACTTGCAATATATATGTTTATTTCACCTTGATGTCAAGAGGCTGATTCACCTGAATATTGAAGGTTGAAATAACCAGTTACCTGGGGCCCAATTTTCAATATGTATTACTCAGAAATGTAGGGTCATATGTGTTTTCAGGTATTGAAATGGTGTGTTTCTTGTAATCTTGTGCTTTATTTTTTTTACTGATACCCAAAACATAAACTCACCGTTTTTTTGTACTAACACTAATGTTTGACCGTTTGGAGACCAAAAGTTGGTCTGGAGACAGAATTAACAATATTGCTTGACATACACCCAGTAAGCCATGTTGCCAGAAGACTGATTGTGTCATGTGTACTGAGGGGATTAGATCCTGAATTGGATAATCATTATCTTGATAATACAATTATACATAGTGTCTGACTTTATGGCAATATGTTCGGATGTCAACCTGTCTGAGACAAGTACAAATGAGGCAGGACTAGTGATATTTCCTTGTGGTTTCCCATGCTGCTTATGACATCTACAGACTTAAGTGAATACAAGAAATGTATTTCAAACCCAGGTAATAGTTCATGTTATGTCTAGCTAGATGAAAATATTTCTTCAAACTCCCTACCTACAAACATTCAAGAGAGAAATCATGATAAAAGTGTCTTACAGACTTTTCTTATGGAGCTGTAAATAAATTTTAACGCATAGAAACTGTAAAGTGTTTCTCTGCTTCCTGGAAAGTCTCTACATTGAGGTAGTGAAGAATTCTGACAGACCAAGGCAAACCCAGCCAAGCAGGATTCCTAAATGGTATGGATAAGCTGTTCCTATTACCTCTAGGAATGCCAGTGCCAACACAGGGGTATTTGTGTAGCACCTACAGAGAACTATAACACTCAACACAAACAAACATATTGTTTCCTGTTGGAGTTCTTACTTCTCTCTTTACTTGTAAAACAAATATTTAACTACCGAATAAATTCTACATTTCATTTTATCTGTCTGGATTTTCTGGATTGGCAAGTCAGACATTAGCCTGTTTCGCTGTCCCTGAACTAGGGCTAGGATGGGTCACTTGGGCACTCGGGTCGGGTGGGTCCTGAGTAGAACCTGGGTACCCACAGAACTACTACCTGTACCCGTGGTTAGTCATGTGATATATTGCTTAATGACAATAATAATAAAATTCCATGGTTACACAAGTGCAAGTTGCATTTCTTTCTGACTATGTGCACATTCGTCCTGAATTAATATGTTTAATAAGGACAAACCTTTGACTGTAAACTTAAGTGTATGCACAATCAGATCGTTTTATACTTTATCTAAATACTTTCTGCCAGGTCTCTGGTAAAACAATTCCCAACTGAACATTTTGTGCCCAACTTGAGACTTACAGCGGGTAACCGGGTAGGGTTGGGTACTAGGGGGCCGGGTACCCGGGAAGTAAATTTGGACTCGTCCCAGCCCTACCCTGAACCATATTACATTGCCTTCCGCCCAGCCCTTCCTGGGGATATAGCTCTACATAAAGCAAGTCTAGATTTTCCACAGGTTTACTGGGGCTCCTTTTCAATTTAAATGTAGTTGCTTGTTTCTATCAAAATTATACAATTTTAGAGACTATACAGATAACATGGAATTTTTGTACTGTTCAACTGTAAAACTCAATCACATCAAATATTAATTGATTTGACTAATTTTTGCGTAGAACAGTTATTCTCTTCTTTCATTATTTGTCAGAGGTGTAACCATATGGTTGGGTCGCAATATGATACATATCCTGATACTATGGGTACGATATGACTCATATCCCTATATGACCATTAGAAACAGTCAATTCAAAGAGATTGTAAAAAAAAATATTTTGTTTTCATAAAATTTCCAAAAAATCCCTTCATTAGGCTGAAATCAAAACATTGGTTACCTACCATTTTCTCCATCTGTTTGAAACCTCTAAACTGAAAACAAACCTAAGTTTATCTCCTAATTTGATACCTTTGATGGAACAATCAGAATGCAGGATTCTAAAATGTCATATGTCATTGTAGAATATTGCATAACCTTTACAGAGCCAGTTTGTAGATATCAGTTCACTTATATGTCAGTTATAAGTGAGCAGGGACTATCCTGGCATACAAATATTACATAATACATGATTAACTACTTTTTTATAGACATGCTCCGAATTGTAACAAGAGTCTAAATAGTTAAGAACTGTTAAAAAAAAGTTGATGATAATACAGAATTCGAGAAGTAGAAGCCATAGAATCTGGGCTAGAACTTACATTTAAATGTTGCAAGATTGGATTAGCACTTTAACAAGATTAGATTAACATCTTAACATAAGAGTTCAGTCTGGTCCACAAACCCTTTAGCATGTTGAGTCTACCAAACTGAACTTGGCTCTTAGCATCATGTTGAGAACATCTTACTGTTGTCATATGGATATTATTAGCTGGGCTTACGAGATCAAACAGAGGTTTACTAGACTGGGGCTTCAGGCTTGTGGCTAAAGTGGCAGACTGTTACATAATCAGTTTAAATATTCTGACAGAAAAACTCTCCATTCAGTAAATACATTTTTATGACCACAATAAAGATCTCAGACTTCTAAAATCAAGTCACATTTACCAAAGGTGAAATATTTGACTTTTCCAAGGAGAGGCAAGAAGCCATGAAATCACTTGGCTCTGCTACAGTTTAGTCCACCTGTTGGCCTCCCTTATCCACCTCAGTGAAAGCAGGGTTACTGCGTGTTAACCAACTGAGATCACCACATACTATTGGGTGATGGTTAAAGTGGATATCCAGTTTTATTCCCTACTTATGGAGCCAATACTTGGTGGTCCTTGCTTGAATATTGCTTGGAGGTGCTTATGTTTATATTGTGTCAATGGTTCAATATTCAATAGTGTGAAGTGAGCTGTAGGGTAAACAGTCTGTATTTAGAGACCCTGGATGAACCTTCTGTTTACTTAACTGGAAGTATGTTGTACAATTTCAGACCTTACATCAGCAAAAACAGATATATTCTCATTCGAACACTAGACCTCCAAATCTGCCAAACTGATAATAAAATCCTAGCAAATATCCTGAACCCCTGTCCAGAAAGAGCAACATATGTTTCACAAACTATCTCAGACATGTTTATTAAAAGAACCTCTCTTACAGATAACATCAAGATATGACCTTATGATTATTATGTCTTATCTGTACAGTATCAGCATCATTAAAGTACACGCTGCCAGCCACCTCATGATATATACATATAAATGTTTATACACTATGAATGAAATAATATGTAATATCTATATATATAATGTACATTATGTATATATACCTCTCATGTTGATAGTTATATTTATTCCATATGTAGTTAGTTTGTACCCTGCCCTACAGTGAGTAATAATATTGTAAAATTTACATGATCTAGTGGTAATTCACTAGAGGTATAACAAAACAGTGGTTTGCGATACAATACGTTTTATGATACTGTGGGTGGGATACGATTCGTATCCCGAAAAAGTACTCATAATTCATAACTTGATATTCTCTCTTTTTGCAAGTGAATCACACCCTGGATTTTTTTTTCTAAAATTCAAGAGACCAAAGAAGGGATATTCTGAGGCAGAAACACATAATAGGCTAGAGGGCACTGCGAATGTTATGCTATTTATAGCCAACCAGGATAAGCTAGAGAATCTGCACAAGCTGGTTGTTGCTAGTTATTATTCACATGTTTTTACACCAAAATAACTTGTAATGTATCATATGTATCGCGATACAGGGGATTTAAATCGTGGGCCTCATACTGGGATACAATACTGTATCGCCATATCGATACACAACCATAATTCATTATTAGCAGGGATTATTATATACACATGTCTGCATCCACACAAATCAACTAATCCCCATTCGGAATGCAGGTTTTGTAACAACCCCAACATCCTGACCATAACTGCCCCTCTCGCCTGGCTAGTGGCACGAGGCCAATCTCACAGGCTGATCTAAGCTGGTATTGATCAACAAGCCTGTGTAGCTATGTATAGCAGCCAGATCATTGTGCAACAGTATGTAACTAGCATGATGTACCCAAGAGAGGCATAAGGATAGCCCACCTTCTTTACATTAAGACACACATGTGCAAGAGAGCGATATGATGATAGGGTGTATGAAAAATAGGGATCAGTGTCCGAAATAACTGAATTATTTCAACACTGGTATGCATGGTCAGGATGCCATCGTATCGCGATATCAATGATTTTTTTAACGTCAGTGCTGTATTGATGTAAATAACTTAGTGCCACAGAATCATTTGAACTTAACATTACCATGGTTGAGATGGAAAATGAAAAGGCAGAAAATTCAATTTTAAACTATGGATCAGTCTTGTTCATATTTACCATTATATTGATTAATGGCTGCTTGACATAGGTAATTTATTTCTGTACACATTCAGAAAACGTAATTTATTATTATTTGATATATCATGATAATTTTCAGCATGTTGAGCTGATATATCAATACAAACATATCCAATTAATAACAGCCTGAATGAAGGTCACAGGTATTTACAGTTGATGGTGGATACGAGATTACATGTCATTGATTAGTAACACTTTAAAAGCTTACAAGAAGGATTTAACTGGAAAGTTCTGGGAAGGAAAATATGTCAATAATTCAATTCAGTGTGCAAGGCACAATGCTCCCTCAGAATAACAAAGGTCAAAACAGAAAATAAAACCAGAACGTTGACATACTCATCATAACAATCCATTATGTACTATGGCTTTGTTTCTAGTAACCTTAAGTTTACTCTTGGTTTGTGAATTCCGAAATACATTCACTGTCTAGCGTTAAAAAACAAGGGACCCTGGTTCCTTCACCGGTTGCTCTCATAGAATTTGAATCAAAGAACCCCAATATTCTTACCCGTAAACTATGACAAGAACCACTTGATATAATTTTATACACTATCAATATGGTCAATCTAACAACACAATCTTCTTCGTGTTTTTGTAAAACCAGTGTGTTTGTATCCATATTTATCACAGTATATGTCCAACATTTTGTCCAAAGAGCAAGAAAATTCACCCAGTTACTGATAAACACATCAACAATGACGGGATCAACAAGTCTCCTCAAGCAGCCACTAAATCTTGTAATTCCTGTTCTAAACTCCCCCCATTTTTCTCAGTTCACTGTAGATGATGTAGCAGAGGTATAGAGGTCAAAACTCTGAGGATGCATTATTTATATCCCCTACCAATAAAAATACACATGGCAGAGATGGTGAACCATAACAAGACTAGCTCATCAACAAACTAATATAAACCGTCATATAAGACACCATGAATTTGAACACTGGCTCCTGGCACAGATAGGGACTGTCATAATTTGAACGTTTTCTATTTGTTTAAACCTATACACATAGGTCGTGAAAATACCCACACAACTTTCTCAAGTAAATCCACACAGTCTCTCAGCTATCCATGAAGTTCACATTCCTGCTTCAGTTTCCACAAGTAAATCCATACATCAGATCACAGGACACAGGAACGGATGACTTTCCTACACAGGCAGGATGGAGGAGAGGCCATCACAACTCACCGAGATCCTCCCCACACAAACAAGTGACGCAGAAACCAACCCCAGCATCATCACTACATCACTCCCAGCCCAGACGAGTTGAGGAGTTGTGTAGATCGGAAACACTATCTACGTAACATTCCACCAGTGCTACAGGCTTGCAGTCTCCACAACAAGCAGAGCTTGCCGCAGTGTCGATCTTCCTATTATATCATTACAGTCTCGCTGGGGCTGTTGTTATCCTGCTGGTCAGTTCCAGGTCTAAACCCTTACCATGGACAGATCTGAAGACAATCCAAATTAGGTTTTCCACTTCCTGAATTGAGAATGCTGACCTTGCAGATTCTCACCGTGTCTGTTCAAATGCTGGTCAGCTGGTGACGAGACTGGCAAAGTTGATGATAACTCAATTCAGTTTAACCTCAGCTTCGGATGCTTCCACACTGCAGTGTTGGGAATATTGGGAAGCTTGTCACTCCAGCATTTTGATCCTAGACACAGATAACACTGGAATAAACATAGGAGATTTCCCCACTTCTTGACAAATTGCCTTTCAGTACTGATGTGTCCGAGGAATGAGGCAGCTGATCAGCTTCATGTCATGGGTGATTAGTCTGAGAGGCACTCCCCCCTCATTTCATGTTCTGATTAAGGGTCAGGTTAAAGTGTCCTGCTTGATGCATTTATTTAGCTGGGGTCTCCCCGCTCCAAGCTTTGAAATCTATAACTTAAACAATGTCTGGTGTTATACACGCTATACCTCAGCTATTCCTGGCAATGGCTGGCCTATGTTCTCACATTCTCATTTCACTTCCCTCACGTCTGTCTCACATGGGTTCCACATGATATGAAGTTTCATCAAATGGTAACATTAGAACTTGCATCACACTTGTTATTGGAGTCAGGTCAGTGAAATAGGCTAATTCAACAAAAGAGTGAGTGAGTGCGAATGGTTTTATGCCGCTTTTAGCAATATTCCAGCAATATCACAGCAGGGGACACCAGAAATGGGCTTTACAAACTGTACCAATGTCGGGAATCGAACCAGGGTCTTCGGCGTGATGAGCGAACGCTTTAACCACTAGGCTATCCGAGTGAGTGAGTGAGTGAGATATTATGACACTTTTAGCAATATTGCAGCAAGAGACGCTAGAACATGTAGAATGGGATTAACACAATATACCCATGTGGGGTAGTCTGTCATTTTGACAGACACTGAAACAAATACATCCAATACAGACCTACAATAAAAACATCCATCCATAGGCATCCATACTCCAGACAATATAATGTCAGTTGTCAAGCACATAGTGTTATGATAACAGAACATGCAAAATGAACATGAATATTGAAAAATATCTGTTTATTGGCCAAAAAATGACTGACATGATTTAAAGTGGCGTACCGATGCTGATAATTGTTGTTTTTGTGTTTAGCCTCCCATTTTCAACTTTCAATTCTTCATCATGTTCATATCAAGGGGGGCCGTGAAGACACCGGGGTAGAATAGGTCTTCAGCAACCCATACTTGCCGTAAAAGGTGACTATGCTTGTTGTAAAAGGCGACTAACAGGATCGGGTGGTCAGGCTAGCTGACTTGGTTGATGCATGTCATCGATCCCAATTGCGTGGATCTACGCTCATGATATTAATCACTGGATTGTCTAGTCCAGACACGATTATTTACAGACCGCCGTCATATAGCTGGAATATTGCTGAGAGCAGCGTTAAACAACAAACCAACCAAAAATCAAATCAAGGGTGATGGCAAGTGAAATCTTGCTAATTTGCAACAGGGAGCACAGAACATCTCCTGTCCATATTGGAAAAAATCTGCCATTTTTTCTTACAAAGTGAAGCCTGCACAGCCAGTTACCCTCACGAATGTTGTAATTATGGTGGTCAGCTGTGCCCCTTCCACACATGCTGCACACTGCTGATGTTATATATGGTCTGCTGGTACAGGTCATTGATCAGATTCAGTCTGTTCATCACAACGTCAGTAAACACATTCTATAATGCATGAACACATTGCATAACAAGGACATGATGGTGGATGCCTGATGAAAAAAAAATAATTTAGAGTTGACCACTTTGATAAAAATAATTGTTTCCGAAAATGCTTGAAAAAATAATTTGTACTTGGGTTTTACACAGAAAAAATCATTCACTGGATGTTCCGAAAAAAATGTTGTGGGTCAAGAAAGTATTGTCATCCAATCAAATAGCATAAACCAATACTCATGATGTCAATCACTGGATTGTCTGATCCAGACCTATTATTTTCAGACCTCCACCATAAAGCTGGGATCTTGCTGAAGGCGGTGTTAAACAAGAAACAAACAAGTCTGACATGTACCACATGTAATCAGCTCATAAGAAGTATGAAGGAGTTGCTAAAGATCTCAATCATTGTAATAAAACAATATCAAATTGGTTGGTTGGTTGGTTGGTTTGTTGTTTAACGCCGCACTCAGCAATATTCCAGCTATATGACGGCGGTCTGTAAATAATCAAGTCTGGACTAGACAATCCAGTGATTAATGTAATGAGCATCGATCCACGCAATTGGGATCGATAACATGCATCAACCAAGTCAGCGAGTCTGACCACCCGATCCTGTTAGTCGCGTTTTACGACAAGCATAGTCACCTTTTACGGCAAGCATCTGTTGCTAAAGACCTGTTCTACCCCGGAATCAATAGCATAAATCATATTTCTAAGCTTATAAGTCTTCATAATAACTTTCCTTTAGAAACATTGTTGGCAACAGACAAAGGGCATCAAAGTTGGCCCAAAATTAGAAAAAAAATTCAACTCATAATGATTACATTTGAATTGATAGGCGACTCATTTTAATGACATATCTATTTCGGTACCAGCCCAGCATCACCTGAGTCCCCTCTTCCACACCAGATGCAGCAGGAGGTCTGGTAATGGTGGAATGCTATCAACTATTCATCCAGTTGTCCGATCAATTCCCATCTGAGATGCACCATATGGACGGCATGTACAAGGTCAGGTGTTTAGCATGCCACTGATTTCTGATGAGGGAACCTCATATCTCATTTATACCTTCCTGCCATGAATGAAGTGATGGTCAATGCTTCATGTTACAGATGCATACTGTACTGCCATGATCACCACTGCAGGGGCAGGAAGAACTAAAAGCAGTCATAATATGCAAGTACAAATAGTTCAGTTTTGTTTGTTGTTTATGCCACCCACTAAGGGCTGGGATGAGTCCAAATTTACTACCCGGGTACCCACCCCGCTATTACCCAACCCTACCCGGATACCCGCTACAGGTCTCAAGAGTTTGGTACAAAATGTCCGATTGGAAATACCGTAATAAGCGCCCCGCTCTAATAAGCGCCCACGGCGATATTTGCTAATATATTGGCAAGTGAACAATCCCAATTAGCACCCCTTATGATTGATCAATGTACACAAGACTTATTTACTTGCATATAATACGCACTCGTGTGCTATATTCACCCTTAATTATGGGCAATTAAATTCTTGAAAAATATATCTGTCGTATATAAACATTTCAGGCTGTCAGCATAAAACACAATATTTATCTTTCAACTACATTTTTTCACCAAAATAATATTCTAATAAGAGCCCCCTATTTCTAATTTTGAGAGCACCCTGGGGGCTTATTACATCGAATATGGTATATTGAAACTTACGAATTGTTTAGGGCCCTGAAATACCATAGGGCCCCACAGTTAATATGAGAGTAAAGTATGGTTCTTGAATCAGGATCGGAAACGAAAACAGGCAGGGGGCAAGGGAAAGATGAAGAAGCGTTGGAAGTGTGGATGGATGGAAGGACAGAAGGAAGAAGGGTGGGAGGGAAGTATGGAGGGATGACGCTGGTTTGTATATCAACACCCCAACCACCCTGCTACCCAACTTGAAAGAAAACATGTGAAAATATCATAACACATATCCATGAACTCAATAACAATTTATTGTTTCTCGTTCATTAAGTTATCCCCCAGACAGAGTATAAATAATGTACCTACCAGCTACAGGGCTGCTGTGGTTGGCAGCTGGGTAAACAGCCTGTCCAATAGAGAGCCCTATAGTAAACCAGCAAACTGATTACACCCACTTCCTGGGTCAGGAACTCTACCCTGTACTTCATTACTCTGCTGCCCCTAGCTGATTCAGGTGTATGATTATCAACAATCAGCCACTTCCTGGCAGCTTCTTGGGAGAAATCTTTAATCTGTTTGATACAAGCCTTTACCATTAACAGGATTC
Source organism: Haliotis cracherodii (assembly GCF_022045235.1). Classification (NCBI taxonomy): domain Eukaryota; kingdom Metazoa; phylum Mollusca; class Gastropoda; order Lepetellida; family Haliotidae; genus Haliotis; species Haliotis cracherodii. The sequence goes on from NW_027266272.1 coordinate 20,045,965, forward strand.
ATAGACAAAAATGCCAATAACCATCATATCTTGTGGTATATTACTTGTGTATGTCACATACCTCTGACCTTTTATCTATCCAACTGTTTGACAGCTTTTGATCATGAAGATGATATTTACCAGGATTAGTTATTTATTTTGATTTTCACTAGGCCACAAAAATGATCTCATCAGGAAGGACTAAGCTCCATATATCTTCTATTCCTTACATATTCTATATAAATTCCATTCCTTACATATTCCTTGTATATTCCTTGCATATTCCTTATATATTCCATTCCTTATATATTCCTTTCCTTACATATTCCTTATATATTCCTTTCCTTACATATTCCTTATATATTCCTTTCCTTACATATTCCTTATATATTCTATTCCTTATATATTCCTTATATATTCCATTTCTTATATATTCCATTCCTTATATATTCCTTATAGATTCCATTCCTTATATATTCCCTATAAATTCCATTCCTTAAATATTCCATTCCTCATACATTCCTTGCATATTCCTTACATATTCCTTCTATCATGTGTCTATATTCCATAAATATTCCATATAGATTCCATTCTTTATATATTTCTTTTATTTCCCTTATATATTCCATTCCTTATATATAGATATAGATATTCTCTATATATTCCATTCCTTGTATATTCCTTACATATTCCTTATACCCTGTTATACATTCCATTTCTTATATATTCAATTCCTTATATATTCTTCATATATCTTATATAATCTATTCCTTATAAATTCCATTCCTTGTATATCCCCTTACATATTCCCAATATATTTCATTCTTTATATTTTCCTTATATTTTCCTTACATATTCCATTCCTTATATATTCCTTACATATTCCTTATATCTTTCATTTCTTATATATCCGATTCCTCTCTCTTTTAATACAACAATGGAAGTTCTGTAATTCAGCAGCATGTACATAAAGATCATTCAACCTCATTCAACCTCCAGCACTTAAACTGACACTCAACAACTTGAAAAAGAACCTTTTCATTTAACTCTTAGAATTAAAATCTGTCTGACATGACAGAAAGAAAGGCTGCTTGTAGTCCAGGCTATGTATGTTGTGCACACAGTTGTCAAATGTACAGCCTAATTAGGAAGAAGAGTGCTTCACTCCAGAGAATCAATACTACCCTGATCAACAGCCATTAAATCCTGATCACCAGTCTTGAACATTGAGGGTGCAAGGGTGGCCAGTCGTCTAAGGCGCCGTGATTTGCTGTGCAGAGTTGCGTCCATTGGGCACGCCAGAAACCTATGATTGAGGATTAGAATCCAAGTTCGCCCTGATTATGTTTCTAGGTTTGTCAGCACCATACCTGTGCTCGTGGGTTTCACCGAAGCGGTAAACGTCCGAGACCTGCATCACTTCGGGCTTTCCTCCCACATTAAGCTGACACGCCGTGATATAAGTGTAATACTGTTAAAAGCGGCATAAACCCAACTCTCTCACTCACTCACTCACTCGAACATTGAGCCACAAGACTGTAGCTCACCTGCATAATGATGACATTCTGTAAACAAGTTTTAGAGCCACCATAGCTGGGATCATTTATCATGTGATTCTGATTTATACAGAATTTCAGCTACCAAAGCCTTGAATTTTCAGAGGAGATGTTGAAAGTATGCCAACACAAGAAAAGTGGGGATATGTGAAGGTTAAAGGTTGCAGCATGATCAGAAATCAAGAAGTTCCAAAATACTTTATCATAGGCTATTTCACTGATCAAGTACTTGATGCATATTAAATTTCATTTTCTTGATAATAAAACAAGCAGAAATGGTTGAGTAATGGGCAACTGTCCTTTTCAATATGGCTGCCATGATCACCATGTCTAACCTTCCTTGGATCATATACACAAAGTTTCAACTTCATAGATTATCTGAGACAGGAATCGAACCTGTAACCTCGTGTTAAGTTTTGTAACCCACTGTTTTCCCACTGAGCCACCAGGGCAGGTGATGAAAGAATGTTCAATTTTAGTTGTCATGACTTAGTTTTGTCTATGCTGCATGTGTTTCTTCTCTCGCATGCTTTGTTTGCATTCTTTTTATACTGCGATATACTCAATGTTTTCTTATTCTTTTCTGTCATTTCTTGCCTTTAGATGGTTTATAAGTGAGATAAAGCAAGACTCCAGGTTATGGTCGAGGAAGTAAGAGTAGACCTGGGCAATAGGGTATCGGCAACGTAATACCAAGGAGTGGAAATGTATACTGAACTAAACCAGAGAAGTCTGGACAATGCAAACGAGTGGCTGAAAGCATGAGTAACAATCCATGTTATAAGGGTACGCCATCATGCATAGATGCCAACCCTAATTTGAAGTATTCAGAGAGGTAAAAAAGTGTGATTTCATGGAGAAAAAAATCATGTTAACAGTACCATGATGCAGGTTCTCGTTTCGATATTTGTGTTAGGCCCGAACGTTGAAAGTCTACAAGCCAGAATATGACACAACACCACAAAAGTTTGAAATTATTTGACATTTCAATCCCTGAAACTGTCACCATAGCAGCACAAATTATACATCAATCACTGATAAAAACATAAAAAGTTATGTCATCACTTGAAGATGTTAAACATCTAATCAGTCTCATTATTTTGCTTTGTAAAGTCATGCAAACATTTCTTCACATGTTCTATGACAGAAACTGATAAACATTGACACAGCTGATACCAAGGAATTATCTCTGCAGTTTATCTATTGATACAAGGCATCACAAAGTTGTCATTTCACCGTTCATGGATTATACACTGCAGCTTAAAGGGCACATATTAATCACCTTCAATGGCTCAGGTTGAAGTTTGTTTGTTTGACACGCTGTACTTATAAGTTCTCTATGTTCAGCGTTAGAAATTGTCACTAGTCCTATAGTCCTTGCCAAACTGCCCAATGGTAAAGGTATTATAAAGACTAGTAGAAATTTGCCTTTTTTAAGGGTTTTGCTATAAGTTATCATTTTAAGGACCAGTGAACGAAAACTGTTGGTTTCTAACCCTGTGTTTAAAATTTTTGGCAAGCAGATTAGGTCTGCCTTTTTTTAAGTCAGGGGCAACTCCTCTACTTACACAAGCCAAAAACATATTCAGTGAGTCTGTTAAACCAGAACTAGGACATTAAATGTTCCAATATTAACAATAACATGATATTTTTCATTATCATATAATGGGTAGGTTTCTCGGCAGGATAAAGCCACAGATAAAAACAATATCCGTTGGGGTCATATGCGGATAGAGATGCAAATATCAAAGGTCAAGTAGGGACTACTTTCACTGTTTATAAACAAACATGGCGTCGCCCTCGTCATTCGGCGATCGAGTCAGAATTAATCATTGGGAATCTGGATAAACTACAGGGATAATTGCTATCATTATCAAACAAACAGTCTAATATAATGAACTGTGTCTAACTGTGACATAGCTAATGCATTTTATAAGTTTTGGCAACTTTGGAGATATAAATTTCGAAACAATTTTGCGAGGGCACGAGGCCTAGCCAAGCGGGATCAGTAGCCAAAAACATATTCAGCGAATCTGTTAAACCAGATCTAGGACATTAAATGTTCCAATATTAACAATAACATGATATTTTTCAATATACTTAATGTTGTTATTTTTTTCTTCAATATGGTTCAAAAGTAGCATGAAAGGCAAAAATATCAAGGTAACAGTTTTAGGGCATCCCTTGATTAAAATAATAGCTGCAAACCTCAAGGATGCTAGAACCCCTTTATTACCAACACTTTTGAACTTGGATACTAGGGAATTCAGAATAATTTTATTATTCACATTTAAGAAATTATTGTCAATCATGTCAATTGTAATTTGAGAAGACATGGTAGATATTATATTTTAACATTTACATTTCAGGGTTAGAAATTGTTTTATATTTACCATAATCCGGAAACATGACCTGCTACAGAGTTGCATCAGTTTAAAGTTGATTGAGTGGGTGTTTTAACACCGCTTTTAACAGCATTCCAGTCATATCACGGCGTGTCAGCATAATGTGGGAGGAAAGCCTTAGACATTTACTACTTCAGTGAAACCCACGAGCACGGGTATGGTGTTGACAAACCTAGAAACATAACTGGGGCAAACTGGGATACTTTGCCTCGGATTAACATGAATACCCCACTCATACACAGTATACTGACTCCGAGCCGACCAGTCCTTGTATTAGCCCCTTAATGCCGAGCGCCAGACAGGGTAACAACAAGTACCATCTTTTAACTTCTTTTGGTATGACCCGACAGGGATTCAAACGCTGGACCTTCCGCTCTCCGGGCAGATGCTCTACCACTAGACCACGGAGGCGGCCAACTAGGTGCGGGCTTGGGACTAGTAGAATACATTGCAGACAGAACCAGTAGTCTGAAATGAACAGCTAGTTGGAACTTGTGTTAACCAATGGAGGCTAGACAAAATGTTATTAATCTTTAGATTTAGATTTAGAGTGAGTGTGGTTTTACGCCGCTTTTAGCAATATTCCAGCAATATCACGTCGGGGGACACCAGAAATGGGCTTCACACATTGTACCTATGTCGGGAAACGAACCTAGGTCTTTGGCGTGACGAGCGAAGGCTTTAACAACAAGGTTACCCAACTGCCCTCTTTGGATCTATAAAAAGATATGACAGGATATCTAAAAAGTACCCAGATGAAATGGAATTCAATTCTATTTAATTTCCTTAAATGGAGCTGGTATCAAAAAACCTGTCAATAATGAAACCTGTCATATTAAAAGACATTTCACGATGAATCAGAAATTGTCTGATTAATCTGTATGTGATTATGCTTCAGCATGAATGCACTGAACATGCCAGAAACAACTTCTGGTTTCCTTCACAGTGATAACATCATTCACCCAGGTCAAAAATTAACATTACAAAACAACAAAACGCTATGAATTAATTTTTCATTGAGCAGGATGTACCAGCTAACCTATGTGAAGATATAAGAGCATGTCCTAATGGCTGTCGCCAGTTAGGTAAGCCAGTGGTAATAGCATTACATCGCAGATTATGATTGCAGCCTGCGCCAAAATACCTTTATGACTACTAGCCCGAACTTGGAACTTAGCATTATTTCGAGGAGCTTTTAGTGTTATTATAGGGACTATTACCATATTCGATGTAATAAGCGCCCCGCTCTAATAAGCGCCCACGGCGATATTTGCTAATATATTGGCTAGTGAACAATCCCAATCAGCACCCCTTCCGATTGATTAATGTACACAAGACTTATTTATTCGCGTATATGCTCACATAATTATGGGCAATTAAATTCTGGAAAAGCATATGTCGTACATAAACATTTCAGGCTGTCAGCATAAACCACGAAATTTATCTTTCAACTCAACATTTTTTACCACCAAAATAATATTCTAATTTTGAGAGCGCCCTGGGTGCATATTACGTTGAATATGGTAGTAGCTGAGCTTACTAGACGGAAACAGAATTTTACTGGACTAAGGCTTTTGACTAGTGGCTGAGATTCAATATTGGGATGGAATACGCGATTTTTATTTCCCACTTGGATATCAGGTGTGAAGCCCATTCTATAATGACTGAAAATTGTAGTGGTAAAACCATACTTTCGAAAAGGCCATACATTATTTATTTTTCATTTCACGGGCCTGCTGCCGAGACTGAAAAAGCAGCCAGACTAAGAAATATGTTAAATATAAATATTTATTTTTTTATTATGTATTTCATGTCTACATCACTATCAGTGATTCAAGAGGCCAACTGCAGTTTTAACTCTTCGGCAAAATGACTTTCTTATAAATAAATAAATGACTGACACATATTTTTATTTTTATTTTGACCGACCTTGTTTGGAAATGCTGAAATTAATCCATGAAACATATGATTAAAAAAGTGTGGCCTAAGCTTGTTAGCTGCTAAAACAAAACATTGGGTTTCATTATTGCATGGATCCAGTCCTTTTATTCATGCTTATGTGAGTGATTATATAAATGTCAGACTTGGAGATACACATTGGCCACGCTTCATATTTTCCAGGCTAACACTGAAGCTAGTGTTAATTGGTTCACATTTAACATGTTTAACATGCTCAATACATGGTGACATTAAACATCTTAAATCACTTGTTCACTAACTCTCCATGAACACTAGAGAGATCAGCCGAATAGGAATAACGATGTGTCTAATCTGGATGTAACCATGGCAACCTTATTACATCATATTATAAATTCATATTATAAATTCATACTTCAATGGTATCTTTAACATGTTAAACACACAATCTCTCAATAAGTTGAATTTTTATTCAAGTATCGTCATGATACACCAATGTATCACAAATTCAGACCTATACACGACGTACCAAGTCAATTATCGATTCCTGTTTTAATTATTTTGCAATAATCCTGCCTGATAACTACATTTGCTGGTAAAACCTAACACTAATCTGAAAACGTAATGATAAATCGGATTGTATTACAAAATTCCTTCAAGCCAAAGTTAACCAGTCATGCGAGGAAAACACACTGAATGGAACATGGTTGTTACCTTGGCAACATAGAACATAGAATCTCACTAAAATAACGGCGCAAATTTCGTATTGTTTACTCAATATTTATCTGTTAAGTAGAGGAGAGTGGTATTGCTGGTAAATGGGCATACCACAATATGAAATACTAATGAATATGTATCGTAATTCGTTATAAAATACTGGTATATTACGCTTTTCAAAATCATACATATTTTCATTTTGTTTGGCAAAGTTTATACAAGTGACAAGAAGAATCAAAATTATGATAAACAGACATTAGTAACTGATTTCTGTGATCGAAGAAGTGAAACTATTCATGACCAGCTTCCTGCATATAATGTGTCTATTACGCATGCATTGTGATCATAGCAACCTCTAACAAAATGGTGGATAATTACAAAGTTCAGGTTCATAACAAATTACAGATGTAAGAACGCATGCAATATATTGTGGTAGGTATTGCATTCCTGAATCACAAAAAGTCACCCAACACCCATCACCAGTACAACAGGTGACGTATCGAGACACAGAGGGCTGAGAGGATACACCACCTGTGCTGTCTGATATGTATCACGATACCTTCTCCACGATCCTATACGTATCACGATACTTGTATGTGCTCTTATTTGTGGTGCGTAAGCCATCTTTTTCTACCTGGCACACTGATGATTTACAGTTGGCAGTGTGAAGTATAGCACAAAAAATGAAAATATTTATGTTTTCACTATTAACTTGTACTACTGATTAGTGTTTAGTTGAACAGTTATTAAATCAAGCATTTAAGGTCAGAATCGATATTTTTAACTTAGTGTGTGACTGTGATCGATACTTGTATAGAGAAGGGAAAAATCGCGACAACCAGTGTATCATCCAACCACTAGTGACAGCCCTACTTTCAAGATTTTGTTTTTGTTTTTGTTTTTTAATGCTGCTATTAGCAATATTCCAACTCTATGAAGGCAGAATATAAATATTTGTGACTGGGCTGGACGATCCAGTGATTGATATCATGAGCAAAGATCCAGAGACTGAGCCTAACCAACATATCCATTTAATCACCTCTTACGACCAGCATGGCTATTGAATGTAATATTACCTCAATACTTGCATTTCTTCCTTTGTTATTAAAATCAGCTGCCTTAATATCGACTCAAATATTTTCTTTAATTCACAGGAAAGAACTATGATGTTTGAATCCATCTGTAACACTCTTGATATGAAAGAGTTTGGAACACTTAGGTCTAAAGAGGACTGTTTTATAATGAAAATCCTCCTTGAAGGTATGCCATCTTCTTTGAATTGGTAACTCAATGGTTTAAAAGAAAAATCTACTGAGTGTACATTCATAGCTAAATTATTAATAAACTGTCTGTTCCTTGAAATTAGTCCTTCCAAAGTTCAGCCCACTAAATAGGACTGTTCTATTCTAGCTATGCGTATTGTCTCATTCAATCCCTTCCTTCACTATCTATGGTAACCGACCCGAGAAGATCCGATGTAGAATTGGTCTACAGCAAACCATGCTTGCCGTAAAAGGCAACTATGCTTGTCGTAAGAGGCGACTAACAGGATCAGGTGGTCAGGCTCGCTGACTTGGTTGATGCATGTCATCAATCCCAATTGCGTGGATCGATGCTCATGATATTAATCACTGGATTGTCTCGTCCAGACTCGATTATTTACAGACCGCCGTCATATAGCTGGAATATTGCTGAGTGCGGCGTTAAACAACAAACCAATCAATCAAAAGTCTATGGTAACCAACTGGCTGGCTGACTGACCAATGCCTGTCTGACGAATGGGAGATAACCAATTGGTACATCTCCTTGGGATAGAGTTTCAAGAATACACGAGAAAAAAAATAATCCCTAACATTTAACATGGCTGGATGACGCAGCTTCAGAACGTCCTAACAGCTGAAAATTCCAAACACAGATTTACAGCTTATCAGTCTGAAGGCCATCAAATATGGCGGGTTGTCATCGGAGACCGACCTCAACTCAGTTCTGACTTGATAACATTGTTCAACATGTTCAATGGCCACTTTCCTGTTGTTTTGTTTGTCCTGCAAACTGACACTGTTTTGGGAAGTGCAAATTGGGATCTAAGGCTTTCACAATACCTCCAATACCTCCACACATTAGAGACCTTTAAAGATTTATCTTAAATCTGTTAATGACTTGACTTCTTGACTTCTGCATCTCATGGACACAGGGTGTCATTATTTGGAAAATTAAGTATCGATATATCGACTCAAATATATCACGACTTATATTGATTAGCAAAAAAATTACCGTATTCGACGTAATAAACGTCCCGCTCTAATAAGCGCCCACGTTGAGATTTGCTAATATATTGGCTGGTGAACAATCCCAATTTGCACCCCTTCCGACCCCTATTCGCATATAATACACACCGCTTCCTCCCCATATTCGCGTATAATACGCACTCGTGTGTAATATGCGACCTCTATTATTGCCAATTAAATTCTGGAAAAATAGATCTGTCATACATAAACATTTCAGGCTGTCAGCATAAAACACAATATTTATCTTTCAACTACATTTTTTCACCAAAATAATATTCTAATAAGAACCCCCCATTTCTAATTTTGAGAGGGCCCTGGGTGCTTATTACGTCGAATACGGTAGTTATTCTGTATGTGTATAGATACAAATTATCTATCTAGACCTGCAATTAATCAATTAAATGCTAAATATGTACTAGGCTGATTCATTAAATGTTTAAAACCGAATATCCGGCCATTCATTGTCTATCTTGACCATGGCAGTCTTAATATATGTAACTATTTCTGTGGCAGTGAATTATTAAATTAGTTTGTTTGTTATTTAACGCCGCACTCAGCAATATTCCAGCTAAATGACAGTGGTCTGTATAATATTCAAGTCTGGACCAGACAATCCAGTGATTGACATCATGGGCATTGATCCAAACAACTGGGATAGGATGACATGCATCAACCAAGTCAGCAAGCCTGACCACCGGATCCCGTTAATCGCCTCTTACGATAAGCATAGTTGCCTTTTGGGCAAGCATGGGTTGCTGAAGAATTATTCTTCCCTTGATCTTCACAGGTCTATTAATATAGTAACGATATTCATAAATTTGTATCAATATAGTATTGACCCAAAAATTTCATCAATACATTGATATCGCTACATATGGTAACTTCCCTTTACAACATCCAAGCTTTATATATAACTCCTCATGCATGATATAACAGGGATGAGTGAGTGAGTGAGTTTGATTTTACGCCGCTTTTAGCAATATTCCAGCAATATCACGGCGGGGGACACCAGAAATGGGTGTTCGACATTGTATCCATATCAGGAATCGAACCCAGGTCTTCGGCGCAACGAACGAATGCTTTAACCAATGGGCTACCCGATCGCCCTATAGCAGGGATGAACTTGGCCACTAGTCCATTAGTGAGTGAGTGAGTGAGTATGGTTGTACGCCCCTTTTAGCAATATTCCACCAGTATCACGACAGGGGACACACATTGGGCGAAATGGGCTTCACACATTGTATCCACGTCGGGAATCGAACTCGGGTCTTCGGCGTGACGAGCGAACACTTTAACCACTAGGCTACTCGACCGCCCCACTAGTTCATTAGTCTGAGACCAGTGAAAATCCAGAGGACGACATGTTTTCTCCCCACATCTAGCTGATATACGTAAGTCTGACCGTTGCTGAATTGAGTTGTAGACTAGTTGGCTATGACCAATGGTGTCTACCCAAGTACAGAACACTATTTGTTCCAATACACATCATATCATGGTATAGTGACCATGATAAGATTTATGAAAATATTCAAATGGTATTTGCAGGTGAGGCGAAATGGGGTTTCACGTAGTGTCCAAGATTATTGCACTTATAGAGCAACGTGCATGCATGTGTGTGTGTATGTGTGTGTGGCTGCTTGTACTAGTCCGTACTGATGCCAATTTCATAGTGCTAGCCCACTGAGATACCATGCCGCAGTTTAACATGAATACCCCACTCAGACACAGTCTACTGATTCCAAGCCAACCAGTCATTGTTTTAGCTCATTAATGCCGAATGCCAGACAGGGTAACAATAAGTACCATCTTTTAACGTCTTTTGCTATGACGCGGCCCGGGGATCCACTCTCCGGACAGACGGACGCTCTACCACTACACCATAGAGGCGGTCAGATTGTATTTGTAAGCAGTACACTGCTTGGATAAAAAAATACCTAGTGCTTTGCCATCACCATATCACCAATATTAACTCTTAATATTATCCTGATTAAGAAAATGCCAGGAAATTATTTCACGTTAGGAAAATTACTGAAAAGATAAATGGCACGAACATCAAGTAATTAATTCAAACCTAATACGGAGATAGTTAGTCATGACTTCTGTATACACAGTACTACTAATTGCTATGGTATTAGGCCAAATCAGGAATATATTACATGTTTCATACAGGAAAATGTCTGAGTGATAAATAGGACAAATATCAAGCAATCAATTCAAACGTATTGATAGATTCATGTGGACATCCGCAGAATACTGGAAACCTATCAGCCATGTTTAGTAACATTCAAAATTAGAAAATGTCCTGCCAGGCTAGTTTTAGCTAAAAATGATGTAAGTAATGTTAAAACCAACTATAACTAGTTAAGGGTAGTTTGTAGACTAACATCTAGTCTCTGAAATGAACATATCGTACAGAAAAAAACAGTTGTTCAGTTATCTTAATAAAAATATAATAAGAAGGAGCCCAGTGACTCTCTTACTGCAGTGATCTAGACTTGCCAAACATCATAGACTTGCATGGGCTGTATTTGATATATATTTGTATCAGGGTCCTGTAAGACAGACAAGCTAGTTTATAATCCTGGCCCACTAAGATAGCATTCTGCAGTGTAACATGAATACCCCGCTCGGACATGGAATACTGACACAGAGCAGACGAGTCCTTGGTTTATCCCTTACCAACAAGTACCATATTTTAGGGGGAAACGATACAGTTGTCATGCAACGATATGATACATAATATGTTTTCTTCTGTATCGATAAAAGACGATACACTTGCTAAAATATATTACTTACTACTCATGAACATTAACAAGCTCTTACTTTGTTTATTTTGCTTATTGGAAAACCAGTTTTAATTTTTGGATGTGGTTTTAGCCGACATTATACAGTTTGCATTTAATGACTTTAAAGCACAGAAATATTTGTCAATTAGCATGCTTAGGATGATACCATATTCAACATAATAAGCACCCCGCTCTAATTTGCGCCCATATTTGCTAATATATTGAATAGCTAGTGAACAATCCTAATTAGCACCCCTTCCAATTGATCAATGTACACAAGACTTATTTATTCGTGTATAGTATGCGCTCGTGTGTTATATGCACCCTTAATTATGGGCAAGTAAATTATTGAAAAAATATCTGTCGTGTATAATACGAAAAGACTTTTCTTTTGTATCATTTCAGGCTGTTAGCATAAACCACAAAATTTATGATCTTTCAACTCTGTTTTTTGTTCTCACGAAAATTATATTCTAATAAGGGCCCCCTATTTCTAATTTTGAGAGCACCCTGGGCGCTTATTACGTTGAATACTGTAAATTGAATGTTCTGCAAGATCGTTAAACTAACCAGCAAGACAAGGCCTTCTACATTCAACGAGCCTTGAAACACATTACCAGCCTACAGAACAGCAAGGCCAGCAATATGGCCTGAAAACGATGTTAAGACGTCAGTTTGGGCTAGTAGTCCAACATTTTGTGCACATACCATGGTAGTTAAATGGTATATTATTCAGAGATAGATAATAACTTGAAACATCAGCCACTTTGAAAATGATACTACAAGGAAAATGATATTTTTGGGGTAAGAGAGTAGTTTCTGATTTGTAGGTTGACTATCATGCCCGTATCATGTTTATGGTATCATTACGCATGCATGTTTCGAGGAAATAAAGTTGTTATCCACATGTCCATGCTAGCCAGTCAAATTACACAAATCATGTGTACCACATCATGCCTTTCATCCTGTAAAATGGCTGATAACCCTTTTGAGGAAATAGCAACATCTGTCTCAGACATGTTAGAGAATTAATCATTGCTAATAAAATACATATATTCATCAACAATCAGATGTTGTTCATTTATCACATTAAATGTAGTGAGGAAGACTTTTACCACTCCACTGATCAAAATGTTACCTTCTTCAAATCACAATGGAAGAATTGAATACAAATAATAAATACCAATATGCATGTGGATCAAAACACATAATCAATGTGTAGAATTAACATTTTTAATACCCTTTCAACTTTGTCTTCTGTAGGGTGGAAGGCTATAAACATATGTAAACATTCATTATCAGGTGTGATTATATATGTGTCAGGATAAAACTGAATACTAATAAACATGACAAATGATTAGATAGCCTACCACTCTGAGTGGTTACTGTCAATCAATCATTACTGTCAATCAATCATTCCTTATCAAATAACACTCTTATCAAATAATAATGCTGAAAACCAAGGGTCTGTCAATAAACAAGTGGTAACTTTCTCTTGACAAATGCTAGAGATATATCCTAATTAACATCAAAGAAGAAACAAAATATATGTATCCACTTTTGATGTTATTGACATATAATCTACTCTGAAATAAAATATTGATATGATTAACATTAAAAGACAAAATATATTACAAATTGCATCAAAAGTAACATACTATATTTTATGCAAGGTATCCAGATATACATTATAAGAACAGTTATGATATTCCTAATTGTTTTGGTGCACAATTCTTCAAAATAAAAGGCCCCATTGCAATGCATCATGATGTATAAGCCTGGAATGAAAGAGGGAGGCTCAAAATGAAGGAAGTATATATATATATATATAAACTGCATATTCCCTGCACTGAAAGTATGGTCCATCCAAAGAGTTATGTAAAAATTGTATCACAACAACATGCAAGAGTCAAATATTAGAAAACTACCATCTAATGTTTTGGTTGTAAAGATCCACTAAGTCAACTGGTGATCATGGTGAAGTACCGAAAAAATGAGAAATCGGTGACGTTTTGCTGAGGTGCCGTTTCAGGCTGCACCCGAAAAAAATCAACTTCATATTTTGACAGATCTCAAAACAATAGATGACAATTATTAATCAACATTATAACAATGTTCTTACATGTAACGGAACTGATATGATAAAATAAAAAATCAATTCCAATGTCACTTTTTCTATTTATGTCATACATTTATTTCAAGATCGTCACGATTCACATGTCAAAACATCTCTTATTGTTGTCAACTCGGGACTCAGTGAGTCATCACCACTTGGACAGTGCCAAATCAATATACTCAGGTAAATGAAAACATCAGTCACAACAAACATGACATACGTATCAGTTAAAGAAGAATACTCACCCAGAACTTGTCTCTAAATAACGACATCTTCGGGAAAACACTAAGTCCGCTACATATCACCTGTGAATCTCATCTTCCATTGAAAACAGGAAGTTGAACTGTGATGGTCACATCGAAAATATGGAATGTTTATCCAACTGAAACGAGGTGCGTTATCAGGTTATAGTACAAAAACACCTGTCACGATCCGTTATTCGTATATGACATGTTATATGTAACGATATGTGTTTATGACTAAGGAACTCAAATCATTACATGAGTTTTTGAACGATAGCAAATTCTGTAGCAGGCAAAGTAAACTATGAATTTATTCATGCCGGACCTCTTGATCTTTTTACGGACAGAAGTTTTATGGCGCTTCTATCACTTTGGAAATATTTCAATAATTTCACTTGCTGTAGATCCAGGAGGGTTACCGTCGCCGCCAATTAACATTAGGCTTCAGAGGATAGAGAGGTTAACATATATGATTGGAAGTAATGATTCTGGGTTTATAATTTGTAAAAAACTGCTCACCAATAGTGTTTCTTCGCATGCAGGTACAATTGTTATCACCGAGATTTGTAAGCAGACAACTAAATTTTCGCATCTCTAACCCGAACACACCATAAAACACTAATTATTATATTTTCATCCCAGTCCACTCTCTACAAAACACCCCCCTCAAATAATTTGATAGTCCCCTACAAACGAAAGACATTTCTGCATGCGTTCGCTTCCTTTTATTACACCATAAACACATATATAGCATTAGATACGTGCTCCATCCGTGAATCACATCCGTTAACACTTACTGTAAACATGTGCATTGTTTGTTCAAAAGAAATAAAATATGTAAAAAATACCTCACCTTGTTCATACATTTGGATGAAAATCTAATTCTGATTAATTGTGACGATTCGATAACAAGAGTGAGTGAGTTGGGTTAACACCGCTTTTAACATTATTCGAGTTATATCACGTCGTGTCAGCTTAATGTGGGAGGAAAGCCCGAAGTGATGCTTGTCTCAGACGTTTACCACTTTGCTGACAAATCTAGAAACATAATCGGGGCGAACCGGGATTCGTACCCACAATCATAGGTTTCTGGCGTGCCCAAGGGACGCAACTCTGCACAGCGAATCGCGGCACCTTTGACGACTGGGCCACCCGTGCCCCCCCTCGATAACAAGAAAAGTATAATAGATTAAAATGATAACACAGAAAAGATCAAATACGATTTGCAAAACTGAATCGAAAATATTTGTAAAATTAATTAGATCATTTATAGTATAATATAATTAATATATGACAACTACAGAGATGAAGATTCAAATATAAATGCAACCTATCGATATGCCATAATCGATACGTGTTTCACGTTTACTTCCGTAGGATTCCGGGGAAGAATAGATTCCAAAACATACCCAGACAGTCGAATGTTGTTTCTTTTATCAACCACTTGTCTAGTCCAAGCACTATTAGGACGCAATATAGGTGCGACTATATTGCTTTTCACACCCGTCTCACCACCAAACACCGCCTCACATCATTTTATTGTTCCTGAGTACAGACAGACGAAGAAACTCGCTACGGTACTTCATTTTATTTCTGATGAAATGCACAATATACGCAAACCTAACAAATATTCGTGCTTTATTTGAATCACACCGCCAACGTTAGTGTAAGAAATATAACAAAATGTCTCCCGCCTCACATTATTTGAAGCATATGAAAATCTTACAATTAGGTTATTGTTGTCTTATTTGTAGTCCATTGGTGTATTTGATGATAGCAGCAATATTACCCCACGAGGACACTCCGTGCAGTTTTGAGGATTTTATGTCGCTTCTCAATAATATTTGAGACACAAAACCGGTAAAGACAATATCTTTGACCCCACCCCACCCCCCACCCCCCACCCCCCCAAAAAAAAACCCCACGCCAAAAACAAAACAAAAACAACAACAAACAAACAAACAAAACAAAAATTAACAAAAAAAACCACCACACCCATCTTCACAATTCTATACAAATTGTGATATATATATTTTCAACCCATATTTACGTAGCATCGTGGTGAGTCCTACATACATACAGTTTGGACAATCCTGACAAGTGTGGACGTGTGCATGTTTACATGTGCATGCATGAATGTATATCTTCTGTGGTATTGGAAGCGTGCGCTTGTAGAACCCTTAAACCACGCCCCCATGTCCCCATTTCGTCTTAACTATCCGTCAATTATCAGATATTTTATTTTTTAAATTGTAATCATCTTGCTACGAATTGAGTGTATTGATGAGTGTATGTCTGTAAATAACGTGTGTATTTTTCTTTTGATTTAAAAAAGAAGCCTCAATGTGTTCTCAGCACTTCACCAACGGTAAAGGCGAACTCGTATGCATGTCCTAAGACTCGAGGCATCACCATCACAGCCATGAATAGACAACCGAGTGATTCATGGTGTTACACATTCACCAGGGATACTTGGTCTGTAATGGTGGTTGTCTATCCAAGTACACCCGCACTCACTAGCAGCCATTGAGACTACGTACTGAATCATTCTGTCTTTCTTTGTCGTTTAAGGCCGCTCTCGGCACTATTCCAGCTACATGCCGGAGGTCTATGAAAAATCGAGCCTCGACCAGACAATTATTAATCTATTTAGTGAAATTATTAACATCGATCTACTCAATTGGGATACGATGACATACATCAACCAAGTCAGCGATTATGATCACCTGATCCCGTTAGTCGCTTCTTACGACAAGCAGGGCTGTTGAAAGTTCTAACCCGGATGTTGACGGTTCTGTACCAAGCTATGTTGACAACAAGATAATCGGGCGAGAATACCGATAGGTGAGTGAGTAAGTGAGTGAGTTGGGTTTTAACGCCGCTTTTAACAGTATTCCAGTCATATCACGACGTGTCAGCTTAATGAGGAAGGAAAGCCCGACGTGGTGCAGGTCTCAGACGTTTACCACTTGGTGATGCCGTAAAAGGCGACTATGCTTGTCGTAAAAGGCGACGAACGGGATCGGGTGGTCAGGCTCGCTGACTTGGTTGATGCATGTCATCGATCCCAAATGCATAGATCGATGCTCATGATATTAATCACTGGATTGTCTGGTCCAGACTCGATTATTTACAGACCGCCGTCATATAGCTGAAATATTGCTGAGTGCGGCGTTAAACAACAAACCAACCAACCAACCACTTGGTTGAAAACCAGGAGCACAGACATAGAAACCTGGATTCGATGTAACTTTGTAAGCTATTTTATTATTCATGTAGTTCGTTATATGCATATATACAGCATATATTCATTAAATGGCCGGGACTAAAAAAATAAGTTTGTTATAACGGTCAGTTCGTTTGAAGCGTGTTCGTTATAAACGTAGTTTACTGTAAATAAATATTTATGTTTTGATATTAATATTTTATTACTGAGTCCCTGTTACAGATAGACCAGACACCCCGTGTAGTGCCTGGCCCACGTAATAAAAGATATACAAACGATTTTAGAAAAAGACTAGCAAGGTTATTATAAGGTAGACACAATTCTATGGATAACAATTTCTTTAAAACTGTTAAAAGCGACGTTTCGGTATATATCCTTATACCGTTGTCAAGCAAGTCTTAGATATATGAATCGATTTTTACAGTATTAAAGAAGTTGTTATCCATAAAATTGTGTCTACCTTGTCATCCGTCAACTTCTACGTAATGCCTATCAAACACATTTAAGGTTATTATATGATTCAGAAGTTATTGTTAAGAAGTAGACATATCATATTAGCTAGTTCATGATAGCTAGACTTAAGCTTGTTGGACTTTTGCTGTGAGAACTAGCTCTTTCAATGATATATTTTATGTGAATATAATATTAAAAGTTTCAAAACTTGACATTTATAAACAAAGAAGTTAACCAAAAGCCACACGTCATCAGTATATTTTATTGTAAATATTAATTCAACTTGAATTTATGACATAAGTCAGTTCTTTTGTTATGACCTTTTTTTTCATATCAATAGTACCAGTGAATGATGTCAGAATTATTGATATCAAATTGATATCGTATGATGTTTTAATATGTCAATCATCATTCAGCATGATGTATAGTTCTAATAAATTTTGTAAGTTTAATAATTAATTATATCATCAATGAATTAATGATATCTTAAGATGGAGATTCAATAGTAAAACGTCCCTGCATAGTTTTAGAATTGTTGTTTTACATGCGGTTTCGGTTGTTTGATGCGTATTCCGTTTGTATTTCCGCGCGCACCTGACTCATATTTTCACAGTAACGCTGTTTTGTCTGAGCTGGGCTCCGTCTCTGAACATCCTTCATTGCCTTTTGAGCGTAATTTCATCCCAGAACCAGCTTACTTTATTACCCACAATCCTCAGACTGGGCCGTCGTCTGCAAAGAGAAAGACGTGAATATTTCTTATGCTTGGCCTATAGGTAAATTGAATTGTTACTGTAAAGGTTTAAATAGTTTTTAAACAGTACTGGTTACGTCACTGTCGCAATATTCCCGGCATTGTATCTCAGGTGTAAAAGGTGTGCTATAGGCTAATGTGTTCGTCATGACTTGGTAAACAAAGTTTCGTGAATACTTTTCAACAACCCCTGTAGAGATTAAAGAGTTCGATTCACATTCCCAGAAGTGCTACTTTATAGGCAGTTTGGTCCTGAGACTTAACTTTATTTTTACCCTAAAGTATTGCTGTGTCACATTATAATAATAAATACTGAAAGTCTATAATGATAGAGATTTTTTAACTGTCCAAAAATCGGACAAATTTCAAAATACATCACTGATAATTTAAACAAATAAGACCAAAACTAACCATATGACTGGCCTGTCAACCATATCTACATGCCTTGACCTGTACACTTGTGTATTATCTCCAAAGTTGCAATATTAGGGGTAGCAGGTTATAGCGATAGAAACTAACAGTTTTAGCTCACTTGTCCTTATGATGACACCATAAAGCAAAACCCTAAAAAAGGGCAAATTTCGTCTAGTCCTTATGATACGTTATGATAACTATTGGGCAATTTGGCAAGGACTATAGGACTTGTGCCAATTTCTAACGCTGAGGTCATGAGAAACATAATTTTTTTCAATAAACCTAATTAGAGATGGTCCCCCACCAACGTATGGTGGTCATAAGATGGTCAGACTCTGTGACTTAGCCATGTTAGCTGATGACAAGTCATCGTACATCAATGGCATGGATCGGGGCTCATAATCTTAATCACTGCATTATCTGGTCCAGACTTGATTTTTCACAGGCCATAGTAATTTAGCTGGAATATTGCTGACAGAGAGAGCATTTCAACTGCTCAACTGACAAACCATATAAGTTATAACGTTTGAGTTAGCATAAAAACGAAGAAAAATGTGCTAACAACTTGAATAAAAAATGCTAGGACTGACAACTGCCCCAGGTCTAGTGCCCCCTTAACAATGTTTTGACCCCTGCACCATTTACTGACCAATGTGATTTCAGATTAATAAGCCTTAGCACCTGTCAAATAGAAAAGACAGCTGTTCCAATGAGATGATGATAAGAAACTAAGGGGAGTCCTGGCATCTTTAATGATTTTGGCCATATTATATGATTTCAGATTACGTCTTAGCTTACGTCAAATAGCAAAACAACAACTTCCATGACAACGATTAAGTCTTGACAATTCTAGAAATTGAGGGGAGTCATTGGATCTTTGACAACTGGTATGTGTAAAAAAGAAAAAAAAAGGAAGCCAGTCTTCCAGGTTGTAAGTTGCCAGCCACTTGACTTGGTTAGTACCCTACTCACTCATTTCATTTAGTGGAGAATTTTCCCAGCAATAAAAGAAAAACCCAATTTGGTTCTCAGACTGGTAGAGTCAGAATAAAATGAAAAAAAAAAAGATTGAACTTGGATATTCATAGCCTAAAAACAATTATGTCATAATAAATTGTTTTGGTGGTAAACGGGGCACTCCTGCAATTTCAGATCTCAACAATGGTATTTGTTTATTGATGTGATGTTACATATGCACATAAATTTCCAGGGTCCTAGAACTGCATGGCTAATGGTTTGAACAATATTTATTAAAAAAATGAAATGCGATTAGTCAAAATACAATCTCATTAAAATCAGATCTTAGTTTTCTCTACCGCTAAACAAAGATCTGAGGACATCCCATTATGGGTCATGTCAGAACGACCTTTCGCCAATTGTGACCGACCAATGAAATGACTGTCAAGAAATTGACATTAGCCAATCAGAAGGCAGCTTTCTCGAGCTTTACGACAGTAGTTTCAAACTGGCGAGTACGCTTTGAAACATATTTTGACGTATTCTCGATTAAAAAAATTAAAACTGATAAGAACATTCTGGAATGGCTTATAGATGGCCTAGATTGTATGGATATAATCTTAAAACCAGTAACTGTCGTTTGGAATACCCCATGTAAAATATTTCGTGGTTGCATGATTAGAAAACACATTCTGACTGTCACTTTCATGATCTGGTAAGCGATGCTCTGATTGGTTGGATGAAAGGTCGTTCTGCCGTGACCCTTAATGGGATGGCCTCAGATCTTTGTTCAGCGATAGCGAGAACTAAGATCAGATTTAAATGAGATTGGTCAAAATGACAATCATAAATAAGAAAGTACAGCAATCCTGAAGATAAGGACAGTTTTAATGTAACAGAAATTTGAAACAATACATTATCATAATTACAATATATTAAATTAGCCCAGCATGATCTGTGTGTGAGGGTAATATAGTAATGTACAGTTTCAATAATTTAATATTAATATCATCTTGTAGATTAGTATTTCCAAAACAGCATAGTCTTGATATTGAAAAGCCCTTGGCATGAAAATAACATGTTGATCTAATGTCACAATAATTCAAATATTTAAATAAATAATGGAGATTATCTTTGTTGTCATGACCACAACTGCAAAAAGGATCATCATAAATAAATCTGTAAAACCTGTGTTCGTTTAAAGCACTCCAGCCCAATCAGACTTTATCCAAGCTATGATGTTTTCCTTCCTCAGCCTATGATCATCGTCAAATTTATATTTGCATTATTAGTATCTAAACTAATGGAACAACATGACGACAGCAAAAGGAAGAATGCTTACAAGAGGAGTGAAGCGATCAGGTAAATGCACATTTTTTTTTTTTTATCATTTATTCAAAACCCTGTCATTTTTTTAATTTTACCAGACTGCCTCCTTGATCTTGTGGACCCGTGAAGATTCCGGGGTAGAATAGGTCTTCAGCAACCCATACTTGCCGTAAAAGACGACTATGCTTGTCATAAAAGGCGACTAACGGGATCGGGTGGTCGGGCTCGTTGACTTGATTGATACATGTCATCGATCCCAATTGCGTGGATCAATCACTGGATTGTCTGGTCCAGACTCTATTATTTACAGACCGCCGTCATATAGCTGGAATATTGCTGAAAACTACGGCACAGTATTTCAGTGGGCTAGCTCTATAGAACCGGCATTTAATTTAGTCAGGACTTGTGCGAGCAACCACACACATACCTGCATGCACGTTGCTATATAAGTGCACTAATCTTGAACGCGTCATTAAACCCCATTTCACCTCAGCCCTCATCTTTATATTGACATCGAAACCAGGATGAGGCACATTATTTTTTCATCTTGTTAGATTGTCCGTACTGTTGAGGTAAATTATTAATACAACCTTTGATATCCTAATAGAACCATATTCTGAGTTAAAGAGGTTTTACAGTTGTTTTGTAGATTTTGTGACCACCGTGGAGTTTCCAGGTTGGAATAGGTCCCCAGCAACCTATGCTTGTCATACAAACTTCCTGAATGGATCTGTTGATCAGGTTCTGTGATTTGGTTGATTGGGTGACCTTTGCTCATAATATTGTCACAGGGGTACTCTGGTCGTCTCAAAGATAAGGGAGTACTTGTACAATCACTGGTTTGTCTGGTACAAATTAGATTATTCACAGGCTGCCGTCATATAGCTGG
Organism: Haliotis cracherodii; assembly: GCF_022045235.1. Taxonomy (NCBI): domain Eukaryota; kingdom Metazoa; phylum Mollusca; class Gastropoda; order Lepetellida; family Haliotidae; genus Haliotis; species Haliotis cracherodii. Next base: position 20,067,993 of record NW_027266272.1, read on the forward strand.
AATATTGTGTGATGTTTGAAACAAATAAACAAGGCATATTTGTTTTCTTTTTACAGTGTTGAATAATCCAGACCAAGTTCAGCTACTTGATAAAGACACCCAGGAACAACTTCTGAAAATAACCAAGTTGAACACCCCAGCTTCTCAGAAAAGCTTATTGACTTCAAGTCAGTCGTCTCACTCCAAAATCTCCCGGAAATCTGGGAGCACCGCCGAGCTCAAACAAGAGGTTAAAAACGGAAATATTTCGAAGCATATTTGGTTCCATGTTTTGTCACTTGTTTCAAATGCTTTTTATTTTACCATCATTATTTTGAATAGCCATTTGATTTATAAACATTGAAACCTAATACCATCTGTTTCTCTGTTAATACACAAAAAACATTTGAAAAAATATCTTGTGAAGTAGCAGTACAGATCAGTTGTTGAAAATGATTTATTCAGCATACAATTCATTTATTCATTTGCAAATTTTATGTGGGATTGAGTATACTAACAGGTCTTGATTTGGCTATCTTAAAAATGCACCAGTGCAACCTATTATTGCAAAGTGCAACATAATATTCATACACCAAATGCAACTTTTTGTTTTTCTGGTGCAACTAGGTTTTCATGTCAACATGCACGGGTACCTGGTGCAGATAAAATCAAGTTCCTTTTGTCTTGCCTTGACTAAACATGATACATCTGATCTAATATATAATTTGCTGAATCATGCAATCATCACTTTGAAGCAAAGAGATGAAAAACTAAATTTTATGTTTGTTGAACTAAACTGCTATTTTTCTGTGAAGCTTGAGTCGATGCTATGGGTCCAGTGTGACAATCCTGACTGCTACAAGTGGAGAAGAGTGACAGTGTCGGAGCTGGAAGGTGTCACGGAGAACACCCCTTGGTTCTGCTACATGAATCACAACAGAGACTTTGCAGATTGTGAAGTGCCTGAAGAAGACACTGAATGGTATGACAAGGCAGCCAAGAGAGTTGGGCTATGCTATGTCAAGTCACCCATAGCAGAGGGTTCGCTTGTCTGGGCCAAGATGACTGGCTATTGCAAGTAGGTATCAGTGAACTCTCTTTCCAGCGAATGTGCAGACTGTCAAGGGCTAAATTAATGCTACAATTGCAAGGGTACTGTTAGTATTGCTATTGAACGCACAGTGTTTGAAATAAGTGCCTGATCGTAAGCCCCAGGCAGGTACCGGTAGATCTCAAGTCGTCCCTGTAGTTTCAAATTTGTATGGGTGCTTATGGCCTGTAGTATATTTACGTGTCAATTTATTTGGGACAATAACCTGCAGTTTTTAAATGAGGGCCTGAAGAATTTAGTCACGGCATGCAGCTTCTAATGTCTGTGAGTCCTGATGTCAACCTGGCAATTCTTTTTAATTTCAAATACTATGGCCACAGGTACTAAAAGTTACTTAAAAATGTACCTCTTATGGTTCATGACGTAGTGTTTGTAAATATTCAGTGAAATAGTTTTTCAGTGTACTCTTTCATACTGAAATCTAAATCTCTACTTTTCAACAGCTCATTTCCTAACTGGTCTCCCCTATCCTTTCTATTAGTATCAGCATCACAGTCCTAGTCCTATTGTCCTTGCCAAACTGCCCAGTAGTTAAGGTATCATAAGGACCAGTAGAAATTGGCCCTTTTTAAGGGCTATGTCAGCATCATAAGGACTAGGGGCGGTCGGGTAGCCTAGTGGTTAAAGCGTTCGCTTGTCACGCAGAAGACCTGGGTTCGATTCCCGATATGGGTTCAATGTGTGAAGCCCATTTCTGGTGTCCCCTGCCGTGATATTGCTGGGATATTGCTAAAAGCGGTGTAAAACCATACTCACTCACTCACTCATAAGGACTAGTGGATGAAAACTGTTAGTTTCTACCGCTGCATCATGTGTGCACGGAGCAAACAGTGTGTAGGCTGCCCTATACAAGTGAATGTATTATCATGCTCATTATTATCATTATTATCATATTATCACCCATATTAATTTATTAGCTCTTTTGACACCTGATGCCTCTGAAATCAGGGCCATCATTTTCACAGATAGTGTTTAACATGACCTTTATGCTTTCAAATCTATTAAATGTCCTGGGTGCCGTTGTTCAAACCAAGCTTAGCGCTACGACTGTCGTAAGTCTATGTTAAAGTATGGGAGTTACGATCACCTTAGTGCTAAGATAGCTTTGTACAACGGCCTCCTGATCATCCATTGTTGATTAAGAGTTAGTATAGTACTATGTATATTTGTGTCTGAACGGTTGTGTTTGTGATGGATGCTGTATTGTCTGTGCAGATGGCCTGGAGTTATCACCAAGGACCCCAGTATCCAGCTTCACTGTCTGGTGGATGCAGATCACAAGCCAGGGTGGTATCATGTCGAGTTCCTGGGGAGATGTCACACTCACAGCTGGATCAGGGCTACCGGTGTCAAGCTGTACACGATCAGGACACCGTCACCAAGCTCTGGGGTAGGAGAAGTCATTTACCCTCATTGCATTGTACAAATGTGTAAAGTGTGTGTAAAAATGTGTAAAGAGTGTGTAAAAATGTGTAAAGTGTTGGTACAAATGTGTAAAGTGGGTACAATGGTGCTGACAAACCTAGAAACATAATCGGGGCGAACCGGGATTCGAACCCACAATCATAGGTTTCTGGCGTGCCCAAGGGATGCAACTCTGCACAGAGAATCGCAGCACCTTAGACGACTGGGCCACCCGTGCCTCCGGTACAAATGTGTAAAGTGTGGGTACAAATGTGTAAAGTGTGGGTACATACAAATGTGTAAAGTCTTGGTACAAATGTGTAAAGTGTGGCTACATACAAATGTGTAAAGTGTGGGTACATACAAATGTGTAAAGTGTGGCTACATACAAATGTGTAAAGTGTGGGTACATACAAATGTGTAAAGTATGGGTACATACAAATGTGTAAAGTGTGGGTACAAATGTGTAAAGTGTGGGTACAAATTTGTAAAGTGTGTACACATGTGTAAAGTGTGGGTACAAATGTGTAAAGTGTGTGTACACATGTGTAAAGTGTGGGTACAAATGTGTAAAGTGTTGGTACAAATGTGTAAAGAGTGGGTACAAATGTGTAAAGTGTGGGTACAAATGTGTAAAGTGTGGGTACATACAAATGTATAAAGTGTGGGTACAAATGTGTAAAGTGTGAGTACAATTGTGTAAAGTGTGGGTACAAATGTGTAAAGAGTGGGTACAAATGTGTAAAGTGTGGGTACAAATGTGTAACCTGTGGGTACAAACAAATGTGTAAAGTGTGGGCACATACAAATGTGTAAAGTGTGGGTACAAATGTGTAAAGTCTTGGTACAAATGTGTGAAGTGGGTACAAATGTGTAAAGTGTGGGTACACATGTGTAAAGTGTGGGTACATACAACTGTGTAAAGAGTGGGTACAAATGTGTAAAGTGTGGGTACAAATGTGTAACCTGTGGGTACAAACAAATGTGTAAAGTGTGGGCACATACAAATGTGTAAAGTGTGGGCACATACAAATGTGTAAAGTGTGGGTACATACAAATGTGTAAAGTGTGGGTACACATGTGTAAAGTGTGGGTACAAATGTGTAACCTGTGGGTACATACAAATGTGTAAAGTGTGGGTACATACAAATGTGTAACCTGTGGGTACATACAAATGTGTAAAGTGTGGGTACAAACAAATGTATAAAGTGTGGGTACAAATGTGTAACCTGTGGGTACATACAAATGTGTAAAGTGTGGGTACATACAAATGTGTAAAGTGTGGGTACATACAAATGTGTAAAGTGTGGGTACACACAAATGTGTAAAGTGTGGGTACAAATGTGTAAAGTGTGGGTACAAATGTGTAACCTGTGGGTACATACAAATGTGTAAAGTGTGGGTACAAACAAATGTATAAAGTGTGGGTACAAATGTGTAAAGTGTGGGTACAAATGTGTAAAGTGTGGGTACATAAAAATGTGTAAAGTGTGGGTACAAATGTGTAACCTGTGGGTACATACAAATGTGTAAAGTGTGGGTACAAACAAATGTATAAAGTGTGGGTACAAATGTGTAAAGTGTGGGTACAAATGTGTAAAGTGTGTACACATGTGTAAAGTGTGGGTACAAATGTGTAAAGTGTGGGTACATAAAAATGTGTAAAGTGTGGGTACAAATGTGTAAAGTGTGGGTACAAATGTGTAAAGTGTGGGTACAAATGTGTAAAGTGTGGGTACAAATGTGTAAAGTGTGGGTACAAATGTGTAAAGTGTGGGTACATAAAAATGTGTAAAGTGTGGGCACATACAAATGTTTAAAGTGTGGGTACAAATGTGTAAAGTGTTGGTACATACAAATGTGTAAAGTGTGGGTACATACAAATGTGTAAAGTGTGGGTACATACAAATGTGTAAAGTGTGGGTAAAAATGTGTAAAAAGTGTAACAATGTGTAAAGTGTGGGTACAAATGTGTACAATTGTGTAAAGTGTGGGTACAAATGTGTAAAGTGTGGATACAAAAGTGTAAAATCACAACCACATGTATTGGGATCAGGAGGAATCTATTGCATGGATTGCCTTGTACAACATTGAAAGTTGCCACGCCTTGCAACAACACTTTTGGGAGTCAGGAAGAATCTTTTACACTGATTGCATTGTACAACATGTAAAGTTTCCATGCCCAATGCACCAATACTTACTAAGGTCAGGAGGGGTCTTTTGTTCTCATTGCCGTAAAAGACGACTACGCTTGTCGTAAAAGGCGACGAACAGGATCGGGTGGTCAGGCTCTCTGACTTGGTTGATGCATGTCATTGATCCCAATTGCAAGGATCGATGCTCATGATATTAATCACTGGAATGTCTGGTCCAGACTCGATTATTTACAGACCGCTGTCATATAGCTGGAATATTGCTGAGTGTGGCGTTAAACAACAAACCAACCAACCAAAATGTTCTCATTGCATTGTACAAAAAGTAACATAAAATATCTCAAGTTCTCCATTTGTTGACTGTATCAGAAACAAGGTAGAGGTCGGCGTAGGGCTCGGAAAGGTAGAAGGAATGCTCTCACCTCCTCCACCAGCAAACATCCACAGCGCAAGTGTTACATGAAAGATGTGTCTGTGGAGCAGGCATGTATGGAAGCCAGCAAGCTCCTGGCAGTCAGTAATGAAGAGAGAATCTCCATGTGCACCTTCATCAGTACGGCTAGTGTTGTCATAGAGGATGCTGAGCATGCTGACAAAGTGGGCGTGGTCACCCCGAGGTTAAGGGGTAAGTTATAGGGAAACAACATTCCAAGTTTAAAAGTATTGAAATATGATCAGGTTTTTCTTCGTAGATTCAAAATTTGCTTATCATTGCCTATAGTTCGACTGGTTTGATTTGTGTTCAGCGCTGTTCTCGCTGCACTGTCGGAGGATCGATGAATGAGAAGCCGTATATCATAAAAAAGGTATACAAACTGACATGTGTTTTTGTTGCTGATTAATGCATACATGACTTGAAAGGATGAAGCTATTGTTCAACATCATATTATGTACAATAAAAAACTGAATATGGTATCCCTTCAGAGCATCCAGGTAAACGAACAGGTGATAAAAAACTTGGTCAATAAAAATATTAAATTTTGGATAAATCATCACTGAAAATAATTTACCATTCAAATTTATTTTATCAGAAATAATATATTCCAAAATCAAGACATTTTAGTTGCAACGTTTACTATATATTTATATTCCACAGTCATGGTGCAGGACTATTGGAATGTAAGCAGGGATAACAGCGGTAGAAGATAACATTTTTAGTGCACTAGTTCTTGTGATGGTAATATATAGCAAAACCCTTAAAAAATGGCAAATTTCTTCTCGTCCTTGTGATACCTTAACTACTGGGCAGTTTGGCAAGAACTACAGGACTAGTGCCAGTTTCTAACGCTGGATTAATTTGTAAAAAACTATAGGTATTTCTTGGAGTATGCAGAACCCTAGGGTAGGGTTCGTTTCCGGAGCATAACTCTTAAACCGTTCAATATTTTTCCATGAAACTTTGCAGGTCTGTCAGATACATGCTGAACCGTTGCCTTTTGCTATTTAGAAATTTTAGAAATTTTTATTTTTTACGTTTCCATGGCAACAAGATGGACTGAGGTTCTGTGAGGGTAGGGTTAGTTTCCGGAGCATAAGTCATAAACCTTTCAATATTTTTTTATGAAACTTTGCAGGTTTGTCAGGTACATGCTCAACTGGTGCCTTTTGCTATTTAGAAATTTTAGAAATTTTTATTTTTTGCGTCTCCATGGCAAGAAGATGGACTAAGGTACCAAACTCTTCTTTTTTTTACAATTTCCACCTCGGTATAAAAAAGGTTAGGGATTTAATTATGTCATAAATTCTGCAACAGGGGCGGGGGATATAGCCACGTTAGTGGCAAACTCTTGTTTTATTCTGGCATATGTTTTCATTATTTCCAGATGGTGCCATACAGGAAACGAACCAAACCAAGTCCTTTGTGAAGAACAGACAAAATAACCAAAAGCAGAGTCAACATAAACAAACTGTCAGTGCTGTGAAGGACAGTTTTGCTTTCCCTGACTCCCCAGTTTCAGCTAACGTGTGTGGTGGGCCGAGCTTCGCAAACCTAGATATAAAGTTCCCAGATTCTCTTGTCAGTCATTCCAAAGAGGAAAAACTAGTTCTTGATGTACAGGTAGGTTGTAGTAATTTAAGGGATTGATATGTATATATATATATATATGTCTAGTGTATTTATTGTGATATTTATGACCCATAATAATATTTATGAAATTAACGATGTGTGGGAGTTGTTTATCGTACCATAAAACACTGCAGGGAGAATACGCCATGAGTGGCGCATCCGGAAGTAGTTTATTCCCCTGCAGTCTTTTATTGTATGATAAATAACGACCACAAGTCGTTTATTTCTTATATTAGATATCAACATTATTTACAGCCTCTTCAAGGATGATGATAAAATGTTCAAGCTTTATAAATACTTACCTGTATTTTATTAAAGATGACTCCCTCAATAGAATCTGCCCTCACTAGTGTCGGTTACATTGATTACCTGTACCTTTTCTCCCAGTTCCGATTGTCAAGTGTATCTCGCTTTGGTATGTGATCGTTCGGCCATCTCGTTTATCTGTGTTGCCCAGCTACATCTATGTAGAACCAACTTGCTCATCAAGTTGCGAGCATATGTTCGAATCTCCAGAAATGACATCATGATAGAAAAATGTTTTATCGTGAAATGAACCACACTTCTTTCTTCATTGTTCTTCACGATTTATTGTGCAGCTATCTTATATATAACAATATATGCCATGTCTGTTCTACATGATGTTTGAAAGTCTTAATGTTCACAGTTTCAGATTGGCAGTTTTATAACCAAGGGACACAGAAACATATAAATATATGAACTTTATGAACCCATCCTAACAGCATTGTTTTTTACGATAGAAGGTTTGATAATGGACAAGACAAAATCTCAACCTCACTTTTCCAAGTTAAAAATGCACATATTACCCTGGTAATGATATTCATGTGCTAGTAGTTACATCACTGTTAGCATATTACCATCAAAGGAAACCTGTGTTTGACAGGACATCCAAAGTGTGTCTGTGTGTATGTTTTAATCAGCACTTGGCTATTTGATGGCAGCTAAATGATCAAGTCTGGACCAGTCAATCCACTGGTTTATGTTATGACCAATGGTCCATGTGTTACGCTGACACACCAACAACCAAGTTACCTGTCATGACCACTCTATCCTTTTGTTCACCTCTTGCGACCAGTATAGGTTGAAGGGGAATCCCCACCCTATGATTATGAGTTACGAATTGTTTTGTTACAGATGTATCAAAGAAATGAGCGGGCATTTGAACACGACGTCCTGAGGTTCATGAAGCGCAATGATATTGCCTTCAGGGGTTTACCGAGATGGCAGAATACCTCCATCAGCCTCTTCCAGCTGTTCCTGGCTGTTCACGAGAGGGGTGGATACGACCAGGTGAGTCATACCTGCCCAATCAAGCTAAAATATGATCAGCTATATTTTGGGAATTGCTTGAAGCTAGGGCAATGGTTTCCTTGTTCACACAATAGTTTTTAAACATTCTGGTAAAAATGTTGGCTTTAGTAATTGCTTCAGGCTGTTGTTGGGTTCTCTTCATAAATTTATATGTACGAACAATTCGATATACAGTAAACTATGTTTATAACAAACACTCTTATAACGAACTGGCGGATAAAACTAACTGTTTTGTTGGCCCGGCCATTTGCTGTGTATATGCTGTGTATATTTTTTCAACGAACAATGGTTATAACAAACTAAAATACGTTGTCCCTTTAAGGTCTTTATAACTGTAACTTACTGTATTCCGATAAAAAATATTGAATCTAGACAATGATTTTTTTTCTTCTGTATATTAAGGTAAATTTGTATTCCATTGTTTTTCTTTTACTTTTGTCATGATAGTCTGAAGCTATCAATGACATTAGTGAAGGAGTTACTTCCTCAACTGACCGGATGCTGACATTTTCTTTACTCTGGTATCATTCTTGACCTTGCAATTTGTGACATATAGGAAATATTTCATGTTGTCAGTTGGTCAGCAACAAGGTTTTGGTGTGTCAATTTTTATTTCATGAATGAAAAAAAATAAATGCAAAGAAGTAAAATCTAAAGTTTGCAATCATGTGTATCATTTTTGTTAATGCTTTGAATTAAAATTATGGTAAATTAAGAAAGAATCCATGTATGTTCATATACTTGATGAAATACATGTAACATGAGACTCAATAGAAATTTCCTTTAAGATATTGACACACAATGCCATTCAGAAAGTGGTCAAATGTAACAAATGTTTTTTGGGTTGAGTCCCGTCAGTGATTCCAACCCACACTGCCAGAGTGGGGCACCTGAAAGGGACTCAACCCCAAAAAGGTACGAGAATCTGTACTTTACTCAGAAAGTGTTATCCCAAATATAACATTTGTTACTTTAAGATATTATTTCATCTTTTGAGTGGTGAGTTTAAATTCATTGACTGAGTGACTCATTCTGCAGGTGTGTTCAACACGTGGTGGTTGGGTGCAAGTTTACAAGGAGCTGACAGAGTGTGCAAACAGTGGAGAAGTCGCCAAGCGATACTATAGGAGGTGCATTGGGAGTTTGTGGAGACCGATACTAAATGCTACATTTTATAGTGATAAAAATTACCTATTGGATGATGTTTTGAATTTGTCTATGCCAACTTGTTAAGATCCGATGTCTATTAAACCTTTAGCTTGAAGAAATAGTTCACCTAGCACATGACGTAGTAAATGAGTGAAATGTTTATAGCAATCCTAAGATGTACAGTTGAAGTTCACGTTAAAAATTATTCTTTTTCTAACTCATAGCTGTCTCAAAAAATTTTAGTTTGAATAATTTTCTTTCTTTCTGACCCATTACTTTCAGAAATCTATATCCATATGAGTTGTTCATCAGAGGAAAGGACTTTAGCAAAATACTGCCATCCAAACACAAACACTGTGATAAGAAGACAAAAACCGTTACCAAAGAAGCAAGTCTTGCGGAGTCTATGCCCTTCAGAGACTCAAGCCTGAGACTGGATGACAGTTGTGTTCGTGTGGACCCAGCAAGCAGCTCTGTCGGGTCCTGTGAGTGCCACACGTCATGTTGATTGCATTAGTTCCAAAACAATGCAACTTTTAGATTATATGTAAATGGTGTTATGTGATTTACTTATATAGTGTGGGTGGTAGAGAAGTCTAGTGGTTAAAATGTTTCCTCGTCACCCCGAAGGCCTGGGTTTGATTCCCCATTTGGGTACAATGTGTGAAGCCTAGTTCTGGTGTCCCTTGCCGTGATACTGCTGTAATATTGCTAAAAGCGACGTAAAACCATCCTCGCTTGCTTGCTACTTATATAGTGCCGAGTATTCAGCAAATGTCTCAGGATGGGTCCCCATCACTCAACTGCATGTCATAAGAGGGGACTAAATTGGATTGGGTAGTCAGCCTCTGGTACTTTGTTCATTGCATGACATACCTGATTTGACGTTGCTCATTACATCATCTACTGATTTGTGTCAACCCTTGATTAGTTACAGGCCTCTTACATATTGGGTTTTAATCATAGAATACTTGTTTGGCTGGTTTTAATTGTTTGGCTGAACTTTCTGATATTCGCCAGAAGCCAGAGGGAGGGTGTTAATCCTGATGGGGTTACCATGTAGGTACCATGCAGTACCATAAGTCCCCAAGGTCCCCAGTATGGTGGTCTAACTTTGGTTGGGGGCGGTTGGGTAGCCTAGTGGTTAAAGCGTTAGCTCGTCACGCCAAAGACCCGGGTTCGATTCCCGACATGGGTACAATGTGTGAAGCCCATTTCTGGTGTCCCCTGCCGTGATATTGCTGGAATATTGCTAAAAGCGACGTAAAACCATACTCACTCACTAACTTTGGTTGCTTGTAATCTATAGCCCATTTTTATGATGTATTGTTATGGGTAGTCATATTTTTATGGTAACATACTGGTTTTAAATTGATATCTGTGATAGTCTAGTTATTTTACTGTCCTTTGTTGACAAATATTTACATAGTCTAAATATATTTCTTATTAATATATGTTCTTGTATGGTCATGATATGCCTGAAATACTGCTGATGTGACTTTAAATTTTAACTCACTCACTCACTCACCGCTTATTACTGACTGTGACTTAAGACAACAACCAAGTATCAGTAAATGTGGCATCAAGTAGAGTTGCAGCTCCGTACAGGGAAAAAAAACATACACTATATCGCTGTCTATAGTTTGAGTTTATGGTACCTAAAATGAGGGGGTTTGAATAAGGGTATGAAAGGAGATCGTCCTATGCAAGGGGTAGAAGTGCTTACATGTTTTTGGTAATGTGTACTTGAATATGTCCCTAACATATACTGTCTTGTATTATGTGTCCAACCACTGAACGTTTCCTCAAGGCCCCGTCCTAATCATCTTCCCGAGTTAAGGGAGGTAACTGACTGTAAAGGTCCAGTTTCCGCAGTTGTAGAACTAGGCTATTTCCGAAAAGGTTTTTGACCTATCCAATACAGTGAGAAATGCAGTTACTTGTGATTCAAGAAAAACTGCATCTTCGAAGTACTTCACCAAGAATGAATACATCTCTTTACCACTGTTATTGGAATTGAGTAAGGGCAAGTAAAGGTTTATGAGGGCTGTAAATACTTCCGAGTTCTGGGCCTAGATTTTCGAAACGATCTTAGCTAAGATATATCTTAACTACTTATGTTCAAAGATAAGATATCTTAAGGTTAAGATAAGATAGATTTTCGAAACAATTGTAAACCTGTCGCAGATCGTTCAGAGCTACAACACCTATCTGTAGCAGGAGAATAGCTCCAAGTCGTCAAGCGTATCGACGGGACAAGTTCTGTCTCTGAATATCCTCGGTCTTGTCATCAAATCATTGTCATCTTCATCATGAAAAATGTCCAGAGCAAAGTATACCACCATCTTGGGTGAGGATAAAATAAACTTACGACAGGTATAGGGCTATCTTAGATTTAGGACAAACTTAAGATATCTTAGGGCTACGATAGTTTCGAAAATAGGCTACGATAGCCTACAATTTCCTTATGATAACTTTAAGATAATTTTAGGGCAAAGTTCATTTCGAAAATCTAGGCCCTGGCCAGATGGCTTATGAAGCTTTTGTGTTAGTTTCTGACATTGTGTAATGTATTGAATATTTGCCATCAGTTGTGTCGGAGAAGTCTGTGGATCTGATGGAGATGCTGGGAGACTTGGAGGCCAGCGGCAACCTGTGCTGTTTAGAGGAAGGTAGGAAGGTTTAGTTGTGTCATTAACTAAATGGAGGATGGTTAGAGAGATTACTCATTCAAAACTCACTTTCTCTCACTCTCTCACTCATTCACTCACTCACTCAACCCACTCACTTTCTCTCACTCTCTCACCCACTCACTCAACCCACTCACTCACTCACTCAACCCACTCACCCACTCAACCCACCCACTCACTCAACCCACCCACTCACTCACTCAACCCACTCACTCAAAACTCACTTTCTCTCACACTCTCACCCACTCACTCATTCAACCCACTCACTCAAAACTTACTTTCTCTCACTCTCTCACCCATTCACTCAACCCACCCACTCACTCACTGACTCAACCCACTCACCCACTCAACCCACTCACTCACTCAAAACTCACTTTCTCTCACACTCTCACCCACTCACTCATTCAACCCACTCACTCAAAACTTACTTTCTCTCACTCTCTCACCCATTCACTCAACCCTCTCACTCACTCAAAACTCACTCTCTCACACTCTCACCCACTCACTCATTCAACCCACTCACTCAAAACTTACTTTCTCTCACTCTCTCACCCATTCACTCAACCCACTCACTCACTCAAAACTCACTTTCGCTCACACTCTCACCCACTCACTCATTCAACCCACTCACTCAAAACTCACTTTCTCTCACTCTCTCACCCATTCACTCATTCACTTTTTCACCACTCACTCAGCTAACAGAAGTTGTCATCTTTGTAGATGTGTTGATGAGTAAGACCAAACTTGGCATTGACATCACATTCTTTGACGAATCACCTCAACGGCCTGGTCGATCATCTCAGCACATCAAAGTGGCAGATACTGCATCAGAATTTGGACATGCTGCCATTCCTAGTAAGTGTAACATGTGTTATTCACTGTGTCATCTTTAAAAACAATTCAAAGTACCTTCATGAAACTTTGGATGGCGACTTTAATATTGTGAACAAAAATGTTCAGGAAAGCTAACATTGAGTTGAGTTGTCTAATATTGAACATAGCGATCACCTTTGACATTCATGTAAGCCAACAAATATCGGTCTGCAACATTAGCCACTATTCTGAAGCCCAAGTCTAGCTACATTCTGTTTGGTCCTGTAAGTTTTGGTAATAGTAAATAATGCTAAGAGCCATGTTCAGGCTAGTCGCAAGGTTTCGACAGAGACTGAAATATAGTTGGGCATTCTGCATTTTTTAAATCTCCGCTGAAACCACTGAGCTTGTGGAGGTCAAATATTGTGACCAAAATCCTAGCAGAAGTTGCTCTGAAATGTGTGCACAGAAACAATAATGAACATGTACCTCTCTCCCAGACTCCAATGACGGAGCTCAAGAAGTGCCTGACATATCCATCAGTAGTTCACAGAGCAGCAATGAAGGGGACCAGTTGCTGCACGAGATGCAGGCCTTGCAGGAAGGCATTGACCTTGTTGCTGGGGAGATGGACTTCTTATAAATTTACTGGTATGCATGATCATCCCATGTAAATGTCTTCATCTTCATCTTCATCATATCATAGTAGTCTGTGTTCAGCTCAGGGAAACAAAGAGTGTAAAGGGCCTCTAGTGTTTCTATTCCAGAGAAGATGGTTTCTAGGAGAAGGAATATGTCTTTTTGAATGATATGAATTAAAATAAGACCATGATACAAGGGTTGATTGATAAGTTCTAAGCCTCACATACATAGAATCTTACTCACATGATAATCCAACTCTGTTTGAACCTGATCCAGACAGGTTCTTGCAACGATTTGTGACGATGGATGAAACCTGGGTTCACCACTTCAGTCCAAACAAAAACCTGCAAGTTCTTGATCCCTGCACGTACCTCAAGTTTGTCCATTTTCCAAAGGTCGCAGATGCCTTCTTATTTTACTGACTTCTCTCAGCGAACCAATTTTTTCAGGTTTTTGTCAGTATACTTGAATGACATCATGCATAACATGCAATGTCCGCAACAAAAGATTTTACTATTGTGCAATTCCTTCTGTGTCAGGTTCAGAACTTATCAATCAACACTTATAAATTTATTATCAGATTTTGTCAAAAAAATTCAACAATGTGAGTTTGGAAGCATTTCACTTTCTGTATTTTATATAATTCAAAAGAAATGGCATTTTGTAGATTAATTGTTGAGGGATGTGAATCAGATAATACACTGTGGGTTTGGCTTGGGAGAATGAACTGTTAGGGATCCTGATAGGCAGTTTGTCTGAAATTTGCTTTGATGTTATTTAATTGCTGAAGGAAAACATATGTTTTTCTATATCCTGGAACCAGGTGTGTTATCATAGTAGCTAATAGCAAAAACTGACTGAATTGTTGAACAATAATCACTTTGCTATGTAACACTAAGTGGTCTGTCTTAGTTGACATGAGAAACACCTTGTATGAAGCATTTAGTAAGCTTAGCTCAGCACTTATAGGCATTTCATACACTATGAAATTAATTCTGGTATTTATTCTATGTTTAGAAACTCAAGTCAATACTATAAATCATCCATCTTCCCTAGGTAAAGGAGACTATAAAAGTCCAGTTTTCACCATTGCTGAACTAGGCTGGAATTATGGGGTTATACTTTGGCTGGACTAAAGAGCCTATGCTTAATCCAATCAAAATCGCATAACAAAATCAACATCCGGTTCATAAACATGGCGACTGCCATGCAGAATGTGGTTGATTGCAGGATTAACAAAGCATGTGTACTGCCAACTTGTTGCTGTCATTTTGTTTGAAGCAAATGCATGTGATATGAGAGATGGAATCTGAGGAACAGTAGGAGGAACATAGAAGGAACATAGAAGGGACAGGACTTGTAACAGTCACTGGCAGCACTACGATCGAGCCACAAAACTCCAGCCTAGTTTGGCAAGAGTGGTAACAGGACTTTTACAGTCAGTCAACTCCCTTGCCCTGAGAAGATGTAACTGATCAGACTTGACATGGACCTGACCTCTTCAAGGCCAATGGATATGGTAGACACCTGATAATAATATAATTGAGTCAAGACAAAAGTGCACAAATGCAGAAATTGTCTGTGTAACTTTACCCCATGATATTAAAGATGTCAAAGAACTTCCAGTCAAAAAACGTTATCATTTTAACAGAAATGTGGTATCAAATATATATGCGGAGTCGAACTCGACTAATTTCTCATTTGACCAGTAGCCTGAAGTCCAAATGTAAAAGTATTTTGTTGGACAAGTCCATGAGTTAAGCAGAATCATTCATTCCAATGCCATTCCAATGGTTTGACCACAGAAGACACACAAACACCCGATATATTCCTAAGTATGTGATAGTCACACAACTGTGCCTTGATCCTTCTTGCTTGATATTGTGAAATATTTGTTATTTGTTGACAAGTGAATATTACTTCTTAGATGACACCTATTTATTTAACTATTGCCACTTTGGAGTTTGTTCCTCTTGTTTATTTATCAATTTCTTATTTATTGCTTGATATTTATGACACTTGCCAAAAGTAATTCTTCTTCTCCAGGATTAATATATTTATCCTTATGCACACTGAAAGAGGTATATATGTTTTGTGATATTATTTGTTTGTTTTGTTACACAATTCAGGGTTTGTTTTCAATTTCATTCTTCCATTTGAATGAGTGAATGATATTATGCATTTGTGATATTTATTTAAGAAATAAACTTTATTCACCAAATTAGTTATTTCTTACTTTTCTTGGCTACTTAACTCCAGGTTTTATTAAACAACTTGTGCCAGTTTGTAATGAGTGAATGGTGTTGGCGATAGTGGTGTCATAAAGAACTGTAGATGATTTCGTCTGGACCAGACAAAGCAGGGATGGACAGCAGGAGTAAAAGCACCATGACATCGAATTACTATTCACAGAGTCACGTCAGAAATGAAGATTCCCGGGTAGAATAGGTCTTCAGCAACCCATGCTTGCTGTAAAAAGCGACTATGCTTGTCGTAAAAGGCGACTAACGGGATTGGGTGGTCAGGCTCGTTGACTTGGTTGATGCATGTCATCGATCCCAAATACGTGGATCGATGCTCATGATGTCAATTACTGGATTGTCTGGTCCAGACTCGATTATTTACAGACCGCCGTCATATAGCTGGAATACTGCTGAGTGTGGCGTTAAACAACAAACCAAAACAAACCAAAAACGTCAGAAATTTCAATAACCATCAGTTACCTCAGCATAGTTCATAGACTAATGTTTAGTCCCAGAAATAAGTTCTCTAATTCAAAAATATATATCTACAAAATACAAAATAAATCCAAAAGAAGCCAAGAACAATGATTAAAGCTGAGTCAGTCTAGATTTGAGTTTGGATATTTTTGAATTCATTCTCTTGGGTCTTGACGAGAGACTACATGGTTATATCTACAATTGCAGGTTAAAAAATGCACAGATATGGTTACTACCATATTCAAAGGATGTGTGGCAATACATTTCGTGCAGAAAACACGATAGAAATCTACAAAGGGAATGTATTTACGTTTTGGAGACAACCAAGGGCTTGGAATTTGGTGCTTTTATATATACGACTGTGACGACATATCTTTTGCGTCACAATGAGCGATATGACGTCATAATGGTGACGTGTGGTGTAGAACAAAAGCCTTGCTAAGCTTGCTTAGTTTTCTTTTTGCATGCCTACATCATGTTAGCTTACCAAATGGTAATTAACAAGCATTGGTGCCTTTCTTCGTCAGGTTTGTCCTGATGATTTGTCCTGATGATTTTACGACCCGTGAAGATCCGGGGTAGAATAGGTCTTCAGCAACCCATGCTTGCCATAAAAGGCGACTAACGGGATCGGGTGGTCAGGCTCGCTGACTTGGTTGATGCATGTCATCGGTCCCAATTGCCTGGATCGATGCTCATGATATTAATCACTGGATTGTCTGGTCCAGACTCGATTATTTACAGACCGCCATCATATAGCTGGAATAATGCTGAGTGCGGCGTAAAACATCAAACCAACCAACCAACCTGATGATTTTACAGGTGGTAAAGGTATTATGTGGTTTTGATATATCAGTGTTTTCACAATCAGAGAAGTGCTGGAATCCTTTTCAATATGGGTATTCCAATGACTGGACAATGTAAAAGGTCTCAATACTCTGTCAAATTACCTGTTCACAAAACACTCAAAACTTCATGGCATTTGTTTTCAAAAGGTTTATTGTACAGAGAAATATAGACATGACTTTGATCAAACATTCGTAATACACAAACATCCATACAAAATATACATGTTCATATGATTCGTGATCTGTCTGACACTTCAACATGTACACATGTGATATTGCAGCCATATATGTACAGCAGATGACAAAATCCCCCACAACATGGTCAGACCAACTCCTAGGTCCAGTCTACAGCTGTAATCACTGGTCCAAAGTGTAGTAAGGTTTCGTTCCCTGGTACCAGAGATGCCAATCATGATTTGGGCGGAATCGTTACATTTAGAACCAATATATATATTATATTATATAAAGATAATTATTAACATTTTGGTTAAATATGTCACCAAATGATCTAATTGTATATTTTTTATACGTCAACATGATTAGTATGCTAAAAGAGGGTGTGTGTGTGCACGGCACTGCACGCAACATCAGGATCTCAGAATGATAATACACTTCAATACTGTCACAGTAAAAATAAACCAATAAAACCTATTGTTCGTCCGCTGTCTCCTTTGTGACTGTTCCATGACTGGCTGGCTGCATGTGTGGGGGCAATACTTATGTACACTCTAACAAAATACTCTGTATTCAATAGTTATCCTTGGAAATATTTTTTATTAAAATGTCACCCAAAATAACAAACTAATATTGTACAGAAAAGAAGTACTTTTTTCTAAGTAACTAAAACAATTTTTTTACTATTAAACAGAATTAATAAATAGCATAAATTATAAAACATGTTTTCAATTTCCATGATTGATGTCATAACCGATCTTGAGATGATTGCTTGATATAAGATCTATCAAGTCTATAAATAACAATCAGAATAAGTAAGGAAAAGACATATGGATGAACAACTTCTTTATTACAATTAGGACCTTCTCCACTCCAGGGTAACTGCATCTTAAACCTACTCAACTGTATAAACACTGCCTCCTATCCTATATATACTTGTCAACCATACTCTGTACATCACTTGCTTGATAACGGTGTTAGAACCTACACCGAAACATCGCTCCTAATTGTAATAAAGAAGTTGTTCATCCATAAATTCTTATCCTTACTTAGTACTCCAATTTCTATATGCCTCTCAAAGAAAGTAACAATCAGAATGACAGACTAGTACAAGGCAAAGATAAATTACACGTGCAGGTAACATTGTGTCTTCTGTGATAATGATAAGCAGGTTACTGACATGTACTCATCTGATCAAATCTGGTGGATGGATACGTTGGAAAATAATGTAAAATCCTTAAAGCATTATACAACATACGTTCCATGATCAATACTTTCTGAACCTCAACCTCGTGTTCTTTCAGATTACACACATCAAATTATGCATGTAGAAGATTCCTAAGTTGTGCTTTGTCTGATGTCAATGTTTATTTTGTCTCTTTTTGATAAGTATGAAGGAAGGGAGATAAAGAAGTAACAGCTCAATATTGAATAGGGGTGTCACGATACAGGTACAATACGATACGATACGTATCTCGATTTTCAATAAAATTTCGTATCGATATATATTTACATTATCTCGTATCGTATCGTGAGAATCGGTACAATCAGTAAATCGTGACCTCCCTAATATTGAATATCTTGTATTTGAATGTTTTGATTTTATGAACAAGTACCCAATCAGATTACATAATCCCTAAATTTTATGTCTTCAGAAGAGGGGTAAAGAAGAAAATGGGATAGTGCATTGAGTTCTTTCAATTTACTACAGTTAATGTCATGCCATGATTTATAAAGAATCAGGTTTTCTGTCAATTCTTTTGAGTAGTAAATTATTGAACGCATAAGAGAACACAGAAAGGAACGAACACTTCAGGGAACAGATTGTGGTTAAGAGAAGGTATTTTCGGACCACTCCTTTGTGAACACCTGATCAAGGACGCTTTCTTGGAATGAAGGCAGGAATATGGTCAATCTAAGTGTTCAGGAATTATCATGGTGTCCCTCTGAACTGAAAATAGGATATTTGAGTCTACGAAAACCTATTTTTATAAACCTTTAATTGTATTTTTAGCTGCCAATATTGGTAAGTTGATATAGACATGGTGAAGCAGTTTCACCCAAAAATCACAAACCATCTCTGCCCACATATTTCTATATCAACCAATAACAGGTAATGTGTTATTTTAACATATTTTGTCTTCCCTGGATTGACGATAAAATGTTCATTTGTCAGCAGGTGAGCTTACAAAATATTAGAAAAAATAGACACAGACAAGGATTCATGCACACATGTAGATGCAAATACAGACACACACACACACACACACACACACACACACACGCATAGTGACATGCATCCACACACTTTTGCTGTAGGTCCTGCGAAAAAAAGAATTTGGCTTCTCTTTTCCAAGGAAAACATCCTGTGTCTTGCGGCAGTGACCAAAATAATATTCCGTCTCTAACAACACTCCTAGGTCCCTTAGGAATATATAATGGTGAGTCGCTTAAACCTCAAGTTCTGAAAAGCTAACAGTGGTATGAGATGTGTAAAAGTATGACTTTGTTTTCAGGGCTGAAATGACTCCCCAGTCTCACCTTAATATGAAACTTCATAGTACAACATATTTTAAAACAGAAATAAGTTTCATAAATCTTTCATATTCCAAAAACGGTATTTTTTAGTTTTTGATCTGGGAGGTCAAAATTCAATCACTTTTCAGGACTAAAACCTGTTTTTAACTTTTTTTTATTCACTTACAACTCAGTTGAAATATGTTCAAGTTAAGTTTGAAGAATTCAATGATTTTATAGCGTCAAGTTTTAGCCATGTCTGTCTCACCTGTTAGAATTGGAAGTGGTTACAGAAAATTACTGATAGCTTTTGCATTTTAAAATAATGATAAACATATTTTTAGACTTTTGGCTGTTATTGAGTATTAAATGCCTGAAAATTGTGATATTTGAATCCTCCAGTTAGCACCATTGGTTCCAAATGAAATCTCCTGACATTAAGTACACAATTACACCCAAATATCTGAAAACACATGTTTATTTTCAAACTGATTTCTACTGACAAAAATATATCACAAAATCAAAAGATATCCAGAGTTTCCCTTGAATTGGTTATCCTGATATGTGTATCTTTCGTGGTGAGGAGAAATTGGGTTAAACGTCGCATCCAAGATTATTGCACTTATACAGCGACGTGCATGCACGTGTGGGTGCGAGGCTGCTTGTACTAGTCCTGACTGATGCCGAATTATAGTGCTAGCCCACTGAGATACCATGCCGCAGTTTAACATGAATACCCAGATCAGACACAGTATACTGACTCCGAGCCGACCAGTCCTTGTTTAAGCCCCTTAATGCCGAGCGCCAGACAGGGTAACAACAAGTATCATCTTTTAACGTCTATTGGTATGATGCGGCCGGGGATAGATCGATCTCCGGGCGGACACTCTACCACAAGACCACGGAGGCGGTGTATCTCTTGTGTATCTTTTGAGTATCTCATGTGTATCTCGTGTGTATCTCATGTGTATCTCATGTGTATCCTTTCACACCTACTGATACCAATAGTACAAATGTCATGGAATCTACTTGAACACATCCCAGCTTTAAGTCTCATTAAAATCAGATCTTATTGCTCTCTACCGCTACACATGATCTGAAGAGTGAGTGAGTTGGGTTTAACGGCGCTTTTACGGCACCACTTGAGAACGACATCTCATGAACTTTAAACAATCAATCAAATGACTAACAGGAAGTCGATGTTAGCCAATCAGAAAGCAGCTTTCTCAAGCGTTACGTTTTGAGTTTCAAATGGTGACTTCCATTCCAGACTATACACTTTAAAACATATTTTGTTGTCAAGTTCTCAATTCAAAATTTTCAAACTTAACAAATGATAATTCTGGAATGTCAAATAGACGGCCAGAATTTTACACAACCATTTCAAATGTTTATCCCATTGAAGCAAGATATAGATGACATTTTTGACCTACTGATATTGGTTTGTTGTCTTACACTGCTTTAAGCAATATCCCAGCAATATCACGGCGGGGGACACCAGAAATGGGCTTCACACATTGTACCCATGTCTGGAATCAAACCCTGGTCTTCGGCGTGACGAGCGAACGCTTTAACCACTAGGCTACCCGACCACCCCTTGACCTACTGAATCTCTTAGAGGTCACGCACATTTGGACTTTCACTATCGCATAAGCAATGCTCTGATTGAATGGATGAAAGGTCATTCTGGCGTGACCTGCAATGGATATCCTCAGACCTTTTTGTAGCAGTAGCGAGCACTAAGATCTGATTGTAATGATATTGCTCAGGTTTTGACATTGAGGTTCTTCAACATACGTTCAATGCAATATTCACTAACAAGTTGCTTGAGATCTACAAAGATGGAAAACAACAGTAACAAAATTGGTGGGTGTGTTTAACATAGGATCGGGCTGTCATTGACCGATTGGGTCCACTGATACAAGCAAGGGGATGAGAAAAACAATGACATAACCATTAGAATATTGGCAAACCTTTGCCAACAATTTGTTCAACAAAAATTACTTGTACACATTCTTAAGATTAATAATTAGCTATATAACAATTGAAAATGTCTAACAATGATTGAAATCTTTAATGGCTTAATAGCGAGCCTATCTTTTCTTTTACTTCCTGATCAGGTTCATTAGTGGATGTATTAAACATGGAAGATATTTGGATCTTTTTATGTGTGGCACAGCTCAAAATCAACTTATCCAATCATGCGTGCTGCTAATGCTTATTTATCAGCATAAAACACATGTATTTTCTTACCAAACTTAGAAAACCATAGTGCAATGACACTGACTGTAAGCAACTCCTGCAAAAGGTGATATTTCAAATGAGATAGATAATGTATTTCATCCCTAAATATACTACTCAAAAGATGTTAAAATTTTGGGTGTTCTTCACTTCTTTTGAGTAGTATATATATGAGTAAAACAAGATGTCATCATATCAATACATTCCATCCCAGCCAATGACAGCCACAAAACAAGATAACAATGAAAGCTGTAACAATAGCAGCATGCTGCTCTACAGTGGAGTGGGATGAACAGTGGGAAGACCAGCATCAACACTTCGCGCGATTGTACACTTACTCTATCGCCAGGGAACTCACATGATTGTACACTTACTCTATCGCCTGGGAACTCGCACAATTGTACACTTACTCTATAGCCTGGATACACACGTGATTGTACACTTACTCTGTCGCCTGGAAACACGCACGTTTGTACACTTACTCTATCGCCTGGGAACTCACGCGTTTGCTTATTATTTAGTTTCAATTAGGGCTGGGACAATACACCAACTGTACCATCTGATATGTATCACGACACCTTGCTCACAATCCGATACATATAACCATACTCGCATGTGCTCTTACCTATGGTGCGTAAGCCATCATTTTCATAAACAGGATGGCCAAATACCTGGCACATTGACAGTTAGTGAGTGAGTGAGTGAGTTGGGTTTAACTCCGCTTTTAACAGTATATCAGTTATATCACTGCGTGTCAACTTAATGTGGGAGTAAAGCCCGAAGTGATGCATGTCTCAGACGTTTACCACTTTGGTGAAACCCATGATCACGGGTATGGTGCTGACAAACCTAGAAACATAATTGCGGCAAACCGGGATTCAAACCCACAATCATAGGTTTCTGGCGTGCCCAAGGGACGCAACTCTGCACAGCAAATCACGGCGCCTTAGACAACTGGGCCACCAATGCCCCCCATTGACAATTAAGTTGGCAGTGTCAAGTATGGCACAATGGATGAAAGTTCTTTTCACAACTACTTTTCTCCCTACTAATTAGTGTTTGGTGTAACAGGTATTAAAGCAAACACTATTTTACTGAGTGTGCGACTGTGATCGGTACTTGTAGCGAGAAGTAAACACTCGCGATCCATCAATGCAACAGTGTATTGTCCCACCACTAGTTTCAATACTGATTGTCGTTATACATCAATAGGCAGTATTTGTACTTGTTAATACCACACATAGGTGAAAAGGGCTGGGATGGGTAACTTGGCTACTCGGGTTGGGTAGGTCCTGAGTAGGACGCAGGTACCCACAGGACTCCCCGGATCCGTAGTTAGTCACGTGATATATTGTTTACTGACAAAAACTCACTATAACTCAGTGTTTACACGTAAGTCCCTAATGTTTGCATTTATTTATGACGATGCACACATTCCTTTTGACTTGTATATGTTTGAGTAAAGATAAAGCTTCAGTCAACTTCAGTGAAATTATCTGATCATTTGATAAATGTATCTAAATAGTTTGGGCTAGGGCTGTGGTAAAGCAAATTTCCAATCCGACATTTTGTTCCCAACTCTTGACACCTACAGCGGGTACCTGGGTAGGATCAGGTGATAGGGGGTCGGGTACCCGGGTAGTAAATTTTGACTCGTCCCAGCCCTAATGTTATCAATAATTTTTACCATATTTCCTCTCCAATACTCCTCCCATCTGGTGCTGTAGAACAAGGGGGACTTTTTTGTGTCATGCCGCCCTCACCAACACTGCAGACATGAGGTGACATACTACCATTGTTGGCATTGAACCTGGACTTGATGCAAGGGAAGCAACCCTGTCGACCACCTAACTCACAGCAGGGCTTGGGGAATATCACCAACATCAAGCACTCATAGCATTCCGGTAAGGAACCTTTCCTTCTTTCATAGGTTTGGTGAGCAAGTTAAGTGAGTGAGTGAATGAGTTGGGTTAAACATTGCTTTTAACAGTATTCCAGTTATATCATGGCGTGTCAGCTTAATGTGGGAGGAAAGCCCGAAGCGATGCAGGTCTCAGACGTTTACCACTTCGGTGAAACCCAAGAGCACGGGTATGGTGCTGACAAACTAGAAACATAATTGGGGCGAACCGGGATTCGAACCCGCAATCATAAGTTTCTGGCATGCCAAGGGACGCAACTCTGAACAGCAAATTGAGGTGCCTTAGGCGACTGGGCCCCTGGTGAGCAAGTTAAAAATGGGAGAGAGCAAAAAACAGCTTCATGGGAGGGGTGGGAGGGTAGAGTAGCCTATGTACAAATGCGTGTTTGGGGACTGATATGAAAGAACAGACAATGGATAGGTATCTGTTCATAATATTGTGACTTTCATAACTATCGCAAGGTTGCACAATGAGTGAATGTCATGTAAATGTCAAACGGGACTGTACATTCTCCCCTGTGTCAAACTCCGTAGCTGCCATCAAACAAAGCAATTTTCGTATCTTCTCGGAGAGGAAATATGTCATTGAGGTGGTAACTATGGAAACTAGATGCTTTGGATACTGGATAAACATAATATCCAATACACATTGCTCGATTTAAGGAATCTGATTCAACTTACACCAGGCAACAGAAACACTGATTTGACTTTACCAACATCTGAAGTGACCATATTGATCATGTGATCCCAAAGTAAACAACTTCCTTCATGTCAGTGTGTCATGACTTCCTCCACTCGATGCACTGCACCGATGATGTATCTGACTGACCTACATATCAAAGTGAACATTCGACTACTCAAACTTTTCTAGGATGGTGGGGAATTGGATGACTTTCAGGTCGACACCACAGTCGCAGACAACGCCCATGTTGCCGACCACCTCCAGATGGCTGACTAGGGAGGCTTGCTCTGAATCTTCCAGTCCAATCCTCCTCATCAACTCCCCCTTAGAGATGTCCCAGAGATACAGGCAGCCCTGGAACAGAGAGTGAGTGAGTGTGTTGGGTTTAATGCTGCTTTTAACAGTATTCCAGATATATCTCTGCGTGTCAGCTTAATGTGGGAGGAAAGCCCGAAGTGATGCAGGTCTCAGACGTTTACCACTTCGGTGAAACCCACGAGTACGGGTATGGTGCTGACAAACCTAGATACATAATCGGGTCGAACCGGGATTCGAACCCACAATTATTGGTTTCTGGCGTGCCCAAGGGATGCATCTCTGCACAGCGAATCGCGGTGCCTTAAACGACTGGGCCACCCGTAACCCCAGAAGTGACATGAATCAGTCGGACCTGCCTTATTCTCTGTACACACAGCACATCCCCATGTGTAGTTCAATGTGATAAGGTGAGGTGAAATGGGGTTTAAGGTCGCGTCCAAGATTATTGCACTTACATGCATGCACGTGTTTGTGTGTGTGGCTGCTTGTACTAGTCCGGACTGATGCCGATTTATAGTGCTAGCACACTGAGATACCATGCTGCAGTTTAACATGAATACCCCACTCAGACACAGTATACTGACTCCTAGCCGACCAGTCCTTGTTTTAGCCCTTAATGCCAAGCGCCAGACAGGGTAACAACAAGTACCATCTTTTAACTTCTTTTGGTATGATCAAACCCCGGACCTTCCGCTCTCCGGGCGGAAGCCCTACCACTAGACCACGGAGGCGGTCTCAATGTGATAAGGAAATTTAAAGTAGACACAATTTATGGATAAAAAGTTCATTATTTACAGTAAAGGTGACGTTTTGGAATAGCTCTTTATACTGTTGTCGAGCAAGGAAATATAGCATGATACTTCTCTGAGGCTGCAATGTTTGTAGAGGAAACTGAAGCAGGAGAGTATTTTTCAGTATCTTTATTTAAATGTACTTAACAACAGACTCCAGAGTTGTCATTGGTCACATGACACACTCAGAGAAGATCTGATTGGTTAAAACAGGTCATTATATATTTAACAATTGTTTTCTGTATGACCTACTTGAAGAAGATCTGACAAGTTAAAACAGGTCATTTTATTTTTAGCAATTGTGTTTTCCATATGGCCTATTTGAAGAAGATCTGATTGATGAAACAGTCATTCTATATTTAACAATTGTTTTCCATATGACATATTTAAAGAAGATCTGATTGGTTAGAACACGCCATTCTATATTTAGATAGTTGGGATTTTCCACATGTGTAAGTAGTTGGTGTAACTTACCTGTCCCCCGGTCACCAGCAGGTTGGCAGTGAGAAATGTCAGGCAGCTGCTGTAGGCCCCCTCCTGCACAGACAACACACACATGTACCGTATATCGCTGTGTATAAGGCGACCCCACGTATAAAACGACCCCCCTGTACACACCTTCAAAATCGACCCCAAATCCTTAACTCCGTGTATAAAGCGACCTGGAATGAAGCACATCACAAGTGCACACACAAACCTTATATTTGCAATAAAAATATGTTTATCGTGCGTTGTTTTTTCTATGATGATTTGTCGCGTGTGTAACTCCAGCACATATTGCCATTTTGTGTTTAAAATTAATTTAAGAAGTAATAACATATAAGAGACAATGGTGAGTCTCACACCCCTCACACTCCCTCATCCACCCACTCCCTCTACACTCACACCCTCCCTCCCCACCCGCTCTCTCCTCCCCCACTCCCTCTACACTCACACCCTCCCTCCCCACCCACACCCTCTACACTCACACCCTCCCTCCCCACCCACACCCTCTACACTCACACCCTCCCTTCCCACCCACACCCTCCCTCCCCACCCTCTTTCTCCTCTACCACTCCCTCTACACTCACACCCTCCCTCCCCACCCACACCCTCTACACTCACACCCTCCCTCCCCACCCACACCCTCCCTCCCCACCCTCTTTCTCCTCTACCACTCCCTCTACACTCACACCCTCCCTCCCCACCCACACCCTCCCTCCCCACCCACTTTCTCCTCTACCACTCCCTCTACACTCCCTCCCTCCCTCCCCACCCACTCCCTCTACACTCACACCCTCTCCTCCCCCACTCCCTCTACACTCACACTCTCCTCCCCCACTCCCTCTACACTCACACCCTCCCTCCCCACCAACACCCTCCCTCCCCACCCTCTTTCTCCTCTACCACTCCCTCTACACTCACACCCTCCCTCCCCACCCACTTTCTCCTCCCCCACTCCCTCTACACTCACACTCTCCTCCCCACCAACACCCTCCCTCCCCACCCTCTTTCTCCTCCCCCACTCCCTCTACACTCACACCCTCCCTCCCCACCCACTTTCTCCTCTACCACTCCCTCTACACTCACACTCTCCTCCCCCACTCCCTCTACACTCACTCCCTCCCTCCCCACCCACTCCCTCTACACTCACACCCTCTCCTCCCCCACTCCCTCTACACTCACACCCTCCCTCCCCACCCACTTTCTCCTCCCCCACTCCCTCTACACTCACACTTTCCTCCCCCACTCCCTCTACACTCACACTTTCCTTCTCCTCCCCACCCACTCCCTCTACACTCACACTTTCCTCCCCCACTCCCTCTACACTCACACTTTCCTCCCCCACTCCCTCTACACTCACCTTCTCCCCCCCACTCCCTCTACACTCACACTTTCCTTCTCCCCCCCACTCCCTCTACACTCACACTTTCCTTCTCCCCCCCACTCCCTCTACACTCACACTTTCCTCCCCCACTCACACTTTCCTTCTCCTCCCCCACTCCCTCTACACCCATCCACTCCCTCTACACTCACACCCTCCTTACCCACCCGCTCTCTCCTCCCCCACTCCCTCTACACCCATCCACTCCCTCTACACTCACACCCTCCTTACCCACCCGCTCTCTCCTCCCCCACTCCCTCTACACCCATCCGCTCCCTCTACACTCACACCCTCCTTACCCACCCACTCTCTCCCTCCCTCCCCACTCCCTCCCTATAGGCCTCAGTCATGTATACAGGTGTCTCACCATGTCCAGGCAGTGCAGGGGGTGGCCCCTGTTCCTCTCCCACACCGACAGTCTATCATCCAGGCCCAGACTGACAATGTAGCTGGCGGTACAGTCCAGCGCAGTCACGGCTCCGTCATGACCCTTGAACTTGTGTATGCACATCCCAGTGAGGAGCTCCCACACTCGAATGTCCCCGTCGACGGAGCCACTGACAGCAGCGTTGGGTGGGCCCTGTGGTGGCAGGATAGACATTATTGCAGTTATATAGCGGCGTGCATGTACGTGTGTGTGTGGCTGCTTGTACTAGTCCGGACTGATGCCGATTTATAGTGCTAGCTCAATGAGATACCATGCTGGAGTTTAACATGAATACCTCACTCAGACACAGTATACTGACTCCGAGCCGACCAGTCCTTGTTTTAGCCCCTTAATGTCGAGCGCCAGACAGGGTAACAACATGTACCATCTTTTAACGTCTTTTGGTATGACGCGTCTGGGGATCGAACCCCGGACCTTCTGCTCTCCAGGTGGACTTTCTATCACTAGACCACGGAGGTGGTCGGGAGTGAGGAGTGAGGAGTGAGTGAGTGAGTGAGTGAGTGAGTGAGTGAAGGAGTGAGTGAATGAGTGAATGGGTGAAAGAGTAGGAGAAAGTGAGTTTTGAGTGAGTGAGTGAGTGAGTGGGTTTTGAGTGAGTGGGTTTGAGAGAGTGAGTTGATTTTTGAGTGAGTGGGTTTTCAGAGAGTGAGTGTGTGGGTTTTGAGAGAGTGAGTGAGTGGGTTTTGAGTGAGTGAGTGAGTGAGTGAGTGGGTTTTGAGTGAGTGGGTGGGTTTTGAGTAAGTGAGTGAGTGGGTGGGTTTTGAGAGAGTGAGTGAGTGGTTTTGAGTGAGTGGATTTTGAATGAGTGAGGGGGTTTTGTGAGAGTGAGTGAGTGGGTTTGGAGAGATTGAGTGAGTGAGTTTTGAGAGAGTGAGTGAGTGGGGTTTTGAGAGAGTGAGTGAGTGGGTTTTGAGAGAGTGAGTGAGAGAGTGAGTGAGTGACTGCTGTGTAATGCTGCAGTCAACAAATTTACAGCTACATCATGGCATCCTGTAAACAATTAATAAGCATGTAAATCAGAGATTGAAACAACCATAAGACATCGTCATTGATACCCCTGTCATTTTAACTATGTGCACAAAATGAAAAAAGTAAAAATATATATATGTCAAATTTCATCAAAAGGTTAACCTTGCGTTAATTTGGAGACTTATTAACTTCACGATTTCCAGTACTGTGTTGTGTTACCTTGTCTAGACAGAGGGCGGTGACGCTGCCGACATGTCCGTGGAGGGTATAGAGACACAGGCAGTCCTCTTGGCGGAACACCTGCAACCAGAGCGAGGGAATTAGCAGGGTTCTCAGCATTAGAAATTGGCACCAGTCCTGTAGTCCTTGCCAAACTGCCCAATAGTTGAGGTATCCCAAGGACGAGTAGACATTTGCCCTCTTTAAGGTTTTTGCTGTATGTTATCATTAGAAGGACTGTTAGTTTACAATGCTGGTACTAGTCTTTTAGCAATATTTTGGCAATAACTTCACACATTGTATCCTTAAAGGTGTGTGGTCTTGGCTGGCAGTGACTACACGAAATCCCTCTGACTTGAGGATGTTGATGGGCTGCTGATTGCCGAGTAACTCTGTAAAGATTCTTACCTTGAGTGTGTGGTCTTGGCTGGCAGTGACTACACGACATCCCTCTGACTTGAGGACATTGATCGGCTGCTGGTGTGCCCGATAACTCTGTATACATGTACAATGGAGGATGTTGTCCCATAACTTTATCTCCCCTGTAAAACCACTGCCACTGCTCAGGGCCCTGGTATGACCTGGAACAGTAATTGATCAGCAACAATCAGCAATTGTTCAGCAACAATCATTTCCAGGTGATAACAGCTGCTAATAGGTAAATATTGCTTGAACATCCCATGTTGCTTGGCAACAAATGAAGTCTCAACCAAACTGATGGTACCATTAATCAGGATATTACATATGCTGGAGAATTGGTAAACAGGACATAACATATGCTGGAGAATTGTTAACAGGACATTAAATATGCTGGAGAATTGGTAAACAAGACATTAAATATGCTGGAGAAAGGTAAACAGGACATTAAATATGCTGGAGAATTGGTAAACAGGACATTAAATATGCTGGATAATTGGTAAACAAGACATTAAATATGCTGGGGAAAGGTAAACAGGACATTAAATATGCTGGAGAATTGGTAAACAGGACATTAAATATGCTGGAGAATTGGTAAACAGGACATTAAATATGCTGGGGAAAGGTAAACAGGACATTAAATATGCTGGAGAATTGGTAAACAGGACATTAAATATGCTGGAGAATTGGTAAACAGGACATTAAATATGCTGGGGAAAGGTAAACAGGACATTAAATATGCTGGAGAAAGGTAAACAGGACATTAAATATGCTGGAGAATTGGTAAACAGGACATTAAATATGCTGGGGAAAGGTAAACAGGACATTAAATATGCTGGAGAAAGGTAAACAGGACATTAAATATGCTGGAGAATTGGTAAACAGGACATTAAATATGCTGGAGAATTGGTAAACAGGACATTAAATATGCTGGGGAAAGGTAAACAGGACATTAAATATGCTGGAGAATTGGTAAACAAGACATTAAATATGCTGGAGAATTGGTAAACAGGACATTAAATATGCTGGAGAAATGGTAAACAGGACATTAAATATGCTGGAGAATTGGTAAACAGGACATTAAATATGCTGGAGAAATGGTAAACAGGACATTAAATATGCTGGAGAAATGGTAAACAGGACTTTAAATATGCTGGAGAATTGGTAAACAGGACATTACATATCCTGGAGAAATGGTAAACATGACATCATGTACGGTGACAGTATTGTTGACCAGGTCACTATGTATTTGATTGATTAACAATAAACAGGACCTTACTTCGGCTGATGGTACCGTTGATCAAGTTACAACATAGTAAACAGAGTAACAATAAACATCACATCACCTCTCGTCTGTTTGGTTGGCGAGACAGGAAGAGCACAGGAAGTCACAGGATTCAGAAAAGTTTCAATTTCTAGGAAGTCGAGTGTGCCGTCGATACGTGCTGCAACAATTCTGTGAATAGAGTGAGAAGTTCCATTAATCGATACACCCTTTTACACTGAAGCCTTGTTATTCCGGCTGTACACTTTCTCTTCCCATGACAAAATGGTGTTTAATGTCACGTTCGAGATAATTGCACCTGTATTGCGACGTGCATGCACCTGTGTGTGTGTGTGTGTGTGTGTGTGTGTGTGTGTGTGTGTGTGTGTGTGTGTGTGTGTGTGTGTGTGCGTGTGTGTGTGCGTGCATGTGTGTGTGTGTGCGTGCGTGCGTGCGTGTGTGGCTGCTTGTACTGGTCTGGACCAATGCCAAGTTTATAGCACTAGCCCACTGAGGTGAGGTGAAATTGGGTTTAACGTCGAGCCCAAGATTATTGCACTTATATAGCGGCGTGCATGTACGTGTGTGTGTGGCTGCTTGTACTAGTCCTGACTGATGTCGATTTATAGTGCTAGCCCACTGAGATACCATGCTGGAGTTTAACATGAATACCCCACTCAGACACAGTCTACTGACTCGAAGCTGACTGGTCCTGGTTTTAGCCCTTAAAGCCTAGCGCCAGACAGGATAACAACTACCATCTTTTAACATCATTTGGTATGACGCGGCCGAGGATCAAACCCCAGGACTCTCTGGGAGGACACTCTCCGGGAGGACACTAGACTATGGAGGCGATCTGATCAACATACAGAGTGTACCTTCCCAATGAAGTATTTGCATTTGTTAAGCACCACATTCAACAATATTCCAGCTATATGACAGCAGTCAGTGAATATTCAAGTCTGGATCATACAAACAATAGACTAATATTTTGAGGAAGATCCATGCCATTGGGGTATGATGACACCGGATCACCAAGTTACGGAGTCTGCCTGTAAATCTGGACCAGACAATCCAGTGATAATCCACGCTGTGGTGGTACAATGATAAACAAAGGTATTGAGTCTGACCACCCATTTAGTCGACTTTTACGACAAGCATAGATAACTGGGGACATATTCGTAGCCGGATTCCCAACAAATCTACTCCCAGTATTATGCAGAACTAAGAGATCAATAATTGTCAAAGTAACCTTTTCCCGGAGATACACAGCGCCATGACAGCACTCTTCCCTCCATCGTACTGGCCCTTCAGCACCACACTCTCCGCCTCCCAGATCTGTAGCAGGAGTTACCATAGTTACCAACCAATGTATCACGTCAGTCACATCACACCTCTTTCAGAACATACGAACATTTACAAAAATACATAACATACTAGATTGTTGCTTTTGTCTTCAAAACTACTTGAAAGACCTTGATTGCAGTAATACACTCTTCATATATTCTGCATGTTATGAGTTTCCAACATGTTTTCTCATTTTCTTGTTCATGTGCATTTTCACTGCCTCTCTCACAGTAATGTCAAACTACAAAGACATAATGTTTGTTTGTTTGTTGTTTAACGCTGCACTCAGCAATATTCCAGCTATATGACGGCGGTCTGTAAATAATCAAGTCCGGACCAGACAATCCATTGATTGATATCATGAGCATTGATCCACACAAATTGTCATCAAGCCTGACCATCCGATCCCATTAGTCGCCTCTTACGACAAGCATAGTCGCCTTTTACAGCAAGCATGGGTTGCTGAAGACCTATTCTACGCCGGATCATTGAATGAGTAGGTGTATCAGTACACAGATAACTGTACAGAATTACACCTTTAACTTAAACAAAAGGTTCTTCTCAAATGAAGACAAAACTGTTCTCTGTGTATGTTCATTAATAATATCTAAACAGAAAGAATTCCATGCTATATAGAGAGGTTATCATGCACGTGTTTGGGAATGGTAAATATCCCGTATTAGGAATAAACATAGTATTTAGCGAGCATTGGCATATAGTATCTCAACCATAGCATTGGGACATGTATCATATTTTACAGCTCTATTTGGGCAGAGCCACGTCCTCGACATACTTCAATTTTTCCGTTGCCGCAGCCAGCCACGATGTATCCATCTTGACAGGCGAGGCACCAGACTGCAGTGGAGGCATCATACAGGAGGGGGTAGTCTTCCTGCTGGTCTGTGGCACCGGGGGCGTCACCTGGGGGGAGGGTGGAAGGGAGGTGAAATGGGGTTTAACATCACATTCAAGATTATTGCATTTAAATAGCAACGTGCAGGCACTTGTGGGTGTGGCTACTTGTACAAGTCACGACTAATGCCGAGTTGGAAGAATAAAGACACTCTGTGTTAACATTTGACTGACGGTTTGTTTTTTGTCATTAATTGGTACACAATGGAAACCTCTCTTCTTAACGTGCATACTTCTCTATATGTTTCTATGGTTCGCGTTTCTTTTGGTGGTGAGTATATCAGCCAGGCCACCATGACAGCTCTATCTACTCCTGACTACTGCATACAATATTTTTTTTTATAATTTGTTTAGTTTTCTAGAGCATTTACACGGTTTTGCATGACAATCTATTCACAGAAACAAAGCATGACAGCTTGACCAAAGCTTATAAAAGTAATCTCTATTACAATTAATGACAGAAGTATACTTTGTTGGCTTATAAAATTCAGTGAGCTCCTTCTGTATAAACTGGAATGTTGGTGGATAGTTATTCTTTCCAAAGTTGAAAATGATTACACGGTATAAAGGATAGTTATTTTCTTACGATATTGTTACCGTGTTTAGTGTGATATCCAAATTTCCATGTCTCACCAGGTGGTGCTCACTTTGTGACATGCTGCATACAATACTAGTAAAATCCTAGATATTTTTTATATTTGTATACTTATTCTGCATTACTCTTTAATGCATGTCACTGATTGTTCTTGGCAGAGAAAAGAGCTGTGTGAAGGTCTTTGCTTGAAGAATTTGTTCCAACTAGCTGAGAGGCCAAGACCGTCACACAGCTCTTTTCTCTGTCAAGAACAAGTAGTGATATGCATTAAGGACTAATGCAGGATAAGTAAAAAATTGACAAACTCACAGCTGTACACAGACAGTCATCGTAGCTTACCTGCACTCCAGCTCCTGTTCCGAGCGGAGTCTTCGGGGAGCTGCAGATGTTGTGTCTCTTGTGCACTGTGCAGCTGCCTCTCTCTCATCTCCTTAGTTCCTCCTTCCGCCACCAGGTGGCGATGTTCTTCATACACACCCTCAAACAACCCCTGGAAGCTGAATGCATCTGCTGACCGAGCTCCTGGACTGCTTTCTATGGACGAGAACTGGGTGTTGATGGTGCTGGAGAGGTCGGGTTTGACGTCACTGAAGGAACTGGAAGATCTATGTGATCGTTCACACATCTTACGTGTGTATGGACTCTCGGAGGACTCGTTGAAATCTGAGAATGAGCTGTCGCCATGATATTCAGCGTAGAGGTCGGCATCGCTGTCCTCGATGTTGCGGCCTACACATGGCTTCCTGCTCTGTGGCGGAGTGAAACTGAAAGGAAAGTTGGAGGTAGCATGGCATAAATATTTCAGTCATAGATAATCACATTGTTAAGACCAGTCTGATCAGAATGATTCGTTACTCACTTTGGTTGTTAGGGTATAAATCCCGAAATAATTTTGAGGCGCTATTCCTTTCAACTATGGAAAATCAACAGGTACGTTATATGTTCGTTCCAACGTCAAGCGGAGGTCTGTTTCTCTGTTTGGACAGATTCATGTTTAAGGTCAATAAACAGGATAATTGGATTTCATACCACGCACCAATAACCGTTTGGAAGGATGGCATGAAGAAGTTAATAGAGAAGGCACATCCTAACGTCTTCAATAGCTGTCTTTCCTCAGACAGCACAAATTGAACAGTGAGTGAGTGAGTGAGTTAGGTAAAAGACGCTTTTAACAGTTTTACAGTTATATCACGGCATGTCAGCTTAATTTTGGAGGAAAGCCTGAAGAGATGCAGGGCTCAGACGCTTACCACTTTGGTGAAACCCACGGGCACGGGTATGGTGCTGACAAACCTAGAAACATAATTGGGGCGAACCGGGATTGGAACCCACAATCATAGGTTTCTCGCATGCCCAAGGGACGCAACTCTGCACAGCGAATAGCGGCGCCTTAGACAACTGGGCCACCCGTGCCTCCAATTGAACAGTGACAACTATACTAAAACTGTGATACAATTTGTTAAAGATTGTTATATGTGAATAAATGTGAGATGCATCTATTCCGTCTATTTTTCGGTCCCTAATTTGCATGATTTGTATTTACCCAAATGCTTGTAATCCCTTTAAACTTCTTTTGTTCTGAAAAAGCACCCACCCGATAATCCTTACATGTATTCCCTGCTTTGTTATTTCTAACATCACAAAGGTTGATCTCACTGTGATCAACTGTTGTATTACCTTCTCCGCCTGACCGCCGACAGACACTCTCCTGTGTTGGAGTCCCACACCCTCAGCTGACCTCCCCAGCAACAGCTGACCACAAGGGGGCCGTCCACCACCAGACACTCGATTTTCTGAAAAAATAATGTCTCAAACCTTTATAGCTTCCACAGGACCCATACCAAACATTCTGGGTTAGTCTATGCCTGTCACAAGTGGTGACTTAATGGATCAGGGGTCAGACTTGGTGACCTAATGGATCAGGGGTCAGACTTGGTGATTTGATGGATCAGGGGTCAGACTTGGTGACCTAATGGATCAGGGGTTCAGACTTTGTGACCTAATGGATCAGGGGGTCAGACTTGCTGACTTGATAGATCAGGGGGTCAGACTTGGTGACCTAATGGATCAGGGGTCAGACTTGGTGACTTGATGGATCAGGGGGTCAGACCTGCTGACCTAATGGATCAGGGGTCAGACTTGGTGACTTGATGGATCAGGGGGTCAGACCTGCTGACCTAATGGATCAGGGGTCAGACTTGGTGACCTAATGGATCAGGGGTCAGACTTGGTGACCTAATGGATCAGGGGGTCAGACTTGCTGACTTGATGGATCAGGGGGTCAGACTTGGTGACCTAATGAATCAGGGTTCAGACTTGGTGACCTAATGGATCAGGGGGTCAGACTTGCTGACTTGATGGATCAGGGGGTCAGACTTGGTGACCTAATGAATCAGGGTTCAGACTTGGTGACCTAATGAATCAGGGGTCAGACTTGGTGACCTAATGGATTAGGGGGTCAGACTTGGTGACCTAATGGATCAGGGGATCAGACTTGGTGACCTAATGGATCAGGGGTCAGACTTGGTGACTTAATGGGTCAGGGGGTCAGACTTGGTGACCTAATGGATCAGGGGGTCAGACTTGGTGACCTAATGGATCAGGGGGTCAGACTTGGTGACTTGGTTGACTGTGTGTCACTGTACCTTGATGGCGTTGAATGTTGCACATAATATCAGTCATTAATTTTTTTTTTAGTTTGTTCTGTCCAGACTCAGTTATTTCCAAAGTGTCATCATTTTGCTGACTGATTTGATCGTTTGTTTGTTGTTTAACGCTGAACTCAACAATATACCAGCTATTCCAGTGGTCTGTAAATAATCAAGTTTGGACCAGACAATCCAGTGATTGACATCATGAGCATCGATCTACG
The DNA here is from genome assembly GCF_022045235.1 of Haliotis cracherodii. Classification (NCBI taxonomy): domain Eukaryota; kingdom Metazoa; phylum Mollusca; class Gastropoda; order Lepetellida; family Haliotidae; genus Haliotis; species Haliotis cracherodii. Next base: position 20,104,453 of record NW_027266272.1, read on the forward strand.
GACTTGGGATACGATGACACGCATCAAGCAAGTCAGCAAGCCAGACCACCCGATCCCATTAGTCTCCTCTTAAGACAAGCTTAGGCCCCTCGTACGGCAAGCATGGGTAGCTGAAGACAAGTCACATAAGCCATATAAATTTTGCTTTTTTAATTGTTTACGCCACAGTCAGAAATAGTCTGGCAATATCATGGCAGCCTCTACCTAATGAGCCATGAGACAAACCACCCCCCGATCCAGTCACCTCAAGCAATAGAGATGGGAACACATTCCCATACATGTTGCCATGTGGTTAAAGTCATACACTCCAGAATGACATTTGGTGTTTTCCCGAACTGGGTCCCACTGACATGAATCTTTTATAGGTTTATCTTGAGTCTTCAGATTTTGGATTCACAAACTGCTGCTTGAGTGAGAAACATTTCATGCTAGGGATCCCCTCAATCCTTTATCCCCACTGCAACATATTCTGCTTGAATTACTGCTGCTGTTCTCTTAATACACAGCTAGGATGTCCCTAATAGATTGACAGTTTACTGACCTACTTTCTGCTATGCAAATGTTAGTGAATGAGTGAGTGAGTATGGTTTTATGCCACTTTTAGCAATTTTCCAGCAATATTACGGCGAGGGACACCAGAAATGGGCTTCACACATTGTACCCATGTTAGGAATCGAACCCAGGTCTTCAGCGTGACGAGTGAATGCTTTAACCACTAGGCTACCCAACAGCCTTATGCAAATGTTAAGCTCATGCATTAATTCTAAGCGTGTACAGTATGAATGTGCTGGCTGCAATGATCAAATCACACACAATGCATGTGCAATATGAATAAATGGCCTAGTTCAAATGCAGCACACATATCGAAGCAGGAAGCTGAACTGCATGATTTGTTTGTTTGTTTGTTGTTTAACGCCGAACTCAACAATATTCCAGCTACTTGACGACGGTCTGTAAATAATCGAGTTTGGACAAGACTATGCTTGTCGTAAGAGGCGACTAACTGGATAGAGTGGTCAGACTCGCTGACTTGATTGTGTGGATCAATGCTCATGTTGTCAATCACTGGATTGTCTGGTCCAGACTCGATTATTTACAGACTGCCGTCATAGAGCTGGAATATTGGTGAGTGTGGCGTTAAACAACGAACAAACAAACAAATTGGTGCATCAGGAATACCACTGAGGTGATTTCCTACACTAGTGGTACACACCTGTCTGTGCCCCTTCAGCACTAGTGGTACATACCTGTCTGTGCCCCTTCAGCACTAGTGGTACATACCTGTCTGTGCCCCTTCAGGACTAGTGGTACATACCTGTCTGTGCCCCTTCAACACTGGTGGTACATACCTGTCTGTGCCCCTTCAGCACTAGTGGTACATACCTGTCTGTGCCCCTTCAACACTAGTGGTACATACCTGTCTGTGCCCCTTCAGCACTAGTGGTACATACCTGTCTGTGCCTCTTCAACACTAGTGGTACATACCTGTCTGTGCCCCTTCAGCACTAATGGTACATACCTGTCTGTGCCCCTTCAACACTAGTGGTACATACCTGTCTGTGCCCCTTCAGGACTAGTGGTACATACCTGTCTGTGCCCCTTCAGCACTAGTGGTACATACCTGTCTGTGCCCCTTCAGCACTAGTGGTACATACCTGTCGGTGCCCCTTCAACACTAGTGCTACATACCTGTCTGTGCCCCTTCAGCACTAGCGGCACGGACTCCTTAATCTGTTTATAGTAGCCTTTCTTCCTCCTCTTCACCTTGGTCCATGACCGGCGCCACTTGGAGTAGTTCCTGGAGCACATGCACTTATATAGCATGATCATGAAATACGAGATGACAATGACACTGAGGAACGCCAGGCATAGCGTGATGGTGAACTCCTTCTTAGACTTTGGGTAGAACGTCTTCAGGTGTTCCGGGTCATACATGTAATATGGAATTCGATTGGCTATATCGGAAGCATTGGTGTCTTTGATTGGATGTGTGTGGCCCTCACCATCGGGCCCTGGATGAGCGTAGTAGTCAAACTCTGCCGAGTGTCGTAGGTCTACTGCAGTCTGTGGGTCGATGATTGCAGAGAGACGGATCGGTGGAAGAACAGTTATATATCTGAAATACAACACATGGAAATTTCAAATTTGTCAAAACTTAAAGTCATCTTACCTTCAATTTCCATTCTAATTAATGTCACATGCATAAAATCTTTGAATTTGGTGCTGTTGACAAATCATAGACTTTCTAAACCAAGGGTTGTCTGACCAAAACTTGTTCAGTGTAGGAGAGATGTAAGGAATTGAGTTTTAGAGTTAATATTGCTTTCAACAGTATTTCTTTTATATCAAGGCATGTCAACTCACTACTCCCATAACTCTCATCCCTTCCTTCCATCACTTTCTTCATCCATCACCCTCTCATTCACTCTCTCCATCCATCACCCACTCCATCACTCTCTTTATACATCATTCTTTTCATCCATCATACCCTCCCTCCATCACTCACTCAATTACTCCGTTTATCCTTCACTCACTCCTCCTTTCACTCACTCCATTACTCTTTTCATATCTCACAAACTCCATTCATCCCTCACTCACTCCATCATTCACTTCCTCCATTAATCTCATTCCTCCCATCACTCTCTCTATCTCACCCTCCCTCCATCACTCACTCAATTACTCTGTTTATCCTTCACTCACTCCTCCTTTCACTCACTCCATTACTCTTTTCATATCTCACTCACTCCATTCATCCCTCACTCACTCCATCACTCACTTCCTCCATTAATCTCATTCCTCCCATCACTCTCTCTATCTCACCCTCCCTCCATCACTCACTCAATTACTCCGTTTATCCTTCACTCACTCCTCCTTTCACTCACTCCTTTACTCTTTTCATATCTCACAAACTCCATTCATCCCTCACTCACAGCATCACTCACTTCCTCCATTAATCTCATTCCTCCCATCACTCTCTCTATCTCACCCTCCCTCCATCACTCTCAATTACTCCGTTTATCCTTCACTCACTCCTCCTTTCACTCACTCCTTTACTCTTTTCATATCTCACAAACTCCATTCATCCCTCACTCACTCCATCACTCCCTTCCTCCATTACTCTCATTCCTCCGATCACTCTCTCTATCTCACCCTCCCTCCATCACTCACTCAATTACTCCGTTTATCCTTCACTCACTCCTCCTTTCACTCACTCCATTACTCTTTTCATATCTCACTCACTCCATTCATCCCTCACTCACTCCATCACTCACTTCCTCCATTACTCTCATTCCTCCGATCACTCTCTCTATCTCACCCTCCCTCCATCACTCACTCAATTACTCCGTTTATCCTTCACTCACTCCTCCTTTCACTCACTCCATTACTCTTTTCATATCTCACAAACTCCATTCATCCCTCACTCACTCCATCACTCACTTCCTCCATTACTCTCATTCCTCCGATCACTCTCTCTATCTCACCCTCCCTCCATCACTCTCAATTACTCCGTTTATCCTTCACTCACTCCTCCTTTCACTCACTCCATTACTCTTTTCATATCTCACTCACTCCATTCATCCCTCACTCACTCCATCACTCACTTCCTCCATTACTCTCATTCCTCCGATCACTCTCTCTATCTCACCCTCCCTCCATCACTCTCAATTACTCCGTTTATCCTTCACTCACTCCTCCTTTCACTCACTCCATTACTCTTTTCATATCTCACAAACTCCATTCATCCCTCACTCACTCCATCACTCACTTCCTCCATTACTCTCATTCCTCCGATCACTCTCTCTATCTCACCCTCCCTCCATCACTCTCAATTACTCCGTTTATCCTTCACTCACTCCTCCTTTCACTCACTCCATTACTCTTTTCATATCTCACAAACTCCATTCATCCCTCACTCACTCCATCACTCACTTCCTCCATTACTCTCATTCCTCCGATCACTCTCTCTATCTCACCCTCCCTCCATCACTCTCAATTACTCCGTTTATCCTTCACTCACTCCTCCTTTCACTCACTCCATTACTCTTTTCATATCTCACTCACTCCATTCATCCCTCACTCACTCCATCATTCACTTCCTCCATTACTCTCATCCCTCCCATCACTCTCTCTATCTCACCTCCCTCCATCACTCTCAATTACTCCGTTTATCCTTCACTCACTCCTCCTTTCACTCACTCCATTACTCTTTTCATATCTCACTCAATCCATTCATCCCTCACTCACTCCATCATTCACTTCCTCCATTACTCTCATTCCTCCGATCACTCTCTCTATCTCACCCTCCCTCCATCACTCTCAATTACTCCGTTTATCCTTCACTCACTCCTCCTTTCACTCACTCCATTACTCTTTTCATATCTCACTCAATCCATTCATCCCTCACTCACTCCATCATTCACTTCCTCCATTACTCTCATCCCTCCCATCACTCTCTCACTCTCTCACTCGCTCCCTCCCTCCCTCCACCAACACCCCCGGGCCTACCTTCCTGCCAGACTGATGTTATAATAGCTGAACAGCGTGGGCCAGTGTTGTGGGGACAGCTGGAGGTAGGACTCCTGGTTCCTGTGTTCTGGAGTCCCCTGGGTCTCCTCCTCATCCCCCACCCTCCCCGTGTACGCCTCCTCCTCCCCCCTGCCCTGATACACCCCGGCCACCCCCTTCATCTGGGCCTTGTCTGCATAGATCTCCTGCTTCATCAGATGGTGCGGGCTGGAGGGGCTGCCGGTGGGGAGGATCACTCCCTCGGGACTGGTCAGCTGGTCAACCAGGCCTGTCTTGTACACAATCAGGCCGATCCAGATCACAGTACACAGCTGGAAGCCGGAAAATAACATTATCACATAGTTCATGATTTATCCTCTATACGATGTTTCTTTGTTACTAAATGGCACACTGAATATCCCAGCTATATGACAATGGGCTGTAAATAATTAAGTCAGGACCTACCAACCATTGACTGATATTATGAGTGAGTGAATGAGTTTGGATTTACGCCGCTTTTAGCAATATTCCAGCAATATCACGGCGGGGGACACCAGAAATGGGCTTCACACATTGTACCCATGTCGGGAATCGAACCCAGGTCCTCGGCGTGACGAGCGAACGCTTTAACCACTAGACTACCCGACCGCCCCGACTGATATTATGAACAACAATCCAGGGTACGACATGCACTGAACCAAGTCTCCAAGCCCGAGCCCCTGATCCATTGAGTCAGCACTAAGACTGCTTGGTATCTTTGGTATAGGTCTTGTGAAAGCTGAAAAGGTTTGAAACATTGTTTGTCCGTCAGAATATTGAGTGTCTGATGGTGGACAGCCCCATGATTGTTTGTTTGCCGCCTTCACCAATGTTCCAGCTATATGACGGCGGTCTGTAAATAATCATCTCGGGACCAGACAATCCAGTGATTGACACCATGAGCATCATTCCACGCAAATTTGGACCGATGACATGCATCAACCAAGACAGCGAGCCTGACCACCCGATCCCGTTAGTCACCTCTTGCGATTGTATCACTATTAATATTTTAACTATCAAACACCAAGACCAACCATTATCAGCCTCTGAAACATGCGTGTTCTGGCCCAGAACGAGATGAATTTCCATCGTCGAGGATTATCAAAAGTTTCGGGGAAGAACATCTCGAGCTCGGGGAGTTTGGGTGATGGGGGAGGAGAGTGGTGTCCCGTGACGCCCTGGACGTCCAGCCCCGGGGCGGACTTGGACCGATGCATCTTTGAGGTAGGCGGGGACCCTGGAGGGGTCATTCTGGACATGACTGGACATCGCAGCAGGGGCTCAATGTTGATGTTGGTGTCGTCCTCCGAACACCTCTGGTGGATGCTCTGCTTGTGCAGATCGGCCAACTAATGATAATGATAATAATAATAATGACAATAACATTAATAATAAATAAAATAAAAAAACAACTAATAATAACAACAACATACTACTACTACTACTACTACTACTACTACTACTACTACTACTACTACTACTACTACTACTACTACTACCACTACTCACTGCTACTGTTGCTATATGGCTGAAATAATGCGACGTTAAATTTTAACTCACTCACTACTACTACTACTACTACTACTACTACTACTACCACTACTACTACCACTACTACTACTACTACCACTACTCACTGCTACTGTTGCTATATGGCTGAAATAATGCGACGTTAAATTTTAACTCACTCACTACTACTACTACTACTACCACTACCACTACTACTAAACAATAATTGTTATGCACTCTAGCCAATTGTTTGAAGCATGCTCTAAGTGCTAACACCATTATTACCCCGGTCAATAGATCATTATGCACTCGATTTTCTTTCTCAGCTCCCTGGGGAGTATACAACCCAAGCTGCCTGTGAGACACTAAAGGGTTAACAGTCACGGAGACAGCCCATGTGCTTCAGTGTGGGGCAGGACTGAACCACTAGGCACTCTCAGGAGTCTCCCTGCAGAATGTGGTCACTCATCCAGCTACTCTCGCGACCAACTTCGCTTAATTTCGCCCGATTAATGACCTGTGCGCAGGACCACGTGCCTGGACGGTATGTTGACCTGACAGTAACGTGATGTAATGATGACCTGACAGTAACGTGATGTAATGATGACCTGACAGTAATGTGATGTAATGTTGACCTGACAGTAATGTGATGGTCTGTTGACAAGACAGTAATGTGACGGTCTGTTAACCCGACAGTAATGTGACGGTCTGTTAACCCGACAGTAATGTGACGGTCTGTTGACCCGACAGTAATGTGAAGGTCTGTTGACCTGACAGTAATGTGAAGGTCTGTTGACTTGACAGTAATGTGACGGTCTGTTAACCCGACAGTAATGTGACGGTCTGTTAACCCGACAGTAATGTGACGGTCTGCTAACCTGACAGTAATGTGACAGTATGTTAACCCGACAGTAATGTGACGGTCTGTTGACCCGACAGTAATATGACGGTCTGTTGACTCGACAGTAATGTGACGGTCTGTTGACCCGACAGTAATATGACAGTCTGTTGACCCGACAGTAATGTGACGGTCTGTTGACCTGAGAGTAATGTGACGGTCTGTTTACCCGACAGTTATGTGAAGGTCTGTTGACCCGACAGTAATGTGACGGTCTGTTGACCCGACAGTAATGTGAAGGTCTGTTGACCCAACAGTAATGTGATGTAATGATGACCCGACAATAATGTGACAGTCTGTTGACCTGAGAGTAATGTGACGGTCTGTTGACCCGACAGTAATGTGTTGGTCTGTTGACCCGACAGTAATGTGACAGTCTGTTGACCCGACAGTAATGTGACGGTCTGTTGACCCGACAGTAATGTGACGGTCTGTTGACCCGACAGTAATGTGACGGTCTGTTGACCCGACAGTAATGTGACGGTCTGTTGACCCGACAGTAATGTTACGGTCTGTTGACCCGACAGTAATGTGACGGTCTGTTGACCCGACAGTAATGTGAAGGTCTGTTTACCCGACAGTTATGTGAAGGTCTGTTGACCCGACAGTGATGTGACGGTCTGTTAACCCGACAGTAATGTGATGGTCTGTTTACCCAACAGTAATGTGACGGTCTGTTGACCTGACAGTAATGCGACGGTCTGTTGAGCCGACGTTAATGTGAAGGTCTGTTTACCCGACAGTAATGTGATGGTCTGTTGACCCGACAGTAATGTGATGGTCTGTTGACCCGACAGTAATGTGACGGTCTGTTGACCCGACAGTAATGTGATGGTCTGTTTACCCAACAGTAATGTGACGGTCTGTTGACCTGACAGTAATGCGACGGTCTGTTGAGCCGACGTTAATGTGAAGGTCTGTTTACCCGACAGTAATGTGATGGTCTGTTGACCCGACAGTAATGTGATGGTCTGTTGACCCGACAGTAATGTGACGGTCTGTTGACCCAACAGTAATGTGATGGTCTGTGGACCCGACAGTAATATGACGGTCTGTTGACCCGACACTAATGCGACGGTCTGTTAACCTGACAGTAATGCGATAGATGGACACAGAGCCTCTATCTCACCTCCATTCTCCGAATGTCCACGGAGAGAGTGGTCGCGAAGAACACCATCTGCAGGAAGAAGTCGGACAGCAGTCCAACCAGCGCAAACATGCAGAACTCCTACAACATCAACATCAACTTTAACATCAACATCAATGTAACACAGAAAAATAAGACAAGTCTCAAAGTTTAGAAGCCGGGAACAATATATGACATATTTCCTCTTACAACTGACCTCCTCTAAACTCTTAAAGGCAGGGTTAGTAGGAATTTGATAAAATAATATTGGTGGGGTGAGTTTGGTTTTACGCCACTTTTAGCAATATTCTAGCAATATCACGGCTGGGGGACACCAGATATGGGCTTCACGCCTTGTACCCATGCCGGCAATTGAACCCAAATCTTCTGCGTGATGAGCAAACGCTTTAACCACCACGCTATCCGACAGCCCCAATATCAGTGGAAATACAGGATATCAGAAAAATGTCAGAATCCCACGAAACAGGTTAGTGGGTTCTTTCATTATTTGTGAAACAAAGTGTCTGCTACATCAGTGTTGCACTAAGTGTACTAGCTTTGTCCAGAAATATAACTAAACATGCCTCAGCAACACACTGTCATTTGGGGGGGTTTACCATGGTTACTCAGAAAAAACCCAATATATCAACATTTATATACACCGGTATATTAATTTTCAAATGATGGTCGATGTGAAATCACTGAAAACCAGTGTCCCTCAAAGAAGTGCATAATCAAATGCACTGACTCAAATTCATCTGATCCTAACTTCACACAAGCATGGATTACTGGGACAAAACTGGACCGTGGAATACACATGGAAACACTCCCTTGACAAATCTGGCATCAAGCATGTTAAGTAAGCTGCATACATATACTAAACTATGTTTATAATGAACTTACGTACATGACTGTTTTTTTTGTCTCAGCCATTTGTTGTAAATTTTATCTTATTACTTGCCTGTGAAGAGATCACCCGTTTAATAAACATACAGCTGTATTACACATTGTGTAATACCAAAACCCGTACTTATGTACTCTCGGAACACGTTTCACGAACAAATATTGAAAGCTCTCAACATCCCTTGGCTTATTCAACGACATTGCGTGTGGAGATGATATATCACTGAGAGGAGCTTATGCACACTCGATGACCCAAGCAACCATGGCATTGTTTTGCCGAAAGGATCTAGCAACAAAATTCCACAAATTACGTCATCGGGTATTGTGACGTGATTGTAAACTTTGAGGTGCAAGGCCCTGTTCCACAAGGCGATTGTACGGTAGCGCGACAGTAATAGTAAGTTAAAGTATGTGAGTTGCGATAACCTTAACGCTACGATACGCTGGAACAGACGCCTAAATTCTAAAGGTGGGCCGTTGTATGGTATCAAATTCATACGTTTCAACTTTTGATGTGTTTGAAGTATTATTGTGTTAAACTCAATTGGATTATGCTGTGGATCGTGTAGGTGTCAGCCTATTCACACTCAACAGTACATTTCTAAAACGTTATAAATGGCAAGTAATAAATAAAATACTAAAAACCACGAACCACGAACATGCTTATAATGAACTGGCGTACATGACTGTTTTTTGTCTCAGCCATTTGTTGTATATATTACCATATAAAATTGATGGATATAACAAACACACTTATAATGACATTATGGATATGGTGAACTAATTTTGTGGTCCCATATGTACTCTGTGTACAACAATGTTAATTTTTATTACAAAGTGTTAATCACTGAGCTGTTCAAAGCGGCAATAAACAATTGAAGGCTTGTGATTGGATAAAGTACTGAGACCTTGTCCTCAATTGCACCCTTAATTAAAAATTGACTCTTGTGTCTGTATGTCCATGAAAGTATCAATAACATAATTATAACATGTATTTACTTATGTTATGTATTTAATTTCATTTATATGATGTCTGCCAGTCGAAATACCTACAACGAACTATGGTTATAACAAACTAAAATTAGTGGTCCCTTTGAGTTCGTTATTACCGTGACCCATGAAGATCCAGGTTAGAATAGGTCTTCAGCAACCCATGCTTGCTGTAAAAGGCGACTATACTTGTCTTAAGAGGTAACTAACAGGATTGGGTGGTCAGGCTCGCTGACTTGGTTGATGCATGTCATCGTATCCCAATTGCATAGATCGATGCTCATGATGTCAATCACTGGATTGTCTGGTCCAGACTTGACTAATTACAGACCGCTGTCATATAGCCAGAATACTGCTGAGTGTGGCGTTAACCAACCAACAAACAAACGTTATACCCGTAGTTTACTGTATGGTCAGATAGGCTTACCTGAATAGCTGGGACAAAGGTGAAGAACCCAACCAAAATGATGAAGAGCTCTGTGAGCAGATTCTTGGTGATGAACCAGCCCTCCTTGCTCAACCCTGAAACCATAACATTTAAATATAAAGAGTATGTGCATCACTCCACACTATCAGGTAACATGACACAAAGTCCACACTCAATTAGTTATGGACCATCATAGGTGCAATATTGCTGAGCCTGGTGTTTAACATCTTCCAGAGGCAAAGGAGTTAACTGACTATAGTTCAGATTCCACCCTTTTAAAGTCAGTTAACTCCCTTGCCTCGGGAAGATGGGTGCTTAACAACAAACAACAATGACAAACAAGTCTTCCCTGATCAATCACCAAAGTACTATTCAACAAGAGTGGACTGCCTCCGTGGTCTAGCGTCCGCGCAGAGAGTGGAAGGTCCGGTGTTCGATCCCCGACCGCGTCATACCAAAAGACGTTAAAAGATGGTACTTGTTGTAACCCTGCCTGGCACTTAGCATTAAGGGGCTAAAACAAGGACTGGTCGGCTTGGAGTCAGTATACTGTGTCTGAGTGGGGTATTCATGTTAAACTGCGGCATGGTATCTCAGTGAGCTAGCACTATAAATCGGCATCAGTCCGGACTAGTACAAGCAGCCACACACACACACACACACACACGTGCATGCACGTCGCTATATAAGTGCAATAATCTTGGACGCGACGTTAAACCCCATTTCACCTCACCTCACCTCCAACAAGAGTGACTATTGAGGAATCTTACGTATTGTAATAATGGTATTGACATACAGTAGAACATTGATATAACGAACAACAAGAGACCAGAGGAATCAGTTTGTTCTAAACGTTGTTCGTTACATACATTTTTGCTCGGAAACATCCACCATCTTGGGAAAAACAAAACAAGTAACAAAACAATACACTTAATTTGTCTTACAGACAAGATTAGTCCAATTACATGTAAGATTAACAAAAAGCAAGTTTAACAATGTTAAATTGTCAAAGCTGATTGTGTTGATTCGCCGCTGATTGCGTACAGCCAGTTGTCAGTGACACTTGACACTGAGTGAGATTTCTCAGCTCGCTATACACGTCACTAATTAGTGGTAGTTAGGCTTGTTAGTGATCAGATATCAATTCACTATATACGTTAGTTTGCTGTAGTTATGTACATAATTTTATATGATATTATATGGGAGATAAATTGGGGATTTTGTAACAGTTTGTTGTATCCGTTTGTTCGATTTATTCATGTTTGTTATACCCATGTTCTACTGTAGTTTAAACACTTTAGTGACATAACAGCAATATTGGTACAACAACTACAATAGCATAGAGAAGTACCTGTACTGGGCCCCGTTCCACAAAGCAATATTAGCGCTAAGATGATCGTAACTCCCACACTTAGGCTCCCACATAGGCTTACGTTGTAGCGCTAAGATCGGCTTGTGGAACGAGGCCCTGTTCTAAAACATAGGCAAGTTTTGTTCCTTTGTTTGTTTGTTGTTTAAAGCCACAATCAGTAATATTCCAGCTATATGACGGCGGTCTGTATACAGTATACTGATTCTAACCTGACTAATCTTCATTTTATCCCCTTAATGCCGAGAGTCAGGCAGGGTAACAACAAGTACCATCTTTTAATGTCTTTGGGTATGACGCGGCCAGTGATCGAACCACCGACCATGTGATACTTTGTACTGGGCCATGGAGTGAGTGAGTGAGTGAGTATGATTTTACGCCGCTTTTTAGTAATATTCCAGCAATATCATGTCGGGGGACACCAGAAATGGGCTTCACACATTGTACCCATGTCGGGAATCGAACCCGTGTCTTCGACGTGACGAGCAAACGCTTATAACCAATAGGCTACCCGACCGCCCCTCAGGACCATGGAGGAAGACTTCAATTTAAAAAGACAAATGGAAAATTGTATGGTAGTTACCTTTAGCCACTCTGATCTTAACATCAAGATGGACGGGTGTCGACACAACAGACTTGGTGATGATGAGGACGTTCTCCACGCCGATCAGCACCACCAGGTAGGGGAAGATCTCACTGAAGGAAACACACCACACCATGAAAACAGTATTTTCACACTATTTACTCATCAAACCTCCAGTAATGCCTCTTAATATTTATTGATTGACTTACAAAACCAAGAAACATAAAAAACTTAGATGAAAAAAAGAAATAAAATGACTTTTGGCAATGATGTTTGGGTCCCAGGCTGTGAAAAGAGTGGTGGGTGGGTGGTTGAGTGAGTGGGTAGGTGGTTGAGTGAGTGGTTGATTGAGTGAGTGGGTGGTTGTGTGAGTGGGTGGTTGTGTGAGTGGGTGGTTGTGTGAGTGGGTGGTTGAGTAAGTGGTTGATTGAGTGAGTGGGTGGTTGAGTGAATGTGTGGTTGTGTGAGTGGGTGGTTGTGTGAGTGGGTGGTTGTGTGAGTGGGTGGTTGAGTGAGTGGGTGGTTGTGTGAGTGGTTGAGTGAGTGGGTGGTTGTGTGAGTGGTTGAGTGAGTGGGTGGTTGAGTGAGTGAGTGAGTGGGTGGTTGAGTGAGTGTGTGGTTGTGTGAGTGGGTGGTCGAGTGAGTGGGTGGTTGTGTGAATGGTTGATTGAGTGAGTGGGTGGTTGTGTGAGTGGTTGAGTGAGTGGGTGGTTGTGTGAGTGGGTGGTTGTGTGAGTGGGTGGTTGAGTGAGTGGTTGATTGAGTGAGTGGGTGGTTGAGTGAATGTGTGGTTGTGTAAGTGGTTGATTGAGTGAGTGGGTGGTTGAGTGAGTGGGTGGTTGTGTAAGTGGTTGAGTGAGTGGGTGGTTGAGTGAGTGAGTGAGTGGGTGGTTGAGTGAGTGAGTGAGTGGGTGGTTGAGTGAGTGAGTGAGTGGGTGGTTGAGTGAGTGAGTGAGTGGGTGGTTGAGTGAGTGAGTGAGTGGGTGGTTGAGTGAGTGGGTGGTTGAGTGAGTGGGTGGTTGAGTGAGTGTGTGGTTGTGTGAGTGGGTGGTCGAGTGAGTGGGTGGTTGTGTGAGTGGTTGAGTGAGTGGGTGGTTGTGTGAGTGGTTGAGTGAGTGGGTGGTTGAGTGAGTGAGTGAGTGGGTGGTTGAGTGAGTGTGTGGTTGTGTGAGTGGGTGGTTGAGTGAGTGGGTGGTTGAGTGAGTGGGTGGTTGAGTGAGTGGTTGAGTGAGTGAGTGGGTGGTTGAGTGAGTGTGTGGTTGTGTGAGTGGGTGGTCGAGTGAGTGGGTGGTTGTGTGAGTGGTTGAGTGAGTGGGTGGTTGTGTGAGTGGTTGAGTGAGTGGGTGGTTGAGTGAGTGAGTGAGTGGGTGGTTGAGTGAGTGTGTGGTTGTGTGAGTGGGTGGTTGAGTGAGTGGGTGGTTGAGTGAGTGAGTGAGTGGGTGGTTGAGTGAGTGTGTGGTTGTGTGAGTGGGTGGTCGAGTGAGTGGGTGGTTGAGTGAGTGGGTGGTTGTGTGAGTGGTTGAGTGAGTGGGTGGTTGAGTGAGTGAGTGAGTGGGTGGTTGAGTGAGTGAGTGAGTGGGTGGTTGAGTGAGTGTGTGGTTGTGTGAGTGGGTGGTTGAGTGAGTGAGTGAGTGGGTGGTTGAGTGAGTGTGTGGTTGTGTGAGTGGGTGGTCGAGTGAGTGGGTGGTTGAGTGAGTGGGTGGTTGTGTGAGTGGTTGAGTGAGTGGGTGGTTGAGTGAGTGAGTGAGTGGGTGGTTGAGTGAGTGAGTGAGTGGGTGGTTGAGTGAGTGGGTGGTTGTGTGAGTGGGTGGTTGTGTAAGTGGGTGGTTGTGTGAGTGGTTGAGTGAGTGGGTGGTTGAGTGAGTGAGTGAGTGGGTGGTTGAGTGAGTGAGTGAGTGGGTGGTCGAGTGAGTGGGTGGTTGTGTGAGTGGTTGAGTGAGTGGGTGGTTGTGTGAGTGGTTGAGTGAGTGGGTGGTTGAGTGAGTGAGTGAGTGGGTGGTTGAGTGAGTGTGTGGTTGTGTGAGTGGGTGGTTGAGTGAGTGGGTGGTTGAGTGAGTGAGTGAGTGGGTGGTTGAGTGAGTGTGTGGTTGTGTGAGTGGGTGGTCGAGTGAGTGGGTGGTTGAGTGAGTGGGTGGTTGTGTGAGTGGTTGAGTGAGTGGGTGGTTGAGTGAGTGAGTGAGTGGGTGGTTGAGTGAGTGAGTGAGTGGGTGGTTGAGTGAGTGTGTGGTTGTGTGAGTGGGTGGTTGAGTGAGTGAGTGAGTGGGTGGTTGAGTGAGTGTGTGGTTGTGTGAGTGGGTGGTCGAGTGAGTGGGTGGTTGAGTGAGTGGGTGGTTGTGTGAGTGGTTGAGTGAGTGGGTGGTTGAGTGAGTGAGTGAGTGAGTGAGTGGGTGGTTGAGTGAGTGTGTGGTTGAGTGAGTGGGTGGTTGAGTGAGTGAGTGAGTGGGTGGTTGAGTGAGTGTGTGGTTGTGTAAGTGGGTGGTTGTGTGAGTGAGTGAGTGGGTGGTTGAGTGAGTGAGTGAGTGGGTGGTTGAGTGAGTGAGTGAGTGGGTGGTTGAGTGAGTGTGTGGTTGTGTAAGTGGGTGGTTGTGTGAGTGAGTGAGTGGGTGGTTGAGTGAGTGAGTGAGTGGGTGGTTGAGTGAGTGTGTGGTTGTGTGAGTGGGTGGTTGAGTGAGTGAGTGAGTGGGTGGTTGAGTGAGTGAGTGAGTGGGTGGTTGAGTGAGTGGGTGGTTGTGTAAGTGGGTGGTTGAGTGAGTGAGTGAGTGGGTGGTTGAGTGAGTGAGTGAGTGGGTGGTTGTGTGAGTGGGTGGTTGTGTAAGTGGTTGAGTGAGTGTGTGGTTGAGTGAGTGGGTGGTTGAGTGAGTGAGTGAGTGGGTGGTTGAGTGAGTGTGTGGTTGTGTGAGTGGGTGGTTGAGTGAGTGTGTGGTTGAGTGAGTGGGTGGTTGAGTGAGTGAGTGAGTGGGTGGTTGAGTGAGTGTGTGGTTGTGTGAGTGGGTGGTTGAGTGAGTGAGTGAGTGGGTGGTTGAGTGAGTGTGTGGTTGTGTGAGTGGGTGGTTGAGTGAGTGGGTGGTTGTGTGAATGGTTGATTGAGTGAGTGGGTGGTTGTGTGAGTGGGTGGTTGTGTGAGTGGGTGGTTGAGTGAGTGGGTGGTTGAGTGAGTGGGTGGTTGAGTGAGTGAGTGAGTGGGTGGTTGAGTGAGTGTGTGGTTGTGTGAGTGGGTGGTCGAGTGAGTGGGTGGTTGTGTGAATGGTTGATTGAGTGAGTGGGTGGTTGTGTGAGTGGTTGAGTGAGTGGGTGGTTGAGTGAGTGAGTGAGTGGGTGGTTGAGTGAGTGTGTGGTTGTGTGAGTGGGTGGTCGAGTGAGTGGGTGGTTGTGTGAGTGGTTGATTGAGTGAGTGGGTGGTTGTGTGAGTGGTTGAGTGAGTGGGTGGTTGAGTGAGTGGGTGGTTGAGTGAGTGAGTGGGTTGGTGGTTGGGTTGGTGGTTGAGTAAGTGGTTGAGTGGTGAGTGAGTGTGGGTGGTTGGTTGAGTGGTTGATTGAGTGGGTGGGTGGTTGAGTGAGTGGTTGAGTGAGTGGTTGAGTGAGTGGTTGAGTGAGCGGGTGGTTGGTTGGTTGAGTTTTTATGACTGCTATAACAATATTTCGGCAATAACATGACAGAGAACACATTGTACCCAAGTGGGGAGCAAACCCTGATTTCCGGCATGACGAGGGAACAAGTTAACCACTAGGCTACCCTACAGTCCATGGTGAAATGAATGTGGAACTGATAGAATCTATATCAGTTTGGAGGAAGATCTGATGGCCCCTAAAACTACTGTAGAATTGGCAATTGATGTTCTCACTAATGTTGCAAATTTGTGTTGGTGTATATGATCAGCAAGATGACGGAATCTGCTGAAACTGTGAAACCATCGACTACCAATACTACCAACATATTTAAACTTACTTCTTCCAAATTCATTATATAGCTAGTCAATTTGGATTTTTAAAAATATTTTTGACCAGTGAATTCTGGGCCGTCAATCATGGCCTACTGTTTCTCAGTGGTCTGTAAATAATTGAGTTTGTGCCAGACAAACCAGTGATTGATATCATGAGCCACATCCCCTGCCAATGGGGTACAATGACATGCAATGAACCAAGTCACACAGTCTGACCATCTGGTCAAGTTAGGGACACTAATGATATGTGCTGTGGACCTATTCCAGCCTGTCCTGACTATCTCAAATAAACATACAATAAACATGATAAGACTACATATCCTAAAGCTAGTCCTACCCGCCATTTAGAGTTGGTGCCAGACCAAAGACAGAGCACACACTGACGGACACAAGCAGTGATGCTACAACCGTGAACAAAGCGCTGATGGCCAGGCCGATCTTAGACTTCACCATCTCGATCTTCCCTGAAGAAATACACAAAGTTAGACAGAGTTACACAAGTTTTATAAATCAAAAGTCTTTGATTGACACACATGTTGGTGAAATAATAACAAGGTTTGTTTCTGACAACTCTACTACCATGTTTTGATGTCCTTGATAGTGAAAGTCTGTTGTTCAACACCTCTCATGCTCTCAGCAATATTACATCTGCATAACGACGACCTGTATATAATCAAATCTGGACCAAACAATCCAGTGAATTGACATCATGAGCCTTGAACTATGCAATTGCGATATGATGACATTCACCAACCAAGTTAGAATGTCTGACCACCCGACCCTGTTAGACGCCTCTTACGACAAGCATGAATTGCTGAAGGTCAGTTCTTTAACCATGATGTGTGAGAGTACATATTCAAGCTCTTTCAAGGCAACATGTAAGTGAGACAGTTTTGGTCAGAAAAACCAGTGGTTGATATTATGAGCAATGTCTTATGTCATCAATGACATACAATTAACCAAGTCATAAAACCTGACCCCCAAATCCATTTAGTCACCTCTTATGACAAGCAATATAGTGCTGGAGAGCTTTCTCACTCAGATCCATAGAGTTTAATCACACATTAAAAGAACCCTTACACATGAACTTTACAGACCTGATCGCAAAATTGGAAAAAGTTTCACACATGCAATCATAAATTCTGCTCAAAATGCTAAATGAATGTGTTTGGAGGCTTATTAACGCTGCACTCAGCAATATTCAGCCAGCATCCTGTGAAAAATCGAGTCTGCAGCAGACAATACAGTGTTTTGATATCATGCGCACTGATCCATGCAATTTGAATACGATGACATGCATCAACCAAGTCAGAGAGCCTGACCACCAGATCCCGTTAGTCGCCTCTTACGACAAGCATGGGTTGCTGAAGACCAATGATGATCTCAATGAACCATGTCCACCAGATCCATCATGCCTCCTCATCACAGACATAGGTTGGGGGAACCAATTCCACCCTGGACTCCACCCCCCCCCTGGAATCCCCCCGGTGCTACTCACGGACAGAGAAGTAGAGGTACATGAGGATGACAAAGTAGGTGACGAGGAGAGGGGTGTACTCCACGAAGTAGTTGATGTCTCGGTAGTGGAGGTGGACGACCCGGTCGCTGTCACTGACGTTACCATGGAGGGATGTTTCTGGGTAGTGATGCTCCAGCTCCCTCTTCAGGGAATCCACAAAACTAAGGGCAGATAAGTACCACTTCATACTAGTAGAATTCATTGATGAAGCTTATATAATTTACACATGCAAAAAAAAAGTGCATTTGGAGAGAATACAAACAGTCACTCTTAGTCTCCATAATTACCATATTTGCCATAATAACTGACAAAATGGGTGCATATTAAAACCATAAACATTAATAAACAAGTTACATCCATTTTTCGTGCAGTTGTGAACAAATTAAATTCAGATGTCAATCAATTTTCAACTTCTTTGCTAATAGTCACTAAACAATTATATACACCTTCAACACTTCTCCCCCAAAACCTTCTGTAATATACACAAAATACTGACATACAATGTCATATTTTGGGTCTTGGTACAGGGCACTTAAAAAACTTACTAACAGATTGGTCTGTATGTTAAATTGACCATATGTTAGCCTACAACTATGACCAATGATTCATGTAAGAATTCAAATTCAAAATATACAAGTCTTTGCTTCACGAACACACTGTATGCAATGACCACATTGATAATGTACTGTGGTACTACCCAACTGTAGCCATCATCATCATCATCATCATCATCATCATTTTCATGAGTCTCTTCATTAATTGGACTTAATATTTTGTAAATAACCATTTTTTTACTGCGTGGTACACCTATTTTAACCACAAAACCAGTACCTGTTTCTAACCTAGTTCCATCCAAACATCACCATGGTACAATTAAGCGTCAGCTCCCACTGGGCAGGCCTACCTTGCACTGTAGTTCCTCATGATGATGGATATGGCAAAGGTTATAACTCGCTGGCGATTGCGGATGAAGTACCGGGACACGCCCGTCTCCTTCCATGGCACTCCGAACAACACATCTGAAACAACCATCCCTTGCTTATGTTGGCAATGAGTCATACGTGCCATAATCAATTTTTGGTACCAGTATAAATAATCAGGTCTGTTACTCAACTTGATGTCTTTGTCAAGATCTGACCTATCCTCATAGTGAGGTCATGTCAGTTGTGTTCAATGAATGAGTGAGTGAGTGAGTGAGTATGGATTTACGCCGCTTTTAGCAATATTCCAGCAATATCGCGGCGGGGGACACCAGAAATGGGCTTCACACATTGTACCCATGTCGGGAATCGAACCCTGGGCATCGGCGTGACGAGAGAACGCTTTAACCACCAGGCTACCCGACTGCCCCTTCTCTGTTCAAAAAGCCAAGCATTCAGAACAGCATATCTAATATCTGTAAACTGAAAATGAAAGTAAACTGCACATGCTTATCCAGAGATGGGGTCCCGGGTGTCTGGACACACCCCTTTTGAAAACCAAATGTTGTATGTTGGAGGCAGTAAAATTGACTGAGAGAGGATTTTGATTGTTTGGACCCCTCCCTTTAGAAAATGCTGTATTCGCCCTTAAACTGTCAATATTCTCAATGAACTTTGAACAATCAGCCAAAATGAAATTTGCACATGTTTGATTGCTAATCAGATGTTGGTTTTCTTAGACTATTCAGCACTACAACATTGTTACTTTGTCAACACGATCTGTTGTCAGTCGTTGATTCTGTTGACGGAGAGTAAAAGATGAGATTTCAATAAAACTGTATTGCTTTATGCTGTAGTCAGCAATATCACTACAATATAAGGCTTGAAAAAATAAAAGAATTGGTTCTCAGGTAATGACTTTTGAAAATATAGTGCGGGCGGGTGGTGTTTCATTTTTGTTATTTTGTTTATTCAAACTAGTAACGCTTGTAGAGACATTTTTGTGCAACATGCAGAAATCCATGGTCCACTGCCAGGCCGTCACGCATACGAGTGACCCCCTCTTAGGTGGTCACTTGTACGCGAGACGGGAGAGCCGTCTCGCGTACACGTTACGTCCTCTACTGAGTATGTAACCAAATAAACAGTGTACCATCAACCTGGGAAAGGGCCTCCCTACATAAACAAGCATACAAACTCCTATTGCCGCCATGACCATAACACAAGATGTGCAGTAAAGCAGTGCGCATGTAAAGGAAAGTAACTGTGTGCTATATTGGATCACATTGTTTTTAAGTATAAGGATTATTTCTAGAAAATGGAAAAAAACCGAAACGTGCGACAGACTTCATGATGATGCGGGCGGTGCCTGAGAACCAAGACTATTATTTTTTTTAGCCTAATGGCAGCATGTAAATAACCATTCCACTGAGAGATGGGCAATGCAGAAAGTTATTTCTCTTGAATTTTTTTCTTTTAATAGATGAATATTCTCTCACAAGAATCTAATCCTAAAATAACAAATACGTAATTTTCAACAATCTGCCTCGTGTTTAGAGTCTAATGTCAGTTACCATGGTTACCTTTCAGTGTTGGAGATGATTCCAAAGTTTGTCCGAATTTTTGATAAACTGTTTTAATTATTTCAGCATCTTTATGATACCTGGAAGAGAAGAAGTTGTCATGGTTGAAGTAATGATACGTACACATCAGACCTCCGTCTCACAAGCAGATTTCGCAGCTAGGACAGTTGTAAGTTTATATTAAAAGATAAACTATTATTCAAAGATTTAACCAGCACCTAATTCAAGCATTTAACAAACACTTGTCGGCTTATACAAGGATTTAAACTGCACTTACATCATGATTAAACCAGAACTTATTCAAGGATTTTGTAGAATTTTCCTATTCGGAATATTCTATAAGTAATACGTTACCACTGTTATACTGAGGCTGTTGTCTCCCACAACTGCTGCTACAGCGAAATCTACCACAGAGATCTCAATTACCTCATGCAGCACGTGAGTAGCCACCTAGCTGCCATGTGACACCCTTCACTCTTGTCTCTTGCGAGAGCAAGTGCTCGGGGGACGGACGGGCGGGCAGCAGCCCAGTGGTAACGTATTACTTATAGAATATTCCGAATAGGAAAATTCTACAAATTACATTAAGTAATACGTTACCACTGTTATACCGAGGCTGACTACCACAGTAGGCGGTGGGGAGCACCTACAACCCGAATCCTGACTGCTAGCGTTCCTTCCGACCAGCGGAAGTAAACACCAAGGCGGAAGCACTCGATGCGCATGCACCTAGCTAGGCGTTACCCTATAGGAATACCAAAGCACTGTCAAGCGCATACCGTAAGGCTCAATCGTCATTACCAAAACGATTGGTGACTCCAAAAGGCCCCACTGGATAGGTATTTCATCGCCGAAGCGGATGAGAACACTGTACCCGCGTGAGCTTAATCTTAGATCAGGTTAAACAGTCGAAAAGAGGGAAATTAATTTCATTCAGACCGTATATCCCAGAGCAAGCCTACTTAAAGTATGCATTAGGCGCGTGACCTAATTCCAGTATTTGTAAGCATGCATCACAAGGTTGGGATACACGACAGACAATTAAATACATAATTGTCAAAATACAAATAAGGACAAAGCACACAAAAAGCCGCCCTCACCTGTGGTGTGAGTGCGCTGGTTTGCGGGACCCCAACTCCTGTACCCACGGCAGTGGGAACATTGGAGACGACCCAGATTGACCACCGTGCAAGGTCTGACGCCTGAGGAGTTCGGAATTGCGCTGGGCACACCCCTTAGGTGCCCGCTTGCGCCGCGATCCGCGGGCCAAGACGGTGCACACTCTCCACGACGGCATCAGCGACCTGTTTGAGGTAATGATTGGCAAACACCGAGTCAGAACGCCAGTAACAACCTCGTAATATTCTGCGAACAGAGATATTCGAGTGTAGGGCAAATGTTGCCGCTAGCGCCCTGATCTCGTGCGGGTTTGACCCCGCTACCGGTAACCCCCGAGACCGGTACGCCAGATTGATGACAGAACGAAGCCACAACGCAATCGAGTTGCGAGTTATGTCAACCGTGCGATTAGGGTTACACGATATGAACAGACGGTCACGCCCTTGTCTACGTTCATTCGAAGCCTTAAGATAATACTTAAGGGCCCTAACCGGACACAGCACTCTGTCCTCAGTATCAGCAGGATGTAAGATTTCTTTGAGTGATCTTACAGTGAATTCTCTCTCCGTTTGCCCGATTCTCGGCGACGAAGCCCATGAGCAGGCCCAGGCGACCGTAAGTGATTGCAACACTAGGGAAAGATCCCAGGCCGGTGCCCGAAGGCGGCCCTTCTTAAGATCGTGCTGTTTGAAACCCTTGATAATACCCCGTATCACCGGCTCTTTGGAGAGACTGGTACCCATAGCAACGTCCCGTACCATAGCAACGGACGAGACATAGTTGGCAATGGAACCCCCGGAGAGTTTCCGGGTCTCTCGCAAGTGAGACATGAAACGAGCAATATCCTGCACAGATACCTTATCTGGCGAATGAATGTGATGTTTACAACACCACTTCGTGAAAATAACCCAACGTGCATTATACACCTTCTGGGTAGAATCACGATGCATACTAACGTATGCCCGAGACGCCCGGCGAGAAAAACCTTTACTCCTCAGACGCTCGGTGACAACATCCAAGCGTGCAGATTGAACTGCCCTGCGTTTGGATGAAGCTGACGGGTGTGAGGGTGGATCAAGAGATCCGGTCTCACAGGCAGTGGAAGTGGCGACTGCGTGACCTGGGTCAGCAAGTCGGGGTACCACGATCTGTTCGGCCACATGGGCGCGATCAGTAACATTCGACAGCGAACTCCTCGAAGCCGGCTTAGAATGTGTGGTATCAACGCTGTCGGCGGGTAAGCATAAGCGTCCAAGCCCGACCAGTCTAACGCGAGAGAATCGTGATTGATGGCCCTCGGGTCCGGGACTGGTGATACAAACAACGGGAGTTGATTGTTGAACCGCGTTGCGAACAGGTCGACCATCGGACGACCCAAACGTTCGCACAGCCACTGAAACACTACTGGGTTCAGCATCCACTCTGTGGGGCTCGGATCCTGAGGCCTCGATAGAGCGTCGGCCAGTACGTTCCGCACACCTAGGATGTGACGGGCGCGTATCTGGCACGGGACACTGTCCACCAGAGCGTAAAACTCGAACATGAGATCGAGTAGCGAGTGACTGTGGGTTCCCCCCAGTTTGTTCACATAGGACACTACCGTCGTGTTGTCTGTCGCCAGCATGAGCCGGGCGTCGACGAGACGATGCTTCCAGTGATTGACTGCGTTGATCACTGCCTTGAACTCGAGACAATTGATGTGAAGACCTAGTTCGTCTACGCACCACAGCCCCGAGCTCACCTCCCCCTCTAGATGGGCGCCCCAGCCCACTAGAGAGGCGTCTGTATACAGGGTCAACGTGGCCCGGTAGGGCCGCATAGAGACTCCTGATACGACATTGTAAGGGACCGTCCACCACTCCAGATGCGGTTGGAGCCGATCCGGGAGGGCGACGGTCGCACTGTTCACCTCCGTAGCTAACAACTGGATTAAAAACCGTTGCAGCGGGCGGAGTTGGAGCCGACCCCGCTCGGTGCAGGCCTGGGCTGATACAAGTAGCCCTAACAGCTGTTCCCAAAAGGGAACAGTCTGTTGCACCGCTAAGACTTTGGCAATCATCGCCTGAATTTTGTGCCACCGGTCTGGGGGGACAAAGAGGCGATGGGACACCGTGTTGAACCGACCTCCGATGAACTGCAAGTTCTGAGAAAGGGTTAACTCGCTCTTGGGGAGATTGACAATCCACCCCAATTGCTCCAAGAGCCGACGTGCGAAAACGAGATGGCGTGACAGGGTGTCCGTCATTCGATTTGCTACTAGCGAGTCGTCCAGGTACGCGAAGTACCGGACACCCCTCCGGTGGAGGAACCCCACTATGGGGGTGGTTAACCGGGTGAACAGCCAGGGAGCGGATGAAAGACCGAATGGGAGTACAACCCATTCGTAGTGCCTGCCTTGAAAGACAAACCTGAGATACTTGTGATGAACCGGGTGAATCGGAACATGCAGATAAGCATCCTTCAGGTCGATCGAAGCGAGCCAGTCGGCCGGCATGATCAGTGCTTTCAGGTCCGCCAAGCTCAACATTCTGAACTTGGGCGGCTTGCGCAGGTAGAACTCGTTGAACGATTTCAAGTTGTGAATCATTCTGAGTTCGGCACTGTCCTTCTTGGGAACTAGAAATATCCTGGAGTAAAACCCCGGTGTTATTTCTGGTAGAGCTAACTCCCGAACTGCCCTCTTCTCCACCAACCTGCCGATGGCATCGGCGAGGAAGGGAAGATCGGTTTCCGAATAGAAACCTGCCGACGGGGCAACTGTGAGCGGCGGATTCTCTTTGAGATCGAGCCGATAGCCGTACCGAATCGTGTTGACCACCCACGGGTCGTCGAACACTTGTTCCCAATTCTCCCAGTAAGTCTGGAGTCTGGCTCCCACTGGGGAAGGAAAGGGGGGCCTGACAGGCTGTGGCAGGCGCAACTGTTCAGGGCCAAGTGACTCGGGTTCGCCTTAGGGCCAACCGAAGTTGGCGCTGTCGGCATACGAACTCTCCAATGAGAGTCACCTGGAGGGGCCCTTGCCGTCCTTAGACGACTTGGGCTTCCCCCAGTTCCCCGTCTTCCCGCGAAAGGGCAGCTGATTGCCCATACCGGAGCCCTCAGGGCGGGGCTACTTCCCAGAGGAAGAAGAACCCGACCCCTTAGACCTACCGGCCGCAGCAGCCTGGGGCGCGCTCCGGTTAGGAGCGGCACCCAGGCGCCTATGCAGGGACCCAACAAGAGCAAGTGTGTGCCGAGAGTCCTCGGCAACGTACTCCAGGGAAGCATTTAAACTGAGCAGGCAGTTGTAAATGCACTGGTCACGGTCCGTGGGAGAACCTTCGACCAGACTGGCCGCTGCAGCCAAGTAAGTGTCTCCGTGAGACATGGAGTGCCGAGCGAGGGCGTCCAGCTGGTGCAAGGTAGCTTGCGTTACCGTAGCAGCCGGTGGGGCACGGACACCCAACCGCTCAACATGGGCCTCCGTGGTAGGACCAGCCTCGGGAAAGGCAAGGTCATGTACCGGGAATAAACCCTTTCTCCACGACGTCGGAGGCAACGGGAGACCCCGACCGGAGGCCGCCGCGAACGCGTTCTCCAAGGAAGGCTTGATACCGCGCAGCAAGGTTGATGCGGGGAAAGGCATGTCGGAAGACTCATCGTATACCTCGGAGGAACCCACAGTCGTGGATTCCCCGCGGTACCGGCCGGGGCATGTCCTCAAAGAGGTCATAAACCATGGCCACGCGTTCCTTAACCGATAGCGGGAGCAACGGTTCGGGGGTAGGACCGGTGACCACGGGAGCCGCCGCCGTACCGGTGGACCCCGCGGCCACCAAAGTGGCCGGGGACGGAACAGCCAGCGGCCTATCCTGAGATAAGGCCGCCAGCTTGGAGTCCACAAGTTATGAAAGTAATGCAGCGACGGAATCCCCGGACAGCCCACGGGCCGCCAAGGGATCCGCCGCAGCCGTGGTGGTAGTACCCGCAAGGGGACCCCGACCGGACGAGCCGGCCACCACAGGGGTGGAAACGGACTGCACATACAGCCAGTAGCGCTCGCTTGCGGCACACCCCGCAGCTCCTGGTTGCGGGGGTAGAGGGGGTGGAGGACGGCGAAACATCCATGTCAGACATTTTGTTTGTACTATGAACAAAGAGCAAAACATGGTTACAACACACGCACCACAAATAGTCACAAACGAGTATTTTCACAAGAAAATAAACGAGCAATGGGAATATAGAACATACACATATAACATATAGAGGAATAAGTGATGTAAAAACCCCAAGATATACTAGAACAGGGGAACGTAAGACGCAACGTGCATACGAGACACCCCGCAAGTATATAGAAAAAAAGGGCGGGAAAAATATTTCCTTTTGGCGGGAAAAATATTTCCAAGCGTAGTTACAGCAATCGCCCCGTAAAAGCACAGTTTATTAGAGAGAATAAACAGTAATAAATATCACCGAATGGTCGGAGAAACAGGAACGCTTGAGCAGTTTATTGTACGTCTTGCAAGAGCAAGCGAAGAGACAAGAGTGAAGGGTGTCACAATGGCAGCTAGGTGGCTCTGCACGTGCTGCATGAGGTAATTGAGATCTCTGTGGTAGATTTCGCTATAGCAGCAGTTGTGGGAGACAACAGCCTTGGTATAACAGTGGTAACGTATTACTTAATGTAATAAATTGGAACTGATGCAAGGATTTAACCAGCAATTAATTGAAGCATTTAACAAGCACTTATCATGCTAATACAAGGTTTTAACGAGCACTTAATTAAACATTTAACAAGCACCTAATTCAAGGATTTAACCAGCACTTAATTGAAGCATTTAACCTGCACTTTTCATGCTAATACAAGGATTCAACCAGCATTTATTTCAAGAACTTAAGCAACACTTAATTCAAGGAGTGTGTTAACCAGCACTTAGTTCAAGGATTTAAGCAACACTTAATTCAAGGAGTTAACCAGCACTTAATTCAAGGATTTAAGAAACACTTCATTCAAGGAGTTAACCAGCACTTAATTCAAGGATTTAAGCAACACTCAATTCAAGGAGTTAACCAGCACTTGATTCAAGGATTTAAGCAACACTCAATTCAAGGAGTTAACCAGCACTTGATTCAAGGATTTAAGCAACACTTATCATGCTAATACAAGAATTCAACCAGCACTTATTTCAAGAATTTAAGCAACACTTAATTCAAGCAGCACTTAATTCAAGGATTTAAGCAGCACTTTTCATGCTAATACCTGAATACAAGGATTCAACCAGCACTTAATTCAAGAATTTAAGCAACACTCAATTCAAGGAGTTAACCAGCACTTAATTCAAGGATTTAAGCAGCACTTATCATGCTAATACAAGAATTCAACCAGCACTTTTTTCAAGAATTTAAGCAACACTTAATTCAAGCAGCACTTAAATGCAAGGATTTAAGCAGCACTTATCATGCTAATACAAGGTTTCAACCAGCACTTATTTCAAGAGTTTAAGCAACACTTAATTCAAGCAGCACTTAATGCAAGGATTTAAGCAGCACTTATCATGCTAATACAAAGATTCAACCAGCACTTATTTCAAAAACTTAAGAAACACTTAATTCAAGCAGCACTTAATTCAAGGATTTAAGCAGCACTTATCATGCTAAGAACCTGAATACAAGGATGCAACCAGCACTTTATTCAAGAATTTAAGCAAAACTTAATTCAAGGAGTTAACCAGCACTTTATTCAAGGATTTAAGCAACACTTAATTCAAGGAGTTAACCAGCATTTAATTCAAGGATTTAAGCAGCATTTATCATGCTAATACAAGGATTCAACCAGCACTTATTTCAAGAATTTAAGCAACACTTAATTCAAACAGCCCTTAATTCAAGGATTTAAGCAGCACTTATAATGCTAATACAAGGATTCAACCAGCACTTAATTCAAGTATTTAAGCAGCACTTAATTGAAGCATTTAACACTTTTTATGCTAATTCAAGGATCTTAGAAGCACTTAATTCAAGAATTTAAGCAGCACCTTATTCAAGCATTTAAGCAGCACTTGCATTATGTTTAAACCAGAACCTTTTCAAGGATTAAACCAGAACGTATTCAAGGATTTCACCAGTACTTAACTCAAGCAGTTAACCATCACTTATCATGCTCACATATACAAGAATTGAACAAGTACTTAATTCAAGTATTTAACCAGCACTTGTCATGCTTATACAAGGATTTAACCAGCACTTAATTCAAGGATTTTCGCAGCACTTACATAACGATTAAACCAAAACACATTCAAGAATAAAACCAGAACTTATACATGGATATAACTGGTACTTTGAAGTTACCTGTGTTTGTCTTTCATCCACAAGTTGGCAGGGGAGACAACTAGGCAGTCATACTGCGGCAGGACATGGCGGAACTTGATCCACTTGACCGATTCGGCCACACGCAGACACACATTGGACAGAGACACCTCCACACCACTGCGGACAGACCAAATGGCAAATGTTCAACCTCCAAGTTTTTCAAGTAATTCAGCCTCAGCCAGGCTTGGATGGGCTATCCAGGTACCACGCTCTTGACCCATTCCACAAAGTGACTTCAATCTTACGAATGTCAGGAGTCTATCAGTGTTTAGGGTTGGGTTTGTTGTTTAATGCCGCAATCAGCAATATTCCGGCTATATGACAGCGGTCTGTAAATAATCGAGTCTGGACCAGACAATACAGTGTTTTGATATCATGCGCATTGATCCATGCAATTGGAATCGATAACACGCATCAACCAAGTCAGTGAGCCTGACCCTGTTAGTCGCCTCTTACAACAAGCATAGTCGCCTTTTACGGCAAGCATTGGTTGCTGAAGATCTATTCTACCCCGGATCTTCACAGGTCGTGCTGATGGCAGTGCCAAAAACAAGGTTATTGCTTCCTAGCCTATGACTAGCATATACTATGTGTGTACCGTACCCATTGACAACTCTAGCATGCTCAACATGCTCTAGGACTTCAAACACTTTAGCTAGGGTTGGACGGAATGCATCTGTTGGTATATGATTTTGTGGTTGCCACGGCGACACTGTTGTCTTGACAACCACTTGCTGGACAACTCCTACTGGATCCCCAACAATCTGTAAAAAAGAAAAGTAAGTCGTAATTTGTGTTTATCTGTTTTAGTGATTCAGCAATGATCACACTCTCCTATTTCATTCTAATTTTATGAACACAACAAGCTGTCAGTCGAAGAGTCTCATCTATATGTGTTTATACGACTTCTGTCGCAGATTCAGAAATCTCGGAATTGCGAACGACACAAACTGTAATATTCACAAATGTTCGCTTGCACTGTACATCCTGTTGGTTGTTCACGACATGGTGCTAAGAAATGACAGGCTATAAAATAGCCACAACATGGCATTCAGAACTGACAGTTACATTCATTTACGACAAACAGAAATTAGATATGCTGTTCCGAATGCTTCCTGAGGACTGTTTGTGACTGTGACTTACCCATCTAGGGAGTTTCATGTCTTCCCCTGGTGTTCGGGGTGCTTTCTTCACTGCAATGGGAGACACGCCCAGGGAGGGGTGTTTCTTGAACTCGCTGAGGGCCATGCCGTGTTCCAGGGGGGTGTTGCCAGGCAGAGGTAGGTTGGATAAGGGATAACTGGAGGACAAGCACAAATGTCATTTCCAGTGAGTGAGTTGGGTTTAACGCCGATTTTAACAGTATTCCAGTTATATCATGGCGTGTCAGCTTAACGTGGGAGGAAAGCCCGAAGTGATGCAGATCTCAGACGTTTACCACTTCGGTGAAACCCACGAGCACGGGTATGGTTCTGACAAACCTAGAAACATAATCGGGGCGAATCGGGATTCGAACCCACAATCATAGGTTTCTGGCATGCCCAAGGGACGCAACTCTGCACAGCAAATCGTGACGACTGAGCCACCCGTGCCCCCAATGTCATTTCCATAGTACATACTACTCAAAAGAAGTTAAAGAACACATGATTTTTTTTCAGCGATCAATGGTGCTTTAAATACATCAGCATGATCAGTGATGTTGAAACACCTTGAGAATGCAAAAAAAAGTATTTGTGACCGTCTTTTTTTACTGTTTTTTTTTTACAGAGGGGCAGTAGTAGTATTTTGTCCTTTGTCAATGATGGTGAGTGCATCACCCAAACGAAAATATCCACCACAGGGGTTTAAATTGGTTCCCAGTGTTTGTTGTGTCGTACAATTACAACAATCAGTCAGTGACGCAGATGACACAGATGATGACAGCCCTCCTCCTCCTTACTTTGGGAGAATGACCAGAAGAACAAATAATGTACTGTTGTGGCCTTACCATGTAAAAATGATGACACAGATGACAGAGACGATGATTGAGTAGGGATGACTGGCACAGAACAGTCCATGGGTAAAGTAGATCTGTGCCACCCTCTCCCGTACTGACTGCATCATCACGTGACCAAGTTAGCCCACAGCTGTGTGCCCGTGTACATGGTAGTGTCAGCTAGTCATCTTGGAATATGACCTGCAACAAACACCACAAATACAATCAGCTACTCCAGCCACCAGTCAAGCCTGAGTCAAGTAACATTCTAACATGGTAGTGTCAGCTAGTCATCTTGGAATATGACCTGCAACAAACACCACAAATACAATCAGCTACTCAAGCCACCAGTCAAGCCTGAGTCAAGTAACATTCTAACATGGTAGTGTCAGCTAGTCATCTTGGAATATAACCTGCAACAAACACCACAAATACAATCAGCGACTTCAGCCACCAGTCAAGCCTGAATCAAGTAACATTCTAACATGGTAGTCTCAGCTAGTCATCTTGGAATATAACCTGCAACAAACAACACCAATACAATCAGCGACTCAAGCCACCAGTCAAGCCTGAATCAAGTAACATTCTAACATGGTAGTCTCAGCTAGTCATCTTGGAATATAACCTGCAACAAACAACACAAATACAATCAGCGACTCAAGCCACCTGTCAAGCCTGAATCAAGTAACAGTCCTTTTGGTCAAGTTAGCTCAACTATTTATTGTCTATCCGAGAGCAGTAAAATTGCTGAAAATGATGCAAAGAGCCAGGCTTTTTTTCATGACCCTGCAAATATACCGGTATGTGTATTATTTTTTATGACCCTCCCCTAGGGACTATCATATTTTTCTGCGACCCTCCCCTGATTCTCTTTTCACCCTGTTAAAATAAAAAATAAATGACTGGTCCCTCAACATTCGATCATTATTTGATGTCTGAGAAGTTCAAACAGCTGATCTAATGTCTAATCATGCTTTGTGTGTCTAATACACATGTTCTTTGATCATAACTTCTCTTTCATTGTACCATGCTTGAACTAGTCAAATACAGTTTGCTATACAGTTTAGGGACAATATAGCTTTCATTGGGGTATTCATCTTCTACATGAATTTTGTCAAAACTGGATGTCAACACTCAACATGCTCAACAATAGTACCCGATATGTGATGTATAAAGAATATAAAACACTGTTTGAACCTGAAGATATTTGAGTATTTACAATAGTAAACATGTACGCAGTGTTTTTATTAAATTAAGATGTAATGTGTTACCTTTATGACATAACGAGGGTAGATGGCAATCTATTGAATCATGTTTCCGTATGTGTCCTCTTAGCGATGTCTGTTAAAGAAGAATATCATTTCGTATTGATCTGTAAACATTATATTGAACTATGTAAAGTTTATTTGCCTGAATTGTATTGGAAATTTCCAACTACATAAAAATTTAAAAGTTTGTTGTGTACTACTAAGGATGATTTATCAAAACGTCTGCAATATTATGTATATTATGTATACAAAAAAAGACATGATGTCGTAAAATCCATGTAACATGTTTCCCATTAAATTATTGACATTGCATTTCTTGTATGGGCAAAATGGGCCTATGGGCCAAAGGCCTACACACAAATAAACTAATTTTGACTTTGACTATCATCTCAATCGAGTAGGAATTTTCACTGCTTCCAATGGTCTTACTCCATCCTTGTAACGATGGAAATTTTTTCGCACGTAACCCCTGCGTCGATTTTTTTAAAAATCACAAGCCCTGCCTTAAGTATCAAAAAGTCATGTATAGATGTAGAGTAAGAGTAAGCGTAAGGTTAGGTTGCCCTAACCCCCGTCCGGCAACATTTGAAGCATGGCTACAGTCGGATATCTTTCCACCTTGACAACACAAAATGCTGAACAAATTGAGGGAATTATTATACATACATATATTTCTTGCTCTTTCAAGCTGCCAAGTACAAAATATTCCTGGCAATAAATAGACTATGATTCACCCAGGATCACCTGAGGTAGGCCCTCATGTTTTTTTTCTGAGTCGGGAAGCTACCGAGACGAAGCGGGAATTAGATTAGGATAGCATCACCAATCTTCAATATTTCCCACCCAGTAAGAATAAAACGACACAAGATAAACAATTAAAATTATGAAATAATAAAATCACGAGGCCTATCCCGTCTGAAACAATGTAAACTCACACAAATCGGGTATGTTTTCCATGACCGGAAGTACTTGAGAACAAACACTGTAAAATCCGGAACATGACAATTTCGTTTCCGCTTTCATTCTAGACTTAATAAGGCTTTACTAGCATATTTGAAAATAAGTTGAAGTTCATTTTAGAGTGGTTTCGTTTCAGTGCCACATTTAGTAAACGATGAATCTATCCTTTAATCTATGATAAGAATGGGAGGTAGGCGTTTTGTGCATATTTTCAATATATAGTCTCAGGGAGTGAGTGAGTGAGTGAGATAATTTTACACCGTTTTATTCCGGCTATATCAGGGCAGGGGGCACCAGAAATCGGCTTCACACATTGTTCCCATGTGGGGATATGTTGTCAGGGAGTCATCTAGACCCCCAGATATTGAACAGCAAAATATAGAGACTTGAATAGAAACAATTATTTAAGAAATGAAGTGACGATGCAGAATCCAGAAATGACTGGTAAGAATCATGAAAGGACAAGAAATAAAAACATGGAGGCTTCGGAGGTGATAATAATTCCCATGATACTACTAACTATTTACAATATGTATAACAGCGTCCATATACCGTTCCTTGCATTGTGAGAACCTCCATACCTATTACATAACGTCCATTTAAGTCTGTCATACAGACACTGAAACAAGTATATCCAATATAGCCCATGCAAGATTATGATGTTTGGCAAGTTTAGATTAGTGCAGTATTCCAACACTTACTCAAATCCAGCATTGGACGGTCATACGACAGGTTCACGGGAGGGTGCCGACTCATTTAAAACAAATTAACCGTTTACACCATTCAGAAGATTAGTTGTGAGATCGAAACAATTTTGTGACATATACTTCTGAAAAAGGAAACGCATAGGTGATATTGATAAAGAACCTACATTTAAACTGAGGGGCAAAAGAAAGTACATGTATATAGAGTTTGTTTTCATATAACTGAAAATTGAAAGAACTGTTGTTAAATTTGATTGTGTCTATGTAACCATCACTCATTTCTGCAACAGTTTGTAAATGTAATCTGTGGCTGGGTAATTTTGTGTAAAAATTAATTGATTCAATGAGGTAAGAAATACATTTGCAACCACAAAACCTCCGCCATGTTTATAATGTAAATGTGTGCCGAAAAATGCAAATTTATTGATTTTCAAAGAAATGATGCCCAGGATACACATCAGCAATTGTATGCTATGTGATGAAAATTATTCTTTTTCAAAAGTATTAAATCAAATAATATTTCGCGAGACACATGGAATATCCCATTTATCATATACTGTATAGTTTTAAATTATATATTTTCATTACAAATGTTAAACCTTGAAACGTAAATTCTCCCTACGCAGGAGCAAATCACCATTCCTTGTTACTGCGACTTAAAAAAGTAGTATGGACGCGACGGTAAACCCAATTTCACCTCACCTAAAAAGTAGTTCCGAGTTTGCAAAATCTTGCAAAAGTAATAACTAAATATTTGAGGTCACTAACATTCTTTTACATACATTTGGATTGATAAAATAAAAAATCAACTTCCACTAATGATATTCTTGAAACATACGAGACCGCCGCTGGAAGCGAATGAAAACACTCCTGTCAAGTAACAAAAACGTCGCTTTGCGAAACGAACAGTCTCGATTGTCGAGTTAAATGAGAAATTTATAGTTTATAACGAAACATTTTAAAGAGAATAACAAACGGCATAAAATGACATCAACTCCACAAATAACCATTTGTCATTATTGTGGATGTGGAACTAATGTGAAAAGGAAGTCAACAGTTTGTGTAGCGGCTAGACATTTACGAGAAAGGGAGACAATTTGCGGGGAGGTAACTCTCATATGACAATAGCGCCGTCCAAGTGTTATGTTCACTACAGTGAAATATCAAGTCATGTTTACTGCAATAAAAATATCACTTTTACCAACTTCTTAAATCTCAGTCTGTCACACTGAAGTATATAATAATTAAGTATATGAAATACTAATGTAATGGTAATAAGTAGTCATCATTAAAAATCGCAATATGAAATTATGGTCATGCCAAGCCAGGCTCCATTTCGTTTGTAGCCATTTGGCATGACCTTATCTGACCATAACCACGGACTTGTGCCATAACTAACATCTTGTTTCAGATGTTTCAGAAATATTTTACAGAAAAAACACAGTTGTTAAATTATCTAAATAAAATAGAATAAAAGGGATCTCAGGGACTCTCTTCATTATCAGAAACTGCAGTAATCTAGACTTGCCAACTAGTATAGGCTTTATTGGATATAGTTGTTGCAGGGTCTGTATAACAGACTAGCTGTGACTATATTAGGAGATGTCATGGGAAAAGTGTAGTTACTTATTGTTAGCCAATCGTTACACATTATCTTGACTTTCGTGATAATAAATTACTTTATTTTTCTTTATAAAAAAGTAAATCTTAAGTATACTCGTCTCATCCAAGCCATCTCTTATAGATGATAAATCAAAAATACACATTTTGATTTTGTACAATTATATATGTACTTGAGACATCCTAATCATAGAGTGAGATTGGGCCCGTTATGTACTTGGACGTGAGATAACCTAATCAAACAGTGCGATAAATATATACCCTATCTCACCCGTATGACGATAACTGATATCGTCGCTGTCGGGAATATTGGTCAAAGTTTAAGGTCACTTGTCATTGGTCACTGTCAGGGTCAGTGTGCTTAACACTTTAACAAATGTCACATGTCTGACCTGAGTATGATCTATCGTTATTTGTGATTTTATTATGACATTATTATAATTCTGTTTCGTATTTGACAGCCACAATTAATTGGCCTTCACGTATTTCCACTTATCTGAACTGACTAATACACTTTTACAAATTCTGAGCAGTTCTGGCTGAGAACAATGCGTTTTACTTTATAAAATTGGCTTTTTAAAATCCTTTAGTGAGTGAGTGAGTTGGGTTCTAACGCCGCTTTTAACAGTATTCCAGTTATATCACGGCGTGTCAGCTTAATGTGGGAGAAAATCCCGAAGTGATGCATGTCTCAGACGTTTACCACTTCGGTGAAATCCACGGGCACGGGTATGGTGCTGACAAACCTAGAAACATAATTGGGGCGAACCGGGATTCGAACCCACAATCATAGGTTTCTGGCGTGCCCAAGGGACGCAACTCTGCACAGCGAATCGCGGCGACTTAGACGACTGGGCCATCTGTGCCCCCTTTAAATCCTTTAATGTCAGGAAGGAAGATGATCATAACATTCATAGCACATTGTTATGTTATTTTAATACCATATCCTTAACGTAAATAAAATATTTATAAATTATGTGTGCTATGCAGAAATATTTTGAACAAATTTGTATAGGTTTCTTTTTGTGGAATAATTACAAATAATATGGCTATTCAATACACAACATAAGAATAATTTTCGCGTAACACGGCTAGCTGTGATATCGACGATTGTAGAGTGGTATATAGCTGTGATATTGAAGATTGTAGAGTGGTGTATAACTGTGATATCGACGATTGTAGAGTGGTATATAGCTGTGATATTGAAGATTGTAGAGTGGTGTATACCTGTGATATCGACGATTGTAGAGTGGTATATAGCTGTGATATTGAAGATTGTGGAGTGGTATATAGCTGTGATATTGAAGATTGTAGACTGGTGTATACCTGTGATATTGAAGATTGTAGAGTGGTATATAGCTGTGATATTGAAGATTGTAGAGTGGTATATAGCTGTGATATTGAAGATTGTAGAGTGGTATATAGCTGTGATATTGAAGATTGTGGAGTGGTATATAGCTGTGATATTGAAGATTGTGGAGTGGTATATAGCTGTGATATTGAAGATTGTAGAGTGGTATATAGCTGTGATATTTAAGATTGTGGAGGGGTATATAGTAGAGTGTATATATTTTGATATTGAAGAGTTTAGAGTGGTATATAGCTGTGATTTTGAACATTGTAAAGTGGTGTATAGCTGTGATATCGAAGATTGTAGAGTGGTATATAGCTGTGATATTGAAGATTGTAGAGTGGTGTATACCTGTGATATCGACGATTGTAGAGTGGTATATAGCTGTGATATTGAAGATTGTAGAGTGGTATATAGCTGTGATATTGAAGATTGTAGAGTGGTATATAGCTGTGATATTGAAGATTGTAGAGTGGTATATAGCTGTGATATTGAAGATTGTGGAGGGGTATATAGTAGAGTGTATATATTTTGATATTGAAGAGTTTAGAGTGGTATATAGCTGTGATATTGAAGATTGTAGAGTGGTGTATAACTGTGATATCGACGATTGTAGAGTGGTATATAGCTGTGATATTGAAGATTGTAGAGTGGTGTATACCTGTGATATCGACGATTGTAGGGTGGTATATAGCTGTGATATTGAAGATTGTGGAGTGGTATATAGCTGTGATATTGAAAATTGTAGAGTGGTGTATACCTGTGATATCGACGATTGTAGAGTGGTATATAGCTGTGATATTGAAGATCGTAGAGTGGTATATAGTAGAGTCTATGTATTTTGATATTGAAGAGTTTAGAGTGGTGTATAGCTGTGATATTGAAGATTGTGGAGTGGTATATATTAGAGTGTATATATTTTGATATTGAAGAGTTTAGAGTGGTGTATAGCTGTGATATTGAAGATTGTAGAGTGGTATATAATAGAGTGTATATATTTTGATATTGAATAGTTTAGAGTGGTATATAGCTGTGATTTTGTAGATTGTACATATGTGTACAGAGCTGCGATACTGACGATTGTAAAGTGGTACATATATGTACATAGCTGTAATATTGATTGAGTGAGTGAGTGAGTGAGTGAGTGAGTGAATGAATATGGTATTGTGCCACTTTTAGCAATATTCCAGCAATATCACGGCGGGGATACCAGAAATAGGCTTCATACATTGTATGCATGTGGGGAATCGAAACCGGGTCTTCTGCATGACGACCGAACAATTTAATGATTAGTCTACCCAACCCCTCTATGATATTGAATATTGTGGTAGATATATGTATAGAGCTGCGACAGTGGAGCTTGCACTGTGGTATATAGCTGTGATATTAAAGATATTGCAGATTTCGCGGAGCATTGAGACGATGCAGATTGCGCCGTGATAAACAGCTGTGATAGTCTAAATGACGCCTTGATATACAGCTGTGATAGTCTAAATGACGCCTTGATATACAGCTGTGATAGTCTAAATGACACCTTGATATACAGCTGTGATAGTCTAAATGACGCCTTGATATACAGCTGTGGTAGTCTAAATGACGCCTTGATATACAGCTGTGATAGTCTAAATGACGCATTGATATACAGCTGTGATAGTCTAAATGGCGCCTTGATATACAGCTGTGATAGTCTAAATGACGCATTGATATACAGCTGTGATAGTCTAAATGACGCCTTGATATACAGCTGTGATAGTCTAAATGACGCCTTGATATACAGCTGTGATAGTCTAAATGACGCCTTGATATACATATTAGATGCAGTGTCGGACCCTTTTAATCCGAATTCCCCGGGAACAGCACCGTGCGGATTAACAAGTGTCCCTGTTTTTATCACATATATACTACAAGAATACCTGTAAAGATCGGGTTAGAATTGATCTTCAGCAACCCACGCTTGTAACAGGCCAACAGGTTTGTGTGGGCAGGATCGGTGACATTGGTTGATGTGTGTCATCGTATCCCAATTGCCTAGTTAGATGCTCATTATGTCAATCCCTGGATTGTCTGGTCTAAAGTTGATTATTTACAGACAGCCGTCATATAGCTGGAATTTGTATGATTGCGGCGCTAAATACCAAACAAACAAACTACAAGGACGGATGGCCATTCTATTTTGAAGGTACGAGGCTTTCAGAGATGAAAAGCAACGGCATGATATGCCATTTTTGCCATGTCCTTATCGTGGTTAGCAAATATCAATACCATGTGCCTAATCTGGGCGTTCAAATAAGAACACCATAAGGTCACGGGCACATTAAGACTGACATATGCTGCATCCGATCCGTTGGACTCCAAACATTGATAACGTCGTAAATATATTGGTTATTAACACACAATTCCTTCAGGCATGTTCTGCATGTCGATGGCCACGGGACAATGATCCTCAACTTGTCCCCAAGGTGTCACTTACATCTCAGATAACTAAGGGAGTTTCTTGATTTTAATACTGTCTATTTTATTATAGTAGCATGATATATTTTCCATGTGATTATAAAGATGACGCTACTCTTGGACTGATCGAGACATTTTAAAAAAAGAAGTTTTTATTCATTCGATCGATCGAGACTTTACTGTCGGATTGTTCATTGAGCACAGCCTCAATGGCGGCGTTCCTTGCACACACAGCTCCATAGTTTTCATGCAATCTGAAGGTACATTTTTTTCTATTTCAGCCTGAAGAGGTACATGACCTGATAGCGGCCATGACCATGGCTTCTGAAGCTATGGACACACGTGTTCTACAGATGCCTCTAAATTGATGGCCTTCTCGTACCTGAGACACACCTGACCTCGTTATGATATGAGTTGCTTGTGTTCTTGACTGCTTATGTCCGGTATAATAGGCTCTACGACTACACCCATATCGTGCTGGAAGATTATCGTCGACCAGCTCAACATTTATCTTCAATTAGAGGTCTGCAGACCATCTCAACAACGGTCTTCAACCTTCGTCCTCTGAGACAGAGAGTTTGACCATTTCAACGACCATCTTAACCTTCGTCCTCAATGAAATATCGTCAGACAATCTAAACCTTCGTCCTCAATGAAGTATCGTCAGACAATCTTAACCTTCGTCCTCAATGAAATATCGTCAGACAATCTTAACCTTCGTCCTCAGTGAAATATTGTCAGGCAATCTCAACCTTTGTCCTCAATGAAATATCGTCAGACCATCTTAACCTTCGTCCTCAATGAAATATCGTCAGACAATCTTAACCTTTGTCCTCAATGAAATATTGTCAGACAATCTCAACCTTCGCCCTCAATGAAATATCGTCAGACCATCTTAACCTTTGTCCTCAATGAAATATCGTCAGACAATCTTAACCATCGTCCTCAATGAAATATTGTCAGACAATCTCAACCTTCGTCCTCAATGAAATATCGTCAGACAATCTCAACCTTCGTCCTCAATGAAATATTGTCAGACAATCTTAACCTTCGTCCTCAATGAAATATTGTCAGACAATCTCAACCTTCGTCCTCAATGAGACAGATCGTTTGACCATCTCAACGATTATCTCATCTTTGTCTTCAATGACAGATCGTTAGACCATCTCAAAATGCATCTCATCGTTTGTCTTCGGTTCCAGATCGTTAGATCATCTCACACAGATCCTGGAGCAGCTTCAGGTGGCTTTGCTTCAGAACCACCTCCGCCCCCGACATCATCTTCAGCTCCGTGCTGTACCAGTTGTTGTTGAAGATCCCACAGAACGGCCACAGCTGCTTGCTGACGTCTACGTCCCTGAACGTGTACAACAACAGTGCTTGTGTGACGTCGATAATGTGGAGCTGGTTGGTATCGAAGTCCATCAGGAAGCCCACGTGGACGTCCAGGACACTGGTCAACTCCTCTGCAACCAGGGGTAGATGGTACAGAGTCTGTCGGTTATTCCTTGCCTGTGCACATACGTTCTTATGAACCGTACAGTACACTATCTGTAGAGTCCAGCCGTAGGGGCTATAGCCCACAATATAGGGGGTGTCCAATGCCACTCTCCTACCTAAGCCTGTCTCAAATATGGACCCCCACCATCTCTGTTTGACTTGACTTCTGCAGGTAACCTCCCAGTAACACTTTCCCTCCTCCCTTAGAGCCCCTGCCCCAACGGCCCCTGGGTAGGAGCGTAGCCTCAGTGTGCTGTCTGACGGCTGCTTGTGGGATGGCTTGTTGACCAGTAGAGTCCGGTCTCGCAAGCGGCACCAGTCCATGTTAAGAGTGTCCTCAGACAGGCGGATGTGTTGGCCTGGAAAACACACATCTCTTTCAAGGTTACAATATTCAAGACCTCAGTAAAGCTTTCAAAACGTTTTATGGTAAACACGCGGAGGGCGTTTCAAACTTTGACGCATCAGAGACAAAAATGATGTCCAGTGTTTTTTCCAGGTGAACAATTGACTTGTCTCTGCATGTGTTTGTGACGGGTGCCACCGGTGGGACAGGATACGCTCACCTTTTCGCGAACACCTGGTATCATAACTATTTGATAGTGATTCATAAACATTTGCTCATGACACAGTCGGAATCGTACAATCGACTCTGCTTTATGCAGAGACTTGTACTGGATATGGAAAGGGTTTTGTCGCTTTATTTCCTTGAGTGTATTTTATAAATCTAACCATGGGTGCATGCATATCACATAACTATTACTTGCCCGCTATTCACAGCCAGCAATATTCAAGCTTTATCAATGCGACCTGTAAATAATCAAGTTCGTAACCAGGCAACTAGTGTCCTATATTACGATTCGGGTTACGATGATAAGCAAACAACAAAGCCGCCGGGTCTTGACCACCGATCCGGGGCGGTGGGATAGCCGAGTGGTTAAAGTTGTCACTCGTCAGGCCCCGGTTTGATTTTGTTGGAATATTGCTTAAAGTGGTGTAAAACCTCACTGACTCACTGACCGTGGGTTTCAGTTGGTAGGCGTCTATCATTTGCATCACTTAGGACACACCGTGATGTAACTGAAATACTGTTCCTAGCGAAAATATACCAAACTCACTCACTCACTCGTTGCGTCTGGATGTTATATGGCCTCTATTGTGTGACAGGTTGGTTGGTTGGTTTGTTGTT
This sequence comes from Haliotis cracherodii, assembly GCF_022045235.1. Taxonomy (NCBI): domain Eukaryota; kingdom Metazoa; phylum Mollusca; class Gastropoda; order Lepetellida; family Haliotidae; genus Haliotis; species Haliotis cracherodii. The sequence goes on from NW_027266272.1 coordinate 20,145,250, forward strand.
TAACGCCGCACTCAGCAATATTCCAGCTATATGACGGCGGTCTGTAAATAATCGAGTCTGGAACAGACAATCCAGTGATTGATTTCATGAGCATCGATTCACGCAATTGGGATAATATGACATGCATCAACCAAGTCAGCGAGCCTGACCACTCGATCTCGTTAGTCGCCCCCTCCGACAAGCATGGTCACCTTTACGGCAAGCCTGGGTTGCTGAAGACCTTTTCTACCCCGGAATTTTCACGGGTCGTTTGGGACAGGATTAGGTCCATTAGATCACTTACATCTGATGACCAGGAAGTCCCATATATCCGAGTCTCCCAACTGCGGCTGTGCGATGTAAATAGTTCTATCCCGACCTTCACCTGAAACAGAGTGAGTGAGTTAAAAGTCAGCTGTTGATATTATGAGCAACGATTCACACTGTGAGGAACGATGCCATACTTCGTCACCGATCGTCTATCAATGTAAGACCACGTTTTTCAAAGTATATTTATTTCTGCCACTTTTTTAATGATAGAATATCTGTTGTTTTATATCTTGGCTAAATGTATCAATAATCGCCAACACTTGTAGGGATGATGTAAGTCCTGGTAGGGTCCATGCAGGTAGCAAAAGCACCGTAAGTCCCCATGGTCCCTAGTGTGGGGATCTACTTCCAGTTGCTGGCGATGTATAGCCCGTTTGTATCATGTATTGTTATGTAAAGTGCTATCCTTTTTATTATTATCCCTATTATTCTGTAAAAAGGCTAGTTATTTTCCTGTCCTTCGTTGGCAGGTTTTTCACATAGTCTAAATGTATTTGGTATGTTTAACCCTTGATTGTCACGATATGGCTGAAATTTTGCCGATGTGATTTTAAATAACTCACTCACCACTCGGTAATCAGCGAAGTCGGTTCTTATCCCATATACAGTCAAGTCTCGTTAATCCGACACTCGTTTATCCGACACTCGGCTTTATCCGACACAAATGATGGGAACCGATTTAATCAGTGCTATTTAGACCCGTTAATCCGACAGTCTCGCACTCCGACTCCGACACACCTAATTGGCAACGAATTGCTGAAACCACTCATTAATCAGTCTCGTTAATCCGACACAGTGATCAGCGTACTCCATGTTCATTTGCCCGCGAGTACACAGCCCCGTGTTTTGTAGCGAGACGAGTCAGTATATTAGTGTACTTATAAACTAGTGTTCAACAATGTGTCTATTCATAGAATTATGTAATAATTAGTTTATATCATGCTTTGTTTGTCTTTTCTTATTTTTTAACACCACACTCAGCAATATTCCAGCTATATGAAAGCGGTCTGTAAATAATCGAGTCTGGACCAGACAGTCAGTGATTGACATCATGAGCATCGATCTTAGCAACATCCAAGTCAGCGAGCCTGACCACCCGATCCCTTCAGTCGCTCACGCATTGCAACAAGTCGGGTAGCATTGCTAAATAATATCATTCGGGCATTAAACAAAGCTATGGTTGTGAAATGGTCCAGGGTATTTAATAGAAAGGAGATAAAACTCTGGATAATCGAGGATGATTCTTGGTGTTTCCCTCTGTAATATATCATAACTGTAGACCTCAAACAATAAAAGACCTGTGAAGATCCCGGGTAGAATAGGTCTTCAGCAACCCATGCTTGCCATAAGAGGCGACCATGCTTGTCGGAGGGGGCGACTAACGGGATCGAGTGGTCAGGCTCGCTGACTTGGTTGATGCATGTCATATTATCCCAATTGCGTGAATCGATGCTCATGAAATCAATCACTGGATTGTCTGTTCCAGACTCGATTATTTACAGACCGCCGTCATATAGCTGGATCATTGGTGAGTGTGGCGTTAAACAATAAACAAACAAACAATAAAAAGCCATCGTTCGTCAGATCTTACTATTTCAAGTTAACAATGTGAGGAAAGTTGAAAGTTATTTTAAAACAACCACAGTCAACTGAATATGAGCCATGTACCTCTGTCATCCCTACATCGAAAACTGAACACGTCCTGTGCAAGCTTCATGTGGGCAATCGTCAGCTTGGCTCGGTACTTGACGTCACGAGGCGGGGTAAACTTAACCTGGTATCCTACTCTTCGACTTTCTCCATGGGATCGAAGACACATGATGCGAGCGCTGTTTTGTGGATCACATCGTTCTACCTTCACCCCGATCTTGGGTACTTCCGCTGCCGCCATTTTGTTTATTTCATTGATGAACTTGACTTCCATTATGTTAGCCTCGTGGCCCGGATGTGCATCGACTACCTCGACGACTGGTTGCCATGTGTGTGGGTTGGTACAGGTTTCAATAATATCGCCAAATTTGATAATACTGGTTTTGATGCTGTCCAGACGGCTGGAATCCATCTGAAAGTCCTTCTCAACGCAGTGCAGTTCAACACTATTTTCTTGCAGTTTGACCATCGTGCCCTGTTCAAACAGAGAACATCAGCTACAAACTTGTTTTCGTTGTTGTTTAAAGCACAGCAATATTCCAGCTATATGACGGCGGTCATCACGGAGGACGCTCGTCACGCCGAAGGCCCGTGTTCGTTTCGACACATGGGTACAATGTGTGAAGCCTATTTTTTGTGTCGCCCGCAGCTTGAATATTGCTTAAAGCCGCGTTAAACAATACTCCCTCACACGTATTATTCCAAACTCCCCAAAATATTGAACTGTAGACCATGCCTTTCCCAGGTTACCAACTCCCGCAGTAGTATTCAACACCGACTGTCCAGTATAGAATACCCGAGTATACTCGACTTTACCCGAGTATACCCGAGTATACCCGAAGTGCCCAAATGTCCTCTCTGTCATCGTAACCCGGTGATGAAGGACGTTGCTGATTGCGTTAAACGACAAACAAAACCTTACTCCTACGACGTCGAGGATGAGGACGAGGACGAGGACGACGACAACTGCTGCTGCTATTACTATTATCTAACTAAACGTATGAACATCCCGTCTATCTCTCAAACCTACACCAACCCCTGGATCTATTCCAGCGGTTCTCGTGATCTCAAATTACGCGTCCTTGATTTTCATTAACATTTTACTGACCAATCTAACGTCGAGATAAGGAAATGGGTGAAGGAAGGGGACATGGAGACCAAAAAAAAATAATTGTGCTTCTTACTTCTGCGTATGATTCAATTTTCAATGTTGAATTCCTCGCAAACTCTATCGTAATCAATGTTACTGGCCGCCATGTTGTTTATATCGCCAAGACAAACAGGCTGGTTTGTAACTCGCATTCTGATTGGTCCGTTAGCGTAGCAAATCAAATTGGCTAATGAAAATCAAGGGCGGGTAATTCAAGATTGCGAGAACCACGGGAATGGATCCAGGAGTTAGAGTAGGTTTTCTGACATGCGATTCCTGGAGATATGGAGGATGACATACACATTTAATGACACTCACCTCGAGCACAGAGCTGAGTTCCATAAACTCCGCATAGCTACAGACAGAGAGAGCCTGGTTGGCAAACTCAACTACTTCCAACATCCGCTTCTCTGACGATTTCGTTTCTGATTTGGCGCCTTCGAAATCAGCACGTTCTCTCTGTATGATGTCATCAACAGTTGTGATGATGGCATCCCGCCTCGATTTCAAAGCCTCCATTAAACTTTCAAATACCTGGCGACGAAATAAAGATTTTGACAACGACAAAAGCAATGGCGGATGTGACACCGGAGTTGAAATTGGAAAACGTGTCTTCATGTAGCAATTCTGAGGCAGAACAATGCTTGATAAAAGCTTTACCATGACTAAGTTGTATGTGGATACCCTACTCAGACACAGTATACTGACTCCGAGCCGACCAGTCCTTGTTTTAGCCCCTTAATGTCGAGCACCTGAGAACGAACCCCCAACCTTCCGCTCTCCGGGCGGATGCTCTACCACTAGACCACGGAGGCGGTTTATGATAAAAGAAAGTGGATCGGGGCATGAGAGTTGCTGTTGAGGTGATAATTACGTGTATTACAATGGGTGATCAACCCGCAACATTTATTGATGATGGACCACGCCGTGAAAACCTTGAGCAAACGCCCCTTTGATCTGAGTCTGGAGCACACTACCGAAGCTATATGTGAGTGAGTGAGCTTGGTTTTACGCCGCTTTTACCAATATCCCAGCAATATCATGGGCTTCACACATTGTACCCATGAAGGGAATTGAACCCGGGTTCCTGGCTTGGCGAGCAAACGCTTTAACCAATAGGCTACACAACCGCCCCCTTAACGCTGCATGTGGTGTGAATGGTGAAGGGACCGACATCTGATATTCAGACGGGAGGATGGTGGCATTTCAAAAAAATCTGTTTCAGAAAAATAATTAAAATAACAATATATCGAGTGCAGTCTTGGTGGTAGAAGCAATTATACCTTGTACAATAATGTATAGATAAAGTAAGACAAGTTCTATGGATGAACAACTTCTTTATTACAATTAGTGCGACGTTTCGGTGTAGATCCTAACACCTTTATTATCTCTTGCTTGATAAAGGTGTTGGGATTTATACCGAAACGTCGCACTAATTGTAATAAAGAAGTTGTTCAACCATAGAACTTGTCTCACTTCATCGGGCGGTAGGGTAGCCTAGTGGTTAAAGCGTTCGCTCGTCACGCCGAAGACCCGGGTTCGATTCCCCACATGGGTACAATGTGTGAAGCCTATTTCTGGTGACCCCCGCCGTGATATTGCTGGAATATTGCTAAAAGCGGCGTAAAACCATACTCACTCACTCACTCTTACTTCATCAAACCAACTTCTAAATGCCACTTAAAGATGTTAATGTATAGATTAGCGCAGAGACTGAATTCCCCTCCCCCGTGTCCAACAAAAATCATTGTCCATGCAGTCTAGTGCTGACCTTTCTGATGTCTGACTTGATGTCGGCTTCGCGACCCTCCAGCCGCTTCAGTTGACGTTCAGAGACAATGAGGCCTTCCTTAGCGTTCCGAAGCCTCATGCACAGCCGATCGATCAGGGCCCGGGCTCGCCCCGTCTGGTCCGTGTACACCTCTTGCACCTTACCTAGGCAGTAAACAATACTTGGTAGAATGAGTGAGTGGCTATGTGAATGAATGAATGGATGGATGGATGGATGGATGAATGAAAGAATTAGTGGCTGTGTGGATGAATGAGTGGCTATGTGAATGAATGAATGGATGGATGAATGAATTAGTGGCTGTGTGGATGAATGAGTGGCTATGTGAATGAATGAATGGCTTTGTGAATGAATGAATGAGCGGTTGTGTGAATGAATGAGCGGTTGTGTGAATGAATGAATGAATGAACGGTTGTGTGGATGAATGAATGAGCAGTTGTATGAATGAATGAATGAGCGGTTGTGTGAATGAATAAATGAGCGGTTGTGTGAATGAATGAATGAATGAGCGGTCGTGTGAATGAATGAATGAGCGGTTGTGTGAATGAATGAATGAATGAGCGGTTGTGTGGATGAATGAATGAGCGGTTGTGTGGATGAATGAATGACTGACTATGTGAATGGATGAATGAGCGGTTGTGTGAGTCATTGCGTAAAGGGTGGTATGTGTGAAAGTCAATAAAGAAATAACTATGTCAGTAAATGAATAATTGAATGCATTAGTGGCTGTGTGGATGAATGAATGAATGAATGAGCGGATGTGTGGATGAATGAATGAGCGGTTGTGTGGATGGATGAATGAGCGGTTGTGTGGATGAATGAATGAGCGTTTGTTTGGATGAATGAATGAGCGGTTTTGTGGATGAATGAATGAGCGGTTGTGTGGATGAATGAATGAGCGGTTTTGTGGATGAAAGAATGAGCGGTTGTATGGATGAATGAATGAGCGGTTGTGTGGATGAATAAATGAGCGGTTGTGTGGATGAATGAATGTGCGGTTGTGTGAATGAATGAATGAGCGGTAATGTGAATGAATGAATGAGCGGTTGTGTGGATGAATGAATGAGCGGCTTTGTGAATGAATGAATGAGCGGCTTTGTGAATGAATGAATGAACGGCTGTAGGAATGAATGAGCGGTTGTCTGAATGAATGAACGAGCGGTTGTGTGGATGAACGAATGAGCGGTTGTGTGGATGAATGAATGAGCGGTAGTGTAGATGAATGAATGAGCGGTTGTGTGGATGAATGAATGAGCGTTTGTGTGGATGAATGAATGAGCGGTTGTGTGAATGAATGAATTAGCGATTGTGTGAATGAATGAATGAGCGTTTGTGTGGATGTATGAATGAGCGGTTGTATGAATGAATGAATTAGCGATTGTGTGAATGAATGAATGAGCGTTTGTGTGGATGTATGAATGAACGGTTGTGTGAATGAATGAATGAGAGGTTGTGTGAATGAATGAATGAGTGGCAATGTGAATGAATGAATGAATGACCGGTTGTGTGAATGAATGTATGACTGACTATGTGAATGGATGAATTAGTCGTTGTGTGAGTCATTGCGTAAAGGGTGGTATGTGTGAAAGTCAATAAAGAAATAACTATGGGAGTGAATGAGTGGTTGTGTGCGTGTCAAAAAATGAGTGACTGCCTGAATGAATGAGTGGTTTTGTGAGCAGCAGCATACGCCAATGAATATATGGTTGAAAACAAGTTGTATGTGTGCGTACAATAATGAGAGGCAGTGTGTGTGTGTCAGTGAATGGGTAGCTGTTTGAGAGGTTCAATGAATGGGTAGCTGTGTGAGGTAGTGAGCCAGTCAATAAGGTCATTAGGTTGACTATCTATATGTGTAATTACCAATACAGTGACCCTCTCTCTCCGTGTGAGAGACGAGGGCACATGATGCACAAATAGCACATCTACACGTGTCGCTGAGGCAGAATAGGTCCAGAGGCTGACCAACATGGACGTCACACATGTCTTCCTTCGTGAACATCTCCGACGGCGATTTCAGGAACTCGCCAATACTGAGAAGCCTGTGTGACTGCAGTTGCACGAACTGCTTGTGAGCTTTGAAACCCTCCTTACAAATGAAGTGATGACACTCCACACAGCGATGTGTCGCCCGTTTGCTATCATCACAGTCAGTACAATGCACTGTTCGGGAGTTCTCAACCTTCGCCAGTGTAAGGAGCTTCATGGCTACGTAGTTGATTGGGAACGTAGCCGAGACGCTGTCGTGGACGTCCCATGTTGCACTGCACAGTTGACACGTGATTCCGGTCGCTGCCCAGTCCCATCCGAGCTCCAGACACCCCAGACAGTAGGAGTGCAGACAGGGCAGGAGTCGAGGGCACCTGTTGCCCTGACCGTATTGCTTTCCACAGAGACGACATTGTAAGTAGCGTTCCGGTATCGCCTCCTCGTTGTCAGACCCATTATCGTTCATAGTGGTTCCTGAAAATAGTTTTAATCGGCAATAATGATTCGATTTCCCACATGGGTACAACGGGCCGTCATATTGCTGGAACATTGCTATAAGCGGCACAAAACACAACTAACTCACCTACGCTGGGTTTAACGCCGTTTTAACAGTATTTGATGAAATCCGCTGGCATGGTGATGAAAACCATGGATAATAATTATTAGGATTATAGGATCCTAGCATGTTTAAGGGAAGTAACTTTTCACCATGAATTGGGGCGCCGTCGACGACCCGATCACCCCTGCTAGACAGACTTTATTATCGGTCAGTGATACCCTACCCTTTCACGCCGAGCCATGATATAACGGTTAGATCTGTAATGTAATTCTGTTAAGTCAAAGTCAATAATATATGTATTCTAGTGCATTGTTATTTTCAGAGGCAATACACATCACTCTCTCTATCTTATTAGACCTCTGTGTTCTAGTGGCAGAGCGTCCGCCAGGAGAGCGGAAGGTCCAGGGTTCGATCACCGGCCGCGTCATACCAAAAGACGTTAAAAGATGGTACTTGTTGTTACCCTGTCTGGCGCTCGGTATTAAGGGTCTTAAACAAGGACTGGTCGGCTCGGAGTCAGTATGCTGTGTCTGAGTAGGGTATTCATATTAAACTGCGGCATGGTATCTCAGTGGGCGAGCGCGTTAAAACAGGCATCAGTCCGGACTAGTACAAGCAGCCACACACACGTGGATGCAAGTCGCTATATAAGTGCAATAATCTTGGACGCGACGTTAAACCCCATTTCACCTCACCCATATCTATTGAACTAATGTTCAATCAGGATTATGTTTTCTAATATTGATAGCAGGTTGTCAACTTAATGTGTGAGGAAAGCCTGAAATGATGCAGGTCTCAGACGTTTGTTTACCACTTCGGTGAAACCCACTAGCACGGGTATGGTGCTGATGAACACAGAAACATAATCAGGGCGAACAGAGATTCGAACCCACAATCATAGGTTTCTGGCGTGTCCAAGGACGCAACTCTGCACAGTTAATCACGGCGCCTTAGACAACTGGGCCACCCGTGCCCCCGTTTTAGGCTTAGAACAACGTTAATTGAACATGTCTAGCCAATATAATGTTTTGAAAAGGCTAATGCTAAGCAGGTTACGGGAAGCGTTTATCGGTGATTTGAACTTCGCAAGCCTTTGACCAAAGATGATATTCTTATGACATTGCCAGTAGGCCAAAAAGGACCGCCATCCCACCTCGTTGAATTTCACATTGTTATTTAGGATATACGCAGTTGACACATATCAACAACAGAGACAGTTTCAGGATTTCAAAATAGGGATGGCGGTACACACTGCGAAACTTATAAAAATGAATTAAAAACAGGAGAAAAGGAGATAATCGACCTACCTGTGTCAAGTGCTGTATAAGTATCATCACACAAACTCATGCGTTTCGTAAGTGTGTATCTGTGAATCTTGATAGCCTGCCTCTCGAGTGATACCACACACACTGTCGGCGATAGTTCGGCGTCTGGTGAAAGATAACGTGTGATATGGCATTGTCAAGAACGTGTTTTATCTCCTACTTCAGGTGGCCACAAGTGAAGCAAGACAAATCGAGTTGAGATCGTAGCTTAGTATTGTCATAACATGTTGGTTTATCAACAACGAGGCGATCGAGTTGAAATCGTAGTTTAGCATTGTCATAACATGTTGGTTTATCAACAGCGGAGACAAGTAGTGCGATGAGATGAGAGGAAGTGAGTGGATATGTTGTATACTGTGGATGTATACTGACCGCCTCCGTGGTCTAGTGGTAGAGCGTCCGCCCGGAGAGCGGAAGGTCCGGGGTTCGATCCCCGGCCGCATCATACCAAAAGACGTCAAAAGATGGTACTTGTTGTTACCCTGTCTGGCGCTCGGCATTAAGGGGCTAAAACAAGGACTGGTCGGCTCGGTGTCAGTATACGTTGTCTGAGTGGGGTATTCATGTTAAACTGCGGCATGGTATCATGAATACCCCACTCAGACAAAGTATACTGACTCCGAGCCGACCAGTCCTTGTTCTAGCCCCTTAAAGCCGAGCGCCATATAGCTGCCGTGGCAGATCAGATTCGAACCTCTTGAACAGACTAGTGTGTCATCATGGGATGTGGAATTTCCGCTTCGTTGGTGTAATGGCTCCCGGAGAAAGAAAAGCAGTGTGGGAGATATCAGGAGCAGGGTCAAAGTGTAAAGGTCAAATAAAGGTCAAAATGTAAAATATTGTAAAAAAACGGGAACATGTGTGTTCAGTCCAACTACTAACAACTCATACACCAAATGTCATTACATTTTTTAAACAGAATGGTCTTAGAAATGACCGTCAAAAGTTTATTTTTGCAGTGTGGTCGAAGTGCTCGGGTAAAATAAGTTTAAAATGTAAGATATCGCCACGAAAAAAGGGAAAAAATGTCTGGATCTGCTGTACTCAATTTAATTACACTTTGGTCATAAATTGGCTGTTTGATATTATGGCTTTTCAATAGGCCATAAGTTTCCGCTTAATTGATCCAGAGGTTTCTGAGAAGACGGGCAAACATACTAGGATGTAAGATCACTTGACATTTCAGTCAGGCGAGAAAAAAATCGGAATAGCATACAGCAAGCACATGACTAATTCAGGCATATTTCTTTGAAGTTAGAGACCTTGATACTGAGAACAAAGAGGTGGCAGGCTGTGGTTTCCATGACGACATGATGTCGTGCCAACATAAGAATCACAACAACCAACGACACAATGGTTGACAACATAAACCTCAGACTGTAGAGTGATGATGTATGTTTATTGGGTTATATATGTTTTTAATCTTCCCGGCCATGACCCAAGTGAACAAACGTTAAACATAAAAGTCTTTTCGACAGAAATGAATAAAGACAAATAATTCCGAAAAATATTTTGGCATTGGGGAAGCCTGTGTTCAGTAATTTATACGCAAACTGGAGTGGGGCATCGGCCCATATATATGATATGGTCCACCGCAGTATATATTGTATAACGAATGCAATCACTGCGGGAGCGGTCTGGTAGCCTAGTGGTTAAAGCGTTCGCTCGCCACGCTAAAGACCCGGGTACGATTCCCGACATGGGTACAATGTGTGAAGCCCATTTCTGGTGCTAAAAGCGGCGTAAAACCATATTCACTCACTCACTCACTTAATCACTGCGCTGGTACATTTCTCTTAAACAAGCATTTCGTTGTAAATATGTACTAAAGAAAAAAAGGTAACTGTGCTTCATAGAAAGTGGTTATGTTATTGAAAATAGCAGCAAAATATTTGGTCATTCGTCTGATTAATGTTTTATCCTAACAAATTCATTTCCAAAACCCATTCCTGGTAACAGGAGACGGAGCGGGCGGGGGGGCTCTAGAAGAGGGATCATGTAACAAGTTAATTAACAATTTCTATATCAGGTGTGACCACCATTTGCGTGGATACAGGCGAGGCTGCGTTGGCGCATTGAAGAGACCAGATGATTGGAAACAGTCTGGGGGATGTTGTTCCACGTGTCAACCACTGATTGGTCCAATTGAGCAAGCGTCACCGGCTGGTTCTGGTCCTGTCGTAGACATCGTTCCACCCATATCCCAGAAATGTTCAATGGGGAAGAGGTCTGGAGAATCAGCCGGCCATGACGGTACAGTCATGTTATGCTGCCTCAAAACGTGCAACGTGTGGGCTGGCATTATCTTGCCGCATCGTGACGTCACGTCCCTGTATTTTGCACAAAGGATAGAAAATGATCTCGAACGATGTCATCCCGGTAGCGTTCGCCATTCAAAATTGCCATAAACCATGACGAATCGTGTTTCTTTATGAGTTGTGATGCCACCATCCTCACCCGTCCCCCATGACACCCCACAAACTGACTTAACGTCAGGGCCGGCCGTTGTGCTACCTACGGTTCTGCCGCTCGGAATTGTCCGAGCTAGTAATGTGGCAGTTTGGTGTCGATTCCGTAGATGCACCAACCAAATACGGTTGTGTTGTAGACGTCACGTCACACAGCCCGCGACAAGTCATGAATGTTGCCCTGTTGTCTGTATCGTCTCCAGAGAGATGATATTATGTTTCAATGAACATTAAAATGTCTGGCAATTTAGTTTTCCGTCTTACGTCTTCTTGAAGACATTCGGAAGACATTCAGGTCGATTCTCTATGTATTGTAATAAATAAATATATATTCCTTCAGAAGCATCCCTAGCACTGTCACATCACAGCCAACGTCAATAAACCGTCGTCTTTATCTTAGAGCATAATGAGGTAATATTTTTATATTTGTTGATCAATAATTAATGTGAGGAGAAAGCACGAAGTGACGCAGGTCTCAGACGTTTACCACTTCCGTGAAAACCACGAGCAGGGATATGATGCTGTGCTGACAAAGCTAGAAGCATACACAGGGCAAACCGGGATGCGAACCCACAATCATAGGTTTCTGGCGTGGCCAAGGGACGCAACTCTGCACAACGAATTGTGGCACCTTAAACGACTGGGCCATCCGTGCTTCCACGAAGAGGTTGTGATACACATGATCATCATGTTAAAGTTTGCCATACGTACACTGCGAGTAAGAAAATGGGTTAACATACAGTCAAACTGTGTGTAACATATTCCATGGGACATTATACCTTATCGTTATCAGCATTATTGTCTTAAAGGGGCCGTGGGGTAGCCCAGTGGTTAAAGAATTCGCTCGTAGCGCCGAAGAGCCTGGTTCGATTCCCACATTGGTACAATGTGAGAAGCCCATTTATGGTGTCCCCGGCCGTCATATTTGTGGAATATTGCTAAAGGGGGCGCAAAACCATACTCACTCACTTTTTGACTTTAAGGAGGACTTAACATCGTACCCTCGAAGTAGGATAAATGGGTTAACGAATTGTCAAACTGTGTGTAACAAATTCCATGGGACCCTCAAAATCATTTAGTAATACCCGATCTTTATTGTGTTCGTTATCAGCATGATTGTTTTAAAGGGGTGATGGGGTAGTCAGGTGTTTAAAGAATTTGCTCGTCACGCCGAAGATCCGGGTTCGATTCCCACATTGGTTCAATGTGTGAAGCCCTTTCTGGTGCCCCCGCCTCCGTCATATTGCTGGAATATTGCGGCGTGAAATCATACTCACTGACTCACTCTGTGCTTGTCTTAAATGGGGACTATTGCTAGTCGGGACTTGTCTTAAAGGGGGACAATTGCCAGTCGTAGCTGATCTAGCTTATTCCAGTCCCAGCTTGGGTGGGCAACTGAGAACTAGCAGCTCCGTCACTCATCTAAAAAATTACCACCCGAACTCGCCAAGCATGTCATCTCTTCTATAATCTATCCCAGACTCAGATCCAAGACCATCAATCCTGAATCAACGCCCTTCAACATCCCCCTCCCATCCATAGAAAAAAACGACCACTTCATCTGCCGCCTCCTGAAACTCATCTTCCCGGGGCAAGTGAGTTAACTGACTGTAAAAGTCAAGTTTCCACCCTTGCTCGATCGTGGGGGCACGGGTGGCCCAGTCGTCTAAGGCGCCGCGATTCGCTGTGCAGAGTTGCGTCCCTTGGGCACGCCAGAAACCTATGATTGTGGTTTCGAATCCCGGTTCGGCCCGAATATGTTTCTAGGTTTGTCAGCACCATAAAAGTGCTGTGGGTTTCACCGAAGTGGTAAACGTCTAAGACCTGCATCACTTCGGGCTTTCCTCCCACATTAAGCCGACATGCCGCGATATAACTGGAATACTGTTAAAAGCGGCGTTAAAACTAACTGACTCACACACTCATTATTCAGTCTTGCTTGACAACGGTATAAGGACGCTATTACAGTATAATAAAAAAGTTCTAATACATACACTGTTGACTACTTTTTCATCCATCAACTTCTAAAAAATGCCAATCAAACAATTTACCCATTAACGTCTTCAGAGGCCCATATAAGTAATATAAGATGCAGGTACACTTTCCTTTTTCCTCAGATTCGTGCTGGTGGATAACGATGTTGCCATGTCATTGTATAGTAACAATTCACCAATCAATATCAAGTCTGTGCCAGAGCTTTCTCAGCATTTGGTCCATTTCAGTTGATTGGCATCAGTTTTAACATGACGTGTATCGTGTTTTGACAAATTTCTAGAACTACAAAGACAACAGAACAATGGTTATTTAACAAATGGAGTAATGATTTTCATTGATTTTTCTGATATATTTATACATCGGATTAACATGTACAGCGACTTTGACAGAGAAGAAATGTCAAGCACCTGGTTGGCATGATACTAGTGCTGGATATCAACTGTTCGTGTCAACGCACAGAAAGAACTGACAGGTACAGGATCTTACCGAACAAGCCAAGACCGGGTGCAACAGCCATGGGTGTATTCATGCTTGTCATGGTAGGGCTTTTTGTGAATATTGTACATGGTTATAATGGTTGTCTAAATACCTCCATACGCGATCTACGTAATGTGTCCACCGGCGAGAGGTCATTAAACGGCATACTGACCATGCCGACAGTTTCAAGTTTAGCTGAATGTGCCGTGAACTGCGTCAACGTAACCGGCTGTGCGGCTTTCTTCTATCACCAAACTCTTCTGAAGTGCATCCTAAACTCACAACCGGTGTCACAGTTAAATCTCACGTCAGAGATGTGGTGGCTTGGATATAACCTTCCAGGTAAGTCTTCCAATTCACTGTGCAGAGTTGTGTCCCTTAAGCGTGTCAGGATATATAACATGCCGTATGATTGAAATATTTGATAAATAAACTATTTTAAAGTAATTACAGTAAACTACGTTTATAATGAACACGCTTACAACGAACTGACGGATATTACGAAATGTGTTTTTATCCTGTCCATTTGCTGTATATAAACTAAGCGGCAAAAGAAAGTATAGTTTGGTAATTTGTAAGTTTCCTAAAAACAGCGATAACTAGTGGAAAGTGGGTATTGGGAATATGACTGCAAATGGAACAGGTACCAAAAACCACCTCACCAGAACGCGCCACCTTTGACGGCTCTCGTGCGGTGACAAAAAAATGGTGAAACAGGTTTCTCGCCTATGGCATAAACTGCACGTGCATGTTAGCTGTATAAATGCGTTCGTCTGCCGGGTATAACCACACGTGATGAAAGCACAGAAAAGAAATGCCACGACTGAGAGAGAGAGAGAGAGAGAGAGAGAGAGAGAGAGAGAGAGAGAGAGAGAGAGAGAGAGAGAGAGAGAGAGAGAGAGAGAGAGAGAGAGAGAGAGAGAGAGAGAGAGAGAGAGAGTATGCCAGAAGGTTTGGTTGTGCACCATTGACAGTAGCCAGGCTGAACACCATTGACAGTAGCCAGGCTGATTCAACGGTACAGGCAGACAGGGAGGACACAGGACAGGCCTAGAACCGGACGACCCCGAGTGACAACACCACTGGAAGACGGTCACATACGGCTCATTCACCTGCGAAACAGATTCGTAGCGGCGATGGCGACGGCAGCAACAATGTTGGGACATCCCATTAGCCAACGTACAGTACTGCTTCCGTTCTTACAAAACCAACAGCAGGGGGCATTGTTTCAACACGACAATACCAGGCCCCATACTGCAAAACTCGGAACTTTCTAAACCAGCAGAACGTTGACATTTTGCCCTGGCCTGTCCAATCACCCGATATTAATCCTATTGAACATCTGTGGGACAATCTTCACATATCGATTAGAGCACGCCATCAGTCTCCCGTCAACAGACAAGAATTGCAGCAGGCCATGAGAGACGAGTGGCAACGGATTCCAGTCCACGTCATCAGAAGACTGACGTCATCGATGAGGCGGCGTATCACAGCATGCATTGAGGCAGCTGGAGGTCATACACGCTATTGAAGGCAACTGTGTCGACAATGAACTTGTAGTGTGTCTGACAATTTTTTGGTGGCATTTCAGACAACTTTTGAAAATGAAATTTCTTACCCCGCCATTGTTTACCTTGAGCTTACATTACCTGTGATTGCACAATTTCATTCAAACTGTGGTTGATCAATCATTTGTTACCCCTCCCTAGATAATATTATAAGTCACAACAAAACCTCTTCTTGTTATTTTTTTATCGATCAATGAACTCGACCTATACTTTCTTTTGCCGCCCAGTTTATGCTGTATATATATGCTTATATCGAACTACGTTTTTAACAAACTAGAATTTTAATTTAGTTTTCCCTTTACGTTCGTTATATCCGTAGTTTACTGTACTTTTAATGTGGTGTATACTGCCGTGACTTTTTTATCAGGCTGCAATTTAATGTTACATACAGTAATCTGCAACCATATGTTCTACGTATTTTAGACACTATCAGACAAGTTGCATCAACTACCACGTCAACACTTTCAACTACTACTACAACAGACGCAACTGCTGCGACAACTTCACCTACTACTGTTATGCCAACTACTGAAACAGCTACTTTGACACCCTTAATTACTACAACAGCTGCAACTACAACAGTGACACCTGCAAATGAGACACCTGTTATTTCTACGTCACCTGCAACGACTTCGACGACAGCTACTACGCCGTCTAACCCAAATACTACGACTTTGACACTTGCTACCACGACAACTGCGACGACAGCTGCAACTTCTACAGTGACAACTGCAACTGCGACAACTGATGTTCCCACAACAGCTTCAACGACTGCGACGACGGCTACTACGCCCACGAACCCAACTACTACGACTTTGACACCTGCTACCACCACAACTGCTTCTACTGCAACGACAGCTGCGACGGTTCCTATGACAGCTGCAACTACTAATGCGACAACTACAACCACCACGACAACGACGACTGATGTAACCACTGCTCCTGCACTGATCTCGTCAACACCCCCAACTACAACAATCGCTGCAACTACTACAGTGACACCTGCTACTGCGACAACTGTTGTTCCTGCGACAACTTCAACGACTGCGGCGACAGCTACTACGCCAACGAACCCAACTACTACGACTTTGACACCTGCTACCACGACAACTGCTTCTACTGCGTCGACAGCTGCCACGGTTACTATGACAGCTGCAACTACTACAGTGATCTCGGATAATGCGACAACTACAACTACCACGACAACGACGACAGATGTAACCACTGCTCCTGCACTGATCTCGTCAACACCCCCAACTACAACAATCGTTGCAACTACTATAGTGACACCTGCTACTGCGACAACTGTTGTTCCTGCGACAACTTCAACGACTGCGGCGACAGCTACTACGCCAACGAACCCAACTACTACGACTTTGACACCTGCTACCACGACAACTGCTTCTACTGCGTCGACAGCTGCCACGGTTACTATGACAGCTGCAACTACTACAGTGATCTCGGATAATGCGACAACTACAACCACCACGACAACGACGACAAATGTAACCACTGCTCCTGCACTGATCTCGTCAACACCCCCAACTACAACAATCGCTGCAACTACTACAGTGACACCTGCTACTGCGACAACTGTTGTTCCTGCGACAACTTCAACGACTGCGGCGACAGCTACTACGCCAACGAACCCAACTACTACGACTTTGACACCTGCTACCACGACAACTGCTTCTACTGCGTCGACAGCTGCCACGGTTACTATGACAGCTGCAACTACTACAGTGATCTCGGATAATGCGACAACTACAAACACCACGACAACGACGACAGATGTAACCACTGCTCCTGCACTGATCTCGTCAACACCCCCAACTACTACAATCGCTGCAACTACTACAGCTACACCTGCTACTGCGACAACTGTTGTTCCTGCGACAACTTCAACGACTGCGGCGACAGCTACTACGCCAACGAACCCAACTACTACGACTTTGACACCTGCTACCACGACAACTGCTTCTACTGCGACGACAGCTGCGACGGTTACTATGACAGCTGCAACTACTACAGTGATCTCGGATAATGCGACATCTACAACCACCACGACAACGACGACAGATGTAACCACTGCTCCTGCACTGATCTCGTCAACACCCCCAACTACTACAATCGCTGCAACTACTACAGTGACACCTGATACTGCGACAACTGTTGTTCCTGCGACAACTTCAACGACTGCGGCGACAGCTACTACGCCAACGAACCCAACTACTACGACTTTGACACCTGCTACCACGACAACTGCTTCTACTGCGTCGACAGCTGCGACGGTTACTATGACAGCTGCAACTTCTACAGTGATCTCGGATAATGCGACAACTACAACCACCACGACAACGACGACTGATGTAACCACTGCTCCTGCACTGATCTCGTCGACAACCCAAACTACTACGATTGCTGCAACTACTACAGTGACACCTGCAACTGCGACAACTGATGTTCCTACTACAGCTTCAACGACTGCGACGACAGCTACTACGCCAACGAACCCAACTACTACGACATTGACACCTGCTTCCACGACATCTGCTTCTACTGCGACGACAGCTGCGACGGTTACTATGACAGCTGCAACTACTACAGTGATCTCTGATAATGCGACAACTACAACTACCACGACAACGACGACAGATGTAACCACTGCTCCTGCACTGATCTCACTGTGGGTGGAATCTGTCGTACAATTCTCCTCTCAATACAGGGCAACGCGGTAAGTAGACTAGCATATAAGGGCATAACTTGGATTCCTGTTTAGCTCACCTGGCCCAAAGGGAGATTATGTCATGGCATATTTGTTCGTTGTCCGTCGTGAACATATTCTCACTGGACCAATAAATCTGAACCTTCAACCAATGATGACACCCCACTGTGATCATGAGGTTCCGATCCAATTATTAAAATGGCCGCCTCAGCAGCCATATTGAAAGAGCTAATTATGGCCATTACATAGCAATTTGCTTTCCAAATGGTAAATGTATAGTTAGTAGTGCTGTTCAACAAATATGTTCCGTTTTATACAATATTGAAAATGATGATCCTGATTTGACCTTTGTACTTTGCACTGTTATGACCACACAGGCAATTTATGGCATTGGCTAATCGGGATACGACCTTTCACTGCAATACCTCTCCGTGTCAAGACCTCAGGTCACGGCAGGTAAAGCCCGAGAGAACACTGACCGCTCAATATGTATGAAGTATGCGTGGCTTCTTGATCCAATCAGTTGTTAGCTACAATCAAGGAAGGACTCTTTATATATACTACTCAAAATTTGATAAGGATCACTAGGTGATATGTGTGTAAGTTACCACAAACATAACAAAAGACATGACTCTGACTCAGAAACGTGTTTATTCATGTTATGAATGAAAATGCATGAACGGCATGAACTTGTATCAATATGGAATGTTTGAAATCTGCTAACACCAAAAGGCATTTCATTAAAAAATGTTAACAGCAAACAAGAGAAAGAATTACACAGTTATGAGGGATAGTCCATCATTACACTTAGTCGATGAAGTCTCAATATCGAGTATGACCTCCCCTTGCATCAATGACGGCCTGACAACGTCGAGATATGCTGTCAATAAGCACCCGGATGTTCCCAATGGGAAGGTTGTTCCACTCTTCCACGAGGGCATGTCCGAGCTCTGCCAAAGTCGTGGGTTGTGCTCTACGGCGTGAAAGGGCAACCTGCAGCATGTTCCAGACATGCTCAATCGGGTTCAAGTCCGGCGAGCGCGCTGGCCAATCCATGCGGACAATTGTCTCCTGCTCAAGGTACTGCTCAACCACCCTGGCGCGATGAGGACGGGCGTTATCATCCATCAGGATGAACTCAGGGCCAACAGCACCAGCGTAGGGTCTGACGTACACATCGAGGATCTCATCCCGGTACCTCACCCCCGTCATTGTTCCTTTCTCCAGGACATGAAGATCTGTCCCTCCATCTCTGTTGATTCCACCCCAGACCATGATGGAACCACCACCATAACGGTCATGTTCACTAATGTTGGCATCATGGAAACGTTCACGTTGTCGTCGCCACACCCGCTGCCTCCTGTCTGTAAAGTCCAAACAATACCTGGACTCATCGGTGAACAGAACTGGAACCCAATCGTTCCGTGTCCAAGTG
Source organism: Haliotis cracherodii (assembly GCF_022045235.1). Taxonomy (NCBI): domain Eukaryota; kingdom Metazoa; phylum Mollusca; class Gastropoda; order Lepetellida; family Haliotidae; genus Haliotis; species Haliotis cracherodii. The sequence goes on from NW_027266272.1 coordinate 20,164,689, forward strand.
ACATGATCTTCAGCCCATTCCAATCGCTCCCGCCGGTGTCGAACAGTCAGGGGGATTCAGACACATGCCCTTCTCGAGTAGAGACCTGCATTGTGAAGACGATTCCGTATCGTCTGAGTGGACACATTCACCCCCGAGGCGTTCAGGAGGTCGTTACGTAGGCTGGTTGCTGTCCAGAAGGGATGACGTCGTGCCTGAAGAGCCACAAAATGATCTTGGCGTTGGGTTGTCGACCTCTGACGACCACCCCCATGTCGGTGTGCTGCTGTACCAAAATTTTGCTGTCGGGACCAGGCCCTGCTTACAACGCTCTGGCTGACGTTTAGTGCATTGGCAACGTCACGTTGTGAATAGCCAGCATCAAGCATTCCAATACATCTTCCCAGTTGTTCTGTCGTCAGGCGACGCCTTACACGTTGAGGGGGCATTGCGTAGATAAACGTAGTGTAAACACTCAATTGAGTTTACAGTTTCACAATGAATCAGACACCGTTGCCTGATTGGAAATCGTGCAATGGTAGCAAAAGCATGAACTGTGATGTGAAACGCATTTCCCATGGCATGAAATGCACGTGCACGTGTGTTGGAGACGTTTTTGATTTCACTTGAACACAATATTGCCAGTTATGCAGTTATTTTGTTTTTTTATTAAGAAAAATATCTACGATCCTTATCAAATTTTGAGTAGTATATATATTCACAGAAAGAATTTGAGATACGTGGAATTAATACCTCTGGGCTCTCAAAAACTATCAAGAATGTGCTTGATTTTTTGCAATCTCGAAGAACCAAGATTAATTCTGTCAAAATATTTGATTTCCCAACTTTGTACACCACTATCCCACACGACAAACTTACGGAAAAACGCGATCCATAGGATATCTGTCAATATACGTGGTCACAATAGATATTGTTAAATGTCTATATTCAGAGGTTCAGAACAATTTTGCCAAAAATGAAAGCAAATGTTATGCGAAGATTACTGAAAAAACAACAGGTGAAATGCTATACTTCCTCACTGATAACATCTACAGTAAACTACGTTTATAACGAACACGCTTATAATGAACTGACCGATATAACGAACTTAGTTTGTAGTCCCGGCATGTTCATGTTCATTTTGTAATCGGAATCGTACAGTCGACTCTACTGTTGGCAGAAATATCTTGTGAAAATGGAAAGAGTTTCGTCGATATTTTTACTAAAACGATTCGACTTCATTTCATAAGTAACAAAAAGCATAAATTATCCTCCGATGGTACTCATTTTGGGCGGTGGATGACATGGAGCTAAAACACGACGGGGTGGATAAATTTATCCACAGCAATATAATAGGCTTGTTTCATCTATTGTCGTAGTTGGTAGTTGGACAAAACACATATGTTTCGTTGTTTTGCGATATCATAAATTTTGACTTTTTGTTTGTTTAAACTTTGCACGTATATTTTCTCAAAATGCATTTCTTTGCACTGTAAATATACTGTCCACGAAATCCACCGGCCAATGAAGATGTTACTTCCAATGACTGATGGCATCTTCATTTGAGTCTAGTCCAAACTTGTTTTGACCTTGCCAGTAAGTTCTCTCAAATGACATTTTGACTCTTCTGACATCTACTGCCCTTACATTACCTGACTTAGGGAGCTGATTATTTGATAAAATATAAGATAAGATGTAAGGTAAAAGAAACTTGTACAGTGTCTGTTAATGTTGACATTTTAAACTACACATCCAGGTGAGCTACAGTGTGAACTTGAAACAACTTCAAACAACGACTGGTAATTACTTTTAAAAATACAGTATAACCACAAACATTGTCAATGCCTAATCCGAATTTCAAGACTATCTCATGATTGAAAGACTTGATAAATAATCTTACCTAATTTCATGTTGTCTGTGAAAAAAAAGCTCATCGAATCTTTCTTAAACTCTATTTTGAGCCATAATCAATGTAAATTGAGTGAATTCAGTTACATTTGCTCGAACACTCTATCTCTCAAATACAAATACAACTACAAATATGCAGCAATGAATATATATTATATATTTTTTATAACGTGTTTGAATCGTTATCTATCGTGTAGTTGTCCGATTTTCGATCACGAACGTTGATACTACTAAATTTCGTTTATACGACATACTCGTTAATCCGACACAATCATATGCAACCATCGATGTCGGATTAACGGTACTTGACTGTATAATGAAAACTCGTGTATATTCTGGACAGTACAAGCATCCAACATTGCCTTCACAGCCTTCTCTGAGAGTAAATACTTTTGTACATATAACAGTAAATAGTTTAAGCAAACAGACTGAAGCAAAGATCCTCAGACGAAATCTACTCACCCTTTTATGCAAATTTTGTGAGTGGCGGGTGCAGCTGGTTGGGCAGGATCTGCTTACCCATTTCGTGAACAGATGACGTCATCGCTGGATTTCAGTCATCCATTCATATAATTTTCACAGGTATTTTTCTACACTGGAATCTGTTTCTTCGGATACTAGTACTAGATTCTCTGTTGTTGAGGTTTTATATTTAGACAACTATATTTTGATTTGATCTCACCGTGCTAAATTTGTTATCAGGAAAGGGGCGGTCGGGTAGCCTAGTGGTTAAAGGGTTCGCTCGTCACGCCGAAGACCCGGGTTCGATTCCCGACATGGGTACAATGTGTGAAGCCAATTTCTGGTGTCCCCCGCCGTTATATTGCTGGAATATTGCTAAAAGCGGCGTAAAACCATACTCACTCACTGCTAGCAGAAAATAAATAAAATAAAAAAAGTGAAGACTCTATTTCAACCACATGCCCTTAACCTAACACGAGTTAATAGATTTATTATTTCGTAACTTACGACTCTTGCTGAGAAGTTGTTTGATCAAGGTTACAACATTCAAGGCCTTAGGAAAGCTTTCAAAATGGTAGACATGTTGAGGACGTTTCAAAATTGACGCTACAGGTTACACACAACCAAATGTTTTCCCATAGACTTCTATAGTAACGTTATGATTTTTTTAAAAATAACTAAGCATTCAACAGCTATTACCTGTATGTGTGTGCACAGTTTGGCCCTAGAGCAGCAATAAAAAAAATAAAAATGACTAGCTTAGCCAGCTCCTTTTCCGAGTACCGGAAGCTAAACACACCACCCCCAGCTTCGCACCAAATGTCACCTACTTGAAAATAGCTGTGGTCACATTCAGCATAAGTCATCATGTTGAAAAAGACAGTACTAAATATAGACAAACATGGTCAGTTTTAATAACTGGATGGATGTACATTTGAAAGACATAAAAATCTTACAGAATATCCTCCAATCACAGCCTGCAGATATCTCTCGATCTGCACTGAAGGCTCCCTACGAAAACCGCACTGTCCAAACTGGTTCTGATTTGGTGTAGTAGAACCATCAGTGACAAAAATGGTGTCCAGTGCAATTCCCTGTATTTGACCTGTACCATATGTTCCCATGATTTTTAGGTGAACAATTGACTTGCCTTTGCATGTGTTTGTGACGGGTGCCACCGGTTGGGCAGTATACGCTCACCTTTTCGCGAACACATAATATCATCACTATTTGATAGTGATTCATAAACACATGTTCATTATATTGTCGGAATCGTAAACCGACTCGGCTTTTAGCAGAGATTTCTATTGAATTATGGAAAGGGTTTTGTCGCTTTTATTTACATGACCCTATTGAGGTGGTGAGGTGAAATGGGGTTTAACATCGCGTTCAAAATAAGTGTACTTATATACGTGCAGGTACTTGCGTGTTGGTTTGTACGAGTCCGGACTGATGCTGGTTTTATACTGCTAGCCCACTGAGATATAGCTGGAATATTGCTGAGTGCGGCGTTAAACAACAAACAAACAAACAAACAAACACAAACAGCATGTTTCAGCGTCATTGGTCCAGTGGTTTCAGAGGAGATGTTTACAGACCATGCCAACAACGATGGACAAACATTCCATGTGAAATTTCAGCGTGACGCGTTTTAACCCGGACAACCAACTCAGACACAGTATACAGATTCCGAGCCGGCCAGTCTATGTTTTATCCCCTTAATACCGAGCACCAGGCAGGGTAACAACAAATATCTTTTGGCATGACGTTGCCAGACGCGAACCTCTGAACTTTCACTCTCCGGACAGACGCTCTATCCACTACACCATGGAGGGGGTCTCCAGACAGACGCTCTATCCACTACACCATGGAGGCGGTCTCCAGACAGACGCTCTATCCACTACACCACGGAGGCGGTCTCCAGACAGACGCTCTATCCACTACAGCATGGAGGCGGTCTCCAGACAGACGCTCTATCCACTACTCCATGGAGGCGGTCTCCAGACAGACGCTCTATCCACTACACCACGGAGGCGGTCTCCAGACAGACGCTCTATCCACTACACCACGGAGGCGGTCTCCAGACAGACGCTCTATCCACTACACCACGGAGGCGGTCTCCAGACAGACGCTCTATCCACTACACCATGGAGGCGGTCGGTCCCTGATGAGATGAGTCTCACCTGACAAATGGATTTAACGATGACTTTACGTTTGGACATGTTTAAAACATGTCACCAAATAGCCATTACGAACTCGGTATTTCATCTCGATAACATTGCACCTGCAAAGAACATTCAATTCCTTAGCAGAAATGTTAAGTTACAGCGCGAGCAAACAACAGGACATCCGATATCGATCTGACTCGCACGCAAGCTCGATATTTTCTTCACAGTCGTTCACTAAAGATTAATGTGAACAAATAATTTATTAATTTTAGGAATGAAAACAAACCAGGATATGACACGAGGGATGATACTATACGTGATACTTTGGGTAAAGCACTAATGGATATTAAAGAACATTATAAAAGTGACAAAGAAAAGAAACAAGCTTCCAGGTCTATAATGGAGAAAATATACTGCGATGTTGCGATAATCCCTTGTCTATGGAATCAATGACGTATATGCATTAGATTAATTGATTAATTTAGTAAATTGCGGGACGAAGACCATCAGTCGGAATGAAACTATAATCTTCGAAAAAACAATCCATTCATAGTTAGATTCAGTAAGTTCGGAAATGTTTCACCTTTGTGTCCAAATGCAGGTGTTATTTACAATAACACAACAGTTCAACATACAGCTGACAAAGCTGCTGAGAATGGAGATTTCCGATGCCAATGACCTAGCAGCATATTCTGAATATCTTCAACATAGGTGCCTTTGAAGTACAGGTAAATGAAACGCCATAATCATAAGAAATCTCAACTCAAAGCAGAGTCCACTAAACGATCCCGAAATAATATTGCCCCTTCTGCTCACATTTTAAATAAATGCAACAAAATCTTTTACATATTCACAAAAAATCTCTACCAAATGCAGAGTGGATTTGCGATTCCGACAAAATCATGAACACGTGTGGAATAACTACACAATAGTGATGTCACCAGGTGTCAAATAATAATAATAATAATAATAATAAGTGCATTTATAACGCGCCAGATTCCATTCACCATGTGGATGCTCATAGCGCTACACTATTATTACCCCGGTCAATGGATCAGTGAGCACTGGATTTTCATTCTCAGCTCCCTGGGGTGTATATCCTGGAAAACATATTTACTTTAAACTTGCAAATAGTCTTTATTCCTGTTAACACTAATTCCTGTTAATTGCCATAACAATACCATTTTCTTGATAATATGCTTTAAATTTGGGGAATTTTGCAAAATGGCAGTGGTATACACGCATCACTAGTTTGTGCTGTTTTGGACACCCACTGACCTTACCATGCTGATTCAGAGCAAATATAAGCAACGTAAACAGAACGTCATGTACAAAAATTACCTCCTCTCCTGTCAAGCATCGCCTTTTTACGTATCAACATGATACAACTACATAATTAGTGTATGCTACTAACAAACCAAGTTATACCTCTCTTACTTCGGTGAATACAGAAAATATGACACGTCAGCGCCAGGAAATAACCTGTCTCGATGTTCCGCCGAAACAGATTCCATTGTAGGTAAACGGCAAAACTGCAGGGAAAATCATATGAATGGATTAGCGAAAACCAATAATGACACCAGGTGGTCGCAAAGAGGGTATGCCCTGTAAGACATCTGAATGAAGTATGTTTCGGATTATGCAAATATGCTAATCGTCTAAGACAGACAAATTTTTCATCCGATTTCAATCACCAGGTGGTCGCAAAGAGGGTATGCCCAGTAAGACATCTGGGTGAAATATGTTGCAGATTATGCAGATATGCTATCCGTCTAAGACAGACAAAATTTTCATCATATTTCTATCATGTATTTTGTATTAGCTGGAGTGCCCAGAAAATAATTGGAACTCCGGATGTATACCCCGCCTATGGCGACGACCCCAACGCATGGGCATCAGCTGAGTGGACCGGTATTGAGTGGATAGAGGTACGTAGGCATTCAAATACCTAATACACGGCAATGACACCTATGCTCAACGCTATCATCCTAGAAATATACACTTCGACCTCGTCAGGGTTTCCATGACTTTCAAATAACACAGGAGGCCCAAACTACTAGTTTTATATATTCTGTATGTGTATTTAAGCTCGGCAACATTATATTGTTGATGTCATAAAGTCTGATGATATCAAGCTACCTGTAACACTGAAATGTCTTCACTGTTCATGTACGCTGTACCAAATCTCTTTTGCAAAAGCTTTAGTCGCCAGAAATAGGGTTGCTCCGAAGTACGTTTCTTGTTCCGAATCAGCTTCTCCGAATATATGTTCAGGTTCAGATCTCCCAGTCGCTGTACATCACCCAGGTGGACATATACGAGACCTACCACGCAGGAGGAGTGAAGGTGGTATCTGCCTGGAACCCGTCCACGTCCAGCTGGGATGTGTTGTGGCAGGTGTCTACCGTCTCTGTCCTCACCGCCAGCAGGATCTTCTCCCCTCCAATACAGGTATGTACATAGATATCTACCCCCTCCAATACAGGTATGTACATAAATGTCTACCCCCTCCAATACAGGTATGTACATAAATGTCTACCCCCTCCAATACAGGTATGTACATAGATATCTACCCCCTCCAATACAGGTATGTAGATAGATATCTACAGCCCACTAATTCAGGTATATACATAGATACCTACCTCCATCAATACAGGTATGTACATAGATATCTACCCCCTCCAATACAGGTATGTACATAGATATCTACCCCCTCCAATACAGGTATGTACATAAATGTCTACCCTCTCCAATACAGGTATGTAGATAGATATCTACAGCCCACTAATTCAGGTATATACATAGATACCTACCTCCATCAATACAGGTATGTACATAGATATCTACCCCCTCCAATACAGGTATGTACACAGATATCTACCCCCTCCATTACAGGTATATACAAAGATATATACCCCCTCCAATACAGGTATATACATAGATATATACCCCTATCAATACAGATGTGTACATAAATATCTACCTCCATCGATACAGGTATGTACATAGATATCTACCCCCTCCAATACAGGTATGTACATAAATGTCTACCCCCTCCAATACAGGTATGTAGATAGATATCTACAGCCCACTAATTCAGGTATATACATAGATACCTACCTCCATCAATACAGGTATATACATAGATATCTACCCCCTCCAATACAGGTATGTACATAAATGTCTACCCCCTCAAATATAGGTATGTACATAGATATCTACCCCCTTCAATACAGGTATGTACATAAATGTCTACCCCCTCCAATACAGGTATGTACATAGATATCTACCCCTCCAATACAGGTATGTACATAGATATCTACCCCCACCTATAGAGGTATGTACATAGATACCTACCCCCTCAAATACAGGTATGTACATAGATATCTACCCCCTGAAATACAGGTATGTACATAGATATCTACCCCCAACTATAAAGGTATGTACATAATTGTCTACCCCCTCCGATACAGGTATGTACATAGATATCTACATAGATATATACACCCTAACAATACAGGTATGTACATAGATATCTACCCCCACCTATACAGGTATGTACATCAATATCTACCCCCTCCAATACAGGTATGTACATAGATATCTACCCACCACCAACAAAGGTACGTCCATAGACCTCTTACACAACCTATACAGGTAGATATCTACCTTCTCCTTATACATGTATGTACATAGATATCTGCCCCTCACCAATGTTATGTGCGGCTTTACGCTACAACCATAACAACAATCAACTTTAAATTGTGGCCACGTGCCGCTTCCAGCCAGTTTGTCTTGCCTTATATTTACATACTCTGAAGATTGAATAATTATGTGGTTTCCCATGATATCTGTTTTTTTTTATTGTTTTCGTTTCCTCTCCAGACACCAACGTACAAGACTGATCAACTGCGGATTGAGGTCGACTGCGGCCCTGCACAGCACTGGGTTGAACTGGATGCAGTGGAGGTCACCGGATATGCGTAGTTGCATGTTAGATATTTGCATCACTACGAGGCTATCAAATTATTCAATTAAATCTCGAATTTTGAGTGGGCGATATCGGAACTTGGATATGTGATTTTCTTGTTGCCAAGGTCGACTGCCGTTCAAAACTTAATATTTGTTAGAATAACAAGCACAGGAAGTGCTAAGCTTTGTTTGTTGTGTATTTGTAAAGAATGCAATTATATCGTCAATGTATTATGAAAAAACTTCGGTAGCAGAACATTAAGGAATTCTATATGAGGGAAATTGAGACGATTTGGTGCCGGGAGCAATGAATTATGTATGTGAGATGAGGTGAAATGGGGTTTAACGTCGCGTCCAAGCTTATGTAATTATATATGTAGTAATGATGGTGCGCAGTGCTCGGATGTCATGCGCTTGACATGCGGTAACATGGCTCATGCCGCATTATTCATTGTCATATCCAATGTTCATGCACTTTGAACTCCAATTGTGTCCAAGCTGTTCACACGCGCATGTATTTCTCTTGTTGTGTTCATGAATATATGAAGGCTTTTATCGCTTCTATATACACGTTTCAGTTCTACCTCAGTTAGAATCGTAGACTGGACTTTGCTTTTAGAAGATGTTTCTTTGGATTGGATTGGATTCGAATGTTATGTACTGCAATGCAATACGGATGTAATGACAAAAAGAAGACGTTGACAGTATTTCTTACCAGCGAACTGCCAATGTCAATGTATTAGGTCTGTATCCGGCATCCCAAAAGACGTCGACGCAGCAATGGCCAGAAGAAAGGAATAAGGCGAAGTTATTTTGGAAGATTTGTTCCTTCAGGAACCATTGGGACTGCACAAAGTAAGAACAAGACTATATTCTGTGTCACTGAAAGAAATGAAACGACTTCAGCCATTCTTGCTGATGGATGCGTCTACGTACAGTAAGAGCCCATAGCATCGACTAGAGAGTAGAGTTCTTCAAATAGTTCCAGAAACAGACTCCATAAAATCAGACTAAGACCGCATGTTCTTCAATTTTAAATTTGCCAACAAGGGAATCGATACAGTCAATTTAAGCAACATTCTCAGATAAAAATCATTACCTAAAATGTCCCTCAATATTTCAATTTCAGGAACCACCAACAATTTCATTTTCCCATACGCACACCATTTCATCCAGGTTGTTCAATAAGGAACGTGTTGCAGCACGTGGACTTAGCAGTTCATGATGTTAATTCCACTACTTGTAGCTACCAATACCATCATACTGCTACCAACCTATTGGTCATATAATCATGGGTGACTTCTTTATTGTTGACAATAACAACCTTCGTCAGTTATTCAAATGTGGACCAAAAAATCGTAAGACGCCTCCTAACAATTGGGATAACTTCTTTTAAATCATTATGGATGCTGTCGAAGAATAGACCCCAAAAATGAGCCAAAAGAGAAGTGGGGCCTGTTGAATGTCTTTCAGAGTGGGTTAAGTCAGTGCGTGACGTTGTCATTGGCAGAATACACAAACTAAAAAAGAGTTAACAGGATTGGAATAAATCAATTCTGTCCCAGCCAGCTGTCATCTAAAGTATGGTTGCCCCACATAAAAAGTGTCTAGATGTTCCCACTTATAAGACCTCATTTAATATAACCATTAAACGTAAGCATCACAGCATTTATTGTTAGATCAAAGAACTTGGTATACGTGAGATATCACAAAATGCCACATATAAGGCCAGCATGTTGACCATTATCCTTAATACAATCAAGAAAGGACTTTCTGTATATTCACAGAAAGTACTGGAGATAAGTGAGTGGAATTAATACCATGTGAATTCTCCAAAACTCAAAGGATTTGTTCGACTGTTTGTAATCTCAGAAAAGAACCAAGTTCAGTTCTGTCAGTACATTTGATTTTTCCATGTTGCACACCACTATCCCACATAAAAAACCTAAGGGAAAAACTTCATTCCTTGATCCATGGGGCTTTTGTCACAAAACGTGGTGACCATACATATAGTTACATATCTATCTTCAGGGGTTCAGGGCAATAGTGAAAAATGAAAGCAAATGCCATCTTCAGTTTACTAAAGAAACAATAAGTGAAATACTGGACTTCCTCATTGATAACATTTGGGGCTAAGACATTTAGGCAAGAAGTAGGCATCCCCATGGGCACCAATTGTGCTCCCCTTCTATCTGATTTCTTTTTTTATACATCTGAAGCGGGATTTCTGCTCGGAACTTAAGCTTCATGTTTATCGATTATCTGACATAGTTCAATAACCAGCAAATAACCAATTACTTTCCACTGACTTACCCACCTGAACTAGAAATAAAGGAGATCAGTGAGACCGCCTGATCTGTTTCATATTTAGATCCGTGCATAAAGATTCAGAGTGACAAAACACTTCCCACAAGACTGTATGGCAAGAGGGATATGGCATTAACTTTCCAATAGCCAAAAGTTTACTTCATGTCAAGCAATATTCCTGTAGCTCCAGCCCTTGGTGTTTACATTTCACAACTTTTGAGGAACAACCGAACATGCGCTTTCTACGAGGATTTCAAAGAGCGCCAAGCGACTCTTGCTCATAAGCTGTTTGATCAGGGTTACAACATTCAAGGCCCCAAGAAAGCTTTCAAAACTTTTAAGGTTGATATGTGGAAGGTATTTCAGTGACAAGAATGAGGTCCAATTCAACTCCTTATTTTGACTTGTACCGTATGTTTCCGTGTTTTCTCAGGAGAACAATTGACTTGCATTTGCATGTGTTTATGACGGGTGCCACCGGTGGGGCAGGATACGGTCACCTTTTCGCGGTATCATCGCTATTTGATAGTGAATTTACAAAAACATGCTCATGATATAGCCGAAATCGTACAATCGATTCTGCACTTGGTAAAGATTTCTTGTTAATATGGAAAGGTTTTTGAAGCATTTATTTCAAAAGTGGGAATATTGTTTTGAACACTTAATATGCATATTAAAAGATTTATAAATTTATATAATTATATAATTTATGCTTTCGAGATATATTATAACACATGTATTTAGATTCCAACATATCCATCTTTGCTTTATTAGACAATAAAAGTGACATATGCTGCGTGTTGTGTTTTTAAGAGACTGCCTTTATATATTTTCTTTACTGTTCAAAGGGGGCACGGGTGGCCCAGTCGTCTAAGGCGCCGCGATGTATAATACATATTTATTCACAGAGTACATATTCTGGTGCAGACTAGGGAACCTTACCAAACAGTAGAATAAAACGTTGTCTTCAAATGTAACCCATGGAACATGTGCATCTTTAGTACATGATCATTAAAGTGTTCAATACGTCATAACACTGACAGACAGACAGTTTTATTTGCATGAAGACCATCAGACCCATATTAAAAAAGTACCATTTTACAGAGAGTTATTTCTTAATGGAAACAGGTGTTTTATCTTCTTGTGAAGATACAATTCAGGAACCTGGCAAAGTGTAACATGACATAAACATTTGTTGACTGACATATTCTTTGTAATGAATAATAGTTATCACTTACAGTTTTGGGAATTAAATATTTCCGCTCACCATCGTAGAGCACACAGTGGCATATAACATGTATTTCATCTTCAATTACATGTACATTACAATGACTGACAAAGCATTTTGGTCATCCCATCTTAGTAAACCTCTACGAACCAGCTGGATACCAAGGGTGTTATGACCTCTTCTAAATTTAGTTAGCAGTCGTTTATACTCACAAATATTAGTATTTAAAAGATAATGTTCACAAGTTAAATTCAACTTATGAGACTTATAACATTCAAGTGATGTAGTATCTAGCGATGCATGCCAATCATGAATTGTGCAGTCACAAACAGTTTTGTTAAATTTAAAAACAAATAGATTTGTATCACCCACATTTTGTGCAAACCAGACGAAGCCAAAACCATAACGAAACAGTAAATGTTTCACATAAGTTGCCCAATTTAGGCGTTTTCTGTCGGCCGTTAACAATAACATTTTATAACATTGTCTATCAACCATATCAAATGCCTTACGGAAGTCAATGAAGGCACAATATATTTTGTTCCGTAGGAGTGATATACTTTTGAACAATGGCTTGCAAGATAAAAATATTGTCAACGGTCGCAATGAATACATGTACAGAGTTTGTTTGTTGTATTATGGATTCAAAAGATATTCGTCCAGGTTGCAAAATCATATTTCACGTGAAGAAAAATAAAGAAATATCTTGTTTGCAAGGAAAATCCAATATTAGAATGTCCATCTCGTTTGTCCGAAAAATGCAGCTTGTTTATCCATTACTCAATGCCTAAACAAACGTTTCACACCCCCGTGAAGAATCGGGTCAGGAGATCGGGTGGTCAGGCTCGTTGACTTGTTTGGTATCCCATCGTATCCCAAATGCGTGGACTGATGCCAATGACGTCATTTACTGGATTTACAGATTGCCGTCAAATAGCTGGAACATTTCCGAGTGGGGCCTTTAGCAACAAACCAACAAAGAAACAAAACTTTTTTGTATTATTTCTGGCACCGTGTTATGTGTATGCTGCCTAATTAACGTCACATAAAAAATCTACGCTAGACGGTGTATATTTATTGCTAATAATGACTCTGTCAAATACAAATACATCCATCATAATATCAGGTCTTGTCACATCTGAGATTATTTTTCTAAAGTCAGCATTATAATGAGTGTATTCTAACAACCCGGTTGGTTGTACTCTGAAAGAAACTAAATATCTCCAAGCAATTACCTTACGATGTGTGACAATGAAAGCGTTTTAAATGAGATCACGAACGAAGTCAATTTATATTTAATACTGGTGAGCAGCATCAATCAATTGTTGGTGGTGCTGAATCCGTAACTGATAGCCACTTAAATCGTTTTTCAGCAATTTCTCCCAATCCGTTCTGCTAATGATGATCTTTGCAAAAAATAGAATATTTTTGTATGCCAATGCATTCAGTGCCAATGAGTCATATGTCATACAAAATTGATTTTACATTTCCTTAAAATATGAGCACATACATAAACCAAAGGTGAAATCATGTTTAGAAGACAGTATGTGTCTTGTATGTTGGTAATGTATTTTGAAAATATTTCCTGTGTACATGTTTACATACTTCAAGTGTTATATGTTCACAGACATACTTGCCTTGTCTTCCGACGAATTCTTTTTCCCGTAAAAATTCACACAAGCCAAATGTTTATCGTTATCGCCAAGGTCTTACGACATAGATAGGCATGGTTCTGCTCTTCTAACAGATGGGGAACAATCGAAATTAAAGTGACAAAACCATTTCCATGACCTATGCGTCTGTGAATCACCATCGACTAGCGTCATCACCATCTGCAATAACAGCGAACTTGGTCAGATATGGGTTATCGTGTAATTTCCACTTAATTTTTTATTTCAAATGTCAGCTTTTTTATTGAAGGAATAAAAACACACACACATATGGAATTTACCTGAAGTTTATTCAGCTACCCATATACAGACAAACACTCAAATACTGGTATATATAACAATAATTAGTGAGATCAAACTGACAGACCGATATATCCTCATGCCAAATAAAAATAATTTGTTACTATCTTATTGATGCAACTTGTGTGCGTGGCGGATGCTACCAGTAGGGCAGGTCGTGTTTACCCTTTTTGTGAACACCTGGTGTCATTACTGATTTTCAGTGATCCATTTATATTTTTGTCACCGATATGTTGCCTTTTACGTCCAATCGAGACTGGTAATTTTGGCGTTGATCTTTTATATTTAAACAAAATGTTCATTTGTCCTAACCACGCTGGTTTGTTGCAGAAAATTTGCGGAAAAAAAGTCCCAGTGAGATCTCTGTAGTCCCGCTTGATTATATATCAGCCACGTTCACTTATCCGAGTTATTTGATTGTATGGTTTTGTAACCATTATTGAGACGGTGAGGTGAAATGAGGTTTAACATCGCGTTCAAGATTATTTACTCATATAACGACGTGCGGTTCTTATAGTACTAGCCCACTGACATACCAAGTCGCAGTCTAGACATCAACAAGATGTACAGATGTGTACACGGACGTTATTCCCCCACCAATACAAGTGTTTGCATGTACATCCCCCCCCCCCCCCCCCCCCCCGGCGTTTACATTGATATCTTCCCACACCAATACAGGTATATACATTGATATCTTCCCCCTACAATACACGTATGTACATAGATATCTTCCCCCACCAATACAGGTATCTACATTGATATCTACCCCCACCAATACAGGTGTGTACATTGATATCTTCCCCCACCAATACAGGTATATGCATTGATATCTTCCCCCTACAATACACGTATGTACATTGATATCTTCCCCCACCAATACACATATGTACATTGATATCTTTCCCCACCAATACAGGTATATACATTGTATCTTCCCCCAGCATGCATAAAGATTCAAAGTCACAAAACACTCCCCACAAGACTGTATGACAAGATGGATCACTTCAACTTTCCAATGGTCAACCTTTACTTAATGCTGTTAACATTTCATAACTGTTGAGATGCAATCGAGCATGCTCTTTCTACCAAGATTTCAAAGATTTCATGCGCCCCTTGCTCAGAAGTTGTTTGATCAACAACAGATGGTAGACATGTTCCCGAGTTTTTTCTAGGTGAACAATTGACTTTCCTTTGTACGTGTTTATGACGGGAGCCACCGGTGGGGCAGGATACGCTCACCTTTTCGCGAACACTTGGTATCATTTCTGTTTGATAGTGATTCATTAACTCATAAACAATGATATTGTCGGAATCGTACAATCGACTCTGCTTTATTCAGAGATTTCTGTTGGATAATGGAAAGGGTTTAGTCGCTTTATATTACCTAATTGAAATCCTTTGCGAGGACATGTTTACTTCACTGCAAATAGAAAAGCCAGCCTTTGATAACAGTTTGGTTGGTGAAAATTAATGAATTGTCTTTAAGGCAAATTAAGACGATTTGGTGCACGGAGCACTAAATTCTGACAAAAGTGACATGCCTTTAGACATATCATATACGTAGTTACGATGGTGCTAGGATGTCATGAGCTTTCTTACGGTAACATGGTTGATGCCGATTTTTCAATATCTATATCCAACGTACAAACATTTTGAACTCTTTAACGTTATAAAAAGTGATAAAATGTACTACGAGTGAATCAGATTTCATTTAGGCATGTTATGCTGATCATAATCGGTTGTTATTGTTTATAAGTACCTTCGTCCAGGGGTCCTTGAGGTACTACCCTACAGGATTCGACTCTAGGGCCCTCCTAAACCCCCACCCTCCTACAATCCCATAAATTATATATGTCCTTAAGAGACTCGTAGTATGGGCAAAACTTCATATATTTAAAAAGACAAATGCTACTTATCTTTATAATTATTTTGGACAAAATTCACCCGCACACTTTGGAATTCAGGTATTTGTCTTCTTTTCGGTCCTATTCACACATGAACTATTAATTTGAATTAATACTGATTTTTTTAGAGTGAGTGAGTGAGTATGGTTTTACGCCGCTTTTGGCAATATTCAAGCAATATCACGGCGGGGGACACACATTGTACCCATGTCGGGAATCGAACTTGGGTCATCGGCGTGACGAGCGAACGCTTTAACCATTAGGCTACGCGACCGCCCTACTTTTTTAGAAGCGGTATACTTGACATATGAGGTGATATGGAGTATTTTGGTACAATGCAATTACATGAACAATAATGGTGAATTTGAACCAACATACGCATGAGGAGACTTTCCGGCTACATTATTAAGGGAGTAAGATGACAAATATTGAAAAATGCATACTTCATACTGAGCAAGCAAAACAATCCAGAAAGTAAATCCTCCTTAGTGAGGTATTCGTCTAGGCATCTCATGCCAGTATACCCGGATACCTTAAGGTCTGGCGTCCACAAAGATTTCCTGTGATGGATACACAGATTCCCATAAGAATATTTATGCGTAATAGTAAGACCAGTATCAGATACCACGGATCGGGTATCTGGAAGGATATCTACTTTCGAGTAAGTATCTGGTGTCATCCTTTGGAAATCCGGCGGACGAAACCACTCCTTTTGGTGGTGTTCCACTTAACCTCTTTTGGACACGCCCCTGCGCCCCGTTGTATGAAGTGACGAGCTTGAGGCACCCTGCGAATCTGATACAATATCAATAGCATATCAAAATCGAAATTTGATTTGATAACGTGCTTATAAAAATAGATATTAGGAGCAGGGGTAATTATAGGCCAGGCGGGTGTTGAGAAGCAATGACATATTCATTAAACTTTACATGTATTCATACAACTTTCTTAACCATCCTCCCCCATGTGAGCCACGTGAGATTCACTGAAAGGATGGTGAGGTGACACATTCTAAGTATATGGATACAGTAACGATTAAACCTTCACTCAAGATATTATTCGTGAATGTTCATTGAACTGACAAGTGGCAATCTTCATTATTCATATCATTACCTAACTGAATATCCAGCTGTTAAATTAATTCCTTTGCACCTGAAGAGAGATATCGAATACAAAAATGACACATGCAGCTGCCTTGAGTATAAAAATATCTAGTACGTTCATCAATATTACTATAAAACTCCAAATGATTGCTGCCAAGAAGTTGAAAATTGACACATACATTAACAGGCATGGTCCTATATGAATTTACTCATAAGGAAGGAGGTTTGTTTCAGTGTTACGTGGACTTCCTTACAGTCAATATGTCATGATGAACTGGGCCTAAAGATGTCCTTCCTGTATCTGTCAATAACTTACACACAATGCATCGATTTCTTTCGTTGATCAAGTGCATCTTACACAATACAACAAACCCCTAAAGTCTACTCCAAACGCATCTTGTAAACTCTTCATAAAGTTTTTTCCCTGAACCAATTTGCCGAGAATATCATTCTATCTCGTTACTTGCATTACATACAAGATATCTGAACTCGTGCCCGCCGTTCTGCTTTGGCAAAACACTATTGAATTCTATATGTACACATCAGTACCACTCAGAGAGCAAGTCGCATCATCTTAATGGTTACTCTTATAACTAGATCTCAGTTCCGGTATTTTCTGATAAACTTTTTGTTTTGATGAAATGTTCGTTGTAAGAGTGCACTTTCTATGTTCGCTTGTGGAAATGCCATGATGGTTCGTTTCGAAGAAAGTGCAGATGTTTACACAACTGAAATCGATGCATGTCAAAAGAGTGCAGATGACAAACATGTATGCATGGCTAATCCAGTGTACATCAAATCAACATCACAATCTTGCTGTTTCATTTTGAAACTTGCAGCTTCATTCACATAAATATGCTTAAACATGTAAATAACGGTCTCCGTGGTCTAGTGGTAGAGCGTCGTCCCGAAGGATGAAGGTCGGGGGGTCATACCAAAAGACTATAAAAGATTGGTTGGCTCGAGTCAGTGTACTGTGTCTGAGTGGGGTATTCATGTCAAACTGCTGCATGGTATATCAGTGGGCTTCTTGCACTATGAAATCTTTATTAGCCCGGACTAGTAGAAGCAGACAAATAAATGCATCATGTTTATCCATTATTCTGTGTCAAAACTGACGTTTCATACTTTATATCATTTCTGAAAGGAGACACTGCAAATTTCAACTGGATTAGCGAGCAAGTGATATTTGTAATGTGGCATTAATCTTTATGATACCTCTAGCTACACACATGAAAATCAATTAAGCGCCGTCTATATTTTCGTGAATGAGTCAATTTACTTGCCGCCTTGCGCAAAATGCGTTCTAGGTAACAATATTCAACGATGTTTACTGATTACCAGAGTATTTAATCATAAAGTAAACAAGGGGTTGAATTGGAACAATTATATTCACCCTAAATTGTTGGCATTATGAAGAAAGACCAAAAGCAAAGCGGAAAGTACTATTGTCGCACAGTAATAAAACATGTTTATTTGCAGAATAAAATCAGAAGTGGATAGTGAATTGCATTTATCCTCAGAAAAAATGTCATTAGTTTGACGTTGACATTATGTTGCAGGGGTTACTCCATGAGGAATCAGCACAGGAACATCATAAGGGTTAGTAAAGCAGAAACAGAAACCCAGATAGCACACCTGTACCAAATGAAAGTTTGCATACTGATGTTACCGGGAACACTGGTGGCCCAGTCGTCTATGGCACCACAATTCGGTGTGCAGAGCTGCGTCCTTTGGGCATGCCAAAAACCTATGATTGTGGATTCGAATCCCGGTTCGCCCTGTTCCTAGGTTTGTCAGCACCATACCCGTGCTCGTGGGTTTCACTAAAGTGGTAAACGTCTGAGATCTGCATCACTTCGGGCTTTCCTCCTACATTAAGCTGACACGCCACGATATAACTGTAATACTGTTAAAAGCGGCGCTAAACCCAACTCACTCACTCACTACTTTATGATCGTATACTTAATCTTGCCATAGAGTTTAGATGCCATAAAGTTTTATAAAGCTATATTGACCCAATATTCAGCAGTTCTCTCCCTGCATGTATCTGCATATACTGAATGTGAAGTGAAGTGTGTTAATTGTTTGAGAAATAAATACAACTGACCAGTGAATAACATGTTATGGAACCATACACCTATCTAACAAGTTTTTTTTATATTAGAATCTACCCATCATGGAATGTCAGGATCTTCCAGTAAGTATTTTGTCAGATCTGATACTACTATAACCTCATTTAGCAGTGCATATTAAATATCATGAGTGCCCATGGTTTGTTTATTCTTCATTATGAAAAAATATTACTACATGTATGTAACTGAAAGTTATTATGATCCACATGATCAAATAAACTATTTTGAACAGCTATAATAAGAGAAGTATGCAATTTATGTAACTTGATGGATCGACTGGTGTATCTTTTCGAAAAACTACTATTTTCAGGTGGTATGAGCACCACAAAAGAGTAGAAAGATAATTCAACTATTATGTTATTCATTTCATGAACAACATATATCAAATGAATTATTATATTAGCTTTAAAAGAGTGTTATTGCTATTATTAGTTTGATGTATCAGGTGGTCAGGCTCAGTGGCGGCGTGTCTGGTCCAAACTTGAATATTAATACAGGCCGCTTGATATAGCTGGCGCACGCACGCACGCAAGCACGCACCCACGCACGCACGCACGCACGCACGCACACACACACAGAGTGTTTTGGAGTTTTAAATGTTCTGCAATGTTCTGTTTGAATTCACAAATAGAAGAGTGTGGAGACTTCATTCATTCAAGTTACTGCCAATTCAACCATAAGTCAGGCAGGGAAACGTTTGCATACACAAATCAGTTCTGAATTATTTCTACTAATCAATGTTTTTGGTGACAGTTAATTTTTTGTAAGAGTAGTGTTTAAATGACAATGATATCCTTCAAATGCATAAGGTATTTAATACTTTCTTTATCAGATTCCACATTCAAGTTCAAGGCTTAGAAGCATGAGGAAAACAGGATCTGAAAAGGTAAGTTATGAGAACTTTCCATATATGGATTGGATATATATGAACGGCTTAGTTTGGAAATAATGCTTTTTTTCAAACATTCCTTTTACACTTAACCATTTTAATAAAAGGTTTCACACAAAAAAATGCTCTCACTGCAATGTTCCTCAATCCATCTGTCTAATATAAAAATTTAGTTTGTCATCTCCTCTGAACTACCGGTAAGTGTCAGGTCATTGAAAAGGATTATCAATATCAAATACATGATCAATCAAGCACCTGATCGTTTCTTTTGGTGTGGTCTACATTTAAGTACCCAAGTTCCATAAAAAAGATCCATCTTATGATCTTTTTATGACCTTTTTATGCTTCTAATTAATGTGAACAATTCTTATTTTTAGGCATCTAGAATTGTTCAAACTGAGAAAATGTTAAGTTAATAGATACAAATGAACTGATCTATATAGTTCATTGACTATACCCTAAAAATGTGTGAAAAATGGTAGATAGTCCCTGATTGAAAACAATAGTTTGATTCTCTTTAAGGTTGAGACATACTTGCAAAGGAGGCGGCACAATAAAAAGGTGAGCAGATTGTAGAAATAATGGGCAGTAACTGACAAGCTTATATGCTAGTGTATACATGTATGTGGATTTTCATGGGCCATGGACACTATAGACATGTTTTTGTGCATGTCTATAACTGATATTTATGACTCGCCCTGATTATGATCCTTGGCAACATTACTGTCCACATGGGTTCCATCCAGATGAGAGCTAATGAAGCTGATTCACTGTCTTATCAATATGATAATCACCACATTACCTATAGCAAGATCAGTATTGGGAAAAACTGGAAAATGTATATTGAAAACTTCAAAATAGAATATACAGAAATGACTGTGAGTTGAAAACATCCTCTTTGTCCACTTAGTATCATGCTTTGATATAAACACACATAACACTGATTTTGTCCATAGATGTCCCCCTGCAAATTCAATGTTGGCATGATTGTGGAGGTATTGGAGGAGGATGGCTTTTGGTATGTAATTACTGTTTGCATTGTTGAAGGAAATTTCATATATTGAATTGTTTTCATCACGTTTCACACAAGCATTTATTTATGATTTTATATAAGATACTGATGGATCATGATCTTCCTTATGTATCAATATTTATTATTTCATATAAATTAATTGTTTTGAATCTCCTGATTGAAAATCAATTTTCTGCTGCACCAAAGTATTATCGGTCCAAAAGGAGAAAGTGAAAATACATTGGACTGGCTACAACTACGACCAGTGGCTATCAACAAGCAAGATTAGGTTAGAGGTAAGCAGAATACAAAGATACAGCATAAAGCTTACTGAAATGAAAAGCATTTAAATGTTTTTTTCATATCTTTTCAGAATATGTGCACATAGCTTTCAATGACCAGACGAAAAAAAAAATTCATTTCAAGTATATTGAGAAGAAAACGTAAGTAAAGCACTCTATTTACATTCATAATACATTTTATTACGTAGGCTGTATTGTAAAGTTAAACTCTAGCTGCGTATAGGCTGCCATTATCCTTTATATTAGACAATATGGATCCACTCATCTATACATCTATTTTCTTTTGTGACAGGACCCATCTCTGAAAAAATCACCCCACCCAAGAAAATACGACTCATTCATGAGAATAAAAAGTGCAAAGTCTCCCAAGGAATTGTCTTGTAATATAGCATGTGAATAAATAATTTTTTGAAAGATCTCACGAAATTAGTTTTATTTTTCTGCTTGTAATCATGTGAACTAAAAATGTTTGTTTTGAGGAAAAAAGTCATTTGAAGCATCTCCAGGTTAAACTATCCAATGATTGAACCTTATTGCCCCTGAATGAAAATAATTCTGCTAAATATTACTGCAGAAAAAAATTCTGCCAGAAATTTCTGCAGAAAAAAAAATTCTGCCAGAAATTTCTGCAGTAATGCATTATCTGAGCCAATTTTTGAGCTTTTGAACATGTGAACACACTGGAGCACACATTATTTGGATTCGTCTCCTCAAGAGCTTTCCAGTGATATAAAACATGTTTTTGTAGCTCGCTTCCTTCTGTGTGGTCAAGTTCGGACTCCTGGCCATTCCTAAGTTGTCCCGCCCTGCCTTAAATACTGGACTGCTTTCCAACCAGTCTGTATCAACGGAGTCTTAAGTCAGTAGATGCAGTTCTTGTCAATACTCGTCGTTACCACCCTGCGCACAAACCACTGCCGCCAGACGCCTCCTCATTCCATGAATTAGGCGTTGCTCTTGACGTTGAGGTATTTTAGCCTCCGCTTGCAAACCAGCAGCACGTTCACATAAAGTATGTACAGGTGGGTAGCACTGTTGAACATGACGGCATAAAATGTCCCATGGATGCTCTATTGGACCTCTTGCTGGCCAAAGAAGTGTCTCGATGTAATTCTGACGGAAGCATTCCAGAACAGCGCGTGATCTGTGTGATTTCGCATCGTTATCCATGAAGACAGGTGTAATGGCCAACGCATGATTATCCAAATTTCAGATAACTCCCGTCTCCAGAGTGTCATATAGAGGTCCGTTCAGATTACCCTGCACATTGATCAAGTTTACAACCGAATAAAACACAACCCCGTACCAAATGGATGGGTCTCCAGAATGCTGTGTGCAGGCAGGTCTGTATTTGCCTGTCTTCAGACACGTGTACGGCTGTCAGCCATGTGTAACAGAACACGACTTTCATCTGAAAAATGGACTCTCCGCCAAGATGCAATAGTCCAGTATAGACGCTGATTAGACCACAATAAACGAGCCTGAGCCAACAAGGGACCTTTGATTTGGCTTCTGACTATGTATCCAGCTGTTTTTAGACGAGTTCTAATGGTTCTGGTTGAAATTGCTGTGCCTGATAACCACTGTTCTTTTAAATATGTACTTTTGTCAAATAGGCGTCGTCTAACGAGCCTTAATAATGCTGTATCTTCTTTCCTGAATGTCTTGTGGAACTGATCTTGGCGTGGCCGGTCTCTAACTTCATTTAGTGTTCGGTTTATCCGCTCATGAAGCGCGTTGACACCGGTATTGGCAATTAGAGAAGTGGCCAGACCCCAAAAGTACCGACATACCCCTCCCCACAGTAGAACAATGCAAAAAAAAATAATTTCTTTATCTTTTTGTATCCAGCAATTTAGAAAATGATGGTTGTGGTAAACTATTTTGGTTGCAGATACTGTTTTGGGGTTAAAATGCACACTTGTGTTGTAAAATATTGAGAAAAACAATTAAAGTCCTCCAAAATAGGTAGTGTGTGCATTGAACCCTCTTTTTTATCATTTATGTGATAGTTAACATGTAGCAGACTTGAGTTATTATTATTTTTAAACCTATAGCCTCGCAGAAATTGAGTTTTTAGTAAAAACAAGCCCAAACATGGTAAAATTTCTCTTTATTTTCAATTGCAAATTATTTGAAAATGAACCGCAATGTATTACTAGTGTTATCAACACAGCCATTTGATATAAACTTCCGGGCAAAGGAAACTTATCACTTGTACATTACTGTTTTATATGAATTAATGTTATCAGAAAACATTCACCAAAACACACCCTGTTCACAAATGATTCGATCGCACACGTGGGTTCAATGTATGAGGTCGAGTTTTATTGTCTCCTCGCAGCGAATTGGATGATAGTTGATGAAAGCTGCGTAAAATCTCTCACTTCATGCCAGTGTGTACAGTGTTTCTTACACACCTGTGGGTTAAAAACCCATTTGAGATAACTGTTATCAAACATATGCGTGAGATCGAATTCAAGGCCCGTGATTGGCTACTCCATGGTGATGACCTGAGGTCAGATTATGAAGGACTACTTTACATATCGGAAGTCATTCATAAGTTACACGTAATTCAGTCGAATGTTCACCTACGTCTGCGTTGAAGGTATGGTTTTAGATTGGTTTGGTTGGTGGGTTTGTTGATTAACGCCGCACTCAGCAATATTCCAGCTTTATGATGGCGGTCTGTAAATAAACGAGTCTGGACCAGACAATCAAGTGATTAATATCACGAGCATCGATCCACGCAAATGGGATCGATGACATGAATCAACCAAGTCAGCGAGTCTGACCACCCGATCCCGTTACTCGCCTTTGACGACTAGCATAGTCACCTTTTACGGCAAGCATGGGTTGCTGAAGACCTATTCTACCCAGGAATCTTCACGGGTCTTATGGTTTTAGAGCCTTAGTCCCTGGATGCCACTGCGACATATATATGTCCCTCTTTATCAACCCTTACCGGACAATGGGTCCTAGCCGTGCAATAAGGGCATTGGGTACTGGGTGGACAATATCCGGGAACATAATCCTTGCAATACTAACATTATTAACCTATTTTTTAAGTGCCAGATTAACTTGGATAAGAATGAGCTTCTTCGATGCTTTCGGTGGCCTTGAGGCTCAGTACAGAGGTTGAGTGAGTCCAAGGAATTAAAGGTAAGTTGTAATCAACGTGAAACGTTGCTTTTGAAATAAAGATTCTTGCAAATTTGGGAATAAATACATGTTGTAAGTAATACATCCGAATAATCAGCAGGATATAGAATTAGTTCGCCTTATTGAAAAATGTCCCTTGCATTTTCGGTAGAGTTTTTAGATATATACTAACTCTAACCGTTTTGTTGTAGATACAGATATGTAGACACAGCGGGCGAGATGCAAGGTATGAGATAATATCTCTATCAAAAACCCCGAGCAAAAGAAAATATAGACTTGGATATTAGATTTGACTTATCATTTACAAATGTAACTAGGCTGAAAACAGTCGCCGGGACACTGCAAACTTAAGGTTCAAAACACAACTATGATACCCGTATAAAAAGCATCACCATCGAAAAAACATTTCTTGCTTGATTCATTTTTACGTCAAACCATTGGTCTATATTTTCTTTAGACCATTTTTTTTTATCAAAATGAGTGAGTGAGTTGGGTTTAACGCCGCTTTTAACAGTATTCCAGTTATATCGCGGCGTGTAAGCTTACGTAGGAGGAAAGCCCGATGTGATGCAGATCTCAGACGTTTACCACTTCGGTGAAACCCACGAGCACGGGTATGGTGCTGAAAAACCTACAAACATAATCGGGTCGAACCGGGATTCGAACCCACAATCATAGGTTTCTGACGTGGCCAAGGGACGCAACTCTGCACAGCGAATCGCGGCGCCTTAAGCGACTGGGGCACCCGTTCTCACAATGCGACATGCGAGGGCGGTTTCCTTAATTTTTGGCGTGATTCACAATGTTTAGCGTTTATAAATGTTTTAAATGTATATGCAAAGTTTTTCGTTTGTACATTTCATATTCTTGCATATTGGGGTGGCCTGGTGGTAAAAGCGTTCGCTCGTCACGCCGAAGACTCGGGTTCGATTCCCCACAAGGGTACTATGTGTTAAGCCCATTTCTAGTGTCCCCCGCCTTGTTATTGCTGGAATATTGCTAAAAGCGGCGTAAAACCATACTCACTTACTCACTCACTCATATTGGGCCCCATTATTGTAAATTACTGCTGCTACATATCTTGCTCCATTGTATGCAAATTGGACCCGTTGTATTGCCTTATAAGATTGTAAACCAAATCATGTGTTTTTCAATATACTTGACTGATTTTTCATTGATCTTATGTGGTTATTCACTGATGTCACAATTTAGTTCTAGGCGTACCGATGTCTGGGGCAACGATAGCATTTTAATTTGATACAATCAGTACTAAAACTTTATTAACTCTTAGCACCTTAAGACATGTCCATTCCTCTTTTGTACTGAATTCCAAAGCTCCATAAAATCCATACAAAGAGAGAAATATTGCTGGGTCAAGCAAATGCACCAATAAATCCCCCTCTAAACATGAACCATATTCCTAAAATTCATTGAAGGAAGGAAGTTCTATATATTCACAGAAATTATTTGGTACAATCAGAATTAGTACCAAGTGGATTCAAGGTAAACATAGATCCTTCACTAGTCCAGGCGAGAGAAGGCTGCAGAGATACGTCCGCGGTTTTACTGACATTTTATTGTTATAAGAAAACCTATCTAAACACATTTCATTATGTAACCACTGCAACTGAAAAGTTGATCTCTTTGATGCAGTGCAGAGATAACCAGCCTATGACATTGCGATATACGATCCACTGAAACTATTATTCATGAACATGTATGGAGGAATAAGATATCTGCACCTTGAGTGCCAAGGTTTCTAAATTCTGATCCTAACGAAAAAAGAACTAACATATGCCACAGAACATTTAGAGCTATTTGAGGAGGATTTCGTCAAATTTAAAAAGAGATTAATAACGGATGATGAAACATGGGTCTACCACTATGACCTCGCGCCATACGTCAGTTCATGGAATGACAATATGCCACTTCTCCAGCAAAAAGAAATTCAAGTCTTAAAGATCAGTGAAGAAAGTTATGGGTACTGTATTCTGGGATGCAAAGGGTGTGATCCTTGTTGATTACTTAGAAAGTCAAAAGATGATTACCGGTGCCCATACTGAGCGGCGAGGAATGCTGACTGCTGGAGTTCTACTAACTTCACGACAATGCCTCTTCTCACAGCAAAGGCTGCAGTGCAACAATTTTGGTTCGAAGAGCTTCCTCTGCCTCCATACTCGCAAGACCTGGCTCCAAGTGATTTCCACCTGTTTCCTTAAAACAACTCAAAATGGAAAAGAAAGACTGTCACGCAAACGCAGCTTTGCTTGGGAGGTTATTAGAAATGGGAGTTTTCGCCCTTACTCGACGCTCCTTGCTCTTGGGTCTCGTGGTGCAATGATGTTGTCCCTATGGTAGTGACCTGTGGCTCTGCCATGGACAATATGGGTCACAGT
Source organism: Haliotis cracherodii (assembly GCF_022045235.1). NCBI lineage: Eukaryota > Metazoa > Mollusca > Gastropoda > Lepetellida > Haliotidae > Haliotis > Haliotis cracherodii. The sequence goes on from NW_027266272.1 coordinate 20,191,586, forward strand.
TTGGACAGTCATCATGGACCCAGCCCAAACGATCATGCTGTACGTCGCTAACATCCATAAATCGCTCACTAGGACGTCCCCAAACTCGATTACTTTGGTCACCAAACTCGAGAGTGAACCTGGATTAATCAGCAAATATGACATCAGCGCAACGTCAATTATTCCAGTGCAGACGTTCCTTGCAGCACTGACGCCTGTTTCAAATGGTGTACTGTTGGATGACAAGTGGACGTCGTGCGCACGAATGCCATCAGTGAAGACGATTTCGCACTGTCTGGGGATGTACTCTTGCACCAGTTGCCTGTTGTAGTGTATTCTACATGTAGTTGTTTACATCTTGTGTGATACAGTTTCCCGCAATATCCAAAGTACACATTAACTCATTACGATATGATGACGTCATGTATTTCGGCGTCGTCTGAGTAAAAACTATGATGGCTTCCTTCCATGCTCTGTTGTGTTTGGCATGGCACACGAGCGTGCATATTCCCGAGTATAAATGTGTGAATACATGACAGTTTTGGCGACGAGGATGGAATACCTAAGGGAGTATTTTGGAACTGTTTTACTTAATGTGGTAATTCAGGAAAAGTTTACCCCGGCAAAGGGAGACTGGGAAAGCTTCCAGAAATGACTGGAAATATGGATGAAGGCTAACAAGTTCAAGACAGAAGATCGTGCAAACGTATTCTTGGCAACTATCGGACCAAGTGGCTTTGATCTGTTACTGTCTATGTTTTCGCCGACCGACATTGCCGATGTTCAGTACAACGATCTTACAGAAGCATTGAGACGCTACTACAAACCAGTACGCAATGTTATTTGGGAACGGCAAGCTATCAGGAACGGAAACAGAATCAAGATGAATCAGTACAAGAATATATTCTTGAACTTAAGAGACTTAGCAGTTAGCAAACATTGCACTTAGTTAACGTTTGACGGATCGTTTAGTAGTTGGTGCTCAGAGTGAAGCTGTACAGGGGAAGCTTTAAACAGAGAGAGAGAGAGAGAGAGAGAGAGAGAGAGAGAGAGAGAGAGAGAGAGAGAGAGAGAGAGAGAGAGAGAGAGAGAGAGAGAGAGAGAGAGAGAGAGAGATGACATGGTAAAAAGCTTGTGATATTGCAGTCTAAATGGAAATTGCAGACAAGGATACTAGATCATTCCACACACAGGGGTTAGCTGGTACTTCGACTGATGGTAAGATCAACAGGCTATGGGAACAAGCATGGGAAGGGAAACCCAGAATTAAAGCCATGTTTTAGGTGTTATCTCACAAATCATGACCCAGATGACTGTTACTATAAGAATAAGAAGTGCAATAAGTGCAAGAAATTAGGACATATAGAAAGAGCTTGTAGAAGTACAGGGGCAAAGAATCAGAGAACAGGCTATCGGAAGAATACTGGGAAGGCACACTTGGTAGAAGAAACTGCAGTTTCAGATACAAGGGCTGAGAATTTGTATGCAATATTTTCTATGGATCACAATGAGAAATATAATGACAGATTCAAGATACCTCTCACCATAGAAGGAAAGGATGTTGGTTTGTTCCTTGACACGGCTGCTAGTCATTCTATCATAGGAGAAGAGGTGTACAAGAGACATTTCGATAAGATACCCTTATCTTCCACAAAAGTGACCCTTCGTGATTACTCAGAAAAGGTAATACCATTACTTGGAGAAGGCAAGGTGACCGTGGTATACAATGAGAAAGAATTCACCCTACAATTACTTGTTGCAAGATGACGCAGGGCACCTTTATTCGGAAGAAACTGGATGTCAGTCATGAAGTTAGACTGAGGGAAGTTATGTGCAGTAACTGAACAGTGTAGCTCACTGAAAGAAGAACAGAAAGCCACGTACAGTTCAGTATTCCAAGGTAGAGGTATTATCAAGACCTTTAAAGCAGATATTAAGGTTAAAGCAGATGCCAACCCGAAGTTCTTTAAAGTACGTCCTGTACCTTACGCCATAAGGGACGAAGTGGAAACAGAGCTTGACCGACTTGAACGGGAAGGAATCATTAAAAAGGTTGAGAAATCTGATTGGGCAATGCCAGTGGTGGTAGTTCCGAAAGAAAATATGAGGGTAAGACTATGTGGGGACTATAAGGTGACAGTCAATCCGGTACTGGAGGATAATGTGTACCCCCTGCCAACAGCAGAAGATTTATTCGCAAAGATGGGCGGAGCCAAAGTCTTCACGAAGTTGGACTTGTCAAATGCATACCTTCAGCTAGAGCTTACAGATCGGTGAAAACCACTACTAGTGATCAACACCCATAAAGGCCTCTAGGTATATTAAAGACTTTCGTTTGGAATAGCCACTGCTCCTTCTATATCTTCTCCATCTTGATAACTATGACATTAAAGTGAACTTAGACAAGTGCAAGTTCAAGGTACCCAGAGTGGAATATCTGGGACACTGCATCGATGGGGATGGACTACATCCACTTGAAGACGGGATATAAAGGCCATTGCTGAAGCTCCACACCCAGAAAACGTCTCACAGCTGAGAGCTTTCTTGGGAATGATCAATTATTATAGCAGATTCTTGGGAAACATGTCCACGATTCTAGCACCCCTCTACTCACTCTTGAAGGCTGACACTCCTTGAAAATGGAATTCAGAACAAGAAGATGCTTTCCAAAAGTGCAAGACTATGTTGTCTAGTGAAAATGTTCTTGTCCACTATGACCTGAACAAGCCATTAACTTTGGCATGTGATGCATCCGCATATGGTGTAGGATGTGTGCTATCTCGTGTGATGAATGATGGAACTGAAAGACCAGTTGCATACGCCTCAAGAACCCTGTCACCAAGTGAAAAACATAATTTTCCAAATAGAAAAAGAAGCACTTGCGATCATATACGGAGTCAAGAAGTTTCACAAGTTTCATAAAGTTTGTCTTTATCACTGACAACAAACCACTAACCACTCTGTTAGGTCCCAAGAATTGTATACCTACACTGGCAGCAGCACGTTTACAACGATCGGCTCTCATTCTGATGGCACATGACTATGAGATACGATATCGAAGATCAGAGGTTCATGCTAACGCAGATGGACTCTCTAGACTTCCTGGAAGAGATGACCCAGAAACCATTGAAGCCAAGATCAACTACTTCTCAACTTGCCTGTCTCAGCAACAGAAATAGCACAAACAACTAGGAAAGATCCTGTATTGGCTTGTGTGATGGACTATACCATGCGTGGTTGGCCAAATTATTATGTTGAAGATGAGGGACTTCCACCATTCTTCAGACGGAAAGATAAACTGTCTGTTGATCAAGATTGTTTGTTATGGGTTATCATTCCAAAGAGCTATCAAGACTATTTGTTGAATGAACTACACACTGAGCATATGGACATCGTGAAGATGAAGGCACGCGCTCGAAGCTATGTGTGGTACCCAGGTCTTGATCACGACATAAAAATAACAGCTAAAAGTTGTACTGTATGCAAAAATCTACAAAATGACCCACCAGTGGCTCCTCTTCACCCTTGGAATTATCCTCAGAGAATATGGGAAAGAGTGCATGTGGACTTTGCTGAATTTCAAAGTCAGCATTATTTTGTGCTGATAGATAGTAATTCGAAATGGATTGAAACTATTCTCATGACAGCTGAGAAGACTATAGAAACATTGAGAAATATACTTTCTTCATATGGCTTACCCGAAGAGTTGGTGTCGGATAATAGGCCGCAGTTCACAGCTGAAATCTTCAAAGATTTTATGAAGAACAATGGAATCAAACATGCCCTCAGTCTACCCTTCAACTATTCGTCAAATGGAGCAGCAGAAAGATCTGTTCAAGTTATTAAATCTGCTCTGAAGAGACACATTATGTCCGTCAAGCTCATCAGTGGAGACAAGTCAACTAAGAAACACTTGGCAAATTTCCTATTGACTTACAGGTCAACTCCTCATTCCGTTACTGGACGGACATCTGCTAAACTTTTTCTTGGAAGACAAGTTCGCACAAGACTTTCACTTATGAAACAAGACCTGCGGAAAACCGTGGAAGAAGCTCAAGAAAAACAGAAGCAATTTCACGACAATTCCACCATATTCAGAGAATTTGAAGTGAATGAATCCTGCAGAGTTAGAAATTACAGAGAATCACAAGGTGAGAAATGGCTTCCTGAAAGAGTAGTTAAACGCTTAGGTCAACAACGTTAGCTTGTTCAAACCTGAGCAAGAACCAGATATGTGCATGTTAATCAGATGCTACCTTTAGTGGGATATACAGATGGAGAGCAGATACTACCATTACCTAATGCATTACCTTTGTTATCGGTAACAACTGGTAATACCATTCCTAGAGAGGAGGAGACAACTCAACCAGAGTTTAAGCCAGCCAGCAACCTTGAATCAAGGGAGAGAACTCTTGATAAACCTGTGACTTCAACAAATGGTGAACAGAGACGCTATCCACAGAGAACACGAAAACCAGTGCAAAGACTTGATCTCTCTCTCTATATATATATCATTGATGAACTCTGATCTTTCATATAATCATAAGGTAAATGTTTAGAGGGGAAGAGTGTAGTGTATTCTACATGTAGTTGTTTACATCTTGTGTGATACAGTTTCCCGCAATATCCAAAGTACACATTAACTCATTACGATATGATGACGTCATGTATTTCGGCGTCGTCTGAGTAAAAACTATGATGGCTTCCTTCCATGTTCTGTTGTGTTTGGCATGGCACACGAGCGTGCATATTCCCGAGTATAAATGTGTGAATACATGACACTTGTTGCAACCGGTCCCTTATCTGAGTGGCAGTTTGCAACCAATGTCTTAATGCCATCATTCTGACTAATCTGTCCTTGGATGGTGGTGTCTACCTGGGGCGTCCAGATGGCGTCGATGATCGACGTTATGTGTTTGTTGGAATCAGCCCACAACCTGCTGATGACAGACTGAGAAACATGCAGCGTTGGGGCAACAATATCTGACGTGTGCCCACCGGCAACATGCCTGGGGCACGTAAACGTTAATAACGTTGCAAACGTCGCATGATCAATGCTGTTGCTTCCTTAATGATTAAATGTATCTTTGAGTGTTTTATTCCAAGAAAACAATATGTATCTGCTCACAACCGAGTCTGAGTGACAATGTTAAATCTGGTATACCATCCGTTGCACGAGCTGTCAGAGGTCACGTGCTTCGTGACTGTCACAATATTGTGCTTGGGAGCTTGATTTCTTCGGATATATTTTTCCTCCACATAAATCACATACTTTCATTGCCAGACATTCGTGTCTTTTCCTAAAGTTTCACCTCAAGACAAAATATCCCATACTTTTTTTTTGCATAGTTTGGATGAAAAGATATATACTGAGTCAAATTAAAAACTTCACATTTTAAAAAGTAATCCCATATATGATATACAAAGGACAAATGTATCAGAGAAGGTAATTTTTAATCATAATTGTCCAAAGAAGGATTTTTATTAACGGTGGTAACCATAATTTGTTCCAAGCACCTACGGTATTCGGTAATAACATCAACCGTTTAAATCATAAGTCCCAAGCACGAGAATCTGATGGCACACAAGTTCAGTAGCGTGTATGGCCACCATGTGCGTTGACAACTGCCACACAACGCCTCCGTATGGACCTTTTGATGCTTGTGAACACATGGTTGGGAAGACGACGCCATTGTTGCTGCAAAATGGTGCCAAGATCTTGTAAATTCTGTGGTTGGTTCTGGAGAGTGTGCAGACTTCTGCCAAGAGCATCCCAGTCATGTTCGATGGGATTGAGGTCGGGAGACCTTGACGGCCAGTCCATGACGTTGACTCCCGCATTCTGAAGGGAATTCCTTGTCAAAATTGCTGTGTGGGGTCTGGCATTGTCGTGTTGGAAGATCAAACCGTGTCCATGTGCTGGCATAAAAGGCAGAAGTTCTGGTGCCAGTACCTGGTCGCGGTGAGCAGCAGCGTTGAGGTTGCCACGGATGACAAGAAGCCTGGAACGTGCATTGCTACAGAAAGCACCCCACACCATGACACTTCCGCCTCGAAATCTGTCAACTTCCTGTACACAACACTGGGCGTAACGTTCATGGCGGCGCCTCCACACCCTCGCCCTACCATCAGCAAATCGGAGATTAAATCGGGATTCATCAATGAAGTACGACTTGAGTCCATCGTAAGTGTCGCTGTGCCCACCATTGACGTTGACGTCTGTGTAATTGAGTCAAAATCGGCCCGCAGTATGACCCACGTGCTTGAAGGTGAGCAGTTCTCAGACGGTTTCGAACAGTTTGCGCACTCAGTCCCCTAAACAGTCCATTTCTGGTTGATTCAGCCGTCAAAAATCGGTTACGGAGGTGACGTAAGACAATCTGACGATCCTCTGCATGTGACGTCACACGTGGTCGACCTGGCCGAGGGCGATCAGCGGTGGTACCCGTTTTCTGTGGACGCGTCTGTAAATCATAAACAGTCCGTCCACTACAATCCATCGTCCTTGCGACATCAGCTACGGACGTTCCCGTCTGCAACATGCCGATGGCACGTTCACGTTGCACATTTGAAAGGCGTGGCATGACAAATGGCAGTAAAGACTTTTGTTTTCTTGAGTTTTCCTTTTTTTGTTAATGACTGCTGACAAGTATGGCTGAAAACACGTGCGGTGTTATGGCCACGTGACCAGTTGCACGTGAAAAAACACTTTTGCCACTATAGTGCTGTGCACATGATTTTGATAGATTCACCTGCACAAAAACGGTGTTATCTGAAGACAATACGTGTTCAAATACACTATAAGGGCCCACAATGATAACTGGTCAAAGTGTTAAAATTTTAGGATTGTGAGGTTTTTAATTTCGTTCAGTATATATACTAAAACCAACCTAAAAGATTGTATCGCCCATATAAATTTTAGTACCGTTATCATTCTTAAATACTTATATTCCGCTAAATACACATCACTTCGGAAGAATTTCATTGTTTGAATGTTAGTTGTGAACTATATCATATAGGTTTGAGTTAATTGAAGTGTTACTGTCTATTTCGGGAACAAACATGCGTATTGTGAGAAATGGAAACCGACATTTGTTAAAATAAACTATGGACGTATAACAACTCATGACTTCATGTCGTTGGCCCGACACAACTCAGTTATAGTAAGCGGTCTATTACTCATAGTAACCTCCCTTAGTGTTATGTCCCCAACTCCGTCCATCGCTTGACATCTTCCTTTTTTGTCCAGTTACATGAACGTGTTCCAGAGCGTGGACTTGGCAGCTCATGATGTAATTTTTACTAATTGTGGCTGCCAAGAACTCACCACACTGCTACCAACCTGTTGGTCATGCGATCACAGGTGACTTCTGAAGTGTTGACAATGACAACATTTAGTTACTCAAATATGGACCAAAATTTTGTGAGCAGTCTCCTATCAATTTAGGATCTAAACTTTAAAATGATAATGGATGCTGTCGATGTACATGACATTAATGGGTTAGAATAGGTCTTCAGCCACCCATGCTTGCCGTAAAAGGTGACTATGCTTGTCGTAAAAGGCGACTAACGGGATCAGGTGGTCAGGCTCGCTGACTTGGTTGAAGCATGTCATCGGTCTCAATTGCGTAGATCGATGCTCATGTTATTAATCTCTGGAATGTTATAGAACGCCGTCATATAGCTGGAATATTGTTGAGTGCGGCCTTAAACAACAAACAAACAAAACATGACAAAAATAATAGGCCATAAGAATAGAGCAACCTGTTGAATGTCTTTCAGAGTGGGTTCGTGAAGTTGTCATTGGTAGAATGCACAAAATGAAAAGAGAAACAGAATTGGAATAAATCCAATCTGTTCCGGCCAGCTGCCATCCAAAGTCAGGTTGCCCTACATGAAAAGCTTGCGAAATATGATTATGGAAAGTGTTTTGGTCGCTTTAATTCATAAAACCAACATTATTCTGACATATGCATGAATGTAAAGTCAGAAATAAACTGTGTACCAATTGCTTACGTCAAATATGATTTCAATGAAACGGGGAGATTGGAGAAGGTCACAAATTTTATTCAGAAATCTAAATTGATGATAGAATGAAATTCCAGTGAATGCGTAGGGACATGAGCAATATCAGACAACAAAGATTATTTTAGTGTTGAGTGTCTACATACAGCACATCACGGAAATGACCCGTGAAGATCCGGGGTAGAACCCATGCTTGTCGTAAAAGGCGACTCTGCTTGTCGTAATAGGCGACTAACGGGATCGGATGGTCAGGCTCGCTGACTTGGTTGATGCATGTCATCGGTCCCAATTGCTTGGATCAATGATCATGATGTAAATCACTGGATTGTCTGGTCCAGACTCGATTATCTATAGACCACCGGCATATAGTTGGAATATTGCTGAGTGCGGCTTTAAACAACAAACAAACAAACAAACAAAACATCACGGAATTAGTGACCGATCAAAACGACGGTTGTGCATTAGACAGTTATTTTAAAGATTGAAATCCTCCAGTGTCCTCCGCCCATCGTGCTTGGGTCACCACTGAGTGGTGAGCTGCATTGAGTTTCAGGTTTGATAGTATACCCGTCTTTGATGACATTGCCACAGAAGCATTCTCTTCCTCCCTGCAATCAGAAATAGCATGTCAAAAACTATTTTCTGTTTATTTGGAAAATCAACACTAAACACTCTATAACCAGGTGCATCTAAACCTTTAATTTTGAGAAGAGAATAAACACACTGGAAATGTGTTGCTTGTCACAATTGGAGAAAAGAAATATGTTACATCTCTGCAGGACCGAGGCAGCAGACATTTGAATATGCTTGAGTGCTTACTAGCTGACATGTTCTGAGGTACTGTTCTCGTGTACTGGTCTCATGTATTAGTGTTGGGTATAGGTCTGGCGTACTGGTCTCGTGTATTAGTGTGGGGTATTGGTCTGGCGTACTGGTCTCGTGTATTAGTGTGGGGTATTGGTCTGGCGTACTGGTCTCGTGTATTAGTGTGGGGTATTGGTCTGGCGTACTGGTCTCGTGTATTAGTGTGGGGTATTGGTCTGGCGTATTGGTCTCGTGTATGAGTGTGGGGTACTGTTCTGGTGTACTGGTCTCGTGTATTAGTGTGGGGTATTGGTCTGGTGTACTGGTCTCATGTATTAGTGTTGGGTATTGATCTGGTGTACTTGTCTCGTGTATTAGTGTGGGGTATTGATCTAGCGTATTGGTCTCGTGTATTAGTGTTGGGTATTGGTCTGATGTACTGGTCTGATGTATTAGTGTGGGGTATTGGTCTGGTGTACTGGTCTCATGTATTAGTGTGGGGTATTGGTCTGGCGTATTGGTCTCGTGTATTAGTGTGGGGTATTGGTCTGGTGTACTGGTCTCGTGTATTAGTGTGGGGTATTGGTCTGGTGTACTGGCATCATGTATTAGTGTGGGGTACTGTTCTGGTGTACTGGCATCATGTATAAGTGTGGGGTACTGTTCTGGTGTACTGGTCTCATGTATTAGTGTGGGGTACTATTCTGATGAAATGGTCTTGTGTGTTAGTTTGGGGTATTGGGGTACTGTTCCTGTGTATTGGTCTCATGTATTAGTGTGGGGTACTGTTCTGGTGTACTAGTCTCATGTATTAGTGTTGGGTATTGGTCTGGTGGACCGGTCTCATGTACTTGGCTGAGGCACTGTCAGGTGAAACGGGCTAATGTTGTGGTCTCTGTGTTTGTGCAATGACAAGAAATCTACGAAGTCACCACAACTGAACACACGTTCAATCTAGTTTCCTCATAGGACACACCATCATGACTTATTGTAACCCAATACATCCTGGGATAGTGTAGGGATGAGGATTATGTCAATTAAGTATGTGCATCGATAGTATGGATATCGTTACAACTGAATATATAAAAGTTCATACCTTAATAACATGCGCATCTTTATTAATAGCTACTTTTATTACGACTGTATATTGGGCGAATGCTTCATATGAGGCCTGGTCAAGAAGTTCTAAGCCTGACTAACTTTCAACTATGAAATATTAACAGTTGTCACACGCTATCGAAATATCTTGATAGGTACTAATTTGTTCGTCATTGGCCAAGTATTGTATACAGGGAAGAAACCTAGCTTGATTTGAAAATCAGTAAGAGATAATTGCCTTTGTAATTGCTTTGAAATTTTAACAATGGTGTGTTTTTCAGTTGCATTTGGATCGCGATTTGATTAATGATACGTACATCGTTGACTTTTAGGGCAAATAACATATTAAATATTATCGTTATCTACCTCAATTCCGAAGAAAGTGTAGTTGAATCGGTGACAATGCAGCTTGCAAGTTTCAGTTGTCAGGCAGATGTCGTCAAACAGCTTGCGATATGGAAGGACACGGCGCCGGTTATCGTTGTAACACCCAATGTATGTGTGTATGACTGAAAGAATATATTAATAACCATGATCGCAATATGACAAACATATGATGGGAAACAATCAGCCAAACGTAATCATGAAATGTATGCAAGCTGGATGTTATAACGGTAGCGTATTATTGTCTAACATCGCAACTGACATCATGTCTGAAGTCCATGTATAAATTAAGCTTTATCCCATGAATACATAATTTTGAGATTGTTGAACAAGTCACAATTACTAATTATAAAACAATTCACGCCAGAGAATATTCTTGTCAATGGCAGAATAGCAGTGAAAAGTATATGCTTGAAAATCAGTGATGACACCGTGTTCGCGAGAACGTTAAGCATGTCCTGCTCTACCAACAGAACCCGCCGCTCACACCACCTGCACAAAGAGTAAGTGCTTGTTGCCTAATGAGACACAACAGTACTCCAGTATTCATTAGCTTTATCCCATGAATATATCATGTCTGATATACTTGAACACGTTTACTATTATTAACACTGCTTCCGAATGAGACACTTGAAAATATTATGTTTCTAACAATGCAATAAAATCATAGCCTTTTGTTGGTAACCTAGTCATATAGGAATCGTTGATAGCATAATGACTGATGCTGCAGCAAAGGCAGCCCTCAACAAATTATTGACTCCACTTCGTACAATACCGGGGCGATTACAAGATACCTGATTCAAAAGAAGTGGGACACCCAGGAGGTATTAATGAACCTCATGACCAACCACATCAAACCAACTGTACGTTGTACCTACTGGGGTTTTTCAGTCCAGATTTGAAGAAGTCATTTTACAACGATGTCGTATTGGCCACACAAAGTACACACACGAATATCTATTGAAGGCTGGGGATTATCCGATGTGCATCTGTTGTAGTGAGAGTTTGTTTGTTTGTTGTTTAACGCCGCACTCAGCAATATTCCAGCTATATGACCGCGGTCTGTAAACTAATCGAGTCTGGACCAGAAGATCAAGTGATTCACATCATGAGCATCGATCCACGCAATTGGGATCAATGACATGTATCAACGAAGTCGGCGAGCCTGACCACCAGATCCCGTTAGTCGCCTTTTACAAGCATAGTCGCCTTTTACGGCAAGTATGGGTTGCTGAAGACCTATTCTACCCCGGATTCTTCAGTGAGTGACAGTCCTTGCGCCTTTTGCGTTACTGAATTTCCCCATCGCAATATAAGTTTATTAATATTAAGTTTCTTAAGGATCTTTGGGTCACTAAGATTATGCATTTAGAGAGTTACTTTAAAGAAATAACATTAATTGATAAATGTAAACGGTGTTTCGAATTGGTACATTAGAATTATTAACTGAGATGGTTAGTGGCATGACCATCAAAGGGTGATGACGTAGCGTAAAATATATTGTCTCTCTGGTGGGGTGTGTAGGACCACATGTACTGAACAACAAAAGTTCCTGTGACATTGAATAAGATTTAATGCAAAGTTATGTTTTTTTACCAAATCTGAAACAATTTCGGTTTGCAACAGATAAAAGACTCCTGTAAGTGTTTAAATGGTTTAATTTGCCACACTGACTTCAGAAAATGCGTGATTTCATAAAAAAAAACATGAACATGCCAAAATGTCAATTTACAAATCAATAGCGTGTGTGTCCACCTCTGGTTGCGATGCAAGCAACACATCTTCGTCTCATGGAATGGACCAGGCGTCGCACAAAGTCCTGAGGGATATCTGTCCATATCTGCTGGAGCATGTTTCGAAGTTCCTGGAGTGTCTGTGGAACACGTGATTGACGTCGAAGGCGCCGATCCATCTCATCCCACATGTGCTCGATTGGTGAGAGATCAGGGGAGCGAGCCGGCCAGGGGATGACATTCACGTTGTTTTGTAGAAGAAAATCCTGAACAAGTCGAGCAAGGTAGGGTAATGCCTGGGCCATGACGACGCAAAAACGGTAGAACAACAGGGCCGATGATCTCGTCGCGGTAGCGCTGTCCATTGAGATTTCCCTCTACCACTATCAAACGGGTCCTCTGTCTCGCTGTAACCCCATCTCATACCACAACGCTGCAACCCCCGATTGATTGACGTAAAGTTCACCTCGACGTCGGTACACTCGAATCCGCCCATCGGTGTGGCTGAGGTGAAAACGAGACTCGTCAGTGAATAGAACCTGTCCCTACTGCATGGCCGTCCAGCGTAGACGCTGTCTGCACCACTGTAGACGTGCTTGACGGTGGTTTCCTGCCAAAATGGGACGTCTGGTGGGTCTTCTGTCGACAATCCCTGCACATCTGAGGCGACGACGTACGGTTTGTGAAGATATTTGTCGAAGGCCAGGGATGCTTCTTGCAGTCACTGTTGCTGGCTGGAATCGATTTCGTAGGTGTGTTGTTCGAATCCAGTTGTCTTGTCGATTATTGGTTACGCGTGGCCTGCCACTCCGAGGATGGTCTCTGACTGCATTCGTCTGTTGCCAACCAAATGGTGTTTCTGTGGACGTTGAATTCTCTTGCAACATCACGTTGACTCGATCCTGGTTCAAGCATACCAATGGCTCGCAGACGCTCATTTTCGGACAGGCGTGGCATTTCGTAACGTTGAATGATTGCTTAATTTGGTTGTTTTTCAGGGTGGTTGTTGTCAGCACGATGCTAAACAATGCATGTGGAATCCCGTTAACGCACATGTTTTATACTCATTTTTGGGTAGTGAAATGCATGGGGCTTGCATAAAGGTCAACTTTTGCATGTAATGCATGCTTTTCTGTTGCATTTGCGTTTTTGTGACTTGGTTCGATACATGTACTACAGTATTGAAAACCAAACTTTACTTAAATATTGGTGTCACGGGAATTTTTGTTGTTGACTATAGTTTGTTTTATCTGAAAGATCTCTTATCCCGTGTCAGCGGGCATCCCATTATCGGCTATTTGAAAGTAATTTGTCCATGTGATGATTTTTTAATGTATGTGAAAGGTTAAATGCTTGTTTTTAAATTTGGTGTGATGATATTATCAGCTCGCATTATTGAAGGCTCTGTCCAGGAAGTTAACGTAGCGTAGAATTATTGTCCCCGTGTGTGACACGTAATCCTATCCTAATCGATGTAACTATCATCAACCAGTGTTTTTAAGGCAACTCATGGCTGAGTTTTGTTTTAATATTGGCTAGTGACCGCCTCCGTGGTCTAGTGGTAGAGCGTCCGCCCGGAGAGCGGAAGGTTCGGGGTTCGATCACCGACCGCTTCATACCAAAAGACGTTAAAAGATGGTACTTGTTGTTACCCTGTCTGGCGCTCGGCATTAAGGGGTTAAAACAAGGACTGGTCGGCTCGGAGTCGGTATACTGTGTCTGAGTGAGGTATTCATGTTAAACTGCGGCAAGGTATCTCAGTGAGCTAGCACTATAAATCGGCATCAGTCCGGACTAGTACAAGCAGCCACACACACACACACACACACACACGTGCATGCACGTCGCTATATAAGTGCAATAATCTTGGACGCGACGTTAAACCCCATTTCACCTCACCTCACCTAATACTGGCTAGTATAAGCACAATCACCTGTAGCTAAAGTGATGACGTAAATCCTGCTGGGGTATCATGCAGGAAGCCGAGGTACTGAAGTTCCCATGATCCCCAGCAAGGTGGCCTAGCTTTTGTTACTGGTAGCCCGTGTTTTAAAACTGTATACATGATATTGTATATGCTCAAATATATTTCATAAATTGTTTTTAAATATAAACTTTGCATAAATGACTCAATTGTTAACATATTAACTTAGTCTCGTCGCTATATGGCTTAAATAATGCCGTTGCGACGTTAAATTTTAACTCACTCACTCACTCGCCTATATGGTGCAATCGAAATAAATTTAAATAATTTAAATATAGGACTGCACTTGCTAAGTTGAAATGTTGTTCCCACCAGTGTCGTATTGAGACTGGGGATACAGAAAAGAGCTAAAACATCAAAGGTTGCGTTGGCTTTACAATCAGGGTCAAGTAGAAGATGAGTATCATTTTGTAATAATTTGTAGACGCTACTACCATTTATCATATATATCTGATATTTTTGTTTGATATTTTGATGGCGTCAATCGATGTACCCACTGTCAAAAACATAGGTATCTTCACTTACAAACCAATGCTTTTGTGTAAAGTACATTTTTGTATATTGGACATTAACTCTCTCCCACTGAACACGCTATAATGTAGAATAGGGCCGTGATGAATAAAAAGATAATGCAACGAAACTGTTCCTAGAATAGCCCTTTAAAGATAAAATAGACACCAAAGTACGCTAGAATGAATTAATAATGTCGTTTCCAGGCTGAATAGCACCCAGTGCTTGACCCGCACCAGATGACATCACAAGGACAGATAGAGATATTGAACATCTTATTGAGTGGCTTATGTAAATGCCATAACGATTATGACCCGGAAGCCGTTCGGTGCATGATATAAGTTTAGTTCAAAATATCTATTAAAAGGGCTACAAACTTGCCCAAGTCATGTTTTTGTGAGCTTGGGTGAAATCACATTTTTGCTGTCCAGAGAGAAAATGGTGGTTCCTGCTTACCAACTTTCGGTTCGGCATGGACAGCTCTTACCCCTATGCCTCTTGCCATACATTTGTACAGATAGCTGAATCGTTATTCATCGATCTAACCGTGAAACAGTTGAGGCGGTTGACTGCTCTCTTTTATTACCAGCACTGATGGTCAAATCAGTGGTGGGGAATTGGATTTTTTACCATTATTAAACAATATCAGATAATCGATTATCCCGGCAGCCAAAGTTAACCTTCTTGGCCAAATTCCATTGTTTTGCTTTTTCCAGTTGAGCGCAATTGTGTCAGGCTATGATCATCTCCGATATATTTGGCATATCTGTCATCTCATGACTGCTAGTGCAACCATACTCTGGTTCCGGCACTGGCAACCCATGCTTGCCGTAAGAGGTGACTAACGGGTGGTCAGGCTCGCTGAGTTGGTAGATGCCTGTCATCGTATCCCAACTGAGTGGATCGATGCTCATGATGTCAATCACTGAACTGTCTGGTTCAGACCGCCGCCATTTGGCTGGAATATTGCTGAGTGCGGCGTTAAACAACAAACAAACAAAACAAACAAAATCTGACACTGGTGCTTTCTAGATTGTGTAGTCTAGCTGTGTAACTCGTCACTACAAAAACTTCAAAAAGTGTAAAACACTGCACACAGCTCGCATTGTGTCCAGAAAATCGAAGTACTCCAATAAAAGAGCGTCATACGACTCTTGTGACTACTTTTTGCTCGTTATAAATCGTAGTTCGCTATGAGCGGAGCATTTAGACTGTGTCTGCCATCGTGATTTTATAAAAAAAAATGAATTTCCTCATTCTTGTCGCATTTTATAGACATATGCATCCATTTCAAAGGCAAAAGCCTAATCACTGCTGTATTAAAACTGAGGGTGTAAACTGAAGACAAAGTTTACTTTCTTAATCCAGTTTATCACTTGCCTTCATTGTGTAAGGACGATTAGAACAGCCGGATGTTTTGATAGGCTGATTGGTGACACATGAGCAATTCAGAGATTAACAGTTTGTTTAAAACATAAACACTGTCGTTAACATAGTACACACCAGACCAGAAAGTCAGTTCGCTATATTCATTATTTCGTTATAAGCGTGCTCGTAATATCCATCAATTCTATATGATGAAATATATAGCAAATGACCGGGGCCAATAAACAGTTCGATATATCCACCCCTTCGTTATAAACGTGTTTGTTGCAAACATAATTTACTTTACCCATATATAAAGCTTTTGGGAATATTTTATTTATTTCTGATGAAAACCCTCAAACATTACCCAGCTCCTAATATCTTTTCTATCTAAAATGCCAGTGTTCAGAAACGACTTTTTAAAACACAAATGTCGATTTTGTACCTAATTCAGAATTGCTATACCATTCATTGTTCTCAGGGAAACCTAGTCGTGGTCTGAATGACCACAAGCCCTTCCATTCATACTTCGTCCCTTCGTACTGGATTCAGTATTCTCCATAGAAAGATAGAGATAGTGTGGTGTCCGGCAAAGTATTTGAGACAAATGAAATTAATACCATATGGATTTTCAAACACACGATCTCAAAACATTTAATGTGCAAACTTTGTTCACAACTATCCGGTTAACAGAAAACCTACATTTGGACGCTCTAAGAGCTATTTGTAGTGCGGTTCGCGGCACCAGTCATAATAAACTAGTATTTATAATGAAACAATTTTCAAATCGCTAAAAGAAAAAAGATACCCTTCCAAACCGAAGGCCTTTTATAAAATGAATTCCGATAATGGACCCGAATATTGCACCGTTTCTCAGAAATAGAAGATGAATATCATTTTATACCAGTTGCCCATTTTTCGAGAAAAGCAGAAAAGAATAATTCCGCGTTTAAAACAGAAATTTGCCTTCTTGATAACCCAAAATAATGTTAATGTTCTGAGAGGTTTTTCTCTTTTTCAAAAAACAAAATTGCCAGTTTCCCGTTCAACCGATGTGTTAATCTGTATTAAAGTATAATATTGTATTGAATAAATACTTTTGTATTTAGATATTACGTAATACATCCATATGCCACTATTGTACACATGTTAAATGAAAGGTAATTGTACTCTTGGCCACGAGGCCTTTCAAGTCTGTCTGTTTGTCTGTCTAGCAAGTTTTAACAAGAAATATTCAACGGTTCTGCTCCGGTTACGGAAAACGGACGGAGGTATGACGGACGGACAAATAGACGCCCACATATTTCAAACTGGAGTATACTGAGGAAATTTAACGAAGACCAGTAAAATCGCCTCATCAACTTTTGAGGTACAGGTCGCTTTGGTTTAGATTGTTCCCATTTTGTTACAAGCGCCACGAGCGCAACAAATGACAGACGAGTTAATATGCCTTTGTAGTAGGACCATGTTAAAAGACCATGGTAATAACGAATAAACATTTCAAAACATCGTATAAGGATATTCTACTGAAAATGATAAAGTTAGGACTTACCCAACTTGATGTAGTAAATGTAGGTCTGGTTTGCAGGATTTACACAGTCGAAGGCACAATTAAGAGCTTTGTCGTACACATGGCATAATCTGTTGACGTCATCGTAGATAAACGAGATACACAACAGATCTGTGGAACACGCTTGGGCACAGTCCAGTTTGCTAATAACCACAGCTTGACCCCAAGCGTTTGTAGTACACAACTGGCCGTTCAGATTGTCAGAGTGGACGAAGTTAAAGGTGCTTTCCGAAGCCATTGTTACGTGAAGCAAAATGGTGAAAATAAGAGCGAAACAAGGAAGAAGGCAATGTGTCATTCTTTGAATCACTGGTATTATCCTATACTTCATCCTAAATATCTATTGAGTCTATCAGAACGAGATTGTTCTAAATGACTCCCTATGTCTGAACTGAATGACGTTGGTTTGGATATTTATAGGAAATAGGATTCGTGGGAAAACAATAATATCATCGAACATGAAACATACTTTAAATGTGTAAACAAGTGCATAGGATATATTGTTAGTGTACATCCACTGCAAACACAAAATATATATAACGCATGATGCATTTGTACTGAACGTATAGGCTTTGAAATGTACATGTTTCTCAATAGATTACCAATAGCAGATTAGATTGTGGGAAATGCCGGCAGCTTATTAAATGATTATTAGTTACGGATTCAGCCTCACCAACCATTCATTGATTAGTGCTACTTTCCGATATCGATTATCAAATGATCGATTTATATCTCATTCATATTCTATAATGACACTGAAGAATGCTTGATTCTAATTGTTTAAAAATAGGTTTCCCTTTTGCAACATAAAACTCCTTTAAATATATTAAGTACGTATGAATACATCGATAGCTAACATATCGAGCCATAAAGAGATGGCCGTCGATCACCAATAAAAATGGGGGGTCGATAGTTCCTTTGTCAGAAGCTGGGTCTCTTATACAAGCCTGGGTGCCGTTATACAAATCAACCTTAGCGCTACGACTGCCGTAAGTCTACGTTAAGGTATGGGCGTTGATCACCTTAGAGCTAAGATTGCTTTGTACAACGGCACAAAGATCTCTAATACATGCGGGTTAAACAGATCTTGCGAAATTAATAGACGGTCGAGCGTCTAATAGAGGAAATATGGTACGATGTGTTTGGGGACATCTATCTATCAAGCCTAGGCATGTCTAGATCAAACTGACTTTGATTCAACATTAAAACAACAGTAGAGGCAAAAACTATGTCAGTTATTTTTAAATGTTTTCATAGACTACGTGTTTACAAAAAATCTTGTCCGTCAACCACTTACGTCGGGATTTGGCGGGGAGGATTTGAAAGTTTATTGGAAAACATTCCACGAAAACTGAAAAACTGTAACGACTTCACTGAAGTCACAGCACAGAAACTTGATCACAACAGTTTATCAAACTTAATGAAATTCACACCAGAACACGCACAATTAAGCAAAACATACACGAACCACTGTGCAAGGGCCACAACTGTCTAATGCAAAAGCCCGGACGTGTGTTTTGCACCGAGAGAGGCCAAACGTTTTAATAAACATGCATTTTGATGCACAATCTATGGTGTCCGAATACCGGTTTGTCTACAGCCCAAGAACGGCTGTTCAGTCACACTCCATGCAATTACATTGTCAATCACGTTGCACCAAAATCTACAGGTAAACTGCATCATATGTCGGGGTTGCCATCTTCCTTCCTATAACTGTTCAGAGGCATGGAGAGTGTAAACAACATTGGCAGCCATGAACAGTTGTGTGTAACCGTGACGTAGGTCAAGTTCTTCCACAACTCTGTTCGGGGTGGAGAGGCATTTTATTTTGAATTTGTATTATTTACTGTTTTTTAAAACTATTTCTACAACCTGTCACCTGGGAAATGGTATATTCGATTTCCAAGAAATGACTTGTGCTGATTTCCAAGAAATGACTTGTTGTGCTGATTTCCAAGAAATGACTTGTTGTGCTGATTTCCAAGAAATGACTTTTTGAGCTGATTTCCAAGAAATGACTTGTTGCGCTGATTTCCAAGAAATGACTTCTTGTGCTGATTTCCAAGAAATGACTTGTTGTGCTGATGTCCAAGAAATGACTTGTTGTGCTGATTTCCAAGAAATGACTTGTTGTGCTGATGTCCAAGAAATGACTTGTTGTGCTGATTTCCAAGAAATGACTTTGTGAGTGCAAACAGTGTACATCAGGTTGCGATGAAATTAAAACATATATCTTTGGACTACGGGCGGTCGGGTAGCCTAGTTGTTAAAGCATTCGCTCGTCATGCCGAAGACCCGGGTTCAATTCCCGACATGGGTACAGTGTGTGAAGCCCATTCCTGGTGTCCCCCGCCATGATATTGCTGGAATATTGCTAAAAGCGGCCCAAAACCATACTCACTCACTCTTTGGACTAAGTTTGGACAGGGACTTATACAAGTCCGTGGTTTGGAGGCTTATTTGTCAACTTCCTTTTGACAACCTATGTCTTTTGTACATTTATTTTTAACAAGTCAAGACTATGGGTAATGTAATGTTGAACCTCAGTACTTATTACTCACTACCTTTGACCCCTTTTTGAATGTTCTAAGATAGCACCTTTGTACCCCATGTAAGCACCTTTTTCAAAGCGCTGTACTGGTTTGTTTGTTTGTTGTTTAACGCCGCACTCAGCAATATTAAAGCTATATGACGGCGGTCTGTAAAATAATCAAGTCTGGACCAGACAATCTAGTGATTGACATCTTGCGCATCGATCCACGCAATTGGGATCGATGACATGCATCAACCAAGTCAACGAGCCTGACCACCCGATCCCGTTAGTCGCCTTTTACGGCAATCATAGTCGCCTTTAACGGCAAGCATGGGTTGCTGAAGACCTACTCTGTCCCGGACCTTCACGGGTCGCGCTGTACTGGTAGAATGGAAATAAACCTACTGTGTGTTGAAATTTGATGTAGTCCCACTGTGGCGTAGATAACTCCTATTCTCATTTGGAACCGAGCGCTTAAGTAGGCACCTCTCATAAACGGAAGATCTCTGCTTGTTGATATTTTGTTTCTTCCAGAGAACCACTAGTCGGTTTGTTTATAAAGGTAGACAAAGGTTTATAGATAAACAATATCACTATTATGTTCTACTAGCGACTTTTCCGTATAGATCCTTATACCCTTGTCGAGCAAGGCTGAATAATGAACATCTACATAATTATGTATGGTAGTGAGTGAGTGAGTGAGTGAGTGAGTGAGTATGGTTTTACGCCGCTTTTAGCAATACACCAGCAATATCACGGCGGGAGACACCAAAAATGGGCTTCACACATTGTACCCATGTCGGGAATCGAACCAGGGTTTTCGGCATGACGAGCGAACGCTTAAACCACTGGGCTACCCGACCGCCCCTTGTGTATGGTAAGTTTGGGATTAACAGTAAGAATAAACATCATTCATGAGAGGGATTAACATGAGTACTAGGTTAACTGATAACAACAGGACACGTGAAGGTCCGGGTTAGAATAAATCTTCAACAGCCCATACTTGTCCCTAAAAGCGAATATGCTTGTCGTACGAGGCGAGTAACGGGATCGGGTGGTCAGGCTCGCTGACTTGGTTGATGCATTTCATCGTATCTCAATTGCGTGGATCGAAGCTCATGGTATCAATCACTGAATTGTCTGGTCCAGACAAAAATTACTTGCAGATCGTCGTCATAAGCTGGAATACTGCTGAGTGCGGTATTGAACAACAAACAACCAAACAAACAAACAAACAAACAAACAAACAACGGAAGGGTAATCTTGTTACAACATGATGGACAGAGAACACACGACGCGGAAGCCAATTCATCAGGAACCGGATTAAATTACTTTGGGGTGGGGTTGTTTGTATAGACAAATAATGATCTACGAATGTGACTGGATACTGACATGAGAACACACCTCTCAGGTGTGACAATACGTGATATTACGAAGTTTGCGTTTAACAGAAGCATACTTAGTCACAAATGTACCTTTTCTGCACTCATCTTGCTTCTATTATCAAGTTACGTTAATTAGGCACCATAGAAACAGCTCTGCGCCAGAAATAAGAAAAGAATGCATTCCATGTATGTCTGTAATTCATTTTTAATTGTAAATGTTACTGTTTACTTAGTATACATTGTACGAATGTCCAAGACCAAGGGTTTCTTCACTTCTTAATTTCAAGGTAGCTTCATATAACGTTTTCGTATTCGATATTCAGTTTCGATTGAAACTATGTAATTTCGTATGAAATGACATCAACACTAAAGGTTACGAATTATAGCTGTCATTTGACAGTTCCATCAACACTCATTAATTATATCTTGAGTGAAGGTTTTAATGTTTGATATCTACCCCAGTTTTAAAATATGTTAATTCGTCATCTGTTTAGTCCACTCCCTCTGCGTGTCAAGAGGATGGCGAAGAGAAGTTGCAGGAAAATACACTTGCTGAAAGAGGTTACTGTGTTTCATATAATTTGGTTGGTTGGTTTTTTGTTTAACGCCACACTCAGCAATGTGCCAGCTATATGACGGCGGTCTGTAAAAAATCGAGTCTGGACCAGTCAATCCAGTGATTAATACCATGAGCATCGATCCACGCAATTGGGATCGATGACATGCATCAACCAAGTCAGCGAGCCTGACCACCCGATCCCGTTAGTCGCCTTTTACGACAAGCATAGTCGCCTTTTACGACAAGCATAGTCGCCTTTTACGGCAAGCATAGTCGCCTTTTACGACAAGCATAGTCGCCTTTTACGACAAGCATAGTCGCTTTTACGGCAAGCATAGTCGCCTTTTACGACAAGCATAGTCGCCTTTTACGGCAAGCATAGTCGCCTTTTACGACAAGCATAGTAGCCTTTTACGGCAAGCATAGTCGCCTTTTACGACAAGCATAGTCGCCTTTTACGGCAAGCATAGTCGCCTTTTACGACAAGCATAGTCGCTTTTACGGCAAGCATAGTCGCCTTTTACGACAAGCATAGTCGCCTTTTAAGACAAGCATGACTGGGCCCAGGGAGTTGAAGGCTACCATTACCAGTGTGACACGAAGGAAACCAATACATGACAACAGGAAAGCGTTCATTACAGGTGCACAGGATCCCGTGGGTCATCAATGAATCACGTTGGAGGAAACTTATGTCGCTGTGTATTCTTACATTATAGATATATACTGAACAAAAAACAAAAACAAAAAATATAAATAAATAGGGATCATGATTTTTTGGGGAAATATTATGAAATTTTGTCCTCAGTCTTCGCAATCCCCCAAAATATTCATGATCCCTAACCTTTTTTGTTCCGTATACAGTGGAAGCCCGCTTGTCAGGACTAAAAATAACCGGAAACCTCGCCTACTGGACAGTATTTTTGTGAATTGAATTAAATGCTGCATATATTTATTTATTTTATCCGGACAGTGAATTTCAATTACCAAAAGTGCAAATACGCTCCATTGCGTTCAATTTATCTGAAAGCGACCATACTTGACGATGTGTATTTTGCAATTCTATACACGACAGCCAACATCAAAAGGGTCGGGTATCATATAATCACTTTGTTAATTAGTTAAATGAAGAATAAGAATAATAACGGTTTATCCTCACTTTGCCACCAGGCCACCAGGGATTAACAGTAGCAATGTTTATACAAGCATAGGGGCCATATCAAAGTCACCAAATACTGAACTGAGTTCACCCCCTCAATTAATGTCAAAAGTGTTCACTGGCAATATTGGTGAGCGAATTTTCTTATTCGTTGATTAATTACTGATTAACGATCAACGACGGTGCCAGAACAACTAACCACGTTGAGGACTGGCATGCCAAAATGAATAAAACTGGACATTCCCACCCCAACTTGTTCAAGTTCATCAACATCATCCAGAAAGAACAATCCAATACTGAAATGATCATCAGCCAACTCCGAGCAGGTGGACGTCAGCCTCATAAAATAATGATCATATATCAAAATTTTGAGATGACCCCTGGTGCCTTCTATTGTTTAACCAATTAGCATGCCTGACTGATTTTCATACTGGGAACAATAGGTGGTGGCAAAGTGAGGAGATCCCATAATAACAATTTGTTGAAGTGTCTTGTGTTATACGCCTGTATGTACCGGTATGTAGGCATGTGGTGTTGTCAAGGTGCTAAGCTAACGATTACGTTGCCTACGCTAGAGTAACGTTTCACCCACGGTTGGTTGGTTGATTTGTTGTTTAACGCCGCACTCAGCAATATTCCAGCTATATGACGGCGGTCTGTATATAATCGAGTCTGGACCAGACAATCCAGTGATTGATACCATGTGCATCGATCCACACAATTGGGATCGATGACATGTATCAAGCAAGTCTACCCCGGATCTTCACGGGTCGCTTGACAGAGGGAGACAGACAGACAACACAAGTCACAATTTGACAAAACTATACTTAAAACGTACGTAAAATATCAGAATGACAGCTGATATAACATATGTT
Organism: Haliotis cracherodii; assembly: GCF_022045235.1. Lineage (NCBI taxonomy): Eukaryota > Metazoa > Mollusca > Gastropoda > Lepetellida > Haliotidae > Haliotis > Haliotis cracherodii. The sequence goes on from NW_027266272.1 coordinate 20,215,546, forward strand.
ATAGATAATCATTGTAATGCACCCCATGTTGTTATCAACGTTAACTGTGGGGGGCACGGATGCCCCAGTCGTCTAAAGCGCCGCAATTCGCTGTGCAGAGTTGCTTCCCTTGGGCATGCCAGAAACCTATGATTGTTGGTTCGAATCCCGGTTCGCCCCCATTATGTTTCTAGGTTTGTCAGCACCATGCCCGTGCTCGTGGGTTACAGCGAAGTGGTCAACGTCTAACACCTTCATCACTTCGGGCTTTCCTCCCAGACGTCGTGATATAACTGGAATATTGTTAAAAGCGGAGTTAAACACAATTCCCTCACTAACTGTGACGCCTCACTACTCACTAATTAGGATGTCTCTTCATATGTGTAGTTGACTCAAGGACACATATCGACTGTGATTACACCATTGCCACAGCGGGTTGAGCGGTGAGGTAACCGAGTGGTTAAAGCGTTCGTTCGTCTCGCCGAACACCCAGGTTCGATTCCCCACATGGGTACAATGAGTGAAGCCAATTTTTGATGTTTCCTGTCGTGATATTGCTGGAATACTGCTGAAAACGGCATAAAAACATACTAACTGTCTCACACAAGTGTTTATTAAATTTCTATATGTAAGTACATATACTTGAGGATTTGCACAAGACAAGAGACATAATACAGGTTGATCATAAATCAATATAATCAGCCATGACTGATTAACCCATAGCACAACTGGCCGTTCAGATTGTTAGAGTGGACGAAGTTAAAGGTGCTTTCCGAAGCCATTGTTACGTGAAGCAAAATGGTGAAAATGAGAGCGAAACAAGGAAGAAGGCAATGTGTCATTCTTTGAATCACTGGTATTATCCTATACTTCATCCAAATCCGTGGATCACCTACGTCTGTACAGTTAAATAATGTTTAAGTAAATAGTGAGAAAATTTCAACATTCCCTCCCAACTGAAACAGATAACACATGCGACCTCATTAGAGGTCGAAAGGGGACTTGTCTTTACCGCGGGGAGGCGATAGAGCGAGGAAGCGAGAAAGCGATGTCCCCTCTCGGCCACCATATGCAAGAGGTGAGGTGAAATGGGGTTTAACGTAGCGTCCAAGATTATTGCACTTATATAGCGACGTGCATGTGCGTATGTGTGTTTGTGTGGCTGCTTGTACTTGTCCGGACTGATGCCGATTTATAGTGCTAGCTCACTGAGATACCATGCCGCAGTTTAACATGAATACCCCACTCAGACACAGTATACTGACTCCGAGCCGACCAGTCCTTGTTTTAGCCCCTTAATGCCGAGCGCCAGACAGGGTAACAACAAGTACCATCTTTAAACGTCTTTTGGTATGACGCTGTCGGGGATCGAACCCCGGACCTTCCGCTCTCTGGGCGGTAGCTCTACCACTAGACCACGGAGGCGGTCCATATGCAAGAGGAAAAGGTACTGCAAGGTCCCGGCCATGGTTACCTGTATGGCAGCTTCACATGACTGGACACTCATACCACGAATATATTTTGTGCCTCTCTGTCGATACTTATCTGAAGAATTCTTTATTCGAAGAAAGTAATTCAACACTCATTTATATACACACTGACACCCTTCTTGAAATAGTACACCTTAATGAATAAGTTCTAGAGAGCACATATATAAAGGCGGGCACACACGGCAAATGAATCCGCGGACTTGTTGGTACGTCTGTAACTGCTGGGAAAGTCGGCCTGCTTAGGTGAACTATAACTGGAAAATAGGCACCTGAAAGGGTTATAGCTGTAGAATCAAAAGTAAGGAAACCCAATGGAAAGGTTGGTACTTTACAACCGAAAAACGAAAAAATATATTTAGTGGTGCATATGCTAAGGCTACATACAAAGCAGTGAGTTGACTAAATGATTGCCGATCTTTGAAATGAAGTTAATCAAAGTTATTTGTATTATCCTATAATATTTTGTTTGTTTGTTGTTTGCACCAATATTCCAGCAAATATGACGGCGGTCTGTAAATATTTAAGTTTGGTCCAGACAAGACGTTATATACCAGCATTCATACTGTTGTGAGGGCGGTCGGGTAGCCGAGTGGTTAAAGCGTTGGCTCGTCACGCCGAAGACCCGGGTTCGATTCCCGACATGGGTACAATGTGTGAAGCCCATTTCTGGTGTCCCCCGCCGTGATATTGCTGGAATATTGCTAAAAGCGGCGTAAAGCCATACTCACTCACTCATACTGTTGTGTATAGATGTTGACATGGTGATAAACTAACCGGATATGTTGTGCAAACCTTTTAGATTCTGGTTCGCTTTTATGATGTTATTTACCAATGTGATCAATGATCTGTGAGATTGTGTCCGTTCGATGTGTTCGATTATGTTTCATTATATCAATGAGAAAGGTGTGCAAACACGGAAACACAGATAAATCAATGTGACGGCATCAATAAAACCTGTCATCGATGGACAGTAAAATTACTAGAATATCACAGATTTTTATTTTAAAACTAGCATACAACCATAAAAAGATATCACTATAAGTAACGGAACAATATAAAAATGGGCTATAGATCGTCAGCAGTTGAAGGTAGATCACCATGCTAGGGTCCATGGGGACTTACAGTCCTTTTGCTACCTGCATGGACCCCAGCCGGATTTACATCATCCCCTCAGCTGTTGGCGATTATTGACAAATTTAGCAATAGTTAAACGAACATATATACTACGAATAAAACGTGGCATAAATAAATATACTTTGAAAGACGTGGTCTTACATACCCTCTCAGGGGGATAATAATTTTACACTACTTTAACCCCCTTCAAGGATATAGCCAATAACAATCTCAGTTATTTATTTACATTTTATAATTGGCTAAATAAAATCAATAACTGAGATTGTTAGTGGCTATATCCTTGAAGGGTAAAGTGGCTGCTTATACAGCTTATTTTATTTTTTAAAGATTAAAGAACTGCATCTGATCACATTGTCAATTACGGATTGTTTTGTGATCTCATTAATCTCAAATAAACTATGTATAAACTGTATTCATAACATTGTAACAGACCCGTGAAGATCCAGGCTAGAATCGGTCTTCAGCAACGCATGATTGCCGTAAGAGGCGACTAACGGGATCGGGTGGTCAGGCTCACTGACTTGGTTGATGCATGTCATCGTCTGCTAATTGCGTGGATCGATGCTCATGATGTCAATCACTGGATTGTCTGGTCCAGACTCGATTTTACAGACCGCCGATATTAAACAACAATCAAACAAACAAAACATTCAAACAGGTCACTGTATAAAAGATTAAAGAACTGCTTCTGACTAACATTGTCAATTTCAGATTGTTTAAGCATACGGTTAATAAGGACAGTCGGATTAAAGGCTTATTTTCTTAGGATTAACAACTGAGCAACAGATTACTAAAACAACATTTGATGCTTATCTGCAGGAAATGATGGTTTTATGTAATCCTTTTACTTCTCACTTAAACCTCTCAAAAGATGGGTGTAAAATAAGGTCCTATCAACCTGTTTTTAGCTATCACTAAAATTCAAACTACCTGGCACAGTTGGGCCCATATGATGGATCAACGAATCCTATCAACAACAGTACGGGATCCATATCCACAGCTCTAAACCCCAAACACATTCAGTTCGCTTGCCTGATGGTCAGTCAGTATTCACTGCTGAATTGGAGGCAATTCATCATGCACTCAAACTCATACCGGAACTACCGGAAGCAAAGGGTTGGTTAGTTTGTTGTTTAACGCCGCAATATTCTAGCTATATGACGGCGGTCTGTAAATAATCGAGTCTGGACCAGACAATCCACCAATTGGGATCGATGACCGTGCTTCAACCAAGTCAGCGAACCTGACCACCCGATCCCGTTAGTCGTATTTTACGACAAGCAACGAGTCATCCCGTCAGACTCGCTAAGTGCACTTCAAGCCAGCAGCGGCAGAAACTCAAACTCCAGGCTTAACACAGTCTGTTACATTCTATACAAATATACAAAACTATCGGACCAAGGGCAATAGGTGGAGCTGTGTTGGATCCCCTCTGACACAGATATTCTTGGAAATGAAAATGCAGACGCTCTGTCGAAGTTAGCTCTAGACAAACCGGAGATACAGCCTATTCCCTTTAGTAAACTAGAGATAAAAAGCAAAATCAAAGCCTCCATAGCCCAAATATGGTAAGCCCACTCCGGGACGCAAGTAAGATCGGTAGATGGCTATACAAAATTCAACCCAAGATCCACCAAAAGCCATACTCATACTCAAATGAAAGGAAAGTTGAAATTGCCATCTCACGCCTCAGACTCGGTTACAATAAGCACTATGACAAGGTTTGTCCATCTTGCAATCAGGCTGAATCCATTGCTCACTCTTGTTACTGGAATGTGAAGACCACGAAAATAATAATCATATCAATACAAAAACAAACATTCTGTGAATACCAAACTCGCAATCGATATGTGTACCCTCCTCACGCACGAGTCCAAAAGAGGGACAGATCAGCCGAAATTGCTAAGGCAGAAGCCGACCTCTTAAACACCTAGAGCAACAACTACCCATTTTTCAATACACTGTGGCGAACCTTCAGTGACTTGAATACATAACTTCACAGCGTGGTGGTCAACATGTCCTACATGATGGCTTTCGCTATCGTCTGAACGTTCAGCGTCAATTGGCTGTCCATTTTTCGACTTTACACAAGAAATACAGCGCCGTGCAGACATCACTTCAGTTCCTTGAGTGAGTGAGTGAGTGAGTATGTTTTACGCCGTATGCAAAGTGGCATATAGTAGCAAAGTTGCAACAAGTAGTAAAGAAGCAACAAGGAGCAAAGTAGCAACAAGGAGCAAAGTAGCAACTAGTATCTAAGAAGCAACACGAAGCAAAGTGGCAACTAGGAGCAAAGTAGCAACTAGTATCTAAGAAGCAACACGAAGCAAAGTGGCAACTAGGAGCAAAGTTTCACTGAGTAGCAAAGTGGCACCTAGATTCAAAGTTGAACCTAGTATCAAAGTGGCAACTAGTAAAGTGGAAACTAGTAGCAAAGTGGTAACAGGAAGCAACACGCAGCAAAGTAGCAACTAGTATCTAAGAAGCAACAAGAAGCAAAGTGGCAACTAGTAGCAAGTGGCACCTAGTAGCAAAGTGGCAACTAGAAGCAAAGTGGCACCTAGTGTCAAAGTTGCACCTAGTTTCAAAGTTGCACCTAGTATCAAAGTGGAAACTAGTAGTTAAGTTAAGAAAACAAGAGCAAAGTGGCAACTAGTAGCAAAGTGGAAACTAGTAGCAACGTTGCAACAAGTAGCAAAGTTGCACCTAGTAGCAAGTGGCAAGCAGTTAAGTAGCAGCAAGCAGCAAAATGGCAACTACATGCAAAGTGGCATATAGTAGCAAAGTGGCACCTAGTAGCAAAGTGCCAACTAGTAGTTAAGTGGCAACTAGTAGTTAAGTAGCAGCAAGCAGCAAAACGGCAACTACATGCAAAGTGGCACCTAGTAGCAAAGTGCCAACTAGTAGGTAAGTGGCAACTAGTAGTTAAGTAGCAGCAAGCTGCAAAACGGCAACTAGATGCAAAGTGGCATATAGTGGCAAAGTTGCAACAAGTATCAAATTGGCAACTAGATGCAATGCAAAGTTGCACCTCGTAACAAAGTGGCAACTAGTAGCACTTTGCTACTAGTTGCCACTTTACTACTTGTTGCTTCTCAGCTACTAGTTGCTACTTTGCCGCTTCTTAGCCACTTTTTCCGTTTGTTACTTCTAAGCTACCAGTTACTACTTTGCCGTTTGTTGCTTCTTTGCTACTAGTTGCTACTTTGCTGCCACTTTGCTACTAGGGGCTAATTTGACGTTGGTGCTTCTTGGCTACTAGTTGCTTCTTTGATACTTGTTGGCACTTTGCTACTAGTTGCCACTTTGCTACTAGTAGCCACTTTGCTGCTTGTTGCAACTTTGCTACCTGTTTCCACTTTGATACTAGTTGCTACTTTGCTGCTTGTTTCTACATTGCTACTAGGTGCAACTTTGCTACTAGTTGACACTTTGCCGTTTGTTGCTTCTTAGCTACTAGTTGCTACTTTGCTACCAGTTGCCACTTTCCTACTAGGTGCAACTTTGATATTTGTTGCCACTTTGGCTACAACTAGCTATCAGTTTATGCAGAAAGAAAACTGAAATATATGTTGATTATAATAAATGATGTTCCGCCTTGATCTATTATGCACACGTTTGATGTACAGATTTATTTTGGATAAACCTGACACTTTTTCAAGGATATGTAGGCATATGCTACCCCTTCATATGCAAGATCGATGCATTCACCTGCTTCCCGATTACCCTAATTGAGTTGAACGTCAAACCTGATAATCAACGTGAAACAGATTCTCAGATAATTAAACATTAAGTGTTTTCATGAACTTCTGTAGCTTTATGTTTACATTTATGTTAGTTTTACACACATACACATGTCATATGGTATTTCCACATCATAAACATCACAACAATTTACTCTGGACTATTTACCTTTCACATCGTGACTATGCTTCTAACGATCGACGGATTTTTAAAATGCTTTTATCTTACGGATGAGCAAATATCATTTACAGGGAAATGTTTACTGAGAGATGAAAACGTGGACAGGTGATGCATTTTTACCAATGTAGATTGAAAACAAAAGCTTGAGTACATACACAACTAAGGCACGTTCATGATTTCCACATACCACGTCGGGCACAATGGGCATTGACCATTGATTTGAGTTATTTATACCTCGGCCCTGCAAATTTTAACTCAAACCCATCACAGAGTTCTAGAACTTCTTGTCTGTTAAGATTGTCTGAATTTGTCTGAATTTGAGGAATATAACTTCTAAGTCACAATCAACTGATACTTTTTTCAAACGCATACTGCTTCTGCTTGAAAAGATGATTGAATGTCTTGGTAAATTCTTGATTTTGCTATATTGCATTGTACACGCGTCTTGTAAAGACAGGTCCAGCTACTCGAGGTATCTTGATGTTCAGGGATACAAGTGTTCAGATCGCCAAATATGCGAGGTTCCTGGCCGTAGCGATGTAGGGGAATGTGCGAGTGAGTGTAGCACACGAGAGTCTTGCATGCTCTTCTCCTACAACAGGGTGGCCGGGCTGTGTCAGATACACAGTCAGATATTGTCCCTCGGTAGTAGTAACTGCACACAAGACGAGAACACGGATCACTACATAAATGGTAAGTTTTTAAATCATTATTTTATTCTTTTCCTTTTATTTCGTGAATATTCCGGGGTAGAATAGGTCTTCAGCAACCCATGCTTGCCGTAAAAGGTGACTATGCTTGTCGCAAAAGGCGACTAACGGGATCGGATGGTCAGGCTTGCTGACTTGGTTGATGCATGTCATCGATCCCAATTGCGTGGATCGATGCTAATGATGTTAATCACTGGATTGTCTGGTCCAGACTCGATTATTTACAGACCGCCGTCATATAGCTGGAATATTGCTGAGTGCGGCGTTAATCAACAAACCAATCCTTTTTTATGTGTTTTTAACGCAACACTCCGCAATATTCCAGCAATATGACGACGGTCTGTAAATAGTCGTGTCTAGATCCATTGATTGATATCATGATCATCGATTTACCATTATCTCATTGAATGTTCTTTGACGGCGGTCTTAATAATCGGGTATGGACCAGACAATCCGGTGATTGACATCATGAGCATCGACTACCATTAACTTGTTGAATGTTTTAAATATTTATCTCTTGTCTTGTTTAGATTAACGACAGTCTTCTTTTCACACATGGTACATATCATTCTCTTGGGTATTTTTGTTTCGTTGCCATTTTCGTTTGCTTCGCTTGGCACCCGGTTTGATTTAATCTACAGTGCTGCTGAAGGGGATCGGTAGGTCAGGCTTAGTCATCATGACTCCGTTGATTGCTTATCATGATCTTACCCGTACTGCGTGGGTAATACCTAGCACTGGTATATTTGATTGACAGGAGGCTGTGTTATAGATCGGTATATTATTCATGACTGTAGATTTATCGCATGTAATAACTTTAAGATATGCACATGCGAATTGTAACGAATTGTAACGAATCTCTTGCTGAAGCCATAGCACGTCCAATGTTTTCAATAAGAAAAATACGATATAACGTGACGTCATTCATTTTGCCTGACGTCACAAATGGGTTACATAGCGTCATATGAATAATAGACTGTATACGTTTCACAACGTTTGAGGTACAAACGAGCATGCTCTCTCTTAGAGATTTCAAAGAGCGTTATATGACTATTGCTGAAAACGTTTTTGATCAAAGTTTTCAACATTCAAGGTCTCACTTAAGATTCCAAAATATTTTATGGTAGACATATATGGTGGACGTTTCCAAATTTGACACGTCAATACCAAAAATGATGTCGGGTGCATTCAATATGTCATAGGAGGTCATTCTCCTGAATATTCTGATATTTCTGGTGATTTAGGGAAAATGTTTTGTCGATTTATCTGTAGGGTTGACATTTTATTCGTTTTCCGTCGTTTTTACTCTTACAATGTCAATGAGTAATATATAGATAAATCGTTAAAAGCTCGGGGTTTACATCATTTATTTACCCAGGACATATAATCCGTAATTTCTCGTAGCTGGTTGGCTGTTTTGTTTGTTTGTTGTTGAACGTCGCATTCAGCAATATTCCAGCCATTTGACTGCTATTTTCTAAATATGGGGTTCAGGTGTGTAGCTGGTTAGGAAATTTGATCTGAAATGAAATATTTAAAGCTCCTTCAGAGAAACCCACACGATTATTGACTGCTTAATAACAACAACTTATAACGGTTTTAAAAGAGATGCACATTGTCATTAAATTGTATGAATAAATGATTTGGACACACTTAATATATATAGAATATGTTATGGCCAAATTGTTTGCATTTCGTGACAAATACCACGAATGTGTAATAATTATTATTATATACTGTTTCACGCGTTACCTACAGATACAGAAAATCGAAATCACAACACACAAGTTGATGAAATATATAGAAATATTACAAACTGTTCACATTAAACTAATGAGAACATAATGACCGATAAGGTTATAAAGTACACATGCTGACCTTTGTAACAATACTCCACTGTGACACAATGACTTTGCCCCTTGAAGATCCGGGGTAGAATAGGTCTTCCGCAACCCATGCTTGCCGTAAAAGGTGACTATGCTTGTCGTAAGAGGCGACTAACGGGATCGGGTGGTCAGGCTCGCTGACTTGGTTGAAGCATCTCAGCGATCTCAATCGCGTGGATCGATGATCATGTTGTCAATCACTGGATTGTCTGTTCCAGACTCGATTATTTACAGACCGCCGTCATGTAGCTGGAATATTGCGGAGTGCGGCGTTAAACAAACAAACAAACACAATAACTTTACGGCACAACAATTGATTTGGCTAACTGATTTTATTTTGTTTCTTTAAATTCAGATTATGTGTCTCCGAGCAACACATTACCGATGGTAGCCCGTGAGTCTGTGGGTGTCGAGGAACGCAGCTATTTTGGCAATAGCGCTCTCATGAGAATCATGAAGGAAGGGGAGATAATTCAGTGGCAGTTCTACTCTGTTGCTGTAGGCGGTGCAATGCTTCAAGTCTGGAGACCACGGAACGATCTGGAAAATGGCCGGTATGTATTTTTATGTATCTTTCAACAGCTTAACTATGCTTCGTATAACCAAGTATAAGTTTTTTTTACATTTTGGCTTGACTCTAAAACCTCAAAAATCCATACAAAGAACTTGGTCCAGCAAATCCCTGTCTCAAAGATTAACAATCATTCATAATATAACCAAGGAAGGGCTTTATTTTTATTCACAAGTATTTAAGACAAGTGGAATTAATGGATTCTCAAAACCTAAAAGAATTTGCTGGGATTTTAGAAACGTTGAAAGAGAACCAAGTTCAATTCTGTATAAACATTTGATTTTTCAAATTTGTAAACCACTTTCCTTAAACTTAAGTGGAAACTTCATTCCTTGTTCAGTGTGGCATTTGTTACTATCCTGGTGGCCATAATTATACCTACATCTCTATCTTCAAAGGGTTAGGACAAATTGTCAAAAATGAAAGTGAAAGTTATAAGCCCGTGAAGACGCCGGGGTTGAGTAGATCTTCAGAAACCCATACTTGCCGTAAAAGGTGACTATGCTTGTCGTAAAAGGCGACTAACGGGATCGGGTGGTCAGGCTCGCTGACTTGGTTGATGCATGTCATCGATCATGAAATTATTAATCACTGGATTGTATGGTCCAGACTCGATTATTTACATACCGCCGTCATATAGCTGGAATATTGCTGAGTATACCATATGATCTCTTGTTTGTTCGGGTGAACATTTGCATGTGTTTGTGACGGATGCCATCGATGGGGCAGGATACGCTCAACTTTCGCGAATACTTGGTATCATCATTGGAGAATATAGGATTCTCATAAAAATCGATAGAGGATATTTGGCTTTCCGCGTCAAATAAGAATTTATCTCATAGAGTGACCTGACGAAACTGATATTTGAGTGAAAAGGTCAACTTGTTCAGGATACTGATGCTACTTGACAATATTACAAAATGTCCAAGTAACTGAACGTCTGAACGTCAGAACATCAGTCAGCCACACTGCAAGTTGTTCCGGCAAAGATTACAATTTCACACGTGGGAAATATCGATTGTATATAATTCTAATTCTATATAATTACGGATTGCTTGTTTCTGATTGGTTAGAAAGAGGTTTCCTTTTTCCCACGGAAGCCCCCTTTAAATAGCTTTTTCACACACAATATTATCGACAGCCTACTGGCTCGCTGACTTGGTTGAAGCATGTCATCGTATCCCAATTGTGTGGATCGATGCTCATGATGTCAATCACTGGATTGTCTGGTCCAGACTCGATTATTTACAGACCGCCGTCATATAGCTTGAATATTGCTGAGTGTGGCGTAAAACAAATCGAACCAAAACAAACCTAATATGGAAAACTTGAAACATGCTTGCTGACTATTGATACTATCTAACAATAAATACAAGAATTGTCGCTTGACAATATGTCAACTTTGGAAATTGTTTTGTCATGTGTCCATTCAAATATGTCTTATATGATAACTTGATTAACAGGCGCATAACATATTGGGGTCTACACAATTCAAGATGTTTTTGTCGATATAAGATGCAATGTAATTCTGAACTATGAATCCATACGTTGACGAATGCTTGAACAAAAGGACCTAAAACGACATATTTGCTTTGATCTGAATAATCAATTAACACCAGGGTTACGAAAACAATACCACGTTCATGTTGGGTTTTAGTTTGAGCGTCTATTGTATTGTAGTAGTCATCATACCGTGTTTACGTCCACCCATACCACTGTCTGTAGGTTTATGCCCCGTCCAAAGTGGGTTGCTTGGTTGGTTGGTTTGTTGTTTAACGCCGCACTCAGCAATATTCCAGCTATATGACGGCGGTCTGTAAATAATCGAGCCCTGACCAGACAATCCATTGAATAATATCATGAGCATCGATAAACGCAATTGAGATCGATGACATGCATCAACCAAATCAGCGAGTCTGACCACCCAATCCCGATAGTCGCCTTTTACGACAAGCATAGTCACCTTTTGCGGCAAGCATGGGTTGCTGAAGACCTATTCTACCCCCGATTTACCCTGAACTATTAGAAACAAAGGAGACCAATGAGACCGCCTCATCTGTTTCATATTTAGATCTATGCATAAAGATTCACAGACAAAACACGCTCCGCAAGACTGAAAGACAAAGGGGATGACGTCAACTTTCCAATGGTCAACTTTCCCTTTTGTTGAGGAATATAAAGGCTATATAAGAAGAGGGATGAAAAATCAAAGTTCTCTTTATGTCGAGCAAATATAATTTTGAGTTGAACCAGATATTCCCATGTTGTTTTTTTCTTCTGGTGACCATTTGACTTGCGTTTGCATATGTTAGTGACGAGTGCCGCCGGCGGGGCGGGATACGTTCACCTATTCGCGAACACATGATATCACTACCATCTGATCGTGATTCATAACCACATGCTCATGATCTAGTATGAATTGTACAATCGACTCGAGATTACTTATTATGAGTGAGTGAGTGAGTGAGTTAAAATTTAAAGTCACAGCGGCATTATTTCAGCCATATAATGACTTGAGCAAGTTATGTATTTATATAATATATTAAGACCTGTCGTCGAAGGACAGTACAACAACTAGCAAAATATCACAGATTATAACTGTAAAACTAGTTATAGAATAATAAAATAATCAGATTATAACAGACGACACAATACAAAAAAGGGGCTGTAGATCGCCAGCAACCAAAATTAGGCCACCATACTAGGGACCATAGGGACTTATGGTACTTCTGCTACCTACATGGTACCCCAGCAGGATTTACACCATCCCTCTGGCCACTTATTAAGAGTTATGTAAAGGGTTTTGTTGCCTTTATTAAAAATGCTACCATGTGTTCTGAACTTCTGATGGCACACAATTGGTGATTTAAAAACATAAGTTAAAATATAGAAGTTTGCCCTCCCACTCTCTTGCTGGATGAAGATGGCTCAATCTACCTCAGGTCAAAGCTATTACATAGACACAAAGCCCGTGACGATCCGGGTTGGAATAGGTCTTCATGATCCCATGCTTGCCGTAAAAGGCGACCTTCGGGATCGGGTGGTTAGGCTCGCTGACTTGGTTACTGGTATTTACAGACCGCCGTCATAAAGCTGGAATATTGCTGAGTGCGGCGTTAAACAACAAACAAACAAACACTGACACAGTTCGTTTTAAACTTGCGTTGTCCTCACTTTCAGATATGAGTTTGTTGGTCAAAACTTCCTAAAGAGCAAAATAATTGGAGAGCCAGATAATCTGAATGTACCTGAGCACGAGCGGATACAGGTGCAATCTGGAGACGTGATTGGCATCTACTACGACGACCCGGCCGCCGGTATCACCTACAGTGACTGCAATGCCACAGAAACCCCTGACGCAGCTGGGATGTCCTTGCTCGAGAGAGAAGTGGACGAAGCGTCATTCTTTGTGCCTGGGTCGATTTATACCCAGACAACTCAAGACAATTGCCAAATATTTTCACTTAAAGCGATGGTTGGACCAGTGAGTAAATTATTCTTATGTTAATTGTTAAATAGTAGATACACAGTCTAGGGACAACTGGGCAACAGTTGGTCGATTGGGTGGTCTTTGCTGAATAAGTGTCGTCGTACCCCTAAGGCGTGGGTCAATGATCATGATATCAATCACTGGAGTGTCTGAACCAGACTATATTATTTCCAGGGAGCTACCGTATAGCTCGAATATATAGCGTTAAACAAGAAACAAGAAATCTGAAAATACTTGTTAAAAAATATACTTAAAGAATAAATAACCGTGCATCATATAAAGTTAAAAAAAAAACACATTTCGAAAAAAATAATGCATCTTTCAGTACATTTACATATCTCCTCGACCTTAAGCTCGTTATTCACAGTTTGCACGCGCACAATTCGGATGTTTGAGTCTTTGTAGGGAGCTTGCTAACGTGATTTGTGAATGTGAACAACACACAATGATAGTTTAGCTTTATGGTGCTCTTAAAACACATTTGTGTTTAACCGTAAATGCCAAGGCTTGAAAATCAACGTCTATGCGCCATGGGTATTCTGCTAAAAGGAAAGGAATCGACACCAAACTGCCACGTTAACAGCTCGGAAAATTCGTGGGTTGAGACCAAGTAGTGGCAGAACCGTACGCAACCGGTTACGGGAGCACAACATCCGTTCCCGATGTCCAACGATACGCCGACTTTTCCTTACACGTCACCGTCAGGCACGCCTAGCTTGGTATTGAAAGCATCTCAGGTTTAGAAGGCAAGACTGGGAAAGTATACTGTTCACAAATGAGTTCAATTGTTAATTGAAATTTGACTGGCGGAGTGAGTGAGTGAGTATGGTTTTACGCCGCTTTTAGCAATATTCCAGCAATATCACGGCAGGGGACACCAGAATTGGGCTTCACACATTGTACCCATGTCGGGAATCTAACCCTGGTCTTCGGCGTGACGAGCGAACGCTTTAACCATTAGGCTACCCGACCGCCCCTTGACTGGCGTACGCTACCGGGACGACATCGTTCGAGATCATGTTCTACCCTTGTAAATGGAGGGACGGAGCGTCGCTTTGCACCAGGATAATGCCCGCCCACATGCTGCATGAGGCAGCGTAGCATTGCTGTACTGCCATGGCCAGTTGTTTCTCAAAAGGTCCTCTCCCCAATAGAACATATCCCAATGCGATATGAAGACGCCTACGACAGAACCAGCCGGTAATGTAAGCCAACTTGGACCAATCTGAAATTTGGAACAACATCCCTCTTTCTGTTTTCAATCAACTGGTGTCTTCATAGCGCCACCGCTGTCTCGCGTATATCATTGGATGGTTGGTTTGTTGTTTAACGCCGCACTCAGCAATATTACAGCTATATGACGGCGGTCTGTAAATAATCGAGTCTGGACCAGACAATCCAGTGATTGACATCATGAGCATCGATCCACGCAATTGTTATCGATGACATGTATCAACCAAGTCAGCGATCCTGACCACCCGATCCCGTTAGTCGCCTTTTACAACAAGCATGGGTTTCTGAAGACCTCTTCTACCCTGGAATCTTCACGGGTCCATAGAACATGTTCCAGGTGTGATATGGCGACGCCTACGACAGGAACAGAACCAGTCGGTAATGTAAGCCAACTTGGACCAATCTGAAATTTGGAACAACATCCCTCTTTCTGTTTTCAATCAACTGGTGTCTTCATCGCGCCACCGCTGCCTCGCGTGTATCAACTCAAATAGTGGTCACACCCGAGTTGTTATACCACCCCTCTCTTCGCGTGTGGCTAACTGTCTCCTGGTATCAGGTATGGGTTTTGTCAATGTATTTGTGATGATAAAACGTTGATCAGATGATTGGACACATATTATGTTGATAGTTTTATCCCAATTACGGGATTGATTGGTCCTTAATTAAACGCCAGAGTTTTTAATGAGAGAAGTTTTGTTTGTTTGAGTTTTTTGTTTAACGCCTCACTCAGCAATATTCCAGCTATACGACGGCGGTCTGTAAATAAGCGAGTCTGGACCAGACAATCCAGTGATTGACATCATGAGCATCGATCCACGCAATTGGAATACGATGACATGCATCAAGCAAGTAGCATACATATCACTTGTCGTGCAGCAAGAGCTAAACAGGGTGCATGGAACGGGAAACAAAAGACAATCATGTCCTGTCACTTAAACGAACTAATTCACTTTCACATAAAGTCAGTGGTGTGTCATATTTTACAGAAGCGAACACAGATTTTAAGCCAAGTGAACTCCTCACCAATAAAGAGTCGCAGCTCTGTCGGGAGTTCGAAGAAGGTCTACATGGGCCTGAATGACAATTTCAAGATACGTGTTGATGGACGCCTCTCGATCTGGAAGTTCTACTCCAAGATTACTGGTACCCTAGCACTGCAGGTCTGGCGACTAATACGAGGCGAACAAACACAGCAGTAAGTACTAGTACTACCATAGTTCAGCCACCAAGCTTGTGGTAAGAGGCGACCAGGTTCGCTGACTTGGTTGATGGATGTCATCGTATCCCAATTGCGTAGATCGATGCTCATGATGTCAATCACTGGATTTGTCAATACTTAAATATTTACAGACCGATGTCATGTTGCTGAAGTATTGACGCATGCCTGTAAATAATTTATCACGATATGACGAATTGAGCGGGTCACCCAGGCATTGTAATCTCACGCGGTTACTTTTGTGAATGAGTAAGTTAAAATTGTACATAGCATCGGTAATATTGGAGCCTTATCGCGATGAGACCAAGTTAGTTATTGTTAAATTCATGTCGACAAAGAACAGTAAAAAACTGTAGGGTAAATGTCACAGTTTAGCTATAAAATACCTAGGCAAGATTATAACAGAGTGTTGAGTAGATTAGTTAATATAAATTAAAACCAGACTACAGACAAATGGCAGCCAAAGTTTGACCACATAACTGGGGATCATGGGGACTTACAGTGCTTTTGCTTCCTGCATGATTCCCAGCAGGATTTATGCCATCACTTTGGTCACGAGTCGTTGTATGCAGTGTTTAACCAATATTACAAATCAAATCACAAGCAAGGAATTAACACACAAGTTGATGATAAACACTTCAATATAGATGGACCCCCCTGCCACTGTCAGGGGGACAATAAGTTTACACTACTTATAATTAAATCTCTCTGTATGTCCATGTGCGACTGTGGTTGGTTTGGTTGGTTTATTGTTTAACGCCGCGCTCAGCAATATTCCAGCTATATGACGGCGGTCTGTAAATAATCGAGTCTAGACCAGACAATCCAGTGACTGATATCATGAGCATCGATCCACGCAATTGGGATCGATGACATGTATCAACCAAGTCAGCGAGCCTGACCACCCGATCCCGTTAGTCGCCTTTTACGACAAGCATAGTCACCTTTTACGGCGAGCATGGATTGCTGAAGACCTATTCTACCCCAGAATCTTCACGGGTCGCCACTGTGTGAGAAGTAGTTTTGTGGGGGGCGTTAAACAACAGATAAGCAAACAGTATCGTGAGTAGATGACGCTGACAGGAACGTCTGGGCAATGCCTGTAAAATGTCTGTGACAGTTTGGAAAGTCATAATGTCACGCTTTAACCCCAAACAACTATGACAATGAGAAAATACTGATTTATAATTGGGATAAATTTGCAGGATCAGCTTCGTTGGTCAAAATATTTTGACGAGTGTCTCCAACGCCCCTCAAGATGTCTACGTGGACGAGGCAGATCGCATACAGGTGAAGGCTGGGGACTACATCGCCGTGTATTACGGGGTAAGCAAAGGGGGCCTGTGTTACGACGACTGTGACGAAGAAATCAACCCAGAGTCTAATCACGTTGGTTATTCCCTCGACCAGGTCGACTCTCCAGACGAGTTTTACGAAGGTAAGTATTCTAATCTGTCCTTAAAAAACCTTTGTTTAGTATTGAAGTGAACTGTTCGATTTGAATGCTATAATTGTGATATCGAGGTTGTACTTTTTCATTATATTAACTTAATCGTGAAAGTTGGCGGCACTCACTCACACACTTCAACCTACAGAAGTCACTTTATCCAGACTGGTTGGTTGGTTTGTTCTTATACGCCGCAGGGGCGGTCGAATGGCCTAGTGGTTAAAGAGTTCGCTCGTCATGCCGAAGACCCGGGTTCGATTCCCGACATGGGTACAAAGTGTGAAGCCCATTTCTGGTGTCCCCCGCTGTGATATTGCTGGAATATTGCTAAAAGCGGCGTAAAACCATACTCACTCACTTATACGCCGCACTCAGCAATATTCCAGCTACATGACGGCGGTCTGTAAATAATCGAGTCTGTACCAGATAATCCAGTGATTGATATCATGAACATCGATCCACGCATTTGAGATACGATGACATGCATCAACCAAGTCAGACCACCCGATCCTGTTAGTCGCCTCTTACGTCATGAGTAGTCGCCTTTTACGGCAAGCATGGGTTATGAAGATGGATTAATTTCTACCGTTGACGTGTTCTATTTCTCTACGCTGCAGGTAAAGTAATGGACTTGATATTTCCGCTCTACAACTGCAGAGTATTCTCTCTAACAGCCTTCATCCAACCAACCGCCAGTTAATTATTTGGTAAGTGGCTTTATGATTATAATATTCGAATTAATACACATCTGGGAAAAGGCGAGGTGAGGTTCAGTGGGGTTTAACGTCGCGTCCAATATTTTTTAACTTAGCGTGTGTGTGTGTGGTGTGTGTGTGTGTTTGTACCAGTCCTGACTAATGCCGATTTTATAGTGCCAGCCCACTGAGATAATGCCGATGCGACGTTAAATTTTAACTCACTCTCCCTGAGATACCATGCCTCAGTTTAACATGAATATCCGACTCAAACTAAGTACACTGACTCCTAGCCGACCTGTCCTTGTCCCATTATGCCGAGCTCAAGAGAGGGAAACAACAAGTACCCTCTTTTAACGTTTTGTGGTGTGACGCGGCCGGGGATCGAACCCCGAACCTTCCGCTCTCCGGGCAAACGCTCTACTACTTGACCACGGAGGCGGTCCTGCTGTAAGAAAGAAATTATACACTCAAAGCTTGGAATTGCCAAAAAAAGCTACAAACGTTATCAAAACGTTACTAGGCTGAAAACAGTCACCGGAAGACGAACAAGTTCAGGTCCAAAACACAGCCATGATACCCGTATCAAATACAACACCATCGTTGGTTGGTTTGTTGTTTAACGCCGCACTCCGCAATATTCCAGCTATATGACGGCGGTCTGTAAATAATCGAGTCTGGACCAAACAATCCAGTGATTAATATCATGAGCATCGATCCACGCAATTGAGATCGATGACATGCATGAACCAAGTCAGCGAGCCTGACCCCACCGATTCCGTTAGTCGCCTTTTACGGCAAGCATGGGTTGCTGAAGCCATATTCTACCCCGGAACCTTCACGGGTCTCGAATAACCAGTTCTTGTTGTTTCATTTTTAGCCACCATTACTTTCTTTTTGCCCGCAGTTTCTATGAAACATTTAGCCAGGCATATTTTGTGTTCTTGATTTTGGAAATGTGAGGCACAGACAGCACATTAGGAGTTTGATTCCCAGATAACCCCAGATAAAAAAACTAACCCCCTCACAATAGGTCTACTTTTTTCAATTGTAACTTGTCCTGTTATGTAACAATGGTTCGACTTTAAACTCAAAGTAATAACTCGTGAACCGTGTATTAATTAATGTAATACGTTATAATGTTGGTTTCCAGATATATCTGAGGATGACCCATGGTTCGAGGAAGCGCTCACGCGTCTATCAGACCTCGTCCTGCTGCTAATATATAGTCTTTGTCAGGCGAGAGGAAGCGCTCACAGGTCCATCAGACCTCGTCCTGCTGCTAATATATAGTCTTTGTCGGGCGAGAGGAAGCAGCAAGCACCTTCTTCACACATAACATGTCTCCACTTTTAAATAAATCATCTGCAGCAGACATTTCGTGTTTGTTGTAATGCTCTGCAAACGAATAGTGCATGTTATACCAAGAGTGAGTGAGTGAGTGAGTATGGTTTTACGCCGCTTTTGGCAATATTCCAGCAATATCACGGCGGGGGACACCAGAAATGGGCTTCACACATTGTACCCATGTCGGGAATCGAACCCGGGTCTTCGGGGTGACGAGCGAACGCTTTAACCACTGGGCTCTCCGACCGCCCCTGTTATACCAAGAAAGGAGGTATGGATGGTAATTGGTTAATTATTTTTAATCACGAAAGAAATCAAATACGGTTTTGACTGCATCAATTAAACCTCTACTCCATTTCCAAATATATCTCAAAAGAAGATGCCATAGTTTTCAGAACTTGAGACGCGAGGAATTGTTTCTGGAGTGACATTGTTTCTTTCATTAACTGACTTTCATTGTTTGCTTAAATTAATTATAAGGATCACTGTCCAAATATGCCTCCCACAATTGTTTCATTTTGCTCAACATGACAAAAACGTTATTCAACATGATTGGGATGGGCTAAAATAATTTTCTCAAATGTGTTTAAGAATCCTGACGGACAATATTGTCCTTTTGCTCTGTCCAGAAGCATTTACATGTAGTCTGTTTGCTTATACTACAGAACGCAGATTTTGTAGTCAGCTTTCAACAAAAAAGGCACCCGTGAAGATTCCGGGGTAGAATAGGTCTTCAGCAACCCATACTTGCCGTAAAAGGCGACTAACGGGATCGGGTGGTCAGGCTCGCAGACTTGGTTGGTACATGTCATCGATCCCAATTGCGTTGATCGATGCTCATGATGTCAATCAAGGGATTGTCAGGTCCAGACTCGAGGGGCGGTCGGGTTGGTTGGTTGGTTAGTTGTTTAATGCCGCACTCAACAATATTACAGCTATATGACGGCGGTCTGTTAATAATCGAGTCTGGACCAGACAATCCAGTGATTGATATCATGAGCATCGATCCACGCCATTGGGATCGATGACATGTATGAACCAAGTCAGTGAGCCTGACCACACGATCCCGTTAGTCGCCTTTTACGACAAGCATAGTCACCTTTTACGGCAAGCATGGGTTGCTGAAGACCTATTCTACCCGGCAGTCTTCACGGGTCGGGGTAGCCTGGTGATAAAAGCGTTCGCTTGAGACAAGGGTTCGATTCCCGACATGGGTACAATATGAGAAGCCCATTTCTGGTGTCCCCCGCTATGACATTGCTGGAATATTGCTAAAAGCGGCGTAAAACCATATTCACTAACTCACCAGACTCGATTACTTACAGACCACACTCACACAGCTTGAAAATTAGTGCGGTGTTAAACAACAAACAAACAATCTTTACAGCAATCTTTTATTTAACATTGCTGTCGTTGTGAGAGCCGTGCTTCTTGAAGTAAATGGTCATGTGATACATACACAGTACACTACATTTTCATTACAAATTTTTGTTTGTTTATCCAACACTTAATGAAGGTATAAAATATTTTAGAAAGCCTGGCGATGCTATTCACCGATAACAACCTTGGCTAGTTGGTGGACTACATGTGCCGTTAAATTGTGACCTTAAGAATATGAACATTATGACAGTTATATCACGGTGTGTCAGCTTGATGTGTGAGGAAAACCCAAAGTGATGCAGGGGTAGAATAGGTCTTCAGCAACCCACGCTTGTCGTAAAAGGCAACTATGCTTGTCGGAAAAGGCGACTAACGGGATCGGGTGGTCAGGCTCGCTGACTTGATTGATGCATGTCATCGGTCCCATTGTCGTAAAAGGCGACTAACGGGATCAGGTGGTCAGGCTCGCGTGGCGTCCAATGGCGTGGATCGATGCTCATGACATTAATTACTGGATTGTTGTTTAACGCCGTATTCCAGCTACATGACGGCGGTCTGTAAATAATCGAGTCTGGACCAGACAATCCAGTGATTAATGTCGTGAGCATCGATCCACGCCGTTGGGATCGATGACATGCATCAACCAAGTCAGTGAGTTTGAAGTTGTGTTCCATTTGCTTCAAAACGTTTTGACAATCAGCACCCATTCGTTTACTAGTAAATTTACATGTTCGAAGTTATCTTATTCATTTCTCAACTAGGGGCGGTCGGTTAGCCTAGTGGTTAAAGCGTTCGCTCGTCACGCCGAAGACCCAGGTTCCATTCCCGACATGGGTACAATGTGTGAAGCCCATTTCTGGTATCCCGCGCCGTGATATTGCTGGAATATTGCTAAAAGCGGCGTAAAACCATACTCACTCACTCACTCATTTCTCAACTAGTTATTCAAGAGAAGGAACCGCAACTTTAAGCAGGTCTCAGCTTCATTTCAGTCCACATGAGAGAGTACTCGAAGCCGTGCCAACTTTCCCAGTTCAAGCCGTTGCTGTAAGCGCTGGTGTCGTAGAGCCCGTTCAGGTTGCTTGAGTGACAATCCCTGTACCACCAGCCACCGTAACGGGCGAGTGCACAGTTGTTGTGCCACGTGTCTTGGTCCTTGTCCTTGGTGGAGAAGTACATGCCGTTATGGGTGTTGGCAAATGAGTCACCTTGAGAAGGGAAAATAACAATACACTACTGTGCAAAAGTAACTTCCATCAATGATGTTAGTAACACTGTCTGAACTTGGTGTTCCCCGCCGTGATATTGCTGGAATATTGCTAAATGCGGCGTAAAACAAAACTCACTCACTCACTCACTGTCTGAACTTGTTTATAATTCGCCAGTGTTTGAGTTTCAAACCCATTCATTTTGTATTATTCGTTCGTTGATTAAACATGTTTTATTGAGAACAATCAAATGAATTAGGCACAAGTGGTCAGGCTCGCTGACTTGGTTGATGCATGTCATTGTATCCCAATTGCGTGGCTCAATACTCATGCTATCAATCACTGGATTGTCTGGTCTAGACTCGATTATTTACAGACCGCCGTCATATAACTAGCATATTGCTGAGTGCGACGTTAAACAAACAAACAAACAAACATTACCTGAGGTCATCACGAACCTACCTCTGTTGCCACTGTAGCCCGATACTGTAAGTAGGTATTTGCCAACTTCGTTCCCCACAGAGAAGGATGAGTACTTTGCATACCCGAATACGTCACTTTGGTCTCTCATGTCGATCCTCAGTTGTGATGCTTTTGCCGTTGTCAAGCGATTAAGTATGTCATTACCTACAAAGTAGACACACTTTATGGATAACATCTTTATTTTACTGTAATGGCGACGTATCGGTATAGAGATCCTTACACAGTTCGGGTCCTGTCGTAGGCGTCGACCATACTCATCCCAAACATGTTCTATGGGGTGCAGGTCTGGAGAAACAGGAGGTCATGGCAGTACAGCAATGTTATGCTACCTCAAAGTCTCTTACAACATGTGAAACCCGTGAAGATTCCGGGGTAGAATAGGTCCTCAGCAACCCATACTTGCCGTAAAAGGCGACTATGCTTGTCGTAATAGGCGACTAACGGGATCGGGTGGTCAGGCTCGCTGACTTGGTTGATACATGTCATCGATCCCAATTGCGTGGGTCGATGTTCATGATGTCAATCACTGGATTGTCTGGTCCAGACTCGATTATTTTACAGACCGCCGTCATATAGCTGGAATATTGCTGAGTGCGGCGTTAAACAAACAAACAAAAAACAACAACATGTGGGCTGGCGTTATCCTGCTGCAACTTTACGTTAAGTACCCGCATTTGCGCAAGGGTAAAAAAACCCCCTGATATCGGACGATATCGTTCCAGTAGCGTATGCCATTCAAATTGTCTTCAATAATGATGAGTAGCATTATCCCATGAATTAGATACCACCCCATAGCACAACACTTAGCAAACAGAGGCATTTGGTAGCGCTATTACGGTTACACAACAGTGTTTTAATGAGCAACCCATGCTTGTCGTAAAAGGCGACTAACGGGATCGGATGGTCAGGCTCGCAGACTTGGTTGATGTATGTCATCGTATCACAATAATAATCTGTGATATATCGCTAGTTGTTTGCCACTAACGTGGCCATATCCCCCGCCCCTGTTGCAGAATTTATGACATAATTAAATCTAAACAAACCCTAACCTTTTTTAACCAAGGTGGAACTTGTCATGGAAATTGAAAAGAAGAGTTTGGAACCTAAGTCCATCTTGTTGCCATGGAAACGTTAAACATAAAAATTTCTAAAATATCTAAATAGCAAAAGACACCAGTTCAGCATTTACCTGACAAACTTGCAAAGTTTCATTAAAAAATATTGAACGGTTTATGAGTTATGCTCCAGAAACGAACCCTACCCTCACAGAACCTAAGTCCATCTTGTTGCCATGGAAACGTAAAAAATAAAAATTTCTAAAATTTCTAAATAGCAAAAGGCACCAGTTCAACGTGTACCTGACAGACCTGCAAAGTTAGATGAAAAAATATTGAACGGTTTCTGAGTTATGCTCCGGAAACGAAACGTGACGGACGGACGGAGCCTGTTTCTATATCCCCCGGCAACTTTGTTGGGCGGGTGATAATAAATGTTTAACTTGCTCAAGTCACGATATGGCTGAAATATTGCCGATGTGACTTTAAATATTAATTCACTCTCTCACCCCAATTGCGTGGATCGTGCAAATTGGCATGTGCACCATGTATTATCAATGCACGTGCAAATTGTGAATCACGACTTCAAAGTCAAGGATACGTGTTTATGAATATATTGTGAGAAAGTGTTTATTTCCGTATAGGGTCCATCGGCCCATTTCCAGGACATGTAAGAGTATCTACAAACGATGCGTCGTACAATCACACCAGCATCACATATTAACGGAATTTACACCATGGCTCCTTTGTGTTTGACCGTTGTCTAATTAACTGAATTGTTAGTTAAACACCACTTGGCAATGACGGCGGAACTTTTTTTTCAGCTACCATTTGTCTTGATGAAAGAACAATTGAATGAAAAACATTTGTCGCCAGCGGGATTCGAACCCGTAAAGTCCGCACTGAAAGCAAACGAATGTAGCCTTCAGCCACGGCGACATAGTAGAAAGGGCATGAAATTAACAACTAAATATCAGTACCAATTGCGAAATGTGCATTTTAGTATTTGTACAGTACTTCTGATTTTGTACCTTTTCGCTCAACGAAACAAACAGATAGAAAAGAAATAATTACTATTATCTCGAAGAGGGCTTATATTTGCTCATAACAGGCCCATAAACATGGGCAAGTAATATTTAGTTGATTGATAAATGTGCTCGAGTTGGTCCATAATGAATGGTATACGTGCCCTGGGACATGCATTTCATAATCCAAATCGGCGAGGTGCACGTGCGAAAGGCTCGGGGAACACATTTCACGTGCCTCACGCAAGGACCGACTCACACCGTGTTCTCACAGTTGAGCATAGAGTCCCTGAATATCTTTCAAAATACCTTTTACAAAACAATGTTTTTTAAGCATTTTAGGTGCCATAAATGTTGGACATGGTTTAAGTATGTTAGAAATGTCCTTGAAATGGTTGATTAAACGACACGGCGCTGCGCGCCCCGTGGTTTAATTAACCATTTCAAGGATTAGACACTGGGTCCTCGTGGTCTTACCTATACATAGTTGACATGTTTTTTTAGAGCTACATGTCTAAACTCATATTTGGCCAAGAAATTGATAACATATTTACTGTTTGATAACATTGATTGTTTTCACTTTGTGCTATATTGCTACTATGCACTATAATATCTAGGAAGCAGGTCGTTACGTAGGTCATTGTAAAACAGGTTGGTTGGTTTGTTGTTTGATGCCGTAAAAGGCAGTTGGGATCGATGACACGCATCAACCAAGTCAGCGAGCCTGACCACCCGATCCCTTTAGTCGCCTGTTACGACAAGCATAGTCACCTTTTACGGCAAGCATGGGTTGCTGAAGACCTATTCTACCCCGGAATCTTCACGGGTCATGAAAGCCCAAAACTTCAGAGCCATACATTAAAACTGGCAAAACTTTGACATCAAATATGTGCAATAAAATTTCTTACGTTTTGCATATTCTGATAATCTTCAAAGCCTAATCAGAGAAAACAGCCTGGGTAACAAACCTGAGCTTGACGAAATGATACCTAAATATTTATATGTAGATACGATGTCTAATCGTCTCTATCAAAATAAACTTTTTCATATTTCCTCAGTCTACGTGCCTTTCTAAATACCATTACTTTCGTCTTTTCCACATTTACTTTAACTGCCATTTATTTCAATATTAAGATAACCTATCCAACCTCCTCTGCAAACCTACTACTGTACTATCAAAAATGTCGTCGGCAAAAAGTAACATAAATAATTGTAAAATACCTATCTCTATACATCTATGGCCATCCATTCCCATGAAGTCAACAATAATATTTATGTACAAAGTGAAGAGAAATGGCGGACACCAAACATACAATAAAAATGATCAGTAAAGCCTACATTCAATGAGGACCCGTGAAGATTCCGGGGTAGAATAGGTCTTCAGCAACCCATGATTGCCGTAAAAGGCGACTAACGGGATCGGGTGGTCAGGCTCGCTGACTTGGTTTTGATGCATGTCATCGATCCCAATTGCGTGGATCGATTCTCATGATATTAATCACTGGATTGTCTGGCCCAGACTCGATTATTTACAGACCGCCGTCATAAAGCAGGACTATTGGTGAGTGCGGCGTTAAACAACAATCCAAACCAATCCAATCATTTAATGAGATACAAGACTTAACATATTTCTTAACAAACGAATTAGCTTTCCCCTGATATTGGAAGTCCATAATTTATATAGACCCGTGAAGAATAGGTATGCAGCAACCCATTCTTGCCGTTTTCATTATTCTTTTATTCTTATTTTCTGACATCCCTGATCATTGGAGCACAGCTCCGTGACACCCGTCCTTGCAGTCCTTATGAAACCAGCTTAGTGAATTTATTGATACACGAGTATTGTGCTTTATGATAAAGTTTGTCTTAAATATACTGGCACAATTAAACAAAACGTCTTGGAAAGCAGTATATATTCCCTGATCATTATTGCTCACTTCAAGGAAATTGTCACTAAATTCATCTGATATAGTGCTACATATAATTTGAAATGAAAAATGTGCTTTTCTGATTCCAAATAAATTTGTCTGTTTTAAGTTGTTAAAACAAAAGTTATTTGCAGTGGGAGAATAAAAAAGCCGACCATTGCATATTGTCCTTCCAGTGTGTTTACAAAAGTCAAGAAGTCGATAACCGCGACTTTTCACAACACATACTTGTTAAGTGCAAGATGCATTTTTAAATTTCAGATTAGATATATTTTTTAACTGTAGATGAAGCACAGTCACTTTGTAACGTTAGTGTGCATACTGGTGTCAAATCGATTCCTCTATTGATATATACATCTCGTCTGAAGGTTGTGCATTGTGATAATGTAATGCACGCAGCCTTTGTGATAGTGATACATGTTTTGCGACATGGGCCGGGGTTGCCCGTTTACCGATCCTCTCCAACAAACGTTTGTTTATACACATGTGGAAGCAAAGATCGTTTAAACCACGTTGAGTTTATTCTGAGAATACAAAGCTCGTAGTTGCTTGCTATTGGGGTGTCATAAAATCAACATCAAAACCAATTAAACTTATTTTACAGTCCATAAAAGGAAGACATTGAAAAAAGTGAGCATACATATTTCCTGATTATGATTGTTTCGAATTCATACCTGTAATGTTTTTTTAACGAATCCACCGACACCTTCTGAAAGTGTCGTTTCGAATTCATACCTGTAATGTGTTTTAACGAATCCACCGACACCTTCTGAAAGTGTCGCAGGGATAACAAAAACGACATTTGAGAAGATTAGTCGTTAGTACACCACCAACAATTTCTGTATCAGAAATTCGAATCCAAATCTCTGGTATAAAAATAGTTACCATAGAATCATTAAATGCCAAACTGAATAAAACTACTTTGACACTGGAAACTCAGTATAACAATGTTAAAGAATGTTTTCAATGGATAAAAACATAAGAAAAGACAAAAATAAAATGGTAAAAATTTTGTACCGAAGAACCTGGTCTTTTAATCAATTACACTTAGTTGGGTCGCTTCGGCAATGCAGATAAATCATTTACCAAGTTTCCTGCGTAATAGCAGTTAAGTGTATATTCAATATGTTATATTGCATCTCCAGGTAATTAGTTTCGTTTTTGTGTGTTTAGACATCTTTATGTGTATAACATATACAAAAAAAACCACAACAATATTAAACATGTGACGGTTTTAAAAGTGTCTTTTCAGCAGATCAATGTACTTCACCGTTTATAGAGCCGGTCGCGGAATAAATGTTTTCAGGTTCTGAAAGTAACTTCCACGGACTAGTAAGACCTGGGGTAATTGGCAGTGAGCCATGAATGAGAAGAACTTTAGTGAATCTTTAACGTTTGTTTATGACACCCACATGTAACCATGGTAATATTCATTCCCTCAATATGTCGATTAACTGATAATTGTATCACATATAGAAATGATGTAATTCAGATGTGTGGCAGAAACACTTTGCATATTACGCAACTTAATAATTTGGAACATAATGTTAAATATAGTCTTATCATACCTCCATGTCAGATTGATATCTGATTGGTCCACGTGATCTTGATTAAATACTATGTGTAACTCCTTTGAGGGAAATATATTTCTCAGCGGGGGAATGAATACCTTATACCCCGCCACGAGCAAGACAGGCTGAACGTGGACTTCTGAGAGGCAGAATAAATCCCTTATACCCTGCTTCCAAGCAAAAAGCCGCACTTTTTTCGAGTCACGAGACGAAGCACTAGGTAACCTATTCTCAATCGAACAGCTGTTTTCTATCAATTTTGAATTTGTGTTAACTCTTTTACAGGGTCATATTAAAACATGTCGGTAAGATAAGTTCGTTGTAGCAGTATCACCCGGGGTACATGGGGGTTTATGAGTCCCTCGACAGGTTGGTTATATATCACTCTCCGCCGGCTCGTGGCTCGCGCCCCTCGTTAGGTTTTATACCACTCGCCTTCGACCAGTGAAGATATCCGGGGTAGAATAGGTCTTCAGCAACCCATGCTTGCCGTAAAAGGCGACTATGCTTGTCGTAAAAGGCTACTAACGGGATCGGGTGGTCAGGCTCGTTACATGGACTAGAAATTCTTATGATTTTTTATATCACCATTTTTACCTCGAAGGATGTAGGTCCAGATCTAAAGACAATTTTATTTATTATTTCATGTTTACACTGCCAGCCATGCAACAACCAGCTGTATCGCCGAAAAAGAGAGGTGATGTGAGCGTATGTATGCTCACCTTGCACAACAGGAATATCTCGTGTAGTTTGTTTACAACAAATGTACTCAAAACAATATCATCGTTGGGTGAGAAAGATGTGTTGAGAACTACTTCAGTAAATCAGTCAGAATGACAGCGCGTCGTAATACGTTTACATCAAGTACAAGACGTCAAAATGGCTGACACGATAAACGTGACGGGAGATATTTCCGAAGTTGTAGATGAACCGGTGGCGGTTACATCATTGATCAATTGGCTGATAATTGAAAGGGGATTATAAAGATGCGTCATATAGATAATAAGGTAAATTGTCAGATTGCTGAAGACTGAAACTGTCACTGTAGACACCATTCGTGACCAACTCGTGTTATTCCGGGACAAGCCGAATAGCGACTCGTGCCCCTCTCGTGGCCATTTTTGCGACCGGGTTCCGTCTTAGCGCAAACGGGCATACCTAAAACAATTGTCAATTCGTTGCGTAATGGTTCCCATATATTCCCCCAAATATTATATATATTTCAGATGCAATTTAAAGCACATCGGGACGTGCAGAATTATACAGTATGACTGAACACATTTAACTGTTTCTTGGGTATATTTTTAGATGCAAGACATATGTAAAATCAAAAATTATTTCTGAGGGATTCTTTGACGAAGTACTTGAAACCATACGCGCATTCTGATTGGTTTGTCGTATTTTCGCACATAACATTCAACGATAGGGGGACGAGTCTTCTTGTAGGTTACGGAAAGGAGCGAGTGGTGACGAATGTGTAGACACGGATGGAGTCGATACTACGATAGTTTGGATTTCTTCGTTTTGTTCACTAGGATGGGTCAAAGCGATGATATTCTCGAACGAGCATGCAGTTAAACTCTCTCACCTATCCCAGAGTGTTCTATAACGCTCAGTTTAAGACTATAAGGGGTCTAAATGATCAGAAACAACGCTGCTGTATATATTTGTGCCAAAGAATACCCTATCTAATATCTATTAAATCTGTGGGCGGTCGGGTAGCCTCGTGGTTAAAGCGTTCGCTCGTCACGCCGACAACCCGGGTTCGATTCCCGACATGGGTACAATATTGCTGTAATATTCCTAAAAGCGGCGTAAAGCCATACTCACTCACTCACTTTTAAATCTGCAATTAATGGTATTTCTGATTTTTAATACTGATGCCAGGAAGAACAAAATGATGGTTTGTCAATATGGAAATGTTTGAAAACTGTAGGTGAGTGCCCTACTTACTATTTGAACACTGCCATAAACTATGAAACATGACTAGAGTTGAATGTACCATTACGTTTTGGGAGTTTCATACACCTGGGTCATCTGTCTGATCAAAACATTCAGATGGATCTTACAAGCAATTCCATTGGGCCTAACCAGCCCTTGAATCCCAATGGAGCCCCTCCTGACTTCGGAAATCCGGGATAGAATAGGTCTTCAACAACCTATGCTTGCCGCAAAAGGCGACTAACGGGATCGCGTGGTCAGGCTCGCTGACTTGGTTGATGCATGTCATCGATCACAATTGCGTGGATTACTGGATTGTCTGGTCCAGACTCGATTTATTTTACAGATCACCGTCATATAGCTGGAATATTGCTGAGTGCGGCATAAAACAACAAACCAACCTTCAAACCCAGAATTTGACTTTGTAAGTATTGATTTGGATCTTTTTATGATAGTGTAATTTTAAAGTTGTATCCAGAACTATCTCATATGTCAATACACCAATAGCATCATCTTACCAATCCAAAACTCGCTTCCAGGAGATCCGAACCCAGACTTGTAGGTCGCCCAGTTCCGGTAAAAGTCAACTGAACCATCTATCCTTCTCTGGAACACCTGAATACACACAAAAGCATGGCTAATCACAAGTGGGTGAAAAACATTACAGAAATCTGTTACGTTTTACATGCATGGTTTGGCCAGTCGTGTCAAGGTGCCACAATTTGCTGTGCAGAGTGGCGTCCCTTGGGTATGCCAGAAACTTATGTTTTGGGGTAGAGTCCTGGTTCGCCCCGATTATTATTCTAGGTTTGTCAGCACCATACCCGTGTTCATTACAACCCATGCTTGCCTTGAAAGGTTATGCTTGTCGTAAGAGGCCACAAACGGGATCGGGTGGTCAGGCTCGCTGACTTGGTTCATGGATGTCATCGGTCCCAATTAATTGTGTGGACACCAAAAAACAATCATTAATAACAGCGGCATGGCTTCTCAGCGGGCTAGCAATATAAAGCTAGTCTAGTACAAGCAGCCACACGTTGATAAAATTAAATAATTCTGAACGCGAACACTTAACACCCATTTCACGTCATCCAGCCCTAAAGCAGGATATATTGTGTGAACGCATGTGTAGATCTGAAGACTATTTGATCTTATTTTGTTTGTTGTTTAATATTCAAGCTACGTGGTCTGTAAATAATCGTCGAATCGGATATTCTTAGTGTAAATGGCAAAGTGGATTGGTTTGTTGATTAACGCCGCACCCAGCAGTATTCCAGCTATATGACGGCGTTCTGTAAATAATCGGGTCTGGACCAGACAATCCAGTGATTAAGGTGAAATTTGTACGAATGTATCACTGAAAATCAGTGATGCCACAGTTAAGGTGTCTGCGAAAAGCGTAAGCTTTCCTTGCATCCCCCTATAGTTCCGCATATGTATTGGCACTAACATCTTTGCATAGACTTTCTACTTTCAGTTATCTGTGTACTGACCGTCCACCCGCCGCCATCAGTGGTCATGTCACAGTACACCCGGATCGGTCCCTGGCCATCATTGGGGTTTACAACGTAGATGCCATCGGCAGATGACGGATCCTGGGCCAAAATGTCCGCGCAATCCTTTCTTTCTGAAACACAGTTTAAAAATCTAAATGAGAAGTTTTTTATTTTTATGCCACTACATTTACACTAAAGTATCATCTTAACGGAAGGGAACGTTTGTTTGTTAGTTGTTTAGCGCCGCACTCAGCAATATTCCAGCAATGTGACGGCCGTCTGTAAATAATTGAGTCTGGACCAGACAATCCAGTGAAACAACAAACAAACAATAACCATCAACCATAACCATCAAATATCGATAGACATATGCATTTTCAGTATTGGATTATTGTTGTACATATATTGATATAAATTGGTATATTTTTCTCTCAGATTTACAAACTGTGTGTTCAAGTGGCCTGGCTCTGTCCATGACAGTTACGTTTGGAATAACTCTGCCCTTGGTCAGTACGTTGAAAATACAGATGGATGGCTACAGCTACAAAATATATACCTTAACTTCACTTATATTTGGTAAATACTGTTGAAATTTACTATGTGTGATAAACAAATCTCACAAAACAGTACTGAATATAATATTGATAACATTTTGATGGCCTGTCTGGATGTAGTGTTATCCTTATAACTCATGTTTCAGATATGCCTGCAGACCATGGCTGCCGACCCCTGTGTTCAATCCCAGCTCGGAAGGACAGGAGAAATAGATGTCATGCATATCAAGAAAGCATAGAAAGAGTATTTGGCTTGTGCAAGTCAAGATTTAGTTACGGTTTTAAGTGGCAACAGTAAGTTGGTAACTGTTAGCCGTGAAGATTCCGGGTTAGAATAGGTCTTCAGCAACCCATGCTTGCCGTAAAAGGCGACTATGCTTGTCGTAAAAGGCGACTAACGGGATCGGGTGGTCAGGCTCGCTGACTTGGTTGATGCATGTCATCGATCCCATTTGCGTGGATCGATGCTCGTGATATCAATCACTGGATTGTCTGGTCCAGACTCGATTATTTACAGACCGCCGTCATATAGCTGTAATATTGCTGAGTGCCGTGTTAAACAACCAACCAAGTAAGTTGGTGTATGTAACCGAGAAGTTATTGTAAATGAAATAGTTATTTTTGGTAATATTAGGGCAAGGAAAATACTGAAGGTACAGTTACAAGAGGAAAAATTTAATATTATCTATCCATGGTATCATTCTTGCTCACTTGAAAAAATATAAAAAGGAGTTACTTCTAATCTCAAATTAAGCTTTTTTAGTCGGTGTAGTATTACCAAAACTGCTCCACTGAAAAAAGAAAATTGTTAAAAGACATTATCAATTCAATTTTGAAAAAACTCGCAACCTGTCTAACAGGGGTCTGTGAAGAAGTGGGTAAAAATAACTTATAATACAGAAAATGTGTTTCATCACATTTACAGATGCCTTCACAAGACAACTGGTGTCTTACTATTCACCCCAGAAAGGAGTTTGTGTGTTGTCCGGGCTTGCTTCTTGTTGCATAACATGTGCATCAATGAAAGACTACCACTTCCCCATGCAGGGGACCCGTGAAGATTCCGTGGTAGAATAGGTCTTCAGCAACCTATGCTTGCCGTAAAAGGTGACTATAATGTCGTAAAAGGCGACTAACGGGATCGGGTGGTCAGGCTCGCTGACTTGGTTGATGCATGTCATCGATTCCAATTGCGTGGATCGATGCTCATGATATTAATCACTGGATTGTCTGGTCCAGACTCGATTATTTACAGACCGCCGTCATATAGCTGGAATATTGCTGAGTGTGGCGTTAAACAACAAACCAACCAACTAACCAACCAACCCATGCAGGGCGTTGAGCTACTCAGAGGAGAGGGAACTGCCACAGAGTTGCCACGCCCAGCTGACTTTCCAGCAACAATGACTGGTTGTGATGGACTGTCAGCAAGATATCAATTAATTTTGCACAAGTTCACTTAAATTACAGCCTTATGCTATTGTTTTCATCATTTATAGTAAGCACAAGGGTATTAATCATGAGATGTAAGTTACTTTCTATTCTGTATTACTAGACAGTTATAACTTAAAAGATTTCATATTATTAAAAAAACACATTCTACACAGGTTTTGTCATGATCAAAAGGATTTTATTATCGGGGATACATTTTGGCCATTAAGTGGAGAAACAAATTCCCTGAGATGCTTCTCCTCCTCAATTTCCAGTCTTCTGTTCTCAGTCAAGAGAATTTGGCCCTGCACAGCTGTTAATTGCCGTATTGCTTCACCAACTGGATCTGCTCCTGTATTAAAACATTGTCTAAATCAATATTGCAGTCTTGTGTATTTTAGGGATTTATCTAAAACTCACAGGTTGATATACAGCCACAATCATGCAGCAAATCTAAAATTTAAATACCTTTGAATAAAACAGATCCTCCATAATGTTAACAAAGTCATAACTTGACTTAACCCTGACCTATAAAAAGGAAGATATGTCTTTTTTACATTATTGCATTCGATTTGACTGCCAAGGGCAATTAAATGGAATCCTGGATAAATTCCTACATTCATATAAAAAAATGCATTAATCAATTTCGACGTGACTTACTGTGCCAAGTGCCAAACACCTTTGAATCTACTCGCCCCAACTTGACCCAGAGCATCATTATCAGTAATGTATTGTGTTATATCGATAATTATTACCTGATTTTTCTATACTGGACAGAATGTTACGATATTCGAGCTTCTGACATGTTGAAGAAGTCACTGATTGCACTTATTATTTAATATGTGGTATTTTCAACTTTGTTCTGTTCACATATTCATATATATAACCCGTAAGGTTTCCGGGGTAGAATAGGTCTTCAGCAACCCATGCTTGCCGTAAAAGGTGACTATGTTTGTCGTAATAAAAGGCGACTAACGGGATCGGGTGGTCAGGCTCGCTGACTTGGTTGATGCATGTCATCGATCCCAATTGCTTTGATCGATGTCCATGATGTCAGTCACTGGATTGTCTGGTCGAGACTCGATTATTTACAGACCGCCGTCATACAGCTGGCATATTGCTGAGTGCGGCGTTAAACAACAAACAATGCCGGAGAAAATTGCACTCACTTTGTCAGAATGTCCTCCCAATCTTCTTCTTTCGATTGTTGGTGATGCAGGACGAAAACGGTGAAAAAAACATATCGGAATTGCTGCCAACTTCTTCAGTGAGAATTTCGACTTCTGTGCCCGAAAAGTTTCTTTTTTCTTGATTTCTTGACGTAAATGTCCTCCATTTTACTGCGCTTCGTTGTCTGCTCAGAGCACCTGCCACGGTAGACAACTCTAGTGTGGATTTTCCTACCCCACAAAGGGAAAGGGCTCCAGTCGTAATTTTTCTAAGGGCGCGTGTAAGTTGGCCGATGTTATGCCAGTTTTAGAGTAGCTTTGTGAAACAGTCTTAAACGTAAACATTGCGTAAAAATGGCGTCAAATCTACGAGCGTGTAAATTTACGACTGCTTTGTGAAACGGTACCCGTGCAGAACACGCCCAATGTTTACTTTATCTCGTTACTCTATAACAACAGTTCAACTCATTGTGGATTAGGGATTAACAGGGCAAATAGTGTCGAGTAGGGATCAGCACTTCCAACCGACATCTGTACTAATGATAATCAAGTAAAGTTAACAATCTATTATAGGATTCTTGGGACCAAGGAATAATTATGGTATCTCAATAATATATGGTTTTGTGTTAAAAAGTACTACTTCATTATCAGATATAAAAAAATGACATAAATTATATAGTGGGCTTGCTCGGACCCAAGGAAAGAACGTAGAAAAGATGGTTGGTTGGTTGGTTGTTGTTTAACGCCGCACTCAGCAATATTACAGCTATATATGACGGCGGTCTGTAAATAATCGAGTCTGGACGAGACAATCCAGTGATTAAAATTATGAGCATCGATCCACGCAATTGGGATCGATGAAGTGCCTGAACCAAGTCAGCGAGCCTGACTACCCGATCCCGTTAGTCGCCTTTTACGACAAGCAGTCACCTTTTACGGCAAGCATGGGTTGCTGAAGACCTTTTCTAACCCGGAATCTTGACGGGTCACTCGTACAAGTAGTGGTAGTGATCAAGTTTTTTGAGTCCTGAAAATGTGGTAAGGTATATACTTTTATTGCATAGTCGCCTTTAACGGCAAGCCATGAAGGAGATGCGATGTCCGACGGAGAAATGGCTTACATTCAACCTAGTGAAGGTCAAATGTTCATCTGGTAAGCAAATAACTGTTTAATTATTCCTAAATCATTAGGGATGCACTATACAGGAAGGCAATGGTATGATACATATGGCTAAGCACTCAAGTATGTCAATACGTATAATGTAATCAAACAATATATCTTTCATCTTCATAAATCAATGTATCTCACATCATACATTGCAGCTGTTATATGTTATTGTTATTTTTGTTTTTGAAGTATTAGATGTGTGCTTTTCACATAGACTTAAAGAGGGAATGCAAGACTTTGATTTCACAACTATAGTGGAGACCTCTTCAGACAATGAGCACCTAGGTCATCCACCTGTAAAAAGATTGCCCAAGAAAAAAGTGATGTTGGATTTTGTCACAGGTATGCATATACAGATCTCAGTGAAGAGACTAATTATTTGTTGATTTGCGTCTTTACACTCATTATAAATTTAAGCATTTTTAGGTTGTTTTTTTTTATGTTATTGATCTTCAGTTTAAGTCGACATTAAAGAAGTATGAAATGCATAATATTTTTACTATCAATTGAAATTACTTTTAATAACACTGTTGCTTCTGTACACTAACAGAACTTTTTCATCTTTTGCCTGCTCATAGTACAAATATTGCTATTAATAACTCTTTAAATTATAATGCTGCTGCGATATTAAGCATATCTTGATTCACATACCTGGTTTATTTAGGGATTACAATGAAATTTTAGTGGAATTCCTTTTATTTATTTGGAAGTAGATCCGGTTGAAGACTCCTGTGTCAACACTGGAGCAGCAGCTGTGGCTGACAACAAATCGACGGTGTCAAAACACGCAACGCCAAGTTGTAGTTCAGGTAGGGCTAAGAAATATATATTTTATTGAAGCAGTTTTTATATCTGTAATCAAACTGTGAACATATAATTTGTAGACAGGATTTGGTTTGCAGTGTGGATTAAATTAGTACTTCAGCATTAGAAATTGGCATTAGTCCTATAGTCCTTGCCAAATTGCCCAATAGTTTGGGTACCATAAGGTGTAGTGGACTAAAAATGTTTGTTTCTAACATAGTATTTATTATAGGACGAAGCTCGTATTTGAGCATGTGTCTGCAAAAATACCCTTTTTTGTGCTTGCGTATTTCAAACTAGCATGTCATGTAAGGTATTTAAAATAAGTTTACTTTGTGGGTTTTATATACTAAACATTTGTATTTTGCAAATTTACAAGATTATGTATTTCCACCATTGACATCAGTAATGATCTGATAAAGAAATTTTATTTTGTTTACAGATAATATACCACCTTTCCCTGATGAACCATCACCCATATGTTCTGATGAAGAAAGGCCACCCAGTACATATAGTTGGGAATGTTTGTCAAGCCTTCCACTTTCCCCATCACCACATCTCGAGGAGACATTCTCCCTTACCACAGCTGAAACCATCCCCGAGAAGAGATGGAAAAAGGAGAAAACTAAAAGCAGTTATAACCATGTCCGAAGAAAGTAAGATTTAATTTACCCATAGGTATTATCATTTCCAGTTTGTTCTGTCAGCACCTTAAATGTGATGTGTTTTTGTTTTAATTAAGTTGATTGATTGTTTAATTATACATTTTCAGAACTGTTGTCAAGGCAACTTTGATGTTAAAACCATGCGCCTACAGACATACTCGCTCAGATAAACTTATAATAATTAGGGTGTTTATGGCATTGCAATTTGCTTGAAATATTGTGCTACTTTCTGAGTTACACCAAAGGAATCTATACCTGTTACAATCTATGTCTACAACAAACTATCTTTTATTGTTATGTATTTATTTCTTTTTCACAGGATTCCAGAGAAGGGTTCTCTATCTTTTGACGGAAATAGGGACCTAATGAAACAGAATAAGGACTCAACAGGACTTGCAGACACAGTATCAGTAAGCTCTATTGAGCAACTCAATACACTGGATGAGTTGGATACTCTCGAGGGGAGACTGAGAGAGGACGAATATCAAGCAAGCTTGTTCAAGTCAATTTGAGGTTATGGTACTGTTATTACATTGTAAGATTAGAATGTTGTTTTGTTATGAATTGCTTGGAAACAAAAGTAAACAGTACGATGCCATAAGTTTTGGTTGAATAATATACTTATATAATGATTTTCATACCACATAAAAAGTTCAAATGTTCTTTTTACAGAAAAATTACCTAAGAAGGATTGGCGGGGCGAATGTTAATGACCATGTGAAAAAGGCTATGCTAAGGTAAAATAGAATGAAATTGGTGAAAGGTTACAGTAGCTCAGTAGGTAGAACTCAGGTCCATGGATCCATATAGACTGGTACAAGTAGTGGTAGTGATCAAGTTTTTTGAGTCCTGAAAATGTGGTAAGGTATATACTTTTATTGCCTTATTGTAAGATAAGTGGAATGTTTATAATAAGGAAGTGGTGTTAATCCACACACAAATAATTAATCAGTTGGTCAATATTTATATATGTACCTCAAGAACATAGATCTATACTTTGAATTTGCATCAATCTCATTAAAATCAGAACTTAGTTCTCACTATAGCTAAACAAAGATCTGAGGACATCCCATGACGGGTCATGTGAGAACGACCTTTCATCCAACTAATCAGAGCGTCGCTTACCAGATCATGAAAGTGACAGACGGAATGTGTTTTCTGATCATGCAACCTCGAAATATTTGACAGAGTATTCCGAACGACAGTCACGTGACTTATCCATACAATCAAGGCCATCTGTAAGCAATTCCAGAATGTAGTCGCCAGTTTAAAACTAGTGTCGTAAAGCTCGAGAAAGCTGCCTTCTGATTGGCTAATGTCGATTTCTTGGCAGTCATTTCATTGATCGGTCAAAGTTCGCGAGAGGTCGTTCTGACGTGACCCGTAATGGGATGTCCTCATATCTTTGTTTAGCGGTAGCGAAAACGAAGATCTGATTTTAATGAGGTTAAATTTGCATCCTCAGATATGTTACTTGTTATTTTTCAGAATGATGACAAACTCGCTCACGTCCAAGATGAACATGAAGGGAAAGAAAACGAAGACTGCGTTTTCATCTACCACTTTGTGTGTGGTGATTAAAGGTAAAAAGTAATTATAATAATATTTTTTATGTAACGATATGAGAGAAATTAAACCATCACTCATATAAAGCGTACTCTATACATAACACCTATTGTTCAAACTTATTAAAATCATATCTTTGGGTTTGCTACCACCACACACATATACTAGTATAGATCTTAGGATACTGTGTACACATGAAATGGAATCTAAAAGGAAATGTATCTGTGATAGTTGAAATTAAGTGTGTTTTTTTTATTATCTTTGAATACAATTTTGGAATAAAATGTATCTTTGTTGTTTATTCGTCATCTGCATCAGATATAAGTATTTAACAATGTCATTCAAAGAATAGGAATTACACAATGGGCAGCCGGTGTGTTATTACGGCTGAGGTCAAGTGGCAGGCTTGTTGACGCCTTCTCCGCATACCAATCAGTGAACTTGGCATTGATATTGAGTCGCATTTCTGGTTAGGGGTCAGCAGTCGTATTATATTGGAGACGCATCAATTTCCAGATTTACAGTATTAGTTTTCCCTCCACTTCTTTGAGCTTAGTGAAATTGGTTAACACCCTAATAAAGCTAGCTATAGCCTAGCTTATTTATTGTTTAACTAAAACAAAATGGTTCGATTTTTTGGTGTATTATGACCGTCTAGAATATTTCACTGATCTCAAATATCAGGGAGGCCACCACTTCTTGAGCTGATGCTGTCCTCTGATACATCAACGTTGACACAACGTTGAAGCTACGTTGAAATAACGTTGAAGTGTCAACGTCTGTTCAATTTTCATATGAAATAATTGCAACGTTGTTTCAACGTT
Organism: Haliotis cracherodii; assembly: GCF_022045235.1. Taxonomy (NCBI): domain Eukaryota; kingdom Metazoa; phylum Mollusca; class Gastropoda; order Lepetellida; family Haliotidae; genus Haliotis; species Haliotis cracherodii. The sequence goes on from NW_027266272.1 coordinate 20,254,939, forward strand.
GAAGAGTGACGTTTCAACATTGTTTCAACGTTGTAATGCCTGCTGGGTAACCACTTGGCTACCCGACCGCGTCGCATCAACCAAGTCAGCGAGCCTGTTTACCCGATTCCTTTTGTCGCCTCTTACGGCAAGCATGGTTGGTTGGTTGCTGAAGACATTCTACCCAGTATCTTCACGGGTGTCATCATACATGTACATGAAGGAGACCCGTGAAGATTCCGGGGTAGAATGAGTCTTCAGCAACCCATACTTGCCGAAAAAGGCAACTATGCTTGTCGTAAAAGGCGACTAACAGGATCGGGTGGTCAGGCTCGCTGACTTGGTTGATACATGTCATCGATCCCAATTGCGTGGATCGATGCTCATGATATCAATCACTGGATTGTCTGGTCCAGACTCGATTATTTACAGACCGCCGTCATATAGCTGGACTATTGCTGAGTGCGGCGTTAAACAACAAACAAACAAACAAACTATACATGAAGGATCACAAGACTTTGTCAGGAAGCAAACTTTGACAGGAAACAGTTGACATTTTGATTTTCACGTAATTTATGTATTTAATTTGACATTTCTCCTTTTGTTCTTAATATCATGTAAAGTCTCCACTGAAAGTGAAATTAAAGTTCAAAAGTTCATTTAATATGACCATGTTATCATGTTTGATAGCATACATGTTCCGAATGGCGGCCATTTTGAAAATTGTTGCCATGGACACTATATTGTGAATTTTGATTGTCTCCTGATCCACATCTAAAAATTCTTGTTATGCCCTAAAGCTTCACATCAAGCATTTCATGCGTGCTGAATCTTTAAACGCCATATTGACTTTTCATTGTCTGGATGAGTGCAGACTATATCTGTCTCCTTCTGATTGAAACCCTTGAATGCATGGAGTTTTGCAGGGATGAAGTCAAGGGGCTGATACAAGTTTACAAAGGACATATCTTGAGCTTATTATGACTATGTAACTACTGATTAAAACATGAAAATCCTTTTCTAATAAATTAACGAGTGAGTTATTATTTAACGTCACATGGGCAATATTTCAGCCATATCGTGACGAGAAGTTACATTTATGATACATTTATGATACATATATTTAAACTGAATAAAAAGCTGTCAACGAAGGACAGTAGAATAACTAGAATATCACGGACTTGATTTAAAACTAGTTGAGAATATTAAAAGGCAGTAAGCATTAATGAACACCACATTATAAAAATGGGCTAGAAATCGTCAGCAACTGAAGGGAGATCACCATACTGGGGACCATGGGGACTTACAGTACTTTGCTTCCTGCATGGACTCCGGCAGGATTTATATCATCCCTTCAGTCACTGGCGACAGTATACCAGTTAAGCCTTAGATTAAAATAACGAAGATACTACGTTGAAAAGCCTAGTGTGCAGAAAAATACTTCGAATGATATGGGACTTACATACCCTCTTAGGGGGACAATAATTTTACGCTACTTCAACCCCCCTCAAGGGTACAGCCACTAACAATCTTAGTTATGAATTTCGCACTACCAATTTTTAAAACAATACATTGAACACATCAAAATTTATGAACAAGTTCTATTTCCTTTAAAAAACATAATATTAAACGAGAATTAACATCATTAAAAAGGTCCTTAATTGTTTTTACATTGAAATATTTATCCCTTGTGATGGAAAAATCAACACAGTCAAGCAGGACATGCCTGACTGTGATTCTTTCATCACAAGGGATACAAAACGGAGGATCCTCACCTTTTAGTAAATATTCATGAGTATATCTGCTGTAGCCAATACGACATCGTCGCATAATGACCTCTTCAAATCTGGACTGACAGCCCCAAAAGGTATATCCGATATTTGGTTTAATTTCATGTAATTTATTGATACCTACTTGGGCGTCCCACTTCTGTTGCATAAGATCTCGGATGTAAGATCGAATCATGGGTTTAAAATCAGTGTATGGGATCAGAAGTGGTGTCACAGATTTGTTGAGCGCTACTTTAGCAGCAGCATCGGCCATTGTGTTACCTTAGATACCAACATGGCTTGGTAACCAACAAAAGACGATGTCATATTGGCCAGTAGCAAGATCATTAAATAACTCAAGAATTTGGATTAAAAGTGGATGTTTTGATGACATATTTTTAATTGCCTGAAGGCATGAAAGAGAATCTGAAAACAGTATGAATTGTTTATGTGAAGACTGATTACTGATATATATAAGTGCTGTAAAATTGGCGTTTGCTTCTGCAGTGAATATTGAAATGTTATCAGGTAAACGTGAAGAGATTGTTCTAGATCCAATGACAGTGGCACTAGCAACTGCGCCACCATCCTTGGATCCATCAGTAAATATAGTTTTATAAGTGTCATAATTGTTTCTTAGTTGATGGTATTCTTGTTGGTATATTAATTGGTTAGTATCGGATTTCTTAAGTTTGGTTAATGTCAGGTCTACCTCTTCCGAGTGGTGGAACAAGAGATGACTTTTTATTGTAAATATCTTGGTAAAGAGGATTAAAGACGCAATTAAAAGCTGGATTGGACTGATTAGAATATAATTTAGTGACATATTGTAAAGATGATTTTAGACGGCGTTGTTTAAGAGAAGGTTCATCCGCTTCTACATACAGACTGTGAATGGGAGACGTCCTGAAGGCAAAGCCTAAGGCCCTGATGATGTATAGTATCAAGTTTTTTTAAAATTACTTTTACAGGCTCCACCATAGACGATGGAGCCATAATCAAGTTTTGAACGGATCAGTGACCTGTATAAGTGTAAGAGGGTTGTTTGATCCCCTCCCCACTTGGAATTAGAATCATCAAAAACTAATTGTATACATTTCTGCCGAAAATATAAACCGCATAAGGACCCTGAACTATTTCTGAATGGCACCCCTATCAAAGTTGTTAAGGAGGCCAAGTTCTTGGGACTTATTTTTGATAACCATTTAACTTTCCTCCCACATATTAAATACCTTAAAGCTAAATGCCCGAAGGCATTTGATCTATTGAAAGTTGTTTCTAATAAATTAACATGCAATATTTAAGGGAAATGTTTCTTTTAAATAATAGAGACGTATGAGCAATGTGGCTTGAAATTCTATTAATGATTTATAATGGATTGGTTAGTGTAAGGACCCGTGAAGATTCCGGGATAGAATAGGTCTTCAGCAACCCATGCTTGCCGTAAAAGGTGACTATGCTTGTCGTAAAAGGCGACTAACGGGATCGGGTGGTCAGTCTCGCTGACTTGGTTGATGCATGTCATCGATCCCAATTGCGTGGATCGATGCTCATGATATGAATCACTGGATTGTCTGGTCCAGACACGATTATTTACAGACCGCCGTCATATAGCTGGAATATTGTTTTACAACTTGTTTTTTAACAAAACTTTGCATTAATGACTAAATTGTAAATATATTAACTTGGTCTCGTCGCTATATGGCTGCGATAATGCCGATGAGACGTTAAATTTTAACTACTCACTCACCCTAAACCCATTTACAGGACCACTTATATATGCATACCAATCAGTGAACTTGGCATTGATATTGAGTCGCATTTCTGGTTAGGGGTCCGCAGTCGTACGCGTATTAATTTGGAGACGCATCAATTTCTAGATTTACAGTTCTAGTTCCCCCCCACCCCCCCCCTCTTCTTTGAGCTTAGTGAAATTGGTAAACACCCTAATAGAGCTAGCTATAGCCTAGCTTATTTATTGTTTAACTAAAATGAAATGGTTCGATTTTTTGGTGTATTATGACCGTCTAGAATACTTCACTGATCTCAAATATCAGGGAGGCCACCACTTCTTGAGCTGATGCTGTACTGAAAAACAACCTTTTCAAGGTTTACAAGGGGTCCTCTGATACATCAACGTTGACACAACGTTGAAGCTACGTTGAAATAACGTTGACACTGGAATCACTGGATTGTCTGGTCCAGACACGATTATTTACAGACCGCCGTCATATAGCTGGAATATTGTTTTACAACTTGTTTTTTAACAAAACTTTGCATTAATGACTAAATTGTAAATATATTAACTTGGTCTCGTCGCTATATGGCTGCGATAATGCCGATGAGACGTTAAATTTTAACTTACTCACTCACCCTAAACACATTTACAGGACCACTTATATATGCATATTTATGCAATTTCTATGCATATTTTTACTACGACTAAAAAAAAATTAAAATCGCCCACAAATAGCGATCCGTGAACTAAATCATTTAAAACCGTTGAAAGACTATTTATGTTAATACTAAATAAAGTGACAAAATACTGCCTTATGGGACACCCTGATCATGATTATAATGGTCCGAGAGGTTGGAACCCACTCGGACTTGAAATTGCCAGTCTGTTTAAAAGTGTGATAAAAAATTAGGCAAGCGGCCTCTCAAACCAAAATTAATTCTTCAGAATGTCATGTTTCCAAGTAGGCTTTCTCACGATCGAAAACGACTGACACTACATGTTGTTTTTTTACAATAGCATTATTAACAAAAGATTCTGATCGTTCTTAATGGTCGATAATACTTGTATATTCGTAATTAGGTAATTGGTTTCCAAATACCAAACTAATCAATTACTTACCATACATTTCATTGTTCTACACACGCAACTGCTTAAAGATATAGGTTGATGATAAGAGGGATATGTATAGTCCCGGCTAGGTTTTGGAATGGGGACTACAATGGCATAATGCCATGAAGGAAGAAAATTCCCTGATGTCCATATTTGATCATATATATCCACTTGACACTTATTTTTTCATGCCTTGGCACCAGTAATTGTCCCCCGCCCCAACGAAGTTGGCGGGGGATATAGAAATGAGTTCCGTCCGTGTGTGCGTGCGAGTGTGCATGCGTGTGTGCGTCCCGAAATCGTTTCCGGAGCATAACTCAGAAACCGTTAAATATTTCTCTACGAAACTTTGCATGTCTGTCAGACTCATGCTGAACTGGTGCCTTTTGCTATTTAGGAATTTTATAAATTTTTATTTTTTACGTTTCCATGGCAACAGGTTGGACTTAGGTTTATACATATATCGTTTATTCACAAAAAGTGTTAGGCCGTAGGCCTATGACACAGAACTATTTACAGGGAGAGGGAGAAAAAAGAATTACCACTATTTTACATGTATATCCATATCCATAGTACGCATTCATACACATACACATGCATATATACAAATAAATATTTAGACGGTATGCAATGAACGAAGTCGAAAAGCTTTGTAAACGTAGACTGCTAAATTTCGTATGATTTTAAAGTTAGTGGATGACATAAGAGCATGAAATTTATTTTTAGAAGGGGTTGTAAAATATTTAGGAGGAATATATTAAAACAGTATAAGCATTGCATATAAGCACAAAATGATATTTGTCCTCAATAAAATTCTGGTTACAAATCAAACACAGTCTCTGTTCTTAGTTCTTAGTCTCTGACTTAGGTTTTACAAGGGTGCTGTTCGTTTCCGGAGCGTAACTCAAAACCGTTCAATAATTTCTTACATGTTTACCAGACACATACTGAACTGGTGCCGTTTGCTATTAAGGAGTTTTATTTTCATTGCAGCTATTTCACATGGCCTAAGAGAAATGTTGGGTCAGTTACCTGGTTTGGGACCATAACGTGTTAAAATGACGGCGGTCTGTAAATAATCGAGTCTGGACCAGACAATCTAGTGATTGATATCATGAGCATCGATCCATGCAATTAAGATCGATTACATGCATCAACCAAGTCAGCGAGCCTGACCACCCGATCCCGTTAGTCGCCTTTTACGACAAGCATAGTCGCCTTTTACGACAATGAGATATATTCGCAGTGCTGTTTTTTCTACAAAGATTTCATTTCTTGCTCAGAAGTTGTTTGATCAAGGTTACAACATTCAGGGCCTCAGTAAGCTTTCAAAAAGTTTTATGGCATACATTTCCAAATTTGACGCATCAGTGACACGAATGATGTCCGATGCAATTCCCTATTTTGACTTGTACCATAGGTTCAATTGTTTTTTTACAGGTGAGCAATTGACTTGCCTTAGCGTGTGTTTGTGACGGGTGCCACTGGTGGGGCAGGACATGCTCACCTTTTCCCAAACACTTGGTAACATTGCTATTTAAAAGTGATTCATGAACACATGCTCATGATATTGAATTGTACAATCGACTTTGCCTTATACAGAGATTTTTATTTGATATGGAAAGGGTTTAGTCGCTTGTTTCACAGTTGATCATACAAAGTGAGTGAGTGAGTATGGTTTTTAGCAATATTCCAGCAATATCACGGCGGGGGACACCAGAAATGGGCTTCACACATTGTACCCATGTCGGGAATGGAACCCGGGTCTTCGGCGTGACGAGCGAACGCTTTAACCACTAGGCTACTCGACCGCCCCCATACTGCTGAAGAGTATACGAAGGAGGAATATATAAAGAACACAAAGTAAGTGCAATGTGTAATGTAAGGCGGACATCAACAGCTTGAACATTTGTATTATGCAGAACAGTGATATGGATGATGCCTTGTTTGATCAATATAGCAGAACCTCCAGTAGCTTTATCACCCGGAGGTGAAAACGAATGATAGCAATTGTATTGCCTTAAATCAAATGCATCGTTATGCTTAAGATATGGCTCTTGGAGACACAATGGTGATGGTTTAAACAAGCAGTTATATCTCATTAAAAGTTTTCCTGAGTCCTCTGTAAATTTACTGAATCCTATCAGGCGTTTGAGTCATGGCGGTTCGATAGGTGACCTCTCACGCGAGCGTGAGGAAGATGAACACCTAGCACTAGCCTGTGAAGATGGAGTTACCTCAATATACAAAGGCACAAAGGAGTTATGGACAGGCACCTCTGAAGGCGAGGGGGCCCTCGTGTTTAAGCAACCGTGTCTGATCATTTCGATTGGTTTGGTTTGGTTTGTTGTTTAACGCCGCACTCAGCAATATTACAGCTATATGACGGCGGTCTGTAAATAATCGAGTCTTGACCAGACAGTCCAGTGACCAATGTCATGAGCATCGATCCACGCAATATGGATCAATGACATGCATCAACCAAGTAAGCGAGCCTGACCACCCGATCCCATTAGTCGCCTCTTACGACAAGCGTAGTCGCCTTTTACGGCAAGCATGGGTTGCTGAAGACCTACTCTATCCCGAATCTTAATGGGCCCCAAGGTATCTTCAACAGCTTGAACCTGTATTGAACAACAGAATCAACATTATGTTTAAACTTCATCATATTTTCAGATTCATTGTCCTGCCCTCAGGTACTTAAAAGTGTCTCCTCAAATCATCCTATTATCATTTTTGAACTTTTCAGTGATCTCAAAAGTTTTCTACTGGCCAAGTCATGTGGGCATATCAGGTAACTCAAAAGCCGATGCTGCAGATAAAGCAGCTCTTGACAAACCGTTATCTCCACTCCTTATCCCGTACAGCGGTTTCAAACCAATCATTCAAACTCATATTCGGTATTTCATGCAAAAGAGGTGGGTCAGAATCAATAAACTTCATGAATTTAAATCAACAATCAGTCATACCTACTTGGATAGTCAGGCAAGACATGAGGTTTTAAGACCATGTCGTGTTGGCTACAGTCGGTTTACCTGTAGCCCGTGTTATATAATATTGTTATGCCCAAATATGCCCTGACAATTTTGTTTTTTAAACATGACTTTGCAATCATGACTCACTAGCTTATATATCAACATGTTCTGGACGCATAATGGCTCAAATGATGCTGATGCGACATTACATTTTAACTAACTCACTCACATATAAGAAGACCTAACCGCATAACACTATCGGAGAAAAATTATCTTATTAAATTACTAATGTGAATTGTTTCAGTTCGACAGTGTAAACCTCAAGGATAATCAGATTAATATTGAAGACCCGCCTATGGATGAAATTGACTATATTATTCTAGAATCGCCTATTACAGAGGAAGAAATAGAAAAGGCTCATCATATATAAAATGGCAAATCTGCGGGTAAAGATGAGATTTTGAATGGAATGTAAAAACGTACATCAGAAAGTTTTATGCTATTTCATTTGCCTTTTTAATATGACCTGCAACTTTGGTATATTTCCTTCAGTTTGGACCCAGTACCGCTACATAAGAAGGAAGATACGAAGATTCCAGACAAGGGGAATTTCATTATAAGTGTTATGAGCAAAATATTCTCAAAAACAAAAGTTTCTGTGACACCAATGTTGTAGTGTATTTTTCAAACAAGTAAAGTTTGGTTTTCAATATTGTAGTACATGTATGGAATAAAGTAAAACAAAACAAACAAGTGCTACAGAAAAGCTTGCATTCCATGCAAAAGTTGACTTTTATGCAAGCCCCATGCATTTCACTACCCAAGAATGGGTATAAAAAGATGTGCGTTAATGGGATTCAATATGCATTGTTTAGCATCGTGCTGACAACAACCACTCAGAAAAACAATAAAATTACGCAATTATTCAACATTACGAAATGCCACGGCTATCCGAAAATGAGCGTCTGCGAGCCATTGGTATGCTTGAAGCAGGCTCGAGTCAACGTGATGTTGCAAGACAATTTAACGTCCCCAGAAACACCATTTGGTGTTTATGGCAACGTTGGCAACAGACGTATGCAGTCAGAGGCCATCCTTGTTCTACCGTTTTTGCGTCGTCATGGCCCAGGCATTACTTTTCAACTTGACAACGCCCGGCCTTATATTGCTCGACTTGTTCAGGATTCTCTTCAACAAACCAACGTGAATGTCATCCCCTGGCCGGCTCGCTCCCCTGATCTCTCACCAATCGAGCACATGTCAGATGAGATGGACACTCCAGGAACTTCGAAACATGCTCCAGCAGATATGGACAGATATCCCACAGGACTTTGCGCGACGCCTGGTCCATTCCATGAGGATGTGTTGCTTGCATCGCAACCAGAGCGCTATTGATTTGTAAATTGACATTTTGGCATGTTTATTGTTTTTTTTATGAAATCACGCATTTTCTTAAGTCAGAATGGCAAATTAAACCATTTGAATATTTACAGGAGTCTTTTATATGTTGCAAACCGGAATTGTTTCAGATTTGGTAAAAAACATAACTTTGTATTAAATCTTATTCAACGTCACAGGAACTTTTGTTGTTCAGTATATACGGGTGTTCTTAATACCAGGCTTTCCAATTGGGCAAAACTAAAGGACTAAATACCAGAATCGCAGGCAGGTTACTGATCTGGTTATTCAACCACGGATCATATTTTTACTTTACACTCTATTATAGAAAAGGTGTTTGATTAAAAAGAGGGAAAAAACTATATGTTGCATTAATAGACTTTAAGAAAGCATTCGACTATGTAAAAAGAAATAAACTATGGTACTATTTGCAATGTAATGGCCTGGGTTGAAAAATGTTATCAGCCCTAAAAAACATTTACTCTTCTGTTAAATTTTGTGTTAGACAAACTTCCTCATGTACCGATTTCTTTGACTGCCATAGTTAGCAGTTATAAGTACTGAGGTGTAATATTTTCTTCAACTTTCAAGATGACAAAGTGTATTGTTGATCTAGCAAATCGTGGAAAACGGGCTTTGATTGAATATAATAGTATATTTTAAAATATTTGAGACACATGTATTACCAATACTTTTATATTTAAGATGTATGTCTTACTTTTACGACAGAACTAGGGTAAATGGCAATCTATTGATTCAAGTTTACGTATGTGTCCTGTTTGCAATATGCAATATGCAATATATGAATATTATTTCGTATTGATCTGTAAACATTATACTGAACTGCGTAAAGTTTATTTGCCAGAATGTTATTGGAAATGTCCAACTATATATAACTTCAAAAGTTTATTGTTTACAACTCAGGATGAGTTATTAAAACGTGTGCAATATTATGTATATTATGCATACAAAAAAAGACATGAAGTCGTAAATTCCATGTAATGTGCTCCACATAGTATTATTGGCATTGCATTTCTTGTATATGGACCAAAGGCCTACACACAAATAAACTAATTTTGCTTTAACTGTACCCAGTAAAATGTATATTTAAGTGTAAAACGTCAACCTTTAAATTATATCAATGGATAATTGAAAATTATATTGATGTCACCAGGTGTTCTCTCTGTTGCAAGGTCGCTGTGCAGAGTTGCGTCCCTTGGGCACGCCAGAAACCTATGATTGTGGGTTCGAATCCCGGTTCACCCCGATTATGTTTCTAGGTTTGTCAGCACCATACCCGTGCTCGTGGGTTTCACCGAAGTGGTAAACGTCTGAGACCTGCATCACTTCGGGCTTTCCTCCCACATTAAGCTGACACGCCGTGATATAACTGGAATACTGTTAAAAGCGGCGTTAAAGTTGGGTTCAACGCCGCTTTTAACAGTTTTCCAGTTATATCACGGCGTGTCAGCTTAATGTGAGAGGAAAGCCCGAAGTGATGCAGGTCTTAGCGTATTGTACACTTCTTGGCCAAATTCCCCAGTTTTGATTTTGCAAATACAAGCGAAAATTCCGATTCTTATGCATAAAGAAACAGCTCCTGTTTCCCGGAATGCCCAACCTCCAAGACCTGACTACTCCGCCCTCAACAGCAATTCCGAGCACTGTGCTACCGCGGACAGTAGCTAGGGATACGGCCCGGCCCCTACCATCACTTCTGAATTATCAGGTGCAGAACATTCCATTTCCATATCAAACTTCGAAATAGTTACATGGAATATTGAAGGTTTTCTTTCCAAAATAGACGATCTAGACTTTTTAGATTACATAAAAGGCTTCGAAATTAGATGTCTAGTTGAAACATTTATTGACTATGCATTATCCATACCTCAGCTGTCACCCTATGACACATATATTGCAAAAGCTCATAGGCTAGCTAGGACTGGTAGATTGTCAGGCGGTGTAACGTTGTTGGTTAAGACCTGTATAAACCCGCGCTGCCAACAGATTGAATCAAATATACACAATGTCGTATGCATTAAATTTGATAATTTCTCAACTCTTGGCAAAAACCTGTTATTATTTGGAATGTATGTTCCACCCATCGGCTCAACATTCTACGTTGAAGCTGAAAAGGCAACCGCCATTGAATTGGTTGACCAGTGGTTGATTGAGCATAGTGACTTAGACTGTGAGGTCATCATCTGTGGGGACCTGAATGCCCGTGTAGGCGGGGCAAACAACCCACCAGAGACACTAACTCAACGTGGCCTCAACAATGCAGCATTCCCCGATGAACCAACCGTTCCAGTAGAAAAGAGACAGTCATGTGATAGTTTTTTAAAGTTAACGCTTTTGGTCGTAAGCTACTGGAACTGTGTTTCACTCACGATTTATATATCTTCAACGGCAGGACAACTGGAGACAAAGAGGGTAGTTTCACTTACATAGCAGATCAAGGATGTAGCGTAATCGATTATTTCATAGGTTCAGTTGATGTTCACAATTGTTGTCAATCCATGTTTGTGGATACAAGAGTTGAGTCAAAACATATGCCTGTATGTCTACATTTGGACATATTTCTCCCTAAAGTATCTACAAGTGATGATTATCTTTCCACCAAAACACACAAATATAAATGGAACCCTCGTAAGCGTGATGTGTTTATAGGAAGTATAACAAATTTATGTCCATCCTTCAACGAGCTTATCGATCTTTTAACTTTTGATTTCAATCTTGCCCTCGAAACATTTGTTAATGTTGTTCTTTGTGCCGCTGACTGTATGAAGGTACCTTGTGTTAAAAGTTCACCTCGAAATAAGGGGTTTTATAATAGTGAATGCAGACGAGCTAAACGGGAAGCAAGGCGATACATGAGGAAATTCAAAGAGAAGAAATCTAACGAAAATAACTTAATCTTTTGTAAAATGAGAAACAAGTATAAACATGTTTGCAGAACAGCAAAATCAAACTATCAATTTATGACACGAACAAAACTAAAGCTATCTCTATCTGATTCAACCACATTTAGGAAAGAGTTACGGAGTATATCAGGTCGTAGGGAAACAAAGAATAACAGAAGTAAAGAGTGCTGGTTTGATAATTTTACAAACGGTTTTCAGTGTACAGATGTATTACATGCTGAATGTCAATGTGATGAGGATTTTATACTTGATGAGATTGACCAGTGTATTTTGGAGTCGCCGATTACCGACTCAGAAATGCACAAGGCTATAAATCGTTTAAAGAATGGCAAATCCCCTGGTGTTGATGACGTGGTCATTGAAATGTTAAAATGTTGTGAAAATGTAATAACTCCTTTCCTACGAAATTTGTTCAATAAGTTATTTGATTCTGGATTATTTGCTGAGAACTGGACGAAAGCTATCATCCTTCCACTACATAAGAAAGGCAACAAAAATAATCCAGATAACTTTAGAGGGATATCTCTGTTGTGTACAATTAGTAAGGTTTACACAAGTGTCTTAAACTCTAGACTTACAAACTGGGCTAATATAAGAAGTAAACTACCCGAGACACAAGCAGGCTTTAGACAGGGATATTCTCCTGCTGATCACATATTCACGTTAAATGCAATTGTTAATAACTGTTTATCGAAAAGAAAAGGGAAATTATACGTTGCTTTTGTGGATTTTAAAAAAGCGTTTGATTCAGTTAATCATCTTAAACTATGGGAGTGTCTGCACGATGTAGGCTTGGGTGGAAAGATGAGGAGAGCACTTAAGGGAATCTATGCCTCCGTGAAAGCGTGTGTGAGATGTAATGATAACATTTATACAGAATATATTGTTTGTTCTAACGGAGTTAAACAAGGCTGTATATTAAGCCCTTTATTATTTTCCTTTTTCATCAATGAACTGTCAAACGATGTTTCATCACATGGGAAACACGGCGTACAATTATTTCCAGACTTGTTTGAAATATTATTATTATTGTTTGCCGATGATGTTATTCTTGTCTCTGACACAGTAACTGGTTCACAGAACCAACTTAATATTCTTGAAAAGTTTGCAGATTCACATGGATTAACGGTAAATTTAGATAAAACGAGTGTTGTTGTATTTAGACGTGGAGGGCGGTTATCTGTTCATGAGAAATGGTTCTATAAAGGCAAACGTGTTTCAACCGCCAACTCATATAGATATCTAGGGTTTGTATTCTCATATACATCAAAGATGAACCAATGTGTTTCAGATCTAGCACCAAGGGGAAAACGAGCTTTAATGGAAATATTTCGCAATCTACGGAAGATTGGTTTTGTTGACACTTCAGTTTTCTTTGAAATATTTGATACTCAGATTCAACCTATTCTTTTATATGGTGCGGAAATATGGGGTGTAGACAGATTTGAAAAAATAGAACAAGTGCATATTATGGCTTGTAAGAAGTTTCTTAACGTTAGTTTGCAAACCCCAAATGCTATTGTGTATGGGGAATGTGGTCGGTACCCACTACATGTAAATGCTATGTGTCGTTCTGTAAAGTATTGGCTAAAAGTGATTGAAACGGACGAAGATAGGATACGAAGAAAATCTTATAATATGCTTGTATATAACGACAAGTGTGGTCATCATAACTATGCTTCTTCTATTCGTTCCATATCATTTTCTCACGGATTTGGAGTAGTTTGTCTCAGTCAAGCTGCTGGCGACAAACCATCATTCATGAATAGTTTTAAAAACGTTTTGATAAATATGTTCTACCAATCATGGAATAGTACTATCAATGCTAGTTCTAGGTACATTCTGTATAAAGAGTTTAAAGTCTCCTGGAACCAGAAATCACCTTTCCATTATTACTGAAATAAAGTATCGAAATGTTATGATAGGCTTAGAGCCGGGCTACTAAGACTTACGGTAAACAAAGGCTGATGGGCTGATACTGATTTACGTTTACGACTCTGCCCCATATGTGAAACAAGTATAGAGAATGAATATCATTTTACTTTAGAATGTAAATATGACAACGATATTAGACAACTGTATTTACCAACAACATTTTGCCATAATCCAAATGTGCATAAATTTAAAACGCTCCTGTCATCTTCATGTAAACAATTACTTGGAAAACTATGTAAATACCTGTATTACAGCTATGAAAGAAGACGTAATTATGAAAATTGTAAATTTGTAAATTTGTACCTGACCATACCTTTTTTTCATGTACCACACTATATCAGACTCGATTATTTACAGACCGCCGTCATATAGCTGGAATATTGCTGAGTGCGGCGTTAAACAACAAACCAACCAACAACCAACCAACTAGCTAGTACAAATAAAGACTTCAAAGATAAGCAGAAAGAGGAGCGCAATTTGTGCCCTTGGGTTCGCCTGCTTCTTCCTAAATGTCCTATCCTGAAATTTCAAATACATGTAGATGTTATCAAGCCCTGTTATTAACCTGCAGTCCGCCAACTGAAATAAACCTCAGACCCTTGAAGATTCGGGTTAGAATAGGTCTCCAGCAACCCATACTTGCCGTAAAAGGTGACTATGCTTGTCGTGAGAGGCGACTAAAGGGATCGGGTGGTCAGGCTCGCTGACTTGGTTGATGCATGTCATTGTTCCCAATTACGTCGTTCGATGCTTATGATATTAATCACTGGACTGTCTGGTCCAGACTCGATTATTTACAGACCGCCGTCATATAGATGGAATATTGCTGAGTGCGGCGTTAAATAACAAACCAAAAAGTTATAAACCTGCAGTCAGATAAAGTGCCTGCCGAATGTTATATTATATGGTATACGTTCGCAAATGAAACCCCTCTCACTGCAAATGGTTGGTTGATTGGTTGATTTGATGTTTAACGCCGCACTCAGCAATTAAATAAAAAAAAAGCAAATATTTGGTGCCTACAAACGTAGTTGGGATTGTGATCCAGTCCATTCTGGAATGTCAGACTCTCAACTAGAAATTGTATCGTAGACATCCATACATTCGCATCCCCTTAGTCACTGGTACTTACTTTATTATAAAATCTTTGGCGGAACTACTAATAGAGCCTTTTCGCGAACACATGATATCATCGTTTATTTCCAGTGATCCAATATTATAATTTTCATAACAAATATTGTATTGTACGCCATATAGAATCTGCTTCCGCAGATATTCGTGTCTCATAATTCTCTGGCGTTGACATTTTGAATTTGCATGATTGTGTGAAAATTTATATCCACATTCATATCTCTCAAAAGAAAAGGATGAACTAACCAAAACGACACCATTATGAACCAACACTTACGAATCAATGTAAAGCGTATTCATATACAGCCGACCTATGAGGACCCGTGAAGATCCAGGGTAGAATAGGCCTTCAACATCCAATACTTGCTGTAAATGGCGACTATGCTTGTCGTAAGAGGCGACTAACGGGATCGGGTGGTCAGGCTCGCTGACTTGGTTGATGCATGTCATCGATCCCAATTACGTCGATCGATGCTTATGATATTAATCACTGGATTGTCTGGTCCAGACTCGATTATTTACAGACCGCCGTCATATAGCTGGAATATTGCTGGGTGCGGCGTTAAACAAACAACCAACCTACCAACTGCGTGGATCGATGTTCATGATATCAACCACTGGATTGTCTGGTCCAGACTCGATTATTTACCGACCGCCTTCATATAGCTGGAATACTGCTGAGTGCGGCGTTAAACAACAAACCAACCAACCAGCCAACCAACCAGCCAACCAACCAACCTACCTATGGGCAGCGTGTAGTAGACGGACCCAGCATCTGTTGTCCGCGGATCTGTAGGGTAAAGTTGGACAGCATGGGCAGTACATGTGTCAGTGTCAGTGTTGTAGAAAACGGATACACATTTCTTGTCACGTTTACAGTCGCTCGTACAACCAAGGAGAGAACCCGTATCTGTTCGCGTCCACAGAGCTAAGTCCGCCACAAGCCCCCCGTTCAAAGTTTCCTCTGGGTACATGTATGTGATGTCATCACAACCAATGCAATATCGAAGACGGAGCAGAGCGAGCAAAGTGTATGGAAAATATATGTAGCTTAATTCCATTTGGAACTTAGGAGAGTTTGATGTCCACATTAAAGGGCATCGATTGCCAGTCAACCAAACACGGTGTCCGCAGACCGAAAGTGGTTCACGTTCGACGAAGTTACATGGAACAAAGAACGTCAAATGCAAGAAAGGCGATTAATATTATTCAAACGTTATCGTGTGTCATCGAAGTTGCTATGGCGCTTGAAATGTTTCCTTCAAGACATATCGATCCTTTCTGTGAAATATATGTTGTCAGGCTGTGTGCCAAAATCGATCTCGTTCATTCTTGCATGCCTTTGTGTCAAGGAAAATAATGATGATCTCGGCAACAAAAGCCGAGTTAAATGGTCGGACTGACAATTAACGTTAACAAGTGTTTGTCGTGAGACATATGATATGTTTAGTTTAAAGGAGCATGTTCGGTAGGAACTAAAAAGCTTATACGAGTGATCTGACAGGTCATGATAACACCCACATTTCACTGATTAATGCGTAAACGGGTCATGTTAACGTCACCCACCCACGTGGACCGTCTGACAACAAGGACGAAGTTTTAATGGTAATAAATATCTATCAAACGATTCCAGGACTTTTCAACAAACGCGTAGGCCTTTGGTTTCAAAACCTACCTGCCATGTCGTCTTGACATCTTCATAAAATGATACCGCGGAATGTCCACGATTTATCCAAGCAGTCAAAACACAGAATTTATAGATGTTCTCGTTCTGAGCTATATTCTAGATCTCTGGACGAGAACGAAATACGTTTGTCGTCATGAATATGAGCAGCGTAATTGAACAAAAAACATAATATGTGGTTTACGGTATATCTGCTGTTAATAAATAGCTTTTCTGGATGACAACGATCGTGTAAAAAACCCTGGTAATGGTCAAAAATGTTTTCAAAGTAGGTTTTTTTGGTCGTTTCCGTGACATTTTTTCATTGCCAAGTAGCAATGTATTTTGGCAAAGTCACACTTGTCCGATGAAGCTCCTCATGCCAAGTAACTCGATCCGTGAAACTTGGCGGGTCCCAGTGACCCAGATCCCTGTTGATTGGCATGCCATGTGTCATTTGCATAAGCCCATCCATATGTTTTGTATGTGTTTCTCCCCTCAAGCCTAAACTAACCAGATAGCTGGGGGACGAAATAAAATATATTAATTGTAAAAAAAATGACTTTCAATAATTGTGTAAGTTATTTTATGACATTTTAAAAAAAAGGTTTAAACACTTGGTACTAGAATCTAGTCTTTGAATTAATTTATGATGTAGATCGATTCGCTTTGCTTCGGGAGCGAATTTTTAATAAACAACGGAACAAAGATAAAATTGACCTGGTTCTTTTATGACGATGCAATGGTAGATCTAGTAGTGTGTCTTTTATTAGATCGGTGCGCAATTTTCCACAGCGGCAGCAAAATTAAGACACGAAAACATTATATTATTTCACGTCGGAAAGGAAATAAATATATCAAAATACGGACAGCCTCACAGACTTCGAAACGGTGTTCAATTAATATTTGTTCACATTAATTCTGGACCCGTGAAGATTCCGGGGTAGAATAGGTCTTCAGCAACCCATACTTGCCGTAAAAGGCGACTGTGCTTGTCGTAAAAGGCGACTAACGGGATGGGGTGGTCAGGCTCGCTGGATCGATGTTCATGATATTAATCACTGGATTGTCTGGTCCAGACTCGGTTATTTACACACTGCCGTCATATTAGCTGGAATATTCCTGAGTGCGGCGTTAAACAACAAACCAACCAATCAACAAACACATTAATTTTGTCATGTGCGAGAAAATGGATTTCAACATTATTTTCATCAAGCTTATTCAGGTCGCTGGCTGCACAGATCATCCTCTCTCATCCTACTTCGGCATGATACCATGTTTTGTCTCGAAGCTCAAAGCAACAATGTTTCTCTAAGATACATTTTTTTCTCCATCCATGACGAGCATCTGTCATAATGTGCCTCAACAATCTTCCTGGTCAGTTGAATTCAACAATGTTATTACACACGGCCTCATTCACGATGTCATTACAAGATTCCTTCCAAATACCAACCACGTGATCAGGGTTACGAGTGAGTGAGTATGGTTTTACGCCGCTTTTAGCAATATTCCAGCAATATCACGGCGGGGGACACCAGAAATGGGCTTCACACATTGTGCCCATGTCGGGAATCGAACCCGGGTTTTCGGCGTGACGAGCGAACGCTTTAACCACTAGGCTACCCGACCGCCCCTGGTCAGGGTTACGACCTTGGGATGAATTAATAAATTAATTAGCACTTTTAGAAAAGATTTTGTGTGTGAATATTATAATTAAAAAATATCCTGTACATGGTTCTTTTGGATTGCACTGCGGATTTCTTTTATTACTTTCTAAAACCTTTTGTTTTCCCCTTTCTGACCACGCGATCTCCTAGCAACCACGCCCCATGAGCGCATCGAGTTGCTGCTTACAACTGTCAAGAACTTTGCTTGTCTTCAATATGAGCAACAAAACATTTTCATGTAAATCCTAATTTGACGAAGAGTTGTTCGAGATAATCAGGGAGCCTTTGGTGATTTCGATTATGACATTGGTGACTTTCTCGTGGATTCAAGATGACATCATTCCGATTCACAACTCGAATCGACAAGATGGCGCCTCTCTTCCCGCCCTTGCAAGTGGAGCAGAAACTTTGACAAATTCAGTGCCGATTCTTGGGAGTAGTGAATCAATGTGACAGCTAGATTTCATTGTGGAACCAGATGAAGCCGAATATATATGTTCACACATCTTTTGTCAACCATGCGTGTTGATCTAATGATCAAATTCAATTTTGTGTGTGAAAATTCTGTGAAGGAAAAGGAAATTCATAATTAAAGTTGTCTTGGAATATGTG
This sequence comes from Haliotis cracherodii, assembly GCF_022045235.1. NCBI lineage: Eukaryota > Metazoa > Mollusca > Gastropoda > Lepetellida > Haliotidae > Haliotis > Haliotis cracherodii. The sequence continues at coordinate 20,273,840 of NW_027266272.1, forward strand.
TATTGGAGTTTTCGTTCATCGTAAGTACAATATTATCTGGATACGCCTTATGTAGGTCAAAACATCAAGTATATTCGGTTACTTATTTACCAGTTGCTTATGTGCATTGTTATGTTGATACACGTGACATGTTCATCTATTGTAGTCAAGCTGAGAAATATTGGCGCAAATTCTGGCGCTTCAAATGAGGCCCCTGTGTAATAATTTAAATTTTATAAATATAATCTGATTATTGTGTGGCACAGATCTAACTGTTGAATGCAAATGCAAATGCAAACTAAACAAATATCTGTAAATTTCGGATTGAACTGAAAGAATCGTGTCGTCAGTTTCGTATTTAAGTATCGTTACTGTTACATTAACCGAAACAGATATTCTGCTGCTGTTCTGCCGTAAAAATATACCTCACAATGCACTTTGACCACAAATACATTGAATGTGTCACATGTGCTTTATAGCGCAACCGTAAATAAGCTCCGCCCACTGTGATTGATGCAGACGCCAAACACGATCGATTCGATTTTTTATGATAAAACTACAGAAAATGTATTGACTTATATCTAGATATGGAGCCATTTGTTGTATCCATGGTTTGTCATTCAAGTTGATATGAAGTTTGACGGTCAATGGTGATCTTATTCCCGTATGGTTTTCAAAAAGCTTCTCCCGACACTCGGTTGTGTTTACATTGTCAGTCATTCGAAACTGAAACACCGCCACCTTACGGGCTATTTATAGTCAGGCTGGGGCTTTAAGGATATGTCTTAAAGATAGATCTAATTTGTTTCTCTCAACCAAGCATGAGGACTTCACACCAACTCTCAGAAGCTATAAAAATCCGCCGTCACAAATCTTTGATCAACAGAGATCAAGGGTATTACGTTTCCCAATGAAGATCTTATCAAGCAATTGACTATTTTTATTAGTTGGTTTGTTTGTTTGTTGTTTTACGTCGCAATATTCCAGCTATATGACAGCGGTCTGTAAATATTTGAGTCCGGACCAGACAATACAATGATTAATATCATGAGCATCGGTCCACGCAATTGGGATCGATGACTTGCTTCAACCAGGTCGTCTCTTACGACAAGCATAGTCGCCTTTTACGGCAAGCATAGTCGCCTTATTTTTATGTGTATGCAGTCAGCTTGTCACAACTGTTTAGTCCTTTTATCCTTATCCTTACTGTACATCTGGCATCATTACCCGTGTGCTTCATTACCCGTGTGCTTCATTACCTGTGTGCTTCATTACCCGTGTGCTTCATTACCTGTGTGCTTCATTACCCGTGTGCTTCATTATCTGTGTGCTTCATCATCTGTGTGCTTCATTACCCGTGTGCTTCATTACCCATGTGCTTCATTACCCGTGTGCTTCATTACCCGTGTGCTTCATTACATGTGTGCTTCATTACATGTGTGCTTCATTACCCGTGTGCTTCATTACCCGTGTGCTTCATTACCCGTGTGCTTCATTACATGTGTGCTTCATTACATGTGTGCTTCATTACCCGTGTGCTTCATTATCTGTGTGCTTCATTACCCGTGTGCTTCATTACCCATGTGCTTCATTACCCGTGTGCTTCATCATCTGTGTGCTTCATTACCTGTGTGCTTCATTACCCGTGTGCTTCATTACCCGTGTGCTTCATTACCTGTGTGCTTCATTACCCGTGTGCTTCATTACATGTGTGCTTCATTGCATGTGTGCTTCATTACCCGTGTGCTTCATTATCTGTGTGCTTCATTATCTGTGTGCTTCATTACCCGTGTGCTTCATTACATGTGTGCTTCATTACATGTGTGCTTCATTACCCGTGTGCTTCATTATCTGTGTGCTTCATTACCTTTTTGCTTCATTACCCGTGTGCTTCATTACCCGTGTGCTTCATTACCCGTGTGCTTCATTACATGTGTGCTTCATTACCTGTGTGCTTCATTACCCGTGTGCTTCATTACATGTGTGCTTCATTACATGTGTGCTTCATTACATGTGTGCTTCATTACCCGTGTGCTTCATTATCTGTGTGCTTCATTATCTGTGTGCTTCATTACCCGTGTGCTTCATTACATGTGTGCTTCATTACATGTGTGCTTCATTACCCGTGTGCTTCATTATCTGTGTGCTTCATTACCTTTTTGCTTCATTACCCGTGTGCTTCATTACCCGTGTGCTTCATTACATGTGTGCTTCATTACATGTGTGCTTCATTACATGTGTGCTTCATTACCCGTGTGCTTCATTACATGTGTGCTTCATTACCTGTGTGCTTCATTACCCGTGTGCTTCATTACCCGTGTGCTTCATTACCCGTGTGCTTCATTACCCGTGTGCTTCATTACCTGTGTGCTTCATTACCCGTGTGCTTCATTACCCATGTGCTTCATTACCCGTGTGCTTCATTACCCGTGTGCTTCATTACCCGTGTGCTTCATTACCCCTGTGCTTCATTACCCGTGTGCTTCATTACCCGTGTGCTTCATTACTTGTGTGCTTCATTACCCGTGTGCTTCATTACTCGTGTGCTTCATTACCCGTGTGCTTCATTACCCATGTGCTTCATTACTTGTGTGCTTCATTACCCGTGTGCTTCATTACCCGTGTGTTTCATTACCCGTGTGTTTCATTACCCGTGTGTTTCATTACCCGTGTGTTTCATTACCCGTGTGCTTCATTACTTGTGTGCTTCATTACCCGTGTGCTTCATTACCCATGTGCTTCATTACCCGTGTGCTTCATTACCCGTGTGCTTCATTACCCGTGTGTTTCATTACCTGTGTGCTTCATTACCCGTGTGTTTCATTACCCGTGTGCTTCATTACTTGTGTGCTTCATTACCCGTGTGCTTCATTACCCGTGTGCTTCATTACCCGTGTGCTTCATTACCCGTGTGCTTCATTACCCCTGTGCTTCATTACCCGTGTGCTTCATTACCCGTGTGCTTCATTACTTGTGTGCTTCATTACCCGTGTGCTTCATTACTCGTGTGCTTCATTACCCGTGTGCTTCATTACCCATGTGCTTCATTACTTGTGTGCTTCATTACCCGTGTGCTTCATTACCCGTGTGTTTCATTACCCGTGTGTTTCATTACATGTGTGTTTCATTACCCGTGTGTTTCATTACCCGTGTGTTTCATTACCCGTGTGTTTCATTACCCGTGTGCTTCATTACTTGTGTGCTTCATTACCCGTGTGCTTCATTACCCATGTGCTTCATTACCCGTGTGCTTCATTACCCGTGTGCTTCATTACCCGTGTGTTTCATTACCTGTGTGCTTCATTACCCGTGTGTTTCATTACCCGTGTGCTTCATTACTTGTGTGCTTCATTACCCGTGTGCTTCATTACCCGTGTGCTTCATTACCTGTGTGCTTCATTACCCGTGTGCTTCATTACCCGTGTGCTTCATTACCTGTGTGCTATTTATTATTCTTACTGTACATTTGGCTCCATCCTATCATCTGTATGCTACTTGTTATCTATTACCTGTTGGTGCCAATGTTAATATGCTGCTTATCACAACATATCATTCATATACACCTCTCATCACTAATTTATCAACAGCAATATAATGAATTACGAAGCACGTATGATACTCATTCTCATTTACAGATGGATCCAAGGATGGTGACGCTGTTGCCAGCGCCACCGTCATTGGATCCAGAACTATCTCAACCAGATTACCAGATAAATCTTTCTTGCATTCAAGCTATTAAAAACATGTCCTCCACACATCCACTTTTAATAGAAATTTTTGATTGTTTAATGATCTTGCTCCTGGCCAATACGACATCGTTTTCTGTTGGTTACCAAGCCATGTTGGAATCAGTGGTAACACAATGGCCGATGCTGCTGCTAAAGCAGCACACAACAAATCTGTGACACCACTTCTGATCCCATTCAGAGACATCAAACCTGTTATTAGATGTTACATCAGAGATCTAATGCAACAGAAGTGGGACAACCTTGTAGGTAGGAATAAATTACATGAAATTAAACCAAATATCGGTTACACCTACTTGGGTTGTCAGTCCAGATTTGAAGAGGTCATTATGAGACGATGTCGTATTGGCCACAGCAGATAGACGAATGAACATTTACTTAAAGGTGAGGATCCTCCGTTTTGTATCCCTTGTGATGAAAGAATCACAGTCAAGCATGTCCGGCTTGACTGTGTTGATTTTTCCATCACGAGGGATAACTATTTCAAATCATCTTCTCTTAAGGATCTTTTTACTAATATTAGTCCTCATTAAATTATTGCAGTTTTAAAAGAAATTGAACTGATAAATAAATATTGATGTACATAGTTGTTTCTTAAATTGATAGTGTCTAATTGTGAACTGAGATTGTTATTGGCTGTGCCCTTGACGGGGGTTAAAGTACTGTAAAATTATTGTCCCCCTGAGAGGGCATAGTATGTCCATATAATTCGAAGTACTTTATTCCTATCATAGTTTTAATCGTAGAATATGTGTTCTTTTAAATTCGGCTGAATTTCCTAATCGTCCCCAACAACTGAAGGGATGATGTAAATCCTGCCGGGGTCCATGCAGGTAGCAAAGGTACTGTATGTCCCCATTGTCCCCGGTATGGTGATCTACCTTCAGTTGCCGGCGATCTATTGCTCTTTTTTATAATGTATTGTTCTGTCTACTGATGTAATTTTATGGTTCTATGCTAGTTTTAAATTATAATCTGTGATAAGTCTAGATATTTTACTGTCCCTTGTTGACAGGTTTTTATAGTTTACATGTATTTATTATGTATAACCTTTGAAAGTCACGATATGGCTGAAATATTGCCGATGTCACTTAATTGTCACCCCAGCTTGATAACAGAATAAAAATCTACATCAAAACATCGCTATATGCAATACACCAGATGTTGTTATGAAAAAGTTGTACGTTTTCCTTTTCTCAATTTAAGAAGAGTATCAAAATACACGTTTCAGGACCCGTGAAGATCCGGGTTAGAATAGGTCTTCAGCAACCCATGCTTGCCGTAAAAGGTGACTATGCTTGTCTTAAGAGGCGACTAACGGGATCGGGTGGTCAGGCTCGCCGTCTTGGTTGATGTATGTCATCGTAAGGCGGCGTTAAACGACAAATATACCGTGGTATTTATCTCCAGTAAACTTACCTAAATAACACAGATCAGTTTGATACACAGTTCTAACCTCTCGCTTTGCCCTCCTGGTTATAAGGCTACAGCAGGTACAAGGGAAAAGTCCTTGAAGATTTTGTATCAAACAAGAAATAAACAAACACAACAAAAACACAAACCTTAAAATTAAAAAAAAGGTTCAGTGTTTTATAAAAACATCCCCCAATGTTTTTTTCAAAAACGTGAAGTGGATTATGTTAATCTTTTTTCCAACAAAGTTACGAGAGAGCCCAGCTGTCGGAGTCACACTGTGTGTGTGGCCTCTTGTCACAACTTTCTGCTTTAATTTACTAGTATTCATGCATTTATCATTTACTGATGTACACACTTTATTAAGCGAATTTTCCAATGTGACAAGCGTGTATAAGGCGCCGCAATTCACTATGAGCTGCGTCCCTTGAGCACGCCAGAAACCTATGTTCGTGGGTTCGAATCCCGGTTCGCCCTGATTACAGTTCCAGGTTTGTCAGCACCATACCCGTGCTCGTGGTTTTCGCCGAAGTGGTAAACGTCTAAGACCTGCATCACTTCGGGCTTTCCTCCCACATCAAGCTGAAACGCCGTGATATAACTGAAATATTGTTAAAAGAGATGTTAAACCCAACTTACCCACTCACAATTTTAACAATTATGGGACGTGTATGTATTCGCATGTTCTGCTCACTCAGTATCTTTATGTCGGTTTAACGAAATCAATCTGATTTACACGCCCCTAATTGAAGGAATTCGTATTTTGAATACTAAATTAAAGCACATATGTGCTGGTTTTTAGATGAGTAACAGACTAATTAACAGACTAGTAAATCACGCGTATAAATAAGTGAAACTGGCTGAATATATTACACTGCATGATAAAAAGGGGATTATTTTTGGGAAATATTTACAGCAAACATATTTCTCATAGTTCATGTACGCTACAATTGGGACCAGCTAATGTTCTCCATGATTTATGCCATGTAACAATATTGATAAATAATATTGATTTGCACCGGCTTCGCCGTGCATCAAATATGCTCCTGACATCCATGTGTATCTTTGTCGTCTATATAGACATGCCGCAGGCGGATAAACTCACATCTTGGTATAAGTATTGTGTGTGTCCTCTGGGAAGAGTTAATGATGTCACCGAATGATAGTATTACGTATTTGAAGAAGTAGGGTTTAAATCCGCTTTGAACAGTATTCCAGTTATATCACGTCGTGTCAGCTATAGTGGGAGGAAAGTCCGTAGTGGGCCTGATGTCTACCACTTTGGTGAAGCCAACGATTACGGGTATGGTGCTGACAAACCTAGAAACATTATCGGGGCGAACAGGATTCGCACCTTCAATCATCGGCTCCTGCTTACCAACGGGACACAACTCTGCACAAGGATTTGCGGTGCGCCTTAGATGAATGGGCCACCCGTGTCCCAACTTGAAGAACGCTATCTCTAAAATTGTGTATCTATTGATTTGTTCAGGCTCGCTGACATGGTGGACGCATGTCATTGTGTCCCTATTGCGTAGAATTCACCTGATGAAGGAGTAAGCATATACTCCGAAACATTGTGTTCCTCATAATAAAGAAGTTGACATCCATAAATTCTCTTCCTTTTAAGTACCCTAACTCACGTGTTCATGTTTACATATCCGGGGTAGAACACGTCTTCAGCAACCCATGCTGGCCTCAAAGGGCGACTATGCTTGTCGTAAAAGGCGACTAACGGGATCGGGTGGTCAGGCTCGCTGACTTGGTTGATGCATGTCACCGTATCCCATTTGCAAGGATCGATGCTCATGATATTAATCACAGGATTGTCTGGTCCAGACTCGATTATTTACAGACCGCCGTCATATAGCTGGAATATTGCTGAGTGCGGCGTTAGACAACAAACCAACCAACCATAAATTCTCACCCTTCTAAGTACCCCAACTCACGTGTTCATGTTTACAACTAAACAGACACGTCTCTTGGTGAAAATCGACTTAAAGGAAGATATGATTCCTCAGATGTTATTGTGTAGTCCCAAGTCATAGGATAACAATATTCCGGCCCCTTGGGCCTTGCCTTCCTGATATCTGATAATATATTTCCTTAGATGTCATCTTCTAAGACAGGAACTAAATAGGATGGGGAAATACTTTATTGATAATTGATTCTTTTATTTGTGTTTCATCTCGCAAATCCTAAAAAAAAATACTTATAAAAGAATTGAAAAAAAAAATCATTTAACCATATAACCTGGTGTCGATTTGGAACTGTTGAAAAAATGAAGTCTATTATAAATAGTATTACCCTTTTGTACCGACAAGAAAGTTAGGGAGTGAGTGAGGTGGGTTTTAGCGCCGCTTAGAACAGTATTCCAGTTATATCACGGCGTGTCAGCTTAATGTGGATGTTTAGGAAGTATCACACTGATAGAAGATTATTTTGAAGTATCAAAAGGTGGCGATATAGAGTCAGACGGAACCGTTACGGATGATAGTATTGTTAATTCTCTGTGAGAGTAACTGATGGAGGTTCTGCTAAAATATTTTGAAAAGTCTAACAGGAATGTTTCTGCACATATCTAGCAGTTTTAATATCCATATTTAATAACTTAAGTTCCTTATAATCTGAAGCTGATTTTATCAGTATGGAAGAAATTAATTTGAATAGGAAGTATTTTACCTGTGACTATGATATATTTATGTGGCTTTCGGTGTCACTTTTATTGTATTTTCTTCCATACGATTTCGGTGACACGAGCTGCTTGATTGCTGATGTTGCCTCAGCAGTAACATCTCCATCGCCATAATAAAGGACTGAGGTTTTAGTACCATCAAATATTCAGTAACGCGGAGATACGCTTGTTTGCGTTCAAGGATTTGTTTCACACAGGGCATCCACAGACAAATATTAGTTATTCCATATGTAGCATTTTATTCCCGGAGGAACTCCTGAGCGAAGAGTGTTGCCATGTTTCAAGAGACACTGTTTATGTTTATTAACGTAGGCCCCAGCGGTAAGAAACACACTCGTTCATGGTCTTTGCAGCACATTGAATTAAAAGTGAAAAAAGCCCTTTCCATATTCACAATAAGAATAAATAAAAGCGATAAAACCCTTTCCATATCCATAAGAAATCTCTGCCAAAGCAGAGTCCATTGTACGATTCCGTCTATATCACGAACATGTGTTTATGAATCACTGTCAAATAGGCGAAAAGGTAAGCGTATTCTGACCCACCAGTGACATCCGCCACAAACAGGTGAGGTGAGGTGAAATGGGGTTTAACGTCGCGTCCAATATTACTGCACTTATATAGCGACGTGCATGCACGTGTATGTGTGTGGCTGCTTGTACTAGTCCGGACAGATGCCGATTTATACTGCTAGCACACTGAGATACCATGCCACAGTTTAACATGAATACTCCACTCAGACACAGTATACTGACTCCGAGCCGACCAGTCCTTGTTTTAGCCCCTTAATGCCGAGCGCCTGACAGGGTAACAACAAGTACCATCTTTTAACGTCTTTTAGTATGACGCGGCTGGGGATCGAACCCCGGACCTTCCGCTGTCCGGGCGGACGCTCTTCCTCTAGACCACGGAGGCGGTCCCCGCCACAAACAGATGCAAAGGAAAGAAAATTGTTCATCTGAACAAACACGGTAAAATATGGTAAAATCGAAAAAGGGATTTGCTTTGAAGACCATTCTTGTTACTGATGCGTCGGATTTGGAAATGTCCTCCACATATGTCTACTATAAAACTTTTTGAAAGCTTTTAATGAGGCCTTGAATGTTGTAACCTTGATTAAAAAACAGGTTTTATGCAAGAATCTAACGGCGCTCTATGAAATCAAGGTAGAAAGAGCATGCTAAATTGTACCTCAAAAGGTGTGAAATATATATGTATACACCAAGGACTGGAGCTGCTGGAGTATTGCTCGATATAAATGGAAAATTAACTTTTGAAAAGTTGAAGTCATCTCTGTTGTCATATAGTCTTGTGGAGCATGTTCAAGCAGTGATGGTACAAGGGTACAAGCAGACCCTTGTAGGTCCGGGATAGAATAGGTCTTCAGCAACCCATTCTTGCCATAAAAGGCGATTATGCTTGTCGCAAGAAGCGATTGGGTGAACAGGCTCGCTGACTTGGTTGATGCATGTCACCGTATCTAAACTGCGTGGGGGCGGTCGGGTAGCCTAGTGGTTAAAGCGTTCGCTCATCACGCCGAAGACCCGGGTTCGATTCCCGACATAGGTACAATGTGTGAAGCCAATTTCTGGTGTCCCCCGCCGTGATATTGCTGGAATATTGCTAAAAGCGGCGTTAAACCATACTCACTCACTCACGCACCCAAACTGCGTGGATCGATGTCAATCACTGGATTGTCTGGTCCAGAATCGATTATTCACAGACTGCCGTCATAGAGCTGGAATATTGCTGAGTGCGGCGTTAAACAACAAACAAACAAAACAAATTACAAGCAAAACTGATCGTATGTCAGTAATGATATTGATTTCATACATTATTTTGAGTCATGCAAAAGTAGAAAAACCCGTTGATACAGTCGCACTCTTATCGATCCCTACACCACTTGAAAAGTCCAACAGAGGTTCACACAACAAAACCAAAACATATTATTGATTGATTATTGTAGCAATTATTCGTTGGTTTGAGAAGACACAATCATGTTAATTTAAGTTAGGGCTGATGATAAACATGAGGTAATTCGGACATTTTGTTACCCTGAATACAGACACGGCCTTAGAATCTGGTAGAACATTTGTAGAACTATCGATGTGATAAGGCATTATAATGAACATAACTAGAAGAGAAAGATAAACTAAATAGCTTGTACTAGTTAACCGTTTACGACGTCATTATCTGCATTCAAATAAAATTGTAAAACATTTGGAAAGTAACACTGAATAATAGTCCCACTATTGATGTAATCGTTTAGAAATGTTTTATTCATTAATTGTAAACATGTTGTATTGTCACGAATCTCGATCAATTAGTGGTTCATTGTAAAGGAAGGATCATTGTATACACATGTCACTGTGAGTTATTGTAAACAGTAATTTTCCATCTCATATTTAATACACGTCAACCACCTGTCTCTACGTTAGAATGAACACATGTTTTGGAAAACACGATCGTATAAAAAATTAATCGCCAAGGATTATAGGTGGATATATGTTTTTTTTCTGAATTGTCCTGATGCGTATTCCGACAAACACACATTTCATATACATGCAAATAAATCAAACGAGACTTCATTATTTTATCATGATCCCCTTCCAACTGGTTTCCCTTAACTATTGCTGTGGTTTTACAGACACATCCACACCATATTTAGACACACACATACACACCATACACACACACATACCACAAACACAAACCGCATAGACAAACACACACGATACAGCAAAACACCACGCACGCACGCACACACACACGCACGTACACACACACACACACACGCAAACACATATACATACACACACACTCACACACGCATATACATACACACACACACACTCACGCACACACATACACATACATACACACACATACGCACACACACACACGCACACACACACACACACTTAACACCCGTTCAACACCTACCAACTGCTTAAATTCCCCATTCGACTTATATTTTATTTGAAAAATATAATACAATGATGTCAGCCTCTGTGTTACATGATAACCATATGTACAGTCGACGAAGTATTAATTTGCGTGAAATGAATCAATGCACTCAACTACAGATGGATGGACGGTTTGTTGTTGAACGCCAGCTATATGACGGCGGTCTGTCAATAAGCGAGTCTGAACCAGACAATCCAGTGATTGATATCATGAGCATCGATCCTCGCAATTGGGATCGATGAAACGCATCAAACAAGTCTGCGAGCCTCTTACGACAAGCATATTCGCCTCTTACGGCAAGCATGGGTTGCTGATCATGAAGACCTATTCTACCCCGTATATTCACGCGTCTCCACTACAGACAGTGGCATAAGGCAAAAAGGCATAACTGTAAATTCTGATGTGACTTCAGTGCAAACTCGTCACGATGGGGGTCTTGATTATTTTCGCCAATTTTCTTTAAACGTACATACCAGTTTGAATACCTATCAGACATTGACACTTGCCTTTTGAATTAACATCATTTTTATTTTCTTATATCAATAAAAGCGACAACACCCTGTCCATTTTCATAAGAAATGTCTGCTTAAAGGCAAAATAAGGGTGAAAATTATATGTTTGTTTGTTTGATTTGTTTGTTTGTTTGTTGTTTAACGCCACACTCAGCAATATTCCAGTTATATGACGGCGGTCTGTAAAATAATCGAGTCTGGACCAGACAATCCAGTGATTTATATCATGAGCATCGATCCACGCAATTAGGATCGATGACATGCATCAACCAAGTCAGCGAGCCTGACCACCCGATCCCGTTAGTCGCCTTTTACGACAAGCATATTCGCCTATTACGGCAAGCATGGGTTGCTGAAGACCTATTCTACTCCGAATCCTCACCGGTCGCTACAGAACAGAACACCACTTCTAAAGGACGTCATCTCTATGGCATCGATCCTTTTATCACTAAATTATACATATCTAGAAATAATCGGAGAGAGGTTCTCTTAACCAGACTTCGTCTTGGGCATTGTGGTCTTGGTGTTTATCTAAATGTTATTAATAAAGACATTTCTCCACATTGTACAGTGTGTAATCAGGTTGATAATGTAGCTAATTTTTTATTGCATTGCCTACAGTATTAACGTTAATCAGCGTAAGGCAATTGTGGAGTCTCCAACAGTTCTCAATATTGACCTCTCATTGTCTGGTATTTTATGTTCTAGGAGTATTGTTCACAATGACGTTCAGAATGTCATTCTCGCTTATATTATAGCGTGTGGCAGTTTTGATACTTTATCAAATATCTAGGTACTTAGCAAACCTTTATTATAGGCAAGGTGTAAATGGGCCTAGATGCCCGAACACCTATAAAACCTCTAAAACCGATCAATCAATGAACCACTTTATTTCTCTCAGGCCGAGTGCATCGGCGTATGAGTTACAAACAGTGTTTTACATCGCCGTGGGCAGATGTTGACCGGAACTTTTACAATTTGTATTATAATGGCAACAAATGTACGTAGTTTCCTTTGGACAGCTATCTTATGGCTGTTATACTTGCTGTCGTAACATAGTTGAGCTTTTTTAATAGTGTTTTGTGATATACATGTGTCCCTTTGTTCATTTGAAGATATAATGGAATTCATTCAAAATGTCAAAACTATCACACAACTTGCATAAACGTTTATTCAACGGAGTTTTATTCCATCTTCCAGTTTCTATTGGCAGGCGGTGACAAGATGGCCTAAAGAATAACAATTTAAAGGATACTTGGGGAGGAATGTTTAGTACATGTGTTTCAAGTTTATTGGCGATTTTGAAAATACGATATGAGGACCTTTTACTAGAATTTGATGGTCAGGCTCGCTGACTTGGTTGATACATGTCAACGATCCCAATTGTGTGCATCGATGCTCATGATGTCAATCACTGGATTGTCAGGTCCAGACTCGATTATTTACAGACCGCCGTCATATAGCTAGAATATTCCTGAGTGCGGCGTTAAACAACAGACAAAGACAAAGACTAGAATTTGAAATATCCGTTTTCCAAGATTGCCAAAATATATCAGAGAGTGTTTGAGAGACATATGTTTTCAACCATGCTTTGAAAATACATACCAACATATTTATATTCATCCACAAAATCCAAATAATTTTCATTAAAAAAAAAATTCCTTTTTTTGTCAATTTTAGGACCACCATAAATAAGGACCCTCGTTTTATTTGTTTTATGTGTTTACAGTTAGTTTCCACAATTTAAATACAGTTTCAAAACAATTAAGTGATTTCTGTCTTTACGTGTCAGGGCCAAAAATGCTATGTCGCCGGCATACAGAAGTACAAATAAAACTAGAGCACTATCTACAAAATAGTCAAGTTAAGTTTAATCGATCTGCAACCCTGTACAATCATGTTGCGTAAAATAGGATTCTAGATCATTCCAATAGAAGGAAAATAGAATTGGCGATAAATTTTCCCCTTGTCTTACTCCAATATTACAATCAAATAACTCTGACTTTAAACAATCCACAGGCACATATGATTTGATTCCATCCCATATTGATCTTACAATACGAAAGCATTTTCCATTTATTCTCTGGGCTAGTAATTTACACCAAAGACCAATTCTCCGTATTGAACAAAGAACAATTGAACAACTCGATTAAGCTATGGAGTGTGAATATGTGATCAATGGTAGAAATTTAATCTCTCAATACTGCTTGTGCTTCTGAAAGAATGTTTTCATTTTCCAAGTAAGTGTTTATTCTAGACCAGAGAAGAACAGTAAATAATTTACTGGGACAGCTAATTAGACTAAAGGACGACAAATTGTTTGATAGGCATTACTTAGAAGTTGACGGATGACAAGATAGACACAATTTTTGTATGGATAACAACTTCTTTAATACTGTAAAAGGCGACGTTTCGGTATAGATCCTTATACCGTTGTCAAGCAGTCTTGCTTGACAACGGTATAAGGATCTATACCGAAACGTCGCCTTTTAAAGGACGACATTTCATCGGTTTGTTTGGATATCCTTTCCCTTTATACATTGGTCTCATAAGACCTGTAAGCCCCTGGTCAGGGAACGCACTTGTGTTTAGAATTGTACTAAAGTGTTTAACGTACACAGGCATCATAACCTCGGAGGATTTATAATTTATTCGTTCACGCGACTGCATCAGGACCACAGGCGTTGTCCTGTTTCAGTCTAATAATGGCGTCTTGAATTTCCAATGATGTAAATTCTTTGTCTAAAACATAACAATGGTCAATGTTAAAAGATTCATGATCAGTAAACTCATCAGTCGAGGAGTCATTATAACCATTATTCTCAATTTAAAAATATTCATAGGGATTTAATTGGGATCGATGCTTCAACCAAGTCAGCGAGCCTGACCACCCGATCCCTTTAGTCGTCTCTTACGACAAGCATATTCGCCTTTTACGGCAAGCATGGGTTGCTGAAGACCTATTCTACCCCGGATCTTCACGGGTCTCTTGTAGTTGACTCAAAATAATTGATAGATGCTACTTAGCTAAAAAGGATACACAGGGACCTAAGCCCAACAGCAGAAATATCGACCCATTTCAGGAAAATATAAAACACAAACCAGTCTGACAAACTTAGAAACATAATCGGGGCGAACCGGGATTCGAACCCACAATCAAAGACTTCATTATGTTACAGTATGTTTCCTAAATTATACGATATTCTAATACGCACCTTACATGGGTAAATTTAGTGAGCCTCAATGCAATGGAGCCTCGCGCGTCGTGATTGTGTAATTTCTGTATTAGGAGTGCGTGTCCTATTATTAAGACACAGCAACCAGTTCGGAAACATGTCTTTGCTGTCCTGGTTTAACTGTTACGTTGTGAAATCTCGTTGCATAAAGATATCAATTGTAACCTTCAGATGTTATGTCTTGTTGGCATTTTCACATAGGTCTTCAGCAATCCATGCTTGCCGTAAAAGGTGACTATGCTTGTCATAAGAGTCGACTAACAGGATCGGGTGGTCAGGCTCGCTGACTTGGTTGAAGCATGTCATCGATCCCAATTGGGTGGATCGATGCTCATGATGTCAATCACTGGATTGTCTGTTCCAGACTCGATTATTTACAGACCGCCGTCATATCGCTGGAATATTGCTCTGAGTGCGGCGTAAAACAACAAACCAACCAACCATATCCGTGTGTGTGTGTGTTTGTGTGTGTGTGTGTGTGTGTGTGTGTACAAAGAAATAGGCTGTGGGATATTTTAAAGGGAACATATTAAAAATCGCTTTTTTTAATAGAAATAGACAATATCATAAAAATATCCGGAAGCAGCAATTGGACTCCAGGAGCAACTTCAAGGTATTTGATTATCCATTTTACATAATGGTGGACGGTCGTTCAAGCTCTTAACAAAAAATCTTCCTTTCTTCAGCGCACTTAGCATTTAGACATTGATACGTCTGGTTTTCCGGTTTAGGAAGATTAAAGCGACAAAACCCTTTCTATATTCATAAAACATCTATGGGTGCGGCGTTAAACAACAAACCAACCAACCACCTCTCAAACAAACTGGCAGTGCAAGGCGATCTGCTCGATAATCAAGACCTGTATTGTAATAAAACCGGGGGTCTTACAACGCGAAGTTCACAAAAAAGTTGATAAGACATGAAAGGATTAAGAAAATATCTGTTGACGCCCAGTTGACGGTTCATCACATGCTTAGAAAATCTTGTAATCGACCGAAATCTGCACGGCAGCTGCTATGTTGTTTTCGGATAGGACGTTGTTTCCGTCACGTGATTTGGAATGGACTATGCACATATTAGGACAGTGAAACATAACTCAAAATTTCCAGTTTAGTTCGGCAAGATTGGAAAACGGACTTTTATAGTAAGTTAACCCACTAGCCTCGGAAAGATGGTTTCCATGACAATAAACTTGACTTCAAGTTATGTACGATATACATATTACAATTTTGTCTTGTCATGACGTATGGCCTGTGCTTAAACATGATGACCCGTGAAGATACGGGGTAGAATAGGTCTTCAGCAACCCATGCTTGCCGTAAAAGGCGACTATGCTTGTCGTAAAAGGCGACTAACGGGATCGGGTGGTCAGGCTCGCTGACTTGGTTGATGCATGTCATCGATTCCAATTGCGTGGATTCATGATATTATTCACTGGATTGTCTGGTCCAGACTCGATTATTTACAGACCGCCTTCATATAGCTGGAATATTGCTGATTGCGGCGTTAAACAACAAACCAACCAACCAACCAAGCCTGCCCAAATCATATATCACAACCAATGATATAAGTTCACTCCGCTTGAATATGATAAGTATCCGGCATAAATTGACAAAAATCTACGATGATATCTGCGATTTCGATGTGTTATGCTTCACTGAATCTCACCAGGACGCAAACGTTCAGTCAACGGATGTTCTCCTTGATGCCTTCCATGAACCTCACAGGAGGGACAGGGATTGTTTCGGAGGTGATATAATTGTATATTTTTCTAATTCACTTAGTGTCAAGCATAGAGCAGACTCGGAAGTAATTGATTCCGAAACAATGTGGTTTCAAGTTAATTCACCACAGCACAGTTTTCTCCATTGTGTCACCTGTCGCTCACCCAACACCCCTTGCATATTGGACTGTTCTTGAGCACATCATAGAAACTGCACTTGACGTATCCCGTGACATTGTCCTTGTTGGTGACCAAAATGAATATCTTTAAAATTTCAATACGAATATTCACCACTTACGCTGAATTATTAATGAAGCAACACGAATTACTACAGTTTCGGCGTAACTTATTTATCCTATTTTAGAAAGTAATTATTGTAATTGTTCCTTATAATTGTGTACTTGATTTTAGTTAAGATTTAACGTCACATCGGCAGTATTTCAGCCATATCGTGACGAGACTTGATATTAGTACCGATGTATCGGACCACAGGGGAGTTTTCGTTTCTATTAAAGTTCATCCTGATACAAAAAAGTCATAAAAAAGAAAAGTATGGCTCTACAAACAAGCTAACTTTGATAAAAAAAAATGAAAATTGTGAATACAACTTGGAATGAACCATTTAAAAATTGATTTGACGTCAATGAAATGTTTGAAAAATTCCACTTCCAGATAAAAGATTACATGTATGATTATATACCCTCAAAGTGTGTAACTTTGACGGTAATCAGCCGCTTCCGGATATCAGCCAGACCGTGGTCTAGTGGTAGAGCGTCCGCCCGGCGAGCGGAAGGTCCGGGGTTCGATCCCCGGCCGCGTCAAACCAAAAGACGTTAAAAGATGGTACTTGTTGTTACCCTGTCTGGCGCCCGGCATTAAGGGGCTAAACCAAGGACCGGTCGGCTCTGAGTCAGTATACTGTATCTGAGTGGGGTATTCATGTTAAACTGCGGCATGGTATCTCAGTGAGCTAGCACTATAAATCGGCATCAGTCCGGACTAGTCCAAGCAGCCACATAAACACATACACATACATGCATGTCGCTATATAAGTGCAATAATCATGGACGCGACGTTAAACCCAATTTCACCTCACCTCACCCGGATTTCAGTCAACGTTGTGACACCTCTCTCTCGGATATTACCGTTACTGCATCAGAAATGAGTGATATCATAAAGACACTCTCGTGCAATAAATCAAGCGGACCAGACAACATAAACACTACACTTTGTTACCCTTGGCTGACAGTATTGCTATTCCATTATGTATAAGTTTTAATCGAATCTTTCTAGAAAACATGAAGCTCGCTCACGTCATGCCATGTCGCTCTGCTTCCAAAATGATTTGTTCGTTAAGAACAGTTCAATATTTACTTGACAGAGCACTCTGTCCAAAATCTATCTCGTTTACATTTGGCCCATATTAGAATATGCTTCAGAGGTATGGTATAAATGCAGTCAAGAAAATTCCGAAAACTTTGAATGATTCAACTCGAAGCATAGTAACAGGTCTCCCTACATTCTCCTCAAGATAGAGTTTATATTTTGAGACAGGATGGGAATCACTATCTTATGGAAGAAAATATAAGAAAGGCTTTGATCAATTTAAGGTATAATTAATAATTTATGTCCATCTTTTTTACATGACACGTTACCACCCAAAGTATCAACTATTATTAGGAGTTAACGAAATATGAACAATATGAGCATGCCGCATGCACGAATAGCTAAATACTAGCATTCAATAATGCCTTCCTCAATCAAACTATAGAATGAGTTACCCCCTAAATACGGAAGTGCAACACCATTGTCAATTTCAAAACAGACGATTAGAACAACTATTGCAGCTCCATCTCCAGACTTCTGAACCGGCAACCGAAGAGCTAACATTTTGAATACACGTCTTAGACACTCGAGTCTGAACCAAATAATCCAGTAATTAATATCATGAGCATCGATACACGCAATTGGGATCGATGACATGCATCAACCAAGTCAGCGAGCCTGACCACCCGATCCCGTTAGTCGCCTTTTACGACAAGCATAGTCACCTTTTACGGCAAGTATGGGTTGCTGAAGACCTATTCTACCCCGTATCTTCACGGGTGCCTCACGACTTGGCTTAATCGTTCTGTCACCGGAGGGGAACATTCCGAATATGGACCGATTTTCCGGCAGATGACCTTTCGGGCATCCTCCGATGACCATACCACACCCGTGCGCTGCAAAAATTGTTCGGTCTGGTAGGTGCCTGGGGAGTCACTGGTGGGCTGCCCGAAGATGTGTCACCGATCCATTACCCATTTTCAAAAGCGCTCAAAAATATATACTGTCGACTAATGGATTCGAGTAACTCTTTATCATAAGTAAGAAATTCGCTCTGGGACCACTTATTATAAATTACGACATTAGTGTATAAAGTGCATGCATACATATGATTACAGGGGTATGTCTGCCTCTGTAAGCATTATTTATATTGGTGTGTGTATGGCTGTATACGGTAGTGTATGTGTGAATATATGTGTACATATATATATAAATATTGGCATGTCTGTCTGTATGTGTATGTCCGTGTGTATATGCATGTTTGTGTATGTGGATATATATGTATATATGTGTGTATATGTGTGTATATATATATGTTAGTGTGTACGTGTGCATGTATGTACTTGTACATATATATGTGTATGTATGTGTAATTGTGTATGTAGGCTTACATGTGTATTTGTGCCAGATTTGTGTGAGGTAGGAAAATATATTTAGACGAGGAACCGTACAACGTATTGATCAAAAATGTTGTGGAGAGAACACTTGGTTATTGTAATCATCTCAGTTATCGATAGCGGCCTGACCTCTCCTGCCCATGGAAGAGACGAGTATGCGAATCATATCCTGGGGAATGGTAGCCCACTCGGCATGCAACGCAAAAGCCAACTGCTGCAACGTCTTGGGGTTGTGGTTGACGTCGGCGTATCCGTCTATCCAATTCATCCCACAGGTGCTCTATCGTGGGGATCTGGAGGGCCAGGGGAGAACATCAACGTTGTTGTTGTTGATCCGTGCTGAATACGGTCGAGCGTTGTCCTGCTGGTATACACCGTTGCCGTTGGCTGCAATCGGGAGGACGTTTGGTAGGAGTATATCGATTATGTATCGTTGAGTCGTAAGATTGCCCTGGATAAGGACCAAACCTGTCCTGCCATGATGAGAGATAGCCGCCCACATCTTAACGCTACCCCTACCAAACCTTTCTACTTCCTGTACGCAGTTTCCGGCGTAACGTTCTCAACGACGTCTGTAGATCCGTGCTCTTCCATCTCCTTGACAGAGGAGAAATCTTGATTCGTCGCTGAACCAGACATCTCTCCATCACAGTTGAGGCCATACCCGTGTTGACGACACCAATGCAGTCGTTGATGACGATGTTGTCGACTCAAGCTTTTGAGTTACCTTTTATGCCTACATGACTTGGTGACCAGCAAGACGATGTCACATTGGCCAGTAGAAAGATAATTCAAAAGTTCTAAAATGTCAAGGATTATGGGATGATTTGAGGAGACACTTTTAAATGCCTGAAGGCAAGATAATGAATCAGAAAAGATGATAAAATTTTTAGATTGGTTTTGATGTTTGATATAGGTCAAAGTTGTTTGGCCTCAGCGGTAAAAAATTAACTATACTGAACAACAAAAGTTCCTGTGACATTGAATAAGATTTAATGAAAGTTGTGATTTTAACAAATCTGAAACAATTTCGGTTGGCAACAGATAAAAGACTCCTGTAAGTGATCAAATGGTTTAATGGTTAAATATCCGTTAGCGCCTTTTGTACATACTATTGTATATTGTAGAGTAAAACTTACGAAACCCAGCGTGGGTTTCCCCTATCAAATGAGTATAATCAGCTGCAGAGAATTTCTGCAGACGCTTCTGTAACAAGTATTTGTCACAGAGTGACGAAATATCCCCCGCCTGTACACCATAGTACCAAATATGAAGACAATCCAGCGATTAGTTCTTGAGATATTGTGGCAACACCGTTTTCCAACTCCAAAAACAGATTTGCCTGCTGTGACCTTGAAAATGGGGTCAAGGTCACCAAATCTGACAGGTGTATGCGGTGTCTGTATATACACTATAGTTCCAAATATGAAGACAATCCAGCGATTAGTTCTTGAGATATCGCGGCAACACTGTTTTCTAACTCCAAAAGCAGATTTGCCTGCTGTGACCTTGAAAATGGGATCAAGGTGACCAAAACCGACTGGTGTCTGCGGAGTCTGTATATACACCATAGTTCCAAATATGAAGACAATCCAGTGTTTAGTTCTTGAGATATCGCGGCAACACCGTTTTCCAACTCTAAAAGCAGATTTGTCTGCTGTGACCTTGAAAATGGGATCAAGGTCACCAAAACCGACTGGTGTCTGCGGAGTCTGTATATACACCATAGTTCCAAATATGAAGACAATCCAGTGTTTAGTTCTTGAGATATCGCGGCAACACCGTTTTCCAACTCCAAAAGCAGATATGCCTGCTGTGACCTTGAAAATGGGGTCAAGGTCACCAAAACCGACTGGTGTCTGCGGAGTCTGTATATACACCATAGTTCCAAATATGAAGACATTCCAGAGATTAGTTCTTGAGATATTGCGGCAACACCGTTTTCCAACTCCAAAAGCAGATATGCCTGCTGTGACCTTGAAAATGGGGTCAAGGTCACCAAAACCGACTGGTGTCTGCGGAGTCTGTATATACACCATAGTTCCAAATATGAAGACAATCCAGTGTTTAGTTCTTGAGATATCGCGGCAACAAACAGGTGGGACGTACGGACGGACGTACGGACGGACGGACAGGCGGACGTACGGACGTACGGACGGACGTACGGACGGTCGTGAATACTATATCCCCCGCTTCGCGCTTTCGCGCGGCGGGGGATAATTATCAGGATCGGTTTGGCGGTTATATCCTAATCGATCGACTACCTAGAATGAAGTTGATCGGGTCGGTCGAAAAAGGCCAAGTTTGTGATGGCTTCTCAGGACGTCGCTCTTTGAATCGGGGACAGGGCCTCCCATGTTCGAACAGTCTGTCGTTGATATGGGGGCACAGGTGGCCCAGTCGCTGTGCAGAGTTGCGTCCAATGGGCACGCCAGAAACCTATGATTGTGGGTTCGAATCCCGGTTTGCCCGATTATGTTTCTAGGTTTGTCAGCACCATACCCGTGCTCGTGGGTTTCACTGAAGTCGCAAACGTCTAAGATCTGCATCACTTCGGACTTTCCTTCCAGATTAAGCTGACACGCCGCGATATATCTGTAATACTATTAAAAGTGTAGTTAAACCCAACTCACTCACTGTCGTTGATATACATACAGTTTAGGGCTGCAACGATACAGGAAGGTCACGATACGATACGCATCTCGATATTCTGGTCACGATACGATACGTATCTCGATACGCAATGATAAAAAAACAAGACTTTAAATGAAATTTTGAGTAAAATTAATAAAAAATACTACAAACACATGTCCAGATATATAATGAACACGTTTTAATAACAAGATAATATAATAATGGTATTGAATTGCGTACTTCAGTTCGGACTTGCAGACTTGTATTTCCATTGTTATGTGCTTGCGGGGATCAGCTGATAATGTTTAATGAGATGGGGAAAAACATGTCGTTGTAAAACCTGAGCTTATTAAAAATGTAAGTACGTTTTTGGGAGCCATGCGTTACCGCGCGCTATAACCAAGTTTGCGGTTTTTTGAAAGGCACAGTAGCGAGGAAACGCTGTACTTGAGATTTGCGTTCCGTATCGTGGCGTATCGATAAATGGGCCCACGTTTATCGTATATCGTATCGTGGGTTAAGTATCGCGATGCATCGGAATATCGGTGTATCGTTTCACCCTTAATACAGTTTAGCGTACATTATGGTCTCTATGATTATTATCGTCTCTATCTCCTCGAGGAACAGTTTATGTACTTAAAAGTGAGTTGTACAACGGCTTCACGAGTGACAACACCCCTGTCTTTGCAATTTGAACATTTTGCAACTATAAGTCTAGGTTTTCTAGCCCGAGGGACTCTCTTTCTATGCACCCTGTCAAATTCCATACTACAATCAAGTTTCAATTCATTCTTCAAAAACTCGCCTGCGGGTAGCGGATAGAAGCCACTGCCCTGTGCTACTAAGGTGTCATGCCAGTCAGTAGTTCATCATTAGTTACAATGCGTTTGTGTGGACAACCTAGTCAAGCTTGCAACATCAAATGTGTTAGCTAATAATTGAACTGTAGCATAATGAATGAGTGAGTGAGGTTTTAGCACTATTCCAGCAATATCACGGCGGGGGACACCGGAAAATGGGCTTCACACATTGTACCCATGTTGGGAATCGAACCCGGGTCTTCGGCGTGAAGAGCCAACGTTTTAACCACTAGGCTACCCGATCGCCCCTTGTAGTATAATGAATGTTACTGACAATTAAATACACAAAGATACACATAATGACACGGTTTACGGTTTAAAGGTAGTAAGTGTTTGTAAAGAGTAAGTGACAGTAACCAGCTACCCTTGCATTGTGGTTCCAGTTTCTAAATTTCAAGTAAGATTATCCAAAAGTGACGTTCGAGGTAAAATAGAGATTATCACGAGATGTCACTTTGGTGCGAAGGCTGTCACCAGGGCAACCAGAACTGGTCGCCGCATAACAAGAGGCCCAGAGAACCATTACCAATCCTTAAATCAAAGCGAAAAAGCTATGATTAATATTTTGATGAACGGAACTTACTTTATTAATGTAAAGAGTGAACACGTATAATAATCTACTGTAAAGAACTTTATTTTGGCGTTAAACTCCTGTACCACTAAGGAGACTATGGTAGAGTAGAGTACAAAGTACATTAATCAGATGCGATTAATGTTCCCTCTTTTAACTTACATGTGCACGCATTTCGTTTCAAAGTCAAAACAATCCCATTTTACTTACATTGTAGAACACATATGTGAAATCAAATAATTCACATACACGAATGCCGTGTTTTACATATTGTCGCTGTATGTCGTGACATTTTGTGTCATACATATTATATGCCTCTTTGGCCGTTTTACGTAGTTTTACTGTTATGCTTACATGTAGAAATATTTTGCTTTTTCTGGTTGGCCCTCAGGTTATTCAAATATTTGCCCTTGTTAGGCTTGAGGTAATCCAAACGGAAGCCGCGAAAACAATTCCGTTAAGAGTTTCTCAAATTTGAAAGGCTTGCTGGTACAAAATATTATTTCTGTATGCACTATCAATTTAATCAATATTTCTAAAGCTTCTATTTACAGGTGCGTATCTTTGCCTCGACATTCTGCTAAAGGTCACGCATGCATGTTTGAGTTGTTACGAAAGTACATGACTTCATCATGACACCATATCTGTCGCACATCTGATTGACTTCACTTGGAGTGATTGCTCCAGGCAATTATTGAAATGTCAACATGACCTGTTTTCAGATTTGCGTTTGCTATTGACAGTTTGGTGAACTCAAATTCACAAATAAACCTCTAGAAAATTGAGAACTACATAATGTTTAGAGACACCCTTAGTAACAAGAATACAGAGCTCACAATGAAATGTTCAGGATATAATTAGGGCTCCCTGCCTTTTAAGGCAAGAGCCCTATTGTAATCGTTCGATTTATTAGGGCTATTATTTATTATTCCGGCGTGTTGTGTGCCAATCCTACCTCATGAACCAGTAGTCAGGAGCTCAGATACCTATGGTCCTGAAGCAGATATCACAAAAATATCAAGGCTCTAGGCTCAAGGACTAAGGGCAGGTAACTCAAACAATTTCAAAAATTGCAATTTTAACAGCTAATATCTCCGAAACTAAAGCTCCAATGACTTCCACATTTCTTGTACAGGTGCAGAATCAGATACCCAACAACTTTGCCTCGACGTCCAAAGTCGCTAAATGGCTTCGTTTGGCCGCCATATTGGATTAAAGGTTTTGGCTCTTTTTTTACCCATTTTTCTCAATACTTGTCTCCCAAAATGTGCTCAGCTCAAACTACCAGCTCAAAAGCTACCAAACTTTCCATACTTTCTGTCCAAGTACCATATAACCAAAACATGCTGAGATATGTCTTCCATGGTCGCCATATTGACTCTTACTTCCGTCCCAAAGTTATTTTCAAACTTTTGACAGGAGTACTTTAGCAAGCTCTGGCACTGGAGACTTATCAGGTAAAGCACTTGAACAACCTCTGTTGTATCTTGCTTTGGTTCCTGAACAAGTTCTCTTCTTGCTCTTATGCCGAAAGTCACGTGGTATGGCGGCCATATTGGATTTTGGTAGCCTCTAATAAAATTACTTTGCAAACTACGTATCTACTTGAGTTCTTCATAGAAAGTACTACAAATTACTATTATGCACCAGCATCAGACGCTGAACATTTCATGTTCTTAGCTCTTTGTCAACAGTTGCGTCATTTGGCGGCCATATTGGATTGAAGACCGTCAGAATGCAAAAAAGTGATAAAAACGGCATAAAACATCATATATGTCCGCCACTATTAGTCCAATAGGTTCCAGATTTTGCATGTGACATCGTCATAAGATACTGATCAATTTCGATCTGTGTGTGTGTGTGTGTGTGTGTGTGTGTGTGTGTGTGTGTGTGTCAAAAGTGCTACATCCAACCGTTTGGCCGCCATCTTGGATTTAAGATCCGTTTCGTCAGGTTGCCATGGATACCAAACTTGACATCGAAATGAGTAGATTTTCACAGCACTATTTGATACAGACCGTTGGAAGATTTCTGCAAAGTTTCAGTTTTGCACGTTACATAGTTCGTGAGAAAATGACAAAACAAGGTTTTAGTGGACAGTTCCGCGGACGAACGGCGGACATACTTTTCGTCAGATTTGACCTATACTTATGATACAACAGGTCGGGATAAAGCATAAACACCAATCGCTTCTATCATACATACAATAACAGTCGCGTCTAAGCTCGCCAAAAAAAGTACATTTTCGTTTAACGGACTACCTAAATGACCTTGACCCCGTGACCTTGAATTTTTTAAATGTTTTTAGTCCTGCTACCCGATCCAGGGGTCAAAACAGCCAAGATTAGGGCCATTAATAACCCAGTTTCAATGGTTTTAGTACTCTGTATAACCAAAGTGCGATTTTGTAAAAGGACTTCTATGAATGGAGAGCAGGATCCGCTGCTACAATTCCGATCGGGTGCCCGAACATGTTATTGATGCTAACTTTTCAAGCGGGCAATGATGGGCATCTTAGAATTCACGCAGAGCACTTTGACCGTGAACACAATAGTCCTCCAAATGCGCTTTCAGTGAGTTCTTTTCACTCTGCGTAGGTGGCACAATGTTAAAATATTAACGTGTTATATAGTTGAACTGACACGCCTTTTGTTTAATATACCGTATATGTATAAATAGTTTAGACAGAAGATGTATTGACTCATATTAAAGTTTAATGTATGTTGGACAGCGCTACACCTTGCCTTTGTATAATAATCATTCAATCAAGTATGGGAACACCCTGGGGTTGGTATGGGACACACAAAGACAAACTACATTCAACAGAAAAATGATGATTGTATTGGAATTCATCCAATTGCGATCGAGTATCGACGTCCAGTGGTCACATCTGAGAACAAGGTAACATATATATCGCCTTCGAAACCAGTAGTTTCATTTTATAAATAAAAGCCACAAAACCCTTTCCATATTCATAAGAAATATCTGCCAAAGACAGAGTCGATTGTACAATTCCGACTATATCATGAGCATGTGTTTATGAATCAATATCAAAAAGTAATGATACCAGGTTTCTTGAAAGATGAGCGTATCCTGCCCCACCCTTGGCACCCGTCACAAACACAAGCAAACGCAAGTCAATTGTTCAACAGAAAACACACGGGGAAATAGGATACAAGTCAAAATAAGGAATCACTTTGGAAACGTTCTCGACATGTCTACTATAAAACGTTTTGAAAGCTTCTCTCATTCCTTGAATTTTGTGACCTTGATCAAACAACTTCTGAGTAAGGGTCGTATGACGCTCTTTGACAGAGCATGCTCGATTGTACCTTAATAGTTGTGAATTGTAGACATCATGGTCTGGAGCTACAGGAATATTGCTCGACACAAAGCGAAAGTTGACTATTGGAAAGTTGAAGTCATCCCTCTTGTCTCGTGGATAGTGTTTTGTCACTCTGAATCTTTATGCATAGATCTAAATATGAAACAGAAGAGGCGGTCTCACTAGTCTGCTTAATTTCTTGTTCAGGTGAGAAAATCAAGGCAGGGGAATTGGTTATTGAATGGTTATTGAACGATATCAGATCATATACCTGAAACTTATAAAACTTACCCGCTACCTGGTAACTGGTGTCCATGGGGATGCCTACTTCTTGCCTTAAAGTCTTACCCCAAAATGTTACATAGGTGTTGTCAATGTGTCAGTTCAACATTTCTCATATTGCTTTCTCAGTAAACTTCACACGAATGGCGAGGGTGTCAATTGTGTACAACCAAACCTTCTGGCAATTTGGAACTGTGTTGCCCCCATTTCGGCCATACCGATGTCTCTCTCTCTCTCTCTGCTCCTGTGACAGTCGTGGCATTTCTTTCGTGTGCTTTCGTGATCACGTGTGGTTATACCCTGCAGACGAACGCATTTATACAGCTAACATGCACGTGCAGTTTATGCCATAGGCGGAAAACCTGTTTCATCATTTTTTTGTCACCGCACGAGCGCCGTCAAAGGTGGCGCGTTCGGGTGAGGTTTTTTTTGGTGCCTGTTCCTGGGCAGTCATATTCCCAATATCCACTTTCCACTAGTTATCGCTGGTTTTAGGAAAATTACAAATTGCCAACCTATACTTTCTTATATATAACGAGAAGTGAGTATAGACAAGCAGTTAGATGCACCGCGCTATTGTATTTACTAGTCGACACCATCAAAGAGAATCCAGAAGGAGAACACGTTGTGAAGTACGTGGTCTACATCACTGCAACCCGTTAAGATCGGGGTAGAATAGGTCTTCAGCAACCCATACTTGCCGTAAAAGGCGACTATTCTTGTCGTTAGAGGCGACTAACGGGATTGGGTGGTCGGGCTCGCTGACTTGGTTGATGCATGTCATCGATCCTAATTGCGTGGATCGATGCTCATGATATCAATCACTGGACTCTCTGGTCCAGACTCGATTACTTACAGACCACCGTCAGCTGGAATATTGCTGAGTGCGGCGTTAAACAACAAACAAACAAACAAACAAACAAGCACTACCACTTCGATCGAAGATCCCTTGGGACAGATTGTCCTTGATCCACTTCGCCAACAACGGAATTACTACCAGCAAACAGCAACCAAGAATGGTGGCACCTTAAAATCCTTTAAACACCAATTTCTTAAATTTTGGATGGTGATTTCTTGGTTAACTTATTGTTTCACTTTGGAAGTCGATACCTAACAATATATAATCGACCGATCGGGATGACAATGTCATGGGCTTGGCTGCCCTTTGTTAAAATAGATCTTTAAAAGATCTTATTTTACCACCAGAAAAAGCTTGCTCTTGTAAACAACTTCGAGAGATTCAGACTTCAACCAGACTGACGAAGCTCTCATCTACTCTGATGTTCAGACAATGATATGATGTTGACACATCTCCTAACTATGATGTACACAAGCTGTTTGACACAGGTAAACATAATAATGCATACATACCTGACGGGAGAACTGGATGTGGCAAAGGTATCAGCTAACATAAGTGTAAGAAAGGCATTATCGTAGACTATTGAATTACGTAAGAACATATTTGAACAACGTAAGGGGCAACCAGAAATAGACACTATTCCTGTCTGCAAGTAAGCATTACCGTAACACTATCAAATAGGGATCTTATGTATGAAGAAGAAGTATGTAACAATATAATCAGAGAGATGTTTAGTGCGAGCACTGAAGTCGCAAGTTAGTTGGAGCATGTTGACAGGTCATTTTGAATTTGGGCAAAACGTGTTCTTAATCAGCATCTAAACTCCTGAGGACACAAACACAGCCGGGTATAATATCCAAAGGCAACTTTATTTAAGGTTACGATATCAGATTCTCAGCTACAGATAAACTTCTTGGCCAAATTGTTTTTTCACTTTGCCAATCCGAGCAGAAATTCCGATTCATAAATAAACAGATCAAAGGTAGGGGAGCACAATTGGTGCCCATGGGGATGCCTACTTCTTGCCTGACAGTATTACCCCATAATGTTACACCGATGTTGTCAATGTGAAAGGATTTCACATAGTGATTTCTAAGTAATTCTTTCCTAAATCTCAAAATCAGGGGGTTGCGCAGGATCCTTCTTATTACACAAACATTCAGAGATATAACAGACAGTTTGTTTGTTTCCGGTCGATTAGCCGTATGCTCCTCGCCTTCCTGTGCCGTTTCCATGTGAGAAGTCGTGAATCGTGGGTCTCTGCGACTCTTCAAGCTTGTGATGGCGTCTCCAGACGTCGCTCTTGAATCGGAGACAGGGTCTCTCATGTTCGAATAGTTTGTCGTAAATATGGGGGCACGGATGGCCAAGTCGTCTAAGACGCCGCCATTCGCTGTGCAGAGTTGCGTCCCTTGGACACGCCAGAAACAAATGATTGTGGGTTCGAATCCCGGTTCGTCCGATTATGTTCCTAGGTTTGTCAGCACCATACCCGTGCTCGTGGGTTTCACCGAAGTGGTAAACGTCTGAGACCTGCATCACTTCGGGCTTTCCTCCCACATTAAGCTGACACTGGAATACTGTTAAAAGCGGCGTTAAACCCAACTCACTCACTCACTCACTCACTCAAATATTTGCCCTTGTTAGGCTTAAGGTAATCCAAACGGAAGCCGCGAAAACAATTCCGTTAAGAGGTTCACCAATTTGAAAGGCTTGCTGTTATTGTATTAATTCTGGTACAAAATAATATTTCGGTATGCATTATCAATTTGATAATTATTTCTAAAGCTTCTATTTACAGGTTCGTATTTTTGCCTCGACATTCTGCTAAAAGTCACGCATTCGTGTTTGAGTTTGAGTTGTTACGAGAGTACATGACTTCATCATGCCATCATATCTGTCGCACATCTGATTGACTTCACTTGGAGTGATTGCTCCAGGCAATTATTGAAATGTCAACAAACATGACCTTTTTCAGATTTGCATTTGCTATTGACAGTTTGGTGAACTCAAATTCTCAAAATAAACCTCTAGAAAATCGAGAACTACATAATGTTTAGAAACACCCTTAGTAACGAGACTGAAGAGCTCACAATGAAATGCTCAGGATATAATTTAACATGTTATTGATGCTAACTTTTCAAGCGCAGCTTATGATGGGCATCTTAAAGTTAATGCAGAGCGCTTTGACCGTGAACACAATAGGGAGTGTAAGTACGTTACGGGACTGTGCGAAACCTTACGTTGTTTAGTACTTCCGGTGACAAACAACGTCTCGCGGCAATGGCGACAGCAGTGTTACGTCGGACAGGGCACCGCTCATCATATTCGGAACACTCTGGTGCAGCTTAGAAAAACATGACACTTTCACAGGCATTTAAACACTCGAGTTAGGTGGCATGAATAGCAAGTGTTGGCTTGTCAACGCAGTTGCAGTGTTGTCCAATGATCGATGTCAAACTAGCCGCTACCCATTCATCAATATTGGTGTACGTTTTCACTCTTCTCACACTTCTAATAGGCTGGTATAATTGTCAGTGTTGATGATCAGTCAATCGGTTAATCTTCACACAAACAGTGATAATGGCGTTGAAATATGAGCATAAACAGTCGTGCTGTGACTCGTTTGATTGGATTTGTTGTTATTTATTGTCAAAAATAAAGACGGTAATATTACAATTGCTCCCAGTTTATGCGTCATACAATGTTGTTGCAAATTTCCATTCGACTATCCAGAGCCTTTTTCCAATATTAAATGTTCAGCTCGGACAAGTCAGGTCACAGAATTATATTTATGGGTCCTGGGGAGAAGACACAAACTATAATTGGTTGGTTGGTTTGTTTGTTTGTTGTTTTACGCCGCACTCAGCAAAATCCCAGCTATATGACGACGGTCTGTAAATAATCGAGTCTGGACAAGACAATCCAGTGATTAATATCATGGGCATCTATCCACGCAATTGGGATCGATGACATGCATCAACCAAGTCAGCGAGCCTGACCACCCGATCCCGTTAGTCGCCTTTTACGACAAGCATAGTCGCCTTTTACGGCAAGCATGGGTTGCTGGAGACCTATTCTACCCCGGATCTTCACAAACTATAGTCATAAGAAGGCCTATTATGTGCATATTGGCAATGTAAATTGTTTTGATTTTTTGTCAATACTTGTAATATATCTGAGTAATAATGTTGTTGTCCAAAGAGACTTATAGGAGTGCCTGTGTTAACAGAGACCATAAAATAGATATGGACTCTGGTGTTAATAAAAAAAATGTGCCATATCATGATGATTATGTCATTTGCACTAAAAATCAGGTATTTTCTTCACAAACAAACTATTAATCATATTAAAAATATTGATGAAATCCTTGCAATTGTTTTTAAGATCTCTGAAAAGTGATCTCACTTAAATGCATTCAGTATGTGATCATTACAACCCCATTTAGCATTTGTTTAGCATTATCAGTTGATGATACAATGTACATGCTTAATTCATTTATTACATCTTGATGTAGGAATTGTAAGAAATTGTTGGTTTTTTAGAAGTATATGTTATATGTTCTCATAAGAGTTATCTATCTTTTGCAGTTGGACGAATTTTCCATGTTTGAGGGGAGAAATCATCTCGGATTTCTTTGAATATTTTGTGGCCAAGCAATACACTGCCGATGAGAGAACAACATTTGTTGTGCATACAGTTGTGAACATATTAAAGTCTTATCTGTGATACTGGTTTTGTAAATGATTTCCGTGACCATCAGAATACATCATGTACACTGGACACTTGCTGGAATAGGACCTCCTTGTCATCAACATGGTGTTGCAGAACATCTTGGGACTCTCATATAAAGTCCAGTGTGAATCTAGATGCTGACACTAGTGACAGTGCAGGCTGTTGCAAATATTCCAATTCACACTGGCACAGTTATTTGTTCAGGCTTGGTTTTGGGGAATATTTACCAAGAATGTTTAATATTTAGAGAATAATCATGACCTGGTAATAAAATTACTGAATAAATCTAAAGCTTTTTATTGTTTTTTTAAATGTAGATAATGCCATACAAAGGATTTTTTTTTATATATTTATAGTATCAGCCTTGATACTGAATCGATATTAAAATATAATATCATAAAAAAAAGCACACTGAATGTATGACAATAGTTTTTTAGTTTATGGCTCAAAATCTTCCCAGAAAAAACAACAGATACTCACCAATGAAAATTAAACATAACCAATGCATTAGCAGTTTTATGAAATTAATTTGTTGAAATATCAACATGTCTTGATTTTGCATCGGCTGTATTAGGGTTCAGCATGCAAATACACTGATTCATTGGACAATAGCCAATACACATTATTCTTGACCAGTAATCTTAAAACAGATTGGTCACTATGGATACTGGAAAATGTGAAATGTCACTCACCTCATATGTTTAATTTGGCTTTATTGGCAGACTATTTGAAATAAAAAAATATATGAAAAATAGGTACAATTATTTCTATCTCTGCATCAAGTCAATGTTGTTGTACTAAATTGTGTTCATCAGTGTTCATTGAGTGATAAGTTGAATAAAGTAATGTTTTGGACTCCTGGCAATTTTTTTTATTTGGATCGTTTGAGCCTCACAACCAGAAATATTATTAAAAAACCACTACCGTCCATCACAATTAATTTTTCCCTTACAGTCAATCACAGTCTGCAGTGTTATAACAATTATATCGCTGACGAGGTGTATCAGACTTTTAATTTCTTCCTTCAGAATAACATTACACTTCATTTATTGGGAAGTATCTTTCTGAATGTAGGACATGCCATTGGTTATCGCCTCCATAATTCAGTGTATTTGTCTTGCATTTTCTGACTTGAAGTTGCCGTATGCTGGATGCTGCTTCATCTTTTGGTTGCTGTTGGTTACTCTACAGCAGAAATTCAATCTTGCAAAACCAAGAACTAACCATTCAAGTTCTGCACATGGTTAACAGAGCAACAACATAGAACTAAGACATCAAGTACATGCACAGTGTAAAATTACCATTGTCCAACACCAGTGTTATTTATCACTGAACTTAACAAATCATATTTACATAATTTGAGAAATAAGTACACGTATATCACTGTGAATATTCATATGGAATACTAACAAATGTTACTTGTTGCCCAAACCTGAAACCACCTAAGACCTAGAGGTCTTTAATTAGATTATGCAAGTAAAATAAGTTTTAATTTCTGTAGATGAGAGTAAAACTTTAGTGCAAGCCTACCAAAGTGCAAGAGATAATACATCTGCATGTTATCATATCTATTCATATTTAATATACAAATTAATTTTGATAATTACACAACAATTTATGCACATGCTTACTACATTGCTCTTTCATAAAAAAAATATTTAAAAAATACATTTCTAATCAAAACTAACAAATTTCATAATGGAAAATTATTTATTTTATCACAGGTGTGTGACAGAGTAAATATGACCAAATATAATGCATTTTTAAATTTAAGTTTCAAACATATGACTGGTTTATTAAGTACTATAATTACTAAAAATTTAAATTAATACTAGAATATCCTATAATAAATTTCACGTTTAAAAATATGTTCATAGCATAGATTTTTCCAAATTTCATCCCCCAAATCTTGCCAAGTAATTCAATGCCTATTCAAACTGTCAAAGGCATGGCTTCCATGACACTGCTCATGCTGTCAGATACCAAAATACCATGGGAAGTTGGGTAATGTGGCCTACCTATTAGTAGTTACATCTGCATAAATAATCTAACATCACATAAACATGTAACACATCCTCCGTAATCATAAAACACAGTCCACTGAGACGATAGTACAGCACTGGTTGTTAAAATTATTTTAACGGTCAAGAAAAGAATACATACCTTTACGAACGGTCCTATGGTTGTCAGTTGTCAGTCAGGAACCTATAAACCTTGCAGGAATGACAAATAACAGATCATATTATTCCGAAATAAGTAAACTTTTACCACTAGCAGTGACAACCAAGCGTGGTAGTATACTTGGTCCCGTCTACAGAGTTAGCTTTGGCGGTCGCACATTTCGAAGCAGAACTAGTTCATGAGTATTAGCATGTCACCGGAAATGCTGGTACCGGAAGTAGTGCTTCGCGAGACTTACGGGCCCTATAGTACTCAAAATGCGTTTTCAATGAGTTCTCTTCACACTGCGTAAGTGGCACAATGTGTATATATTTACGTGTTATATAGTGGATCTGACACGGCTTGTGTTTAATATACCGTATATGTATAAATAGTTTAGACCACAGTTAAATGTATGTTGGACAGCACTACATCTTGCCTTTTTAGATACTCAGTCAAACAAGTATGTGAACACCCTGGGGTTGGTATGGGACACACAAAGACAAACTACATTCAACAGAAAATGATGATTGTATTGGAATTCATCCAATAGCGATTGAGTATGGACGTCCAGTGGTCACATCTGAGAACCTTCGAAACCAGTAGTTTCATTTCATAAATACAAGCCACAAAACCCTTTCCATATTCATAAGAAATATCTGCCAAAGACTATTCCGACTATATCATGAGCATGTGTTTATGAATCACTATAAAAAAGTAATGATACCAGGTGTTCGTGAAAGGTGAGCGCATCCTGCTCCATCCTTGGCACCCGTCACAAACACAAGCAAACGCAAGTCAAGTGTTCAACTGAAAACACACGGGGAAATATGGTACAAGTCAAAATAAGGAATCACTTTGGAAATGTCCTCGACATGTCTACCATAAAACGTTTTGAAAGCTTTACTCAGGCCTTGAATGTTGTGACCTTGATCAAACAACTTCTGAGTAAGGGTCGTATGACACTCTTTGAAATCTTGGTTAGAAAGAGCATGCTCGCGATCGGTTGTACCTTAATAGTTGTGAATTGTAGACATCATGGTCTGGAGCTACAGGAATATTGCTCGACACAAAGCGAAAGTTGACTATTGGAAAGTTGAAGTCATCCCTCTTGTCTCGTGGATAGTGTTTTGTCACTCTGAATCTTTATGCATAGATCTAAATATGAAACAGAAGAGGTGGTCTCACTGGTCTCCTTAATTTCTTGTTCAGGTGAGAAAATCAGTGCAAGGGAATTGGCTATTTAATGGTTATTGAACGATATCAGATCATATACCTGAAACTTAAAAAACTTACCCGCTACCTGGTAACTGGTGTCCATGGGAATGCCTACTTCTTGCCTTAAAGTCTTACCCCAAAATGTTACATAGGTGTTGTCAATGTGTCAGTCCAACATTTCTCATATTGCTTTCTCAGTAAACTTCACACGAATGGCGAGGGTGTCAATTACGTGTATGACCACCCCTGTAATGGACAAGGTCTCATGGACACGGTCTAATTGACAAAAGCCCTTAAAGTTGCCTGAAGTATTGCTTGCCACTCAGCTCGCAGGCACTGGGCCAGATGTTTCAGATTGACAGGAGGTGGGTGATTTGTACACAAACGTCGTGCCAGTACGCCCCGCGGGTGTTCTATCAATGCCAGATCTGGGGAATAGGCAGGTCACTGCATTCTGGTGATCCTATTACGGTTGATGAAGTCAGTAACCCTTCAGGCCCTGTCAGGCCGAGCATTATGGTCAGGAAGTATGGCATCAGGTGTAATTGCAGTCAAAGCAGGAGGAACTAGTGGCCGAAGCAGCTCGATCATATAGCGAATTCATGTCAGATTTCCTTTGCCATGATGAAGTGGGGTTCTGTGCTTCAAACTGATACCTCCCCATACCATCACTGAGCCCCCACAGAACCGTTCCCTTGCTTTGGCATCTCGAAACAGTTTTCCCTTGAGGCGAATACACTCTCACACGGCCATCACTGAACTCGATGCAGAAACGTGACTCGTCTGTGAACACAACGTTGCCGAGTCCAGCAGAGATGAGCTCGACGCCATGCAAGACGTGCAGTTGTGTGACGTGCAAGTAGAGGTGGTCTTACAGCTGGACGCCTTAAGTTGATACCAGCAGCTCCGAGACGGTTCCTGATTGTCTCTGTACTGACATTCAAGGCTGTCCTCAGTTGAAGTCGCAATGTTCCTGCTGTTGTGAACCTTTAGCATAAAGCTGTCAGAATGACACGACAGTGATCAGCTCGGGTGGTTGGTCTGCTAGAACGAGGTCGAACCATGACTTCTCCATAGGTCTGGAACGAACCTGTGATACAGACGATGTCTGGATCCTGCCTTGTGTGCCGCATATCTACAGACAGCATGGAAAGCAAGTGCAGCGTTGCATTTGGGTGAAGCTTTCCTCCTTATCCTGACATCCGACGTCGACATGTGCAACATTGTGTCCAAAAACTCTTCTTTGGGCCAGTCTCCCAAACAATACCCAAAAGTGAGTGAATATGGTTTTACGCCGCTTTTAGCAATAGTCCAGCAATATCACGGCGGGGGACACCGGAAATGGGCTTCACACATTGTACCTATGTCGGGAATCGAACCCGGGTCTTCGGTATGTTACCTACAGCATAAAATGTGTCTTTATGTCAAGACACACAGCTTCATGACTGTAGAATGGTACAATATGTAGGTGTTCCATACCAGTTTGAATGAGTATTATGTGTGTGTGAGTGAGTTAGTGTGTGTGTGTGTGTGTGTGTGTGTGATCACAATATATAACTCATATTCTGTAATGAAAATATACTGTAGCAAAGAACATATGGCAACCATTATTCGTGATAGTTGGTTATATTATACAGTTAGCTTCATGCTCTTTGAAGCCTTAAAGCCTTTTGCGTTACATAAAGAAATTCGTCGTTTTAGGACACGTATTGCGCGTGCAAGATGGTGTGTCGTCATATGGTTAAAAGGGCTATGGTCACTGTGTCCTTGAAAAAAATGTATAATGGTTGTTATTAAAAGAGGTAATTGGGTTTATCATTATTGCGTCCACATTAGGTACTAAACATTCCATATTTGGAGAAAATTAAAACTGCTCTGCTGGAGTTAAGTTTGGCGAGAACAAGAGAGTAGTGTTCAGTTTTCGGATTTCAGTTGGCGCCAGATGGATGGTAGGACACACACATTGCCAGCATGAAACTAAGCTAATGAGTAACTGTTAATATAAGTTGACAACACGTTACCTGGGGGACTATCTAAAACAATATGTACTCTTGCGTCATGTGATCAGCACCCGATTGTCACCTTCATGTGTATTCCCAGTAGCCATCTGGGGAAGAAACCCAGACTGCATGCTATTGGTGTCTGGTATCGCCTCTGTAAGCTGTGAGTTGGGGTTTAACATCGCGTCCAAGATATATAAATAGCATGCACGTGTGTGTGTGTGTGCGTGCGCGCGTGTGTGTGTTTGGCTGCTTGTACTAGTCCGGACTGATGCCGATTTATAATGCTTGCCCACTGAGATACCATGCCGCAGTTTAACATGAATACCTCACTCAGACACAATATACTGACTCCGAGCCGACCAGTCCTCGTTTTAGCCCCTTAATGCCGAGCGCCAACAGGGTAACAACAAGTACCATCTTCTAACGTCCTTTGGTATGACGCAGCCGTGAATCGAACCCCGGACCTTCCGCATTCCGGGCGGACGCTCTACCACTAGATCGCGGTGGCGGTCTCTGTAATCTGTAGATGTTCCCACGTGGACATTAAAAACATTGGCAACCACACGTGCAGTCTGGCCAACATGCAGTCGTCCCAAAGTCTGGTTTCTCTGATGCTTCGTAAATCTTGACATGATGCTAGTATCTATATAAGAATGTTGGAGCCACGTATCGGGGTGCCGTTTATCAGAACTGGGACAAGGGTGAGTGAGTTAAATTTTACATCGCATCGGCAATATTGCAGCCATATCGCGATGAGAACAAGATAATAATTTCGATAATCCTGTCAACAAAGGACAGTAAAACGGTAGGGTAAATATCACAATTAAACAATAAAACAAACCATATCAAATTTAAAACATCAGTAAATACATAGAATAATAATAGCAATTAAAAATAGGCTATACACCACCAGCAACCAAAGTTAGACCACCTCACTGAGGATCATGGGGACTTACATTACCTTTGCTTCCTGCATGAATCCCCAGCAGGATTTATGTCATCACTTTGGACACCAGTGGCTGACCATATGCTAGCCAATAGTAAAAAGTCACAACTGAATTTCTAAAACCCTAGTCAATATTATATACTTTGATCGATAATGGATTTATGTGTCACTGGCAGGAGGACGATATTTTTACATTACTTTAACCCCCGAGTGACACCACCATCTATAATCTCTGTTGATGATAATATTACACTAAATTTAAAATACATAGCAATACTTCAAAATTTATCCATTAGTTCTATTTCTTTTAAAAAGCCAATAATTAAATGAGCATTTACATTATTAAAAAGATCCTTTAAAGAAGATGAATGATAATAGATATCCCTTGTGAGAGAAAAATCTACACAGTCAAGCAAAACATGCTTGACTGTGATTCTCTCATCACAAGGGACACAAAACGGAGGATCCTCGCCTTTTAATAAGTATTCATGAGTAAAACGTGTATGGCCAATTCGACATCGTCGGAGGACAACTTCATCACGTCTTGAATGACAACCCAAGTAGGTATAACCTAAAGTTTGTTTAATTTCATGAAGTTTGTTTATACCTACTTGGGTGTTCCACTTTGTTTGCCTCAACTGTCGTATATACATTTTGATTGAAGGTTTAAAATCAGAGTGAGGTATCAGAAGTGGGGAGATCTGCTTATCAAGAGCTGCTTTAGCAGCAGCATCAGCCCTAGTGTTACCCACAATGCCGACGTGACTCGGTAACCAACAAAAGACAATGTCGAACTGGCCAGTAGATAGATCATTGTATAATTCTAAAATAGCAAGTATTAATGGGTGATTTGACAATATATTTTTAAGTGCTTGAAGACAGGAAAGAGAATCAGAGAAGATAATGAATTGGTTATATTTAGATTGGCGCTGAATGTATTCCAAGGCAACGTGGATACCCTTGGCTTCGCCAGTGAAAATCGAACTATTATCAGGTATCCTGGAAGATATGATTTTCGTTCCAACGACAGTGGCACTTGAAACAATGTCACCATCCTTAGATCCATCTGTAAAGATGGAACAAGGAAACGCAAGTGAAGTTTGATCGTCATGGAAAGCATTCGGGACTTTGTATCATGGACGTTTGTTAAACTGTGTTTTGGCGACCCATTATAGACATAAACCGTGTCACTTTACGGCCGTTAATATTAAATTTTGATATATACTAATGTCATAAATGAGATACCTCCAAAATATGCATTGATATTTCAATGGAAAATTTGCATGAACTATTTTAATGAAGTGTCGGTTCTTGTGCGGTTCAGTATTAATTGATTAATTATTCATTTACATATTGTTTTTTTTATTGTTCAGTCATTCCTGTCGACGACGGCGTTGCAGATTTCTGGCACAATACGGGAGATATAGCTGCTGCACACCCTGAACCCGTACTCGAGGGTCTTGTAGCAGATAGCCAGGTAGCTGAGAGTGATGGCAAGGCATAGAGCTGGCCCAAGTGATTCCGTCATGACGGGCACCTGCCTCTCTTTCCTTGGACCGACCTGATCCAACTGGTTTGGTTGGCTGGTTTGTTGTTTATCCCCGCACTCAGCAATATTCCAGCTATATGACGACGGTCTGTAAATAATCGAGTCTGGGCCAGACAGTCCAGTGATTAATATCATGAGCATCGATCCACGCAATTGGGATCGATGATATGCATCAACCAAGTCAGCGAGCCTGACCACCCGATCTCGTTAGTCGCCTTTTACGACAAGCATAGTCACCTTTTACGGCAAGCATGGGTTGCTGAAGACCTATTCTACCCCGGAATCTTCACGGGTCTATGTAACATACACACGACAGTGCAACAGAGGAGCACTGATTAATGGAAAGATATAATATTATAATTATCAAAACAGGCCCAAGTGTCAGAAAACCAAACTTGATTCTTTTAAGGGGAAACGGGTGGCCCAGTCGTCTAAGGCGCCGCGATTCGCTGTGCAGAGTTGCGTCCCTTGAACACGCCAGAAATCTATGATTGTTCGCCCCGATTATGTTTCTAGGTTTGTCAGCATCATGCCCTGCTCGTGGGTTTCACCGAAGTGCTAAACGTCTGAGACCTGCATCACTTCGGGCTTTCCTCCCACATTCAGCTGACACGCCGAGACATAAATTGGAATTCTGTTAAAAGCGGTGTTAAACCAATTCACTCACTCAATGATTTTTTTAAATTACAACATTGTCACTTTTCAAATACATCATATGACGTACAATATGACGGATATAACACATTCCTAAACAAAACAATGTATGATGAATAGTATACATATTTTTGCTGTTCATGTGCCGTCTGAAATATATGTAGCACAACGTTTTAGCATATCGTTGAGTATTATGCGGACCCTCTGTAATACTGGCATCTTCCATCATTCAGGCGTGAGGTTAATTTCTTGTAGAAGCAGTATTCTTGCAGAATGGACAGAAAATAATACTTCCTAAAATATATCAATACCCAACAAATGGATAAAAACTGTTGACAGTTCGGGTACAATCGTATCAAGAAATTCTCCTTTTGTCATTAATATCGAGACATTTCAAGACACCTTAATCTATCCGCCAATTGAATGGTTGGTTGGTGTGTTGTTTAACGCTGCACGCAGCAATATCCAAGCTATAGGACGGCGGTCTGTAAATAATCGAGTCTGGACCAGACAATCCAGTGATTAATATCATGAGCATCGATCCACGCAATTGGGATCGATGACATGCATCAACCAAGTCAGCGTGCATGACGACCCGATCCCGTTAGTCGCCTTTTACAACAAGCAGAGCCACCTTTTACGGCAAGCATGGGTTGCTGAAAACCTATTCTACCCCGGAATCTTCACGGGTCCAATTGAATGGTATTACTCGCCCCAAACGAAATCGAATGAGGATCATCAGTATTGGCCATAATGTTTTCTGTCTGTATAATCGTGTGGTGCACACTACTCCAGCGAGAGCCAGTAAATATGATGGCAACATCCAGGATTGCCTCCACCCTGTTCTGTCTACAGTCGTAAATAACAAAGATAGATATAGCTCAAACTGGATGCAGGCAATACTAGCTTTAACCAATAATATTAGGACAAGTTCCCAATCAAAGAGACAGACAAGCCTAGCCCATTGGGTCCTGAGGGTCTTGGTGGAGAAAAATAGATTTACAGCTGCAGCAATTGGGGACAAATAAAGAAAGTCACATCAGTATTCTTTTTAATGTACGTTGACTCACAGGCACTAAAGGGCAAATCATGTTGACTTTTCAGTTACATTAATATTATCAGGGGGCAACATTTACCTCAACAACATTACAAAAAAATATTTTTGGACTGATGCATATGTTTGTTTAAATTAAACACATTGACAACGTGATTCATAGAAAATTGTTTCCTACTTTGCTACTTTGACTCATGTAAATGTGAGATATCAGAAAATATCTCAGGCAAACACGGGTCAATCTTTTGTCGAAAGTGTGTTCCCCCGATACTCGTGGGTTACGGGTTGCACGCCCGTGGCGGACGGGCTGCGCATGCGTGTTCAAAGCGTTGCACTCGGGTTGCACACCATTAACCAACGGGTTGCACACGAGTTACACTGCGTGAGGCCGGCAACTGAAGATGAACAGATACGAGCAGTGCTAGTGCTGCTACAAATAGTGAGACAATTCCTCCCTTCGCCAATGCATGTTAGGTGAATGAAAACGTTTTAATCACAACAGACGATGATCACAAGAAAGTTACAAGAAAGAAAACATGTTTTTTTCTTTCGGGAATGGCCTCTTCTTTGACATCCTATAGATCCAACTGAATCTATTGTTTTAATTTATTTTTGATGTTGGTGGACTCTCTGTCTTGTCAAAATATAATTTCACACAAGTAATGAAAATACAGGCATTCCGATCGATAGCTACTTCATATATAATCAACCACAAATGTTTCTGTGACACAATATTTTAGTGTATTTTTCAAACACGTAAAGTTTGTTTTTCAATATTGTAGTACATGTATGGAATCAAGTCACACAAACGCAACTGCTATAAAAAAGCATGCATTCCATGCAAAAGTTGACTTTTATGCAAGCCCCATGCAGTTCACTACCCAAGAATGGGTATAAAAACATGTGCGTTAACTGGATTCCATATGCATTGTTTAGCATCGTGCTGACAACCACTCAGAAAAACAATAACATTACGCAATTATTCAACATTACGAAATGCCAAGCCTGTCCGAAAATGAGCGTCTGCGAGCCATTGGTATGCTTGAAGCAGGATCGGGTCAACGTGATGTTGCAAGACAATTTAACGTCCCAAGTAACACCATTTGGGGTTCATGGCAGCGTTGGCAACATACGAATGTCCCATTTTGACAGGAAACCACCGTCAAGCACGTCTACAGTGGTGCAGACAGCGTCTACGCTGGTCGGCCATGCAGTAGGGACAAGATCTTTTCACTGACGAGTCTCGTTTTCACCTCAGCCACGGCGATTGACGGATTCGAGTGTACCGACGTCGAGGTGAACGTTACGTCAATCATTGCGTCATGGTAGAGGATCGGTTCGGGGCCGGCAGCGATATGGTATGGGGTGGGATTAGAGCAAGACAGAGGACCCGTTTGATAGTGGTAGAGGGAAATCTCAATGGACAGCGCTACCACGACGAGATCATCGGCCCTGTTGTTCTACTGTTTTTACGTCGTCATGGCCCAGGCATTACCTTTCAACATGACAACGCCCGGCCTCATATTGCTCGACTTGTTCAGGCTTCTCGTCAATAAGACAACGTGAATGTCATCCCCTGGCCGGCTCACTCCCCTGATCTCTCACCATTCGAGCACATGTAGGATGGATCTGCGCCTTCAACGTCAACCAAATTAAAAACCAAATTAAACCATTTGAACACTTACAAGAGTCTTTTATCTGTTGCAAACCGGAATTGTTTCAGATTTGGTAAAAAACATAACTTCGCATTAAATCTTATTCGATGTCACAGGAACCTTTGTTGTTCAGTATAAATAAAAAGACCCGTGAAGATCCTGGGTAGAATAGGTCTTCAGCAACCCATGCTTGTTGTAAAAGGCGACTATGATTGTCGTAAGAGGCGACTAACGGGATCGGGTGGTCAGGT
This sequence comes from Haliotis cracherodii, assembly GCF_022045235.1. Lineage (NCBI taxonomy): Eukaryota > Metazoa > Mollusca > Gastropoda > Lepetellida > Haliotidae > Haliotis > Haliotis cracherodii. The sequence goes on from NW_027266272.1 coordinate 20,316,590, forward strand.
TCGCTGACCTGGTTGATGCCTGTCATCGTATCCAAATTGCGTGGATCGATGCTCATGATTTTAATCACTGGATTGTCTGGTCCAGACTCGATTATTTACAGACCGTCGTCATACAGCTGGAATATTGCTGAGTGCGGCGTTAAACAACAAACAAACAAACAATTCATGTAAATAAAAGCGACACAACCCTTTCCATATTCACACGAGACCACTGTTAAAAGCGGAGTCGATTCCGACTATATCATGAGCATGTGTTAATGAATCACTTTTAAATAGTGATGACACCAAGTGTCATAGCAGGTATCGGTAGCACCCGTCACAAACACATGCAAACGCAAGTCAATTGTTCACCTGAAAAAACAAACATTAACATATGATACAAGTATGAATAGGGAATTGCATCGGGCATCATTTTGGTCAGAAAAGCATCAGATTTGGAAATGTCTTCCACAAGTCTACCATAAAACTGTCATACCATGAATATTACTCAGCCCTTGAATAGTGTGATCGTCATCAAGCATCTTGTAACAAGAGCCGTGTGTCGTTCATTGCTATGAAATCTTCGTAGAGGGCATCGTTGATTGTACCTCAAAAGATGCGAAATATAGACACCAAGGGCTGCAGCTGCTGGAGTATTGTTCAACAAAAAGGACAATTGACTGCATATATATTAATAGGTTTAAGTCATCCCTCCTGTAGCCATGAATGGGTATCCAATACGACTAAAATATTTTCCACTTGCGTGTGTAAACTGAAACAAACTTTAACTTCAACTTTAACTTCAAGTACTTACAGTAAGATTAATGAGAGCTATCGATTTAAAAAGCACAAAGCACCACCTGCTCTTTTAAAATCATATAATTTGTTAATTGTTTCATCGATCGAGAAACTGGCGTCCACTGCTTGTAACTTACAAACATAATTTATTATCCTGGCTATCGGGAAGTTCTGTCACAGTTGATCATTTCATGATGGAAGCATTCAAAGACACTTTTAACCACTTCTAAATGTAAACGGTAAAGGATCTTACTGTAGGGAATACTGAAACAAGACATGCTTGTCGTAAGAGACGACTAACAGGATCGGGTGGATCGGGTGGTCAGGCTCGCTGACTTATTTCATGCATGTCATCGTATCCCAATTGCGTGGATTGATGCTCATGATATAAATCACTGGATTGTCTGGTCAAAACTCGATTATTTACAGACCGCCGTCATATAGCTGGAATATTGCTGGGTGCGGCGTTAAACAAACAAACAAAAATCGTATAAATCCGAAAAAGACATGAGTGCGATCTAGAATAAACATTTACATAAAAAGAATCGATTCTTTCAAATGGCAAATAGCATGTGGATATCGACACATTCATTTATCCCTGAATAAACCAATTATTAGAATGCTATCTATTATTTTCGTTGGCCTTGAAAGAAATGTACGTTTATCAAGCATATTCCCGACCCCGTTGTGTCAAAACATCATCAACTAATTAATTAACTAAACCCTAATGGTTAAATTGTTAATGTTTAATTAGTTAATTGAGGCATATAACAACGCCGTCGTTAAACTATCAATGACTAATGATACTTTAATGTAAAACGTCTTTCATGATCAAGATCTAATTTTTTTTTAGTGTATTCGCTTTTAATTGTTCAATTCCATTTGAGCAAACAAGTACTTTTTCCTTCCTGTTATCTGTCTCGAAAGCTCGTTGAGGAAGACTTGAGAAATGCATCACATTCAATCTAATTAAAACAGAACTTAGTTCTCACTACCGCAAAACATGATCTAATAATCGGGCCATCCTACAGATAATGGCAAAATATTGTCACTGATATTTTGACTGTTTTTTAAAAACAATTTTAAACTCTGATTCAACACTATAAAAGCTTCTTTTAAATCATAAAATACATTCTTTTCATGTTGACTCCGCTTCTCGTTTTGGATGTTATTAGTTTAACGTATGTAGGCAACAGCTTTTACGGAGGAGTAACAGTTAAGAAGCGTTGGTCTCATTTGCCACGTTTAGAATTATGACGTTCATCGCAAAGATCAGCTGCTGAATTATCAAGATATCGAAAATCGCAATCTCCTCTTTAATTGGTTGGTTGGTTTGTTGTGCACTCAGCACTATTCCAGCTATATGACAGCGGTCTGTAAATAATCGAGTCTGGACCAGACAATCCAGTGATTGACATCATGAGCATCGATCCACGCAATTGGGATCGATGACCTGCATCAACCAAGTCAGCGAGCCTGACCACCCGATCCCGTTAGTCGCCTTTTACGTCAAGCAAAGTCACCTTTTACGGCAAGCATGGGTTGCTGAAGACCTATTCTACCCCGGATCTTCACGGGTCTCTCCTCTTTAATAATTTGTCTACCGTCAGTGAGCAATTACTTTTGACATAATAAATTTTAAACTCCTATTAATCCTGATGTCGTTTTGGAGCAGACTTCGAGTACTGGTTCTCAGAACGGATTTTCGAACCCTTGTAATAATGCCATTGTTTCTGAAAACAATCATTCCAATTTCCCTGTTATTATGCCATTTGTTTTTAAATCTTGACCAAACATTGGCCAAGCAGTTAATCATTTGGAGATAATTCCCTCTCCTAAATCAACAAACTAATCTAGATAAACAAACTGATTGCATTGATTTCAGTGTTTTTGCAGCTAATCCTCACACAGAGAATCATTCACTTTCATAAAAATAAACAAATTAGTTTGACGTTTATGATAATTTTCTATAATCTTAAATGCATAGCCTAGAACTACAATGTTAAACCACAAAAGTTAGACTCTTCATTACGCCTGAAGAGACCGCCTCCGTGGTCTAGTGATAGAGCGTCCGCCCGGAGAGCGGAAGTTCCGGGGTTCGATCCCCGACCGCGTCATACCAAAAGACGTTAAAAGATGGTACTTGTTGTTACCCTGTCTGGCGCTCGGCATTAAGGGGCTAAAACAAGGACTGGTCGGCTCGGAGTCAGTATACTGTCTCTGAGTGGGGTATTCATGTTAAACTGCGGCATGGTATCTCAGTGAACTAGCACTATAAATCGGCATCAGTCCGGACTAGTACAAGCAGCCACACACACACATACACGTGCATGCACGTCGCTATATAAGTGCAATAATCTTGGACGTGACGTTAAACCCCATTTCACCTCACCTCACCACACCTGAAGAGCCGTTGACCGGCGAAAGATCTTGTGTTGTTAAAGGAGTTTTGACAAGCACTATATCTGGACTACATATATCGTATCAGTACCCGTGAAGATTCCGGGGTAGAATAGGTCTTCAGCAACCCATGCTTGCCGTAAAAGGCGACTATGCTTGTCGAAGGCGACTAACGGGGTCAGGTGGTCAGGCTCGATGACTTGGTTGATGCATGTCATCGATTCCAATCGATGTTCATGATTTGAATCACTGGATTGTCTGGTCCAGACTCGATTATTTACGGACAGCTGTCATATAGCTGGAATACTTCTGAGTGCGACGTAAAACAACAAACCAAAACCAAACCAAACCAGTACCGTCTGGTCTCTGTGTCCCTTGTTATAATGCCATGCTGGACAATATGCAGATTATAACACCACATTTTCCGCCGCTGGACAAAACGTGGCAAACTGTTATAACCTCGGATGACTGTACGGTGTACCGGTAGACCTGGACGTTCGCAATTAAAGTTTTTCTGGTATTGACAAATTTCAACTTCAACAACTGAATGTAATTATTTTGTAACATCAGGAATACAATATGTTCATGATGGAATCGATAAAAGTAATAATTGGCAAAGCCAAAATCGTTTAACGACTGTTATTTTATCAATAATAACCCAATTTGTCCAGTTTATTTTTTTAAGTCCCAGCAAAATAATTATCGTTTTGAAAAGGAATAGCAGATAGATCAACAGCAGTCACTTAAAACAATGTTTGATTATCAGTCATTCTGTTTTATTCATACAAGTATTTGAGTACACATGTTAATTGCACAGTTGGTTGGTTGGTTTATTGTTTAACGCCGCACTCAGCAATCTTACAGCTATATGACGGCGGTCTGTATAAATAATCGAGTCTGGACCAGATAATCCAGTGAGCATCGATCCACGCAGTTGGGATCGATGACATGCATCAAACAAGTCCGCGAGCCTGACCACCCGATTACCAACTGTTTTCATGTTCTTTGAGACCCGTGAAGATTCCGGGGTAGAATAGGTCTTCAGCAACCCATGCTTGCCGTAAAAGGTGACTATGCTTGTCGTGAAAGGCGACTGACGGGAACGGGTGGTCAGACTCGCAGACTTGGTTGATGCATGTCATCGATCCCAATCGAGAGTGAATATTTTCTGACATTGGCGTTTTGTATGGACAGCTTTTGTGATCAATTCTCATCTCGAACAATGCGATTGTTTCTGGAAGATACCAACTCCAAATCACTGTTGCAGATAGCTTTTCCTTTGTACGTTAATCGCGACACATTGTCCGCCATATCATTGACGACCTATTGGTGTGAGTATTGATTTCGCTCTGATTGTACATAGAACTGACACTAAATGAGATACTAGTATGTTAAATATGCAGTAGTGAGTAACGAAGAATGTATTTAACGTCTATAGCGAGATGAATGTTCACCCGAAAGAGAACTCATGATCAAATTGAATATTTTCTTATTTGGGTAACGGTCTCGCAAAACTAAATCAGTTCCTGTTTACCATCAGCGTTGAGTGAAAAGCCAATAGTAATTACTTCAATCATCACTACTGTATATTTAACATACTAGTATCTCATTTAGTGTCAGTTCTATGTACAATCAGAGCGGAATCAATATCCACACAAATAGGTCGTAAATGATATGGCGGACATTGTGTCGCGAGGAACGTACAACGGAAAAGCTATCTGCAATAGTGATTTGGAGTTGGTATCTTCCAGAAATAATTGCATTGTTCGAGATGAGAATTTATCACAAAAGCTGTCCATACAAAACGCCAATGTAACAAAGTAATCACTCTCGATTGGGATCGATGACATGCATCAACAATGTCTGCGAGTCATCAACCACCCGATCCCGTTAGTCACCTTTTACGGCAAGCAATGGTTGCTGAAGACCTATTCTACCACGAATCTTCACGGGTCTCAAAGAACATGAAAACAGTTGGTAATCGGGTGGTCAGGCTCGCGGACTTGGTTGATGCATGTCATCGATCCCAAATGCTAGGATCGATGCTCATGATATTAATCACTGTATTGTCTGGTCCAGACTCGACTATTAACAGACCGCCGTCATATAGCTGTTATATTGCTGAGTGAGGCGGGTCCCGACGGTAGGACCGTAAAAGAATTCTGTTTGTTTGTTGTTTAACGCCGCACTCAGCAATATTCAAGCTCTATGACGGCGGTCTGTAAATAATCAAGTGCTGCCAGATAATCCAGGAAAATCATGAGCATCGATCTACGCAATTGGGATACGATGACATGCACCAACCAAGTCAGTGAGCCGGACCACCCGATCCTTTTACGTCTTTCATTCATTCATTCATTCATTCATGTGGAAGTGGGACACAAACCAAAACGTTTCTGCCAAACTGCACGTGGGGATCAGGTGCAGCTGATAATTAACAGCGATCTTTACACGAACTTGTTACAATGAGTGAGTGAGTGAGTTAAAATGTAACGTCGCATCGGCATTATTTCAGCCATATAGCGACGAGACCAAGCTGATATATATACAATTAAGTTATTTATGCAATGACATATTTAAAAACAATTTATGAAACATATTGGAGCATACTATATTTAAAAACAATTGATGAAACATTTGAGCATTACAATATCATTAATACAGTTTAAAAAACAGGCTATAGGCCACCAGTAACCAAAGCTAGGCCACCTCGCTGGGGATCATGGGGACTTACAGTTCCTCTTCTTCCTGCATGATACCCCAGCAGGATTTACGTCATCACTTTAGCCACTGGTGGTTGTGCACAATGCTGGCCAATATTAAAAAATACTCATCAATGAGTTGGCTTAAAACACTGGTTGATGATAGTTACATCAATTACTATAGGATTACGTGTCACACAGGGGGACAATATTTTTACGCTACGTTAACCTCCTGTTACATTGGTTGGCATTAGTGTCTTGGTGGTATTTTAGGGACTCTTCATGTCAGCTTGATCCGTATGGCTTAGTGGTCCATGCATTACAGGAAACTATTCTTCGATAAAGCAATTAAACCATCTACTGAACCTAGGACTGGCACGGGTAACATGGGCACTAGGGTCGGGTGGGTCCTCAGTAGGACTCGGGTACCCACAGGACTACCCGGACCCGTGTTTAGTCACGTGATATATTGTTTAATAACAAAAAATATCGAAAACTCTTACTCTTACAAGTTACGAATGTTCCAATTTCTTTCTGACAATGCACCCATTCCTTCTGACTTTTATATGTCTGAATAAAGATAAAACTCCATGCAGTAGTCTTCAGGGTATGCATGACCAGATCGTTTTAAATATGTGTCGCTATATGGCTGAAATAATGCCGATGCGACGTTAAATTTTAACTCACTCACTCACTTTTAAATATGTATCTTAATACATTTTGCCAGGGCTACGGTCAAACTTTTCCAAATCGGACAGTTTGCACCTATATCTACATATCTACAACGGATACCCGGGTAGGATCGGGTAATAGGGTTGAGGGTACCCGGGTAGTAAATTTGGACTCGTCCCTGCCCTAACTGAAACACTGCATGTCCCCAAAGCACAAGGCATGCTATATTTCGGCCCCACGTTAATCTTATGTCAATATTTGTTTCAGTTTCGTAACAACTGTCCGGACAGCAGGGGGCGGCGGGGTAGCCTAGTAGTTATTCGTTGGCTCGTCACTTCGAAGCCCTTGATCTATTCCCCACATGGGTACAATGTGTGAAGCTCATTTCTGGAACATTGTTAGAAGCGGCGTAAATCTATATTCATTTCTGCTCCACGTATTATATACACTTATATGGACTTGGCTGAAGGGTCTACGTTCATGTAAGATCCGGGGTAGAATAGGTCTTCAGCAACCCATGCTTGACGTTAAAGGCGACTACATATATGCTTGTCGTAAGAGGCGACTAACGGGATCGGGTGGTCAGACTCGCTGACTTGGTTCATGCATGTCATTGATCCCAGTTGCCCGGGACCCGTGAAGATTCCGGGGTAGAATAGGTCTTCAAAAACCCATGCTTGCCGTAAAACGCGACTATGCTTGTCGTAAAAGGCCACTAACGGGATCGGGTGGTCAGGCTCGCCGACTTGGTTGATACATGTCATCGATCCCAATTGCGTGGATCTATGCTGGATTGTCTGGTCCAGACTCGATTATTTACAGACCGCCGACATATAGCTGGAATATTGCTGAGTGCGGTGTTAAACAACAAACAAACAAAGAAAACGTTCATGTGTATATAAGCCATGTATATGTTGTTTTAGTCAGTCTGTGTTTCCGACTCACCATTGACGTTCAACTGCGAGCTTGTTTGATGTTATCATTATCAACAGTTATCATTAAATACGCCTTGTCATTAATTGAGTGAGTTGGGTTTAAGGTCACTTTTAACAGTATTACAGTTATATCGCGGCGTGTCAGCTTAATGTGGGAGGAAAGCCCGAAGTGATGCAGGTCTCAGACGTTTACCACTTCGGTGAAACCCACGAGCACGGATATGGTGCTGACAAACCTAGAAACATAATCGGGGCGAACCAGGATTCGAACCCGCAATCATAGGTTTCTGGCGTGTTCAAGGGACGCAACTCTGGAGAGCGAATCGCGGCGCCTTAGACGACTGGGCCACCCGTGATAACCATCAGTGAGTGAGTGAGTGAATGAATGAGTGAGTGAGTTGGGTTTAACGCCGCTTTTAACATTATTCCAGTTTTATCGCGGCGTAATGAAGCAGGAAAGCCTGAATGATGCAGGTCCAAGATGTTTACCACTTCGGTGTAATCCACGAGCACGGGTATACATCAAATAGCCTCCGTCTAATGTTTGAATGAGGCTAGTCCTCATCAATATTCCAGTGGACATAACTTACTTCCCAAGTATTTTTGCACTGAACATGTACTTTACAATTATGAGCAGTCTGATAAATTGGGGACTACGTGTAAATAGTATATGCTTTAACCCTTGTGGGTTGGTTATGTGACAGATATTTTCACTACTCACAATCAACTCCTGACGACTCAAATATCTAAACGTACAAATGTAAAATCGGGATTGTACTAAACGAAACTATTTGTACTAAACGGAACTATTTGTACTAAACGGAACTATTTGATAACTAATAGTGTAATGGTCATACGCTTAAAGATGTCTACATTTTATGATGCTTCAGTTGGCCTGGGTATCAAGGTAGACTATTTTCATTTTCTTAAGCCCAATGAGGTGCGCTGTGCACTAGTCTATTTATAGATGCATGTAATCAAGGCATGTAAAGCATGCACAGAGCCACATGGCAGCTGGCTAGGTAGCCACATGTGATTAAAGTGGTCAACAACTAGATAAATACAACAGCATTTTGGCTAAAATCTTTAGTTTTTGATGTATAATTGTGATATTATGTATTTGAATTAATTACATTGCTTCTGGTAAATAACATTTTGTAATTACCATAAATTTCCTAATGTGTCCTAAAATCTATGTTCTTTTGCAAAGACATGTTTCTGAGTATAGTTTATTTGTATTTACAATCTAGAGTAATGGTATTTTTGCTTTATTTGCAGTCAATCATGAAATGAAGTGAAATGAAGTGAAATGAAATGACATGAAACAGCTGTGACATGACATGACATGACATGACATGACATGACATGAATTGACATGAAATACTCATGAAACAGAATAAAATAGACAGAAATCCAAAGATGGAATTATTTTCATTTGAAAAGTACCAGTGTGATTTTTGAAGTGAACAAATAGTATCAGACCCTCACTTAAATATGAGGAAATCCGGTTCTGGCTAACGTGGTACAGTTAGTCTGACCTTTCAACAGCTGTTCAACTGTTCAACGTTACGAAGATTACATGAAACAGGTGCGTGTTAAGATAAGCCGTCTGATATTTTGCAGAATCTCTGCTCAGGTATGTTTATGGAAAACGTTCTCGTGTTTCTTTGTTACGCGGGTAGAATGTGTTGACGAGAAAAACTGAAAACACGCAGAGAGTAAGCTCACACCAGTGATATTCGAGAGCGAACTGGGGTCACTGATCCGGAAATACAGGTAGAAAGGTTAGGGTTTGGTTTTGGTTTGTTGTTTAACGCCGCACTCAGCAATATTCCAGCTATATGACGGCGGTCTGTAAATAATCGAGTCTAGACCAGACAATCCAGTGATTGATATCATGAGCATCGACCCACGCAATTGGGATCGATGATTTTCATCAACCAAGTCAGCGAGCCTGACAACCCGATCCCGTTAGTCGTCTTTTACGACAAGCATAGTCACCTTTTACGGCAAGCATGGGTTGCTGAAGACCTATTCTACCCCGGTATCTTCACGGGATCGAAGAAAGGTTAGGGAGAAGGCGGTAATAATAAGGTTAATCTTATGTGTATTGAAACTATGTAGACTTGACGCTGATGTTGATGTAAGATACAAAATGTGTTCAAACATGCTTTAGTTTTATGTTTCTTATCGACAATATATAGTTAAGTTCGAGCGTAAACAATATAATTATATAAGGCCAGGAAATAGATCACTCAGATAACGCAGATCCTCCGTCAAAAGGTCAACGAGCAACAAATAACGAAAGCATGTCTTACAGTCTGTGCTTGTATGTCTACCACTGTTGTCGTAATATATAGGTTGATTCTTTTGACTTCAGACCCGTGAAGATCCGGGGTAGAATAGGTCTTCAACAATCCAACCTTCCCATAAAAGACGACTATACTTGTGGTAAGAGGCGACTAACGGGATCGGGTGGTCAGGCTCGCTGACTTGGTTGATGCATGTCATGATATTAATCACTGAATTGTCTGGTCCAGACTCGATTATTAACAGACCGCCGTCATACAGCTGGAATATTGCTGAGTGCGGCATTAAACAACCAACCAACCAACATTAATTTAGACATACCTTTAATTCCTTGGACTCACTTAACCTCTGCACTGAGCCTCTAGGCCTCCGAAAGCATAAAAAAGCTCATTCTTAACCAACCAACCAACCACATCTATGAAACTATTTCTCATTATTTATGAAATTACATTTTCTACCATTCAATTATTTCAAATGTTTTCGTCATTATAAAATTTACAATTTCTTGACTGTTTATCTGATGGATGTTTTATGCACTTCATTGCAGTTGTGATGCAAGATGTTGGACGAAGCTGCTATATACCAAGTAGGTTTGCTCATCTCCGTCCTGAGTTCAGTATATGCTGCCCTTCAACCTTGCGTACTCCTGGCAGTGTTATGCCTTGCTATTGGATACATTTGTTTTACGGCTCTACAGAGGAAGCGCGTGAGGAGTTTGACAGCATATGGTAGGACCGTCCTCATCACTGGCTGTGATACAGGTAAATGTGAACCTTTATCCATTTTACCCCATAATGGCCACGATGAATAACTGCAGCCAAACGTTCAAATGTGTTCATGTAGCGTGTTCTATAGACACAGACATAACTGTTTCCCTCGACTGGTTACTCCAACATGGAACCGATGGTTCACATCGGAACGGATTCTCAAAACACACGAAAAAAACCTCTTTCATTATTATATTTAGAGTACTTCATGTACTTGTTTGTTTGTTTGTTGTTTAACGCAGCACTCAGCCAATCAATCATATTTGGAGATTTAACGTGCGCTTTCCGCATGTAAATAAATTACATTTAGCGTATCTCGCACACGGTGCACTCAGCAATATTCCAGCTATATGACGGCGGTCTGTAAATAATCGAGTCTGGACCAGACAATCCAGTGGTTGACATCATGAGTATCGATTCACCTAATTGGAATACGATGACATGAATGATTCAACCAAGTCAGCGAGTCTGACCACCCGATCCCTTTAGTCGCCTCTTACGACAAGCATAGTCACTTTTTACGGCAAGCATAGGTTTTTGAAGCCCTATTCTACCCCGGATCTTCAGGGTCTCATAAAAATGTTTCACATTCAATGGACAACAATATTTGAAGCAGTCGTACAATATACAGAACTGCACGTATTTTTATATACATGTCACTGCACACACACCATGTGTATGTTTGTTGATTCGATTTCAAGAAGTAATTTTGGATTGAAAAAATATAATCTTATCATATACTCTGCCACAGAAAAGCTATACACATTCTGTATGACTTAGAATCAGGCCATAGTTACAGGCCATTGAATACAGATCATTATCATAATAAAATGTCAACGCCAGAGAATAACCAGTCTCGATTATCCGCAGAAAGATATACTAATGGGCCTGAGATTCCAGTTTCAATGTCTCAGTCCAAACATATTTTTTGTAGTATATTTTATAAATGCTGCTTATGATGAAACTCTGTACACCAGCAGCATATAATCGAACATGTTTTCAAGCGTGTTACAACACCATGTCGAGACTTACGTTGATGCGTGACCTTAACAGTCCACATATTGCGTGTCAACAAAGAAAGTCATGCTCCGTATGGTGACGAATGGAACAAAATATGTCAAACTTCATCCGAATCAAACAGATCAGAAGACAGTCCACCTCTCGCTTCTATCCCCCCCCCCCCCCCCCCCCCCCCCCAGCCACAGATTTCGCATTTTCAACCAAAACGTCGTGTGTTAATATTCACTTCTACGAGAGCAACGAAACTGAGATGTGACAAAGTTTTAAAGGTTTTGTTCTGCCCAGGTTCGTACAAGAGCATGCTCTACACATTTGCACTACGTGCATGGTGTAATGTTGCCTTGTGAATAATGGTTTGGGTTTAAGAAACACGAGACATTACACATCAATTAAATATACTAATTGTTCTATTCTATACATTTGTTTGGTTGAGCAAATGGAAAACGTAAGGGTGGGGGCGATTTTTAGGGTGAGTGGGTGAGGATGGCTTTACACCGCATTTAGCAATATTCCAGCAATATCACAGCGGGGGACACCATAAATGGGTTTCACACATTGTACCCATGTCGGGAATCGAACCCGGGTCTTCGGCGTGATGAGCGAACGCTTTAACCACTAGGTTATCCGACCGCCCCGATTTTTAAGGTCTGTGTACATGTGTTTGGAATGCTGTAAAACCATTTCGTCCAATGCCAAGAGTTATCCGCTCTATTTGATGGTCTACGACAACATACCCATTCATGCTGGGAGTAGGTGAGTATGGTTTGACGGCGCTTTTAGCAATATTCCAGTAATATCACGACTGGTGACATAAGAAATGGGCTTCAGACGTTGTACCCATGTGGGGATTCGAACCCAGGTCTTCGGCGAAACGAGAAAACGCATTAACAACTAGGCTATCCACCGCCCCATACATGCTGGGGAATGTTGTCTGTTTGAAAATGCCTACATCTTATTAATAAACAATGTTTCCATGTTGATAAAGGAATAGGTTACGGACTGGCACAGCGGCTCCTTCTAGAGGGGTTCACAGTCATAGCGACATGTCTTGACGTTGAGGGGCCAGGTGCCCGTGAACTGAAGAAGAACAGAAGTGGTCGTGTCCACGTCATAAGACTTGACGTTACTTCCGATGACAGCGTGGAGCTGTGTTTTGAAAGAACAAGAAAAATATGCAAAGGAACGGGTAGGTATGAACTTTCTATCAAATGTGTAATCTCCTGCTATTCCGAGCAGTTTTAATGTCTCGGCCCAATGAGATGGTCCCACAGATGTTCAATAGGATTCATATCGGGTGAGTGGGCAGGCCAGGGCAAAACGTCAACGTTCTGCAGGTTTAGAAAGTTCCGAGTCAGTCTTGCAGTATGGGTCCTGGCATTGTCGTGTTGAAACAATGTCCCCTGCTGTTGTTTTTGTAAGAACGGAAGCACAACTGGCTGCAACACTTGGTCTCTGTACTGCACAGCGTTCAGGTTTCCCTGTATAATCACCAAATCAGTCTTCTGATCTCCACAAATACCATCGGAAGTGGGTCAGGGGAAATCTTTAATGAACACCCCTCGTATGTAGTCAACTTTCCCTTCATATCGAGCAATATTCCAACAGATCCAGCCTTGGGTGTTTACATTTCACAACTCTTGAGATACGATCGAGCATGCTCTTTCTACCATGATTTCAAAGTGCGTCATACGACTCTTGCTCGATCAGGAGTTGTTTGATCAACATTCAAAGGCCTCAGTAAAGCTTTCAGAACGTTTTACGGTTTATATGGAGGACCTTTACAAATTTGACGCATCAGAGACAATAATGATGTCCGATGCAGTTCCCTATTTTGACTTGTACCATATGTTCCCGTGTATTTTCAGCTGAACAATTGACTTGCCTTTGCATGTTTTTGTGACGGGTGCCACAGGTGAGGCAGGATATGCTCACCTTTTCGCGAACACCTTTTTGACAGTGATTCATAAACACTCGTACAATCGACTCTGCTCTATGCAGAGATTTCTATCATATATGGAAAGGGTTTTTGTCGCTTCATTTCGTAGTTGTTTGTTTTTTGTTTAACGCCGCACCAAGCAATGTTCCAGCTACATGACAGCGGTCTGTAAATAAGCGAGTCTGGACCAGACATTCCAGTGATTGACATCATAAGCTTCGATCCACGCTATTGGGATACGATGACATGCATCAACCAAATCAGCGAACCTGACCTCCCAATCCCGTCAGTCGCATTTTACAAGCAAAGTCATTTTTTTCGGCAAGCATGGGTTGTTGAATAACTATTCTACCCCGGATCTTCACGGGTCCATTTCGTAGTTGATTCGGCATAAGTGATGAAAGCCACTGAGCTGAAACGTTATCAGATGCCGTTTCAAGCAGCACTAACATTAATGTGGTCTCCAAACTAGAATTGTTATTGTATCATTTAGTTTTGGTTACTTCAATATGAATATATAATTGTTTTCATCAGAATTTATCTCTCGTCTAAAGTACATCCATGATCAGGACCGACATAGTATGCTTCAGTGAGTGGATGAGCGAGTTGGGTTTAACGCCGCTTTTAACAGTATTCCATATCCTGGCATGTCAGCTTAATTTGGGAGGAAAGCCCGAAGTGATGCAGGTCTCAGACATTTACCACTTCGGTGAAACCCACGAGAATGCTTCAACGTGTGGTGATACCTTCTCATATTCCTCATTCAAGGTGTCTTTATGTGAACATCCTTCTATCTTAAGATTGTGAAATAATAATGAGTTGCATTGCCCAATTTAAATGTTTTTCTCACCAGGTTTTCACTAAAACTGGGAGATACCCTTTTGAAAACACAATATCATGTGATAATATAAAACAATTAATCCTGAATGTCAGTTTTTAATATTTCTTGTAACGTTTTACAGAGATGTTTTGTTTGTTTGTTGTTTAACGCCGCACTCAGCAACATTCAAGCTATATGACGGCGGTCTGTAAATAATCGAGTCTGGACCAGACAGTCCAGTGATTGATATCATGAGCATCGATCCACGCAATTGGTTTACAGAGATGTCATCACTTCAATCACAGTCTTATAACACACAGCAACATCAATAAAATGAGACTATATGGTTTTTTACAGAGACCCAAAAAATTGATATCCTATTTCTTCTATCGTTCCGTCAAACTGTGGCCTAACTAGGTTATTACAATTGTCACCCTATCCCAATTGCGTGGATTGATGCTCATGTGTCCATCACTGGATTGTTTGGTCCAGACTCGATTATTTACAGACCGCCGTCATACAGCTGGAATATTGCTGTGCGGCGTTAAACCACAAATAAAAAAATACAATTGTCAAGCAGCCTTCGACGGATGTCAGGTGTTTTCTAGCATTATAGTTATGTATTATTCACATTAAGTACTTAAAGTGAATTAAATTTAGAAGCTTACGGTAGTGTTTAATTGCACCCACACACATCTGCGACCGCAGGTGTGCGCCACTCAATAAATTGTCCATAAGATGTCGGGTGATTACCGTGTGTTCCATCGATCCGCAGATGGGGTTTTGAACGACGCCAGGTCGTTTACCTATGAGAACGAATACGCAGTAACGCCACTATCATCGTATCTATTGAGGGTGGAAGTAAGTGCGTTTGGTTTAGCGAACCATGTGTAATACAGGCGTTCTCCCTTCATACCAGCTTCTCTTGGAAATTCAACCTCTCAACATCAGGGGATCTTCAACACTAAGCAGCTTTCAGACAAGACTTATACATTCTTGTTCCGGACATACCATACAGTTGTCTAGTTTTAAATGTAATGTACTTTAGTCTGCAGACTAAGGGGCACGGGTGGCCCAGTCGTCTTAGGCTGTGCAGAGTTGCACGCCAGAAACCTATGATTGTGGGTTCGAATCCCGGTTCGTGAGACCTGCATCACTTCGGGTTTTCCTACCACGTTACGCTGCCGTGATATAACTAGAATACTGTTTAAAGCGGCGTTAAACCGAACTCACTCACTCACTAGTCTGCAGTCTGGTAATAAGTGCGTTCAAGGAAGGCGGTCTGTAAATAATCGAGTCATGAGCATGAGCATGGATCCACGCAATTGGCATCGATGACATGCATCAACAAAGTCAGCGAGCCTGACCACCCGATCCCGTCAGTCGCCTTTCAAGACAAGCATAGTCGCCTTTTTTGGCAAGCAAGGGTTGCTGAAGACCTGTGTATATATGTAGCGAGACATGCAAATACTTGGTGACAGGATATTAGGCTCATTCTACACTGGCTTATTATAATGCGATGTTATGTTTGAGTCAGAATTTGATACATTCTTTTTCTTTGAAAAGAGAGAGTCTAATTTTGATTTGGGATCCCACAACATCAAGGCCATTGAACGTTCATTTTCAAACCTGAGTTCAATTTATAAAAACTCAAGGTCTCATCCCATAATACCAAGTGGCCAGTCCCCAAGTTGTACATCTCTTTATCACGCTTCGATGAAACCGCAAAGTAAGGGATTCTATCCTCAGTGCCAGGCGTCCTTTATGGTGGTCATGGATAGGTTCAAAACCACTGATGGTAAATACAGGGGTTAGATCAATGTTACTCAATCCATCCTTGTTTCAATGTATAAAGAAAGCAGCGTTACACCCAACTCACTCACTCACTCAATAGTCAATACTCCCATATAACTTTTTATAACCAATGTATATTTTTAAGTGATATAACTGTTCTAATGTATCTCACTGTTGGATCGCATCACAAAATTATCGGCCTTATGGTAATTTAACTCAGTATATTGTTACACACATCTTCCCGAGGCAAGGGAGTTAACTGACTATAAAAGTCCAGTTTCCACCCTTGCCGGACTAGGCTGGTATTATGGAGTTACATTTTGTCTGGGCTAACGAGTCCATGCATAGTCCAATCAAAATCGCGCAACCAAATCGAAATCCGGTTCGTAGACTGTCGTACTGATTTCGGTCGATTGAAACTCGTTGTCAACAGATATTTTCCAAATCTTTTCATTATTTTAATCAAGGTGCTCACGTGTTTTGGACTTGTGTGTCTATTTATATTTTGCTCCTCTATCATCAATAAACGTCAAAAACGTCTGTTCGTGTCGGTCTATCGCGATCACCAGGGGTGATACTATAGCTGAATAATTCTTTGTTCCAGTGGTTTCTTGAAGATGCATATCCGTTTGTTTTCCTTTCTTTCCATGGATGGAATATGAATACACCTATAAATCTGGGTTTTAATATTCTATCTCATTGACCTTATATTACTGACCGCCTCCATGGTCTAGTGGTAGAGCGTCCGCCCGGAGAGCGCAAGGTCCGGAGTTCGATCCCCGGCAGCGTCATACGACATTAACAGATGGTACTTGTTGTTACCCTGCCTGGCGCTCGGCATTAAGGGGCTAAAACAAGGACTGGTCGGCTCGGAGTGCGGCATGGTATCTCAGTGAGCTAGCACTATAAATCGGCATCAGTCCGGTCTAGTACAAGCAGCCACACACACGTGCATGCACGTCGCTATATAAGTGCAATAATCTTGGGCGCGACGTTAAACCCCATTTCACCTCACCTTATATGACTGTTAAATGCTTCAGGCTTATGGGGCTTGGTCAACAACGCGGGAGTGGTCAGCTTCGGGGACGTGGAACTGACTACCATGGATATATTTCAGAGAGTGGTGGACGTCAACCTCCTTGGCGTAATAAGGGTAACGAAGGCCTTCCTGCCCCTGGTTAGATATACACAAGGTGATGATGAATCATTATTTCGGAGTGTCAGAATGAGCATGGTTTATTGCCGCTATTAACACTATTTCAGTGACGTCACGGCGTGCATTTTAGTGAGGAAGAAAATCGACTTCTACCTTTGCTGAATTCCATGGTTTTCACGCACCCAGGGCGAATCTGGAATTTGATCCAACGATAGTAGGTTCCTGGCACCCTCATGGGAGGTAACTCTGCATAGCGTTATTGGGCCACCCATGATCACCTCCCAACATCATAGAAACGATTAAAAAATGCAAAATATTTCCATCTAGATCAAAGCGAAATATGTTGATAAAACACTTATTGAATACCTTATATTTGTTTGTTCATAACCTATCAGTGTTATGCTTCTTTGACGTACAGGATACGGATACATATGCAACAGATGTGGATTAATGTCAAGGTACCACGTTAGATTTCTGACTAATTTTATTTCAATTTTGTGTTTAGGGAGAATAGTGAACGTCACTAGTGTCAAAGGATTGTGTGCCTATCCCTGCTTTGGTGCTTACAATATTTCCAAATATGGCGCCGAGGGATTGACGGACACCTTACGCCTCGAGATGAAAGGGTTTGGCGTGAAGGTCATTGCTGTCGAACCCGGAAACTTCGGAGGAGCGACGGCGTTATGGGATGAAAGTAATGTAAGAACAAATACATTCTCAGGGGCATTATAATTAAATATAAGCGAGAAAAACCTTTACATAACCAATAGAAGTGACATATTGAATATTTTGACATACTGAACCCATGTGAAGAATATAACCCGGGTCTTCGGCGTGACGAGCGAACGCTTTAACCACTAGGCTACCTCATCACCCCGATATATACTCGAAGATTTTAAATATATATAAAAATACTTGAAATGTGAAAAAAAAGTTGTCGTGGGTTTGTCCGGTATTCAATCAAATGACCGACAAAATATTTGATCTCAAGCGAAACTCCAGCTCCCCATCTTGCCGCGAATACAAAATGGGCGGTCCCATCTCGAGTGTAATCTTTGATACCACGTTAATACAACGTTTTTTCTGAACACATTACATATAAGCTATCTCTGCAACTGTCAACGCTAGAGAATAATCTCGCGTAAGCGCGGAAACAGATTGCATAGGGCATTAAAGGCAAATTAATGATGAAACTAGATCCATGCTGATTAAACGTTAAAGTTGTGGTTAATACCACTTAACTGCCGGGAGTCCCGAGTTAACTGGAATAAACGAGTATGCCTTTGTCGACTGTCCTTTTACATCGAATTTACAAGTACTAGTGTATCTCCTTACATATGTCAGATTTTGATTATTTCTAAATTACATTCATTCATTTGCTTAATCGATTTAACCTTTAAAAGGCTTCATCTAATTTGTAGAGGATCGCAAAAAGTATTTTTGTTTACATATCTACTTGACCCGTGACGATTCGGGGTAGAATAGGTATTCAGCAACCCGTTCTTGCCGAAAAATGCGACTAACGGGATCGGGCGGTCAGGCTCGCTGACTTGGTTGATGCATGCTATCGTATCCCAATTGCGTGGATCGATGCTCATGATGTCAGCCACTGGATTGTCTGGTCCAGACATGATTACTTACATACCACCGTCATTTAGCAGGAATATTGGAGTGCGACGTTAAACAACAAACAAACAAACAAAACATATATACTCACAGTGCTTGGAAAAAACTATGACAGTAATCGGCATCCAATACTAATACTAATACTGTTTGTCACATGGGTTACATACATGTGGGCCCGTGAAGATTCCGGGGTAGAAAAGGTCTTCAGCAACCCATGCTTGCCGTAAAAGGTGACTATGCTTGTCGTAAAAGGCGACTAACGGGATCGGGTGGTCAGGCTCGCTGACTTGGTTGATGCATGTCATCGATCCCAATTGCGTGGATCGATGCTCATGATAGTAATCACTGGGTTGTCTGGTCCAGACTCGATTACTTACAGACCGCCGTCATATAGCTGGAATATTGCTGAGTGTGGCGTTAAACAACAAACCAAACCAACGTACATGTGTGGTTCATTTTCTGTATACACTATAATTAGATGTGCATAATCATTGTGATGGATGATGAGTTTGTATATAATTCATATTAAATTCGTTATTTGTTGAAGACGGACATTTGATCCTTGACAAAACACAATTATTCATTAATAGTAGACAGTACACTGTGAATTCATTTGAAGTTGTCGATTTGTTTCTGCTTTCATTTTTCTAATTGCCTTTTTCCTTTGTAACGGTCATGACAAGGTAAACACCTTTATTGTTTATTGAACTAAAAAGCAAATACGTCCAGAGGCAATTGCAAAAGCATATCCTTTCAGCTGTATTTGTTTTGTGTTCAATCAATACGCTTAAGGCTTGTGCCACACTTCGCTGGAAGAAAGAAAAATGAATTCCGGCTAATCCCGGACGTTACTAATAGCCTACCACGTGTTTCAACATACGAGATCGGAACTTTATTCAATTCGTGAGGAGTTCATTAAGATGGCCTAGATTGATTGACGACAATAGCTACACATCCGTACTCACCCTGACCTAGAGGTGACCATGGCATTTACGTTAGAAGACAAAAGCATGATGTTATTATGTAGATCAAATTCACTGAAAGATAACATAAATACAGACTTTAAAATACAACGCTAAATATATAACAAGCTGTTAAAATCTACACTTTTCCAAGTATTTCGCATGGCCATGTAACATGATGTTTGTAAAGTGATAGGTGGATTAAAATATTGCAGTGTCATTCGTGGGACAAACACCCAGTTTGGTTACAAATACTTGTAGTTTGAAATACGATGACAAAAGTATTGGGCCCGTACAGATCCGGGGTGGAATAGGTCTTCAGCAACCCATGCTTGCCGTAAAAGACGACTATGCTTGTCGAAGGCGACTAACGGGATCGGGTGGTCAGGCTCGCTGACCTGGTTGATGCATGTCGTCGATCCTAAGTGCGTGGGTCGATGCTCATGATATCAATCACTGGATTGTCTGGTCCAGATTCGATTATCTACTGATCGCCTTCATATAGCTGGAATATTGCTGAGTGCGGCGTTAAACAACAAACCAACCAACAAACAAAGGTATTGTCTAAATCGCAGCTTGGATTTGTGTTAGACTCATTGCTCAAAGCATACGATTTTTTCTTAGACGTCAAACATGCCCAGGGTACTACTTATTTCCTTTTGTTAGACCTGAGTCAAAAATAGACTTTCACAGTATTTTCTGAAACAAACTGTGAAAAGAATAATCCTAGACCCCCAAATAATATAATTTTACCATGACCATGCTTTCCGACACATCAAAACTAATAAGTTTTTTTACACAAAGACTTTGCGTATGGAAACATTGATCTTTCGATAGCATACGCATAATGCACATAACAATGGTTGTCGATAACCCATCAGAATTGTATACTTTCGATATCGGAATATTATCAGATGTTTTTGTCACTCACTAATACACTGCACAAACACTTGGTCTCAACAGCTTAGCAAAAAGGATGTAGTCTATTTCAGAATACATATACTCAGCGTCATAATTAAGGGGTCACACAGATACTTAGAGCAAAAAGTTTTAAAAAAACCCGTCGAACTTCGTCGAGGGTAGTTCAGTTGAATCTGGAATGAATCATGATCATTAAATATCTACATTGACTGTTACTTGTACTGTCATGTATTAGTGTGAAGCCCATTTCTGGTGTCCCCTGCTGGAATATTGCTAAAAGCGGCGTCAAACCATACTCACTCACTCACTCACTGTCATCATTCGTGAGCAACTCGTGTTATTCCGGGACAAGCCGAATAGCGACTCGTGCCCCTCCAGTGGCCATTTTTGCGACCGGGTTCCGTCTTAGCGCAAACGGGCATACCTAAAACAATTGTGAACTCGTTGCGTAACTGTTCACAAATATTTCCCCATATATTATATATATTTCAGATGCAATTTAAAGCACATCGGGACATGCGGATTTATACAGCATGATTGAACACATTTAACTGTGTCTTGGGTATATGTTTAGATGCAAGACATATGTAAAATCAAAAATTATTTCTGAGGGATTCTTTGACGAAGAACTTGAAATCACACGCGCATTCTGATTGGTTTGTCGTATTTGCGCACATAACATTCATCGATAGGGGGACGAGTCTTCTTGCAGGTTACGGAAAGGGGCGAGTGGTGACGAATGTCACTGTCATGTATTGCACGCGTATGAGCTGAACCCCTGGTTGCATTGAGGTGTGTATTTGGGGCATCGTTTTCCAATACCTTCAATTATGCACAATAGTCGTTCACCATATTCACAGTTTCATTTAAGCGTCCAGTCAGTGCAACATGGGCATAAACAACATGTTCTTCAACTGGTGATGCTATTGTCAACATACTCATACCATTGACGCATGTTGGTATATGTTGACACCCTACACCTTCAATAATGACGCTGAGAGCACAATTAAGAGGTGAGGTGAAATGGGGTTTATCGTCGCGTCTATAATATTACTGCACTTGTATAGCGACGTGCATGCCCGTGTGTTTGTGTGGCTGCTTGTACCAGTCCGGACTGATGCCGATTTACAGTGCCAGCTCACTGAGATACCGTGCCGCAGTTTAACATGAATACCCCACTCAGACACAGTATACTGACTCCGAGCCCTTGTTTTAACCCCTTAATGTCGAGTGCAAGACACCAAGTCCCATCTTTTAACGTCTTTTGGTATGACGCTCACCGGGCGGACGCTCTACCACTAGACTAAGGAGGCGGTCCGGTGACGAGGCGATATAATTATCTATATCTATGGGGGGTTAATTCAGCAGTTGGTTTTGAAAAAGAAACTATGTATTTTGTAATTGTTATATTGAACTAGCCAAGTAATTGATTTTGAACTTGATTAGCAACATGATTTATGTTTGTCACTACTTGTGACTACTTTTAGGTACGTACTAAGACCATACCCGTGCTCGTGGGTTTCAACGAAGTGGTAAACGTCTTAGACCTGCATCACTTCGGGCTTTCCTCCCACATTAAGCTGACACGCCGTGATATAACTGGAATACTGTTAAAAGCGGCGTTAAACCCACCTCACTCACTCACTCACACGTACTATGACCTTTTGTTAGTCTTTACTGTAAATTACATACCGCCAAAGCGATCGGTTCCAAATTAAAATAAGAGGTATCTTATTTACAGTTTTAGTACCTTAAATTTCAAAACACAGTAAGGTTATCTCCTAAATAGTCGGCCCCTTTGAACCCTTATCCTAAAATGTGAATTAAGTTATTGTAGTACCTTAGATAAAATCACTTTGTTACAAAGTTCCCTTGAAGTGCAGTGGCTGTCATGTCTAGCACGGCTTAATGTAGGATTGGATGGTTGGTTTGTTGTTGAACGCCGCGCTCTGCAATATTCCAGCTATATGACGGCGGTCTGTAACTAATCGCGTCTGGACTAGACAATCCAGTGATTACCATCATGAGCATCGATCCAAGTAATTGGGATCCATGACATGCATCAACCAAGTCAGCGAGCTCGACCACCCGATCCCGTTAGTCGCCTTTTACGACAAGCATAGTCGCCTTTTACGGCAAGCATGGTTTGCTGAAGACCTATTCTACCCCGGAATCTTTACGGGTCCAGCTTAATGTAATAAGAAAGAGACAAGTTTGTATGTCACAGTGTTTTGAAACTGACATTGCAGACAGAACGCTTAAGACGGGAAATGGCAGACATGACGTCGGGTGCTACAGACGAGGCTTTAACTACCTACGGTGACGACTACCTCGACCAAATGCTGTCCATGTTCAAGGAAGGCAACACCTATTCACGTAGCAACATTGACCCCTTGCTTGATGACTTTGTAGATGCCTTAACCAATCAGAGCCCAGCGTACAGGTACGCCACTCATGGGGGAAGCACCTTATTGGATATTGACGTGGTGAGCCTTTCAGTTGATTGTTTTATTCAAATTCAGAATACATTATAATTATCTCCACATATAATGAACCGAGTCAACGACAATGATATCATGTCAGGAAATAAACGTGGCAGAAACACAAAATACTTGCAGGTAAACGACTCAGAAATTTGGTTTGGTTTGGTTTGTTGTTGTTTAACGCCGCACTTAGCAATATTCCAGCTCCTTGACGGCGGTCTGTAAATAATCAGTCTGGACCAGACAATCCAGTGATTAATATCATGAGCATCGACCCACGCAATTGGGATCGATGACATGCATCAACCAAGTCAGCTAGCCTGACCACCCGATCCCGTTAGTCGCCTTTTACAACAAGCATAGTCGCCCTTTACGGCAAGCTTAGTCGCCTTTTACGACAAGCATAGTCGCTTTTTACGGCAATCATAGTCGCCTTTTACGGCAAGCAAAGTCGCCTTTTACGACAAGCATAGTCGCTTTTGACGGCAATCATAGTCGCCTTTTACGGCAAGCAAAGTCGCCTTTCACGACAAGCATAGTCGCCTTTTACGGCAAGCATAGTCGCCTTTTACGACATGCAAAGTCGCCTTTCACGGCAAGCATAGTCGCCTTTTACGGCAAGCATAGTCGCCTTTTACGACAAGCATAGTCGCCTTTTACGACAAGCATAGTCGCCTTTTACGACAAGCATAGTCGTCTTTTGCGGCAAGCATAGTTGTCTTTAACGACAAGCATAGTCGCCTTTTACGGCAAGCATAGTCGCCTTTTACGACAAGCATAGTCGCCTTTTACGACAAGTATAGTCGCATTTTACGACAAGCATAGTCGCCTTTTGCGGCAAGCATAGTTGCCTTTAACGACAAGCAAAATCGTCTTTTGCGGCAAGCATAGTCGCCTTTTACGACAAGCATAGTCGCCTTTTACGACAAGTAGAGTCACCTTTTATGACAAGCATAGTCGCCTTTTACGGCAAGCAACCCAGGAGTACGTGTATGTTGAGGATAAACTGTTTTTGCACGGTTGGTTTGTACTGAAGGTCAGCTCTGTAAGCCCGTACGAGGCCGCCAAGTCTGTGTGGTACCCATCGTTACCATATCAAGTTATAGGTTGACAAATGTAATAATTACGAAATTAAATATTCCGATCAAGATAACTGCTTATTTTAATTTTGGCGAGAGCAATTTTACTTCACAAACAAACTTTATGTACTCCGTCATTTGGTTTAATTCGAAAAAGAATGAATGCTATGCTTATTGTCGCAGTATACAAGAGATTGTCGATCACCTATCTCCAAGAAACGAGCCCTTTAACGGACAATATTTCAGTTCACAATAGATTGTCTGGACGTACTCGATCCCAGCCATCTCAGCCAAACTATTATATTGTTATAGTTTATTCATGTCATCGCGAATGAATTCATATAGTATGGTTATTACTAAAAATAATTAAACTAAGCTTTGCTAAAATTCCTATGTCAGCAATATCACGGCGGGGGACTCCAGATATTAGCTTCATACATTGTACGAATGTGTGGAATCGAACCCGGGTCTTCGGCGTGACGAGCGAACACATGAACAACTAGGCCACCCCACCGCCCATCTAGGCGTGTAGGTTTGTATAAACCGCCAGTTCAACCAATACACTGATAAGTAGGGTTGTCTAACAAGTGCGTGCATCAATTACAGCTGCTGACAGTGTGGAAGAATTACCTACCAACCTCTTTATTGGACTACCTAGTCTTGAAATACAGGGGAATACCAGCTCGAATGAAGGAAGGACGCTAACACTGGTGTTGAATTTTAAATCTTTCCTCTGTAATTGGGCAAAATAAAATAAAATGTTTTAGATCATTATACAATGGTTCTCGTGTGATGTGTCACTGAAGGTTAACCACATAATATCTTGAGAATCCCATAACAAAAGTCAGTGTTCTCAATTACTCATCTCAGTTACTTGAAGTAAATGTGTTCAGACTAAGTGCAATGTTGATCTTCACATGACAGTCGTCAATGTTAGTGAGTGAGGGAGTATGGTTTTACGCCGCATTTAGCAATGTTCCAGCAATATCACGGCGGGGGACACCAGGGAAAACGGACCCGTGTCTAAGGCGTGGAGAGCGATCGCATTAACCACTAGGCCATCCCACCGCCCCAGTCAACGCGTTAAGCTTCACATGAAACTAGTATAAGTGTTCAGCTTCACATAACAGTAGTATTCACATGTGTTCATATTTACAGAATAGTTGTAAATGTATTCAGCTTCACATAAAAACAGTCAATCTGACATAACAGACTTGAGAAGTCGAAGTGTTCAGCTTCACATATCACAGTAGTCAAAGTATTCAGTTTCATATCACAGTAGTCAAAGTGTTCAGCTTCATATCACAGTAGTCAAAGTGTTCAGCTTCATATCACAGTAGTCAAAGTGTTTAGCTTCATATCACAGTAGTCAAAGTGTTCAGCTTCATATCACAGAAGTCAAAGTGTTCAGCTTCATATCACAGAAGTCAAAGTGTTCAGCTTCATATCACAGTAGTCAAAGTGTTCAGCTTCATATCACAGAAATCTAAGTGTTCAGCTTCATATCACAGTAGTCAAAGTGTTCAGCTTTATATCACAGTAGTCAAAGTGTTTAGTTTCATATCACAGAAATCAAAGTGTTCAGCTTCATATCATAGTAGTCAAAGTGTTCAGCTTCCTATCACAGTAGGCAAAGTGTTCAGCTTCATATCACAGTCGTCAAAGTGGTCAGCTTCATATCACAGTAGTCAAAGTGTTCAGCTTCATATCACAGAAGTCAAAGTGTTCAGCTTCATATCACAGTAGTCAAAATGTTCAGCTTAATATCACAGTAGTCAAAGTGTTCAGCTTCATATCACAGTAGTCAAAGTGTTCAGCTTCATATCACAGTAGTCAAAGTGTTCAGCTTCATATCACAGTAGTCAAAGTGAAAATGTAAATGCGTCTGAATTCTTTTAGTGAGAGTACTAATTGAGTTCATATACACACAACAATCATCCAGCAAGACCTAATCCAATACTGTCAGTGAATATGACACAAGTGTTAATCACATGTGGATCCTTCTGCAGATACTTCACCATCTCCTGCCGTGTGACCCGTGAAGATCCGGGGTGGAACAGGTCTTCAGCAACCCCTGCTTGTCGTAAAAGGCGACTAATGGGATCGGGTGGTCAGGCTTGCTGACTTGGTTGATGCATGTCATCGATCGCAATTGCGTGGATCGATGCTCATGATATCTATGACTGGATTGTCTGGTCTAGACTCGATTATTTACAGACCGCCGTCATATAGCTGGACTATTGTCTATCAATAAACCAATGAACCAACCTCCTGCCGTGTACCCATTTGCTCCTGAGTGAAAAGGGGGAATTTCGAAGTTGCTTAGGGTAACGCCGTGATCGTGGAATTCAACACAGTAGCTACGGTCTAAAGAATGCATCACATCCAGCTTTCCATTCGTCACCACTCGCCCCTTTCCGTAACCTGCAAGAAGACTCGTCCCACTATCGATGAATGTTATGTGCGAAAATACGACAACCCAATCAGAATGCGCGTGTGATTTCAAGTTCTTCGTCAAAGAATCCCTCAGAAATAATTTTTGATTTTACGTATGTCTTGCATCTACACATATACCCAAGACACAGTTAAATGTGTTCAATCATACTGTATAATTCCGCATGTCCCGATGTGCTTTAAATTGCATCTAAAATATATATAATATTAATATATGGGGAAATATATGTGAACCATTACGCAACGAGGTGACAATTGTTTTAGTTATGCCCGTTTGCGCTCAGACGAAACCCGGTCGCTAAAATGGCCATGAGAGAGGCACGAGTCGCTATTCGGCTTGTCCCGGAATAACACGAGTTGCTCACGAATGATGACAGTGAGTGAGTGAGTGAGTGAGTGAGTATGGTTTGACGAATGCCGGCTTTCATTCCACGTCAAGCTGACGGGCTGCGGTATTACTGAAATTCAATAACTGTTTAGCGGCGTGAAACCCAACTCACTCACTTACTGTGTATGTGGATGGATGTATACTTAAGTGGCAACATATACTGAGTCAAATTAAAAATTTCACATTTTAAAAAGTAATCCCATATATGATATGCAACGGACAAATGTATCAGAAAAGGTAATTTTTAATCATTTATGTCCAAAGAAGGATTTTAATTAACGGTGATAACCATAATTTGTTCCAAGCACCTACGGTATTCGGTAATAACATCAACAGTTTAAACCATAAGTCCCAAGCACGAGAATCTGATGGCACACAAGTTCAGTAGCGTGTATGGCCATCATGTGCGTTGACAACTGTCACACAACGCCTCCGCATGGACCTTGTGATGCTTGTGAACACATGATTGGGAAGACGACGCCATTGTTGCTGCAAAATGGTGCCAAGATCTTGCAAATTCTGTGGTTGGTTATGGAGAGTGCGCAGACTTCTGCCAAGAGTATCCCAGACGTGTTCGATGGGACTGAGGTCGGGAGACCTTGACGGCCAGTCCATGACGTGGACTACCGCATTCTGAAGGAAATTCCTTGTCAAAATTGCTGTGTGGGGTCTGGCATTGTCGTGTTGGAAGATGAAACCGGGTCCATGTGCTGCTATAAAAGGCAGAAGTTCTGGCGCCAGTACCTGGTCGCGGTAAGCAGCAGCGTTGAGGTTGCCACGTATGACAAGAAGCCTGGAACGTGCATTGCCACAGAAAGCACCCCACACCATGACACTTCCGCCTCGAAATCTGTCAACTTCCTGTACACAACACTGGACGTAACGTTCATGACGGCGCCTCCATACCCTCGCCCTACCATCAGCAAATCGAAGATTAAATCGGGATTCATCACTGAAGACGACTTGATTCCTATTCGTAGTCCATCGTAAGTGTCGCTGTGCCCACAATTGACGTTGACGTCTGTGTAATTGAGTCAGAATTGGCCCGCAGTATGGCCGTCGTGCTTGAAGGTGAGCAGTTCTCAGACGGTTTCGAATAGGTTGCGCACTCAAACTTCCCCTAAACAGTTCATTTCTGGTTGATGTAGCCGTCAAAATTCGGTTACGGAGGTGAGGTAAGACAATCTGACGATGTGACGTCACACGTGGTCGACCTGGCCGAGGGCGATCACGGGTGGTACCCGTTTGCTGTAGACGCCTCTGTAAACCATAAACAGTCCGTCGACTACAACCCATCGTCCTTGCGACTTCAGCTACGGACGTTCCCGTCTGCAACATGCCGATGGCACGTTCACGTTGCACGTTTGAAAGGCGTGGCATGACAAATGGCCGTAAAGACTTTTGTTTTCTTGTTTTCTTCTCAGATAACATCCTGCACAAAAACGGGTGTTATCTGAAGACAATACGTGGTCATTACTGTTTAAATACACAATAAGGGCCCACAATGATAACTGGTCAAAATGTTAAAATTTAAGGATTGTGAAGTTTTTAATTTGGTTCAGTATATTTTGAAGAAAACCATGATCAGTAAAATTGTAAGTGAATGAGTTACAATATAAATAAAAGTGACAATACCCTTTCTATAATCGATTCCATTGTACAATTCTGACATATCATACTTCATGTTGTTGTGAATAACTGTCAAATAGTGACGAAGCAAGGTGTTTGCTAAAATCTAAAAAGCGGGATGGTTTCAGCTCAAATGTGACCAAACCTTCATCTATCAATATCGTAAGAACTTGTCGACAACGGAATGTACAATACCATATTCTGCTATTGTATTCGGCACACTTCAATTATCAATACATCTTTAAACACGTGATAGAAATAAAGCCATGTAAAAACATTTGTGTACCGACGCACAATTTAGATTAAAAGAAAATCAACAACCTAACATGAAGACAATCAATCCTTAGAATATCGGGACAATTTCATATCAATGTAAATATTATTACTCCAAACCTTTAAAAATAATGCATTGGTTTTATACAGGCTCGTTGTTTTTCTAATCATAAAAAAACCAGATTAAATCGGAATTAATAGCTACATATGGTACTTGTGTAAACACGTTTGTTTCGTCGTGGCCCACGTAAACATCATGAAATTAACGTATATGTAATTAAATAATCTTAAAAGTATTCTCGCATTGATGTTCGTTAACTGATTATCAAATACTTTGTGAGCGATAACTTTTATTGTTAGAATAGTAGAATTTGGTGTGCTGTTTCACTCGATAAATATGAGACCCGTGAAGATCCGGGATAGAATAGGTCTTCAGCAACCCATGCTTGCCGTTAAAGGCGACTTTGCTTGTCGTAAAAGGCGACTAAAGGGATCGGGTGGTCAGGCTCGCAGACAATCAAGTGATTAATATCATGAGCATCGATCCACCCAAATGGGATACGATGACATGCATGAACCAAGTCAGCGAGCCTGATAACCCGATCCCGATAGTCGCCTTTTACGGCAAGCATGGGTTGCTGAAGACATATGTGTTGTCGGTATTGTGAAAAGTTAAAATAAAATAAAAACTCTGAGGAAAACATTCATGAGCCAGAAACAGGAGCACACTGGTTCAACCGGCTTCTGTACCTCAACGATACTGCTCTCCGTAATTTCACAGCTGCGTTTTTCTCTGAATAATAAATACCATTATCCTATTCATGTACACCATTTTGTCAATGAGTGAGGTAAGGTGAAATGGGGTTTTACCTCGCGTTCCTGATTATTGTCTTTATATAGCAGCGTGCATGAACGTGTGTATGTGTGTTGTTTAACACCGCACTCAGCAATATTTCAGCTTTAGGACGGCGGTTTGTAAATAATCGACTCAACCAAGTCAGCGAGCCTGATCACCCGATCCCGTTAGTCGCCTGCGCACCTCTGTACATTCTGGAAAGAATAGGTCTTCAGTAACCCATGCTTGCCGTAAAAGGCGACTATGCTTGTCGTAAAAGGCGACTAACGGGATCGGGTGGTCAGGCTCGCTGACTTGGTTGATGCGTGTCATCGATCCCAATTGCGTGGATCGATGCTCATGATATCAATCACTGGATTGTCTGGTCA
This sequence comes from Haliotis cracherodii, assembly GCF_022045235.1. Lineage (NCBI taxonomy): Eukaryota > Metazoa > Mollusca > Gastropoda > Lepetellida > Haliotidae > Haliotis > Haliotis cracherodii. The sequence continues at coordinate 20,346,918 of NW_027266272.1, forward strand.
AGACTCGATTATTGAGACCGCCGTCATATAGCTGGAATATTGCTGAGTGCGGCGTTAAACAACAAACCAACCAAACAACGAAAAATATGAAGCATGTGCTTGTACTACGTGTCTTGCTGTGACGTTTGAAACGACCACTTCTCTACGGTACTATACTCGTCATGTTTTTGTTATTCACATCGTCAACAAAAGGCTCAGATGACTTTCAGTCTATCTACAATTGCAATCGTTAAAGGGGCCTCAGGAAAAAAATAATGTGTTTACGTACCAATTATATTGATTATAATAGATTAGAAATGGCGGGACTGTAGCTCACCTGGACGTGTAGACAACAGTTTAAATATGTCAACGATTTGTTTTTTGTTTGTTTGTTTGTTGTTTAGCGCCGCACTCGGCAATATTCATCTATGTAAGGGCTGTTTGTAAATAATCGAGTCTGGGCCAGACAACACAGTGATCATGAGCATCGACCCACGCAATTGGAATACGATGACATGCATCAAGCAAGGGTGGGTTTTTGCTCTTACAAGCATGGGCTGTTGAAGACCCATTCTAACATGGATCTTCCCGGTATATATATGTCAACAAAAAGCCATTTACAAAAGTTTATGTCAGCACTAATATTGATTTTTAATGTTTTTTACATAAACACATGCACAGAGGACCTCAAACAACAGTAACAATATGATGACATTGTAAGGAGATATATACATACCATCGTTTAAGAGGAGAAGATGTTTACAGAAGCAAAATGCATTTTACGAGTCCAACTGCAAATTAAATATATATATAAAATAAATACTTACAATTTCAACACAACATGGTTGTGTAATGGCCAAAATTGTTTTTGTCTGTGGCAGCAAAAGTGAAAATCGGAATCTACCCTCGCGAACACACAAGGTGTCATTTTTAGAGGGAACAAGCCTGAGAAATTTCAGTTTTACAATATCAGCGGGTTTTTAGGAGACGATCTTTGCAATGTATGCAAGACATTTGGAGAGAATATAAGAGCAATGCCATATCAACGTCAAAATAAACATCATTTAGAAAAACAAAACATTTTTTACATTGTTACTAACATATCTGATTAATGGCCACACATAGGGTTTTTCTAACATGGCTGCTATGACTCAGATGAACAAAAACCTACTTTTAGTACACAGCTGTACATTTACGTGTATTTAATTCCAATAAACGGCAAATTGAAAGCCAATGTCAGCTACGTCTTTCCTTCGCAGACAATCTATCCATTGTGCCATACGACCCCTGTTGAATATTTTATTAGTCTTAGTTGAAAGTGCTTTTCGTACGAGATAAAAAACATTATATCACAACAAACACAATCAATGTCGGTAGATAAATGGAAGATGCAAGATCGGACAAGATGGGATCGATAAAACTCATCAGTTACAAAGAATCCTTTGACTGTTAAAGAGACCTATTTACCTGAAGTGCTCCCCCCAAGGGAAAATCTATTTAAGTTAACATAACATGAAGATTGTAGTTTCCAGAGGGTTAGGCGACAGGTTATCAGTCGACTTCACACATCCGATGGCATAAGTTAAGTTATTCGAAAGTTGACAATATGGAATCAAGACTAGACCTACTGGGAATATTGTCTTTTTTAACATTTCTTGATCCGTGTCACAGCCTTGGTTTCTGCTATAATAAGACTATTTCACCAGGGTCTGTAGACGTCAAGCCAATCAACTATAAAATAAGAAGCTTTGTGTCATTAAACAACGCTGACTGTGCTAGGGAATGTGCATACGAAGAGGAGTGTCTGGCGTTCTTTGTAGAAAACAGTACAGGGTTGTGTACCCTCAGCTCTCGTCCCCTGAGTAGTTTGACCATGCTGGACAGTGATGGTTGGTTTGGTTATGACTTCACTGGTGAGTATACATGTTTTGTTTTGCTTAAGAATTCCTTCATGATCTATATAGATATCCATAATCACACAAAAAATATGCTTAAAGCATAATCTTTTTGTTTGTTTGTTTGTCTGTTTGTTGTTTAACGCCGCACTCAGCAATATTCCAGCGATATGACGGCGGTCTGTCAATAATCGAGTCTGGATCAGACAATCCAGTGATTGACATCATGAGCATCGATTCACGCAATTGGGATCGATGACATGTATCAACCAAGTCAGCGAGCCTGACCACCCGATCCCGTTAGTCGCCTCTAACGACAACCATAGTCGCCTTTTACGGCAAGCATGGGTTGCTGAAGACCTATTCTACCACGGACCTTCACGGGTCTTAAATCATTATCTACTGTACGATTCGGACTATATCATAAACATGTGTTTATGATTCACTATCAAGTCAGCTTCTCGCCTGAAAATACACGGTAAAATATTGTACAAGTCAAAACTAGGAATTGCATCGGACTTTTTGCCACTGATGCGTCAAATTTCGAAACGTCCTTCATGTGTCTACCAAACTCCTTTTTAAAAGCTTCACTGAGGCATTGAATGTAGTAGTAACACTGATCAAACACATATTGAGGAAGAGTGGTATGACGCTCTTTGAAATTTTCGAAGAATGAGGATGCTGAATTGTGGGAATTTTGTTCGACATGAGCCGCTTGTACTGGTCTCCGTTATTTCTAATTCAGGTAGTTAAATCAAGGGAATGGAATCGCTTATTTGACCATTATTGAACTATGTCTATCAACGATATACCAGAAAATTATGAAGGAAATCTATTGAAAAAAACCCAACCTTTTAAAAACACGTTAAAGAGTATTTCAAAGTACACATTTACACCCAAAAAAGAGTCCTATGAGATTTCATTGTTACTGCCCTGCTCCCATAACCAGCGCGTATGCATATTGAAATCACCAGCAAGAGGACGAGCTGTAGCTGTGACGTCATAGTGGAGAGACGTCCGCCATTTTGTTTCGTTTACAGTGCTTCAATCTACATGACCAAGGAGTTATTTTCCGTTATTCTCGACGTATTCAAGACACAAAAATGTGCAGTGTTTAGGTTTTGGGCTGTACAAGTTCATCAAACATAAGTACCAAGTGTCATCTCTTGAAATGTCTTAGCGAAAAAGGAAAGTTGGATAAAACGATGTCAGCGAGGATGAAAATGGAAACCGACCAGATTGTTATTCTTGCATTTTGAGGCATCTGTCTGTGAGGGAGATCCACAAAACTAAACGAACTTGGATACGAAAATAAATTGATAATTTATTGTTACGTATTGTCTATGACTGACTGTCCTCGTTTGTTTGTTTGTTTGTTGTTTAACGCCGCACTCATCAATATTCCAGCGGTCTGTAAATAATCGAGTCTTGACCAGACAATCCAGTGATTCACATACATGAGCATCGATCCACGCAATTGGGGCCGATGACATGCATCAACCAAGTCAGGGAACCTGAACACCTGATCCCGTTAGTCGCCTCCTACGACAAGCATAGTCGCCTTTTACGGCAAGCATGGGTTGCTGAAGACCTATGTGTTGTCGGTATTGTGAAAAGTTAAAATAAAATAAAAACTATGAGGAAAGCATTCCAGAGCCAGAAACAGGAGCACACTGGTTCAACCAGCTTCTGTACCTCAACGATACTGCTCTCCGTAATTTCACAGCTGCTTTTGTCTCTGAATAATAAATACCATTATCCTATTCATGTGCACCTTTTTGTCAGTGAGTGAGATAAGGTGAGGTGAGGTGAGGTGAGGTGAGGTGAAATGGGGTTTTACCTCGCGTTCCTGATTATTGTCTTTATATAGCGGCGTGCATGAACATGTGTATGTGTGTGTTTTGTGTTTTTTTGTTGTTAACACCGCACTCAGCAATATTTCAGCTTTAGGACGGCGGTTTGTAAATAATCGACTCAACCAAGTCAGCGAGCCTGATCACCCGATCCCGTTAGTCGCCTGCGCACCGGTGTATATTCTGGAAAGAATAGGTCATCAGCCACCCATGCTGTAAAAGGCGACTATGATGCTTGTCGTAAAAGGCGACTAACGGGATCGGGTGGTCAGGCTCGCCGACTTGGTTGATGCATGTCGTCGTATCCAAATTGCGTTGATCGATGCTCAAGATTTTAATCACAAGAAAGTCTCTCCCATACTCTATTATTTTCAGACCTCCGTCACATGCCCAAAATAACGTGTGTGATTTCGTGTTTGAGACATTGCTTTTTGCACCCAGTTATGTTTGGATTCCACTTTCTGGTGAACCCCTAAGCTGAAAATCGAATGAACTGCACTTTAAACTCACAACAGTGATGTTTGTCTGATCGAGTTACAATAAGTGAGAGGTAGCTCTTTCACGATCAGAAAATACCGGCACGAAGCTGAAAAGGCTGCATTGGGTTTTTACATACAGTATTGTTTTGCCGTTGTTTTTTAAATCATTTTACATACAGATATATATGCAAGCTAATGGAATTCATTTGATTCTTTTACGGAGATATGTAGCCTAACTTGGTTTAAATATAATCGACCAAAAACACTGTCTATAGTTACAAGAAATTTCTTCTAAAAGCAGAATCAATTGTGCGAATACGACTATATCACAAGAAGATGTTTGTGTAACACTGTCAAATTTTAATGATACCAGCTGTTCGGGAAAAGGTGAACATATCCTGCCCCAACAGCGGCACCTCTCACAAACACATGCAGAGGCAAGTCAATTGTTCTGCAGAAAGAATCCAGGGGAACATATGATACAATTGAAGATAAGGAATTGCATCGGACAACGTTTTGGTCATTGATGCGTCAAATTTGGAAATGTTCTCCCATGCTTACTATAAAATAATTCGAAAGCTTTACTAGGAGGGCCTTGATTTGGTTGGTTGGTCGGTTTGTTGTTTAACGCCGCACTCAGCAATATTCAAGCTATATGACGGCGGTCTGTAAATAATCGAGTCTGGACCAGACAATCGAGTGATTGATATCATGAACATCGATCAAAGCAATTGGGATCGATGAAATGCATCAACCAAGTCAGCGAGCCTGACCACCCGATCCTGTTAGTCGCCTTTTACGACAAGCAAAGTCGCCTTTAACGGCAAGCATGGGTTGCTGAAGACCTATTCTACCCCGGAATCTTCACGGGTCAGGAGGGCCTTGAAAGATGTAACCTTGATCAAACAACTTCTGAACAACAGTTGATGACTCGATTTGAGTGAATGTGTGAGGTGGGTCTATCATTCCAGTTATATCACGGGGTGTCAGCTTAATGTGGTAGGAAATCCCGAAGTTATGCAGGTCTTTGACGTTCACCACTTCGGCGAAACCCACGAGCACGGGTATGAGTGAGTGAGTAAGTGAGTTGGGTTTAACGCCGCTTTTAACAGTATTCCAGTGATATCGCGGCATGTCAGCTTAATGTAGGAGGAAAGCCCGAAGTGATACAGGTCTCAGACGTTTACCACTTTGGTGAAACCCACGAGCACGGGTATGGTGCTGACAAACCTAGAAACATAATTTGGGCGGACCGGGATTCGAATCCAGCAATCATAGGTGTCTGGCGTGCCCAAGGGACGCAACTCTGCACAGCGAATTGCGGCGCCTTAGACGACTGGGTCATCCGTGCCATCCGAAAGAGCATGCTCGGTTGCTTGAGAAGTACTGAATTAGTTCGTTGAAAATTGATGTTTCTTAGACCGGAGTCTAATTATTGTTAAGTCTTATTATCATAAAGATCATTATGAATATTAGTGTTTTTATCATCTTGTTAAACGATTCTAACAAGACTTATGTATATATACCCTTGTTTTTCAAATTGCAGATGGAACTCGGATCCCTGCTCCGTCTGCGCAACCTACAGAACTCTGGATAGATTCCGTCACGGAATTTTCATCTGAGTATGATGTTGCGTAAGTGTATCTTCTGATATAATAAGTTCCCTTTATCCAAGGCGAAGGCAACACGTACTCCACCAAATTTCAATAACAATATTATTGAATAATTCCCCCCATTTACATTACATGTCACAAAAAGATATCAACCAACAGTACGCTTAGTTTGTGACTACCTATTTTGAAAACAGGATTTCAATTCCTTTACTTGATAGATAAAAGGTCATAGCACAGGAAGAATATAGCTGTTGAATTCCATAATTGGGATATGTGACTGATACTACAGCTTCTTATTGACACTTATTATACATTATCACCACGTGATTAAACTTTCCCTCTTCATAAGTTTAACATCTATGCCATCCTAAAATAATGAAGATTGTTCGTTTGTTTGTTGTTTAACGCCGCACTCAGCAATATTCCAGTCAATATGACGGCGGTCTGTTAATAATCGAATCTGGACCAGAATATCCAGTGATTGACAGCATGAACATCGATCCTCGCAATTGGGATCGATGACATGTATCAACCAAGTCACCGAGCCTAACCACCCGATCCCGTTAGTCGCCCTTTACGACAAGCATAGTCACCTTTTACGGTAAGCATGGGTTGCTGCAGACCTATTCTACCCCGGATTCACGGGTTCGTAAGTTTTAAGTTTTTGTTCCCAATTTGTTTGGCAAGGTCACTTAGTTTGTATCCATGGTCACACTTCCAGGCCAGTTCATTTTCTAGGATACTGACTGATTGTCATCCATAATGTCATAAAGTTGTTTTAAAATTTGGCGAAGTCATATCAAAAGTTAAAAGAAAACACATGAAAATGTCCTGTAGCCAGCAATATCACTGTGAAGTAAATATGAAGCTCATTCTCAACATAATCGTAATCAAATCGTGAACAATATATACCTATAATTAACATCCTCAAACAATACCAGCTCTTTTCAATTATCAAATAGTGACAATCTCCTCAAATCATGGTAAAGAATTTCATTTTGGGTTAAATACAATAATCAATATTCATCACAGTTATGTATGAAATGTATTTAGTATATATTTTGTATCGGAATTGATCAGGCACTCTTGATTATGCCTGATCAGGGTGTGACAAAGATATATTGCCTTTGTTTGGTAATCACCTTCAACACTATCTTTTTAAAAGATATATTATTTAAAAAGCAATAATATCATGTCCTATAGAAAGAGCCAACAAGTTTTATACCAGATCGGACCCGTGAAGATTACGGGGTAGAATAGGTCTTCAGCAACGCATGCTGCCGTAAAAGGCGACTATGCTTGTCGTAAGGGGCGACTAACGGGATCGGGTGGTCAGGCTCGCTGACTTGGTTGATGCATGTCATCGATCCCAAATGCGTGGATCGATGCTCATGATGTAAATCACTGGATTGTCTGGTCCAGACTCGATTATTTCTTGACCGCCGTCATATAGCTGGAATATTAATTGCTGAGTGTGGAGTTACACAACAAACAAACAAAACAATTATACCAGGTGGATGTTGTACCATGATTCATTTAGTGTTTGTTGTTAGTCCTGCAATTAAATCATGTTATTCTGACTTTGATACGGGATCAACTAAATAATTGGTTGGAATAATTATTTATCAGTTGATTAGATTATAATGTATATCATTACTTAACCCTGTTTCTCTTGAGTTCATAAAAATCTTGCTAGCATTTCCAGTAAATTAATTAAAATGACATAATCGTTTTTAACAGTTGTATTTTTTCACTAAAATGCATATCAGTAAGTTTCCACTACCAGGGAATAATTTGTGTTTTCAACAATTCTAAACCAATAATTTTCTGATATTAACTAAGATCTTTTTATTTCAATCTGTCAAAATATTTAAGTAATTCACTTCCTTCTCTCGAAATTTTCCTCTTCTTTCTAGCCTTGAACGGAGGATTCCATTTCACAAGAATAGGATTCATTACTGCATGGGTCCTCCCGCTTCATTGAAATGCTGAAATATTTAAAGCATAATTTAATGGGAATTTATATGAATTAAAATGAAAGGTTTAGCGGGAACGAAAACCATTGACAATGATTATATTTCTCTGTTTAAAGAATCATTACTGAAAGAGTAATTTGCAATGTTAATAAATAGGCTTATTGCAAAATTTGTGATTTTGAAACTAAAATCATCTAAAAAATCTGTAACAAAATAAATAATATCTAAGAGAGAGGACTACAGTTTCCACCAGATTGTACTTCAATGTAAATAATCGTAGATTTCGATCCCTGTCAAATTTGTTTACAGCGTGTGACGGCACTATGACCTGCTAATCAATGCCCGATGTTGCCAAAATACATAATTCAAAAAATGATTTTGAAGTTACAAGCATTATCCCTGTTTATAGCATACGTAAAATCTTTACTTGCTACGTGTTGTCATTTCCTCGTATTGATCTATGCATATGTGCAAAAGTGCGGAAATTCGTTCTCACCCATGTAGCACGTAGCTTCCCGGGCAACGTTTGACCCCGTCTGACAAATCCGCAAAGCGCACCCGGCCTCAAACTCACGCATGCGCTAGTTTTGATTGACAGACAGGATCGATCTTTTGAAACGTAAAGATTAAGGTGAGGCAAAATAGGATTCAATGTCGCGAACCCAGAAAAAAGATACGTACAAAACTTATTGAATAATCAAATAGTGACACATTTGAACACATCGTTCCACGTTCACAATAAAGAATGATAAAATATTGATCAAATAAGTAGCAGCGGCCACACAGTATACTGACTCCGAGCCGACCAGTCCTTGTTTTAGCCCCTTAATGCCGAGCGCCAGACAGGGTAACAACAAGTACCATCTTTTAACGTCTTTTGGTATGACGCGGTTGGGGATCGAACCCCGGACCTGTCTGGCGCAACAACAAGTACCATTTATTCACGTCTTTTGGTATGTCGCGCCTGGGGATCGAACCCCGGACCTTCCGCTCTCCGGGCGGACGCTCTACCATTAGACCACGGAGGCGGTCTCAGAATAGTGTTGGACGCAGGCAGGAATTCGGTGTTTCCATATAGGTGTCCCCACTTGACAAGTAAAATAGAAACAAATCAGGTCAAAAAAAGGGCCTCCCAAAAAACCCTTGTCGCTCAAATATAAGAACAGCCAATCTTCCGGAAACTGTCTCATCCAGAAACGTCTCGACCCGTGAAGATCCGGGGTAGGTTTTCAGCAACCCATGCTTGCCGTGGAAGACGACTATGCTTGTCGTAAGAGACGACTAACGGGATCGGGTGGTCAGGCTCGCTGACTTGGTTGATGCATGTCGTCGTATCCAAATGTGTGGATCGATGCTCATAATGTCAATCACTGGATTGTCTGGTCCAGACAATCTGGTCCAGTTATTTACACAGACCGCCGTCATATATAGCTGGATTATTTCTAAGCGCGGTGTTGAGCAACAAACAAAAGAAACAGAAACTTCTCGCACGATCAACGTATAGTCAACAAAGTCATCTACATCCCCCGCCCATTTTCAACACGTTATGGTCCCAAACCAGGTAACTGACCCAACATATTTCTCTTAGCCCATGTCGAAATAGCTGCAATGGTTGGTTGGTTGTTTGGTTGGTTTGTTGTTTAACGCCGCACTCAGCAATATTCAAGCTATATGAAGGCGGTCTGTAAATAATCGAGTCTGGACCAGACAATCCAGTGATTGATATCATGAGCATCGATCCACGCAATTGGGATCGATGACATGCATCAAACAAGTCAGCGAGCCTGACCACCCGGTCCCGTTAGTCGCCTTTTACGGCAAGCATGGGTTGCTGAAGACCTATTCTATCCCGGAATCTTCACGGGTCAGCTGGAATGGAAATTCTAAAAAAAACATTTCTAAAACTGAATATCATATGGCACCAGTTCAGTATGTGCTTTATATATAGACATGCAATGTTTGGCAAGGAAATATTTAAGTTTATTTGTTATACTCCATAAGTGAACTCACCCTATATTAAAACTTAAATCCAATTTGTTGCCATGGAAACGTAAAAAATAAACATTTCTAAAATTCCTAAATAGCAAAAGGCACCAGTTCAGCATGAGTCTGATAGACAAGTTTGGTAAGAAAGTATTTAACGGTTTTTGAGTTACGTTCCGGAAACGAACACCACCCTTATAGAGCGTAAGTCCAACTTGTTACCATGGAAACATAAAAAATTATAAAATTCCTAAATAGCAAAAGGCACAACTTTACCACTTCAGTGATATAAATGCAAAGTTTGATGATTTTGAACAAACATCACTCACAGAGTTACCCCATGTCCAGCATGCTTTCATGAAAATTGGAAAATAAAAAAAATTGGAAAAAATTCCAGCATCAGCTGATAAATTGTAGGGTAAGGGAAAAACCTTTTCAATGTGTATTCAGGCACGGAGCTTATCCAGCGGTTTCGTCCTGACTGCAGGCATATTTTTTGTCACGAATATGTAATAGGGATAGGCTTACCTCCCCTCAAAAAGAAACAATGCTATCACCCCGGAGATGGAAATAGCCGTCATGCTGCGTTACCATGCAACTGGGAAAATGCATCTATGTAATGCCGATGCTCTTGGAATAAGTCTACCATCCATTAGCCGTATTGTCAGTGAAACTATTGATGCATTGTCAACACTGGCTATTGTCCGACAATTTGTCAAAATACCTGTACTACGAACAGACACCCATGAAGATATCCGGAGTAGGACAGGTCTTCAGCAACCCATGCTTGCTGTAAAAGGCGATTATGCTTGTCGTAAAAGGCGACTAATGGGATCGGGTGGTCAGGCTCGCTGACTTGGTTGATGCATGTCATCGATCCCAATTGCGTGGATCGATGCTCATGATATCAATCACTGGATTGTCTGGTCCAGACTCGATTATTTACAGACGCCGTCATATAGCTGGAATATTGCTGCGTGCGGCGTTAAACAACAAACCAGCCAACCAACGAACAGACATTCAACGTAATCAAGCAGCGTTCATGGCAACTGCTGGCTTTCCTGGCGTATTTGGTGTAATTGACGGCACCCATGTCCGCATAATTGCTCCAAGTGTCGATGAGCCGGAGTACGTTTGCAGGAAACATTTCCACAGCATTAATGCGCAGATAGTATTTGACGCTCACTACAACATACTTGACATGGTTGCCAAGTGGCCAAGATCTACGCACGATGCAAGAGTTATAAACGAGAGCGGTGTCCGAGCAGCATTCGAACAACATTTCATCCCTCATGGCTGCCATTTGCTCGGAGACAGCGGCTATCCGTGTCGAAGATGGCTGTTGACACCTTACCTGAGACCCCAACCCGGTCCACAAACTAGATATAACAGGTACGTGAAGTTGTTAACCCCACCGACGAATTACTGTCATTGCTAATAACAATAATATCAAAAGATTCTACTTTATAATCATTCGTTGCATTAAGTTGTTTACAAATCTGTCACTCGTGCACTTGGTATCAGTGTGACTTCCCCGTGATATCAATACGGGAATATTGTGGGGAAAAGAATGAAATGTTAAGATTGTGTTTTTTGGATGAATAATTTATATGTATGCTGACATGTAAAGTATCTAATAAATGAAAATTTAAGAGTTGAATATCGCATTTTTGTATTGTTTAAAAATCTGTAAAAATATCATTAATTATTATTATTAATAATTATTGTAAAAAGTAACACTCATTTAGATCTAGACAGTTTATTATTATGAAATATTAAAAAAAATATGAAAACATTACAAAAAATATTTTTACAATTATGTTTATAAGTCAAGCTAATGAAGGAATTTTGAAAATGAAATATTAAAATAAAAATACAATTATTTAAAAAGTAAATGTAATGTTGTTATAGTATCAATATAATATTGAATGAAAAACAAAATGTATGTTTGTTGTTACCAATACATAATCTGATTCTAAAAATGATGTAATTTGTATTTCTAGAGCTCACAAACGCACCAGGTGTGAGGTAGAAAGGGGAATAGGACAACTTAAAAGAAGGTTTCATATCCTGCACGGCCAGGTCAGACTGAAACCAGTGAAGGTTTTCATGGTGATAATTGTGTGTGCCATCTTACACAATATATATGCCCGTGAAGATCCGGGGTAGAAAAGGTCTTCAGCAACCCATGCTTGCTGTAATAGACGACTAACTGACTTGGTTGAAGCATGTCATCGTATCCCAATTGCGTGGATCGATGCTCATGATGTAAATCACTGGATTGTCTGGTCCAGACTCGATCATATACAGACCGCCGTCATACAGCTGGAATTTTGGCGAATGCGGCGTGAAACAACAAACCCAAAACACAATATATGCAAACAGAGAAACATCCTTTTGCCAGATGGTGCTGGTGATGATGACAGCAACAGTGATGATGATAACAATCCTCCCAACCACTTGCCACAGGCTATGGGAGATGGTTGTTTGTTCAGTGAGAACTTTGCTAACATTTACTATCAAAGTATGTATGCATAATATATTTAGTTTTGTTATATACATCATATATGTAGGATTCATTCTTATTATTCAGAACCAAGTTATTTGCCATTTTTTCAGCTTATGAACTTGATATGAACATGTCAATTGTTAATGCCAAATTATGCAAGCTTAATCATACTTCATTTTGCTTTTGTAACATTTAAAACAAACTGTGGGAAAACAAATGTGTCGTTGCTCTTACATACTTTTAAACCAAATTGTAGAAAAAAAAGAAAACATATATCTGATCTTAAGCTTTCTCCCAAAACAACAATGTTTTACATACATTAAAAAAAAAATAGTAAACATATCATCGTCTGAAACCGAATGGTCTCGGTGCATATCTCAATCGTGTAATTAAAGACATTTCTCCACATTGTACAGGGTGTAGACAGATCTCAACATTGACCTGTCATTGGCTGGACTTTTATGTTCTTGGAATATCGTTCGCCATGAAGTTCAGAAAAGTCATTCTTGCTTATGTTGAAGCTAGTCACAGTTTTAGTACTTTATGAAATATCGATTTTCTCAGAAAACCTTTGTTATGGGCAAGGTGTAAATGGGCCTAGTTGCCCGAACACCTATAACACACTTAATGATCAAACAATCAATAAATAAACATATCCCTTAATCTTGTTGCACTATTTTGCCAAATGACAGATATTCGCACATCTTTAGCCAAGCCAAAAATGGGCACGGTCCTCAAGATGCCCTTTAAATTTTGATGGTTAGAGTAATTTCCCTTTTTCCCGGTTTCTACTAAAATCATGCAGGACATTCCTCGAAATAAAATCCAATATCATTAGTGTGTAAGGTTAACGTAAAATAAAAACAACAATTGGAATGATGATGATGATATTGGTTATTTGATAAGAAAATATTACCTACTAAATGTGCAAGATTATAATTGATTTTGGGTCGAAAACAAAAACTTTGAATTGTATTTGCTCTGACACATGTGTCATATTATATATGAAAAGAAATTCTCAAAATAATCACACGGGTCATGCCAAAAGACAACATACATGTGCTACATTCAAACATAATTTCAGTGTAGTATGAGATCTATATTATTAACTTGCAAGTCAATAAAATTACCATATTATGATGCAAAAGTTTGATTTAGGTTAACTAACATTAAAATCTGTTTTAACTTGATATATTTACATGAAAGATATAGAAATTGTTCATGTTAATACCGTTGTTGAAATTTTTGTTGCCAATCCTTTTACTCATATTTCCTGCTATTACGTAAAAGGCGACTAACAGGATCGGGTGGTCAGGCTCGCTGACTTGGTTGATGCTGGTTTGGATAGTATACATGATGGCAAATAGCCCATATGATAACATTCTAAAACTTGTGAGCAACCAAACATGATCTATAATTTCTTTCTGTAGAACTCTTCAAAGCACAGACACATAAGAATATACTCATGTTGAAATGTTCCATAGCCCAAAGAAATAGTTGGTTGGTTTACGACAAACATAGTCACCTCTTACGGCAAGCATGGGTTGCTGAAGACCTATTCTACCACGGAATCTTCACGGGTTCTCAAAGAAATATAGCCAGGAATAGGTTCTTACATTTTTTAACAGAAATTGATAAAAATATGTGAACTAAATGTGCAATAGTTTTCTTATGAATTAACATCCAAATTATTTTCTAACCTCTAATTATAGACTTTTTGTGAAATAACTGAAATGACAGAACATTGCTAAACAAAACTTGATTATGCGAATTTAAATGAAATATAATTTAAATTCCTGTAAAGGCAGCTGATTTCTTGAATTAATTTAGCACAGAATGTGACTTACCATTCAATTATAAGATTGATCTTTTCTCATCTTGTCTAATTTTAGGGTTAACATTTCTTTCTGAAGTTCAAGGACATCAATCTCTAAAAATGTCCTTTTTCTTAGAAGCTGTTTGTCATCTAAGTCTTCTTTTCTTGTGCAGGGGACAGCTGAGGCTGAAGTACAGGTTGCTTGAGGTTGGGCTTGTACTCCATGTGGCAAAGCGCCACAAGCTTCAGATTCAAAGCCAAGGATTGCTGCTTCCTGACAACTGAAACGAAATTGTTTAATGTTTGAGCGATTAAGAATAACATAAATATCATAAAGGTTTTGTATCACTAAAAGAAAAAAATGTTTACCTGTTTAATATGTCCATGTCCGGGAATAGGGTTTAATCAAAGCTCCCTCAATTCCACTGATGCTCACATTTGTTTGTCCAAGCGCATCATATACTGCCTCTGACACAGGTTTTTGGTTTGGTTTGGTTTGGTTTGGTTTGTTGTTTAACGCAGCACTCAGCAATATTCCAGCTATATGACGGCGGTCTGTAAATAATCGAGTCTGGACAAGACAATCCAGTGATTAACATCATGAGCATCGATCCACGAAACTGGGATACAATGACATGCATCAACCAAGTCAACGAGCCTGACCACCCGATCCAGTTGGTCGCTTTTTACGACAAGCATAGTCGCCTATAACGGCAAGCATGGGTTGCTGAAGACCTATTCTACCACGGAATCGTCGTAAGAAGGCGGAGAAATACTTCCGTAAACATCCTACTGTCCATAACTTGAAAATCGTCAAAATTTCAAATGCTAAGGCGAGACGTCTATTCAAACAAAATAAACGTCAATCCTGGCAGAATTATGTCTCAAAACTTAACTCTCGTACCCCTATGTCCAAGGTATAGAACATGATCAAAAAGATCAAAGGCAAGGGATAAAATTCTACAGTAAACCATCTAAAGGATGGCGATACTTTGCTAACGAATAAATCTGATATTGCCAATAGACTTGGGAAAACGTTATCTCAACATTCGTCTTCATCAAATTACGTTCCTGAATTTCAAAAACATCAGCTCCAAAAGGAAAAGAAAAAAGTTAATTTTACATCTGATAATGGTGAAGATTACTATGAGGTATTTTCACTACATGAGCTATATACTGCCTTAGGGCAAGCTCATGATACAGCAGCAGGCGCTGATAATATTCATTATCAGCTACTGAAAGACTTGCCCGAATCATGCCTTGAAACTTTGTTGACTATGTTCGATGACATTTGGACATCAGGGACGTTTCCACCTTCATGGCATAATGCCATTGTTATACCAATACCCAAACCTGGGCGGGATCATTCTGATCCATCAAATTACCGACCTATCTCTTTAACTAGCTGTGTTTGTAAAACGATGGAACGCATGGTAAATGTTCGATTAGTGTGGTACTTGGAAACAAATAATCTTCTTACCAATATACAATGTGGTTTCCGGAAAAACAGAAGTACTATCGATCATTTAGTGCGTTTAGAATCGTTCATTAAAAATTCCATTGTAAATAGACAACATGCTGTATCGATCTTTTTCGATTTAGAAAAAGCTTACGATACAACATGGAAACATGGTATTTTAAAAGATCTTCATGATTTTGGATTAAGAGGCCGTCTGCCTCATTTTATATCCCAGTTTTTAACAGACAGGCAATTTCAAGTCCGAGTGGGTACAACCCTGTCTGATCATTATTATCAGGATCAGGGTTTCCCCACAAGGCAGTATTTTGTCTGTCACTTTATTCAGTATAAAAATTAACAGTTTGTCAAAAGTTTTAAATGATTCAGTTGATGGATCACTTTTTGTGGATGATTTTAATCTATCTTGTCGGGGTAAAAATATGCACACAATTGAAAGGCAATTACAATTATGTCTAAATAAAATTATCAAGTGGTGTCTAGAAAACGGGTTTAAACTTTCCAAATCAAAAACTAATTGTATACATTTCTGCCGAAAATATAAACCGCATAAGGACCCTGAACTATTTCTGAATGGCAGCCCTATCAAAGTTGTTAAGGAGGCCAAGTTTCCTGCGGACTTATTTTTGATAACCATTTAACTTTCCTCCCACATATTAAATACCTTAAAGCTAAATGCCTGAAGGCACTCGATCTATTGAAAGTTGTTTCTAATTCAGTCCAATCCAGCTTTTAATTGTGTCTTTAATCCTCTTTACCATGATATTTACAATAAAAAGTCATCTCTTGTTCCACCACTCGGAATCAGAATCCAGTCTGCCATGTTTGCTTCCAATATTAAACTGAAAGATATAGCTCCCACTCAACCAGGGGTTGAAAAATTATTAAAAATGTTACTTGACCAAGGGCAAGTATGACCAACATTCTCACTTGCCCTATTTTAAAATGTACTAGCCCCAAATCAAGCTAATAAATTCAGTAAAATGTTACTGCTGCAGGACTGAGAATAAAATTCTGAAATTTGAACATCCATCAATAAAAGTTCTCTTACGATTGCAAGCGTGTATGTTTGGGTACTTGGAACAAATGGTGCACTTCATGACTTTCGCTGTGTCATCATACGCAACCCAAGGAAACTGGTCTTTCCACCCAGCGATGAATGTTCGTTTTCGTTTACATTCGTCATACTTCTTATTCTTTGCCTATATACAACTTTCGGAATTTCCCTCTGCCTTCCTTTAAAGTTCGTCCCCACCGCCAAAGAAACTTAAAATAGACCGCTGAGACATGATCGGCCATGTGCGGTACTGGCAACATAAATTGTTATTGCAGATACCCCTCTTGGTGCTAATGAGGCAAATAGAGGCTACTCTGTCCTTTACTAGCTTACTCATTTGAAACAACAGATTTACTACAGTGATCCCTCGCTATTGCACTCTTCAATATAGCGCTAACTCGGTTATTGTGTTCGGTAACACGTGGTTCTCCAAACTTATATACACTTTTAGTAAACTCAAGTCACTGACACGATGTCATTTCCCCATCGCAAAAACATTACCACCTGCACGCAACACCGGAAATACCAATCAACAAATTCCGCAATTAAATCCTATTATTACTATCTGGTTATAAAAAAAACACGTTTGTACCTTGACATATGTTTGTAGCATATTTTATTAATTTTATTTAAAATTTCATTCAATACAGTTTAGATCAATTTTGCCGAAATCGTGCGTAAACGGGTCGATAGATCGCACAACTCGCCGTTATTTACAGCAACCACGGTCAGCGCCTCGAATAAACTTTAGTTGACAACGAAAAGAAACACATATCAAATAAATGCAATACTTTCACTCGTTAAAAGTCCCGTATGTTGTAGTTCGACAAAAGTATATTTCATCAAAGCTAGGCCTAACGAAGCATCTAAAGTCGGAAAATGTTTCAACCTCGCGTTACAATTTCCTAGAAATTCCATTTCCAAGAAACATGTGCCATATATGGAAGTGTTACTACGATTTAACAATGAAACGAGCCTTGTTCTCGTTGTTGACCTGCCTGACATCGAAATGTATTAATCCCATTGGTTGACTGGCGTAGCTGTATGCAAATTACATTGTCAGTCTGGGACACTAACAAAATATTAGCCAATCAAATACCGTAACATGATCACATGATTACATTCGCGTGAAACTTGACCCAGTTCATTTTGTGTGCTCTACTTGTCCACGGGCATGCTAGAAAACGTATATTACACGCCCGACATCTAAACCTTACTTGGCACGGGCGTCGGGCAATGGTATTTTTCAAGCCCTGTCAACTGTTTTCAACACCTCCTTGGCAAATGGTACGGCCAGAGGTAGACCTTACATTAACAAAATTAAGGAAATCTGATACTAACCAATTAATCTACCAACAAGAATACCATCAACTAAGAAACAATTATGACACTTATAAATCTATATTTACAGATGGATCCAAGGATGGTGGCGCAGTTGCTAGTGTCACTGTCATTGGATCCAGAACAATCTCTTCACGTTTACCTGATAACAGTTCAATATTCACTGCAGAAGCAAACGCCATTTTTACAGCACTTAAATATATCAGTAATCAATCTAAACATAAACAATTCATACTGTTTTCAGATTCTCTTTCATGTCTTCAGGCAATTAAAAATATGTCATCAAAACATCCACTTTTAATCCAAATTCTTGAGTTATTTAATTATCTTGCTACTGGCCAATATGACATCGTCTTTTGTTGGTTACCAAGCCATGTTGGTATCAAAGGTAACACAATGGCCGATGCTGCTGCTAAAGCAGCGCTCAACAAATCTGTGACACCACTTCTGATCCCATACACTGATTTTAAACCCATGATTCGATCTTACATCCGAGATCTTATGCAACAGAAGTGGGACGCCCAAGTAGGTATCAATAAATTACATGAAATTAAACCAAATATCGGATATACCTTCTTGGGCTGTCAGTCCAGATTTGAAGGGGTCATTATGCGACGATGTCGTATTGGCCACAGCAGATATGCTCATGAATATTTAATAAAAGGTGAGGATCCTCCGTTTTGTATCCCCTGTGATGAAAGAATCACAGTCAAGCATGTCCTGCTTGACTGTGTTGATTTATCCATCACAAGGGATAAATATTTCAATGTAAAAACAATTAAGGACCTTTTTGATGATGTTAATCCTCGTTTAATATTATGTTTTTTTAAAGGAAATAGAACTTTTTCATAAATTTTGATGTGTTCAATGTATTGTTTTAAAAATTGGTAGTGCGAAATTCATAACTTAGATTGTTAGTGGCTGTACCCTTGATATGTATCATAAATGTATCATAAATGTATCATAAATGTAACTTCTCGTCACGATATGGCTGAAATATTGCCCATGTGACGTTAAATAATAACTCACTCACTCACACTGCCACGGAATCTTCACGGGTCCATAGCTGGAAGATTGCTGAGTGCGGCGTTAAACAACAAACAAACATATCCTTGTAAATACTCATACAAAAATAATAATTCTTTCAGCCATGGCGCAGCTAGAATAACAGGAGCGCCGGACGTGTACCCCAATTATGGTGATTTGGCGGGAAATTGGGCATCGAAAAACTGGAGCAAGGGTGATGAGTGGATCAAGGTGAAAATATGATACTATTTCGGGTTGTTGTTCAAAACCGCAGCAACAATATTGAAGCTATATGGCCGCGGCCTGTCAATAATAAATAAAATCTCGAAAATACACTCGATGAATGATATTATGGGCAATGATCCATCAGTGTACGATTACATCAATCTTGACAGAGTCTGACCACCAATTTATTTTGTCTCTTACGACACGCATAGTTTGCTGTCGACCAATAGGGACTATTCAGTTATGACACCTTAGTGGGTTACATTATGAACGCCGCTCTCAGCAATATTCCAGCTATATGACGGCGATCTGTAAATTATCGAGTCTGGTCTAGACAATCCAGAGATTGACTTCATGAGCATCGATCTACGCAATTGGGATACGATGACATACATCAACCAAGTCAGCAAGCCTCACCACCCGATCCCGTTAGTCGGCACTTTCCACAAGCATAATCGCCTTTTACCCGTGAAGATCCAGGGTGCCGTAAAAGGCAACTTTGCTTGTCGTAAAAGGCGACTAACGGGATTGGGTGGTCAGGTTCGCTGACTTGGTTGATGCATGTCATCGATCCCAATTGCGTGCATCGATGCTCATGATATTAATCATGGATTGTCTGGTCCAGACTCGATTATTTACAGTCCGCCGTCGTATAGCTGGAATATATGCTTAGTGCGGCGTTAAACAACAAACCAACCAACCAATTCTACGGCAAAGTTGGGTTGCTGAAGACCCACTCTACCCCAGATCCTCAGGGGTCAATTCCAAATAAAGATACCCTAAATGTTCATCTTGTATTCTCCTGTGCACTTCCAGGTAAAGATTGCCCAACTGATGTTCATCCTCCAGATTGACGTTTATGAGACGTATAATGCAGGAGGTATAAAGGAGATTTCAGCGAAGAGACACACCGGAACCTGGGGTGTTATATGGACCACGCCTCAGTTGATTAAGATCACAACAAGCAGGATTAACTCGATAACGCCACAGGTATATATGTTTCCCTAACTTGATTTACATGAAGATCCGGGGTTAGCAACCCATGCTTGCCGTAAAAGGCGACTATGCTTGTCGTAGGAGGCGACTAACGGGATCGGGTGGTCAGGCTCGCTGACTTGGTTTGAAGCATGTCATCGATCCCAATTGCGTGGATTTATGCTCATGATATCAATCACTGGACTGTCTGGTCCAGACTCGATTATTTACAGACCGCCTTCATATAGCTGGAATATTGCTGAGTACTGCGTAAAACAACAAACCAACCAACCAATGATGTACATGCCATGTGCCTGTGCCATACCCAAAATGTTAGGATACTCGTTAACGCCCCAGAAGAATAAAGGAACGTGTGCTTTGAACAGTATTTCATCACTGTTTTTGAGGAATGCCCGAAGTGGTACAGATTCCAGACATTTACTATTTGGATAAAACCTACATGCACGGATATATGTGTGAATATAATCCAGGCGAAACTTGGAGGATTTTAACATACATTGTCATATGCATATGTGTCTTGCACGGTAAGGAACTCAATTGTGCACAACGAATTGTGGCGTTTGTCAATGAAGCCAAACAATGTGGATTTCAAATTCTTTTATGTAATATATTCCTTTCAATGAACTTATTACATAAATGAATTTGAAATCCACATTTTCTGGCTTCATTGCAATGAACTTGACCAGTAACTATCCGGGGTAGAATAGGTCTTCAGCAACCCATGCTTGTCGTAAGAGGTGATCGACTAACGGGATCGGGTGGTCAGACTCGCTTACTTGGTTGATGCATGTCATCGTATCATAATTGCGTGGATCGATGGTGATTAAGTCAATCACTTGATTGTCTGGTCCGGACTGGATTATTTACAGACTGCCATCATATACAGCTGGAATGTTATTGAGTGCGGCGTTAAACAATAAACAAACAATCTAAAAATGATTAATTTTATTGTCTTTACAGATTAATTTTGCGACAGACCAGTTATGGATAACTACTAGTGGTACAGCTGCGCAGTACTGGGTCGAACTGGATGCGGTCAAGGTCATCGGGTGGCCCGCCTAAGACAATTTACCGTGTTAGAAAAGGTGTTCTGTTCTAATAAGCCGCAGAACCCGTGCATTTCATTA
The DNA here is from genome assembly GCF_022045235.1 of Haliotis cracherodii. Lineage (NCBI taxonomy): Eukaryota > Metazoa > Mollusca > Gastropoda > Lepetellida > Haliotidae > Haliotis > Haliotis cracherodii. Next base: position 20,368,270 of record NW_027266272.1, read on the forward strand.
CTTTATACACTGCAGACGTTATCGTTTTTATTGGTTTCCACAGAGTCATTGGATTCACCATTGTGTCACAGGCTTTTCAACCCGTAAAGATCCGACGTAGAATAGGTCTTCAGCAGCCCATGCTTACCGTAAAAGGCGACTATGCTTGTCGTAAGAGGCGACTGACGTAATCAGGTGGTCTGGATCGCTGACATGGTTGATGCATGTCATCGTATCCCAATTGCGTGGATTGCATGTAATCGTATCCCAATTACGTGGATCGATGCTCATGATGTCAATCACTGGATTGTCTGGTCCACACTCGATTATTTACAGAACGCCGCCATTTTTGCTGAAATATTTGCTAAGTGCGGCGTTAAACAACAACCCAACCAACAAACCAAATTTTTCAACTAATTTTACATAAACTCTGTGATATTCTAGTTATTGTACTGTCCTTTGATGACATGTTATTATAAAGTCTACATATATGTGTTATTAATGTATAACGTCTCGTCACGATATGGCTGAAATATTGCCGATGTGGCGTTAAATTTTAATTCACTCACTCATCAACCAAATTGCGTGGATCGATGCTCATGATGTCAATCACTTGATTGTCTGGTCCAGACTCGATTATTTCAGACCGCCGTCATATTGCTGGAATATTGCGGCGTTAAACAAACATACACTTGCTTTTCTGGTTCCTCGATCACGTGATTTTCTCGTTGATTCACAGACCGTCGTCACATGGCGGTGTATTGCTGTGCTGCGTCATGAAATACATACTTTTTATGCTAATTGTGTGAAGGGCGGGGGCTACCGCTAGGGCAGAGCATGCCTACCCTTTTCGCGAACACCTGGTGTTCCAACTATCCCCTACTTTTGGGGCACAGTGTATATTACAACAAGTAAAATGAAGTATATAAAATAGTCATATCTGCTTTGCTTTGACTTTATAAAGCTATGTATATACATCTTAATAATGTGTTCCTCTATTTGAATCATGTTATAATATCATAACGCATATATTAATAAAACCATCGTCAAAAGATCTGGGTTAGAATTGGTCTTCAGCAGCCCATGTTTATCGTAAGAGGCTTCTTACGGGACTAGGTAGTCAGACTCGCTAACTTGGTTTATACATGCACTCGTATCCCAGTTGCATAGATCGATGTCCATGATGTCAGTCACTGGATAGACTATATTGCTATTGCTGAGGGCGGCCTAAAACAACACATCAATAAACCAATCATTTTTGTTTCCCTTGCCGTGATGATATTGCTGGAATATTGCTGAAAGTGGCATAAAATTATACTGACGCATAATAAGAAAACACTTGTGGAAGATTGGAGCAGTTTACTGGGAACAATCTGCTGTAAACTGTCCATCGTTTAACTTAGTTAACACACAGGTCTAGGCTGGGGAGGTAACAGATTCAGCGCCATCAGTCGACATAGAGGTATGGCTATTCTCCATGCTGTAAATATAAAGCGTCAACGCCAGTGAATAACCATCGATTATCCACCGAAACAGATTCCATAGGGCGTGGAAAGAATAGAGGTGAAAAATATTATGAATGGATCACTGAAAATCAGTGATTACATCAGGGGTTCGTGAAAAAGGTAAGCGCGTCTTACCCTACCCATAGCAACCACCACTCACACAATTTGATCAAAAGTTTTTTTGTTTTTTTAAAAAAAAATTAATATGTTTATTGTTCCCAGAGTTGGAGATTAATACTGTATTCCGTCAAAAACATATTTCGGATAGCATAGAATTTTATCAAAAGTACAGCAGAACCCCCATCCAGACGACTGCGGCCTGTAAACAAGCGAATCTTGACCAGACAATCAAGTGACGAACCTGACAATCTAGCGACACGATAAGGCACCCACTGACCCCGCCGAAACCAGAAACGACATGTAATTTTGAACTACGTCCGTCGTGCACAGGCCCAGTGACTTCCACTGCCTACAAGCAAAGAGAAACACTCAAGATACATGATTGCAGAAGGGGCAGTTCCAACGTCCCGGGAAGTTAACGTCGCATAGACGCTGTCTCAATCACGTAACGAAAAGTTTGAAATAAACTCAGGTTCATATAAAGCGAAACAGAATGAATGAAACACATACGGTCTGCATTAAACACTTGAAACAAAACAATCAGCGTACATTCCTTAGATGACTTTATTAGGTCAGTTTACAATAATGCGTTTACTATGCAATATGACAGAACATTCACAAGGTCCCACTATGATCACACAAATATATCACTTTCACATAAACTGTTTTATTCATACGAAGGTTTGATATAATTTTCTTGGACACGATAATACAGTTATGTTAATATTCTTATTATGATATTTTTTGCTTATTAGCTAGGTAAAGTATTGTGGTAGAAGTCGTTCAAATTGTTCCATTATTCTCCAGCTTCTCAAGTGCTCTTTTGAATTAAAAAAATATCCATTTTATTAGCCATAAACATCATCACTGAGTTTCGATCATGTGGTTACAATCCGTGTAAGGGGTTAATTTTGCATCTCCAATTAGGCCAATAACGCTTTAAATACCACATGTGCATGTAATTTCTACTTTCAAGTCGTGCTGGTAATGAACTTATACTGATAAACCAAAAAATATTACACACGCTAATCTTGGAATCGAACCCATGATCATAGGATTCTGGCTCGACTAAGGGGCGCAACTCATCGAAGCATATTGAGATGCCTTATACAACTAGGTGACCATTGTCTCTCGACTAGATAAGGCTCCCTGGGCTCGTCAGGTAAACGTGCACTCCTTTCATAAATATATTGCCACTTTTGCCTATTGTATTTTAGGTATCTTCCTATCTCGGTATAACATCTTGGGAGGTTTTACGTTTTCCTAGTAAGACCTAGAATGAGATTTACTTTTTCATAGTAAGACGTGATGAGTTGAGAAGTAGATGAAATTTGTACTCGTTTCCAAACGTGTTTCAAACGCCCAATGTTCTAAAATCGAAGACAAGAAATGAAGGTTTTAATAATGGATGACGGGGATCGAACCTGCACATATCGTGTTTAGTTTCGTAACCCACTGTTTCCCACCGAGCCACCGGAGCAAATAATGAAATGTTGTTAAATTTTACTTGTCATGACTTCAGTTTATGCTGCATGCTGCACGTGGTCTTTCTATCGCAGGTATTGATCGAATTCCCTTTACATCGCGACACACTGTATTGTTTCACTAAACGGTATCCCGAAGTTTTATAATATTCTGGTATTTCTTGAGTATATTTCTTTAGACGGTTAACACTAGGGAGTCGGGAAATCGTGTTTACATTTTCAACTTAAACCTCAGAGGCGTGTTTTTTCCTATACATTAGGCTGTAGTTCTTACACACATCACACACTGATAAATAAATTCATAATCAGATTATTGGTGTAGGCCCTGACCCATTTTAATAGATAAATTTCCAGCATCTGCTGCAAAATGTCTATGTTTCTACTTTTCTTGGCTCATTGTGTTTAGTGAGCATGATTGCTTCATGCTTGAAATAACGCAACACGATCAGGTTATAAATCAAACTAGTTTCGACCAAAACAAAATCTTTCCGTTAACATGAACCTGACACCTTGTCAGTTGGAACTTTTTTTTATACTTGTTGAACACATCTTTGCTTAGTGTGATGAAGATTGTTTATACAATAATGAAGACACAGCTATCATAACAACTGAAGAGATCGGCACAGCACCCGAATATTTTACTTCACATTTACGCGTTTTGTTTTTAAAATCGTGTTTTTTCAACACATGTGGACTACATAATCTTTGAGAAGTTTCTCTTTTTCATAGTTCTCAGTATGTATGTCAGTCATAAAATCTTTACACAAAATTTAAAGTAGACCAAAAGACCCTCAAACCATTTCCAATAAAACATGTTTCTTCCATTTTTGTATTGATTTCTTTCACCCGACCGACACTTCTTTTGCTTCTGACATGTTAACAGGAATAAGCTGGATTCAGGACAGATACTTAAAGAAGTGACAGATTAGCTATAGTAATAACTATAGTGTTCTTTAACTTCTTTTGAGTAGTATATATTGGTCACATATATCAGTGGATCATCACTTACACAGTTCAACTTGTATACACAATAAAACCGATACTACATATGCTGTTTAACTACAAGCACGAGATCACGATTCAGAGAATTAGGTTGTGATGATTTGCAATGAAGGGGTTGGGAGGATGTGATTTTTTATATATACTGACTTTATCAACTGTTGTATATATTTCAACGCGCATCACCGTGCATTTTGCACCTGTTTATAAATTGTATCATCAATCGGTCTAAATGGGACATAGCAACGGTCGATTGTTTATCTCTGTCCGTTCGTATTTCACGCGAATGCATTATTGTTTCTGTTTAACCAGTCGTGAAGATGTGGGTAATGCGCCTTAAAATATGCTAGAAAAATCTCTAGAATATTATGTGTTTGTTTAATGGACGGATAAAAGGGGTTGTTGTTTTTGGAATGATTTTATTTTGATTAATTCTTGTATTCATCTTCAGATACATGTTGGTATGTAAAGAATGTCTTTGTTGATGATTTGCCGTATAAAAAAATGCGTGAAGACCTAATTAAATAAACCGGCATGATAATAGGAGGTAGTTTATAAGTCAACCATGCCTGTTTCTTAAAGCCATCAGTTAGCCTTTATTAGTACATGTTTCATCACGAGACTCAGTATGTGAAAACTATCGACTGACGTTCATTTGTATAGTCTAGTTGTAACAAACTGAAAGAAACATGTGAGTATATTTTTTAATATATCATCAATCCTCAATGAGAGTTTCAAAGGTTTGCTTAACAAAAAACCGAATGCATATGCGCCAATTACAAATGCTTATCGATGTCAGTATAATCATAATTCTAAACAGTTTTACCAATCCTCATGGCCGACTTGCACAAAGCGAGTTTAGCACTACAACGTAAAATTACGTTACAGTATGATAGTATATATTTGTCTCAGTGCAAGAATAACTTCGTGTAGGTGGTTTCTGTATAATTGTATTCATGTTATCAAGATATATCGTATGCCGAATCGCCATAAGTGATCAAATCCAGATAACAGTAAAATGTTACATTCATTTAGGTGAGTACTTACTCATTAATACACTGCCTGTTACATGATTTTGTTCATTTTCTATCTCCAGGGGTATATGTGATTATTCGCGAAATATCTATCGCACTAAGAAGGAAATGTGACATATATGAATTTAAAGATGAACTAAGGTAAACATGCTGTTGTTCATTGTTTGTCTCAATCGTGACATTGTGGTTAGTAAAGTGTCTCTGTATAGCTTGGCTAGGCATCAACTGCTATATTGATGAACATCATGAAATTGAACCAGCAGTCAAACTTGAATCAAATGTACTGGGGCTGCTAGTTTACTCTAGCCTAGTCCCGCATTTAGCATATATCACATCACTTACTACACGTGGGTAAATGTGGCATGCACGTTTCAGATTATGAATGGAGTAAAGCTAAATATGTGAGGTATCATGCTGAAAGAAAATACGTAAATAAAAGCGACAAAACCCTTCCCATTAGCAAATTAAATCCTTTGTACGATTCCGACCACATCTTAAGCATGTGTTTATGAGTAACTATCGCGTCGGTGTCACAAGTTGACAAGTTAGAGACAACTGGTAGAGCTAATATATGGCCATATAGCAAAGTATTTTATATAGATTTATAGACAACCCATGTACACAGAGAACGGTACAGGGTGCTTTGACGGAATCTTCACTGGGCAATAGCAAGAGCCTGGGAATGTTCCTTGGCCTTTAGGCGAAGCTGTTCGATGCTTGAGGACCTTGGATTGGCCTCGCCCATACACTTGCCACTGTCCAGATGCACTCCATTGTGGTTTAGTGTGTCGTGGCCAGTAAACTCCCGTCCTTCAATAAAACATAGGGCAGATGTAAATGTACTTCAGACGCTAAGTGGACAACCAATCAATACCAGACCCATTAACACCGACAACGCCACAGAAAAATCTGTCTCGAATATCTGCCGAAACAGATTCCTTAAGGCGTAAACGTCCAAATAGTGATTTAAGTTTTATGAATGGATCACTGAAAATCAGTGATGACACCCGGGTACGCTAGAGTGCAAGCACCATTCACACTTATTGACAAAGTAAGTGCTTGTGAGTAAGAAGGTGTGAAAACTCCATGTAAAAGGTTATAGCATGGGACTGCATCATGTTGACAAGCGACGTCTCACATTTTAGTGTTCATGGCCGGGCGAACACGCCTCAGCACCAAGTATCGACAAAACTGAATGGGATCAGGTTCAGCGATCTTGACGGATGTATACAATGTAGGTCTGATGGCGTGGGTCATTGTTCATGTTTTCAGCCAATAGTCTGCATGTGCAAGATTCTATATATTAATAAGCTTCAAGGATATAACTGGAATATTGCTGAGTGCGGCGTTAAGCAACACTGGGGCATTTGTAAGGACATTTACCATCGGATTGCACGGGTCTACCAGGGCACTTGTAAGGAAACATACAATCTGATTACACGGGTCTACTAGGGCACTTATCAGGACACTTACCATCTGATTGCACGGGTCTACTGGGGCACTTGTCAGGACACTTACCATCTGATTGCACGGGTCTACCGGGGCACTTGTCAGGACACTTACCATCTGATTGCACGGATCTACCGGGGCACTTGTCAGGACACTTACCATCCAGTTGCACGGGTCTACCGGGGCACTTGCAGGGAAATAGATCATTTGATTGCACGGGTTTAGTGGAACACTTGCAGGGAAACATATCATCTGATTGCACGGGTCTACTGGGGCACTTGTCAGCACACTTGCCATCTGATTGCACGGGTCTACCGGGACACTTGCAGGGAAACATATCATCCGATTGCACGGGTCTATCTGGGAACTTGTAAGGACACTTACCATCTGATTGCACGGGTCTACCGGGGCAGTTGTAAGGACACTTACCATCTGATTGCACGGGTCTACCGGGGCACTTATCAGGACACTTACCATCTGATTGCATGGGTCTACTGGGGCACTTGTCAGGACACTTACCATCCGATTGCACAGGTTAACCTGGGCACTTGTCAGGACACTTACCATCTGATTGCATGGGTTAACAAAGGCACTTGTCAGGACACTTACCATCTGATTGCACGGTTTAACCGGGGCACTTGCAGGGAAATATATCATCTGATTGCACGGGTTAACCGGGGCACTTCTCAGGACACTTACCATCTGATTGCACGGGTCTACCGGGGAACTTGTAAGGACACTTACCATCCAATTGCACGGGTCTACCAGGACACTTGTCAGGACACTTACCATCTGATTGCACGGGTTAACCAGGGCACTTGCAGGGAAATATATCATCTGATTGCACGGGTTAACCGGGGCACTTCTCAGGACACTTACCATCTGATTGCACGGGTCTACCGGGGCACTTGTCAGAACACTTACCATCCAATTGCACGGGTCTACCGGGGCACTTGCAGGGAAATATATGATCTGATTGCACGGGTTAACCGGAACACTTGTCAGGACACTTACCATCTGATTGCATGGGTTAACCGAGTCACTTGTCAGGACACTTACCATCTGATTGCACGGGTCTACTAGGGCACTTGTCAGGACACTTACCATCTGATTGCACGGGTTAACCGAGTCACTTATCAGGACACTTACCATCTGATTGCACGGGTCTACCGGGGCACTTATCAGGACACTTACCATCTGATTGCACGGGTCTACCCGGGCACTTATCAGGACACTTACCATCTGATTGCACGGGTCTACCGGGGCACTTGTCAGGACACTTACCATCTGATTGCACAGGTCTACCGGGGCACTTGTCAGGACACTAACCATCTGATTGCACGGGTCTACCGGGGCACTTGTCAGGACACTTACCATCTGATTGCATGGGTCTACCGGGGCACTTGTCAGGACACTTACCATCTGATTGCATGGGTCTACCGGGGCACTTGTCAGGACACTTACCTTCTGATTGCACGGGTCTACCGGGGCACTTGTCAGGACACTTACCATCTGATTGCACGGGTCTACCGGGGCACTTGTCAGGACACTTACCATCTGATTGCACGGGTCTACCGGGGCACTTATCAGGACACTTACCATCTGATTGCACGGGTTTACCGGGGCACTTGTCAGGACACTTACCATCTGATTGCACGGGTTAACCTGGGCACTTATCTGGACACTTACAATCCGATTGCACGGGTCTACCGGGGCAGTTGTAAGGACACTTACCATCTGATTGCATGGGTCTACCGGGGCACTTGTCAGGACACTTACCATCCGATTGCACAGGTTAACCTGGGCACTTGTCAGGACACTTACCATCTGATTGCATGGGTTAACCGAGGCACTTGTCAGGACACTTACCATCTGATTGCACGGTTTAACCGGGGCACTTGCAGGGAAATATATCATCTGATTGCACGGGTTAACTGGGGCACTTCTCAGGACACTTACCATCTGATTGCACGGGTCTACCGGGGAGCTTGTAAGGACACTTACCATCCAATTGCACGGGTCTACCGGGACACTTGTCAGGACACTTACCATCTGATTGCACGGGTTAACCGGGGCACTTGCAGGGAAATATATCATCTGATTGCACGGGTTAACCGGGGCACTTCTCAGGACACTTACCATCTGATTGCACGGGTCTACCGGGGAACTTGTCAGAACACTTACCATCCAATTGCACGGGTCTACCGGGGCACTTGCAGGGAAATATATCATCTGATTGCACGGGTTAACCGAGTCACTTATCAGGACACTTACCATCTGATTGCACGGGTCTACCGGGGCACTTGTCAGGACACTTACCATCTGATTGCACGGGTCTACCGGGGCACTTATCTGGACACTTACCATCAGATTGCACGGGTCTACCGGGGCAGTTGTTAGGACATTTACCATCTGATTGCACGGGTCTACCGGGGCCCTTATCAGGACACTTACCATCTGATTGCACGGGTCTACCGGGGCACTTGTCAGGACACTTACCATCTGATTGCACAGGTTAACCTGGGCACTTGTCAGGACACTTACCATCTGATTGCATGGGTTAACCGAGGCACTTGTCAGGACACTTACCATCTGATTGCACGGGTTAACCGGGGCACTTACAGGGAAATATATCATCTGATTGCACGGGTTAACCGGGGCACTTATCAGGACACTTACCATCTGATTGCACGGGTCTACCGGGGCACTTATCAGGACACTTACCATCTGATTGCACGGGTTTACCGGGGCACTTGTCAGGACACTTACCATCTGATTGCACGGGTTAACCTGGGCACTTATCTGGACACTTACCATCCGATTGCACGGGTCTACCGGGGCAGTTGTAAGGACACTTACCATCTGATTGCATGGGTCTACCGGGGCACTTGTCAGGACACTTACCATCCGATTGCACAGGTTAACCTGGGCACTTGTCAGGACACTTACCATCTGATTGCATGGGTTAACCGAGGCACTTGTCGGGACACTTACCATCTGATTGCACGGTTTAACCGGGGCACTTGCAGGGAAATATATCATCTGATTGCACGGGTTAACTGGGGCACTTCTCAGGACACTTACCATCTGATTGCACGGGTCTACCGGGGAGCTTGTAAGGACACTTACCATCCAATTGCACGGGTCTACCGGGACACTTGTCAGGACACTTACCATCTGATTGCACGGGTTAACCGGGGCACTTGCAGGGAAATATATCATCTGATTGCACGGGTTAACCGGGGCACTTCTCAGGACACTTACCATCTGATTGCACGGGTCTACCGGGGCACTTGTCAGAACACTTACCATCCAATTGCACGGGTCTACCGGGGCACTTGCAGGGAAATATATCATCTGATTGCACGGGTTAACCGAGTCACTTATCAGGACACTTACCATCTGATTGCACGGGTCTACCGGGGCACTTGTCAGGACACTTACCATCTGATTGCACGGGTCTACCGGGGCACTTATCTGGACACTTACCATCAGATTGCACGGGTCTACCGGGGCAGTTGTAAGGACATTTACCATCTGATTGCACGGGTCTACCGGGGCCCTTATCAGGACACTTACCATCTGATTGCACGGGTCTACCGGGGCACTTGTCAGGACACTTACCATCTGATTGCACAGGTTAACCTGGGCACTTGTCAGGACACTTACCATCTGATTGCATGGGTTAACCGAGGCACTTGTCAGGACACTTACCATCTGATTGCAAGGGTTAACCGGGGCACTTACAGGGAAATATATCATCTGATTGCACGGGTTAACCGGGGCACTTATCAGGACACTTACCATCTGATTGCACGGGTCTACCGGGGCACTTGTCAGAACACTTACCATCCAATTGCACGGGTCTACCGGGGCACTTGCAGGGAAATATATCATCTGATTGCACGGGTTAACCGGGACACTTGTCAGGACACTTACCATCTGATTGCATGGGTTAACAGAGTCACTTGTCAGGACACTTCCCATCTGATTGCACGGGTCAACCGGGGCACTTGTCAGGACACTTACCATCTGATTGCACGGGTTAACCGGGGCACTTGTCAGGACACTTACCATCTCATTGCATGGGTCTACCGGGGCACTTGCAGGGAAATATATCATTTGATTGCACGTGTTTAGTGGGACACTTGCAGGGAAACATATCATATGCATCCGATTGCACGGGTCTAGTGGGACACTTGCAGGGGAACATATGATCTGATTGCATGGGTCTAGTGGGACACTTGCAGGGAAACATATCATCTGATTGCACGGGTCTAGTGGGACACTTGCAGGGAAACATATCATCCGATTGCACGGCTCTACCGGGGAACTTATCAGGACACTTACCATCTGATTGCACGGGTCTACCGGGGCACTTGTCAGGACACTTACCATCTGATTGCACAGGTCTACCGGGGCACTTGTCAGGACACTTACCATCTGATTGCACGGGTCTACCGGGGCACTTGTCAGGACACTTACCATCTGATTGCATGGGTCTACCGGGGCACTTGTCAGGACACTTACCATCTGATTGCATGGGTCTACCGGGGCACTTGTCAGGACACTTACCTTCTGATTGCACGGGTCTACCGGGGCACTTGTCAGGACACTTACCATCTGATTGCACGGGTCTACCGGGGCACTTGTCAGGACACTTACCATCTGATTGCACGGGTCTACCGGGGCACTTATCAGGACACTTACCATCTGATTGCACGGGTTTACCGGGGCACTTGTCAGGACACTTACCATCTGATTGCACGGGTTAACCTGGGCACTTATCTGGACACTTACAATCCGATTGCACGGGTCTACCGGGGCAGTTGTAAGGACACTTACCATCTGATTGCATGGGTCTACCGGGGCACTTGTCAGGACACTTACCATCCGATTGCACAGGTTAACCTGGGCACTTGTCAGGACACTTACCATCTGATTGCATGGGTTAACCGAGGCACTTGTCAGGACACTTACCATCTGATTGCACGGTTTAACCGGGGCACTTGCAGGGAAATATATCATCTGATTGCACGGGTTAACTGGGGCACTTCTCAGGACACTTACCATCTGATTGCACGGGTCTACCGGGGAGCTTGTAAGGCCACTTACCATCCAATTGCACGGGTCTACCGGGACACTTGTCAGGACACTTACCATCTGATTGCACGGGTTAACCGGGGCACTTGCAGGGAAATATATCATCTGATTGCACGGGTTAACCGGGGCACTTCTCAGGACACTTACCATCTGATTGCACGGGTCTACCGGGGCACTTGTCAGAACACTTACCATCCAATTGCACGGGTCTACCGGGGCACTTGCAGGGAAATATATCATCTGATTGCACGGGTTAACCGAGTCACTTATCAGGACACTTACCATCTGATTGCACGGGTCTACCGGGGCACTTGTCAGGACACTTACCATCTGATTGCACGGGTCTACCGGGGCACTTATCTGGACACTTACCATCAGATTGCACGGGTCTACCGGGGCAGTTGTAAGGACATTTACCATCTGATTGCACGGGTCTACCGGGGCCCTTATCAGGACACTTACCATCTGATTGCACGGGTCTACCGGGGCACTTGTCAGGACACTTACCATCTGATTGCACAGGTTAACCTGGGCACTTGTCAGGACACTTACCATCTGATTGCATGGGTTAACCGAGGCACTTGTCAGGACACTTACCATCTGATTGCAAGGGTTAACCGGGGCACTTACAGGGAAATATATCATCTGATTGCACGGGTTAACCGGGGCACTTATCAGGACACTTACCATCTGATTGCACGGGTCTACCGGGGCACTTATCAGGACACTTACCATCTGATTGCACGGGTTTACCGGGGCACTTGTCAGGACACTTACCATCTGATTGCACGGGTTAACTGGGGCACTTCTCAGGACACTTACCATCTGATTGCATGGGTTAACCGAGGCACTTGTCAGGACACTTACCATCTGATTGCAAGGGTTAACCGGGGCACTTACAGGGAAATATATCATCTGATTGCACGGGTTAACCGGGGCACTTATCAGGACACTTACCATCTGATTGCACGGGTCTACCGGGGCACTTGTCAGAACACTTACCATCCAATTGCACGGGTCTACCGGGGCACTTGCAGGGAAATATATCATCTGATTGCACGGGTTAACCGGGACACTTGTCAGGACACTTACCATCTGATTGCATGGGTTAACAGAGTCACTTGTCAGGACACTTCCCATCTGATTGCACGGGTCAACCGGGGCACTTGTCAGGACACTTACCATCTGATTGCACGGGTTAACCGGGGCACTTGTCAGGACACTTACCATCTCATTGCATGGGTCTACCGGGGCACTTGCAGGGAAATATATCATTTGATTGCACGTGTTTAGTGGGACACTTGCAGGGAAACATATCATATGCATCCGATTGCACGGGTCTAGTGGGACACTTGCAGGGGAACATATGATCTGATTGCACGGGTCTAGTGGGACACTTGCAGGGAAACATATCATCTGATTGCACGGGTCTAGTGGGACACTTGCAGGGAAACATATCATCCGATTGCACGGCTCTACCGGGGAACTTATAAGGACACTTACCATCCGATTGCACGGGTCTACTGGGGCACTTTCCGGCGTTGGCGAAGAAAGATGACAATGATGTTTGGCTGACTGATGTACTGAAGGGGGGAGTCCAATCAACACTCAGGTTGCCATGGAAATACATGCTGGGAAGAGGAACTCCAGTGATTGGGGGGACGCTGGTGTTTTGGAGGCCATTGGACGGACAGTTCCGGTGGATCTTGGAATTTGGTGGAAGCACTGTGAAAACAATCACTTGTGATGGACATGTCGCCAAGTAAACAGTCTTTACAACACTAGAATAACCTTTATCGTCCTTGTGTTAAAGATGAATATTGCCGTTATATTAGTATACGTATTCATCAACACTTTTTTTATCGGTTTGATCCCGCGGAGTTATAAAGTTGGGGAATACATGGTACGAAGTTCAAAAGGATTCGGGGGCACGGGTGGCCCAGTCGTCTAAAGTGCCGCGATTCGCTGTGCAGAATTGCGTCCCTTGGGGACGCCAGAAACCTATGCATGATTGTGGGTTCAAATCCCGGTTTGCCCCGATAATGTTTCTAGGTTTGTCAGCACCATACCCGTGCTCGTGGGTTTCACCGAAGTGGTAAACGTCTTAGACCTGCATCACTTCGTGCTTTCCTCCCACATTAAGCTGACACGCCGCGATATAACTGGAATACTGTTAAAAGCGGCGTTAAACCCAACTCACTCACTCAAAAGGATTCATGTCTCATACGCTGAGTACTTTGGTGGCCCCACGGGCATTGATATGGTGCTGACAGACCGAGGGTGAGGAGAGGTTAAATTGGATTTAACGTCAAGATTATTGGACTTATACAGCGACGTGGATGCACATGTGGCTGCTTGTAATAGTCCGGACGTTTACCGTGCTAGCCCACAGTATACTTTCTCTGAGCCGAGAAGTTCTTGTGTTAGTCCCTTAATGCCGAGCGCCAGACAGGGTAAAACAATCTTTTAACGTCCTTTTGTATGACGCGGCCAGGGATAGAACCCACGACCTTCCTCCGCCCTGGTGGACGCTCTACCAATAGACCACGGAGGCGGTTTCTTAACGCTACGACCTCCTAACCGGTACGACACGGTTTCCGACCCTCTTAAGCATCTTCTTACGACCGTTTCAATAAAGCATCCTAATAAAACAACGTCCTTAAGTTGATCTGAAACTCTTAAACCAGGATGTCGCAAAACGGTACAACATCGCATTTTACATCGCAACGGGTCCCGGAAGTGAAAGGGCACCTGTAAATTTGATCGGTTGTACGTTTGTACACTGAGACAGTTCTCGTTCCAGAGATTTAAAAGGTTATCATGGGCTGAAAGCACTATTCGGTTATTTGTCGCTAATCATATATATTTCCAAAATAAACGATCAATATTTGGGAGATTATTTCAGGAACAATTCACGTGTAATCTATTTAACTCTTCTTCTTTGGTAATTAAAATGAAACAAGATTTAACCCAAACACTAACCCTAACCCTGAGCCTGATTTGTTTGGTAAATCAGATTTCAATCTCGTCCAGCGAGAAAGTTTAACATATTGTGGACGCATCAATCAAAAGCAAAAAGCGGAATAGAAATTTTGGACTTGGCGATAAGAGGCTTTGTGAAACGGCCTTAAACGTTATGACGTAGTTTGCGACGTGGTATAGGCAATCTTAGCGCTAAGAGACGTTCGTGAAACGGCATCCAGGAAGCAAAGCGGCATTCCTACCTTGTGATGACTCAGGCTCCTTGCCCTGCTGTTTCTGCTGTTTCCGCCATTTAGCTCGTCTGTTCTGGAACCACACCTATTGGGGGGAGTTGGTTGTACCCAAAACAGAAATACATCCCGGTCAAGATAACATGTCAATGAAAGTTACATTATCGACACATTGTAATTAAGTATGACTAAATGCACGTCCTTAGATATAACTGTTACAAAACAGCATTAAGGTAATACCAGATCGAGTGAGTGAATATGGTTTTACACCGCTTTTAGCAATATAAAGGCAATGCCACGGCGGGGGAAATTGGCTTCACACATTGTACCCATGTCGGGAATCGAACCCGGGTCTTCGGCGTGACGAGCGAACGCTTTAACCAGGCCGGCCGTATCAACCTTAAATATCACAGTAGCAAAATTCAGGGTACTTTTTAAATCCTAACTTCATTTGTCATAAGCGTTTAATGTCGTTTGATGGTATGCGAATAAGAAACAGTTCTACTTGTACTTACAGACCGCCGTCATATAGCTTGAATATTGCTGAGTGCGGCGTTAAACAACCAACCAACCAACCAACCAACAAACCCTTCAGTTGTGTTTAACTTCTGCAAAAACGCACCTGAACACGTGCTTCTGTCAGGTCTATTTTCAGTGCTAGCTCTTCGCGGAAGAATACATCCGGGTAATGTGTCCTCTGGAAAGCCTTTTCAAGTTCCTCAAGTTGGAAACTGGTGAAAGTAGTGCGATAGCGTCGTTGTTTGCGTCTAGCTTGTCCATCTAGAAAAATACAAATACATGCAGTGTTAAAAATTCAGATAATTACAGGTAGAATTCGGACTGGCGTGTCTAAGAGATTACCTGTCCAGTTAAAAAATGCCATCTCACACAAATGTCTATACAGGATTCCAACTGACGCAACACAATATACAGTAGCACACCGTGGCATACCCTTTTCAACTGACACAACGTGGCATACCCTGTTCAACTGACGCAACACAATGTACAATAACAAAACGTGGCATATCATGTTCAACTGATGAGTTCAATAGCCAAACCGTAACCCCCTGTTCATAAAATGGACTTGTCCGACATAGCCGAATTCGGGTTGTATTCAAGGACTCATCATTATTCAAAAACGGTTTAACATTTTTAAAGCTTGTACATTTAACATCCTTTAAGAGGATGTACAAAATGTTAATATCTCACATAAGAAATATACGACTCGTGGTCGTTGTTTATCGAATAATAAAACCCCACAGGGTGAATTAATCCTAATGGTTTATTCTCTCTGCATCGTTCTATTGTACGGCAAACAACTCCCAATCGTGGTTTATTTCTTAAATGTATGACTTCGTATAGACGATGTATCAATATATAACATACAACGTGAGCACCAGTGGATAATCAGACTCCAATGTCTGCCGAAACAGGTCCCACGGGGCGGAAAAGGCAAAACAGTGTTGAACATCATATGACTGGATAACTGAAACTCAGATGACGAGGTGTTCCCACGTCCTAAACCTCACATCAAACAATACTCTTTTTAAAGATCAAGTATCATCTTAAAGTTAGGTCCGTGCGATTTACAAGGGATTACAAAAGTCGTTTTGGCAAATATTTTGGATATTACGTGCGCTTCAAATCAATCACTTGCATCGACACAGGGCATCACCTTCTGTGACTGGGGACTGTGCTCTCTCCCAGTCTATTACAAACAGTCAATGACACATAAGCTTGTGTGTCGTATCTGTGCTTTTGATGTCATTTCTTCTATAAATTCATTCGTTAAACATATTTAGACAGCCGTATCACACAAAGGGGATAATTTGTGCCGAGACTTTCAGACTGGCATAATCTCTATCTAAATTACGTTACCAAATTCAATTACAAACCACTGACTGTCAGCTGGGGGAAATTCATTACAAAACTCATTAACTGAGGTCATACGTCGTACTAATTACACAACATTCGTCGCCACTCGACCATTTCCGTAGCCTCGACATCGTCCCTCTCATTCGTCACTACTCGCCCCTTTCCGTAACCTGCAAGAAGCTTGTCCCGGAATAACACGAGTTGGTCACGAATGCGTCCCTCTCTGCACACAAGCCAATCAGAATGCGCGCATGAATATGAATGAGTACAAGTGTCGAAGAACCATCCGAAATAAGTTTGTTGATATTAATAACTAAAGTATATTTTGGATCCAATGTGGAGGATGAAAAAGATTGAGCCTACATGCTTACGCTTTTCGCGAACACTTGGTGTCATCACTGATTTCAGTGATCCATTTATAATCTTTTTACTGTTGTTTGCTGTTTCTGTAAGAAGGAGTAATATAACTGGCGTAATCGTCACAATAAGCTAATGGCCCGTGAAGATCCGGGATAGAATAGGTCTTCAGCAACCCATGCTTGCCGTTAAAGGCATGTCGGTCGGTTAACATGAATTAACGGATCGGTTAACGTGTGGAGAATCTGTGAGAAAATCCGGAATATGTATGTGAATGAATTTATTTAACAAAACGATCAATGAATCCAAAATACAGCCGAGCCTCTTTATCTCGAACTTGTAACTTTGAGATATCCGGACATTCGAGATAACGAGGCATGTACATCCAGATATCATCCATAGCAATACGATTGCATACAAATCAAGAACTTATCATGACAAATTGAAATGTATTTCACCGGAAATGATCAATAACAATTGTGACAGACCCGTGAAGATGCGGGGTAGAAAAGGTCTTCAGCAACCCATGCTTGCCGTAAAAGGCGACTGTGCTTGACGTAAGAGGCGACTAACGGGATCGGGTGGTCAGGATCGCTGACATGGTTGATGCATATCATCAATCCCAATTGCGTGGATCGATGCTCATGATGTCAGTCACTGGATTGTCTTGTCCAGACTCGATTATTAACAGACCGCCGTCATATTGCTGAGTTGAGTGGTAAACAACAAACAAACAAACAAAGTATACGCAACTCGTGAGCTTTAACGAATAAGGCTTCAAGAGTTAGCTCCCTTCGAAGAAAACTAAAACTCCATTACGACGGATTCAATACGCTGTATAACTCACTACAGTTAAGTTTAAGTCTTAAGTCTTCTTAAGTCTAAAATGGATAAACAAGTAAATGCCGTCAATAAGATCAATTGATATAAGTACAATTACCAATAACACAGTAATTTTTAATTATGTTATGAACAAATGCCCCCATTAGCCATATATTAGGTTAAAGTTAAATATGACAGACTAGTATTTATCAATTGATATTAAACGAGTACTGTAAATCTTGAAAAAGATGCGAGCGTGAATTAAATGCGAAAAATGCGAGTGGTCTATGTTCGCATAATTGAACTTGGCATTTATGAAGTATATACTGCTTTGTACAACAAAATAGGCGTCGAAATGATATAGTTTAAATTTACATTCGAGTGATATATTGAACGTTTTTACAATCATATCAGTCTCAAACATCTTTATCCGATTACTTCGCGTGGATACACTGTAAAACACATGCAAGACATATTTAGATCTAAACATCTTTTGGAATGTGTTAAAATCCTAAACGGAATACACATTGTTCTATCTAAACACGTTAAGGGTATATGAGCACATGAAATGAGCTATCGTCTCACAGCCTATACAGCACCTGAACACAACATCCCCACAATCTAAACATGTTTAGAATGAAAAAATGTTTAGGGATTAAACATGTTAAGAATTTAAACATGTTTACGCAAAATGCATATAATTGTGTATGATCCTAATAATCTAAACATGTTCAGATCAAGTCCATATCATTGGGCATCAAGTCAAATATGGATAAGATGTAAAATATACTTCACACCTCAAGACCCAAATCACGTTTAGCTCCTAAACATGGTCAGATTCTAAACATGTTTAGACCTAAACGCGTCAAAACTATGGGACAATGAACATGTTTAGGTTTGTGTTTGGGAACTAAGCACATGTTCTACAGTGTACTAATACACAATTTCACACCAGTATCGTACACAACTGACGGAATAATACATGTATATATTTCAGCACAGTGAGCAGCGTCAAGGAGAACGCCATTATATGGAACTCATGTACAGAAATTCAAGCCTCCAGTTATATCAGGCGTGTCAGCTAAACGTGGGAGGAAAGCCAGAAGAGATGCAGGTCTCAGACGTTTACCCCTTCGGTGAAACCCACGAGCACGGGTTTGGTGCTGAAAAACCTAGAAACATGATCGGGGCGAACTGGGATTCGAACCCACAATCATAGGTTTCTGGCGTGCCCAAGGGACGCCACTCTGCACAACAAATCGCGACGCCTGGGCCACCCCGTGCCCCCTAATCAGAAAGAAATGTATTTTACATAAATAATTCTTTGGGAATTTTTTACGCTTTTTCGGTCCTAGTTGAAAGCTACAAAAACCATTTCCACAAAAAGTTACCATATGTTCGCGAAAAGGTCAGAATTATGAAAAGGGTATGAGAATAACTAAACGTAGACATACAACTACAGAATTATGAAAAGTATTCAGACAGCCTCGAGAATTGGAACAGGCGATTCGCTGTGCAGAGTTGCGTCCCTTGGGCACGCCAGAAACCTATGATTGTGGGTTCAAATCCCGGTTCGCCCCGATTATGTTTCTAGGTTTGTCAGCACCATACCCGTGCTCGTGGGTTTCATCGAAGTGGTAAACGTCTGAGACCTGCATCACTTCGGGCTTTCCTCCCACATTAAGCTGACACGCCGCGATATAACTGGAATACTGTTAAAAGCGGCGTTAAACCCAACTCACTCACTCACTCACTCACTCACTCACTCACCAGGGGACTGGATTGATGAGTCAGGAGATGTCGCAACAGACAAGAGCAACACAAGGTATGAGACATCGAAAATAGGATTAAAGAAGGTGTGATGAGGAAGTAAAGGAAAACAGACAGTCGGAGATTTGTTTGCCATATCAAAACACCACCATTGCCGGGTAAAATCAAGTTATAATTTCCATTTACTTCGAGGGTAAAACTGATTTGTTTGTTATGTTTCCCGACCGGCTGTGCAGCCACTGTCGTAATTTCAGTAACGTTGTTTATAACAAAATAAATTGACTGGAGGTGTTATATTTCTTCTCATTTCGCAAACTTAATTAAACTAACAATATTTGTCAAATTACCACTGCAGCGTTCATTGGATATAATCAGAGTTTACGCAAGTACGGATTCTCCTACATTTGTTGTTCGCGCTGTCTCTTGTAGGCCTTCAGTCAGCGAAATTGTCTCCCAGCACCGGAACTCACACGGCCGGGGGTCACGTGATTGTAGAACGCGCTGTGAGGCATGATGGCGCAAGGATGAAGCCAAACAAATTCTCTCCTCAGACAGAAGTTGTCGGCCTTTGTATGTTATTTTATAAAGCTACAAACAGAGAACGGAGTTCCACATCGCCTGCGCTATTTTGAGCAAATAATTAAAACTTTTGATCAGAACATGGCTGTTTTTTTACACATATAAAATATCCTAAAGCTTTCACATAACCTTAGAGTTCTTAATTCCCTATTTCGACACGTTGAAGTAACGGTAAAATATCTTTTAGAAAACTTTAATGGCCATTTCGGACATAGATACCGTATGCCATTATTTAATTTTGTGTAAATGTCAATTAGATCTTTGCATTAAGCCATTCATTCATCGTGGATCTATGTCTACTTATCGTAGCAATTTTATCAAATGATTCAATCGTTTTATGTGACACATCGTTGTGTTTGTCAAGTGAACAGACTATAGCTAAATAACTCGTGCCACTCATTCAGCTGTTGGTAATTTCTGTTTGATGCCATGTCGTATAAGGTACTTGTACATGTTTTGTCAAACTTACATCTACTACTTAATTTGTCACAATTGTTTGTTTGTTGTTTAACGCCGCACTCCAGCTATATGACGGCGGTCTGTATATAATCGAGTGTGGAACAGACAATCCAGTGACTGATATCATGAGCATCGATCCACGTTATTGGGATAGATGACATGCATCAACCAAGTCAGCGAGTCTGACTACCCGATTCCGTTCGTCGCCTCTTACGTCAAGCACAGTCGCCTTTTACGGCAAGTAGGGTTGCTGAAGACCTATTCTACCCCGGATCTTCACGGGTCTGTCACAATTGTTATTGATCATTTCCGGTGAAATACATTTCAATTTGACATGATGAGTTCTTAATTTGTATGCAATCGTATTGCTATGGATGATATCTGGATGTACATGCCTCGTTATCTCGAATGACCGGATATCTCAAAGTTACAAGTTCGAGATAAAGAGGCTCGGCTGTATTTTGGATTCATTGATCGTTCTGTTAATTCATTCACATACATATTCCGGATTTTCTCACAGATTCTCCACACGTTAACCGATACGTTAATTCATGTTAACCGACCGACATGTTAATATATTTATCTGTACATGGCATGGATTCCGATGCAGGGGCATCAATAACATTAAATACCACTTACAGGCATCGTAATTGTACGATGATTGGAAAATGACAACACTACGACGATTGAGAGCTCTCAAGATCACATCCCTTTATTTGACTTCGCTCAAATGCCACACTGAACGTACGCAGCGCGTGTGGGATAATTGTGACCAAACATGTCTTTATCTCAAGGGGACATCTGATCCTAGTCCCGCTAGCGTTGAAACCTAACAGTATCACACAGCACGACACTAAGCCGCTGTAACCAGGCTTTGTCATGCCGAGGAGCTCGCTCCAGCGCAATCGATATTCTTTGAAGAAAAAGCTCAGGCTTGGCTTTGTTCTTTCGCGCCGCTTACCATCTTTGGGAAGGTTTGATACGTATCTTGAGTGTGTAATGTTTATAACGTGTCATCCATTTTGGTGATTTGTTAATCCTTAAAATATATGATTTGTTTGTTTGTTTGTTTGTTGTTTAACGCCGCACTCAGCAATATTGCAGCTCTATGACGGCGGTCTGTAAATAATCGAGTCTGGATAAGACAATCCAGTGATTGACATCATGAGCATCGATCCGCGCAATTGGGATCGATGACATGCATCAACTAAGTCAGCGAGCTTGACCACCCGATCCCGTTAGACGCGTATTATATAAATACCAACTATGGGAATTAAACGCGTATTACATAAATAGCAACAATGGGAATTATATGCGTATTATATAAATTCCAACTATGGGAATTATACGCGTATTACATAAATACCAACTATGGGAATTATACGCGTATTACATAAATACCAACTATGGGAATTATACGCGTATTACATAAATACCAACAATGGGAATTATACGCGTATCATTTAAATACCAACAATGGGAATTTTAATAATAGCATGTGTTCTCATTTTAAGGTCATAATTTCTTTTGGGGCGGTCGAGTACCCTAGTGGTTAAAGCGTTCGCTCGTCACGCCGAAGACCCGCGTTCGATTCCCGACATGGGTACAATGTGTGAAGCCCATTTCTGGTACTTATCTTGAGTGTGTAATGTTTATAATGTGTCATCCATTTTGGTGATTTGTTAATCCTTAAAACATATGATTTGTTTGTTTGTTTGTTTGTTGTTTAACGCCGCACTCAGCAATATTGCAGCTTTATGACGGTGGTATGTAAATAATCGAGTCTGGACCAGACAATCCAGTGATTGACATCATGAGCATCGATCCGCGCAATTGGGATCGATGACATGCATCAACTAAGTAAGCGACATGCAGCGTCCGAGCTTTCATACGGGGTAGGACATGCAGCGTCCGAGCTTTCATACAGGACATGCAGCGTCCGGGCTTTCATACAGGACAGGACATGCAGCGTCCGGGCTTTCATACAGGACAGGACATGCAGCGTCCGAGCTTTCATACAGGACATGCAGCGTCCGGGCTTTCATACAGGACATGCAGCGTCCGGGCTTTCATACAGGACAGGACATGCAGCGTCCGGGCTTTCATACAGGACAGGACATGCAGCGTCCGAGCTTTCATACAGGACATGCAGCGTCCGGGCTTTCATACAGGACATGCAGCGTCCGGGCTTTCATACAGGACATGCAGCGTCCGGGCTTTCATACAGGACAGGACATGCAGCGTCCGGGCTTTCATACAGGACAGGACATGCAGCGTCCGGGCTTTCATACAGGACATGCAGCGTCCGGGCTTTCATACAGGACATGCAGCGTCCGGGCTTTCATACAGGACATGCAGCGTCCGGGCTTTCATACAGGACATGCAGCGTCCGGGCTTTCATACAGGACATGCAGCGTCCGGGCTTTCATACAGGACATGCAGCGTCCGGGCTTTCATACAGGACATGCAGCGTCCGGGCTTTCATACAGGACAGGACATACTTTTCATGACTATTTTGCATTTTACGACCATAGGAATCTGTTTTGGCAAACAATTGGGACTGATTGCTCTCTGGCGTTAGAGTTACAATATTTCTTCCTACATGAGGTTGTCACATCGTGGTATACATGTAACTGAAACGGCGTTTAAAACGGCGTCAGTCCAGTCCGTCCGCTATGAGGTATTATGTATAATGAATACTTACGAACTGTGCTCGCATCAAAATTGACTTTAGATTCTGGGTTGAATATATCGAAGTTATTAAGCCTTGGTTCGTTGTCTTCTTTGGCCGAGGAGGAGGAACTTGAGTTTGGAGTGAAACCTAGAAACAAATATGAACGTTTAAAAAGCCACACTGCTATAAATGTAGTTTATTGGTCAATGCACCGAACACATTTCGTAATACATTTTGAATTTATATCAATTATCGTAACACATTTTTATGTATATCAACGGATTGTAAATTGACGGATCAATGAACATGCAGGATTTTATACAGAACACATAGGGTCTCAAAATATTATCGGACAATTAAACATTTCTATACATATACCTAGAAAACATGTAGCCGTTCCTTTCGGAACTACGAGAAACTATTTTACATAAAATACCATGAAAATAAAATTAACTTAGACTAAACTATAGAAACAAAGTTACAGTTAGGTGAATATTAGACAAGTATATACAAATTGACATTACGCTGTGTAAAAAATATTTAAGCAGGTTTTGGCACTTTCTCGACATCATCTAGAGACATGAAACCTTATAGAACTTGGATGCATTTGTTAAAAAGACGGTGTGTGTAAAAGAATAAACTATGATTAAACAATACATTATATTATTGGTTTCCTCCGCACGGATGTGTTCCAAATCCATTTCAGTTTATTGTTTTAAACCTGTTTGAAAAAACTTTCCCATATCATTTTTTGGTTGTATTTTAGTTATTATGCTGAATGTATTTAAGTCATTATGTTGGTTGTATGGTCATTATGGTGGTTTTACTTTGGTTATGACGTTGGTTATATTTTAGTTATTATGTTTGTTTCTTTTGTATCTTTTGTCGGTTGTATTTATGTGATTATTTTGGCAGTATTTTGAATTATATGGTGGTTTTATTTGAGTTATGATGTTGGTTGCCTTTTGGAAATTATGTTGGTTGTATTTAAGTCAAGTTATATTAAGTATTTAATTGTGGCTGTATTGTTGATGCTGTGATGGTTATATTATAGTTATGATATTGGTGGTATTGTTCCTATGTCAGTTTTCGTTTGGCGAGTATTGTGGCTGCATTTAAGTTATTATCTTTGTTGTATTTAGATATTATTTTCGTTGTATTTCCGTTATGACGTTTGTTGTACTTATGTTATTTCGTTAGTTGTAATTTGAATATTGCCAGTTGTAGTATTGATATTATTGTGGTAGTATTATAATAATAATAATGTTGCTTGTTTGTTGGTTATTATGTTGGTTGTATTTCCTTATTATTTTCGTCGTATATCCGTTATGACGTTTGTTGTATTTTGGTTATGTTTTTATTTGTATTTTAGTTGTTATGTTGGGTCTGTACATGTACGCTTTGATGTTGGTTATAGTTTAACTCAATGTCGGGTGTATGTTCTGAGGTTATGTCTGACATACATTACATTATACAACTTACCGGACTACAGTTACTGTTTATATGTATATGTTGGTCATAAATGTCGTTAACGGCGACTACGCTCGCCGTAAGAGGCGACTAAGTATATGGGGTGGATAAGCTCGCTGACTTGGTCATCGTATCCCAAGCTAGTGGATCGATTCTCATGATATCAATCATCGGATTGTCTGGTCCAGACTCGATTATTTACAGACCACTGTCATATAGCTGGAATATTGCTGAGTGCGGCGTTAAACAACAACAACATATGAATGTGGACGGTTTCCATGTTAACGGTGCCGTCCGGATTTGACAGCTGTAACTATAACACTCTCATAGAGGAGAATACATTATCACGTTCCAGTTCACGAGAATCCAGAATGTTAAACAATTGCTGTCCTGTGAGTTCATAACACAACAACTTCTGTTCACGGATATGTGTGCCATGCTTATCGAGCACCATTGCATAAGTAATCTTTCTAAATCACGAAACCTACACGAATACAAGGAACCATCTGTTTCAACACAATCTGAATGTGTAAATTGTCTTGATAATGTCTATTCATTTTGAGATCCAATTATATCACAAAACAATTGTTATACAGTTTATCCTATATTCCAAAGTAGTAAATTAAGGTTGCACGAGATGACCTTATTGTTTGAATTTTCTTTGCCTTGCAGAATTTTTTCCCGTTCTTAAAACAAGATTGCCTATTCTGAATAAGCATCAGTGTAAGAAAACAGTTTCACCAAGCCCTAGACTGAAACCTTCCAATCTTTCCATGTCCATTAGCATTAAGTCAAGTCTACAGGACATGAATATCACGGATAACATAGTCCTACAAATTAACATATATGGTTTCATTTGTCCACTGACCACATGGTTAGCGTTGGCAGTGCGCGACAGTCGACGGAAGAATCCCGTGAAGTTTGTCCGAGAAGCATGTTGTCTTTCCAACTTGTGACGTCTAATACACGTGAGGATTCTTTAAAAGACACGCGTTCATTTGAGCACATGGTTGCTGTTCTTGGGTTGTTGTTTAACGCCGCACTCAACAATATTCAAGCTATATGACGGCGGTCTGTTAAATAATCGAGTCTGGACCAGACAACCCAGTGATTGACATCATGAGCATCGATCCACGCAATTGGGATCGATGACGTGCATCAACTAAGTCAGCGAGGCTGTCCACCCGATCCCGTTAGTCGCCTCTTACGACAAGCATAGTCACCTTTTACAGCAAGCAAGAGTTGCTGAAGACCTATTATACCCCGGATCTTCACAGGTCTGAGCACATGGACGGAGTGATGGCTATTACTTTAAGAATGGCTGTACGTTAATCTACTCACAAAATCAGGTGGGTTTATGAGCAAGTACGATGTTGGCTAAGAGTTCAGGTATCAGGTATCACGAGTACAAAACTGTTGTTGTATAACAGGCTGAGCATGGATACCAAGTCTGTAAATGCAATTATTGTTTAAGTTCAGAAGAATATCAGAAAATATTGGACCCGTTAAGAGATCGGCGCAGAATAGGTCTTCAGCAACCAATGCTTGCCGTAAAAGACGACTAACGGGATCGGGTAGTTAGGATCGCTTACTTGGTTGATGCATGTCATCGATCCCAATTGCGTGGATCGATGCTTATGATATTAATCACTGGATTGTCTGGTACAGACTCGATTATTTAACAGACGGCCGTCATATAGCTTGAATATTGTTAAACAACAAACCAACTAACCAGAAAATATTGCCTTAAAGGAATACGAATTTATGCTAAATCATCGTGATCATAACTGTAAAATTCTCATTTTAAGGAAACGTTTTCAACACACACATCAATACACTTGTGTAATTGCCATGACACAAAACAGTTTTATTAACACTTCTCCTTCAATACAAGTGCATGGTGGTGTCCCAATTTCAGACTGTCGTCGAGACAGATCTTTTGTGTTCTCTCATTGCTCTGTCGAATTAACAGAACATTCGAAATGATTTCGAGTGTCAGCGAAACCCAGCGAAACTATCGAAAGAAAACTATTTTGAACTCCAAAGTTTGCAGCTACCCTCTGTTACAATTCTATCACCGTAGTCAATTTTCTCAACGACACTGAGTCTCGATATATGGTATGATTGCAATCAAGATGGTCCCGCTCACCCTTTTACTGTATTTCAGCTGTCGAAACAATTTTGGCTTCACGGTATTAAGTTAGGAGGATATTTGGCTGATCGCTGATTATACGTCAAGCTTGCTGACAATGAAGCCATTGCCAGCTTCTTGAGACAGAGCGGCGGTGTGTTCGGCGAGATACAAACTTTTGTACATGTCTCCCGGAAGATTGTATTTTGGTCTGGTCTCCGAATTTCATTAGCACGCCTGTTATGATTATGGCTTCAGCATAATCCCCCCGAATCTCAATCTCAGTTAACACCACGAGGTGATCCTCACATCGACGTAACACGAAATATAATTATGTTAGGAACAATTTAGTCATGCTTGCATACCTATTGGAGACGATATTGTTATTAATGCCTTTTTTTTGTTTTAATTTTAACTGACCCGTGAAGATCCGGGGTAGAATAGGTCTTCAGCAACCGATGCTAGCTGTAAAAGGCAACTGTGCTTGTCAGACTCGCTGACTTTGTTGATGCATGTAATCGTATCCCAATTGCGAGGACCGATGCTCTTGATGCTGGATTGTCTGGTCCAGACTCGATTATTTACATATCGCCGTCATATAGCTGGAATATTGCTGAGTGCGGCGTTAAACAACAAAGAAACAAACTCTATTTTAGCTAATTTATATAATTGTTTATTATTGCTAGAATTTAATAACATAATTACAGATAATTTCTAACAACGTGTTTCTGCCACGGGACATTTTATTTCTACAGTATTAGACACATAAGCGCCATCATGTTATGTCAGCGAGTGAGTTAAATTGTATCAGGCACATCGCAACATTTCAGCCAGAGCATGTCAAATTATTAATAACATTATTAAAACCTGTCGACGATGGACAGTTCAATAATTTGATTTAATTTAACACTAGTATTATAGTTATGTTAGTTGTTTATTAGTATCTGTGTCAATCAAGAATGGTTATTCTCTTGCACTGACATTTAATATTATATTTGTTTGCTGTTTAACGTTGCATATAGCAATGTTCCAGCTATATGACGGTAGTTAAAATGTTCTAACTATTATTTGACAGTGCACTATAAAACCGGGTTATAGATCGCCAGCAATCAAAGGAAGACCACAATAATAAAGAGTGAGTGAGTTTGGCTTAACGCCGCTTTTAACAGTATTCCAGTTATATCGTGGCGTGTCAGCTTAATGTGGGAGGAAAGCCCGAAGTGATTCAGGACTCAGACGTTTACCACTTCGGTGAAACCCACGAGCACGGGCATGGTGCTGACAAACCTAGAAACATAATCGGGGCGAACCGGGATTCAAACCCACAATCATAGGTTTCTGGCGTACCCAAGGGACGCAAGTCTGCACAGCGAATCGCGGCGCCTGAGACGACTGGGCAACCCGTGCCCCCAACAATAATAAAGACAATCGGGACTTTGGGTGCCTCTGATACCTATAATAGTATGTCGCTGATATTATCAGGTTCTTAATCCTCTTAATATCACTGCAAGCAGCTTGATTAAATATGACTTGGTCTCAGCACACTAATGGAATATCATTGGCACGAAATATCTGTATGAGAGTTGAATGACCATAGTTAAGATCGCTTTGTACAAAGTGGACGAATATTTGGCGATATAAAAAGAGGTTGACATTATGATTAGGTGAGTGAGTATTGTTTTACGCCGCTTATATCAATATTCCAGCAATATCACGGCGGGGGACACCAGAAATGGGCTTCACACATTGTACCCATGTCGGGAATCGAACCCGGGTCTTCGGCTTGACGAGCGAACGCTTTAACCACTAGGCTACCCGACCGCCCCTTATGATTAGGTGAAAACATCTGCCTCATCCTAACTGTGAAATAACACGTTTATCTTCCATTGAATGTGACCTAACTTTGGCTGCTGGCAATCTATAACCCATTTTATCTTGTGTTGTGTTCCCTCTTTTAAATGTTCCTTAAATGGTTTAAAAACATCAATATGATATATTGCAAGTTATTGTAGTGTCCATCGCTGAAAGATTTCAGTAAATTGGTATTAATGAATAACATGACTGAAATACTGTCGATGTGATCACACATTTCTCTACCGACCCGTGAAGATCCGGGTAAAATGGATCTTCAACAACCCATAAAAGGCGACTATGCTTGTCGTAAGAGGCGACTAACGGGATCGGGTCAGGCTCGCTGACTTGGTTAATGCATGTCATCGTATTCCAATTGCGTGGATCGATGCTAATGTCAATCACTGGATTGTCTGGTCCAGATTCGATTA
This sequence comes from Haliotis cracherodii, assembly GCF_022045235.1. NCBI lineage: Eukaryota > Metazoa > Mollusca > Gastropoda > Lepetellida > Haliotidae > Haliotis > Haliotis cracherodii. Next base: position 20,397,574 of record NW_027266272.1, read on the forward strand.
TTTACAGACTGCCGTCATAAAGTTGGAATATTGCATAGTGCGGTGTTAAACAACAAATAAACAAAGAAACACACAATTGCACCATAGACAAATTAGAAAAAAACGTGAAAGACCTAACACTAACGGGATAATCAATGATGAATGTGTGAGTGAAATAGGAATCTTTCTTCACGAGCATCAGAATGTGTAAAACTATTCTTGACAGAGAGTTAAATATCACAGCATCCCCGAAATAACTATAAAAGTACGACATCCGAAATATTGAGATACGCACATATCACAACATTGCATTGCGTTTTTCTGAAGCATTTTTCTTTCCTGAGAAAGGTAGGAACAGATTCAGGTCTGTGCGTGAGTGAGATGAACAGATTCAGTCCTGTGTGTGAGTGAGATGAACAGATTCAGGTCTGTGTGTGAGTGAGATGAACAGATTCAGTCCTTTGTGTGAGTGAAATGAACAGATTCAGGTCTGTGTGTGAGTGAGATGAACAGATTCAGGTCAGTGCGTGAGTGAGAGGAACAGATTCAGTCCTGTGTGTGAGTGAGATGAACAGATTCAGTCCTGTGTGTGAGTGAGATGAACAGATTCAGGTCTGTGTTTGAGTGAGATGAACAGATTCAGGTCTGTGCGTGAGTGAGATGAACAGATTCATGTCTGTGTGTGAGTGATAGGAACAGATTCAGGTCTGTGCGTGAGTGAGAGGAACAGATTCAGGTCTGTGTTTGAGTGAGATGAACATATTCAGGTCTGTGTGTGAGTGAGAGGAACAGATTTATGTCTGTGTGTGAGTGAGATGAACATATTCAGGTCTGTGTGTGAGTGAGAGGAACATATTCAGGTCTGTGTGTGAGTGAGATGAACATATTCAGGTCTGTGTGTGAGTAAGAGGAACATATTCAGGTCTGTGTGAGAGTGAGATGAACATATTCAGGTCTGTGAGTGAGTGAGATGAACATATTCAGGTCTGTGAGTGAGTGAGAGGAACAGATTCATGTCTGTGTGTGAGTGAGATGAACATATTCATGTCTGTGTGTGAGTGAGAGGAACAGATTCAGTCCTGTGTGTGAGTGAGGGGAACAGATTCATGTCTGTGTGTGAGCAGGCATTAGCAATATTCAAGTATTACGGACGACGCCAAAAAATTGGTTTTACCCATGTGAGAAATGGAACACAGACTCTGAGGTGACAAGCGAACACCTTTACCGCCAGGCTACTCCATCGGCCCTCAAGTGGTATTGAGGTATTCTTCATTTTGTAATTAGATGCACTTACACATTCATGGTTAGCTTTTAATGACGCGTTAAAATAGTATGGCTTGACAAATTGTTTGATCAGGGTTACACCATCTCAAAGCTCTCAAAACGTGGAGGACATCTCCAAGTTTGACGCATCAGCAAGCATTAGTGATCCAGTGTTTAGTCAGGTGACTTGCCTTTACGTGTGTTTGTGACGGGTGACACCGTTGGACAGGCTCCGCGCAACTTTTCGTGAACACCTGGGGTCATCACTATGTGATAGTGATACATAAACACATGCTTATGACGTAGTCGGAATCGTCAATGGACTGTACATTCAGAAGAAATTCCATATGATTATGGAAATGGTTTTGGCGCTTTATATGCGTGACAACAAAAACTGCACAGAGGAAAGTGATTGAAAGATATTGTTTCATACATCCCGACATCACGGATGTTGCAAAGAATCCTCAATTGTTGTTGGACGCTGGGGCTTTTATAAAAAAATAAAAACTAACGTGAGCTGTAATTTTTAGCAGATTACACAAACTGGATATGATAACTAATTCGTCCGCCTTAGGTTTGTGAGTGATTTTTGTTTTACGCCCGTTAAGCACTTTTACAACCTTTTAAGTCTTGAGCGCCAGGATTGGCCATCGCACATTGTACCTACGCGGGGCAAGGAACTTGTGCAATCAAAATTTTATACAACAGGCTATCCCAGTGCCACTCTCTTCCGCGGTATAAACTGGATACTATGTATATGTATCGTAGATTCTGCGAGAATCTTACCGCAATAATACCACATCAATGTTCACATATGCATCATTTTAGCAACAGAAAAACATGCATTTTAATTTGATGTCTAAAAGCGTTCCTGACATCAATGTTATGTACAGAAAAAAAAAGAATTTTAAGAAAGCGATCAAGCCCAAAAGACTTACCTAAGTATCTATCGTCGAAACCATTAGTCGGATGGCTTGGATGGATGGTGTTTTCCCTGGGTGGAGTGTTGGGGTGGTGATTGTTGGTAGGCTGTGACGGGGCAAGGAGACCATTGACAGAATAGGGCCCAGGGGTTGGGCGCACGCCGAAGTCCGTCATGGACGTCCCCAGGTGGTAGTAGCGTCGGTCAGGTCCGAGGGTGGGGTCCTCATCGTCTACGAGTCGAGACTGGAAATAGCTATCCATCTGTGTAAGCTGGTGGTTTTAAGAACGTTCTAAATGTAATTTACAACGGTCGGCTCATTGTGTTGATCGGATCGCGAGAACTTGATTTAATATTCCCCATTACGAAACTTTTGCGGCTTCAAGGCGTTAGTTTCTGAAATTTATCCAATCAAATTTGATTAGAACCTCGCTGCGCGCATGCAGGCTTCTTACCATTCGACGCGAGCCTGCCTTGGTGTCAGTCAAAGAAGCGTCGAATAATTAAGTCTGTTTTATTCTTTGACATGAAAATCTTGTGCGGAGATACCGAACGTGTATATATGGCATTGTGTCGTTAGATGTTGGTCAATTGGAGAATAATGTACTAATAGTTATGATAAATTCAAAAACATAAATTCTTTTGATCTGTATTTCACGTTTTGACGCGCTGAAGCTCAGGGGATCAACGATTGAGAGACTTAGCGTTCTTGCTGATATCTCTTACGACGGATGCAGGGTTGAGAGGTCGTTTAACATTTGATAATGTGAGAGACTCACAGGAATACGGGTAGCAGGGGTGAACGGAAGTAATCTGTTTTGGGTGTAAAGGGAAGGCAATCATACCAACGAGAATCCCGCTAACAACAGAGGGTCACCGAATGTAAAACCTCTTCAGCAAATGTAATTACGTTTCCAAATTGATATCCTAATGTTTTCTGTACAAGAGCTATATTTACGGAACTGTGATAAACGATACACATTTAATTACGTTTGTAGGGGTTCTTCAGCAAATGAAAAGTTTGAGAAACTCAATTAAACACTGATTTGATCAGCTTCATGTTTAACAAGAATGTCTGCGTTGTTTGCAATGCTAAGAAATTCAGCAGCGGGGCTGCTTGGGTACAAGCTGCATTGAAACGCGAATATCTATTTCTTGAGCGAACGTAATTAAGGGTTGTTTGTGCGCATTGGAATTTCGGGGTAGTTTAATGTAGGACTCACATTGGCAACTTTGGTAAACTCTTTGTAAAACATCTCTTTGCTATTTCGTCTATGGCTGACGGGGACAGCTGGCACACAACTGCATAACTGACCATGTGCCATGCTGCTCTCTTATCATAAGTTGTATTGTAAATATTTTCTTGTTTAACTTATAACCTATATGCATGTGGCTGTTGCACAATTCTTACAAGTCAGGATTTCCTTGAAAATGCAAATTGAATGCATAATGTTGCCTGTCATCGACCTCTTTTAAATCATTACGTTTGGCAGTTCTCCTAACCAGTGTACAACCATATCAATTCAAGATGAACAAATATACATTGACTTGTGCATTATAAAAGCTACAAGAAGAAGAAGAAGAAGAAGAAGAAGAAGAAGAAGAATATTTATTGTACAAAACATGAACATGACTAAATAAAACATTGACATACAGAACAGAATACAAATATTGCAATGATTATATTTTTAGGGAGGAGATGCAGTTTTTCTTTGCCTGAACATTTGGTGAATGAAATTAGATAATTATAATTTTTGCAAAGGGTTCTGGTGGAGTTAATAGTATTTTTAGCGATAGTAGGTGCATAGCAAAGCCGGGGGATGAATTTAGTTCCCCTCTCAGATCTTTGTAGAGAGGGCATCGCAATAGGAAGTGATACTCATCTTCAATTACACGTGGTGCGACGACGGTCCTTCTTTTAAGCTTTGACTGTTGTTATTGATTAAAGGGCCGATTTGGAGTTTCTTGAGATTTACAGACCACTGCATTTGAAAAAAGTATAATAAAGAAAATAAATTTAAACATTTAACCATGATTATTTTTCAACATATATCTATTTTTTAGGGATGGAATTACTAAGGTAACTGTGTAGGTGCTAATACCTGTACGCACATCAGTTTGAAGAAGGGATTTGACAGTGGAGCTGCTGATCGATTTACGTGTATATGAAGCGGATACTTATCGCATGGCTGTCAATTGCTGGTCCGTTTTGAATTCACAGCTGACTCCTTGGTTGTCTTTGAGAGGTGTGTTGGTGATGTACGCATTGTGTCTCGACATTCTATGCTGCAGTTAGAGGATGTTTTTGAGCATGATGATTCGATTAACAATGTGTGTCCTAATGAAAACAGAAGTTAATTCAGAACACTATCAAGGCAAGCCCACACTAACGCAACGTAATTTCTACGTGCGATTTTCCTTTTTGCGCTTTGGTTGGTTGGTTGGTTGGTTGGTTTATTGTTTAACGCCACACTCAGCAATATTACAGCTATATGACGGCGATCTGTAAATAATCAAGTCTAGACCGGAGAACCCAGTGATTGACATCATGAGCATCGATCCACGCAATTCGGATATGATGACATGCATTAACAAGTCAGCGAGTCTGACCACCCGATCCCGTTTGTCGCCTCTTACGACAAGCATAGTCGTCTTTTCGGCAAGTATGGGTTGCTGAAGACCTATTATTAAAATTCCCGGATTTTCACCTGTCAGATTTATGAGTGTCATATTTACTTCTTCAACCCTAGTATGGTGATCTGCCTTCAGTGGCTGGCGATCTATAGCTCATTTTAATCTTGTATTGTTGCGTATGTTGTTATATTTTTATGGTTATCTGCTAGTTTTACATGAAATCTGTGATAAATCTAGTTTTTTTACTGTCCTTCGACGACAGGTTTTTATAGTCTAAGTATATCTAATTTGAATATAGTACTTTTTCTCGTCACGATATGGCTGAAATATTGCCGATGTGACGGTAAATTTTAACTCACTCACTCACTCACTCACTTAATTCATACAATTCTTGTTGACATCAACTTTCATGGAGAAGACAAAAACTGGGTCGGGGCTTCAGCGACAAGATTTTTTTAGCATAGGAAATAGGCAGTATTCTCATACCTGGAGGTTGAATACGATACGATTTAGTTTTTAAAAGGTTCCATAATCATGAAGTCAATACGCAGTCAAATGTTGGATTAAATTGGTTTGAATATAATTTTCTGAGAGACTGTAAGGTACATTTTAGGCCCTTTCCAATTTAAAAACAGATGTGCTGAATGTTCCAACGCAAAACCTTTGGCATTGATGATGAATGGAATCAAGTTTTTTTTCTGTATAAAGTATTGTCAACTTGTTGCCCATGCGTTTCGTGGTTTTGCAAGCGCTGCTGGTCAATGAAATGGGTAAAAAATTTGAGCCCAGACAGGAATATGTTCCCTTTGCAGTGTGAAGATACGTGTTAGAACAACCATTAAAATGTATAAATCCTTATTTACATTAAATAAGTGGGTTTTGTCCATTCAAATCATCCATGGTATGTGTCTTAAGGAGCTGGCCACAACAACGTGCTTGAAGTTCAGACAGTTCGAAGAGACTATGGTAATGGTATAGACAAAGAACCATCTTCCCGAGGCAAGGGAGTTAACTGACTGTAAAAGTCCAACTTCCACCCTTGCCGAACTAGGCTGGAATGTTTTAGTTATATTCAATTTTGCTGAACTAATGAGTCTATGCATGGTCCAGTCCAAAGCGCGTAACGAAATCGACATCCGGTTCGTAAACTGCCGTGCAGATTTCGGTCGAATGCCAAATTTGCAGGTAACAGAAGTATCGTAAGTCCCCACGGTCCCTAGTATGGTGGCCTAACTTTGGATGCAGGTGATATATAGCCCGTTTTTATAATGTAGTGTTGATTCATAGATTATTCTTTTAATTGTTCGCAACTAGTTATTATACTGTCCGTCCACGACAGGTTTTTTTTATTCGTCTAAGTTTATGTATTATTAACGTTCTCGACACGATATGGCTGAAATATTGCCGATGTGACGTTAAATCACTCACTCACTCACTCAAAATTTGCAAAGCATTTATTTTCCAAATCTTTTCGTGATTTTCAGTGCAGACTGGCATCAACGCTATAAATATATCACAAAACTATATTCAGTTAATCTAATCCTGTATATTGCTGTTTTTTCCTTGTACGGTAACGTGACAACTTATTTCGCCACTTAGTATACCAGTACGTATAAAACCTGCAAATATTAATCTGACAAAAATATAATATATTCCCTACTCAGAATATGTCTTCTCCTCGGTGTTGGTTGGTTGGTTGGTTGTTTAACGCCGCACTCAGCGATATTCCAGCTATATGACGGCGGTCTGTAAATAATCGCGTCTGGACCAGACAATCCAGTGATTGATATCATGAGCATCGGTCCACGCAATTGGGTTGGTTGGTGGGTTGGTTGGTGGGTTGGTTGGTTTGTTGTTTAACGCCGCACTCAGCAATATTCCAGCTATATGACGGCAGTCTGTAAATAATCGAGTCTGGACCAGACACTCTGGTGATTGATACCACGAGCATCGATCCACGCAATTGGGATCGATGACATGTATCAACCACGTCAACGAGCCTGACCACCCGATCCCGTTAGTCGCCTTTTACGACAAGCATAGTCACCTTTTTACGGCAAGCATGGGTTGCCGAAGACCTAATCTATTCCGGAATCTTCACGGGGAGGGGACCCTCGGTGTTAATGTGTAAAACTACAGGTAGATATGACGTTACCCAAACTAATTAAATAAATTAGCTACAAATCATGATCAGTTAACGTACCAGCAAGAATATTGTATATATTCAGTTAAGCAGAACTTATAATACTTACACATTTCCGGACTGACCCAAAGACGGCGGCGCGATTGCTGTCGTTGAATCACCAGGTATATTTTCCTTCTTTTGAACCGTATCAAAGGCCATTTTAGAATATCTCAATAAAGTCTCAAGATCAGCATTTACTACTGATTCCCGTTCTTGTTGGTTATCCAGTCATGCTGGCATTATTTGTAATCGGATGACCGATGCCGCGGAAAAGGTTGCATTCCACAAATCTGTGACATCACTTATCCCATTCATTGTTTATAAGCCTGTTATATCCGAGTTCGAATGCAAAAGAAGTGGAACATCATAGTAGGTATAAATCAATGACATACCATTATAACAACTCTTTTGTTTGTTTGTTGTTTAACGCCGCACTCAGCAATATTCCAGCTATATGACGGCGGTCTGTAAAATAATTCAGTCTGGACCAAACAATCCAGTGATTGACATCATGAGCATTGATCCACGCAATTGGGATCGATGACATGTATCAACCAAGTCAGCGAACCTGACCACCCGATCCCGTTAGTCGCCTTTTACGACAAGCATAGTCGCCTTTTATGGCAAGTATGGGTTGCCGAAGACCTATTCTACCCCGGAATCTTCACGGGTCAAAACAACTCTATATTGTAGTGAGTGAATGATATGGTAATAAGTCGCTTTTAACAATATTCCAGCAATATCACACCAGAAATGGGCTTCACACATTGTACCCATGTCGGGAATCGAACCCGGGTCTTCGGCGTGAGGAACGAACGCTTTAACCACTAGGCTACCCGACCGCCCCCTACATTGTAGGTTGTTATGCGACGACGTATTGGTCGTAGCAGATATACACATAACAGGCATAAACATAAGGATCCTCCTTTTGTGATGGAAATATCATAGACAAGCATGTCCTGTCATTCAAACAATTGTTAAGTCTACCATTGTTCCAATCGTAGATGTTTGTTTATTTTAACATTCGACCACCTCCGTGTTCTAGTGGTAGAACGTCTGCCCGGAAAGCGGAAGAACGGGGGTTCGATCCCCGGCAGCGTAATACCAAAAGACGTTAAACGATGGTACTTGTTGTTACCCTGGCTGGCGCTCAGCATTAGGGGCTTAAACAAGGACTGGTCGGCTCGGAGTCAGTATACTGAGTATCTGAGTAGGATATTATGTTAAATTGCGGCATGGTTTCTCAGTGAGCCAGCACTATTAAATCGGCAATGGTCCAGGCAGGCACAAGCACATGCACAAACACACACACAAACATACACACGCACACACACGCACGCATGCATGCACGTCGCTAAAAATGTGTAATAATCTTGAACGCGACGTTAAAAAATACCGCAGAAATGCCACGCCTCACACCCGAACAACAACGCCCTGTGTACTGTACCGATGGGAATCACCCAAGCCCTCATTGCTAGAACGTTTGGCTGCTCCCGTGGTCTGTAACAAACCTGATGCAAAGTTACAGACTGGCCTGCCAGACATCAGACTGGCCACGAACAGGCAGATCCAGGGTAACTACGCCGAATGAAGACCGGTACTTGCGTACTTTACATCTCCGGAATCGATTCCTGACCGTGACGTCATCAGCAACGAATGCCTTCGGGCATATGGTTAGTCGACTGACAGTGACCATATGACTCAGGGCTCAATGAATTTGTGCTTACAGACTTTAGAGGACAGTCATTGACAGCGCATCATCGTCGTCAGAGATTGAGATGGGTCCAGACGTTGGCAGAAGATCGTCTTCTCTGATGAAAGCCGGTTCTGTCTGTGGTTTTTAAATTTAAAACTTTAAGTTTCATTTCGCCCCCAGTTTAAAACGTGTTCTGGTCACACTATATTTTACTCACTCACACTCACTCTTTACTTAATAAACCGGCCTGGGGTCAAATGTATCGCCAGCACCTCCTTTGCCAGTGCTATGAAACTGGGAACACATGGGGATTCCGGGTAAATAAGGTCCCCAGCAACTTATTCTTGCCGTCAGAGGCGCTTAAATGGATCCATTGTCAGGCTCGGTGACCCATGAACCCGTGAACATCCGGGTAAGGACAGGTCTTCAGCAACCCATGCTTGTCGTAAGAGGGGACTTTGCTTGTCGTAAGAGGCGACTTACGGGATTGGGTTGTCAGGCTCGCCGACTAAGGTGATGCATGTCATTGTATTCCAATTGCGTAGATCGATGATCATGATGTCAATCCTTGGATTTTCTGGTCCACACTTGATTATTTACAGACCGTCGTTATATAGCTGGAATATTAAACAACAAACAAACAAACAAACAGTGTACCCCGAAGGCGTGGATCTTCGTTCATGATATCAATCACTGGTTTGTGTATACCAGAATTTATTTATTACTTTCAAGGCGCCTTCAACTAGCAGGAATATTGCTGAGTGCGCTGTAAAACAAAACACACGGTCATTTTATAGTGTCATGCAACTCCCAAAGCAGTGGGCGGAGAGGCACTTATATCGTTACCATTACGGGGCTGGGTTCTGTCTGTTCATGTCCGACTGACTTAACCTATCATTACCCTCTCAATAAATAGCACGCCCGCCACACCTGTGGGCAGCTTATTAATTCCAACATAAACAGGTGCTCAGTTACTTCAGTAAAAAACTGTATTCTTTAGATACGTGTCTGCAAGAATAGGGCACATTATTATGTGTTTCAATGCCAGTCATATGCATTTCTTTCGTTAAAACAGGGGCTATATTATTCCCGTACCCCCGTCTGAAAATCAAATGGTTGCTTTTTATGTAAAAACACGTCAACAACAAGGCGAACCTCCTGACTATGAACAGCTAGGGAACAAGCACATTCACATCGTCCATGAAAAACGTGGGAAATGTGTTTCAAATTGCGACCATCTAACTTTTGCTTACCCGTGAAGGTCCGGGGTAGACTAGGTCTTCAGCAACCCATTCTTGCCGTAAAAGGCGACTAACGGGATCGGTTGGTCAGGCTCGCTGACTTGGTTGATGCATGTCATCGTATCCCAATTGCGTGGATCGATGCTCATGATATTAACCACTGGATTGTCTTGTCCAGACTCGATTATTTACAGACCGCCGTCATATAGCTGGAATATTGCTGAGTGCGGCCTTAAACAACAAACCACCACCACCAAACCACCAGCACTGCCCATCTCCACGACATCCGTGTGTTAAGAAATCCGTAACATCATATAGTTTATGTTGAAATTTTCAGCTTGGAGAGTATATAATTATTATCATATATAAAATCATATTTCATACGTGTTTACCTAAAAGGTAAACTTTATACAGCCATGTGCCGACAAGAAGTAGTATTTGAACAACGCAGTACATGTTCTTACATCAGTGAAGTTAGGTGGGCCTCACTTAGACTGCCTCCTAGTCTCAAGGAAGAAATAGAACGCACACATGATTATCAGTACTCATTATGTGGAACCGGACCACCAAGGCAGAGCATGCACAGGAAGCCATTATTGACGAACGACCTTGATCTGAATCGACCGCCCTGTTTCGGAATACGTGCGAGCAACTGACGACTGTATGTAATTGACTGCAGGGAAAAGTTCTATCTGAGTTTTAGATATGTGGGTCACTGGAACAATGTGACATTTATAATATTACATTAAACTAGTTTTTTTGTCACACTGCCATCCCGTGCAAAATGGTTTAAACGTCTGTGGCTTGCATCACGTTGAATCCACATTAAGCTGACACGCTTCTGTTCATAGTATGCTTCAGTTCAATTTTCCATCAATCACCAATGTCTCTTTTTTCAATCGTGAATACACCTTTCTGGATAAAGTGGGGGAGGAGATTTTTTCTTCACGGACAAAATCTATGTTGTATTTCTTCATGAACGATAAACATTTGTATTATTACAGTTGTCATTTCATTAACTTTAAAGTTCGATGCCGGATAAGATTCCGGGATAGAATTGGTCTTCAGCAACCCATGCTTAAGCTTGCTGTAAAAGGCGACTCTGTTTGTCGTAAGAGGCGACTACCGGGATCGGGTGGTCAGGCTGGCTGACTTGGTTGAGGCATGTCATCGATCCCAATTGCGTGGACCGATGCTCATGATGCCAATCACAGGATTGTCTGGTCCAGACTCGATTATTTACATACCGCCGTCATATAGCTGGAATATTGCTGTGTGCGGCGTTAAACAACAAAGACAATTTGGTCGCTTCTTCCGACATCCATAAGTTCCTGGAGACCTTTTTTTAACCAGGACCCGCCAAAGTCTAAGGCATCCCAAACCTGTTGTAGATGCAGGGCAGTAGCTCTCCTGATCCACCGACTGACTCCAGGGTTAAGTGTGTAGAGATGAAACGTATCTAGTCTGGGTCTTCTTCCAGATAGCCTTTGTATAATGGAAGTAACAATCACGCACGTCACAGTTTGGAGAGGATGACTATGACAGACACCTCAGTATTCAGTCTCTTAAACAAGCGCACAAAGTTCTACCGTCGTCGTTTTGGGAGAACACAGAAAGACAACTGCTTTATTTTGGTCCCAGTAACTCCAGGGAACAGACAGAGCTGGCCCCATTATTGGGCAAAGGAGAGAATGCATCATCCATGTAAACTTCATCCATTTTATAAAGGTACCCGGGTGGTCAGGCTACCTGACTTGATGTTGATGTATGTCATCTTTTCCCAGTAACGAAGATGGATGGGCGTGATGTCAGTCACTGGATTGTCTGGTCCAGACTCGATTAATTATTTACAGACCACCGTCATATAGCTGGAATATTGCTGAATTATTATTCTGAAATATAAACGGATTGTTGTCAATGATAGCGAAAAGTGTATATATTATTTACAAGTTTGATGTTGCAGGGCTTGCGAAACATGGCCCATTAACTGTGATCTCTCTGTGTTTTTTACTGATTATGTATATTTTAGTGCTGGTGCTGATAGAACTGCGACACACGACAGACTCTCAGTGGATTTTTATCTCTTAGTTAGAAAACCAGTTATGCATTATGCGAAGTTTTCTCAAATAAGCTCCAATTGTGTATTTGTGTTATTTGATAAACATTTCGTGATACAAATACGGATGTACTTTTAGGAACTGTTTATATAAGTCCAGAAAATTAATCCTGGTGAAAGGATAAAAATATTCATTGTGGAATACGAAGTTTTCAAGGCTCCCCAGCTGAAATGTTACAGCAATATGGAATTATTGTTGTACTGATTGGAGGAGACTTCAATGCACGTACCGGAACGGATTTTGATTTTGTAGACGATGATGTAAAGTCAGCACTGAATATAGATTATTGTGATTTTATGAGCGATTCTCTGAATATGACACGTTTTTCCTGTGATAAAACAGATGTGGCAAGAAGTTGATAGATTTAGGTCCATCTTTTAATCTCAATATGTGTAATGACCGATGTGCACGGCAAGTGTTATGCTTGTATAATAGGAACAAGTGATTTGTGTACACTTTATACATGTTTCAGACCCGTGAAGATCCGGGGTAGAATAGTAGGTCTTCAGCAACCCATGCTTGCTGTAAAAGGCGACTATGCTTGTCGTGAGAGGCGGCTAACGGGATCGGGGGGTTAGGCACGCTGACTTAGTTGAAGCATGTCATCAATCCCAATTGCGTGGATCGATGCGCATGATGTCAATCACTGGATTGTCTGGTCCAGACTCGATTATTTACAGACCGCCGTCATATAGCTGGATTGCGGCGTAACCCAAAATCCAATCATGTTAGGGCGACTACGCTGGTCGTAATTATGAGGTACAGCGGCTTGACCTCATGTCTAATGATATAATTTATTCTCTTGATAGATTATTGAAACAGACATCGAGAACTCGCTGTCAAATCCAATTTGAGATCACTGTCAGCAGAACCGAACTACGTTGAAACACATGTTAATTGTGTTTTATATGTAGGGAATGTCCTAAATGAGCTGTCGCTATTCTGTTGCTAACGTGTATATATCTCATCCTGAGATGACGAAAATATGATTTCTGCACCCAGGTATGGTTTCCCCAGTAAAGTTTTTACACAGTTTTAGGGTAGACATGTGGAGGATATTTCCTATTTTTGACACATCAGTGACAAACATGATGTCCGATGCAATTCCCTACTTTGACTTGTACCATATGGTCCCGTGTTTGTTCAGGTAAACTTGCCTTTGCATGTGTGACGAGTGTCACCGGTGGGGCAGGACACTCTCACTTTCTCGCAAACGCCTTGTGTCATCACGATTTGACATGATATATAAATAAAAGTGTGCCAAGGTAACTCCATAGGGACAGAGGCAGGCTGTTGGGTTTGTTCTCACTTTGCCGCAGGCAGGGAAGATTAAAACTAACGATCCGGTATATTCAAAGGTATGATCTGTTTCACACTTGATGGAGGGATTAATTTCACTCAGGGTGAGTGGTGGGGTCCAAGCCTCGTAAATTACCAGTAACTGAACTGGATTCATCTGTCAACTATTGCATCCTGAAGGGATGTCAGTAATCTATGTATTCCATCAAATAAACAAATAAAGTGAGTACGATAATGCATATGCAATCTTATATAATTACGTCCTCTCCAGTGTTATTGCAAAATGACAAATGCACAGGCCAACGTTAGTCGTGGTGGACAGAGTGTATGGATCCATTGTCAGGCTCGGTGACCCATGAACCCTTGAACATCCGGGTGAGGATAGGTCTTCAGCAACCCATACTTTCCGTAAAAAGGCGACTTGGTTGTCGTAAGAAGCGACTGACGGGATTGGGTGGTCAGGCTCGCCGACTAAGGTGATGCAGGTCATTGTATTCCAATAGCTTAGATCGATGATCATGATGTCAATCCTTGGATTTTCTGGTCCACACTTGATTATTTACAGACCGTCGTTATATAGCTGGAATATTAAACAACAAACAAACAAACAAACAGTGTACCCCGAAGGCGTGGATCTTCGTTCATGATATCAATCACTGGTTTGTGTATACCAGAATTTATTTATTACTTTCAAGGCGCTTTCAACTAGCAGGAATATTGCTGAGTGCGCTGTAAAACAAAACACAAATTCATGTTATAGTGTCATGCAACTCCCAAAGCAGTGGGCGGAGAGGCACTTATATCGTTACCATTACGGGGCTGGGTTCTGTCTGTTCATGTCCGACTGACTTAACCTATCATTACCCTCTCAATAAATAGCACGCCCGCCACACCTGTGGGCAGCTTATTAATTCCAACATAAACAGGTGCTCAGTTACTTCAGTGGACAGAGTGTAGTGTACATTGGGCATAAGTTCAGGGTTACGTCAAGTTTTATTCATTATTCATTGTTTTTTTTGCGCCAATTCCATTTTGTGACACAATTAAAATTGTGCTCATTATATTTTCATTTTATACCTTATTTATTCATATATATCTATGTTATTTATGTCTGGACAATGACGCTCCCTTTGCCGGCATGCTGGGTGATTTATCGCTCCCAACAATACCTGCCGGCAAAGTGACAACACGGTTTAGCCGATTTAACAATATGCCAGCACGATGGAGCACCAAGAATGGGCTTCACATGGTATTCCCGTATAGACACTGGATCTCGTATCGTCGGCATGGCCAGGGAACTCTGAAAGACCTTCACCCCTCCACGCCCCCGTTAGAACAGAGTTATACAGTTTAATACTTCACGGCATATTTATCATTATATAAAGTACCTTATGTTAACGAACCCGTGAAGATCCGGGAAAGCTCTGGTAGCTGAATCACAGGTCCATTGATTCTCGCAACCTCCTAATTATAAAGGAGCTGGCTTATCGTCAGATCTTTGGATTCTTAATTCTCCCACATTTCAAAGCACACCCGTGCAGATCCAGGTTAGAATAGGTCTTCAGGCATCCATGCTTGTCATAAGAGGCGACCAACGGGGTCGGGTGTTCTGGCTCTCTGTAGGGTTAATGCATGTCATCGTATCCCAATTGCGAAGATCGATCCTTATGATGTCAATCACTGGATTGTCTGGTCCAGAGTAGACTATTTAGAGAGAGCCGTCACACGGCTGGAATAATGTTGAGTGCGACGTTAAACAACAACAAACAAAACATTGTTTTCAAATAATGTATGTTCTTAATGAAAGATTCTATTTTAAAGACGGACTTTAGACGGAATGCAAATAGAAGGATCATGTCTCAGCGTTTACGGGGCGGTCGGATAGCCTAGTGGTTAAAGCGTTCACTCGTCACGCCGAAAACACGGGTTGGTTTCCAGACATGGGTACAATGTGTGAAGCCCATTTCTGGTGTCCCCCGCCGTGATATTGCTGGAATATTGCTAAAAGCTGCGTAGAGCCATACTCACTCACTCACTCACTGACATACAACACATACAACTGACCACAGTTAATCACAGAGATGGTAATGTATATGTTAGTATATGCATAAGAATCTTTACCATCAGGGTCAAAGACTTATTCTGTCACCTATCTATGCCATACACCAAAGGAAAAAATACCCGTGAGGATCCGGGGTAGAATAGATCTTCAGCAACCCATGCTTGCCGTAAAAGGCGACTATGCTTGTCGTAAAAGGCGACTAACGGGATCGGGTGGTCAGGCTCGCTGACTTGGTTGATGCATGTCATCGATCCCAATTGCTTGGATCGATGCGCATGATATTAATCACTGGATTGTCTGGTCCAGACTCGATTATTTACAGACCGCCGTTATATAGCTGGAATATTGCTGAGTGCGGCGTTAAACAACCAACCAACCAACCAACCAACCAAAGGAAAAAAGGGAACTGTGCTTCATGTAGGACGGAAATACATGATCCTTTATGAAGACATGGTTTATGACTTATGACTTAACGGTTGCTTATTATGTGTGTGTATGTGAGTGAGTGAGTGAGTGAGTGCGGAAAGAATGGAAACAAATAAGTTCTCCTCCTTTCACAAAAGAAATTGCGTACTGTTTGATTTGCATTCTAGAAGTTGAAAAATAAGTAAGAAAAACGTATTACTTCATGGATAACAACATCTGGTTTATTGCATATAGCGACGTTTCGATGTAGATTCTTACACCGTTATATGCAATAAACCAGAATTTGTTATCCATGAAGTTGTACGTTTTTCTTACTTAAACAGTACGCAATTTCTTTTGTGAAAGGAGGAGAACTTATTTGTTTCCATATTTTCCACATTCACTCACTCACTCACATACACACATACACACATACACACACATAATAAGCAACCATTAAATATTCTTTGGATGACACTATTTCAGTTACAATATCTACATGCAAGTATATATGATCAATTACCCTTTCCGCAACCATATCGAACATAAATTAATGTGAAGACGTAATGAACAATTCACATCACTACAACTTTTAACACAAGTTGTGAGCAAAACATGTCAAACGTTATGAACGGGTTATGTCAAGGTAGTAGAATTTCACAGAAATATCTCTGATGCTGATTTCGGCATCCAGTATCGTCAAACGTCAGATCCGATTCGATCTCTAAGCATTCTGAGCGTCCTTCCTTGTTGAATCCTTCCACCAGGGAGTTGTCCGACACCCACCTCCACTCCCCGTCTTTATCCGCATCCATGCCGCCTAGGAAGTACTCTCTGGTACCATCTGTGAACACATGTACACGGTATTTACATACCATGATCCAACAGCAGACGCAACAGCAACAGCAGCAGCAACAACAACAGCAGCTGCAGCAGCAACAACAACAAAAAACTGCAGCAGTTGCTACAACAGCAACACCAACACCTGCAGCAACACCAACAACAGCAACAACAATACTAATAATCCATTTATATTGTGCATTTCCATGCTGGATTTCAAGCTTAAAACGCATTATTATTACTGCAGATCATTTCATTCACAGCTCCCTGGGGAGTATACAACAAAGCTGCGATCTCATACATTCACGTTTGAGTAAATAGAATCATTTTTCGAACAACATATCTTCTGATCATGCACTTTGATCATAAACCGTAGTCATGCATTCTTCACTAATACAGACAAGTAAGTTATTATATAGCATATTAATCATATTCATTGATCACGACACAGATGGCAAATAATATACATCAACATCAAGCATTCACATATGTATACGCCACGATCATACACATTATCCCATCTATAAATACTGAGATACACTGATCACACGTGTACACACCGATCATTCACATTGATCACACGTGTACACACCGATCATGCACGTTGATCACACCTGTACACACAGATCATGCACGTTGATCACACCTGTACACACAGATCATGCACGTTGATCACACCTGTACACACAGATCATGTACGTTGACCCCATCTGTACACACAGATCATGCACGTTGATCACACCTGTACACACCGATCATGCACGTTGATCACACCTGTACACACCGATCATGCACGTTGATCACACCTGTACACACCGATCATGCACGTTGATCACACCTGCGGACACCGATCATGCACGTTGATCACATCTTTATACACCGATCATACACATTGACCACACCTGTAGACACTGATCATGGACATTGATCACACCTGTAGACACCGATCATACACATTGATCACACCTGTAGACACTGATCATACACATTGATCACACCTGTAGACACCGATCATACACAATGATCACTCCTTTGTACACCGCTCATGCATATTGATCACACCTATACACACCGATCGTATACATTGATCACACCTGTACACACCGATCATACACATTGATCACACCTGCAGACAGTGATCATGGACATTGATCACAGCCAGAAGCATGACGAGACGCCTCACGAATGTCATCCGTGAGAGTGAATGTGTGAGTTAAACTTTAAAGTCACTTCGGCAATATTTCAGCCATGTTGCGACTAAAATGTTATACATGACTAAGTTGTTAACAATTATGGAAAAGATTTCTGAGACTTTTGTAAAACGTTTGGTTTATATTTACTAAATGACAGGTTTTCTGATGAAGGAAGGGGGTTATACCTATGTTGGAGCAACAGGTGTTAGCTCACCAGATTATATTTGTGTGTCAGCATCTATTTACAAGTATGTAAAGGCCTTTTAAGTTGCACTACTCAGTCAGACCATCTCTCCCTTATTTGCCTCTTTCTCATCATAGTTTAATGCAGTAGACACCCTAGAACATGATTACAGCCTAGGTGAGGACAGGGGTAGATATATACGGAACACAGATAAGTGTGAAGACTATATGAATAATTTTGAAAGTGAATTAGTGCAAGAAATGAGACATGAATTCATTAACTGTGTGAAAGTTGATATTGGTAACGCCACCGAGACGTTACAGCATATAATAAAATAATGTGGAAGGAATATGAAAGTAAAGACGTCCAAATATATAGGCTTTAAGAAACAACCAGCGAAAAGTATAACCTCTTGAATACATTCAGAAAGGTGTCTTCTCCGGAAAACTATAACTCATACAAAAACACTCGAAATAAATGTAATTTTTTATGTAAACAAAAACATTACAAAAGCATCCCAAAAGCATCAGTAAATGCTGCGAATGATAGTTATTGTACAACATTTTGGAGACTTGTTAAACGGTGTATCACCTCACGCTCGCAGGACTCTAGCATCGTACCTGCAACTTGGGTAGATTATTAGGAATTGTTTAATCCAGTGTCAGTTGGGGATAAGGATTTCTCAAATGAAATCAGTGGGTTTCTTCAACAGCATCATGATAGCTTATGACCAGACTGACAAAATCAAGATGATATTTTATTGTTTGATTTTATGGAACAAGATGTTGTAAACGCTCTTCACCATTTAGGTGTGGAAAATCATCTGGTGGTGATGGATTCCAGAATTTTACAAATCTGTTGAAAATGTTTTAACTCAATATCTCGTCATTTTGTTTAATGCAGTGTTGTCCAGGGGACATTATCCAAAATTATGATCAACGGGATGAATAATGCCACTTCATAAAAAAGGTAGTAAAAGTGATCCTAATAACTTTCGTGGTATTTCATTACTCAATGTAATTGGTAAAATGTTTTCTTATGTACTAAATTAAAGACTAGAATGTTTCTTAGACAACCAAGACATAATTGGTGAATATCAAGAGGGGTTAAAGAAAGATCATTCCACTATTGATAACATTTTCGTGTCACAAGCTATTATACAAAGTAACGTATATCACTCGCAAAAAAAGTATATTGCGCTTTTGTTGATTTTCGAAAAGCATTTGATATGGTTAATAGGTTAAATTTTAATGTATATTTATTGCAAAATGGTATTCACGGCAAGTTTTTTTTCTCCATTATCCAGATTATGTATAATGGTGTTAAAGCAACTGTAACATGTGATTATGGTAAGAAATGACCGAGTATTTTGATAATTCATGTGGGGTAAGACAAGGTCGTACTCTTGGTCCAGTACTGTTTATCTTTGTTTATCAAGGAATTTGTTAATCTATAAATAAACTCGATGATTATATAAGAAGAAATGTTAAATATAATTGTCCTATTGTTTGCCCACGATTTAATACGTATTGCAGACAGTGTATTGGCATTACAAAAACGTCTTGATGAATTATATTTATACTCTTGTAAATGGGGTATGGATATTGATACTGAGAAGAAAGAGTAAAAGTATTGAGTTTAAAATGGGAGGCCCCTTTTAACAAATGAGAAATATTATGATTATGGTGAGCGTATGAAAACAGTTAATGCCTATAAATATTTGGGACTTACTTTTACTCCCAAATTAATTTGGACTAAGGCCTGCAAAACGTTATGTGAGCAAGCAAGCAAAGCACTTTGGTCAGTTAAATCGTTAATAAGACGTAATGATATTTCGGTTACGGAGCATTTTTTTATATTTGATAAAAAAAAATGTTCTGATACATTTGTATGGTGCTGAGATTTGAGGATACCAAAATGGAATAGTATTGAAATTGTTCATCGCAAATGTTGTAAATATTTATTTCACACATGCTACAAAACTGCATATGCAGTGGCCTATGGTGAATATGGCAGGTATATACTTCATACTATTTATAATGTGAAATGCATTTAAATATTGTATAGGGTAGCCTAGTGGTTAAAGCGTTCGCTCGTCATGCCGAAGACCCGGGTTCGATTCCCGACATGGGTACAATGTGTGAAGCCCATTTTTGGTGTCCCCCGCCGTGATATTGCTGGAATATTGCTAAAAGCGGCGTAAAATCAAACTCACTCACTCACTCACACTTACACTCCATGGTGGGTGGGGAGCAGGGAAGTTGAACACATTTCCTTTCACCATCGTGCTCTCTCCGACAGCCTGATATTCAGGCTCTATATGACCAACTCCCCAAGCCCTGTGTTATCATGGGAGATTTGAATGATCATAACCAACTTTGGGGTAGTAGTGACACCAATTCTAAAGGAAAACTACTTGAGGATTCCTTAAATAACGATTCATGCATTTTTAATGATAGTTCTCCCACGTATCTACATCCTGCAACTGGCACCTACTCTTGTCTGGACTTGTCAGTTGCAGATTCTAATACAGTTTATGAATTTGAATGGTCAGTCCAGAATAACCTCAGTGGTAATGACCATTTTCCTACCATTTAACAATCTGTGACACCATCGGATGATTCTCCATCATCTAGATGGAATTTTGCCCAGGCAAAATGGGCTTTATATGAAGTTCTCTACACTAATCACCTAAAACCTGATGTTTTTCTTGATGTTCCCGACCCTATAAAAACTTTTTCCGATAAACTTAATAAAATAGCTGATGAATGTATTCCGAAGTCCTCTTCAAATACTCACATACGTAAGCCATGGTTCAACATGATTGCAAACTAGCTTGGAAGGCAAGGCAAAATAGACGTCTATCTTGGCAAAATTATGTCTCCAAGATAACTTCACGAACGCCGATACCTAAGGTACGGAACATGATTCAGAAAATTAAAGTTTCTAAATCTAGTATCCACCACCTTCAAAATGGGAATGAATTATTAACCAATACTTCAGATATTGCTAATAAACTTGGTGAAACTCTTGCTCAACATTCTTCCTCCTCGAATTAGGTCCCTAAATTCCAAAAATATCAAAAGCAGCAAGAAAAGAAACCTTGGGCAAGCTCATGATGCAGCTACAGGGTCTGATATTATACATTAATTTAGTCAGCTCTTAAAACATTTACCACAATCATGCTTTGAAACCCTTTTGACAATAATTGATGAGCTTTGGACGTCAGGAGGATTTCATGACGAGAAGCTTTGATTGTTACAAAACCAAAACCTGGACGTGATTACACTGGTCCTTCAAATTATCGACCTATTTCATTGACGAGCTGTGTTTGCAAACCATGGAACGCATGGTCAATAATAGATTGACATGGTACTCGGAATCAAATGATTTAAAAACCAATATTCAATATGGTTTTCGTAAAACTCGCAGTACCACTGACCGTTTAGTTCGATTGGAGTCATTCGCTAAGAATGCCATTATAAACAAACATCATGCAGTGTCTATCTTTTCCCGATTTAGAAAAAAAGCATATCACACTACATGGAAGCACGGTATTTTAAAAGACTTACTTGACTTTGGGTTGTGAGGCCGTTTGCCTAAATTTATATCGAAATTTTTATCAGTCAGACAATCTCAGGTTCGCGGGGTTCAACCCTGTCTGATCATTATAATCAGGATCAGGGTGTCCCACAGGGCAGTATTTATCTGTTAAATTCCCCAGCATAAAAATATATAGTCTTTCCAACGTTTTAAACGATTCATTTGATGGATCACATTTCGTGGATGATTTTAACATATCAAGTCGTGTTAAAAACATGCCTACTACTGAAAGGCAATTACAACTGTGTGTTAATAAGATAAATAAATGGTCGTTAGAAAATAGTTTTAAATTTTCAAAATCCAAAACAAATTGCATACATTTTCGTACGAAATACAACCTGATTTAGTTTAGGATTACACTCCGATTTGTAAAAGAGGCCAAGTTTTTGGGAATTACTTTTGATCATCATTTAACCTTCTTACCACACATAAAATATTTGAAAAATGAATGCCTGAAGTCCAATGACCTTCTGAATGTCGTTCAAATTCAAAGTGGGGAGGGGATAAGAAAACCTTCCTCCAAATGTACAGGGCACTTTTTCGCTCTGAACTGTCCTCAGGCTATTAAAGATATATCCTGTAAGCATCCACTTTTAACTGAAATTATTGAATAATATAATAATATAGACTGGATTATATACTGGTCGTCGTCATAAAGCTGAACTATTGCTGAGTGAGGTTACCACAATGTACAGGGGTCAATCATTGAATTATATTATTATAACAAATTGAAAGAGCTATTTAAATAGCATGTATGGCTTATTCAACGACATTGTATTGTACATCCTGTAATACAGCCACAGGGTACCAGTTGGTGTGTATTCGGATGAAATGTTCATGTGCAAATACAAACATGTATGCACTCGTGAGAGGTGTGATAACCCTAAAACATACACGTTACAATTAACACGAAACGTATCACCCTTCATTGATTTATCGACACCTACGTGTCATAAGGCCAACGGGTGTGTTGTCCTGTCCTGACATATTGACGTACTAGAAATATATCACTAACACTCCTTCTGACCATGTGGTCCAATCGATAGGGACTGTCCGCACCTCAGCACCACAGTCAATAAAACTGCAAGGACTTCATATTGTGACAGCATCTGAAGGAGACTCTCGAAGAGTTTGTATTTTCAGTGTGTTAAGCGACGTTCTCTTAATGGTACTTTCGTGACCTTATGGGTGAAAATCACATTTTGACTTTTCATTATATTTTAAAACTAAATCATCTTCGGAACATACAAATACACTTCACAAGCTTCAAGTCATATTTTTAACAGAGATACATGGCATTACACATGGCGATCTTGACGGAATTAAGTTGATGTCAAACTTCTTTATGACATCATAGCACAACGGTATCTAAGCACCCATAAGGTCACTTTTCTCTTGGTGGGTCAGGGGGCACGGGTGGCCCAGTCGTCTAAGGCGCCGCGGGGCGGTCGGGTAGCCTAGTGGTTAAAGCGTTAGCTCGTCACGCCGAAGACCCGGGTTCGATTCCCGACATGGGTAAAATGTGTGAAGCCCATTTCTGGTGTCCCCCGCCGTGATATTGCTGGAATATTGCTAAAAGCGGCGTAAAACCATATGCACTCACTCACTCACTCTAAGGCGCCGCGATTCGCTGCGCAGGGTTCCGTCTCTTGGATACGACAGAAACCTATGATTGTGGGTTCGAATCCCGGTTCGCCCCGATTATGTTTCTAGGTTTGTCAGCACCATACCCGTGCTCGTGGGTTTCACCGAAGTGGTAAACGTCTGAGAACTGCATCACTTCGGGCTTTCCTCCCACAATAAGCTGACACGCCGTCCCTGTTAAAAGCGGCGTTAAACCCAACTCACTCACTATTCGTTTTCGAATGCATTGAACACAACAAACGTCTAATAGGTTTCTAAATTATGAGTGGCAATGATGTAAAATCTTGGTCCCATTTGTTCCAAACTACTTAAAGCACGAGAATAGGAGTATCAGCAAAGACAGTTATTTAAACATTGCAAAAGAACTTAACATCAGAAAGTCGTATGAGTGAAGACATCATTGACTTCAAGTTCTATGTTCCTTCAATGAGACGTTTTGGTACAAGCGCCAGGTCTTTGTCAAGACACGTTAGCTGATCTACAGTGTTGCAGAACTTAAGACCCGCTTACACATATGAAGTCATCTTCAAAAAAGCCTGATGGTGTATTTCAGAAAAAAAAAATTCGTTTGAGCACTACTTTAAAGTACAAAATTAAGTACACAATGTATGCGGTGCGTCTTGCCTTCTGCCACAATGCGGTTGACGATATTCCGTTTCGCAGTTGTGTCCACCTTGGCTAGCTCTCCCCCCTCGCTGTGGCACACATCGCGTGCCTCCTCCCACAGCACTCTGGTGGTGTGGACCTTGTAACAGAAATACGCCTCGTTGTCGTAAGTGTAGCCTGATGTCGCCGAGCACGCTGCAACAAAGAACATGCGAGATTTAAAAATCAACAACATATGACGGATGTGACAAATATAAAAAGAATCTGAAAAACGCTATTTGTGTTATTCGGTCGAATACAGACTTATGTGTTCACTTCAACAAATGCAACACATTTAAGGGGTCGCGACCTTGTGAGTGACTTTGGAATGACCCCTTAAATTGACAATTTTTATTCTTGTATCTACTTCATTGATTGAGCGTTACGGGACACGAACGATTGCCTCTATTTCCTGGCGCTCGGCATTGAGACAATAAATTGTGGTCGGCTTGGAGAAAGTTTTGTTTGTTGGTTTATTTGTTGTTTAAGCCACACTCAGCGATATTCAAGCAATATGATCGGCGGTCTGTAGATTTTCGAGTCTGGACCAGACAATAAGGTGATTGACGTCCTTAGGATACGATGACATGCATCAACCAAGTCAGCGAGCCTGACCACCCCATCCCGTTACCACCCCATTGCCTACTACGACAAGTATTGTCGCCTTTTACGACAAGCATGGGTTGCTGAAGACTTGTCCTACCCCGGAACTTCATGGGTCGCTTGGGGAAAGTACACATGAGTTCATCAAATAGGGTAAACAGGTAAACCGATTTGTGAAATAATACCAATAGTCCACTCCATACGGATGTAAGAGGACTATAAAATGATTCATAAATATGCACACATATGAAAGGTCAGTAAAACTATATTACATGCATAGACATTAAAACATATCCAGACATTTGACAACTTCATATGTAGGCCTACTCATGACGTAATTTGGAGGCTCCTCAGAAAGCGCAAGTTCCAACTGTTGTACATGTACGTTGTTCGGCAGGTTTGTTCGTTGTCTTATCCATCACCAAGCATTATCCCAGAGATCGTCAATCGGTGAGAGGTCATGTGAGCTTGACGGCCAGGGCAACACGCAGACCTCATAGATGTTGAGAAAGTTCTGGATTATTCGAGCCGTGTTGGGCTTGGCATTGTCTTGCTAAAACAGTATCTCTTGTAACCGTCGTCTGATAAAGGGAAGAATGACATCCTGGTAACGTTGGGCATCCAAATGACCACGTTTGATGACAAGTCTGTATTCCTTTCACCCCAAATCCCGCCCACATCGTGACCCCAAAAGGTTTAGACCGTCTCCGTGGTCTGGTGGTAGAGCGTCAGCCCGGAAAGCGAAAGGTCCGGGTTCGATCCCCGGCCGCGTCATACCAAAATGCGTTTAAAGATGGTACTTGTTGTTACCCTGTCTGGCGCTCGGCATTAAGGGGCTTAAACAAGGACTGGTCGGCTCGGACTCAGTATACTGTGTCTGAGTAGGGTATTTATGTTAAACTGTGGCATGGTATCACAGTGAACTGGCACTATAAATCGGCATCAGTCCCGACTAGTACAAGTAGCCACGCACGCACGCACACACACGCACGTCACTATATAAGTCCAATAATCTTGGACGCGACGTTAAGCCCAATTTCACCTCACCTCACCTCTAGACAAGACAAAACAATAAGTTTATTGTATGAAAGGCCTCCGGCCTATATACAAACACATACAATGTATACATACTTTCAACATATGTGCATTCTAGGAGACATTTGTACTTTGTACATTTGTACAAGTTCTTGACGAATATTGAGTGCTTGATGGAGAAATTGAGCTATGCTGTAGATTACATCAGAAGATTGATTAGACATAAGTGATATAAGGGATGTGGTACATTGCTGTTTAAGGTATTGAGCGGGTATAAAACGTTTTCGGATATCTTGGTAAAACTCACAGATAAAAAGTACATGAAATTCGTCCTCAACACCCATATCACATAATGGACACAAACGCATAGATTTTAACGTATTTTGTCTTCTTCCGTTATTGACTCTAATATCACTCAGTCCCATACGAAAACGCGTGAATGTTGAACTAAATTTAAATTACAAAGAACACTTAATTATATTTCAGGCTCCAGTAAGGATTAGAATGATCTATAAAAATCATATCTGCTTCTTGCATTTAAATTAGACATCCATGTTTGATAAAAGGTATTTACAATTCTTTCTTTGAACATATTTACAAACATACCGGTGTTACCAACTCCTTGATAAATCCAAGCATAGCCAAAGCCATTTGAGAACAAAAGTACCCGAATATTTGATGCCCAAGTGTTGTAACCCAGATTATCATAGTTGTATAACATATTGTAAGCTTTCCTTGGCAGTCGCTGTTTGTGCATAGTAAGTATTTTTAGCCAATATCTGATACAACGAATATATGAATTAACGTACAAAGGATATCTACCGCACTCTCCTCAAACAATATTATTAGGGGAGTTGACACCAATCATTAACATATTTTTACAAGCAAGAAGATGTACTTTTTCGATTGTATTAAAATGTTTAAAACCCCATAATTCAGAGCCATACAAAAGTATTGGTTGTATCTGTTTGTCAAACAATTTAAAGAATATACTTGGGGATAAAGGCTGGAGTTTAGATAGAGTTGACAATAACATGACCATGGCTGTTTTACCCCTAACAGATAAATCCTGAACAAGATACCCATATCTAAAGTGTTGGTAAACAGAACACCTAGGTATTTATACTTACTAACAACTTTAACTCTCGAACCCTTATATAACCATTTTTCGACTGAAGCTAATGGGCCACCTTTTCTAAAAACGACTATGTTTGTCTTTTCTAAGTTTACAGTTAACTTCCAATCCACAGTGTAATCAGTCAAAATGTTAAATTGGTTCTGAAGACCTGAGACTGAGTGTGATATAAGAATAACATCATCAGCAAACAATAATAAGAACAATTCTTAAATATCCGGACATAATTGGACCCTGTGTTTGCCACTATTCATTATTTCTATACACAATTCGTTAATAAAGAATGAAAAAGAATGGGACTTAATACGCATCCTTGTTTCAAGCCAAGCGGACAATCAAAAAAGTCAGTGAAATCACCTTTACATCGCGCACACGCCCTGACATTAGAGTACATACTTTTAAGAATCAGGTACATTTTGCCCCGTAATACAGCTCTTCTAAGGCACACCCACAGTTTATGACGATTCACAAAATCAAAAGCCTTCCGGAAATCAACAAAATCTACATAGAGTTTTCTCCCAACGTTTCATCAAATATGTTTCTATAATTGCATTTAATGTAAAAATATGATCTGTAGTCGAATAATGTTTTCTAAACCCGGCCTGATATTCTGGAATTCTATCCCTCATATGGGCCCATACCGTTAGTCTGTTGTTTAATATACTCGAAAATACTTTCCCCAAAATACTGTTTAATGTTATACCTCTATAATTATCTGGATTGCTAGCATCTCCTTTCTTATGAATAGGTATAACAATGCCCTTCGACCACGAACTTGGAAATACGCCTGAACGAAAAATCATATTAAACAATTCTGTAAGATAGGGCAAAATTATCTCCCTTAATGATTGCAGCATTTCAGCAAGAATATTATCCAATCCCGGGGATTTCCCGATCTATTTCAGAAAAGAAATCATCTTCATTTATAGGACCATATATCTCATCAAAAAGCGTATGATCAAATACGTCCTTTGTTGAAAATACTTCTTTAAAATGAATTGCCCATTCTGCTTTTGAAATGCTACAAGCAGGGATGTTTCTCATGTTAATGGATCGAACCTCTTTCCAAAATTACCCATTGCATTACATAGCTGTCCAATTCTATTGTGTCGTATCTTATTCTTATATAACCTGATTTCGTACTTATATCGATTTCTTAAGGAACAGTAACTCTTTCTGTTATCAGCAGACTTGTTACTTCTAAATTTCCGTAGTGCTCGCCTCGGAGCACGTTTTGCCTGCACACATTCAGTGCTATAACGACTGTTAATCATGTAGCCATTCTTAGAGCATAAGGCTTTCTTCATGCAGTAAAAAGCCTACGAAGCTAGACAAAGACCTATCTATATCAACATGTAGAAGTTCTATTAATTCAGTCAGATTAAGACAGCTCTTGAGATTATCCAAGTAACGAGCTTCGTGAAAATCATTCCAAACATATTTGACCAGAGGCTGGTCACTACACTGGTCAAGACTGTTACTTGTTGGTATTATGTGACAAGATAATTCAAGAGGAAAATGGTCAGAGTCGGGGTTTTCCCCGATACATAATGAGGAAATATGATGGAAGAAATCAACTGAACAAATGAAATAATCATTAACGCTATTTCCCTTGTGGCTTACAAATGTAAATTCTCCGTGCAAATCCCCATTCACACGCCCATTAACTATGCACAGATTAAATACATTGCAAACGTTCAATAAAAGTTGACCAAATCTATTTACAACCGAGTCTACTGACGTCCTATCTGAAATAGGGACACTTTCCTCTGGAAAGGGATCACCTCTATTATTAATACTATCTGAATCATAGTCACTGAAGTTATTTTTGTTTCCACATCGGGAATTGAGGTCACCACACAGAAGAACATGACAATTAGCAATATCTGATACATGATCTATAAGAACAGACTCTAACTGATCAAGAGCACAAACAGAGTCCTTATGTGGGTAGTATGTTGACCCTTCAGGTGGTATGTAAGCACAAATCAATAAAATATCACATGTGCTGTCCAGTATACTTTGTGAGGGTCTAAAACACAACAAGTTGTCAACATTAACAGCTATTGGATGGCATAGTCTTAGTAGTTCATGTTTTATACCGACACATACCCCGCCACAAGGACGTCCGGAGCTGGATAAACTAATTGCACTTGAATAAAATAAGCTATACCCTGCGATCCAAAGTTCAGGTATTCTATCGACAACAAAAGTTTCAGTGAGACAGAACATATCAAAGGTCCTTAGATATGATAGGAAATCCTCATCAGAGTACTTGCTATAAAGACCGTTTACATTCCACGATAATATGTGGAACAAAGATAATACCGCATCGTCGTCACTGCATGGATTCACAGAAGCTTCCGTACAATCACCGGTGTAGTTGCTATTTGATACATCTGAAATTTGGCCTTGGCCCCCATCCTATCTGTCACCTCTCTCACTTGATAGGGTTCTCATACCGCGTTGTTGGAGGCGACGTACAGATCTGTTTCTTGCTGGTGTTGTGGGAACATCCTGACGGGCAACGGAAGCACACGTATCAGGAACCGTCACGAGTTTCCCCTGCTTGTAATAGCCACGGACACCAGATCCCTCCAGTTCTTTGAGTCGTCTGCGTTGTCTCATCGTCAGGTCGCTTGCGATATTGAATCCTGCTTCTTTAAATGATGGTCTTGCTCTCAATGTGTTCATTCATTCAAGAGATAATAATATCTTTCGATTTTCCAGACATTTCCTTTTCAACCTCTTGAATGCCGTGAAAGATCACATTGTCACGTCTACTGTATGCTTCTAGTTTGTCAAGTTCATCCTCAACATCACTGTACCTGTTCTGGATAACGTCTACATTTTCTGTCAAAGCATCGATATCGTCATACATTATGCCACTATTCTTCTTAAGTAGGTCAACACCTGTCTCTGTCGCAGTTACCCGACCTTCTAGATGCACATATTTGTCGTTGAGTGTTCTAATTTCAGATTTCAGTTCTGCCATTTCATTACTTAATTCAGTTTTCACATGACGGAGTTTGGACAGGATGGAGTCACGTACCTGGTCGAGTTTTGTCGGCCCCGGGTTCATCTCGATGTCGCCTGAACAATTGAGCATTCAGGTCACAACTTCCGCCGGCGGATGACTACTTCCCAGTGTGAATGCCACTCTCCTACCCAGAGTTCCATGCTGCCGGCTGCCAGCTAGCATAGTACCTCTGCCACAGGCCAGCGCCATGTGACGATTCGTCACATCTTTCACAGTCCATTCAAGATATTGCGTATGCTTTTCATCCGTTTCATGTTTTGACAAGTCTACACATTTTCATAAACATATGTCAAAGAATGGTTAACTTTCATTGAGAAAGTATGCAAATACGTAAAAATCTACTTGTTTTTGCGTAGTTATCCTATGTTTACATTGGTTGTACGGCTCCACGTGCTGTCATAGAAGCCCAACGGAGAGCTAGCGACGCGGTCACTTTGATGCATAAATATATATTGTCATGCAACTCACTGTCGCAGTTGTAGTAGCATATCTATATAGTTATGCAAAACAATATGTAAAGCGCCCCCAAATACTTGCATTAGTCCGTTCTATACTGATTTCTGAAAAAGCGCGTTTGTTTACAAACATGAGAAAAGTCCGGTCACGTGATATGCAAATTAGCCTGTGGCAGTGGTGTTATGCTGAGTCACCACTGCGACGGAGTGTGTGTGAATGCATCAAATGCACGGACTTGTTGGGTGGAGCGTGATGTTACACTGCACTCAAATCTGGTTACGTCATCATCACAACAGGCTTCGCAAAATAAGTTCTCGGCACTGAATAATCTTGAAAATTCAATTTTTTTTGCAGAATTTGCATAAGAGCAAACGCAGAGAGTAAGTGTGTTGTAAATAAGAATAAACATACAAAAACTCTCAGGTTTGTATCAGATCCATGGACAAACTCTGTGTACCTGTCATGAGCGAGTTCAACTTGGCGTGTCCCTCGAAGTTGCATAAAGGTGCCGATCCGAGCTCTGTACAAAGCGATCGAGATCATAGTAATGTTTGATGGTATAAGAGTCACCTTCAGATGCAGTTAGACGAGATCAAGGCTTGTAGATGCGGAGTTATCACACAAAATACTTCACTGGATCACCGGAGCTCTGAAGAGAGCGTCCATACTCGCCAAGGGCAGATAACTCATCTCTAAAATGGTCAACCTTCTAAATGCTTCTACAAGGGTCAATCGTTTACCTCTCCGTCGGTCCATCCGCATCCGATTATGAATATGGAACAAGTTGAAATAGCTCTCGTCGCCTCCTTGACCAATCATGTGGCTGCCAACGACACATTTTCGAGGCCACTGACGTCCATTTCGCCGATGTTGATTGGTGAAGGCCATTCCGCGTTGGGGTCGGTGTGCCCGAATTCCTGCATCGCATGATCGTGTTCACACTGTGTCTTTTAATGTCATAATGTCTGGGCTCTGACGTCACCGGAAGGAAGTGGTTGCGCAGATGAAACGTGCGCAGATGGAGTCTACTGCTTCGTGGCCTGTCCATTTTGTTCACAGTATGATGGTGTCGCTGAAATAGCCCCACAATGGACAGTCGGCTGCACCGGATCTGTGTAGCCTCTGTCAGCGCACGGTAAAACTAAGTCACAAATAATTGCAAATGCTGAAAGGTTTGACAATCGTACCAGATCTTAGGAACCTAACGATAAGGCGATAATATTCATGTACTGAAGATGTGTTATATATATGTTGATAGATCAACGGCCCGTCCGACATTAGTGAGTGAGGTGTGTTTTAAGTGGCTTTGACAGTATTTCAATGATATCACGGCCAGGTAACTAAGATGGAAAGAAATCACTTAAAATCAGTGATGGCATCAGGTGTCAGCACTCAAATAATATTTCTTAATGGTTTTCTTATTTTAAATATTATTTAAAATAAAAAAATATAATACACAACTGTTGTTGGGTATCTCATACATTATGTAAAATCCCTTTTAAAAAAATCTGGAACACAAATTGACAACATTTCAAACATGGCAGGGGTCATGTGGTTTCAAATTCATTTCTTTCCCGACTTCATTTAACCAATTTATTTTACCCAACTGCAGACTGTTGCAGGATTTGTGCTGGTTAAGTAGAGTTTGACATAATCAAATTAAACAACATTTCTTTCAGTTTTCAATGACATAAAAAGCCAAGTCGGTAAACTTTCTAAGGCCGCGGTCATAACTTCTATAATGAAACTCTTCACTCATAGTTTACCTGAACTATACAGACTGGAGCCTGGGGCGTCTGTTAACATCATGTCCTGAGGCAGAGCAGAATGACATGTGCATTTTCCTGTTAAC
The DNA here is from genome assembly GCF_022045235.1 of Haliotis cracherodii. NCBI lineage: Eukaryota > Metazoa > Mollusca > Gastropoda > Lepetellida > Haliotidae > Haliotis > Haliotis cracherodii. The sequence goes on from NW_027266272.1 coordinate 20,429,607, forward strand.
GCTGAAAACACACTGGTTACAGCTCCCTTCTCGACGTCACATAAGCAAATACAGGCTAATTTGCTCGGGAGTATTTCCGATCTCAGGATGAAGTCATCCGACGTTTTTCCATAAGCAAACCTACGATAGGAAAGTTTTGTCAAACCGATTCCCGTGGAGTTGGTACATTGCACAAATGTCAGTACCGCAAATGTCAGAAGGTACATGTCGAGACGTAACGCCATACGTGGCACTTGTGTTCCTTCGAACTAGAGCATGGGGCCTGAATGTGGTCTCAGTATTATACCTATGTGTTCAACATCCGTAGAACTATTGTGCGGTGCCAGTCTAGAGTTCTTTCGCTGAAGCGTATTGATCCAGTGGATTTAGATGCACTTTATTGTCAGGATTGATCACAAACTAATCCTAAATCAATTCACCAATTGGAAAAAACACGTAAACATTATTAACTGATCCATTGATTGTCGAGGGTGGCTCGGAAACCAACAGCCCTGACCAACATTTAGAAGCACGGTAATGGGAGTGGTATGAAACAGGGATAAAATGAAAAACATGCTCGCTACTCATGGGAGTGACTTCGTCCAAAGTAATCGAATGTTGGGCCACGGTGTTACTGTTAACGTTATACACACATAAACAAGCAATCGACGTTCCTACATTAATGCATGGGAAGTGATTGGAAAGGTATTTTGAAATCCGGCCTCAATTGGTTCACGGAGTGTTATTGTTTCATCCTTGGGAGGACCCACTCTCATGAAAGAGTGAGCGAGTGAGTGAGTTTGGGGCAGTATTTCAGTCATTTCACGACGTGTCAGCTTGATGTTGGCGAAACGTCCGAAGCAGGTGAAATCAAAACAACACAGGTACAGTTGACAAACCTCGAAACGTAATCCGGGCGAATCTTGGAATCGATCACAGGAAACCTTTCTGGCATGCCTGTGCATGGTGAATTGCGCGCATTTGACGATTCGTATCCCCTCTACTGGCAAACGTTTGAGCTTCTGCCTTTTACCGTGACAGCTCGGAATAAGCCAACATAAGATAAGCGTTATGTTTTTTACAGCCAACGTAAAAAATCAGGCAATTTGTCTGAAAATGTCAGTTAGTATGTACATTGCCTGAGTGAATCAGTTAATACTGGCATACTGACTGACTTGTTCAGTCAATATTCAAATTTACTGATAACATTATATTAATTGTAAGAGCGGTCGGGTAGCCTAGTGGTTAAACCGTTCGCTCGTCACGCCGAAAACCCGGGTTCGATTCCCGACATGGGTACAATTTGTGAAGCCCAATTTTGGTGTCCCCCGCCCTGATATTGCTGGAATACTGCTAAAAGCGGCGTAAAACCATACTCATTCACTCTCTATTAATTGTAACATTTATACTCATGATCATAAATTAAGCACCAGCTTATTCAAGATCCAATTCCGAAACATAATGACAAACACTGAACTAAACACAATGGAACACCTTTGGGGTTGGCAAAATCGTCAAATGATGGTCGAAAATACACCCTAAGAACTTGGCCTGTTTCACAATCTTAACTGGCGTGCCATCTTAATATAGTTAGGTGTCTTTATGGGGCGAAGGTCTTGTTCTGTGAAAACTTAAAGCCAATCGACCACTTAACGAATTTATTAAGACACAACTGTAATTGTCTTTCAATGGTTTGCATATTTCTACCACGACATGAAATATTAGATCATTAAGACAATGACCCATCAATTGAGAAATTTAATACTTTTGATAGGCTATGGAGTTTATACTGAACAAGGTGACAGACAAAATACTGCCTTGTGGAACCTCCTGATTCTAATTATAATGATCAGATTTGGTTGATCCAACACGAACTTGAAATTGTCTGTCTGTTAAAAACTGTTGTTTTTTTTTAAAGTGAGACACACGGCCTCTCAAACCAAAGTCATGTAAATCATTTAAAATACCATGTTTCCGTGTTATATCATGGACTTTTTCTACGTCGAAAAAGATCGATAGAGTATTTAGTACTTTACAATGGTTATTGACAATGGAATGTTTAAAGAATGATTCTAAATGAACCAAATGGTCAATAGTACTTCTATTTTTTCGGAAACCACATTGAATAGTAGTAATTAGATCAGTGGCTTCTAAAAACACTCTAGTGGATTATTGACCATACATTTCATGTTTTTTTTCAAAAGCAGCTAGTAAACGAAATAGGTCGATAGTAAGATGGATCTGTATGATCTCGGCCAGGTTTTAGTATAGGGACAACAATGCAATTGTGCCACGAAGGAAGAAAGTATACGCCGAACCTTCGCACTATTTAGTTTTACAGTATTTAAAGTATGAACTGTAGGATGGCCGAGAAAGTATTTTCTGCTTTCTTCCTACACATCAGACCCGTGAAGATCCGGGGTAGAATAGGTCTTCAGCAAACCAAGCTTGCCGTAAAAGGCGTCTATGATTGTCGTAAAAGGCGACTAACGGGATCGGGTGGTCAGGCTCGTTGACTTGGTTGATGCATGTCATCGATCAAAATTGAGTGTATCGATGCTCATGATATCAATCACTGGATTGTCTGGTCCAGACACGATTATTTACAGACTGCCGTCATATAGCTGGAATATTGCTGAGTGGGGCGTTAAGCAACAATCCAATCTAGTGCAGAATACATTCCTGTAGCAGGATGTACATATATGGAGGATCCATAATTAAATATGAAAAAAGTATTATTTTAAACGAAGTCTTCAAATATTTCCCCTTAGCATTGGCATCGGCACTTCTCCACAGAGATTATGCCCATTTAGATCACCCATGCTGATACTGGGCTTGCTGAGCAGGTCAAACAAATTCTGAAGATCGTACTGCTGAAGTGGGGAGTATGAGGAAATACATGTACAAGGTGCAAATTGTGAAGGAAATGTGAAACGAAAGTCGAACTGCAACAGCTTGGAGGTTGTAATTTAGGAGATACAGGGCTGTAGATTAAACCCTACCTCACCAAAACAGAAGCGCCACCGGTGGCTCTATCACCTGGAGGTGAAAATGAATGATTGACGAATATCAAACTTATCCGTATTTCTCAGGTATGTCTTTTGTTAACTAAAAGCTGATGGTTTAAAATCTTGTGATAACAATGGTAGATCATTAAAATTCGTCTGAAATTTCATTGTATTAAAGTAATAGCTTTGCCCAACGAGGTTCAACCGTGTGAAGGATTAACCTCCAAGTCAAGTGGTTCAAACGGAATTTGAACCGTCAGAGGATTTGCCAAATGTAGACCCAGCAGATTGACAGCGTTGTTTTCAGGCCATTAGAAGAGACTCACTATAACAGGCTTCTGTTTCTTTGGTGTTAACGTCACACTACGTCAGCGATATTCCAGCTATTTGACGGGGTTTTGTTTATGTAAATGATCGAGTCTACACCCAGAACAATTTCACTACTGCCATGATACGTCCGTAAGCACTCGTAAAATCTCTAACAGAATCAGGCAAACGGCAGTTTCGAGCGGTGAGAATTTTGATCCCGAACCGAAATAGGTAAAGTTGTTTTCATCATTGAGTCTGTCAATCGCACGTCTTAATAACGACAACAGTCCAGCATCCATACCAGCCTCCATTCATCACTACTAAAGTCTCCAATCCAAGCAACCGATCCCACTACAGCCCAACGGTCTCCAAAAGTTAAGCCCATGCAAGTTGAGCCACCCTACCCGCCGCCATTGTTGTCAGGGAGTTAAATGACTATAATGTTGTTTAAGAACCGGATGTGGATATCGTTTCGCGATTTTAATTGGACAATGCATAGACTCGTTAGTCGAGCTATAATATAACTCCAACATGTCAGCCAAGTTCTGCAAGGGTGCCATCTGGACTTTTATAGTCAGTTATGTCTCTTGCCTCGGGAAGATGCACATTGTTTGGAAAGAATGAAATTGTCCACCACCAGTTATGACACTGTTGCACTGTTCGTTTTAGAAGAAAAATATTTTGGCTCATAGTTGATATAAATTAAATATCTGGTCTAAAAACAAAAGCCCGAAATAATACCGTGTACTCATATGAATCTCATTGCCATAGTTGTCTGGTCATGTGTCATTTAGAAACGACTTTTCAAAATACATTTTTAGCAAGGGGATTTCGGACAGACAGTGGCTCGGAGATCTTGATTGGGCTCCTGTCTATCTGAACTAGTATATTATTGGCGCATGCGTAGAGTATGTCAACGAATTCTTCTTTCGAGCGACACATTTGTGAAATATTCTGTTCGATGGAGTATTCGCAATATATTTAAGACAGGTGTGTGTACGTATATAGATAGAGATGGCGATAGGTACTGGAATTTAATTTCAAAAGGTTCCTTTGGTGCTGTTAAAAAATCTATAAAATAATCACATATTTGCCAGTGAAATTCTCATTGATTTATGAAGCTCATGTTATCGGCCACGAGATCGGGAATTGCCTTGACTGTTGGACCGCCTGCGACATTTGACACCACTCGCCCTTTTCCGTAAACCATTCGGCTGTTCCCCGAATGACGCGTGTGTCTCACGAATGTCCTCGCGGCTCTCTGCTTACAGTGCAGTGTAAAACAAGCAGCATACATGTGTCATCACTAATTTACGGTGGTCCATTCATATAATTTCCACAACTATTTGCCCTTTACGCCAAGTCGAAACTGTTTCAGCAAAAAATCTAGGATGGTTATTCTCTTGCATTGACAATTTATAATTAGATCGCTGTTACAATGTCTGTCAAAACGCCGAAGCGTCTATATTTTACTTGCGCTTCGAAATGAGGGTGTTCGGTTTCACCTGACATTTGTCCATCACACTGGATTCTTTTTTCTGGACACACGCCTGTTTCAAGGCATTCCATCGTGACAAAATTCTGAACATTCGTGACTGCACAAGTAAAAACTCTAGGACCTGTTACTTATTATCGCTGCCACTTATTTGATTCAATGTATTACCTGAAACTGTTTCACTGTAATTTAGTGGTAATTGATTGATATTGTGTGGTAATTTACTGATTTCATAAGTTGGTTCTGTACGTACCGATTTCTGGGGTAACCTTTGCGATTCAATTTGGAAATCACCCTGTAACACTTTTCAAAGCGGCGTTAAACCAAACTCACTCACTTATTTTAAATCTACTAACTGTAATTAATAAGCAGATGAACTTTTAACATCTGAAGTCTTTAGAAATAAAAAGGGACTGCTGTATTGGTTTTTCCGTTGTTTACATTCGACGTCCCCCACTTCCAGTGTAATACAGAAACTGATATTTTATAAATACACACAAATTTAAACCTACAGGGTTTTTATTTTATTCCTGAGAAATGACGCCACAACATGTGCATCCGTCTGTCCGTGCTTGTGAAGCTTCAGTAAAAATGACTCACCAATTGCTGCGTCAGCGTAACAGTCAGAAACGGAGTCTCCCGTTTATCTCAACAGGTTGGCATTTGGTTTGTTTGTTTGTTGTTTATTAAACGCCACACTCAGCAATATTCCATCTACATCACGGCGGTCTGTTAATAATCCAGTCTCGACCAGACAATCCAGTGATGGACATCATGAGCATCGATCCACGCAATTGGGATGCGATGACATGCTTTCAACTAAATCAGCGAGCCTGACCAACCGATCTCTTTAGTCGCCTCTTACGACAAGCATAGTCGCCTTTTACGGCAAGCATGGGTTGCTGAAGACCTATTCCACCCCGGATCTTCACGGGCATATACACATTTGACCATACTCAGGGAAATGAATAGGATTTAAGTGTGTGACATTTCACCAATAAAGAGAACAATCTGCAAGATAACAGGACCCATATTCACATTACTCGGTTAAATGAGAGCCATAATAGAAGGCAACAATCGACGCGAATAGCGAGACGATTGTTGATGCGGCGTTAAACACTACTCACTCAATCACCCCAAAGAAATGTTTATGTTTCAGTCTGTAACATCCTAACCAGTACAAATACAAAACATGTTATAATTACTTGTTATGGTTTAGTGTATCTAATATACTACACACAGAGGAATAATAGAATGTAATATGGTATGATGTGTGTGTTGTTCGTTGTGCCATCAGCGTAATTCGTTTACTTTATTTTTTTCCGTAACCTAACATGAAGTTGTCATTTATGGTAAAATTCAAAACTGAAGTGGCCTTTTTATCTGAAAATGTCATTGAAAGAGGGTAACGCATAGAGATTATATAGTTAGAACGATTAGAACGGAGTGTTTGATTATTGAAGCATGATGATGATCTATGTCAGTATTTGCAAGGAGACATGTTACATTGGTGTACCAGATAATAGGTTAAAGGGTAATGTGCAATATCAGTTACTCTTTACATATCAGTGTGCGTTAACAAAAGCGATAAATATAGGATATTTCATGTCATTATTTTGCCTTGTCAATGTGGAACTAACGTAAAAAGGAAGTCAACAGTTTGTGTACGGCTAAACACTTACGATAAAGGGAGACAATTTGCGAGGAGGCTCTTGTATGACAAACGTCCCGTCAAAGAGTTACGTTCACTGCGGTGAAAATATCACTTTTCTCAACTTAGAAAACTCAGTCGTTCACACTGAAGTATATGATAAAATCCTTTCCTTGATATATGTCTATAAGTAATCTCAGCTAAAAGCATTTTCCATTTAACGGTTCCGATTATATCAAAAGCAAAGCGTTTATTTATTTCTATGAAATAATGGTGATAACAGGTGTTTGTGAAAAGGGGAGCGTATCCTGAGTCAAAGGCGACTATGCTTGTCGAAAGAGGCAACAAAAGGGATCGGGTGGTCAGGCTCACTGATCATGACTTGGTTGATGCATTTCATCGTATCCCTATTGCGTGGATAGATGCTCATGATGTCAATCACTGGATTGTCTGGTCCAGACTGGATTATTTACAGATCGCCGTCACATAGCTGGAGTATTGCTGAGTGCGGCGTTAAACAACAAACAAACAACTGCTAGTTCGTTAGTAAGCCTATCAAGCCTCCCCAACATTTTGTTGAATAGGATCGTCAGTTGTACAGAGCTGAGTTTGAAGGAGAATACATGGTAGTAATTGTGATATAAAGGAATAGATTGAAACAAAACTTGTGATATCGTTATGGAAACATATTTGTTCCTCCCAGTAGAGTCATTAGACATAAACGTGTGGGGGAGGGTACCTACACGTTAAGCATGTTTAAAGTTTCACGTCATATCCACAACCTTTACATGATATTCCTTATAACCATTGCTAAATCACAACCAGATAGTAAGTCATGCGGTGCGTCCATGAAGTCTGGGTTTACAATCATTCAGGGTACACGGGCAACTTCAATGGTCGGTGGTAAAGTTGATCTCCCCGCCATATGTAACTCATTACCTCATTACGTCATTGATGTGATTGTTGCACACTAACGAGCCAATTCTGGCAATATACAGCAGTTATATTATCCAACCATTGAAATATATTTTATTTTTGTCAATTTGGCAATCTTCCATATTTACCAACATGTATAACCGAACATGTAGCTATAGAAACATAAGGTAAATCTAAATCTTGTCATACACGATTTCAAGGGTAATAAAATTTGTGTCATGTCTGAACAGCATTTACGATTAATTCACACGTTAAAAAATACATGATAACGATGGCCATATTTACACACCTCTGTGATATATGTTCATAGGCACTTGAATTCTCTTTTATTTCATGACCTGCGTAATAAATGTAAATTTGACAGCCAACAGGTATATACATTACTTACTTATATTGGAGATTTAACGTGCGCTTTCCGACTGCAAACGTATGTCGCACACGGGCCCGGTCCGGCCTTTTAATGTGTTTCCGAAAAGGGGAAAAGTGAGTTTGTGCAACCCAGGAGGGGGGCTTTAGGGGTTGCTTATATAGTAATTTTGAAAGTTTGAGATTTGGAATGAATACCAAGTGTGGTCGGAGGACGAACTCAGGGAACTGTGTGTGTTGGGTGGTTGTCAGATAAGGTAGTTTTGGTTTTAATATTTTATTTGGGGTTTAAATGCGACTAATTAGTCCTGTGTTAATTAGGTATATGCCTAAGGCTTTGAATTTTTCTAATTTATTTTGTGGATTTAGGATTGATTCTGGTGTAAGTGCGGTTTTAAGATTTAGGGTGGTCTGTAGTATTGTTCGGTGTGTTTGGTAGTGTGTGCAGTGAAGGAATACATGTTCTGGTGTTTCTTGTTACTTGCAATGTGGGCAGTTTCCTCCTGTCGTGTGTAGATTAGCTATTTTACGGTGATTATTTAGTTTGGTGTGGCCTGTCCGAGTTTAATAATTATTCTGTAGATTTTTTTGGATGGGTGTAGTATTTTTGGTTTAGTTAGGTTTTTTTTAGTACTTTCCTGATTTGGCTATTTGAGTTTGGGTATATATTCTGCCATTTTGTGTTTATTTTTTGTTTAGTGACACTTTTGATTTCTGATTTTGAGCTGGGTTAGTTTAAGCTTGTTTCTGGAAGTTTAAGGGATATTTTTGCTGCTTTATCTGCGTTTTCATTTCCAAAGATTCCTATGTGGGCGGGGATCCAAATGAAATCTATTTGTTTACCTGCCTTAGTTAAGTTGTTTGTGCTTTTGAGTATTTGATTTATTAGTTTGGGGCGGTTTTTAGTGTTAAACTTTTTATTTTTGAGGGCTTGTAGTCCACTGAAGGATTCGGTTAGGATGAGGATTTGTTGGTGTTTTTTAGATTGCTGATTGTGTAGTGCTGAGGCCATGCCCATGGGTTCGGCCGTGAATATGGATTGGTTGCTTGGGAGTCGGTAAGATTGGGTGTTTTTGGTTGGTTGTGCGATGTGGACTCCCAAACCTGTGTGTTTTGAGATCGGATCTGAGGATCCGTCTGTGTATATGTGACACCAATTTTAAATGCTGGTCATATGTACCTCGGATGTACAGCCGATGTTGATTTCCTGACATGCATGAATTCAGGAGACATTGCCCCTCCGTATGGTACACGTGTTTGTTGTTTAACGACGCACAATATTCCTGCTATATGACGGCGGTTTAATCATAAAAGAGTCTGGACCAGACAACTCAGCCATTGCCATCATGGGCATCGAGCCATGTAATAGTGACACGATGTTTCCGTTGTTTAACCAAGGAAAGAAAGAACTGAAAGAAGGTAATGACCGAACGAACGAACGAACGAACGAACGAACGAACAAATAAGGTATAACTTAGTCTCGAATTCCATGCTGGATCTGCATTAACAAGGATAACATGGATTGGCTAGGGGTTCTATTCTAAATGTAAGTGGCATGCATTCAATCTGTACAGCATATAAAATAATAGATATCGCGGATGGATATGTACAATGCCCGGCCAATACGATCTTTAGGGACACTAAGGTCTCCAAGAAGCATAAAACACGTGTATATTAAGAGAAACACTAAAACTAAATACAAACAAACCCCTACATGTGCATACGACCCCAAGTACGCATGTCCTCCCATGTATCCGAACTGATACCCGTATACATGCATACATACCCTCCTCCCCACCAAGTATACATAAACATCCATCGCACTATAGCTACGCCCATCCTCCTCCTCACCAAGTATACATAAACATCAATCTCACTATAACTCCCCCCCCCCCCCCCCGCCAAGTATACATAAATATCCATCTCACTATAGCTCCCCCAGCCCTCCCCCCGCCAAGTATACAGAAATATCCATCTCACTATAGCTCCCCCAACCCTCCTCCTCCCCACCAAGTATACATAAACATCAGTCTCACTATAACTCCCCCAGCCCTCCTCCCCACCAAGTATACAGAAATATCCATCTCACTATAGCTACGCCCACATGTGCTGTCTTAGGAGATGAGATAAGCAACATTATGCAATGTCTTGTATACAATACAACCGAGAAAGAGCATCACAAATAATCCACAATCATGATAAAGAATTTGGTACACTCTGTCAAAAGGAACCATTCTTAATATTTGTAACAACGGTTATACAGAAACAATTTTCAGGATCGGTTATCATATCTACAGTTACAAACAAATCCCTTGTATGTTCAACATTACCATAGTTTTGCTCAATTCACATAGTGTTTCCATGCCATTATAATACATTTGTTTTAAAATAAAATTGTTATAATGTACCTCCTTTGTATTTTGAATGTACCCGTGTGTTTTGCACTTTTTGTGCATATATTTTGAAGTTTGTGATATTGAAATACTGCCACTGTTTCTTCATGGAATGTTCCTCAATACATATCTCTTCTAAAACATCTTTGTAGCATGATAGTTTGTAGCAGTTGTGTACGGGGGCACGGTTGGCCCAATGGCCTAAGGCACTGCATTTGCTATGCAGAGTTGTGTTCCTTGGGCACGCCAGAAACCGAAGGCAGTGTGTTCGAATCCCTGTTCGCCCCGATTATGTTGTCAGCTGTAATACCCCTGCTCGTTGTTTTAACCAAAGTGGTGAACGTCTAAGACCAGCTTCACTTCGGGCTTTCCTCTCACGTCAAGCTGACACGCCGTCATATAAGTGGAATATTATTACAAGTGGCGTTAAACCCAACTCACTCACTCACTACTCTTGTGTACGGTTCCGTTTTGCTAACATGGTTTGTGTTGTGAATACTGCGCGCCGGTTTAGATTTGAAGTATGTTCAGAAGAATGTTACCATGTTCAACCCAGGCATCGTGAATATATCATGCAGCTACAGTCCAACCTGTTGATTTCCTATGTATCCAGAAGCAAAACACATATACTGTTGTATAATATCTGTCGGAAAAAATGTGAAAGCAATAAACCATGCAGAACCGAATACTCCGGATTAAGTTACACTCATTTCATCTTAAAAACTCCATTTTTTTAGAGAAACCAAAATGGCGCTCTACTTTAGGCAAAATAAAACTAACCCTTATACTTGCCTTGAAATATCGCTGACTCAAAGTTGGCGAGACTCTCCGGCTACAATAACACCAGTTTAGCGGATGAACCATCAGAGGCTACTGCGCTGGGACATATACATCTCTTCTGACAAATAAATGCAACAAAGGCTACATGAAGCCAATCTGAGGTCGATGGCCACGACTGTTGGTGAAGATAGGCTCGCTATGAGAGGTGCGCGTCTCGAGGTAAGAAGACATGCGTTCAATAGGCCGAGCCGCCTTCTGAGCGCCTTCGGGTGCAATCGAACGATGTGTCAATTGCCGCCGGCAGAGGGCGCGGATTTCAAAATGGCATCAAAGCTGATTTTAGCAATATTGTTGAACATTGTGTATTGTGAACATTGTGTATATTTATTGTTTAGAATACAGATACAATATCGTTAGTTAGACGGTCACCGATTAGACAACACAACTTTATTTTATGGTTATATTTTATCCGTTAGTTCGCTGTAGAGAGTTCGTTATGTACGTAAATTTTATATGATAATATAGAGGAGATAAATCGTGGATTTTGTAACAGTTCGTTGTATCCGTTTGAATGCATGTTGTAAGATTCAACTAAATGGATCGGTGACTTGGTGGATTGTGTTTCATTGTACCCCGACGGCCATTCGTCACCACTTGCCCCTTTCCGTAACCTGCTTGTTCCGGAATAACACGACGGCATGGGACGTTTTCCAAATCAACCACTGGTAAAGTTGTAAGGGACAAAATCGATTATTTACAGGCCGCCCTGATATTGCTGGAATATTGCAGACTGCAGTAAAAAAGAACGAATCGCAATTTTTTAGATTTATTTTAGAGATGACAGACACCTATGAAAATATCTGAAGTTACCTTTTCTTTGAGTTTCGACAATTGAAGGTTTATATCGCATAATAATATGTGTCAATTGTTTAGAAAAAGAGATCATATGAGTGTTATTGGGACAAAACTGCAACTTCATACCAAATTTTATTATACATGTATCTTGTTCACAAACAGACGCATGAAAAGGATTTTTCTGTACTGAAATTAGCATGGGTTGCAAGGAAAATACTCCGTGCTGCGAGGGGCTTCGAAATGCAGCTAAAACAATTGGGTTTTCCTGGTTTAAAAAAGGTACAAGTCTTCCAATAAATGTAAACACTCACGTGGTGGTATCAAACTTCACCACTGAGTGCTTGTGTGTCTAACAAATTGTTCCATGTCGAAAAGTTAATGTTCACTGGCCCCGCATTTGTCCACGTCCGTCATCTTTGTCCCTTGTCGTGCCTCTTCCTCAGTATGCGCGGTGCTCTCAGCGCGCGTTTCGTTCATTAGGAAATATTCGGAGGTGCTCGCTAGCGCTCGCTGGTGCCTCGGCACCAAACGGCTTATTGAATCACCTCATCACACATAATGACACTATACACCACGGAGACGGATACACAGCACAGCGATTGGATGTAGGTGAGCGTCACACTGACAACCCCGACCTGAAAGTAGGCCAAAGCTTAAGGTGACAGACGTATTCCTGATAGTTACATACTTATTCTAAAATACAAAAACCGACCGTAGTTCGCTCCATTTTTTTATAGGCGAGTCGGGTCAAAATCGTTTTAGGCGAGTCGGATTTTAGGCGAGTCGGGTGTATCCCTGACAGACAACGGTATGGCAGCGAGGAAAGAAAGCAAGCAGGAACTGAAAAGGTACAGATACAACATCCCTGTCTACATGTGGTAGACCCGGGGGTAGAAGATAGGCCCTATGCAGGTTTTGGAATGTAGCTGAAAAGCCCTGTGATGCACAAAATATTAATTTCACATTATGACTGTTACTCTCACGTGACCTAGATATAATTAGGAAAGTTGAAACTCACTTAAATGTATTAACAATATGTTCAAGTATCTTCTATTGAACAGTTAACTTGACAAGATCCTTTATTTGATGATCCCCTGAATCAGCGGTTGTTCTCTGAGTTCGTTGGGAAATTGTTGCCAGAACCAGAACAGAAATGTCGATAAGAGTAACGTTAAAAAGGGAAATATGTTTTCATGTTACAAGTCTTCATCACTTCCATCAGATGAAGATCTTTCCCACGAACCACTCTCATCCTGGCTGCTTTCTGACTCCTCTGGAGACTCGGCGCTGATCACTTCAGGCGACACCTCTTCTTCACCAACTGAAAGTTAAAACAGTTTCGTCACGTTATGTGTATATGTCATGGAGTCGAGGTGGATGTAAATTGCCAGTGTGAGACTTTATTATTATTTGCTTACGGATAGATGAGCTCACACCAGATTAAACTGCAAGACAACAGGTTACCTTGGTTGGTTATCTGCCATTTGTCAGACACCCCATTTGTCAGACACCCCATATGTCAGACGCTCCATTTGTCAGACACCCCATTTGTCAGACACCCTATTTGTCAGACACCCTATTTGTCAGACACCCTATTTGTCAGACGCTCTATTTGTCAGACACCCTATTTGTCAGACACCCTATTTGTCAGACGCTCTATTTGTCAGACACCCTATTTGTCAGACACTCTATTTGTCAGACACCCTATTTGTCAGACACCCTATTTGTCAGACACCCTATTTGTCAGACCCTCTATTTGTCAGACGCTCTATTTGTCAGACACCCTATTTGTCAGACACTCTATTTGTCAGACACCCTATTTGTCAGACACCCTATTTGTCAGACACTCTTTTTGTCAGACACCCTATTTGTCAGACACCCTATTTGTCAGACACTCTATTTGTCAGACACTCTATTTGTCAGACACCCCATTTGTCAGACACTCTATTTGTCAGACACCCCATTTGTCAGACACTCTATTTGTCAGACACCCCATTTGTCAGACAAGCTATTTGTCAGACTCTCTTTTGGTCAGACACCCCATTTGTCAGACACTCTATTTGTAAGACACCCTATTTGTCAGACACGCTATTTGTCAGACACCCTATTTGTCAGACACCCTATTTGTCAGACACTCTATTTGTCAGACACTCTATTTGTCAGACACCCTATTTGTCAGACAGCTTAAAACAACAGCTGTTATGGTTGAGGGCACATTAGGTGTGTGATATATTCCCTTTAATCCGAATAGACTAGTCCTGTCGTCAACAACTGTCTGACATCTGGTACAAAAGAAAACAAAATTTACACAAATCAGTGTTTATTCTTATTATTGCTTTAACATATACTTATATACATATAATGACCATCACTGCATATAGCAATATATATTGAAGCAGTTGTTCCTTCAGACGGAGGAGGTGCCGCTCTCTTTCAGTGCTGATTCTTGGTGGCGCTGCACAATTCAGTCTTGAATATAGGGGTGCGTGGCAGTTACAAAATATCCCCCCCCCCCCCTTCCCCTTGGTTAGATGGTGAACTGTTTTAAAATGACTTTTCCACCAATTTACCAGTGTCTTTCAAAAACGAATTCGTAAACCAAGAAATTAAAATGTACATGTGTGCGGCCATGTCGCAACGTAGCTGAAAGTAGGCGGCGGAGATTTCAGCGATAAATTAAATTTCACTTGAAACTATATATACGGATTTTGCGGGATCAGTATTGACACAATTGATAACATGTGCGTCACTGGCCATGATGATCAGATAAACGAATAAAGTTTGGTAACATACAATATGGCCAATGCCGTTAAAATAACCCAAGTGACGTACATACCACTTAACGTCTTTGACAGGCATTTAGAGTGAGTATGTTTTTTACACCGCTTTTAGCAATAATCCAGCAATACCACGACAGGTAAGACCAGAAATGGGCTTCACACATAGTTCACACAACTGACATGGTTGATGCATGTCATCGTATCCCAATTGCGTGGGTTGATGCTCATGATATCAATCACTGGAGTGTCTGGTCCAGACTCGATTATTTACAGACCGCCGTCATATAGCTGGAATATTGCTGACTGGGGCGTTAAACAACAAACAAACATACAAACAAACAAACTCTCACTCACTCACTCACTCACTCACTCACTCACTCAAATATACATGTTATTCGACAAACCAGTATGAGCTTCCTCAATTAATGACACATAGATTAATATTCTTAGTGGACTGACAAAACCCAATTTTGTAAACAACAAGACGTGTCAAATACAAATTCTAAGAAAGAAATGGTAAACTGTATTTCATATTTTATGTTGATGGTGAACGATATAGTCGAGTTTGTAACTTACCCAATTTGAAGTAATAAGAGAAATAGTGACCTGCATGATTCACGCAGTCATCGGTGACATTCAGAGCTCGGCTGTACAAATGGCAGGTGCTTGTGATGTCCTCGTAGATGAAGGAGATACAGAGCCGGTCATTGTGACACGTGCGGGTACAGTCCAATATGGTTACATCCGCAACTTCACCTCTGACCCATTTGGTGCACAACCCGCCCTTCAGATGGTCGGAATAGAGGAAGTTGAAATTCTTCCCGGTAGCATCTCTCGAGTGAAGCAGCAGCAATATAGCAGCAAGAACTGGAACCACAAGATGACAGCGCGTTCCTCTCATATGATCCAGGACATGCTCCATCTTCCCACACCAGTTTGATGCTGGCATGATTCAGTCAACTGCTCAAACTGTTGTTAAGGATGAAACTATACGAAATGATATATTTAAGGGCTTCATTAGAATTTAATATTAAACTTCTTGTACAGACTTGGATGTATTTACGAAAATATCAAAGACTCCAAGGAATAAAAGAACTTAAGTTTTTCACAGTACAAATAAATCTGCCCGAGTAAAGGAAACAACGTTGTTCTATGTTAGCATGCGTTTCGTGTGCAATAAACATACTTTGTGTCGATATTCATATAAATATTGTCTTTCCCCCCGAGGGGGCCATTAGTGGAATGTCATATGTTTGTAAATCAATGACTAGTTGTTTGTTGAGAAAGTATCATTTTCTTCATTTCGGTATTACTGCAGGTAATATGAATAAGAACAATATTTACATGTGTCAGTCGTGCATCGTTAACGTTAGGGTAATATCATCATGTTGCCAGATTGGGATTAATTGTTTGTAGTGTTTTGGGGTGTCACGTTAAATAAAATGCTACAGAACCAGCTTCATTAAATCGTAGCTATTCTTTTGTCGATACTCAAGGGACATGGCGACTTGATAAACATATTGCCACATTTTGAACATATATCGTATTTTGAGGAAATCGATTTTACGTTGCTTGGAATGTTTAGGCTCGATCGTAACGCCACTTGTGGCTACTACTGACTAATCAGATTCCACCTCTCATATCATTGCATTTGCTTCAAACAAAGTCAAGACGATCTGATCGGTGATCAAGATATATATTGAAATAAAATAATTCTTACATCGCCAAGTGCATCAAATAACGTGAGCACCTTGATTAGAGACATGAAAGCATTTGGAAAATATCTGAAAATAACTGGACTTTTATAGTCGGTTAACTCCCTTGCCTCGAGAAGATGCCCTTATCACTAGTGAACGACTACCATTGGCATAAGGATATGCCACTGTTAAGGCTAGATAATATTTACACGAAACGACTGGACTTGTTATAAGAAGAGATTAAATCGTTTTATGATGTTCATGCGTTCAATTAAAAAAGATGATAACTCAACAACACACTCCGTGGTGATTCCTGGTAAGAATTATAGTTACCCAGGAACCTACCGTATTCCTGTCGATTGAGGCGACTGTTGGTGACTGAGTGTTCAGAATTATAGTTACCCGGGAACCTACCGTATTCCTGTCGCATGAGGCGACTGTTGGTGACTGAGTGTTCAGAATTATAGTTACCCAGGAACCTACCGTATTTGTATCGCATGAGGCGACTGTTGGTGACTGAGTGTTCAGAATTATAGTTACCCAGGAACCTACCGTATTTGTATCGCATGAGGCGACTGTTGGTGACTGAGTGTTCAGAATTATAGTTACCCAGGAACCTACTGTATTCCTGTCGCATGAGGCGACTGTTGGTGACTGAGTGTTCAGAATTATAGTTACCCAGGAACCTACCGTATTCCTATCGCATGAGGCGACTGTTGGTGACTGAGTGTTCAGAATTATAGTTACCCAGGAACCTACCGTATCCCTGTCGAATGAGGCGACTGTTGGTGACTGAGTGTTCAGAATTATAGTTACCCAGGAACCTACTGTATCCCTGTCGAATGAGGCGACTGTTGGTGACTGAGTGTTCAGAATTCTAGTTACCCAGGAACCTACCGTATCCCTGTCGCATGAGGCGGCTGTTGGTGACTGAGTGTTCAGAATTCTAGTTACCCAGGAACCTACCGTATTCCTGTCGCATGAGGCGACTGTTGGTGACTGAGTGTTCAGATTGGGTGACTGCAAAGCTTAAGTTGTAGCTCATGATGTCAATCACTGGTTTGTCTGGAAACAAGTTCCAATTATTCTGCCCACTTACTGAACACCTGCAATACTGATTATTTTAGCAACCCTAAAACAGAAATAAATTAATATATATATTTCAATTTATAAGTAACAGTTGATAAATATTTCACTGCTACAGTCATGTTTTCTTCACTATATATGAAATTAAGAATTTACATCAGACACGTAAGTATTACCTATGCTGTCAGCAAATTCCTATTTCCCTATGAAATACGTCAGGCACATAAAAACACATAGCAATTTCCTATTTACCAAGCTTAGCGACCTGAGCATATGTTGTTTGTTTGTTTGTTTGTTGTTTATCGCCGCACTCAGCTGTATGGCGGCGGTCTGTAAATACTCGAGTCTGGACCAGACAATCCAGTGATTGACATCATAAGCATCGATCCACGCAACTTGGATCGATGACATGCATATGTGCCCCACCAGACAAACTCCAATACACACTGGAGCTTCACGTGGCTGTGTGGAGCTCAAATGTGATTCCTTGGGATCCCAACGAAAATAACATTACTGTTTCATTAATATAGTACTTAAAGGTAAATTGACATTTAGTTAGTCTTAAGACATGTTGATCACACACATAGTATACTTTGAGTGACTTATGTTAAAATACATGGGTTAGGTTAGAGTGAGTGAGTGAATTGAGTTTAATGCCTCTTTTAACAGTATTCCAGTTATATTACGGTGTCAACTAAATGTTAATGAATGAATGAATGAGTATGGTTTTACGCCGCTTTTAGCAATATTCCAGCAATATCACGGCGGGGGACACCAGAAATGGGCTTCACACATTGTACCCATGTCGGGAATCGAACCCGGGTCTTCGGCGTGACGAGCGAACGCTTTAACCACTAGGCTACCCGACCGCCCCAACTAAATGTTAGGAGAAAGTCCGAAGTGATAAGGGTCTCACACGTTTACCACTTCGGTGAAATCCACGAGCAAGGTGGGTGCTTACAAATCAAGAAACATGAATGAGGCGAACCGGGATTCTGACCTTCAATCGGGGGACGGGTGGCCCAGTCGGCTTAGATTTCATAGGTTTCTGGTGTGCCCAAGAGACGCTACTCTGGACAGCGAATTGCGGCGCCTTAGACGGCTGGGCCACCGATTGAGAGAAACTTTACATGGTGGGGCGACCCGTGAAGATCCGGGGTAGAACAGGTCTTCAGCAATCCATGCTTGTCGTAATAGGCGACTAACGGGATCGTGTGGTCAGGCTCGCTGACTTGGTTGATGCATGTCATCGATCCCAATTGTGTGGATCAATGCTCATGAAGTTAATCACTGGATTGTCTAGTCCAGACTTGATTATTTACAGACCGCCGTCAAATAGCTGGAAAATTGCTGAGTGCAGCGTTAAACAACAAACCAACCAACCAACATGGTGGGGCCTTATCAAATTCATACTTCGAGAGCCTCTCTAATAACTGTACTTTATACCCTTAGGACAGAATCAAATCGGGACCAGGCAACCAAGTGATTGAAATGATGAGCATCAACCCACGTCCTCTGGGAAGGAAACAGAAAAAAAGTTGCCAAATATATGTTGGAGGCTCGCCTCCAAGAAGCACGATTGACTGTCTGAATGATATCTGAGATTTTACGAGTGTTTGAGTATAGCGACGGTGCAGTGCGAAGCTGTCGTTCATCAGTGTTCATCAAAATGCCAGGTGATGAATCGTTATATTGTCCATAATGTAGGCAATAAAGAAAACAGTTACGCAGGGGTGGGAATCTTCCGCGGATCACAAATTTGTTAAAATCTCATGCCATCCCCCACACCCACAAATTATGGACCACGCTCCATCGCAAAGATGTTTCAGCTGAAAAGGGAAAATATCCCTTTCTCATCCCTGGTCAACTAACTGGACACTCTCTCTTCTAAATTAGCATTGTGCGTTCCAAGTATCACCGAGGTGAACTAACCGGACACTCTCTCTTCTAAATTAGCATTGTGCGTTCCCAGAATTACGAGATAAGAAGGGGTTGTCAGTCATGTCACAATGGTTAACATGGCAATAGCGACAGGCACAGGATGACTGTAGCCATAGTATAAAGGCAAGGTTATGCCTGTTCAGTCACCCTGAGTTTTATAGCTATTGCCATGTTTAAGCCGGCACCACCTAATTGCAAGGATTGATCTGGAGATTCTGCCAAATTCTTTCCAAATCTGTGTTAAAACAATCCATGTTAATATATATTACTAACAAATTATGTTGTGGATGTTTAGAGGTAGCTTGTTTCACTGATAACGTGTAGGGGTGCAGAGGTTTTAACACTTTATTTATTGAATGTGAATAGATCAGGAACTGTCGGGAATACAGCCGACCTTGGTGACTCATTATAAGAAACACGATCTGGTCGGTAACACCGGTGGCGCAAGACATGTTCAACCGATCTAACACCTGGTGTTATCTTTGTACAACGGCATGCATTGATCCTGTGCGTCACTCTATGTCCTACGTGTATATCTTGTGTAACTGTGGTCTAGTGGAAAGTGGAGAACGGGAGGTCTATGGTTCGATCCCCGGTCGCGTCATACCAAAAGATAGTTTTTGTTGCTACCCTGCCTGGCGCTCTGCATTAAGGGGATAAAACAAAAATTGGTCTGCTCGGAGTCAGTGTACTGTGTCATTGGGTGTCCTTAGTTAAAACTGCGACATGGTATATCAGTGGGTTGGCACTATAATCCCGTCATCAGTCCGGACCAGTACAGGCGATCACCCGCCCGCCCGCCCGCCCGCCCGCACGCACGCACACAAAGCTATATTGGTGCAATAATCTTGAACGCAACGTTCAACGTCCGGACAAGTACAAGCGACCACATAGCTATATTGGTGCAATAGTCTTGCACGTAACGTTAAACCCCATTGCACGTCTTTTGGTATGACACAGCCGAGGATCGAGCCGCCACTCTTCCACTCTCCGGCCAGCGTTCTATCTAGACCAGGGAGGCAGCCCCATGTACATGTATGTACAATTAATGAACATCACCACGTCCTCATTATTCGGCAATCCACAAAGTTTTTTTCTGGGCGAATTTACTGTCCGAAATAAGGTTGGGCTACTGCATTATATAAAATAGCTACGCTATAAATCGCAAAGAACAAAGAAGAACGAAGAGTGGTGTATTTCACCATAAAACAAGGTTCTTTTTATGCCGTCAATCTGGAGATTCGAACATGCGCTTGCAGCTAGATGACGTGGTATATTAGACGACGTTATGTTTGAGAGGGAAGTGTCTATTAAGTTTTTCGCTATAGATGTAGCTGGGCCATGCAGATAAACGCAGTGGCAGAACGATCACATTTAAAAGCGGGAGAAATATGACAATCGATATTGGGAGAAAAGGTACAGGTGATGGACGTGAGGGTTGTAAGATTAAGCAGGAAATATCCACCTGTGCATGAAATGGACTTGTCCGATATTGCTGAGGTCGGATTCATTATTAAAATACGGGTAAATATTTTTAAAGCTTGACATGTACATTTTATCATCATCCTTTAAGAGGCTGTAAATAATGTTGATATCTCACATAGGAAGTAAACGACTCGTGGTCGTTAATTAATATACAATAAAACACTTCAGAATAACCTAGGTACTGTGCCCATTCGTCGTATATTTCTAAAGTAAAAACTTAACATTTGTCGTGACCTTACCATGTACCTCTATGAAATGTCATGTTGAATCTAAAGCGTCAATATTATTTTCTTCTCACTTGTTAAAAGCTGTTTATACGGACTGATTCAATCCAACATTCCGATTATTTACTTCAGTACATGAAAACACACGTATTTTATTAAACAATCGATTTGTTATAAAAAAATGTCCACGAAATACAGATTTACAGTTTTAGCTGTAAATAAGAGCGACAAAACCTTTTCAATAATAATATGACGTCTCTGCTCAAAGCAGGGTCCATTGTACGATTCCCATTATATCCTGAGCATTTTGTTAGGAATCACTTTGAAATAGTGAAGACACCAGGTGTTCGCGAAAAGGTGAGTGGACCCTGAACCACCGGTTGTACCCGTCAGATACGCAACATTATATTTTCTGTTACAGACACTGAACGTTGTACTGAATGTCATGTTTTACATGACATCTCTTGAGGGCGTAACTGAATCATATCCTGATTCCGTTATAGGAGCCACTTGTACATCATCGGAATAACCACCCGTTGAGCTATTAGTGGGCCGTAAACATGGTTGTCATCGATTGGCACTTTGCGCGTCGACCCGCGAGCATTATGACACTTCCGCAGCATCGGACACTTGGTGGTTAAAGATAATCGTACAGTGAAATACTGGTATTATACATGCCACTCAGGTAGTAATTGGTACGTATACAGTGTTTGGTATTCAGGGCCAACAAGAACTCAAGGCAGCTATATCATTCCCCTCTCGTTCAATGTATGATTTATATGACATGTTTGTTTGTTTGTTTGTTGTTTAACGCCGCACTCAGCAATATTCCAGCTATATGACGGCGGTCTGTAAATAATCGAGTCTGGACCTGACAATCCAGTGATTAATATCATGAGCATCGACCCACGCATTTGGGATCGATTAAATGCATCAACCAAGTCAGCGAGTCTGACCACCCGACCCCGTTAGTCGCCTCTTACAAAAAGCATATAGTCGCCTGCAAGCATGAGTTGCTGAAGACCTATTCTACCCCGGATCTCCCGGATGTAACCTGCCCTTGTCACACACTCAAGCCCCTGCAGATGACGTTATGAGACAAAGTTAAAAGGACAACATTAAATGGAATTTGTTTGGCATGAAAGTGTATCTGTTGAATTTTGACATGGCATGAAGGTGCAATTTGGAAATGGCATGAAAAGGTATGTGTTGAATTTTGACATGGCATGAAAGTGTATGTGTTGAATATTTTGGAAATGGAATGGAAGTGTATGTGTTGAATATGCGTGGACATGGCATGTAAATGTATGTGTTGAATATTTTGGAAATGGCATGGAAGTGTATGTGTTGAATATGTGTGGTCAAGGCAAGCACATGAGTTGAAAATGTTTGGAAATGGCATGAGAGTGTGTGTGTTGAATATATTTGGACATGGCATACGTGTATGGACATGAATATTGACATGGCATGAACTTGTATGGGTTTTGGGTATTGTGTTTCTGATTCATACATATTCACAGCACAAATGCTAACACAAACTACAACACGCATGTCAATGGTTGTCACATCTCGCTGAACTAGCTTAAGCTGGTGGTGTGCACGGTGGATCGTGGATTTGGAATGATCCATACTTTGTCAGTCTGCTGCTGAAACAAACATCAAATATTAACTGCTGACTGTTATTCACGATAATCAGATATTCACTGCTGTCTTGAGTGATGGCATTCTGACTGTTCCCCGCGCCGATTGCTGATTGGTTAAACCAAGTCACAGTTTGATTTGACTTGATGACTACAATGTACACGTCTCCCGGGCGTTACTGCTGAAGGGGAGGTAGTTACACACCATGCATACACGTGAGTCCCATGTCCAGAGCGAGATATATATGGACATGCGTAAACATGTGTGATGAAGACACATTGCATGATGCATTCGGATATCAAGGATAGCATGGATATGAATGGCTCGGTCAAGCAAAGTGAGGTCAGTGCCTGTATTTCGTCAGATACACATGTGTTGTCTCTATGCGGGTATATCGTCAGTCGCAGTGTGATAAGGGGTCACGGGTAGGATTGTATAAAGTACCGCAAGTCGCTGTTTCATTGCCCTGATCCACCGGCCGTCGGTTCGAATCTCAGATATGCACCGATTATTTTCGGTGGACTGTCATCTCCAACCTTTTCCTCAAAAGTAGTTTGATCAGGGGTACAACATTCAAGGCCTTCGTAATTAATAAATCTTTCAAAAAGTGTTATGGTAGACATTTAAAAGAAATTTTCAAATTGGACGCGTCAGTGACATCCGATGCAATTCCCTAATTTGATTTGTTACATTTGAACACGAGGTGAAACTTGTCTTGCCTTTGCATGTGTTTGTGACGGGTGCCCCCGGCGGGGCAGGATACGCTCACCTTTTCATGAAAACCTGGTATCGTCGTCACTATTTAATAGTGATTCATAAACACCTGCTCATGATATAGTCGGAATCGTGCAATCGACGCTCCTTTATGCAGAAATTTCATTTGGATATGGAAAGGGTTTTTGTCGCTTTATTTATACATTATTTTCCGATTTGCGGATGTTGTTGGGTATTGATGTCTAGAATTTCACTTTTCAGCGACGACGTAATTCTAAAATATAAACATTATCGGTAGTTTCCGTATCAATCTCTTTCTACGTGAACTCTAACAGCTCCGAGACAGGCATGATGTTGTGACGTCATGATACCATGGATGGATGACATCATTAGCTTTCGTTACCTGTCTGAAAAGCAGAATGCGGAGAAAAACGAACTCGAATTTGTTTCTATAAATATTGATCAAACAAACAATGATTCATATAGTCACGTTCAGAATAAAGTGGAAATCGTTATTTTGAAAAATAACTAATTTGTCCTCAGGCTATGCAAAACAAAAACTAGGTGTTTAGGAAAAGGTGAGTGTATCCTGTCCTTTCGGTGGCACCCGTCACAGATATATAGAAATCAAGGCAGCATTCAGGGCAAAAGTTGATGAAACTAAATATATTAATGTTGTCTTAAGGATATCTGTCTGGTATGCACTTGTGATCACTGCGCAGATGAAACTGGTGTTTTCCTCGAAAGTCAAAATGTCGCGTGTATGAAACGATGCAGCCAGGATTCATAGACTGAAGGTCAAAAGTGATGACATGAATCTATATGAGTTTATTATAGGGGACCCGTGACGATCAGGGGTAGAATAGGTCTTCTGCAACCCATGCTTGCCGTAAATGGCAACTATGCTTGTCGTAAGAGGCGACTAACGGGATTGGGTGGTCAGGCTCGCTGACTTGGTTGATGCATGTCTTCGTATCCCAATTGTGTGGATCGATACCCATGATGTCAATCACTGGATTACTCGAATATTTACAGACCTCCGTCATATAGCTGGAATATTGCTGAGTGGGCCGTTAAACACACACGTAAAATATACAAATAAACAAATTATCATAATGTGTATAGTGTGTAGTGTTTTCATAAATAAACACTCATGTCAATAACACGCCCAATAGACGCGATGTAGACGGGAGACATATAAGTCAAACCATACAAGAGATAAGGCGATATGTAGGAATGTATGTGAATTTATAGAGAGTGAATAAAGTCTCATCTTACGACAGGCCGCGGATACCTACGGCAAATGACTTCAATGGAAAATGACATGTCTTAACATTCGATAAAGTTCAAACTAGGGTTGGCAGGTATTCCATACTCCATACCCGAGATAAACAGGCATTGGTATGATCAGGGCATAATATCTGTATCATATATGAAAACAGCATGAATTGTGATGAATGTATTAGATGTGTTGATATGATTGAAAATTTAAGACTGTGTTTAGTTCGACCCTTGCATGTTTTCTACACGTCCTTGTATACATAAGGCTACGGTATGTTGAAAGGCTGATTGTAGAGGTTCTTGGAAGGATACTGTAATGGGTTCATGGGGTGGGTATTGGGGTACAGCTTTGGGTAGCGAATCGTGGATCACTCCCAATACCACCAACCACACAGTTTTAATTACTTAATATATCAAGAACAATTTCACAATTAAGAAATACACAATAACATTTATTACATTACAAGAATATGATTATTCTTTTCAGTTCGGAAATAAACAAGAAATATTAAATTCGTGAATGACAACTCACATCTCTCGGATCGAACCGGCAATCTCTCTCTCGCCTCAGAATTCTTACAACTGATCCAAACTGTCAACAAAGTGACGTCATACCGAAAATAGTCTCTCGCACGAGGATACGGTCGGTGGACGTAGGGAAACTGCATTCCACCAGTGACAGAAGTTATTTTACTTCGTGTCACGGCTATGTAGTAATATGCAATGCATTTAGATGGACCAGGTGCAATTTTGTAGCCATACAAGGCAGACTTAAGCCATTATGCTACAAGAAGTAGTTTCGTGGAACAGACTCACGAATATAGGTGACGTCACACGAACTATCACGTTGTCAAATCGAAACAGGTGATTTAGAACGTGTTCACATTTTGTTTTTGCACATTTTGGCATATACCGCCAATGTTTCTCGCGAAACAGTTTTGTTATATTTACGATCTTCCAACCGTATATACTCTTGACTGAATTAAGTTTCTAGAATACCCAGTGTCCGTTTATTACTAAGTCTTTGATTTCTGTGTTTATCAGAATCATGTTGTGATGTCACCACAACCCCCGCCACCCTCATCCCCAGGCCCAGCACACACACACACACCCACCCACCCACACACCAACACCCACCCACACACACACACACACACACCCACCCCCCACCCCCACCCCACCCCACCCCCACCCCACCCCCCACCCCCCCTCACACACACATTAGATCTTGAAGTCACTATAACAGTACGTATTTACACCGCCATGGAACTACATACACATTTACGGTTAAACGCCAAACATCTTATAGCAGTTAAACAACCATCAGTTGACCTGCATTTCAAGCCCGTAATCGACTCCCCTTTATCAAGTCATTAGTACTCTTGAAATATTGGTCATTCAAAATTAATATTCCCGATTTCGCCCAACACGTTCATATTAAAGGATGAAGGACGCTACACTAATTATAGAGCATATATCGAGGATCCCCATCATTATAACCAGAATACAACTTGGTAGTTGTGCATGGCACGGGTCACATGTCTGATATCAAGCGTCAAACGCAGCAGGTCAGTGATGGTTTTATTAACCCATTCATCCAATAAATCCGAGGTTGTCCATATCAACGCTGGTAATTAGTTGAGTGGCACTTTGGGGATGAGCGACATTCGGAGGGAAAGGTCTGCACTAATGTACTGTGCAAAGCTGTGGAGCAAAACTGATAATGTGGAGAATGTCTGCACTTATATTTCTCGTGTTACCTTTCACAAGGAATGGTTGACGTTAGGACCCAAAGCGTATACTCTGTGACATTTGACTACTTCACAATGATACCCGTTAAGGTCTGGGTTAGAATAGGTCCTCAGCAACCCATGCTTGCTGCAAAAGGCGAATATGCTTGTCGTAAGAGGCGACTAATGGGATCGGGTGGTCAGCTCACTGATTTGGTTGATGCATGTCATCGTATCACAATTGCATGGATCGATACTCATGATGTCAACCACTGGGTTGTCTGATCCAGATACGAGTATTTACAGACATGACAATTTTGTATGGATAGCAAGCGTTCACTCGAAGGAGCAGGAAGTAGCTCTGAAACGTACAAAGATGAAAAGAAGTTGCTATTAATAAATTTACATGACGGTTTTCACATATTGACAATCAATGCTGTGACTGTTTTGAGCAAGTCCTTGTCCACAAAACAATTTCAATTACGATAGGTGAGTCGTTATATATAAAACCACATACAACTAGGTTAAACTGGTTGCATACGTGTATGGAGGATATTCAGTTCCGCCAGAAAGCAAAACTTTATATCACGATCATGGATACAGGCACCTAATAATGTGTCATTTGGCCTGTTGACCTGACATTGACCTTATATTGACATGCTGTGAGAGGCGACCAACTGCATCAGGCGCGCTGATGGATACATGTTTGTTTGTTGTTTAACGCCACAGTCAGCTAAATTCAGCTTTAGTACGACGGTTTGTAAGTAATCGAGACTGGACCAGACAGTTCGGTGATTGACATCATCAACATCGATCTAAGCAATTTGGATACGATGACATGCATCAACCAAGACAACGAGCCTGACCATCCGATCCCGTTAGTCGCCTTTTACGGCAAGCATAGTCGCCTTTACGGCAAGCATGGGTTGCTGAAGACCCGGATCTTCACGGGTGGATGATACGTGAAATGCGTTCATCGTTACTCATGATGTCAATCAATGGATCGTTTGGTCCAGACTATGTTAAACGCCAAACACAGAACATACAATCATACCTTAAATTGACCAAAATTCAGCAATTTAACACACGAAGATACCAGTCACTGCGGACCTGTTTTTCAACACAAGGAGAATAAATATTTTCACCTTCGCTTCACGATGTCATTCATCTTATCAACTCTGATCAAAACGGTACTGTAACATGCAATCAAAATCAACCACGACAATTGGTTTCCTGCGTTTAAAGCATTGTTGGCTGACTACCATCACACCTCGCCACAATACGACGCATTAATACACGACAGCAACTGTGAACCTTATCAGGAAGGCAGTTTTCACTCCGGCAAACGTTATTAAGTTATCGATGTGTAAATGCTGGCGTCTACAGAGTCATTGTAACTGGTGCTTTTCATTGGCGACAGCATCTATATCATCCTAGATGAAAGCTTCGTGTCTTGCACTTTTTTCTTTACACGACCAGGTTAAGATATTTGGCGGCATGTGTCTCTATTGGTCGATGAATAGGTTCAAGTACTTTATAGATCAATACATTCGATGGTGGGAATAGGCTTCCGTCGCGGGTCCAATGTACAAGAACACCCAGAGTGCACGATGGGAGACACCGGAGGCGCATTACATGTTCAACCGTTCTTCGAACACCTGGTGTCATCTTTGTATGAATGTGTGCAAGGATCCTGTGCGTAACTCTACGTCTTACACGCCTAGCTTGTGTAACTGCATGCATGCACGCACACACGCACACATATTATTAAAATAATTATCAATCCCTCATCATGGTTAATTATAACCTTCACCTTCAAATCCCGATATGCAGACAAACTCCCAACTCATAACAGCCATACATATTTCCTTATTTATGACAATTACTGTTGCAACAATTATCACATTCCTTTGCAAGTTACGTAAGTTATTTCATATTGTTAAACGAGTATTCCCGATAACCAAATGCACATAACACAAAGCTGGAGATTTCTCTTCAGTACATTTAAGATATGGCTATTCAAAATACAGTTTGCCATAACATATGTTAATTAGCATTTTCATATAATTAATTTGGAAACTTTATCAGATTGAAGTTTTAATTGTATCAGTAGTAATGCCCATGCGCATATCGTGTATCGTGCGGCTATGCAGGTCACCAGAACATGGTGCTGGTCTATTTATATATATATATATATATATATATATATATATATATATATATATATATATATATATATATATATATATATATATATATATATATATATATATATATATATATACATTGTAGCAAGCTTCTGATCATGACCTGTGGGCAATGCACAGCGTGGGCCTTTCTCTAAGATTGTGAATGATGATCGCAGATGTTGGTTTTCAATACTGGTGCCCCCGTGTAACTCTTGTGACATGACATGTTTATGTTTGAATTAATGTATCTTCAAACTAATTATATTCGTTGGAAACTGATCAAGACCAAATTGGTTCCCCTACATCAATAGGGACGGTAGAAAGAAAGAACCAGTGCAATCTTCGATTGACTCATATACTTGTTGAAACGACGTCAAACTTTCCTATACACTCATAAAATGGTGACAGCGTGTATTGATCTGAAGTACTGATTTATCGCCTCGCGTTATCTTTTAAGAACATAAATTTTATAATTAGATCGAGCGATCAGCACTTCCTTTGACGACGGACGAAGGCTTTAAAAATAAATATTTACTTCCTGTCTGCAAACGAACGGTTTGGTTCTCAGTGTTTATGTGGACATAAAATACACAGCACAACCAGATTATTACATGGTTGTATATGCACTTTTTGTAGCCATTAGTCAACTTTCTGACATCAGTGGCATGTCATGACGGTTGCCGTGAGTAGTACGAGACGCCCCATAGGATCTATGTAATCAGTTGAGATGTCTGTATGTCATTACGGTGGCCTTGAGTAGTACGAGACGCCCCATAGGATCTCTGTAATCAGTTGAGATGTCTGTATGCCATTACGGTGGCCGTGAGTAGTACGAGACGCCCCATAGGATCTCTGTAATCAGTTGAGATGTCTGTATGCCATTACGGTGGCCTTGAGTAGTACGAGACGCTCCATAGGAACTAGAAAGATAGAACTATAAAATTTTCACGTCCTTTTGGCGGGCATGGACCTTCTAAGTTCAAATACCTAATTCGTTCTGACGATATTCCTCGGTTTGCCGACCCGTGAAGATTCGGGATAGAATAGGTCTTCAGGAACCCATGCTTGCCGTAAAAGGCGATAATGCTTGTCGTAAGAGGCGTCTAACGGGATCGGGTGGTCAGACTCACTGACTTGGTTGATGTATGTCATTGTATCCCAATAGCGTGGGGCGATGCTCATGATGTCAATCACTGGATTGTCTGGTCCAGCCTCGATTACATACAGAACGCCGTCATATAGCTGGAATACTGCAAACAAACCTAGGTTTGCCACCACGTCTATTTGCCGCATCACTTGCGCCCCCATCACACACACACACACATTAAACCGACATGACATGATATAAGACACATACTGTTTTAAAGTTGTATAACGGCGTGAAACTCATCCCGTTGTTAACGCTTACAAGCTGAGGGCCGGTAGTGCTAACAGATGGTCGATACCCCAGGCCTTTACATGTATTTGTACATAGCAGTGTCTCTGCTGTAAAGTTCACTGTTTGAATGATTGAATCGAAGTAATTTCAATATTAAATGATACCACGTGCATAATAGCATTCAAACATATAGGGCGCCATGTTCTCATAATCACAACTAGGCTCCTTGCTATTGGTCATGTGATCACGTACATATGAGCTATAAATAGCATGCATTACATCATTACAACTGCAGCCACTGCTCAAACTGTACACGACCCTGCCGCCTGTTGCTTCAATGAGGAATCTATCGGCAGTTCCTATCAAAAGGCGGAAACGACGGACCACGATATACAATGAAGACTATTGCTCACCAGAATGTCTGAAGCACGCTGTGTTCATTCTACAAGCTATTATGTCAAGGTGTGTACGCTTGTCTGAGCTCACAGCAAACTCAGTTGATGAATTAGGACAATGTCACCTCTATATTGTTTTTCCCATGGGAGGAAACAGGAACGTGTCATTAATGTATAGTATTGATTTCGCATATACAAGTTGAGTGTATAAGTTCATTCAGGATGACCCCTGAAGAGGCAGATACCATTCTGTTAATGTTCCAAATAATACAGAAACATCGAAAACCAGAGTGAGGACCAACACCATTGGAATGTAAATGCCTCGTCTGACTGGACTCTGTACCATGCAATGTGGGGAGAAGAGTTGAGGTGCAATTTCCGCATTCGTGACGACCCTTTCTCGTGTTTATGATAACAGGAAAGAATACCATCGTAAATTGCTATTGACACTTGTGCCGGACCATTGTGAGTGCGCACTTATTGTTGTGAACAAATTGCAGTTGCAGTTTCCCAACTTTGCCAAACAGGAACCTCGCTCTCATGTGTTATAATCCTTCATCACATGCTTCCCTGACTTCTGATCTCAGAAGTCGCCTCTGATTGTTCCATAGATGCTGCAGCGTTTTGAAGTCGGAGCTGCATCGTGATCAGCGCGATAGGCAATCACCATGGATAGGCCCTAACCAGTGGAGACTATAAAGCCCTTTCATGAGCGTAGGGACCTATTGTGAGAGAGGGTCGGTGAAATCCAGAGTATGTCCATATTTCGGTATAAGGTGCTTGCCGGCTGTACTTGGAGTAGTTTCCTTGGATGGTTAATGTGTCTTGTGCCACAATGTTGATCTCAACAACCAGTCTGTAAAGTGAAGGCGGATGCACGATTAATGAAGTTACTGAATTGATTGTATTCATAAGTAGGAGGACACGCTCGGGAAAAGACACTGAAATCTACAAGTAAGTTAATGTTGACATTGCTTTAGAGCTTGGGGTGAACTCTTTTAACTTGGTATACACTTTTATATGGATGTTGAAAAAGACTGTTGAATGTGCATGTGTACAGTGCACACATTGTTTTGATATATTCAGTATAAATACCTATCAACCATTCCACGACGCGTACATCGTGTTTCGAATCATAGGCAATGTAGCTTAGGATTATCCAACTGCTAAACATGATAACTTACTTTTGCGCTGTATTGTACTAGAGACAGATTAGGAAATATATGTTTCTCCAGAGGTTATTAGGACGAGAAACAAACTGATACACGTCACAAAATGTAAATGTACAAACATAGGGGGTTTAGAACGACTTCACTAAATGTGTCAATGAGGCCAATCCTCGTCTACATCGACCGGTCAATTACAATCCTTGCATATGTGAGACATAGAGATGCTGCAGACTTTCATTGACATCTTGTCCAAATGGGCTCCGTGCCCCTGCCTCTGGTACTACAGCTGATGTGAGTTATCAGACAGTGTCCAGCTGGGGTGCATGAAGTATATGGCGTGAAACGGCGATAATTTGCTGATAAAGATGTATTATCTCCACTGAATCTTTACTTCGCACGTTCCATCAAACAAAAGACCACCCTCTGTATATACAGGCAAACTAAGGAAAATGATAAGACAGATCACACATAGGTGAACAAGTAGTTTTCGGTAGCAGGAACTGTTATTTCGTTCAAACAGCTGTTGTTTTACGACCGACGCCGTGGTCTAGTAGTCGAACGTCCACCGAGTCGTACCAAAAGACTTTCAAATATGGTACTTGTTGTTACGCTGCCTGGCGCTCGGCGTTCAGGGGCTTAAACAAGGACTGGTCGTCTCAGAGTCGGTATACTGTGTCTGAGTGGGGTTTGCATGTTAAACTGCGGCATGGTATCCCAGTGAGCTAGCACTATAAATCGGCATCAGTCCGGACTAGTACAATCAGACACACACACACATTACATGTGTAGTGCCTTGTGATTTCACACGACATGCCAAAGGCCCAGGTTCGATCCCCACAATGTACAATATATACAATGTATACAATGTGTGAAGCCCATTCCCGCTGGTTCGATCCCCACAATGTACAATATATACAATGTATACAATGTGTGAAGCCCATTCCCGCTTGGTTCGATCCCCACAATGTACAATATATACAATGTATACAATGTGTGAATATTTATTCGGGATGAAAATAGACATTGTCAGTGTTTGAGAATGACCAGTCTACATCGTCCACCGACACAGAATCCATTATGTGTAAAGGGCTGAATGACTGTGAAAATTATGTGAATGGACCACTGAAAATCAGTGATGACACCAGGTGTTCAGAGAGAACTGCTCATAGTTGACAATGGCACGTATTGACATGGTAAAGGAGCAGCTGAGTGTATAGATAGAGATGCATATATACTTTCACAACTTACTGACCAGATACATTAATGTAGTCCTGGTGCATATATCGTCAGATCGAGTGTGAATTTATTTATACAGTATCCAACGTGTGTGTAACGGCATGTAAAGTGAGTGAGTGAGTATGGTTTTACGCCACTTATAGCAATATTCAAGCAATATCACGGCGGGGAACTCCAGAAATGGGCTTCACACATGGTACCCATGTCGGGAATAGAACCCGGGTCTTAGGCGTGACGAGCGAACGCTTTAACCACTTGGCTACCCGACTGCCCACGGCATGTACACATCCTATGAGAAAAGTGGTTTTATATCAACGTTAATCTTGACTTAGTGATTTGAAAAAGTCAAGTTAGTGTAAAACATGTATTAGGTTTACAGCACTGCATCTTGAGCTTGACGTTTACAACGCCGAGCTATAACTTGAATACTGTTAAAAGCGGCGTTAAACCCAACTCACTCACTCACTCACTCACTTGACGTTTACAACGCCGTGATATAACTTGAATACTGTTAAAAGCGGCGTTCAACCAAACATACTCACTCACTCACTTGACGTTTACAACGCCGTGATATAACTGGAATACTGTTAAAAGCGGCGTTAAACCCAACATACTCACTCACTTGACGTTTACAACGCCGTGATATAACTTGAATACTGTTAAAAGCGGCGTTAAACCCAACTCACTCACTCACTCGCTTGACGTTTACAACGCCGTGATATAACTGGAATACTGTTAAAAGCGGCGTTAAACCCAACTCACTCACTCACTTGACGTTTACAACGCCGAGCTATAACTTGAATACTGTTAAAAGCGGCGTTAAACCCAACATACTCACTCACTCACTCACTCACTTGACGTTTACAACGCCGAGCTATAACTGGAATACTGTTAAAAGCGGCGTTAAACCCAACATACTCACTCACTCACTCACTCACTCACTCACTTGACGTTTACAACGCCGAGCTATAACTTGAATACTGTTAAAAGCGGCGTTCAACCAAACATACTCACTCACTCACTTGACGTTTACAACGCCGTGATATAACTTGAATACTGTTAAAAGCGGCGTTAAACCCAACATACTCACTCACTCACTTGACGTTTACAACGCCGTGATATAACTGGAATACTATTAAAAGCGGCGTTAAACCCAACATACTCACTCACTCACTCACTTGACGTTTACAAAGCCGAGCTATAACTGGAATACTGTTAAAAGCGGCGTTAAACCCAACTCACTCACTCACTCACTCACTCACTCACTTGACGTTTACAACGCCGTGATATAACTGGAATACTGTTAAAAGCGGCGTTAAACCCAACATACTCACTTGACGTTTACAACGCGTGATATAACTGGAATACTGTTAAAAGCGGCGTTAAACCCAACTGACTCACTCACTCACTCACTTGACGTTTACAACGCCGTCATATAACTTAAATACTGTTAAAAGCGGCGTTAAACCCAACATACCACTCACTCACTCACTCACTTGACGTTTACATGCCGAGCTATAACTGGAATACTGTTAAAAGCGGCGTTAAACCCAACTCACTCACTCACTCACTTGACGTTTACAACGCCGTGATATAACTGGAATACTGTTAAAAGCGGCGTTAAACCCAACTCACGCGCTCACTCAGTTGACGTTTACAACGCCAAGCTATAACTGGAATACTGTTAAAAGCGGCGTTAAACCCAACAAACTCACTCACTCACTTGACGTTTACAACGCCGTGATATAACTGGAATACTGTTAAAAGCGGCGTTAAACCCAACATACTCACTCACTCACTTGACGTTTCAGCAAATGCAAAGTCACCACACATGAAAATCACTTTACAATGAAAATTATATTGCAACACATGTAATATTGATCTTCATTGAAAACGTAACGATCCAAGCTATATCGGTTGAAGTACCTACTATGAGTGTGATATGTTTATATCTTCCTTACGTATCCTTAATTGTCAAAACGAAAATTCCCAAGAATAATAAATCTCTATTATCTGTCGAAACAGATTCCATAGGGCGTAGAAGGCAAACAAGCGATGAAAATTAAATTGAATGAATAAATCATGAATGTTTATGGACCACGTTTTAGACGCTGACGCTGCTTCATACAATTGTAACAAAACATTTTACAAACAAAAACCTTAATTAAACAAGAAAAAGTTATTTTAGTGAGGTGAAATGGGGTTTAACGTCACATTGAAAATTATTGCATTTATATGCGACGTGCATGCACATGTGTGTGTGTGTGTGTGTGTGTGTGTGTGTGTGTGTGTGTGTGTGTGTGTGTGTGTGTGGCCTGTTTGTACTTGTGGGGACTGAAGCCGTTTCAATAGTGCTTGCACACAAACATATCATGCAACACTGATTACGCGCCGACCAGTCCCTGATTTATCACCGTAACGCAGAACACCAAACAGGGTAACAACAAGTACCAGCTTTTAACGTGTTTTGGTAATGTAATAATATCACTGTAATTTGCATTCTACATAACCGGTGGTAAGTTGAGTTTAACGCCACTTCCAACAATCTTTAACCTGATTCAAAGGGAGGTGAGACGTTAGATGGTTATTACGTTAAATACATGTTACTTATTTCAGATCGCTCACATCATGTCGAAGATGGAGCAGAGGCGGTTGTTACTGGAGGCGAAGGTGGCGTGTTACTGGAAGATGGTGGAACAGGAGAACAGGTCGACACAAGGTTGGTTTTCTCCGTTAGCTTCACAAGAAGGTGCACGCGTTAAACTAAATACATAACGTCAAAGTCAGAATAATCAGCCTCGATTATCCGCCAAAACAGATTCCACTGGGCGTAAAAGGAAAGACAGCGGTAAAAGTTGTATGAATGGATGTGTGATGACACCAGGTGTTCTCGGAAAAGGTAAGCATCTACTGCTCTGCCTGTTTCTGTGACCTCGTGTACATATGTTAGAACACTATCATGAAGTTCAGACTCATCAAAGGCTAATCAGCTACAGAAACCAGGTGTCCTCGGAAAAGGTAAGCATCTACTGTCCTGCCTGTTTCTGTGACCTCGTGTACATATGTTAGAACACTATCATCAAGTTCACACTCATCAAAGGCTGCTCAGCTACAGAAACCAGGTGTCCTCGCAAAAGGTAAGCATCTCCTGCCCTGCCTGTTTCTTTGACCTCGTGTACATATGTTAGAACACTATCATAAAGTTCAGACTCATCAAAGGCTGCTCAGCTACAGTTTGAAATGCATGTTTTGGTTCTGTTTGCACAAAGCAAGATCCAACCTGTTTTCTATTTTGTCTGTATATAACTCGTTTCACCGCTTAAAACCTACATTCAGTGGGTTTCTGTCTTTATGTTTTGACTCAAATACTACAAGACTTAATACACAGACGTAAATATGAAATTTGATAAGAAAACGACGTGGAAAGGAAAGTGAGTGAGTGAGTGAGTGAGTTGGGTTTAACGCCGCTTTTAACAGTATTCCAGTTATATCACGGCGTGTCAGCTTAATGTGGGAGGAAAGCCCGAAGTGATGCAGGTCTCAGACGTTTACCACTTCGGTGAAACCCACGAGCACGGGTATGGTGCTGACAAACCTAGAAACATAATCGGGGCGAACCGGGATTCGAACCCACAATCATAGGTTTCTGGCGTGCCCTAGGGACGCAACTCTGCACAGCGAATCGCGGCGCCCTAGACGACTGGGCCACCCGTGCCCCCTGGAAAGGAAAGAGAAATAATGATATCAATAATTGTTTAGAACAGTGACAAAGGAACATGACCGCTCTTTCAGTCATAGTCACGATATGTTACAGTGAGTGCGTGAGTGAGTGAGTGAGTGACGCCGCTTATTTTCAAGTATTTCGGTATTTCAAAGTGGCAGTGAAGCCCGAGTGAATGAGTGAGTGAGTGAATATTATTATTAACATGTATAGTATAATCCCAATTGATCAATCGACATGCTCTCAGAAAAAGTAGCATCCTATAATAAACATTATGTTGGTATTTCCTAAGTTCAGGATACTGGTAGGGCGGGACATGTTTACCCTTTTCGCGAACACCTGGTGTTAAGTTTCACAGCTGTGTTGCACTTTACGTCATTTAGGCCAGCTAGAATCTGTTTCGGCGGATAATCTAGACTGGTTATTCTATTGCATTGACAATGTATAGTAAGTTGATAATTATACAAAATTATCAATACAGGAAAAAAGCCAATGTTAGGATTGCGTTAGGTAATCACCCCATAGGAAAATGAATATTTCATCGATTTATTTCGATGTGATTGATTGAGTGCGTGAGTGAGTGAGTATGGTTTTAAGGCGCTTTTAGCAATATTCCAGCAATATCACGGCAGGGGACATCAGAAATTGGCTTCACACAGTGTAACCATGGAGGGAATCGAACAAGGGTCTTCGGCGTGACGAGCGAACGCTTTAACCACTAGCCTACCCCATCGCCCCCAGTGAAGCCCGAAGTGATGCAGATAATTATAGATGTTTAAACATCCAAAACCAATGCATGTGCCCTTACTGTACCACCGTGTCTTAACCTTTTGAATTTAGGAAGTCAATATATATTTCTTAGTCTATGAGTTCGAGCAGCCAGTGAAGATTTGTGGGGTTGTATGGGATGACGTGTTATGCTGGGACGCAGCCCCTGCCGACTCCATCGCCACCCAGCCTTGCCCGGACTACATCAACGGCTTCAACAGAAACGGTGAGTAATAGAACTCTCATCAACTGAAGATTAGTGTCGTAAGAGGATCGTATACTTATGCAGCATCTATACTGTTAAGATATCACTTTTCCTTGCACTTGGACATATTTATCATGGAATTGGTTTGAAAGTGTGTACCCAATTTGCAGAATGTCAGCATATAGAGCGGGTAATCTAACATAACTGTCTTGCGCACGAATTTAATCATCTGGGAATCGACAATTCCGGAGCAATGTGTTCGACAGGAACGATATCGACGTTTTTCGGAATACAGATTCAAACTGAAGCCTACTTGACTGTATCCATACGTTTCTGTGTGGTTATTCGATATGTGTATACATACTAATTACGTGAATTACAAGCAGGAGACAAGACGCTACCCAAATCATAAATAATGGCAACTCATCCCCTCGAATTGTTGCTTCACTTCTGCTGGAACCTGGCTTCCTGGTTTTCCTGTTTTCCACGCAATGTTAACACGTCTGTAGACACACAGCTGGAAAAAAGGCCCTGAGATCTACCAACAGTATTGTGTCATAACATCTGACTCGAACCTGATTTAATGTGCATTTAGCACTGGAAATAGATATGGAAGTATTTATGGAAATGTTAATTATTTGTATTGTTAGATGAACCAAAATATACAATGATATAAAATACAAATATGTCATCGGTACCGGATTTATACTCGGGGACATCCCTGAATATTATTATAAACATGTATAGTATAATCCCAATTGATCAATCGACATGCTCTGAGAAACGATAGCATCCTATAATAAACATTATGTTGGTATTTCCTAAGTTCGGGATACTGGTAGGGCGGGACATGTTTACCCTTTTCGCGAACACCTGGTGTCAAGTTTCACAGCTTTGTTGCCCTTTACGCCATTGAGGCCAGCTAGAATCTGTTTGGGCGGAAAATCTAGACTGGTTATTCTCTTGCATTGACAAATCATATTAAGTTGATAATTATTCAAATTTATCAATACAGGAAAAAAGCCAATGTTAGGATTGCGTTAGGTAATCACCCCATAGGAGAATGTTTATTTCATTGATTTATGTCGATGTGATTGAAGAAATTCCAGTGAAACATTAAAATATATGTAACACATCACACTGTTCATTCATAAAATGTTTGACTGGTACCTGAAAAGAAAATGCGATACATCCTGTTTTGACTCTTTACAAAAGTGATTGAAGATAAATCACAAGTGTATATGTGAATACAATACATGCATGGTATGACATACAATTTACCGTCACGAATACTCAACTATATGATTTGTCGTGTGTTTAAATTATTATGTTACAAGATACTGAATTTATCATTGTTTAATTTTGCTGTACTATCGAAGGCCGTTCTCCAAAGTACTGAGACCGTTAAAATATGCACCATATATTTGGGAGTCAAATATATGTACTAATGGTATCTGGACAGTATAGGTTTGACACTGGGCAGTAAACATGTCGTGCTAGTGAACAGTTCTATATGAAACTGTATTTACTTTTACAGATGGAAGTAGATGTTAAGAATATGAAGATCTTTATATCAACATGTTCATGCTTAAACGTCAATAAATGACAATGTGACAACACCAGTTGGTATATGAAACTGTATTTCATACAGAAGGGACTGTTCATAAGGCTCTTCCTCCCTGGCCCTCTGGAGGAATATGTGACCAATAAGCAAGCCAGACAAATCAATTAACTCTACTCATAACCCTCCCAGGGACTACTTACAGTACAACACTTAACCACTCGGCCCATGTGCTGTGCTGTCTATGTAATGCATAGTGCTAGCAGGGTCTGCAATTGATTACACACATACAGACGCGCGGACACGATGAGTGTCTGTACCACCAGGCTGACTGACAGGAACATACTACAGAGTGAACGAGAGACTTATGTGTGTTAGTAATAACTGCAGGCCAGGGGACCTCGTCTTTGAAGCTGACTTTGAGGAGGCAGTCAATGTCTTTCTGTAGTCTAGAACAAAGACGACCCGACGATGGCCGGGAGATGTTGGTGGTGTTGAGACACCAACTTTTTGAGAAAATTGTCATGTTTCAGGTGGTGTAGGGTCTTTCTTATCATCATGGAGAATGCAGGAGAGGTAGACGTGTCCAGATCTGATTACTATCTTACACTGTACGTTATACTGTATCGTGTAGTCCCTACAACTATAGAACGGTGCGAAGGGAATTCGTCAGAAAATCAAAATGTATGTTAGCATTAGTTGTAAATGACTTTCAGATTGTCGTACGTTATTATTAAAAAGATGCTGAAAGGCGCTCAAACCTATAGTATATATTATTAGACAAAGATTTGTACATGGTTCCGTGTATTTCATATGAATACCATTTACAAAATAAAATGTTGTTGAAAGGATCCTTTGATATCTAAATGTGTTAATCTCAGTCTGTATAAACGTGACCTCATAGTTAAGACTAGATAGGGAATACATGCATTCACGGTGACCACATGGGTAGCACTATATGAGGAATACATGCATTCTCCGTGACCACATAGGTGGGACTATATGGGGAATACAAGTATTCACGGTGACCACATGGGTAGCACTATATGAGGAATACATGCATTCTCCGTGACCACATACATGTAGGTAGGACTATATGGGGAATACATGCATTCACGGTGACCACATGGGTAGCACTATATGAGGAATACATGCATTCTCCGTGACCACATAGGTAGGACTATATGGGGAATACATGCATTCACGGTGACCACATGGGTAGCACTATATGAGGAATACATGCATTCTCCGTGACCACATAGGTGGGACTATATGGGGAATACAAGTATTCACGGTGACCACATGGGTAGCACTATATGAGGAATACATGCATTCTCCGTGACCACATACATGTAGGTAGGACTATATGGGGAATACATGCATTCACGGTGACCACATGGGTAGCACTATATGAGGAATACATGCATTCTCCGTGACCACATAGGTAGGACTATATGGGGAATACAAGTATTCACGGTGACCACATGGGTAGCACTATATGAGGAATACATGTATTCACCATGACCACATAGGTAGGACTATATGGGGAATACAAGTATTCACGGTGACCACATGGGTAGCACTATATGAGGAATACATGCATTGACCGTGACCACATAGGTGGGACTATATGGGGAATACAAGTATTCACGGTGACCACATGGGTAGCACTATATGAGGAATACATGCATTCACCATGACCACATAGGTGGGACTATATGGGGAATACAAGTATTCACGGTGACCACATGGGTAGCACTATATGAGGAATACATGCATTCTCCGTGACCACATACATGTAGGTAGGACTATATGGGGAATACAAGTATTCACGGTGACCACATGTGTACGACTATATGGGGAATACATGCATTCACCGTGACCACATGTGTAGGGCTATATGAGGAATACATGTATTCTCCCTGACCACATGAAGTTGACCATATGTTGAATACATCTATTTTCCGTGACCACATGAAGTTGACCATATGCTGAATACATCTATTCTCCGTGAACACGTGGGTAGGAAAATATGCTGAAACCATGTGACGAGACCATCTATTCCTCAACCCCTGTTGTGTGTATGCATGTAGATCCCAGGTATTCTCCTCTGACATACCGAAGTAAACATTTAGTTTACTGTCTGGGTACACGATGTATGGTATGTACTGGGCACTCAGGACTGACCAGAATACATCACAGCGATCCTTTTTCTAGCAGCAGTCACCACGCCTCTGACATATCTCAGAAGAAGGTAGCAGAGATATGTGTGGGCATTCCACACGATCTCAATTCGTGGTCAAACAGGCATAGGGCAAGATGTGTGCCGCTTGAATCGCCGCCCGGCGTGATAAATTGACCACTTTCTCGACGAAGGAGAGTTAGTGTGTCCATAGTTCAGTGGCTGGATGATTTACGGCTCAAACTTTCTGTTATCCAGCAATTGAAATCTACGCGTGGCTGATTAAAGGCAACATTTGGTGACTAGCAGGCGCTTCGATGTAAACAACGCAGACATACATTGTAGACTGAAACCCATTTAGTTGCTTCAAACAGTCCTACCGGCGCATTGATGATGGACGGTGTTATGATACAATCCACAGATACATGTTATCTAAGTATAGTCACAAGAATATGATATGTATAATGGTAATTTCGTATCATCAACAATAAACTGAATTATGTAAATTTCGAATTGTTCTCATGTATAAATTCGATCGCAGATGCCAAACGTAGATCAACATATTATTCATATAATATAGATATACATGTATATACATTGTTGTCGTTTTGCCACCATCCATTAGGATAGACGTGAAGATTAAGATTAAGAGGAATATTTAACATATTTAATTGATAATTTGTTTCTTACGTTCCGAGTTAGGATGGGTCCAAGCAACTGTGCCAAGTGGCGACCGAATGAACCGCGTTGTCAGTCCTGATGATTGTGTTGATTGCCTTGATTGCCCGCACTGCGTGGGTCGATCACTTAACTGTCTGGTCCT
This sequence comes from Haliotis cracherodii, assembly GCF_022045235.1. Lineage (NCBI taxonomy): Eukaryota > Metazoa > Mollusca > Gastropoda > Lepetellida > Haliotidae > Haliotis > Haliotis cracherodii. The sequence continues at coordinate 20,471,585 of NW_027266272.1, forward strand.
GACTAGATTATTTACAGGACGCCGTCATATATGTACATGTACAGGTGGAATATTGATGTGTACGACGTTAAACAACAAACAAACAAAATCATAACTCCACACAAATATGACACGGCGACATGGACACACTTTACTTCAATCAAGATTAATGTTTTTTGTGTGAACATGTATGAAACACACTTATATAAATGATTTACAGAATGCAGGAAATAACATACCAGTCATCGACCTTATCAAATAACTCACTGACCCGAATTGTGACAATGCACCCAACCTAGACAGAACATAGAAATCAACCTTACCACATTGCCACACTTAATAATTCACGTTGAGCGTTTTTCGATCTGTGGTCAATTGACACATATTTATTTAAAGGTGAGCAATCTACGACGTTTGCTCAAAGCATTCAAAAACTAAATAAAGTTTCAAAAAAGATGTCCGATGCCCGATTCTCAAACATCTAGTATTACCCTAGGTGTTTGGGGTCTTGAACATACATGGGATGTGACAATATATGTAATATTACCCTAGGTGTTTGGGGTCTTGAACATACATGGGATGTGACAATATATGTAATATTACCCTAGGTGTTTGGGGTCTTGAACGTACATGGGATGTGACAATATATGTAATAATACTCTAGGTGTATGGGTCTTGAACATACATGGGATGTGACAAGTATGCATTATGATGACGAGCAATAGTTGCCCTGATACTTGTCCATCACCTCAGCGAGGGTCTGTAATACGATACGAGACAAGTCCAACCCATCAGCGATGTGTTCCGTGTGGTGAGGCGATCAATGCCAGCAGTTGTGGCGTGTAGATGATCCTGTCCTGGCAATTCATCTTATCTGCAGACGTTTGTATGTCACCGAAGGAACATGTTTCCTGAGGATGACCTCGCTCAACACTACATAACACATGTAAAGCGGGGTGTTTGCAAGCGACGTGAGAGGGAGCAGTAATCTAATACGTATATTAAGGCCTAAGAAGACATTTGAGAGTGTTATTCTTTTGGTCTGAACATCAAAAGTTATCTGAATGTTTTGTCATGAGTGACGTGTTGTAATTATTACCTACCACGAAGTGGGGCGGGGAATATAGGAACGGAGTTCTCCGTCCCTCACTATGTTCTCCCGTCCTTCCATCCGCCTTTCCATCGGTTCTTCCGTCCTTCCGTCCGTTCTCTTCTCAATGTGGACAAATTATCTATTCAAGTAAGAGAAATGAAATTTTACACACTTATGTTATTGGTCATGATCTCATTTGAGTTTTGAAAATTGGTGTCGTACATTATTTTTTTTACGGAGTTATGGCCCTTGCTTCATGCCCTTTAACGTATTAGGTCCCTTGATCCATGTTATGTTACTCAGCGAAATGGGGACAAGTTGTCTCAGCAACTACTGAAATTACATGAATGCAAGTTTGCATGCTTCGAAAATAGGTGCCGTAAATTATTTTTACAGAGTTATGGCCCTTGCTCCCTGCTTTTACGCATGGTGTTTGCAATGGGGAGGTTTTCTCAGATACTAGTGACGTCACAGGAATTAAACCTTGCAAGCCGTAAGGTTGGTTGGTTGGTTTGTTGTCTAACGCCGCACTCAGCAATATTCCAGCTATATGACGGCGGTCCGTAAATAATCGAGTCTGGACCAGACAATCCAGTGATTAATATCATGTGGATCGATCCACGCAATTGGGACCGATGACATGTATCAACCAAGTCAGCGAGCCTGACCACCCGATCCCGTTAGTTGCCTTTTACGACAAGCATAGTCGCCTTTTACGGCAAGCATGGGTTGCTGAAGACCTGTTCTACCCCGGAACAAGCCGTAAGGAGTTATGGCCCTTGGTCCATGTTATTTTACTCAGTGCATACTGCGTGAAATGGGGACAAAAGTTTTCTCAGAAAGTAGTGACGTTACAGGGAAAAAACTTCTAAGAGGTACTTGTCAATACTGAGCTCGAAAATTGGTCCCGTCAATTACTACTTTACAGAGTTACGGCCCTTGATCCATGTTATTTTACCTTGATCATAGTTTCTGCAGTGGGGACAAGTTTTCTCAGAAATTACTTGTTAGTTATAAAGACTGAGTTATTTCTTTTTTTTATATAGAAGGAGCTCGTTGTGTGTATTTATTTTACGTTCAATCATTTTTTCTTATGTCATAAAGCGGTCCAAGTGCCTTTCTCTTCTTTAGACTTCATAGGACTCTTGTTTATAACTAATATTCACTACGTACTATATGTACAAACAACATTCTAAAGTACCCGATGGCGGGGGATAGTGTTAACGCTGTTTTCTTGTTAAAGCTTGTCACATCAACCTATCAAATTGTTTTACTGTGTACTCTATGCACACTTTGGGTGCGTTGAACACATATTTGTTTTAAAAACATATTGTTTCTTGATATAATATATTTTCCACTTTGCATTTTTTAGTTGAAAATATTCTCGCTTAATGTTACAGTACAATTGTGCCTGCACGTGATCTGACTGATGATGGCTAATTAGTTTGTGATGTATTGGTATGGTGTTTATACCGATTTCATTTGCATTATCATTTTAACAGCTACACGATTATATAAATATATCCTTACTTGTATATATTTCTTCTTATTACATTTTTAACGGTTAAAGCCTCATAACGAACTATGAGTGCTGTGTAACTAAATAGTGGTATCTCACGTCCATTCATAGAAGGAGACTGAAGTCAACATAACATCGTTTCGAGTTAAGAGCGACTTTGATCCATCCAATTGTTGAGTGGAATAATAACATTCTCATCAAGGTTCAATTGCATTCCACTTGTCCTCAAACAAAGCCTTCCTGTCCATTAAGTCCGTTTATGATGTCAAGGGTGGAAACATGGTCGCCACTTTGTGGAATGATGTTCAGAGTCGAGCTCAGGTCTATGATAACGTCGTGACATTTATGGCCATTTATAGATCATATCACAGCCAGGCTAATCTTGCCTTATTGCATCCTGAGTAGGAGTATTTGATTAATGATGAATGAGGCCACTGTGCTGATGCAGAGGCTACAACAGGTGATGGAGGATCTCTGAACAATAGCCAGTTGCCCTGGCAGATGAGGCCAGATGATAGCTCTGTGACTAGTTCTAGTTTTATAGACTGAGTGCACGATATTAGGGTTTACGCTATTTTGACTGATATATCAGTTATGTCATGGCGTGGCACACTGATGTGGATGGAAAGACCAGATGATAGCTATGTGACTAGTTCTAGTTTTATGGACTGAGTGCACGATATTAGGGTTTACGCTATTTTGACTGATATATCAGTTATGTCATGGCGTGGCAAATTGATGTGGATGGAAAGCCCGAAGTGACGCCGATTGTCGCCGTAGACCGATGATCAGCGTATCCTGGGTTGAGTCTGGGACACCCGTATCCTCCACGCCTTTACACTTGACAGAATGAAAGATTTTGGCTGTATGCTAAAACGTGTAGAACAGTAATGTATTGTTAAAGTGCGCCAATCAGGACCCAGTGGTCTTAGGCGCCTCATTTCGATGTTGCGTCCCTCAGTCGACCTGGATGTCGTTGTACAAAACAACCTTAGCGCTACGACTGTCGTAAGTCTATGTTAAGGTATGGAGTTACGATCAACTTAGTGCAGAGATCGCTTTGTACAACGGCATCCATATGTCCGGCGACACTAGATACGAATGCCAGTTTCGCCTTATCCCTCATCTTTTCCTCTCTCTGACCAAGGTACAGCAACAATACTCTGCAACACAGTTCTGATCTTTGTTTTATCAGCTCCATTCCTTGGCCTGCATTACATGGGCTTCCCTGCCACATATGTTGTCACGCCGTGATATAAATTAATACTGTGCGGCGTAAAACACAACTCACTCGCGACATTATGCTTTTTATGGCCTGTTTTCACAGAGAATGCCACCAGACGGTGTACAGATAACGGAACCTGGTTTGTGTCCCCGGAGAGGAACCACACCTGGACCAACTTCACAGCTTGCTCAAAGTCAACCATCGACCTCAAGTTCCATGCGGTTCGTTTGATTAATTTCGTTTTGGGTCTTCACAATTATCCACAAGCGCGGTGGTATTGTATGATTAATGATAAGGGCCTGCTCGCTGGGAAATGGAGTACTGTAACAGAAAACTGATTATATTTTTAAAATTTGTTTTTATTGAGTCAAAGACCATCAGTTGTCCTCCAAATGTGACGAATGTGTTTATAAGTCGACCCGATCTTCCGATTTCAGTAAAAAAAGCTTGATGATGTGGAAATCAAGTCATTTACATTTTTTATAATGGTTTAGTATGCTGACTTTAGATTACTTTTTCATGGACGCTTAAAATACCTGCTAAATTTTATGTCGGCTTCCTGATACTACATGTCAGAGCCTTCATTTTATTACCACCAGCCGCAGAGGTCACAAAGGATTTTCCGGGCCACTGAATGTCCGGGGTTCTTGTCTCACCTTTTCACTCCAATGAAACAATGTTAATGTCACGCCAACACGCCAAAGTGACCTTGACACATGTCAAACACCACGGGTAAAACAACGTTTCTGCCTCGGTTAATGTGGGGTTCTTTGCTATTGGTAAACTCTAAACGTTAACGCCAGAATATTATCATGATCAGTCTCGAATATCTCCCGAAATAGGGCGTGAATGCCAAAATAGTGACCAACACTATTGAGTGGATAGGATAGTGAATCGCTGAAAGCAGTGATGACACCCGGTGTTCGCGAACAGGGCAAGCACGTCCAGCTGTACCGGCAGCACGCACCATGCACAAAATGTTCATAACAAAAGTATTAGTACTTGTGCTAGTGAGTATGGAAGTGTGAAAACTCCATACAAAGGTCACATCATAGGATAGTATTGGGCATCATGTGAATTAGCGACAGGTAATATTTAGTAAATTCTTGAATGTCAGCTATAACATTGCTTGTACGACATAACCAGGCCTTCAAAGGTGACACCTTGATTGAAATGTTTATAATTAGTGTCTTTCCATGAAATTGAAACAAACTTCAAATTTAAAGAACCTAAGCAGTTGAGAATTGTTGACAACATAACCTGGAACTGATGGAATATTGCTCGACCTGAAATTCACGATTTGAAAATCGTAATCATCCATCCCGGGTCCTTTTGCTACGGACCAGTCGGTTTTATTGTCTGTGTTTTATTGCCTGGGGATGCTGACAGTGAAGCAGATCTGGTTGATATGGATTTACAGCAGGGCTTCGTTCCTCGCAACATTACATTCATCATAATGATTCCTTCCCGTGGTAGACCCTGTGCAGTTATCCTGCAGCGACGTGACAGAGATAGAATGAAGCGACCATGGGTATTGTTAATATTTCTATGGAACTGGAGTACAACTGTTTCATAATGCCCATATATCCTTCCAGGAGATCGCGGCCAGGTTGCGCCTAATGTACAGTGCTGGCTACAGCATCTCCGTCGCCTTCCTCGTCGTCGCCGTCATCATCATGCTGTGTTGCAGGTTGGTGTGAGTGAGTGAGTTAAGTTTAACGCCGCTTTTAACAGAATTCCGGTTATATCACGGCGTGCCAGCTTAATGTGGGAGGAAAGACGAAGTCATGCAGGTCTAAGACGTTTACCACTTTGGTGAAACCCACGAGCACGGATATGGTGCTCACTTACCTAGAAACGTAATCGGGACGGACCGGGACTCGAACCCACAATCATAGGTTTCTTGAACTCCACAGCGAATTCGGCGCCTAAGACGCCCGGGCCACCCGTGTCCTCGTTGCAGGTCAGAACGATACAGTGAATGATTGAGGGAATGTTACTGAACGCCGCAGTTGGCAATATTCCAGCTTAATCATCCCTCGAATATTCGATAATACACAGGGGCGGTCGGGTAGCCTAGTGGTTTAAGCGTTCGCTCGTCATGCCGAAGACCAGGGTTCGATTCCCGACATGGGTACAATGTTTGAAGTCCATTTCTGGTGTCCCTTCTAGTGATATTGCTGGAATATCGCTAAAAGCGGCGTAAAATCATACTCACCCACTCGATAATACACAAGGCAAACCAGTGAAAACACGTCCCACTCCCTACGATCTCCATGGGGTACGATGACACACAGTCAGTCGAGCAGGACCACCGACTCATTTCAGTCTGAAGTGCAGGGGATTGATTCTGACGCACAGCCCCGTGGGGTTCAAGGTGATACAGGCAAAGACATGACATTAAAGGAACACTGCTTTAAGCTTTGCCATGACTGTACAATCATATACTGTCAAACAGGAGGATGGAGCAGGACACTCGCAATCAGTGGAAGAACAATGCCCCGCCTTGTACTGATTACATATAAACAAAGGGGTATCACATTTAGCTTTATACGACAATTATTCTTGACTATGTATCTGCATGAGAACGGTACCTTCCGTATTAATTGGTTCGACAATAACCCTTGCTCTATCAGCACAATATTCGGGTTCGTGGGTTTCACAAACGAAAACGTGTACAAATTGTGTCTACTTTCTTAACAGAATTTGGTGAAAAGCCATGATACAATGTCTAAACAAAATATTTGTTGATTCTGTCATATATTACTTGCAATACTGTCAATCTTTCACCGACGGGGCGGCGTGACGGTTTAGGTAGATAATATGCAGGAGTTTGAACATACGTTAATGATGCTACGTCAAATATCTTTTACATTACATCTCTCCGAACTGCTTTACTCTCTCTCTCTCCCTCTCTCTCTGTCTGTCTCTGTCTCTCTGTCTGTCTCTGTCTCTCTATCTCTCTCTGTCTCTGTCTCTCTATCTCTCTCTCTGTCTGTCTCTCTCTCTGTGTCTCTCTCTGTGTGTCTCTCTGTCTGTCTCTGTCTCTCTGTCTGCAACTGTCTCTCTCTCTCTGTGTCTCTCTACCTCTCTCTGTCTGTCTCTGTCTCTCTATCTCTCTCTGTCTGTCTCTCTATCTCTCTGTCTGTCTGTCTCTCTCTCTCCGTCTGTCTCTGTCTCTCTATCTCTCTCTGTCTCTTTCTCTATCTCTCTCTCTGTCTCTCTCTGTGTGTGTGTCTCTCTCTCTGTCTGTCTCTGTCTCTCTGCCTGTCTCTGTCTCTCTCTCTCTCCCTGTGTCTCTATCTCTCTGTCTGTCTGTCTCTCTCTCTGTCTGTCTCTGTCTCTCTATCTCTCTCTGTCTCTTTCTCTATCTCTCTCTCTGTCTCTCTGTGTGTGTGTGTCTCTCTCTCTGTCTGTCTCTGTCTCTCTGTCTGTCTCTGTCTCTCTCTCTGTCTCTCTCTCTGTGTCTCTCTCTTTCTTTATCTCTGTCTCTCTATCGCTCTCTCTATCTCTCTCTCTGTGTCTCTCTCTATCTCTCTCTCTGTCTCTCTCTCTCTGTCTCCATCTCTCTCTGTCTCAGTCTCTGTCTCTCTGTCTCTCTCTCTCTCTCTGTGTGTCTCTCTCTCTCTCTCTCTTCTACGGCGAACGGGCAGGTACTAAACATAGTCTCACTGCGTATATTCGATATTGTACGTACATGGGGCTATATAGGTGTCGAGCTGTTCAGTCACTTTGTGAGAGAATTACATAATGATCGTCCAACTACAAACAGTTGCAAACATCACTCTTGAGATTTCGTGTCAATGGACCTACCGTATGTATTCTGTGAAGCATGACGTTGTTTCCCTTCTACAGACATTGCATGTAATTTGAAAAGAAAATACTGTCTTTTTAATGCAGCTGAAAATGAAAACATCAAGTTAAAAAACACAGTTTGTGTCTCATAAGGAATGTCGCGTGTCTACCAAATCAATTTATGTGAGAGGTAATGACGATGAAAAGGGTTATTTGTCATTCTTGACACTTGGAAGTAGGCCATAGGTGCGGTCGGAACAGTTTTCCTTCGTGTGTGAAATTACTTGTCGAACAAAAGCATTAGACGCCTGACATATCACTGAAATCTAGTAGATAACGTTAAGCATATGTCTCACATAGCTATAAGTAAGTTCTGAACATATCTATTAGCATCTGGAATATGCATGTGGGGGTTGATTTGTAGCCTGAGTGTGTCAATTTGCAACGGACAACATTGTCACTGTTCTTCTAATTTCCACTTACTTCATCTTGGGCTGAACAAGCATAGCAATTTCTGTCATAGCGAGCAACATATTGTTTTACCAGTGAAACGCCTGCCATCACTCCTGAAACTAGGTGAGTGAGTATGGTTTTACGCCGCTTTTAGCAATATTCCAGCAATATCACCTATAATGGGCTTCAGACGTTGTACCGATGTGGGGAATCGAACCCGGGTCTTCGGCGTGATGAGTGAACGCTTTAACCACTAGGCTACCCCACCAACCCGGAAACAACGTTGTGGCTTCCATAATCAACACTCTGCATTCAGTAGTAGAAATCTACATGTATAAATGAGTTAATGTCTTGAAGGGGTTTTAGACGCGCCGTTACCGTCAAAGTTTCATTCTCTCGGTGGCTGTTTTCCTTTTGGGAAGATGGAAGCTCAGTGATGGTCACATTTCTTTGGCAGCGTCAGAAACATATACTGGCAATATTTCGTACCGAATCATTTCAATACATTTAGCCCTACCGAATGAGTGAGGATGCTGTTTTATGATACATATAGGAATGTAGTCACAATGTTTTGTTGTGTAAGTGAGTATGGTTTTACAACGTTTTTTAGCAATATTCTAGCAATATCAGGGCGGGGGACACCAGAAATGTGCTTCACACATTGTAACCATGTCATGAATCAAATCCGGGTCTTCGGCGTGACGCGCGAACGCTTTAACCTCTAGGTTACCCGACCGCCCGAATGTTTTGTAGAAAGCATAGCGTGCATTGGTACATAGTACATGTCTTAAGTGTCTTGTCTCATGTAGGCGGATGCACAGCAAGAGTAACACCCTTCACATCAACCTCTTCATCGCCTTCATCCTGAGGGCGTCCGTCTCCTTCCTCAAGGATCTGTTGTTTAAAGGGGTTGGTCTGGACATGGATGTCAGGCTGAAGTCAGATGGGACGTACGAGTTCCTGGACGGCCCAGTGAGTGGTGATAAATGCGAAATATGAAATTCAGACAGCCACGATACTAACTGTGACCACCAGGAGAAAATGGACCGTATGGGTGCTAGGATACTATTGTGCTATGACGTCATAAAGACGTTCGGCGTCAACTTACTTTAGTGAAGATCGCATATGTGTTCGGACTGTACAAATATATTTTATTTCTCTCTCGTTAGAATGTAATGTAATAAAAGCATTATTTGAAAACCTTTCAGCATACATGTCTACTTTCAATTCATCAGATATTATGACTGCAGTTATTACATTAACAGTTAAACATAGTCTTAATGTTTGATGGCATGTATCTCTGAAATAAATATGAACTGAAGCTTGAGAATTGTATTTTTGTGTTCCGAAGGTGCTGTAGTTATAAATTATTAAATGTAAATTAAAGTCAAAATGTGATTTTTCAGCCATAAGGTCCCTTATCTCCTCATAGGTCATATTAATATTTTTCCTCATAAAATCCTTGTGCTAGCTAGAGGCGTGCATCTCTACATAAACGTCATAGACCCATGTACATAAGTTCAACAGATTAATTTTACACTGAAAGATGAGTCCAATAAAAAAAATTATGGACGTTTCTTAATATAAGATCTTCTCTTACAAACTTTGCACAATTCATTAAGATATTCTTCCGATTGTGAAATAATAGGCGTTGCTGCTACTATGTCAAATTTTCTTGTTCGGTAGTACCAGATATTTGGTGTATGATACGAATGTCTTGTATATATAATTATGATTCATGCATGTTGTACATGTTGTCACTATCGACAGGGTGTCACACATATAAAACATCCACAACATCCATTTGTAATTTTACGCCATAAAAAACGATTTAAGTGTTAACGTTTTCATGATATCATCATGTTGTTTGTCCAATACATAGATGTATATCACTCCAGGTTTTCTCCGCCATTAAGCGGGAACAGGGATACAGGCTCAGTGCAAAGATACTGCTAAAGGCAGTTAGACTCACCAACTCACGTGCACTGGTATTTCTATTTCAGCACTGGCAGTGTAAGCTGCTGTTTGTGATCTTCAACTACAGCATATCAGTCAGTATCATGTGGATCTTCATTGAAGGCCTGTATCTTCACATGCTTATCTACAAGACGCTAGCCACAGAGCAGAGAGGAGTAAAGATGTATATTATTTTAGGCTGGGGTGAGTAAGTTACATGTCACTCAAACGTTTTAATATTAAATATGTTATGGCGTCGTCTTACAACAGTATCACACGTATTGGCATCCGTTAGCTTTATAAGACAGAGGGTATAATTATATCATCTATCTCAACCTACTATCATCTATGGGAAAACACAGGTGTTGATCTCGGTTCAGGCTCCTTAACTTATTAATATAGACATAATGCGTCACTAGACGACAAGTAGCTAAAGTTATTTTTAGTTTCACCAGGTGATAACCTTTAAGGGCGATTCCATTGTTCCGGCTGAAGACATTAATCACCAGACAATAATATAAAGAGAATCTCCCCTAAGTGTCTTTTGATGTGAAATATATCACCAGGAGTCGATAACAGTTTAAAATATCGAGTCTTGCCGAGGTGATTTAAACTTTTTACCAACGGTTGTTGATATTATTGATATCGAAAGACGAGGGTGCGATTCTATTTATCATCCAAAATCATTCTTCCATCAGTTTCAGTTTGTAAACAGTAATCGCCAGTGTCTTGAGTGTAACAAAGTTCAGTGGCAGGCAGATTAGTGATGTCATTTGATTGTGACGTCATTGTAACCGTTGACGTCACAATGGTCTCAAAAACATTGTGGCGCAATTTCATTTTAGCATTTCTCCTGGGAAGACTGTTTTGGATGAAACATCATGTTTTATATATAGTACTTATATGTGTCTTCTTTTTCAGTCATGCCTGTATTTCTATTGATTCCATGGGTAATTGTGAAAGCTGTATATGAAGATACATTGTGAGTACATTCTGATCACCGGTGGGGATTCCGGGTAAGAAGCTAGGCTCCAAGTAAGAGGCGATTAAGGAGGCGTTAGATGCTCATGATGTCAATCACTGGATGGTGTGGTCCATAATCGAATATTTACAGAACGCTGTTATGTAGCTGGAATATTACTGAGTGCGGCGTCATGATGTCAATCACTGGATTGTGTGGTCCATAATCGAATATTTACAGAACGCTGTTATGTAGCTGGAATATTACTGAGTACGGCGTCATGATAACCAACAAATACATACTGGCAATATCACGGTGAAAGGGAGACAACTCTCTGTATACACAGATCTGTGATTATCATTCATGTTAGCATTAACCCATATTTTACATATGGCTGTTTAATTGATTACACCGCCTCCGTGGTCTAGTGGTAGAGCGTCCGCCCGGAACGCGGAAGGTCGATGCCGGCCGCGTCATACCAAATGACGTTAATATACGGTACTTGTTGTTACCCTGCCTGGCGCTCGGCATAAGGGTCTAAAACAAGGACTGGTCGGCTCGGAGTCAGAATACTATTTCTGAGTGGGGAACCATGTTTAACTGCGGCATGGTATCTTAGTGAGCTAGCACTATAAATCGGCATCAGTCCGGACTAGTACAAGCAGCCACAACCCCTCCCGCCCTACCCTACACCACACACGTGCATGCACGTCGCTATATAAGTGTAATAATCTTGTACGCGACGTTAAACCCCATTTCACCTCACCTCTAAGTTATTACTAATGACTTCAATGTAGGGAAACTAATTACTCGCTGCAGTTCTTCAAAATGTAGCTATGAGCAAGTACATCTGCAAAATTTCCCCAATGCATAAACATATATCATTCATATTTATTTTTATAGTTTTGGACAGAGTATTAAACATGACCATAAACACTCTATTTTCAGTTGTTGGAATATTCAAGAAAATCGGCAATATTTCTGGATCTTGAAGGGTCCAGGTGTCGCCATCGTTATTGTAAGTTACTGTCAATAAACGCGATTCTATATTGTAGTTAAAGGATATATAATTAACATGTTACCAATATCATATTCTAAATTACTGTATAATAATCTACAACAATTTTAAACAATCACTAGTTTATCTACTGTAGTATTTTATACTGTACATGTGTGTGGATTTTTACAGATTAACTTCATATCATTTGTGGACATTTCCCGCATATTATGCATGCGGGCTCGACACAGCAAGACCAGTGACGGGAAGGCTAAATACAGGTAAATAGGAAGTATCCAGAACGACCAGGGAAGTTTTATGTCATGATTGTATGTCATTTACCTCTCACGAATTATTGACATGTTTAATTGATCAATATTTATAGGAACAAATTCGAGTTCGTCTTTCTCCACATTCTGCTTTTCAGACAGGTAACGAAAGCAAATAATGTCATCCGTGGTATCGTGACGTCACAACATGACGTCATGCCTGTCTCGGAGCTGTTAGAGTCCATAAAGAAAGAGATTGATACGGAAATTACCGATAAAGTTCATATTTTAAAGTTACGTCGTCGCTTAAAAGTGAAATTCTGGACATCGATACCCCACAACAAACCCCGAATATGTGAAAACTAATGTATAAATGAAGCTACTAAAACTTTTCATATCCAGTAGAAATCTGTGCATAAAGCAGAGAATTTCACGATTCCAACAATACCATGAGCATGTACATGTGTTTATGAATCAATATCAAATAGTGATGATATCAGGTGTTCGCGAAAAGGTGAGCGTATCCTGCCCCACCAGTGACATCCGTCACAAACACAATCACAGGCAAGTCAATTGTGGAAATCTACATGTACATATGAGTTAATGTCTTGAAGTGTTTTTTTTTTAAATTTGGAATAATACATGCTTCTTATGTCAACAGGAAATTAGCCAAGTTTATTCTGGTATTGATCCCGTTGTTTGGAGTCACGTACATTGTGTTCCTTGTCGCTTTCCCGGCGGAGTTCAAAACGCAGTTCTTCAACATTGCTCATCTCTACATTGAAATGGCCTACAACTCCTTCCAGGTAACTCGAGGTCACAGTTCAATGGATATTTGTTGTGATCATGTGAATAGAACGAGAATTGAAATTGTATAATAACGATGATGAAATTTACCTATTGACTTTACATTAATATTCTCACTAGTTAAAAATGTAAGTCCCCAATGGCCCCTTCCTTTTTTAAAACGCTGTTCATATCTCATAGGGAATGAGAAATATATGAGACATTTCACCATAACTTGTTAAAGACTCCACCTTAAAAATAGAGTTCCTGTACAAAGTATAGGGGGTCCAGTATCAGCAGAGAAACAGAAAATGGCGGAATGAGTTCTTCCCATAATTTACAATACGTTAAACCAGAACATGGTCACAGTTACTTTTGAGTGTGGGTATATTTAATAATTTTAAACATTGAAATGCTTACTGTATTTCCGCTTCACTGACGTGTATGTTATGCTTTTAAAACAACCGTGCGTCCTTGAACAGATCTTTCATGTGTTCCTTCAATGTGTGTATACTAATGACTGGGAATGTCATCAATGTTACACATTACGACATGGTATGGATGGTTAAACTTGTTGGTTACAAATCCAGCTTCTAAACATTTAAGTCAACAAAGACAAAAGGGTATTCTAAGGACAGGGTTAGAACTTTTGTCTTTATGACAGCCGTTAAGTAAACTTGACTTTGTAAGAGGCCTACCAGTTTTCCCTTAATCATTTGATTGCCAGAGTATGCAGTATTTGAGTAGATTAGACTAGCTACTTTGGGGTAGTGTATGGAGTGATGTCACACATTACACCTGAGCCAGGTTAAAATAATATGACAACCTAACTCATCCCGGCAGTGATGTTGCTCTCTTACTCTTGCAACTGACACCCTTATTTGCGTACCACGAAATGTAGATCCGGGCTACAATGAGTCTTCAGCAACCCACCCTTGCCGTAAGAGGCGACTAACGGGATCGGGTGGCCGGGTTCGCTGACCTGGTTGATAGATGTCATCGTATCCCAATTGCGTACATCGATGCTCATGATGTCAATCACTGGATTGTCCGGTCCAGACTCAATTATTAACAAACCGCCATCATATAGCTGGAATATTGCTGAGTGCGACGTTAAACAACAAACAAACAAACAAGCAGTAATGCATATTTTTCTGTAATCTGAACATGATCATGTCTGTTTTACCAGGGCCTGGTTTTGGCAGTGCTGTTCTGCTTTTTAAATGAAGAGGTGAGTGAAGCTGCAGAATAGTGCAGAATGGAGACACAAAAACATGTTTTACTGGAGGTACTGCTATCTGATAGCGTGAAATCTCGCTGAAATTGTGACAGGTGGGTTCATATAGTTTGCACGCATACCTTTATAACTGATGGTTCTGGAAGAGGGATACAAGTTGTTTAAGTCCTCGCTACATCTTCTATGTTCGGGTGTATGATGATAAAGGCTGTAGTATTGTATTGTCCTCGATTCTGGGTAAAACGTCTCCAGCAACCTTTGCTTGTCGTTATATGCGACTACATGGCGTTGGTTGTGCGGCTCAGTGACCGGAACTGGATTTTCTGGTCCAGACTCGATTATTTACAGACCGCCGCCACCTGGCTGAATATTGCTGAGAGCGGCGTTACACAACGAACAAACAGAACAATCCTCGCATGATGCAGGGATGGCACATTGGTCTGAAGAACCTAAATGTATCCCTATGCTGGAAGGGTCCGATGATGATGTCCACCGGTTAGTGAGAATTGTTCCTGTTCTTCTTACGTAATGCATGACAACCAAACTGATATATATATATATATATCTATAATCTCTAAGAAGACTGTAGTGAGTGTGTTGTCTTGTAGGTACACGGTGAGCTAAATCGTATGTGGAGACGCCACCAGAGCCGAAGGAACGACATGGCAGCTTTCCGTATGTCGTCCAACAGCTCATGGAAGAAGGCCTCTAAACCATCGCCTGCTCTGGAGAGAAGACACCGCAGAGAGCAGATGAGAAAACAGGCATCTTCAACGACTGAATACAAGCATGAACACACCGACGCGTTACTGAAGACAGCGCTGTTGACCAGGGTATTCAATGTCATCAGTCGCAGTGATGACGTAACTGGAGAGGCTGGAGAGGAGTCGGTTCCTCTTTCAGTGAAAGGAGTTGTAGTTGCCATGGACAACAACGCTAACACACACCCTGCTGAAGAAATCTTACTGTGTGACCACGAACCAGGCACACACAATATATAAGTAGGACATCTTAGCCAGAGAATAGAGTCGGGACTTGTATAATTGTAGGTAATCGTAGGATAAACAAGGAATGTTCTTTTCACTGAGCCGTGCAATCTGGAATAATTTGCGTTCAAATGCCCCGCTCGTTTATCACTGCTATAGGGGCGGTGGGGTAGCCTGGTGGTTAAAGCATTCGCTCGTCGCGCCGAAGGACTGGGTTCAATTCTCCACATAGGGTACAATGTTTGCAGCCCATTTTTGGTGTTCCCCGCCGTGATATTTCCTCACTCACTTTCACTGCAATAGATTGTTCAATGGCGAGAGGAAACAGCAAGAAAAGTGTCACGGTAGATGGGAGTGGATTGGTTTCACCCAACAAGCAGCAGTATTCCAGACACACCGCGACAGCTTGTAGATAGTAGAGTGTGGGACAGACGAACCAGAGGATGTAGTTGCAGCATTACCAGCAATCCGCGCTGTTATACAGATCACCTCCAGTAAACATTGTTGTGCTCACTTGATAATGATAATGAATAACACGTCAATGAAGTGAAGTGAGTATGTTTTACGCCGCTTTTAGCAATATTCCAGCAATATCACGACGGGGGACACCAGAAATGGACTTCACACATTGTACCCATGTCGGGAATCGAACCCGGGTCTTCGGCGGGATGAGCGAACGCTTTAACCACTAGGCTACCCGACCGCCCCAACACGTCAATGAATATTAACCAACAGGAATCCGCTAAGATGTCACTAAGATGTATGTACATGATCATTTAAAGTTGTAAAGCTATTGTTGTGTATGGTAGACTTATGATAAAGTTCATTACATATCTATTGTTTATTATACGAACATGTGCCTATGTATTATTGGTACCCTATTGAAGTTCGAAAATTGCATGTCACGTGTCTGACGATTGCTCAATGTTTTATAACGGGTGTCTTAGTTATAAACTTACTGAACGAGTGTATTCAGTTGTTTACTATGTGTCAGGGGCTGATATAAAACGTCAACGACAGAGAACAACCAGCCCCGATCATCCCACGAAACAGCCTCCACCAGCCATGACAAAGTTGAAAATGATATGAATGGACAACAAATCGGCGAAAATTATAAAACATATTATATTACTTGTGGAGCCCGTGTGATACTCCCCACATCTCTCCAGTAAAGCGCTGCAGGTGTGGTCGTGTATATGTCCATATCCTTACGTTGAAACTGACGCGCTCTGATAGAAATAATGTTCAAAGAGGCGAGAAACCGCAACACACTCACTCACTTGTTAATGTTATAAGGAAACTGATCAACATTTGTCTGTAACTTCATGTCTCTGGGAACGGTACACACAACGTAAAGTAACTTTCATGACCTCCTGGCCTTCTTCGGGAACGGAACATACAGTAACGCCAGGGTCTAACCTTCATGGAGAACGGTACTCAGTGTATACAGTCACTTGACGTCTAACCTTCTCGGAGAGCGGTACACAGTATATAGTCTCGTAAAGGTCTGATCTCAGAGAAGGGTAAAACTATGTTAATTTTCATCCTAGGATGATCTTCTTTGAGAACGATACAACGTATGTGATGTCACTAATGTAGTTTGTATGAATCTACAGGCCATGTTAAAGACGTTATTACAAGGGCGGTTCCAGCATTTTAAAAGGGAGGGGTCCAAAATATCAAAAGCCTCTCTCAGATAATCTTACTCCATCATACTAAATTTGGTTTTCAAAAATACTTAAAAAAAGGGGGTGTGGGAGAGGTCGGTGGGCGGGTCCGGACCCCTGGAACACCCCAACCCGGCCCCCCTTTTGAATCCGCCTATGGTATTGAATTGACACTATTCGCTGAAGTCATATACTCTGACAAAATATAGTTTACAGTAGACATTTATGGTTGTAGTTCATGTTTTGGGACGTTCAAAGTATTGTCATGCAAGGTGTTCGAGGAAATACGGTAATAATCCGGACTACACTTTATATGCCTCAAGAAATACCGTGTTATATAGGACGATCGATATTTCTCTGATTTGACCAATTAACTCGGGAGTGGTTGGTAGCCAAGTATACAAGGCGTTCGCTCGTCACCTCGAACATCAGGATTCGATTTCCACATGGGTACAATGTCTGAGGCCCCTACCTGGTACCCCTCTCAGGACATTTCTGGAATAAGGTTAACAGCCGTGTGAAACATAATCCCCCGCTCACATATTAAAGCAAGACAGACTAAATCGAATGACCTATATTTGTTTGGAGTCCCAGTGTTGTATACCTTGAAAGATCAGGACATATAACTTATGAGTGAAACGCCCAACACACAACACAATTAAGTTATATGAAAATAAAATTTATTCAGTTATGTTAATGACATTTGCATAAATTCGTCTAAGACAGCACAATACTGAGTTGAACCGTAGCTTGAGGTAAAAAAGGCGGCTTAAGGCTGTGAAGATCAATTGGAGGACGTTTCCACAGGACAGCTTGAGATGAGCATGGCCAAACCATGCTGGTCCAGATGCAGATCATACTGTGTTACTTAATAGCTACTGGTCTTGAGGACAGTGAATCCATGCTGGTCCAGTTGCAGATCATACTGTGTTACTTAATAGGTACTGGTCTTGAGATGAGGACAGTCAATCCATGCTGGTCCAGTTGCAGATCATACAGTGTTACTTAATAGCTACTGGTCTTGAGATGAGGACAGGGAATCCATGCTGGTCGTTCAGTTGCAGACCATACTGTGTTACTTAATAGCTACTGGTCTTGAGATGAGGACAGGGAATCCATGCTGGTCGTCCAGTTGCAGACCATACTGTGTTACTTAATAGCTACTGGTCTTGAGATGAGGACAGTGAATCCATGCTGGTCGTTCAGTTGCAGACCATACTGTGTTACTTAATAGCTACTGGTCTTGAGATGAGAACAGTGAATCCATGCTGGTCCAGTTGCAGACCATACTGTGTTACTTAATAGCTACTGGTCTTGAGATGAGAACAGTGAATCCATGCTGGTCCAGTTGCAGACCATACTGTGTTACTTAATAGCTACTGGTCTTGAGATGAGGACAGTGAATCCATGCTGGTCCAGTGGCAGACCATATTGTGTTACTTAATAGCTACTGGTCTTGAGATGAGGACAGTGAATCCATGCTGGTCCAGTTGCAGACCATACTGTGTTACTTAATAGCTACTGGTCTTGAGATGAGGACAGTGAATCCATGCTGGTCCAGTTGCAGACCATACTGTGTTACTTAATAGCTACTGGTCTTGAGATGAGGACAGTGAATCCATGCTGGTCCAGTTGCAGATCATACTGTGTTACTTAATAGGTACTGGTCTTGAGATGAGGACAGTGAATGCATGCTGGTCCAGTTGCAAACCATACTTTGTTACTTAATAGCTACTGGTCTTGAGATGAGGACAGTGAATCCATGCTGGTCCAGTTGGAGACCATATTGTGTTAAGTGTTAGTTTGACTGGTTTGGAGGGATTCACCACTCATTCCCAGCCCGTGTGCTACGAGTATGACCTGGGATTTTATTCAAAAGAAATAATTTGTTTCAGTACACACTAAAAATACTTTTGCCTCATGTTTTAATTACACTGTACACCAGATGTCCTGATAAAGTAGCTATTACCCATCGAGTCCAGCCAGACATTCTGTGTGCATGTTGAAATAGGAAATAGTATGTCATGTATAATAACTGTACATGACTAAAACTAGTAGACCGTCTGTGTCATCATATGTGGCTTAATACCACTCGTAACCTATTTCATTTGTCCCTAACGAGGAGCGGTACAGTGTGATCAATTGATATGTGTTGTTAAATTCTATTAGAAATAAGCACATTGCTATTTGTGATCTGTATATGTATGTTTTGCCCTATCAAAGATAAATAGGTCACGGAAATGTAACATATATGTAAGCTCCAATCACTGTGTAATTTGACAAACAGCAAACATTGGTGAAAACCTGAAAGCTGGAATATCCTCGTGGACAGACGTCTACATAACATAATTATATATTTAACTTGACAGTCTCAGAGGCATTCATACTCGAATTTGTATTTCAAGAAAAGAAACTGGTTAACAAAGTTCAGAGGTAAGTCGTAACAGTATATGAATTATACTTCCGTCATGCCAATATTGATAACAGCAAAATGAGGTACTTTCACGTCCTTTGTGAAATGACCATCAACACATGTCTGATATGTTATGGCCGGTCTTTGCCTTTACATGTGTTTGATATCTTCCACAGTAATGTAAAGATGTACACCAATGGTACACAAGGATAACCCTGGAACCGTCCGTACAAATATTATTCCATAACAATTCAATCACCGAATAAGTAAATACTTCATTTGAATAATGTTTGTATCCTTGCTTGTACAAACGTTATCCTGTCACACATCCGCTGCGCAACTGCCAGCAGTTACGTCCCTTGATATCGCAGTGCTTTCAATAGAGTTACCTCCCCCTTGGTCACCTTCAGTGTTATGTTCAGAAACGATCCGCTTTGCATTTGCAATCAATGCTTTCTTAAGCAGGTGATCTGATTTGTCATGGTCACATGAGCACGTTGACCCCACTTTTTGTCTACTACAGTCTCCCTGGCGACGCTCGGAAGCGGGAGAAGACTTGCTACCCGAGCTTTTCCGCCATGATGAGGCTCCAAGTGATTTTGTAAACGCAGCGTCGTCTGCTCGTCTGGATTTGTGGCGGTACCACATTTTCTTTATCTCTGCGTGAACCTGAAAAGTCGAGAAAAGATTTGATTTTGATTGGAAATATGCTCCCAGATATTGCTTATTTGTCTCCTTTGGAAGAGGTAAAGGTTCACGTGTTATGTCACTTGTTTCATAGGTTGACAAACATGTTACGGCTATTAGACGTTAAATTAAAGCATGTGTCTGATGTATGGGAATGTTAACAGTTAGTTAACTGGTCTGCTTGAAAGATTAACGTAAGTGTAAATGCTATGTTAACATTACTTGACGCCAATGTTTATGTCTGATGACTAAATTATATATCTATTTAGTTGTTCACATATGTTTACGTTGACGTATCTGCTGTTTAAATGTTGCTTCAACGTTTGACCATGGATTAATTTGGATATATGTTAAGGAAATGAGTTCCGTAATGTAAACCGATTTATTTCAAATTGCATATCAATCTTGTCCATTTACATTTGTGAAATAGTATGACGTATGTGAAATCCAGCCTTCAGTCACCACAACGTGGAAAAATATAAACATGCTGGACCTACCTCTTCATTTAAAAAGCAGAACAGTAAGGCAAGAAGAAAGCCCTGAAATGAATAACAAACAGGAGTAGAATGTGTTAGTTCCCAATCAGAAACTAAAGGATAACGAAATAATATATGTAATAAAATGTGATATATTAAAATACTATTAAATATTCGTACCAATGTTGATGTCTCTCAGACAATAAGACATGCCTATTTGTGATTCTAAGTAACAAAATAACGCTATATAACGCTATAAACCAGAAGTTGTTATCATAAGTAACACACAGCTTTGAATGACACAGCTACTATTAAATTATTTTATAATTATAATTTGTTGCATCTCGACAAGTGGGATCACTGCAGACACAATTGTCAAAGTCGCCGTAATGCACTGTTCCGATTTGCGACCTTACATGATTAGCACCTTTGGCCTGTTGACATGCTTGATATACCAGTAACTGAATAATAGCGACAAAACCATTTCAATTATCATAAGAAATATCTGCTAAAATACACTCTCTCAAAAAAGAAACGCAACCCCAGTCTGAAAATGTTAGAAAGACCCAAAAAGAAAAATGTTGATTGTAGATACAGTTTTTCTGATATGCATGGATACCATGTACACTGTTTATTAACGTAAGCGCCCAAACACATTAATTTTCGTGCACAAGGGCATTTTATTGTTACTTTTATCATAGTGAGCAAAATTTTCACGTGGCCCATGCCAAAGGCCTCATGCACGTGCAATTCATGGAAAGAGCAGTAGAAGTATGGGTTTATAAAAGCATGTGTTGATTAGCAATTCACTCTATCATTTTCAACGAAAGACAAGATCGAATATGCCACGGTTGAGTGCTGCAGATCGAAATATCGCAATTTGTATAATTGAGGCCGGACAAAGCTTTGGAAACGTTGCCTGGCACCTCAATATTCATAAAACAACGATTCCCTACTTTGGAGCCAATACACCCAGTGTCATGCAACTGAAGATCGCCCCAGAGGTGGTAAGCCAAGTGTTACCACACCACCTCAGGATCGATTCATTCGGGTCACCCACCTACGTAATCGGCTAGCCACACCTACCGTCACTGCAACATAGGTGCCAGGTTTGAGAAGAGTGTCCGCGCAAACAATTAGGAACCGTCTACGAGAGGCCGGTCTACGTGCAAGAAGACCACTTATTGGACCTGTTTTACGCCACGAACATCGACTCAGGTGGTGCACCAACGTTCGGCTCTGGATCCTCAGAAACTGGAGGCGCGTCTGGTTTAGTGACGAATCACGTTTTCGCTTACAACACCGTGACGGAAGACAGCGTGTCTATAGAAGAGGAAACTAACGTTTTGCCCCGAAATGTGTTCGGCAGGTCGACAGATTTGGTGGAGGGAGCGTCATGGTGTGGGGAGCCATGTCTTACAACCAAAGATCAGACTTGGTGATCATTTGTGGCAATTTGACAGCCCAGCGCTATATCAATGACGTTTTACAGCCTCATCTTCTGCCGATTATCGACCAACAGAGGGAGCTCTATCAACACGACAACGCCCAGCCGCACACTGTTCATGCAACAGTGAATTTTCTCCAGAATTCTAACGTCAACGTGTTACCATGGCCCTCCCGATCACCAGACATCAACCCAATCGAACATCTTTGGGATTATCTGGATCGACGAGTAGGTGCACGTACACCGCCGCCCGTTGGATGCACTAGCCGTTGCACTGCAGGAGTGGTGAGAAATCCCTCAGGAAAGAATCCGGCGTCTATTCCGTTCTGTTCCAAGGAGGTGCAATGCTGTGATTTAAACTTGCATAACTGTACTGCCACCATGCCAAATTTCATGTTGTTGTCTTCAATAATAAATGTGTTATAATAACTTGAATATTGAGATAACCATCTTGAAAATATAGGGGTTGCGTTTCTTTTTTGAGAGAGTGTAGTTCATTGTACGATTTAGACCATATCCTATGCATGTGTTCATCAATCACTCTAAGTTAGTGATTACAGCTGCTCCTGAAAATGTGATCGTATCCTATCTCGTGTGTACAATGACGTTGGAAGCGGCATTAAACCAAAGCTGATTCACTCCCATACGGAGGGTGGCTGACCAGTTCACCAACATAACATAAGAAGTGATGCCACCGCTTCAATCCCTCTTATCGCTAACTTAGCACTGAAGTGTGTGGTCATTTGAGTATACTAATTTGATTGCACGGCTTCGTGCGATTGTGATTCTCATTGGGTTGAAAATGAAGCTAGGGTAGAGAATGGGTATTTATCATCGTAGAGTGGCAGTATAATACCCTGCATCACCGAGGATGGTAATACTGATGCAAAAGGGATACCTGAAATGAGTTGTAGCCCATTTCTATGTACAGATAAAACAGGTTGTAATCATCCTGCGTGAACTCAGCAGGGAAGGCGACGATCAGGATGATGTACATCAGGCCGAACAGCGGGATGAGGACCAGGATGAACTTGGCCAACTTTCTGAAACAGAAACAGAAACATTTCATAATGTAAACATTTCCCAATTCATCCACACACCATTTAAGAACATTAAGAAGGTCGTAAAGGTGTTAATTGTTCGGTTATCTGGAAAGACTGATTTCAACAGGACCTATATCTTTCATAATACAGTTTCAACAAAACAAATATATACAATTTAAATTGTCAATGCAAGAGAATAAATAGCCTAGATTTTCTGCCGAAACAGATTCTACTTGCACTTGGTGTAAAGGGCAAATAGCTGTGAAAATATGAATGGACCACTGAAAATAAGTGATGACGCCAATGTTTGAATAAAAAATGTAGATTCTAGCTCATATAATGCTTGAGTTGAAATTTGGCAAATTGTCGTCAAAAGACATATAAGAGACCATTAAAGATAGTTATGTTTCGTTTGACATTTAAAGATATGCTCCCAGTTTGTAGACCAAAGGACATTACATGACATTATTTGCGCCTTATGACATGTCCCGGAGACTCACCCATGGTTCTACATGTGTGTAATAGAGACTCATTATTAACCAGTACGACGCTTTAATTGGGTTTTCACAGTATGTAGATGAAAGGCAGTTGAAACACGTGTCACTCAAAAACGGACGTGTAGACGTAGAGTGTGAAAAAACATTCCCCTTTGACAGCTACAAGCCACGTTACGTGCTTCTGTCACAAACATATTTGTCTACTCATGCCACGAATGGGTGTTTCATTACGTCGGCTCATTATCTGCAAGACATGGCTCCATGCTGATACCTACTTGTACTTGGCTTTTCCTAAATGCCGCTGGTTCGCCCTCGCTCGGAGGAACAAGATACGAAATATGTCCAGGAAGAAGAAGAAATTAATCTGCAAGGACATAAACAAGTTGCCTTAGGCCTAAAGTAATCATAAATGAAGTTCTTGATGCATGGGGTCATTGCGTGCGTTCTCCATATTCACCTTAATCATGAGAAGATGGATATGTGTGGCCGAGCATCATGATGAAAGAGTTCAATGGACACAGTGACCCAGATGTTTAAGACGCTGCAACCGCGTGTGCAGAGTTATGTCCCCTGGACAATAGGTCATCTGGGTCCACATTGTGAGGACTCCATTATGGGTGAGGTGAGGTGAGGTGAGGTGAGGTGAGGTGAGGTGAGGTGAGGGTGGTGTGATGTGGTGAGGTGAGGTGAGGTGAGGTGAGGTGAGGTGAGGTGAGGTGAGGTGTGGTGTGGTGTGGTGTGGTGTGGTGTGGTGTGGTGTGGTGTGGTGTGGTGTGATGTGGTGTGGTGTGGTGTGGTGTGGTATGGTGTGGTGTGGTGAGGGGTGGTGAGGTGAGGTGAGGTGAGGTGAGGTATGAGGTGAGGTGAGGTGAGGTATGAGGTGGGGGTGAGGTGAGGTTTAACCTCGCGTTCAGAATTTTTGCACTTCTTTGACTAGACCACAGAGGCGGTCACTCCAGCATGAAACCCGCCAAACCAGATGTTTTTCAATTAATTCTATGAGCCAAAATACTCATTTTTTAAAAAAAATCACCTTGCAACAATGTATTTATTTGTGGCAGACAATCTAAATTGTTAAAACAGTTTGACACTGATATCCATCCAAAGTGGCGTTATATATACAGTCATACATCTTATCTCATTAGAACTGAAACAGCTTTTTAGACATTAGCATATGCCATCATTACGTACGATTACATGCAAAATGTATATAATGCAAAGAAATGCGTGTGTCAACTTACTAACACTACAGCTATTCCCGGACCCTTTAATATCCACAGAAACTCAGACCTTGTCTGTATGTTCCAGCAGCTGGAGAAGTAAAACAACATGGCATGAACACCGGATACACATCTTCTTGTCACATTAGGTCAAAGTCATGGAGTCTTAGATTACACAGTCATAGGTAGTCATAGGTAGACCTGGGTGGTTACACCTTTCTCTTCACTGACAGCAGTGTATAATGCGTCACTAATATACGCTGACTTTCATATTGTTACACACAGCTTTTAGTGAATAGCAATTATAATGATGCATTTACTTCCATCTCACCCTGGTAAACCAGACTCCAGCAGTGTATAATGCGTCACTAATATACGCTGACTTTCATATTGTTACACACAGCTTTTAGTGAATAGCAATTATAATGATGCATTTACTTCCATCTCACCCTGGTAAACCAGACTCCAGCAGTGTATAATGCGTCACTAATATACGCTGACTTTCATATTGTTACACACAGCTTTTAGTGAATAGCAATTATAATGATGCATTTACTTCCATCTCACCCTGGTAAACCAGACTCCAGCAGTGTATAATGCGTCACTAATATACGCTGACTTTCATATTGTTACACACAGCTTTTAGTGAATAGCAATTATAATGATGCATTTACTTCCATCTCACCCTGGTAAACCAGACTCCAGCAGTGTATAATGCGTCAGTAATATACGCTGACTTTCATATTGTTACACACAGCTTTTAGTGAATAGCAATTATAATGATGCATTTACTTCCATCTCACCCTGGTAAACCAGACTCCAGCAGTGTATAATGCGTCACTAATATACGCTGACTTTCATATTGTTACACACAGCTTTTAGTGAATAGCAATTATAATGATGCATTTACTTCCATCTCACCCTGGTAAACCAGACTCCAGCAGTGTATAATGCGTCACTAATATACGCTGACTTTCATATTGTTACACACAGCTTTTAGTGAATAGCAATTATAATGATGCATTTACTTCCATCTCACCCTGGTAAACCAGACTCCAGCAGTGTATAATGCGTCACTAATATACGCTGACTTTCATATTGTTACACACAGCTTTTAGTGAATAGCAATTATAATGATGCATTTACTTCCATCTCACCCTGGTAAACCAGACTCCAGCAGTGTATAATGCGTCACTAATATACGCTGACTTTCATATTGTTACACACAGCTTTTAGTGAATAGCAATTATAATGATGCATTTACTTCCATCTCACCCTGGTAAACCAGACTCCAGCAGTGTATAATGCGTCAGTAATATACGCTGACTTTCATATTGTTACACACAGCTTTTAGTGAACAGCAATTATAATGATGCATTTACTTCCATCTCACCCTGGTAAACCAGACTCCAGCAGTGTATAATGCGTCACTAATATACGCTGACTTTCATATTGTTACACACAGCTTTTAGTGAATAGCAATTATAATGATGCATTTACTTCCATCTCACCCTGGTAAACCAGACTCCAGCAGTGTATAATGCGTCACTAATATACGCTGACTTTCATATTGTTACACACAGCTTTTAGTGAATAGCAATTATAATGATGCATTTACTTCCATCTCACCCTGGTAAACCAGACTCCAGCAGTGTATAATGCGTCACTAATATACGCTGACTTTCATATTGTTACACACAGCTTTTAGTGAATAGCAATTATAATGATGCATTTACTTCCATCTCACCCTGGTAAACCAGACTCCAGCAGTGTATAATGCGTCACTAATATACGCTGACTTTCATATTGTTACACACAGCTTTTAGTGAATAGCAATTATAATGATGCATTTACTTCCATCTCACCCTGGTAAACCAGACTCCAGCAGTGTATAATGCGTCACTAATATACGCTGACTTTCATATTGTTACACACAGCTTTTAGTGAATAGCAATTATAATGATGCATTTACTTCCATCTCACCCTGGTAAACCAGACTCCAGCAGTGTATAATGCGTCACTAATATACGCTGACTTTCATATTGTTACACACAGTTTTTAGTGAATAGCAATTATAATGATGCATTTACTTCCATCTCACCCTGGTAAACCAGACTCCAGCAGTGTATAATGCGTCAGTAATATACGCTGACTTTCATATTGTTACACACAGCTTTTAGTGAACAGCAATTATAATGATGCATTTACTTCCATCTCACCCTGGTAAACCAGACTCCAGCAGTGTATAATGCGTCAGTAATATACGCTGACTTTCATATTGTTACACACAGTTTTTAGTGAATAGCAATTATAATGATGCATTTACTTCCATCTCACCCTGGTAAACCAGACTCCAGCAGTGTATAATGCGTCAGTAATATACGCTGACTTTCATATTGTTACACACAGTTTTTAGTGAATAGCAATTATAATGATGCATTTACTTCCATCTCACCCTGGTAAACCAGACTCCAGCAGTGTATAATGCGTCAGTAATATACGCTGACTTTCATATTGTTACACACAGCTTTTAGTGAACAGCAATTATAATGATGCATTTACTTCCATCTCACCCTGGTAAACCAGACTCCAGCAGTGTATAATGCGTCAGTAATATACGCTGACTTTCATATTGTTACACACAGCTTTTAGTGAACAGCAATTATAATGATGCATTTACTTCCATCTCACCCTGGTAAACCAGACTCCAGCAGTGTATAATGCGTCAGTAATATACGCTGACTTTCATATTGTTACACACAGCTTTTAGTGAACAGCAATTATAATGATGCATTTACTTCCATCTCACCCTGGTAAACCAGACTCCAGCAGTGTATAATGCGTCAGTAATATACGCTGACTTTCATATTGTTACACACAGCTTTTAGTGAACAGCAATTATAATGATGCATTTACTTCCATCTCACCCTGGTAAACCAGACTCCAGCAGTGTATAATGCGTCAGTAATATACGCTGACTTTCATATTGTTACACACAGCTTTTAGTGAACAGCAATTATAATGATGCATTTACTTCCATCTCACCCTGGTAAACCAGACTCCAGCAGTGTATAATGCGTCAGTAATATACGCTGACTTTCATATTGTTACACACAGCTTTTAGTGAACAGCAATTATAATGATGCATTTACTTCCATCTCACCCTGGTAAACCAGACTCCAGCAGTGTATAATGCGTCAGTAATATACGCTGACTTTCATACTGTTACACACAGCTTTTAGTGAACAGCAATTATAATGATGCATTTACTTCCATCTCACCCTGGTAAACCAGACTCCAGCAGTGTATAATGCGTCAGTAATATACGCTGACTTTCATACTGTTACACACAGCTTTTAGTGAACAGCAATTATAATGATGCATTTACTTCCATCTCCAGCAGTGTATAATGCGTCAGTAATATACGCTGACTTTCATATGTTACACACAGCTTTTAGTGAACAGCAATTATAATGATGCATTTACTTCCATCTCCAGCAGTGTATAATGCGTCAGTAATATACGCTGACTTTCATATGTTACACACAGCTTTTAGTGAATAGCAATTATGATGATGCATTTAGTTCCATCTCACCCTGGTAAACCAGACTCCAGCAGTGTATAATGCATCAGTAATATACGCTGACTTTCATATTGTTACACACAGCTCTTAGTGAATAGCAATTATAATGATGCATTTAGTTCCATCTCACCCTGGTAAACCAGACTCCAGCAGTGTATTGTATTAAAGGGTCGGTGGTCAGATTCGTTGACCGCTTGAATGCGTGTCAACGAATGAGTGAGAGTGATTATAGTTTTTCGCCGCTTTTAGCAATATTCCAGCAATATCATGGCGGGGACACCAGAAATGGGCTTCACACATTGTACCCATGTCGGGAACCGAACCCGGGTCTTCGGCGTGATGAGCGAACGCTTTAACCACTAGGCTACCCGACTGCCCCTTGTGCCTAAGTGTATGCCAGGAATATCAAGATATCAATGAATGACTTACTATGTATTTTCTAAGACTGCTTTGACGACAATCCAAGGTATTAGGAACACCAGAGGTAGAACTGAAATGAGAAACGGACTGTTAATCCTTCTGTGGTGAAAGTGAGGTATTGGACATGTCAGGTGGTCGTATTTATACTGTTCAGACGAACAACGCTAAATACTTACTAGTTTATGTAAGAGAAGGTCTATGCAATATGACCTTCTAATGACATTTTATATGACCGCATTGTCTCCCCTCTGTCGTAATGCTCTGTGTCATGGATCAGTATGTATGTCCTAGATTTTTGGGATTCGGTATTTAGCGTTATGTCTATTACGTCCCTATAAGTAAGTGAGTTTGGTTTAAGAAGAACAATATTTCAGTTACCAGCGTGTCATCTTGATGTGGTGAAAAGCCCGAAGTGATGCAGGTCTCAGATGTTTACCACTTCGGTTATAATTAAACTCATGACAATCTGGACACATAATCAAGGCGAACAGAGATTCGAACCCACGATCCTTCGTTTCAGTAATTCCCAGGGGAAGCAACTCTGCACAGCAAATTGCCACCCGAGTAAATATGTGCATAGACACGACATTATCTGTTATTATCAAAACGTTACAATTCATGCACTTTGTATTTCCTTCTGGTTCTTATACTGTAATTGTGTCTCAGTATAATACATTGCAAACTGATGTTAAAGGTTTCAAGGGAGAAGGGTGGAAACATCTATAACACTCGAAGCTTGAATAACATCAATGTTTTTCTTGGCTCACACAGATGTGTCATACACTCACATAAGAGGTGAGGTGAAATCGGGTTTAACGTCGCGTCAAAGTTTATTGCACTTACATAGCAACGTGCATGCATGCAGGTCTGAGACGTCTACTATGAGCACGGGTATGGTGCTGACAAACCTAGAAACATAATCGGGGCGAACCGGGATTCGAACCCAAAAACATTGGTTCCTGGCATGCCCAAGGGACGCAACTCTGCACCACGAATCACGGCGCCTTAGACGACTGGGCCCCCGTGCCCCCTGAACATGACTACCCCACTCAGACACAGTACACAGACTCCGAGCCGACCAGTCCTTGTTAAGCCAAGCGCCAGACAGGGAATTTGTTGTTATCCATAAAATAGGTCTCGTTTCTACATTTTCTTCAAACTTCTTAATGCCCAATACTATTAAGGCTTCTCAGGGGTTGTTCGTGAATATGAAAATGTTATTCCACCATAAAAACTTACATATCAGTACGTCCACCAGGAACCCTTGAAGATACAGGGTAGAATAGGTCTTCAGCATCCCATGCATGCCGTAAAAAGCGATTATGCTTGTTGTAAGAGGCGAGTAACAGGATTTGATGGTCAGACTCGCTGACTTGTTTGATGCATGTCATTTTCATGTCATGGTCCAGAGACGAATATTTACAGAACGCCGTCATATAGCTGGAATATTGCTGAGTGCGGCGTTAAACAACAAACAAACAAACATAAGTCCACCAGGACCACTACAATGCAGTGATTGTGACACACAGTACATTCAGTGGAAGTTGCACATACCCCAGCCTAGAACTATATAGAATGACACGCCGTTCCGCTCTGTTGATAGCGTCCTGTATATCAGCATGTGCAGATACAGGCCTTCTATGAAGATCCACATGATGCTGGCGGTGATGGTGTAGTTGAAGAGGCAGAACAGCAGCTTACACTGCCAGTGCTGTGGGACAGAAACACTGAACTTGAAACTCCACAGTCCCGGCATCCAGTACAGGAAACTGAACATTGGTCTCAGGTGTGCCGAATGAACGTTGTGACCACCAGGCGGTTCAAACACCATAGTATCCATTTAATTGTTGAAAAGATAAATTAATGTATTTCCTATACCTTGGACACGCGTACATGTCGTCGAATATAGTTAACCTGACGTCAGTTGATAACGTCTTGAACCACCAGGAAGTTCAAACACCATAGTATCCATTTAATTGTTGAAAAGATAAATTAACGTATTTCCTATACCTTGAACACGCGTACATGTCGTCGAATATAGTTAACCTGACGTCAGTTGATAACGTCTTGAACCTTTTCGGTGTTTCAATTTTTTCGACATTATTGTATTTAAAATTCTTAAAATGAATATTAACAAAAACTGCAGATTTTTTAGAACAAAAGGAGACTCGATCAAAACTATAGAGTGTGTAATTCCGCTAGGAGTCCTGCACTCTCTGTCTCTGATATGCGCGAAATTTCAAGAATTAGGCATCATGTAAATTTCTTAATGTGGACAAAGGACACAGCATCAGCGTTTGAAGGTAGTGCCGCTCGCATTTTGGCGATTTCGAAACATGTTTCTAATTCAGATGACGATTTTTGCATTTTCGTTTGAAGTAACGAAATAACAATCGAAATTAGTGTATTAATACTTTAAACAGATACAGTATTGTATAATAGATAACAGCAATATTTCACGTCCAATGACCAAAAATAGTTCCACATACAGCCAATACCAATATTCTCATATTTCATGTTAGTGTAGGAATACATTAACGTTAACATGTGTGACTTCATATTTGAACATAATTCCAACTTGTTTGAGAAGAAATATGTCACTTGAGGCAATATGGTTTAACCGCATTCAGGAAATGCATACGAAAATCGCCATGTTGCTGTGACTTGGAACCCTTTTCGCCAATCAAATATAAAGTTTCCAAAGCATGTCGAGATTGGCCATTAGAGGAGAGGAGCAATGTCAAACTGTACTTCAAGCCTACCAAAGAAACCAGAGAGCCACACAAATAATTACGAACAAGACATGATCCCCACAAAGTCTGACTCATAATGATTAAAACCCCGCCACATTTTCAATAAATCTTGAAGACCGGTTTGCACTGAAATTGTGTCAAGTTTTAATCAGTACGACAAAACTTTATGGGGATTGTGCCTTGTTTGTAATTTGTGTGGCTGTTTCTATTTAAAGTGTGTTCAAAAGATGGTTGCTCTCTGCTGATTTCCTCTGATAGGCCTGCACTTGATCTTAGACGTTTGCTGTTGAGATGAAACATTTGCCAGTCTCGTGCTGACAGATTCAGATCATAATCAGGTGAATAAATGGATGAGAACCTAAGACGAGGGCATCTTAGCAGCTAACATAAAGGATGCAACTCTATGAGTTAGTTACAGCGCTTTGGGCCACTGTGAAAATGTGAAATACTGTGAAATACACGAGTAACACAGAAAGGGAAGAGGTGGCTTTCCAGGAGGGGCAACAACTCACTGGGCCGTCCAGGAACTCGTACGTCCCATCTGACTTCAGCCTGACATCCATGTCCAGACCAACCCCCTTAAACAACAGATCCTTGAGGAAGGAGACGGACGCCCTCAGGATGAAGGCGATGAAGAGGTTGATGTGAAGAATGTTGCTTTTACTTTTCAGTCTCCTGAGAATATTAGAACAATATATATATGGACAGTAAAGAAGGACGCCACTGGAATCTTGCCTGTAATATTACCAGCACATTAGTGATATGCAAATGCATTTTAATAGGAATTTCATAACTTAGTTTAATATGATTAAACGGACAGTTAAATGATTAGTATCCCTTACACTTGGAACAATGCATTCACATATTGTTAGGGATAACGTACTGAGTTACAGAGACAATATGAATGACAAATAATGACTTATGTTTTGTTAGAGAATACTTTTTTAAGGATGTAAATGTGAAGGCAACGACCTGCAGCAGAGCATGATGATGACGGCGACAACCAGAGCTGATAGAGATACGCTGTACCCCACCGTGTACAGCAGCCGCAGCTTGTTGGCGATGTCCTGAAACATGACAGGTCTTGAACTAGGGGGATCACAAACACCGGTGAAACATGACAGGTCTTGAACGAGGGGAATCACACACACCGGTGAACCATGACAGGTCTTGAACGAGGGGAATCACACACACCGGTGAACCATGACAGGTCTTGAACGAGGGGAATCACACACACTGGTGAACCATGACAGGTCTTGAACTTGGGGAATCACACACACCGGTGAACCATGACAGGTCTTGAACTAAGGGAATCACTCAAACTGGTGAACCATGACAGAAGGTTGTAATCAAAGGCACAGTATATATTTTGGCGGTGATTTAACAGGAAGAGAAACATGCATTACCTTAGGTATCACTCATCACATATGTAACTATCAAGAAAAGGTGTATGAATACATCAGCTAGAAATGCAACACACAACAGCGTATATAATAAATGCTCCTTTTCCTAACGAGCAATGTGCTCTGACAGCCTGCCAGTTATCAACTTTATGGGGTTAAGATCAAGGGGCAGGTAACTCTAAGTTTGTTTGGAAACGTACACACGTACGGCATGATATCGGAGGTCAATGGCGGGCTTCTCACAGGCGCTGAAGTTGGTCCACGTGTAGTTGTTCGCAGGGTTGACCCACCACGACCCGTTTTCATCACAGTACCGTCTAGCAAACTCTGAAATGATAACAAGAAGTCTACATGATGGGCTTATACCTACAGAGTTGTCCTTGTGTGATTTGAGCCACACACAGACATATTCCAACTGTATGACGTCGGCCTGACAACAATCGAGTAAATCCAGTGAGTGATATTATGACCACAGATCAATGACGCGACCACCTACTAGCAATAGGTTGCACGGGACACATTCTAGCCCTGTTCCTACAGAGTTCTTGTGGGACACAATGACCCAAATATCAGTATGTACAGCTAGCCTAAAGTTTTTACTTTGTTATTCTTACATGCACAAACATTTATCTTCCATGAGTTATTGTTATTATTATCATTATTGAAAATAGTAGAAACTACAACCATGACACAATCCTGTAGATTTACTGAAGGGTCATTAAAACATTATAGATCTTATTTGTGAATGCTTAAGATTCTAGCATGATGAAATACAAGTTAGTTCTGACACGGTTGCTGGGATTGGAAGCCAAAAGGTGTCACATTAGTATCAGATGCAAATGTCAACTGTGTCTTCAAACTACCTGCAGACCGAAGTGTCCAAGAAGGAAACATTAACGCCAGAACATAGAACAACGCAATAGGTCTGCTAATTGATAGAATGTCGACTGTGATAGTTTTCACACATCGCAGTTCCTACTTTATGGCAACTTGCATTGTGATCACCGTGACGAACGTGTTGGTAATTGGATGAAAGTGTCAGACTCATTGACCTGTAGCTGGTGGCTTCAGAATGATAGATTAGAACACCGAACAAGTCACCGTGACCTGGGCTCACGTACCCCTTCAGCTGAATAATAGTATCATTATGTCTAATGTTCAATGATCAGCAACACGCCTACACTCAGCGAGGACATAAATCAAATCCAGGTGACTGCAAAACAGTTATAATAAATGTCTTTAATTGGATGTCTGATTTATTTTTATTTTTTACGTGTGATTATTAATATCACACGCTCGTATGTATCAACGTGTCCTTATCTCCCTTTAGGGGCGGTCGGTTAACCTGGCCATTTAAGCGGGTTCGACCATGGGTACAATGTGTGAAGCCCATTACTGGCATTCCCTGCCTTGATATTTCTGGAATATTGCTAAAAGCCACGTAAAAGCGTCGTAAAACCATACTCACTCACAAACTCACTTTGTGTTAAACCTTCAAGAAAATTATTGTTGTTTTGGTTTTCAGTTACTTGTATATTTCTTCGAATAATTCAAAGCAAAATATTTTTCTGCGATATCTTGTTTGGGTGGAGATTTTGTTTTCCTTAATTTCTTACACAGTGACGCGAAAAGATCAGTTCTGTAACTGATAGGAAATACACTGCGTGTTGTGTGTCAGTCAAACCCTCCACCTGGCGTGAACACCCTTTGATCGCTTTTATCACACACCTGTTGCGGTTGTACGATTTCCCCAATGACTGCTTCAGAAACAAAGAAAAAAGGGTGTACTTGTGGCGTGCCGGAACTCTCAGAGGTGGAGATGGTTTCAACTTTCATCACAACATCTTCAGATGGACTCTCATTTCAATTTCCATTGTTTATTCGGTGTAATGACGTTTATGTTACCCTGTTTATGTATGTGCTCCACAATCTTATGTTTTCCCCTCGTGGGTTAGCAAGACACAAAGGTAAGCAAGGGTGTTTGTTTAGAGATAAAAATAAATTTAATTTACCAAATATACCCCGAGTATGTACACATGGATGCCGCATGTGTTTTTCTGTGGAAAGAGTGAAAACATGTTCCAAAGTTTTTTGAATCAAGAGAAGTATGATTTTTAACACATCAAAGAAAGCAACGTTAAAAGTGTTAGAACAGGTGCACGCATTGGGGTACAAGGTTTGTGTACTTGTCTTTAATGAAGAGAATGACAGCCCAGTTTTGCTGCTAGTTGCGTTATAAATTAGGGGATTATGTTTGCAAAAATGTCGCCTTTTTAAAATTGATCTAATTTTGCGGTTATGAAATATTTACAAGTATGTTTATTTAAGCAGTATATATTTGAAAGTATGAATAGGACAAAATTATGTATGACAACTTAAAGGCACGCGATATTTATTATTACGTATATGAAGTACATACACATTCGCGCATGAAATATGATCGTGACATTGATAAGGTCTTTGACTTTGTATAGCCCTGTGTTTGCATATTTCCCCCGTTCTGGTTTGACAAGTGAGAGGATGTGTTAGCCACGGTCAGCGGCGAGGCACCGTCGGGATTAGATTCTGGCATCAAATCCTTCTTATGACAACACGTAGATGTCGGGTGAATTCATTAGGTCACACAAGCTATTCACAGATTCACACAAATCATACGAGGCTCAGAACTCGCTCGTTCATACGCAGTACTTGTAAGGATATATTGATTAGAATATCCAGAATGTATATCACATGTTGAAATAGCCATCACTTAGCAACATCCCAACTGCTGACACTTTAGTGATATAAAACCAGCAGCACGTGCCCGTTTTGTTGCCGTTTTCAGAGTAAATTGTCGTATACATGCAGAGGTCCCAGACCTACTGTCCCCAGTGTAGCATAACACCCTCCAATATAGAGAAAGGAGCGGGATGAGATTTGGGATAGTTATATTAATATTATTCCACATATATTGAAAACAAAATATATTGTGCAGGGAACAACGTTGAAGAATCTAACGGGAAAGACAAGACTTTCGTATCGTGATTGGTATCACCGCAGAGTATTTTGGTAAGATATTAAAACCCGTTTTAAGTCTCATGACTCCCAAACGTGTCGTTAGTCTGAGTATTTATAGACAAGCGCCGATGTTTCCATGCAGAGTTGAGTGTAAAACATGCATGTTAAATATCTAGAGTTAAAACTACGTCAGGAAAAACTCTCCAAAGCAATATCTAACCAAACGTGTAACTGGAATGGTCGGTGTTTGGATTCGTATAATAAACATTAAGAGAAAACCAGCACTGAGCGAGTGGTTGTTCTGGGTTGGTGGGTGACTGTTTGGGTGGGCTCGGTACTTGAGTGAATGGTTGTTCTGGGTTGGTGGGTGGCTGTTTGGATGGGCTCGGTACTTGAGTGAGTGGTTGTTCTGGGTTGGTGGGTGACTGTTTGGATGACTCGGTACTTGAGTGTGTGGTTGTTCTGGGTTGGTGGGTGACTGTTTGGATGGGCTCGGTACTTGAGTGAGTGGTTGTTCTGGGTTGGTGGGTGACTGTTTGGATGGGCTCGGTACTTGAGTGTGTGGTTGTTCTGGGTTGGTGGGTGACTGTTTGGATGGGCTCGGTACTTGAGTGAGTGGTTGTTCTGGGTTGGTGGGTGACTGTTTGGATGGGCTCGGTACTTGAGTGAATGGTTGTTCTGGGTTGGTGGGTGGCTGTTTGGATGGGCTGGGTACTTGAGTGAGTGGTTGTTCTGGGTTGGTGGGTGACTGTTTGGATGGGCTCGGTACTTGTGTGAGTGGTTGTTCTTGGTTGGTGGGTGACTTTTTGGATGGGCTCGGTACTTGTGTGAGTGGTTGTTCTGGGTTGGTGGGTGGCTGTTTGGATGGGCTCGGTACTTGAGTGAGTGGTTGTTCTGGGTTGGTGGGTGACTGTTTGGATGGGCTTGGTACTTGTGTGAGTGGTTGTTCTGGGTTGGTGGGTGACTGTTTGGATGGGCTTGGTACTTGAGTGAGTGGTTGTTCTGGGTTGGTGGGTGACTGTTTGGATGGGCTCGGTACTTGAGTGAGTGGTTGTTCTGGGTTGGTGGGTGGCTGTTTGGATGGGCTCGGTACTTGAGTGAATGGTTGTTCTGGGTTGGTGGGTGACTGTTTGGATGGGCTCGGTACTTGAGTGAGTGGTTGTTCTGGGTTGGTGGGTGACTGTTTGGATGGGCTCGGTACTTGAGTGAATGGTTGTTCTGGGTTGGTGGGTGACTGTTTGGATGGGCTTGGTACTTGTGTGAGTGGTTGTTCTGGGTTGGTGGGTGACTGTTTGGATGGGCTCGGTACTTGAGTGAGTGGTTGTTCTGGGTTGGTGGGTGACTGTTTGGATGACTCGGTACTTGAGTGTGTGGTTGTTCTGGGTTGGTGGGTGACTGTTTGGATGGGCTCGGTACTTGAGTGAGTGGTTGTTCTGGGTTGGTGGGTGACTGTTTGGATGGGCTCGGTACTTGAGTGTGTGGTTGTTCTGGGTTGGTGGGTGACTGTTTGGATGGGCTCGGTACTTGAGTGAGTGGTTGTTCTGGGTTGGTGGGTGACTGTTTGGATGGGCTCGGTACTTGAGTGAATGGTTGTTCTGGGTTGGTGGGTGGCTGTTTGGATGGGCTGGGTACTTGAGTGAGTGGTTGTTCTGGGTTGGTGGGTGACTGTTTGGATGGGCTTGGTACTTGTGTGAGTGGTTGTTCTGGGTTGGTGGGTGACTGTTTGGATGACTCGGTACTTGTGTGAGTGGTTGTTCTGGGTTGGTGGGTGACTGTTTGGATGGGCTCGGTACTTGTGTGAATGGTTGTTCTGGGTTGGTGGGTGACTGTTTGGATGGGCTCGGTACTAGAGTGAGTGGTTGTTCTGGGTTGGTGGGTGACTGTTTGGATGACTCGGTACTTGTGTGAGTGGTTGTTCTGGGTTGGTGGGTGACTGTTTGGATGGGCTTGGTACTTGAGTGAGTGGTTGTTCTGGGTTGGTGGGTGGCTGTTTGGATGACTCGGTACTTGTGTGAGTGGTTGTTCTGGGTTGGTGGGTGACTGTTTGGATGGGCTCGGTACTTGTGTGAGTGGTTGTTCTGGGTTGGTGGGTGGCTGTTTGGATGGGCTCGGTACTTGAGTGAGTGGTTGTTCTGGGTTGGTGGGTGACTGTTTGGATGGGCTCGGTACTTGAGTGAGTGGTTGTTCTGGGTTGGTGGGTGAGTGTTTCGATAGGCTTGGTACTTGTGTGAGTGGTTGTTCTGGGTTAGTGGGTGAGTGTTTCGATAGGCTTGGTACTTGTGTGAGTGGTTGTTCTGGGTTGGTGTGTTGAACTAGACACATTCAGTTGAGAACTGAGAGATGAGTTGACCTCACAGACAATGGGTACGCTCGTCACCAATAACCCTCAGATGTGATTTTAGACATTGTCTTTACGAATACACTTGAAAATGATATATATTGACATCCCTCTTTCGCAATATCATGGGTACATTAAGGGACACACAGTTTCACACACGGCAATTTCAAGCTCAATATTTATTGTAATATAAGATGCGATGATTGAAATATCGGTTAATCGTCGAAAGAACCTTTTCGAGAATGAATGGTTCAAACGTGAGTCCTCAAAAGTATCAAGTGGTAGTTTTTGTGAGCTGGGATTACAGACCTAAGAACAAAGAGTGTCAGATCAGATTGTCACTACAGCAATGACAGTGATCAATGGTGAGCAAAAGGAAATAGATCAAAGACCACAGAAGCCGAGAGTGTTCAATCATTACGAAGGAATGGCACCTGCTGCAAAGCTTGGGGAAATAATAACTAAATTAACTTTATAGTCGTTAGAATATTCGAACTCTGTGAAAGCAAGACAATAAATACAATTGTAAGACAACGACGAAGGATTTCTGACGTCTCTGCAGACACACTCTTGAAGTCTTTCAGCAAAGCTTCAGAGAAACTGTTTTGGCTTGGGGTGCTAATAACCTAAATACGACCATTTTGAGCCCAGCTCTTTTCTTTAAAGAAATCATCACCATAGTTGAAGGGTGAGCGAGGTCATGTAACTCTAAACCATAAAAGCATTAAACCATCAACAGAAAACCATTAAAACCATAAATATAAAACCATTAAACATAACAGCATTAAAGCATGAAACATTAACACCCAAACCATAAAAACATAAACTATAACGTAAAGCCATAATACATAAACTTCTAAGCAAATAAGATATAAAAACATTAAACATAACAACATTAAAAAATTAAATACTATATTTATTTGACATGCAACGGAGTTCGTTAAATATACCCAAACATGTGTTTGTTTTGTTTGTTTGTTGTGTAACGCTTTACTCAACAATATTCCAGCTAAATGACGGCAGTCTGTCAATAATCGAGTCTGGACCAGACAATCCAGTGATTGACATCATGACCATCGATCCACGCAACGATGACATGCGTTAACCATGTCAGCGAGCCTGACCACCCGATCCCTTTAGTCGTCTCTCACGAAATTAAATAGTCCGTCACAAGAAAGCATCCTCTCTATGGCGTACTTTAGATACTTTGTCCCCACCTCTACGTCTCAAGCAATTGAAATTTGGCATCGCCACGGCCAGAGCTACATGGTCCATACGTCAAAAGAGACGAAATACTCAAATGTGAACCAATTGTACAAGGAAAATAAACAATTAAAATAATCATTATACAAACAAACTAGCAATCCGAATAATATAAGTCAAGTTGGAAATAGAGAATTAACGCTGCCTTCAACAGTACTGCACGCACTTCACCGTGTGTCAGCTTAATGTTGGAGGAAAGCCAGTGCCTTGTACAAGGCTAATAAACATACGTAGTACCGCTGTTGTGAGGGCAT
This sequence comes from Haliotis cracherodii, assembly GCF_022045235.1. Lineage (NCBI taxonomy): Eukaryota > Metazoa > Mollusca > Gastropoda > Lepetellida > Haliotidae > Haliotis > Haliotis cracherodii. Next base: position 20,511,302 of record NW_027266272.1, read on the forward strand.
AACTCTTTCCACTAACAGAAGGACATTGCTCGGTGAGAAACACTTCCTCTCCATAGGCCACCTTGGATTGTTCCTATTCGGAACCGTTGAGTTTGTATTTTATGTTTTGCATCTGAATGTTTTATTATTTTGTCGCACTATGAAGTTGTCAAGCTGCTGAGTACATAAATACATATAAATTTATACTTGCGATGATTTATGAATGAACAGCTGCAGACAACCAGTTGTTAACAATCCTTCAGTGCTACTCACCACTGTGTAATAGACTTACGTCAGTTTTCATTCTTCACTTTCCCGTTGTGTTTTTCCAAATATTTGTGTTAACGTGCACTCCCTTAAAACGGGCACATGCGTTAACATGTTGCAGCGCCAGGATAAACACATGGAGATGCTGAGAAAGAATGCAGGGATGTATCGGCCATTAACTCCACCAATACAGAAGGGACGGAGAAAATTAAACTTGAGCTTCCGATAGTTTAGATAGAAAGTTCTGATATTAACATGAATTTAATGATGACAATACTGATATCGAAGCCTATGATCGTGGGTTGGAATCCTAGATTTGACACAAATATGTTCCAGCTTCATACCTATGTTCGCGTTTCACCAAAGAAGTAAACGTCTAAGACCTGCACCACACTGGGCTTTCCTCCTACATCAATGGACCACCGGTGTCCCTACAGAATTGCCCAGCCGCTGTCCACACTTCACGAACACTAATCACATGGGCAGCCTCCTAGGTCATCACTCGGACTCGGACAGTGTTGCCGACTGACACACTGGGTCTTGTTGACTGATGAAGGCAGAGAAGTCATAATGTATGGATGAAATGAAATGAAGTATCTCACTTATCATGTGGTCACATAGTGGCAATACTCGTGAAGATCCGAGGTAAAATAGGTCTCCAGCACCCCAAGCTTGCCGTAAGAGGTGACTATGCTTGTCGTAAGAGACGACTATGCTTGGAGTAAGAGGCGACTATGCTTGTCGTAAGAGACGACTATGCTTGGAGTAAGAGGCGACTATGCTTGGAGTAAGAGGCGACTATGCTTGGAGTAAGAGGCGACTATGCTTGGAGTAAGAGGCGACTAACGGGATCGGGTGTTCAGACTCGCTGACTTAGTCTATGCCTGTCATTGTGTCACATTTGCATGGATCGATGCTCTTGATGTCAATCACTGGATTGTCTGGTCCAGACTTGAATATTTACAGACCACGGGAACATTGCCGAGTGCGGTGTTAAACAACAAACAAACAAACATAATAGCAAGTTATTTGGGGTTTGGGTATTTTTAACGAATGTCAAATGAAAATAGAAACCCACGTGTGGTTTTATCAACACAATAAACACATTTCATATGCAGGTATTTGGAATACGGAAAGACGTCGCAATGCAAGATCATTTCGTTTGAAGGAAGAAGCGTCATGTACTTTTAAACATGGCCGACGCCAAACTTTTAATACTTTTTTACGTTTATGTTTTTATGTTTTAATGTTGTTAATTTTAATGGTTTTATATTTATGGTTTAATGCTTTTGTGTATATGGTGTAATGCTTTTATTGCTTAGAGTTTTATGTATTATGGTTTTAAGTTATAGTTACCACTGCAGAATAATTATGTTTCTATTAGGTCCTTCACCAGAACTCCGTTCAATTCCGTCACCATAGAAACCTTATCATCATTAATACTAGTTTGTCCGTTTTCATGAAGATATAGCCTAATTAACCTGAAATCCTAGTCCTAATCAATTTTACAACGTTAGCTGTTATCGACTAGAAGACGAGTGGTCGCGATAACTCGTGTCGCTAGGGTGCATCGTTTTGACTGGGTTACTGTTATAACAAGGCGTGATATAAAACTGCACATCCCTTTGTTCAGGCTTGGAGTGATTTATTGCCGCCCAACACTGATCACCTTCAATTATGTTACTCTCGACCTTGAAGTTGGTATTTCAAATTAGTTAACAAAACGTTCAGTTTTTTGTTGATGTACAAGAAAGAAAAAGAGGTGAGACGACACTTCATAATTGATGGTTCGAAGATCTAAAGGTCATTACTATTAATCTGTAGTTATCAAATTAACAGAAATATATTTTTTTAAACCTACAGAAAAAAAGTAGTACAAAGAGGTCCCCTGTCGATAATAACTTCTAATCCTGAAGTTTATTACTTGGACCACACTGGATGATATATATAAATATATATAGTAATAATGAAATAAGTGGAGTAAAATTGAACACAGTTTTAATTGGCTAGCGCTTTCAACTCGTAGCATGTACGAGTCTCATCAGGCCATAATTGATGCAGTATGTACGCACGCAGGAACGCACGCACACACATAAGGGTAAGATGGTGATAACAACACATCAAGAATATTTGATATATAAAGGCCTCAGGGTAAGATGGTGATAACAACACATCAAGAATATTTGATATATAAAGGCCTCAGGGTAAGATAGTGAACCAACACATCAAGAATATTTGATATATAAAGGCCTCAGGGTAAGATAGTGAACCAACACATCAAGAATATTTGATATATAAAGGCCTCAGGGTAAGATAGTGAACCAACACATCAAGAATATTTGATATATAAAGGCCTCTGGGTATGATAGTGAACCAACACATCAAGAATATTTTATATATAATGGCCTCAGGGTAAGATAGTGATAACAACATATCAGGAATATTTGATATATTTATATCTTGTGGGTTGCCAGATACGGAAGTTTTTGTCTCCCCTACCTGTCCCAGTTATTGCAGTGCATCCTCCTTGTATTTATGATGAGGCACAGACTTTTGGTACAGAGTGTACCAACCCACAGAAACTTGGCCGCGCACATGTCTACAGATGAAGACATTTTGTGGGAAATATCGAAGATATTTAAGGAGCATTTAAGTTGTAAAAACTATCATTATTCAAAGTTTTTCAGACTTTTCTAGGGTTGTCATGTTATTTTCCCAAACCCATATTTCAGTGCTTGTGATACCCCCCAGTCTCTATTACTGGCAGATTTGGCTGCTGTTCTGAGGACTCCCCTTGTCATTTGGACTGTAGAGTCGCTTGGTCTATCAGCACCGTGCCCTAGGGGTTTCCAAGAAGTGGTAAAAGTCTAGCATCTTCATCACATTAGGTTAATCCCCCACATAAAGCTGACGTACCATGCCGCGATGTAACTGAAATACCTTTCCAAGTGGCGGTAACCTCTACTCACTCTCTCATTGCTAAAAACATGTGTTGTACGATCGAGGTAATAGAAATATTTCAATTCTCATTGACAGTATCGTAACAGAATGCCCCAGGATCGCATGCCAATGGTAGCTGTCTATCGCTCATACCAAGCGCTTATTTATCCCCCAAAAGACCTAACAATTCCGTGCTAACCACGAGTTGTTTGGTTGTAGATATATTCAAAAATACTTATACTAACATGAATGTTTATTCGAAACACCATGTTATTGCGAGTTGGGTTCAATGAAGCTATTGTTATGAAATGGTGTCATGTGCAGAAAGATAATCTCACTGTGACGTAATTAGGCCACGTGTTACTTCAGGCTTTCAGACTTTAGTATCGACATATGGCATCCTTTACGTGAATTTCTAAATTGTACATAGGCTATCTTTACCCCGTGTTTTCTTGCCTCACATCTTCAAAACGTAATAAACCAAAGGGAGCAGCTTTGCCTTAGTGTCCCCGCCTGTGTGTCGGTTAAACTGCTATTACTCTATTCAGTGGAAATACACTGTACACATCCCTTACCATTTTTGTTGAAACCGTTGACATAATCTGGGCAGGTCTGTTGGGCCATGGTCCCCGGGGGGGTCTCGTCCCAGCACAGGATGTCGTCCCAGGCCACCACACAGGGGGCGGGGCCGTCGCGGGGGTCTGCAAGAAATACCACTGGACAATGAGTTAAATGTGGAGATATTCTTTTAAACAACACTTAAGTTTTCAAATTGTGGGAGTGACGGGTGCTGTCGGAAGAGCAGAAACCTTTTCGCGAATACTTGGTGTCATGACTGATTTTTAGTGATCCATTCATATAGTTTTCACCGCTTTATTGCCTTTTGCGCTGAATGGAATCTGTTGCGGCGGATAATCGATATTCTCTGGCGTTGACATTCTATATTAATGAAATATTACATTCCAAATAATAACGAAGTGAAACACAACATAGAAAGGGTTTGTCTCTTTTATAGCATTATTATTCTTATTATTAGAAAATTGTTTCAAACCAACTTCAGCTGCTTGATTTCAAATGTTTGCCAAACGTTTTCTCAATTAACTACCCGTTGATGTTGTTCTACTTAAGTTTTTAAATAATTACAGAGGCAAGAAGCATGGTGATGTCTCTCAGGAAGATGAACATGTGAAATTGTTTTTGCAAAATGTGGCGTAAAACCATACTCACTCACTCACTCTCAAAGCATTTATACTTCTGTTATAGGTATATTTAAAGTTGAGGGGTGACCCCCTCCCCAATATTAAGAGAGCTGGGCTTCTGCATTTAAGGGGCCACATGCCCATTCTAACTTATATTCTCAGTGTATGTTAATGCATGATGTTTTAATCAGTGATCTGATCTGTTAACATGAATCCAATCCGTTTATAGAAATTAGAAAACTGAACAATATTCAACCACGTAGCAGTGTATGGAGCTACATGCACTATGTCATGTGAACTAATTTGTTAGAATGGCGTTTACTTGAAATAAGAGCTTCTCACGACGAATGTCCGGATACGGGTACAATGTGTGAAGACCATTTCTGGCGTGTCCCACCGTGATATTGCTGGAATATTGATAAAAGCTGCACAAAACCGATCTCACTCGCTGGCCCACTGACTCTGCAACTTATAATGGGGTCATCGACCCCTCAACTGAGCACACTTCTCTTAACGCAGATATACTCTGTGATAATCACGATGTTCTAACATGTCTGAGAGTCAGCTAAAAGCAGCATTTGATGTCGTAGTGAAAAATGTATGTGTCAGATATATAATGATTACGATACGAAAATTACTTTCACTTAGACTCACAATACAAAAACACTCCATGGGAACAGATATTTATACTTCACTGTCGGAGTTTGATCTATTGACTGATAAGTTCCACTTCTACTTCATTATCGGAGTTTGATCTATTGACTGAAGAGCTCTACTTCCGCTAATCATCGGGTTGATCTATCACAGATTGGCGTGAGGGATTGCCTCAGAGGTTCTACTTGTTATGGCAGACAGCTGTTCAGTTTCAGCCTTATCTCTGGGATACCGTCCATTTACCGATGTGAAATTTTATAGGTTATCTACGATATGCTACTCTTTCAAGTCACAGGCCTTTTTGAAATTAACCCACATGTCTTTATAATAAAAAATCTTCACAATGAAGAATGAAGGACTATCGAGGGCGTACCATGGCTAAGTTCAGTAACTTAGTTAAAGCGTTGAAAAGATTTATGAGCATGATAAATTATGATAGTCCAAAACATTGTCTCTTTAAAACTTTATTAACTTAAAAAAAAACGTTTCATAAAGAAATTGGTAGTGTACGAGCTCTACACCAGGCGCCGCCGATTACGGCAAAGATAATGTTGTATTCCCCGTTGTACCAAACAGTAGACGCCGTAATATCATGATCCGATACCCCCGTTGCTAAAAGTACCATCCCTGTGGGAAAGGGTATATGGATTTTGATTTTAGGTATAGCAATCTCTGTAGAAGATACGCAAGGCCGACGGTAGATATAGTGGTAATTGTCGATACAGTAGGCAAGGTCACGATGTATCTTCAATGTTGTGTGATGGTATGAAGTGAACTACAAAACAGTAATACACCTTTAACGTTAACAGTCACGGTTGAATGAAGTATGTACATTTCATCAGTACGTCAAGAGACTTGACTCGTTCATATATTGCTGAGTCTGTATGTGTAACAGCATGTGATCAACACACGATAAACTGTGTGATTGTTATTGATACACACGAACACGTATATATACACGAAGGTACCAACTGCTATAGGAGTTTGATAATTAAGTATATATCTATTGGTTGTCTCGAACTGAATCGTTATCTCAGATTCATACAGAAGCAAATCTCTAATCTTCCATACATCCTTTTTTAGACAGTGTACATATATCTTTATTGTGATAAGTTTTATAGAATGAATCATTATAATTATTTTAAGAACTGGATAATGGAGGGTGTCTTGCAGAGAAAATGGGGCAAGCTGGTTCCTCTGTGGCGATGAATGGACAGTGTTTGCTCATGAATAGTGGGATGCATCGTATTGGGGGTGAGCTCTGGGTGTTATGATGGTTTTTGGCGAATGAATCCTAGAATTGGACAGAGAATCTTTTCCCTCGTTCCATACCAAGTATCAACGTATTATAAAAAGAAGCGCATGTTCCAGCTAGGAACACCCGATGGACACTTTACGAAACATACATGCAAACTGCAAATCAAAATGTCCTATTTTACAGAATCGTGATCCATATGCGTATCACCACGGGATATTTTGGTGAGATATCAAAACACATTTTAAGTCTCATAACTCCCAAACGTGTCGTTTGTCTGAGCACTTCTAGCCAGGCACCGAGTTTAATGTAAAACATGCATTGAAAATATCTAGTTAAACGTCCGTCAGGAAAAACTCTACAAAGCCAAATCTTGCCGAAAGTGTAACCGGATAGGTCGGGTTCTTCAATGTGCAGTATGCCACTGTGTGTAATAAACATTGATGGTAAGAGAAAACCGGCTGTGTTCAGAGTAAGTGAGTGAGGTTTGAACAGAGGTTATAAAGCCATGCTTAAGACATCTTGAAAGACCAACTTCTTCAAGAAAGGATAAGTCGGATCACATGTAACCACAACTTTCCAAATGAAACAGGCGGAAAGCATAACAACCAAAACACGAAACAACTTGCCATTTATGTAACTCCCCTGTAACAGCCGACGAATTTCACTATCTGTTTGACATTAAGAAAACTCTATATCCCCAACAATTATTATACATTTCCTCATTATTATATACTAGAAGCATTACAAAAAGTCTACCCATCACTACTATTGCTTCTACTACTACTATCACTACTTCTGCTACTAACTAACTAACTACTACTACTACTACTACTACTACTACTACTAATACTACTACTACTACTGCTGCTGCTACTGCTAATCGCTGCAAGATCACACAGTTTGTTTTCATGTTGCTTGGGAAGTCAACAATACAACTCGTATGCTGCAAGATAGACATTATGTTTCATAATGGCAATGAATCTTACTTTTTAGACTTATATTCATTTTTGATGTGATATTCCCAGTGCTGGTACAACCCAACAGGGACATGAGTTACCTTCAACAAGGTGGTAGAACGTAACGATGGTAATAGCCTTTCATTCCAAACAGTCCCTTATAATAAATCACATGTTCTAAAAAAACTGTTTTTAGCTGAGATCGAGCAGATGTGAGATGATGGTGATTAATTTCTTCTGACAGTTTTTTCTCCACCTGATTGTGCATTCGATGTAACACCCGAAGGTATGCCTTCTTGAGCAGGAAGGATAGTACTGACAAACTGCCACATCCTTCAGACAGATGCTCTGACATATACAGATAACTCCCACTGACAGAGGGACATATTCGCGTTTATCTGATACATAACTATTTCAGTCAAATGTGTTCACGTTAATTCAAAACGTCAACGCCAGAGACTAATCAGTCTCGCTTATCTGCCGACACAAATTCCATTGGGCGTAAAAGGCAAAGTAGCGAACGAAAATTTTTGAATGGATCAAGGAAAACTAGTGATGACACCAGGTGTTCGAGAAAAGGGTTTGTGTGTCTTGCCCCGAGAGTAGATAACTGTGCCAAATCACATCAGTCAAAATGTTCACCAGACCGCTCACATGTTGAGTCTTTCTGATTGATGTAATGTGTAGGGTACTAATGTTTAACGAATAAGTGTGTGTCGCAAACTGATTGGTTAAAGAACATTATTAAAATGTATTCGCAACCGGATATATTCCTGACCTTGCACAGCGCATGAATATTTCCTTCATGGATCAAGTCCAAAATTTGAGTGTTTCGATTCCCGGTCGCGTTATACGAAAAGATGTTAAAAGATGGTTCTTATTGTTTCCCTGCCTGGTGCTCGGAAGTCAGGGGATACAACAAAGACTGGCTGACTTGGAGTATGTATACTGTGTGATCAGAGTACACATGTTAAACTGAGGACAAACACACACACACAAACACACACACACGCACACACACACACACACACACACACACACACACACACACACACACACACACACACACACACACGAGATGTTCAGTTGTCATGGAGACATGTGACCCCATCAGGTCCTATCCTTACAGTATGAGGTCACGGAGGCCACGGAGGCCACAGCTATGGGAGAACCAAAAGAAACACAATGTTCGGTAACCTTTCTCTCTCACATCGTCGGTACCAATTGACATTCGGACATCGTTGACTCACTAAACTCTGCCAGTGTGAAAACACGTATGATGTGAAAAGGACTAACAATGATGAGCTATGTTGATGGAGTTAGTCAATTTGGATGCCTGCATGCATATGCTACCTATTACGTATTTGTAAACGAACTCGAATTACTGGTCCCTTTGAGTTCGTTATAACTGTAGCTTACATCCTTCGTATATTCAGACCATTTCAGTCACCCCTCGTATATACCATCTCCGAACTGCTTTACTAAGACATTATGTAACGTTAACCACTTTCTGTGATGGAGATTGATGAAGGACGAACCACCATTCCAGTCACCCCTCGTATATACCATCTCCGAACTGCTTTACTAATACATTATGTAAAGTTAACCACTTTCTATGATGGAGATTGATGAAGGACGAACCACCATTTCAGTCACCTCTCATATATACCATCTCCGAACTGCTTTACTAAGACATTATGTAAAGTTAACCACTTTCTATGACTGAGATTGATGAAGGACGAACCACCATTTCAGTCACCTCTCATATATACCATCTCCGAACTGCTTTACTAAGACATTATGTAACGTTAACCACTTTCTGTGATGGAGATTGATGAAGGACGAACCACCATTCCAGTCACCCCTCGTATATACCATCTCCGAACTGCTTTACTAATACATTATGTAAAGTTAACCACTTTCTATGATGGAGATTGATGAAGGACGAACCACCATTTCAGTCACCTCTCATATATACCATCTCCGAACTGCTTTACTAAGACATTATGTAAAGTTAACCACTTTCTGTGATGGAGATTGATGAAGGACGAACAACCATTTCAGTCACCCCCTCGTATAAACCATCTCCGAACTGCTTTACTAAGACATTATGTAAAGTTAACCACTTTCTATGACTGAGATTGATGAAGGATGAACCACCGTTTCAGTCACCTCTCATATATACCATCTCCGAACTGCTTTACTAAGACATTATGTAAAGTTAACCACTTTCTGTGATGGAGATTGATGAAGGACGAACCACCATTTCAGTCACCCCTCGTATATACCATCTCCGAACTGCTTTACTAAGACATTATGTAAAGTTAACCACTTTCTATGACTGAGATTGATGAAGGACGAACCACCATTTCAGTCACCTCTCATATATACCATCTCCGAACTGCTTTACTAAGACATTATGTAAAGTTAACCACTTTCTATGACTGAGATTGATGAAGGATGAACCACCTGCTGACAGCAAATACCGATGAAGTTCCGCCTGACAAAAACCGAAACTAATGAACTTAACCATTGCTAGTTTCATTCCTGCCTGTAATTCCATACAAGTAGCTTTATGCTTTATGCATGAAAGTGGTAATACTAATGTGGTCATTACCAAAAGTGTATGTCTATTATCTAGCAAATTCAGCCGGAAATCCTACTTCGATCAAATTGCCTCATCAAATTAACCCTTTACAGTGGCATGTTTCTAAATGGCCCGTTATAGCACCATACATATACTTCCTGCATCTCAGAAAGGAACCACGGAACCTCAACTACACCGTATTGCCACAACTCTCTACCTTTACGCCAATTATTCCCTGGCAGGAAATTATTCCACACACATTGCTGTGTTGGCATGTCTATTCTCAGTCAGGGCTGGTAGTCAATTTCGCACGGCCATCGTCAGGAATACGAAGTGAGGAAAGGGAAGTAATCCTTATCAGTGGTGTCCAATGTTCATGTTCAGTGTCACTGGAGAGTGAACTGCGGCCCCGACTAGGGATAATATATGTCAGTGCATATCAATAACATCCCTTGATGTTTATTGACAGGAAACTAATTTCGGGGCCTGCCGGTATTAGTGTCACATTTCTCCATCGATAGTGCCCCTGTCACCTGTTTGTCAAAGGATAGTATCTAATACAGGGAAGACACTGGAACTACCTAATGAGATAGGTGTATATGAATCATTCCGCATTAATAAGGACGGTTTGTTGACCACTAATTGACTCTTCTGTAGCCGAAACCAGATGAAGTGTTCGGCATGTGCATTGACACGCCACGCTGTGTGGAGAGTGAGTGAGTTTAACGCCGCTTTTAACAGTATTACAGTTATATCGCGGCGTGTCAGCTTAATGTGGGAGGAGAGCCCGGAGTGACTGTGTGGAGAAAACAAAATAATGCTTGTATAAGAATTGTACATGTGAATCGCTGAACTAGAAATAAATGGACCATTGAGACAGACTCATAGGTGTCATAATTAGATCGCGACATAAGCATTCGGAGTGACAAAACACTCTCTACAAGACTGTATGGCAGGAGGGATGCCTTCAACTTTCCAAAAATCAACTTCTGCTTAATATTCCAACAGCTCCAGCCTTTGATGTCTACATTTCACCTCTTTGAGGTACAATCGAGAATGTTCTTTCACCGAACATTTCAAAGAGCGTCATACGACGCTTGCTCAAAAGTCGTTTGATCAGCGTTACAACATTCAAGGCCTTAGTAGATCTTTCAAACCGTCTTATGGTAGACATGAGAGACCATTCCCAAATTTGACCCATCAGTGACATAAAATATGTCTGATGCAATCCCCTATTTTGACTTGTATACATCCCTTATATGAAGCGATAGATTGACTTTCAATTTGCCGTTCAAGAGTTCCAGCTGGTGCAGTGATCACAAAGTCATACTAGCAGAAATCCTTACGACAATACAATTAGTGCCTCAATGTTTGGCCAAAGGCTGCCTTAAGGTGCCTTTGCATGTGTTTGTGACGGCTACCACCGGAATTGTCGGAATCGTACAATGGTCTCTGCTTTTAGTTAATATTCGTTAAGGTTATGGAAAGGGGTGTGTCGCTTTCAGTCATATGATTTATAATCTCTCACGTGAACAAGTACTCCAATTCGTTTTTGCATACAAATGTACGCACTTGTATTATTCCGTGTTGTCACTTGAAGTTTACGTTAGTGAGTGAGTGAGTAACTAACTCTGCATCAGCCAAATGTAGTTACATTTAGTAGGTGTACTGCAACTCTGTACTGACTTTATGTAGGTGTATTTAGACCAGTTGGTGACATTAACTGTCTTATTTACACTATGTAATGTACATTAAACACATGCAGGTGTACTGCAACTATGTAGTGACATTACGTAGGTGTAGGTGTATTTAGACCAGTTGGTGACATTAATTGTCTTATTTACACTATGTACATGTACATTAAACACATGCAGGTGTACTGCAACTATGTAGTGACATTACGTAGGTGTAGGTGTATTTAGACCAGTTGGTGACATTAATTGTCTTATTTACACTATGTACATGTACATTAAACACATGCAGGTGTACTGCAACTATGTAGTGCCATTACGTAGGTGTAGGTGTATTTAGACCAGTTGGTGACATTAATTGTCTTATTTACACTATGTACATGTACATTAAACACATGCAGGTGTACTGCAACTATGTAGTGACATTACGTAGGTGTAGGTGTATTTAGACCAGTTGGTGACATTAATTGTCTTATTTACACTATGTACATGTACATTAAACACATGCAGGTGTACTGCAACTATGTAGTGACATTACGTAGGTGTAGGTGTATTTAGACCAGTTGGTGACATTAATTGTCTTATTTACACTATGTACATGTACATTAAACACATGCAGGTGTACTGCAACTATGTAGTGCCATTACGTAGGTGTAGGTGTATTTAGACCAGTTGGTGACATTAATTGTCTTATTTACACTATGTACATGTACATTAAACACATGCAGGTGTACTGCAACTATGTAGTGACATTACGTAGGTGTAGGTGTATTTAGACCAGTTGGTGACATTAACTGTATTATTTACACTATGTACATGTACATTAAACACATGCAGGTGTACTGCAACTATGTAGTGACATTACGTAGGTGTAGGTGTATTTAGACCATTTGGTGACATTAACTGTCTTATTTACACTATGTACATGTACATTTAACACATGCAGGTGTACTGCAACTATGTAGTGACATTACGTAGGTGTAGGTGTATTTAGACCAGTTGGTGACATTAACTGTCTTATTTACACTATGTACATGTACATTAAACACATGCAGGTGTACTGCAACTATGTAGTGACATTACGTAGGTGTAGGTGTATTTAGACCAGTTGGTGACATTAATTGTCTTATTTACACTATGTACATGTACATTAAACACATGCAGGTGTACTGCAACTATGTAGTGACATTATGTAGGTGTAGGTGTATTTAGACCAGTTGGTGACATTAATTGTCTTATTTACACTATGTACATGTACATTAAACACATGCAGGTGTACTGCAACTATGTAGTGACATTACGTAGGTGTAGGTGTATTTAGACCAGTTGGTGACATTAATTGTCTTATTTACACTATGTACATGTACATTAAACACATGCAGGTGTACTGCAACTATGTAGTGACATTACGTAGGTGTAGGTGTATTTAGACCAGTTGGTGACATTAATTGTCTTATTTACACTATGTACATGTACATTAAACACATGCAGGTGTACTGCAACTATGTAGTGACATTACGTAGGTGTAGGTGTATTTAGACCAGTTGGTGACATTAATTGTCTTATTTACACTATGTACATGTACATTAAACACATGCAGGTGTACTGCAACTATGTAGTGACATTATGTAGGTGTAGGTGTATTTAGACCAGTTGGTGACATTAATTGTCTTATTTACACTATGTACATGTACATTAAACACATGCAGGTGTACTGCAACTATGTAGTGACATTATGTAGGTGTAGGTGTATTTAGACCAGTTGGTGACATTAATTGTCTTATTTACACTATGTACATGTACATTAAACACATGCAGGTGTACTGCAACTATGTAGTGCCATTACGTAGGTGTAGGTGTATTTAGACCAGTTGGTGACATTAATTGTCTTATTTACACTATGTACATGTACATTAAACACATGCAGGTGTACTGCAACTATGTAGTGCCATTACGTAGGTGTAGGTGTATTTAGACCAGTTGGTGACATTAATTGTCTTATTTACACTATGTACATGTACATTAAACACATGCAGGTGTACTGCAACTATGTAGTGACATTACGTAGGTGTAGGTGTATTTAGACCAGTTGGTGACATTAATTGTCTTATTTACACTATGTACATGTACATTAAACACATGCAGGTGTTTTAAAACAGGTGTATTGAAACTGCCGTGACATTAACTATGTACTGACCCTGGCTGGTTGTATTGAGGACGCGAACCATCTTCCTGTAACAGCGGACCTTGGCTCGCAATAGAAGCTTCCTCTGTTCCGTCTTCGACATGACCGACACCACCTGCAACAATACCACGATGACTTGTAACAAATTTCACGTGACTTAGTATTTCGTTTTTGTCTCCATCGAACCATGAAACCATGCACAATATGTCCAGACCCAATTCAAAATGCATGTTAGAAATCTGAAAGGAACCATCACATTATCAGCTCGCTAATACATCATCACCAGAGTTCAAACCACGACGTTGTACTTAACAAATCTAATCCCTTAAAATAGGCAAATAACATATACATGTATCGAAGCAAAATAGCCAATTTCTGTTGTGCGCAAATTCTAAAAGAAGAAGTCGAAGAAATAAAAAACAACAACATCAGTTGGCAAGGACAAATATACTAAATGAGGGTTATAATAGAAAAAAAAACACGTCATAATTATATTTATACACCGATCGAATCAGAAATTTATACCTATAACCTTATAGTCGACAGGTACTGTGAAATATCCACTGATAGGTATCTGAATCCTCCCTCTGTTATCTACAGAAAGCACGAGTGACCCAGTCGTCTAATTCTCCATTATAAGTTCTCTTATGCGTCTCTAAGGCATACCATGATCCAACATGTTATGATCGTGGGTTCGAATCCCATATTCAGCATTCAGGGTGTCGTCTACCTGCATCACATCGGGCTCAACTCTCACATTAAATTGATACGTGACATATAGTAGACATGTAGACGTGTTTGCTTTTAGGTGAAGACTTGATTTGCCTTTGCGTGTGTTTATGACTGGTGCCAGGCGGGAAAGGACACATGTCGCTCACCTTTTCGAGATCACCTTGAATCATCACAATTTGATAATGATTCGTTAACACATGCTCATGATATAGCCGGAATCGTACAATGGGTTCTGCTTTCAGCAGACATTTCGTATGATCGTGGATATGCTCTTTGTCGCTTTCATTTACAGAAATACTGTAAGTTCAAAGCAGCTGTAACCCAACTCGTTTACTGTCAGATACGTCGCAAGCACACACACCACACTCACATGCTCTGTCTTGTCCATCCACTCCCATGCGAATCAGCCCAATTAACAGAACAAGAACAATCTGTCTCTGAACGATTACTGAACACAACGACCGCCATGGCATACCATGAAGCCAGACAACCGGGTCGTCATGACGCGAGGCCGACCACTGTCTCTAGAGTTGGCAATGACACCGGCATGTCCCATCAGAAGCCACTGACATCTTGTTAACCTCTGTACACTGCTGTAGGTGTGTTTAAGTTGATGTGCTACTTTCAACACTAAATAATGCAGTCATGGCTGGTATGTTCGTCTGTGTTCGAGAGATTGATAGGCTTGCTGACAGACAGGTGTCTTTGATTCAGTACAAGAACATACTTGAACTACACTTATCTCCAAGGCCAAACGATAACTGCCTCTCAAACTGGTTTTCTTTGAGTACTTGTAGATATAGTCATAATAATTATTTATTATTAATGAGCAAAATGTTATAATATTCAAGGATATTATTCGTATAGTCAATCAAAAAAATCATTTTGAGATACTACATAAACTGCATTTGGAACTGTCATATGTTCGTAATTGATTGGAAGGCTGTTTAACATTGAACGGGTCAGCGATACCTGTTATTGCAGAATGGGTAGAATATTGGTTCAGTTGTATCTCACGCCGTGAATACAATAATTATTATTGCAACTGATTCTGTATTTGAGTAAAATACAAAATTAGGCCAGTAGTTTTAATTGAAAAGATGGGTTTTTTTTCATCTGTAGCCGAAAAATTTCGAGCCTCCATACAAAGTCCCCTCCCCACCCCACCCCAGATAATCAAATAGCGCAAGGCAGTGTAACATGTATAATTGCAGTCTTTCAACCTACGTGGTCAGGAGATCGAATCCCGATCTTCTGCGGGATATTGAAGGATACGTGGGTGTGTTCGTTCTTCAACCAACCAAATAAACACGTGTACCCTCCGGCAACACATCATCACCATGGTGATAACTGATTCCACAGATATGTCTGAACCAGCCTACGGGAACGTATTTGACAGGAAACGACCCATTTGGTGTTGAGTGGTCAGCTTATGGTGAATAATATCAGTCTTGAACCCACTGACCACTCGCTTCAGGTGCAGATGGGGACACAGAAGGTTAAGTACATATAATAAATTATACGTTCATAGGCTTTTTTTTAAAAGGAACCCATTATATTGTCAAGTTTACTAATCCTAGATATGAATTATGTTCATGAAATGAAAATGGATAGCAACAAGACCAAAGCCATACTAGCGAACTGATCAGACAAACAATACTTACTTTAAGACAAAAAACACTAATGAATATGAAGTCCCATTGACACACTTTGTGGAATTAGTGGACTTTTGCGTTGTATCACCGCGTTCACCGTCAACGACAACGACAACAGTGGAGGCCTTATGATGTATCATTATTGTCATGTGTGTCCCAAAAGGAATAATCCTAAGATGGATGATGATCGCAGAAAAAGCGATTTGCCATTTAACTGACGAATCGCACTTGTCTGGACGAAATACACGAGGCAACCCACTTCATTTCCATTAACCTAGACAAAGCAACGTGTCCGGGGCTGTGGACATCTACCACGGTCCGATTGCCCTTATGGGAAGTATATACCAAGGATATATACATATATAGTTCAGAAATATACGACGAGTAGGATTTGTTTATCATACAATAAAACACTTCAAGGAGAATAAACCGTGAGGTGCGCGCAGTATTATCTATCAGGTGTTGCAAGTTGTCATATACCCCATATAGTGAGGATGAATAGCATTGTGGATTAGGTGCTGGCTGTTCTTTTCAATAGCCAGCTTGGGATAAATATGTCAGCCAGCTTTGTGTCCCGTCGTGACAGGACGAGAATATCGAGAAAAGCGTTGTAAAATAACACTCATTCACTATCACCCACTTCTTATAACTGTAGAGTTGCCAGTGGTAAGACACAGGGCGGATAACTGCCTACCATTGGTTCCAAATCCACCAGCGTTCCAGAAGTCACAGAAAATAACGTTTGATCCATGTTAACTAACATTGTTCAGAACCCGTACAGGATATTGATTCATAGAAATTCTATGACTAGATTCTGCTTTCTGCTGCGATGTTGTTAGATTGGATGTTGTATTTGCTGTTCAGGGAGAAACGTTTGCTAATGGACCGTGATGAAACATGTTCTTCCTGTAAGATTGCAAGTGTCTACATGGTCCATTGACACCCGTTAACAATGTTATGAAGAGGTAATCGTAGTCGGGACTGTAGCGTGATTTGATATCTACTTCTGTTTCACGTGTGTTTGTACCATATCATGTTAAAATCAGTCATGAATATAAAGTTATGAAACACTCAGTGATGAATTTGATTTTGTCATTGTCTGATCTATCTGTTCTTGAGTTATCCAAGCTGACTAATGTGCCTGCATCAGTTTGATGTCTTTGATACGAATAGTCGAATCAATATTAGATCGTAACACAAATGGCCCAGATACGCACAATGAGGAACATCACTTTTTTTCACTTCGTTTTCTTTGATATTGATTAATCAATATTCACCACAAACACGGCATCTAAACTGTGGATGGATGTGGCCTTTCTCAGGACAGCAAACTTAACGTTGAAAGAGTGGGTTTTAATTCGCGTTGAACTGTACTTCAGTTATACACATGTAACCAGTGAAGATCCGGGATAGAATAGGTCTTCAAAAACCCATGCATGTCGTAAGAGGCGACAATGCTTGTCGTAAGAGGCGACAAACGCGATCGGGTGGTCAGGCTCACTGACTTGGTTCAAACATGTCATCGTATACCAATGTATCACTGGTCCTAACTCGATTCTTTACAGATCACCGTCATAAAGCTTGAAGTTTGCTGAGTGCGGCGTTAAACAACAAACAAACACATAACGTACATGTAACTGTAGGTTAGCTTTGGCTAGAAGCAAGCCGAAGTGGCTCAGATTATAGAGGGGAAACCCATAAGTACGGGTGCTGACAAAGCAAAGATATGGTCATCGAAACCTGACACAACCAAACAGGTAGCGATTGTTCAAACAACATTGCACGTATCCCCCACTGAACAATATCCCCACCCCGCTCTCAACACACAAGCACACAGCTCACTTAACGTACAGATAGGTTAAGTTCATACACCATTATCACTTAACCTACGACATCAGTGTGTTATGTGTTATGAGCATATACTCGTATGCAACACTAACGACTAAACACAAAGCTGGTGGTACGTTTCAAACCACTCGTAAGCTTTGTCTGGTCGCCTTGTTTGTCTGATCTGTGTCGCTTGCTTCCACAGCATGATCGTACCTCGCTCCCGTTGACACTGGATGAGCCTATTTAATAATAATATTGCACATAATTCCAGACCACTCAGGGGCATGCTCAAAGCGCTATTATTACCCCGGTCACTGGATCAGTGTGCACTCAACAACCATTCTCAGCTCCCTGGGGAGTAGACACCCCAAGCTGCCTGTAAGGCGCTAGAAGATTAACAACCCCATTGACAGTTCATCCTACCGGGTACCCATTCACTGCTTGGTGAACACAGTCACTTGACCAAGGAGACACCACAAGTGTTACATGTGCTTCAGTGAGGGGCGGACCGAAGCACTAGAAACTCTCAGGAGCCAAGCTACCGAAACGCGGCCACCCGACCGACGTTTCTTGTGTTCACCTGATTTGTGACCGGTGCGTTGTGCATAGGACCACGTGCCACCACCAATTTCTTGCGAGTAAACATCCTCTTAGTGACGTCATATTGGTGACTTTGGGGATTTGGGTGGTAGATTGCCTTGTAGATGTTTATGGCAGAACTGGTAGACAGGGAGAACCCACTAATACATTTACATGCACGCTGCAGACAGGCGTTCCGCTAGAATAATGTGCTAAAGCTGAGTGTTCTTGCGTCTGGAGCTTTTGAGACAAGTCAGGAGGTGGAATGCAATGATAGATCCTTTGTTTAATTTGTCTGCTTAGTTTAATTACAGGGTCACATGAGACTATTGAAACAGTCTTGGCAGGTGTAATCTATATGTATAATATCTATGTTCTTTGTGGAATCAGTCTAAGACAGTAAAGGCGGAGTATGCGTGATAACCTTTGTGAGGGTTACGATAATAACCTGAAGCAGACAATTCGGTCTGCGACTGCTCAGATTGTTTCTACAAGCAGTTTCTGATTCCCCCAGTCGTGTTATTGCTCAGATTGTTTCTACAAGCAGTTTGATTCCCTCAGTCGTGTTATTGCTCAGATTGTTTCTACAAGCAGTTTCTGATTCCCTCAGTCGTGTTATTGCTCAGATTGTTTCTACAAGCAGTTTCTGATTCCCTTAGTCGTGTTATTGCTCAGATTGTTTCTACAAGCAGTTTCTGATTCCCTCAGTCGTGTTATTGCTCAGATTGTTCCTACAAGCAGTTTCTGATTCCCTCAGTCGTGTTATTGCTCAGATTGTTCCTACAAGCAGTTTCTGATTCCCTCAGTCGTGTTATTGCTCAGATTGTTTCTACAAGCAGTTTCTGATTCCCTCAGTCGTGTTATTGCTCAGATTGTTTCTACAAGCAGTTTCTGATTCCCTTAGTCGTGTTATTGCTCAGATTGTTTCTACAAGCAGTTTCTGATTCCCTCAGTCGTGTTATTGCTCAGATTGTTTCTACAAGCAGTTTCTGATTCCCTTAGTCGTGTTATTGCTCAGATTGTTTCTACAAGCAGTTTCTGATTCCCTCAGTCGTGTTATTGTTGAAGCAGGTTTCCTTAGACCAAAAAGAGATTGCATTAAGAATGATCACACACTTTAATATGGAACTTCAGTATCCTAGCAACGAGATGACTATTTTATATGATCATATAGTTGTAACCGATCAGGATGAACTGGCTTTTACGTTTGTTAGGTTTTACTCATGACATCAACAGGAAGTGTATTGCATTTAAATGACTGCTTTTCGTGTTGAGAGGCGCGTCAAGAAACATGTCAACGTAAAGCGTGATTATAAAGACACGTGTATGTGAAGGGAAAAGTATAAAGAAAATTTAGAATGATGACACCGGGTGTTTGTGAAACATGTTAACTTACAGAGAAATGAATAAGAAAGTTTAAAGTGATGACACCATGTGTTGTGAGACACTTTAATGTGAAGAGAAAATGATTATGAAGCTTACAATGACACCAGGTGTTTGTGAAACACGTAAACGTAAAGTGAACATTACAACGAAAGTTACCAATGATGACACAATGTGTTCATGAAACATGTCAAGGTGTCACTATGTTCTGTTTGTGTCATGATCACATTTTTGCAATATGTTTGATATGAATAACGTTATAATATTTGGATGGGTGGTATTTACGTAATTACACCAACATCGTGTCAGTGCGATGGAAGACATCACTCAGGCCTGCTACAGCAAGTAAGATGTTTCTGGGGGCACTGCAACATGCACTCGGCAGCACTGACATGTTTTTATTGGCATGTGGTGCGTTAACACGATTCTAAGCTAAACATGAAACACACCCTCTTGCACAGTCTCAATTGACTTGAGGAAAAAGGTTGATTACTATTACAACAACATGTGTTCACGACATAGAGTAGATTAAAAAGTATTCATTCCCTAACGATTCAGGGCTATTGGTGCATACGATTTGGGGACAGTAAAAATCGGAACGACAACTGTGAGCAACCAGGAGATAAGGTACCCTATGGGTGAAACATCACATTTTGACTTTTCATTATATTTTAAAACTACAGTATCTTCGGAACACAACAATTCACAAGCTTCAATTCATATTTATAACAGAGATACGTGACATCACACATATCGCTCTTCACTGAAGTTGACGTCAAACGTCTTTTTGACGTCATAACACAATTGTATCTATTAATTCATCACTCTCATCTTCTGATAAGCAAGAAAAACAACTTCCCATATTTGTTAAAGGTACATTTTTCATAGCAAAGTGAAAGCAAAAATATCAATTACACAAACAATGGTACTGAAACTGAGAATGTGAGATGTATTAGGACACATGTGAGATGTATTAGGGCGCATGTGAGATGTATTAGGACGCATGTGAGATGTATTAGGACGCATGTGAGATGTATTAGGACGCATGTGAGATGTATTAGGACGCATGTGAGATGTATTAGGACGCATGTTAGATGTATTAGGACACATGTGAGATGTATTAGGACGCATGTGAGATGTATTAGGACACATGTGAGATGTATTAGGACGCATGTGAGATGTATTAGGACACATGTGAGATGTATTAGGACGCATGTGAGATGTATTAGGACGCATGTGAGATGTATTAGGACGCATGTCAGATGTATTAGGACGCATGTTGTTGGTTTGAAATGAAAATCACAACAGCAAAAACATCAGGTACTTCTATCGCTAATATAATACCAGTGGATTCAGTCACATGCACACGTGCATGCCTGTGGCTATATAAGAGCATAAATTTCCCCTGACCACCCACTTATATTTCAGTGACTGACTTAATGTCCTCATAAAATCAGTTTAAAGGAAACTAACACTAATTCAATATTGGAATGAGATTTGAAATATGTTTAAGCAATACAGTTCTCCAACAGAAACCAGGTTGCAGATGTCTTCGAAGTCACATCAAGGAAAATAAATCTGATATCTCTGTGATGATTCTGACTGACCGGAACCAGAAACGAGCCTCTCCAGTCTAACTGAGACGTATCGAAGACGGCGAACATACGAGGTTGTGTACGATCTTGTGCGACTTGTGAACACATCACAGCCACAACACAACACAACGTTGGCCCAATTCCATATCGCTATGATGTGCTTCTATTGTGTAACGTTGTTTCCCCCCCGCTATGTCAACACAACTCTCATTTCAATTAGCTGCTTCCCTTTATCAAATTGTCCAGCCCGAATCTCTAAACATTCCAAACATTTGATTCAGCAGCTGGAGACTCTCACATTTCCGCAGTCCACATCAGTTAGATTATATTTTTGTCTAAACGTACCAGGACCGGTCGGATTGTTGTAACAGGACTGCTAACAAATGTTTTACAACACCGTTGAAGCAATTTATAAATAACTGGACTGTGTATTTATAGTAATGCGTAATGCTGGTATTTCCCCTGCAGGTTAGATGATGCTCATCGTGAATGCTAATAAGGACAGAATCTATAACATGATACCTTCATACGGGCACGCCAGTCTCCTGATCTTGTTGATGCTTCAATCATCATGTAATAATTCCTACCTGAAGATATCAATGTATCATTATCACATGCCCTTTTTAGGAAGTCTTGGCGGCTGTGTTAGATGGATGACTGTGTGCTGGCGATTAGGAGCCTCACTCTGAGTGTGTGGGTTCGAATCTCGGATGGGGGTCCACACAAAAATGTACGAGAATTTGTACTTTACTTAGAAAGTGTAATCCCAAATATTTGACGACGTTTTAAAGGCATTGTGTATTCAAAACTCGGTATTATTTCTTTTGCCCTCAGTTTGTCTTCCCCTGGAGATGATGCAATACACGGTTCGTGGATCACACCTCCTAACATCACTCTATCTCACACATGCGTCGATATTCTTTTCCCTAAGTATCTTGAACGAGGCACAACCATCAACCTGCAAGCCTCGTCAATGTCTGTGAGTAAATAGAGGAAGATTTACAGCCGCGTGGAGAAGGAAGCATTCAAGGATATCTACAGCTGGCCCAGTTATCATCAGATGCATGCGGAGAGATCGTTCACCCAGCTCTTGTTGGTAAACTAGATCACTATCACTACGCACCTGTTCTGTGTTG
Source organism: Haliotis cracherodii (assembly GCF_022045235.1). Classification (NCBI taxonomy): domain Eukaryota; kingdom Metazoa; phylum Mollusca; class Gastropoda; order Lepetellida; family Haliotidae; genus Haliotis; species Haliotis cracherodii. The sequence goes on from NW_027266272.1 coordinate 20,533,928, forward strand.
GTATTTCATATGGCATCGATAATTCAGGAATGTGTTTATCGTCTCTTCTTACGAATATTAACCAATCTTATAAAGCATGGAGTTCACATGAGATAGAACCATCAAGTGGTTAGACGCACTGTAAATTAGATGTATTGTTACTTGTACAGATTGTAAATGAATATATGTTGCATTCGCAATACTGCAACCCGCTTTCAAAATATAATTTGCCTTTCAAGCATAAACCAATAAACATTTCAATTCTTTAATGAATACAACAAACAGGAATTCCTTGCAATCAATGTTTAGTCATAACGATCAATGATCAATCACGACTTCAATACTTCATTCAGCAATAAGCGTCATTCATTCATCCAAAGATCGATAGCGTTTCGACACAATATTCCCAATATAACACAGTTTGACAGTCCGTCCCCTACACTCCATCGCTATTTACATATAAAGAGACGTTTAACTCAACCTTCTGTTGATTGACTTGTACATGCTGAAAGTGGCCACAGCTTTATCCGAGGACCTTCCATGAACCAAGAAGAAAGCCATCTGTCGGATCTGATAGCTCGATTAAGATCTGTCTCATTCACGAGTCAGTGCCTTTGCGAGGAGTTAAGCTAGTGCAGCGAAACATGTATCAAACACTCCATATTGTTAGGGAGTCGGGGAATGATGGGATATCAGCTGAGGATGTGGATGAGGATCAAGGAACGTATCCCTTTCCTTTTATCTGACAGACAAACATCGTAACGAGGGTTGCACTTTCAGGACGTGAATGACATGTGAAAGTCCATATCGATGATCCCCCACATATTACAATGTCAGCCCCCTCCTTTCCAGTTACCTGCATCACGCCTTTCACTGTTTCTCCGTCGTACAAAAGGAATTGAGAATCCAGATACCGTTCAAGTTTTACTCAATATTATCTAAACGTAGCAAAAACCAATGTCCTTGTAATGCAATACGTGCACCATATGGTCCAGTCTGTTTTGTTAACTGAACATATGATATGCCTTTGCATGTGTTTGTGACGGGTACCACTGGTGGGGCAGGATACGCTCACCTTTTCGCCAACACCTGGTGTATTCACTATTTGATAGGGATTCATAAACACATGCTTAAGATATAATCGGAATCAGACGATTTCTTATGATTATGGAAATGGTTTCTTTTGCTTATATTTGATAATCATAGCAACAATATATTAACGGTTACCTATCTAACAGGACAATAGACAACACCCATGACAGGATACATTGTTCGTGATGAGAGAGCCGGGTTAAATAAGTGAAGCAGTATTGCTTTACTGCTGCCCAATAGTTGTGTCTATTCAGCCTCCGTGCTCAGACATATCTCCCGCTGAAGTCTAAAGGTTGCTAACTGATCCTACAGTTCTACATTTTTCGATACCGCATGTTGTATGGGCGGAGCCATATCCGTTACCCTAAATTCCACTGTCAAGATTCCCCAAGTGCATCAAAAGATCTTTACGCAATTCAACTATAATTCCATAAATCCATTTTAGTCTTCTCTTGACAAACAAAGGCACCCTGGGACCACTTCTAACCCGGAACCCCACCGAGAGACAGAAAATGTAAGAGAGGATTATAAGAAACACATTTCATGATGTACAAACTTCTGATTGATACTGTGTTTTGGCATACCTCTCACTTTCCTGCTGCATACCACAGTGTGCGTGTAGCAATTTAAATGCAGTTGTTTACATCGTAACGGAAACGGATACACCGGTCTTTGAACAGTAATGATCGCAAGAGGTTTCGATTTCAGAACAACTGAAGCAACTGGAGAAATGTTTTTCTTGTATTTCTCTTTTTACAACGAACCCCATGTCACTTTTCCTATTTTTGTTTTCAGCAGATTCCTGTCATTTACCCGCAACAAGTAATTGAATTCGGTAGCCTGCGCATGGAGGTGACGGGTGAGACAGTAATCTCATCCAGATGCTAATGCAAACTTAGGACATGCTACATACTTAAAAATGTAATAAATTAGAACCCTAACTCAGTCACTGTAAAATAATATCGAGTGCACTTTTCTAAACTAAGATTAAGTAAGCACACATTAGACATAGAACTTTGAAGAAATACTACATCAAAGGCTATGCTCTACATGTTCAACCATTGATGATGAAAAACACTACCTACTTCACAGTACCAAACACGCTCAAGAAAGAACTATACGCTTTGGAAAATTATCTACACAAGATAGAAATGTCCACAATCATGAAAAATAATGAAAATAATGAAGGCATCAACATGAACTGCATTTGTGTCCATTTCTATAACTTCTGTATGTAGGTATCATAATGTTTTGTCATTAAAAAATATTGCATCTGTTCCGTAATGGAAAGCTTTCTGCAATAGATATTATCTGATCTTGGTGATGTGTTTGGTAGATGCTTTGAAGGAGTAAAGTAGACATATAACATCAAGGCCAGAGAACAACCAGAATTATCCACCGAAACAGATTCCACTGTGGGAAAGAAGAGAAATAGGGGTGAAAATTATATGAATGGATCACTGAAACTCAGTGATGACACCAGATGTTGGCCAAAGGGTGAGGATGTCCTGCTTCACCGCTAGTACCCGCCAGTACCCGCCAGCTTAAATACATACTTGTCGAAACCAACGAAAACCAACGGTGCTGACAGACAAACGATCATTATCGTAAATGTGGTATTCGCGCCCACAAGCTGTAGGTCCTGACAAGGAAAGGGAACGACCAGTCATGGACTTTTCGTGTCGTAGTTGGGTAATGCTGATTTGAACATTTTCTATTTCGGGCGAACTATATCGGAAGCAGTTTCATATTCGTACAAATTGGGTAATTACGGCTCGGGCCATTACCTAGTTTATCTGGTTTGTAGTGAGTCAAGAACTCATTATATCGGATTCACCTGACACCAACTTAAAAACAACAGGCGCTCCGCCTATCACTGTATCACAACACATGGCTTATCTTCATGCAGTCTAATGTACATGAAAGACACCCCGTCTATCCTTAATAGGCCACGTTACACTTTTACATGTGCATTTATAGCGCATGACACACTTACATAATGTTGGTACACTGTACGACTAAGGGTTACTTAGGTTTGTATGTTAGTAATAGGCTTAAATGCTCTTGATGAGATTGCTCTGCAGGCGAAAAGGGTAGGGATAACTATCCTGAGAGGTACATGTATACATTCGCTACAACCTTTTTCACCAGATTTCTACCTCCAAATTGTCATATGCTTGCAAACGGTTTTGAGTTTAAAATAATCTGCATCAAATAATGCTGTATTGGGCGAGTGTGGCAGATGCCCTACTCGTGTATATGCTTTGACCAGATGTGTGAAATATTGGCTGAACATACTAAAGATGCCAGACTTCCGTTTACCAAGAAAGTGCTACGTTTTGTGGTGCCTTTATGATGAACATTGTCGGGTCAACTTGGTTTCGGAGATGTATGGATCAATGTTCCATATGTATAGAAAAGTCTTTCTTAATGTGTTTCAACAACGTTTAAAAGACAACTTTCAGCAGTCTGGCATAGCAAACTTCTTGCAAGTTCAAAAATATCTTAATATGTTTGTTTTCAAACTTGTGTCAAATGTGAACCTTATCTGTCATTCTTAAATTCGCAAAATAGGAAAACAACCCTCTCGAGATTCAGACTTAGTTTTCATACTGTGGAAATTGAGAATGGACGGCATTATAAATTTCCAAGAAATTTAAGACAATGCAAACTTTGTAAATTAGACAGTGTTGAAACCGAGTACCACTTCCGGCTTATTTGTCCATCGTATGTCAAGTTACGGCAACTATATCTCAAAGCAAAGTTCTGTTGTCACATCGCTATATAAGTGCAACAATCCTGGACGCGAGACTAAGCCCCATTTCACTTCAACCTAATATATATGACTGAGAACTAAACATTGTTCTTTCAACAGTTACATGTTTGGGACTTGGGACAACATAAGATGCATTGGTACTGATACAAAGTCTCAAGCAGGCTCATTTTAGATGTTTTCACAACTCGCTTGATTTAATCTATTTTTATTTGACGATGAGCTGATTTGTACATGCATCACACGCATTTGGAAAGAAATCACCTTGGGTCAGGGTCTTGCTCCTACTTAGATTGTCATTTAAAGTTAATTTAATTAAATCTACCTGTTTCACTCATTTTATCCATATCTGTGTATATGACTATGCCAGATGTCCATAGTTTGCATGTGTAAGAAGTTAAAAGTCTAGTTATCAACCACTTGAAAATGTAGGGCAATGTTTTACTAATATTTCAAACTTTTCCATAACTTTAAAATTTGTCTACCCTAGCTCTTCTTTCAGAAAACTAATCAACTATATAGCATAGTTCCTGTGTACTGCAAGCATCGCCATATATCTCTGCTAAAAGCAGAGTCCACAGTACGATTCCCACTATATCATAAGCATGTGTTTAGGAATCACTGTCAAATAGTGATGATACCAGGGACGCTCGGGTAAGAAGTAAAAATTCATCAATAGGGAGATCTTGTTAAAATACTATCGCTTCAAGTTACAACGCATCTTGCACTTTTACCGTCAGTTTATTGCTGCTGCAACTGAGCCTGTGCCAAATCATTCACATGCACAACTTAATTTTTTTCGCGATCAAGTTAATTTAGCAAACCAAAATGTCAAACAAGTAATGAAATATTGCTATACTTGCGTGAGCCAGGGAAATTGTGTAATCTCTGACAAGTAAAACGTGGACATTAAAGGAACAAATTAGGAGACGGGTTAGAGTGTTAATGGCAGATGTTGATGGCGGCAAAGTTAACTACGATGTTGAGGTAATCACACAGTTTAAGTGGCCCTTGTGGGAATGTGAGTATCTCAGTCACATTGCACTCTGTAGGTTGGGAAGATGGTGCCTCTGTGACGAGACATGCGTTACATGCATATTCATATTTATTTCGGTATTTACAAGAACATGGCACATGCGGAACTCTGGTTTGACCCTCCATTTAGAAGAATTTACTGCCCCTATGGGTGTAGGAAATGATATTAAGGTCCATGTTATTTTCAGGGAATTTACATTTTTATGTCACGATTGACTTCAATGACCGGAGAACCGTTCGTCAACATTAAGCACTGACAGTGAAGGGAAAACGCAGGAATACTGACGGCGTCTATCAATTTCTTTAATGTAGTGTGTTGGATTTTATTTGTTTAATTCATTTTCGTATGTATATCAGAAATGACATGTACAGATCAATTCTTAACAAGGTGCTGTAAACATTTCATAACGTACATTTTTCGTCGCGGAAATGATGATTAAAACACTTCCTGTGGCACGAAATCATGTACATCTTGCGGGGATTCCTCAGAATTGGACTCCATTATCCTATGATTGTCGTTGAAGTTGATTAATATGGATCGGTGAACTTGCCGATAGCGAAGGCATCGTGCACATCTTCTCCAACAGCGAAACCGCATACTACTGCTGCATGTTCTTGATTTCGTTTCACATGTGTGCAGTTACTAATTTGAACAGTAACAAACTAATAAACGTACAGTAATTAGACAACAAACATGCAGTGCATCACATATGGTACGAGTGAGTAAGTGAGTGAGTAAGGTTTTACGCCGTTATTAGCAATATTCCAGCAATATTACGACTGGGGGACATTTGATTGGCTTCACACATTGTACCCAAGTGGGGAATCGAACTCAGGTCTTCCCCGTGACAAGCGAATGCATTAACCACTAGGCTACCCCATCGCCCAGATATTGTACTATGATTCTCAAGTAGTAGTAGTAGTAGTAGTAACCATTGTAGTACTAATCATAGTAGTAGTAGTAGTAGTAGTAGTAGTAGTAGTAGTGGTAGTAGTAGTAGTAGTAGTAGTAACCACTGTAGTAGTAGTGCCAGCCAGGTGCTGACTTGTCATCAATTCTGTCCATCTATCCTTGACTCCCAAACTTTATAATTAATCGAGAAAACCTTGTGACACAACAGCCGTTTGATCTATCAGGTATGACAGCATTTGAAACTTCTGTTGTTGTATCCTTGTGACGCAGTGACCGATATGTGTTTCTCCATGCAGCTGAAGTCTTATTAAACCAATGTCGCGACAGACGAAACATCCATACGATTCTTATCAGTGATTCGTCTATATCAGTAGGTATTGGTTTACCATCATTTAGTGACTTCTGAGGTTATCAGAACATGGGGAAGTGTCTGGGATACTCACCGGAGTCATTGTATGGCGGATACCTTCCCTCTGGGACACACAGTCTGCACAAGCAATAAACAGTCCGAGGGTCCAAAAGCTGACATCGAATACCTTCCATGCTCCCAGTGCCTTCATCTAAGTGTTTTAAGATCACCAATCTGATCCGTGTGGTCCAAGCCAGTCGCGTTGTGATTAGGGCCGATACATGTGATTGAGTCGATCAAACAGTACTTCATTGATCATGTATGATTTCTATGGAAATGTGTACGGATCAACGATCGGAACTGCCGCAGGAACAGTACATAATCGATTTATACACTCCGTGAGCTCGAATCAGTGCTGCTTATGCAATGGGAGTGTTGGTAAAAGACTTCAGATACATTACAGAACCTGCAAAACGCATTTAGCTAACTAAAAATGTAGGTATATGTCTGCTGAATCGTTGAGAGAAAGCTGTGTACATGTAAGTGGATTGTTTGCTGATAGATGTCTGGCTCCGTATCATTGTTTTGACTGGCTGTTTTCTAACGCCACACAGTGTACATGTTCCATATGCATAAAGACGGCCTGTAAATAATCAATGATCAACGATCCAGTGATTGATGTTGTGAGCATCAATCCACGCCGTAGGGCGACGTTGACACGCTGTCAACCAAGTCGGACCATCCAATCCATGTGGTCGCCCCTAACGACCGTATATGACTTCATGGAAATAGAGTATGGATTTAGAAGAGTTTGTAAAAATCTTCTTTGTAACCACGATACAATTATTCGGGGACTTAATAGAGAAGATACCTCAGTGAAGATTATCGCGATTAACAGACATTTAGAACTGGACGTTAGGGGAATTGAAGCAGAAGTATAAAACGATTGAGAGATACAAGTACAAACCAGTATATCGACTTAATATCTGACACCAGAAATAGGCTTAACACATTGCACCCACATCGGGAATCGAACCCGGGTCTTCGGCGTGAAGAGCGAACGCTTTAACCACTAGGCTACCCGACCGCCCGTGTGTAAATAATAACATCATGTAGTACATAGTTAATAAGAGAAACAATCTATTACACAATCTAATGTATCGTAAAACAACTTTTGCAGCATCGTTAAATACAACATAGGATGAACCGTTTTACCCTTCTGTAATCCGATTATATCGATGCCAATGTACCAAGAAAAGTCATTTCTGACGACTCGTTTGAATATGGAACTGAACGTACGTTACGTTTTCAACAACGACCCCAGGATATGTCCCATAAATTATCTGAGATGTTTCAAAGCTCTCCAGTAAAGAAACAGTTTCTGAATTTATTTCGACACTGCATCCCTGAGATTTCACACTGATACTTGCAACTGCTGATCTGTTTAGGCCTAGTTTAGTAGCAAGCATAGAAAATGGGAAGGCAGTAAGTAGTCATTACCTGAGAGTAAAGAGCTTTCCCAGAAATCGATGCAAGGGCCGTTCCAGCTGTGTAATACATCTTACATGGGTTTAAATAGACAACCTCAGATAAACCTGTTGATAACTGTTTCAAACCTGAATTCCTTCAGTAGACGGGAGAGATAATGCACACATAGTCATAGACGATGAGGAGTAAAAACACTTTCTTATAAAACAGATTTTCATGCGCCGTTGATCGTTTGACAGATTATCCTTGATTAGAAAACATGTTTGTTTGTCGATACGAAAAAAATTGTCATTCTGGGAAATCTAACATATTAACGGTAGAAACCACAAAACAAAATGCAATAAATGACGCTTGTATTCAAACATTATGGATCAGTTGTGCGCTACTTTGAATAGACAATCACAGTGGTATTGATTGAAATGGTTCATACAGACATCAATCAATTTCAGTTCAAGAGTAACATGTATATTTCAGCGCTATTTTGACACTTATTGAGCGATATGAGGTTATTGACGTTATACCTGAGGCTTATGTTCCACTTCTTCGCGATGATGCCAACCAGAGCAGAAATTCCGATTCATATGCATAAAGAAACAGATCAGCAAGAAGGGGAGTACAATTGGTGCCCAATGGGGATGCATACATCTTGCTTAAACGTCTTACCCCGAAATTTCACAGATGTTATCAAAGGGGAAGTTCAGCATATAGTTTTCACGGTTTGTCGGGTAGCCTAGTGGTTAAAGCGTTCTCTCATTATGCCAAACCCGGGTTCGATTCCCGACATGGGTACAATGTGTGAAGTCCATTTCTGGTGTCACTCACTCACAAATAGTTTTCTCAGTAAACTTCAAATGGCATGTGCTCTTACATTGTCCTGAACTTTTAAATAGAGAGATGTAATTACATCTATGGTTACCTAGTTTAGTGACACAGGCCTCATGGATCTCGGAATGCGGATTGTGGAACAGTGGCGTACAAAGTTGACATATCAAATATTTTGACAGAACTGATGTTAGTTCTTTTCTGAGATTTCAAAACTTCAAGCAATTCCTTTGCGTGTTTGACAATCGACGACCGTTGCTGCTAATTCCCCTACATAAACAAATGTGTGGCGGTGCAAGTCATTGAAGTATTAACGCAACACAAGGTTTGTAACATGAACTTTACCAAGCCCCAGTCCATCTCTCAATACACAACAGCTTGGACAGGGCAGGACAGGCTCGTCATATAGTGGGTAACTGGAATGAACAATATTCGACTCGATCAACTGACTGTAAAACCCATACCACCCTCCAAACGCTGAAACCATCTTCTTCAAATGTTCGAGCCTGACCCGCTCGTCACATGTTCTGATACAACATTTAGATTCGTTACAAAACATATCATATCCTGAAGTGTCGTGATCGGCAAAATACCTATAACTACTGACCGGTTATTCGTCCTTTATGGATTCCCTTCCTGATTTATATTGTCTGTCTTTTATGTTTACTGTATCCTGTCACTGTCAATACTTAGTAAACAGGCAATCACAGCTTGAAACTATAACAACGTAGGCGTCATGTTAAATGTTGTATTTGTCATTGTGTTCTAAGGTTTTAAGGATGCACGTTTACACCATAACAATACTTTCTGTGAATGTAACGATACTCCTTCCACGGTTGTATTGAGGTCGCTAGACCTTGCAATGTATATCTCTCTCTGCACGATTTATGTGATGCTTTGGAATCCAGTAAAAAGGGATGGACATGTCTTCAGGTTTTAGAGGCAAGCAAAAAGTTGATATTACTGGTGCGTTGGTTTAGGAGATTTCATCCTCGGTTAACATATTGATCTTATATGTGGCATTATTTGATATGACACTTGTCTCAAGTTCTTTGATCAAACAAGCTCCTGTTCATCCTCCCGCCATACATCATTACACAGGCTAGATGTTCAGGTCTTCCTTTCACAGGAGCAATCATACTCACACACAAGTCGAACAACAGCCACATTGTCCTCCGGCCATAACTGTGATGTTGTAAACTAATTAATTAAGTCAACAGACATCCGATGTCCGTCCGTGTATAGCATGCCTTGTCCTGTTCTGATCAGTTGTCAAGACTTACAGCTAGGATGTTCCTTGATTGAAGTTGAGGCCTGCGTAAGTGAAATTCTGTGACCTGTCATCTAGATTAGAGGACAGGTTTAGGAGAGAGAGTTCATTTATATGAACAGTTAATTGCCTCTTTTTACTATATCCAGAAATTCTAGAGGCCGTTACGCTACCTCCACTTAAGACAAGCAAAGTAGAAATAACTTGCTGCAATCTATGTGTACTTTTATATGCAACTATACTGGAAACCTGACTATGTATAAACTGCCTGGTGAAAGAAAGTATTCACTTAAAAACTGAATTTGACCAAGACATAACAAAAATTATCAAAATGTTCTTAGGCTAAAATGACCCAGTTCTTAAATCATTGCCACGAGCTCATCAACAACATCGGAAATCTCTCCTGTCACGTTTATCGTGTCGACTATTTTGACGTCCTGATATTATTTTAATCTGGTTATTGTAACCACACGACAAAATCTGTTGCCGAGGAGCAACATGAGCATACAATACGCTCATGTCACTTCTCCTTTTGAGGAACTATTTTATTCCGCAGTACATCTGGTTGTTGTATGGCTGTCAGCGTTAACGGCAAGTCACGTGTATTAAATGAAAGTGTGTCTACATCCTTCAAGGCACAGTTTGGCCCTCACTCCATGAAGGTTCATACTCAAATGAAATCACACAAAGTGAAAGTGTGTCTACATCCTTCAATGCACAGTTCTTACTCCAATAAACTCACACTAAGTGACAGCCAATTCTTTACAAATATTTTGATAAACTTGAATCAATCGGTGCACATGTCATAATTATGTCAACACTGGACAGAAAACTTATTTTCCTCTGACACATACCTAATTACAAATAACATAAACAGAGTCTGTCATGAGGACTAATATTTGTGATTACATGGGAGTATCTGCACTTGGCATTACACGGCTTCTCATTATTTCATGATGAATATTTCATTATAACTACTTGGTGAAGTAAGTACAGGAAGCTTTGTGATGTAACTTTGGAGAAGACGAAGAAGATTCGCAATTACGTCTAAACACAACACATCTTATCGTCGGTCAGCTTCTGCTTACAGTATCCTAATGAAATGGCATTGGTTTACAATCAGTACATTGTATAGGTTGGTGATCATCTGATAATGAGCAGGACACTCGATGGTAGACGATTATGGTCACCGATGTGTTTATAATTAGCCATGCCATAACATTAATTATACCACCCACTCTTCCTCGTAACTTTTGTAGACAGGATGAAGTAGCACAGAGAGAGGGATTCAAGTATTTGACTCTCGACAGGGAACATGTGTTTCTCTGTCAAGCCTTGTGTTACATGGAGCTTTATACTGATGAGACAGCAACCACGAGTATTATGAGCGGTTGTTGATACTTCTGTCTCAGGACGGGCGTGACGAATGATGGGTGTGTAGAGATTAGTACATCTCGCATTCCAACGCATGTTTAGTCGGGTAGTGATAGGTAGATGTCATCCACAACAACAATCTCTACTTCATTAATCATATTGGGGGCATGGCTGGCCCAGTTGTCTAAGGACCGCAATTCTCAGAACCCCCGTTTGCCTTGATTATGTTTCTAGGTTTGTCAGTGTTTACATTGATATACATGTATACCAACACCGACTATACATTTGTCTAACTTCTAACTTTTCTAACTTTGTCAGCCCAATACCCGTGCTCGTGGGATTCACGAAAAATGTACACGTCTAATATAAGTCCTGCACCATTTCGTCGTTATATATCTAAAATACAATTCAAAGTGGCACTAAACCCAACACGCTCTTATTAATATCTTCGAAATGGTATAATCGCCTTCAGGTGTTTAGTGTAGTGGGTTTAGTGTTTCCTCATCACGCTGATGACTGGGGTTGGGTTCCCATTGTGGTACAATGTGCGAATCCAATTACATTGCTGGGATATTGTTAAACTCGGAGTAAAATCCATTCCCACTCACTATGAGCAGTCCTAGTATACACCTGGTTCCAATCGTCATCCCAATATAATTGAATAATGAATTTTCACCTAACGCTGGAGCTTTTTAGTTCAAAATTTGTAAGGCGATATGACGTGATTGAATCTCAGGAAATTCAATGGGATAAATCATATGATAAATTTGATTATGCAGCGAAAAGGTTACGCGCTTAATTCCTCATGACGAAAAACACCAACACCGAGCGAATATCGAAAACAGCTTTAAGGAAATACAGTGATTGGCGTATTTTTGTATTATAGATTACATGCTCTTTGTAACCAAGCACGTCTTGGTTGAGTCCCAGCGAGTATCAACCAGTTACGTGATATCCCTTTCCGGTAGAACATTATATCAACTTTTGTCAATCATGCCGGGTGTCGTTACGAGAGTACTTTGAAATAGCACCTACATTCATTATAAGACGATGGGAGAAATGTCCCTGGCAACAACTCAGCGCATGAAATACCGTTATTACCATTCAATGTAGTTAGTTTTCGAACTTTGTATGGTTAATCCTGTTTGCTTGCGCATACTGAGAGGTTGAATATTGCTGAAAGCCACAAACGAAATGTCCGACAGAAGGACAGGCCAGGGCCTACGTACATCCTGCATTCAGTGTAAGGAAAGTATTGAAGATGAATGTCATGTATTACTTGATTGCCCTGTGTACGATGACTTGCGTGAAAGTTTATACGAAAAGCTGAGTTTTAGCTATCCCAACTTTCAATACGGATAAACTTATTGTACTTTTTAAATATTATGTATATTTTACAGCCAAAACCTGCTTTTTAATTCTCCAACGAAGAAAAAATATTTGATATGGCTAGTTACGGGTAGTATATTTTCATACCCCTTTTACACCAATATATTTATGCTGTACATACTGTGTTACATTTTAAGTCTCTCGTAACCCTTAACGGGTGGCTAACTTTTATGTCCTTTCATATGTATTTATATAATTATTTCTGTGAGGTGAGACTCAAATAAACAGTCTGTCTGTCTGCATTCATGAATGGAGATTACTTGATGTAGACAAACTTCAGAAAAAGTTGTGCAAGCGTTAGAGAAGGTCAAGCAATATTATATGTTAGATGTAGGCTACATTTGTACACAAGGAATCCCACTCAGTGTTTACATTGATATACATGTATACCAATCACGAGTATGAAACTGTTTGACAAAACAACTGTCGTCATACAAACTGATAGTGATACTTTACCCGCATGTACTCTACATGCGATTATCTTTGTCTTTGTGTCGCGTGCAATACAACGGCCAGTTGGCAGAGACTGGTGTATTGCACTTGTGTCAAAGGTATAGGCATTATTAAAGTTATTAACTGAGACGCTGGTTTATTAGAAACTACAGACATGTTGACCCTGGTCAGCCTTGTGCGTTCCAAACGTAAACTTAAAAAAAACTCGGTAAGAATCAATTATAAGTTGTCAGCACATTTAATCACAATTGATAAGTTCATCAGAACTTTAGTCAAATGGAATCCATACTGGAATACTGGAATCCAAAGTGGAGAGATAAAAAAAGACACAATAGTTAATGGAGAAAAAGTCATTGTAAAATATCAATCAATTATTTTTTATTATATGAAATTTTATTGACTTGATTCTCTTTCAGGCCGCCCTCATCACCTCTCTGAGCTCCTTGTGCGTCATATCGTCAAATTCGCTCAAGCGAAAATAATCTTCTCTCGGCTCCACTCCACGAACTCAAAACATTTGGCTATAGAAGGTTCTTTCACATTATACCAGCTCAGTGGAACTCCGTCCTTCTAGAGCTGAAGCTACATGTGTGTGCCAGTCTTGAACACTTTAGAGCTGACCTCAAAACCTGCCTGTTTCAAGCCGCTATAGCAGTGTTAAAACCAAGTTTCTTTTGTGTTTTTTTCATAGTGCATGGTTATACATTTATTAATCTCAATATTTATCCATGTAGCGCTGTACAATAACAGCCATTCTGTCCTGGATTAAGCGAAATATAAATGTACATTATTATTGTCATCATTATCACTTCGCTTATATGTTTATATAACTGCATAATAGTATTTGCAACCTTGTACTCTATCGAAACGACAGAAGAAATTAAACTTATTTCAACATGCTGTGTCTAATCCAACTTTCAGGTTACCATGATAATTAGATCCATGTTTATTCACCTACAACAGAAACGCGAATGGTATACTTTTGTTATTATATGAAGAATTACTCATATTCAAGAGATATTAGATTGGTTCGATGCACACACGAACATACTGGTATGTTGTGTGAACCGAGGCTCATGAACGCATCACATGTGACGTCATAGATCCATGACTCGAAATGCACCTTTTGTTTTGTGCAGTATTAATTTCATGATAAGAATAAAACTATGTGGTAACTCTTGACTGATTGTTAGTTTTGTCGTTAAGTGGTACACTTGGAAACATCTCTTCTCAACGTACACGCTTCTCTATATATGTTTCTATGATTTGCGTTTCTTTTGGCGGTGGGTATATATGACTTTTTCGTGTACACCTCTCTGTAGGTAGTTCCTGTATAGATCCCGGGGTAGAATTGATCCCCAATAGCCCATGTTTGTTTCGAGAGATTACTAAAGTGGATCAGGTTGTTTGTCTTTCTCGTATAACTTTCAGTGGTCCATTCATATAATTTCATATCTGTTTGCCCTTTACGCCAAATGGAATCAGTTTTAGCGGGTAATCTAGATTGGTTACTCTCTTGCATTGGCAATTTATATTTAGCCCATTGCATGCAATCGAACTCCGATGACATTTTCACTGGTTTTTTGACAGACCGTCTTCATGCAGATGGAACATTGGGTGGGCATGGGGGAGCGGCCAGTTGAATATCAAACACTTCTTGTGTATTCGACTTCGTACAATTGGTAAAGGCTACTGAGGTTGGGTTGCAACTCGGGGACTTGAGTCAAACTTTATTCTGTTAATTGAACCATGGCCAGGACCAACTTGGGATAGTTTCAAATCATCCATAAGCTAGTGAATGATAAGCTTATGTCAGAATGAAGAATTTTAACACTACAAAAGGTTTGCTTTGGGGAAATAACGCTTCCCCTTTCATGCATGAAAGACAGGAATAACTGAAATGTCGACGTTTGTCGCTGAATGCACTCTGATATAACTAACTTTGACCTTCAGCTTAAAAACCAAATTAATACATGATGAAGAGAATCTTCAAAGGGAGACAATCATGAAGCAGCTATTCCGTGATTGTTTTTGTCATCGGTTAATTTCCGTGGATTTACTGCGAAAATACCACGAATAGAAAGTTTAACCATAAATGTAACTGTAAATGTTTTCAATGTCTGTAGCAAGTGCCAAGAATCAGGCTTATCATGTAAATCATGGCATGAAGTGAACTGGCAGTCTCTTAGAGTAGGTGATCAAATACGACATTTCTGCTGCCTGACTGAAATAAACGATGTACTTAAGATCAAACAGGACGGGTTTTACGTATCCCTTTTCACAATTTTATTCCGCAAGCACGACAATGTGCTTAAAAACGTTTTTAATACTTCAACATAAATTCTGAGTACTGAGGAGAAAGCTCACTTCCTATTGTGTATTTTATATGAATTTACTTGTTGGTAAGAATGGAAAATTAATCATGGCCTTTCTATAAAAAAAAGTCGAGTGTTGCCGTCCTTTTTCACAGTAGGATTCTGGCTAGAGTTAGACTGTAATTCTATAGAGGCCATTGTAATGGGCGGTGTCATGTGCCTCAATCTCGCAATGTGGCTATATATGAGGATTTGACTATCCAGTGTGGTCGTGTAAAGTAATGCTGGGCTGACTTCAAGATGGGATTTGTCAGCGTTCAGCGAATTAAATAAACGTGGTAAACGTCTGAGATCTGCATCACTTCGGGCTGGTCTCCTACAACAGGCTGACAAGCCATGATATAACTGGAATATCATTAAAAGCGGCGATAAACCCAACTCACTCACTCACTATAAGTGTTTGGTTAAATCCACGTTCAGGTGTATACTTTTTGTGACCTGCAATGTATATACTCTACATTTATCACTGACTTCAGACATTACTAACAAAAGTAACAAGTATTGCTTGAGTTTTACCTCTGAAAAGGATACTTTATCAAGTTCAATATCGTGTCAAAGGCAGAACATATTACACAATATTACCAATTAATCATCCTATTTGCATTTGTCGCATCCATTTCCAGGAAACTATATTTGACGTTGGAGGCCAAGTTACATAAAGGTAAGGTCACTTGTACACTTGGGTGATCATTGTTACATCTTTTACCTTCAATTAAACAGTACCGTTGTTCATAAAACACCTCCTTGAGGTAATATTTACTATGGATATATGTCTTACATACTGTCCTACATTTTGGCTGATACTATAATGAAGTACAAATACTAGATCACGTATTCATGTATTGATCAAAGCCATTGCACAAGAGACAGGTTTTGAACATTTAGAGTGCTTGCTTTGATATTATTTTGTCTTCTGAAGATATGTTGGTATTTATCAAAGATGTAAGTAAGTAAGTGTCATAATAGTCGTACAATATTGCTGGTCGTGGCTTCGAATGCCAGATTATGACACTTGGTCTGACAGCATTTTACACTGTACTGATGCTGTGTCCGCACAGGCCCCGTTCACAAAGTGACCTGTGATAACACATGGAGGTTACGGTCACCTAAACGCTAAGATCCCTTGAGACGCCGGGCACTAGGCTTCCCTCCCACCTTAAGCTGATAAACTGTTCACACATGTGTTATACCCCGGTTACAGACCCATCCTCAATAGTGAGTGAGTATTGTTTAACGCCGCTTTAAGCAATATTCCAGCAATATCACGGCGGAGGACACCAGAAATGGGCTTCACACATTGTACCCATGTCGGGAATCGAACGCGGGTGTTTGACGTGACGAGCGAACGCTTTAACCACTAGGCTACCCGACCGCCCCCCATCCTCAACAGGGAGGGACACAGGTCAACAATCGGGATATCATATATGGGTGGGAACACCAGTTCCAGTCCCTTGTACATTAGATGTTATGCCATCATACCAACTTCATAACACCACCTCGCAAGTAACGTACGTGATATTAATGACCACTCGTGAGATATTGCGTCTGAGTGCTTCAAATTAGTATAGCACGTAAACGGATTCTTAAAATACGTCGTGGGTTGATTTATAGTTCCTGAATCATGTCCTATTGGCTGGCTACCACGACCTTGAAGTTAACCATTTCCACACAGGTCAATGGATATTAACCAGTATTTTGCCCAACAAAACCAGCCTTGATTGCTAACTCCGGGCACTGTCAAGTGATGAATGAACAATGTTGTAGCTTGACAGCGTTTTCTCAATAGAATGGAATTCGTTCATGTGCAGCATTTAGCAGCCGTTTAGAATTAATCAACTAAGAGCAAAGTGAGCGAACAAAGTGAATATAGATAACTGGTAGACTTATTTCAAAGCTGCAACCTCCCACCATCGACAACAGCAAGACAGCAATCATGTTCACAATGGATAAAACAGACCATTCATGAAGGACCGGGTAATTACTGAAACGGTTTGTTATGGTTATACCGCCATACAAAAGAAAGGTGTTGCGTATGAAAGAATGCTTTGGATCGGAATTGCGGTGTTTGTAAGACGAACAGCACGTACGGCATCGTTACCGTTCTGTGTGGAGTTATGGTGGCTGCTTTAAGCTGAACATGACAGGCACAACACATGTAGGTTAGGATGTAACCTAACTAGTTAAGGTGATGCGATCATTGTGTGGCATTTCTGTGTTGCCAATGTTAAAGTGGAGTGAGGGAGGTGTGGTAGACTAGTGGTTAAAGTTCTCGCTCGTCACGCCGAAGACCCAGGTTCGATTCCCTACATGGTACAATGTGTTAATCTCATTTCTGGTGTCCTCCGCCGTGATATTGCTGGAATATTGCTAAAAGCGGAGTAAAACTATACTCCCCCATTATAGTGGAATGCACGCTGCAGACCACGGAACCTTGGTTAAGTCTTCACGCCGACAGGCATGTATCGATCTCTGTTTCACGTACAATACTACAGTGTGTGAAAGTTGAATTATCTCCAAACAGTTGTAAACAAATACACAAGCTTTCTAAGATAATGACGTTTTTCTTGTTTCTTTTAGCAGTTATATCTTAATTAACTATGCTGATTTTAATCTCTTGTCTGTAAGCATCAGCGTTTGATAGATTCATAAATACGTTTTCAACATGCACGATCTGCGTCACATTGGCTCTTCCATCCTGACAAATGACGGGTTAGAGTTGCACCCTAGCAACCTCTGCTGGTCGTAAGAGGCGACTTGGTGGATCGGGTGGTCAGGCTCAGTCACGTGGTTGATTATGTGCAACAGTACACCGACAGTGTTAACTGTCCGCTTCAGACACGAATATCTACAGGCCGCCGCATTTATCGCCGGAAAATTGCTGAGTGCGCCATTAAACAACAAACACATAGATTTAGCTGACGACGCCAGTGATACCACTGAGCTACTATAAAGAGCGGCGATATATCTAATTCTGTGAGTGAGTGAGTGAGTGAGTGAGTGAGTGAGTGAGTGAGTGAGTAAACATAAAATGATAATTGAGTCACGAAGTGGAAGAATCTATCTGACCGACATACACTGAATACTAACGACAATGATCAAAAAGTAAAAATGGCTTGATTGTGTAAATGAATGAGTGACATATCTGAGTAACAATACGGCTGATGTAAGTAACAGTACTATGGATGTAAGTTACGGTACTATCGATGGAAGTAACGGTACTATGGATGGAAGTAACGGTACTATGGATGTAAGTAACAGTACTATGGATGTAAGTAACAGTACTATGGATGTAAGTAACAGTACTATGGATGTAAGTAACAGTACTATGGATGTAAGTAACAGTACTATGGATGTAAGTAACAGTACTATGGATGGAAGTAACGGTACTATCAATGTAAGTAACAGTACTATCGATGTAAGTAACAGTACTATCAATGTAAGTAACAGTACTACTGAAGGAAGTAACAGTACTATGGATGTAAGTAACAGTACTATGGATGTAAGTAACAGTACTATGGATGTAAGTAACAGTACTATGGATGTAAGTAACAGTACTATGGATGTAAGTAACAGTACTATGGATGTAAGTAACAGTACTATGGATGGAAGTAACGGTACTATCAATGTAAGTAACGGTACTATCAATGTAAGTAACAGTACTATCGATGTAAGTAACGGTACTATCAATGTAAGTAACAGTACTATGGATGTAAGTAACAGTACTATGGATGTAAGTAACAGTACTATGGATGTAAGTAACAGTACTATGGATGTAAGTAACAGTACTATGGATGTAAGTAACAGTACTATGGATGGAAGTAACGGTACTATCAATGTAAGTAACAGTACTATCAATGTAAGTAACAGTACTACTGAAGGAAGTAACAGTACTATCGATGTAAGTAACGGTACTATCGATGTAAGTAACAGTACTATCAATGTAAGTAACGGTACTATCAATGTAAGTAACAGTACTATCAATGTAAGTAACAGTACTACTGATGGAAGTAACGGTACTATCAATGTAAGTAACAGTACTATCAATGTAAGTAACAGTACTACTGATGGAAGTAACGGTACTATCAATGTAAGTAACAGTACTATCAATGTAAGTAACAGTACTATGGATGGAAGTAACAGAACTATCGATGTAAGTAACGGTACTACCGATGTAAGTAAAAGTACTGTGGATGTAAGTAACGGTACTATCAATGTAAGTAACAGTACTATCAATGTAAGTTACAGTACTATGGATGGAAGTAACAGAACTATCGATGTAAGTAACGGTACTACCGATGTAAGTAACAGTACTGTGGATGTAAGTAACGGTACTACCGATGTAAGTAACGGTACTATTGATATAAGTAACAGTACTGTGGATGTAAGTAACGGTACTATTGTTGTAATTTACGGTATTATTGATATAAGTAACAGTACTATGGATG
The DNA here is from genome assembly GCF_022045235.1 of Haliotis cracherodii. Classification (NCBI taxonomy): domain Eukaryota; kingdom Metazoa; phylum Mollusca; class Gastropoda; order Lepetellida; family Haliotidae; genus Haliotis; species Haliotis cracherodii. Next base: position 20,553,685 of record NW_027266272.1, read on the forward strand.
TAAGTAACGGTACTGTTGATGTAAGTAACAGTACTATGGATGTAAGTAACGGTACTATCGATATAAGTAACGGTACTATTGATATAAGGACTGTTACTATTGATATAAGTAACAGTACTATTGATATAAGTAACGGTACTATTGATATAAGGGTTGTTACTATTGATATAAGTAACAATACTATTGATATAAGTAACGGTACTATTGATATAAGGACTGTTACTATTGATATAAGTAACAGTACTATCGATATAAGTAACGGTACTATTGATATAAAGACTGTTACTATTGATATAAGTAACGGTACTATTGATATAGTAACAGTACTCTCGATATAAGTAACGGTACTATTGATATAAGTAACAGTACTTCGACATAAGTAACGGTACTATTGATGTAAGTAACAGTACTATCGATATAAGTAACGGTACTATTGATATAAGTAACAGTACTTTCGACATAAGTAACGGTACTATTGATATAAGTAACGGTACTATCGATATAAGTAACGGTACTAGTGTGGGAAGTAACAGCACTGGTGATTGAAGAAACAGTATTACCGGTTGAAGTAACATGACCAATACTACTAATGCACATTGCATGTTTCATTCAGAATAAAGAGTCGACAGATTAATATCAGAAGAGATGAAATCAGTGAGAATTAATGTACAATACCAATACATCCAAGATTTTCAATCGTAGAGATATAAAAATAATTCATAGGTCCAGATGGCAATGCGATGGTAACCGCGTTTGTAGATCGAGACTACATGTAAGGTAGAGAAACTGTTTTGCTAATCAACTTGTTTGATCGATTAACCTGGGCACTCAAAGTCCTGAAACATTTCCCGTCATATTTCCGTAACAAGCAGATGACATGTTGAATTGTCAATGTTAGCGTTGTATGATACTGTAACTCACCAGAGCTTCTGTTGATAAATTCCTCGGCATCTTTGCGTTGCTTGTATTGTAATCACTCTACGGTAAACTCACAATGATACGGTTGAAAGTCTCCCTACTCATGCTGAGCTCTACCAACACACTGAGTCGCGGCGCATCCCATCGCTCAACCTCTGGTCACCGCGAGAGCTTGAAGACTCGCCCACAGCACGCAGCCGCAATCCCAGGCAGCTTCACGGCGTATCTGAAGCCTTCATTTGAACGTCAGTTACGCCCGCTGCTTGTGATGTAGAGGCGGTATTGGGTACAGCTGTAGGTCTCCTTTCTACAGGAACATCCTGCTGTCTTCTTATCGGTAGATGAACTTTGGATATACCTGTTGTTTGTTTGAAATTATTTATGTTTATCTTTCAGTCAGTAAACGCAATTCCGAGGTCTCCATCAATGTGTTGTCATTAACACACGTCTGATCTAGGTGTCTGTCTGTAGGGCCTCGTTAACTACCTTGTACATGTTAACTGGCCTCGTTAACTACCTTGTACATGTTAACTGGCCTCGTTAACTACCTTGTACATGTTAACTGGCCTCGTTAACTACCTTGTACATGTTAACTGGCCTCGTTAACTACCTTGTACATGTTAACTGGCCTCGTTAACTACCTTGTACATGTTAACTGGCCTCGTTAACTACCTTGTACATGTTAACTGGCCTCGTTAACTACCTTGTACATGTTAACTGGCCTCGTTAACTACCTTGTACATGTTAACTGGACACAAACATCACAAGTTGGGGATTAATCTAATGTGTAGAACTGTGTAGAAAATCAGCGATATCTAATAATGACATTGAATAAATAATACATAAATACATATACAATTAATTAACAAAGTTATTTAACGCTTGTCAAATGTCATCTGAGGGTTGTGATGTTTTATCACTTGAAAAATAACATGCCATGGGAAAGGTTCTAAAAAGCAAGAAATTTAAAGTACACAACCTCAAGAAACCCTGACTGTCTATCAAGGGATAGTCCATGTTCAAATTATTCTGTTAATTTAAATTGAATAAAACTCAACGCCAGAGGGCAATCTGTCTCGATTATTTACCGAAATCGATTCAATAAGGTTTAAATGGCAAAATAGTGATGACAATAATATGAATGGATTACTTAATCACGTTTGAAATATCTCCAAATCCGCAAAACGTTTCAAACCGAGATATATAATGTATAAACAGTCATCAAATTTTCTGATACTTTCGTGCACTTGTCATTGCCACCTGTGAAGTATAGCCGTCAATGCCAGATTTATTAGCCTTTGTATTGGGTTGTGCCTGTCCACCCCACTTCACCCAGAAGTATGTTCCAGCAACTCCCACACCACACACTGTGAATGGAGTCACCCTCGTACCAGCGTTTAGATAATTGAAGGAAGCCGAAGCCATGGTGATCCTGATGCTCTCGGGTCGAGAAAGATGGGAAAGGTTAGGAATGAGACGCTGTTAAAATGACGGATATTTAAAAGGCCATTGTGAGGGGAAGGTGGCGACGTGCGTGTTGGTATGAGAATGTCGTGTCAATCAATTAATTGCGAAGGCGCCGTGGCTGTTAGAAAAAATAGATACTGCAGACTATCATGACTTAGAGTGAAGGCGTGAGTTAATGAGTGCAGTTTTGCACCCTTTTAGCAATATTGAACCTTTGTCGTGAAGAGCGAAAACTTTAACCACTAGACTAATCTACCGAAAACCAACTAACCAATATGCGTTAGAATGGAACCAAGTTGCCTGGTTTCCTTTAGACAAGACTTTGTGTTTTATTTTAGTTTTTTGATGATAAGCAGATTCATCGCTGTCTAAACCCATACAATCATAGTCATTATGAGGTGAAATGGAGTTTTAACATCGCGTCTAAGATCATTGCACTTATATAGCGACGTGCATGCACGTGTGTGAGGCTGCTTGTACTAGTCCGGACTGATGCCGATTTATAGTGCTTGCCCACTGAGATACCATGCCGCAGTTTAACATGAATACCCTACTCAGACACAGTATACTGACTCCAAGCCGACCAGACCTTGTTTTATCCCCTTAATGCCGAGCGCCAGACAGTGTAACAACAAGTACCATCTTTTTAACGTCTTTTGGTAAGACGCGGTCGGGGATCGAACCCCGGACCTTCCGCTCTCCGGGCGGACGCTCTACCACTGGACCAAGGAGGCGGCCCATAGTCATTATTAAGTTTCTGTTGTACCATTCATATGATGAGTTACTTTTGACTTTGAGTATATCATATTGGTAATGTTTACATAAGCGTTAGCTCTCAACATGACAAATCGAAAATGAGGTCTAGTATTCTTCGTTCCCATGACAACACCGCATCAGGTAACACGTTTATCAGTTTATCATGTTGTTGTGGTGTCAGATAGCAAATCTCACCATCAGAAGACACGTACCTGCAGAGATGGGTGGTACGGCAAACTTTATATAACTGTATACCTTAACGTCACACATTTCTGTTTAAGACATCTAACGGAACATAACCCCGTAATAAAACTCTTCCACTACTGATGCAACACGATTACTGTAAGAACGTTGCATGTTTCATAACGAGCTCCTTTATAGGTTTCAGCCAAAGGTGAGGAAAAAACAGACTTTGGAGAAACTGCAAATTCTGCATAATAATGAGTAAAAATAGAACATGTGTGTAGAGCTGTAGTGTACCACACTACGTTTTCTCCAACAACGGTACAAGGTGCGCTGCGTTTGTAATAGTTTTTCTGGGCACCGTGACCCTACCCAGTTGGTATGCGAAATTTATTTAGTCTCTCGATGGTAAAAGCTTTTTTTCGAAAGTGCCAATGTCAAATATTCCTCGCTTTCTTCAACTTTTCATACACGCTGATACAGTTCGTTGGTTGGATCCCATATTCGCCCTCATTATGATTCTAGGTTTGTCAGCACCAAACCCGTACTTCTGTGAATCATCAACGTGGTATACTCTCAAGACCTGCATCAATACGGACTATCCTCCCACATCAGGATTTCACACAGAAATAGGGATACTATTTAAAGGGGTTTTGAACCAAATTCACTCACTCAACTGAACTCGAAACTTGAAAGTAGAGATTGATACATTGAGCTGATTAATACAGAAAAGCCATGATAGTTTTACACCCGTGCGCTCTCTGTTCAGGCAATTACAGCTAATTACTCGCCTCAGGAAATATGATGAATCCGATGAAGATGAAAAGGCTACAGCAATGTCAAGGCTTCATCTTTACATCCATCGGACTGCTAGGTTGACCCAAATCACAACACAATTACACATATCTTCAGTTGAAATGAGGTTTCAGGAAAATACCGATGTGATTATAAGATGAGAATATATAATTTCTAAGTAATTGATAATGTAATTTACTTTCAAGTAAAGCATGTGCTTGGAGTAAGAGTAAACATAATCTACAAGTGAGATAGGATTAGCTCTGACTGCCATCTTGGTAAATCAAAAACTGATACGAGCAAAGCCTAATATCTCCATAGAATCCTTAGTATATGAATGTATGGAGCTTGAACAAGTTTCAGTCATCATGAGTTGACTTAATCAGTCCAGGTTGACCTGATTTGTACGCCATAACACACTCAGTGTACATGTTCTGTAATGAGAAAGTCGATGTGTCTCACATGCCAGTGAAAACATTTCATCTTTGCCCACAACACATTTTTATTTTGGATATCCATCGAATAACATGTGTTTGAGTATAAACCAAGGCAGAGATATTTTACAATATTTCTTGTGATAAATTATCTTTACAAAAATCAGAAGACCCACAGAAGATCACGGCGCCAGTGTATAAAAGTTTCTTGACGACAAAGTATACCGAAATTTTGAAACTTTGTAATTACCCATATGAGATGGTAACGCTGCAGATTGTGGCACAAGAGCCGCAGAAGAACCAATGTGAACGTTACAATACTCAAGATGCACTTTGGTCTCACGCAGTTAATAGCTCACTGCTTCTGCCTACTTGAAATAGAGGATAAATCAGACAATGTTCATTCACAAAGCCACGTGTCGTAGCACTTAGCACCAAGATAATAGGCGTTCAAATATCCCTGGTGAGATAACCAGATCTCCAACAACCTGAACAGTTGTTCTTCCAGCTCCATAAGGGTCACGTGGTTATCTTGATGTGGCCGTTCTCGGTCAAGAAACCTCTTGTTCGTGTCAAATTAAATCTCGTATTTTGAAGTATCACTAATTTGCCCTGTAATCCGAATGGCAATATTGCAGGGTCCAGTTTCAGATTTGACAGGAACAGTCAAACAGCCCATGAACGAATTCTTACTATCCACTTGAAGTGCCTGCACACAATATATGATAAGGAAAAGAGAGCCAAGACTCGTAATACGAGCATTGCTTTGATCTGATTATCTGTTTGATTGGTGTTTTTCTGGATAGGAACCCCAATGCTATTACGTTAGTATTATCAAATGGAAGCCGGGTGGTGCATTCTTCTCAATTCAACGAACTCGCTGTGAAGCGAATATGGTTGAAGCAAGCCTTACATTGGGATATATTCTTTTAGCGTAAACGGACTCATCCGATATGTCAAGGAAAGTACAACGTGTGTGTCGCATATCCATTGCATATCTTCGGGCAATATATTTATGTTAACAATTTTATCTTATATTATATATTTCCACTCATCCGGAAGCACTAATTTCATGCTTTATTTCAGAGATATGATCATGACTCCAATGAACTGATACGTTCTTCTTTTAGAAGCTTCTTTATTTCCTTTAATGTCCTTTCATCAAAGAGATGCGTGTCACATGTTCTTTTGACGTTTTCAGTTGCGGACGTCATTGTCATGGTCACATAGTGTTTGTATCAGATGTCTTCCCATAATGAACTACCAACCTTGACCACGTGTTTATGAAGCACGGCCACTTACCTTTTTCAAAACTACAGACGTGATATATCATGTAATACACATCCATCTGTTAGTATAATAACTGCCTGTCTGCTGTTAAGAGCTGAGCTATATTGCAGCTATAGACGACGGTTTGTTATTGTGAGCCGCCTTGGAACAATCATCCGAGCCAACATCCAGACGCCTCATATAACATAAAGTTACTGGAGACCTATTCTTACCCTGAATCCTCACGGTGATATAATTACGGGGGACACGTAATACTGACTGTAGGAGGAATGTTAAATATCCCCGCACCAAAATATATATACCAGTTGGAATGTAGTATGTAGTATTGTAATCACTGAAGAATACGTTTTATATATATGTATGGATTTCATTGAATTTGCTTTGCTTTTACTGTGCACTCTTTTATGTTAGTTGTTAGGTATATAGTATGGGACCTTTCCATATCACGTCTGCTTGGTTATATCTTTGTTATATAACGAATACTTGCACCCCAAAACCTCCATAGTCCGGAATTTATTGTTGGAAATGTCCATAAATGGTATAAAACTGTTACCATGATTCGAAACTAGTTTAAGGCGTACGATTGCACTTGAAACACAATCTCATTAAAATCAGATCTTTTAGGCTGATACCATTTATTATACGATGTCTCTCTGCGAAAAGATCTGTTGACACCTCCTGGGGTCGCTTCGGGTGAACCTGGGGTTTACAACGTTATACACAAGGAAATAATGGCAAGGCGTTCAATACACTCTGGTCGTTCCAAGTCAAAGTCACAGTCCAGCTCCAGTACAACTGAGCATGCTCTCTCTACGAGCATTTCAAAGATTCAAGGCCATAGTAAAGCTTTCAAAAAGGTTTATGGTAGACAGTTCTAAATTGGATGCATTAGTGACAAACATTATGTCAGTTGCACTTTTCTGATTTGACTTGTACCATGTGTTCCCGTGTTTTTTTCCGGTGAACTATTGGCTTGCTTTTGTGTTTGTGACGGTAGCCACCGGTGGGGCAGGATATGTTCACCTTTTCACCAACACCTGGTATACTCTCTATTTGATAGTGAATCATGAACACTTGATTATGATATAGTCCACATACAATGGACTCTGGTTTTATTCATTCGATAAACAGAAATCAGATATGCTGGTTTGACGAGAATTTAGAAGACATGATGCTGAAGACAAGTTTACCTGACGCTACCTTCTATGGAGGTATCGTCAGGTATTCAATGAGAGATGTATCGTAACGGAATAAAGTTTGATTTCACTTACATTGCTCAATATGATACCGATTACGTGGTTTACTTGGTATGGTTAACAGGTTTCCAAGAGAAATAGTAGCCTCCATTTAACATACTCTCCATTCAGAGTAAATTGCAGCACATATTAAGAAGCAACAACAACCCAGTCCATAATCACAAGAAATCTCTTGTACAAGCAGAGTATTGTCCGATTCCGACTTTATCACAAGCATATGTCTATGAAACACTATCACATAGAACCCAATTGTTTGTTGGGGATATACGTTCAATCAGGTTGTTCTTTTACTACCGTGTGCAGAAAAGGAATTCCATTGTGGCGTCTTAAGGCCAAGACATTGTTACTGTTGGTCATCAACGTTACCAGATGATTAGCTTTAACAACGTGTAAGAGGCTTTTGACATTTTGGAGCGTATACCCATTCCGCAATATTGACAACCGTAACAATGCTTGTGTATATCGGCTTAAGGCACATATAGGTTACATTGTATCTGTCAAGACGACGTACAAGATGGCGGGAAGAATCAGTGATGAAATGTGTGTCACGGAAGTTGGCTTGATCTTGTTCTGACGTCAGTGCATTATTTATTTTAAAAGAAATGCTCCTTATTCACCGTACTCATCATTACTTATACACTGATTTCACAGACCAGTAAAGTGACAGAATCCTTTCCATATGCATAACCTCAACTAAAGCATCCGGCCCCAGCAGCGGCAGTCGCAACACAAACATGCAAAGGCAAGACAATTGTACACTTACAAACAAACAAGGGAACTTATTGTCCAAACTAAAACAGGAACTTGCATGGGACATAATTGTTATCATTGATGAGAAATGTTCTCACATGTCTAATGAAACGCTTCAAAAGCCTCACTGAAGCCCTGAATATCGTAACCCTGATCAAACATCTTTTGAACAAGAGTCCTATTCCGCCCTTAGAAATATGATAGATGATAGAGAAAACCTATAATATTACATGGAAACACATTTATAAGTTTTTCACTTGAATAATGCAATTAAAGCTATGCATGTATGTCTTACAGGATGGTCAACTACTGAATGAATGCTATTTTTACTTAAGCTTAATAATAACAAAAATGCGCAATCATAGTATGTCTTGGATCGTTACATGTAGGATCGATACTGGTTGACATAAGAAATTACAACCTATGAGCACATGTAGTCGGTACAGGTTTTGATTGGCAGAATCATGTGGTGGAGATATAAAAGTGTATCTCATGTGAACAGGTCCAACAATGAGAAGTGTAACAGACGTGTTATTAAGCTAAAGCTCTAAACGACAAGGGTAAGACATTGGTAATTTAAAAGAGCCCGACTTCAAAGATCATTACAGCTTTCATCATCCATTGCCGACAGATCGCCAGATTCAATTACTCTATCGCAAGGAACAGGACAGGAAGGCACTTTCGTATGCATGCATAAGATCAACAGAAATCCATACACAACCAAACTTGTATTGATCGAAGAATGGGTTATAGTTTGGATCCATGTGTTGCTAAAGGATTGTAATACAATCCTATTCTTGGATAATTTAACAAACGGCACAATCGTTGCACCACATCGTTGCCAACTGCGCTTCAATCGGATTTCATGCATTGGCAATTCTATTGCTCCATGGATTAATACACAAAACAAACAATGGTCGTTGCGTTTCCGAGGCGCCATAAGCTCTGATAACTGTTGACGAGGAGACAGAATGCCTGTTTAAATGCCCAACACAATATGATTGCTGCTAACATTAAGACAGACACGTCGACAATATAGCTATAATTGTTGTTGAGATTCTTAATTACCGTGTTAGGGAGACATCAAATCTCACGTCTTATGAGTTGTAGTGCACGTCAGAATTCACAAATAAAGAAATATTTTATTCTAACCGAGATTCAGCAAACCGTTTTGTATTCCTGTCTTGGACAAGGGTCCAAGGGAGAAAACTCGGTTGACATTGATGACTGTTTTGTCCACACGTGGATTGAATGTTTTTGGGAATTTAACAATATTGAATACCCGAGCGAGTCACAAAAATGTTATTGAACGATAATGATTGAATATTTGATCGAATAATAACATCATGTCTTTGAAAGGCATTTAGAAGTGATACACATATGGAAGAGAACATATGGATGTCAACTTCAGGAGTTATCCATATATTCTCTTCCTTATGAATAATAGCATGTTTATAAGAAAGCTATCGCCATCACTACATGAATCATTAGCCAGGGGATGTGAGGCAGCCCAGTGGTTAAAGCAGTCGCTCGTCACGCCTATAGGCCTAGGTTCGATTCCCCATATAGGTACAATGTGTGAAGCCCATTTCTGGTTATGTACGCCGTGCTATTGCTGACGTAATCCCTACTCACTCATTTCAAAAACAATCATAGGCGCATGCAAGCAACTGAAGCAGGTTAACTGTTATCTTCTGATATAAAACCTGTGTATTCGATAGTGAGATGGCAAGTATTCACAAACCAGGTCACGTTGTACACATTCAGAAATAATGAATATTTGATTTACTTTTTACTGTTATTGATTTGCTGCCAAGCCCTATGTCATCGCTTTGTATGTATGTTGGGTGTATTCTGGATCTTCATGATACAATGGATGATCAGGTTATGTGTCTACAGTATATGTTTACTTCATGGTCAGGAAAATGCTGGGAAATACCCACTGATTTGTAGTATTTCTAAAAGCTATCAGTCAAAAGCAACACAACACCGATTCATTTTATAATTAACCCAGATACTGACGATATATTTACATAACAGCGTAGTGTAAAATAAACCAAGTTTGATAAACAACTTTTTTTGTATATTCCATTTAGATCAAGGAACGTTCAACAGCTGAATGGTCGTCTCTATATTACTGCTCTTCAAATAGCATCTTTGAATTCATGGATCGACATAGATTTTTATGAAGTGAATTAAAATAGACTTCTGGTGCTACGCCTAACGTTTGTCACGGCTATTGGTGTCATCCCAGAATAACAAGTTTGCTTTGGATGAACTTGACGATGAATTAAACAGATGTAAACTTTTCTTTGAATAAAAACTATCTGCTCAAGGTCTGTTAAAACTACCTCAGTATGTATGTCAAGTATTATAATATATTTACATCACGAACAGAACGCCACAATGGCGAGATGGTAAACGTGACGGTACAGATTTCCGAAGTTGTTAATGAGTCTGTAGTGATCACACGTGTAAGTCAGCATTGATCAATTGTCCGATCATTGAAAGGTGATTAGGAAGATGACTCAAATAGATTCTTAGGCTAATTCACAGATTGCTGCAGTCTGTCACTGTCTGTTGAGACATTGATCAAGTCGACAGTACGATAGTTTGGATGTGCTTTTCGTCCTTTTGTTTTCGCGAGGATATCTGTGAACGGGTATGCAATCAAACTCTATGACTTTTCCCAATGTATGCTAAAACGCAGTTAAGAACTACAGCGTCTTAATGATCAGGAACAACGTTCATGTCTGTATCTGTGCTTCCTCGGTATTTCCCAAGGAATGGGAAAGTAGTCCAGTGTTTACGTCATTTCAAGTATCGTATACAAATCGAGGTCATGTGACCGGTCTTTAGTCCAATGGAAACGCTATATATTGTGCAAACTTCACATTAAAAAATACTATTTCTTAACAGATTACGTTATGAAATGTGGGTTCGTGTGTTATTCTTATTTGAAATACAAAGATTCTAACACTCCTATCGTAAAATTTGTGCGACTCAAACACTTATGTATTAGTGTCCTGCTTCGAATTCATTAAAGCATAGATTGTATCGGGGACAATATTAACAATATTTGCCTACAGATGTCAGATGAATGTATAAGTGGAGATACTGGGTTCTCCTCGGGAGAATCCAAGTCCTGGTGTTCTCCGTCGGGTTTTTTCAACCCACAATTGCTTCAAGAAGCGTAATTCCTATATTACAACGTCATAGAGTTTGTGTTAATGGCCTCACGTATATGTTGATATATGTTGAATGTAATGTCTCATTACAGAAATTTGGGACTGGACTATTTCGTTTGTTCTGACAGTCTGCACCCGAGTTCCTCAACAAGTGAGTGAATCAATATTTAGCCCCTTATCGGCAATATTTCAGCCATATCGTGACGAGAACATTAATAATAACTACGGTTATAACGAATTCCAAGGGGCCACTAATTTTAGTTCGTTATAACCGTAGTTCGTTATAGCATATGTACAGGATATATACAGCAAATGGCCGGACAACAAAATGAATTCGTCATATCCGTCAGTTCCTTAAAAGCTTGTTCATTAAGAACGTAGTTTACTGCACATACAATTGAACTAATATAAACCTGTCAGCGATGGACAGTAAAATAGCTAGATTATCACAGTTTGAACTTAAAACTGGTTGAGAACAATTAAAAGAATAACCCATGGTTCAACAGTTCCTCAGCAAATACGGATCCTACATGTCATACTGCGGGATACTGTTTTCATTCTCGAGCCTGTCGGTTTCACATAATAGTGTTTGTAACGATTGTAAGTTACCGTGTGCGGTTCTAGAATACTGAGAGTTTGTGAAACAATGAAATTAGGAAAGAAACGGGGTGCATTAAAGCCAACTTAGATTTAGGGACTCTAAATCGTTTAAAAGTGATACTTCTCTGTCCATGACGACATTGATTGCTTCTTAAAACTAAAGTGCCCGACAACGTGTGACTCTACTTGATTAACTATTGTCGCTAAAATCACAGTGTATGCTATAAACCTTGTCATGGAATGGCGATATGTAAAACCAAATCGGGATCTTTGTGTACTCTGCCTTAAAGGATCTCTTTAGACGTATGTGTATGTGCGTTAGAAGTAGCTATAGGAATACAATTCAGTACGTAAGTAGCGTCAGGTAGGAAGCATTGTGTAGACAATAATGACACCTTGTGCACCAGGAGGATGTGCCATTGTTCACTAAGATAAGAGATACCCTCCCATTGCAGAGAACGACGATGTGTTTTCACAATCAACTCTGTGTTATTATCTTGCGTGCGTGAGGCCTACACACTGTGGTCCTTGGACAAGCAGCACACTCACACAGAGAGGATAATTTACCCACATGTTGTCTTTGTGAAGTAGATGCACTCAAGGTAGGGTGTCTGATACACTTCATCAATGAATGTGTGTTTGTCCCTTAACATATACCACAAATAGCTACCGTAGTTTACAGACACCACGTAGGTAGAGTCCTGAAAAAGTAGCTTTGAGGTTTTAGGACACATTAGTATGCGGATCCAGTATTTGTAAAATAAGGTGTTTGTATGAGGGCTGAGGTCAGGGTGTGAGGTCTGGGTTGTATGTGTGGGTCATATATTGAATTCCCACGCTCTGTGGTGTGGGTAGGGGTGCAAATCATACAATCAAAACAAGGATAGTTGGGGATATAGATGAACTCGTCTCTATTTGCAGGATACAAAACTGTTATGTTTCACGATTTCGTGTCATTTGGTTTGACCGCATGACCTCGATCCATCCTTGATCTGCCATTGATGGGTATATTTGAGAAATGGTTGTTAATGAGAATAATTTTCACTACAGTTTAGAAGAGTGGAAGAAAGGTATCTGTTATCCAGTTTGCACGACAGATACTAAAATATAATCAACATCCAATAAAGTGGAAGGGATGAACTATGGTTTTAATGTGCATGTTCTTTTGAACTGTGTACAAAAACAATCTTAAAAGCATGAACTAAAAAAGTAAAACAAAAACAATTTCTGGTTCATAAGTATCTGCATGATTTTGAAACCTATAAAAATGCACTAAGACTTTTTATCAATTTAAGTGTGACGTATTTGGTGACACTCGGTTTCGAAGTAATATCTTTTACCAATTTTAATGAGCCTTCTTGTCAGAAGGAAAAGAGAACAGTTAATATGAGCTAAATGTGATTTCATCAGTTCCCGTCAACCTCTGCTGAGAGTATATCGAGTTCAGACGTGATCTTTAAAACACGTCAGACAAAATAGAAGGAAATCCACCTCGGAGTGGCTTTGAGCTTGAAAACAAATGACGATGCATACCATTCCCGGTGATCGAGTTTTTTGGTACAGTGTCACTTTACAGTGTACAAGTACAAGTACACACATTCGTTATCAGGGGCGGTGGGGTAGCCTAGTGGTTAAAGTGTTCGCTCGTCACGCCGACGACCCTGGTCTGATTCCCCACACGGGTAAAATGTGTGAAGCCCATTTCTGGTGTCCCCGCTGTAATATTGCTGGAATATTGATAAAAAACGGTGTAAAACCACTCACTCACTTACATATTAAGTTATCATAAATGTTGCTTAATATAGATCTGATTCTGGTAACGATACTACGTGAAATAAGAAATGCAAGCATGTGAAGTTATGTATTAGTTGATGTGTTTGAGCAAAATGTTTACCGAGAATGATCTGTTCCGCGTTCGGGTATCTCATTCCTTTGATTTATGTTATTACGCAGTACATATCCTACTTTGAGAAAAACTGAACATTGTAGACAGCTGTAAACGGGATTGCTGATACACCGACGGCGCACAGTATTCCGAAACACGCTCATACATTTCTGGGTCTTTGCAGCCCAATAAATATATAATTATTCTCCAAGGCGTCAATGTTATCAAATGAAATCACCGCTGTTGCATTGCTTCAGTCTGCAGTAAAATGAATTAATTCGGCGATTTCTCAAATGATAGTACCAATGAGGTATCACAATCAGGTCGACAGCCCATGCAGTTGTCTTTGTTCAATGAGGGCATTATTTGGCGTTATCAACTTCCGGTGGTTTCCATAGGTTCACAAGATAATGCGTTTAAAACATATGCATCATCATCATAATCATAATCATTACATGTTCGTCTATTTTGAGCTAAGGCTTAGATTTTACTGCACTAGGTGTTTTGGAATATGCACACTATGACAGATGTTGGCGTTTTTTTTATTAAATTGAATACTAAAGCACCTCAATAGATGCACGTGTGGTTGGTGCGTTATATACTGATAACAAGTATACTATTGACTTATAGTATATATGAAACGCCAGGTTGTAGATGACGAGGTTGCATACGTTTCCGGTCACACATGAATATGTATATGATACTCATAACTACTGAAAAACAAATTGATGATTTCTATGACGCTGCTGATAATTTGAATGCACATTATTTTAATATTTACAGAGAGGATGAACGATCGATGAAGGTAATTCTACAAAGGGTTACTTATTAATTAAGAGTAGTAAAAACTGTTTTTGTCACATTTTGCTTCATGTACGCGGCTGAGTTTGTCTACCTACATTAAAAAAGATAACACTTCACGTATACTAAACTGTAGCTTTAAATAGTAATTATTCTACAATGGCTTCCAGTTGTCCATCGCTATCACCTATCAGCGCTAATTTACTGTTACGTGTTCACTTCCATTTTTCCATTGCTATTCACCTATCACCACTAATTAACTGGTGGCTTCCCTTGTTAATTTTTCACCTTTAATATCTCTGCTCACGTTTCTTTTTCTTACAAGTACATATTTATGTTCTCTGTTTTATAGCATTTGTTCACCTAATATGAAGGAGTGAAATATTATACGAAACGTTGTGTTCCTCTTAATAAAAAAGTTGACATCCATAATTATCTTCCTAAATGCCTCCTTTCAAAGACTTCATTCTGCAAGTGTTCCCAATTTCCATCGTGGGGATGTCGGCACCAAAACAAATTAAAGCTATTTATGATGTGATGGACGTTAAAGAAACCCGTCTATCGATGATGTTTTTGTGGGTGTTTCAAGACTACACAGACACCTGACATAGGTATAAAGTGTGGCATGACATCGTACATCATTTGCATCATTGATACAGACAGTAACACGCAAGCATTTACTTCAGAAAAAAACGTATTACCTTGTACATCGACATGTGTTGACGGGGAATTCATGTATGCCAGTTTACATCTGGACGCACATATGGAAGATACGACAACGCTTGTCAGCCTTCATATTGCTGAATCTTTATCATGTTTTAACATGTCATTCGTTTTCTGTCAAGCACTGCAAGTGACACACAGACAATGCTGAGATGACATGCGGTTTAACGTCGCTTTCAAGATTATTGCACTGATACTGCGACATGCATGCACGTGTGTGAGTGTGTGTGTGTGTTTGTGAGTGTGTGTGGGTGGGTGTCTATTTGTACCAGTTCGGACTTATGCCGTTTGTTTCTAGTACTAGCTCATTGAGATATCAAGTCACAGTTTAACATGGATACCCAAATCAGACACCCTATACTGACTCCGAGCCGACCGGTCCTTGCCCTGGCCCCATAATGCCGAGCGTCAGGCAGGTTAAAAGAAGTATAACCTTTTAACGTCTTTTGTTATCAGGGATCGAACCACGGACCTTCCGGTCTCTGGGGAGACGCCGTATCCACTAGGCAGCAGTCAATATTATGAAATCTAGATGAATATATACAAAACAAAACGAGGCTTTTTCAGCTTTAACCATCAGGTTAAGAACACTCATTCCTACATGAATCTGGAAAGTGAATCATGAACGAACACACATAACATAATGTAGCTGAGTGTAAATGTCGGGTTTTAATCCCATTAATGAACGATTTCATACGAAAATTATACATTTGTTTCACTGCCACTAGAAGAAACCTTCAGAGCTAATACAAACATGTACTTCTACAAACTCAAGTACGGGTTAAACCTGCTGGAAACACTCAGAACAAATGACTTGTTTACAATTTGTCAAATTATTTTCGTACCTATATATTTACATTCGTGTCAGACTGCCCGAGCTAACGTCGAGGTTTTTATTGATATAACAGTGCATCCACGCACGCACGAAAGGTTGTAATATGTGTTGTTTACCAACCAAAAGCTCCCTGCTTGGGTTTTAATAATTTATTAACGTACGTTTGTTCACACTGCACGTCGTGTCCTTCAGTTCATCAGTATGGCTATCATGTAATTGTTGACGTGATGTGACAGCGGACTTATGTGGTGATAAGCTGGGATTATGGGAACGTGTTCTCCCCGGACTTGATGTTACATGATAGGCTATTGACGTATGTTGCCAACCATCACCCGACTCTGCACTGTATGGGGGCATAGCCTTCGCTGTTAAAAGGACATGACCTCGTCTACTTAGAAAGAGCCGCATTTCTCTGTGTGACGTTTGAGTGTGACAACGGCTCTACTGGAAGAGCTAGTAAAATCTCCAACGTTGTCATCGTTTTGTTTGTTTGTTTGTTATTTGAGGCAGGACTCAGCTGTATGACGGCGGTCTGTAAATAATCGAGTCTGGACCAGACAATCTAGTGATTGTAATCATGAGCATCGATCCACGCAATTGGGGTTCAATGACATGCATCAACCTAGTCAGCCAGCCTGACTACCCGATCCCGTTGGTCGCCTTGTACGATAAGCACAGTCGTCATCATTAGTACAGACTGGCCTCATTGGTATAGAATGACCCGTTACCGAACCAGGTTCCTGGTTGTGGGTTCGATTCCAAGATGCGCCATGGTTAATTTTAATCCACCAACATCGTACATTGTGACTGTGTTGGTTGGTGGCAGTAAAGTGAGTGTGGCTGTGTTGGTTGGTGGCAGTAAAGTGATTGTGGCTGTGTTGGTTGGTGGCAGTAAAGTGATTGTGGCTATGTTGGTTGGTGGCAGTAAAGTGATTGTGGCTATGTTGGTTGGTGGCAGTAAAGTGATTGTGGCTATGTTGGTTGGTGGCAGTAAAGTGATTGTGGCTATGTTGGTTGGTGGCAGTAAAGTGGTAATGTCGAAGACATGTATCATTTGGGGATTTTCTCGAACATTATGCTGACTGAACTTTCATTTTCACTCAGATCGCCACCAGAGGCATCAGAGGTACAAAGTTATTTCATCAACATTATACATATAGATAGAGATATAGAATAGATACAAAACATCTTGGCCGAGCATGCATGCATATTTATACAGATTCACTAGGGTAGCAATATATGTGCAATTCAAGAGAGGGGAGAGGTACTTCATATATTTAAAAAAATGACATTATGATTTTACCGAATTTGGACAATTTTCGTAATGTTCCTAATCGTGCATCCTTGAAAAGTAAATTCATGTTATACATATTAGTAGAATACAATCATGTAGTTTTTTAAAGATGGATAAATAAACAAACAATGGAATTCATCACCTATGTCAGATAGTGGACACTGTCTTTTGGTTAAAGCTAATTTGCCCCATCTCCCAGTTTAAATAGGTAGATTATGGTCACATGTTCTAAGCTTAAGTAAGACTCACCAAACGTTATCCTACAGTACGTTCAAGTAATTTTCAAAATTTGGGCAATCATTTATTATGGTACTATACATTGTGCCTTTTTAAGACCGATCTCTTGCACTGGTCCAACAGTGTAGATTCATGTTATTTAATTTCTCATGGACAAAATGTTTTATAACAGCTGACATATTATAAAAAAATACATTGAATCCCAGACTTTCTCACACATTTTGAAGTACGATGCAGGGTTGGCATGAACATGTACATACACAACTTGTATTCCTAGCGTATGTAATTATCTCTTGTGGAAAACTGATAATTTTGTTTGGTATCTCAATGAAGATTTGTCACAGTAACCTACTGCGGGCTAATGATCATAAACTGTATATACCATCACCTGCCTTAGTGATGGAACAATTAATTTTTCAATGCCCCCCCCCACCCCACCCCCCCCCCCCCCCCCCCCACACACACACACCAAATCAGTTCAGACATGGTAATAAATGATCACTAGTGTGACAGTTGGGCAATGTGTGACAGTTGGGTAATGTGTGACAGTTGGGCAATGTGTGACAGATGGGCAATGTGTGACAGATGGGCAATGTGTGACAGTTGGGCAATGTGTGACAGTTGGGCAATGTGTGACAGTTGGGCCATGTGTGACAGTTGGGCAATGTGTGAGTTGGGCAATGTGTGACAGATGGGCAATGTGTGACAGTTGGGCAATGTGTGAGTTGGGCAATGTGTGACAGATGGGCAATGTGTGACAGTTGGGCAATGTGTGACAGATGGGCAATGTGTGACAGTTGGGCAATGTGTCACAGATGGGCAATGTGTGACAGATGGGCAATGTGTGACAGATGGGCAATGTGTGACAGTTGGGCAATGTGTGACAGATGGGCAATGTGTGACAGTTGGGCAATGTGTCACAGATGGGCAATGTGTGACATTTGGGCAATGTGTCACAGATGGGCAATGTGTGACAGATGGGCAATGTGTGACAGATGGGAAATGTGTGACAGTTGGGAAATGCTTTCCTGAGCCACCGAGTAAATTAACGGGAAAAATAAATGTGTTGTAATCATGAAGAAACGCATTTCTGACATAACCATCTCATCTGTAGCAGTATAAAGATACCACGGGATGCAAAATAATGAATGCGGATAAAACAAAATGTGATTGTTACAAAGCAATGATAATATAACACCAGCATGGTTTACATCACATCTAACACTAGGATAAGTATTTATTCCTACAAAAAATGTAGCTTGAGATGTAAAGATCAAAGAAAAAGAACTCGCAAGTCTCTAAGCGCTGTGTCTCAATAAGTATTATTTTCGGTTGGATAATGCATTGCAAGTTCCAAGGAAGGCACCATTGAGTTTAATTCCATGGATATGGAAGGATCGAATGCGTGACACCATCCATACAGTGATGCTTGTTTTTGCAAACTCCAGGGATGGTGGTTGTGGTCAGGACCTACAGTTGTTATGTTTTTTGTTTGAAAGACAGATGAGAGTTAACTTTAAAAAGTATTCAACTTTGTACACTTTCAAAAGAATTCCAAGTGTCAATTCAAGTTTAGACAGTTCTTGCAACGGTTTCAGTTTTGTAACGATAGGATACGGTACAATTAAATCACTAATGTTATGAACTAGAGCTCTGTGCCCAATATTCATTGACTGCATTGACTAAACAACATCCCCACTCCACAACCTACCCCGTTCTATTGGTTAAAGGAATAGTTGGATACAAAACGTGCTTTGGCCGATATTTACCAACTGTGGTACCACGTTAAACTACATAAAACCCAGAAATGTTCGATCCCTGGGACAGTTTATGCCATGAAAACCTTCATAATGATCTTTATCCAATCCCCTAGACACCCCAGAAGACAGCGCTCAAGAGGGAGTGTGTTCTTCCGGATTATGCCTTGTTGAGTGATGAAGCATTCACTGACGCTTGTCTGGGAGCATTGTGACACTGTAACGTTCGTAATCAACTGGGTCCGCAAACGGTAGCGCTCTTACAACGTGAACATTAATTTGGCACAAAAGACATTTTCGTGGTCACTAAGAGGTAAGCCCTGAAATAGTTCCATATCACAATGGCTTCTTTGTAATTGCTAGAACGGAACTTTAGCAGCCACAAATAACCCACGGATGAGAGGACCGAACTGTGCTGACATCGTGTTTAGTCCGCGGGTCCAACCGTTTGAAAGATAACTCAGACCATGGCAACATATTTCTGATAGTTTTGACATATGCACCTGACACTGTCGTGTGTGGTAAAGTTTACATTATCTTCCTTATTGGGAATTATCTATGTGGGAAGAGAGTTAAAGAACCTCAACCATGGGTCCTCTGACTTCCTTGTGATCACTTTAACGTTTAGGCCAAGAAACCATGCTGTGCCCCACAATGTGTCATGCTGTCTCTCAACCTGGCGTACATGTACTTGTGTACAAGACAGACAAAGCCAGGCAAAGGCTGGGGAGTTTTGCGGTTTCCCTCGGACGCATACATTGAGTCTCAGAGCATATCTTCATGTGGCAGTCGAGAATAGTGAGATATTAAGTCGATTGCAAGAACATTTAACACCACATGTAGGGCGTGTGTTTGATGTTTAACGCCGCAGTCAGTAATATTCCAGCTACAGTGAGGAGCAAAAGAAAATGTACCTCTCAGACGATTTTATCAGAAGTTTAATTTTTCAATTGAATATATCTTAAGTTGGCGATTTTATATAAAAATACAGTGTACAAGCGCTAAGTCAATGGTTTTATTTTTTGAATATAATTTGATATAAACCTTTTGAAAATTAAACAATATTTTTCGCATAATACACAACTGCTGATGGGTATCATCAACACATTCGCTTTTGGGCAGATATTAAGAACATTTAAAACATGGAGGGGTGATTTGGGTGCAAATTCATTTCTTACCCTAGTCTTCCATGAACCAACGTTTCTACACCCTATCACCTAGCTACAGATTACTTTTAAAAAAAACTGTTGCAGGATGAGTGATGATTGAATAGACATAATCAATTTAACAGCAGATCTCTCAATTTTCAGTTTCATAGCTGTGGCAAACAAACTATTCTCTTTCCTTTTGCTCCTCAGTTCATATCACGGGATGACAAGTAAATAATTAATCGGGCCCTGCCCAGACAAATCGGTGACTGGTACCATAAGCATCGTTGCACGCCGTTTTGATTACGAGGACACGCAATCATCCAAGTTATCAGCCTTAGAACCAGCAATATTTAGTCGCCTCCTATTTTTTGTAGGAGTAGCCAATCACGGGACTGGGATTCGATCTAACACATATGTTTGATACCAGTTATCTCCAAAGGGTTGGTCACCGACGGGTGTGTAAGAAAACAATGAAATAACACAATAGTTTCAAGTAAATATGTCCGACGCCCGATAATGCTGATAAGGGTTACAGCGACCGTATGCCACCACAATTGTTCCTTTTACGCCCAATGGAGTTTGTTTCGGCAGATACACTTCTGCCTAGAAGTTCAGTTGAGAACGCGTGTAACACGCATGTGACACGGGTGCTCAACGGGTTGCACACAGGTTGAGCACCCATTGGACACAGGTGTGCAACGGGTGGTCACCAGACCATAAATACAAAGTTGGCCCGTCTTAATTAGTGTTCGGTTGCTAGACTTTTATGGCATGAACCATTCCACTAGGCGAGTTTATTGCTAGGGGAACCCCCTCGTTGACACGATTGTCGCGGGTTGGTAAATGTTCGCCATTAATAAAATGATTGTTTGTGGATTGCGAACATATTCGTTTTGCCCACATGAGTCATTCCAATGGATTGCAAATATAACGTTTTTCGTTCGCCAAATTTATGCTTTAGACAGTACAATTATGATATAGCCGTCACCACTACTAATGTCTTATTATTTCACGTAGGAATATGTCCAATTTCCCCACACCCCACTTTTTGTTTTGTATTTTGAAAGAATAATTAAAGAAAGTTTTGTGTGGGACACTTTTATACTAATTATAAGAGGATGTTGGAAATGAATATGAACAGCCATGCTGTCTGACGGTTGATAGAATTTGAGATCTTCACAATCACCGGGTGTGACCATGTAGACATAATCTCGTTAGGGTTTGTGATTTTTATATTTGCCCAATGACCATAGTGAGTATTGCTGGGGATACCAAACTTAACAGTTTATTATTAGAGGTTGTGAGTACCTATACCACGTAGATAGGATATCTTTAGGATTTTAATCCTTCTTTGAGAGGCATTTAGAAGTTGGAGTACTACGTTAGGATACGATTTGTGGGTGACTTTAATCCTTTCTTTCTCTGTGGGTAATCCTTTCACGTTGATTGGAGGAAGTCACTCAACCAGGTCATGACAGGTCGTGAGTTTACTCACTAACTACTGTGAGCGTTTTTGGCATGACATCTTCTCTTGTATAAACATAGTAACGATGCTCACTCACTCACTGTTAATCTTCTGCTGTTTGCTGGCAAAGTGGGGATAAACCTCAGTGTCAAAGACGATCAAACTTAGTTCGGATCCTTGTTTATCTGTGACATCTCCCAACTGGTGACATTTTCATAAACTTGGCAAGTGATGATGAATTTTAATATTAATATTATTATAGTTTATGAAATTGTAATTTATACTTTAATAAAATTGTGCTTCACTCTAACGAAAAATATATTGTCTGTGAGTAAATTTATATGTCACGTTACACCGGCATTTTTCAGTGATATTGCGAAGAAATAATTACCAGATTTTGGGACTACATGAATCTCATTGAAATCAGATCTTAGTTTTCGCTAGTCGCTACCGCTAAACAAAGATCTGAGGACATCCCATTACGGGTCACGTCAGACTGACCTTGCTCGAACTTTGACCGACCTTTAGAAGGACTGAAGTCGACATTAGCCAATCAGAAGGCAGATTTCTCATGCTTTACGGCTCTAATTTCAAATTGGCGACTACGCCTCGAAACATATTTTGACAAATTATCGATTAAAAATTTGAAACCTGAACAAAAGAACATTTTGGAATGGATATTAGATGGTCTAGATTGTATGGTCTCTCCCTGTAGTACGGTAATTAGTAGCTGAGATAAAGAGTCCCAAGTCATCATAAAATAATTAGGGTCCAATAAAAACAATGCGCCACCAAACTTCATACATATTATCACTGAAAGTCGTACTACAGACGGTTAATGTCAAATCACAATGAAAGCATTTCAATGGCGATAACATGTTCCAGGACAATGTATTCTCTTGACACCATCGGATTTAGAAGCAATGGTCGTATAAAACAAGACAGATCTATTTAATCACAACAGTATTCATGTTATTCCCACAAAATCACATAAAGAAAGGAGACATTAGCAAATACATGTGCATTATCATTTTTCGTCAGGATAACAAAATTTTCTCTCCTTGTTACCACCTCCAGGTTCAGCTTAACACAGGTCCTCCTTTGGTCAAAAGTTTGTTCCCCCTCTAATGAGTGTGTCACGCGTTGCACACGAGTGGTGAACGGGGTGATGCACACTGGTTGCGTAACGCGTTGCCCATGCATGTAAGGGGAATGAACTTCTAGGCAGTAGTGTACGTACCCGAGACTGGTTATTCTCTGACCTCGACGTCTTATACTTGCATGCATGTCCCATAGAGCATCAAGACAATTGTTCCTTTTACGTCCAATGGAGTTTGTTTCGGCAGATAGGTACCTGAGACTGGTTATTCTCTGACCTCGACGTCTTATACTTGCATGTATGTCCCATAGAGCATCAAGACGTCAGAGTACACGAGAACATGTACTAAGCAGAAACCTTAAATAATTTATGGTCTGGGAAAGAAGCATCTCAAGCACGTACCACTCACAGCTCTCACTAACGACATATGTTATGTGCTATGACAATGTGTGGTCAAGACATATTTCAGATATATATGTGAGATGGATGTTTCTCTGTTACATGTAACTGAAGCACGGTGTACAGACTCCGACACTCTGTGTCTAGACCAACTCGGTGAATCCTATATGAGATCTTTAGGTCTACTCCCTTGGCAACGCGTTGGCGTGATGTTATCCGCATCCATTCAGAATGCTACTTCGCTCCCACGACAGAAATCCGTTTAACCCTGACTTGACTAAAGATCGCATCCATTAGAATTAACATGGCTTTGATAATTTTTCAATTACATCAAGGAAAGACGCTTGAAGCGCATTCTCCTCACATGTCACTGCACGAAATAAAATTTGGTGTTTTGGAAGATGCAGTTCATAAAGGAACAGGAAAATGTGAAAATTATCCTACTATCACATTTATAAAAGCAACATTGATATCACATAATTCTTAATCTCTGTTGCCTTGAACCTGCGCAACCATCTCACCTTATCACTAACACATTCCAGATCCGTGAAGATCCGGGGTAGAATAGGTCTTCATCAACCCATGCTTCCCGTAAAAGGCATTTAAGGCTGTCGTAAGAGACGACTAACGGGATCGGGTGGTCAGGCCCGCTGAATCGGTTGATGCATATCATCGTATCTCAAACGAACAAACAAACAAACAAACACATTCCATTTTTATCAGTGCAATATAAAACGTATTTTACATGTCGATTTGCTGAATTCATCGTATTCTGCTGTTTGACTCAACACAATGAGATTTAGAATATCTCAAGAACGTTAAACTTTGTAATCAATGAATGCATATGCACATGTTTGTATTTCAATGTCGGGGTACTAAGATCTCGACGTCTGAATGATTGCTTGTCATGAAACACTTAATGTTTTTTTTATGAAATGTGTTAGTGGCGGTTGCTACCAGTAGGGAAGAGACCATTTTTACCCTTTTCGCGGACACCAGGTGACATCACTCGTTTTATTATTTCAAACTGCTTTGCCCTTCATGCTCAGTGGAATTTGTTTCGGCAGATAATCGAGACTGGTTATTTTCTGGTGTTGACATGATATATTTACTATACAGTACTATACTAGTCACGCAATATCACGTCGGCCTATGAATAACCGAGTCTCGACCATGTAAAGCGGTGACTTAATACGCGAGCAACGATCTGACTATCGATGTTCGATGACACAAGCGCTAGCCCCAGCCAACCGCCCAACCAACAGTAGCCGACCCCTTCCACAATCATTTGTTACCGTGGGCCATCTGTACCCAGGCACCCCAACATTTAATAATGCACATGGACCAGAATGGCCTATTGAGAACTGTTTCATATTTTTCCTAATAATTGTGATTCGTAATCTAAATTCAAGTTGCCAGTCTTAGTTAAACCACAGACATGTTTTGGTGTAAGTACAGATGGTATCCTTGGTTACATGTGGTTGAATGTTTTGAAGCACGAAGGCCATGTCTAAGCATTCAGGGGGCACGGGTGGCCCAGTCGTCTAAGGCGCCGCGATTCGCTGTGCAGAGTTGCGTCCCTTAGGCACGCCAGAAACCTATGATTGTGGGTTCGAATCCCGGTTCGCCCCGATTATGTATCTAGGTTTGTCAGCACCATACCCGTGCTCGTGGGTTTCACCGAAGTGGTAAACGTCTAAGACCTGCATCACTTCGGGCTTTCCCCCCACATTAAGTTGACACGCAGTGATATAACTGAAATAAAAGCATTCATCACCATACATGTACATTTAGCTTATCCGCGCAACATAAAGATTTTCTAGAATCATTTCATTATGATACAGTGTCTGAAAATTATTTAAGTTAAACGTGGCTTGGTTTTTGCACATGCTTAAATGCAAATGTTAATGATTGACACTTGACATCTTAATTAACTCATTTCATGTCCTTGGATTCAATATAAACAGCCTCTCATGTCTACCAATATGAATGTGATGTGAAATATACTCTGCAAAAAGAAGAAACGCAAAAGTGATTTTAGATGTATATTTTCTATATCATATAAAAATCAAAGGACGGTAATCGATTGTTCAAAATTGGCACACATCATTGTCATTGACCCTGGTTCCGTATGGGATAGCTGGAACAGTATATTTTCAAGGTGAAGGTCATCTGTTCTCAATACCTTGTATGGCCTCCATTAGAGTCCAAACTGAACGGCATCGTCATCCCGTGGAAGCAGTGAAATCCCGAATTGTGGCCTGAGGAATGTTCCTCCACTCTGCTGCCTGCAGTGCTTGTGGCAACTGTGGAAGGTTCTGTAGCGTTTCTGAAGGGCTCGCTGTCGCTGATCCAGTATATACCGTGAATGTTCGATTGGGTTTAAATCTGACCTTGAGGGCCATGCAGAATCTAACGTTGTGCCGTTAAATTCCCGAAAACTTGCACCAAGTCTGTTCTACCAGTGTAAGTGATGGCTGCTCACATCATCACACTACCACCAACAAATCTGTCTGCTTCGTCTATGCAGTTTCGTGCATAACGTTCCCCTCGACGTCTGTTAACACGACGTCTAATATCCTCACGGTGAAGCGTAAAACGTGACTCGTCACAAAACTAAACTTGTCTCCATGGCAGTTGTTGCTATACTCTGTGACCTTGACAAAAGTGATGGTGACACACGATGCAGGTCCGTCAAAATGACACTTCACTATCTGGGCTGTTGCCGTAATTGTAGAGGTGTTCGTGGTGGTTCTAACACACAAGTGACGTAGTCGTATGAATCTGTCCGGTGCTCTAGTAGTGATGCGTGGTCGACCGGATCCGGGAACGTCCCATGTTCTCCCCATTGTCTGATAACGGTTTCATAGACTTGCCTGGTGCTACGTGGAAATACCTGGCTACAACAGTAGCCAGGTGTGGGCCGATGGTGTTGTTGCGTCACTCGTGGCATGTTTTCGCTGTTCGCTTGCTGTAAGATTGCGATGTCATTCAAATGAAAACCCAACGTTTCTATTGTCCAGCAAGTGATGTTGCACGTCCATTTCATGTTGGTGTGTTTCGGCGCCAGGCTCTCACGTGGTTGTGTTCTTGCGATTTTTCCATCTTTTCACCAAATTTTCACTGTACCTCATTCTTTCCATAAAAATTAATCCCAATCCATGCAGAAAAATGGTTGTCGGCAACACTCACGCCAGATATTTACGATTTTACTACTTTTGTGTTTCTTTTTTGTTGCAGAGGATTACAGGTTGTGGGTGTCACTACATGCTTCGCATTTTTTGATCTATGACAAAAAACTATCCACAAGAATGTATGACAAGGGGGGCGACTTCAACTTTCCCTGTACGACGAGTAATATTTCAACATTTTCCGCATTTGGTATATCCATTTCACAATTTCTGAGGTTCACAAGAGCATTGAATCTTTCTATGAAGATTTTCTGAGAGCGTCATACGACTCGTTTTCAAAATGTGTTTGATCGATGTAAAATTAACTAGTAAAATGTGTTCCCGTGTTTATTCTTGTGAAGACGTGGCTTGCCTTTGCATGCTTTTGTGACGGGTACCACTGGTAGGACAGGATACGCTGATCTTCTCGCGAACACCTGGTATCATGACTATGTTATAGTGATTTTATAAATACATGCTTGTGATCTTGGGATCATACAACAGAATGAGATTTCTTGTTAGTTGTGTAGCGTATATTAACACAAATGCTTTGAATAGTTATGCTGCCTTATAACCCTAATTAAGTTCATCCATATCAAAGTAAATAATAAAAACAATCAGCTTCCACTTTCCTATAAAGCAGTTCGTTAAAGATTTTTAAAGCAAGAAATCTGATACACGATTGAGAAAAAGGACGGCTTCAATCTGTTTTCCAGGAGCATGAAAAGGACCTTTGCAACCATGTTCAAATTACATTCTCGAACTGTTTGTTTTTCGTTTCTCAATACACAGAGGAACTCAAGAAAATGGAACCTTGAAGACGTGATTATATCTCAAATGAGTGTCTTTGACAACATTTTTTGGCTATTTGTGTGCTTCCATCGTATATCCCAGCACATTATCTGTCACTCGAGAGTTCAGGAGGAGAGCATGATTGAGGGGAAGGCATTAATGATTGCTGTCCAGGTTCTGTATGATGTTTGTGTGTAATCAATAGCAACGCTTCTTAAATGTACAGGCTTAATCAAGCAAATCTTATTCAGAAAGCTAATCATGAACTCTTTTCAAGTTGTAATTGGGCACAGATGTCAGCACGCTGCCAACAACTTGTGATCAAGTTATTTGTTAAGTAAATGAGGTAAAACAATTGATGATTGGACAATGCTATACTGTACATAATAGGTAGCAAAAAAACTGATCGTGTCCTTTTTGATAGATCCAATGAAATTATTTACATCACTGAATTTCTGTCGCTTTTGACACTAATGTGATTGACAAGATTGAGGAAAAACATGGCAAATATGCGGACCCCGCCTTCGAAATGTCACGCCAAGTACCCCATTGTTCTCAGTACCTTAGGTTTGGTACCTCCCAGTCTGTTCACTGACATTGGGAGAGTACCCGGGTTTGCTACCAGGAATAGAGCCCTTCTGACAATCTGGGTAATGCAGAAGGCTGCAGAGTTGGGGAGTCTTCACATTGACACGCGCAGAATGAAACTATTTGATATCAATGTAGACATACGAATGGAATCGAATGTAGAATGGAACGCGTCAAAATGGTAAAATACTGATCACTCTAAATCCCAAGACTTCCCACATATATTGGCTTCGTAGGTCGAATCACAGATAATGACAGTTGCCAGGGGAGCACAAACACGGAAAGTTTATTTGCCATCGACAATTAAAATGGCTTTAAAAAACTTCTGTGACGTGTGTAATAATATTACGCTAAGGTCTGTTAATAGTGACAAGCTGGTAAACGCGCGAGGGTGTAAAATGTGTGTATATCGTAAATCTGCAGCAATTACCTTAATTAGAAATTATGGTAAATGTTTAGATTAACATTGATGAAGCGCTGCATAAAAATACGCATCCTGTTTAGAAGACTGGTCCGGGAGCGTCTTCCACGCTCTCTCCGAGACAGAAGTCTGCCCCCTTGGACCCAGCCACAGACATGCTAAACATACGAACCATTTCCACCACCACGCAATTCTCGGTCACACAAGGAAAGAGGAAGAAAATACACTCAGGGGGGATCATGTCACCTGTCGAAGCATAGCGACATGTTGTTCACAATCTCTGATTTCCCATAGGTTCTGAATCTGTTGGAGTCAGCGAGTACAGTTGGTTGTCTAGTCATTCTCGGGGGAATATCCTGTTTGTTTCGTTCGGTTGTCTCGTCATGCGCAGTTAATGGCATGATTCATTTAATGAAGTGTGTGATGAGTGTGTTTTTGTTTCAAAGAATATGAGTATTTGTCATGGAGTTAAATGTTACAGTGTCAACATTTCTTCTCAGAAGCTTGTCGTACTAATCTCTACTCGGATCAATCCAATCCATCTATATCAAGAATAATCCTTTTGATGTCTTTAATTTCACTAATATGTAGCTTTGTTTAGTTGTGCCAAGTGCTTACGAGAGAAGCAATTTGTAAATTTTCCTTTCGCCTTTATGAACAAGAGAAAAAAAAAAAAGTTACTTATAAAACAAGCATGATAAATTCATTTCAACTAAAAGCACGACGTGGCTTTAAGTTGAAAATATACTGCATCCTTTAAGCTCCAACTCAGTATCATAAACCTAAAGGAGGTGGCTTGATATGCTATAGCTGGAGGCATTCATGATTTGGATGTTTTATCGGCTGCCTTTACTCTTCAAACAAGTGTAATTTACACTATAACAGTTGAACATCATGTATATAAAATCTTTAATTAAATAATTATTCATTTGCGTAATGTAAGAGCAATTTAAGTAGTTCACCTTATTGATGCTTGGAATTGTTGGCCTTGGGTTCGAATCCAAGAATCAAGCCGAGTATGTAACTTCCCTGGTCTGTCCGCACCATACACGTTCTATGACCTGCATGTCCGTCGAGTTAAACTTTCCTAGTGAAACGCCGTGATCATATCACACCAACACTACTTAAATTGGCGGTACACTTTATTCTCTCGTACAGCATTCATAACAAAAACATCTCAAATATGATTTCACAAAACCCTTTCCATAATCTTATCAATCTCTGCTAAGAGCAGATTTCATTATGCGATTCCGTCTATACGATTCAAGTAAGTAAATAAGGGAACATATGGTACACGTCACAATTGCATCGGGCCTGACTTTGGTCAGTGATACGTCAAATTGGTACATTTGACTACCATTAAAAAGCTTTAGTGAGGTCTTTAGTGATGTAGCTCTAATCCATGGTCGACGTTTTTTTTTTAAATCTTTGTAGAAAAAGTATGCCCGATTGTACAACACAGGTTGTGAAATGTTGAATATGGCTCGACATATGGAGAAAGTCGACTATTGAGGAGAGAGTTGTTGTCATCTAGTATTGTGAATATTTCATCACTCTGAATCTTTATGCAAGATCTAAAAATGAAAAGGATGAGTTGGTGTGGTTTGTCTCTTTCATATTAGTCAACGGCAGCTTGAAAAGATATTGGCGTGGAAGTCACATGAAGGATGTGCACAAATAGCACAAAAAGAGGTAAGAAAGGATGTCAAGTGGTCTTGATCGATCTTCGTTATATATCA
This sequence comes from Haliotis cracherodii, assembly GCF_022045235.1. Taxonomy (NCBI): domain Eukaryota; kingdom Metazoa; phylum Mollusca; class Gastropoda; order Lepetellida; family Haliotidae; genus Haliotis; species Haliotis cracherodii. The sequence goes on from NW_027266272.1 coordinate 20,583,678, forward strand.
TATAAAGCATCAGGGTGATATATTATTAAGTCTAAAACGTTATCTTGGGTTTTGTATCTACGTTTATCGATGAATGTTTAATGTACATTTCATATAAAAAGACAATATAACCAGTATCATTCTGAATCATAAATCAATGTAGTCACAAGCAGAATGTAGAAATTAACGCATGAGTTTCAGAAATGACTTTCCCTTAAAACATATCTGCCTTAATCAGGAACTTCTGTCCAGATTTACTGCCAGTACATTCACTTTAGATGTAAAGTTTTCCAGAAATTGAATGGACCATTTCCAGAGCGACACGATATATCATGAACGATTCAAAGTCAAGATAAAATATTTGGCAGCATATTTTGCAGTTTGACCACTTTGCTGTTATCATATCACCGTCGACAATGCAGCCAGTCATTAACATAGACATCAGTTCTTGATAGATCGCCAAATCCATGCATACCAATCATGCAAGACCAACTATCGATCTACAAAGATGGTGATTGACTTGTGAACCTTTCTTAGTCCCTGCTGTCATAAACAGAGCTCAATATGTCAATTATATAATGCATGCTTCTAAATTAGAATCGGATCTATCGGCAAGCAAGCTCTTAAGGGTAATGGCGAATATATGAATATTTTGCCACAAGAAACATGAACTACTAATTGATACTTATAGAACACAGTTCTTTGGTAGTCTCGTTTGCATACAGCGAAATCTGTCTGTAACAGCATCTTAAAAAGAACGAACAGACATAGTTAGAGAGACCAACAGGCAATGCCAAATACAAGTACCACATGCAATATGTTTTCTTCTCATTTGTGTTGATCACGTAATATCCACACTATGACATTTAAGGGAGAAGGATCACTGTATGTTAAACAACACAGATGGACGCAGGTCTAGGGTGAATGACTGGAAACATTTCTCACGTGTGTACTTTCCTTTCTGTAGTCTATTTATGAATTCGGTGTGGGTTTCATCAATATTGGGTGAGTTCATAATGATGCTCCCTAGATATTATCAGTTGTGAATTATTCATTATTTACTCCCACAATGCAGCGACAATGTCCCAAATCATTTAATCACGAGGCTACATGGTTTCAGCGTCCAATCAAACTTAATATGGATGGGGTCTGTTTGCAGCAATGACAGAAACTAAATCACTCCTGGATCAATAGAATTACCTTGTGTAACATCCCCTGAGGCAATTGGAAATAATTCAACCGAAATAGCATCTAGCGATAAAAACAAATCCTCCGGAATAAATTCTGCTCCTCCTTCTAATTAAACGACGTTGTCATAACTCAAAGATAATTTGCTTCTTGGAAGCATGCCTTTGTATTATATTGAACACAAAAACGAAATAACCAAAAGTATAAGCTGCTTTAAGTGAGTGAGTGAGTGAGTTTGGTTTTACGCCGCTTTTAGCAATATTCCAGCAATATCACGGCGGGGGACACCAGAAATGGGCTTCACACATTGTACCCATGTCGGGAATCGAACCTGGGTCTTCGGCGTGACGAGCGAACGCTTTAACCACTAGGCTACCCGACCGCCCCAGCTGCTTTAAGACGATGTCCTACATGAAACCTAAAAATTATCGATCTCCAGGAAAGCTAACTTGACCCATTAAACTCCACATACCAGGAACTCATGATCATTATCGAAAAGCTTTATGTTTTGCAGTAATATATTACAAGTATTTCCAAGGATTTCCGAGTATTACATGTCTTGCCATGTTAATTCACAACCACTCGTTAGAGGTCATTCGTTTAAACATCGATGCAGAGCTAGGTGAGCAGTATTGTATACTACTCAAAAGAAGTTAAGGATCACACGATTCTTTCATATTGGTAATGTTAATCTGTCATGGCATGAGAGATTAACTATTGTAATATGGAAGAATCAGGTGATCCTTAACTTCTTTTGAGTAGTATAATATAGCAGTGTATTATATTGTTTGACAGTGATTATAACTGTGTTTGTGGTTCGGTAGACGTTCATTGCATTGTGTTTGGACAGTGATCAGTCGTAAGGAAGTTACTACATTTAGATGCTAGCGTCCGGTATACCTGTCATGTTCTGGAACCCCTAGACTGGTGAGGGTACTGTCGAAATTTTCAGTAGCTTATTTGACTGTATTTACAGTGGAACAAGAGCGTGATTACGTATCTCTCACGCTTTTCATCTCTTCCGAACCAGCTTTCATATGAGGATCGCTCATCATCCCTCATTTTTCCTGCCTTGCCAATCTCGGAAGCTTGACCACTTTCGCCGGTGGGTGAATATATATTGATATCACCGACTTTGCTGTCACCATTGTATTTTTAGTATCTGATACTGTCCGCTACCATCATATTATATATTGCCATTGAATATGGTATTACCACTCTATTGTGTGCTGCCATTATAATTGCTTTGTAATAATTTGTAAACTGTTTTTTTTTTGGTACCACATTTGTTGATTGTATACGACTTGTTGGTTGTTTGTTGGTTTCACACTAAGTAACTACTTCTTAAATTTTTTTTTAGGAGATGAAATCAATGTGTTTCCTGTCTGTATGAAACTAGCACCGACTGGTGACGTCATGATGTCTTCTTCATCATCTGTATACGTTGTTCAAAGATGAATAGAGGAATGTTATTCCCTGTGAAGAAAAAAAAGCTTGACGATGTCAAACATCTCCCAGGCCGCCATGTCATCTATAAAATAGTCGGCCCCTTAACAGATCGTGTTTTATGCAACTGAGTCTGGAAGTGAAGTTGTAACTATAACCAATGTAATATCTGTCTATATTCATAAATAATTCATGCAGCTCTGGGGCACATGTCCCAGCGGCGTTCCAGCATGATGAACACTGATTACCGGGTAACAGGTGGTGTAAGTCTGAATCGCACAAAGGACACTGATTTTGGTAGAGAAGGCTTATTCTATTGACTTGCCATTATATATTTATGGTTATGTCGTTTTAATTATATATGTATATATGCACACGAATTCTAATACTGTTATAGGTATATGTCGTGTATATGATAAACTGGATGATAACTTCAGGCAGATACTTTAGAGCCTTCTGAATGTACGAGTGTAGTAGACAAGTGTTTTAATATGAATAATCGTATGGTGGTATTTGAATACAAATAGATGTACGTTTGAGTCATCAGATTAACTAGCATATGGCATAGAGTCATACTATCTGCTTATAACTATACCACCATGTTTAAATTGGTATGGATTGTTTCCATGGAGAGCTGGTGATTGTTTTGAGGCTGAAAAATACCGCAAAGTTATCCTGACTATGGAGAAAACAATCTCATCAAACAACGGTGTCGGGCTATGCTGACACCAATCACACGGCTTTAGGCTTGTTGATTCCCATGGATTTTCTACTCATTCCAAGATGTCACCACGGCATCTGTGAGATGGTCTCTTATCCACGAACTATATGCAATCCTTATCAAACCTCAGAACAACAACGATTGACGTATTGTAGCTGGCCACACAAAAAGCATCTCTTTCTACAAAACAGAAATGAGAGCCAGTGACACATTGAATAACAACTAAAATACATGTTTGTTTGTTGTTTAACGCGGGACTCTGCATAGGGAAGGCCTAAAAATCATTGAGTCTGGACTAGACAGGCAAGTGATTAATGTTATGAGCACCGCTCAACGCCATCCGGCTATGATGACATGTAATCAAGCAAGTCACAGAGACCATTTAGACGCCTCTCACATTGAGTTGGTTAAGGGGGTCTTTTCTTACTAAGAATCTGACCAATGCTGATATTACACGAAGGTCTGTTGTAGAAGGTGTGAACATGGATAATCTCACATCGTACGTAAAAATGCTTCAGGAAATGTTCCACAAAGAGATCGTAATGCTAAGGTGATCGTAATTCCCAAACTTTAACATAGACTTAGCGCTACGATCGTTTGTTAAAAGGGTACCTGCTTTCTTACGAGGCTTGGAATTCAATCTCAAAAGGGCATGATACAAATGCCCAGATGACTTCAAACACTGCAATATTTGAATGGACAATTCTAACGTTGTAATGCACTGGTCAACGAGACAAGTAATCGTTTCATCCAACTGATGCACGGATGCTTGTCTGTGAAAACGTCCAGTGATTGTGAAGGCCATGTCAACGAAACGCCAGTATCATGATAATCTACAGAACGTGGTAAGTGGGGAGGTTACAATAGATATATCGATGTTATCTGCGACCAAGAGATTATTTCAAACGATCTGTTCAACAGTTCATTGACCTTGGAGCAGCATATATATAAAGAAGGTTTTTACAAATATAAATTACATCTATCATAGGCGCCCCCCAGCCCAAGACACACGAACATTTGAAAAACAAAAGTAGTATTTTGTAGGCAGTAAATTGATCTGAAAGAGAATCTTGATATTTTGGACCCCTCCGTTTTAGAAATGGTGAATCCGCCCTTGTGTATAATAAACCTAAATGTACTGTGAAAAGAGTTCCTGTGTTAATGAAAACAACACAGCAGAAGGCTACACATCGGTAGTTAATCCACGAGCTACAGGTGATGGAGCTACAGGTGATGGAGCTACAGGTGATGTGAATCACAAGGGCGTAAAACACACTTACCTGACCAGCATCCTTGCTCTGTAGCACGGTCAGAGAGGGAACCACGAACACAAGCGTAACTCCGAGGCTCAGGGTGAAACACATAATGCATATCCTTTCATAGGGACATCGCTTGCAGTCGTCCTCGTGGACTGGCACAGTCAACATCTAGACTACACAAAAGGTTCCGGCAATAACACCTAATGAGGCTATCAACTTTCAATTACTTGTCGACAACATCCTGCGTCTTTCATCATGTGTGCCTCTATCTTCTTCACGTCTATGATGTCAGACTCACGGGCTGCGAAGTGTGGAGAGCAGTGTTGAAACTTCAGCCAACACTGGAAAAAATCCTGAAAAACTCGCGCATGAAGAACACATACAAGCACACCGAGAATCAATCAAATCACGGCGATATAAACCTGTTGGTGGGAAAAAAAAGAAGTTTTGATGTTCTTAGTGGCAAGACTCACACGTGCCGCTGGTACGTTATGCGGTGAGCATGTCTATGTTAGCTGGTGGAAATAGTTGGCTCCAGATCGATCAGGGAATGCTGGGATTGGCGTTATCGTCGCCTGATTGACCGTGGGGGTTCACCCAAGCAATGGAAGCAAGCTATGAAAAAAGTCAGCGCATCGGCTTTACGGTTCACACTCTTGATATGAAGACAGGTATATATCTCGACGTGTTTTCAAAAGACTGGTTTTTACACCAGGAGGGAAAAAAAACCAGCGGAGGGGAGAGCCGGAATCGCAGTGATTATAAAATGCAATGTTGCTTTGCATAAGCTGCTGATTAAAATGACGGTGGCGATCTTAATCTCATGGAGAATGTTTCCTGGACATTAAATAACACTTAAGTTGTCGTCACAGCCTGCATACATGTAGCGATATGAATGTTGGCTTTAACACTGCTTTGAAGAGTAATTTCAATTACATCAATAACAATATTTCACTAACATGTAAACGGCAAAATTGTGACGAAAATGGCATCATTTTGACAAACGATGCGTCATATTTAGTAAATGTCTCTGAAGGTCTAATCTAACATTTGAGGCATGAACTAATCAGGCCTTACATGGTCTAATCTTTCTTTCCCAGATATTTGAAAGAATGTACACGCACTAAAGTACATGCGTAATTCAATTTCGATCTGATAAGTATTTTCTGAAATAATAACACGTGGGTAAACATTTCAAAAGTGCCCTTTTCAATTTTAAATAACTTGTGAAGCTTTTTAACAGATACTTTACCTTATGCGTATTATTACCATTTTGCGTGTACGGTGACAACCTTTCGGAAACAGCCACTTTCTTATGGGATAAATGAAGTCTTTAGATTGTGAGCCCCGATATGAACCTTCCTTTTCGCGCAATAAGACTAACAGCAATCACAGAGTGGATCATCTCCACATTTCCTCAGATAATACCATTATAATTATATAAATTTGCAACCTATACGATCATCATTTTCATCAGAAAAGCACAGTCGTGTCAACCGCTTCAGGAAAACTATTCATCACATTTAACAATCTTTAATGTGTAATCACATCGGATGATACATCCACCCACTCACATTCCTCTACAATTGCGGGGCTGTCAATTCCATGATTAACTCTTCTTTGGGGTATTAATGTTTAACTGATTCCTATCATATCAACCCAAGGAGATGTCATACGTGGACGATGCTTCTCTGTCATAACTAATTGTAGATGTCACCTATAAGCTACGTCCATCCGGAGGAGGTTCCTGTAACAAATGCATAACTGAATGCAAAACATATTATACTTTTAGGATGACCGTCAAACACACAGGGATATGTAAGTAAATTCGTCAGGTTTAATTCTAGTAATACCACGTCACGTCCCTGAATATGGGAGGAAATCTTTTAAGTGTGGCAGGCCTTAGACTTTTACCTCTTTGGTATAACCCACGAGCAAGGGTATTGGGTGAAGGGAACACGAATCATAATCCAGGCCAATCTGGGACTCGAACCCATGATCATGGATTTGTAGCACACCTAAGGGACGCAACTCGACACAAACGTGCCACGATACGAGAATAGGAGTCCCTTGTCATGGACAATGCTAAAAATCTGCCATAAGAATGTGTATGCTCAAGCACAATGCAAACAATTTTGGCAACAATTAAACGACCTCTTTCCCTGTTAGCGATTGAGTATGGTTTTGCGCCGCTTTTAGCACTATTCCAGCAATATCACGGCGGGGGACACCAGAAATGGGCTTCACACATTGTACCCATGTCGGTAATCGAACCCGGGTCTTCGGTGTGACGAGGTAACGCTTTAACCACTAGGCTACCCGACCGCCCCTCCCTGTTAGTAGCCCTATTTATGTATTCATATATACATCAGCAGATCTGGGGGAAATCGGTTCTCAATTAATTTATATTTCCAGGCTTGTCTCGCTTTCTTGAGATAGGTGTTTTTTCAAATGTGATTACGTGCCGACAGAGACGTATTTGCCTCATTTGACAGATATGGACGTGGCTTGTGGCAGACGTTCTGACAACTCCCGTGGTATTTAACTGAAAAATGCAGAGCTTTTACTGATCATTTTACACTTATCTGCCCGTAAACAACCACGCGTTGAAGATAAATGTCTCTCAGAATTTCTTTCAAACCAAGGATTGCCTAAATTATGATCTTTGGTCTTTGGTTACAAATTAACACATTTCTCACGAAAAACGTCAAGGTTCTGCTAAACTATGGAACACCTACCTGTAACAAGCTATCACGGTTATATCATGGCGAGACAGCTACTGTGGTCTAGTGGACAGAGTGCCTGCCCGCAGAGCAGTAGGTCGGTAGTTCGATGACGGAATGTCGACCACGTCATTCGTTAAAAGATGGTACTTGTTACCCTGTCTGGCGTTCGACATTAAGGTGGCTGGTCGGCTCGGAGTCAGTATACTGTATCTGACTGGGGTATCCATTTTGAAATGCGGCATTGTATCTCATTGGGCTGGCACTATAAAACCGGGTAAACATTCGGTCTAGTACAAATGGATCGAACCACCGACATTCCGTTCTCAGGGCATACATTTGTCAAAGATGATTCTTCTTCATAGATTAGTACCGACATCCCCAGTCAAGTCTAATACATAGAAGGTGTTCCTTCCTAATAAATGATGGCAGGTCTGTCGACCTCAACACGAATGTGGCCTTTACATACTATTTAGTCACAAATAACATTTACGCATGCAAAAGGACGCATGCTACTTGTAGATATAACTGTTTACTGTCGTTTTCTACTATTAATGGAACAAATCCCTGAAAGTAACATAGCTAGCTAATATTGCAAGGTTTGATATCGTGAGTGAGTGAGTATGGTGGCATCGCCTTTGGCAATATTCCAGCAATATCACGTTGGGGACACCAGAAATGGGCTTCACACATTGTACCCATGTGGGGACTCGAACATGGGTCTTCGGCGTGATGAGCGAACGGTTTAACCACTAGCCTACCCCACCGACCCTAGATTTGATACAGGCAGTGATATTATTCATAAGTGCAATAATTTTGGACGCGACGTTAAACCAATTTCACCTCAACTCACCAACTATGTTAAACAGTTTTTGCAAGATTTAGAAGATCTCCTTTCTCACGAACCATTTCCCATGTTTGTGATGATTTACCGAGCTTTCTCTTTCCGCAATTGTGGACAGAATGACCTTGAGAGACCTTGCTAAAATCCATCTCGCGATATTCACCACTTATATGTTATCAGCGAGATTTCCAACTAGAAAATGGGACAATTTGGGGATCTGGAGAAATTGCATCTCCTTGTGAACATCCTTTCCTGTGTATACTGGTACCACTTAGAGACGCAACTCAGCGAACTGTGAGTCTGAGGCACTGAACTATCCTTGCCATATGCTACTATTGACATATTTCAAATAATGTCACTGGATAAATAAATGCATTAAATAATTCATAATAACGGTAGTCCTGTTAACACACCATCTACTACATGTGTACAGATAGTGCCATCACGTGATCTGGTCGGCTCGCAGTCAGCATACTGTGTCTGAGTGGGCTATTAATTGCGTCATGGTATCTCAGTTAGCTGGCACTATAAAATCGTTGGGACAAGTACAAGCCGCATACATGTATAATAAGTCACACACGCTATATAAGGGCAATAATCTTGGACGCGACGTCAAGCCCAATTTCACCTCACCTGAATAACATTCAACAGGTTCATATTCTTAGTTGCCCATTTCTTGGCATACGCTCCAACAGCTTTCATAATTATTCCAATTTATTTCACGATATTGTGGGCCATATTTGAATAGGTGACGGTTGTTATTGTTAACAACTGAGAAAACACCTATGATTTATGACCAACAGGTTGGTAGCAGTATGAATAATCGTGTTCAAGTCAACATTGTGCATCACGTTCCTATAATTGAAGAACTTGAATGAGATGGAGTTCACACAGCAGAACTGAAATCATGATCAAAGCAGCGTTACCCAACTCGCTCATCATTTGATGTGCATTGCTTATTACAGGTTACTAAGTCTCTGAAGGTGGGTGTCGTTACCGGGATAAGATATTAGTTTCATTCGAAGAAATGAACGTATTAAGATTTCTAACGAACCATTCAGACATGCTAGCTTTTATGTCAGCCTTTCGTGATGAAGGTCGTGTGCTCTTTTAGATGAATGCTATCCGAGCGGGTTGCTTCATCAACTTAGGCGTATTCATCGCGATATCATAGCTGGTACACACATCCTCTGAAAAGGTTCTCTACAACCCGTCAGATGTTCAAATAGACATACGCCCAGTTGTCTTTTAGAGGTGTAGGCAGAGACAACATGTGCCTACTAGTACAACGGAACAATGCTAGAATGCATTTAAACACACAATACCCATTTTTCGGGTAGACTTCATGTGCGCTCACCAGAAATAAGCATGTTGGGGATTGCGAAGCTGGAACCCTCTCCTCATGGCTTGTTATAGGAATGGTCGTTTGTTTTCTTTCAGATGAGATGAATGTCATATGCAGGTGTAATGTAAACACTATTACTTACATAGGGTATTACACTTTACCATGCAACATGAACATTCCGATAATTTATAGAATTTGTATGAGTGCACTAACCATACATCCGAGGCTGAATGATTTTTCGTGTGAATGAGTTGAGCACGATTCCAGCGGTGGATGACTACACAAATGGGGTTCGCCTAGATCATGAACGACTAATCTACCCCACCGCCCCCACATGTAGTTGTCTTGTATCCTTAGATTATAACTATCAATCAATATAAGCAGTTTAGTTTTGGAAATAGTTTGTCCAGAAACTATCGGAGCTGCGACGGTCTTGTTATATACATTTGGCACATTTTGGACATGTTGTTTTCAGCTACATGTACAAAATGAAGAATACAAACGACAAAACAATTTCCATATTCATAAGAAATCTTTTCCAAAAGCAGAGTCGATTGTATGATTCCGACTGTATCATGAGCATGTGTTTGTGAATCACTATCAAATAATGATGATACCAGGTGTTCGCGAAAAGGTAAGTATATCCGACCCCACCGATGACACGCCTCACAAACACATACAAATGCATTTCAACTATGTACCTGCACAAACACGGAAACATATGGAACAAACAGGGAATTGAACGTAAAGCATAAAACCATTACTATAAATAAACATTGATTTCCAACTAGATTTTAAAGTATCGTTAACCGAAAATGACATCTGTATGTTGGACATGGCATTACCATTTTCTCATAAAAAAGGAATCTATTACTAATGAACTATTCCTAGCCACCGCATCATACGTTATCACCTCCGCCTACTCTGAAGTCATCGATCAACAATTAACATGACTTCTCCCTTGTTTACTCGGCTATCTCAGCTCCGTATGAGGACGAATTTAGCGTGTTTAGCAACATGAATACGCATGCAAATACACCCTACACTTACATCTAATGTGTATACAGTAATCTAACGTATGGGTAATTGTGAAATGCTATTTCCTGACTTCAACAAATTGATCGGGGGAGGGGGGGGGGGGGGGGGGGGGGGGGGTAAATTTGTCGTAAAGGGAGCATATATATATATGTAAGCGTAGGTAGTATATACAAATATGAAAACACACTGGATTCCTTCCACTTCAGAGCCAATACATATGTTTATCTAAACATCAATAATACCGACTTGCCGCCACCATCAGGATAAAACGTTTTCAAGGCATGCGGGGAACGTCTCTTTCAGTAACGTATTCGATGGGGTTAGGTTATTGCTTTGAACCTTTGAAATCATGTACCTACTTACACGTAGAAATCGTCTATGAAGTCCCGTTATAGAGAACAAATTAGGAGAAATAAAAGTTTGGCGTGCAATAAATGATACACCAATACTTGAATACCGTTACATAATTCAAGAGATAGAAACTGGTGTGGTTCAATGTATGTGAATGAAACTACAAAATGAATATGAAAATAATTGAACTAATTTTGTTTTGTTTTTTTCTTTCACATGCCGAAGGCACTGACGAGTGTTTCTGAAGTTAATGTGAACGAAGACCAATTTTTACACATGGTACCATCAGTGCTTCAATCTAGCTAGATGATTGCGTTACTTCCTGTACTGATAGTTATTAGGAAACACTTTGTAGGAACCGACCATTACATATTCTGGAGGGCATGGCCATGGGCAATTATTGAATTTAAAAGAAATGTTCCAGAATATTGTCGAAAAAATCGTCCGCGGGAGATGTAAAATAAGTACGAAATTGTTTATAAAATTATTATTTTTCAAATTTTTATTATTATAAAGCTCAATTACTTTATCATTTTGGCCATTTTTTGTTTGCATTGTTGAATGAAGAGGGGACATGCATATTGATTTATTGCAGTATGGTTTATTTGAGTAAATACATTATTAACGTCTGTGAACGTAGGCTTTTATTTTGGCTCTTTGTAATGAGTTTGCACTGGGAAAATACATGGAGTGAGTGAGTTGGATTTAACGCCGCTTTTAACAGTATTCCAGTTACATCGCGGCGTGCCAGCCTAATGTGGTGGGAAAGTCCGAAGTGATGCAGGTCGCAGACGTTTACCACTTCGTTGAACCTCACGAGCAAACCTAGAAACGTAATCAGGGCGAACCGGGATTCGAACCCACAATCATAGGTTTCTGGCGTGCCCAAGGGACGCAACTCTGCACCGTGAAATACAGCGCCTGAGACTGGGCCACCCGTGCCCCCAAGATAAATGGATCATATACAATGCATTTAATCATGGGGATACAGGTTATGTGTGTAATTCGTTGTGAATGTTGCATCTTGGAAGCGCCTTCCACGTAGGGACATTTTTCATTTGCCGGAACAGAAAATAGTCACTGGGGGCTAAGTCTGGGCTGTACAGTTATATCACTCACCCTTAGGCCCAGACTTAGCCCCCAGGATGACGAGGACATAAAGGCGGCCCCAGGGGCGTGGTTAGAGGGCCAATCTGCGGATTTCTGTAAAAGTGGTAGTAAAAGCTTGAAGGACAAATGGAATAGTGTTTTGAAAACTGCAAAAGATATTCGGTGACTTGGTCTTATATTGAAGTTAAAAAACTTATTGAACGCCCCTCGTAGCTTGCATAACAAGATGTCCGCGTCAGCACAGTGTGCTGCATATTTTTGTACAACTGCTGTATTTTTGAAAGATCAATGCTAGAGAAAACATCAAAACCGTCAAGATTACGAAGCTTTAACGAGTGAGTGAGTGAGTGAATTGGGTTTAACGCCGCTTTTAACAGTATTCCAGTTATATCGCGGCGTGTCAGCTTAATGTGGGAGGAAAGCCCGAAGCGATGCAGGTCTCAGACGTTTCCCACTTCGGTGAAACCCACGAGCACGGGTATGGTGCTGACAAAACTAGAAACATAATTGGGGCGAACCGGGATTCGAACCCACAATCATAGGTTTATGGCGTGCCTAAGGGACGCAACTCTGCACAGCGAATCGCGACGCCTTAGACAACTGGGCCACCCGTGCCCCCATTTTTTACGATGTAACTTTATCCATCTGCATGATGAATTCGTAATTTGAGCAAGTCAGCATGGTAAAACAAAGAAGTACTTCTACATCAGCGTTAATTAATGACATATTGTCTCTTGTCTGTGGGTATCATAAGTCATTCTAATATATGATACATGTAGCTCGCGTGTATACAAATGTACATCTGTCTGAGCTGTAGTGTATATACAATAGGAATAGGAATAGGAAGGTTCATATATCCATTGTATTGAAAAATCGTGTTATCGTCTCATAGATTTCAGGGTAACATTGTTGTTTGGTAACATGAAAAGTTGAACTGGAGACAGTTGTGTCAGTCTTGCTATTGCTTTGTGTTTTGTATTTGACTTTTTTCAAATCTAATTAAGTCACTAATGTTTGTTTGTTGTTTAACGCCGCACTCAGCAATATTGCAGCTATATGAAGGTGGTCTGTACATAATCGAGTCTGGACCAGACAATCAGTGAGCCCGACCACCCGATCCCGTTAGTCGCCTCTTACGACAAGCAAGGGTTGCTGAAGACCTTGTCTACCCCGGATCTTCACAGGTCAAGTCACTAATGATATCAATGTAATCAATACATATTCAGTAATTTTACAAGCTATAGGTATATGTTATAGCTATTGTTACAATCGATGCCGCCTTACAATAACAATAATACGTTTCGATAAACATACAGGTAATCACTTACTTTGTCCTTCGTGTATATCTAAAAAAATACCTTGTTGAAAAAACATATTTTATCCATTCAGAGAAATATATCTGAAACGACAGTCAGAGCTGACCTCCTTCACGAATCTGTTCTCTCCTTGCAATCTGATGCATCTTGGCTGTGTAAGCCTTTTGTAAAACGTTAATAAATTAAGTCTACTCTTTAGTAAAGGTAACGTTATTCTTCACATTATTTATTCCTACTGTCGTATTTGTACCCTATACTGTTCTATCGCAATGGTGGGTGTTTTGACTGATGCATAGTTGTCCCCAAAGGTCACATTTGCCATTCATATTTTTTTCCCAGGACATCTACACGGATGAGTCAAGTTTTCATTCCAAAATGTTTTTTAAAAAACGTTACCAACAACCATGTAATGTGCAATAGTAAAGATACGCCGATATTGGAAATGAGAAAATGAGTTAAAGCGATGTATGCCCCTTTCTTAATCCTACGTCCGTTCAGGTTTTTACGCTATAAAACCATCATGGAATGGATATCATCCCCCCGTTGTACTGTTTTGCGCATCTTAAACACATCACAGACTCTGAATAATTTGATTCTTGATGTAGGCACTTGTAACTGTGGCCATTATCGTGGAGAGGGTAGTACCGATGGAATTATGGAATATACCCTATTGTCAGGGACCCCACAACGTAAGGAGATGCATAACGGTAGCCACCTGCCGTTAACTCCACAGAGATTATGTTGATAGCACGCTTTGTCTCTTGAACAGATTTGTCCCCAGGTATGAAAACTACTTTAGCAGGCATTTCTTTATCCCTCAGCGTCATCGGCATGTGCTACTGTCCGTTTTTACGAGGGAGATGTTTCTCTTTGGGGACATTGGGACATATCTTATTCATGTACGTCAGAGGCACGGGCTGTGTAGTCGTCCAAGACGCCGCATTATTATGCCTCAAAGTGAGATTGACCTATCACCACGCAGAGCTACAAACCCCACATGAGCCCTTATACCGTCAGTAAAAATCCAAGATGGCAAAGTGATGTCATCGGATTTCGGTCAGATGATTGGCTGACCAACAGTGACCTCCCTGGAGCAAATATAATTTTGCAAATACATGTACAAATTATAAAATGGTCGTACTGGTGTCTAAAATAGCGACCCCAAAATATTTTCAAAAAAAATGCACATATGTACATGCCTCAGGTGTCCTATTAATTCACTCGTAAAAAGTTTCATTCTTTTTCATCGTGACATGGACAGCAGAACTCCGAATGCACACATACTACCCTCACACGTGCACACACTTTCACATGGACCCAATGGTGACAAGAAGGGTGCGTGCATTGGGCCCACGACACAAACATAATTTACGCACATCTTCGGAGTTCCTCGGGTTGGGCTTTGTGGCACTGGCAGCATAGTTCCTCGGAGTCGACTTCGTCGTTTGAATCTAGCAGATTCGATGTCTGGAGGATGCAGGAGTACGCCTGATGTGCTCGGCTTGGGGTCAGGTTTATTCTGCCTCATTCGAATTCCAACCTTTCCCTTTTTGACGGGAGGGTGATTTGCCTGAGGTTCAATGATTTTCTTCAGAATCAAGTTCTCCGTAATTGCCTTAACCCCAACGATTGCACTAATGACTTTTTTTTGTCGGCTGTGATTTCTTCATTAGAACCCTTTTCTTCTGCTGAAGACTTCCACACTGTCCTCTTGTATAAGTGAATGTTCTGTACAGTGTTGATTGTCCGTCTTCTTCCTCCTTCATCCCGGCACTTGACAATTGCTCCTCTTGAAAATCAGTTGAAGGGGCAAAGTTAATACGGGTCATAGCAGCTTGCGTGTCAAAAGGATAGATGGCACATGTCTTGAAAGAGGCCTGGAGATTCACTGGAGTCATTGATAATGCATAGGCTTAGCAGGCCAAACGACACACTGAATGTCTGCTCACAGAGCCGGTAGCATGGTTGCACATGAACTTGTGTCTAAGGTTGTTGTAAACCATACAAAAGGGACCGAAATATCCGACATCCATAAGTGACACGACGTGAGATGTACATGTGCTGGCAAGACAAACAGAATAATATTACATTACTGTCTCCTTTGACGTAGCCTTGGCCACGTTGAAGTTCAATTGAGCGCGGTTTTTGAACTTTAAGATCTGGCCAACGCTTGATGAAATTATAAAACCATTGCATAGACAATGGCTTGTCTTCTTCGGATCGCTTGCCAAGATGAATAGCTAAATCAGTGGCAAGAGTGGCTATCTTCACTCGTAAATAACCGTATAAAAATCTACGATGGCTTGAACGTGGGTGACTAAATGTCTCTCTTCCTCAATTGATAGCAGAGGTTCCAGGCCGGATTCAGACAGTCTGTTCCGATTCCTCCACTAGTGCGATCACGCAAGGTAGGAAACGGAACAGAGAAAGATAGTACAGCCTTCCTCACCGACATGTCTACGTTTGAGTTACGTTTCTCTCCCCTACTGTTGTGCACGAGTTACGTTTCTCTCCCCTACTGTTGTGGACGAGTTGCGTTTCTCTCCTCTACTGTTGTGCACGAGTTGCGTTTCTCTCCTTTACTGTTGTGTACGAGTTGCGTTTCTCTCCCCTACTGTTGTGTACGAGTTGCGTTTCTCTCCCCTACTGTTGTGGACGAGTTGCGTTTCTCTCCTCTACTGTTGTGTACGAGTTACGTTGCTCTCACTTCGCTGTTGTGCATGAGGTTTCTTTCATCTTACTGACAAATTCATATCGATAGTTATTGGTCAAATCTGGATATATCCCCGGCAAATTATTTCCTGTTCGTAACGAAATAATTCGACAAGGGTTTTGAATAGCCATCAATATACAGAGAAGCATATGCAATTTCAATCGCATTTCTTGACAACTATGATGTCTGATGCAATTCCTACTTTTGACTTATACCATAGTGGCCCGTGTTTTTGTTTCACGTGAATAGTTGACTTGACTTTGCATGTGTTTGTGACGGGTTGGGCAGGATACGCTCAACTTTCGCGAACACCTTGCATCATTATTATTTGTTAGTATTTCATACATAAATGTGACAAAACCCTTCCAATAGTCATCTCTGCTGAAAGCTGAGTCGAAGGTACAATTCCACCGTACCACGAGCATGTGTTTATGAATCACTGTCAAATAGTGAGGATACCAGGTGTTTGCGAAAAAGGTGAGCGTTATCTGCCCTGCTGGCGGCGCCCGTCACATACACATGATTATGTGTACAGTGTTGATTGTCCGTCTTCTTCCTCCTTCATCCCGGCACTTGACAATTGCTCCTCTTGAAAATCAGTTGAAGGGGCAAAGTTAATACGGGTCATAGCAGCTTGCGTGTCAAAAGGATAGATGGCACATGTCTTGAAAGAGGCCTGGAGATTCACTGGAGTCATTGATAATGCATAGGCTTAGCAGGCCAAACGACACAATTCCACCGTACCACGAGCATGTGTTTATGAATCACTGTCAAATAGTGAGGATACCAGGTGTTTGCGAAAAAGGTGAGCGTTATCTGCCCTGCTGGCGGCGCCCGTCACATACACATGATTATGATGTACAGTGTTGATTGTCCGTCTTCTTCCTCCTTCATCCCGGCACTTGACAATTGCTCCTCTTGAAAATCAGTTGAAGGGGCAAAGTTAATACGGGTCATAGCAGCTTGCGTGTCAAAAGGATAGATGGCACATGTCTTGAAAGAGGCCTGGAGATTCACTGGAGTCATTGATAATGCATAGGCTTAGCAGGCCAAACGACACACTGAATGTCTGCTCACAGAGCCGGTAGCATGGTTGCACATGAACTTGTGTCTAAGGTTGTTGTAAACCATACAAAAGGGACCGAAATATCCGACATCCATAAGTGACACGACGTGAGATGTACATGTGCTGGCAAGACAAACAGAATAATATTACATTACTGTCTCCTTTGACGTAGCCTTGGCCACGTTGAAGTTCAATTGAGCGCGGTTTTTGAACTTTAAGATCTGGCCAACGCTTGATGAAATTATAAAACCATTGCATAGACAATGGCTTGTCTTCTTCGGATCGCTTGCCAAGATGAATAGCTAAATCAGTGGCAAGAGTGGCTATCTTCACTCGTAAATAACCGTATAAAAATCTACGATGGCTTGAACGTGGGTGACTAAATGTCTCTCTTCCTCAATTGATAGCAGAGGTTCCAGGCCGGATTTCAGACAGTCTGTTCCGATTCCTCCACTAGTGCGATCACGCAAGGTAGGAAACGGAACAGAGAAAGATAGTACAGCCTTCCTCACCGACATGTCTACGTTTGAGTTACGTTTCTCTCCCCTACTGTTGTGCACGAGTTACGTTTCTCTCCCCTACTGTTGTGGACGAGTTGCGTTTCTCTCCCCTACTGTTGTGCACGAGTTGCGTTTCTCTCCTCTACTGTTGTGTACGAGTTGCGTTGCGATTATGATGTGGTCGAAATCGTACATTCGCTCTTAGCCGAGATTTGTCATTATGGAATGAATTTTGTCGCTGTTATTTGCAACTGTTCATCAAATGTTCATCCGTTATATTCATTGCATATTCCTACAGGGGCGCCAATTTAGCCAACATGCATTTTTAAATACAGTTTTCCCGTTTCAGCTCAGTAATCATGCGAATATGGCTTATAGAAGGTATTCAAGCTTGAAGCGGAGTCACCATTCCCAGACACCAATGTGGGAAGCAATCAATCAGGCTGGGAAATAATAAAGGCAAAATATTACGTAAAGAAACACGATTTCCCTTAGATCATCTTTCATCGAACCCGGCGACACTTTACCGAGCTATATTGTAGAACTGTTTATTGGCCTTTGACCAAACTCATGATCAAATAGCAAATTGTAGGCTTTGGAATGAGCCATTTTATGGCGTAACTGCTGAGACAATGACGTTGTCGTCTCATTTCAGCATCACAAGGAAATTACTTCAGGAAATGGAGTGCAAATCTCGAAATATATCACTATACAAGGCTAACGGTGTACCTTAACGTACATGCACATTCATAACGAAACAGTGACATTCCCTAGGGCCATGCTCCACTAAAACCAGACTTCCTATTTCATTATGTGAATAATTGTATTTATTTGCTTTAATTGAATTTCGAGTCTATGTCTTGACTGAAAGTCTCAACGGCACTTTGGTATGTGCCCTCTTCAATGATTATGCATGATGTGAATGCGCAAGACTGAATGTAGCCTACTTTCGTCGTATAAAACATGTACATGTTCAATAAAAAGTGCTAATAACTTGCAGATCCTTATGCAATAATTTTCAGCTGCATTAGCCATCATTCATTTATATGTGTCTACATGATAATGAAGTCACATGACAGTTCGATCTTTATGTTCTTGTAAACGCTTTTGTTTTTGGTGAGTGAGTTTCGTTGAACGCCACTTTGACTAGTATTTCTATTATGTCAATATCGGTTTGTGGGATTAAAGCATGTGGTAACGGAGGTGGTGGAAGTTTTACTGATATAGTGTCGAGAAACCAAGAAGAATCTGCTATTCGAAGCCCTGGTCATCGGATCCTGGCACGATTTAGAAAAACAACCCCACACACTCTTGGTAGGGGTACAATTATTTTGTAGAAATTATTAGATTGGCAAATATTGTTATAATCCCTTTGAATCCGGTTAAATAATACTAATATACAACTCGGTGACATAAAATAAATATAACTTTGAAATATAATCGTTTAAAATTATCATGGTTTACCTCCTGATAAAAATGTTCGTTGAGCCACTTTAATGCTAATTTTTCTCATTATAATTGCCCATTAATAATAATAATAATAATAATAATAATAATAATAAATAATGCATTAGATGAAACAGTAAGTAAAACAAATTGAGCTTATGGCTATTTGACAACATCTAAAATTGTAATCTTAATCGATGGGCAGATTATACTAGTTCAACCACCAAGTCTTAGATAAGAGATAATAACACAATATACACGTACCTCGGGCAACTGAAGGGTGGTGATACTGAATGATGTCATTGCACATTGCATACCGTCTGATCCCTCCAAATACCACGAAGGCGGATTTTGAGAAAGGCTTTCTGTGATTGTTAAAGTAAACAATATACAAATTATATCGAGCATCGTTTATATCCGTTTAACAACAGCCGCCGGATGTGTGTATGTATGTGTGTGTGTGTGTGTGTTTGTTATGTGATAGTCAGTGCCAGGGAATCCTCTTTAATATTCCTCCCCCACTGGCCGAGATGACGGAGATAGTTGACAAAATAACAAAAGCCAGTCTTTATATACAATTTGGTGAAATATATAACTTTTCTTCTTATGATGTGCAAATTACGTTTTCATGTAAACTGTGCTGGCGGGTGTTACCGATAGGGCAGAACCTGCTGACACCTGGTGTCATCAGTGATTTTAAGCGATCCATTCACATAATGTTCACCACTATTGTTCGACCAGTGGAATCTATTCGGGCGAAATGCCAAGACTGGTTATTCTCTGGCGTTCTATATCATGGTGTAGTCGGAATTGTATACTATACTCTGGACCCGTGAAGATCCGGGGTAGAATAGATCTTCAGCAACCCATGCGTGTCATTAAAGGCGACTATGCTTGTCGTAAGAGGCGACTAACGGGATCGGGTGGTCAGGCTCGCTGACTTGGTTGATGCTTGTCATCGATCCCAATTGCGTGGATCGATGCTCATGCTGTCAGTCACTGGATTGTCCGGTCCAGGCTCGATTATTTACAGACCGCCGTCAATTAGTTGGAATATTGCCTAGTGTGGCGTTAAACAACAAACAAACAAACCATACTCTGATTTGATGAGTGATTTCTTATGATTATGAAACATTTATGTTGCTTTCGCTTACTGCCCTGATTTCCCGCTCCATGAAAACACACACACAGTGATTGCATTGCTGCCTCACCGTCCCAACTGATTACCTTGTGTGATGGTATTTCCACATTTCCTTCAATGTTAAAGGAAATAGGGCAAATTATCTTATACATGACACTTGTTTTGGAATACAGCTGCCAGCCAACGGAGAGACGGGCAAACGATAAAGGATCATGTCTGAAGCTATGTCCATGATACCCTGCGTCCTTATCACAGTGCTGTAAATGAGTTTGTATTGCAAAAATAGCTTTGTGTTAGAGTATCGCATATCACGATCAAACATCTTTGCACTTATCCTTCGCATTGCAATGCACTAAGATACTTTTGTTAGAGTTTAATCTAAAGGTTTAGCATCTATTCCTGGTATCTTAAAACAAGGCAGAAGAGTATTTTGTTGTAATTGGTGTTTGGTATTGTATACAATGGCTTATTGTCCGAGTTTTAGTATAGAGGTAATACACCTTAAATGTAATCCTGTTTGTCTAAATGTAGCAGTGTATTATGATTCCAGTGCACCCCTAGTTTATCCAAACAGCTAAATAACTAACGAGTTTTAAATTCAGTCACTTCACAAATCATTTGGAAACATAGTAACAATCCAAATCAATACTCCAATCAAACTATGCGACAGTTCCAAATAAATTATGCTGCATTTCAAACACGATTATGATTTAATTGAATTGTTTCCTAATTGTAACCTTCCAACTACGCGTTCTCAGGAGTGATGAAGTCAGTTTACAAAATATTAGGACCTGTGAAGATCCGGGGTAGAATGGGTCTTCAGCATCCCATGCTTGCCGTAAATGGCGACTATGCTTGTCGTAAAAGGCGACTAGCGGGATCGGGTGGTCAGGCTCGCTGACTTTTCATCGTATCCCAATTGCGTGGATCGCTGCTCATGATATCAACCACTGGATTGTTTGGTTTAGACTCGATTATTTACAGACCGCCGTCATATAGCTGGAATATTGCTAAGTGCGGCGTTAAACAACAAACCAACCAACCAACCAACCAACCAACAAAATATTAGAGATTCATGTTCTTCTATTGGGCTTCTTAGCCTCCAGTATATTCATCGAATCATATATGTTGTGTGAACCGCTTCCTACACAAAAACCATGACACATCACCACCACAAGGTGTTCATCATTCGTTAACGTCAACCGCCCAGACCAAAGTGATGTAGTATGTGTGCATTCAAATGATATCGGTGGCGTCCAACACGTCCAATGTGAAAACCACGTGGGCGCACCTTCACATTGTTACAGTACCTTGTTGGTCGTCTTACCACGTTGTTCCTTCTGAATAATTACAGAAGAGAACATTAAATTATCAAAACGACATATTTCATAACCATGATTCGTTATCCTAGATATATTTAGATGAAGCGTCATCTGGTAACGGCAAGGAGGAATTAATAATCCTTATTTATGCTGTATTTGGAAAATGAACAGAAGAAATTGATATGTTTTTCTTTTTCTTCTTCTTTGATAGGCATTTAGAAGTTGGAGTACTAAGTAAGGATAAGAATTTATGGATGAACAACTTCTTTATTACAATTAAGAGCGACGTTTCGGTGTAGGTTCTCTTAATTGTAATAAAAAAGTTGTTCATCCATAAATTCTTATCCTTACTTATGTTTTTCTTTGTACATATATGTGTACGTAGTGAAGGTGATCAAGAAGAAATCAGATCGTTCAAATGAGCATGTGGTCGATCGTTTGTCACTACAACCTACTAAATCTCCCCTGGGGGTTCCAGCTTAGAATAAGTCCCCGAGAACCTATTCTGGGTCCCGTTCCACAAAGCGATCTTAGTGCTATGATTGTCGTAAGCCTGTGTTAAAGTATAGGAGTTACGATCATCTTAGCGCTAAGATCGTTTTGTGGAACGGGGCCCAGGTTGTTAGAAGTGACCAAATAGATCTAGTGGCCAGGCTTGATGACTTGGTTGATGGTATGGTGCGGTGCCACGGGTCCGTCATGCGTTCAACTTGGGTCTAAACCAACAGAATGCAGGTCGGCCTGGTGAAAGTCCAGGCAGGTACCTACATGTAGTTCACGTGGCATTATGTAAACACTGGCAGTAGGGAATTACTGTAGGAGACCAGTTCCAGATGTTTGGACTTTTTCAATACATGTAGAGTATGCTTAATAGGAAAATAAAAATGTAACGTTAAATCACAATCAATATTATTATAAATTGTGTGCAACTGATTTAACATTAAACAATATAAAAGTCAATCCAGTAATAACACAAAGCACATCATATAATGTTC
The DNA here is from genome assembly GCF_022045235.1 of Haliotis cracherodii. Taxonomy (NCBI): domain Eukaryota; kingdom Metazoa; phylum Mollusca; class Gastropoda; order Lepetellida; family Haliotidae; genus Haliotis; species Haliotis cracherodii. Next base: position 20,606,181 of record NW_027266272.1, read on the forward strand.
ATTACAAGTATGTTTGAGGTGTCGCACACGACCGGGCCTGTTAGTTATGTATGTATTTCTATTTATACATTTTAAATCAATGGTAACGATGTCCGCCCTATAGCTAGTTATGATGTCATTGGTTGTTGAAACTCGTGCAGGACACGTTTTCTTCATACATTCCCATGACTGGCAAGCATGTCCTTTCCTTAAACATGTATCCTTGACAACATAGGCTACGTCCTCCACGATGAGATGGGATGAATACATCTATTATTGATGTTTGAATGGTTATAACGTGAACATGTCTATATGCAATTTACCTGAAAACTCCACATGTCATTAGCTGAACACTTCTCACGCTGTGGGATGCCCCTTGTCTTATCGAAACACCAAACTAGGAAGTACTGCCATCAAAGGCTTGCCACAGATCTGCCTGGTGACATTCGGTGCACCTCTTAATCCTGCTATTGTCGGCTCCGTGAGGCGGTACCGATGGTATGTCACCGTACCCGGAAAGCGTGAATCGTTGCTCACAATATCAATAACTGGATTGCCTGTTTACAGGCCACCCTTAGCAGGACTATTGCTGAGCGTGTCGTTAGAAAACAGGAAGAAGAAGATACGTCTCACACATGTGTTAATTTTGACGAACGATGGATCCAACGTTCTTATTCAGCGTGTCAATATGATTCAACATGTCTAAAGAAACACTGATTGCAGATGTTTATTAATCCGGTGATATCCACGAGCAGGAGTAAGGTCTAACCATGAAAACATCATGGCTTCTGTGTGATGCAATTTGCCGGGTCTTCCACTGGATCAACCGTATCTTGAAATCTTAATCAGGAATCCAATCGATGGGTTTATTTAGGATGTAACATTCATGTAATATTTGTAACATTCAAATTGAAACTGAAACGATTCCGATGATCAAACGTCTCCTTAAATAATGCAGTGGTGTGTTCTAGATGCAACATGCGATTACAAAATCTATAAGGTTAAATCCATGGTCACCACTGGCCATGGTGAAGTGTTTGGAGTGAGTGAGTGAGTTGGGTTTAACCCCGCTTATAACAGTATTCCAGTTATATCGCGGCGTGTCAGCTTAATGTGGGAGGAAAGCTCGAAGTGATGCAGCTCTTAGACATTTACCAGTTCAGTGAAACCCACGAGCACGGGATATGGTGTTGACAAACCTAGAAACATATCGGGGCGAACCGGGATTCGAATACACTATCATAGGTTTCTGGCTTGCCCAAGGGACGCAACCTTAGACGACTGGGTCCCCCGTGCCCCCTAAGAGTTTGGAAAGTCTTACTAGTTCAATATATCTATGCAAGCGTTGATTCATAAGTACCAGTACCAACTGACAATTGGAATTGTCCACAAGAGTGTTGTCTCCAAAACACGTTGCTAACCGAGGAGAGTTATTTAGATAAACTAGTGGTTACATCGTTCGTCGTACTGAAGCACCGGATTTCCGACATATGTTCAGTGTGCGAATAATGGCGACAAATATATGAGAAATATCTGCCCAAAGCAGTCGACTCCGATTCCGACGATGTCATGAGCATATGTTTATGAACCAAATAGATCAAAAGCAGGTCAATTTTCACCCCTATGCTGTGGTACAAGTCAGCATAGGGAATTGCATCGGACATATTTTGTCAGTGATGCGTCGAATTTTGAAACGTTCTCCACATGTTAAACATCAAACGTTTTGCGAGTTTTACTGAGGTCTTGAAAATTGTAACATTGATCAGACAACGTTTGAGCAAGAGTCGTATGACACACTTTAAATTTGGGTGAAAGGAACATGCTCGATTTTTCCGCAAAGGTTGATAAATGTAGACACCAAGAGCTGGAGCTGCTGTATTGGACGTTTGGAAAGTTGAAGACATCCCTCTTTTCATACAGTTTTCTGGATAGCTTGTTTCATTCAATTCGGTTTATTTCGTGTTGGCCATCGGCCCATAGCTACATTTGTATGACAATGGATTGTTCTGACAATAATGTCCTACGAAGTGACATTGCTTGATAGATATAGATCGCTAGAAGTTTAATTAATTTACAATCAGTTGTAGGCATAATGATTATCATAATTAAAGTTTTGTCTGGTCTGAAATTCGCCATTTGTCTTTGATAAGTGATCCACCCGTAATTTGTTATAACCGGGACAAACTTACAGAAAATAATACTCGTCCACCATTACGTGGGATCTTAGCGTATCTCCCAGTTTCAACACATAGCTGATGCGGAAGACATCTAAACCGAGCAAGCACCACTCTACATTTATTGACGGTCACATAGTTAAGATACAACTCTGTCCCTAACGATTCCTTCAATAGGGAAAAAGAGAAAGATTTACTACGCTGTTCCATTAGACTATACCAATGCTGTTCATAACGATAGTACATTGGATCCTCTGAATCTTTATGCAAAGCTCTAAATGTGAAATGGTCTCACTGGTGTTCTTTATTTCTAGTTCGGGTGGGTAAATCGGTGGAAGGAAAGTGGCCTTTTGGTAGCTATTAAACGATATGAGATCATCGATATACCTGAAGCATTAGTTCAACCTCTTGGACAAATGATCTCGTTTTGACTTTGCCATGTGTGATATCCCCAAAATGGTATTGTTTGAACACGTCCAAAAATAATCAGTCACTCTTAGTTTTTTAGTTTACTGAACGTTATACAGTTTATGTGCGTTTTGGTTAAATAGATTTTATTCATAATGTTATAAACGGCAGATATATGAAGGTCAAATCTATCACAGAAATATTCGTGGTTCAGATTCAGTTCCCTATTAAACTGCTGAATAGGTTTTGCTACACGAAGAACATACTACTTGCCACACGGGGAATAAAATGTACCTGACCTTTCACATTTGTATTCACAAAGACGCGGACAATTAGATTTCTCTTCAATAAATATAGTCTTATTTTACATTACTTGGTGCCTGAAATGGTCTTCTTCTAAAGCTTAGTTTCAGTTGTGATAGAAACCAGAAAAAGTAATCCACATTCCCTTTAAGAGCACATCTGTTTTATTCACAATTACAGGGTAACTGTAAGCTAGGAGTGATACAACTTAGTAACATGTGGCCAGAAATGTCAATTTGGCCCGTTTCAAAGAAACTTTGAAATCTCATTTTAGCACAAACATACATTTTCTTGAGGGTTCCTTTATCGTACCCGTTTATATTGTATGGGAATGTCTGGACAGGCTGAGTTTGGACTAACGGGATTTCACTGTTTATGTTACGATGAAGAGCTGTTGCGCCAACAAAAACCAATCAAAACTATTTCCTTTGTATTTCAGCAAAAACATGAGAGATAATGTTTCACAAGAAATCAATCTTACTTGAATATATATTTTCCTCCTTTCTGGTGGGTTTTCCCAGCTTTGATTGCTCGCTGCAGTTCAACGTCGAACGTTGCATCAAGTAATCGATATCAATCGAATACTTGTTCGAATGCAGTGAATATTTTTAAGGCAGATTCGACTCAATGACGTATTCATATCTAATAGCACTGTTTCCTCTTTCGCTCAAGATCTGACGATTGCAACAAAAATGTCCTGTCACTAACGCATACTTTGACATCGCTGGATTATTCAGTGATCGTGTCCGCCCACATTTCGATCACGTCACAAGAAATGGCAAAGCTTCAATATGGATATATTTTTATACATGATAAATCAAATAGTCAATACTGCTGGTAATCTTAATAAGTTTAATGTCATCTTGTATTTATAACCCTCTCTCACTGTAAACTCTCAGCATCGCCTCTTGAGCCTCCCGCTCTATTTCAAAGGAAGGCATGTTTTAAAAATGTTCATATTTCTTACAGGATTTCCAAATGTCAACCTTATAATTAAGATATGACTGAGGACAAAGTGGTTCAAAAGAGATCACACAATGACTTCAACACTCGGTCTCGCCACAAAGCTTGAGCTCTGAAAGAAGAGCATCAAACCTACGATGGTGCAATAAGCATTTTAAAAGGCAACCTCAGGTGATCTATTCCTGATCTAATGGAACATCGATAACCAAACTGTCGACATTCAAACCATATATTTAGCACTGTCCAGAGGAAACAGGCTTAATCTGCGGGTTAGTATTCATAGCCATGCTTTTCTAGGCCATGGTTGTCTTCTTTGAAGAGAGAGCTGAGTGTTAATGGCCGTGTCAAAAAAGGACATTGGTGTGGAGTAAAGTGAGGTATCAAGAGAGGTGAGGAGCTTTCTATATTTCCGACAACCATCTATAGACTTGTTTAAATACGGCTTCATGCTCAAATAGAGAAGTAGTTGCTGCACAAATGGACTATAGGGCACGGATGGCTCAATCGTCTAAGGCGCGCAATTTGCTATGCGGAGTTGCATTCCTTGGGCACGCCAACAAATCTATGATTGTGGGTTCGAATCCCGGTTCGCCCCGATTATGTTTCTCGGTTAATCAGCAACATACCCAGGTTTCACCAAAATGGTAAACGTCGAAGACCTGCGTCACTTATTCCTACATCAAGCTGACATGCCATGATATACCTGGAATAGTGTTCAAAGCGGCGTAAAACACAATTCACCCCCTCTATTGTACATGTACTATTGGTGTCATTGGAAGCATAGAACGTGTTTAACGTTTTTCTAACATCTGGAATCAGTAAATGTAAAAAAGAAGCTTTTTGTTGTACGCCGCAATCATCAGAAGTCAAGCAACACGTATATCTCGGGGGCTGGTGTTAATGGAATCTGGGATTGACAAACCAGTATTTGATGTTCTGTGCAACGCCCCATCCATCCTACACCATCAAGTTTTAATCGCATGAAATGACAAGCATAGATTTCCCGATTTCCAACAGGGATTCATTATGATGAATGTATATGCTATTATCTCGAGAATTTGTCAATTCATGTATTTGTTTTCTGTGATGTAAATGGATAAAGGAATTCCCGACATATATTGGTAGATAAACATATACTGGCAGAGAGATGATGAATCGGTATTTGAACAATAACCATTAGTTACCAACCAACATGTATAGTATTGTTACGTATTCATGTAATTGATACAACGTTACTTAGTAGACAAGCTGGAGTAACATGGCACGTTTCTATCTCATGGCTTAGACTACATTGAAGCACAGCATAAAAATAGTGCCGCAAAATTGCCCTCAGCAAATATCGACACAGTCCCTTCGTAATGATTACATCACTTCACTGCGTGAAGGTTAACGACACTCAATCTTCATATAGGAGACCTCATGGGTCGGTTGAAGGTGAGGTAAAATTGGGTTTAACGTCGCGTCCAAGATTATTGCACTTATATAGCGACGTGCATGCACGTGTATGTGTGGCTGCTTGTACTAGTCCTGACTGATACCGATTTATAGTGCTAGCGCACTGAGATACCATGCCGCAGTTTAACATGAATACCCCACTCAGACACTGTATACTGACTCCGAGCCGACCAGTCCTTGTTTTAGCCCCTTAATGCCGTGCGTCAGACAAGGTAACAACAAGTACCATCTTTTAACGTCTGTTGGTATGACGTGGCCGGGGATCGAACCCCGACCTTCCGCTCTCCGGGCTGACGCTCTAGTACAAGACCACGGATGGTCGGGTCGGTTGAAAGTATGAATTTGTGGTGAAGTGAAAATGATCGAACCTCGCGACAAAATATCTGTCCACGCGGCGAAAGGAGTACAGGTTTATGGACTCGGCCGTTGTTGCTATTATTAGATGACAGCGGCAGGGAAAATACTCACATTTTCAATCGCAAAGAAGGGTGAGACAGGGGTCTTAGAATTATCGATGATATTCTCCATTGGCACTTTGAGGACGTTTGTGAACTGATTGCGAAGTCAGAAATGGACTCGATAAGAGTGATACTGTTTGTGTGATTCGTAGCTATGTATTTGGGGATAAGTAAATGTTGGAATGTAAAGGAAGAGCGGGTCATTAGCTTCATTTTCTATATAGGATTGTTGTGTGTAACAGTGTTAGCTTGTTGGTCATGATCCGTCCTCTAATGCAAACGAAACGTCAAACACGACACTATTGGCAAACTGTGAACAAAAGATCGTTTGTGGTTCAATACCTCATACATATTTAACTATAAGGAAACGTTTTCATGAAGCGATGTTACATCGTGTGCGTTTCTGAGATCAATGTCCACTACACGCGTGCCTCGTTCTGCTCAATCATGTAAATTCACGTAATTTCTTGGAAAACTGACAACGATGAATCGCTACATGGAAATTACGTTTTATTGGAATTCTACACATGACGGATTGTTTATGAGTTTATGCTTATTTCTTATTTGACAGTCAAAGAATATCATGTTCTTGTCAGTTAAGGATTCTAAATCAGAACACCCCTTAATGATCACGATTGTCCAGAAAGTCATCCTGCATAAAATCTCATTAAAATCAGATCTTAGTTCTCGCTACCGCTGAACAAAAGATGTTTGTTTGGCGGTAGTGAGAAATGAGATTTAATTAAATGAAATTGTCTTATGTGTAATCTATTTCGCCTCACACGTTCCATAACGTAGGTGCACAAAACTCAACAGTCCACAATATTCATCACAAACTACAGAATTAGTTTGGGTATTTGAAGGGCTGTGTATTGACTGGAAACTAATTAATTTAAGGAACCACCATTTGATAATCTGGGTGGTAGAGGGGTGAATATTTGTGTATTTTCCCCTGAGGAAAATTTGTATCGTTCCATATTTTTGTTGAACAAATTGAGCTTTTCACTTAATATTTTCAGCAGCATACCCTTGGTAAACGTCACGAAACATATTAATTTAACTTTCCCCCACATCAAGCCGACACGCCGAGATGTGTGTGAACTAAAATAATGTTCAAAGCAGCATTTGATATGCCTACCGGTAAGGCAGAACAGGCGTATCCTTTTTCCCTGACGTCTTTACTGATTTTCAGTGATGCATCATTTTCATCGCTATTTTGCCTTTTACGACCAGTCGAATCGGTTATTCTTTGGCGTTAACCTTACATATTTATATCAATCCCAAACTCAATCACTAAACATTTACTCATATACCTTCATTAATTACGAAACGTTCAGACGTTTTGATATATCGATGTCATTTCACTCCCACAATAACCAGCGACAGGGGAGACAGTGGTTAAAGTGTTATGTAAGATAATGTGTACACAGTTGCAAAACAACCGTGACGTTAACGGCAGATTTGCTGACATACTCACTTCTACAGTTGCTGTGAATGTTTGAACAGACTCAGCGACATGTACAATCTAGGTCTCTGGGATACATCTGAGTCCCTGGGATGCAGTTTCACATCAGGCGGTCCATGGCTCGCCGAGGTGTTGCCGTGTTGTGAAAGACATCCATGTATGTTCACCCAGTTTCTTGTCGACTCTATCACCTACTCCCTGGGAGGTATAAGTTTTTTGGAGATATTATATACTGAAAAGTTCACAAGATGTATATTCAGGTTTCTGTTATCAATATTACACTCGCGCGTGGTTGAGTTATCTCTCACATAAGATCAGCGTGTAGACATAACTGTTGAAATGAGTATGGGCAGTTGTACATTTCTGTTCTTACTCACGCTATGAGTCATTTTTTCAGATATTGTGGAATGTTTTTATATCTAAATAATGACCTTTCAGCAATGAAACATTATTTGTTGATATATGAGTGTAACACGTTGACATCTTTGTTGTATAAATATACGTAGGAAAAAAAGCACAGCAAATTACACTCATGTAAATTCATGTAAGCAAATATGTTCCTCACAGTATACATGAAGTTTATTCTGTGTTTATACTATTTTTGATGGAATTAGCAGATACATGTAGGTGAGCACTGTAAGTGAGACTGTCCAATACACACTTTAGTTCAGCCGCAGTTTGGTACATACACCATGGAAACGTAAATGTATCAAAACATAACCAGTAGCGTTTAACCTGTCAATCACTTGTAATTTTTGGTTTGCGTTCAAATTGATAAAGTTTGGAATCCTTGTAGCTTCCTTTTAATTCTCTCAGAGTTCTCTGAAATTAGTAGATGTAATCACTGGAACAAAACCGCTGACATGTTGAAAATGAGACGTAGCGGATTTCAGTATCTTCAAATATAATGTCCTGATGGCTCTATGACTCTTCTGTAGCCATAATTAATATTGAGTGTGACTCCGGACAAATTAAGTGTTGTCAAGGTTGCAAAATTAAAAAAAATAGTTTTTTTTGAAAATCGTAAATACGAGAACAAACGAAAGTTAAATGTTAAACCCCAAATAACAGCAAAAAGGTGAGTGATATGAGAATGCGTGGGTGAGTGAGTGAGAGAGCGATCGAGCTGGGTTTTAACGCTGCTTTTAACAGTATTCCAGTTATAGCACGGCGTGTAAGCTTAATGTGGGAGGAAAGCCCGAAGTGATGCAGGTCTCAGACGTTTACCACTTCGGTGAAACCCGAGAGCACGGGTATGGTGATGTCAAACCTAGATTCATAATCGGTGCCAACCGGGATTCGAACCCACAATCACAGGTTTCTGGTGGGCACAAGGGACGCAACTCTGCACAGCGAATCGCGGCGCCTTAAGCGACTGACTTCCTGATGGACGTTGAAAAATCATTATCTCTTCAAATGAATAAAATCGCACGCCATCACAAAAGATAATGACAAGAACAGTTATCCCTTTGTTTCTTGTGTCAAGTAATCTGAATATGTTTAAAGTTTTTGCAGATCGACAACTTTTGTTGGTCTTTTTGTTACTTCTGATTTATATTTTGACTGAGTCAGATGTAACATGAGACAACGTTGCTTATATTAAAGAAAGTGTTTCTTTCACTACCTTCAACGTCATCACAACATTCACCGGCAACATGCTCCACTTCTTTACCCGTAGTCACATTATCTGGCATATAACATAAGGTAAGATAGACTTTATTATCTCCGGGAAAACATTTCTTGCAACAAAAGAATCCCCTCAGAGAAATAAACGAAAACATGAATTATACAATAGTGCATAACAGATTATAAATACAGAATATTTGAAAACATTTTATATCATTCAATAACGATCAAATAGCCAATTCCCTTCATCTGATTTACCCACCTAAACTAAAATTAAAGGAGACCAGTGAGACTGCCTCGTCTGTTTATATTTAATATTATGCATAAGGCATAAGAGTGAGAAAACACTTTCCATACAACTGTATGCCAAGGTGGATGACTTCAACGTTCCAATAAACAACTTTCCCTTTTTGTCGAGCAATATTCCAGCACTGGGTGTCTACATTTCAAAACTCTTGAGGTACAAGCCGTTGCGGCCAAGATTTCAAAGAGCGTCATATAACTCTGTTTCAGAAGCTGTTTGAAGCTTGTTACAACATTAAAACCAAAAATATTTTGGTGGACATGTCCAGGACCTTTCAAAATTTGACGCTTCTGTGACAAAAAGTATGTCAGATGCAATTCCCTATTTTGACTTGTATCATATGTTCCCGTGATTATCGCAAGTGAACGATTGCCTTGCATTTGCATGTGTTTGAGACACCGGTTGGGCAGGATACGCTCAACTCTTCGCGAACACCTGGTATCATCACTATTGGAGTCATAAACACATGCTCGCAACATAGTCAGAATCGTACAATCGACTCTTTTGGCAGTCATTTCTTATGAATACGTAATGGATTTTTTCGCTTTTATTTACGTGTTTATTCCGAAATGAAAACGCCAAATTTAACCCAGAAATCGTTGAGTTACATTCAATGAATGGGCCACTGAACATCAGTAGGACCCACCACTCACTCAATTGCATTAAAAAGTTTGTGGTTGTTGCCTCATGATTCGCAGCATTACTCCTGTGGCGGCAATTCCATGGATCCAGATATGTGACAGCAGCAACAAATATCATGCCCTATTACACAGAACGTGTATTCACGAACGTACACTATCTGTCACAGTTGAATGAGGCCTCCTCTCGCACTTGTATTGGAACAACCATCCTTTTACATGATGCTGCCTGAAGGGCCTTGAATCATATAGCCATTTTTTAGGAAGGGCGACAACGGATAACAAGTTCATCCCAGGGAATTTCTCTATAACCGGAGGGTAACGAAGTTGTCTTGCGCTGGGACAGAGTTTGAACTATAAATAACCACAAGGTCATGGTCACTGCCAAGTTAATATTGTACGAGCGTCTCAATCAATTTGCAGACAATTACAATCAACACTGCTTCCTTTAATAAAACTTCTGCCTCTTTACACAATGTAAACCATCTTATTGGGATTAAGCAGCTCTTTATATGAGCGTTCGATTACTACTTTTGAAACATTTCCGTAAGTAGTACTTGAATATAGACCGATCGTTTCCCACAAAGAGGCCTATTAGCTCCAATGGGTCATGCGTAATAGCCCTCTTTTGACGTTTTCAACAGCTTCTGTACGGGCTAATGGGTTCTGGGCTAACGGACTTTCAAACAACATGCTATTCAACATAACGCTTCGGATTATGTTGGGAGATGGTGACACAAAACTGTGTTTGCATACACTTTGAATCGGTATCATACACTCATCCTGTGAGAATTATAAGCAACTACTTAATGACTTCTGAAGCGATTATTTGTAATTTCGATCTGATAAAAAACGTCATAACAATTTTAAGTAGAAGCGTTTTCACATTTCTTTCAATAACGCTCGGTTGTCGTGTTTTCTACAAAGGTTGTGGTGGGAACGTCATGCACGCCGATCCATACATTCCGTGCACCTTTCGGTACAGAGAGGTTTCAATCCGCTTACGGTTCCTAAATTCTCAAACATACAAGTACTTTCAGTTTGATTTTCCGTCGATAGCAGCACGCGGAGTGTGCGATAACACATGAAACTTGCCCGGGAAATAGAGTACTTCGACGTTTATCAATGTGTCACACGCACAATAAGTGCTAAAGTATTCTCATGGCAATGCACAATTAAATAATTCGTCCAGACAAATGTATGCTTGCAAATGAATGAATGAGTGATATTATTGAAAAGGAATATCAATGAAATATTTAAAATGAATGAATGAATTATTGTTAAGGGATAAATGAAGCATTGAAAAGCAATGAATGATTTTGAATGAATAACGATACAACTATCATCAATTCACATTAAGAGTCAAATGTACACTATTTCATATTTCATATGTTCAGCATTCTAAATATTGATTGGGCTGTACACTATTAACAAAATAACAGATATAATTTAAATGAAGTTTGAAAACTTTAAAAACAGAAAACTATTATTTAACAATATCAAAACGGGCTAGCACCCTAAGTTAAGGCCACCATACTAGGGACTTACTGCCAGCCAGGATTTACACTATCAAAATACAATGAAGAAATACACTACGGTTAAAAGAGTGGTAGACCTAAATAAACTTTGAATGATGTTGTACGTACATTCCCTCTCAGGAGGAAAATAATCTTACGCTGTTTTAACCTCCTCCAAGGGAACAGCTACTCATGATCTCATTTACTATATAAACACTACCAATTTCTGAAACACTTTTCGTTGCACATCGCATTTTATTAAATCTGTTACACTTGAAACTCTGTTTTAGAAAGCAGATGATTAGTTAAACATTGAACATTAGTTAAAAGGTCCTGGACTGACGTTGATTTGAAATATCTATTGCTTGTGATGGGAAAATCAACACAGTCAAGCCAAATGTGATGACTCTATTTCTTCCGTCACAAGGGACACACATTGGATGATCCTCACCTTTCAAAAAATAGTCTTAAGTTTGTCCAGCGTGTTCAATACGCCATCGTCGCAATATGACCTCCTCACCTCTCAACTGACATCCCAACTGGGTATATTCTATTGTCAGTTTGAAATCGTGAATTTTGTAATACCTACTTTGGTGTCACCCCTATTTTCCATAAGATCCCGAAAATAATATCTACTTTCAGGCTTACTGTACTAATTAAAGGTACGCTCAACTTCTGCTTCTGTGTTGCAAAGTATGACAACATGGCCGGACAATCAACAACAGACAATGTTATGTTGGCCAGTTGCAAGAACATTATATATATTAGGAATGTACATTGTATTTAGCGAACCTTGGCGATTCAATTATGGACTTGATAATGATAGCAAATATCCCAGTAGTTTCTCCAGATTCCCGATGGTTAATTCTGACTCGATCGCCGAATGGCAAGGGAAACGCCATGTTTGTTTGTAAATACTGAAAGTAGTCCCAACTTGACCTTTGATATTTGCATCTCTTTATATAAATAAGCAACAAAACCCAAATATTCATATTTAATAGAAATATCTGCCAAAACCAGGTTGATTATACGATTCCGACTATATCATGAGCATGTGTTTATGAATCACTATCAAATAGCGAGGATACCACTAATTGCCATGGAGGGGATGGAGAGATGGTATTTACATCAATGTTAGGACCTTTTATATCATGCTTTGTCCGGATCCCAAGTGGCGGGACCAGTTTGGATTTGTTTTGAAACAGTTCGGTATAATGAGGATTAAAGTACACAATTTATGTTCCGTATTGATTGGATGGATCAGAATCCAATTTTGATATTCAGTAGACGCTGGACCAAGAATTAGCAACATCTGGAAAGACGACGACGAAAGAGTCCACATGACGACGTTCTTCGACGAAGCAGGGTTTTGGTTTTGAAACGATGGTGAGATATTAGTATTGGGGAACCCTGATCACAAGACAAGAAGTTGGAGACAGATATTGACTATCATGAACAGTTCGAATTAAATATTCTCCCAACCATATTTCTTGGTTTGGCAGCACCATACCTGTGCTGGTGATAATGTTTATACAGTAGGATATTTTCCAAAATATTAATTCAAACGATACTTGAAGGGAAATGTTCCGCTTGAATGAATGTCTTCCTTTGCTAAACATTCGCTTCAAGAACGTTTTTGTCAAATTCCATGTCGTATTGTGTATCGTGGTTTGCTCTAAGAAGTAATTTGTCTTTTAACAAAACATGCTTTTGAAATACATTATTTACTTGTGCAATCACTGTGCTGAAACCTCATCACCCAACAACCGACCACATGAGGTTTCACTTTTAAAACTCAATTTAGTAAAAACGAAATTGATGACTCAGACAAGGAAACCAGATCGTTGTGAAATAAGAAGGAATGACATAATTCCTAGCTTGATTTGGACGTCAAGTGTCCTTTGTTGCTATGTGTGTAAGTGTTGCTCTTATTTCTCAACAGTATATATCCTGCCACTGAATCTTATTTATCTTGACTATTTTATAATATTTGCCTCACTTATTATGGCCCCGTGAAGGAAGTTTTTCCCCGAGAATATATATTTCTCAGTGTTGCTCCAATTTAAACGAAATTTGGTTAAGGTGACGAATTGGAAGAAAATCTATTTGATAAATCTTAAATTGTGTATCGCAATTCCTCTGCTTCCAATGGACGAGTGCTTTGGGTTTTAACGTCGCTGCGTAATCCATTCATAACATGGCGTGTCAGTTTAAAGTGGGAGTAAAGCCCCACGTGCGCCCACAGGTGGTTCTTATCAGGTGGAGATGAGTTGTTCAAGAAGTGTAGTAACGGCTGCATAGTTTTGTGTATTAAGGCATGGATCTCCAAACATAGTTGTGAAACTACAATCAACACGTTATTCTGTGACGATATTTTCACAGTATTGCTTTAATTGAGGTGTATATTCAAATCTGTAATCAAAATATCGATACATTGAGATACGTTTGATCATTTTTCTAATGAAGTTAACTTCAAGTGCACCCCATGTGAGCGTAGACAAGATCGCTCCCCCATGCGAAAGGTCGATAATTTGATCAATGAATAGTGTAACATTCTACAGGCAATTTGGCCCTAGAAGAAAAATGGCGTCAAGATATTTCATTATGTTAATGTATAGGTATCCAACACTATAATAATGATGACGTCACATTGTAACAGAATCCGGTTATGGGGAAATCCGAGTACTTTTCATACAAAGAGGATTTTTAAGACATGATCGTATGGTCCTTGTTGTATCTATTTCATACGTACCAAACAAATGTGGACTTAGATTATACGCTGTCCTAAATTCAATTGTACATTGGACATTATATATATTTCACAATTGACTTGCACTTTGTGTAGGTATATTGGAGTATGAACCTTCCTAGGGTGAGGGCCAAGCTCCGACGTTCATACAGTTTAGCCCTCATCAGCTCACTCTATGAAGGTTCACACTCCAATGAACCTACACAAAGTGAAAGTAAATTTTTATATCACTATTTTATACAGCGTGGGGTGTATAATTTCACAATTTAATTAAGTACCCGTGACTTCATGTTTACACTGACAGTCATACACCCAAGTGTAACGCGGATTAAAATAGTTCAGCAAAGGAGAGGTGACATGATCGGGAACGCCTCCTGTAGTTTTTGTTACAGCAAGTAGATTCAAAGTTTTGATAATATCATCATTGGATGAAAAAGGTCTCTTGAGAACTATCTCAGTAAGTCGGTCACAATACAGCGCGTCGTTATACATTTACATCAAATACAGGGCGTCAAAGAGACCGACACCAAGTGGTTAACGAACCTTTAGATTTACTGAGGTGATATACCCGAAGCGATCAACGCCGAATACATTTACCACTTTCTGGTATGGTGTTCACAAATCTAGTAGGGTACCCAGAAGACTTCACCTCGCCACAGTGTATCTAGTTCTGATAGAAAGTCAGTGTCATACTTCCGACATGAATGAACTGACAGACTACTAGTCAGGTGACGGGCGCGTGCAATTGCATATATTCAGCTAGGAAATGTTGTGACATGTAAAGGTTAACACAAAGTGCTCATTTTGGGAAATACGTGTATAACGCAACAGTAAGATCTTGTTTATGTTATCTGGATCATAACGTGCGCATATGACACCCCAACAAACGAGTCACAGTGGATCGTGTTTCTAACATCTTTAAATTTGTACTTTGTACTCTCAGTATTTTAGAATTAACCATTTTCTAATCTAAATAAAAGCGACATAACATAATCATGAGAAATGTCTTAAAAAAGCAGAGTTCATTGTACGATTACGACTACATCTATATGAACTAATCACGTGTACAGTTTGTCCCAATTTTAGAGTAACTTGTCCTTGTACTTTGACCAAAACAAGATCAATAACTATGTAGCATATTACACTTTATGGCGATTGTTTTGGCGACTTGATAATTCACAACGAAATGAAGTATTCAAAATGTCATCTATACAGGTTTTCGGAAATGATCAAAAGATCATTTCGAATACATTTCCGTTGATCCTTTCCAAAGTTGATCAACATATTTATCCCTATGCACAATTTAATCCTTTTATTCACAGCGATGAAAGCAGGTAGTGTTCAGCTACGGGATTTGTGACACGACCTCGACATCACCACCCCGATTCAGTGACTCCATTCAGTGGGTCTCGACCATCAATATTATTTTATTGAAAACCATGCTTCTTAACACAGGGATGTCCACAAGGAGAACAGTCCTTCTTACCTCAAAGATCTTGTAAAAATCTATGTTCCCCAGAGATCTCTCCGTTCCTCAGACCAGTTCCGTCTGTGCTGTCTACAACCAACCAGCTGCGGCAGCACAACTGTGGAACAACCTACGATGTCAGATGCGACAAATCAATTGCGAGACTTGCATCGCTCCAAAAAGGCAGCGACGACTAGGACATGTGCGATTTCGTTTGGTATATCATTTATAGTGCTTGGGTCAGCGACACCAAAACACAATGACTTTGCTAATTTGACAAGACAATCAATTCGGTCTCTATCAATATCATCAAAACATATCTGGCTTTTAGTATTTTCAAAACTTTTGGGCTTAGGTTCACAGCCCGTCTTAAGTTTTGATTTTGACATTTTGATTTATCTAGAGAAAACCTTATTGGGCAATGTACATCAGAAAACAATGAACAGTAACTTTTAATTTCAAAATCTTTAAATAAAGGAAGACACATTGTCCATTAGATTACATAATCGACAACACTCTTGTCCAGACATGTAGTGTTCCCAACCATTTTATCTTGACCCATACGTTCATTGCATATAAATAAGTTTTGATTCTTGCATAGTTCTATCAATTTTCACCCGAGTTATTGACTCGTGGTGTATCTTTTGACGACCTAACCCTTGGAAGAGAAAGATCATCGAGTACTGCTTCAGGTTTGAGTTCAGATCTCAAATCATTTATGTCTATATCCAACTCATCAAGTAAGTGTTTCTCTATGGTACAACAGTCACACAGGTTACTAGTTGCATCGTTGAAACCGCCCATCAGTACAACATAATCACTCAAGGATAGAGTATGTAATAAGGATTGTTCAAGTTATAGTATTCATCTTCAATAAATTATTTAGAGTTTTCGGGTGGAATATATACTATTCCTAAATACAGGTCTTGCTCGGTATCAAATAGCTCCTTAGAAGTTTTAACCCAAAGAATATACGCACAAATTTCCTCAATGGGGTTGGCATATTTAGCATAATTTTCTTTTATTGCAAAACCGACACCTCCTGATCTTCTTAAAGCACTGCTCCTATGTTGGAGATAGACATGGTAACCCTCAATATGGATATCATCCAATATATCAGTTTTAGTTTCTAGAAGCCTAGTATATGATCGTGATCAATTAGATCCATGAACTGGCGGTATTCTAATCGCCTCCTTATTCCACACACATTCAAATTTAAAACGTGCAAAGAGCTAGGGGGATTGTCAGAAGCTTGAATATAATCCTTAGTAATGCTTAGAGGTGGTATACATGTTTTTACAGAATAATGGTTTATGTTGGGCAGTTCCCATCGGTGGAAGTGTTAAAGCTAGAGTCATGAATATTGCAAACACTATTCATATTTATGGCATAATCTTCCTTTGTTCTCAGCCCAAGTTCAACATTGCGACTCAGTGTAGCGCAACCAACATTGCTGGTCTCAGTCGAATCGACAGCGTCATGTTTTGCGGTATGGTGATGGTATGGTGTTTCATCACCAACCCACTTCATACAAACAGAGTCATCAGCTGACCCAGTGGAGTCAGGGAGTGTCTTAGTGATCCCAATTGGGGTATGACATAAATCATTATGAAAAGTTTCCTCCATGTGCACTATGGACACAGGGTCACACACCATGTGGTCCATACTTGACCGCTATCGCGGTTACCAACAGTATTTGATACTCTACAGCATACAGAATGAAATTGCCTCACCGGAATATCCTGCAGTCAAACTTCATTGCGAGCGTTCAGCTCTGAACTCCAGATTTTCGTAAGTCCACATTTGTACTCTGCCCGAAGTTTTTCCTTGTTATGGGCATTCTGGAGTTTGTCCCTAACCTGCATCCCTAAGTACGTGTAGGCCTGACGTTTCACGAGATGGCCACCCAGAACTTTTCGGAGAATGTGAAGACGCCCCAACACTGCAGCCCGGCCCTTCGGAGTGACGAGGCTACCACACTGCCCCTGCCCGTATGACAAGTACAAGGGTATTGGGATTTATTCTGAGTCACTATTTCTCTGGATATGGAGGAGACACGTACTCTGCAAGCTACATGTTACAGTTGCACGTTCGTTCCATATTGCATACATACATGCATTATGTTTGTGTTAATGTGCGGAATTGTGGGACATGATTCAAACGTGAGTGTATTGAGTGTATATCAGTATACAAATTATATCAGTTATAACAGTGTAAATTGTGAAGTCATGATGTGCACATATTATAGAAGTTTAACACTTTGGTGAAACCTACGGCCACCAGTAAGGTGCTGACACGCCGAGCATCATTATCTGGACAAAGCAGGGACTCGAACCAGCACGTTGTGACATAAGTCTTATGGAATTATGGTGCCTCAGCCGACAGTTTCCTATCCATTTGGATAAAATGGCCTTTAAGTATCAACATTGAAAGTAGGCGTTTTCCAGAATAGCCCCATAAGAAGAGATTTCTTCTGATTATGGAAAGGTTTTGTCGCTTTTATAATAAAAAGCATACATCTGGGCAAGAATGTTATTGTATTATACAGATTATGGCATCTTACGATATTGAATTGCGGAAGTTGTATGTCTGGCTCCTATTGCCCTTAAGCTTTCCGTCAGAAACTGATTAGCAACTTTGGAAGTTGGACGGCGTTTCCGCAGATGAGCTGTTACATAACTGAACTGACCATTTAAGTTAAAGTCCCCGGAATTTTAGTAAGACTCAAGTTTTATGTCCAGAAGGTATGACATGAAGACAGACATCCATGATACATTCGACATAAGTTTCTTTTTTTTTCATATATAACATCTATCCAAATAGTATATTCTTATAGGAATGGCATCCACCGGCTTATATACATATGTGTGTTCGCAGTTGTAATCGACTATTCAAGTTTGCATCAAACGATGCAAGTCGATGATCGGCTCTAGAGATTCAAGGAATAGCAATACGAAAATAGCATTGATCTCTGTACATGTGGGATTAATTTTCGGAATACACACATGTTTGTGACTTGAGAAAATACAAAATCGTTTGCATATTCCTATTCATATGCCTGTCAAGATAGAAAAGATACAGAAAACATAATGTAAACATAATGAAGCATAAAATAAAAAAGCGTACGTTCACACCAAGCGATCGCACAACGTATGACCTATCCTACTATTATCAAATGGCACAATGAAGTACACTTTGAAAGCATTCCACGACCGTCTGATACAAGGAAATGACAACATTTTCAAAGTGAAGAGAGCCGTATTGTCAATTAGCAAGTTTATCCCTGGGCCATCCATACAAAGCCTTCCATATGTTTGCTCCTTGAGCGCTGACGTATTTGGCTAGGTTTGAACAGATAAACTCGTTAAGAACGTCATAGCCTATGACACGGTATTTCCCTTTGGCATTGCAAAACGTCTTTCAAGAAGATTCACTTCCATGTCGTGGAAACTAAGTCGGGATTCTGCAAAGCAAACCAGATTTACTTCCTGCGCAGTTTTTGTAGACAGACTCTTCTTGGTTATATTTGAGTTTTGCAGGAGTGTTAATTCCAGTATCGACGACGGACGCACGGTTTTGGTTCATTCAGCTCCCGGTGTGGTCAGATTGAAGTGAGGCATATGCATTGATTGTCACGTGACTATAATCGTATCGCGGTAACGGGAAAGAAACGAGTGTGGATTTCGTCTGAACGCATAACACATTACCAAAATCTGTATAAGGGCGAATTTATGTACATGTGCTGATTACAAACGACTTCTTGTATTCTGTATGGTATTGTAAAGTCAGTTAGTGTTAATATCTGATGTAGATTACATGTGTATTGATAACTTACACATGCATGGGTACCAACTCATTGTCGTTTCATATTGAAAGCAGAAAATACATGCAAATCAATAATCTATTATCGATGAGTGTATTCATAATTTGTCTCTTTGAACTATGTGTATAACAAAATCCTCCCTCTTTGACTTCAGCTCTGTCCTTGAATGAGGTCTCGGTTATATACATGGTACGATTTTTACACCGGTACATACCCGTGAAGATCCGGGGTAGAATAGAACTTCAGCAACCCATGCTTGCCGTAAATGGCGACTATGCTTGTCGTAAGAGGCGACTAACGGGATCGGGTGGTCAGGCTCGTAGACTTGGTTGATGCATGTCATTGTATCCCAATTGTGCGGATCGATACTCATGATATCAATCACTGGATTACGCAGACTCGATATTTACAGATCGACGTCATATAGCTGGAATATTGCTGAGTGCGGCGTTAAACAACAATCAAACAAGCCATGTATAACCTGCAAAATATGGACTAAATTCATGTACAGGTACAGGCATGCGCAGTTGTAAAGATCCGGGTTAGAATTGGTCATGCTTGTAATATAGTGGAAATGGCGACTACCGGGATCTGTTGGTCAGGCTCGCAATGATCGGAATCGCACAATAAATTCTGCTTAGCGGAGATTTCTTATTTCATTGTCAGACAACCACCAAACACTAAGTCTTACTGTTTCATGCGAATTGTGTGGCCCAGGACACCCGCTGTCATAAGTAAATTTCAGTGATCCTTTCATATAATTTTCGACCCGTGAAGATCCGGGGTAGAATAGGTCTTCAGCAACCCATGCTTGCCGTAACAGGCGACTATGCTTGTCGTAAGAGGCGACTAACGGGATCGGGTGGTCAGGCTCGCTGACTTGGTTGATGCATGTCATCGATCCCAATTGCGTGTATTGATGTTCATGATGTAAATCACTGGATTGCCTGGTCAAGACTTATTATTTACAGACCGCCGTCATATAGCTGGAATACTCCTGAGTGCGGCGTTAAACAACAAACCAACCAAACCTAATGATATAATTTTCACCAATATATTGATGTTACGACCAATCTGAAATCTGTTTCGACAGATAATCGAGGCTGAGTATTCTCTGGCATTGACGTTTTATATTTATATAATTAACATATACGAACTCTCATATAACGATCGAACGCAATTCAGGCTCTTGTCTGGGCTTTATATTAATGAACACTGTAACTGTTTTCCGAAAACAGGCCATTTAATAGGAATCACATCGGCCATATCGCCGGGGACTAAAGTAGACCGCATTAGTTTAACAATAGGCGCCATCTTGTAAAACATCATCTCGAAATGTAGGAGATAACTTGAGGCCGTTTTCCTTTCTAACTAAACATAGTATTATGCCTGGTCCACAGGTTCCATTCACACTGAACATGGCCAGCAACCATGGATATCCTCACTCTAAACAGGGAACACCTTATGGGCAAATAGTCGATACCTGGCCGAAGGGAGAATTGTTACTTTGTCAGAACTTGTAGTTGATAAAACATCCATCGACTCATTCCAGTTATAAAAGAAGTATTCGATATTTCTCAGACAGTTGACCCTCAAACGAAAGGATAGCAATTACGCGCATCAACAGTCATTTCGTGAACAGTATGGTTATTTTAGGAAATGCATGAACACAATTCCTTATAACGTTAATGTATGGACAATCAGCGACGTGATCGTTGTGCAATGCAGTACAAGCGTATGCCTGTAAAGTGGGTAGGATTATGCTCTCCTGGCGTCATCACTATTTAGGGCGGTCGGGTAGCCAAGTGGTTGAAGCGTTCGCTCGTCAGGCCGAAGACACGGGTTCGATACCCGACATGGGTGCAATGTGAAGCCAAATTTCTGGTGTCCCGTGCCGTGATATTGCTGGAATATTGCTAAAAACGCGACGTTAAATTCCATTTCACCTCACCAATGATTGTGGAATGAATTGAGTCGCTTGTATGTAACAGTAAACTTGTAATTGATATTCAAGGTACTATCTGATGAAGTAAGAATGATTTCTACTAGTTTCAATCCCATACTATTGGACATGTCACTTGTGTTTAAGACATATCTTTTTCCGAGTTCCTGTATACATTTATACAGTAGTATTCTCTCAACGGACGGATGTAAACTGTCCTTAACTAATATCAGTTTAAGAAGTGTCATCAATAATCACAAAGGAATTAACAGTTTCATTGGAGTTTAATGATTTAAAAGTCGATTTGCAATTTTAAGAAGTCAAATTTATTAGCATCTTAATTAGGACTTTTAGTGTTTGAAAGTATCCTTAATTGGTGGTTTATAATTTTAAGTACGGTTTTTACTCCTTTATTTGAAAATTGTTTTATTGTGACTTTCCTTGTTTATAAGAAAACGAAAATAATCAGTACTTTTTGTGGTGTATTTGAAAATAATCTTAATTAGTACTTTTAGTGGTTTATTTGTAAATAATATTGATTATGACATTTGATGGTTTCATATTATTGGCGATTTGTTAATATTTCTTATTCGTTAACACAAAACATTATACCCATTAGCCACAATACTGTTAGCATTTAGATATCATCCAGTTAGAAATTTTCTCTTTACTAATATTTTTTCAATTTCTGTTTTATTTGAGGTGTATTTATGTTTAATAATTACAATTATGCGCTGTAAACCTCAAACACTGCATTTCTTAAACATTATAAAATCGAGTGATTGAGTGAGTTCGGTTAACAGCCGCTTTTAACAGTATTCCAGGTATATTGCGACCTGTCAGTTTAATGTGGGAGGAAAACCCGAAGTGATGCAGGTCTCAGACGTTTACCACTTCGGTGAAACCCATGTACACGGGTATGGTGCTGACAAACCTAGAAACATAATCGGAGCGAACCGGGATTCGAACCCACAATCATATGTTTCTGTCATGCCCAAGGGACGCAACTCTGCACAGCGAATCGCGGTGCCTTAGACGACTGGACCATTCGTGCCCCCTTATAAAATCGAACATACTTTACCATCATTCACTTACTGATTCGTTTACATTCAAGATTAAATGCATTGTGTTTAGGTTTACACTTTTGTTCTCAATCAGATATCAATACATACTGCTCTAATTTCTGCAGTACACCGCTGTATTTAGGGGGATCTATCACAGTGGTTGCAATTAGTAGAAACATTGTATTGTAACTTAGTTCTAGTTAACATAGACGAGTATCACACCTTATATATATGTTCCACTTCTTGGATGTGACAGGCTAATCCCAGTGATGTAATAAATGTATCTAAACATATAATCACTATGATGTACTTCATTATCATTATTAATGCACAGGCATTGGTTCTGGACGAGTGGGACTTTGTGTGCTAGACACTCATGGGATATTAGTTCCTAGCCTAGGAGTGGCATGGGTGGCCCAGTAGAAAAGGCGCCACAATTCGCTGTGCAGAGTAACGTCCTCACGGCGTGCCAGGAACCAGGGACCGTGGGTTCGAATCCCGATTCGCCCTGCTTTTGTTTCCAGATCGGCCAGGACCATTCCCGTACTTTGGACGTCCCCAAACAGTCTAAGACCTGCATCACTTTCTTACCACATGACACGTCACGATAGAACTGAAATACCGTTCGAACTTAAACCCAACTCATTCGCTCACAAATACGTTACACTATTAATATTTGTCTCTCCATATTTATTTACCACAACAGGGTTTCAGTACTCTAGTCCTGTTCTTTCATGGTTTTAAGTGGTCAGCGTCTAAGATCTGCATCGCTTCCCTCCTATGTTATATATAAGCTGACGCTCCGGGATATAATTGAAACACAATTCCAAGCGGAGTTTAAACTCAACCATACCCACCCACTCACTCAACTCATAACCACAATCAACCTCTTGAAACAGTGATTGATTGTATTTTGATTGGAAAACGTGTCGTAGACACAGCATATACATGACTATATACAGAGAAAAAAGAAATAACTAATAACTAATAACTATGAATAATAAATTCTGGCACTGGTACTGTTGTTGGCAGGAATGTGTCCTATCCTGCTCACATTGAATGTTAAAGTCAGACACAGTTGCAACATACATAAACCTATGATCGAGGTTCGAAACCTTGTTTCTAGGTTTGTCAGAACCATACCCTTTCTCGTAGGTTTCACCGAAATGGTAAACGTCTGAGACCAGCTTCACTTGGGACCTTTCTCCCACATGAAGCTGACACGCCGTGATATAAATGGAATACTTTTAAAAGCAGAATTAAATCCAACTCGCTCACTCACTCCTAGCCCAGGACATTGATTCCTCAGAATTAGTAGTTATGGGACATTGTAAACTAGTCCCGAATACCCGAGGACATTAGACACTATAGGTACCATTATACGAGACCGCTAATCCACGGATACAACAATTCCGGCATGCGAAGGATTATGGCTTATTATATGACACTGGTTCTCTACTGGAAAATCGAAAGTATTGAACTTATTAATACCTTTTATTTGGTTTGACCCGGCGAACACAACATACATCAAGTGGATGTCTCACATGGTTTAATAAACTGCCAGTCGTATGTCTGTGCTGTCGATACTGTCATACGTGATTTCCGTGTTTTTAAGTCGCTTATTGGCAAGTAATCCTAGGAATATAATCTCGTCCAGAGATCATTTACTTATTTGAACTAAGATATGATTGAAATTGCGTTAACAAGTATCAATTTTATTTTACAATTAATGAAAAAAACATCGTCGGTCTTTAATGTCTTAATCTGTCCTGAAATTATCGGGATCCTCTGGCATTAATTTTTACAATGGTGCATAATCTATCGTGGCAAACCTCAACACAGTCACCGTGGCTTCTCATGGTGCATACTTAGATGGTAAGTTAGGGCTGATGACTTGCTCTTATGACGTGCATTCTGACCTGGTCTGGAGAGATTAAATCACATGAGTGTTCGAGGACAAGCACCGCGGTGATCACAAGCTGCATGTGGACTCCGCGTGCCGCTAATGACGTCATTACCACCTGATGCGATGTACAATGTAAGTGCTACTTGACCGGAGATTGATGGGTCTGAGGAGTTTATCACAATGATGCTGGAGGGGCATTGTGGGAAGGCGTGGGTGCTGGTTAAGCCGTTGGTCATTCACATTGACAAGTATTTTGACTACATGAACCTTTTCCAATACCAAGAGGTCGATCATCAGTTTTATTTTGATGATGACATGCCCGCATTTGATAGTGACACATATTTCTGATTTATATAGCACAGCCCAGTTTATATTGGCTATATTGCGATTTATTTGAAAATGTAAATTGATGCTTTAACATAAAATTGATGCAGATCGCCTCCGTGTTCTCTAGGATATACTGTGTCTGTACGGTATCCATGTTAAATAGAGAATCTCACCCTCGTGTCTTTTGATATCAAATATATCAACACGAGTTGACAAAAATGGGAAAACTCCGAGGCTTGCCGAGGATTTTTTTCCACTTTTATTAACGAATGTTGATATATTTGATATCAAAAGACACGAGGGTGAGATTTTCTTATCATCCAACATCATTCTTCCAACTTTTTCAGTTTGTAGAAAGTAATAAGCAGTGTCTTAAGTGTAAAATTACTGCTAACAGCTTCAGTAGCAGAGCCATTAGTGATGTCATTTGATAGTGACGTCATGTAACCAATGACGTCACAATGGTCTGCAAAACATTGTGATGCAATTTCATTGCAGCGATATCTGCAGTATAGATATCGCTTGATCTCAACCAAGCGATATCTCCTGTGGGAGCCAGTTTTGGATGATAAATACAGCATGTCTACCATAAAACCTTTGAAAGCTTTAGTGAGGGGTTGTAGCCTTGGCTGTGGTGACCATCAAGGATTACCGGCTTTTAAAACGATTGGGTATGAACCCAATTTCGTGATTGAACTACTTCGTATGATTAAATTTATCGTAGACTGCCACCGAGTCGTACATTCGTCACCACTCGCCCCTTTCCGTAACCCGCAAGAAGACTCGTCCCCGCTATCGGTGAATGTTATGTGCGAAAATACTACAAACCAATCAGAATGCGCGTATGATTTCCAGTTCTTCGTCAAAGAATCCCTCAGAAATATTTTTTGATTTTACACATGTCTTGCATCTGAAAATATACCCTAGACACAGTTAAATGTGTTCAATCATACTATATAATTAAGTGCTTTAATCTGCATCTGAAATATATATATCATATTTGGGGAAATATATGTGAACTATAACGCAACGAGTTTACAATTGTTTTAGGTATGCCAATTTGGGCTAAGACGGAACCCGGTCGCAAAATGACCGTGAGAGGGGCACGAGTCGCTATTCGGTTTGTCCCGGAATAACACGAGTTAGTCACGAACCAAGCTTTTACGGTCTAGTCACCGTAGCGCTCCCCATCTCGTAACTGTCCGGCACAGCTCGGTGTCTTTTGGTTCATAAGTGTATTATCAGATAATTTGTACCACGTAAATTTTATTCTCTAGCAGTTTAATCGCATACCATTTATCATATTTTGATTTGATATATGTTATCTCATATATGTATGCAAGATTATTCATGTATTGGATGTTTTTGGTAACTTTGAATTTCACGCAGTACCGGGATTATCTAGTACTGTGTAGATATCTCTCATGTACTTGTTGTCATTTTTGCCACCGGTACTTCACTAATTGTATCTGGTTGTAAATGTTTTGCTGGTACCTATGGGTAGCTTATGTTCAGCCCTTTATTTTGTTATCTACAACTCCCATATTGGTTTAGTACCAATTGCTTTTAAGGAAGCACAGTTATGTCAGCTGTCCCCATCTTTATAATTCTCCAGGCCAGCAAGGAAAGGTTTCTTTTACCGACGTCCGCGCGTATGCATTTAAAACCCTTGGCGCTATCACAAGTCACTAAAAAAGAAACCCAAGCCAACGAGGATCAGTAGCTATCACCAAAATTTAATCTACCTGGGGCAGCTGGGCTCATATATACGCTGATGGATCCAAGAATCCTATCAACAACACTGCTGGTTACGGGATCCATATCCATAGTTTCAAACCCAAAGCACATTCGATCGCTTGCCTAGTGATCAGTCATCATTCAAGTCAATCTGTCAAGGCGAGTCATCATTCACCCAAACTCATATCGGAACTACCGGAAGCAAAGGCAGTCATCCTAGGAGTTCACTTCAAGCCATCAGTGGCAAAACAAAATTCGTGACCAAACACAGTCAAGATAGACCCAATTTTTATGGATAACAACTTCTTTAATACTGTAAAAAAGCGACGTTTCGGTATAGATCCTTATACCGTTGTCAAGCAGGACTGAATGAGGGACATAGTGCAGAATATATATAGCAAGTGGAGGATTAACAGTAGAGGATTAACAGTAACAACAAGGACATACATGAGTGGGATAACATAGGTAGGTGTGACAACAAAGGGATAATGCTATCACAACACGATGGACAGAAAACACATAGCTAGAAGCCACTAGGGGCATGAAGCCAATAAACAGGTGATTATTGTTTGATGAGTTCATAGTAGGCGGATGGGATGAAATAGCCGTGATCTCTGTTGATTGATGGCTTGTGGCGGCGAATGTGGACTGCTTCTGTTAGTTTTCTTTTGGTGAAATCATGGAGGTTGTTGGCGAGGATTTGGACGTTGTCCCAGTTGATGATGTGATTGGGACAGTTGATATGGTCCGAGATGGCTGATTTGCTGTCGGATTTGATGGTGGAGGTTTTATGCTCTTTGATTCTAGTGTTGATTGGGCGGGATGTTTCACCTACGTAAGATTGCCCGCAGTTGCAGTCAATTTTGTAGACTACACTTTTAGCCTCTTGGGGTTTAGATGTGTTCCTGCCGTTGGCTCTTAGCAGGGTGTTGAGGGAGTTGGAGCTGGTGAAGTGGGTGTCGATGTTGGCTTGCTGTTTGAGGAGGCGGCTGATGATGTGAGAGGCTTTTCCTATGAACGGGAGGGCGATGCGGAAGGGCGCTGATTCGGGTTTAAGGGTCGCCGGTCTGGGTGTGGGATAGAGTCACAGAGGGGTCAGCAGAGGAAAGGTTGATGGCACGTTTGGTAAGTATATCCACTTTAACTCTAACCACCCTCTCAGAACCAAGACTGGCATCATCTCCACCCTTACCAAACGTGCCATCAACCTTTCCTCTGCTGACCCCAAACCTGAGATCGCACACCTCCGCCAACTCTTCACCCACCTCAACAATTATCCGGCCAAACTAGTGGACAAAGTCATCGCCTCTGTACTCTATCCCACACCCAGACCGGCGACCCGAATCAGCGCCCTTCCGCAAGCAAACACAGTCAATAATATTCTATACGAATACACAAAATTATCGGACCAAGGGAAACAGGTGGAGCTGTGTGGGATCCCGTCTCACATAGATATTCATGGAGATGAAAATGCATACACACTGGCGAAGCTAGCTCTAGACAAAGCGGAGATACAGCATATTACCTTTCAGTAAACTAGAGATAAAAAGCAAAATCAAAGCCTCCGTAGCAGAAAGATGGCAAGCCCAATGGGACGCAAGATCGGCAGATGGCTCTACAAAATTCAAACCAAGGTCCAACAAAAGCCAACCTCATACTCAAATGAAAGGAAAATTGAAATTGCTATCTTACGCCTCAAACTCGGTCACAAAAAGCACTATGACAAGGTTTGTCCATCTTGCAATCAGGCTGAATCCATTGCTCACTTCTTACTGGAATGTCAAGACCATGCCCCAGCCCGAGCTAGGTTAAAACAAGAATTGCAGTTAGATCCGCTATCCGTCATAGATCTCCTAAACCCAAGAGATGCAATAGCGAAGGCCAAACTAACTCTATTTCTGAGAGATGGACAGCTACTCAAACGCATATAAACAGAGCAGCCAAGGATAAAAATGAAATCATATCAATACAAAAACAGAAATTATGTGAATGCCAAACTCACAATAGATATGTGTACCCTACTCACACACAGGAGTCCCAAAGAGGGACAGGTCAGCCGAAATTGCTTAGGCAGAAGGCGATGTTGCGGATATAAACAGCGGATTTGTGCAAAGTCTATATTTGTGTATTTGTATTCACCAATTAGGAGTTTTATGGGGCTATCACGCCGTCGCCGGGTGACGGGCCACGGCAATATTCTCTCATTATATGATGCTACTTTTAAACCTGGTCTTCTTAAGACTTATGGGAAATATGGGCCACAGATTGTACTTTATCCCACATTTCTTTGATGATCATGTTCTCGTTCATGTGACTTCCTGTGTGACTTTGCTCCAACTTCACACAGACCCGTGCACCCCCACTTCAGCAGTACACATGTACCCCAAATATCAACACGCTTATTTAATGTCTGCAATTCCTGATTCACGCACTAATTTCAGTCATTACGAAAATGGGTCTTCTTCTGAAGTGACATTAAGCCTAAGTCGTCGTGACGTTAGATGCAAGAGCATTCATTATGAAATAATTTGCTCCCGATCCGCAGTCGCACATACCTCTCAAACGTGTTGAGACACTTATCTCTGTCTGCTCTTCATGTGACCTGTGCCTAATATACTAGATACTGTCGGATACATGACGTCGTGTATTTCGCAATGTCTGTAGTGGGCATATTCAGGCTTGAGAAAGTCGTTGCCATGTAACACAAATTACCACGGATGGTAAGCTAAACGGACCTATTGGTAACAGCCATATTCTCAAAATATATCCTACTCAAAGTTTGCTAAGGATCAAGTTTTGATGATATCAAAAAATCACCAAACAAATAAATTTTGAAACATTCCGGAACAAAGATTGGCTATCCCCTCTAGGACCCCAGATTCATGATGAACGGACAGAGGCATGCAGTCATGGGCACGATGTGCACATGGTGCTTGAAAACCTGTGCACAATATTATCAGAGAGCACAATAACAATTGCTAATGAGGATTGCAACAACTAACTGCACTTATACCCCCTCAGTGTCAAAGACGTCGTTTGACGAACGAAGACTTAGGCAGATGCACGGGCATGCTTGACACTGGGTCAACACAAATTTACTATGCAAACGTCTTTGGTGTCGGCCAAAGTGTGATCAGTAACGACATGCAGGTGACCGAAAGCGTTCCACCACAAGACGTTGCATCAAGACGTCGTCATTTCGTGACTAGCACCACACTCAGAAATCACCTGCAAAACGCCAGTGGCGTTAACGTTTCTACTCAGACAGTGCGACAGGCACGATTGGATTGGGATGAACATCACGTCAGTTGGACAGACCAGGACTGGGCTCCAGTACTTTCACTGATGAATCGAGATACTTTCTGGACTTCACAGATCGTCGTGACCGAGTGTGGATTTCAGGATTCCAACGTAGCCGAACATGGCGGCTAAAACATGAGGTGGGATCATTTGAGCAGGAGCAACCGACCTTCATGTCCTACATCATAGTGCCAGGGTCGTTGATGCCTACTTTGAGGAGACCATTGTCCGCATGAAGTCGCCAACCCGATCACCACCTCAACCCTGTCGAATAATCACCCTCTCACGACGCTCTGTCTTCCGGTAAGTAACAGGAACTCGGCAATGTTCTTACAGAAGCGTGGAACAATTTTCCCATGACAAACTTCCAGACACTTATTGTGAGCATGAGACGACGGCGCCAGCCTGTGATCACATCACTTGGATCACATACGCGCTATTTGGGGTTGCTCTTTGGTCAAAGAATTTGTTTCTTGATTTTGCGACGTTTCAATTTTGGTTATATAGTCTCATTTTGACGGGTGCTCTGACTGATTTGTTGGCATTGTATGACACATGACAACGGACTTATTATCTTTTGACGGATTACCTTTTAAAATGGCAATTGTGGTTATGAGTAGAGTAAGTGAGTTGGGTTTGACTCCGCATAGAATTGTGGTTAAATGTATCACGGACCGTCAGCTTAGATATAATATCAGAGGGTAGCGAAATAGGTCTTCGACGTGTACCACTTAAACCAATGAAAGAACTGGACTAGAACATTGGAACCCCGTTGTGTATAATCAATTGTGAATGACAATATTAATTATGTAACGTATTTGTGAGTGAATGAGATGGGTTTAACAGCTGGAACGTATCATGACACCAGATGCACCAGATGCCCGTACAAATGAGAGCCCGTACAAAGGAGAGCGCTTCCGGGGCCCACGGCGGCACCCGCAACAAACACACGCAAAGGCAAGTCATCCGAACACCGACTCGTCAAACTTTGTTTCACTGTACTAAGGTTAATTTCATAATCATGCAGGATCTGTAGACATTCACTGTATTTTCCATATTATGACGCTTTCTGACGTGAGGCTCTTACAGAGACTGCGTTTGGTGCTAAACAGCCGACCATAAAATCAACCACGTGTCCATGAACAGCGACAAAGGTGAACCCGTATGCAATTTGTAATTAATATCAGAATTGAAACAGTTTTTCATGCAAAAAGATCAAAGATAACTTTCAAATCAAAATCTCGTTTCGTATTAGCTATAATGTCGACCACATCATTATAGGTGCTATTAAATTGATGCAAAAGATTAATTCTGAAGGAAACGACGTATGAAATGTGAATACGATGTTCTTCACATTCAAAACATGCGCAGTAATTGTTAACATGCGTATGTTTACGTGCACATCACATGCTAATGCGTTTCAAACCTAAATTAAGAAGAAGCAGAAATTAGATTCATTTCCATGGTAACAAGAACCCGTTGAACTGCGACGTACAATGTACATACATTTATGTATATTTGCTGAACTGAATACTCAAGTTATACACGGAAGCTGAAATATAATAAACAAATAATTGAAATACATGAATAAATTAACATTTCTTTCTCTTTTATCCTCTCGATCATGTCTTTCTGATAGGATTTTCTCGGAATTGCTGCTTGGATTGGCAAAGTCAAAACAGGGTATGACCAAGAAGTTTTACTTTAGTTTCAGGAATATCGATGATCTGATATCGTTCAATAACCGTCAAATAGTCGATTCCTTTCACTGATTTACCAACCTGAAATAAAGGAGACCAGTGAGACTTCCTCCTCTGTTTCGGGGCGGTCGGGTAGCCCAGTGGTTAAAGCGTTCGCTCGTCACGCCGAAGACCCGAGTTCGATTCCCGACATGGGTACAATGTGTGAAGCCCATTTCTTGTGTCCCCCGCCGTGATATTGCTGGAACATTGCTAAAAGCGGCGTAAAACCATACTCACTCACTCACTCACTCCTCGTCTGTTTCATATTTTGATGTATGCATACATATTCAGAGTGACAAATAAAGCCAATAGAAATCTCGGCAGAAAGCAGAGTCGGTTGTACGATTCCGACTTTATCATGAGCATGTGTTTTAAATCACTATCAAATAGTAATTATGGTGAGCGTATCCTGCCCCAACAGTGGCACCCGTCACAAACACATGCAAATGAAAGTCAATTGTTCACCTGAAAAAAAGACAGGAACATATAAACACATGCACAAAGTTAAGCGCCACCATATTCATAGTCTCTTGATTTCACGTGTGGGAATCAGAAATACGAAATATGATTATGTATGACTGAATTAGGCTTCCATAGTTTCATGAACCCAAATTTGTCCAGTTACCACAAGGAAAGCGTGCTTTACGTGTTGCTGCAGTTCCCCTACCCTATAAATTGTTTTCTCAGTAAACTTCAGAGAGCATTTGCTTTCACAAATTGTCCCGAACCTCTGAATATAGATACATAACCCCATGGATCAAAGAATGAAGTTATTCCTTACGTTTGTTATGTGGGATAGTGGTGTACAAAGTTGAAACATCAAATAATGTGACAGACTGCGTATTCTTCGACAGCATCCATAATGATTTTAAAGTTGCGATCCCAATTGGTAAAACGTTGTTCAAGGTATTTTGGTCCATATTTGAATAACTGACGAAGGTTGTTATCATCAACAATAGCGAAGAACCTGTGTTTATATGACCTGATAGCAGTATGATGAGTCGTGGCAGCCACAAGTAGTGAAATTTTCATCGTGAGCTGCCAATTCCACGTTCTGCAACATGTTCCTATAATTGAACAACCTGGATGAAATTGTTCGTATAGGAAAATGAAATTGTTGAAATTCGAAATATTGTGGGACATTTTGTGAAACTGATCTTTGTCTCAGAATGTTACTTACATTTAAGGCATCATTTCCCTAGTTTTGCAAATTTCAAATTCAAGAAACTGAAGTCTTTGTCTGATTAATTGGAGTCTGTTTCTGGTTTGGCCAAACGTTTCAAAGCGATATCAAGAACTATACTCTCTAGTCGAAAACCCGTCCACAAGACTGTGTGATAAGAGGGATAATTTCAACATTTTCCAAAAATCAAATTTCCCTTTATGTAGAGCAATATTCCTTAAGCTCTAGCCTTTGGTGTTAACATTTTAAAACCTTTTAGGTACACTGGATTGTCTGGTCCAGACACGATTATTTACAGATCGCGGTCATTTAGCAGGAACATGGCTGAGCGCGGCGTTAGACAACAAACACACAAACATTGTCAGGGGGGTAGTATTGTCGGTTGAAAACCCGGGGAGGCTCCTGCTCTGCTCAAAGAGATGAGGAGATACCAAACGTAAGGTATCGAGCACAATTTGGAAGTCGGTCAACGTCATAGAGTTATATAGAGAGAGTTATATGACCTACGATACATATTTCAACACATTATTTTAATGAAATCATGCAATTATAAAAAAAGAAGGAAGGCATTTTAAGAATTTAGGAAGGAGGATAATTAATTTTAAAATATACTATAATACTAATTATACCTGATTACATGAGATTTTATATGGATAGCAACTTCTTTTAGTCTTTGTCACGACGTTTCAGGACTAGTTCTTGCTCCTTCGTCAGACTTTTGGTATGACGCGGCCGGGTATCAAACTACCGACAGCCCATCCGGGCAGACTTACTATCCACAAGACCACGAAGGCGTTCTAATTCATTAATTCATAAAATACCTTGACCAACTAATCGACCCATTCGATAGAGAAGCATGAATCAAGCTTTAATATCTTGTAATTGTGAACTATCAATGTATTGTCCATTACTGATTTATATTATCATAATTAACGTGGAAATGATGTTTGTGTCATAACGCAATTTCCAAATAATATTTTTATTTCATATTTGAGATGTTTTGACGGATATGAGGTCAGCCTAGTGACACTGTTACTGGCATACCAATCAGTTCATCTTGTATTCGTCATGTAATGTCCACTGCTAGGCAATAACACTGTTGATAAACGTTACACACCAATTGTGTCCCTCGCTACATATAGGTCTTCTTGGGTAAAATACTTTCTGTACTGTCCATAGCCCTTTTAAAAAACGTCGTGTTCATTACAGAGGGTTGCGCAGTCACATCTGTCCTTGGAGTTACTTCGTCTTATGACGTTTGTTTGTTAGTTTGTTGATTAACCCCGCACTTAGCAATATTCTAGCTCTGTGACGGCGGTCTGTAAACAATAAGTCTGGACCATACAATCCAGTGATATACATCATGAGCATCGATCCACGCAATTGGGATACGATGACATGCATCAACCAAGTCAGCAAGCCTGGCCACACGATCTCGTTAGTCGCCTCTTACGAAAAGCTAAACCGCCTTTTACGACAAGAATTGGTTGCTGAAGACCTATTTTACCCCGGATCTTCACGGGACCAATGACATAGTTAAGTATCCTTAAACCAGTACTTGTGAGATAGAATTTGCAGAATAAACTTTCGGAATATTCAGCATGATTGCCC
This sequence comes from Haliotis cracherodii, assembly GCF_022045235.1. Taxonomy (NCBI): domain Eukaryota; kingdom Metazoa; phylum Mollusca; class Gastropoda; order Lepetellida; family Haliotidae; genus Haliotis; species Haliotis cracherodii. Next base: position 20,640,323 of record NW_027266272.1, read on the forward strand.
ATTGTTGGCTTTAAGTAGAGCTTTCTTTTTTGCCGCTTTTATGTACAGCCATTGTAGGACAATTCGACTTTAATCTTTTACACCAAAAGGCGAATAGGAGTCGTGCCAGAACGTTATTTATCTCCCATGATGCCTGGCAATCAGTCGACTTGTATACTGCTCTGTGATGACACCGCGGTTTCCAAAACTCAAACATGGTATACAAAGTGTTTCGACGGTCTTATCTCGCTTCCACAATGTATCACATTGTACAACATTTAACTTGTAACGTGTTTTTCCAACAGTATCTGCAGTCATCAAATCCCAACGGGATATGCCCTACCTTGCCAGCGGCGAAAGTGCTTGTATTCTGAGTTTGCTACTTTACTCGTAATATGTCAGCAGCCGTATGTGTGAAATAAAGACAAGTAAGCGCCGTTGTTTCAAATCAAGGCGTCTGATAATTCACATCATTGGAAGGTACATACCCTCACGATTATAGACATGTAGACTTTATGTCAAAGTATGTATTCATTGATATTTGGGTGTGCCTACCGCCGTCCTTCCCCTGTATCCCGAATACCATTTAATTTTTCCTTTTTTCACGCTTGAATTCCGAATAATATTTAACACAAGTCACAAAATCACATGTCGGAATTCGCACTACAAAGACAGAATAAGTTGAATGGAATATAGAGTGATTATGTCGGATCCCTGGCCCAACTTCCTCGCCAAGAGAATGAGGTGAGGTGAAATGGGTTTAACGCCGCGTCCAAGGTTATTGCACTTATATAGAGACGTGCATGCACGAGTGTGTGTTTGTGTGTGGCTGCTTGTACTAGTCCGGACCGATGCCGATTTATAGTGCTAGCTCACTAAGATACCATGCCACAGTTTAACATGAATACCCCATTCAGACACAGTATACTGATTCCGAGCCGACCAGACCTTGTTTCAGCCCTTTAATGCCGAGCGCCAGACAGGGTAACAACAAGTACAATATTTTAACGTCTTTTGGCTGACGCTCTACCATTAAGACCTATCAGATGAATCTTACATAATAAATACATGAACAGATATGTAGTTGTCACCAATAAACTGATTTGTTACCAGTAGAGTCAGAAATAACCGGATGCATATGTGCACTAGTGCAAATATCACTTCACGCGCAGCGGTGTATTGATTATGTCAACCCGACGGCATTGTTGACGTCATTCAATTGCTATTGTGACGGAATGACGCCACACTAGAAACGACGTCACAGCGAAAGTTGACATCATTAGACAATTGTGGTTTTCTAAGGCGTCGGTTGTGGTCAGTGCAATTTCCTAGGGGAGCTCAAGAGCTTTCAGAAATTATTGGTAAAAAAGAAATTATTACACTCCCATGTGTGTCTCGCTCAGGAAATACAAGATTTCTGACACGCGTTGCGTAAAATCAATATGACACACACGGGTGTAATAATCTCTATATATTTGGCTGCGTACTAATATTTGGTTCTTCAATGTCATAACAACGTCCTTTTACCACTGTGAGTCTGTGACGCGTTACTTTGATTTTAGTAGTGATCGCCGCGGTGGATACCAAGTAAGTGATTATACTCCTACTTATATAATTTTGTTTCTTGAGCACATATAACAATACTCATCTGTTGAAAAGTTTCTTGAACACATATAACAAAACTCATCTATTGAAGTTGAAGAGTTATCCTGTTCTGGTGTTTAGGACGGTTGAAGATGGATTCCAATTAATGTTAAAAATGTTTCAAGAAAAAATACAAATTCAAATTTCTTCATTAAAATCGTGCCAAGCATTTTTGGTTCAGTCGAGCAATATTCCAGCAGCTCCAGCCTTTGGTGTTTACATCTGACAACTTTTGAAAGATTTTAAAGAGCGTCATACGGCTCATGCTCAGAAGATGTTTGATCAATGTTACAACGTTCAAGGCCTCAGAAAAGCTTTCAAATAGTTTTCAGGTAGAGATGTGGATGTCATTTCCAAATTTGACGCATCAGTGACAAAAATGATGTCCGATGCAATTCCCTGTCTTAAATTGTACCATATGTTACCGTGTTTTTTTCAGGTGAACAATTGACTTGCCTTTGCATGGCTTTGTAACGGGTGCCATCGGTGGGGCAGGATACGCTCACCTTTTCGCGAACACATGGTATCATCACTATTTGATATTGATTCATAAACATACGCTCGGAATCGTACAATCGACTCTGCTTTATGCAGAGATTTCTAATCAATATGGAAAGGCTTTGTCGCTTTGTTTTTTTACACAAGCAATGGTGACATGTATAGTTATAGTCCTTCCCATGAGATGTAGGGCAGCTTGATAATGAAAGAAGAAATAGGTACATACATGTCTGCCCTGATGAGTGTTTTGGCTATTTACACAGGAAGGAGATTGGTCAATTTGTATGAATACATTTATAAAATCATAGGTATTTTTGCCTGTACTGTTGCATCAGTCTGACGGTGGATGGGCAAAGTAAACATCCTTGATTGAAGTGTCAGCTGATAAGAATAGACTATTTGACAGTGATAAACATGCTTATGATATTGTCAGAATCGTCTAATGGAATCTTTCCTTAACTTTAGATTCCTTTTGATCATAGAAATGGTTTTGTCTCTTTTATCATACATGCCTGTATGTACTCAAAACGTCATATATGTTGGTACATACACGTGGAAATCATTTCTATTTATACTTATAGACTCCGTCTCCATTTCGTATAATGACATTTACGTAATGTCTCAAATAAACCTAAAAGGTAAGCAAACAAAATGCAATACCATATGCCCCAGTAAAGTGATAAAAACGAGACCACGGGTGTTATACATTCGGAAAAGCACAAGGCTAGAGAGAGACAACATATCTGGCATTCTTCTGTTTTTTAATTCTTGTTGGAAATTGTAGGTATTGATATTTAACTTGTGAAATAGCGACCCTGTTTTGTAAGGTTGACCATAAACTGCCGGCTGATATACATCCTAAACTGTGACGTAACGCAAATTGGGGACTTCTAGGATTTCTGTTTGAGAATATGTTTTTGAGTCAAAGCCTCAAGACATGCGACTCCTCTTTTCTCTGAAAGGGGTAGCCAAAATGTTTTTGGGATCCCAGAATATATAATTTCAGAAGATCCAGTGTGCAGTGTAAAGATTTGTTTTTGTTCTTTTGCTGCAAAGCCTGAGAACAAAATTATTTCAGTTATGTCATAGACAGAGAATAATCAGTCTCGATTATCAATTTACAGTAGACGTTAAAGGCAAAATAGTGGTGAAGATTATATTAATGGATCAGGTGTTCGCTGAAAGGGCATGGTAATTGGTGTCGGGGGTCTTCCAACGACATCTCTTAAAATTGAACATCCTCTTATTAATTCTTAATAACTAAGCCGATTATAAGTAACACATGCAAGATTAAATCAAAATCGTTAAAATCTTTCATAGGCGGCAAACATATTCAAGAAAACCATTTCAAAGTCTCAGAACAGCAGAGCCTCGTTGTACTACCAGACAGACCACTTATTTATTCGTAGGGTGTTATGGTGTGATGTTAATGGTATAAATCTATGTAATTATATATATATTTAATTGACTCAAACGTGAAAAGATTGGATAATTTTAATACTTCAATTTGAAACTACAAGAAGTGTAAACTGTGCTATTTTAATACAAGGAAAGTGACAGCTTGCTTGTGTTAATGGTTAGGTTATTACAGTACTGTTATAATTAATATCAAGATTATGTGAAAGAAAAAAGTAAGTAAATATAAATTAATACAGTAGTGTTTGAAGTATAAGTTCATGTGCTCACCATATATTATATATATCTACTCACTCACTTACTCGCAGCATCACTTCATGAAAATCACTGATGAGGCACTCAACACCAAGGGCAATGCATTATTAGAGGTACGGAGAAAGGTAGAAAGCTGTTGAACCACAAGCCACACAGTGTTGGAATTGAGGCAAGGAAAATCAATCTGAGACTACAACCAAGAAAAGCATATACTTGTGTCTGTATTTCCTATATCACAACGGCTCCAGAGAACTAATCCATATTAGTTAGGGGCCATGGGTTCATCTGCTACATTAACCTGAAACTGGCAACAATTTAAAAATCATATAATCACTTGAGAGAAATCAATTTCCTCTGCCTCGATTCACAAGGCAATCACAACGCCACAACGATCACATGCCTATGATGACGTATTACAGCATTACGGATGCCGTAAGATCATTTAGCTGAGTAAAGTCTGGACTTTGTAAATTTGTTCTGACCTCACCATGACATAGAAAGGCTGGTATCGATAGGGCATAGTATGATCGACTAACATCTGGTGTCGAGAGTGGAAGTTTTACAATAATTTGATAATCAGAAGTTGTTGATTCCATTATGTTTGTTCTTGGGACTTCGGACTAAATGGATCGGATGGTCAACCTACATGACTTGGTTGATAGCGTTCCATCATACCACAACAGCGTGGATCTTTGCTCGCAATAATAACCACTAGATTCCCCGGTCCAGCCTCGATTATGTACTGCCCGTCGTCATATAGCTGGCTGATTATTAAATGCACAAAACAAAACAAACAAACACATCTTATGTAAGACTCTGGATATCATATATGAGTGAGTATGAGACCTGAATCCAACGCCGATTTGAGTAGTATTTCTGTTATATCAAGGCGTGTCAGCTTGATATGGGAAGAAAGCTCTAAGTGATGCAGGTCCTGGACGTTTATCACTTAAGTGAAACCCACGAGAATTGGTATCGTGCTGGGAAACCTAGTTCCTCTTTGTGAAACATCACCGCGATCAAGAAACTTACATCCATGTGTTATATTGTTTGCTTGTAGTTTAACGCCGAACTCAGCAATATTCCAGCTATATATGTGACGGCGGTCTGTAAATAATCGAGTTTGTACCAGACAATCCAGTGATTGACAACATGTGCATCGATCCACGCATTTGGGATCGATGACATGCATCAACCAAGTCAGCGAACCTGACCACCCGATCCAGTTAGTCGCTTCTTACGACAAGCATAGTCGCCTTTTACGGCAAGCATGGGTTGCTGAAGACCTATTCCAGGTGTTATAATAGTTATCGAAGCGTATGTTTGGTTGTTTTGGTGTCAAGAAACACAATATCCCTGCAGTTGTGATGAGCGTACTGAAGCTGGTCATGTAACTTAGCATCACCACCACCAGTTATAGTTTACGTCAATTAATTAATGAACCTGAAAGTCTTGAGGATTTAGACTGGCAATATTTTATATATTAATATAAGGAATTAATTCAATGTGGAACTGATCTTCGTTCACACTTCCCGAATGTAGGAAAATGAGGCAAGTAAATATGGCTATAAATTCTGCTTAGGGATTAGTCTGCTTCCATTAGTGAATGGTGAATGGTAAATAGAGGATAAGTGACTGGGGGAGGGTGGCTGGAGAGTAGTGAATGCTTCTGTGTCAATATTTCAAAAATGAAAGAATATTGAAAAGAAATAAATATCCACCTTAGAGAATCAAATTTACTCTGTTAAATGCTTGCAAATAGGTAGAATATATTTTAAGGGCATTGAAATGTGAACATCAATAATGCGATCTATTTTTACAGTATTTCTTCAAAGTTAAATATTCACATGTAGCAATATTGTAACCGTAATCAATCTTCTTGAACTTGACCTTTCAAATTAATCGAATATTTTCACTGTTTCTCTGTACATCTGATTTTACAGATACTCAAATACTCATAATGTATGCAAATACCAAAACACAAAACGACAATACACTTGAATGCAATCACGTAACACTCGTTTGGCTGAATCTGGTCATCATGTTTGTTTTCTTTTGTTGGTTGTTTTACGCCGCTGTCAGATATAATCCAGATAAATTATGTTAAACTGTAGTGATATGGTTGATACTATTAGCAACGTCCCATGACTTCGGGGTACGTTGACACGCAATCACCAAATTAATCGTGCACGGCCACCTCAATCCATTTGTTTGTTTGTTTGTTGTTTAACGCATTATCAAATCAGTTTATACATAACACCAGACTAAGTACAGCTACTGGGTATTCACTGAATGTATTCTGTGATGGAGGGGTTTACATCCGTTCAGACAAAATAACACAAGACGTAGAAGATTACCTTTTCGTTGAACCCTAAGAGCAAGGGTACGCGTGTTTGAGTATGGTTTAACGCCACTTTTAGCAAAATCTGCTATAGCACGGCGGGGGACAATAGAATTGGGATTCAGTCTTTCTTGGGAATCGAAACCGGGCTGTCGGCGCGACAAGCGAGCGCTTTTACTACTAGGCTAGCCCACCGCCCCAGCAAGGATACGAGGGTGACAAATAATAGATCAAGCTCATGGCACGATTATTGGACGCAACTCTGCGCAATGCTGCGAATCAAGATGATGTTCCAGGTTAAAGTAGCTCACCAGAGGCGACTCACGGGATCGGGTGGTCAGGCTCGCTGACTTGGTTGATTCATGTCATCGTATCCCAATTGCGTGGATCGATGCTCATGACGTCAATCACTGGATTGTCTGTTCCAGACTCGATTATTTACAGACCGCCGTCATATAGCTGGAATATTGCTGAGTGCGGCGTTAAACAAACAAACAAACACACATTCTTTGGGTAATGATGACCAGGTCTGATAGATGTCTATGTATTCATAACATCATAAGAAAAATCATATATAGATTTGGGTATAAATAGCATTGATCTCTGCCTCAAACAACAGACAATCATACGCCGTACATCTCACATTCCTGGGGCGCTCCAAACAGTCGGGATATTGTATCATAAATCAATATATGTATAATGAACTGCATTTTCTATACGCGACTCACAACATACCTATACATACACGTATGTATGATCCATTTAAAAAGGATATTATTACTTCAATTTCATTTCAATGCATACGTCTTAGTAAAATCTGTATTTAGCTGGCATACATTTTGAAACGCTATACAGTTTGTGTAAGATTGTTTAAGGCTAATGTATGTACTAACGTATGTACGTATGTAAACTGATACACATTTTCTTTTGGATAAACATCTGAACATTTGAGTTTCGGGACATAGGTTTGTGAAACTATGTAAGCTTTGGGGATAATATTTACAAGTAACAAAAAAAGCAAATGGCAATTGCAACACTTAGAGTCTGAACTTGTATTACTTATATGGCTTATTTGAAAACTTCCTATGGATATCTAAGACATATTACCTTTGAAAATCAATACATTTGCTTTTATCGGAACAAATTGACAACATTTCAAACGCGGTAGTAGACATGTGGTTGTAAATTGATTTCTTATCCCATTGAACCAATATATTTTTAAACACAATTACCCAGCCACAGATTACGTTTTACAAACTGTTGCAGGAATGAGTGATGGTTATATAGACGTGATCAAATTTAACAAGAGTCCTTTCAATTTAGTCAATTACATTAAAAACAAACTCGGTTTACTTCCTTTTACCCCTCAGTTTATATTACATTACATTTACAAATTATGTTTGTATTTTCATTGAATGAGAGAGTGTAACTTGACCTTCTACAAAACACGGTATTTCCCTGAGACCACCCTGTCGTGCAGCGATCAAAAGAGGTATGGCCCTGTGTGATTAAGTCAATGAACTCAAAGGAGAAAATTTATTTTCAGTCAATAAGAGAGAGTGCTAGCCTCAGTAAATATCTTTGGCCCATAAAACATAATATTACCCTCAATAATTGATAAATATGAACACTGTCCATAGAATTACGGGTGAATAATGTTCCAGCTCATATCAGTGTTCATCTTTGAAATATTGGAATATGATTGGTTACACGACAGTTACGTTCTGAAAACAACCACAAGTAACAAGTAACAAGTAATAACAATAACAACAAAAACAACAACAACAATAGTAATGATAATAAGTGCATTTATAATGCGCCAGATTCCATTCACCAAGTGGATGCTCATAGCGCTACACTATTATTACCCCAGTCAATGGATCAGTGAGCACGATATTCATTCTCAGCTCCCTGGGGAGTATACAACCCAAGCTGCCTCTGAGGCGCTAGAAGGTTGACAGCCACATTACCATCTCATCCTACCGGGTACCCACTCACTGCTGGGTGAACAGAGGCACATTTCGAACAAAGTCACTTGCCTACATATTGGTAGCCGGTGTTTGTCCGGAATGTGGACGAGGCACTAACATGCACATAATGCCAGAATATGCTGTGGTTTCTCATTAGAGCGTTGTCCATCTATATGTTAAAAGGTATTATCAACCTTTCCAAAACCAATTAGTATCGTATGACTTATAAAGCCAAGACCAGCATGCATGTTCCGACAACGTGGGGGATAAAGAGGAGTTGTCGGAGACCAGTATCATGTAAGTATACCCTTCACAAACACATGTAAAGCCAAGTCAAGTGTTCATCAGAACAGATACGGGACTATAGGGTACAAATCAAAAAGGAAATTGTATCTGACATCATTTTGGTTACTGATGTCTCAAATTTGGAAATGTTCTCCACATGTCTGCCATAAAACCTTTTAGATGCTTTGCGAAGGCCTTGCTTTATGCAGAGATTTCTATGGGATATGAAAAGGGTTTTGTCGCTTTATTCATTGAATGATGTTACCCTGCTCAAACATATTTTATATCTTTATATAAATCATACACATGGTTGCTGTTTTCATATAATGTAGGACAACTTCTTTTAAGACCACTTAATGTAGGTAACGCCAACGCCAGGGGGATACATAAGCCAGACAACCTGTGTATGTAATAGTAATTATGTTTTTATCTTTGACCATAGTCACAATACTTTCGATCTCTTCTGATGTAAGGGGCCAAGATGATAGAAAAGTGGCCGGCGGTGCCACCATGGCTGTCCGCTTCTACTGAATTTAAAATTTCATTCTAAAAGGAATTTAGTGCACCTTAAATAGAATAGGTGTAGGCTTTATATTTTAACGTACATAACAGCAATGCTATGTGTCTGTTCTTCCTTGATACATTATTTATGTTTGAAACCTATACATGTTACACGCATCGTGTATCTTGATAGTTTTGTTTCTAACGTCAATGTTGTTCGACTGGAAAGCAAGGATAATACAATCCATCTAATTTAATCCCTTCAATTTCACAATAATGCACTCGGTTATAACAGAAATCAAATATCAATACCCTCCCGTTTCGCATGAGGGGAATATTGTGTCACTTTGTAGCTATGATAATCGCAAGACTATGGTCACAATACTTTCGATCTCTTCTTAATTATGTAAGGGACCTAGGTGATCGATAAGTGGACGGGAGTGCCACCAAGGGAATCCGCTACTACTGTGTTACGGACAACCATTGTGATATTCTACGTCGGATCGTCATATATATTCGTTTATGATACAGACTGATGTGATATATTATTTGTATGTGTAATGTCAATTGCTGTACAGGCATTTACATGAATTTAGTGCACCCCAATAGACTAGGTGTAGGCTTTATATTAACAGTAATGTTATTTGTGTGTTCTGAATTGTGTGGGTGCGCGGCTCTAAGAATGATTTCTTGCACGTAACATCAATAACATGACAACAACTTTCCCGTCCATCATCATTTAAGACCAGAGCAATGATTCTGAATGTTGTGCACTGGTAATATTTTCGTACTTCATTATGTAATATCTCGGTTAAAGTGTACAACTTCTCAATATAAGTATCACGATTTATAACAAGCAAAACTTTTGTTAATAAAAATGTAAAAGCCTATTAGACCATTGTGCTGTACATGTATACTTGATATTTGTCATCATCAATGCTATCATCTTGCTGCGAGTGTCTGCATGTGCGCGCGTTCACGTGTAATGGTAATGTATGCTAATGCGTGTGTTATTGTGTATAAACTACGTGTGTGTGTGTGTGTGTGTGTGTGTGTGTGTGTGTGTGTGTGCATGTACATGACCCGGCTCTCGAAGGGGTTAAAGATTAGAATAGATCCCTATCAATCTATTTTTGGTCTAAATGGATCGAGTGGACTGGCCTGGTGACTATGGTGATAGCGTGTCATCGTACCCCGACGGCAGCCAAGATACAAAGGAGTCTGAACCAGATAAACCATTGATTACTATTATGAGCAAGTCACTTTTGTTTGTTTTGTTTCTTTGTTGTTTAACGCCATACTCCACCTATATGACGGCGGTCTGGACATTCTCAGTGGATGATGAGGCGACCTAAGCCGATTAAACTTCATTAATTACCTCTGACGCACATGTATTGACCATGTAATAACTCGTTATACTATATTTAACTCCTTAAATGAGCCAGTAAAAATGGGGACGTGTGAAACTCTCTTTGTGGCACAGTAAGAAATGAGGGCAACATTTGTTTGCTATAAGGTAAACATCCATGGTAATTTTTCTGGGTACTGCATTCACACCTTGCATCAATAAATGTACAATTGAGTGATCTCTCAAGCTCTCATCCCATTCTCAGAACAGAGAAAAGATGTCCCAACCGTAATGTAATAAATTTGTCGTTATAGATTTAGTGCTTTTGCTCTATGGGCAAAGATGTCTCGGAACTAACTATGACGTACTTCGCCAAGCTTAATGTTTCACACTAACTCCCTATTACCGTGTAATGTTTGGAATCCTACTGAAAAGATGACTCGCGGATGCCTTGGTTGTGCCCTGAGGAGGCAATAAGGGCTCCATAAAAGGAAGTGGTTTGATGCAATCACGAAAGTGTGAAAAACAAGTCTTAAGGTGAGATGGGACAGGTTACTCTTCGACTGTAGTGTCATCGTACAACCCAAACAACAGGAATTCCGTCTGCCTTGCGGCAATTCCACTTTCAGGCAGCTTTTTAAAGATGGACCAACGGAAATCTGACGTTGTTTGCAAACGTGGATTTCTTTTCCTTTTACGTAAATTGGAACTAAAGAAGAACCTGTTACCGACAAACGGTGGCAGTATGTGTCCTTTCGATGGAGCTATTGACTACTTGTTATACGAGGGTTGATTGATAACTTTTGATTCCATTGTGAGTAAAAGGAAAATTAGTGGAAAATATGTGAATGGATCACTGAAAATCAGTGATGGCATTAGGTGTTCGTGCAAAGGTTAAGTATGTCCTGCCTTACCTGAAGCACCCGCCACTCACACAAATGGTATAAATGTGTAAGTTTTTGTTTGTTGTCTGATGCCGCACAGCAGAACTAATAATAATGTCACGGCTCAAACATTTCTATTGTTGACTCAGCATCATTGGTAAATACTACAGTGCTCATGATGAAACTCGGGGTCTTCATTTCACAAACAGAAACGTTTGTGACTGTGGACGAAAGGTGGTTTCACCACTTCCAGTCTCAGTCCAAACAGTACTTGATCACTACACGTTACTGAAGTTTTTGTGGATATATCTCCATGACATCATGTAATGTGGACAACTGCAATTCCTTCTACGAGAGGCTCAAAACCTCCAGAATAGATTCACTTGTCAGTCACGCTTTTAGTACCTATTTATTATTATTGGTCAATTGTATATATTTATGCATCTAATATTTTCTAAAGACATTCTTACGGTACCCGTCATATTCAAGAAATAGTGATGAGTTATTTAACGTTATTTAGTGAGTGATGTTTGCAATATTCCATCCTTGCTATACGAGAGTCGACAAAACAATGGTCAGAAAGTTTAGGGAATTGAACAAGGGTCTTTGGTCTGATGGCTTGGCTACCTTCCACATAGGGAATTAAGAACGCAAGGGACAAAACATTATATGACGAAAATAAATGTAGGATATCTGCATGATGAAGTGTCCATTACGTGATGTTCATTTAAAATAAATATGCATTTTATCATTTCCCATTTTTGGGAAAATTATAGCATTTCAGTTTACATGAGGATAACATAACATAGACCAATACTAGTGTTGTTAGAATACCACCCCTATGATAATACCACACATTTTTAAAGTATTAGTTTGGCATTGTTGTGCATTATCAAACATTATGAGACGCACTCAACAATATTACAGCAAGAGAAATATATACAGATTTGATACCCCTAGAAATATTATATCAACTATACCTCAGATGTTGCATTCACGAAATCATACCTCTCAATTCATCAGCATAATTGGATTACAACATAGATCGAACATACTAAGCGTATACGAACTATCAACCCTGCCATATCATTGCACATTGTCAAAGTTGTATTATCAGGGCTACATCATTTAAAGAAAGTTGTATGCTATACGTGTGGAGGATATTTCCAATTTTGGTTCAACTTTAACTAAAATGATGTCCGATGCAGTCTTCTATTTTGACTTGTACGGTATGTTCCAGTGTTTGTTTTGTGAACAATTGACTTGCCTTTACGTGTGTTTGTGATGGGTTCCACCGGTGAGGCACGATTCACTCACCTTTTAGCGAACAACTGGTATCACAACTTTTTGATTGTGACAAATATACACATGACATGAATTGTACAATAGACTTTCTTGTGATTATGGAAAGGGTGTGTTTTTTTTCCTTTGTCCATCTATATAATTGATTTCGCTGTCACATTCGACACTAAATTGATTGATAAGATTCAGGAGAAACATGACCAATATGCGGACCTGGCATATATTGATATTGGTACTTCCCAATGTCTTGACTAATACAGGGAACACAGGTCTTCTGACAGTCTAGGGAATGCAGAAGGCAGCAGTGTTGGGGGTCTTCGTATTCTCCGGAAATTTGTTTTGGTGGGTTCGACAATCGTATATCGTTACACGCATCTTGTATTGTATTCTGTTGTCTTGTCGTGTGCTGAAGATATCTACATGACTTTTAATATCTATCATTTCAAGAAGATATATATGCATTTTATTTACTATTGAAATGATAAATATAAAAAAATGTCATGTAGCATGACTAATTTGATATATTTTCGTTAAGAAATAGATTTTTTAAATTTGAATTTCTTAGCGAGACAGTATCCTTGAATTCTTAAGACCCAGTTGCACAAACTTCAAAGTAGGACTTCCTTCGCCTTTAAGCTTACTCCCGGTGAATCCAAGTTTCCCTCTAGCCTTATAAGACCCAGTGATCTGATACAGTAATCTTGGTAAGCTGGCACGAGGAATGCCTTCATTATAGTAATATTACGCATCGCGGGGCCATTAAATGAAAGTGTTTTCATGCAATCAAGGATGGATGATAAGAACATGGTGAGCTTAAATGTAAAAGGTCATTTAAATTACATTCTTTAATCGATACCTCTGGGATCTTTTCTCGTCTATAAATGAAAGAATTATTTCCTCTCCTTTGGTTTCAACTTTGACAGAATTGTAGTTTTAGCGGCCGGGACGACTACAACCCAACTACATATATAAACATGTACATGCATAGTGTTAGAATGTTAGAAACAGATCTCATGCCATTTTGATTTGATACATAATGTTTTAAGATGCTCTTATCCCCTGAGGCACAAGGACTGCCTCCGTTGTCTAGTGATAGAGCGTCCGCCCGGAGAGCGGAAGGTCCGGGTTCGATCTCCTGCCGCGTCATACCAAAAGATAGTACTTGTAGTTACCCTGCCTGGGGCCTGTCTATAAGGGGGTAAAACAAGGACAAGGCTAGCACTATAAATTGGCATCAGTCCGGACTAGTACAAGCACACGCACGCACGCACGCACGCACGCACACGCACATGCACACGCATGCACGTCGCTCAATAAGTGCAATAGTCTTGGACGCGACGTTAACCCTCATTTCACCTCACCTGAGGAATGGTACTTTCAGACTCAGGCAATCTGTTACACACCACAAACATCTTTGGTGTCAAGGTGCCTTGCTATCGAAATCGTCTCTCAAGATAAGTTCATAATCCCATTCTGGAAATGGAAAATATGGCTTAAGGGTTCCCACATAAAAAGGTTACGGTCGGCAATGGGTTAAAGGTCAGGCGGTAATGACATGCTCGACGGGATTGTGTTATTAGCCGCATCAGCATTATTTAATCAGTTCCCTTGAAGGTTGTCTTCACTAATACTGTAAATCGATGATATGATTTTGTTTAATGCGTTATTAACAATTGTAGCAGATGTCAGTTACAATACTCAAGATGGGATTGTACTAACAGCCGTATTAGGAATCTGTCATCATGTGTTTTTTAATTTTTTTTCTTTAATTATAATAATCGCGGATATTCGTCAATAAGTGCGAACATACACCATTTGTAGCGATATTGCTGGCAGTGTAGGTGAGAATGGTTCAGCGTCTTTCTTTTTAACTTGTGTTCCCGTGTCTTTCTTCAGGTTAACAACGTCCGGCCTTTGCATGTATTTGTGACGGGTGCCACCGAAGAGGCAGGATACGATCACCCTTTTGCGAACACTTGGTATAATCACCTTTACCTTTTGTAATCGTACAATGGACAACAAATATGTACATGTTTGATTATGGAAAGGGTTTTGTTGCTTGTATTTATTTAGTTCTGAGGGGCGACCTGGTAGCGTAGTGGTTAAAGTGCTCGCTCGTCACGACCAAGGTCCGGATTCGATTCCCCACATGGGTACAATGTGTGAAGCCCATTTCTGGTGTCCCCCGCCGTGCTAAGGCGGAAGTTTGCTAAAAGTGGCGTAAAACCATACTCACCCACACACTCGAATTCTTGTTCGTGGGCTTCAACAAGAAGGATAAACTTCTACGTCTTGGGTCATTTTTGGAACGGATGTAAACCCCAGATCCTTCACCACCCAGTAGCTGTACTTAGTCTGGTTTTCTGTATAAGCTGATTCGATAATGCTGGATATGTTCATGAACACAGCGAAAACAAAAACTCTCATCATACTTTCTTTGGGTCATGATGACCAGGTCTGAAAGACGTATACGTGTTCATGATACTGAAACACAATCACAAATAGATTTGAGTATATCGGAGGGTATTGATCTCCGCCAAAAACTACAGACAATCATACGCCGTACATGTATCTCTCACGCTTCGGGTCCGCTCCCGGTAGATGGAATATTGTAATATAAATCAATATATGTAAAATGAACTACAATCACTAGATTGTCTGGTCCAGACTCGATTATTTACAGACCGTCGTCCCTTAGCTGGAATATTGCTGAGTGCGGCGTTGACAACAAACCAACAAACCAACATTTAACTATTTGCTGCTTACAACATACATGTACCAATACAAAATCGTCTGTATAATCCGTTCAATACTAAAGGATATTATTACTTCAATTTCTTATTGATACATACGTCTTAGCGACATCTGTATATAGCTGGCACGCAGTTTAAGATGATATACAATTTGCAATTAGGGCAAATGTATGTACAAACGTATGTTCTTATGTAAACCATGACGCATTTTCTTTTGGAGGAAGATCTGAACATTTGAGTTTCTAGACATAGGTTTCTGAAACTATGTAAGTTTGAGGGAATATATTTACAAGCGTATCCAAGACACCAAACCATAATTGCAACACTTAGTGTCTGGGTTTGATTTATATAGTTTATTTAAGCCCCCACTCATCTGGAATGTAAATGACGACTGCAATTTTCATGCAAAAAAGTATAATTATGGTTAAGTGTTGAAAAAGTTATATATTTTTGGAACTAAGCAAATATACATTTCAAATATTACCATGTACATCTTAGTATACATAAATGATGTTCTTATAATTAGGTTTGATTTGACTGTGGGCTTTTCTCAATAAGACGCTACGGCGTATTATAACCTCTGTGTTTTTGTTCTTTATTGACGTATTTAGCAATGAAGACTAACCGAAACATTGTGGTTTTAGATAATTGAGTCTGGACCAGACACACTATTGGTTGATCAACAGACAATGCCGTCTGGGTATGATGATATGCATTCAAGTCACCAATCACAATCGCCTAGACTGTCAAGTTTGCTGAGGATCAGTTCTAACTTTGAACTGAGATCTTGATAATGTCAGAAATATTTAGACAAATATGTAATCCATTTCTTTTATTAATAATGATATGTCCTCCACTCAATAATTACTCATATCGTAATTCCATCAGTTAAACATAAACTGAGGAGCAAAAGAAACTATACTTCTCAGTTCGTTTTATCACACGATTGATTTTCAATATTTCAAATTAGCTATATATTATAATAATGAAAAAGGTAGTGGTCATGTGGTTGCAAATTCATGTCTTACCCCGTTGAACAAATATATTTTTACGCACAATTACCCAGCCACAGATTACTTTTTACAAACTGTTGCAGGAATAAATGATGGTTAAATAGACGTGATAAAATTTAAGAAGAGTCCTTTCAATTTATTCGATTACATAAAAATAATCGGTTTACTTCCTTTTACCCCTCAGTTTATATTACATTACATTTACAAATTATATGTGTATTTTCATTGAATGAGAAAGTGACCTTCTATAAAACACGGTATTGCACTGAGACCACCCTGTCGTGCAGGGACCAACAGAGATATTGCGTGATTAGGCCAATGAACCCAAAGGAGAAAAAATATTTTCAGCCAATAAGTGAAAACATAACGTAAGGCTGTGACTTCCCATAACATCTGATTCAATCATTGTTCAATTTGAAATATCCCGGCTCTTTTGTCAGTGTTCATCTTTGAAATATTGGAACGTGACATGTTACACGACAGTTACATTATGAAAACAAATCACATGTATTCGTAGTATTTCCATACATATTGGTAGCCGGTGTTTGTGGACGAGGCACTAACATGCACATAATGCCAGAAAATGCGGTGGTTTCTTATCAGATCGTTGTCCATCTATATGTTAGATGCATTATCAACATTTCCAAAACCAAATAGTATCGTGAGACTTAAAGAGCCAAGACCAGCATACATGTTCCGACAGCATTGAGGATAAAGAGGAGTTGTCGGAGACCAGTATAATATAAGTATACCCTTCACAAACACATGCAAAGTCAAGTCAAGTGTTCATCTGAACAAACAGGGGAACATATGGTACAAATCAAATAGGAAATTGTATCTGACATCATTTTGGTCACTGATGTCTCAAATTTGGAGATGTTCTCCACATGTCTGCCATAAAACCTTCTGCATGCTATGAAAGGGCCTTGAGTACTGTAACCATGCTCAAACGTCTTTTGAGCAAGAGTTGTATGACGCTCGTTTTAATCTGAAGCAGATATGATAGACTTATAAATCATGGACATAGTTGCTGTTTTCACTTAATGTAGTACAACTTCATGTAAGAAAACTTAATGTAGGTAACGCCAGTGGGATACATCGGCCAGATATATGTAATAATAAATACATTATTTATGTTTGACTATGATCACAATACTTTCCATCTCTTCTGATGTAAGGGGCAAAGATGATAGAAAAGTGGCCGGCGGTGCCACCATGGCTGTTCGCTTCTACTGAATTTAAATTTCATTCTAAAGGAATTTAGTGCACCTTAAATAGAATAGGTGTAGGCTTTATATTTTAACGTACATAACAGCAATGCTATGTGTCTGTTCTTCCTTGTGTTGGTACCCAGCTCTGAGAACGATTTCGTTCCAGTTAAATCAATAACATAGCAACGTATTACACGTCCATCATTTTCCGCCATATGCGCCATACATGTAACCTTGGTATTAGTCACAATCGATTCCATCTGCATATGCGCGTGTTATTGTGTATGATGTATTTGTGTGTGTGATTGTTTGTATGGGAGTGATACGGTTCCTGTGGGGATACATTGTCTCAAACATCACCTTCGAAACATTGCTTCAGATTACACATTTAACATATTACAGACGTCGCAATATGACGCAAAAGATCGATGTTTGCTTCTTCGATAGAATTGTACTGATGAACCTGATAGGAAAACAGAGTCGGTGATAGTCTTCATATACACAATGGCAATCATATCTGTCAGTGACAGAAAAATAGTTTCCTTATTTCTTTCTGTGCCACAAAGAGAGTTTCAAACGCTTCCGTATTTACTGGCTCATTTAGGGAGTGAACAAGGGGTTAACAAGTCCGTGTCCTGGTGTATTGTGTTTATTACACGGTCAATACGTGTGCGTCAGAGGTTATGAATCAGTTTCAATCGGCTTAGGTCGTCTTACCATGCACTGAGAATGTGTTCCTTTACCCTCATCTCTGATGGAAACATTTGTTCGCTATAAGGTGAAAATCCATTTTCCCAGTTATTGCTTTTACACCTTGCATCAATAAATGTACAATTGAGTGATCTCTCAAGCTCTCACCCTATTCTCAGAACAGAAAAATGGTATCCCAACTATAATCTTTTAAACAATTAAGTGCTTTCACTCTATAGGCAAAGATGTCGCCAAGCTTAATGTGTCACACTATCCCCCCCATTACCGTGTAATATAAATGTTTCGAATCTTTTTGAAAAGATGACTCGCGGATGCGTTGTTGTGCTCTGAGGAGACAATAAGGGCTCCATAAAAGGAAGTGTTTTGATGGAATCACGAAAGTGTGTAAAAAAAGTCATTGAGGTGAGATGGGACAGGTTACCCTTCGACTGGAGTGTCATCTTACAACCCAAACAGCAGGGATTCCGTCCGCCTTGCGGCAATGCCACTTTCAGAGAGCTTTTTAAAAGATGGACCAACGGATATCTGACGTTTGTTGCGACATGGATTTCTTTTCCTTTTTATGTAAATTGGAACTGAAGAATAACCTGTTACAGACACACCAGAGCAGTATGTGTCCTTGTGATGAAGCTATGACAGACCGGAGAATGACTGATTGTCACTGTCCAAGCTCAGTTGGCAACTCCCAGGACAGAGTACATGCAATGATCACAGAACATTGAAAACAAAGAAAGTATCACATCGTTGGTTTCTAAAACCTCTGACGTCTCATAACAAATGCACCAGGCATTTACGGGTCATGTCAGACCGACCTTGCGCGAACTTTGATCGACCAATGGAATGACTGACGAGAAGTCGACATTAGCCAGTCAGAAGGCAGCTTACTCGTGCTTTACGGAACTAATTTCAAATTGGCGACTAGGCTTCGTAACATAGTTTGACAAATTCTCGATTAAAAATTTGAAACCTGAACAAATTAACATTCTGTAATGTCTTATAGATGGTCTTGATTGTATGGATTCAGTCGTTACTCCAGTAACTATCGTTCGGAATACCCCGTGTAAAAAGTTTTCGGGGTTGCATGAAAATAAATCACATTCGGACTGTCATTTTCATGATCTGGTAAGCGACGCTCTGATTGGTCGGGGGAAAGGTCGTTCTGACGTGACCCCATAATTGGATGTCCTCAGATCTTTGTTTAGCGGTAGCGAGAACTAAGATCTGATTTTAATGAGATTGGGACAATACATTATATGGCGAAAATAACTGTAGGATATCTGCTTGATGAAGTATCAATTATGTGATGTTAATTGAAACGATTATGGATTTTATCCTTTCTCATATTTAGGAATAGTATTTGATTTCACATGAGGATAATTTAACATAGACCAACACTAGTGCCATCAGAATACCACCCCTACGATAATACCAAACATTTTCAAAGTAATGGTTTGGCATTGTTGGGCATTATCAGACATTATTAGACGCCGCCACTAGCAAAACGGAAGTCACTTTTAACCGCCTGATAACAGGTTTTGCTAAACTTGTATTCGGCTTAAAACACACCTACAAAAACAATTATATAACCAAAACACATCGTGAAGAAAAAGGCCACATAAATATGTGTATACTCACACGTATCAATATGTACCATTCACTGCCTATATGAATGAAAAATAATCATTATGATTTAGATCCCTATTCAGGTTTCATATGTATGACTTATAGTGTTGATATTATGCCGTAAGTCAGAGCAGAACAGTTTGGTCAGAGTTTACACAATGTCATTTGTCCTCACTGCTTTCATGTGATCCATTTACTAGTATATAATTGTCACCGCTAGTTTGTCTTTTACGCCCACTGAAATCTGTTTCGTCGGATAGTCGAAACAGAGCATAGAATTCTAACCCAACGTTTGTTTAGCGTAAAGTGGAAACTGAGGTGCAGTTGCATTAATTAGAAGATAAATACTATGTGTGTGTCTATTTCCGGGATTTTATCGAGTATTTGCATCTTGGAAATTCATCTCGAGACCCGAAAGCGTTAGCTTGAGGGGCTCGAATGAAAATTTCCAAGATGCAAATACTCGATAAAATCCCGGAAATAGACACACACATAGTATTTATCGATATTGTAAACCTATTCTTTTATTTAGAAAAAAACATGCGCACTCTTTAACACCTCGTACTCACTCGGTTGTGAGGCGTCAACATCGAGCGTTCTGTCGCTGCTATGGTGATTGTGATTTTGCTAATAACGTACACCGGTAATGAGACGCAAATACCATCCCGTATATTTCAGCTGAGATACCTACATCCTTGAATTCCTCATATTTTAGAATCAAATGCCAAATGGTCTTTGTCACCAATACAAATTGTCTAGAAGTAATGAAGCAAAATGAACTAGGTGTGAAAACGAACGCTGAAAAAACTGCACTTGTTGGAAATGTAAACAAAGCCATTCGTCTATTCGTTGAGTACATTGGCTCGAGATCTGCATTTTCAGAATATACACGGGAAGAGAATCGTAGGAAGAATTAGGGAATTAAACATATATACATTGCAATAATTTGATATTTTCAACAGAACTTGTCGAAGTTCCCGTCCTGTGTGACGCCATGACTGACGCAAAATCAGGCACAACGACAACGGTATTTATCAGAATTTCTGACTATTTTCTTTGGTTTCAATGAAAAATACAACCACAAAAAACAGTTCACAGATTGTCAGAATGTTTCTGATTACTTACATGTCACATTTATATATATACGAACCCTGAATCAACGAAAGTCCCATCGTAAAATCCCGCACACTGTTGATAGTCAACACGCCATTTTGTAAAATTCTGTCACCGGTAGTGATGTCAAACTTCAACATATTTGCTGTACATATTTGGTAATATCTCTGAGGTGAAGGTGCTTGAATGAAAGTGCACACGATCATTGTTAACTGCTTTTTTACTGTTTCATGATGTAGATCTTGCATATCTTTTGTACATTTTTTTTCACACAATTAATTTCACTTTGGATATTAATCAATGTTCAATATGATATCATACGTAGATATATGCCACAACATATATGAACGTTTGATAATCTCCTGTTTGTTTGAATAATGTTCACATATGAAGTTGATAAGTTTATAGTGTCGTATACGATATTTCTTTAATTTGAACAAGTGTACATGTGACAGGTACATTTACAATTCATCTTGTATGTATTTCTAGGCAGTGCAATAGTCAATATTATAAGTTCATATAATTAGTGTCCTTGAATAGCCGTTTCATTTTATTTTATAACTAAAACTGACGATATAACTTAACCAAAATCGATATTATTTTTCGTTAAATTATATGCACACATTTCTTGAAGAATTGGCTTGGTCTTGGAATTCTTTTATGCCGTTTGATATACAGAACAGTCAGTCGCCATGTACGTCAAGCATAGGCTACTTGGGACCTACTATAACCCTGGAACCCCTATCAGATAAAGTACACAAGTCAGAACACTGTCGACCGCCAGACACGACTGCAACCCCGGGGTGTTGACATCAGCGTATGTATAACCTGGTTTGTTGTACAGCTCTCGCAGACAACCTTCAACTAACCAATAGAGTCTGATTTATGTCTGGGTCGGGGTCAGATGTATGTCTGGGCAGGGGTCTCCATGTCAGAAAGAAATTGAGTTGGGGAACGATAAATGTTGTACCGACAGCTAATTTACATTATAAGAATCACCTCAAGGTTGGACAAGGAAAGGTATTGCGCTAGCTTTTATAAAAAATAAGTGTTAGTGATTACCGATGACATTTAAAATTGATATGTCACATGCTGATGTACGATCTTAACTTGTTGGCATCCATTCTGTAACATTCATTAAGTTTTAATGACAGTTAATTACATTTTAACGTCAACCGCAGACGGAACAAAATTCTTCCTTATTGCTGTTTAGTTAATAACATCAATCCATCTGTAGAAATGTCAAAGAGCAAAATCACGGTTAATGACGACCCACCCACATCCACGGTTACATTGTATTAACTCTCAAGGAACGTGACGTTGATAATTTCGAAACTATGTACGTGTCTCTATCTGCTGAAGCTATTACTTGCACATCAGTGTCACAATACACGCGTTGTTGGAGCTGACCAACCCACGAGAGCAAAGCTGTGGCCTGAACACTATACATCACCATAACATTCATTGCTGAACGATAGGAACAGTTATTATCAAGTAAACTGTAATACTTTCACTTCACAGTGATGGACGAACGTATCTGTAATCTTTGTCAATATATATCATATTCTATTTTTGCACATTACACAAAGCCACATAGACCTCATAGACTTCGTGAATAGTTTTACGTTTTAATTTAAATTTAAACAAATCAAACATTTCAATTTCAAAACTTGTCTAATATACTGAATAAACTGAAAGAAAACCTGAGGCCTGGCGTTGATTTTAATACCAATATGCATCTGGTCTACTTTGTGGATATGAATCAGTTTATGAGGCCATATGTTCTGTACCCACATTATCATTATTACAGATTAATTGCAACAATGTGGGTTCGGGTGGCACAGTCAGGGTGGCTATAGCTAGTCAGAGTGGCTAGTCAGAGTGGCTAGTAAGGTCGCTGTATTTGCCCCCTCTACACGTAGCACGTTATAACAGGCAATAATGAATCACAGGCTATTGCTATTAAAATATCGAGTAACTGACGACCTACCTCTCTGTTGTTTGAAATATTTCAGTCACATGGAGTCCTATCTACAATTATACAGGCGACAAGTTCCAACGGAAAGAGCAAGTTCAGATTTATTGTAAGTCCAATAAGGGAAGTCTGAAATGGACTATAGAAATATGCGCATGTGGGACTCCGTTATGGTAACAGTAATAATGTAGGCTTCATAAAACATCCAATCTACAAAACAAAATTGAGTCAATTGGAGAAAATTCTACACATGACCTTAGAAAATAACAAAATGACGCTGCATATGTTTTGTCAACACTGTTCCCATGACACTACAGCCATTGTACGCGACATGGATTCTGTAGAAGGAAATGTATACAAGTTTCTACACTTGAGAGACATAGGGGAAAACCATTTATTTCTTTTGGAAAGGGTGTGTTACCGAACTGACAAGCTTTATCGGGTTTTCATACCAACAAGTCTACTGAATGCTAAATAAAACATAGAAGGCAGGTGTCGTCTCAAAAACAAAACGATATTAGACAGCTTTGATGAAGGGATGATTAGGCGAACAGTGTTCATCCTTTATGAGCTGAGGATACCCCCGGCTTGTAGTAGAAGACACAAAGACACAATTAATGTTTCTCAGACTACATTAATTATTAATCTCCACGACATGGGATATTGATACACTGCATGTGGCGATGACAGCAGTTTTCAGGGAAAGATATTCCATCCTGTCCATGAGACCCCAAAGGTGACTATGCTTGTCGTAAAAGGCGACTAAAGGGATCGGGTTTTCAGGCTCGCTGACTTGGTTGATCCCAATTGCGTGGATCGATGCATGATATCAATCACTGGATTGATCACTGGATTGTCTGGTCCAGATTCGATTATTTACAGACCGCCGTCATATAGCTGGAATATTGCTGAATGCGGCGTTAAACAACAATCCAACCAACCATGAGGTCCCATTATCTTCGCACCAGTCATGAGTATTGCAGTAAGGTTTCCATGTCATTTACCCTCATGATACCTGATTGAATAAGAATTATTCCACTGACTTCATGTGGCTTCCGACAAATGGACGAAGAGCACCCATGGCACCATCAGGTAAAGGCATGCCGGAACCCGTGAACTTGGGCTTATTGATGGATGTGAGCTCGTTTTCGTTGTAAAAATAAACCCTGGTGGTTATCATAAGTAAATGAATAGTGACGTGTTCATAGAACGGTTAGAATATCAGCTACGTATATTGCCCATGGATAACGCTAGTTATCATTACGTCCGGAAACCTGATACTGTCGCGGCAACCATGAGTAGTCTGATGGCGATCATGCAGATATCTGACATCCTGCAATGTCGACTTCAGACAACCTAAAACGAAAGTTCAACTCAAGGAGAAAATTGTCCTCAATAAGAAACCTGTAAAGTACAAGACAGATGTGCTGGCGGCATAACACGGTCACGTTGTCTTATGTACGCCACTCAACACTTTTGCGCTTATCTAGGCCAACTGTAAAGGGTACGTGGCAAGACATATCGAACATTTATACTCGGACATGTCAAAGGGTTGATCAACGCAGCCTTTGCCAGAATCACACCAGAGGTATGGCAAAAAGCTGAAGATCTCGTTCTTGAAATAGAACGTCAGTACCGCCAAGGTGATGGCATAGACATCAGCCTCGTTGCACCATCTATCATACATTGGGGTGATAGTACAAATTCGGATACGTCATCAGCTGAATCAGATGCTGGCTAATGAAATGATCTGAAGAACAAACACTTCTTGATTAAAAAAACCCAAACCTTCCAATACTCATCCCGTTTCATAGCTTTTAAATATTCCATCATTTTCCCAAGCAAACATAATGCAGTACATATCTTAATTGCTACCCCGTCAACTCATATCTTAAGTACAATAACAACCATATTTTGAGACAACCTCCAACTCAGGTGACGTCTACACATGTGAGAATGCACGGACTGTTTGAGGTCATCACCTCGGAACAGATGTTAAGTCATTATCTCTGGCGATAGACCGTTTCATACATGCATATTTTCTAAAAAAAATGCATAATTTAACCTGTAAATGTACCTATTTTTGCCGAATCAAAGGGTCAGTTAGGATAGGCTAGATTTGTGTTATTTTGATATGTGCTATTTCATAGCCCTATGATTCGTATTTTTTTAAATGAAGCCAGAAAAAACATTTGTCTAGCACTTTCAACAGTACTTTGGCATTAAGCTCTGAGCTCTAGACTTTCTTTAGACGAGATTTATACTCTGCCCGAAGTTTGTCTTTGATGTGGGTATTCTGGAGCCTGTCTCTGACATGCATTCCTAAATAAGTATAGCCCTGATCTTCCAAACGATTTTCAATCACTCCTCCCCATTGTAACTCAATTGATCCACTTTCCACAGCCTTGCAACGTTTTAGATGAACGGTATTGCATTTGTCGCGTCCGAAGGTCATACCAGTGTCTCTCTCAAGAGACTCGACAAGGGGAACCTGATCTTTTAAACTGGATTCCCCTTTGACAAGGAGTTCAATGTCATGGAGATGCGTAAGGGGTGTTGTGGATGTGTGCTGCGGTGGCCTAGGTATCCCTTATCCCCACTGAGTACGAAACTCAAAGATTTCAATGCCAAACAAAAAAGCAAAGTGATAAACGGATCACCCTGAAATATTCCAAGCTTCAATGGACCAGATTCTTGCATCCCTTTGTCATTATTCTGATGTTGTTGATACCAAAAGTCATAGCGGTTAAAAGCAAAGGTTATTTAGATCCTTTCATGTTATCATAATGACAGGTTTTGAATGGTGTGATACATATTTGCCCTTAATGGGTATGACCTCTATGGAGCCGACTGCCAAGGATTTAATTGTGTATGAAGTGTCTTTTAACGCAAAACACATTCAGCATATTGATTCATCAAATGTTATCGGTGATCTTCAAAGGTACTATAAAATAGCTCCACCAATAGCAATGTAACCCCAAAACAGTTAACCCTTGTGCTTAACCCAACAAATAGAACAGAATGTAGACACTTTCCAAACTTATCAACATTCGTTTCCAAATTCATCATCAAGAACATGATGTTGACATGAAACACTGAAGGTGCAGTATCGAGGTTCATGACTTATTCATGGTTATAACCATTAAGTTTCACTATCAATGAACTATATATACCCTGTGACGCATGTGAGCATTTTTTAAGTGTTTCAAAGAAATTATAACACTGCTGCAGTTCTACAGATATATCAGAAATTGCAATCAAAACAAGCTCTTCACATGTCATACATATACTTATCCAAGGCACGTTGTTGCAAAACAACAAATCATCCCCACAACCTACTGTGATCACGTGATGTTATACCACGCGGGAAGCCCAGTCGTCTTTGGCCCCGCCATTCTCAGAGTTGCTTCCACAAGACATACCAGGATGATATTGGTTTCGAATCCCATTTAGATTTGTCCTGATTATGATCCTTGGTTTGTCAGCACCATACGATTGCTCGTGGGTTTCACCAAAGTGGTTAACATCAAAGACCTGCAGCTTTCCTCACACATTATTTAAGAACGGTGTAGGTGCATTGGATTATGAACCTTGAGGGCCAAACTCATTGCTGAAATAGGTCGATAATTTAAAGATGGTTATTAATATTTGTCGAATGGGTATTTCATAGATAACTACAGAATGCTACATGCTGTCAGTTTATCAATAAGTTGATATATTTTACACCGTTATCGTCACAGGGTTGGCAATAGGTCGTAGCGAGAATATTCTATCACGGTCATGGATTTATGGGTTTCCCTGGGAATGCTGAAGTAGTTTTCTTCGTTTCCAGAACATAGTCTTGTTGTACGTATAAACAGGTTAATGATGCAGTGGGATGTAGTCAGCACTAACAGTTTGAGCACTGTGGTCTGTAGTCAGCACCATAAGCCTTTTCACGGGAACCTTGTCAGCTCTTACAAGAAGGTGTGCATTGACATTATCAGCCAGGCAATTTATATAAAATATCCACCATATCTTTGATAGGAATCTGATACATATACGAGATATTGATATTACCAAAATGAGTAAATGTACATGTGTTTTGATTATATTATCATTACGGCATTCACATGAAATATACAACAAAAGTTCCTGTGACATTGAATAAGATCTAATGCAAAGTTATGTTTTTTTACCAAATCTGTAACAATTTCGGTTTGCAACAGATAAAAGACTCCTGTAAGTGTTTAAATGGTTTAATTTGCCAGAAATGCGTGATTTCATAAAAGAAAACAACATGAACATGCCAAAATGTCAATTTGCAAATCAATAGCGTGTGTGTCCACATCTGGTTACGATGCAAGCAACACATCTTCGTCTCATGGAATTGACCAGGCGTCGCACAAAAGCCTGTGGGATATCTGTCCATATCTGCTGGAGCATGTTTCGAAGTTCCTGGAGGGTCTTAGGAACACGTGGTTGACGTCGAAGGCGCCGATCCATCTCATCCCACATGTGCTCGGTTGGTGAGAGATCAGGGGAGCGAGCCGGTCAGGGGATGACATTCACGTTGTTTTGTTGAAGAGAGTCCTGAACAAGTCGAGGAATATGAGGCCGGGCGTTGTCATGTTGAAAGGTAATGCCTGGGCCATGACGACGCAAAAACGATAGAACAACAGGGCCGATGATCTCGTCGCGGTAGCGCTGTCCATTGAGATTTCCCTCTACCACTATCAAACGGGTCCTCTGTCTTGCTGAAATCCCACCCCATACCATAACTATGCCGCCCCCGAACCGATCTTCTTCCATGACACAATGATTGACGTAACGTTGACCTCGACGTCGGTACACTCGAATCCGGACGTCAGTACACTCGAATCCGTCCATCGCTGTGGCTGAGGTGAAAACGAAACGTCAGTGAATAGACCTTGTCCCCACTGTATGGCCGACCAGCGTAGACGCTGGCTGTCTGTACCACTGTAGACGTGCTTGACGGTGGTTTCCTGTCAAAATGGGACGTCTGGCGGGTCTTTTGGCAACAATCCATGCACATCTGTGGCGACGACATACGGTCATTGTCAGTGGATGCCAAGCTTTGGTAAAAACACAGTATCTTAAGCGACATGATAGTGGTTCGATCATTTTATTACCGTCTTCGCCATGCTTGTGGTTTTGACACACAGGCTATTCCATGGTCCGACCCAGAATATGTAGAGGGCGTCATGGAAAATGATAAATACAAAATGCTTTAGAATAGACCCGTATACAGCCTTAGACGTTTCCAAGCCAACAAACCTGATCTTGTCCATTTTTATAAATCCAATGAAATCATGTATATCATTGAATACACTGTTCCTTTTGACACTAATGTGATTGACAAGATTCAGAAAAAAACATGGCAAATATGCGGACCTCTGTATGCTGATCAGGACCAAGCACTTCCAACTCGAGAACCTCGTGATTTTGCATCGAAATGTAACAATGAAATGTAGATTATTTAATGAAATTAACTATATGGTCCAACACTAGTGGGTGTCCAGGTTTCTCACACACACAGTATCTGAACCCACTTCGCTATGCTTCGCCAAGCCTGACTGTACCAGAATCACCCGACCCTAGTTACTGTACCTTTTCATTTTAGCCTGTAAAACATAATCATAATAATAAGTATATAACGAAGTCACATAATTCAAAATGCATAAAGGGTCTTGCTCCATACTTAAAAGGCAATCTACCTATACAACAACCAACTCCAAACAACCTTGTATATGCATAATGTGTACTCTTGGCCATGAAGACTCGGATACCATATAAACTTCTTGAATTGTTTTGTGTTCCATAAACATCTATATGATTTTTATTCCTTTTCCTTTAAGAACACATGTATATGCATTCTATATTCAACTAAAATGATACATTGAAAAAATGTCACGTAGTATTACCATTTTGATTTATTTTCGTCAAGAAACTGATTTGTTTAAATCGAATTAACTAGTGCAACAGCTCTCTTGCGTTCCATAAGACCCAATTACCACACTCTACAAAGTAGGACTTCCTTCGCCTTGAAGCTTACTCCCAGTGAGTCCACAAGTTTCCCTCTAGCCTTATAAGACCCAGTGATCTGATACAGTAATCTTCGTAAGCTGACACGAGGAATGCCTTCATTATAGTAATATTACGCATCGCGGGGCCATTAAATGAAAGTGTTTTCATGCAATCAAGGATGGGTGATAAGAACATGGTGAGGTGAAATGTTAGAGGTCATTTAAATTACATACTTTTATCGATACCTCTAGGATCTTTTCTCGTCTATAAATGAAAGAATTATTTCCTCTCCTTAGGTTTTAGCTTTGACATTATTTTAGTTTTAGCGGACGTGACTATACTAACCCAGCTACATTTTCAAACATGTGCATCCATATTGTTAGAATGTTAGGGTTGCAACAGATCTCGTGCGCATTTTGGTTTTATACAGAATGTTATACAACACTCCAATCCCCTAAGGCCCCTACTCTCAGAGACAGACAATAGATTACACCCCACAAAAACCTTTTGTGTCAAGGTAATTGTGACTTGCTATCGAAATCGTCTCTCAAGAGAAGTTCATAATGCTATTCTGGAAATGAGATATGGCTAAAGGGTCCCCACATATAAAGGTCACGGCCCGTAATGGGTTGAAGGTCAGGCGTGTTAAAAGCCGTATCAGAAATACATTAAATAGGTTCATGTGAAAGGTTGTCTTCAGTATTACTGTAAATCGATCATATAATTTTGTTTCATTCGTTATTATTAATTGTATCAGATGATAGTTTTAATAATCAAGATGGGATAGGATTAGGAATCAATTGATGAGAAAGGTTGTTTTCAATGACACTGTACAATTGATCATATTTATGTTGTATATTTCTATAATAATAATGATAATGATAATAATAATAATAATAATAATAATAATTATAATAATAATAATAATATGAAATTACAAGGTGAGGTGAAGTAAAATGAGGTTTAACGTCGTCGTGGTTATTATCATGGTACTTACACGTACATTTATATAGCGACATGTATGTACGTATGGGTGTGGCTGCTTGTACTAGTCCAAGATTATGCTGGTTTTATAGTAATAGCCCGCCGATACCATGCCGCAGTTTCATTCTCATTAATCATAACAGTGATACAGAAAAAAGAATATTTGATAAAATGTTTCTAATGGAGAAAAAGCCTGCCTTTTATAACAATGCTGTATTAAATAATATGCGAATAATTGTGTTTGTTTATTTGTTGTTTATCGCCTCACTTAGCAATATGACATCTATATGACGGCGGTCCGTTAATAATCGAGTCTGGACTAGACAATCCATCGCTCCACGCATTTAGGATACAATGACGTTCATCAACCGCCTGATCCGCTTTTCTAAATGTTTTATGTTGACTTACATTGCGGTTGAGTCCCATTTCGCCTACATCCCATTTTGCCTACAGAAAACATGTAGGCGAATAGGGAATAGAAAATGCACCCCTAATGATAGAATGGACTTGACTTAGTGGAATTAAGGAAGGTCAGTTTCACAATGTATGAGTAAAAAGATATGGGAGTCACTTTATAATCAGTGTTTATATAAGCATTTGGCTTAAGGATTAAGGCTATAAAGATCAAAAGTGGCATTGAAATACTTACAACTGTTTGTGATTATAAACAAATATTAATCCTTTTGTTGCACATGAGTGAAAGGGATTGTGTACATAGTTTTAATTAGCTTTTAATTTTAATTAAATGATCAAAGTTAAAACTTGTTACTTTGTTTAAAATTGGGATAGGATGATCTCACACTGATGTATAAAATGGGAAAGTCATCGAAATGGCTAATCTTCAGCGAGCAGAGTTTGTCACGTCTCAGACAGGAGGAAGACAAGTTTTATATGCAGGCCACAGGTACCGCCTGAATGTGGAGCCTGAGCTATCTACACACTGGAAGTGTGTGATCCAAGGATACAAAGGAAGATGCAGCACCATTGGAGATCCAAGGTTCTTCCTTCCATCCCAAAGACACTTGCTGAGGTTGACCTGGCGGACAAATGGACTCAGACAGCAGATGGCAGGCAGTTCCTGATGGTGAATGACGGCATAGATTACAGATTCCTCCTGTTCACCACTACTGAGATGTTGGACATTATTGCTGAAGCTGAGACTTTCTTTGCTTGTCCCAGTCTATGGCACCAGGTGTATGTTATCCACAGTATGGTAGAAGGCAAGATGTACCCCATGGCGATTTCCTTTCTGCCAAACAAGACCAGGGTAACCTACACCAGGCTCTCCACATACCTGAAGGACTTAGTTGCTACTACAGTTGGAGTGAACTTGTCACCTGAGGTTATCCAGACTGACTGCTGTTGGTGCTGTTGAGACGGTGTTTCCCGATGCAGATGTCCGTGGATGTTTTTTCCACTTCACACAAGCTCTTTGGCGTCAGATATCTTAAAAAGGTTTAGCTCCTTCCTGCAAGACAATTCCAGCACTCCAGTCACATGTCCGTAGAGCAGCATCTCTTCCCCTCCTCCCCCTCGACCAAGTGCAAGATGTCTGGGTAGATGTACTCAACCAGAGTCCAGAAGCAGTTGGCATCGCCCAGTTCAACGACTACGTCACCAGCACCTGGGTTGACTTTGATGCAAGCACCACGTCCTTGGAATCGACACAACAACATTGGTCCCAGAACAAACAATCACCTGGAAGGCTTCCATAATGGTCTGAAAAAACTTGTGCGAAAGCACCATCCCAACATTTATGAATTCATAACAGCTATCAAGAAGATTAAATCCACCAACAAGATCACTCGCCTCCAGATTGACCATGGTGCAACAACTCCGCCACGCTTGCGAGCTTACAGAGATCTTGACCAGCGTCTCAACAGACTGAGACAGCAACTTGAAAGTGGAAGAAAATCGCCTATTCAGTTCCTGGACGCAGCACTTATTGAAGCTTCAAAAACCTCAAGATTGTTTTTTTGATTATTGTATTGTATTGTATTATCAGTTGCTATGAATACAAATAGGAAAGAAAAATACGAAGGGAGATTCCATTTATATCTGAAGGGGGTAAACTTATTACTCATGCATGAAATAACAGTCACCAGACCATAAATTGTTGTTTTTAAGACTGTAGGCGAAATGGGAACAACCCTTACATTGCAGCTAAAAAGGAATTGTGGAGTTTAGGAAATTAGTATAGAAGAGGAATGAGATGGAATACCTAGGTCTGGAAAATATATCCAGGGAAAAATATGTTTGTGGAATTATATCTCCAGGCAGAAACAATATCCTATTACTTAAAGACAAGTGTTTACGAAGAAGGCTAATGTGCCCTGGTCTGAAGTTTTGTTTGTCGTCTAATACCGCATCAAGCAATACGCCTGCCATAGGGTAGCGGCATATAACCAAATCGGTTAAAAAATGAAAACTGTGGAATGAATTCTGGGTCATGTCGATGAGCGGGTATTGAAAATAGGGTAATATGTTTCAGTCGGCAACACACCACTTTCACTTTCATGATAATATGAGCAAATGATCGATACCCAAAGATTTTCAGTTTTGACTTCAGGGGAACAATTTTGTTTTCTGAAAGTGATTTCACCACAGCACAGGTAAGGCCCCGATATCCGATATTGATCACCATTATTTGTTGAAAGATCCTCGACCGATTCACGTTTCTTATGCCTTTAAAATTCAATTTGTAAAAACAATTACATAATCGAATTATTAACTCTCAATGGGAGGAAAAATCACATATGCCCCTCTCACCGTAAATCATCCCAGCCAATCACGTAATAGCCGACCAATTATAGCATCACGCACCCAGCTCAAAGGGTTATATAACACAGTAATTGCGCAGAGGAAAATTCCCCTTGTCGATTGTTTGGAGTCATTAGTTTCCCTTGTTGATTACCAATATTGCGGCGCCTGGCTCAATATGCTCTTCAGAACAAAGTAGCCGCGTGAGAGTGTCTGTTGTTGAAGTGGAGATTATCAAGTTATAACTTGTTGGTGGGGAATGGTGTTCCTTACAAGACTGCACCCAGGCGTGAAATATGGAAGCACTTTGCTTTGATGGCATGCGTTAATACACTGTACTTACACGGGCTTGTCATGTTTCATGTTATCCTGTTCAGAAGGAACCAAGCTTTATTAACTTCAAAGTATGATTAATAAATCTTGGTAATAAATCAATTATTGAGTTGACACGTATTTAGTGTTAATGTAAACGACCGATTTCTTTGTTAATAAAATCAGCTTTGGATAACATATACCACAACGCAACATGATATAAATCACTGGATTGTCTCGTCCAGGCTCGATTATTTACAGTTGGTTAGTTTGTTGTTTAACGCCGCACTCAGCAATATTCCAGCTATATGACGGCGGTCTGTAAATAATCGGGTCTGGGATTATTTACAGACCGCCGCCATGTGGCTGGAATATTGCTGAGCGCGGTGTCAAACAACAAACACAAACTTCTGTCGCAGAAACTCCGCGAGAATGGTGTACAATTTCTGTGTAGCTATGCATGCAACACTAACCAGACTTACTGCGGATAATAATCCGCGGATATTTACGACACTGACTGCACTTTTTATGGGACTAACTAGTTTAATGGGCGTCGGCACAAGCCTTGTGTAAATAAGACAAACCATATCCCTTATCGTTAAATCATGGCCAATTACTATTTTTTAATTATTTTTTTTGTAATGAATGTGTTTCGCTAGTCATATTCTATTTTTATTCACAATACCAGACCCGTGAAGATCCGGGGTAGAATAGGTCTTCAGTAACGGTTATCTCCCAAAACATCCCATTTCCCCTACAACCCAGTTCCCCTACAATTGGTTAAAACAACACGCGGCATTTACCTGTCTGGCATTATGAACTCACCTCAAGGAGAGATTAAGGTCTGGGGTAGAATAGATCTTCAGCAACACATGCTTGCCGTAAAAGGCGACTATGCCTGTCGTAAGAGGCGACTAACGGGACCGGGTGGTCTGGCTCGCTGACTTGGTTGAAGCATGTCATCGATCCCAATTGCGTAGATTGGTACTCATGATATCAATCACTGGATTGTTTGGTCCAGATTCGATTATTTACAGATCGCCGTCATATAGCTAGAATGTTGCTGAGTGTGGCGTAAAACAACAAACCAACTAAATCACTACACCACACTGTTCTTCCTAGAACCTTATAACTGAAACTTAAAATGACCCCCATTATTCGCACAGTAGATTAAGCGTAAATAAGTTGTGAATTACATATAGAATATACAAATGATCATTTTCAGTTTTATCAACCACTGTGTGAATTGTTTGGAGGATCCAAAGAACGATTTTGTCGGTCAGATTACAGATTTATACTTGACGCCGAATATGTGCTCGTTCGAATTAGGAATGAGAATTATACTGATCGTCATGAATGTATGTTTTGCAGCTAAATGTTAAACATATACACTGCTATGTGGTCCCCTTAAAACATACAGAAAGAGAATAAATATCTTCACCATAAGTCACATATACGACCTTGGAGAGCGTCATATTTTCGTAACCTCATTCTGGTCTTCAGCAACTCATGCTTGTCGTAAGATCGGGATCGGGTGGTCAGGCTCGCTGTCATCGTATACCTATTGCGTAGATCGATGTTCATGATGTCAGTCACTGAATTGTCTGGTACAGATTCAATGTTTTACAAGACCGCGGTCATATATATGGAATATTGCTGAGCGTGGCGTTGAGCAATAAACAAACAAAGAAACTTGAACAGCATGAATGGAAATAGTCTAGTATTCACAAAGACAGTAGTAAAGAGCGTAATTACGTTTTTAGGTTTCTTTTACTGGTTTGTAAAATAGTATTGAAAAATTAAAAGATTAAAAATTGTTGGGAAATAGAGTTGGCTGATGGGATATGCCGACTTTCTTTCCAGCGGAGACTGTACATGTGGACACACAGTTGCACCGATTGTATGAATAGCTCTTTGATGTAACTGAAATAGAACAGAAATATTATGAAAACTTTCTCTACTATTTTGCACGTTTGGATTGTATCAGTTATGTGTTCTGATGTAGGTGGTGTAAGTATTCACCACATTCTTAGGGGCGGTCGGGTAACCTAGTGGTTAAAGCGTTCTCTCGTCACGCCGAAGACCCAGGTTCGATTCCCGACATGGGTACAATGTGTGAAGCCCATTTCTGGTGTCCCCCGCCGTGATATTGCTGCAATATTGCTAAAAGCGGCGTAAAACCATACTCACTCACTCACTCACTCACTCACTCACTCACTCACTCACTCACTCACGCACGCACTCACTCACTCACTCACCCACCACATTCTTAATACAATTAATAAACATATTCTCTCAAACATTTTGCAATCTGTATTGTTGGTCAAAATGATCGTCAGAGATATTTGAGAGATATATTGAAAATCCTTATTAGCAGATTAAGACAATGCTGTCAACCACAGGCTTCTATTATGAATCATGTTACCTACTATTGCTGTCGATGTGGTTTAACATTCACAGTGATCTTCCTAGTAGACATATAATGGTCTTCGGCACCACATGCCTTCCTTAAAAGGCGACTACGCTTGTCGTAAAAGGTGACTACGCTTGTCGTAAAAGACGACTGACTGGATCGGGTAGTCAGGCTCGCTGACTTGGTTAATGCATGTCATCGTATCCCAATTGCGTATCCGTATACACATTTGCAATTAGTTGAAGAGGTATTTGAACACCTTTCAGTTTCGAATTCAAAAGACACCTGTGGCAGTCATTCAGTTTGCTGATGCAATGTTCCTTATCCAGATCAGGTGACACTGACGTAAATGGTTTAAACAATGTCATATATTCAAATTTAATTACCCTTTCTGTTCGTCGAATGCCTCCCTCTGTAGCTCCCAATCCTAGTTCTGCCTCCAACATTTCTGCAATATACATCCTCAAAAGTGGGGCTGTTGGGTAGCCTAGTGATTAAAGCGTTCGCTCGTCACGCCGAAGACCCAGGTTCCATTCCCGACATGGGTTCAATGTGTGAAGCCCATTTCTGGAGTCCCCTCGCCGTGAGATTGCTGGAATATTGCTTAAAGCGGCGTAAAGCCATACTCACTCACTCATCCTCAAAAGTGAAAACGTTGACAAACTGTTCTTCAGCGAGTGTCTCTCTTGGTACAGTCGCCGCATCAGCCGTAGCTGACAGGACATTCCTCGCGTTAATGGCTTTCCTGACGCCTTCATCTGTCAAAGTACACACAACCAGACGTAACTTCCCAAGAAGAAGTTCCATGATGGAGATTGCTGGCATTAGTGTTGATGGCAATGCAGAACAGGTTAAGGGGATAATTGGCTGTTCAAATTGATCGATATCAGATGCTTGGTTAAACTGCTGGGGATTAGTGTTATGCTTGTTTTTCCTGGTATTTTGATGCACAACCCAGGTGCTGATTAGTCTTGTGGTGGTGATGATGCCTGTTGGTGCTGAGGTTCATGGTGTGAGGGTGATAGTTTATATTAGTTACAAACTATGCGTGACACGTCAACATCGACTTCAAAGACTCAGGTGGATACGCACTGTATAACGATGGCGCAACGGTAAGTGCCGGAGAGGCATGTTTTTAGAGGCAGGTTCCAGCTCTTCAGATTTGGACGTAACAGCTTTATGATTTGGGCCGGGATTTGTTGACAGGAAACGACGGAACTAGTTGTGTTGAACGCTAATCGGACAGCACAACGTAACATCGACGTGGTATTGCGTCCAGTTGTGCTTCCCTCCCCCCAACATATCCAACGTATATCTTGTTTCATCATAACACCGCAACACAACATACATCACATTCGACCCGTGAAGATTCCGGGGTAGAATAGGTATTCAGCAACCCATGTTTGCCTTGAAAGGCGACTCTGCTTGTCGTAAAAGGCGACTAACGGGATCGGGTGGTCAGGCTCGCTGACTTGGTTGAAGCATGTCATCGATCCCAATTGAGTGGATCGATGCTCATGATATTAAACACTGTATTATATGGTCCAGTCTCGATTATTTTTACAGACCGCCGTCATATAGCTGGAATATTGCTGAGTGCGGTGTTAAACAAGAAACCAACAACAGCAACAATTACAACAACATCAAATTCCTCTCGTCACTTTCAGCAGACCAATCCGATGTACAGTGTCTGCAAACAGACAATATACTCCCATGTCCTTGTTGTCCACGTAGGTCAAGTATTGTTGCTACCAGTGTTTTATAACTTTGTAGAATTAACGCATTAGCTGCACGTGCGTTGCAGACACACGTAACGTTGCTAATGATTATTTACATATTCCTATATGCAAGGGGTCGGCGTATGGCTCTCGGTAGGAAGTGACAGGATTGAGTCGATAGCTTGCTGTATATACAGGTTTGCTTTATACAAGAGTCTTATTCTTATTCATACAAGAAGCACAATGTGCCAGGTAAGCACATAGTAGTGGGTGTCTTGGTGCCCTGGATAACCTAGCCTAAC
Organism: Haliotis cracherodii; assembly: GCF_022045235.1. Taxonomy (NCBI): domain Eukaryota; kingdom Metazoa; phylum Mollusca; class Gastropoda; order Lepetellida; family Haliotidae; genus Haliotis; species Haliotis cracherodii. The sequence continues at coordinate 20,677,661 of NW_027266272.1, forward strand.
CCTAGCTAGGCAGGACTTGGTTCTTGGGGATGTGTTCGGAAATAGCGGATTTCAAGTCTAGTTTTAAGGAGCACGGGTGGCCCAGTCGTCTAAGGCGCCCCGATTCGCTGTGCAGAAATGCGTCCCTTGGGCACGCCAGAAACCTATGATTGTGAGTTCGAATCCCGGTTCGCCCCAATTATGTTTCTAGGTTTGTCCGCACCATACCCGTGCTCGTGGGTTTCACCGAAGTGGTAAACGTCTGAGACCTGCATCACTTCGGGCTTTCCTCCCACAATAAGCTGACACGCCGCGATATAACTCGAATACTGTTAAAAGCGGCGTTAAACCCAACTCACTCACTGACTCAGGTTTAGTTTGTTGACAGATGTCTGATGTTGTGTTGGGTCGAGTGTTGACGGGTCTGAGGGTTTCTCGAATGTACTGGTGGTCACAGTTGCAGGGGATCTGGTATATACATCCTCTGGGGTTGGGACTTACACAGCTTGTGCCTCTGTCATTGGCTTGTAGATGGGTCTTGATTGACTTGCCACTGGAAAAGGTGACATCCGAAAACATCCTCAAGAACCAAGACCATAACATGTGGAAAGCCACCTGTCTACCAACAACAACATCAGTTCTAATTATCTAGCTGGCTTCCGTTTGCCCATTGCTATTTCTATTCCTCTACCTATCAGTGCTAATTACCCCTGGCCTGCCGTTTACCTATCAGTGCTAATTACCCCCGGCCTCCCGTTTACCTATCAGTGCTAATTACCCCTGGCCCCCCGTTTACCTATCAGTGCTAATTACCCCTGGCCTCCCGTTTGCCCAGACTCATCACATTTGCCCATTGTCCATTGCCATTTACCTATCCTTGATAACTTAGTCCTAGCTTCCAGTTGTCCATAACTATCAGCACTAATTTTTGTAAAGTGATGGCTTCCATTCACTATTGCTAATCGCCTATCAGGGCCAATTATCGATTGTTAAGTTTCCACCTTTTGTCATCTTATGCCTCATATCGTTCATTCACCTGACGAAGGAGTTAGCATTTACTCCGAAACGCTGTGTTCCTCATAATAAAGAAGTTGACATCTATAAATTTTCTTCCTTATGTGTATCACTTCTAAATGCCTTTCAAAGACTTAACAATATTTAATGCGTTTACCTAGGACTAGGTACGTAGTTTACTTAATTTAGTAATGTTCACGGATTGCTTCATACCGCAAGTATAAATTGTAACACCAGACATCCGTAATCCCTACAAGTATATTTTATCATTTGAAACATTATATTTTAAAAGGGATAAAACCTACTATAATAGATTCTAAGTAAAATAAATATCGGATATTTAACTAATCCTGCGCTATAGTGTCTTTTACAAAGCCTAGAGCCAAGACTTTATGAATTTTTATCAACAATCCCAGTATCATCCTCTGCTCGGATGCAGAGGTGGAGAGACTCTAGGCCTTCTTTATTTCAGTATTATGTTATTAAGCATTATAAATCCGTGTTCATCGGGGGTACATGTCCAGTGTTGTATTAGGAATTGACATAATGACTAGAGTAATATCATACTGGTCAAGTTTCCAAATGTCATAACAAAATAAAGATGTATCAGGATCAGTCGGGGTAGATGGAGTTTTATGCGTCCCGAGCCGGAGGCGTGTGGTATGAAACCTAACGAGCTCGAGGGACGCTTAAAACCAAATGTATGTACCCCGAGTGCTCCTGCTACAACGAATATTAATTTATCATGCCGACATATTGTGATATGACATTGTAAAATAATTAAAACAAATTCAAAATTGATAGAAAAGCGCTGTTCGATTGAGCTTAGGTCAGCTTGTGCAATGTCACGTGATTTTCACTGACTATACGCAGTATTTTATCAAGATCACGTGGACCATTCGAATCTCATCATTCTCACATGGAGGAATAATAAGCGTCATTGTATGTTTCATCAATGCGTCTTCTACACCCATGAAATCCAATAATGCATTGACCTTATTGAACAAGTGTGGACTCCACCGAATATGGTTATCAGAGGGAAGCGTTGTGTGAAAGTGAGTGAGCTAACTGAAGAGTAGATATATCTTATCCTATATAAATCAAAACACAGTAGGTTATCTCTATTCTACCATGACGAGGCGCTATCTCAGAACATTCCGAATAGGAGTCACGGGTAGTTATTTATGTAACAAATATTACTAAAGCTTAACATTAAGATACCCTTAGTCTTGACTAGTTCAAAAAGAGAGTTCGAAACTGAAAGTTTTTTTCAAAAGAAGCTGACAAACTGAGTCTAAAGATGTATGTTTTAATTTTATGGCAACCGCTTGTGCACTGTTTAGACTCGCCAAGTAATTTCTTGAAAATCGAATATTCTATCTCACATTGTATGGGTGACAGGATGTACAGATAGTTTCAATAAATGCTGAACGAATTTATTTCTCCAACAAATTTTATGAATTACCATGCTACTATTTATTTTAAATGTGTAACGTTTAGTTATTAGTTAGCAATTACCCTCAGTAAATAATACCAGTTCAAAATAAATGCCTCTCCACCCGGAACTGGGAAGTGGCAGAGCTTGACCCACATCACGATTACTCACAACTGTCAATGACTGCCAATGTTTTTGTTCACAATATCCGTGACTTTGACAAGTTACACGAAACAAGATGATAACCCCAATCTATAATGTGGTTCAACTTTAACATACAGATTTACTGGGCAGAACAGAACAGAACAGAAGTTTATTGCACGAAAGAAAATCACACAGAGTGATTACAGAGCATACGTTAGGTTGAATATATACACAACCACACCAACAATAATATCTAATAATATATACATATATGAATACATACATGCACCCAATCACGCATAATGCATTTCTATAACGCATGTATGATCTGCATAACTACACACGTGAACACATAAAATATACACATTTATATTGTAGAGTGAAATGCACAAATTTTAACGTCGCAAGGGCAATTTTCCAGCCATAGATCGACGATCTTATGATATTTAATTATGCAAATAATGTTAATTAAAACCTTTTTTACAGAACTGAGCCAGTTTTACTAGAATGGGTTTGTATGAACATTTCATTAATTGATTGTATTTTAGAGTGGAGGGATATTTAGTATAGTATGCCGGAAGGTATTGTTTTCGAAGGTCATTTAGTCTTGGACATACTAATAGAAATTGAAATTCATCTCCTATTTGGTCGTTACATAGAGTGCAAGTTCTCTCAGTACTCTGTATGTTAAACCATCTGCCTTTCTCAATTGGTAGTCTATGATTTGATGTTCTCAGTTTAAGAATCCAGATTGCTTGTTTCAATGGGAATGAGCCTGATGGTACAACGTGATTGCCAAAAGGAACTGGAGCATGAAAGAACAACCCTATTGAGGGATTGAATCTGACCAGTCAATTTCAGGATTTTACGACATTCGACCCCAGCGTGTAAAAGAAATTTGACAGTTGTGACCTACAAACAGTGGTTCGTTTATGATTTACTTAATCAATCAATTTCTGTGCTGTGACTTCAGTGATGTTGAGACATTTTTTTCGGACCTTTCGAAGGGAAGAGTGTTTTCTGATGGACTTTCAAATCCTCTCCTTCCAAATCCTAACGGTCGTGACTGAGGAAGAGGATAATGAATATCGATCACAAAAAGGTTTGTAAATAACACGTTGTCATGAATAAAGTTTTTAAAACACTTTTTTATTAATGTTATATTGTACTTTCATTGTCGGTTGCTTCAATGAGGGACCTGTTCACCATTGAACATGTCCCTAACAGTTTCATAAACATTAAGGGCGATCGGGTAGCCTAGTGGTTAAAGCGTTCGCTCGTCACGCCGAAGACCCGGGTTCGACTCCCGACATGGGTAGAATGTGTGAAGCCCATTTCCTTGTCCCCCGCCGTGATATTGCTGGAATATTGCTAAAAGCGGCGTGGAACCATACACACACTCATAAACATTATCATTTGTATGCAAAGTACATGTATATGCCTCTGTTAAGTCTTGTAATCTCATCGTCGAAGCAGTCCGGGTTACGGCCAAGACCGCCACGTCGTCGCTATCAAACTACCATATTTCCGCTATTGGACGCTTGACCGTCTATTAATTTCTCGAGAGCCGTTGGCCCGGCGTGTATCAGAGACCTGGCCTATATTAGAGACACAGCGTGTAATACAGAGCATATTGATACATTTTGCAGTTCCTGTGATCGATCGGCAACCATTTTTATGACTCGTTATATAGGCTACTGATGTTTTCATACGCTTTTTGTGTGAAAAGGCTTAATATATTTAAAAAAAGGTTTCCGAAGCGAAAAGGAAACGTCTTTTTAACCAATCAGAATCAAAAGAGGTTTCCGTAGCGAAAAGGAAACGTCTTTTTAACCAATCAGAATCAAGCATTCTTCAGTTGTGTGGTAGAATATATATTGTATCATGCAACTCATACATGGTATATAGTATTTATATAATCCTCCCCATTATCGGAATTGAACTTAATTTTCTTTTTTTTCTTGTTCTTGAAATTTCTTAAATTTCGGTACATAATTTGATATCATATTTTTATATATTTGATAATTTGAATTTGTATCTTTTAATAGCATCATAAAAAGATGAACTGTAGATTAAGTACCTTTGCCTTTTATCATTGGCACAATTTTCAAAACCTCAGACAAAGGTGTTCGTAATTTTATTTAGAAACAGTTTTACGGTGATTGCCGTTTGTCCTGTTCAAACGTACGACAAGCTTTTACATTTACATTATTAAATATATAAAGGTACATTTGTGTTTTGGCGGAGATTTTTTCTGCCTTTTTCCTAGCGTGTTTACAATCGGAATTAAACAACGGTTTACGATTACAGTAAACTACCGTTACAGGGAAATTAAAGGGATCACAAATTCTAGTTCGTTATAACCGTAATTCGTTATAAGCATATATACAGCAAATGGCAGGGACCTAAAAACCAGTTCGTTATAACCGTAGTTTACTGTATGTGGATTTGTGGAGGACTTGGGTATACATTCATCAGCAATTTCATTTCAGTCGTAAGAAACAAAACTGTATAGTATCGTAGTCATCACTAATATATCCGTTTTTTACTTTATTTGTACATACCATTGCAAACAAAGGCAAGTTTGACTTTGTACATTTCCATCTCGTTAAAGATGGAGTATCAGATGGCTTTACTGTTGAAAGGATAGTTGGGAAATCGTCATTTCCACTAAGGTCATTGTGGACTGACCATTCGAATTCGCTGAGAAGGTCACTTACAGACAAATCCAAAGAAGAGTAAGTGCCAGTTGCAGGAGGCAGATACGTGTTGGAGTCATCTTTAATTATGCATAGGTCGTTATTGTAGATGAAATTCTCAAGTATTTTACCTGTAGCATTTGTGCTGGTACCGCCCCAAAGTTGGTTGTGGCCTTTTAAATTAGCCACGAATACACAGGACTGGTGGAATTGATTGTAGTTCATAAGGCTGAAGATCAGTACATAGAGATGTTACAATGTAAATGCAACATGCAAATTAAGTCGCATTGTAACTGCTTGGAGACTGGTTTTAAGTATATCAGGGATGTGGATAACGTGCTGCCCTATAGCGATTGTAGATCTCCCAGTGGAGAAAAAGAATGGTATGCAATGAACTGACGTTTGTGAAGTTCAAATTAATTAAATGTCTGCTTTTGATAAGTTTCCTGCAGACAGAATGCTGATAGTTTAAAGCGCTGGACTTATAGCTGTAATTCATTTAAATTAGTATTTAATCCTCTACAATTCCACTGCACAATATGTGAAGCAAATATCTCCTTGTTTAACTGACTGGGGATCTACCCTGCACTTTCCTTGTGGGTGACAGACTATGTAGTAGTGTGATGGATGTTTTCAGACACATCTATGCGACATTGTCTTCTAGGGATTCAACTTATTCATTTATTAAACAGTTAGATCTGAAGATATGACCATTTCGAGGCTCTGTCACTTTGATAAGTATTCAAGATTCTGTTATAGATTTGATTTCGGTTCACATTTTGGTTCACATTTGTTTCAGATTGAAGTTGTGGAGTGGACTGAGATAAAGATTGTTTCTGAAGTGGAGAATAAGACTGTGATGTGTTTCGCAGTGATTCTGCAGTCTGTGTGATCTGTTCAGGACAGAAACTCGTCTGCGTGGCAGTATAGTGAAGTGATTACGAGCGAAGTGGTTACTTTTGGGGATTATTTCACGGGGTGTCCCGGTTATGGTTGAATAGGCTTCGTTTGGAAAATGGGTTTGTACAAGTGTTTTGGCATCAGCACAACTAACCTATCTGGTGAATGTAATGTTACTGTGTTTTTTTTATTATTTCCCGATTAGAAAGTCTTAGAGAAAGATGAGCGAGTCCATGAGCAATTGGTGTACTTTTTGAAGGTACTATCACAGTCCTCAGTTAAATGAGTTGAAGCATTTGAAACATCTCAAAGGGTTTGGAGTATACACCTCAACATTGATGTACAGTCTCCTGCTTTAAAAGATTTTGGATCATTGAAGACGAAAACGAAAACAAGTTCATGTTTATTGGTTTAGTTTAAGATTTTTTGTGGGTAAGTCCTTGTTCTCCCATATCAGATACTATCGTAAGTTCAGTCTTATCGGAGGACAATCGATCTCGGTCTCGCACAACTCCATTGTTGGGGTTCGGTGTTCTGTTTGCAGAGCCGGAAAGCGGTTCAGTTGATATCAGGCTGGTCAGTCTGGCAGCACCAATGATACTCGAACGATAAATCAAACCTGAATAGCTTAAATATTTTTCTCTCACCAGATTGGCCTATGAGCCACCGCTTTCTGGGCATACGACACTAGGGAATGCACATGTTTGAAAAGCATACATTTCTCATCCAATTTATACATCATATGGCAAAGACAAAAACATATAATGTCAACATTGTGCATACCAATTGCGATGAACAGGGCTTGGCATAGCATGCAGGTTGTTAGGACCTAGCACATCCTACCACCCGTCTTGGCAAAGTTAATGGCGTGTGCGTAGTGTACTAAATCTAAAGTTACATGTTCTCGCATACTGAGTAATCAATTCTTATAAATTTGGAAAATAAAGTTCATCAGAGGGATACCACTTGTGGGTATTGTGTGTATTCGACGTTTGAATTTATACAAAAGTCTCAGAAGGGTTATTCTGCATTCCATACCTTGAACCCTGTACCACACACATATACCCTCTTCCTTGTACCATGTATCCTGTATTAGATACCCTGTGCTCCGTACCATGTATCCTCTTCCTTGTGCCATTTAGCTTGTATTAGGTGCTATGTATCCTGTACCACCGTTTACCATGTATCATGTGTCCTGTATGTATTGTGCATTTTCCCGTTTCTTTGTATCGCATTATGGTACAGATTATCAATAACTGTCATAAGGTTATATGGAGCAATAAAGAATGACTTATTTTTATTGGCCACTTACATCGTTATCTTTTTAAACAACACAGTCATACACTTTAAGTTACATATTGTACTTCAACTTGATCTAGTACATCACGTCAATATGGCATATGAATAACAGAAAGAAGACGTATATATATACATATATATATATGGATGAGAAACATTATTTCTTCTCTCATCTTTGCTGCATTAATTCTCCATTGTCTTTATGATTGCCAGCGCTTCACTGTTTTAATGCCTTGAAGATATGAAACTAGACAATAAAATAACTTTACATTCTCCTTTGTCTTTTCATATTTGTGTAACAAGTAATGATCTTCTGGTAACGACATATCTCCATACACCTCATAGATGGTTAAAGTAAACATATACACATTCAGAGTATGTGAAATATCTATACACAATGTCCAAAGCGATTGTTACCGTATTTTTATAACGCAATACTTTAATACCCCTCACTATTTCTTTTAAGATTTTATATGTACAGGTTCTTATTTTGGATGAAGATTGAGCTAATTGGTGTAATAAGAATCATTTTTCATAATCATAATATTGGCCATTGATGGTCTCACCTTTCAGGAGGAAGTCCACCGGCAGGAGTTCTGAACAGATCTAGACTTTGCCTTCTTCAGAGTGAGTTTACAAATAAAGCCGCATTCTTCGGAGGATGGGAAGATGTAAGGTTATATGTTCCCACTGCTATGACTCTTATTTAATCTCTGGCTGTTAGCTGTGGACCTGTGGACCACGTGTACGAGTATGGTGTTGACAATAAAAAACATAATCGGGACGAAACGGGATGCGAACCTACAATCATAGATTTATTGCGTGCTCAAGGGACGCAACTCTACGAAGCGACTTCCGGCGACTGGGCCACATACGTCCCGTTTTCCCTAGAGGTGATGAACCTGGAGCGTTTCTGACCAGAAGCCGTGGAACCCAGCGTGCTGAAACCTTTGCCATGTCCTTTTCCTTCTTCGGAATGCTCTCTTCTCTCAGGAGAGACGACTACCTTTTAGGTGGCTTTGTGACCTTCGGTGCGTCGTCGATCATCCATAAATCATCTGTATTTCTATCGTGTTCCCTTGTGGCTGAAGGTCTTACTGATCTAGGATTATCTTCGAGGTTCTCTCTTCCCCTCTTGATTTCCACTGCCCACCCGTTAACAGCATGAATATGTATATAAATTTTAATTGTCAGTGCAAGAGAATAACCAGCCTAGATTTTCTGCCAAAACAGATTCCACTTGGCGTAAAGGGCAAAGAGCTGTGGAAATTTTATGAATTGACCACTGAAAATCAGAGATGACACTAGGTGTTCGCGAAAAGGGTAAGCATATCCTGCCCTACCGACAGCACTCGCCATTCATACAATTTGTACAAAAAAGTAAGTATTTATTGCATGATGCAGTACAGCAGTACTCCTTCCATGCGACGTCAAAGTCAAGAGCATCATCCCCTAAAATTGATGCCATGTCCGAATTGATGCTATTGAAGTTAACCCTTTCGCTTGGAAAGACTTCATGACAGCGCGGTAGTCAATGTTGTCCATTTTCAACAACAGAGAATACCTAGTCTCTTCAGAAATATTCTGCTTGGTAGCGTATTTGGTTCACATGCTTCCTGGAAGCATGGAAAGTATTTACATAATGCATGTATACTGTACATCATTCATATTTAGGTTCAGAACCTTTCAACCACCCCTCGTATCAACACCACACATTCTCAACAGTCCCTTCCTATCGTTTTTTTTCATTTTGCCTATATATATGTATTCCATGTTGTCAAGATCCAAATAATACACCAGTCGTATTAAAATCATGACATCCATGTCCTTCATAAGGTAGCATTTCCGATACTGCTTTTAAATGATAACAATTTCATAATGCAATAATTCCACAGTTCCACCGCCTATAGATACAACGACGTGTGATAACCATGGTTACCACAGAGAGCACCGTAAGGTTTCCAGCACTTAGTTCTGGTGATGGAGATGTACTTATTCCCATTTTACAGGAAAATTGTACTATGCCCTGGGTTCACTTTGAGGAATCCTGACCAGTTCAAATAGTTTTTAATGTGCATATTGGGTTTTAAACATCCCTTGTGATTCTGAGATGTTCGGTGGTCACAGTATCTGTCGAGTTTAGAGTTTAGAGTTTGTGTGGCCATCTGAGACAAACATCTGTGTGATTTTGGTTTGTTTGTTGTTTAACACCGCACTCAGCAATATTCCTGCTATATGACGGCGGTCTGTAAATAATCGAGTCTGGACCAGACAATCCAGTGATTAATATCATGAGCATCGATCCGAGCAATTGGCATCGATGACATGCATCAACCAAGTCAGCGAGCCTGACCACCCGATCCCGTTTGTCGCCCTTTACGACAAGCACAGTCGCCTTTTACGGCACGCATGGGTTGCTGAAGACCTATTCTATCCCGGAATCTCCACGGGTCATCATCTCTGTGAAGCAGCTGTGACCTGTCATCATGGACTGGAAGGCGTGACATGATTCTCTTCTTCCTCTAATTCCTTAGTTTTATGCCGATTGAAATAAGTTCTTTAAGTGAGGTTATTTGTAGATGTACGTTTACGTGTAGCCATGAACCGTTAGTTGTGAGGAAGACTCCTGTTTCATTTCCTTTGTGTCGACACAGGATCTTATTATCTCAAGCAAATTGCTACATAATCGTAAAGAAGTGATATTTCATACCGCAAACATGCCATTTTGGTTCTATAAACCCTGTATATATCAGCAGTCCAATGATCGATATCCCATCACCTCTCCACTGTAGGATTTGCAATAGAATTATCGATTATCTTGGAGCCAATTATAGTTGAATGTTGTTAAAAAACATATAAATCAATAATTTGCTTTATGCTTTGTCACACGTACATTCAGGGCAGTTGTGTATTTGTTAAAATCACTGTATGGGGGTATGCCATCGAGACACTTTAACAGCTTAGCTGCTTCTCTTGGGCGCCTTTGTGCCGTCAGAAGACCGTCAGTGTTTGACACGTGCATGAATATAAACGCTCTCGGGAACCCGTTGGTGTCACTTGAAGGTATAACCTTTTAAAACCGATATGACCTGTCTAGCCCGTATTTAAAAGTAATGTCCGTATTGAGAAATATGTCTGATTGTTGGTGTCATGTTGTCAGGGAAATACAAAAAAAATATCTATACTTTCTGGTAATGGGTGAACAAGGTCATATGCATTAAGTACTAGTTTTCAAGGTTAAATTTATCATCTGAAATGGCTCCATTCTAAACCCATTATGACGGAGGGCGTACGGATTTAGTATGTAAGCATGGAGAATCAGTTTGACATTAAAATCATGGAGTTAATGATAATACCCGAAACAAAACTATTTACTTTTATCTATTTTCAGAGTGAGTATTTCAAAAGGAAATCAGGACGGTTGAAATTTATACATTGAAGCGCTTGCGTTAAGTTGTACAAGCACCTCAAACATGTGTATGAACGTCAAAGAAACATTTAAACTGTTTATTAGTTCAATAATATCAGTAAATGCACTGTCATGTCACTGGATGTCTATTACGTTAATGTCTGGAATATCAGGCTATAAATACTTACTTTTTATGAAAATTGTATGAATGGCGGCTACTACCTCGTCTTATCGATTTTCAGTAGTTCATTGATATAATTGTCACAGCTATTTTGCCATTTAGTATCTTGCATGTACGTTTTATAGTCAGTTATACAAGACGTGAAACTTTGGTAAAACACACGAGCACGAGTATGGTGCTGATAAACCAAGAAACACAATTCTAGGATTCGAACTGATGGTTATGTCATTTTGGTATCACTGATGGTGTCGTCTGGGCCACCGGAGCCCCTGTACCACTTGAACACATACCGCTGCTGCTGTACATCTGGCTCCCGTCTCTGCCCAATGAATAAAAACGGATGTTGAATTATGCCATATATATGAGTATGACTTGAATCAGCACATGCGTACCACAGGCTGAAAAGTGCGCTACTATCTGAGATGAATAACGTGGTGTTCGGAAAGGTTGGAAACTGGACTTTTAAAGTCAGTTAACTCTCTTGCCTCGGGAAGATGGCCCCACCGGTGACTAATGCCAGTTATATAGTGCTAGTCCACTGGGATATTATACCGCAGGTTGACATGGATTCCAACACAGACAGTGTACTTAATCCGAGTCGACCAGTTCTTATTTTAGCCCTTTAACGACGGATTCTAGGTGTGTGAGTGTGAGTTGGGTTTAACGCCGCTTTTAACAGTATTAAAAGTTGATGCATGCCATCTCCCAATTGCGTGGATCGATGCTCATGATATCATTGACAGGATTGTCTGGTCCAGACTCGATTATTTTACAGACCGCCGTCATATAGCTGGAATAATGTTGAGTGCGACGTTAAACAACCAACCAACCAACCAACAAGCATTGTTCGACTTACTAATGTTATAAATGTGAGCATGCTCTTGCTGCGGCAGGATTTCACATCTTCATAATGAAGCCTCGTGTATTTTTCTTATAACAGAAATTCTAAGACCACCTCGGAAATCAAATAACAATCTTACCCATGAAGATGCAATTTATATCGATTCAGGATATAAATCATTTAAATCCCAGGTCACGAATCAAGACTCAAATACAAGCGAATAATACGCCGTACTAGCTTTACATAAATCCCTATGAGGGATGTTTTTCCCTACAACTAAGTTTTTCAATCACGACTGAGCCATTTAAAAGCCTGGTTCAAGAAAATGTATGGTAGAAATTCAAAGGGATTTACAGAATATGAAACTTGCCATGCTTTCCTATACCATGACCTGTATACATGCGTTGTCACACCACCTGACTCACTGGCACCGGTAGTGCAGGGCATACTGTAACTTTACGTAAAGACCTGAAGTCATCATTGATGGTTATCAGTGATCAATTCCGACCCCTGAAAATCCGGGGTCGAATAGATCTTCAGCAACCCATGCTTGCCGTAAAAGGTGACTATGCTTGTCGCAAGAGGCGACTTCGGGATCGGGTGGTCAGGCTCACTCACTTGGTTGATGGACCTATGAAGATCCGGGGTAGAATAGATCTTCAGCAACACATGCTTGCCGTAGAAAGCCACTATGCTTGTCGTAAGAGGCGACTAACGGGATCGGGTGGTCAGGCTCGATGACTTGGTTGATGCATGTCATCGATCCCAATTGCTCGGATCGATGAGAAACCTTGAAACATAATCTGGGCGAACCGGTATTCAAGCCCACGATCATTTCTGTATTGCATAAGGGATAAGACAGGCAATCTCATTAAAATCAGATCTTAGTTTTTGCTGCCGCTAAACAAAGATCTGAGGACATCCCATTACGGGTCACGTCAGACCGACCTTTCGCGAACTTTGACTGACTAATGGAATTACTGACAAGAAGTCGACATACGCCAATCAGAAGGCAGTTTTCTCGTTCTTTACGGTACTAATTTCAAACTGGCGACAACGCTTCGAAATATATTTTAACAAATTCTCGCTTAAAATTTTTAAACCTGAACAAAAGAACATGCACGAATGGCTAATATATGGTCTAGATTGTTTAGATTTAGTCGTTAAGTCCGTAACTATCGTTCGGAATACCCCGTTTTTAAGTTATCGAGGTTGCATGATTCATGATCTGGTAAGCAACGTTCTGATTGGTCGGAAGAAAGGTCTTTCTGTCCTCAGATCCTTGTTTAACGGTAGCGAAAACTGAGATCTGATTTTAATGAGATTGGTAGACATACTGAGGTCTGATGGCCATGGCTATCAAACATAGAGAGCAGCTTAAGGGTTTGCAGGGCGTACTTCTGATCTGTCTCAATGACGACTCCTTGCATTATTGTAGATGAGAGGTTCCATTGGAAGTAAGACTGACTGTATAAAAAGAAATACCCTCCTCGCTGCATCGTTGTGATGACAACTGATTAGTTCAAGCAATCTATATTACATGTTTTCGACATGTGGGGGATATTTCCAACTTTGACGCATCAGATGCCAGATTTCCTTTTTTGTCTTGTTCCATATGCTCCCTTGTCTTTTCGGGTGAACAGTTGACTTGCCTTTGCATGTGTTTAAGACGCGTGTCACCGCTGGGACAGGATACGCTCACCCTTGCGAACAACTGGGTATCATCACTATTTGATAGTGATTCATGAACACATGCTCATGATATTGTCGGAATCGTACAATCGCTATTTCTTATGGGTTTTGTCGCTTTTATACAAACATATCATCGTTATCATGATGTGAGTTTTAGATAGTTCTCAATAGAATATATAATGATGCGAAATCCTCAGAGAATATAAACATAAATAATATATTATATTATTCATTACACAATGATATATGACATACATGTATGGTGAATTTAATCGTTAGAACATGCTCACTCCTTCATTCACCTGAGGTGAGGTTGATGTTGATTTTTGTTGTTTAACGCCGCACTCAGCAATATTCCAGATATATGACGGCGGTCTGTAAATAATCGAGTCTGGACCAGACAATCCAGTGATTGACATCATGAGCATCGATCCACGCAATTGGGAGACGATGTCATGCATCATGCCTGACCACCCGATTCCGTTAGTCGCCTCTTACGACAAGCATAGTCGCCTTTTACGGCAAGCATGGGTTGCTCTGAGGTGAGGTGAAATTTGTTTTAACGTCGCGTCAAAGATTATTGCACTTATATAGCGACGTGCATGCACATGTGTGTGTGTGTGTGTGTGTGTCTGCTTCTACAACTAATACCGATTTATAGTGCTAGCTCACTGAGAGCCGATCAGTCCTTGTTTTAGCCAACCAGGGTAACAGCAAGTACCATCTTTTAACGTCTTTTGGTATGATGCGGCCGGGCACTCTACTACTAGACCACGGAGGCGGTCTTATCACCTGATGAAGGAGTAAGCATATACTCCGAAACGTTATGTTCCTCATATCAAAGAAGTTGACATCCATAAATTCTCTTCCTCAAGTGTATCACTTCTAAATGCCTTTCAAAGACTTTCGTTTAATCCTTGTTCAGATTGATTGAAAAAGATCACAGGCTTGTGTGTGTGTTGTAATTCATTTATGTTTAGCGGTATATATTCCCCCAGAAAAAAGTCACTTTGTTCAAAGGTGCCTGGCAATGATATCACATTTATGTGGTTTATTCTGTCGTATTTTTCACTAGACAGGAAAAACACTGACTTACACACGTTGAATAATACCGAGAGCTCAATATCACGCAATTGACGGCTCGGCCAGCTGTGATCCTGGGAAAGCAATCAGATTCCACATTCTCACTTTTGATATAGCCATGTTGACTCTCACAAGTGTCTCCTGTCTCTTCCCCAAGATATCAGTCTATTTTCGGACAATTTGTAAAATGGCGTGTCATTAATGTTGGCAATTCCATTCCGTTACTAAATAGGCCCATGGCTCTATGTGACTCCCAGCCTTTATGCTTAAAAGGACATTGACAATGTTGACGCATTTCTGTGAGTAATGTTTAATTCCAAAAGTGTTCTTGGCATTGGCTGACCTGCTAGGTCACAAAATAAACTGTAATGGGATGCCCTAGACTATAATACTAGTGAAGCTACATTTACGTCTGATACGTGTGGTTTGTGCGAACACTGTCAATATGTGAGTGACTGGCTATTCTATTCAGACACAATACGGCCATGTCTCAGCTGTTGAAGGCTGTGAACTTAAATCGGCGCTGTAGCTCACTAACATACAAAGGCAACAGCTTATAATGTTCACAAATATATCATACCAACAAACGTTGGTGTCTGCACCTTTAAACGTTATGAAAACAATTATTATCTAAAAATAATAGTTAATCAAAGATTGTGGCCATGTTGAACTTCCAAGATTGATCTCTCTCTCCCCCCCCACCCCCCCCCCCCCCCCTGCAGTCGTTAGAAATGGAATATATCAGGCTTGCATATATCCACCATTCATATGATATGAACACATTAAAATATCAGCACATTACCACAGAGAAACAATGTAAACTGATCAAAAACTGGCCTGAGAATATGAACTGTAGAGAATGGGTACCCCGCAATGCATGGCACTCTGGTGATAAACAAAGTGAGAGTGACTATTAACCTGATTCTAACTCGAACCACGTATGTACATTGATGACCTCACTTAACCTAGCGACTTAAAACATTCATGGTATCAAACATGGAACGTTTGAGCTGTGCGACAGACTTGACAGTTGTGACTTCATGCTTGTTACAGAGCACCAGACAGTGACAATCCTCATTTTCTGGAAACATTCCACGACAATTGTAATGTGTTTTCTAAATCCATTTGAGATTCCAGCCAGCACCATCAATATAGTGGTGGTTTACCCATGTTTGTGCGGAAAGGTGACTTGCGGTAACTGACTCCTAAATATTAACATCGACCACAGCCGCCATGAACTGTGCATTAAAGGGCACATCGGTACTAGCCATGTGTATTCTCTTGGGACGAGACTGCCATCAACAAATGTCCTCGACAGTGTACTATATATAAAGGACTGTACTATACATGTCATGGAACTTGATGATATTCTCTCCCACGAATACCCTACACATTTATCTTCTCGGAGACTTTAATACTGATATCAGTCATGGTGCTAAAATGGAACCCTTCTAACATTTGCATCATCCCTCCTAGTGGTACTGCAATCGTATTGTCCTTATGAAGATTACCCGTGAAGATCCGGGGTAGAATAGGTCTTCAGCAACCCATGCTTGCCGTAAAAGGCGACTCACGGGATCGGGTGATCAGGCTCGCTGACTTGGTTGATGCATGTCATCGATCCCAATTGCGTGGATCGATGTTCATGTTGTTAATCACTGGATTGTCTGGTCCAGACTCGATTATTTACATATAGCTGGAATATTGCTGAGTGCGGCGTAAAACAACAGACCAAGACCAAAACCTTATGAAGATGGATTATGAACGTTTTTATACATCTTCCGACAAGGATCTGTTGTTCTTTCTCTCGAACTGATTACATGCTTGTAAACGGGAGTACGGAGGCACGAACAACATGAACGACATCGTGAGTGAATTCGCCGTTTTTAACAGTGTTCGAGTTGTATCATCACGGCATGTCAGCTTGATGTCGGAGACGATTGCGACTCCTCAGACGACACGGCCACCGATGCCGTGTCGTCTTATATCAGAAGGAAATAAAACAACAAAATGCACGTACACATGTAACGCGCTGTTTCGTCAATGTGGATGATTCGTATGCGGCGCGACCATCGGGAATAATGTTTCTAGAAACATACTTCTTCCTCAATCAGTGTCGGTACGCATTTTGAAATGATATGTACATTGCTAAGTTGCGATTGATACATTATATTGGGCAGAGAACACGATATAAATCGACTGTAAGATTGTGGTTCAAATCTTATGGACATCAAAACCTTTTCTATGTCCGACCGTGTCTTTACAGCTTTGCTTGACAATGACGCCATACTCGTTAATCCTTGCAGGGCTTGTTATATTTTCTTGACAACCTCAACCTCAATTAATGCATGTGTATGCCACACACTTCCAATATGCGCGGAAAGTAAATATAAATAATAATTGTACTATATATATATGTACAATTGCGAAATAATACATAGTACAATTATGTATATATATATATATATATATATATATATATATATATATATATATATATATATATATATATATATATAAAAAGATGTATATATATATATATACATTGATGTGAAAAATATGTTTGCGTATGTAATGCAACATATTTTGTTGAAAGATAATTTTAAATTTAAGTCTTCTTAATTTCAAATCGACTACCACTGACACAAAACAACTGGCATCTATCTCCGCTCAGACCAAGAGTTAACGTTTAATAATGTCATGCATGGCGGCGGGATCAGAGCCGAGCTACATCTAGATTTTACGGCACTACATTTAATACATGTTCATGTTGTGTATACGATTCCAAATAAGCGCCTTCAAATCTGCAGAAAACATAGCTCTCCGTTGAAGACACAGCCTCTACCTATTTATTGTCACATGCTGACACTATTGCTAATGTGTTGTTCCAGAACACCTGGTATTATCACTATTGGACAGTGATTCACAAACACGTGTTCATTATATAGTCGGAATCGACGATCGAGTCTGCTTCCAGCAGACATTTCTGTTGCTAATTTCTTCTATTCAGGAGAAAGTGTTCAGTTACCTTCCAATCATCATAAGGAAAAAGATAATCTTAATAAATCTTGATAACATAAAGCGCATCTACTGTATATTAACATATTACATCTCATCCCAGATAGGGTCTTTGTTCTGATGAGGTTTTCAGTGATCTTTCTTTAAGGTCGAATTTGTATGTTTGAATACAGTCCTTGCGTTGTAGCTCTTTTTGGATTAGTAATGTTGCAATAATGTTTCGGTTGGTTGGTGGGTTTGTTATTTAACCCCGCTCTCAGCAGTATTTCAGCTATATGACGGCGGTCTGTAAATAATCGAGTCTGGACCAGACAATCTAGATGGACTTGCCCCGTTGCCTCATTGCCCCATTGCCCCCTTGCCTCATTGCCGGCGATGACAAAACATTAAAACACATCTTTGACGTCATTCCATTGTTTGAAAGCTCCATTATTTTTCAGGAATGGAGAGTTGCTTATCAACTGTGCATTATCTTGAAGCAACTTTTGAATTAATTTCCACTTGGAACAGACGGATCTATTTTTTTCACATTTATTTACAAGTGAATATTTTCATTTTTTTTCCGAAAACATGTGTCGCCAGCTGGTTTCGAACCCGCATCGTTAGATTTGAAAACGTGTTATTGTCAGCCTCGGGTGCTGCGGCACATGAAGGCATGATGTGAAATTAACTATTAAATATTTTCATAATTTTGCATAATGCTTTTAGCTCAAAATAATATGTATATATTTTGTGTTAGAGCAGGTTACCCACAACGATGTTCATATTTATAGATAGTTAGATAAACCTTTGACGAGAAAAAACAAATAAGGTAACATAAATATCGCTTGTTCGGGGCTCTATATTTCCAATTATACCCATCAGTATGTATTAACAATGTGCAAGCGATTGATAAATACTAGTTTAGGACCCAACGAAATTATGATGAGCCGTGTACCATGCATTGTAAATGTCAACTCGCCACGGAGCTTGGCGCACGTGCAACAGCGGCAGAGAACGCATTTCTCGTGCATCACGCAAGATCGACTCACGCAGTATAAATACGGACAACAAAGAGTTCTGGTTTATTTTTCAAATATTTTCAACTACAGAATATTTTGTCAAAGTGTAAAAGTAGGGATGAGTTTTAAGTAGGGGAATATCCTCATAACTCACCATTCCTTAAAAATGGACCTCTGCTCCATTATTTTAAAGGAATGGAGAGTTACTCGGACATTCCCCTCTACAAACCCTACCTTGTGGAAAGACTGGATGTATTTCACGTTCAAATTGTTGCACTTATATAGAGTCGTACATGCATGTGTGTGTGTGTGTGTGTGTGTGTGTGTGTGTGTGTTGCTGCTTGTACTAGTCCGGACTAATACCGATTGTTAAGTGCCAGCTCACTGAGATGCCATGCCGCAACATGAATGCCCCACTCAGACATGGTATACCGCCTCCGAGCTGACCAATCCTTCGTTTAGCCCCTTAATGCCAAGCGCTAGGCAGTGTAACAACAAGTTTGTTTTTTGCTTAACGCCGCACTTGGCAATATTCCAGATATATGACAGCGATCTGTAAATAATCGAGTCTGGGCCAGACAATCCAGTGATTGACATCATGAGCATCGATCCACGCAATTGGGATACGATGACATGCATTAAACCTCCTACGACAAGCATGTAGTCGCCTTTTACGGCAAGCATGGGTTGCTCTGAGGTGAGGTGAAATTGTGTTTAACGTCGCGTCAAAGATTATTGCACTTATATAGCGACGTGCATGCACGTGTGTGTGTGTGTGTGTGGCTGCTTCTACAACTAATGCCGAATTATAGTGCCAGCTCACTGAGATACCATGCCGCAGTTTAACATGAATACCCCACTCAGACACAATATACTGACTCCGAGCCGACCAGTCCTTGTTTTAGCCCCTTAAAGCCGAGCGCCAAAACTGGGTAACAGCAAGTACAATTATTATCTAAAGATAATAGTTAATCAAAGATTGTGGCCATATTGAACTTCCAAGCTTGACCTCCAAATGGTGTTTCTGTGGACGATAAATTGTCTTGCAAAATCACGTTGACTCGATCCTGCTTCAAGCATACCAATGGCTCGCAGACGCTTATTTTCGGACAGGCGTGGCATTTCGTAATGTTGAATAATTGTGTAATTTTGGTTGTTTTTCTGAGTGGTTGTTGTCAGCACGGCGCTAAACAATGCATATGGAATCCGGTTAACGCACGTGTTTTTATATCCATTCTTGGGTAGTGAAATGCATGGTTTTCGTGTTTTGTTTGAAGTAAACAACATCCAATATATTGACCGAGTTGTGTACCAGATAACCCATGCAACAACAGTCTATGACGGGTGTAATTTAAAGGACAACAGGAGTGAAAAGAATAAAGATGGTTTTGATTGTACAACCATTATGTCAGTATTCTGGATTTGTGAACACACATTTAGAAAGTGGTCAAATGTAATAAATAACTTTCTTAGTACAAATTCTCGTACTTTTGGGGGTTGAGTGAGTGAATGAGGATGGTTTTACGCCGCTTTTAGCAATTTTCCGGCATTATCACGGCAGGGGAAACCAGAAATGGGCTTCACACATTGTACCTATGTCGGGAATCGAACCCGAGTGACGAGCGAACGCTTTAACCACTAGGCTACCCGACCGCCTCATTTTGGGGCTGAATCTCATCCGGTATTCGAATCCACACTGCCAGAGTGACGCACTTGATCGCCAGCACACAAAGTCAGCGATCTAGCCAACTCAGCCACCGAGGCTTCTACAAAATCAAAAGTCAGACAACTGATGGTCTAGATCACGTACTTTGTGTACCCCTCTGACAAGTGTAAATTGGCACGGCTCCCATGGCCGAAAGCCATGAACACACAATGCCATTTAGAAAGTGGTCAAATGTAACAAATGTTATATTCAGGATAACACTTTCTTAGAAAAAGTACGTCCTTTTCTGGGCTGGGTCCGATCCGGGATTCGAACCCACACTGCCAGAGTGAGGCACCTTATCGTCAGCTATTCTTGGTTTACTGTGCCACGCCTACTGAACTTAAAAGAGGACCATCCCCCACCTGTAACCCATTTAGAGTTGACGTTTAGGCGTTAGTGCCTCGTGTCACCCTGGACTTGTCTTTGTGATTTGAGGGTGACGGTTATTCATATACATCATAAATTTGACCGACAAATTGCATGACACTAATGAACATGACTTGGGCTGTATATTTTGTTCCCTTTAATTGAGAATCAGGTAAATAACCATGAGTTCATGTTGACTGTGTTATTTTACACAGGTCTTTGTGTATGCAAGCTATCACAGCTGTTTCAGTCCAGGTTCGATTACACACAGCACGCCGCGATTATAAACGTTAAATTGCCCTCTCGCGTCCATCACTGTCACAGGCAGTGAGCCAGCTGGTCAACTATACAGTCCCAATTAAATTTGGTATTACAGGTGAGATGAAATGGGGTTAAACGTCGCGATTATTGGACTTACATAGAGATGTGTAGGGACGTGTGTGTGTGTGTATGGCTTCTTGTATTGAACCGGACTGATGCCGGCTTTATGATGCTAGCCCACTGAGATACCATGCCGACGTTTAATATGGATACCCCCACTCAGACACAGTATACTAACTCCGAGCCGAGCAGTACTTATTTTATCCAAATAATGCCAAACGCCAGGTAGGGTAACAACAAGTACTACCTTTTCACGTCCTCTGGTATGACGCAGCCGGGGTCCTTTGCGAACTACTATACTGTGGACCGTATTAATCCCGAGAACGCTACAGAAACATTTGAAAAAAAGTCATGAGAAATAGATAAATCACTTTAAAGACGGAAATGAGAATTTAGAATGCATTTGGCACAGTTGCCATGATTGTAAAGTAACACCCACAATATATCCCCACTGTTAAAGCAAAGTCATTGAATAATTGACAATACTCTTCCTCAAAATACAATATTTTACGTAAGGTTGATGTAGTCAGTTATATATATTCTCCCAATGCCCATGGTGTCCACTGGTGTCTTGATCCTTGAAACATTAATACATAATGCTGAGATTTACTAATGCCAGTTAGACCAATGTATCAGTTCGTCAGAAAAATGAATTATATCTTACATATTGTTCATTTGCAATCATTACTAGTTAATTGTAAGTCGATGGGAAAACCAGTCCTTGCAGCCATGGTACCGTGGACTGGAAAAGATTCAGTAACATTTGTCAGGATCTATTTCAAATGAAGGCTCTTGTGCCTATAACGAAAACACGCGTATTTCGCCGTTTGTCTGTATGACGTAGATTTTGTCAGCAGTGTCTAACGCTAGAGCAATCGGGTTCTCAAGACCCGCATCTCTCGTGACAACATCCCCCAAAACTTGACCTTGGTCACCGGAAATCTTCACAATGCATTTTTTGTCTTTGTCAACAACAAAGACATCTCCTCTGGAATCACAGGCAACTCCAACTGGACAGGCAAGTTCCTGGTCACGTGGTTCAACTCTCCATAGAAGACTTCCTTCCATGGAGATGCAGGTGACGTCGTGTTTCGTACAGTCGCTGACGATGATGTTGTTATTTGGCGTTGAACACAGATGAGACACCTCACCGAACATTCCCTCTGCTGGTGCTGTGTTTATGAACTTGTTTGATGGTTTTCCCTTTACCGTTAAATGATCGAGTACAGTATGCCTTCCACCTATTATCGTCGTGGTCGTTGTGTTGACAAAGCCTAGGAGCTTCTCCTGTGTGGTCACGGTCGTCATGCACGTGTACCACTTCTCGCTCTCAATGCTGCTCACTTGCTTAAGGTCTGAAGTAAAGACGAAAAACTTGTAGTTCATAAGACTCACAATGACTCTTTCCTCCGACAATTTTGCAATAGATTGTGGATAACCACTAAATCGATGGGAATTACTTTTGGGCTGACCATCAACTTCATAAAAGGATTTCAAACTTCCATTGTCATAGTCAAGGATTATTATCACCGGTGAGGTTTTGCCCTGGAGGATAACGATGTTCCTGAGCTCTGGGTCATAGTTGTCCTCGTCAAGTTTTGTGTTTATTGTTCTTTCAAGAACATAGGATGGATCCGAAGGTTGTTCTGGTGGAACTTCAACTGTGCGTGGAGGATCAGGAAGACTAGATGGAGGGTCTGCACCATTGTCTGATGATGCTTCCTGTTCTGATGGTTCCTGTTTGTTGGGTACATTGTATCTCTGCATCGCTGTGGCAGAAACCACCTTCTCTTGATGTAGGACGTTCTTCCGTGTCTCCTGGCCTCCAACGGCATACATGTCATCGCTTTCTGAGTTGGACCATACCGATCCTAATTCGAGGCTGCTCATTAAGGACTTAACGTGGGTGATATTTCCATGAAATGAAAACAAAACGGGGCACTCATCGACTGGTGGATCGGTGACAAACTTCATCACATCTTCCTGTTGTTTCTGAATTCGGGGGAGGCATTCCATGGTAGCATACTCTGATCCTGGGGACAACAGACGGTCAATCAGGCCAATGGTATCTTGTGTTTCCTCAACGAGTTTCTGGAAACGTTTCACGTTTTCCTCACTTTCCGTTTTCTTCATCTCATACGAACTGTTAAGGTCTTTGATTAGGATGTTTTCCTTTTGCTTGATGTCCTCTATCAGTTTTTCAACATACGCTTTAATGTCTCTCTTGGTTTCCGCACGTGTATCTCCCATCGTCTTTATGCCCTCTTTCTCAGTATCAATTTTAACCTGAATGAAATTGACAGCAGGTCTGAGGACTTGCAGCATTGTTGTCAGCTGCGATTTACGATCGTTGAAGTGACTTGGCGATCCCGTCACTACAATAGCATCTGGATGGGCCCTTTTACCTGAAAGACAAATGCTGAAGACGTTGTACATGTCAATCTTTTACATCATGTGTAGATACTAGTAGAGCGTCATATTTTCTAAGTTTAAGTCTTACAGAACTATCAGGTGCAACCATCATAGAAAACAGGGCAGATTTCTGAGAATGACGAACGGCCCAATGATGAATCGCTCCGTATACATTTGCTACATTTCGGTACATGTGTTCGGATTACAGCGAATATTTTGTCAATTCATCAACAAGCCCAATTTTACCTTTCTCCATTTGACCCAATGCTTCCAATATCCCAGCTAGTTTAAAATCTGTTTTGATGAGCCTCGCCCAGTTCTGACGTGGTTGAAACGAATCTTGTGGAACAGTCACGTGTCGACAGACAGGACAGGGGATTCCCCGGATGTGGTTGCCATGGTTGATATGATGCTGCAGACATTCCTGGCAGAAGGTATGAAGACATTGCAGCGTCTTCGGTTCTGCGAAGGGTCGGTAACAGATACTGCAGGTCAAATGATCGTCTTTCACACTTTCAGCGGTCGCCATCTTGTTATTTAATCTGATAAAGAAATAGTGGTAAATGCAGCCACAAGAAAACAACACATATCAAGCTGGCACGCCGTCAATATAGACTCACCGACAAAAGAAACGCGAATACTGTTCATGTTCGTTAATATATGAAGAATTACTCTGTAAACAAGACAATCCAGTGATTAATATCATGAGCATCGATCCACAAAATTAGAATCGATGACATGCATCAACCAAGTCAGCGAGCCTGACCACCCGATCCCGTTAGTCGCCTTTTACGACAAGCATAGTCACCTTTTACGGCAAGCATGGGTTGGTGAAGACCTATTCTACCCCGGATCTTCACGGGGTTGTAGTCCCTATTGTCAGTAGATATTTTAAACATAATCATATTTGACTGAAAATTATGATCGATAAATAAGACGTTGCATATTTTAATATCAATCGCCATATTAAAATCAAACACTAAATGTATTCAAAATGTATACATAACAAGTACCTTGTAGTCAGGTATCAAGCATGTTTAACAGTGATTGGTTTTGATGGTCGGAACGATGGGATTATACGTAACACTAGTGTACATAAGAATCGTATATATTATGTGTGAGTGTTTAGAGTATTATTCTACCCAGAATCTTCACGGGTCCCCAGCATGGCGTGATGAGAATAAAGACAATCTCTTGTGACACTTAACCGATTGCCGTGTCATAAAGAAAACCAATGCTATTTTTGAAAAACGTTAACTCAGATACAGAGTCCAATGGGCCAGTTTCCAGCAAGGGGTAAGGGTTGGGGTAAGGGTGGGGGTGTGAAACAATTATCCGGGGTGCGGGGCTCTTTTCAGTAAGCTCGAGACAAGTTCAACTTCGCCAGGTCACGAGAAGGCAACTCTCTGTATCTGGATAATCTTTTCGTATTTTCCCCTGATATCTTATAAGTTTGCAAGTAAAGAAAAGTGACATAACCCTTTCTATTTTCACAAATAAAAAAATGTCAGTGTAGGAAAATAACCTACAACAGATTCGACTTGGCGTAAGGGGCAAATTAGCTATGTAACTTATATGAATGGATCACTGAAAATCAGTCATTACCCGTAAAGGTGCTCGCGAAAAGGCACCCAACTTTCACACAATTTGCATAAAAAGTAAGTATGTATTGACTGTACGCCATGCGACGGCGGTCTGTAAACAAACACGACAGTCAGGTAATCGATGAACTAGAAAATCCAGTGACACGATATAGGGCATTTACTGATTTTCTTGAAACAAATACAAACGATATGTTATTTTTCAATTACGTCTGTTGGGTACAAGTGCGGAGATTCTGCTGTTTTTAAGTAAAAAATAACGTTTAAGAAATATATTCGTCTTGCATCACATTTGGGGGCAGTGTCGGTCCAAACATTTCTTTTGTAGCTGACTCAGCATAAATGCTACTGAGCTTATAATGAACCTCGGGGACTTCAGTCCGCCAACAGAAACATCGACCAGTAAATAAAATATAATATGTAAATGCAAGAGAATAACCAGTCTTGATTATCCGCCGAAACAAATTCTATTTGGCGCACAGGGCAAAATAGCTGTGAATTTATATGAAGGGACCACTGAAATCAGTGATGACACCAGGTGTTCGCGAAAAGCGTACGATTCCGACTTAATCATGAGATGTTCACAATTAATGATCATCAAAATCTATGTAATTTTGTTACTTCATGTCACCATTATTAGACCTAATTTTGCTAAAGACCCGTGAAGATCCGGGGTAGAATAGGTCTTCAGCAACCCATGCTTGTCGTAAAAGGTGACTATGCTATCATGTAAGAGGCGACTAACGGGATCGGGTGGTCAGGCTCGCTGACTTGGTTGACGCATGTCATCGATCCCAATTGCGAGGATCGATGCGCATGATATCAATCACTGGATTGTCTGGACCAGACTCGATTATTAACAAATCGCCGTCATATAGCTGGAATATTGCTGAGTGCGGCATAAAACAACAAACCAACCAACCAATCATTTTGCTAAAGGTTCCCCAAAACGTGGTGTTACACTACGCATTAAGACGTAAGTTCAGGGTATGTAGCGTTATTATCATAAAATTGAATTGGAAATGACTTATATTTTGTCGACAAAAATAGATAACGCTTAGTTTAACTCAAATTGGATTCACACTGGTAATCCATATTAACTGAACGAGTTTTGGTTTTACTGAACCGGACATCCAATTTGTTTTCACAAACTAATTCCATATAAGCTGTCGATTATTCAATTTTGACTTGTCTGCTTAACTGGTAACTCTGTTGCCTCTCATCAAGGGACGGTTGGGTAGCCACTTTATTACAATATAATCGTTCGTTTGCCAGGTCGAAGACCCGGGTTCGATTCCCATGTAAGTGCATTGCGTGGAGCCAATTTCCTAATAAACTGATGGAATGTTGAAAGTGGCGTATGAACCATACATGTTCCCACTCACACATCACGATTAAATGTTTATTTGGATTTTGATAGCTTCCCTAGAGTTGATCAATAAGTCGGACACAAGGTGTGTGTTTCTAGGTGGCAGATGTTCGAGAATAGTCTTATTCGGAGTCTCCGTAAGTATGAGATCACATTTCTGTGGCAAATATGCACGAGTGGGCGAGTGTAGGGTTTGTGTGTTCTGGTAAAAAACATCATACTGCGTTGTGCATTTCGTAACGATACAGCATGTGTATGACTGTATATTGCAGTATTATGTCGCTGCAACAGTTGTTCCTTCAATTTTGATAATATCATATGAGATTATATTACACGTCATGCACATATATTACCACGTACTTTACATGCAGTTTGTTCTCTACACGCGTGGTGACGTGGCGTTTGAGTGAGCGAGCGAGCGAGTGAGTGAGTGAGTGAGTGAGTGAGTGAGCGAATGAGTGAGCGAGTGAGTGAGTGAGTGAGTTAGTGAGCGAGCGAGTGAGTGAGTGAGTGAGTGAGTGAGTGAGTGAGTGAGTGAGTGAGTGAGTGAGGTTAATTTTTTTACACTTTTATTAACGTTACACCAGGGAAACACACAGAAAGGGTTCACACACTACCCATGTGCGGAAACGAACTCGGGGGCATGGCGAGCAAAGTCATTAACCACATGGCTACTCTACCGCCCCATCACTAACATCAACCGACTGAGAGACATAATAACCGACACGGTTTTAGAAAGAAAAGAAAGAGAATGAAAGAATTATACGTTAAGTCACAACACCACCACACAGCCACACCAGTAGCCTTGGAACGTTACCTGAGAAGCAGCAGTACACTTAGTACGTACTATTAAAATTAATTTTATCATACTTCGTACGTACTTCTGACAAGGAAGCCCCTTTTAGTATAGCAACCATTCCTAATTTGTAGGTCAACGAATACATAGTGTCCGCTTTAGTTGTGTAGTTCATATCACTGTATCGGAACTACATATTCATCTCTTCCATGTTAATAAATCCGGTGTCGTGGATTTTAAGTATTAATATAAGAAAGGATCCATCACCTAAAGCTATATGCAATGTATCTATTACTTACCGAACTAATCTGCTGTTTTCTGTTGTTTTCTGTTGTTTTCTGCTGTTATCTGATGGTGAAGGAGCCAGGGCTATATTCAATTAGCCATACACAATGTTGACGTTAAACCGTTCTGACTGCGCGGACTGAGTGATATCGCCTACATGAATACAGAGGCATATGACGGTTCTTTTCATGATCCTACATACATTGGCTGCGTGCAGCTGTACAGGGCAATAACTAGCGACTAGATAGTCGATCCTGTCACAAACCCAACAATAACGGCAACAGGTTGCAGGTATTGAACGCTGTCACGTCATGTGCTCGAGTAACGTTGCTGCTGAAGAACGTAACACGCACTCTAATAACAATTGTAGTCGGTAAGATTGGGAGTGTAAGTTATCGATTGTATCGATATGTCCTCTTGGACTGCAAATGTTCAAACTGTTCATGAAATCGATTAATATAATTATTCATTTGTTAGTGTATGGTTAAATTGCGGTGCACACAATTGAAAACTTTTATAACGACAAAGAGATCGATTGACTGGGCCTGTTGAACATATTTGATTAAAAAACATTTTTTGTAATTTTCCTTGTGTCATTAAAAGATGATTGGCTGTAATCGAAATTTAAATTGTGACAAATATTTGTTGTCGATTAGTTTATTGATCAATAACAGATTTTGCGCCAGGAATACTAATATAAAATGTATGTGTTAATTCCAAGGCTTTTATGGATGAACACATTCACGGACATCAGAGTGTTTTGTGAACTAATGAACAAGGTACACAGCCAGGCATACAAAATGTATTGAACAATCCAAGAGTTCACCTTTTCTACCTCGCGGGGATCGTACTCCGGAACACCCCAAGGACTAGCACATGATGGAGGGCAAACCACTGCTGGCAAACCACTTTATGTGATGAACACGTGATGATCCGGGGTAGAATAGGTCTTCAGCAACCCATGCCTGGCGTAAAAGGCGACTATGCGAGAAAGGGGATCGGATGGTCAGGCTCGCTGACTTGGTTGATGCATGTCATCGTATCCCATTTGCATGCATCGATGCTCGTGATGTCAGTCACTGGATTGTCTGGTCCAGACTCGATAATTTACTAGCTGTAATATTGCTCAGGGCGGCGTTATGCAACAAATAAACAAACCAACAAATCCAGTCAATACAATAAAGAAAATATGAGAGTGACTAAGTCGTACACTCGTGACACCGCCACGCGTATAACCGCATCTTAATAAAAGCCAAAAAACAATGGTTCCAACTATATCATATGCATGTGTTTATGAATCACTATCGTAGTGTGATGATACCAGGTGTTCGCGGAAATGTAAGTGTATCCTACCCTACCGGTGGCATCCGCCACAAACTCATGCAAAAAACCGAGAAAACAAACGATTCTAAAATACACAGAAATAATATATAATATGACTTGAATCAATGAAAAAATATCGTCACACACACACGCACGCACGCACGCACGCGCGCACGCACGCGCGCACGCACGCGCAGAAAGACAGACATACACACAGAAAAAAGACAGATGCATACAAACCGCACACAGATCGACAGAGAGACAGACAGCCAGACAGCCACCAACACGCACGCAGACACACTATTAGACAGAGACAGACATGCAGAGAACAATACACGAACAGAAACACACACACACACTCACACACACACTCACACACACAGAAACAGAAACACACATGCGCGGGCGCGCACACAAAGATACACATGCGCGTGTGCTGGTCGAGCCGCCAGAATATAAATTGGATCAGGGTATAAAGATATAAATTTAGAATGCGATAAAACACCCCTGAAAGTGGTTTCTGAGTCATGCTAGATCAAAATTGATATTAGTCGGTGAGAACAACATGATACTGACTGGTTAAAAAACCCAGCTGTTGTAGCATTGGTCAATCTCACGCGCTGCAGGTAAATTATCATGAAGTCGCAAACCGTCATCTATCGGTACGTACACGAGGCGACCAGCATGAAAGCGGCAGACCCATGCCGCCCACTGTCTAGATCAATAGCCAGCTGTTGAAAATATCGAACAGTCTTTGTGCACACAGCGAAATAAATCAATCATATCTGTTCGTCTACAGCACCTGTATTCCGGAACATTGTAATGCAGGTCAGATGGGTGTTTAACAGTGAGTGAGTGAGTGAGTGAGTGAGTTGGGTTTAACGCCGCTTTTAACATTATTCCAGTTATATCGCGGCGTGTCAGCTTAATGTGGGAGGAAAGCCCGAAGTCTCAGACGTTTACCACTTCAGCGAAAACCACGTGCACGGGTATGGTGCTGACAAACCTGGAAACATAATCGAGTCGAATAGGGATTTGAACCAACAATCATAGGTTTTTGGCGTACCCAAGGGACGCAACTCTGCACAGCAAGTCGCGGCGCCTAAGACGACGGGGCCACCCTTGCCCCCGGGTGTTAAACACGCTGGTCGTCCTCTATATATGAAACAAGGGAAACCCATGGGTTACAATGCGTACGCACCGACGCATCGTTTTCAGAAATCGCAACTGTTTCGTGGCTTTCTGAATTCACGTAGAGTCCTTCAAATGTATGAGAAGACTTGACGAGGAAAACACGTTGCAGAGTGCAGTCCCTAATTAGACGTGCCAGAAACCAAGGATAGTGGTTCAAATCCCGTTTCGTTCTGATTTATTCATTTTATCAGCACCATGCACGTGCTGTGGGTTTTAGAGGTACACGTCTAATACCAGAATCACTCCAGTGATTAGAATAGAACCCGGGTCTTCGGCGTAACGCGCGAACAGTTAAACAACAAGGCTACCCAACAGCCCCTGTAAGGTCTGAACGTAACGTGACGTCTCTCTTAAACCTTTCGGTCTACTATTTGGTCTACCATTCGGTCTACCATTCGTGTCAAACTGTTATTCATGCTCCATGTCTGTCATTACACGCCAACCCTGGTGCCCCATGTCCCCCATACTAAATACAGTAAACTACGGTTATAACGAACACGCTTATAACGAACTAACGGATATAACGAACGAACTTCTTTGTCCCGACTATGTTGTTGTTATGATGTATATATGCTTATAACGAATCACGGTTATAGCGAACTAAAATTAGTAGTCCCTTTGAGTTCGTTATAACCGTAGTTTACTGTACCCGAGTTCATGTGAACAAGTGTTCCTTTCCAGAAAGCAACCAGTAATATTTCAAAAATCATGATCAGGCGACGCATGGGATTACATTTCGTATACCGTAATTGGTATGCAGTGAATTCTGTTAATCGATTACATTATATATGCATACTCAGTGTACATTACTGTGGGACTGGCGAGTTGGTGCAGGCTCGCTTCTTTTCCTGTCCATGCCAGTTTTCAACTCGATAAGTAAATATATTGTTGCACGATCTAACATGTAAATACGCGTATTTGAAGGTAAGTGTCTTGGGAAGTGAATCGTGTTCTATTTGTCGTTAGATCGAGATGCATGCACTTTGCTGAGGCATGTAATGTGCGAAGCAGTTTTGGAGAAAACAAAATGGAACAGCCCCCAGCTCGTTGCTACAAGTCAATATCAAAATCGCTTATAGACCCGTGAAGATGCCGGGATAGAATAGGTCTTCAGCAACCCATACTTGCCGTGAAAGGTGACTATGCTTGTCGTAAAAGGCGACTAACGGGATCGGGTGGTCAGGCTCGCTGACTTGGTTGATGCATGTCATCGATGTTCATGATGTCAATCACTGGATTGTCTGGTCTAGACTCGATTATTTACAGACAGCCGCCATACAGCTGGAATATTGCTGTGTGCGGCGTTAAACAACAAACCAAACCAAACCAAACCAAAACTATCCTCGTCATTGTGTCAGGGTGACACACATTCGGTGCCATTGTGTCAGGGTTGCACCACTTCAACCCCTGAATAATACAGGTTCTAAGTATAAGTTTTTACAGTTTTTTTTAGTGCTGCTACAGAAACGACACCTACCTCCATTTCAGCAAAGTCTAACTTGTACACGGAAAAATGAAATTTTGAAACATTCCTAAAAAGCAAAAAGATATTTTTTTTTAAATTACAAAATAGCAAAAGGCACCACTTCAGCAGCATGTGACTGATACATCTTTCAAGTTTCGAAACGAACCCCATCCCCAATGGATTCTATGTCCAACTTCTTTCCATACAAAATTTAAAAAATAAAAATTTGAAAAATCCCAAACTTTAAAAGGCACCACTTCAGTATGTGACTGATAGATTTGCCAAGTGTCGATCAAGTACACTGAATGGTTTTCGATTATGGAAAGGAAATGATTATGGACAGACAGACAGATCGACAGACCGACAGATGGACGGGTAGACAGACTGGCTGATCGCTATATCCCCCCCGCATTATATGCCGGGGGATAACAAGAGTGTGCCAAGGTAGCTCCAACTCCAATGGGACACATTCAGGTTGTTGCAAGGCGAACTCTAGGGCAAAGACAGGGATTTTACTGCTCACCGAACAACAAAATTGTTCTCTTGAACCATCAACATACGGTTCAATGCATTGAGTTGGCGGGATTGTTCTCACTTTGCCGACAGGCAGGGAGGATTAAAACTTACGGTGAATTCAAAGGTATGATCTGTTTCTCTTGATTGTAGGGATTAAATTAACTCGATTAAATTGAGTGGTGGGGTCCAAGCCTCGTAAATTACCAGTAAGTGAACTGGGTTCATCTGTCAACTGTTGTATCCTACAGTGATGTCAGTAATCTATGTGTTCCATCAAATAAACAAATAAAGTGAGTACGATAATGCAATCTTATATAATTACGTCCTCTCCAGTGTTATTGCAAACCACCCTAAATCTAAACAAGGCTCTCACTCTAGAAGCAATACTAAACCCACAAAATAAACTAGAAAACTTCAAGGCCTTAGGCGTATTCTTAATAAAAACGGAACTAATAAAACGCATCTAAAAACATAATAACCTACCAAATCAAAATCACATAAACAAACAAACATCCACCATACCCAGCTCCCTTAGTTCTCCTCCCCAAACCCCATCGGCATCTATCCCAAATCTCAAAATTCCCAAATTCTATATAAGCAATCCCTAAACCCTCCTCTTTGGGTTGCACAGACCACTTTCGCCCCTTTCGGAAACACTTTAAATGGCCTGGCCGGGCCCGTGTGCGAAATACGCATCAGTCGGAAAGCGCACGTTAAATCTCCAAAGTAAGTAAGTAAGTAAGTGTTATTGCTAAATGCCAAATGCAAAGGCCAACGTTAGTTGTTGTGGACAGAGTGTTGTGTACAATGGGCATAAGTTTCGTCAAATATCATTCATTATGTTCCATGG